>NC_064621.1:410512687-413012687 GCF_023898315.1 Schistocerca nitens
ATGTAAGTATGAAGAAGGTAACTGCGAAGAAAGCGTAGGTAAAAGAAGAAAATACATCGGTTGGTCGATGACAGAAGGAAGTACAAAGTTGTTCAGATAAATTCAGGAATAAAGATATAAAAATGCTGAATAATGAGGTAAATGGAAGTGTAGGAAAGCTAAGGCAAAATGGCTTCATGGAAAAAGTGAATAAATCAAAAAAGAAATGAAGGTGGGGAGGACAGGTTCAACATATAGGAAAGTCAAAACAACCTTCCGTGAAATTAAGAGAAATTGTGGTAACAATAAATGTGCAACGGAGATTCCACTGTTAACTGTAGGTAAGAGGGCGGATAGGTGAAAAGAGTATATTGAAGGCCTCTGAGAGATAGAAAATTGGTCTGATGTGTTAGGAGAAGAAACAGAAGTCGATTTAGATAAGAGAAAAGAGCTTTGGAGAACGCAAGATCAAGTAAGGTATAAGGTATAGATAGTAGTCCATCAGAATTTCGAAAATCATGGGGGGATGTGGGAAGAAAAGGACTGTTCACGTTGGTGTGTAGAATATGTGAGTCTGGCGATATACCGTCTGACTTTCGGAATGATAACACCCACACAGTTCTGAAGACTGAAAAAGCAGACTAGTACGGGAATTATCGGACAATCAGCTTAATAGTTTTTGACGAGAATAATATACAGAATAATGGAAAAGGAAATTGAGAGCATGTCAGATGACGATACGTTCTGCTTTAGGAAAGATAACTGCATCAGAGAGGCAATTCTGATGTTGCAGTTGATAATGGACACAAGACTAAAGAAAATCACGACACGTTCACAGGATTTGTCGACTTCGAAATGGTGCAAGATGTTCGAAATTCTGAGAAAATTATGGATAAATTCTAGGGAGAGACTGATAGTATAGAATATGTACAAAAGCAAAAACGGAATAATAAGAGTGGAGGACCAAGAACGAAGTACTTGCATTAAAAACAGTGTGAGAGTTGGATGTAATCTTTTGTCTCTGTTGTTGGATCAGTAAGTCGACGAAGGAATGATGAAAATAAAAGAAAGGTTCAGACGTGCAATTAAAATGAAGGTGCAAGGATATCAAGGATACAATTCACTGATGGAATTGATACCCTCTGTGAAAGTGAAAAAGAATTTCATGATCTACTGAATGGAATCAACGGTGTAATGAGTAAAAAATATGGGTTGAGAAAGACGAAAACAATGAGAAGTAACAGAACTGAGAATAGCAAGAAACTTAACAGCAGTATTGATGATCAAGAAGCAGATCAAGTCAAGAAACTGTACTACCTAGGCAGCAAAATAACCAAGAAAATGGTTGGGTTCTTTGGGGGAGGAGACCAGACAGGGAGGTCATCGGTCTCTTCGGATTAGGGAAGGAAGGGGAAGAAAGTTGGCAGTGCCCTTTCAAAGGAACCATCAGAGCATTTGCCTGGAGCGATTTAGGGAAGTCACGGAAAAACTAAATCAGGATGGCCGGATGCGGGATTGAACCGTCGTCCTCGCGAGTGCGAGACCAGTGTGCTCGCCACTGAGCCACCTCGTTCGGTAACCAAGAACGGATGGAGCAAGGAGGATATCAGAAGGAGACTAGCACGGGCAAAAAGGGAATTCCTGGCCTAGAGAAATCTAAAAACATCAAACATTGGCCTTAATTTTAGGAAGAAATTTCTGATAGTATACGTTTGGAGCTCAGCATTATATGCGAATGAAACATGGGCTGTGGGTAAACAGGAACAGAAGAGAATCGTATCGTTGGACATGTGCTACTACAGTAGAATGTTGAACTTTAAGTGGATTGATGAGGTATGGTAAGACGACTGTTACGAGATCAGGGAATGACCTCCATGGTACCAGAGGGAGCTGCAGCGGATAAAAAGTACAGAGAAAGACAGAGACTGGAATACATCGAGTCAGTAGCTGAGGACATATTTTGCAACTGCTACTCCGAAATGAAAACGTTGTCACGGCAGAGGAAATCGAGACGTGCCACATCAAACCAGTCAGAAGACCAATATAAAAAGGGAAACCACACAACATCAAGGAAAAATAAATGATAACGTCCCTATCTTCTTTTGATAAGCTTTAGCCACATACTGCTACCCATTGTCAGAAGTCTCTACGATTTTTTGCTCAGTCGTAACAATATGATGTGGGAAATTCTCTCACCAAAAGCATTGAACCTAGCCACATTAAAATTTTACTATAGATACTTAGATGTGTGCTGATAGCACAATGAAATCGAGAGCTTCATTGGCCTTCAGCGAATGAAGCAATTAATTATTTAGTAACTTGAAGTGGTGTTTTACTAGCACGAGCGGCTGATCAAGAAGGCAAATGTTGTCGGCTGCGAGTGCTGCACGTAACACTGTTGTTTCGGGACACATATTTTGTGCCTTTAACTGCCTTCTGTATACTCACGCCTTGAATCACTGATTATGATCGTGTAGACGTAGATTATTGATAAATGGGACGCCATGCGAAATAGTTAATCCTAATTTCCGACTACCTGAAACAGTTTCAGTGTTGACAAAACTGAGAATTTCTAGCCTCAGTTGTACTTGCCAGAGCAGCCTGTGGAAATACTACCAGACGCGAATTTAAGGATCCTGAATCAGACTTAATGCACTCCACAGGTAAACTCATTAACTGGCTGGAAGGGCAGATGTTTGCGCTGATGCTAAGGCAGCATGTAGAGCAATACAAGGAGGATCAGTACCAAAAGAGAATTACGTTAATTATTGTCATAGTAAGTTCCACAGAATCACTTACTGCTCTACGCAGAGCCTTTGTTTTCATTTACAAGAAGCAGAACACGGAACGACGGACAGAACCTGCTAATTTGTGCACACATTATGAAAATATTGTAATGCAATCAGTTACTTGATCCTGTGAAATTATGAAAACTATGTTTTTTGTCTTTACTGAATTCTTCTACAAGATTCCATAAACATTTTAAACTTTTTAGTCAAACGTAATTCAAAAATTTTGTCTTAGTAATATATGTCACTCTCCCTATGAATGTAATATTCAACATTTTCAGGTTCAGGACCTTTGTAGGAAAGCAGCCTATTCACGCAATATAGAATTCATACGCTTTCCATTGTGTGCCAGCCTAGTCTGCTGTAACTGACTATGACATCACGTATGTTGCGCAATACCTTAAAAACATAGTAAATAATCTGAAAAGTTGATAGCATGTCAGGAATGATGCTAAAATGATAATGTGTTAAGTTTCAGTTTAGTAAATTCAACAGTTTTAGAAACTTGGATTTTTACCTAAAATCATCAGCTTAACAGGAAGGAGCTAGAAACTTCAAAATTTATATTCGGATTCCTTTTTCGTTGTAATTTAATGGAAACAGCATGCTGGATCCAACAAAGTAATATTTTGGTTGAAAATCATGATAGTCTATTTGTGTGTCCTAAAAGTTCGGAGCAAGATAGATTAAGTAAGTGATTGGATAAAGCTAGTATGTTTAGATTTAGGTAGAATGGAGATACACTATAGTAACAAAGAGGTGAGAAGTTTCAAAAATGTAGCTATAAAAGTATAGCTGTAGCATCTCTCCAAAGGGCAAGGTCAGAGCTCATCTATTGCGTGCAGTACAACTAAAATAATTCTCTCACCAAAAGCATTGAACCTAGCCACATTAAAATTTTACTATAGATACTTAGATGTGTGCTGATAGCACAATGAAATCGAGAGCTTCATTGGCCTTCAGCGAATGAAGCAATTAATTATTTAGTAACTTGAAGTGGTGTTTTACTAGCACGAGCGGCTGATCAAGAAGGCAAATGTTGTCGGCTGCGAGTGCGGTGGTCCACACCGTGGCTATAGAAATAAGAGTGTGTGAGCTACAGTAAGGCCCCAGTTCACTTGTAGCTTCGTATCAGGGCCCACTCCGTGTCGGAAGCCACGTCGCGTTTGGGCAGTTGCAAGGAACAGCCTTGGATGCCGTATTATGTAACTCGCTATACACGTAACAATGAGTTCGCATTGGGGTAAAGGGTTAATTGTGGAACGATTTCAGTGATTTATTGTCAGTTTGAGTATGTCGTATTTTCAAGTTCCGTTATCTAGGGATAATAGGATCCGCGCAATATACTCTGAACAGCTGTGATAGTACAATAGCTGATATGGGTAATTATTTGTCTGGAATTAACGCTTTATGATTTGCAGAATATAGTGAAAATTGTTATCGTACACTGCATTTTCTATGAATCCCAGACATCATCCTACATACTCAGAGTAATGAGCTTCAGTAATCAATAACTCTAATTCTTCATCAGAGTGGACACAGTGAACTTTAATTGAAGTATCAAATTTTTTGTAATCACTTGAGAATGGCAACAAAATAATAGAAATAATAACTTAATTTTCCACCCGCCGCGCCCACACCTGGCCTAGACATCTGTATCTCTTTACAATGTATCTGGTGAGTCAAAGTCACGACAGTTAACAAAAAAGGCGTTATGATATTTTTTAAATGGGCATAATGGGGCCCACCCCATTGGCAGTACAGTTTATTGAAGGTAGACTGATGTTGCTTGGAGTGTCCTAAAAGATATGTTCGGGACACTACTGAGACATCTGTATACGTTTAAAAATTATACTGCTGATATACGTCAACAACAATTAACTAATTATGCTTTTTTCAAAATATTTTTAGGGTGGGCATGAGATTCTTCCCCGACCTGGTAATGTGTGCTATGGGAAATAAGTTGTCGGCAGGGTTAATGTACATGCTAAAAGGTGTAGCACAGGCCAGATTCATTCATATGAAAAGATTATACTTGTACTAAAACGACTTCTAGCAGAATCACAGATATACCAAAATGGGAACTCAGTCGATTGAACACTATATGGGATGCTGACCCACTATTGCAGTTCATATCTGTGCCGGGGCTGCCCTCACTGAAGTTGTTTAGTCCTGGAGCCGCCACTATTATATATGTCATTGTCAGCCCAGGACAGCAGCTTGCCAAACACCAACAAGGGGACAGTGGATCACAGCCTGCTATGTCACTGATCTGCTGCATTCCATCAGTGTGGGGAGGCAGGGCGAGGAGCGCGCTGCCACAACACATGAAGGCCTTGCAGATGCTGCTGACCAGAGAGAAGCACCACTGGTGGAGGATGTTGTGTCACGAAGACCGTGGCTGGCAGACACTGCACACTGCACTTCGTCAGCAATCCTGGTTGTCAACAACGCTCGAGGCAATGGAATACCTTGACCAAGTCACCACCGTACTTACTGGGCAGTAGCAAAATGAAATAATAAAGAACACTGAGAACTGAAAGCAGCTGCACCCAGCAACCAACACGCTACAGCGGCGTCTACAAGGGGCTGCCAATAGCCGTTACCATCAACAATACTTATTGAGCTTTAAAACATTGTCATTCTTCCTCATCCCACATCGACTTTATTTGCTATGCAACACAATTGCAAATAATCGTTCTTTGAATTTCCCATGTACTGTATTCTAACATAATGGGATATTAAACCATCATGCATAAAATTTTTGATGCATGTACTTAATATGTTATGTAACTGAACATCATCACCGTGAACTTTTCGTCCCACTACAGACTCTACAATATTGCCAAATGCGTTCAACTCTGACATGCCTTTGACTTAGTCTACCCACTGCAACACGTACTGCATCATGCAAAGCATGTATAATTGCATATAATATAATACTGTTACAATGTATGGTCCACTGCGCACTCTACAACAGCTTGCAAGGTATTTGTTTGTATGTAGGGCGCTCACAGATGAGGCAGTTGCCCATAAGAAAGTAATAGCGAAATGCTGGAAGACCTATTGGAAACCGTTGGTTGGTGTTTCAATAAGGACTGGTATTTGACCTGTACGTAAATAAATTTAATTTTTGCACATAAATAGATAAAAAATCATCCACATCAGTACCCTTAACTACCGCAAAACACCTGCGAGTAAACATGTGGAGGGAGCTAAAGAAGAAGAATATGGTGACCTCAGATTCATTTAGCAGGAATATTCAGGTAATGTCATCCACCCACGAAAGAAGCGGTTTACTGAATACTATTACTGTTAAAAAAATTACATTAGATGATTGGTTGTTGTTGACCTCCTAACGAGTGGCACCAATATAAATTTTCCCGTCGAAAGCCCTATAATACTACTAGGAATTTATTATGCTGGTAGGAAAGGTACGGTATAATTGTCGTTAAACACTACTGCGTAAATCCAAAGAACCTGCGGTCATCTCCGTTACTCATCAGGAATTACATCAGTAGGTGTTCGACATACTCCATATAAATCCCATCCACAAGCTTCGAAATTATAGTTCAATTCCAGTTTGGAAGTAAGTGTTTTGTTTCTAAAATAGCCACTACTGCCCACATACCCACTGCCTACATGGGAGGATGAATATACTCCCTACACTAAATCTACTGTCTGTCGTCCCTTACACTGGGAGTTACCATTGACTGTAAATGAACATTTGCAGTATGTGTAGCAGTTCTTCGCTGTAATTCAGAAGACATAACAGCCCCCGGATCTGGTAGATGTAAAATGGCTTCAACACTAACATTCGAACGATAGAAGAGGTAAAATGATCTATGATATCTCAGGTATTTCATTATGATTCTTGTGAACGATGAAGGTTTTGTAAATACAATGTTTCAGAGCAAAGACGTGTTAATTACAGCGACGGTTACAGCTGATACTAACCTTCTCAAAATTTTCAGGAAACTTTAAAGACTGTTAACTCGGAAGCAGAAAATGCTTCATCATCTCAACAGGAAGAGTCTGAGGGCGCTATCAATAATGTTCACCTGTGAAAAATTTCATTCCAAAAACAGATGACACTGCTTCTATTTACAAGCAGAAATATCGCTATTTGCGAAAAATGTGCAATTTCTTTTTTGTCATGTGCTGAGTGTCAGAACCCTTCTTTAACTACAGCCAGAGCATATTCATTGTAATAGATTCGGAATTAACTAATACTAATGACATATAAAATGTACTTCGTTTATTGTGACCAAGAAATCACTATTCTTAAAAGAGAGTTAGTAGCGACACACGAGTGTAACACTTCTTAGTATTGTATGCAAACTATTTATCAATAGAGCGAAAAGGGAACTGTGGGGTTTCTAATAAATAATAGAGGCAATTTAGATTTAGAAACATTAAATTTGGTTGTGAAGTGTGGGAAACCTTAGAATAAACGAAACATACATTTATGTTCTAGATATAGATTCTGTCATCGTCTTTGGAGATGACAAATCTCTCTCTGTTATTTTCCTTGGTCGTCACATGACCGTGTAGAACAAAGCTTGCTGTTTTGCAGTTCTAAGCGATGTGTCATAATGAAACACCTTAGTCCTTCCTACAATAAAACTGATGAAAACATCTTCTTTCATAAAAAAGAACATCCTCTTCCTTCCATCCCATTACATTGTGCGTTTTTGGTTTCGTTGTTTGTGTGTTTTCACTAAACATATTTTTGATAGACGGTTGTCTTAATTTATAGTTGATTATAGAAAATGTAACCCATAAACCTTTCAGAAATCCTACATACAATATGTTTGTATATAAACTAGCCAGAAGTAGTCACTGTATATAACTTCTGGTAGGTCAGTGCTACTTGCGATAATAGCAGAAATTGTGAATCAGTATAATCCGTTATATAATTCTTGTGTATGCCATGTAGCATAAGCTTCATCCCTGCTAAAATGATGGGTACGATCAACTTAAATGTCGAAATATGTAATCTGAGTGTGAGTTGTGACTTACAACAAGAGCAGGCCTAATTAAATACCTTCAGGTTGTCACTTTGCTTGTGCACTTGTCTGCTTAGAGTAGATAAAACGATTTTCTACAAGTGTAAGAATTTTCAGGTTAGTCTAAAAAATGGTTCAAATGGCTCTGAGCACTATGGGACTTAGCTTCTGAGGTCATCAGTCCCCTAGAAGGTAGAACTACTTAAACCTAACTAACTGGTGATCACACACATCCATGCCCGAGGCAGGATTCGAACCTGCGACAGTAGCGGTCACACGGTTCCAAACTGTAGCACCTAGAACCGCCTGGCCACTCCGGCCGGCGGTTGGTTTTGTGACATTGATTATTTAAGTCTAACTTCTTATGTTACACGTTATGTGAAATTATTTAGGAACGCTTATAACATTGGAGTACTTACTTTAGAGTTGACAATCGTGTTTTACGCACTAATGAGGCGCCTATGTGAGTATGTGAAAATTAACGTTATAATACTTAATTAAATATTGCACGCTCTTTGCGCATACATTTGAGACCTGGAAAGAAAATTTTGACTTTTGAGATGTGTCAAAGATGTAGAAAATATTTAATTTTAGACTCTGTTGTCTTTTAAAGCAAGTGTGGTCCATGGATTAAACTCTGAAATCTGTTGATGACGGTGAGGAACTCGAGTTAGAACGAATGAACAATTTATGTTTTTACCAGTGTAACCATTTGTTGAGCCAAACCAAAAACAATTTTTTTGGAAGTCAGTAAGGAATTATATCGTAATTTTGCATACAGTTCAGGTATTTGGAGGAGTATTGTGAATACTTTTGAGCACAATCCAGATAGGGCCATATTGTAATCTGACGATATTACTAGCTATCCTACCACTTTGCTGCCAGTGTTACAGCATACCCTGCCAATTTGCCTATTTTATAGATTTTCTAACCATTTCTTGATTTCGCGCTACACAATGGGCCAAATTAATTATGGTCCTCTCTCAGTAGAGCACAGAACTAGAAAAATACCTGTTGGCTGAGAGTAAATTTCTCAAAAACTGTGGGGCCCCATGAATATTGGCTAAGAGCCACATTGCATGATGACTTTGGCGTCTTCAAGTACGGCAACTGGCTGAGAGCAAACTGCTGGTGGCTGAAGGGGAGGGAAGGGGACAGGATGAGTATTTTGTGACCAAGGAAGTAAGAGAATAACTGCCTTGGATGCAACCTAACAGCCCCTCACGAGATCGAGTGCACACTGACACCAGTTTTGTAACCTCCAACTTAAGGTAAAAGTCGTTCAAAACTAGTCATTTCCCACTACTCACACTTATAATGGTGACTGCCACAGAGCATAGCGTGACTCATGTGTTGAAATCACTAGCTTCCAGATACGCATTCTCCTGTAGCATTGCTCTTTGTACGATATCAAGCGTTGCTGTGCGTTAACTAGAAGAATGTGAGGGTTATGCGGAATTGTTCGGTTGAGATATTTTTGATGGATTTGTTACTCAGCAGACGGTGAATATCTAGTCCACCTTTGATGTCACTGAGCTCTCACGACCCACGAATTCCGCTGTTATTGGGTCTCTACCAACCACACCATACCCCATGCATCCTTCTACAATATCATGTTTAGTTTTCGTGAAAAGTTTTGATTAATTCCGCATTTAATTAGGGTGTTCAGATACTTTTGACCAGGCAGTGAAATTCATTCCTGAACATTAATCTGCTCCAAATCCATTGTTTAGTAATCTTTTAGTATAATCCGTTTTGTTATTGTGTAGTATAGCACTTCCATAATTGAAAACAGTATCTGTGTGTTATGCTGTTATGTAAATATGAAATTTATTTTGCTACTTACATTACGGGTTTCCCATTTTAAACATGACATTATTCACATATCTGCACGTTCATTTGGTCAAATCTTTATCCAGTGCTATCCCTTTTTCATCTGTTTTTATCCTTTTCTGTTATTCATCTATTCTAATAGTCTCAAAATTACGTACTGACATTAGCATCACCATCTCGTTGATTTATGTTCCGATATATTCCAGTATTAACACTTCCTTTACATTTCAGTCATGGTACTTCTTGTCTCCTTAACATTTTTGACCTCTTAGGCGGCTAGCCACAGTCTTTTTATCGCTAGTGGCATGGAAACTCTGACAGCAGTTGTGTTTTACGAATTTCAGTATCTGTAGGTCTGTAAAAATTGTGGGTACTGCATGTTTCAATGTCTTTGCGCTTATAAGTTCTTTGTGGTGGTCATGGAAACAGATTCACCAGCCGTTAAATAGTGGTCACTACAATACTATCCTATCCCATAACTGTTTACAGTAGCAGTTTTCCAATACTCCATGAATCATCGATTTACGTAAAGCTGTGTTTTTAACCTACAGACTTTTAATGAGACATTTCAGATCTTCATCTAATATTTATGTTCAGAATTTTCGAGCATGTCATATGACAAATCATTAATTGATTTCTCCGTTACAAGTCATGATGGCTATGTTTTCTACTAGCATTGTTGGCTATTGTTTCCCAGCTTTTCATCTAATGTTTAGTAAATGATTCATAAATTACTGTTCTGTACTACAAAAGAAAATTGAGAACTGTCTTGGAATGAAGTTCTAAACGCTGAACCGGCACACAATTTTAATCTGCCAGGAAGTATCATATCAGCGCGCACTCCGATGCAGAATAAAATTCTCATTCTGGAAGAATCTGAATTATTTTACACATGGCAAGTATTTGTATGTGGTCATGTGGCTATAAGAACATTTTCTACGCTCTTAATTTATTAAATAGGAAGAAAAAGCTATGATTTTATTATTGTACTTATATGATGGTCATATCTGATTACAGCATTTATAGAATTTCTGTCTACGTTTTCAATGAAAGAGACCCAATGAAACACTTGACCTCAGATTTTCAGAGTCTGATTACTCAGAATGAGGATCAGGGGAACATTTTGGAATTAAAATTCTTTACACTATTTCCCCATAATCCTATCAGCATAGGTGTATTCAAGTAAGATTTTAATGTAAGTTTTCTGAAACAGAAAACAGTTTGTTTTTAAATGTATCATTCTAAAAATGATGGACCACATACTTGATGTCTTACAGAACAAATGTGATTTACAAAGGGGTATGCAATTTCGTTTCAGGTCATCAGTATTCTCATTGGTTTGATGCAGCCCGCCACAAATTGCTCTGCTGTACCAACCTTTTCATCTCAGCGTAGCAATGGTGTCCTATGTGCCCTGTTATTTGCTATATGTATTCCAGCCTCTTTTTTCCTGTACAGTTTCTACCGGCTATAGCTTCCTTTAGAAGCACAGAAGTTATTCCTCGGAGTCCTAACACATGTACTATCTTTACATCCCTTCTTTTTGTCGGTATTCACCATATAATGTTGTTCTCTCCAATTCTGCAGAGAAAACGTTCGTTCCTTACCTTATGAGTGCTGTTACTGATGCTATTTTTACATATTGGCCACACATTGGAAATCAGTGAGATTTAAAGCAAGAAACACATTTAACATTTGTACATTTCTAGAATCCCTTCTATAATGTTTTTAGAGCAAAACAATGAAGCGCAAAAGTTACACATTTTATCTTAGAGCAACAATTTAGAGCATGTAGAACAACACATCATTTTCTTGATATTTATGTGGAAAACTGACAGATAGATCCCTACGAAAAGAAAAATACGAGAGTGAGATGAGGATGTTGCTTATAGTATCCGCAGTTCAGCACCTTCATCAGCAATGCTATATTATAGTAAACCCTGAGGTATTAATGATGATCTGTCGGTATAAGAAGTACCTGTATATACTGAAAGTCTTACATTGATTTCTAGGATAGCTAACTTTTTATAAATTTAATTAGATATGGTAAAGCATAAAATGAACAATTTTGGTGAAAACTAAAATTATTACTTTTATATTCCATTGTGCATCTATGAATAAACTACAGGTTAAGAAGTAAAACACCTCAAATATCTTGAATGTCATGGAGCACACTATTGAGAGAAACATACATAAAATAAAATGAATAATGTCAATAATATTACAGGAGCAGAAGAATCAACATATATCTGCTAAAAGAAGTCTGAGGCCTAAGTGTATGAAGTTTTATAAAACTGTTGCTCCAGGTGCAAAATCATGTGGATGTGAATCACAGAGGGTAAACACGAAGCAGAGTACAGTAATGACACTTTTTACCAAGTGATGTAGACAGAGAGGATCAGAAAAATTGATATCAGAAAAGTTGATAACAGAAAAGAAGTAGACACATGTAGTGGAAAAGAGAAATTGTGAAAAATATGGGAAAGTTGTGGGCATATCTTCCAGAAATAGATCCTGAGAGAATACCAGAAGAATAAAAAGTTACAAACCGTGGGATAATGAGATCCTGGAAGACAGAAGAAAATAAAGGGAGCATAAAATCTACAAATAACCATAAAATATGAGTAAAAGAAGAAAAGAAGAAAAATCAGAAGAAAATAATAATCATGGATTATGAAAGATCAGTAGTAAATGTATGGAAACAAAAATCATAGGAAAACTAGAACTTAGGACACTAAAAATGTATCCTGAAAGATTAGCAGCAAAGATAATGAAATACAAATAACAAAAAGAAAATTATACAATAGAAGACCGAGGAAAAACAATGAATTTTCTAAAACAGAGATTGAAGGAGAACCAGATGAAGTAAAGTTAGAAGCAAATAGGAGGAGTTGGGTAAAAAAACTGCAAACAAAGAATCCTTGAGAATTAAAAATTAAGAATTTCAAACCATAGGTTATCGATACCGGAGCGATGTGGGACACGTAACCGTAGCTGCCAGTTAATGTCAAAAAGGGGACACGAAGGGGAGGATTCTGACGAAATCGTGTGCTACCACCACTTGTTGAGTCGGTATCGCTGTCGTTCCGTAACGTGCCGCGCTAGACAGAGTATCTACACGATTTCAGGCACCTATCTCCACAGTGTTGCTGTCCTATCGGCGAAGAGCTATTCAGGGGACGGCAGATAACAGCTAGTGCGCTGACGACGTGAACGAGTAGTTGCGGCAGAATTTGTTTGGCAGCGGCTGTCGCGGTGCAGCTGTCGTGCCGCCTTTTGCGCGGCTGGCTGCTCGTTTCAGATGACATCCAGCGCGCTGCTGCGGGAAACACGCTGCGAGGACTTGGCGGCGGGCTCGTTTGTTTTTGCAGTCGTCGCCTATCTGCGGCGGGCAGCGCGCCGACGCCGGTGAATAAAGCCCCGCGCGGCGCGGCGCGGCGTGGTGCTGCGGGGCCCATTGTCCGCCAGAACACAATGGCCACCGCTCCGTAGCGCGCGGGCACGCAGCGCGCCCACAGTCGACGGCGTCACCGCAGCTAATGTTGGCGGCCCTGTCTGCTCCCAGCAGCTGCGCTCAAGTGGCGCGCCCTGCCCTACTTTGCACGACGGCGGACGTTGGAGGTGTGCGTTCTGCAAACCGAGCAAATCTCCCGTATACGGATGTTTCTGTGCTTTCGCCTTATGTGAACAGCCCACGCTGAAGTTCAGCTCATCGATTGAAACAGTGAATCGTCACTGACGTTCTGCAAAATTGTTGGAGTCGTATCTGTGTAACAAGGAGCAGAGGTACTCTATAGGAGAAAGTACTATGTTTAAATACTGTCAGTAGTTACCAGAATGGGGACGAAAATTTGTGGTGCTCAAAAGGCCTATATATTATTGTATGAGGGGCATTCAGTAATTAATGCAACACGTTTTTCTCGGCCAATTTCAGTTGAAACAACGCGGAATTTTTTGTGGGATATCGTGAAATATTTCTGCTTCAGCTTCTATAGTTTCATGACTTTGCGACAGGTGAGTGCACTACACGTAGCCTTCAAAGTGGCGTCTAAACAGGTCCAAGTGAAGAGCTGTCATTTGACGGAAAACCAGAGTGTGGTGTGCGTACTGTAAGACCTTCGGTACACACACCATCAGATTATTTGACTTGTCACTCTAACGAAGTAGGCGAGTGTCAGCAATATATCTCTTCGTCTTATCGTGGCGTGTTTATCTTCTGCCGTTAGGTCAGACGATAGGAATGCAACTTGCACGCTTAGAGTAGTAAATTGACGGTGACCAACTTTATACAGAACTTGATTAATTTTCACACACATTTATTAAAAATATAAAAGCATAGACATTACATAACTTGATTCTGGATGCTGTTTACAATTGACAATCTAAAGTTCCTTTGGTCTTGGTACGTTAATCTTATTCTCACACTTAGCACAGACTGAAACTTGACTATAGCCTGGTACAGACTAATGCAGACTGGTACAGACTGATGCAGACTGATACAGACTCATACAGACTAATGCAGACAAAAGCAGACTGACTGATCGGAGGTCTGTACACTCGTTATAATAACTCTCGCATTCAGGTATCACTGCACGAGTGTGATCCGCGAGGAGAAAATGTTCTACGTTAGCTGCAATCTCATTGGCTGTGTTACATATTAATACGCAGATCGGCGGAAGCAGAATTTGGTCCGTCTCTAAGGCAGCGCCATCTCGTAGTGCGGTGATGGATGAGCGCTGTGCCTGTGCTGTTGTGCTTAGCGGGACGCGCTCTAGTGGGAAAGTTGTTTACGCTCTGACTACGCAGAACTATGTACACAGCACAGAGCATAACAGCTAATCATAGACACTTGAATGTGTACGGAGGCACGGCAGTGATATCGTGGAATATTTCTGCTTCAGCTTCTATAGTTTCATGATGTGACAGGTGAGAGCACTACAAGTAGCCCTCAAAGTGGCGTCTTTAGCAGGGGTGTGTTCCATGCGAAGAGCTGTCATTTTCCTTTGACGGAAAACCAGAGCATCACAGAATTCATAGACAACTGAAGAATGTCTACGGAGACACAGCAGTGAACAAACATTATGTGAGTCGTTATCGCAAGAAGGTCGTGGAAACCTGTCTGATCTCCCGCATGCCGGTCGGCCGAACACAGCTGTAACTGCAGTAATGTGGGAACGTGAGGATGCCCTCCGTTACAGATGATCGACTGATCACAATGCACCACCTCTTTGCACAACTGGATAATGGGAAGGTTATTGATGCTGCAAGACGTTTGATCCAACGTCTGCAGTAGAGTGATATCATATGGGTGTACAGGCCGTCTCAGTAAGATGGCGTAGGGTTGTCGAATTCAGTGGGATTATGTGAAAAATAGCGTTTTGCAGCCAAAGGTTGGGTGTATTGGAATCCTGATTAAAACCAACCTGCGCCGGCCGCTGTGGTAGAGCGGTTCTAGGCGTTTCAGTCCGGAACCATGAGGCTGCTATGGTCACAGGTTCGAATCCTGCCTCGGTCATGGATGTATGTGATGTCCTTAGGCTAGTTAGGTTTAAGTAGTTCTAAGTCAAGGGGTCTGATAACCTCAGATGTTAAGTCCCATAGTGCTTAGAGCCATTTGAATCAAAACCAACTTGCATCCGAAAACAGATGTTACATTACTTACTGAACATTCCTCGTATAGTGATGTCCAGTCGACAGTAATATTACAAGAAATTAAGTTTTTATTTTATTTTAGTTTAGTTTTTTTACTTTATATATTTCCCCTTGTTAAACATTATGAAACTATGTCAGCAAACTATGGTTACACTTATGACCCACGCAGCAGTTCAGAGTAAAGGTGACACGTTGCCCCTGGGGTGTTAGGCCATTTCTGCGGAGAACTGGGTGGCGCTGCAGACTTATACTCATGAGGAAGCCGATGGCCACATACTAAAACAATAATTAGTCATTCACACCACTATAACTCATGCAGCTACATTCATACGCCACGGTGTGGTGACCACACCACTTTCAGTACATGGCGCAATGGGCATGTTGTCAGCTGGCACCCAGCAGCAAGGTCATTACGTAGAATGCTGACACACGCAGACCAGCTAGCAGTATGCGACCGAGTTCTGTGTTCTGTGGTCGGCTGTAAATAGTGTTAGCCCATGTAAGATTCCCGGGTCACTTACTGAGGATGTTAACCTCCCCGTGGAAAGTCCGGTACAAGTGTAGAAAGGAGGGCAGCTGTAGTGACCGGTCACGATCTTCTACACTTGGCAGGTGGTGAGCTGCTGCTGGAGTTAACCTGGATGTATCCAACCATTGGAGTGGCACCAAGTCGAAGACTGAGAGCTTGGTGCTAGAAGATGCTGCAGCAGTGGCGGCTGATTGGCCTTGTGGTGGCTGCTTGTTGACCCCTGGTTGATGGTGGTGGCACTCTTGGCTAATAATGGCTGCTTGCCGTGCCTGGCGTAACCTCCTAGTTAAAGCTAATCTACCAGGCTGTGAATATCCTTGCTGAAACTGACGATTATTTATACATGATGGTTTCTGACTTGTTGCGCCAGAGTACCACATCCAATCACCATGTTGGCAACATTTCTGCACTCCGCTGGTGGAGAAACTTCTTCACAGTGTCATAAGAACATGTTCTTACCGATTTGCGGGCAGGATTTCGGTTCCTGTCCTCTCCTATCTCGCAACGTACACACAGTCTCATTGCTCTAACTGGCATGCCAACACCCTGTGCTCGATGTCTGCCTAGGTCTTCTGCAAATGCTGCATTGTTATGTTTCCAATGTGACGAACAATAAATTGTCATTGAACTATAAAAAGCACGGGATGGCGTCCTTAACAGAAGATTTGGACAACTGCAGTAGGTACGGGCAGGATAGTTATGGGCAGTTCATATGTAAAACTGAAAAACTGCTACCATTATGCATCTTTCGTCAAAAATATATTAGCACACCTGTGGAAGTAAATGCACCTTGATGATACTACATTAGGGGAAATTTGACAGTTGGACATTAATGTTATAATAACGATATTTGAAAAATTATAAAAACGACTAAATATTCAGGAATTTGATTTTCTTTATGAAATTTATGGCAGCTGTAGATTCTTATTAACAATGACTAAGTGTGTTTTCACCAGTTTCTCGTAGTGACTTTTTTTGTGGCCGTCATATATAACTGCTACACTCTGACTTTTTAATTTGGAAATGAAACAAACATTGGGATATATTACGAATCATGCACAGTTGAGAATCAGCAAGAGTTTCTAGTATCATTTGTATAACATATAAGGATATACAACCAGAAATGCTTGAGATTCAAATATGGTAACAATAAATTCAATTATTTGCATTCTACAACAGCGCTGATTGAGATACATATGCATAACTTTGTTAATAATGCAGATATTGTCATATATATCTGACATGAAAGGAAAAAAAAGAAAACAAAACAGAGAGGGAGAAAGAAGCGTGGCTTCTTTAATTCAATAACGCCGCATTATATAAAATTTTTTAAGAAAGCTAACTTTTCCGTATGTAAAAGATTGTAATACGAGTCTGTAATACGAATAAATTGTAGTGTAAATTCAAGAAGGTTCTAAAGGCGTCTGTTTTAGACTTTACTAGTTTTATATGCTGCAGCTGAACTACTTCGCAGAGTAGCTACAGATCTGGATGGTAATGATTTCCAATTAAATCGCCCGCCCGGTTAGCCGGGCGGTCTAACGCACGGCTTTTCTTTCCGGACTGGGAAGCAGCGCCTGGTCCCCGGCACGAATCCGCCCGGCGGACTTGTGTCGAGGCCTCGTGAGCCGGCCAGTCCGTGGATAGTTGCCGGCCGAGGTGGCCGAGCGGTTCTAGGCGCTTCACTCTGGAACCGCGCGACCGCTACGGTCGCAGGTTTGAATCCTGCCTCGGGCATGGATGTGTGTGATTTCCTTAGGTTAGTTAGGTTCAAGTTGATAGTTTTAAGAACACACGCCACAAGGCACGGAGCACCGACGTAGTGATTGACTACTATCTAACTAAAACAATAATGAAACGCATGGAGTGTAACTCAATAATGTAATGCGCGGGGCAGAGATCACGCGTGACGCGGGCGGGTTGTACAGTGGGAAATGCGTGTGCGGCACAGATATTTGCTTGCGGTTGACAATCCGGATAATCGTGAATCCTTCCACCTCCCCACCATACATACTAAAACAACTCGTCGGACGTGCTATTCATCAAGCGAAGTACGTGAATCTGCAAATGTTTTTGCAACTACTGTTTAGGTTACAGCTATCCTTACTTAGGATTTGTGTTGAAGTAGGAGAACTTTCGGCAACCAGAAGCATTATTGTGATAGAAAACTGGAGGAGCGTCCATGGTACGGTCCCAAACCTCTTCTCGTTCGTTAAACATGCAAAATCCATACGGTCTTGTAAACTGACTCAATCTTGAAGAATTTAGCAGCGAAATTCTAGTTAGATTTAAGGATACGTCGTAAAAGTAGGCTAGATGAAAATTGTGGCGGTGTGCTTACTCCTGGCAATGCTCATCAACATTTATAGAGGTTTATAGCGATGCAGTTAGCGATTCAGATGTCAAATAATGTGGGTGAGGTTAAGCATCAAAAGTGGGTGAAACTTTGTAATTGGGTGACTTCTTAGACGGTTTGCCTTTGAAGCAATATTAGCATAGCGCAGCAGAGAAAACTTGGAGAATACTTCAGTGCCATTTATGCCACTTCGCTGTCGAAGTTTTATTTTATTACTCGGAGACACTGAGTGATATAGGAACGCGTCCCAAAGGGTGACAGATGGATAACGTGCTGCAGCAGGAGATACAGCCAGACATTGGCGCCAGGAGAGTGGAGTGTGTCCGTCGATTGGAGACGGAGAGCCTGTGCGGAAACGTATTTTAAAATAGCTCGTTACAAAATGAAGCAAATTGGATAAAGTTAAATCTGAATAATTAATATTCAGCACTTTGAAATCTTAATCTATAGTCGTACAACTTCACCTTTCTAACAATTTTGGTTGTCTGATTATGTTAATACTGTAGTATGATGGATAGGGGTAATGTGACGAATATTGGCGGTAACAGCCAAGCGCTGAGGAACTACAGTTGACGAGCGCAAAGGAGTCGGCTATAGTCTCTAGTTGTAAGGCCTTGGCGGTGGCTCTCAGTCGCAGATCGTCAGCAGCCGTGTATGTTGCTTGTAAGCCGTCCTCTTTAGTGTACATTTCAGTAATGAAAGTGTCTCACACACTGGTTATAGTGAAATAAAAAAATTATTACTCGTGAAAAAAAGACTCAGAGCTGTGATTTCACATCGATATCTCGACTTTATTGGGTGTGGATCAGCAGTGTAAGTGAGAAATGTGTTTTTTCATTATACAAATTCAATGAAGGTGGCATATCGTCTTTAAATTAAGAGGCGTAGAGTTTATCATTCAGCATACAAGGAGCAAATCTTATCATCATCCTAGGTCCCTGTTTATTTGTCAGATAAGAATCTGAGACGAATGGAAAACCTAACCAGTGGGCTATCGGAACGTTTATAGAAGACGTGAAATAGATAGGCCGCCCAGGATTTATTCTGTAGTTCATTCGACATAGCCCTTCAGATGCAAATTCATACGTGGAACAACTAAGAATGATGCAGCAATGCGTCGCTAGGGAACATGTGTTGCAATAGATATCAAAAACGGGTACACCACACTAAGAGTAAGTTTCGTAACTATTCTTTAGTTGTCGGCATAGACTTCAATTTGACAGCTAATTATGTGATTAAAACTGGTGCCTAAGAAGGGAATTTGAGAGAGACTGGTCTTAACATCTTCTCTGAAAAGTACTGACTCATGAAGGTAACGAGTTAAACGTCTCATCAGCTCACGGTGTCATACTCTTTGAATCAGGACACATAGACGATTGATTTCGTGAAAACATTTATAGCGTTAGGCAATAAAAGCGATAGCAGTAATGTTAGAGAATGTAAGAAGTCGTGTTGACAAACTAAAACTGTTTGAATTCGAAAAGAACGAAAACCCAGAAACGTTCAATTAATTCGGCCCCGAGTTAAGCCTATGGTTTCCCACGGCCTGTGGTTTGACGGGCCTCGTTTGAAGTTTATCAGATCTCACGCCGTGAGAACGCAAAGACTCCTTAATACTCGGGATGGCTCGTAAACCCTTCCGACATCAAAGGCATTTGTCTCGGACGGATGACAAGGCCCAGTACGTCTCGAGTACTCGTTTGCGTAAGTCTTTTAGAAATCATTAAGGTTTTTGATAGTGCGTAATAATTATGGAATGGTCTAATGGAACGAAATGGTAACCAATTTTGTGGATATTTTCAAAGTTTTTTCTCCTACTAAGGACTTGTCATTCAAAGGTTTCCTGAAATCTAGCTCTTAGTTCTGTCCTATAGTGAGAAAATCTGTATGAATGAACGAAAATAGAATGTGCACGTAAACAAAATTCGCATAGACGGTCAGCTTACTTAAACTTACTGCCACAATTATTACTTGTTTATTAAGAATACGTTTCTTCCCAAGGTAATTTCCACTTGTGAAATACTCGGGAAGGAGTCGCAAACAACCCTTGCTTCCCCTTCTCTAGGTTTTATAGCCAACTTTATTAAGGGTAAGAAGGATGTCATTGCTCTTTGATCATTCCATCAAGGTCAAGGAATTGTTACACCATCTACTTCCGCGTGAAACTTATCAGGAGGGATATAAATATTTGTGAAGATGGGTTTGTCCTCATAAAGTTACGAAAAAGGACGCATGAAGGAGTAACGTTGGTCACATTGTCGATCTCTAAAACAACTGCTCCTCTGAAATCTCGCAAAAGGATGTTATTACACCAAAAAAATTCTCAACAAGACGTCGCGCATGAAATAACCCGTACCCAAAACCTCTTTGCGTATTTCCTTTCTATTATATACGAGGATGTGGCGTTATCATGTGGCGAGTCGAGGCTAAACATGCGTAACCAACGAAGACATATGGTAATCTCTTATAATATGAAGGCGGCTTCCTGTCATGTGGTAGATCCGTTGACTCCTCTGCAGTTTAAAGAATAAAGGTGAATTTTTGAAACCTCCTTCTTCACTCTTCCTATATTTGCATCCAATGTCCACAAATGTGAGACGACAATGGGCATCCACTAGACTAGAAGTAACACGCTTTGTAGTTAAAAACTTCTGTACATGTATTCAATGCGGTATGTATAATGATGTGTTGGCCGGTGATCGTCCCCAAGCAGTTTGGAAAGTTCCAAACATTTTCCTAATATTTTGCCGTGTTCAACCACTCATCCGCATTTGTAAACACCTGAATAAAATACGTGGTTGTTATTCTATACGCCTGTCATGTAGGGAATTGGAAAGAAATGATTTTTAAGGGTACATCTGAAATTGACAGTATGTTTCAAAAAGGCTGGCTACATACACTGACTGAAAAAATCAGAACACAAAAAAATTATTGCTGTAGAGCGATGAACTTCTGAAAATTCATTTGTCTACGTCATATATTAAAGTGAGTAACATTACGAGATCACAGGTTACTGTAAGTGTGAGATAAGCCGCTGCAAATGCGAAATTCTGGTACTTTAATAATTGATGTAACCGACAGAATGTTTAATGCAAACATGCAAACGTACATGAATTGTATTGTGCAGGTGCTGCATGTCAATTTGTGGGATGGAGTTCCATACCTCTGGCATTTGGTCGATCAGTAAAGGGACGGTTAATGATATTTGTGGATGGCGCTGGAGTTGTCGTCCGATTATGTCCCATCTGGTCTACTGGAGACAGATCTGGTAATCCAGCAGGACAAGGCAACATTTAGAGACTCTGCGGAACATGGCCCACAACGGTGGTAAATGGACGAGTGTTATCCTGTTCGAAAGCACCCCTTGGAATGCTGTTCGTGAATGGCATCACAACAGGTCGCATCATCATCAGACAGACGTACAGATTTGCAGTGAGGGTGATTGAGATACGCACCAGAATGCTTCTGCTGCCATACGAAATCGCACCCCAGATCATAACTCCAGGTTTAGGTCCAGTGTGTCAAGCCGCAGACAAGTTGTTTGCAGGCCCTCAACTGGCCTATTAACCAATATACGGCCATAACGGCGTCTTTGTCGCTTTAAAGGCATTCTTGACTAACTTCTACTCACCCCGTCCAATGTCTTAGATAACTGGCACTCTCGACCGTTAGAGCATGTATTTAAAGCAAACCTGATTTGTTTCCACAAGGTGATAATATTAGCGTCACTGTTATCCGACTGGCGAGAAATATGAATACACATCACCTTGCAGATGTAGAAACACACCTACCAAGTTACCTTAATGTCACACAAATGTCTCTTGGTGTTGAGATTTTTTTGCAGTAGTGTATTTTGCATTATTTTCAGGGGCCAGAAAGTAAGCAGAATGATCCATCAACTGCTGACTACGCAACACCTGATCAAGTAGAATCCTCTGAAGTAAACACTGAGTGCTACGATAAAGGGTAGAGACACTGCATCTACTGCAGTCGTAATTGATGAAGGTGGATCTCCAACAGGCAGGGAAAGGAAAGCCGAGGAGACAGCAAACTTTGAGAGGCGTATGGACGAAGCTTAAACTTTTTTGAGACAAGTTGCTAATAAAGTGAAAACAGCAACAGATGAAAACGTTTTACTTTATAATCTACTGTGTTTGAAATTTAAAGTGCTAGACACTCGCTAAATACAAATGCACAAAATCAACAACAAATTTTTAATTTAAGAAACGCAAGATTCAACAGTCTATTTGTAGTATTTTCACAACTGTCAACAACCTGGATCTCTTACAAACACTTCTGCGCATGGTCATCGTGTGAGTCTAGTTGTGTAATCACTTGATGGACCTGAAAATTCTTTTTCTTCAGATGTCTAGTCTCGACATAATGCTCTAGATACAACTACATTGCAGTACGGTTCCAAAGACAACCGAATCGAAGTAATATGTTGCAATGCAGCTGAATATCTTCACACTTTCAACGTTAATTGAAAAATGATTGGTGTTACTTTTTGAATTTATTGCCTTTAGTGTAATAGTATACAAGATACAATTATCTACATCTACGTGATTACTCTGGTATTCACAAAAAAGTGCCTGACAGAGGGTTCAATGAACGACCTTCAAGCTGTCTCCCTACCGTTCCACTCTCGAAAGGCACACGGGAAAAATGAGCACTTAAATTTTTCTGTGCGAGCCCAGATTTCTCATACTATATCGTGATGATCATCTCTCCCTATGTAGGTGGGTGCCAACAGAATGTTTTTGAAATCGGAGGAGAAAACAGGTGATTGAAATTTCATAAGAAGATAGCGTCGAAGCAAAAAACGCCTTTGTTTTAATGATTGCCACACCAATTCACGTATCATGTCTGTACCATATCTCCCCTATTTCGCGATAATACAAAACGATCTGCCCTTCTTTGTACTTTTTCGATGTCATCCGTCAGTCGCACCTGATGCGGATCCCACACCGCACAGCAATACTCGAGAACAGGGAGGACAAGCGTGGTGTGAACTGTCTCTAGTAGACCTGTTGCACCTTCTAAAATTAGACCTGTTGCACCTTCTAAGTGATCTGCCAATGAATCGCAGTCTTTGGTTGGCTCTACCCACAACATTATCTATGCGATCGTTCCAATTTAGGTTATTTGTAATTGTAATCCCTAAGTACTTCGTTGAATTTACAGATTTCGATTTTTGTGACTTATCGCGTAATCGAAATTTCGTTGATTTCTTTTAGTACTCGTGTGAATAACTTCACACTTTTCCTTATTCAGGGTCAATTGCCACTTTTCGCACCATACAGATATCATATCTAAATAATTTTGCAAGTCGTTTTGACCATCTGATGACTTTACAAGACGGTAAATGGCAGCATCATCTGCAGACAGTCTGAGACGGCTACACACATTGTCTCCTATGTCGTTAATATGGATCAACAACAACAGAAGGCCTATAACACTTCCATGGAGAACGCCGGATATTACTTCTGTTTTACTCGAAGTCTTTCCGTCTACTACTACGAACTGTGACCTTTCTGACAGGAATTCACGAATCCAGTCGCACAACTGAGGCGATACTCCGTAGGCATGCAGTTTGGTTAGAAGGCGCATGTGAGGAAAGGTGTCGAAAGCCTTCTGGAAATCTATAAATATAAAATTAATTTGACATACCCTGTCGATATCACTTATTACTTCATGACTATAAAGAGCTAGTTGTGTTTCACAAGAACGGTATTTTCTGAAACCGTGCTGGAAAGCCTGTAATTCAGCGGATTACTCCTACTTCCCTTTTTGGGTATTGGTGTGACTTAAGCAATTTTCCTGTCTTTAAGTACGGATCTTTCTGTGAGCAAGTGGTTGTATATAATTGCTATAAATGGAGCTATTTTATCAGCATACTCTGAGAGGAACCTGACTGGTATACAATCTGGACCGGCGGCATTGCCTTTATTAAATGATTTAAGCTGATTCGTTACACCGTGGATATCTACTTCTGTTTTTCTCATATTGGCAGTTGTTCTTGATTGGAATTCAGGAATATTTACTTCATCTTCTTTGGTGAAGGAGTTTAGGAAAACCATGTTTAATAACTCTGCTTTAGTGGTACTGTCACAGTGACTTCGCCGTTGTTATCGCACAGTGAAGGTATTGATTGCGTCTAGCCACTGGTGTGCTTTATGTATGACCAGTATCTCTTTGGGTTATCTGCTAGTTCTCGAGAGAGAGTTCGTTGTGCAAATTATTAAAAGCATCTCGCATTGAAGAACGAGCCATATTTCGAACTTCTGTAAGACTTTTCCAGTCATGGAGATTTCGCGTTTTTTTAAATTTGGCATGCTTTTTTCGTTGCTTCTGCAACAAATATCTGACCCGTTTTGTGTACCATGGGGGATCAGTACCATCACTTATTAATTTATGTGGTACATATCACTCAACTGCTGTCGATACTATTTCTTTGAAAACGTTCCGCAACTTTTCTACACTTACATGATCAGATCGGAAGGAGTGAAGACTGTCTACTAAAAAGGCGTTAAGAGCATTTTTATCGGCTTTTTTAAATATATATACTTTGCGTTTCTTTTTGATGGTTGTAGGTATTACGGTATTCAGCGTAGCAGCAGCTGCCTTGTGGTCGCTAATCCCTGTATTGGTCACAATACTCACTATTTGTCCAAGATTGTTTGTTGCTAAAAGGTCAAGTATGCTTTCGCAACCATTTACGCTTCGAGTGACCTCATGAACTAATTGTTCAAAACAATTTTCTGAGAAAGCATTCAGTACAATTTCGGATGACATTTTATGCCTGCAGCCAGCTTTAACGCATAATTTTTCCACCGTATCGAATGTATATTGAAGTCACCACAGACTATAATTGTATGAGCGGGGTACTTATTTGAAATGAGACTCAAGGTTTATTTTAACTGTTCAGCAACTATATCTTCTGATTCGGGGAATAAGTAAAACTATCCAATTAATAGTTTAGTCCGATTGTCAGGTATAACCTCTACCCATACTATTTCACATGAACTATCTACTTCAATGTCGCTACAAGGCAAACTATTTCTGAGAGAAATAAATACTCTAACACCAACAGTATTTAATCTATCTTTTCTGAACACTGTTAGATCGTTTGAAAAAAATTTCGGCTGAACTTATTTCCAGCTTTAGCCAGCTCTTTGTACCTACAAATATTTTATCTTCAGTGCTTGCTATTAGGTCTTGGAGTTCTGGTTCTTTTTCAACACAGCTACGACAATTTACAACTACAATACCAATCGTTTCTACAACTACCTTAGTGTGTTTTACCCTCCCACTTTTAGATGGACGTCCCTTCTGTGGTTCCCTGAGACCCTCTAACCTAGAAAACCGCCGTGTCTCTTCCACGCAGCACCCGCTACCTGTGTAGCCACCTCCAACGTGTAGTGGACTCCTGACCTATTAAGCGGAACCCGGAAACCCAGCACGCGATGGCACAAGTCAAGGAACCTGCAGCCTACACGGTCACAGAACCGCTTGAGCCTCTGATTCACACCCTCCACTCGACTCTGCACCAACTCATCTGGAGACTGGTTGCTTTCTGAACTTAATACTGAGATGACAAAATTCATGGGATAGTCATTTGGACATGTACGATGACGGTAGTATCTCGTATAGAAGCTTTAAAGGGGCAGTCCATTGGTGGGCTGTATGTTTTATATAGGTGATTCATGTGAAAAAGTGTCCGACGTGATTATGACGAATATTTAACAGACTTAGAAAATGCTGTGTGGTAGTTGGAGCTCGACGCATGGCACATTCCATTCAGGAAATCATTAGAGAATTCAGTATTCTGAGATCCACAATTTCAAGAACGTACCGAGAATAACAAAGTTCAGGCTTTCCTCGCACCACGGGCAACGCAGTGGCCGACGGCCTTTACTTAACATCCGAGGGCAGCGGCGCTGTCGTAGAGTTATTAGTTCTAACTGTCCGTCAGGACAGTGCGCCGAAATTTGGCGTTATGGGCTATGGCAGTAGATGACCAACGCTTGTGCCTTTGCTAACAGTACAAGGTCGCCTGCAGCATCTGTCCTGGGATCGTGAAAAATATTGGTTGGACCTTAGACGACTGTAAAACCGTGGGCTGTTCAGATGAATCCAGATGTTAGTTTGTAAGAGCTGATGGTAGTATTAGAGTGTGGCGGATAACCGAGGAAGCCATGGACCCAGTTTTTCAACGAGGCACTGTGCAAGCTGGTGGTGGCTCCATAATGATGTCGCCTGTGTTTACATGGAATCGACTGGGTCATCTGGTATAATTTAACCGATAATTGACTGGGAATGTTTATGCTAGTTATGGATGACAACACGCCAAGTCACCGGCCCAAAATTGTTCACGATTGGTTCGAAGATCATTCTGGACAGTTCGAATGGATGATTTGGCCACACATCGAACATTTATTGGATGTAATGGAGACGTTAGTTGTAGCACAAAACCAAGCACCAGCAACACTTCCGCAATTATGATCGGCTGTAGAGGCAACACAGCTCAACGATTAGTTGAGTCCATTCCATGCAACACTACGCCGGACAGAAGGATGTCCGACGCGATATTAGGGAAGCCTCGCATGACTTCTGTCACGTCTGCGTAAACAAGTAAGACACATAAGCACAACAGTCCGCGATAGCAAAACATTGTTATGTTACAGCTAATCTCTCACGAATGGAAATACTATCTCTCATGGTTGTATCTCGTTTTGCTATAAATGGTCTGATCCCAATGAATTAAAATTCCAGATCAGCTGTTGACATTGGGAAAATGTTCTGAAATCTGCCAAACGGTTGTTTTCGCAAGTCACTAAGCATATCATTAGCACTGTATCTGCAACCAATGAAATAAATAACCGAGTGTCCATAATTTGAATTAATTTGTGCAGCTGAGCGCTTCATTACTTTATAAAAATTAACTACTCAATGATAATTTTCTTGCACGACAATTACTTAGTGTTCATTGGTTTGCTACACACTAACTAAGAAAGATGGAAACACATTTCACATGTAACTCGTTAGAGAAATGTTCAGTTTTATGTTCGCACAGACACGGTAGCATACAGTCATCATGAACAGCATCTGTTGTTTTTTTTAAAAAAAAGAATCGCCACTCCGCAACACATAAGCCACTAGGGCACACACTGCTTCCTCGTTATCACTGTACGAATTCATTTCCTCGAAGGAATTGGCCTTCTATTGGCGGCTGACATGGGTACAAAGACATCAATTGTTAGCTCCTGGACGCTCGAGATCCCCTTATAATTTTATATACTTTACTTTCTATGTATTGTCGCAACAGTGTTAAAGCTGTGAACTTTCCTATATCCTGTGACATGGACAGTGTATGTCAGTCTCTTAAGGTTTGATCCAAGCAAGTTAAAGGTGTTCTGCGATTCTACATCATAATGTTTTGGCAAACCTACAATTAATGCATGCATAAAAAATGTAAAATCTTTTACTTCTCTTACATCTCGTTGAGAATCATTTTACTTAGAATATGTAGGAGGAATATTAGCATTTCACTTCTGCATGGCCGGCCGGTGTGGCCGAGCGGTTCTAGGCGTTTCCGTCAGAAACCGCGCAACCACTACGGTCGCAGGTTCGAACCCTGCCTCGGCCATGGATGTGTGTGTGATGTCCTTAGGTTCTACATCTACATTTACATTTATACTCCGCAAGTTACCATACGGTGTGTCGCGGAGGGCACTTTACGTGCCACTGTCATTACCTCCCTTTCCTGTTCCAGTCGTGTATGGTTCGAGGGGAAGAATTCGCGGGAAGAACGACTGTCGGAAAGCCTCCGTGCGCGCCCGTATCTCTCTAATTTTAAATTCGTGACTTCCTCGGGAGGTATAAGTACGGGGAAGCAATATATTCGGTACCTCATCCAGAAACGTTGTTGGGTTTAAGTAGTTCTAAGTTCTAGAGGACTGATGACCTCAGAAGTAACGTCCCATAGAGCTCAGAGCCATTTGAACTTCGGCATGTATAAGTAAACAGTGTAAACAGTGCATCTATATTCGTTAGCATATATGAAAATTAAGGAAGGCAATATCATATTCGGAATAAAACAATAAAAAAATTGAAGTACATTTATAAAATGGAAAAGTAATGCTGCGTGAACAGCTCACAGCTTCATATGTTTCAAATGTTATCCCAAATGTATCTGTAAATTTCATTATAAACTATTTTACATTCACAACGAGAAAAATAGGATTTGCCTGTTCAGTGTAAACAATGAATTTGCAATCCTGTACAAGCTGAAGAAGACTTTTACTTCAGTTACTATTCTGCAAAATTTCAGAATACGAAATAAAATCAACTGCTACTTAATGTTCCCATTGCTTGTCGTCAACAACATATACAAACATTCATACATCTTTCTGCGTACCATGTTTGGTGTACGACGCAAAGAATCCTGAGTTTCATTATATCACACATCTACTGTATGACGCTTGTCAAACGTTACAATGTTAATTCAGTATTAAAATATCTGAAAACTACATCATCAATGCTCACAAGTATAATTTTTATGTCAAGTACCTCAGTATACTTCCCCTCCTGGCCTGAGAGAAAATACACGTTGGCTTAAATACTAGACAAAGACAGAAACAGACATTCTAAACTACTGTAAGAATGTAGTTATTTAGGCCTAGTCCTGGTATAAGCCATAATGCGCCATCAATTTAAATAGCCCGACATCTGTAAGTGTTAGAACACTACCTAATTTGTAAAAAGTGCTGACAAGTTGCGTTGTAAAACGTACTGCCATCATCTAATGCCTTTACAAGTCTTAACCACGAATTAACGAGGAAAAGAAGATAATGTATCACTTGAAAATATAATCTATGCCTGACATTGCATTTGAACTAGGCACATTTGACGTTAAGCAGAAAACGAACTGCTGCAGTATTTAGCAAACGGAGCTATTGTATCAAGATATTTTGAAAATATATTTCTTGTTATCAACTGATAAATAATGAGAATATCTGATAAAATCACGTGATGTAAAAACACTACACACAACATAGTCTAAGGCCATGTCGGACGGAAGGTGCTTCTATTACTATGTATGATATGGACACTAATCCACAAGCAGAACATTACCTTTGTTCATACGCAACGTTACCAAAGATGGTGACAGAGTTGTAAAATCAACAGAGATAAAAGTGTAACGTATCAGAGTCTATACTTGAAAAGTAACATTAGTTATCAAAATGCATGATGATTGCACACAAGTATAATTTCAGAACTCGAAAAATAGAGCTTTGCAACAATATAAGTTCTACTTTTAATAATCTGTTAAGCACTGTACGTAAAGTGTACCCTAAAATTTTATGTTTCCTCGTCTACACTCTTTATATTGTGTATTAGGATATATGTAGGTTAGATACAGTCATAACTGATAAAAAACTGTTGGTTAAGTAGTAGTTTTCATCAACCAAAGTTCTATTGCTGTACCATACACTGGCGTCAAAAGGACGTCCAAATTAAATATTTTGCTGATACCTCACAACTATGGATGGGACAATTTTAAAGAAAAACACATGGAAGGTGGACCTGCATATTTCGTCTTTGGTTGTTTCATGGAATACAATTTAGTGCTTCACAACAATATTACAATCACAATTTAAAAAGACCTTTTTAAATGAATAACAACACTCACTATCATTGAAAAACCTGAACAGGCACGATTCGTTAACAACACACTTTAACAATTTTTACCAATAGAAAGCAGGGCTTGAAGCCAAAGGTATACAGCTCCCAAATACAAGACAGAAGTCACACCAACTAAACGTGGCTGCAAGAGTGTTCAACAAACCACTTTATCAGTAAAACGAATTAAAGTGATAGCCACAAAATGTACTAACACTTACCAAGCACGTGGAACACGTTGCACAAGTTACACAAGTGGATACGACCCATCCAAACTACAGAAAGGATAATAAATCACGTCACTGATTGTGGCTGTTTCAAAGCCGTTAAACAATAAAATACACATTCCCCCAAAATAAAGGCAAAGCTGGGAAGGCATACAATTTTAATGCTACTATCAACTGGTACACATCAGCAAAAACATTGAATAAATATACTATTGCCCAAAATACAAGATAAATTGGGAGGACAGGCTATTTAAGTGTGACTCCCAACTGATACTCACTTTGCAGGACATTGTCAATACACTTTCCCAAAATACAACATAAGCCGAGAACTACAGCACACGGCTATCACAGCCAACAAGAAAAAAGTAGGCTTGTATCACGATGAGTTAACGACTGTAGATCAAAGGAAAGGTTCAACAGTTCATATTTGTAACTAAAGGGCCTTAAAACTTAACTTTTTCCAGAAATAGAAAATAATGGTGAGAGGTTTAAACGAGCAGTTAAAGAGCTGGTATAGCGAGGTGGATCTTCGGGCTTGCAGACATGCTTTAAACATCATGAGCTTCCTGAATCGTCCGTTCCCAAAGCTACACGGTCAACGCATTTCTGAAGGGAAGAGTAATCTGCACTAATTCGGCTGCAGACGAGAATTCCTAAGATCTAGGTAATCGCAGCTTATCACGAAAGCAACTGCAGATAGACAAGGTTAACACTCTTTAAATTTACTTGTAAATTAGAGGACGAAATATCAAATTCTGCTGACGCAGTGATTAAGGCATACTCACCTACAAAGGTGCTTTGCTTCAAGCACAGAGTATGTTACGAATTTATTTCGTCGATTCGATTGATAACAGAGAATACTTACACATTTGCGCGGAATGTAGCCTGAGACAACAAACTGTGATAAGTGAGACTGACTGATGATCATGTACACAGTCAGTTGGAGGCGCATTAATATTGTTGTTGTTGTGGTCTTCAGTCCTGAGACTGGTTTGATGCAGCTCTCCATGCTACTCTATCCTGTGCAAGCTTAAAGTGATAGCCACAAAATGTACTAACTCTTACCAAGCACGGGGAACACGTTGCACAAGTGACACAAGTGGATACGACCCATCCAAACTACAGAATGATCATGTACACAGTCAGTTGGAGGCGCATTAATATTGTTGTTGTTGTTGTGGTCTTCAGTCCTGAGACAGGTTTGATGCAGCTCTCCATGCTGCTGTATCCTGTGCAAGCTTCTTCATCTCCCAGTACCTACTGCAACCTACATCCTTCTGAATCTGCTTAGTGTATTCATCTCTTGGTCTGACTCTACGATTTTTACCCTCCACGCTGCTCACCAATGCTAAATTTGTGGTCCCTTGATGCCTCAAAACATGCCCTACCAACCGATCCCTTCTTCTAGTCAAGTTGTGCCACAAACTTCTCTTCTCCCCAATCCTATTCAATACCTCCTCATTAGTTACGTGATCTACCTACCCGCATTAATATAACGGGTCCAATTCCACATAACACAGAAGTAGGCTTGCAGTATCCTGTACCAAAAAAATAAGAAAACAATACTCAACTGAGATGTGAAGGAGCCGTGACTTCCAGGATTCGAAGCAAAGGTGTTATTGCTTCTAATCCGTACAGGTAGTCTCCCAGGTGGCATAAAATATTACTTACCGAGTAGGCCGGGAACTTGCTGACTGGATTATGGTTCCAATGGCTCTGAGCGCTATGGGACTTAACATCTGTGGTCATCAGTTCCCTAGAACTTAGAACTACTTAAACCTAACTAACCTATGGACATCACACACATCCATGGCCGAGGCAGGATTCGAACCTGCGACCGTAGCAGTCGCGCGACTGGATTATACGTGATATCTGCTGCTCTTTCCGCAACTCGCCCTACCAATCATTAAGCGAGCCAGCAAGGCTTGCCACAGGCCAATTTAACAACTCACGGCTTCTTGAAGCCCGTACCGAACAGTTGGAGTCCCCAAAAAGCAACAACTTGCCAGTCATTTGCCCTCCAGTCAAATGACCCAACCAGACCCCACTAAACCGATAACTCACACTCAGACTTAAGACCCTATCTCACGACACACGATCAGATCAGTATCGAAATCTAAGTAACTAGTTGCTCCTCTAGAGTGCCACGCCGCCGAGATTAAAGACGCCACAGCGCAAGCTCCACGACTTAAACCCAACCTCCTACAAGTGTTGCACTTACCAACAATACGCAAGATATCCCTGTACAGTGACGGCCAGATGAGATGAGCTTGTATCTTTGCCTTGGTCTTGTACAGGCCCAAATGCCCACCCACCAATGAAATGTGGAGGTAATGAAAGATGGGACAGACTAAAGAGGCAAGCAAATCAGGTATTGACCAGGTTCGCCCACTTGTTTACGTAATATATCATTCTTTAAAGAAAACCTTGGCACCGCCACTCTGGACAACAATTGCCTCCTAATCGGAGCCAGCAACGGATCCTGGTCCTGCTTGATTTTAAAGTTACCAATAATTATGGCACTTCGTTCAGAACAGTATAAAAAGGATCACTGGAGCGAAGGGTTCGATCTCCCTCAGTGATATATTCCTGCTCAAACATGCGGTTGAACTGATCGGCTACCTGATTTTCGAACCATTCAGATTCTTCGAGTTAAATTGCAACCAAGCAACAAATCAACGGTTAAGTACGTTATAACCAGGAGAGAAACTCGCTAGAAGAAATTGAAAATCATCGAGCTACCGTACACCTCCCCAACCAGAGGCTACTCATGCCCATTGGCTAGATAACATATCTGAGGATAGGGGCACAGGGGTGATAATTTACTCAAATGGCCGAGCTCCAAAAACCAGTTACAGTCAAGTAACACGACATAATAATGCACGCGGAGGTTCCTGTCAGTCACAGGCAGAAACACGAGAGAGGGCTACCTTGTCGCAGCGTGGATACATGTACAACAAGGGGTTGACCTACTCCGACCACATACGAACTGCCTTGCTTCCCCCCACGGCATCAGCTATTAGACATTAGGGTCCGCACGGACTGACACTTGCGTATGAGCTAGTCATGCACGTGGTAACGAAAACAACACTTGTGCCCGAGTGAATCAGATTTTGGAGAGGATTTGTCACCCCTGGAACCTGAAGACACCAGTGACGAACGTACATCAACCCTACACTGCTCATTAGCAAAAGTGAGGGCCTTACTAGAATTTAGTAGTTCTTGCAATTTATCGAAGTTGGTGGGACTCAGAACCAAGACCAGACTTGATCGATTCTCAGAGTGTATGCCCTCTAAGATGTCAGAAATTGTATCAGACCCGATAACGGACATATCAAGGGCTAACACGGCCATGCATATTCACTCTATGAATTGGCTCAGCGTCTCCGACGGTACTTAAACCAGCGGTAGTAATTCCGCTCAAGTTCATTGCACTGCCAACTTTCTGACTATAATAAGAGCCCTGAACTGCAGCAAGGAATCGTTTCCGAAAGCAAAGCACCCAATGTCCCTCAAGTAAAGGGTCCAATAAGGACAGGATCATGTGTGTCGCAGTGGCACAAGGGATCCGCATGAGACTCAAATAGTACAAGCAGTCACAAGATTTGCTGCACATGATTTAACCAATCAACAGATAATTCTGAAATACTGAATGTTGACTGGAGGACAAACTACGAAGACTATGGGTCTTGGAGGGATTTTCATCACTGAGTTGATTACAGTTTGAAATTTCCGGCTCTAAACCTACAACATCGCTTTCTAAACCCAGGGATGCCACCACCGTAACCTGCAAGTCCCTTGCCCAGTCACTCAATTGCTTAACCTTAAGGTCCTCATTATCGTTGGTTCTAAGTTGGTTGTAAGTTCAAGAAGCGATTCCCTAAATGCACCTGATGCGCTTGAATACTAAGGACCTGCTCAGTCGACAGTCCAACGCCGCACGCAACCTAGCCGCCAATTCCGGGATGCTACCTTCGGTTGGAAGTTCACAGGCTTTCAGTCCGTATTCTAAGAGTTTCTTTTTCAGATGCAAAATTCCGGGACACCCTGGAATCCATGATAAGTAAAGGCCCCCTGAAGACAGTGACAACGCATAAGTACAATAACTTGAGAAGAAGAAATACATTACCACAACAATCAGAAGAAACAACAAATGATCTCAAAGGGTAGACAAATCTTAACCTCCCTCTGAGAGATAGAACTTAACCATGCTCTGGCGCCGATTGATACCTATGAATGTGTGGTGTTTGTTCTTTCGGACATGTCCGAAAGAACAGACACCACGCAGAATCCGCAGCCGTCATACGTTATTGGCAAATTGAAGGTGGAGAGGGGAAGAAAGGAATGGAAAGGGGAGAGATCACTGCAGTCAGCCGCTTTGGCATATTACACGAAATCGGTGGTGACGAGTGAAAATGTGTACCGGTCTCGGATTCAAACCTGGGATCTCCTGCTTACTATGCAGGTGAGTTAATGACTTGGCCCTCCAGAATACAGTACTATCGGAACTGCACGAACTACCTCGGCTCGCCTCAAGGCCGATCCACACTCCCATCGAGCGACACCTATCGGCAGTCCCTGTCCATTTGCTCAATATTAGCTCTTCCGGTACACATTTTCACTCGTCGCCGCTTGTTCCGCGTTATGTCACAATGCAGTTTACAGCAGCGATCCCTACCCTTTCCATTCCTTTCTTCCTTCCCCACTTCCAATTTACGTACGACTGATTCCCAACAACGAGGGAATAAGGAATACACATAGGCGGACCCACATATTATGTCATTTGTTGCTTCATGGAATACACTTTATTGCTTAACAATAATATTACAATTAGAATTAAAATACCTTGTTAAAAGAATAACAATCCTCATAATCATTTAAAAAACTTGTGCATGTTCGATTTGTTAATAACAAACTTTAACAATTTGTTCCACTAAGAGCAGGACTTGGAAACTGGAGTATACATTTTTCAAATAACTTCCGGGAATTCAGCCAGGCAACACTTTCAGCGACCGCCGATATTTCGGCGGGAGAACACCCCGTCATTTTCAAGGCAAAGTGTTGAGAGAAAGAACAACAGCCTTCTGAAGAAAAGTGGTTTGTCTCAGGACACAATCAAGAGGCTTAACACCTATAGTGCCGTTCCCCCTAGGTTATATGGCCTTCCAAAGGTTCATAAGGAAGGGGTTCCTTTCCGTCTATAGTGAGTAACATCGGCGCTCCGACATATCGTGTATCCAAGCATCTTGCTTCTCTGTTGAGTCCACAAGTAGGACGGTGTGAACATCATATCAGGAACTCAGCTGATTTTTTACGTCGTTTGGAGGGACTGAGGCTGAAGGACTCTGATATTTTAGTGAGTTTCGATGTGGTCTCTCTCTTCACTCGTGTTCCTCTGTCTGATTCGTTGCGGTTAATTGAAGCCAGATTTGCTGCTGATTTAACTAATCTCTTTTGGCATGTGTTGACATCCACTTACTTTTTATTTAATGACCAGTATTACGAGCAGACAGATGGAGTTGCGATGGGTAGTCCGTTGTCTCCTGTGACGCAAATTTATTTATGGAAGACTTCGAGAAACGTGCATTGGAGTCGGCGCCTTTAAAACCCGCCTGTTTCTTTAGATACGTTCACGATACCTTCGTTGTTTGGCCTCACGGTAGGGAGAATTTGAATGTCTTTCTAGAACATCTGAACTCGATCCACCCGAACATTTGTTTTACGATGGAGGTGGAAGAGGATGGTTGCCTTCCCTTTCTCGACGTGTTGGTTAGGAGGAAGGATGATGGATCATTGGGACATGCAGTCTACAGGAAACGTACTCACACCGATTTGTACTTACAAGCTAATAGTTGTCACCATTCGGCTCAGCGTGAAGGGGTACTTCGTACCTTGGTACACAGGGCACATGTCGTTTCTGACGTTGAGACTTTGCCAGCTGAGCTGTCCCATCTTGAAATTACATTTCGTCAAAATGGTTATAGTGATAGACAGATTGAACGTGCGTTGCGCTATCGACCAACTGTACATCGGGTGATTGATGATAATTCTGAGTCAACACCTAAGTCTACTGCCTTTTTGCCTTACGTAGGAAACACGTCCAATAAGATCGGTCGTATTTTACGGAAATACGATGTGAAATGTGTTTTCCGACCTCCATCTAAAATTAGAGCACTTTGAGTTCCGTTAAGGATGATCTTGGACTGCGTAAGGCGGGTGTATATTGTATTCCTTGTAGCTGCGGCATGGCATATATTGGTCAAACTATCAGGACCGTGGAGGACAGATGTACTGAGCATAAACGGCACACACGATTACAGCAGCCAAATAGATCTGCTATTGCCGAACATTGCTTGGATACTGGTCACCCCATGTTATATAATAACACCGAGATATTGGCATGCACGTCCAGCTATTGGGACAGTGTCATTAGGGAGGCAGTTGAGATTAAATTAGCGAGCAACCTCGTTAACAGGGATGGAGGTTTCTGTTTAAACTCTGTTTGGAATCCGGTTCTCTCCCTTGTCAAAAAACAGAGGAACAGAGTCAATGCGCCTCACCTGCGAATTCATAGTCTCACTATCGATAGCTCTGACTTTGGTCATCTTTGGTGGCACTAGTGTTCAGTGTGTGTGTGTGTGTGTGTGTGTGTGTGTATGTGTGTGTTATCTTTCCTGCTTCTGTCGGAGAACCGAGGTATTAAATTTGCATGTACGTCGCCTGTCCGTTGCAGTTTGCCTTGAAAATGCCGGGGTGTTCTCCCGCCGAAATATCGGCGGTCGCTGAAAGTGTTACCTGGCTGAATTCCCGGAAGTTATTTGAAAGTTGTATACGCCAGGAGAAACTCAGATCTGGAGTATACAGTTCCCAAATATAAGAAAGAAGACACCTCAACTAGGAGTGGCTGCAAACGGTTTTAACCAACAATTTTTTCAGTAAAATGAATTAAAATGACAGCCACTAAATGTACTAACAATTTCCAAGCATGGGTAACATGTTACGCAAGTGGATACCACCTATTTAAAGTAGAGAACGGATAATAAAAATGGCTCTGAGCACTATGGGACTTAACTTCTAAGGTTATCAGTCCCCTAGAACTTAGAACTACTTAAACCTAACTAACCTAAGGACATCACACACATAAATGCCCGAGGCACGATTCGAACCTGCGACTGTAGCGGTCGCGCGATTCCAGACTGTAGCGCCTAGAACAGCTCGGCCACCCCGGCCGGCCGAGAACGGATAATAAGTCACGTTACGAAGTGCGGCTGTTGGAAAGCTTTTAAAAAGGTATAAAACTTAATAAAAACACCTTAAGCAATAAAATACACGATCTTCCAAAATACAGGCAAATCTGGGAAGGCATACAGCTTAAATGTCAGTGTTAACTTGTACACGCCAGCTCAAAAGGTTCAAATGGCTCTAGGCTTAACATCTGAAGTCATCAGTCCCCTAGACATAGAACTAATTAAACCTAACTAACGTAAGGGCATCTCACACATCCAAGCCGGAGGCAGGATTCGAACCTGCAACTGTAGCAGCAGTGCGGTTCCGGACTGAAGCGCCTAGAAACGCTCGGTCACAGTGGCCGGCTACATACCTGCAGAAACATAGATAATGACTGTTAAATGGAAAACAATTTCCGAAATTACAAGATAAGCTGGGAACTACAGCAAACTGCTGTCAATAAGGAAAAAGCAGGAAAGTTTCAAAATGAGTGGTGTTAGCTAATGGCTGTAAATCAAAGGAAAAGGCTTTAAAACTTAACTGTTTCCTGAATTAGCTAGTAAGCGTGAAGGTTTAAACGAGTTGTTAATGAGCAGGTATAGCAAGGAGGAACTTTGGGCTTGCAGAACACGCTCCAAACCTCATGAGCTTACTGAATTCGGCAAATACTACAGACTAATGGTTCCAGATAATTTGGCAACACTCCATCGTAGTACGCATGAAACGATCAACTTTACTTAAATTGCCCAATTGCGATGCGGGTAGAAGAGTCACCGGATTGTCGGCGAACCCAGACGTCGTCAGAAGACGGAAGTGCCACCACAGCAGAAAGCAAACATGTCTCTGCTCCGGGCCCAGGGAAAACGAATGCATCGTCCACTGCCAAAGCTACCCTGCAAACAAACATCTGAAGCGAACAGTAATCTGCACAAATAGGACTACAGACGAGAATGCCTAAGATGTAGGAAACCTCAACTTATAGCGAAAACTACTACACATACAAGTTACAAGTTTAACACTCTTGAAAACTGCTTGGAAATTAGAAGACGAATGTCAGCACCTTGCCGGCCGAAGTGGCCGTGCGGTTAAAGGCGCTGCAGTCTGGAGCCGCAAGACCGCTACGGTCGCAGGTTCGAATCCTGCCTCGGGCATGGATGTTTGTGATGTCCTTAGGTTAGTTAGGTTTAACTAGTTCTAAGTTCTAGGGGACTAATGACCTCAGCAGTTGAGTCCCATAGTGCTCAGAGCCATTTTGTCAGCACCTTATGACACAATTATCCAGGCCTACTGACCTGCAAAGGGTGCTTTGCCTCTGATACAGATTATGTTACAAATTTAATTTAATCGATTCAATTTACAACAGAGAATACTCATACATTTGGACGGAACATGACCTGAAACAACAAACTGTGATTGTTTACACTTATCAATGATCATACACATAAGCAGTTGGAGGCACGTTAATGTAACAAGTGCAATTCCATATAAACACCGACATGGTCTTGTAACACCAAATAGCCAAAAAATAACGAAACAACACTTAACTCCATTAAAATGTGAAGGATTCCAAGCTGGAGTGTTATCACCTCCAATACATTCAGGCTATGTTCGAGGTGTCGTGAAATTTAAGCTTGCAGAGTATGTCGCGAACTAGCCGACCAAATTGCAAGTGAAGTGCGCTGCACATCAAGCAACTCTTAGCCACAATTCGTTAAGCGAGTCAGCAAAGGTTGCCCCAGATCAATTTAACCACTCATGGCTTTGTACTGGACAGCCCGAGTCACCCAAAAACAACAAATTGCAAACCACGTTTCCTCCAGCTAACTGATCCTACTAGGCACCATCAAACCAACAATACACACTTCGACAAAAGACACTAGCTCGCGACATACGGTTAGATCAGTATCGCCAACCCTAGTAGTTAGTGCAGCAGTGGAGTGGCATGCTGTCGACATTAAAGACGCCATGGGCCATTCCCCATATAAATTGCGTGTATCAATTATTAAAATACACGCTCCTCTCTTATTGGCAGTGTTATATTAACTGTAGGTCAGTAATGGTTCAGTATAGGAAGTCACCCTCGTTCTGCCTATAGCCTTGTCAAAGAGGATAGAAAAGTGGATAGAGGTTCACGGCATTCTCTTGCCCTTGGGGTGCGAAACTGACCCTAAAGATGGAAACATAGGCACTGACCAACGGCATGAGATGCAGAAGGGAGTGATAACAACTACATTGAGGACACGTAGCGTGTATCCACAGAACACGTGGCATGTAATTGAAAAAGTATCGTGATGATTTCTCCATTGGCAAAAGATTCCGGAGTAGACCCCATTTGGCTCTCCAGGAAGGGAGTGCCAAGGAGGAAGTGAGCATGAGGAAAAAAACTGACTAACCAACGAAAGGATAAAGTTGTACGAGTCGGGGCGTGGAATGCCAGAAGTTGGAACGTTATAAGGAAGCTAGAAAATCTGAAAAGAGAAACGCAAAGGCTCAGTAAACTGAAATGGAAAGAAGACAAGGATTTCTGATCGGATGAGAATAGGGTAATATCGACAGCAGCAGATAATGGTATAATGGGCGTGGGATTCGTTATAAATAGGAAGGCTGGTCACAGAGTATGTTAGTGCAAAAAGTTCAGTGATAGGATTGTTCTTAATAGAATCGACAACAAACCAACACTGACAACGATGGTTCAGGTATACATGCCGACGTTGCTGGCTAAAGATGAAGAGACAGAGAAAGAATATGACTATACTGAAATGGTAATACAGTACATAAAGGGAGATGAAAAAATAACTGTCTTGGGGCACTGGAATTCTGTTATGGGGGAAGGAGCAGAAGGAAAGGTATTAGTAGATTATCGGCTTGGGACAAGGAATGGGGGAGGAGAAAGAATAACTGAGTTCTGCAATGAATTTCAGCTAGCAATAGTGAATACTCTGTTCAAGAACCACAAGAGGAGGAGGTCTACTTGGTAAATACCGGGTGATACGGGAAGATTTCAATTAGATTCAAGCTAGATTATATCAAGGTAAGGCAGAGATTCCAAAATAAGATAGTGAATTGCTAAGCATATTGAGGAACACAGATAGACTCAGATCACAATATAGTAGCGACGAAGAATAGGCTAACGTTTCAGAGATCAGTCTGGAAGAATCAATATACATAGAAGTACTAAGGAATGATGAGATAGGCTAGATGTTCTCTAAGGCTATAACACGCTAATGAGGAATACCTCAGTAGGCAGTCAATTTAATGAAAAATGGACATCTCTGAAATTGGCAATTACACAAGTTGGCAAGGAAACATAGGTACACAGAAGGTAACAGCGAAGAAACCATTAGTAACAGAAGAAATACTTGAGTTAATTGATGAAAAAAGTAAGTGCAAAGACGTTGAGGAAAATTCAGGAATACAGAAATACAAGTCTCCGGGGAATGAAATAAATAGAAAGTGCAGGGAAGCTTAGACGAAATATCTGCATGAAAAATGTGAAGAAATACGGTCGCAGGTTCGAATCCTGCCTCGGGCATGGATGTTTGTGATGTCCTTAGGTTAGTTAGGTTTAACTAGTTCTAAGTTCTAGGGGACTAATGACCTCAGCAGTTGAGTCCCATAGTGCTCAGAGCCATTTGAACCATTTGAACCTATCTAATGTAAGAAGAAACATGGATCGCTTTAGAAGAGATAGGGGATCCAGTATTAGAGTCAGAAATCAGGAGGGCTTTGGAGGACTTACAGATAAAACAGAGGTGGTAGATGAAATATCATCAGAAGTTCTAAAATCATTGGCGAAGGTGGCAACAAGATGACTACTCACCTTGGTGTGTAGGATGTATGAGTCTGGCGACACACCATCTGACTTTCGGAAAAATATCATCTACACAATCAGCTTAAAGGCTCATGTACCAAAGTTTCTTACAAGTGTAACATACAGAAGATTGGAAAAGAAAATTGAAATTGTGTTAGATGACAACTTGTTTGGCTTCAGGAAAGGTAAAGACGACAGAGAGGCGATTCTGACGTGGCATTTGATAATGGTAGCAAAACTAAACAAAACTCAAGACACATTAATAGGATTTGCAGACCTGGAAAAGTCGTTCGACGATGTAAAGTGGTAAAAGAAGTTCGAAATGCTGAGAAAAATAGGAATAAGCTATAGGGAGAGAAGGGTAATATACAATGTATACAGGATCTCCGGGAAGGGACTGCCAAAGGGGAAGTTACCATGAGAAAAAGATTGGATAATCAACGAAAGGATAACGTTCTACGAGGCGGGGCGTGGAATGTCAGAAGCTTGAACGTGGTAGGGAAACTAGAAAATCAGAAAAGGGAAATGCAAAGGCTCAATCTAGATATAGTAGGGGTCAGTGAAGTGAAGTGGAAGGAAGATAAGGATTTCCGGTCAGATGAGTATCGGGTAATATCAACAGCAGCAGAAAATGGTATAACAGGTGTAGGATTCGTTATGAATAGGAAGGTAGGGCAGAGGGTGTGTTACTGTGAACAGTTCAGTGACCGGGTTGTTCTAATCAGAATCGACAGCAGACCAACACCGACAACGGTATTTCAGGTATACATGCCGAAGTCGCAAGCTGAAGATGAACAGGCAGAGAAAGTGTATGAGGATATTGAAAGGGTAATGCAGTATGTAAAGGGGGACGAAAATCTAATAGTCATGGGCGACTGGAATGCAGTTGTAGGGGAAGGAGTAGAAGTAAAGGTTACAGGAGAATATGGGCTTGGGACAAGGAATGAAAGAGGAGAAAGACTAATTGATTTTCTGTAACAAGTATCAGCTAGTAATAGCGAATACTCTGTTCAAGAATCACAAGACGAGGAGGTATATTTGGAAAAGGCCGGTGATACGGGAAGATTTCAATTAGATTACATCATGGTCAGACAGAGATTCCGAAATCAGATACTGGATTGTAAGGCGTACCCAGGAGCAGATATATACTCAGGTCACAATATAGTAGTGATGAAGAGTATGCTGAAGTTCAAGACATTAGTCAGGAAGAATCAATACGGAAAGAAGTGGGATACGGAGGTACTAAGGAATGAAGAGGTACGTTTGAAGTTCTCTAACGCTATAGACACAGCAATAAGGAAAAGCGCAAGAGGCAGTACAGTTGAAGAGGAATGGACATCTCTAAAAAGGGCCATCACACAAGTTGGGAAGGAAAACATAGGTACAAAGAAGGTAGCTGCGAAGAAACCATAGGTAACAGAAGAAATACTTCAGTTGATTGATGAAAGGAGGAAGTACAAACACGTTCCCGGAAAATCAGGAATACAGAAATACAAGTCGCTGAGGAATGAAATAAATACGAACTGCAGGGAAGCTAAGACGAAATGGCTGCAGGAAAAATGTGAAGACATCGAAAAAGATATGATTGTCGGGAAGGTCAGACTCAGCATACAGAAAGTCAAAACAACCTTTGGTGACATTAAAAGCAACTGTGGTAACATTAAGAGTGCAACGGGAATTCCACTGTTAAATGCAGAGGAGAGAGCAGATAGGTGGAAAGAATACATTGAAAGCCTCAATGAGGGTGAAGATTTGTCTGATGTGATAGAAGAAGAAACAGGAGTCGATTTAGAGCAGATAGGGGATCCAGTATTAGAATCGGAATTTAAAAGAGCTTTGGAGGACTTACGGTCAAATAAGGCAGAAGGGATGGATAACATTCTATCAGAATTTCTAAAATCATTGGGGGAAGTGGCAACAAAACGACTATTCACGTTGGTGTGTAGAATATATGAGTCTGGCGACATACCATCTGACTTTCGGAAAAGCATCATCCACACAATTCCGAAGACGGCAAGAGCTGACAAGTGCGAGAATTATCGCACAATCTGCTTAACAGCTCATGTTTCGAAGCTGCTTACAAGAATAATATACAGAAGAATGGAAAAGAAAATTGAGAATGCGCTAGGTGACGATCAGTTTGGCTTTAGGAAAAGTAAAGGGACGAGAGAGGCAATTCTGACGTCACAGCTAATAATGGAAGCAAGGCTAAAGAAAAATCAAGACACTTTCATAGGATTTGTCGACCTGGAAAAAGCGTTCGACAATATAAAATGGTGCAAGCTGTTCGAGATTCTGAAAAATGTAGAGTAAGCTATAGGGAGAGACGGGTCATATACAATATGTACAACAACCAAGAGGGAATAATAAGAGTGGACGATCAGGAACGAAGTGCTCGTATTAAGAAGAGTGAAAGATAGGGCTGTAGCCTTTCGCCCCTACTCTTCAATCTGGACATGGAGGAAGCAATGATGGAAATAAAAGAAAGGTTCAGGAGTGGAATTAAAGTGCAAGGTGAAAGGATATCAATGATACGAATCGCTGATGACATTGCTATCCTGAGTGAAAGTGATGAAGAATTAAATGATCTGCTGAACGGAATGAACAGTCTAATGAGTACACAGTATGGTTTGAGAGTAAATCGGAGAAAGACGAAGGTAATGAGAAGTAGTAGATATGAGAACAGCGAGAAACTTAACATCGGGATTGATGGTCACGAAGTCAATGAAGTTAAGGAATTCTGCTACCTAGGCAGTAAAATAACCAATGACGGACGGAGCAAGGAGGACATCAAAAGCAGACTCGCTATGGCAAAAAAGGCATTTCTGGCCAAGAGAAGTCTACTAATACCAAATACCGGCCTTAATCTGAGGAAGAAATTTCTGAGGATGTACGTCTGGGGTACTGCATTGTATGGTAGTGAAACATGGACTGTGGGAAAACCGGAACAGAAGAGAATCGAAGCATTTGAGATGTGGTGCTATAGACGAATGCTGAAAATTAGGTGGACTGGTAAGTTAAGGAATGAGGAGGTTCTACGCAGAATCGGAGAGGAAAGGAATATGTGGAAAACACAGATAAGGAGAAGGGACAGGATGATAGGACATCTGCTAAGACATGAGGGAATGACTTCCGTGGTACTAGAGGGAGCTGTAGAGGGGAAAATCTGTAGAGGAAGACAGAGACTGGAATACGTCAAGCAAATAATTGAGGACGTAGGTTGCAAGTGCTACTCTGAGATGAAGAAGTTAGCACAGGAAAGGAATTCGTGGCGGGCCGCATCAAACCAGTCAGTAGACTGACGACAAAAGAAAATAAAATAAAAAATAAACGGAGAGGGAATAATAAGAGAGGGCAACGAAGAATGAAGCACTCATATTAAAAATGTTGTGGGACAGGTATGTAGTAGCCGCCCCTACTGTTTAATCTGAACATCGAAAATGCATTGATGGAAATAAAAGAAACGTGGAGTGGAATCAAAATTCGAGGGGAAAGGATATCATTGACACGATTTGCTGATGACGTTAATGTTTCGCTGATGATGTTAATGTTGTGAGGAGCAATATTTGTGGTTAAGTAATTCTATGACTAAAGACAACTGTGTAATTTGAAATGGCATGTTTAATGTCACCATATCAGCACTAAAATATACACTTCTATACAGTTTTCAATGTGAAAAAAAGTCGTCAGGATAATGAATCTCATCAATACCAAAAAGTGGAATAATCCTAAACACAAGTATATTAAATATGAACTCTCAGAAGATTAAATCATCCTAAAAACGACAATATTAAAGTTTAACTAGAAGTTTCTTTACAAAATTGTTCCTACACTTACGTTATGATGTTGGCCAGTACTACGAAAATCTTCCGAGTCCAGTTCAAAGTTCGGTATTATTTTTAGGATGACAATCGAGTCTATGGTGGATGGTTCGTTATGTGACAAAATGAGCAAAACATTACCCAAGGTCGCTCGAGTTAACAGTGGACGTAAGCTGGTGAACCAACAAGTTTACACCTATGCACACGATATGTACCTTAAGCTGTTGGGATGTCGTCTGCGAGGAAGCTCTCTTCTTCTGAAATTCCTATAATACTAATTACACTATTGCTGAATTTTCCAGCAGGAACTATGTTTCTTGTTATGCGAGAGAACATGTACTCATCCTTAGTCTTAGAATGTGGCGATATACACGTGCACGGTTGGAGCAGCATGCATATTGTAATGCTCTCTCAGTTCTTGCAAGAACAATTAATAAATTGGCTTTTTTGTTTCTCCACAGTTGGAGTTAAACGATGCTACAGCTAATTTCTAGCTGGATATCAGCCGCTGTGAACGCAATGTTCACACAAAATACACCTCTGCATCGTACAGAGCGTTATGCGCTCAGTTCTGGATTTGACGCCACTTCAGAGAAGAGTCCCCGAAAATATCCATCTTGTCTTACTCATTGCCGAACTGTCTCCCCACCTGTGATCTTTCGTTCTTCACATCACAGATTTTTTCGACCAATAGGAGCGTTCCTCTTATTTTGTGGAAACTCTCTATACCAATTGCAAGGTCCCTACCTTTAAACTGCGTTGCAACGTCGGCTCTTTTCTCCTTCCTAGCGCGTTTGTGTCTGTTCCAGACACCTAAATGTGTACATTGACTCTCTCACTTGTGTACCACTGGCTGGACACGTGATCGAAAATGCGTCACTGGTCTTGTTTCGTATTCGTTTAGAATTCCGGAATGCAGTTTCCTAAAAGCTTTCTTTCCTGTCATCCCCCAGATGGGCCGTTATACTCGCTCTGCCCATGTGAGTCACCTAGTCGGATGTTGACTTTCCACCTGGGACACTCCTTTAAGTGGTTTCTGTGGTACCCCCTGTAGTGCGGCCTTCCTCTGCCCTCATCCCTCTGGATTCCAAACTAAAACGCCTCTCACTGCTTGTTTCACCTTCTGCTCAACCATGCATTATGGGAACTGTGTGTTAATTAGTGTCGATTGAGTAATATCCCTCTTTTCATTACATATTGATAGGCAAATTTGCTCATTACTGCCAAGTTATGTTAGGTGCGAAACTGACCTTCATTTATTGTGCCACCTTACACTGTCTTCAGTAAATGTGAAGAAGAGTTACAGGATCCGCTGAGTTGTATGAGCAGTCAAATTACGGATTATGGACTGAGAGTAAATCAATAAAAGACGAAAGTAAGGAAAATTAGTAGAAGTGAGAACAGTGAGAAACTTAGTATCAGGATTGGTGGTAAGGCACTGCTACTCTGTACTCGTATTCACATTGATGACAGTGAAGTAAATGGAGTGCGCAGCACATCATTGTTTCCTAAATTTAAAAACCATTTAACAGGCAATTTTTTAGTTTTCTGGTAGAATTAATGGACTGAGGTATAAACGATATAAAAGATCATTCTCAATGAAGTAGATACAGTTTAGGAATTCTATTACCTGGCCAGCAAAATAACTAGTGACGGATGGAGCAAAAGGGACAAAGAAGCATAGCAGCACTGGCAAAAAGGGCATTTCTGGCCAAGAGAAATATACTAGTATCAAACTTAGGCCTTAATTTGAGGAATAAATTTCTGAGAATTTACGTTTGGAGCACAGCAACGTATGGTGGTGCAATATGGACTGTGGGAATCTGGAGCAGAAGAAAACCAAAGAATTTGAAATGTGGTATTACACACGAATGTTGAAAATTACGTGGACTGATCACAGTAAGAAATGAGGAGGTTCTTCACAGAATCGGTGAGGAAAGGAGTTTGTCAAAAACACTTACAAGGAGAAGGGACTGGATGATATGACGTATGTTAAGACGTCAGGGAATAACTTCCATGGTACTAGTGGGAGCAGTAGAGGGCAAAAACTGTAAACAACGACAGAGATTGGAATACATCCAGCATGTAATTGGGGACATACTTCGCAAGTGCTACTCTGAGATGAAGAGGTTAGCACAGGAGAGAAATTAGTGCTGGGACTCACCACACCAGTCAGAAGACTGATGACTCAAAAAAAAAAAAAAAAAAAAAAAAAGAAGAAGAAAAAAGGACAAAAAAGGAAAAATAATGCCTAAATTCAGCCATTGTAATATGTATTAAATTCATCTAAATACATAAAATTAGTTTTAAAACACAAACACGCACTAGCACTGCTTCTGATCTAATATATAGTCGGGTGCTTTTGTTGAGAATTGGCGAAGTAAACAAGGACAACATTTTAGCATTACAAAAGGAGATTGTAATATTTCATCTGTCCTTTGGAAAGATTTTAAATTTTTCTGTGAATTTGTAAACTATTCCTCAGCTATTCGATATTAAACAGTGTTCTAGATTTAGTGGGTTTCACGTAGTATAGAGACACTTCAACAAATGAATGACCATTAAATGTAATTATTCTGTTAGTTGTAAGCAGTGGAAACACCTTATACAGCGTAAGATGCTGTATGATGTTTTCTTTTGCCTCTCCATTGGACGCACTAGACAAAGCATACAGTCATGGTTAGAGTAAGGTAGAGTGCTAAAACAGAAGGAAGAGTTAAACACATGTATGGAAGCTATTATGATTAATCAGGAAATTCTGTCTTACCGATAGTATGTTGTCAACAGAAGATGACAGTGGGTGTCAGTTACTGGAGGAGGCGTCAGCGTCTATGGAAGGTATCAGCCACTGTGGGTGCCAACTACTCAGCAAAGTCAGCTACTGGGTGAACTATAAATTATTGGATCTTAAAACTGCATTACATCACAGTAATTGCCATCACACAAGTAAGTCCCATTCCCCAGTGGCTGACGTCCCTTGTAGTTGTCATACCACAGTAGTAGTACAGAGTCAGAGAAAGATATAAAATTCGCAACATTAAATTTCATATCACATGTGTTCACATATCAAAAAATTCCACATCTGTCTAATCGTCAGTACAATAATAATCAGTAAAAGTCTTCTCTAATTTATGTAACATAGTAAGTCCACTCACCTCTTTCACTCTGTAATGTAACTGGGGGATGTCAGCTATTAGGACACGTCAGCTACAGTAGATATTAGCTAGTGAAGGACGTCTGCTAGAGGGGAGATGTCGTATACAGAAGGATGTCAGCTACTTGATCTGAGAACTTTATTGTGTCATCATAAGCTGACATCCCCAGTACCTGCATCTCGCCGGTGATTGATATCCGGCACTACCTGACATACCCAGTAGGTCACATCTCACAGTAGGCTGACATCCCCCAGCTGCTTTATATAGAGTGTCAGAAAGAATTTACTATGCTATGTAAATCAGAGATAAAATTTACTGATTATTTTGATGCTGATGCGTCCTTGCTTGCCCGAAGAAACATTGAACTGTATTTCCCGATTACATAGGCACTGCTACTGCGTATTTATCAACCAATACCAGGCCATCGACTCTCAATAAGTATGATCTTCCTGGACAGGAGTACACGTAACGTGCGCGTAGTGACACATAGAAGACGACATACGGAGGTTTGGGTCTAGGTGTGATTTGTGCTCGGAAGGCTAAAGTTGTTATGACAACCACTCTTGTAAAGCGAGAAATACGTCTTCGATTTCTGATTTGGCATAAATTTTCCTTGTCGTCATTGCAATATACACCCAGTTGAGGTTCATACATTTTTCCTGTATTTTTTGACGGCTGTAGTCGCAGCATGAATGCGTGTCCGAAGGAACTTTGTATAGTACATCTTAATAACACACGCAGTGCTACTTTGCATTCGTATTCACAATTATGATAGCTAAGTAAGTGGAAGCAGCTTCACATAAGTGTCTCCTAAATTCAAAAACCATTTAACAGACAATTTATTTGGTTTTCTGGTACAATTCATAGACCGAGTTAAAAACAGTAAGGTGATTCCATGCCACCATCTAATAGAATCTTTATTCAAATAGACAAAATGAAATAACTGAAAATGCGATACCCAAATTAAAATTATTACAGAATTTCTACAGATAAGTATCCTCAGCGTTACTTGTCTATGGAACCTTGGCTCAAGACATTCCACATTCAGAAATATTTTCAAAAATTTTCTTCAGTATTTTTACAGTGAACGTTATTTTTTGTTTCCTGCATTATGTACAACAACGTGAACTAAAAGTCGTTCTAAATTCAGATTTCGCTTTCCCTGTTACAATTCTGTAATACAATCTTTATTATTGTTCCAATCTATACATATAAAAATTCAGCTTCCGCATGCTTGTGTTCGCAAAACTCGAGATTTATTCTGTCAATTGACTTGGAATTTTGGCACAACGTTGCATTAGAATAGGTGTGTGTTTTTATATACCTATTTCTTAAAAATATGTAGTACGTAATAAATATGTTACATTTGAAGGGATGCCTTCTTACCAAAATTCTCTAAAAGTTCTTTACCGATGTACTTTTCCACGATACTGTAATGAAGATTCAGAAGGACAATGGGCTATATATATTTAAATATATGTAATATATAAATATATATGTAATGAATAAAAGGTAAACTGTGTTACCAAACTGTCAAAAGTTGTTCACCAATTTACCTCAAGTCTTAATACGTTAGTCGAATAACCGTTTTGAAATACATAGGTTAAATATTTTTGATAAAAAAATACAAATATATATCGATTGTATAATAGTGACATGTTAAAAATCTCCAGAAGGTATTGACCAGTTACTTTACATTTTTATACAGTATTCAAATAAACATTTGGAGAAATATTTCTTTAATATACACTGCCGATAAAACGATTAGTACATCTAAAAACAGGACATCGATTTTGATACGATGACGGCATTTGCCACCTGGGATCTAGTGGATGTACTGATAGTGCTATCAGCGTCGTCCGCCAACAGATAGCGTATTGGTATAGCTACCAGAGCGCCGTATGTGTCCACCATGTAATAGGAAATGCTCACAGCCGGAAGGGCCAGTGTGGTACAAACGTGTGAAGCAATCAGGCAGCCATGCTATAGAGACGCACTCTCGCATCCTACTGCCAAATGATAGAGTTTGGAAGGCGTCAAACTGTGACCAGCGGAGGAGCGGGATGGTCCTTTCAGAGAACAGGTACACAAACTGGACGTGTTGCGTCAGTTGTGCAAGGACGCTGGGATCATTGCTCAAGTGTACATTCTCACACCAGTAGGTGGGGTACAGGAAATCCACGCAGCATAGACGCCCGCCAGGATCGTCCTATTGTAAGAGCAGCATGTAAGTTATGGTCGTTTGCGCGTACGACACAGCTCTGTTGAACACCGTCCCCTAGGATGCGTTTGTCCGAGATACACTGGTCCAACCCAGTGGCTAATGGCCTGGGGCGCAATAAGCTAAGCTCTCGATCACTTTTAATGTTTCTGGACTGGACGCTAACCAGATCTCCGTACGTGCAGATTATTGTTAGATCCATTTTATTGTCATTCTTGTAACAGGAAGCTGATGTGTTGCAGTAACAGGATAATGGTCGCTCACACATTGCCCGCGAAACTCAAAGCGCTCTGCAAGACGTGCAACAACTTCGCTGGCCAGCGTGATCTCCGGCCTTATCTCCAATCGAGCTCATGTGGGACATGAAGGTGTGAGAAGTGACTCGTGCGACTCTTCGACCAACAACTCTTACAGTACTACGTGAACAGGTCCAGCAGGCATGGCATAACGTATCCCATAACAGTATTCACCTCCTGTACGATCTACTGCATTCAAGAGCACAAGCGCTTGGAGGAGATTACACCACGTACTAATGTGGGTGCTTCAGCATCGATCGGTACCTGGTACCTCAGAATCACTTGTGCCATTTTCCTGTAAATGTAATCATTTCACACCATATGCACTATTGCCACAATAAATACTTAGTGAATTGGACCCCTAATAGTGTGTACAATTGGGTTTTTTTTTCCAGTTCTGCGTATGATATATAAATATATGTACGTTGAACAATAGAGAAAAGTTGTTAGCAAGAATCTTGAAAATTTCTTATCGGACTTATTTCAGATTTTTATATGATTCTCTAACATTGGTTATATTTTTTAACAATAATGGGCAGGTTTCCGGGTATAACCAACAGCTAGAAAGAAAATCCTTTGCTGTGTTCTCCAGTGAAAATGTGCGATTTTATTTTCTTTCTCGCAGCCAGTTTCAAAAACGACAGTGCGCATTTAATGCATTAGTCAACCTGTTTCTCTCATACAGATTCTTTCTTGTTAAGCAATCATATTTAGTTTCCTTCCTCGCAGACCATTTTCACAGAAAACAGAGAGGTTGTGTTCATATCTTTTCTGCTTATGATTACAATAGTACTACATAATATGAATTTGCAATAACAATAAACGAAGCTGAACATCAAAGAGAGTGTGGAAGAGGAGTCGGACAGAGGGGTGGAGAAAGGATATAGAGAACGAAAAAAGAGGAGACTGACAGAGAGAAGGGCAGGAGCAGATGGTGTAAGGAAGGGGGAGGGTTGTAGGAGAAGGTGGACAGAGAGAGAGGGGGGAGGAGGTAAGGGTAGAGAGAGGGGGAAGAGGAGGATGTCGAACAATTGGCGGGTTAGGGGGGGGGATGACACTGACACAAACAGGGGGGAGGAGGAGATTACGACGTATAATCAAAAATATATAAAAACCGTAACCTTGCAGAAGTAGTTATAAAATGAAGTTGGTCCACAATTTTATTACTAAAATTGAAAAACGCTCCCAGTTAAAAGTCAATTACATTATTACAGTAATTTATAATGCCTGTATGTTCATTTCTTTGCCAACATTTCTTTGCCAACATGTATTTTTGGGTAGGACAAATTCGCATCATCCTTTTATGCCAAAATTCCGTGTTTAGTACGTTATTTTCCTTTTCAATCACGGAAATGGCATTGAGGAAGTTTAGTATCACGTTTTAGCTATCAATTTGTGCGATGTGTGTGGAAAGTAATACAGTGACACTTAATGTGGAGCTCCTCAATTTTTTAGCGTCGATTTAACATTATGACAGCTGACTAGCAACATAGATGCTATAACAGAGATCTTCGAAAATGGGATCGTCAACCCCTCGGAAGCCAGTGCAGCCTGTTTGGCCCTTGTACGTCTCAGCGTCACGAACTTGCCCGGTGAGAGTAACGGACGGACACCGAGCGGCGGTACCAGCGCTAGCAGCGGCACCTATTCGTGTTCGCCCCACCGGTTACCAGAAAATAGTGCCCCGAGTATTTCTCCCCTGGGCGCTATAAAGGTCGGAGCCAGTGCTGTACAGGTCAGTTCTTCTGGTTTCGAGGAACTCTCCTAGCCTATGGGCTGGTGCCAATAGCTCCATCGTCTTAGGACGCTGTGGAAGCCCATCGTAGGAATTGTGGTTGATTCCCTTGGTGCAAACAGAGTGTATCCAGGATAGACTTTTCTATTCCTATATGGGTGCTATTCAAGACAGCTTTATCTGACTTAAAATATTTTTTTCCATACGAGTGTATATGCCTAACTGTGTTACTTTGGCAGACCGTGTAATCACCATAGTGTCAAGTCTTCATATCTGTGAGACATTGTGATTGTGATTTAGTTATTATCAACGAAGCAAACGTTTCCTTCCTCGGTCAAAAAACTTTTGTAAATTTTGATTACAGTTCTCCATGTGTTGGAGCAAGCGACAAAGGAACAAATGTGGAAAATTCTGAGTTTGTTGTGCCATATACCACTCGTGATCGTCCGTTGCTGATGACAAACAACAGGAGAATGAATCGTTTTTACCATTCGTGGAAACTGTGTTTTATATTCGTTTTCATATTCCATAGCGAAGACTATACAGGGTGGAGAAAAACTGTGTCACGAAATTTTAACCCAGGATAGCTGATGCCAGAGATCTGTCTGATGCCAGTACGAACCAAAATTACTAATGTTGTATGCGTTGGTAACGCACCATTTTTAAATTACGGAAACTTGGCGCCACGCGCTCCGATTTGCCGTGGGATTGCCCTGTTGCGGATCGTCGGTTGACGGGCATCGCTATGTTTGTCGGTTCATACATAGAAACGTCCCTCGCCCCGTCACTGCCCCAACGTGATACGCACACGCGTCGAATAGGTCTTGCTGTTTGTCCCCACCTCACGTCAAAGGCAATGACACGTAAGCTTCGCTTCGGAACACAGACACGTCACCTGCGATCTCGTCATACAGTAAACATGGCGGCAGAGTACTCCTTTGAAGAACGACGTATGGTGTTGGTGTATGGACTAGCCGGCGGTAGTGCGCATGAAGTTAGACGTTTGCATGAGGAACAGTACCTAGCAAGACGCCACCCACACCAGCAAACGTTTACAGCAATTCAACGTCGACTTGATGAAACAGGCTCCTTAGCGGGATATCATGGTGACGCTGGAAGACTGTTCTCAAGCGCTTCGAGGAAGCACCTACGACAAGTACTCGAGCGGTTGGACACGACATAGAGGTCACTCATCGGTTAGTCTGGGACGTATTGAGGGAAGACGGCCAGCATCCATTTAGTTTCCACCCTGTCCAAGACCTAAATCCTGTGGCGGAATACACACACAGGCTAGGGTTTTGCCGGTGGTTTCACCGATGTGCTGCATGCGATCCCGGCCTCCCCGCCGTTTGTTGCTTACCGACGAGTGCACCTTCCGTGGTGATGGCCTTTACAACGCTCGAAACGTTCATTCCTGGGAAAGGGGAAATCCTCACGTCACGTACATCCACGGACACCAGGAATGATTTTCGCTCAACATTTGGACCACCATTGTGGCTGACCATCGGATTGGACCGCGCCGTCTACCTCCTCGACTCATTAGGGAAAATTACTTTCACTTTTTGCAGGAAGCTCTACCCGGCTTGCTGGAAGACGTTCCCCTGGACATACCGCTACGCATGTGGTTGCAGCATGATGGGACGCCCGCTTATGAAAGTTGTGTTGTGCGTGGATATTTAAATGAAATCTTCGCTGGCCGGTTAATTGGCAGATGTGGTGGTAGGGAATGGCCCCCACGATCACGACATCTCACTCCATAGGTTTTCCACCCACTTACTGTGGGCATTCATCAAGGTTCTAGCTCATCGACCCGGACGCGAACCACATAGAAACGAAAAGGAATTAATGGATCGCATTCAGCATGCCGAAAATAAAATCAGGGCTATGCCAGGAATCTTTGAAAGAGTTCGGCAAAACACTGTTAGACGTTACCAAGCTTGTGTCGCGTCAGAGGGGCGCCAGTTGGAGCACCTTCTTTATCCAAGCTAAAATTACATGACACAACATTTTTCCACGCTGTATAATTTCCAAAGAAATTTATACATGCGACTGACGAATCAATGCATAAACTGTTTTTGAACTCAGCCGAGAAGGATGCTCTGGGGTACACTGTGATTGGATGTTTCATTTATTATTGTTGTGGCATCCGACGCCAAATGTGACGTGAAGACACCAAATGTACTGGACGGGTGCCTGGAGGTGCCCTATTAAAACTCGTCCGAGCTTTTCAAATGATTTATTCGTATCTATAAGCTGTGAGGACTGGGCGTGAGTCGTGCTTGGGTAGCTTAGTTGGTAGGGCACTTGCCCGTGAAAGGTAAAGGTCCCGAGTTCGAGCCTCGGTCCGCCACACAGTTTGAATCTACCAGGAAGTTTCATATCAGCGCACACTCCGCTGAAGAGTGAAAATCTCATTCTGGAAACATCCCCCAGGCTGTGGCTATGCCATGTCTCCGCAATATCCTTTCTCTCAGCAGTGCTAGTTCTGCAGGGATCGGAGGAGAGCCTCTGTAAAGTCTGGAAGGTAGGAGACGAGATACTTGCAGAAGTAAAGCTGTGAGGACGGGGCTTGAGTCGTGCTTGGGTAAATCAGTCGGTAGAGCACTTGCCCACGAAAGGTCCCGAGTTGGAGTCTCGGTCCGGCACACAGTTTTAATCTGCCAGGAAGTTTCATTTATTCGTTTCCTTTACAGAGCTCCATTCACCCCGGTCTGCATCACGGGCCCCACATTGCTGTGGCCACTGCCCCAGCGACCTGTGCAATGCAACGCGGCGGCAACGACCGCTCCAGTTCCGGCGTCTGAACCTGCGGCCCTCACCTTGTAAGTCCGGCGTGTGTCGGGAGATGATATGAGTGCCCGCGGTAGCGACCTGCAGAGTGGCCCGCCCTGGCTGGCTGCGGACCCCGTGAAGGCCTCTGAGGGTCGAACCAAGACCCGCCGTGGAATGGGACACTGTCGCCCCATCTGTTGCCCCATGTAGCTGGTTGTGCAACACGCCCAGCCGTCCACGAGAGCTGCTATACTTCAATGAATCTCCTTAGAAAACAACACCTATATATACTCGGCTTCATGGCTCTGTTTCGCTAATGCATCGCTTCGAGTCACGTATGCCCACACCCCAGTTGTGCCAGAGGGCCCTTCTGCCTACAGCTTACGACATGCGAACCGCTGCTTTTACTCTTTTCAACTGTTCGATGGCCCCTGTGGCCTCCATTACACTTTGCAACCGCTGGTCAGCGTAACTTACTGCAATGCAGTCTGCACCTGGCTGTAACTTGTGCGCTCCAAAGTATTGCACCAAATCTAACTTCCCTATCTTAAACTGTGGTGCCGCTACAATATAGTGTAAAGTACTGTGGCGTGATTGCAGGGGAGAGGAGTGGAGGTGTGGGAGGAGGGGAGGGTGGAAATCACCAAACACAAGTGGGTTAGTTCTACCAATTCGATTTTTTTTTTTTTTATTTCCCTCTAGCACAACTGGGTCAGTCAGCATATTGAAGTTTGACTGGGTGGAGAGGTAGGTGGAGGAGTGTGTTAAAAGCATAACTTACTATTTCTGCCAACTTGAATTCTTATAATTTCTATTATTGTGAAATTTTTAATTTACTGCAAGCACTAGTTTGAATTTTTAAATTTCCTACTGTATTTCATATTTTCACTTAATCTTCTATGCTTGGAATTATGCCTCTCTGAGGCTGGTCTGGAAGTACACAACCTTCAAAATGGTATGGTCGCTTTAGCAGAACATTTATTCAAAACACCATTTCTGGCAAATGTTACCCTCTTATGCACTACACTTCAGAGAATTTCATCCATGTGTACAATGATTATTGGTGCGTAATAAACAGAAATTCCTAGAACTTGCATGACCTAGAATGTCGGCATGCCACAGACATAAAATCATTACATAAAATGTCATTATTGCATACATACAACATAATTTACCGAAAGAGGTAATCTGAATAAATGTCCGTGGTATTCTGAAATTTGTTACTACTGTCTCAACTTAATATATTTGTCCCGTATTACGTTTCCGCTTCTTGCTGCTTCCATTTGCTTGCTCAAACACGAAAGTCATGTATGCCAGTTCCTTCACTGGCAACATATCCATTTGTTTAAGTCTGAACAACGTCAGTGCTTCAACTTGTAAACACAGAGTGCATTCTATTAGAGTACAGATATTGTGCACCATAACATAAATGCTCATGTCAGTACGCAGTTCGCTATGTGTATTGTGTTTGTTGAACTATTATCCCAAACCTCTACACGCAAATGCCCGTCGGGACTGCCTACCTTGAATTCTTAGCAACAACCATGTTTGGCACTGGCAGAGGTATCATAACTATTTTCGCTTATACTATCGACACGATCTTTTTCACACTAGGATCAATTACCCCAAATTGAGACTTTACCGTTCTCTATCGTCTCTTAACGTTTGTAACATTTTAGCGGACTTGATCGTGCGATAATTTTCGCAATCGTCGGCATTTGTCCAGCAATCTTGTGAATAGTGTGGATGATTTTTTTTGAGAAAGTCGTCAGTCTCTTAGATTCTGCAGACCAACGTGAATAATTGTTTTTTTTTCTTTTCTCTATTTCTTCTTATACCCCGTCATCAGATAAGGCCTCTCAATCACAGGTGCTCTCAATGTACTCTTTCCACGTATCAGCTTTCTCCTCTGCATTTACCAGTTGAATTCCCAAGACACTATAAATGCTACCGCTTTTTCTTTAAATTTCATAGAATGTTATTCTGACTGTTATTTACGCTGAATAAGTTCTTCCAACAACCATTTGTTGTTCGATTTCTTCGCACGTTTATGTTGAATTTCTCCTTAGCTTCACTGCACTTCTATTTCCTTCATCCTTAAGTGACTTGTATTTCGTATTCCAGAATTTCCCTGAATATTTTTATATATCTTTCTTTCGTCGATCAAACGACTTTTTTTTTCTTATTCCCCATGTTTCCGTAACAGCTACTTTCGTTGTAGCTACTCTTTTGTCTCCAGTGCCTGTGACTGCCTTTTATAGAGATGTCCATTCCTCTTCAGCTGGACTGCCTGCTGAGCTATTCATTATCGCAGTATCTATAGCCTCTGAGAACTTGAAGCGTATCTCTTATTGCTTAGTACTTTCGCATCTCGCTTCTTTGACAATTGATTCTTCCTGACTAGTTTCAAGAGCTTCTGCAACTTTTCATCGTTGCCATCCTGTGGTCTGTGTCTGAATCTGCCCCTGGGTATGCCATACTATCCACTATCTGATTTCGCTGTCTCTGAGTGACCATGATGTAATGTAACTGAAATCTCCCCGTATCTCCAGCTGTTTCCTAAGTATGAATTTAGAATTGTTACTTACGTGACATTGACTTCTGATGAGTATACCGCGCTCGAAGTCACCCATGTCTGCTCACCGACCCATTCTGCTGTTATTGCTTCTGTGCGGCATAATAGTGGCAGGTCAGCATCCCGTGACACCCATTGTTAGAATCGGCCCTGCATAGGAGTGTCCGGTTGATTTTGATCATATATTATGTTACCACCGTCTTGAGTCAAGATTTCATTCCTGAGAAGTTTCTGACAGTAAAAAATATTTAATTACGGTGGTTACTAATTATAACTCACAGAATGTTTGTGAGCACACAGAATACAGGTTACCAACTGAACCGCTGCGCGCCACGTCACCTGGAACACGATCTTTGACATGAAGAGGGCGTGGCAAGTTTGCCGCGAGGGAGTTGAGGCCGTTTACCGGGAGAGGAGTGGGTGTAACAGCACGGACAGCGAAGCTCTGCGGGGTAACGGGTCGGCAGTTTGTTCTACCACCCGCGCCGGTGTGACTTCCAGGCTTGTGTAGTTCAGTATCGCCCTGACACGAGGGACGTTCACCGGAAACGCGAGTGGACACATTACTCCTTTGGCCGACCAGATTCGGAGGCGAGCGGTGGGTCGTCGTCATGCACAATATCTGCTGGCGGCTCAAGTCTTTCCACTGTATCTCACGGCACAGCGGGTTAGGATGGTCGGCGCTTCAGTTTGTTGCTTCTGTGCCGAGACCACGCTGATCTCGATCCCCGCTGTGAGCGTGATAATTCTGACTGGCTCACTTCCTGCATGTGTTTATGTCTTGCTGTTTTTACATCGGAATCCGTTCAGCCTCCTGTTGTTGCTGTTGTTCCCTGTTTCTGTGTCTGTCCAGACGATTTGAGAAGCGTGTCGTTCGTATGAAAATATGCTACAATTTGATTATGTGTATTAAATTACTGGAGTTTTGTAATTTTTTATGTTGAGTGTGTCATTATTCGTGACCAAAATTTATTTGGCCCGGTAAGTTGTGCACTAAAGTTAGTTATTTGGTGCCTGCAAGCTCATGCGTCTTACGGAGGCCAATCTTGTTGCATGTATTTTGGCGAGCTATACTTCCGAGCCAAGCTTGTGTTTAATAACGTAGGAGAAGTTCATTAACCAGCCGTTCGCGTCTTACTTCCACATATGTTTACTGTCCCGTGCGACATCGCCAATTCCACCCCGTGGCGTGATTTCAAGCTGGATCCCGAATGGTCGTTGAACTTCTTTACAATCAGTTGTAAGTCGGTGAAGATGTACTGCGTTGGCTAGTAGCCTTATTGTCTTTCAATGAATCATCACAACTGTTTTGTCTACGCTGCCAGCGTATAATCCGATGACTTCAGCTTTTGTTTGTTTTACTAAAATTTACTTCTATGTTCATCAGGTTATCACTGTACGTTTGGGCCTTGGGGAGAGTACCCACTGGCTGCTTGGAAAAGGAGGAGTGTGGTGAGTAGTGTATCGGGTCTGTCCTAATTACTTGCAGGATAATTGGACCGGACCGGATTGCTCGATGCGCGCTGGTCTCATATCAAGGAGCTTTAATTTCTTTTCTTTCCTGTTAATGAACTCCTATTTAGGTAAACCAGAATTATTTGTCGTATTTTAGTCAAACACAGTCCATAGAGGTTTATTAGCAGCCTGTTTTGAAGACCGTTTCTCAATCATGTTACATTTATTGTGAACACTCTTATTTTAGCATTCTTGATTTTTGTACTTAAGGCTTAAGAACCTTTGAAGACTTTTTTATAGATTATCTGTGACAGTTCTTAAATTGCCTTATCTAATGTAGTCGTTTTGTCTTAATATGTCAAGGTCCTGTCTAGCTAATTGGTAAGGTTACTTATCCGGAGGTCTGTTAACAGAAATCTTGATACAAGTGCTGTTCAATCCTTATTTTGCCTGTGTCTTCCTCTGTCAGGCCACCTTCACCAGTAGTGTGCACATTACTTACGTAGAAGCCTACTTGTCAAGTTTTCTATAATCGGTAACTGACAGAGAGCCTTCCGAATAAAAGTACTCACTAATTACATAAACTGTAGCTAACACAGTATGTGCCCTAAATTGTTGTCAGCACTAAAGGTAACGCTGCCACTAAATGCTTGTCAGCTGTTACCGCGCCAACGGTTTCGCCCTTCTCCCTTGTATTCTTTGCGTTCTTCTCTACTGGTATATTCCAGCAGAGCTGAGGACCATATTCATGTCAAAGAACATGCGAAACTCCCGACTTGTTTTCATTTTCTCGCCCATACGCAACAGAAATTTATCGCAGGTCGTAAAACAAATTGGGTGCTGCGTTCTGTCCTGCATACACGATTTACGTCCGCGCATTCGAGTCACGGTTTCCGGTGCGTGCACTCGTTCCTTCCACTTGTGCTGTACCCCTTTTGTTTCGGCCTAGCGCCATGTCATGGCAGGCTTGAATTACTGGTTCATTAAAATTCAATGTCGGCAAAAAATTCGCATCGCCGTAGCTTTGCGCGCAGTGGGTTTCTTTCAAAATTCTTGTTGAACGTACGTTGGTTCTCAGAGACACATATACGCTGGATACTGTTAGCACTTTATGCAATATAGTAAACCTACAAGTAAAACTTTTCGAACAGTATAGCAGTCGACTTCTAGGTAACAATATATGGTGCATTAAAAGTTCTCGGTTCATTTGCCGCACCGTATTCGGATGAAACTCCAAGCTCTCCATGATGGATAGTATTACCGAAAATTTGGAATTTTATCCGAATTTCACGCCAAAAGTGAATCTACAACTTCTAACGAAAGGTTTCCGTCAAGAAAAACTTCGTAGCCGGCAATATATACTACTCATTTCATTAATAACCAGGAAGTGCCATCACTTAAGACCTCGACAGAAACACTTCTCATCTGCCAAAGGAGCTGTGGATGGCTAAGACCAAGCATGATACCCGCAACTGTCGTAACCTACTACTGCATTACCTCTTGCAGATAGCGATCACGTCCGCCACTGCTTTTACTACCAGTCCAGAACGTCGCAAAGTTCATTTCCCATGGCTATTGGCATAGAACTTCTATCATTCTGCGCGTAACCTGCTATTTTTTCGCGTTCTTTTATTTTTATTTTTTGTGGACCCCTATCTCCTGATAGGTCTGTATTAGTGAGCAATCATAAACGTCTGAGGATGATTACTCAGACGTACGGACAACATTGCAGCCCCGCATTCTGCGATCTCCTCGACTGGAATAACTAACCAACGCACAGATGACATAGAACTGCTTGTGATGTTCACCATGTTCGTGTGTATATGGAGGGCTTCACTCTTCTTTTTAGGGTTCCGTTCATCAGTTGGAAGAAACGGAACCCTTATAACATCACGTCTGCCTGTATGTCTGTCTGCCTGTACGACTCTTAAACATCCTTTTTCTCAGGAACGGATAGACGTGTCAAGCTGAAATTTTTGTCGTATACTGCGGTTTACGGGCTGAAGCCTCTAAGCAAATGTAATGAAAAGCTTCGGCCTTTTATGTCACACGTTTTGATACTCACAAAGTCACTCACGAAAACCCACAGTGTACTTCCTCTTGACCTACAAACAAGATATTTCCTAAGAAGCAAGATTCCGCAGTACAACTAAAGCAAAGTCTTAAAGAATTTTTTGTAATTATATCACACAGAAAAAAATACTGTTTTTTGTCATTTATTGTTCGACTGTCTTTTGTTCGTTTGTTGGATCCCCCTTTCTTAGGAAGGCGTAGACACATCAAGTTGAAATTTAAGGCACATACTAAGGTGTACGCTCCCGGCGGTATAAAATATTGAGGCATCTAAGAGAGTGCAATCAAAAGATTGAACATTTATGTTACATATTTTCATACTCATGAACTCACTCATCAAAAGCTATAGGTTGGTTTCCGTTGACCTGTAAACTTAAAACTTGACAAGAAACAATGGTTCACAGTTTAATAAAACTAAAAAATCCGAGAATGGTTCAACTGTAATTGTAACTTTCTCGCCTAAGAACCTACATTCCATACAACATCTCTCCAAAGTATGATATAAAAGTATCGCAGCATGTTAGCGTAAAGTGTAAGTAGTAGTCATGTTTTAGTAAGTAAATAAAAAATATTTTGTTAGATCATCTTTCTCAATACACAGTGTGATCCTAAAATAACTGTACACACGTCGAGGGTGTAGCATATGCATAAAAAACGAGTAAAACTTTTACATCTACATCTACATCTAAATGGATACTCTGCAAATCACATTTAAGTGCCTGGCAGAGGGTTCATCAAACCACCTTCACAATTCCATATTATTCCAACCTCGTATAGCGCGCGGAAAGAACGAACACCTACATCTTTCCGTAAGACCTCCCATTTCCCTTATTTTATAGTGGTGATCGTTTCACCCTATGTAGGCTGGTGTCAATAAAAATATTTTCGCATTCGGAGGAGAAAATAGTTGATATGAATTTCGTCAGAATATAGCGTCGCAACGAAAAACGCCTTTCCTGTAATGATGTCCAGCCCAAATCCTGTATCATTTCTGTGACACATTTTCCCATATTTCGCGATAATACAGAACGTGTTGCCCTTCTTTGAACTTTTTCGATGTACCCCGCCTGTCCTATCTGGTAACGATCCCACACCTCGCAGTAGTATTCTAAAAGAGGACGGACAAGCGTAGTGTAGGCAGTCTCCTTAGTAGATTTGTTATATTTTCTAAGTCTCCGCCAAATAAAACGCAGTCCTTGGTTGGCCTTCCCCACAACATTTTATATGTGTTTCTTCCAATCTAAGTTGTTCGTAATTGTAAAACCTAGGTATTTAGTTGAATTTAGGGCTTTTGTATTAGACCGATTTATCGTGTAACCGACGTTTAACGAATTCCTTTTAGCACTCATGTCAATGACCTCATACATTTCGTTATTTACAGTCAAGTGCCAATTTTTACACCATTTACTTACTTTTCTAAATCGTTTTGGAATTTGTTTTGATATTCTGGTGACTTAATTAGTCAATAAACGACGCGTCATCTGCAAACAACCGAAGAAGGCTGCTCAGATTGTCTCCCAAATCGTTTATATAGATAAGGAATAGCAAAGGGTCTACAACACTGCCATGGGGACGCCAGAAATCATTTCTGCTTTACTCGACGACTTTCCGTCAATTACTACGAACTGTGACCTCTCTGACAGGAAATCACAAATCCAGTCACATAACAGACACGATATTCCATAAGCACGAATTTCACTACAAGCCGCTAGTGTGCTACAGTGTCAAAAGCCTTCCGGAAATCCAGAAATACGAAATCGATCTGAAATTCCTTGTCAATAGCACTCAACACTTCATGGGAATTAAGAGCAAGTTGTATTCCACAGGAACGATGTTTCCTAAACCTATGTTGACTGTGTGTCAATAGGCAGTTTTCTCGGAGGTAATTCATAATGTTTGAACACAATATGTGTTCCAAAATCCTGCTGCATATCGACGTTAATGATATGGGCTGTAATTTAGTGGATTAATCGTGCTGCCTTTCTTGAATATTGGTGTGACCTGTGCAACTTTTTAGTCTTTAGGTACGGATCTTTCATCGAGCGGTTGTATTTGTTAAGTATGGAGCCAATGCATCAGCATACTCCGTAAGGAACATAATTGGTATACAGTCTGGATCAGACTTATTTTTATTAAGTGTTTTCAGTTGCTTCACTACTCCGAGGATATTTACTTCTACGTTACTCATGTTGGCAGCTGTTCTCGATTAGAATTCTGGAATATTTACTTCGTCTTCTTTTGTGAAGGCATTTCGGAAAGCTATGTTTAGTAACTCTGCTTTGGCAGCGCTGTCTTCGACAGTATCTCCATTGATATCGCATAGAGAAGGCATTGATTGTTTCTGGCCGCTAACGTACTTCACATACGACCAGAATTTCTTAGCAGAATGAGATTTTCACTCTGCAGCGGAGTGAGCGCTGATATGAAACTTCCTGGCAGATTAAAACTGTGTGCCCGACCGAGACTCGAACTCGGGACCTTTGCCTTTCGCGGGCAAGTGTCTACGGTCGGGTACACAGTTTTAATCTGCCAGGAAGTTTCAGAATTTCTTAGGATTATCTGCCAGGTTTGGAGGCAAAGTTTCGTTGTGGAAACTGTTATAAGCATCTCGCATTGCAGTCCCCGCTGAATTTCGAGCTTCTGTAAAAGGTCACCAATCTTGGAAATTTTGCGTCTGTTTGAATCTGGCATGTTTGTATCGTTGTTTCTGCCACAGTGTTCTGACCCGTTTTGTGTACCAAGGAGGATCGCCTCCGTCGTTAGTTAATTTATTTGCTACAAATCTCTCAATTGCTACCGGTACTACTACTTTGAATTCAGACACATCTGGTCTACATTTATATTATTAATTGGGAATGAACGGAGACTGTCTCTCAAGAAGGCTTCAAGTGAATTTTTATCTGCTCTCTACGACAAACCTGTGATCACTAATCCCTGTATCGGTTTTCATGCTCGTTATTAACTCAGGATTATTTGTTGCAAAGAGGTCAAGTGTATTTTCACCACCGTTTACTATTCGCGTGGGCTCATGAACTGCTCAAATTAATTATCAGAGAATGCGTTGAGCACAATTTCGGATGATATTTTATGCGTACCTCCGTAATTAAGCATTTATTTTCGCCATGTTATCGAGGGTAAATTAAAGTCACCACCAACCACTATCATATGAGTCGGTTACGTGTTTGAAATCAAACTCAGGTTTTCTTTGAGCCTTTCAGCAACTCTATCATCTGAATTGGAAGGTCGGTAAAAGGATCCTATTATTATTTTATTCCGGCTGCCGACAATGACCTCTGCCCATACAAACTCACAGGAGGTATCTACTCCAATTTCGCGACAAGTTAAACTACTTCCAACAGCAACTAACACGCCACCGTCAACCGTGTTTGGCGTATCCTTTCGGAACACCATTAGGTACTCCGCAAAAATTTCGGCTGAGCTTATATCCAGCTTTAGCTAGTTTTCAGTGCCTATAACGATTTGAGCATCAGTGCTTTCTGTTATCGCTTGGAGCTCTGGTACTTTCCCAACACAGCTACGACAATTAACACCTGTTATACCAGTGATTCCTGTATCTATGTTGTTCCTGTGTTCGTCCTGCACCCTTTATGACTAAAGCCCTTCTTGTGTTTTCCAGAGACCCTCTAACCTAAAAAACTGCCCAGTCCACGCCACACAACCCCTGCTACCCGTTTAGCCGCCTCCTGCGTAAAGTGGACACCTGACCTATTCAGCGGAACCCGAAACCCAAGCCCCCTTTGTGCGCAAGTCGAGGAATCTGCAGCCTACACGATCGCAGATCCATCTGAGTCTCTGACTGAGACCCTCCAGTCGGTTCTGTACCAGCGGTCCGCAATCGGTCCTGTCGACTATTCTGCAAATGGTCAGCTATGCTTTCATCTTGCAAGCAAGACTGGCAGTCTTTATCATTTCTGTTAGCTGCTCGAAGCCGGAGAGAATCTCTTTGATGCAAAGTGACACACATCATTGGTACCGACGTGACCAATCACCTGCAGTGGATTGCACCCTATGCTCTTCATAGCATCCGTGATGACACTTTCTACATCTGGAATGACTCCCTTCTTGTCAGCCAAGTCCCTAAGGGGCCCCATAACGCTCCTAACGTTGGAGCTCTGAACTACCAGTAATCTGTGATGGCCTAGATCTTGCAGGCTGAATGGTTTCCTGTGAAACAAGACAGGCTACAGCATCTGGCTCAGCGACGGTGTCAGCCACAGACAGCACCTGGAACCTGTTTCTCAGACAAACCTGGGAGACCGTACGTGCGGCCGTGTGGGAAGTCCATCGCCGCCTGCTTCGCCCTGGGGCGGCCTACCACTTGACCACAGGTGAGTGATCAACCACAGTGCGGGCAAAAACTGGGCTGGCCACCGGTGAGGACCGATTGAAAGACTCGGACGTGCTGGACGTACATTGGATCACCACAACCAGGCCACAACAGTGGTGCCCATCTACTGCAGCCTCAAACTGCGTAACCGAAGCCATCACAGCCTGAAGCTGAGAGCGAAGTGTCACCAACTCGGCTCGCATCCGCACACAACAATCGCAGTCCCTGTCCATACAAAAGACCATGGAAAACTAAACTATGCAGATAAACGGACTATCGGCACGTGCTGCGCAACTCTACTGTATACTACTTCACATTTACCCCAGAACATCTTCAAAAAGATGCCCTTGCAAACGAAGACAGAGATGTGCTTCACCTCTTACTTCTCTCGCAATGTTGCAGGCTCGATTCATCTCATTTTACGCACTTGCACAGCTGTTTTCAGTTCGATGCTGTAATTGTGCGTCCGCAGCTCGTGGTCGTGCGTAGCGTTCTCGCTTCCCGCGCCCGGGTTCCCGGGTTCGATTCCCGGCGGGGTCAGGGATTTTCTCTGCCTCGTGATGACTGGGTGTTGTGTGATGTCCTTAGGTTAGTTAGGTTTAAGTAGTTCTAAGTTCTAGGGGACTGATGACCATGGATGTTAAGTCCCATAGTGCTCAGAGCCATTTTGTAATTGTGCTAAATTCTCAATTGCAACACCATACATGAGCTCCTTGACTTGGCTCCAAAGAAGAAGTCCAAGGGTTAATATCCAGAGATTTGGCAAGCCAAGTAACTGGTTTGCAGCACCTGTCCACTCATCGATATAAGTAACTTCGAGATACCGTATTGCATCTCGACTGAAATGTGCAGTCGCACCGTCGACGATGTAGGGGAACACTACACGCAAAATGGCTATACTGGCCAATGATGTAGTGCCTACCACAAAAGACATTACGCATTGTAGCTCGGAAATAAAGCAGCTTCAGACAGAACTTTATTTAACATTTTACTCTTATTTTGGTTCACACATTACGCCCATGAAGTGTGTACAGTGACTTTTGAATCGCCACGTATATAAACTGTAGCCCCCTGCTGACTTCCTTTTGTATGTCTGGAGTAGTCCCAGGAACTACTTTAGAGATTTTGATATGGTCTTGGAATTCTCGGGACGGATAGCTTGCCACTGTCGGTATATAGATGACAGGCAAAAATTGTCGAGATTCTTGATCCCAGGATGGAGCAACTAAATAATTAAATTTGTACGGAGATCTCGGTGTGCAAATCTTACTCGCACAGGTTATAGCCTTCCGTAAGATCGTCATTTTAATAATGTGTTTATAGTTGTGATAGGGATATCGATATGGTTAGTAAATTTACTTAGATTCGCACAACACGACAGTGAGTACAATTGTCATCAGTCCGAAAATTAGTTTCAGCACTACAGTGCTGTAAAAGCTATGGTCCTACTGAAGGTGACGCGCCCCTATCTTCGTATGACCTGGAACATACATACCAAGACAGTCATAGGTTGAATGATGTCTTCTGTGTGGTCATCACTGAATCGCTAACTTTAAAGAAATGGATCGTTTCCACCAAGCTGTTGGTCTAAATGCTGGTATGTGACTGGTAAGCAAATAGTTGTATATATCGATTATAGGTCCTTGTCCTAGTTCTGCATTCATTGACACCAATGACACACATGTAATCTCTGCTTGGCAGTACCTATGAGGATGATGGGAATACATTAAGTGCTCACGCAAGAATGAGGAGACGCTCCAATAATAAACTTCTTATTTTGTCTTCCATTTTGGTGAAAATGATGGAAATCCCCGGACTAGCAGGACATAGCGGATGAAGTTATATTTGTGGAAAGCAAGAATTAAAAACTCTCAAGGTTTAAACAAAAAAAGCTCCATTGAGTTGATTTTAATCGGCTGAAAGCCACATACTAAATAATAAAAATCTGATGACTTAAGGTCAAGACAAATTTTGAAATTTTGATTTAAGAAAGATTAAAACTCGGCTGAAAGCCACACACCACGTCAAAACAATTTTATGGCTTAAGGCCTAGGAAGAAGAGCTTTAAATTTGAAAAGGCTGAGTGCCTTAGCTTAAAACATTCCATGCAGACTCGGCTGAAGGCCTCATACCCAAATAAAACAACAATGTTATGACTTAAGAGGAAGAGCAAGATATTGAATTATTAGTTTAAGAGACTCGATGGAGAAAAAAATTTCACGGCTTAAGGCCTACAGAGAAAAAAAGCTTACAAATGTAATAAGCTAAAATTCGGCTGAAGGCCACACAGCTTACTTAAGACTAAAGGAAATCACTATGTAAAATACAAAGAGCAGTGCTCAGAAAGTTCCAAAGGCGGCCTGGAAAGTCACTAATGCACGTTTCGGTGAGATAGGCAGCCAGACCGACAACCTCTTAATCGGAAGGCAACTCATCCAATGCCAGCCAACAAACAAACCCACAAAATCAGTTCTGCTCCACCCAACGAGCAAAACGACGACAAGACATCAATAGCACAATGTTCTGGATACTGGTGCCCAATCCAGCCAAGTCAGAATAAACCCCCAAAACTACCAACACACCTGAGCTGTCAAACTCCACGCCGTGCTGGACAGCAACAACACGCCGAGGAAAATACACTGCCAAAAACTACGTCAACTCCCAGGGCAGGTAACCGGAACGTTAACGGCCACAAGGCAGAAGATACCGCTGGTGCACTCCATTAATGAAGGAGTGACTTAAATTAAGTTAAACCACATCCAAGAAAACGGATGAAATTTTAGCCGACTTCAATGCACACTTATTGTTGCTCACGGGAATCTCGCAGAAAGCAAGAACCAGGATCAAACGAAGAGAAGTGGTAGCAGTTGAGGCCTCATAGTAGGTTAAGTGAGCACTCAACTTTCGAGTCCAAGATCGATGAGCGACGAACCTCGTAACCCTCGCAAGAAGCGCCACACAACTCCAACCACGCGTACACGCCACCAGCGGCTCCGGTCCGATGACGCGCGACGGGGACCTTCACGCTGTTCTGCGCCAACCGACCGACTTCCACACACAGAAACAGTCGAAGGACCAAAAAGACGTCGGCTGATGGGACGACCGACCGAACGACCAACCAACGGTCGTTCCCACTCCAGTCTCCTTCAGTCGGACAGTGCATGGGTGTCACCACCGGTCGGCAGGTACTGGCTGTCCACACCTCACTTGCGCTCCGTCCGTGACACTCCTTCCTCGCCGACCGCTGCTCCGGAAATACTATCGGTCGCTCCAGAGATTGTACAACAGTGCACTATCGATAAGCGCAGAAGTTAGTGACGCCAGTAAATGGAATAAAAAAACGAGGCGACAGTACCATAAAAGATGATGACAAACAATAAATGGCATGAACACGAGCCGCGCATGGCTCAGAAATAGTTCAAATGGCTCTGAGCACTATGGGACTTAACATCTGAGGTCATCAGTCCCCTAGAACTTAGAGCCACTTAAACCTAAATAACCTAAGGACATCACACACATCCATGCCCGAGGCAGGATTCGAACCTGCGACCGTAGCAGTCGAGCGGTCCAGACTGAAGAGCCTAGAACCGCTTGGCCACCAGCGGCCAGCCCGCGCATGGCTCAATAGTGATATTCTTTAAATTTATAGATAGTCCTGTAGTCTAATATGGATCTCCAGCCACAACGAAACTTTGTAATTTTCGGATGTACGTACCACCCGACAAAAATAATCCAGACAACATAGTCGGATGTCAGAACAATTTTGTGCACATACATCGGCGGGTTTGTAACTGATTGTAGCTGCAATTCCCTGTGACATGTAGATATGTGACCAGCGTACCTGTCGACCCGGAAGTATCTGGTACTCACCTCACTGCTCGCGCGTGACGTGACACTGACCAGTTAACAGCAAAGAACAGTTCTGACACATACCGACAAACAGTCACCACCGGTCAGCAGATCGCATCTATCGATATGCGCCTGGCCCCGCCCGGTCTAATACAAAAGCCCTAAATTCAACTAAATACCTAGGTCTTACAATTACGAACAACTTAGATTGGAAGAAACACATATAAAATGTTGTGGCTTTTATTTACACCCCGATCAGCCGATTTCAGCTTTAGCCACCTTCAGTCCGGTACGCCCACATTCTTACGAAGAAAAAGCAACAGCAACGTGGTATAATTGCTAGCGCCTTGAAATAACTACCGCATATAAACACAATATGCACCTAACTACTCCTATAGGTCACTCTCCTACCCGCATCGATCTGACACCAGTTTGCACTAATCAGCTGTTTGCATCAATAAATAATTACCATTCTTCTGCGGATCACACCTTTCGATATGTGCCGGGGACATGGTGTGTCACTGTAAACACACCGACACATATCGAAAGGTGTGATCCGCAGAAGAATGGTAATTATTTATTGATGCAAACAGCTGATTAGTGCAACAACAAAAAAATGGTTCAAATGGCTCTGAGCACTATGGGACTTAACATCTATGGTCATCAGTCCCCTAGAACTTAGAACTACTTAAACCTAACTAACCTAAGGACAGCACACAACACCCAGTCATCACGAGGCAGAGAAAATCCCTGGCCCCGCCGGGAATCGAACCCGGGAACCCGGGCGCAGGAAGCGAGAACGCTACCGCACGACCACGAGCTGCGGACAAAAGCCACAACAGGAAATACAATTGTTCTTCCATAAATTTGCCCCTATGATAACAAAAATGAAAAGAAAATTATGTATATTTCTGGAGACTGAAAGTGTCCGTAAGAATCTATGAGAATAGCACAGAAAAGGAGAATGTGAAAGCCAACTCGCTTTGTTTGTCCACGTGAACCAAAAGTCAGTGTGCAGGGTGATTCTTATTAAAGTTTAAAAACCTCCGAAGCGAACTACACGACGATGAGACAGCTAATTTAGTATAAGGCCCATGACGTCGAAAATGTCGAGGAATAACCCAAAAAATGGGTCAGAAGTGATGAACATGTGACGTCACCAGATGGCGTAACGTGCAGCGGGTGGGCCTGGACATGACGGTGAGATTGAGCGCGCAGCACCCTCATTCGAGCAAACGATGCTGATGTCGAACATACTTTGTAACTGCGAACTGTTATAAACGTACAAGTTACAAACATTATTATCCTCGCTGGAAAAGCTGTTCCTATTTTCATCACGTAAAAACTATTCTTATTTTATGTTTATTTCCCTTTTCAACTTCCGTTTCTTGTTGACAGACATTATTTAGGAAAGAAAACGTAGATCATTTGCTGGTAACGAAGCAATTCCGAAGCTCATACTCATTTACTAGTGATGCAATATGGTAGTTCTTTGTCGTACTGTACTTTACAGTACATCAGCGGAGATAGTGAGACGGGTAAATAATGTAGTAAATTTTATCTCAATGTAAACACATAACTGTTTAACAAGAAAAAAAAAAATGCCTGCCAAACTCAAGACCCAAACCATGAGCCACAGGAGCTAAAGTCAAACATCTGGCTCCAGAGCCACAACGACTTGAATACTTGACTGGGTTTGGAATGGTCAGCTGCTACAGACCGACTGGCTGAACAGCTGCACGTGCTGCGAGGTACGTCATCTGGTGACGTCAAACGTTAAACATTTGTCATCCACTTCTGCAGTATTTCCCAACATTTTCGACTCTATGTATCTTAAATTACTCGTCTCAGTGTCATCTACGTTCTTTCGGAGATTTTTAACCGTCAGTATGAATAGCTGTACTAGGCTGATGGCGTATGCGCAGCCGTCGTTCAGTTTTTCTCTGTTGCACAACAAAAGAATCAGAAGCGCAAGGAATATCATCCCAGCTTTATTACGCAGAGATAGAATGTAAGAAACGTGTAGCCAAACGTAGGAACACCTGTAGCGGATCGACGCTTCTTGCTGACATTGATAGTTGACCCTCAAACCAGGAACAGCTACTACACTCCTGGAAATTGAAATAAGAACACCGTGAATTCATTGTCCCAGGAAGGGGAAACTTTATTGACACATTCTTGGGGTCAGATACATCACATGATCACACTGACAGAACCACAGGCACATAGACACAGGCAACAGAGCATGCACAATGTCGGCACTAGTACAGTGTATATCCACCTTTCGCAGCAATGCAGGCTGCTATTCTCCCATGGAGACGGTCGTAGAGATGCTGGATGTAGTCCTGTGGAACGGCTTGCCATGCGATTTCCACCTGGCGCCTCAGTTGGACCAGCGTTCGTGCTGGACGTGCAGACCGCGTGAGACGACGCTTCATCCAGTCCCAAACATGCTCAATGGGGGACAGATCCGGAGATCTTGCGGGCCAGGGTAGTTGACTTACACCTTCTAGAGCACGTTGGGTGGCACGGGATACATGCGGACGTGCATTGTCCTGTTGGAACAGCAAGTTCCCTTGCCGGTCTAGGAATGGTAGAACGATGGGTTCGATGACGGTTTGGATGTACCGTGCAATATTCAGTGTCCCCTCGACGATCACCAGTGGTGTACGGCCAGTGTAGGAGATCGTTCCCCACACCATGATGCCGGGTGTTGGCCCTGTGTGCCTCGGTCGTATGCAGTCCTGATTGTGGCGCTCACCTGCACGGCGCCAAACACGCATACGACCATCATTGGCACCAAGGCAGAAGCGACTCTCATCGCTGAAGACGACACGTCTCCATTCGTCCCTCCATTCACGCCTGTCGCGACACCACTGGAGGCGGGCTGCACGATGTTGGGGCGTGAGCGGAAGACGGCCTAACGGTGTGCGGGACCGTAGCCCAGCTTCATGGAGACGGTTGCGAATGGTCCTCGCCGATACCCCAGGAGCAACAGTGTCCCTAATTTGCTGAGAAGTGGCGGTGCGGTCCCCTACGGCACTGCGTAGGATCCTACGGTCTTGGCGTGCATCCGTGCGTCGCTGCGGTAGGGTCCCAGGTCGACGGGCACGTGCACCTTCCGCCGACCACTGGCGACAACATCGATGTACTGTGGAGACCTCACGCCCCACGTGTTGAGCAATTCGGCGGTACGTCCACCCGGCCTCCCGCATGCCCACTATACGCCCTCGCTCAAAGTCCGTCAACTGCACATGCGGTTCACGTCCACGCTGTCGCGGCATGCTACCAGTGTTAAAGACTGCGATGGACCTCCGTATGCCACGGCAAACTGGCTGACACTGACGGCGGCGGTGCACAAATGCTGCGCAGCTAGCGCCATTCGACGGCCAACACCGCGGTTCCTGGTGTGTCCGCTGTGCCGTGCGTGTGATCATTGCTAGTACAGCCCTCTCGCAGTGTCAGGAGCAAGTATGGTGGGTCTGACACACCAGTGTCAATGTGTTCTTTTTTCCATTTCCAGGAGTGTATATTACGACTGCTCGATTACAGAATAGTCAGTGAAAGCTCTTACTTCCATTAAATGCCTGGGAATATGCACACCTAGCAATTTAAAGTACAATGACTATATAAAACCAATCGCAGGTGAGGCAGATGGTAGTCTCAGATCCGTTGCACAAATCCTCAGTAAATGTAGTCCACTAACAGAAGCGTCTTTTGCAATTTGACTGTGATTTGAAATGCGGTTATTCACTTGATCTCTCTGCAGTGTTATTTAAATGTACTTTATTTACGAACAAGTTACGTATACCATAAAGGAATCTCCGAGATGGGGCCTTGAAGACCACGTGATAGTCGATCGACCGCCGTGAGATGCCCAGTACTTTGTTACGGGATGATGTGTGGAGGGACATGGGTCAGTACAACGCTCTCCTGACCTTTGGCTGACTCTCAGTAATGGAGCTCCTCAGATAGCAGCCAGTAAATCATTTCTGGTCCACATTATTTCGATAGAAATCTAGCTAATTATGTAAGGGTCATGACTGTGAATCAGCCATAAATTTTCATTGTGTGTGCCATTTTTCAGTTTTATTTAAATGAAACTGTGGTCTCATCAAACTATAATGCGACGGCGTTGCATGTTTGAAAACTTCGCTTGTAAAAAATGCTAAGGGATCATCGATGAGAAAAAGAGTAACGGCATTTAGAACATGATAGTGGTGTGATTTATAAAAAAAAGTTTTTTTTTCTAATGTGTGTGAAATCTTATGGGACTTAGCTGCTGTCATCAGTCCCTAAGCTTTTACACTACTAAACCTAAATTATCCTAAGGACAAACACACACACCCATGCCCGAGGGAGGACTAGAACCTCAGCCGGGATCAGCAGCACACTGCATGACTGAAGCGCCCAGACCGCTCGGCTAATCCCGAACGGCTGCGATTTAGTAACATTAAATGATATTCACTATAAAACTAGAAACCATAGGTATATCTCTAATTTCAGAGCTAACTAACGGCACCTTCTTCAGTATTTGTGATGTAAACGGTGGAAATTGACGAAAACACGGCTGGCAGTAGTGATAAGGTTTTCTTGCCACGAAAATGCCTTTCAGGATGATTTGCACAAATCCGAGGATGGTTTGGATACCTACGTCTCATATAAAGATCTTAAGTACTTTTTTGAACGCAAATACGCTCGAATAGTAAGCATAAGGTGATGTTAAAACTATATACTTTGATGAGGCATAGTTTAATTTTAGAAGTTTTTATACTGAACTTTGCCGCTCGTGCCCTCGCGGCAGTGTTCTCGCTTCTCGAGCAGATTCGATTCCCGGCAGGGTCAGGACTTTTCACCTGCGCGAGGTCACTGGCTGTTGTGTCGTCTTAATCATCGTTAATCATCTCCTTTACGGTCCGATGACGGCAACAGGAAACCACCTCCATTAGGACCTTGCCTAGTACGGTGGTGCGGGTCTCCCACGTCGTTCCCCTGCGCTCTGTCAAGAAGCATGGGACTTCATTTCTGTTTATATACTATAGTTATTTGAATATCCCTTTTGTGTAGTATAAGAATTCGTCTACATCTACATCTGCATCTACATGGTTACTCTGCAATTCACGCTTAAGTTCCTGGCTGAGGGTTCATCGAACCATTTTCATACTACTTCTCTACCATTCCACTGGCGGGTGGGAAAAAGGAACACCTAAATTTTTCCGTTCGAGCTCTGATTTATTTTATTATGATGATCATTTCGCCCTACGTAGGTGGGTGTCAACAAAATAATTTCGCATTCGGAAGTGAAAGCTGGCGATTGAAATTTCGTAAATAGAATTCGCCTCAAAGAAAACCGCTTTCGTTTCGTGTATCGTATCAGTGACACTCTCACCCCTATTGCGCGATAACTCAAACGAGATGCCCTTCTTTGCACTTTTTAGATGTCCCCCGTCAATCCTACCTTGTAAGGATCCCACACCGCGCAGCCATATTCCAGCAGAGGAGGGACAAGTGTAATGTAGGCAGTGTCTTTGGTGGGTTTGTCGCATATTCTAGGTGTTCTGCCGACAGAGTGCAGTCTTTGTTTCGCCTTCCCCACAATAATATCTATGTGGTATTTCCAATTTAAGTTGCTCATAATTGTTATTCCTAGGTATTTAGTCGAACTTTCAGCCCTTATATTTGTGCTATTTATTGTATACCCGAAATTTATCGGATTTCACCCATGTGGATGACCTCGCACTTTTCTTTGTTTACTGCCAATTGCCACTTTTCGCACCAAACAGAAATTCTCTCTACATCATTTTGTAAATGGAATTGATCGTCTGATGATTTTACTAGACGCTAAGTTACAGCGCCATCTGAAAACAATCCAAGAGGTCTGCTCAGATTGTCACCTAGATCATACTGTAAATCAGGAACAGCAGAGGGCCTATTGTGGTGTCACTGCCAGACACCACACTTGCTAGGTGGTAGCCTTTAAATCAGCCGCGGTCCGTTAGTATACGTCGGACCCGCGTGTCGCCACTGTCAGTGATTGCAGACCGAGCGCCACCACACGGCAGGTCTAGAGACACTTCCTAGCACTCGCCCCAGGTGTACAGCCGACTTTGCTAGCGATGCTACACTGACAAATACGCTCTCATTTGCCGAGACGACAGTTATCATAGCCTTAAGCTACGTCATTTGCTACGACCTAGCAAGGCGCCATTACCAACCTCACGCCAGTCTGCGTGAGATTAAACGCGTGCATTTCGGCCTCCTCTAGCAACACGGTGTTGGCTCTTCTGCCAACACAGCACCTATGATACTACCTTTCGGAACTCCTGATATCACTTCTGTTCTACTCGATGATTCACCGTCTATCACTACGAACTGTGACCTCTCTGAGACGAAATCACGAAAAGAGTCACACAACTGAGACAATACTCAATATGCACGTAATTTGATTAATAGTCACTTGTGAGGAACGATATCAAAAGCCTTCTACAAATCCATGAACGCCGGCCACGGTGGCCGAGCGGTTCTAGGCGCTTCTGTCCGGAACCGCACGACTGCTGAGGCCGTAGGTTCGAATCCCGCCTCTGGCATGGATGTGTGTGATGTCCTTAGGTTAGTTAGGTTTAAGTAGTTCTAAGTTCTCGGTGACTGATGACCTCAGATGTTAAGTGCCATAGTCCTCAGAGCAATTTGAACCAATCTAGGAATATGAAATCGATCTGAGATCCCTTGTCGACAGCTCTCATTACTTGAAGGGACGAAATTTTCTGAATCCTTGTTGTTTATGTATCAATAAGTCATTTTCTTCAAGGTGATTCATAATGTTCGAGTACAGTATATGCTCCAAAATCCTACTGCAAATTGAGGTCAGTGATATGGGTCTATAATTCAATGGGTTACTCCTATATGCTTTCTAGAATAGTCGTGTGACCTGTGCTACTTTCCAGTCTTTAGGAAAAGACCATTCGTCAAGTGAGTGTTGTATACGATTGCTGAGAAAGGCGCTATTGCTTCTGCAAACTCTGAAAAGAATCTAATTGGTATACCATCTGGACCGGAAAACTTGTCTTTCCTAAGTGGTTTGTTTCGAAACACCTAAGATATCTACTTTTATGTCACTCATGCTAGTAGCTGCTCTGATTTTGAATTCTTGAATACTTACTTCGACTTCTTTTGTGAAGGAATTACGGAAAACTGTATTTAGTAACTCCGCTTTAGTGTTACCATCATAGGTAACATTTCCATCACTATCGCGCAGTGACGGTCTTGAATGTTTCTTGCCACTGATGTACTTTACATACGGTCTGAATCCCTTTGGGATATCTACCAAATTTTGAAACAGTGTTTTATTGTGGAAACTATTAAGCGTATCGCACTGACGTCCGCACTAAATTTCGAGCTTCCGCAAAACTTAGCAAGTCTCGGGGATTTTGCGTTCTTCAAGAGTTTGACATGCTATTTTCGTTGCTTCTGCAGCAGTGTTCTTACGTGTTTTGTTTACCATGGTGGATCAGTCCCGTCTCTGATTAACTTACGCAGTATGAATCTATCTATTGGAGTCGAATTATATCTTTGAAGTTGAGAAATATCTGGTCTACACTTATATAATTAGCTTGGAAGGTATGGAGACTCCCTCTTAGGAAGGCATGAAGCGTATTTTTACCTGCTGTTTTAAATAGATATATTTTGCGTTTAATTTTAGTGGTTTTGGTTGATATGGTTTTGAGCCTCACTACAGTGACTTTGTGTTCAGTAATCCCTGTACCCGTCAGGACGCTCTCTATTAGATCAGGATTATTTGTGGTGAAGAGGTCAAGTGTGTTTTTGCAACCATTTACAGTTCATGTAGGCTCATGAACTAATTGTTCAAAGCAATTCTCATAGAAAGCATTTGGTACAATTTCGGAATAGGCTTTCTGTCCACCACCGGCTTTGAACATGTATTTTAGCCAACAAATCGAGGGTAGATTGAAGTCTCCAACAACTATAACTGTATGAGAGGGGTACTTATTTGGAATGAGATTCAAGTTTTCTTTGAACTGTTAATGTTAAGCTATCATATCATCTTAGTCGGCGGGGGAGGGGGGGGGGTATGACTGTTGAGTATGACCTCTACCGAAAGTAATACGCAGGAACTATCTCTTTTAACTTCACTTAAAGATAAAAATACAACCAACAGACACAAAGACACCACCATCTACTTTATTTAATCTATCCTTTCTGAACACGAAAAGCGCTTCTGTATAAATTTCGGCAGAAATTATGTCCTCCTTTAGCCAGCTATCTGTTCCTATAACGATTCCAGCTTCAGTGCCTTCTGTCAACGCTTGATGCTCTGGTACTTTTCCAACAGAGCTACGACGATTTACGACTACATTACCGTTGCTTGGTCGATTCTCGTCGTTTCTTTGCCCCGTACCCTTTTAGACAGGAGCCCTTTTTGATCTTTCCCGATACTGTCTAGCCTAAAAAAACCGCCCAGTCCACGCCACACAGCCCCCGCGATCCGTGTAGCCGCCTCCTGTGTGTAGTTGACACCTGATCTATTTAGCGGAACCCGAAACCCCACCACTCTATGGCGCAAGTCAAGGAATCTGCAGCCTACACGGTCACAGAACTGTCTGAACCTCTGATTCAGCACAATCGGTCCTGCAATCGATGCTGCAGAAGGTGAGCTCTGCCTTCATCTCGCTAGCTAGACTGGCAGTCTTCACCAACTCAGATAGCCGCCGGAAACCAGACAAAATCCCTTCCGATCCATAGTGACACTCGTCTTTAGTGCCAACATGAGCCACCACCTGCAGTTGGCTGCACCCTGTACCCCTCATGGCACCCGGAAGGACCCTTTCTATATCTTGGATGACTGCCCCCGGTATGCACACGGAATGCACATTGGTTTTCTTGGCGTCCTTACCTGCTATATCCCTAAGGGGCTCCATCACCCGCCTAAAATAGGAGCTCCCAATGACAAGCAATCCCACTCTATGCGCCTGTCCGGAGCTCTCAGGAAGACCGGTCACTGCCGCAACAGGCGAGGCCACCTTTGCTGGCTCAGAAGTACTTTCAGCAGTGGGCAGTACCTCAAACCTGTTACGGAAGCGTAGGGACACAGCCTTTCGGCTAGCTACGACTTTCGACTTCCGACCAGGGTTTCGCGACCCCGCCACGGTTCGCCAATCACCGTCAGGCAATTGTCGACCGGCAGTGACGTCTGAATCTGAGGGCGCCGTGGCATCAGAGATCCCAGGCGATGCTACAGGTTCCAGAGGCGCCAAAGCGCTTGCCTCGGGTGGACAACGTCACCGCGGCCCAGGGCAACAGCCTGGAGTCTGTCGACCATGGCCAACACTGCTTCCAGCTGTTGACGGACGGTGACCAATTCCCCCTGAATCCGTACACAACAGGCGCAGTCCCTGTCCATCCCTAACAATTTTTTATCCTCTCTTTTATCTCACAAGCCGTTCAAAACAAACAGATAACGGACGACTACGCGAATTTACACTATTCAGGTACTGAAACGCGGTTACAACTCAAATACTATAATACGCCTGAAATTTGTGAATTAAACTATGCAAGTACACAAAAACACCCTAAGAAATTAGGAATTAAACTATGAAACAAATAAGTGAGCTAAGAGGACGACTTTCTCGTCTGTGGTTTTGAATCTTTGTGTTTAATTTTCGTTACTTCCGGACTTCCTTCATCCTTTGATCCTTCGAGAGAGTCGTTCCTTTTCTTCGTGGGTCCAGTTTTTTTTCTTTTGCAGACCTCTTTTTCTCCTGACATCCTACGTTTTGTACTGCTTGTCTCAACAGTATTCTGTTAACTACTGCGTCCATTCTAATTCCTGTGTTTTTTTGTATATTTGCCTATTTCGGTGAACCATTTGGGTTTAGATTTGTGGCTGTTTAGTAAGTTGATGATCTGCTTGGTTAGTCTGTAATTATCCATTCTGTATATGTGGCCGTAAAATTGTAGTCTTCTTTTCCTCATTACATCAATTAGCATTTCCATTGTGAAATAAAACTCACTGTTCAATCTGTGTGTGTGCTCGACATTACTATTACTTCTACATCCCAGAATTTTCCTTAGAATTCTTATTTCAGCTTTTTCCAGTTTCTCAAGATCCCCAAATTTTCTTAGTGTATGTGTTTCTCCTGCATACAGAATTTCAGGCCTTACCACTGTTTGATGGTGTCTTAGTTTGGTTTTTCAGGACGCAGTTTCTTTTATTAGCCATATGTTGCCTGTCATCTGGGATGCCCTTTCCATTTTATGTACTCTATTTTCTATGGCCATTTTTTCTCTTGGGTTGTTTCTCCTAGGTATATAACAACATTTATTTTAGATATTGTGTTGATGCGAATTAAAAGCTTTGGAGGGGGATCATTAGTCATTGTTATGAAATGTGTTTTTCAAATAATATTTTCACACTTATTTGTCGGCTCATTTCTGTAGTTCTGTTCTTTGGCACTATACAGTCAGTCAGTACGTATGCAAAAGCTAGACAATCTAAAGAAATTTTCTTTGGGCTTCTACCTAACTGAACACCTTTAGTATTGATGGATTTTCTCCATTCTCCCACTACTTTCTCTAAATAACAGTTAAAAAGTAAGGGTGATAAACTACCTCCCTATTTTAGTTCTGATCTTATTTCAAAAGATTTTGACCGTTTCCCCCCTAAAATTCTACTTTTGATGTTGTATTCTTTTCATTATTTCGGTTGTTTTACGGTCCAGTTCGAATTCCTTTAACATGTAGATCAGTGCTTACCTATCAGTTGAATCATGGGCCTTTTTAAAATCTACAAAAGTTTTTGCTGTTTCAAGTTTCTGATTTTCCTCATTTTTGTTACGATCCTTAGATTTAGTATTTGCTCTGTACAAGACTTTCCCTTCCTAAATCCTGCTTCCTACTTTCCAAGTAATGGGTCGAATATTACTTCATCTCTCTCTAAGAGAGCAATGACAATGTCCATGCCAATTGACAAGATTTTATATGTCACTGGCAAGAGGGAGATACCTCTACTGTTACGATCAGTTTTTCTTTCCTTTTTCGTGTAGAGGACGCAGTTCATCTCCATTGCTGATTGCTTGTTGAGGTAGGGGAACACGTCCCTTGAAGATACTACTCAGGGTTGTTAGCTCTGAGGACTATGCTTCGAGCCGCGCCTCCGTTGAGCAGTCGCTGACCACTTTGCCGCTTGTTGCAAATGGGATTCATCGTCGATTTTTTTCCTTGTGTTGCGTCTTCCACTAGTTCCACCGTCCCAAGATCCATTCTTCCCTCCTTCACTACCGCTGAAATCTTCAGTGCAACCCAATCGTGGAGCCGTGATAGGATGATATCACCCGGGCCAGGTGAGCCCTGGTTTTTCGTACGAGGCTGTTACTCCTCCCCCTCCTTCTTCCTCATCACTTGCACGATGAGGTCACGGGTTTGGAATCCCCATAGTGGAGATTCTTTACACTTTAGTTTTACAAATACTGGTAATGCAAATCCCAGTCTCCCAGTCTCAGGAACTGAAATAATTAGACACTTTTAAATTTTTAGTTTAGAAACGTTTCACAGTAATGTTTCGTTAACTCGCCCAGTAAGAAGATGGTGGTAATTAAATGGCGATCCACGTTCACAGCACTCACTCTGCAAGTAAACAATGCTCAGTACTTATTGACGTATCTTTAAAAATAACGTTTCGTACAAAATTTTCAGTGTTAAAATTATGTCGTTACTCTAGAAATATTTAAAAAAAAAATTGGCGTAAGCGAATCAAAAAAATAGAGTAGATGCAAGTGAAGTATATTATTTGAGATTTTATTCAAAAAACTTACATCTACGTGTTCACTCTGCAATTCACACTCGCGTGTCTGGCAGGGGGTTTGTTGAACCACTTTCAAACTATTTCTCTACCGTTCCTTTCTTGAATGGCTCGCAGAGAAATCGATAGCTTAAACCTTTGCATGCAAGCTGTGTTTCCCTTATTTTATTACAATGACCGTATTCACCTACGTAGGTGGGCGTCAACAAACCATTTTCTCATTCGGGGCAGAAATATGGAAATTGAAGTTTCATGAAAAAAATTCTCCTTTGTTTTTATGATAGCCATCACTACTCGCGTATCATATCTGCGGCACTTTCTCCCGTATTTAGCGATAAAACAAAACGAGTGCCCTTCTTGGAACTTTTTCGATGTCTTCTGTCAGTCCTATGCTGTTCCCGTCCCATACTACCCAGCAATACTCCATCAGAGGACGGACGGATAGTGTAGGCAATCCCTTTAGCGACTTTGTTGCATCTCCTAAGTGTTCTGCCAACAAAACGCAGTCTTTCTTTGGTCTTACCCACCTCATCGAAGCGATCGTGCCAATTTACGATTTCGTAATTGTTATTCCAGTGATTTAGTAGAATTGAATGCCTTTAGATTTATTTGATTTATCGTTTAACCGAAAGTCAACGGATTGATTTTAGTACTCATGTAGGTAACCTTACTCTTTACATTATGTATGGTCATCTCCCACTTTTCGCGTCACACAGATATTTTCTCAAGATCATTATGCAACTGATTTTGATATCTTAATGATTTACTAGACTGTAAAACACGGTATCATATGTAAATAATCTCAGCTGGTTGCTGAGATTGTCTCCTAAATCACTTTTATGGATTAGGAACGGAGATGGCTTACGACACTTCCGTGTCTATAGGAGTTCCGTTTTACCTCATCGCTTTCTGTCAGTTACTACGAACAGTCATGTTTCTGTCTGAAATTCACGAATCCAGTTGCACATCTGAGACGATACTTTATAGGCAAGCAGTTTGATTATAAGCCTCTGGTGAGGGATGGTATCCAAAGCCTTTCTGAAAATATAGAAATAGGGAATCAATTTGTGATCCATTGTCAGTAGCATTCCATACCTCATGAGAACTATGAGCTTGTTGTGTATCACAAGAACGATATTTTCTGAATCCGTGCTGACTGTGGGTGAATAGATGCTTTTCTTCGAAAGAATTTATAATGTTTGAACACGGTTTATGTTCCAGAATCCCACTGCAAATCGGCTTCAGTGATAAGGGGTATACAACTCAGGGGATATTTTTATTTTCTTTTCTTGAATGCTGCTGTGGCTTAAGCAACTTTCCAGTCTTTAGGTGCACATATTTCGTTGATTTGCAAATGTGGAGCTAATACGTTAGCATACAACGAAATGAACCTCAGTCATGTGTAATCTAGACGGGAAGTCTTGCCTTTCTTACTTCACTTGAATTGCTTCGCCACACAGGAGATATCTTTTATTCTCCTCAGTTTGCTGCAGTTATTGATTAGAATTCTTGATTCTGTAATTATTATTCTTCCCCGCTGAAGGAATTTCGTATTTACTCGTAGTTCTCGACTACAGTGGCAATCTCATTCGCAAGATTACCGTGAAGGTACTAATCGTGTCTTCGCACTATAGTGATTTATATACAACCAGCATCGTTTTGGATTTTGCTCCAGATTTAGAGACAAAGTTTTGTTGTGGAAACTATTAGAAGCATCTCGCATTGATATAGGTGCTAAAGTTCAATCACCCATAAAACTTCGCCAATCTTGGAGCTCTGCATTCCTTCAAATTTTGATACTTTTTCCGTTGATTCTTCAACAGTGTTGTGGCCTGTTTCGTGTCCCCTGGAGGATCACATCGGTTTCTTATTACTTTATAACCAGTAAATCTCCCCACTGCTGTCGATGGTATTTCTTTGAGTGTAAGCCTCATCTGGTCTACGCTACAAAAATTCATTCGGAAGGAATGGAGATTGCGTCTCAGGAAGGTGCCAAGATAATTTTTATCTCTATATTAAATGGATATATTTTGCTCTTATTTTTGGTAGGTTTAGACTTAAAGGTATTGAGTCTCGCTACAACAACATTGTGGTTACTAATTCTTGTATGAGTCAAGATGCGCCTATTGGTTCGTGATTATTCCTTACTAAGTGAATGTTTAAAAGAAAAAGAAAGCACTCTGCCTTCAGGCCACGAGTGGCCTTCCGGGACCATCCGACCGCCGTGTCATCCTCAGTGAAGGATGCGGCTAGGAGGGGCTTGGGGGCAGCACACCGCTCTCCCGGTCGTTATGATGGTATCCTTGAGCGAATCCGCTACTATTCTGTCGAGTAGCTCCTCAATTGGCAGCACGAGGCTTAGTGAACCCCGAAAAATGGCAACAGTGGATCGCGGCCTGGATGGTCACCCACCCAAGTGCCAACCACACCCGACAGCGTTTAACTTCGGTGATCTCACGGGAACCGGTGTATCCACTGCGGCAAGGCCGTTGCCAAGTGAATGTCTTAGCAACCACTTAAACTTCTTGTCAGCTCCTGAACAAACTGCTCAAAATAATTTTCGTAGAAATAATTTAGTACAATATCTAAAAATGTTTAATACCTGTCACCGGATGGAACAGGTAATTTCGCCGACACATGGACGTTAAATTGATGTCACCACCAACTGCAAATGTATGAGTTGGATACCAATTTGAGATGATACTCAACCTTTCGTTGAACCTTTCAGCAACTGCATAATCTAAATCGGAGGGCAATAAAACGAACCAATTATTGATTTTTTCCGGTTATCAATTATGACCTCTGTCCATACTAATTCGAAGGAACTACCTACTTCAGATGTTACAAGATAAGCTATTCCTAACAGCAAGAAACACGAAGCCACCAATTGTATTTATCTATTCCTTCTGAACACAGGTAAGTCCTTTACATGCTTCGACAGAACCTATCTCAACCTTCCTTTAGCGCTGTTTGCAGAAGAAATTCTCTTTTGAAGAACTTAAGTTAATATTTATTTTTAGTAAATTTCAAACTGTGTTAAACACATATTTGGATAACGTCTGCTGTTCGATGAAAGGGACGTAGTTCCACATCTACATTTACATCCATATTCCGCAAGCCACCTGATGGTGTGTGGTGGAGGGTACCTTGAATAGCTCTATAGGTTCTCCCTATTCCAGTCTCGTATTGTTAGTGGAAAGAAAGATTGTTGGTATACCTCTGTGTGGGCTGTAATCTCTCTGATTTTATCCTCATGGTCTCTTCACGATACATACGTAGGAGGGAGCAAAATACTGCTTGACTCCTCGGTGAAGGTATGTTCTCGAAACCTCAACAAAAGCCCGTACCGAGCTACTGGGCTTCCCTCTTGCAGAGTCTTCCATTGGAGTTTATCTATCGTCTCCGTAACGCTTTCGCGATTACTAAATGATCCTGTAACGAAGCGCGCTACTCTCCGTTGGGTATTCTCTACCTCTTCTATGTACCCTATCTGGTACGGATCCCTCACCGATGAGCAGTATTCAAGCAGTGGGCGAACAAGTGTACTGTAACCTACTTCCTTTGTTTTCGGACTGCATTTACTTAGGATTCTTCCAGTGAATCGATAACAGCTAACAAACTTATAACGGACTCAGTGACACACCGTATGTCATAGAACTAAGACTGACATTCGTTTAGTGGCAAAGAACATGTCCTACCAGATGTTGGTTGGTTGCTTTGGGGGAGGGGACCAAACAGTGATGTCATGGGACCTGTCGGATTAGAGAAGAACGGGGAAGAATATCGGCTGTGGTGTTATAAGGGAACCATCCCGGCATTTGCCTTAAAAGCCGTAACCTGCTGTACGAAATATTTCGATTTTTTTCCGTTGCATAAGTCATAGCTACAGAGAACGCCTTCTGATCTTCCACTGACGTCCAAGGAGACGCTCCTTCAGCGACTACGACTCGCGTTGATACATTGAGTGAGAATTCCGCCTCCACAGCAGGTATTTGACTACAGCGCTTCCTGCGAGATGTTGTTCACGCTGGGACGGTAAGTCAGAAGTCTCGCAGCTAAAGGCGCGGCATAAAACCAGTGCTGGGGCTCTACGTCGACTCCTGGCGAAACTTGGTGACCGCTGAACGATGAAGTTCGCAAAGACTGGCGGGAGATTGCTTCGTGTTTACGCTGCGCATCCGGTCGGCGGCGCGGCAGGAAGCGTGCCACTTCCCCCCGCGAGCCCGGACCCAACTTTTGCCAACTTGGCCGACGCCGACGCCGCCGACGCCGCCGCCTCCTGAACACGGCACCCTCTGCATCAGCGCTTCTCTGCTTCTGCTGCTGATGCTTCTGCTGACGACGGCGCCGTGTTCCTGGATGTCACACGATCGGCTCGCCGTCTTCGCATTTTCCCATTCCACAACACTGCGTGACGAGAACGACAAATTTTTCCAGGAATGAGGTAAAATGGTACTGAGGCTTAGGTAGAATTTACACAATATGAACGAAATAATCTGTGATCCTATTTAGTAAGTTCTGGAAACATTCCAAGGATAATAACTGTAACCTCTCATTATGATGTGGAACGTGCTAAGACTGTATAATTCTAACACATTTTCTCATTGTAACATATGATAATATGCGTATATTTCACGTCATAGTCTTTTTCATTAATCTTAAGCTTTCATTAATAATTTTGGCAGCACTAACCTATACATCTATTGTCTTTCTCCTCTCTCTCTCTTCTGTCTGTCTCTCTTTCTCTCTCTCTCTCTTTCCTCTCTCTCTCTCTCTCTCTCTTTTCCTCTTCTCTCTCTCTCTCTCTCTCTCTCTCTCTCTCTCTCTCTCTCTCTCGCCCTGTCCCTACCTCATATACGCAAACACACACACACACACACACACACACACACACACACACACACACACACGATAAGACACACACACTCAAGAAGGTAGACTCACATATACACATGTAAAAGAATCAGTTGCACCCAGAATATATATTAAAGATACGTTTGAGAAAAGGGAACTATTTGTATGAATATCAAAAGCTCGGATGGAAACCCAGTTCTAAGCAAAGAAGGGAAAGCAGAAAGATGGAGGGAGTATATAAAGGGTCTACAGGCCCTACATGGGTGATGTACTTGAGGACAATATTATGGAAATGGAAGAGGATGTAGATGAAGCTGAAATGTGAGATATAATATTGGCTGAAGAGTTTGACAGAGCACTGAAAGACCTAAGTCGAAACAAGGCCCCGGGAGTAGACAACATTCCATTACAACTACTGACAGCGTTGGGAGAGCCAGACCTGACAAAACTCTAACATGTGGTGGGCAAGATGTATGAGACAGGCGAAATACCCTCAGACCTCAAGAAGAATATAGTAATTCCAATCTCAAAGAAAGCGGGTGTTGACAGGTGTGAAAATTACCCAACTAATAGTTTAATAAATCTCGGCTGCAAAATACTAACGCGAATTCTTTAAAAACGAATAGAAAAACTAGAAGAAGTGGACCTCGGGGGAGATCAGTTTGGATTCCGTAGAAATGTTGAAACACTTTATCTTAGATGAAGGAAAGGCAAACCTACGTTTCTAGCATTTGTAGACTTAAAGAAAACTTTTGACAATGTTGACCGGAATGCCCTTTTTCAAATTTTTCAGGTAGTAGGGGTAAAATACAGGGAGCGGAAGATTATTTTCAATTTGTACAGAAAGCAGAAGGCAGTTTTAACAGTGGAGGGACATGAAAGGGAAGCAGTGGTTGGGATGGGAGTGAAACAGGGTTGTAATCTATTCCTGATGTTATTCAATCCGTACATTGAGCAAGTACTAAAGGAAACAAAAGAAAATTTCGGGTGGGAATTAATATCCATGGAGAAGAAATAAAAACTTCGAGGTCCACCGATGACATTGTAATTTTGTCAGAGACAGCAATGGACCAGGAAGAGCAGTTGAACGGAATGGACAGTGTCTTGAAAGAGGGATATAAGATGACCATTAACAAAAGCAAAACGAGGATAGTGGAATGTAGTCGAATTAAGTCGGTGATGCTGAGGGATTTAGATTAGGTAATGAGACACTTAAAGTAGTAAAGGAGTTTTGCTATTTGTGGAGCCAAATATCTGATGATGGTCGAAGTAGAAGAGAAATTTGTTCAAAAATGGTTCAAATGGATCTGAGCACTATGGCACTTAACTTCTGAGGTCATCAGTCGCCCAGAACTTAGATCTACTTAAACCTAACTAACCTAAGTGTGGTGTCACCGCTAGACACCACACTTGCTAGGTGGTAGCTTAAATCGGCCGCGGTCCATTAGTACATGTCGGACCCGCGTGTCGCCACTGTCAGGATCGCAGATCGAGCGCCACCACACGGCAGGTCTCGAGAGACTTACTAGCACTCGCCCCAGTTGTACGACGACGTTGCTAGCGACTACACTGACGAAGCCTTTCTCTCATTTGCCGAGAGACAGTTAGAATAGCCTTCAGCTAAGTTAATGGCTACGACCTAGCAAGGCGCCATTAACCATTTGTAACGTTGCATGTACCTCAAGATAGAATCTCACTTGTATCATCCAGAATGCTGTATACCAAAGGACAATATAAAAGTTAAGTGTTCTAGTAGCTACGTTCTTTTCTTTATCACATTCATTACGAATCCTGTTCCAGACTTAACGCCAGACGGCGTGAGTTGACGCGTGTCCTTTCGGCTACTTCACTGTGGACTGGCTGCCTTAACAGTCCACTACACTAAGGACATCACACACATCCACGCCAAAGGCAGGATTCGAACTTGCGACCGTAGCGGTCGCGTGGTTCCAGACTGTAGCGCGTAGAACCGCTCGGCCACTCCGGCCGGCAGAAATTTGTTAACATCGAGAATAGATGTAAGTGTCAGGAAGTCGTTTCTGAAAGTATTTGTATGGGGTATAGCCACGTATGGAAGTGAAACATGACCACAACAACAGCAATGCAGGAAAACCAAATATTACAACCATATGCGCAATAGTGTCTTGGTCCACTTTTGGAATGAAATACAGCAACACGTGGCAAGGCGCATTTCAGCAAGTTCTCGGTTATTTTCCAAAGATATGTGTGGTATCACATTTTGTATCCCACCTGGTAGGCGGCGCGTGCGTCTGCTCTTGTAAACTGAAGGGTAGAACGAATGTAGGACGCGAGTCGGAGCAGAAAAAGGTGAAACGCTTCGGTACTGCGTTTAAATTTGAATCACCTTTACTATAGGAAGAATATGAGTACATTAGGCCTACGTAACTTTGGCTGAGATGAGCACGTAGGTGCGAAACCGTACAGGTATCAACTCTAACAAAAGCAACACAGGCAAAATCTGTAGTGGCTCGCCCACCATGAAACAGAAGCAATGTTGAATGGTCGTCTACTCGGAATCAAATGGGCTGAATCCGGATCGGCGCACGTAGAACTGCACAGTGCCGGCTAGAAGGCGCTGTCGTCTGTGCCGGTGTCGTAGTGCCAACCTACGAACTTGCACCAATGCCGTGGCATCTTTGATATCGATACCACATCACATACAGAGATCGCAGTGTCACAGGGAAGTCGGGCACCTACATCGACGTCAACGAGGTCTTGGTGCATTTCGCAACGACGAATGGGAGAGGCCGATGAACACCTTTCTCCCGGCACCACAGCACCCCCTCACGGAGTTCAATGTAGAGTGAAGCATGGAAATACTCTGCCACTGTTCGTGACCTCACTTGAAGTAGTGGAAATCATCGAGTAGGAATAAAGAATTATTGAAGTCTCACATGGAAAAGTACTTCTGTAGATGTTAAATATTGCACTTCAGCAGCACACTTTGATAATTAGTGCATCATGTGGTAATTCAATAGTCAGTGACTTTTGTAAATCATCAAGCATTCCTGTGGCAAAAGGGTGTAGTACTTAAGTAAATCTTTTTGCCATTCATGTAGTAAAGTGAACCAATATTTTATGTGTTGTAGTTCCGATGAGACATCTACCAGAGCAGTCAAAGGATCCCCAAATTACGGCGAAAGATTTTAGTTTCTTCTGGTCATAAGAGTGTGTAGCATCAGATGGCTACACACTGAAAACGGAATTCCCATAAGTTACGGACCTGTGATTTCTGGGCAGACACCTGGTGCCCGATAGTGTCCTGCTTTGTTCCACTAGCAGCAGATCACACGAATCCGGTCACCATAACAACAACATGTGTTCACTATCACGTTCCTTAAATGATACTCCTCAAACCACTGTACCATCAATCTAGCCTTGTGACAGAGATAGTCATCCTGATAGATCAGCGCAGTTAGGGAATACATCAAACGTGAAAAGAGGCCGATGATCAGCAACAATGGTCACCTAGTCCGCAGCTACAGTGCTGCAGTCGATTACTACTACAAGTTCCATGGACGCTTAGGTGACTACCGTCCCAGACGGTCTAGATGCACGGTGATACCCATATTTTGGGCAGCTGCTCGCTTGGACGACAACGTATTCAGACACGACCATTGACTTGGTCTAACAAGAAACGTCATTCTTCCTCCCAGGCGACACATTTCTATCGGTCCACGGACGAGTCGCCATCATCCCGTGCCCACTGAAGTCTTAATATAGTACAGTTTTTGGTCAGCACGAAACTCGTATAAGTCCTCGACTGCTGATACCGATGTTCAATACTGTGCTCTGGACGGTTTGCTTCAGACCACTAGTGTCTGCACCAGCAATGTACACTGTCATCAACTCTGCCACAGCTAGCTGCCTATCCTATTTACAGTTCTCTTGTTTGGGAAAGCAATTAAAAGTATCATTGATGAATATCTTCATAGTCAGCTCCAAGCATTCACCGCGTGACACAAAGTTATTGAGCACTCGGAATTTAAAGGTATTGTCCACTACGTGGTAGAGAAATATGTGCCTAACAAAAATATAGGGGAGGGCAAGGTTACACCTTGGTTCAACAAACATATACGAAGTTGCTGAGAGAGCAGAGAATTTTCCACAGTCGTTTTAAACGAAGTCACTGCCCCACTGAGAAGCAGAAATTATGCGAAATGAAAGCAGCTGTCAAACAGTCAATGAGAGATTCTTTTAACGAATTTGAAAGCAATATTTTATCTGCAGATTCTGAAAATAGCCCCCAAAAATTTTGGTTGTACGTAAAATCTATGAACGCATCAAACAATATCTCCTCTTCCTGACAAAGAAAAGTCTCTGAGCACTATGGGATTTAACATCTGAGGTTCAAAAATGGTTCAAATGATTCTGAGCACTAAGGGACTTAACATCGGAGGTCATCAGTTCCTTAGACTTAGAACTACTTAAACCTAAGTAACCTAAGGGCATCACACACATCCATGCCCGAGGCAGAATCGAACCTGCGACCGTAACAACAGCGCGGTTCCGGATTGAAGCGCCTAGAACCGCTCGACCACAACGGCCGGCTTCTTGCTGACAATACGGGTGATGTAAAAGATGATGATAAACAGAAGGCCGAAATTCTAAACCTAGCTTTCAAAAACTCGTTTACGATATAGGACTGCAGCACCATTCCCCGTTTCAATTATCGAACAAACCCAAGGATGGATGGCATAGTGTTTAGTGTATCTTGGATTGTAAAACAGTTAAGATCCTTAGACGCCAAGAAGACATCTGGCCTAGATGGGATCGCCGTAAGATTTTATGTTAACTATGTTACAAATATAGCACCATTCGTATCCTTCATCTATCCGAGATCATAGGAACAGCAGAAAATTCCACGGGTTTCGATGACGACCCAGGTCATAGCAATCTATAAAAAGGATAGAAAATCGGATGCGCATAATTACCGGCTAATTTCGCTGACATCGATTTGTTGTAGAATCATTGAACATATTTTGTGTTCAGACATAATGACCTTTCTAGACTCTGAGAAGCTCAGAAACCAGCACGGTTTTAGGAAACAGCGGTCATGCGAGACACAGTTGGCCCTCGTTGTGCATGATATAAAATAGGGTCTAGATACCGGCTCCCAGTTTGATGCGATATTCCTCGACTTTCGAAAGGCGTTCGACTCAGTGCCGCACTGTCGCTTGCTCCAAAAAGTGGGTGCTTACGGTCTATCCGATGACATATGACGTTGAATAAAAGTTTTCTAATAGACAGAGAGCAGTATGTCGTCCTGAATGCGAAGAGTTCAACAGAAACACTCGTAACATCAGGTGTGTCCCAGGGCAACGCAAAATTAACATAAACGATCTGGTTGATGGTATTGACACCGGCATTAGACTGTTGGCCGATGATGCTGTAGTATACAGGCAAGTAGCGAACAAATCAATGGCCGGCGCAGTGGTCTAGCGGTTCTAGGCGCTCAGTCCGGAACCGCGCGACTGCTACGGTCGCAGGTTCGAATCCTACCTCGGGCATGGATGTTTGTGATGTCCTTAGGTTAGTTAGGTTTAAGTAGTTCTAAGTTCTAGGGGACTGATGACCACTGCTGTTAAGTCCCATTGTGCTCAGAGCCATTTGAACCATTTGAACAAATCAATGAGGATTAGCTGAAAGTGAATGCGTGGTGTAATTACTTTCAGTTATTTCTCAATATTAAAAAGTGTAACTTACTGCGTATAACAAAGCGAAAATTCCCATTACTGTACGAGTACAATATAAACGCCCAGTCTTTGGAAGCAGTAACATCCGTCAAGTATCTGGGTGTGACTATTCGAAATGATCTCAAATGGAACGACATAATTACATAAGTAACGGGTATGGCGAACTCTTAATTCCGGTTTATTGGTAGAATCCTGAAGCGATGCAATCCTTGAACAAAGGAAACTGCTTGCAATACTCCAGTTCGTCCACTCTTAGAGTACTGTTCGTCTGTATGGGACCATTGCCAGTTGGGTCTGATTCAAGAGATTGAGAAGTTCCAAAGAAGAGGGGCAAGATTCGTGACTGGTACATTTAGCCATCGCAAGAGTGTTACAAATCTCATAGAAAGTTTGAAGTGGGACACACGTCAAGATAGACGACGCGCTAAACGGAAGGGTTTGCTCACGAAATTCCGAAATCCGATCTTCGCCGAGGATGTGGAGCATATATTATTACCAGCAAATTTCAAATTGCGTAATAATCACCATTCAAAGATAAGGGAAATAAGAGCTCGTACTGAGGCGATCAGACAGTTGTTTGTCCATCGCGCGATCTGTAAATGCAGCAGAGGGGTGGAAATATGACTTGGGCGCGAATAGTGCCCTCCACCACACACCGCTTGGTGGATAGCTGAGTACATATGTAGATACAGATGTAGATGAGACCACTCTTCACCGACTCTCCTAAAGTAGGTGGCGAAGGGACGTGTATAATGTGACTGTAGAACCGTGAGGCAACCTTACATTGTTCAGCTTGCCTTGCCAGGGGTCTTTGTGTACTAGTCAAAAATTGTTGTCTGATATGTGACTCGAACCTGGACCTTGGGAATACGTAGGCATTCCAACACACCATCAATTTACAAAGATGGTTGTTTCGTAAAGAATACTGCTCAGTATTTCCAGGAAGTTGACAACAATCTGCTCGATACATTCATTTCCTTGTTCGTCCACATCGATATTGACCAGCTGTCTACCCTATTCGTCTTTTGCATTTGATATTTTAAATCACATAACAGTCAGGTGCGTGATCTGGCAACATGGTAGGATAGTGAAATTTCTGCTGGAAATTTTGCTGTCCACTTTTGATTCTGTGATCATGTTGGTGTTAATAGTCTACTCATAACTACAGCGCAGCAGATATAGAGCGCAATCTCATCTTTACGTTTTTAAACCACTTATCGTCTGACACAGTAACACAGGTAAGGGTGTAGTGATCTTTTCTCATGCATAATATTACATGCAGAGTAATAATGTAAGTTTACCTAAAGAACGGGACAAGTGAGAGAAGCACTCTCGTTTTGAGGATTCCGTTCAAACTTAAATGTGTTTGTAGATAATAATAGTATTAATGTCGGCCGCTGTGGCCTAGTGGTTCTAGGCCCTTCAGTTCTAAACCGCGCTGCTGCTACGGTCGCAGGTTCGAATCCTGCCTCGGACATGGATGTGTGTGAAGTCCTTAGGTTAGTTAGATTTAAGCAGTTCTAAGTCTAGTGGACTTATTACCTCAGATGTTATGCCCCACAGGGCTGAGAGTCATTTGAACCATCTGAATAGTGTTAATAAAAGTAATAATTGAGCCGTGGCGGGATTCCTGGAGTCGCCTTTGGAATTCCTGGTGACACCAGCTCGACCCGTCACGAGATGTCCCTCCCGTTTCAGGCCACTAAGATCTTTTCTCGAGAGCGTTGATGCTGACAGAGCATGTTGTGGCGCGGCGAGTTGGAGAGTAGTAACGCAGCGAGGAGGATGTTGTGAGAGGTCCGCTCGACGAGGAAGGCGAGCACTTGCACAAGCATTTTGGGCACGGAGTCCAGGAGTGGTTGCATGCATAATTGTGTGCCGATTTGAATACGTGGCTGACTTCGCATGCAGTCTTTATGCATAGCCTTGCCAGCCAGCTCTGGGACGTGAAACTCCGATGAAAGAGTTGAAGCCAGTTTCGCTGTGCGAAATTATGGGCCCGCTTTGGAACCGGCAAGCTTCAGCTTCGCCTTCGTCAACTTCAGTTAAGTTTCCGATTTTGAGGTCTTAACTGTTGATTTCGCGTTGATACCTATCATTGCGATTTGTAAGCTGATCTATTTTACCACCAGTTGGTTGCTTCAGTTGTGGCTGTTGTTTGCTTTTCCTGAGTCGATACTGGCCATTTTGTTTATTAGCAAATTAAAACTGTGTGAGCCGATGGTGTTTCCTGAACCGGAGCGTTCACGTGTTACCCCTATATTATGGCTGGACCCCCATCGTCACCCAGTACCTAGATGGTTGGGTTTCATCTTACCTCTCTGTCAAACAACTTCGAATACGAGATAAGTACCTTTCTCTTGCGATACGGCAAGATGCCGGATTCTAGTTACCTTCAGGCACTGCAGATGACATTGCTCTTTTAATTGTACTTGTTTAAGAGGTGCCTAGGTCTCAAAATTTGCAATATCTAGAGATGTTGGGTTTGGCAACCTATTTTTCTTTCGGGCGTTTCGCTGTCGTTGTAGAGGCGGTATCTTGCAGTTATGCATGTATATTGTTTTTCCAGTTATTGTTGCTATCATGTAATTAATCTTGAAGTGTTAATATTTCTTTTGCCGGTAAGCACCTAATGAAAGGGCCTTGAAGACTGATCCTGTCGTAACCTTTCTTGGCCTCTCTGTTTGGTGTAGTCTTGTGCTCCTTGCGTATAAGCCTTCTGGTGCACCCCTTGTGAGGAGGTAGTTCAAACTCTTGGTTACCTAACCAAAGCAGTTATACGTGAAGGTCTACCAATTTTCTTTTGTTGGTCTTACTTAACTGCATCCGTTATTAAAAAAGACCTCTTTGTTTTCTATTTTGTAATTTCCCTTAAGTAAAGCTGTTGTCATTGAAGACCACGTGTTTTCTATTTGCTAATTTTACTTGATTGAAGCTGTTGCAGAAGGCCTCCCTGTTTTCTGTTTGGTAATTTTCCCTAACTGAAGCTGTTATTAAAGAAGGCCTCCCCGTTTCCTTTTTCTTGTTTCTTCTTCTTCTTTTTTGGTGATTTCATTTAACTGAAACTGATCTTAAAGAAGCCCTGGTTGCTACGATTTAATTAAATTAACAGCTATCTCACAATTTGGATTAGCTGAAACTCTTATTAATCAAGGCCTACCTGCTTTTATTGTCCTGTTATTGAGATCCAATCTGTGTTGTAATGAACTGTAATTGCAATTGCCAAAAGCGTATCTGTTTCAGAGGTATTTGTGAATAAGGTAGCAAACGTAAAAGAGAAATGTTACATGGGACCCAACCATACGTCTTACGTTCTTTTACCCATAATGACAGGTTTGAACTGTGGCAACAGAGCGTGGTATCAGAAGTCTGTCACCCGGCAGTATTAAAGAGAAAGGAACTTACCTGGTGTTCTAAAACGTTTGGGAGGAAGATCGGCTAAAACCCAACCATGTAGGTACGGCGTGACGACGGGGGTGCGGCCACAGCATAATAAGAAACACGAACGGCCGTCACTATTTTTTTGGTCATTAGTTCCTTTCTGTCTTTTGTCTGCGATCCTCTTTTCTGCCCTTGAGCTCTTCCTTACGCTCGCAGTAAGCGCCTTTTCCAGCGTGGCTTCAGCTCCATTATTATTCCTGTTTCCATAGCAAAATGATGTCTTCTTGAATAAAAAAAATAACGCCTTCCTCGTTGAGAATGAAAAATATACAGCTACTTCATGAGCAAATAACAATAGCTATTGTTTGAAATTAAAAGACAGTGTTCTTCAAAAAATAAATATTTCCTTACAATGTATATAAATATTCTTCTTCAACATCACATGGACGACATGCGTGTCACCAACCTACATCAGTTCTCCATCCGGGCAAAAGGGGCGTTCAGCTTAACGTGGACACCTCACAACGTTGACAGGTAAAGGCTAGGTTAAAACGAAGTGTCCAAAATTGGTGTTCCATCCGACAATTAATCCCACTATCTCTTGGTATCCACGCACGAGCTTATTCTCTTGTCCACGAGGATCTTCATGGCTGCAAGTCCTTCATCTACTTCTCTGATGCTTCAGTTTTCATCAAAATACGTGGGGCATATTGTCGTATCTTTTGATTGTATTGATTTAGAGGCTTCAATTATTTACACCGCGAAGGGACAGTAGAGTCAAGTGTTTGACCAAAATTTCAACTTGATACCTAAACCGCTTCTTGAGAGACAGGAACCTTGATCGCTTGATTGTTCTGAATTAGAACCGTAAAACCTTTAAAACAGTAAATAAAAAAATAAAGAAGACACGGAGGCATGTGCCAAATTCTCACAATGTAACGCTATGCATGTAAGAGCAGAAACAAGAGGTTTGTGTTAATAACTACCATCCCAGAAGAGTGTCCATAGCAGTTGGCATCTGTTTCTGCAACTGAGTCACCTTGCAGACGTTAAGACACGAAAAGCGACCTAGGAAACTGCAACACTCTGCGTATCTCGCAAAGGAACCTATTCATGAGTTTGATTTGAAAGCAAGTGCTGCTGCACTTCCTTTTGTTTATCTAGAGCCCTTAGACGTTTGTTATTTCCGCTCCTTATCGAATATCTACCAAGAAAATTTCTTTGTGGACAAAAATGCACTTTAAATTTGGAATGACGAAATATTTATCCTCAAACCAGTAGCTTTCTACATACGTGGACTCCAAAACCTGCCTGACCCATTGTCAAACTGTTGCAGTTAATGGTGTTGTTGGAATATATTATTGATGAGCAGCTGGGGAACCAGGTTTCGCTCAGGTGGTTGATATGAGATTGATGATATCTGTCCTCTCGGTGCAGAAATATTACTGGATATTGGAGGTATCAGGTGAACGGTGAGTCTCTGCAGTGCGTTGTAGTCGTCCTATTTTTCGTTGTACAAATACGTCACGGCTTGTGTTTTCACTGTCGACATCTACGACGGCGAGTTCTTCTATGTAAGGCGCATTACATCGACGTTAGTGTTCTCCTTGGGGTCTTTTATCGCCTCGAATTATAACATTGTAGCTATCAGAAATCATTCGGCTTAGTGTTGTTTTGAATATGTCAATCAGTGATTGCATTCGCGTGAGATCACCTGTACATGCCAGACTAGTACTCGTATCAGTCTGCTGATATTTGTGCAGAGTTAATCAAATTCTGTTACTGCATTTCTTGTTAAGTATACGTCCAGAAATTTTTGGTCCTCTTTGGATAGTGGTAGTAATGATCCCATTTTGTGAAAGATTTGTCCCTGGATGGGCAAAACTTAATATATTTCATCTCTGTTAGTGTTGATCGAAGTGACACCGAATGCAGTCATTTGAAAGCAGGCGTTGTACGCTTTTATATTTTGAAGGAAGTGTTTAGAGTCTGGGGTTTCACCGGTCATATAATGTGAAAATTCAGGTCGAGCTGCTTCCAGCGGTAATCATCGAATTTTTCCTTTTATACAGTAGAATCCTGTTGTTCCTCTACTGAATTTCTTAGCGATGCAAAATTGGCAGACGTTATCCATTTTGCGACGTGCTCGTGCTTGTGTTTGTTACATTCTTTTGTAGGGCCGTAGTGGAATGCTTCATTTGTTAGACCGTATTCATTACTTGTCCTTGTCCGCTCTTGGTGGACAGCTATATTTTCATGGCTGGCTTGAGTTCGCAGTCTGTTATTAGAAGATTGTGTTGCAGTATTGTTTCTTCAGTCCGTTCATTTCGTTGTTCTTCGTTTTCTCTGCTTCTCACGGTGCTCATTGTCGTCCAGTGGGAAGTTAAATGTGCTTCGTACTCTTCGTCTCTTTTCGCTGTTCTTTTTGTTTACGTTGTTTTGCTTGAGAACAGGCTTTATATACACCCACCAGTGGCGAATTCTAAAACATATCAAAAGTCATCAAATGATCAACAATGTTCCAGAATAGTCCACAAGCTTCGAGTGTGTTCTTGAATGTTACACAATAATCTGGGATGTTGCGGGATGTCCCCGAATATTCTGGAATCATTCCGAATATTCCAGACTATTCTCGAACATTCCAGAACATTCCGGATCATCGTGGAACATTCCAGATCATTCTGGAATGTTGTGTCATGCTCTCGAATACTTCAGAATATTATGGAATGTACTCATGCTCTCTAACGTTCTCGAAAGCTCTAAAAATTTCTTCATGGCGAGACGTCCTGTCCGTATGTCTTCAAAAACACCCCCTTTGGGTAAGGACGGGAACCTTCTTCATGGATGGACTCGTTTCCGAATTTTAGTGGCACATTGTACACTTACATACTATGTGATCAAAAGTATCCGGACACCCCCAAAAACATACATTTTTCATATTAGGTGCATTGTGCAGCCACCTACTGCAATTTACTCCACATCAGCGACCGCATTTGTCACTAGACAACGTGAGAGAGCAGAATAGGGTGTTCCGCGGAACTCACGGACTCCGATCGTGGTCTGGGGTGTGGGTGTCACTCCTCATATGTCTGTATGCGAGATTTCCACCTCCTAAGCATCCCTAGGTCCATTGTTTCCGATGTGACAGTGAAGCGGAAACGTGAAGAGAGGCGTACAGCACAAAAGCGTACTGGCCGACCCCGTCTGGTGACTGATACAAACCGCCGACAGTTGAAGAGGGTCGTAATGTGTAACAGGCAGATATCCAGACTATCACACTGGAATTACAAACTGCATCAAGATCCACTGCAAGTACTACGACCGTGACACATACCAACTACTCAGACGAGAGGAAACTTTTAAGACCGTAATCACCTAGGCAAACGAGGTATCTCGAAAAGTTCTAATTGACTATTTAGGAGAGATACACTAAATAATAATGACAATAACCACCGATTGCGTGCAAGAGCCCTATTGCCATGCCGCCTGTGCGTGGACTGGCCGACTACATCTAAGTTGGAATCCGCCACGTGCAGGACTAGGGGGAGTAGGGAACAACCACCGATTGTGACACACACTAGACATGACGTAGGATAAGTTAGTTTGTAGGACTTAGTTATAGGAAATTAAGATAGGGACTGCAGCGAATTTAACATCGAGGCCTGCCCAGTGCCAGGGGCATGCTCTTCGGGATTAGCTCGAAGAGCAAGGCATATGAAAGTAGGTTTATATCTTCACTGGCACACATGTGACGCTGCAGAATACATATACAAATTAAATTAGTTATAGGAATGAGGTATAAACAGTATATGTAGATATTAGATGCCCATTGTTTACTAATAACTGTAGCTCACTTACTAAAACTAAACTAGCTGCAAAATTTAATATAAATGTATAACTGTTAGGACCCACTAATGAATTAAGGAAGTGGGTTAATTTGTATAAATATAATAGTTTAATAATAAAGATTTTTTTTAAAAAAAAGTACTACGACAGTCAAGCGAGAGATGACAAAACTGTGGTTTCATTGTCGAGCGGCTGCTGGTAAGCCACACATCACGCCGGTAAATGCCAGACGCCTCGCTTGATGTAAGGAACGTAAACATTGGACGATTGAACACTGGTAAAATGTCGTGTGGAGCGACTAAAACACGGTACACAACGTGGCGATCCGATGGCAGGGTGTGGGTAATGTGAATGCCCGTTAAAAGTCACCTGCGAGCGTGTGTAGTGCAAGCAGTAAAATTTGGAGGCGGTCGTGTTATGGTGTCTTCGTGTTTCTCAATGAGGTGCTTGCACCTCTCGTTGTTTTGCGTGGCACTATCACAGCACAGGCTTACATTCATGTTTTAAGCACCCTCTTGTTTCCACTATTTAAGAGCAATTCGGGGATGGCGATTGCATCTTTCAACACGATCGAGCACTTGTTCACAATGCACGGCCTTTGGCGGAGTACTTACACGATAGTAACATCCCTGTAATGGACTGGCCTACACAGAGTCCTTACTTGAATCCTGTAGAACACCTTTCGGGTGTTTCGGAACGCCGACTTAGTGCGAGGCCTCACCGACCGACATCGATACCTCTCCTCAGTGCAGCACTCCGTGAAGAATGGGCTGCCGTTTCCCAAGAGACCTTCCAGCACCTGACTGAACTTATGCTTGCGAGAGTGGTAGCTGTCATCAAGGCTAATTAAGGGTGGGCCAACGCCATATTGAGGTTGCCACGAACTTGTAAATCATTTTCAGCCAGCTGTCCGAATACCTTTAATCACATAGTATATATATATATATATATATATATATATATATATATATATATATATATATATATATATGGCCATTGGTCCATTGAAAGTGACCGGGCCACATATATAACGCAATAAGCATCAAACGAAAAAACTACAAAGAACGAAACTCGTCTAGCTTGAAGGGGGAAACCAGATGGCGCTATGGTTTTCCAGCTAGACGGCGCTGCCATAGGTCAAACGGATATCAACTGCGAAGTTTTTTAAATAGGAACCCCCTTGTTTATAACATATTTGTGTAGTGCGTAAAGAAATATGAATGTTTTAGTTGGACCACTTTTTTTGCTTTGTGATAGATGGCGCTGTAATAGTCACAAACGTAAAAGTACGTGGTATCACGTAACATTTCGCCATTGCGGACGGTATTTGCTTCTTGATACATTACCCGTGTTAGAATGGACCGTTTACCTATTGCGGAAAAGGTCGATATCGTGTTGATGTATGGCTATTGTGATCAAATTGTCTAACGGCCGCGTGCTATGTGTGGTGTCACCGCCAGACACCACACTTGCTAGGTGGTAGCCTTTAATTCGGCCGCGATCCGTTAGCATACGTGGGACCCGCGTGTCGCCACTGTCAGTGATTGCAGACCGAGCGCCGCCACACGGCAGTTCTAGAGAGACTTCCTAGCACTCGCCCCAGTTGTACAGCCGACTTTGCTAGCAATGGTTCACTGACAAATTACGCTCTCATTAGCCGAGACGATAGTTAGCAGAGCCTTCAGCTACGTCATTTGCTACGACCTAGCAAGGCGCCATTATCATTAGTTGTTTATCTTGGGATGCATGTACAGTCAGACCGATGTTCACCAATTATGGATTAAAGTTAAGTATTTCACCATCTGCGTCCGTTTTTCTATGTTCTAAATTCCTTGTAATATTCCAGACCTCACGCCAGCCTGCGTGAGCTTAAACGCGTGCCTTTCGGCTATCTCCTAGTGGCTTGGCTGTCTTGCCAAGTCACAACAGTTTGGCGACGAGGATTTTGCGTTCGTATTGCTACCCTGATTTACTTGTCATGGCTTCGCCGCCATCTCCAGATGTACTGTCCGAATTTTATCGCTTACAGAACCAGCAGACGCAGGACTTACTGGATGCCCTTGGACAGCTCGTCCAGGGTCAACGTGCAATGCAAAACGATGCGGCCGCCGCCGCTCCACCGCTCCCGCAGCCACAACACGCAGTTACACCACCTTTTCGTCCTTTTGATGCGGCACTGAAAAGCTGGACGGAGTGGTCACGCCAATTTGGATTCCATCTCGCCGCCTACAGAATTCAAGGTAATGAGCGGCAGCCTTTTCTGCTTTCTTGCGTCGGAGTGTCCACGTACCGTGTGGTAGTCAAATTGTTTCCCCGACGCGACGTAGCAACTCTGTCCTACGAAGAAATTTTGTCTGCATTAGATGCATATTTCAAAGAATCAGACAATGTAGTTGCCAAACGGTATACGTTCTTTCGTACAAAATGTACGGCCGGTCAGACTAATCAGGAGTGGGTTGCAACCTTGCAGGGCCTTACTAGGGATTGTGCTTTTGAGTGTGAATGTGGACTCCCTTATTCAGATACTATGGTACGTGATGCAATTGCACAGAACGTTTCTGATGTTCGTATACGGGAACAGATTTTGAAACTAGTCAATCCCTCCCTTCAACAAGTGATGGACATATTGGATCGCAGGACACACTTGATTTTGCTCAGGAATCATTCGAAACTTCGCCACCCGTGTGTCAGGTTAACCGGCCCGCCGGGCGAGCTGCACGGAACAGTAAACAGTCCTTGTGCCCAACCGCTCCGAAGCCGCCCGGCTTTCCGCCACGTGTACCGCGCCAGCACGCCAATGCAGTGAAATCATGCCCGCGGTGTGCTACTAGACATTCGCGTGAGAATTGCCCGTCACGCCCGGCTATTTGCTTTTTCTGTAACAAAAAAGACCATGTTCAAAGTGTTTGCCAGAAAAAGCTCAGATCGGACGCTCAAAACCATTCCAGGCCCTTTGCTTCGCGCTGGAATCGGTATCGAACCAAGGATACTCCGGCTCGTGAACAGTCGCCCATGGAAATTCATATAGTTCATTCCACTCCGCCCAGTGCCACTCTCTCTAACAGGGACTGTGTTCGTCCCACAAAAACTGTGCGTCGACGTCGCCGGAAATCCCGTCAAGTCGCAAGTGATTCTGTACCAGTGTCAGTTCACGTTGCACGAGACAGTCGCTCTTGTCGTCAGCAGGACAATAAACTTTTTGTAGACTTGGCCATTCACGGCAATGTGATACCGTTGCAGCTCGATACCAGAGCTGCAGTTTCATTGATCAATCACGACACGTACCGACAGCTGGGCACATCTCCGTTGCGTGCTGCAAATGTTAAGCTAACTACATATTCAGGTCACGGGCTCGCTGTGTTAGGACAGTGCAGAGTTCTTGCAACATACAAGGGACAAACAAAACTTGTGTCATTGTACGTCCTTCGTTCTTCTTTTGCAGTGAACTTGTTTGGTTTAGATTTGTTTCAGTTGTTTAACTTGTCTATAGTAAATCAGATCCTATCAATGAACCAGACTGTGCCTTCAGCCAGTGTTTCTCGCCTATGTGAAGAATTTGCAGACATTTTTGCACCGGGCCTTGGTTGCGCTAAGAACTATAAAGCACATTTGGAACTGAAAGTAAAAGCGCAACCGAAATTTTTCAGGGCGCGCAATGTTCCCCACGCATTGCGTGCTGAGGTCGCAAGAACATTACACGATTTGGAATCACAAGGTGTAATTGAACGTGTGCAGGCTTCTCTCCGGGCATCACCCTTAGTAATTTTAAAAAGCCTTCCGGAAAATTGACTTTGTGTGGACTTCAAGGCAACAGTGAATCCACAACTAGTGACTGCAATTTTTCCTTTACCCCGCCCGGATGATCTTTTCGATAAACTGTGCCCGGGTACATATTTTTCGAAGTTGGACCTAGCAGATGCGTACTTGCAAATACCGGTGGACGAAGAATCACAGCGCGTCTTAGTGGTTAACACTCATCTTGGTTTGTACCGATAAAAACGACTGCCATTCGGGTGTGCATCCGCATCTGCATTGTTCCAGCAATATCTACAAACTGTTTGTGCGTCGGTCCCTACTGCAGCAAACTATCAGGACGATATTGTGATCTCCGTAAAGACGGAAGAAGAACATGTAGCCAATCTCAGAACGCTATTTCAGGTCTTGCGACAAAATGGTCTTCGCTTGCGGAAGGACAAATTTGTGTTTTTTGCTCGTGACTTACCCTATCTGGGCCATGTACTCAATGCCCAAGGCATACATCCCAGTCCAGAGCACCTCCGTGCCATACAGGACTTGCCTTCACCGCAGAATTTGAAGCAGCTACAGAGTGTGCTGGGAAAAATTTATTACTGCCACAAATATGTAAGCCACACATCTTCCATTTCAGCTCCGCTTCATCGCTTACGCCGTAAAGGTGTTCCGTTCGTCTGGACGACGGAATGCGAACGCGCCTTTCGCCAGTTGAAATCGGCGTTGCTTTCCAATACTTGCCTTACGCCATTAGATCCCCAGAAACCCCTTTTGTTGATGGTGGATGCATCGGATTTCGGGATCGGTGCTGTGGTTGCGCACAAAGATGGATCACATGATCGCCCTATTGCCTTTGCGTCCAAATTGCTCTCGTCTGCGCAAAGAAATTATTCACAGATCGAGAAAGAATCTTTGGCTCTCGTATTTGGTGTTACAAAGTTTCATGATTTCTTGTATGGTCGTCACTTTACCATCATCACAGACCGCAAACCTTTGACGTCGCTTTTTCATTCGAACAAGCCTGAACCTCCCCGTACAGCGCAGAAATTCATTCGCTGGTCTATTTTCCCCTCGCAGTACCGCTACGATATCTTGTATCGGTCCACTGCTACGCACGGAAACGCCGATACGTTGTCCCGTTTGCCTGTTGCTGGGGATAGAGCATTCGATTTCTCCGAACTTGCTTGCATGTTCATTGATGCGGAAACCGATGACGTGGTCGAATCGTTTCCGATTGATTTTCGTCGTGTAGCTACAGCCACAGCTGCAGACCCTGTCCTTGCTACCGTTTTGCGTTTTGTTGCTACGCAATGGCCCTTGTGAAAGTCACGGATCGAGGATCCGTTGGTTCGCCGATTTTTTGCTCACAAGGAGAGACTTTTTGTACGACGTGATGTTTTGCTGTTGCTTTCTGATAATGATCAGTCCAGGGTCGTGGTCCCACGTTCGTTACAGTCCTCTGTCTTACGGCTTCTCCACCAAGGACATTGGGGTATAGTGCGAACGAAACAACTTGCTCGTCAGCACTGTACTTGGTTCGGAATCGATGCTGCGATTAGAATATGTGCTCTTCTTGCATGGCGTGTGCCGAACTACAATCCGCATACCGCGGAAATTCTTAGCATGACCAAAAGCCACTTCCCCTTGGCAGCGCTTACACATCGATTTTGCTGGTCCGTTCTGGAAAGCTCGATGGTTGGTTGCTGTCAATTACTTCAGTAATTTTCCTTTTGTTGTCCGGATGTCTTCCACAACGTCATCTGCCACTATCCAAGCGTTATCCGCTATCTTTTGCATTGAAGGTCTTCCGCAGACTATTGTTTCCGACAATGGCCCACAATTCATGTCCGCAGAATTTCAGTCATTCTGCAAGGCCAATGGTATTCAACATCTGACGTCCGCGCCGTTTTCGCCACAGTCAAACGGTGCCGCTTAACGTTTGGTCAGGACTTTCAAGTCACCGATATTGAAGTTGAAAGAGTGGTATTCTCAGGAGGACGCGTTATTGCTCTTTTTGTCCTCGTATCGCTCTCAGTCCCGCGATGGTCGCTCGCCGGCTAAGTTGTTGCACGGTCGCCCTCATCGCACCTTGATGTCTTTGCTGCATCCGCCGCATCTGGTTCCTGTGCAGCGGCAGACACCTGCTTTTGCCCCAGCCGACGTTGTATACTATCGCAACTATCGAGGTTCACGGCGTTGGCTCGCAGGGCGCATTCTTCGCTGCCTCGGCCGCGCTATGTATCTGGTTTTGGGGGCTTTTGGTGAGGTGCGTCGGCATCTCAATCAGCTGCGCCTCTGTCGTCGCACGGGTTCTGCCGCTCCCCGTCTGCTTTCAGCGACGGTGCCGTCCGGTCAGCGCCCTGGGGACCCATATACTGGCTCGCCTCAGCCCCAGGTGTTACCGACGCTGCCTTCCATTTTGCCCTATGGCGACGCGCCGCCGCCGCCGCCTGTTCTCCCGCCCGCGACGCCCGCAGTGGACGTGTCGCTGCAACCGCCGGGCGCCTCCTTGGGTCACGCACCGCCGATCGCTTCCCGTGACCAGTTGTCCTCCGCCATGGAACTCTTGCCCGCTCCGGACCATATGTCGCTTTCGCCCGTCGGGTGCCCCGGCTCGATGGAGGTCGACCCTTCGTCCCCTCCTGTATCTCTGCGGGCGCATACACCGCAAGTTGGCGTGCACCCTGGACTAGGTTTTCTGGCGTTTCCTAGCTCCCTTCGGGCCGAATGGCAGGGTGCGGGTGGCACAGCCTCGCCTGTTGTTAGGCTCCCCACCTCGTCGCATACGTCAACATCGGGTCCTCTCCACGGCGGGCGGAAGCCTTATGCCACAACCGTCCGCCGATTTGCGGGGGAGGAATGTGGTAACACCACACTTGCTAGGTGGTAGCCTTTAAATCGGCCGCGATCCTTTAGTATACGTCGGACCCGCGTGTCGCCACTGTCAGTGATTGCAGACAGAGCGTCGCCACACGGCAGTTCTAGAGAGACTTCCTAGCACTCGCCCCAGTTGTACAGCCGACTTTGCTAGCGATGGTTCACTGACAAATTACGCTCTCATTAGCCGAGACGATAGTTAGCATAGCCTTCAGCTACGTCATTTGCTACGACCTAGTACGGCGCCATTATCATTTGTAATTTATCTTGGGATGCATGTACAGTCAGACCGATGTTCACCAATTATGGATTAAAGTTAAGTATTTCACCATCTGCGTCCGTTTCTCTAAGTTCTAAATTCCTTGTCATTTTCCAGACCTCACGCCAGCCTGCGTGAGCTTAAACGCGTGCCTTTCGGCTTCCTCCAAACCCCGTGAATTGGCTCCTGCCAATTCACAACAATATATATGCTGCACGGAATCCTGGACGACATCACCCAAGTGTCCGGACCGTTCCCCGGATAGTTGCGTTATTTAAGGAAACAGGAAGTTTTCAGTCACATGTGAAACGTCAACCACGACCTGTAACAAATGATGATGCCCAATAGGTGTTTTAGCTGCTGTCGCGGCTAATCCGCACATCAGTAGCAGACAACTTACACGAGATTCGGGAATCTCAAAAACGTCGGGTGAGAATGCTACATCAACATCGCCTGGACCCGTACAATATTTCTATGCACCAGGAATTGCATGGCGACGAATTTGAACGTCTTTTACAGTTCTACCACTGGGAACAAGAGAAATTACGAGACGATGACAAATATTTTGCACGCGTTCTATTTAGCGGCGAAGCGTTATTCACCAATAGTGGTAACGTAAACCGGCATAATATGCCTATTGGGCAACGGAAAATCCACGATGGATGTGACAAGTGTAACATCAGCGACCTTGGCGGGTTAATGTATGGTGCGGCAGTATGGGAGGAAGGATAATTGGCCGCCATTTTATCGATGGCAGTCTAAATGGTGCAATGTATGCTGATTTCCTATGTAATGTTCTACCGATGTTACTACAAGATGTTTCACAGCATGACAGAATGACGATGTACCTCCAACATGATGGATGTCCGGCACATACCTCGCGTGCAGTTGAAGCGGTATTGAATAGCATATTTCATGACAGGTGGATTGGTCGTCGAAGCACCATACCATGGCCCGCACGTTAATCGGATCTGACTTCCCCGGACTTCTTTCTGTGGGGAAAGTTGAAGGATATTTGCTATCGTGCCTCAACGACAACGCCTGACAGCATGCGTCAGCGCATTGTCAATGCATGTGCGAACATTACGGAAGGCGAACTACTCGCTGTTGCGAGGAATGTCGTTACACGTATTGCCAAATGCATTGAGATTGACGGACATAATTTTGAGCATTTATTGCATTATTGTGGTATTTACAGGTATCGAGCTGTATTAGCATGCGTTCTCAGAAATGATAAGTTCACAAAGATACATGTATCACATAGGAACAACTGAAATAAAATGTTCAAACGTACCTACGTTCTGTATTTTAGTTAAAAAAAAACCTACCTTTTACCAACTGTTCGTCTAAAATTGTGAGCTATATGTTTGTGACTATTTCAGCACCATCTATCAAAAAGCGAAAGAAGTGGTCGAACTAAACCATTCACATTTCTTTACGTACTAGACGAATATGTAATGTAATGGGAGTTCCTATTTTTAAAAAACGCAGTTGATATCCTTTTGACCTATGGCAGCGCCATCTAGCGGGCCAACCATAGCGCCATCTGGTTTCCCCCTTCAAACTGGACAAGTTTCGTTATTTATAGCTTTTTCGTTTGACACTCATTTCGTGAGATATTTGGCCCGGTCACGATCAATGGACCAACTTTACAATGTGGCGCTAAAACTAAGAAACGAGTTGCAGTAAGATTAAGGATGTTACATGGAATGGTAGTCCTCTATCCTTCATCCATGAAGAAGGTTGCCGTTCTTACCCGAATGGCATGCTTTTCAAGAAATATGTAGTGGGAAACTTCGCCATCAGGAAATTCCTAGAACATTTCAGAGTTTCAAGAACATTCCATAGACTGCAATCAGCAACATTCCAGAATGTTCCGCAATCTTCCACAATGATCTGGGATGCTCTGAAGTGTTCTAGAATAGTCTGGAATATTCGGAAGATTCCAGAACTTTTGGGGACATCCCGGAACATCCCAGATTATTTTATAACATTCAATAACACCTCGAATGTTCTGGAATATTTTGGAGCATTGTAGATCTTAAGTAGATTAAAACTATACGTAAAACAAACTAACCCAAACCATCATGCATCAGCAAGATATTACGCACTTTTGAAACGGTTGCGATCTGTGTCCAGTGAAGTCTTGTCTTACTTAAGAAGCATTTCGGTATTACCACTAAAATGTATAAACTTCGCATTGAGAGTACACCCATGAATAAACCCAGTCAACAAATAGTTCATTGCCACATATAATGTAGTGTTGTGTATTAATAGAAACTAAGATGTGTGTCGGGGCAAGCAAAAAAGTATAGTTTTTACCAAGGGTGGAATATTACTATTTCTTTAATTTTTCACTTTTTGGTCTATGGGGTACTAAACAGAAATCCTGTTAGGATTTAAGATGATGAAGTTAAAATTTTCTTCATGGTTTTCGGTATGGATGCCAGGCGGGGTAGCCGCGCTGTCTTGGGCTCCTTGCCGCGGTTCGTGTCCTCCCTCGGGCATGGGTGTGCGTGTTGACGTTTGCGTAATTTAAAGTTAGATTAAGTAGTTTGTAAGCCTAGGTAGATGACCTCACGAGTTTGGTCCCATAGGAACTTACCACAAATTTCCAGTTTGTATGTGGAAGCTTATAGCTCGCTTAGTGAAGACGTAAAAATCAGACGAACTCTTTAGCCCTCTTGCAAGGTTAGTACGTAGGGCGTTCCTCTATACAGACCGGTCACTGTTTCTAAGAGTCCGCCCTCACTGCAATATTATTTATTTAACAGTGCTAACTGGTAACGGTAAATGTAGGATTAGTTACAGATTCTGTGTGGAATGGCCTTCCTGGAATCATGTAGTGACACCCCAATATTTCACTTGAAGGTATACTACTTATCGGAAATAGCAATGAAATATCAGTTGAATATAGAAGTTCAGTTCTGAACCACACGAGGAAGTAAATCGATTGTCACATAAGTGTCAAACGTATTCTACAATGTTTACTATTCTCCATTCGTCTAGCGACAGCCAGGCTGATCAGCTGGCTAGCAGTTGAGACGGTTCTACCGTACTGATTGGTAGCCGAAATATCTTAAGCATAGCCAAATGAGTTTCATTTGCATTTCTGTGATCTTGATCTAAAGCATAGCTATAAATAATGTTCAGACTCAGATACAGTAATTCAAACGTCATAAATAAATAACAGGAGCTATTTTTGTTTTTTATGTCTTTGTGTACTGCAGTCTTGAATCTCATTCACAATAAATTATTCGCTTATTTATCAACATGTGATACAATTTAACATTACGAGTAAAAAATATTCTTTCCAATATTATTCATATAAAGTGATATTCCTTAAGAATGCTTTCATTGGCATAACACAAATGAAAAGAGATCATAACACTGCTTGAATATTACAAACATCCGCAAAGTAATTAATAAGCTACAAGTAACACATAGTTTCAAATCAGAAAAGCCAACAGTGCAAGAAAATAACCAAAATCAGTACTCAGAAATCACTGACGAAAACGAAGCAAGTGATTGACTACAATGAAAGGTCGATTATATTAGATAATGTGGCGACAACGTTGCTGATTATTAACTTATTCCACATGTTTGCCTGCCGTGTTCAAGAGACTAACGCAGGAACACTTTGACCTTTACAGTGTACAAATACAAATGAACTAGAATGAGATTTTCACTCTGCAGCGGAGTGTGCGCTGATATGAAACTTCCTGGCAGATTAAAACTGTGTGCCCGACCGAGACTCGAACTCGGGACCTTTGCCTTTCGCGGGCAAGGGCTCTACCAACTGAGCTACCGAAGCCCGCGAAAGGCAAAGGTCCCGAGTTCGAGTCTCGGTCGGGCACACAGTTTTAATCTGCCAGGAAGTTTCACAAATGAACTAGTTAATCTGCTGGTGAAGTGACACATGATACGGATGGCACCGTCGCGAGAGCAGTGTAGAAGGGACACAGAAAAAGGGTATCTTCAATATCCTCTGCTATTCACATCTGCCGTTTGGTTTGCAAAAATAAGTGTGTTTAACAAACTATAGGAATCAAAGTACGAGGGGCATTCAGTAGGTAATCCTACACATTTCTTATCTCGGCTGTTTTCGGGTGGAAACCTGCGGAATTTATTGGACATTGTGAAATATTTTCGCTTCAGCCCCTGTAGTGTCTTGAAGTTCAGATACGTGGCGACGCTATCAGTAGCTTTCAAAATGCGACTCCAACGGAGGTGCAACCCAAGAAGAGAGCTGTCATCGAGTTATATTTTTGGAGGAAAACTAGAGCATAACAGATATCCATAGGTGCTTGTAGAATGTGTAGGAGGCCTTTTTCTGGGTATGAAATCACGAACCTCCTCGTAACACGGCAATCGGTTTCAGTTTCAAAAGTAATGATCCCTTAGTTACAAGCACTGTAGTTAATCCGAAACTGAAAATCTCATTTTAAAGATGAAGCATCGTTGCATTCGTCTTTGTTCCAAGTAATATACTAGTATCAGAAATTACTGTAGCGGCAATAGAAAAACCGAAGTTGACATCGACATCTCTGTAGTTATTAAGGCTATGAGAAGAGACTATTTAGTTCATAACTTATGCAGATGAAAACAGATTTACGATAGGTTAAATGGCTCTGCAAATGTTCAAATGGGTCTGAGCACTATGCGACTTAACTTCTGAGGTCATCAGTCGCCTAGAACGTAGAACTAATTAAACCCAACTAACCTAAGGACATCACACACATCCATGCCCGAGGCAGGATTCGAACCTGCGAACGTAGCGGTCGCTCGGTTTTTAGACTGTAGCGCCTAGAACCGCACGGCCACTCCGGCCAGCTCTGCAAGTGTCTGAGGTGAAGAGTATAGCTGAATCAGTCAGCGTAGGTCTTGCGTAGCAGTGACAACAGGAACTCATCGAAGAAAATATTGGACACACCCTTGATACAACACACTATTTAGTCAATTTTTAGCACTGTTGTAGGATCGGTACCAGAGATATCTTTCAACACTGAAGTAGGGTAAGTCATAGAAGTGAAATAATGCTGTATGTACAAGTAGATTGTGTGGAATCAGTGCAGTATTGAGGTGACGAGCAGACGTCACAGAAGGGCGGAAAGAATCTCTGGTGAACAGATGTGCCAATCACTAAACTGTGAATGTTGTTTCCAAGTAAACTGTCCAACATGGGCATCGCTAGCAATCATGCAATATGTCCTATGATCAGCAATGCAATAAAGGTTGTAACCTGCAGCTACTGTCTTAGCAAAAACAACCGGCTTCCAAGCCGACAGAAAGTGGTGTACAACACACCCTTCTGAATGAAAACCTAGTCTAAGTACTGATAAATATTTTGAAATGGGTGGAGTATTCAGCAATCGCTCACGAAGGACACAGGGGTAAAAAGGGTACCACGTAATATTTTCTACAAAGATTACTGATAATACAAAGAAAACACTGATTAGCTAAACAGGGAATAACTGAAAGGCCGCCAGCCCATTAGCGTAATGAATCTTCACAATCTTAGAGAAGGTAATGGCAAAGAAATATCAGCAAATGATCATTGGCGCGGTAACAGAAGGTTGGCCTGCTTGTTAACAGCACATCAGTTTTCGAGAAAATAAATGAATCAGAAAGCATAGAGTTTGCAGTTACTTTCTCTGAAATACTGAATTTTGAAAGTAAAGCAACTAAAGTTACTGATTATATAAATGACATGCTCAACTTAAACACCGTTATGTAAAGAAATGACTTTCAGTAAACTCAGTGTAACGTAACGCAAACATTAGAAAAAAGCCAAGCAATTTTCTTTTTATTATTGGGAGACTGAACTGAATTCCCTTTTAACAAACGAGCAATTGATTTTACTTTTAGTATAAGAAAAATGATATACATACCAAGTCACTCCCTAAGCAAAATACAGAATAAAAGAAACTGTGCACTATTAATGTGTTCTGTATATTTAGTTACTAGTTTTGCCAGTGAAATTTTACGTTACTTCAAGCGAATGAAGTCAATACTCAGAACTGCGAACTAGTTACGCCTCTATCAGTCAATACAAGAATTACGTTAACCGGCCGCGGTGGTCTCGCGGTTCTAGGCGCTCAGTCCGGAACCGCGCGACTGCTAAAAAATGGTTCAAATGGCTCTGAGCATATGGGACTCAACTGCTGTGGTCATAAGTCCCCTAGAACTTAGAACTACTTAAACCTAACTAACCTAAGGACAGCACACAACACCCAGCCATCACGAGGCAGAGAAAATCCCTGACCCCGCCGGGAATCGAACCCGGGAACCCGGGCGCGGGAAGCGAGAACGCTACCGCACGACCACGAGATGCGGGCGCGACTGCTACGGTCGCAGGTTCGAATCCTGCCTCGGGCATGGATGTGTGTGATGTCCTTAGGTTAGTTAGGTTTAAGTAGTTCTAAGTTCTAGGGGACTGATGACCTCAGATGTTAAGTCCCATAGTGCTCAGAGCCATTTGAACCAAGAATTAAGTTACTGCGGCAGGCAATTTAGACTGAAATTGGTCATTACGAAACAAACAAGACGCATTAAATAGCTAAACAATTTTCATAAACTTACTACGCTCAGCTATTGCACGGAGAGGAAAGGGACACTGCGTGATAAAGTTTCGGAGTAGAATGGTAACACAGGTGCCCTACAAGTTTTAACCAGCGCAGGTTATTACTCAAGGTAGTCATACTCTGTGGAAGAAGTGTCACTGGGTAAAGGCTCTAAAATACTATATCGGTCACTTTACAGTCTTACTTGTGTTGTAGCCATATGGTCAACGAAGAATGTAGCTGACGACAATGCTGAGCTGCCACAGTTGCTGTTGGTGGCTGACAACCCCGAGTCGTCTCCAGAAAGATGGGTAATTGTGGGACAGGCAACAGTAAGAATTGCAGCTTCCTCCGCCTGTCCACTGCTGCCGTGCCCACAATACCCGCTGGTTAACGAATTACGTACGCCTACACCGGCGCTAGCAAAGCTGCACCTCGCGTATGCAGGAGCTCCCAGCAAACACTTCCGCTCTCTTTCGTGACTCATGCTACTTTGCTTCCCCTCTGCCCGCAAATCGACAGACTCTCTCCATACGCAAAGATAAACAGGGAGGCAGCTACTGCCATTTCATCGTTGCTATGGATACATTTAAACGAAGTTCCTTTTGATGTTACCCAGCAATTTACAATTGGTAGAGCACTTGCCTGCGAAAAGCAAAGGTCCCGAGTTCGAGCCTCGGTCCGGCACACAGTTTTAATCTGCCAGGAAGTTTAATATCAGCGCATGCTCCGCTGCAGAGTGAAAATATCATTCTGGAAATATCCCCCAGACTGTGGCTAAGTCATGTCTCCGCAATATCCTTTCTTTCAGGAGCGCTAGTTCTGCAAGTTTCGCAGGAGAGCTTCTGTAAAGTTTTGAAAGTAGGAGACGAGGTCCTGACAGACGTAAGGCTGTGAGACGTGGTGTGAGTCGTGCCTGGGTAGCTCAGATAGTAGAGCACTTGCCCACGAAAGGCAAAGGTCCCAAGTTCGAGTATGAGACACTGTTTGCAGAATATTTTTATTTGTCTTTTACTTTGCGTCTCTAATGATCATTTGTTTTCATGATACGACTATTTTCGACGAATATTGATCATCTTTAGAGCCACGTAGCTGCTTAAGCCATCCACATTATCTGTGTGAAACTACACACCATATCTGTTGTCAAACCAGGAAGTATACGTTGAGCCTCTTGGAAATTTGGAATTACGGGACCAAACTGCTGAGGTCATTGGTCCCTAAGGTTACACACTACTCAATCTAACTTACGCTAAGAACGACACACACACACCTGTGCCCAAGGGAGGACTCGAACCTCCAATGGAAGAAGCCATGCGTATCAGCCTTTTGCTGACAGGAGATATTATGGGCCATCAGTGCACCCACAGCACTGCTACACCCACAACACTGCTACCTTCATCTTATAGAGTAACGTCAGCCTTTTGGTCACCGAAAATGTTGAAATAAACATCCTGGTCCATCCTTAGACCTGTAGCACTTACCCACACGATTAGGAATTTTAATCGGCTTGATGGCAGTCACCCATAGGGTACGGAATTTTAGTCGGGGTGGAGTTTGAGCACGTATTGTGGTGAGGCTACTAGTGAAGGAGGCTAAGCTCCTGAGCTGATGTTGATGGCTCTCATACGCCTTAAGGATCAGTGAAAAACAGGGGTGGCTCCTGTATAGGTTTGCAGGTTTGCGCTATCCACAAGGAATAATTTTGTTCAACTGTATTTGCCTTCTGAGCGTTCTATACTAGTAGAGAAGTAGCGCACCGTTTATCTTTTTTCAAATGGCTGGGCTCCAAATGGCGAACACAGCGGAGTAGGAATGTGCTGACGTAGACAGTGGGTTGCACTGTGGCTGCAAACGCAGGCTTGGGTGTCTCAGAGTGGGTGCTAGGTGCGAGGGCAACGCTTGGCAACACTGTACTCGCATGCAGGCTTTGTGTGTGTAAACACCTTACCCGGGCAACCCTGCCAGCCACAGGAGGAGGGCCCGAACTCTTCCAAAGGGAAACAGAACTATCACATCTTCGAACAAAGCGGGATTCTCGCGCCACCCTACCAGTTCAGGAGTAGCTGCGAGCGAACTAACTATTTCCTGTGCTTTGTGCTAGTTATTTTAGCGTGTGATACAGTGAATTTTGAGGCTCAAGGAACAAGTGAATACGTGATATAATGAATCAGGTAATTTCACTGCTCTCTGAATCCTTCAATTCACGGAAGTTTGAAGAAAAATTTGAAATTAAGAGGCTAGGTAGGCCGAATCCTGCTTAAACAATTTCTCAGACTGTTAAAAGAAAAAATCGCCAATTCAATAGGAAATTTAACTCTGAATTGTACATCAAGCATTAATTGCTGTGTGGTTGTGACATGAGAAATGATTTACTTTGTTTTCCTTGTTTATTATTTGGAGGAGATCTTTCATGGTCTAAACACAGAGTCTATGACATTCAACACCTCCATGACAAAATTAGAAAACACCAACTTCCTTCAGTCCATGTAAATAACGTTTTGATTATGGCAAGCCTAGGTAATGTAAATATAGCTACCCAATTAGACAGTGGGTACAGAAGGTCCGTGGCATTAAATAACCAAAATGTTACCGATAATAGGTACATACTGAATCTAATTATTAACTATGTTCTTTTCTGTGGTGTGTTGGAACATGCCCTTAGAGGACATGAGACTAAATCATCTTCCAATACTGATGTTTTTCGTTCCTTGATTAATTTTAGTGCAGGATTAGACTTTGAATTAAAATCGCATTTAGAGAAAGCTACAGTTTTCAAAGGAACCTCAAAAGCCATCCACAATGAACTCCTCCATTGCATGCTTCAAGTCTGCTGAGAGGAAATTAGAAAGGAAATTAAGGGTGCTGAGTTTTTGGCCGTCAATAGCTGATGAAAGCAGCGACGTAGCCTGTGTTTTCCAGATGGTTATAGTATATAGGTACATCATTAATGAAAAACAAGTTAAAAGGTTTTGGGACTTCATAACAGCAGAAAATCATGATGCTCAGTGTTTGGCAACGTTCATAATGGAACAGATAAATAATCATTTGGGGAATTGTCCACATAAGCTAATAGCGCAAACATATGATGGTGCAGCAGTCATGAGTGGTTCGTCACGTGGGGTGCAGGCTCTTGTTAAGGAAAAGTTTCCCAATGCTTCATACATTCATAGTTACGTCCACCAGTTGAATCTCATTATGCTTAAAGCCGCTTCCACTAATAAAAATGTGATAATATTCTTCATTTACTTCAGGGACTTCGCAGCTTATTTTCAGCATCTCCTCAAAGAACAGCAGTTCTCGACGAAATAGTACGAAAACGACTGTCACGTTCAGTGCCTACTCGTTGGAATTTTCAGTCAAGGAGCGTCAATAGTGTTTTCGAATATAGGGGAGATATTATCAGGTGGATGAATAATTTGAGCTAGGGGAAAAATAGTGTAATGAGAACATGATCCTGTAGGCCTGTGGCTTAGTAACAAATTTGAAGGATGAAAAATCCGTATTTTGGCTTTCATTTCTTCATAAAATCATGATCCATGTGGATATTTTGTATAACCAGCTACAAAAAAGGGCTATTGTCCCAACTTACGCACAAAATCAGCTGACAGCTGTTGAGCGTGAAATTGTGAACATTAGGGAAGGAGTGAGTGAAAATTCAAAGGATTACACGAGTACCATAAAAGAGGAAGAATTGAAGATGGAACAGCGGTGTGTAATCTACTGTGGGAGGCAAAAGAAGTATGTGATGTCGTAAGTTACCAGACAAAAGATAGATTCTAGTTCACTGGACACCTAGTTGCAGCCTCTCTCTGTCTACCAGGGAAATTCACTACTTACTCTTCCAGTTTTCCAGAAACTTCTTTCAGTGCTGAAATTGAATGCTACTCTTTTTTGGAATGAAAGAAACTTCGAACAGAATTCTCTGTTATTTATGGAAGAGAGGAGTTCAAAAGCATGTGTGGAGCTTTGAGCTTTCTGGATTACATAACTGATAATAATCTTTGTGATACACTGAGCGAATCTGTGAAGCTTATGAAAGCGATAATTACAATTCCAATGACCACATCAGAAGCAGAACGTTGTTTTTTTTCTGTGAAACGCATCAAAACCTTCTTGCGAAATACTATGGACCAAGAAAGACTATCAGCACTCGCAATGCTCTCTATTGAACGAGACCTCGTTTTTGGAATTGCAGACTTCAATCAGAGAGTGATTGAACGATTTGCAAACATGAGGGAAAGAAGAATAAGAGTTCCTTTACAAGTGACCACCACCACATCCTAATTCAGAGTTGTTATCGAACGACCGTTAACATTAGTCCTGCAGAAAAACTTTAGTAAGGCATGCCTACCACTTTTTGAGTACATAGAGCTGCAGTTGATTTTAATTCCTTTTATTCTGCATAAGTAATACTTTTTTTCTGTGTACACCTGTTGGTTTTATTATGAGAAGATGCAGTAGTGACACGAGTCAGCGGTCTCTTTATATAAGGCGTTACAAAAACGTGAGCAGTGTCCTGATTTTCTCTCTTTTGTTGATGATTTCCTTCGTGAGTGAAGTTCACCACCATCTTCTTTGGTCACGAGCCGCCACTGGTTAGACAGCTGGGCCTGGTATTTTTTTTTTTTTTACTTATCGATTTACAGTGCAGGTTATCTTCTGCAGTGGTGTTAAGAATGCTGATTTGCACACTCGAACGTGCCAAAGAATGCGGACACAGCTCCCTCGTCAGCTGCACACATTGAACAGGTCATAACACAAAGGTGGTGCCATGCAGGAGGCCGAGCCGTGAGTCCGTAGGCGCCAGCCCACCGCGTCTCACTGGCATCTAGAGCCACCAACAACAGCACTCTCGAAAAAAAAAAAAAAAAGACACACACTTAAGCGTTTACTGACAGATTATCATGGACGGCAGGTGTTGTGAAGGCTCTAGTCCACGGCCCAAATCGGGAACTGGGTGTACTGTGCTACAGAGCTGGTCTAAACTATACGTTCCACATACTGCATGTTACACGTCTCATTGTGTCGGGGATTTACTTGACACTTCACATCATTTGAAAAAAGGCAAACTCACATTTCGTCAGTCTACTCTACATGCATTGCTTAACTTGCTGTCAGTTTCAGTGTTGTTTTTGGAGTTTGTAATACTGAAAATGCATATAAAATACCTTCTGCACTATCAAAATTTTTCGCCGTTTAGTATCCGTCGATAACTTGTACTGTACTTCTGATTCTGGATCTATAAGCAATGATTAAAATCAATTCTCTTTCATCGTCTGTGTCTGTAATTACCTTTTGTCACAATCTATCGTGAGCAATTGGTTGGAGACTGGTAGGTTACAGTACACTTGTTCGCCCACTGCTTCAATATTGCTCACCAGTGTGGGATCCTTACCAGACAGGGTTGATAGAAGAGATAGAGAAGATCCAACGGAGAGCAGCGCGCTTCGTAATAGGATCATTTAGTAATCGCGAAAGCGTTACTGAGATGATAGATAAACTCCAGTGGAGGACTCTGCAGGAGAGATGCTTAGTAGCTCGGTACGGGCTTTTGTTGAAGTTTCGAAAACATACCTCCACCGAGGAGTCAAGTAGTATGTTGCTCCCTCCTACTTATATCTCGCGAAAAGACCATGAGGATAAAATCAGAGAGATTAGAGCCCACACACAGGCATACCGACAATCCTTCTTTCCACGAACAATCCGAGACAGGAGTAGAAGGGAGAACCGATAAAGATACTCAAAGTACCCTCCGCCACACAACATCAGGTGGCTTGCTGAGTATTAATGTATATGTAGATGTATCGGCTAGTCGAGGGAATAGCCACCACACACGTAGGTTATCGTTAATACAAATAGCTTTTTTCTGAAGTGGTGGCGACACCATGAAAGATAGATTCCTCATTAAAGCTGTCTCATTGTGTTCAGTGAATCTTGGTTCTCCAACTATCCCAGATAACTATTATCAGCGACTGTGTAAGTGACCTGAAGAGGGGTTCCAATCCCTCAGTCCTTTGGAGGCGCACATTCGCGTGACTGCTGGTGTAATGATGTGAGGAGCTGTTGGATGTGACTTCAGCTTCAGGGACTTCTGACAAAGCAGCTGTATGTCTCGTCATGCTCGACAGTATCGTTGTCATTTTACAAGAAGCAATGATCATCGACACACTGCACGTTTCTCTATGCACTGTCTGCCTGATGTTGAGGTATCCCCGTGGCTAACAAGATTGCTAGACCTGTCCCAGAGAAGACATGCGTGGGACATCTCGGACATCAACTGCGTCCCGGTGCCAGTATATAGGATATCAAGGCCCAGTTACAACACTGTGAGCCAGCTGGCCTCAGGAGTGGATTTAACAGGTTTATGTCAGCCTTCCTAACCACATTCGTCGCGCCCGTTCTGAAAAGGGGCTCATCCCGCCAAGTACTTCGAAAATCTGTCTCGAATTTATATTCTTAATTCTGAAGTTTCGTTTCGTTTTCCCGCCTCCCGTTCTGCGTGCTTTGCCATTTTCTCAGGAAATATAAGTGTGTGGTAAATGTGCAGCTCATCACTGTTTTAGAAATTTGCAAATCTGAATGAGTTAGGATCAGTTTGTCGGGGAATACTCAGGATCTCAGTTTGTGTGTTCACCTTCGCCATACCTCAATGCTTCGAGAATTTCGAAATGCACATGAGAGTAATTACATGTAGAAGCACAATATCGGTTCGTTCTCGACCCTCTGTATCCAGCTGTGTGGGCTGCTTCGCATACAGCACCGGCACGAAACACCCCTCTGCCAGTTCCGCCCCCCCCCCCCCCCCCGCACCATCACCCTCACGCTACTCCACGCAGGCCACCCCGAGTAACACCGGCCACTGCCGTCCCGCTCACCTGGTTTATTAAAACCAGGATACCCCCTGCTCCGAACGCAGGTTACGGTTTGCGCTGTACCGGCCGCACCTGATGCCTTATTCACGAATCCGCGGCGCCCCCAACGTGGCGTAAATGAGGCATGAAGCCGCACCACGGTCAGCGGAGGGGACGAGCAGCGGTTTCCCATCAGACCTGCGTGCGGCGAGGTTTGGCTACTCCGGCTGTTTTATTCACCTCTTATTTCAAACTTCAGTGTGGCTCGCTAGTTATTTCTTGTGATGGTTACGTGATGTCCACAGTCCACAATATGTGCAGATGGCGATGTAACGCACTCTTTTGACTTCTTTCCAATATGATTGCGCATAAAATTCATTTTAAACTAAAAAGCTAGATTATTTGTTCCTGTTAAATAATAAAACTTGATATGCTGTTGGATTTTTCCGCGTCTGCTGTAACGATTGAAACGTCCCCTTATAAAAATTAGTGACACACAATATCTTTTGGCGCTACGCAATCTGACTTTTAAAAGTCCCTACAGAAGAATGGCCCTGACTAACATTAACCTATACATTTCACAAATCACTAACCTCACAAAAATCTTGGTTACTCGAACTACTGCAATACAGCAAGCGCCGCTACTGCCAGCTAAATAAAAGATTCAAACTACAGAAGGCATTAACTATTGATAGGCATAGTTAGCAAATGAAAGAGTTTAATAGAGAACAAACAATGTATTTACCTTAATAGTCATAATATATATAGCAGGCCATGACATCCAGTCTTACAAATGTATTGTGTCTGATGGACACACGTCCAAATCATCGGCTCTCAAATTTCCGCCATCTGTCTCCCCACGTCCACCACTGCTGGCGGCTCACCTCCAACTGCGCAACGCTATGCGCTGTTAACATCCAGCTGCCCAGCACTACAATGGCAGACAACAATGCAAACTAGCCACAGACTGCCCACAGCACAGCCAGTGATTCTCATACAGAGCGCTACGTGGCGTTACCAATAAGAAAACCTAAACAGCCTACTTACACGTTGCCGGTAGAAAATAAAGATTACTTCCGAATGAAGGTTTCCTTTTCCGTTTATTAATTTGATCTATGGCTTAGTCAGTAATTAACACCAAACATTTTTGATATTTACGCTTTGGATACTGGCCCTCTGTAACACAGAAGTAGCAGACCATCTGGCGAATTCCTAGACTGTGAGACAAAATTTGGGCAATATGTACAGTGACGTGTGTGTTGCAATCACTCAACGACACTTGCTCTATCTCCCATAGCCGCTGGAGGTGCAGTGTTGCAAATCTCCTTAACATCGTTCACTACTGAAATACGCTCTAAGGGAAAAGGAAAAGTGAAGCATGACGAAGAAATAACCGAACGGGACGGAAGTCGATAAACTTGATGTACTTATAGCGACAAACAAATGATTACAATTGCAGGAAAAACAATGCATGAAGAGGAAACTGAACAAGCCAATAACTCGTTGGCCGCCGTCTGGCGCTTATGAAAGCATTTATTCGGGTTTCGACTGATTGATAGTTATTAGATGTGTTCCTGAGGGGTATTGTCTCATATTCTGCCTAGCTGGCCTTTGGATCGTCAAAATTCCGAATGAAATACGTATTTACCCAGTATACCTTGCTATGTAAGGCAGCAGTACGGGGCATAGAGTAACATTGAAGTACTGTTGTGCTGTAAGGGCCTTGCGGATGACAACCTATGGCGCCCTACTACGAAAAGAAATGGAAACACAGACTATTACTCCTTGGTGTTGGACCGTATCCAACAGCTGTCCAGAGCGTCTCCACACACGTTCTCGGCCTGAGGGGTCACTGACTGGAATAGAATTATTTTCAGTGACGAATGCCGCTTAGAACTGAACGCCGATGACGAGCGATGACGTGTCTGGAAACGACAGAGACAGCGGTGGGGTACCAAACTGACTGTTGCCTGCCGTATAGCCCGACAGCCACTAGTGATGAACTGGGGTGACATTTCTTTTCATAGGAGGACCTCTTTCGGCGTCATTCGCGGCAACCTTACAGCACAGAGGTACATCGACAATAATCTACGCCCCTTTCAGTTGTTCTTCAGGGCAACCTGTCCTGGGCTTACATTTCAGCAAGATAATGCCCTCCCACCAACGGCGAGAGTTTCTACTGCTTGCCTCCGTACTTCCCAAAACTTCGTACTTCCAAAACCCCACTTGGTCCAGCAAAGTTGCCAGGTCTCTCCGCAATTGAGAACACTTGGAGCGCTATGGGTAGCGCGTTCAAATGATCTCGGGATATGACATCACAACACACCAGCTGGTCAGATTTTGAAATCCTTCGGGTAATTACTTCTTGATACGTCGTTGTATTTTGCTTTAGAGTGTGTCACGACATGTGAGTACTAATATTAACAAGTAAAACGCGCGAATATGTCCAGATATTTTCATTTAAACGTATTTTAAGCTGCCAGGTATGTCCAATCTTTTACATCCCTAACTAAACCCATGACACATTTGCATTTTTCTTGACTTACGATTCGAGAGTTTTTCTTTCGGCTAAACATTTACTTAAAAGATCAGTTCATACCTGTAAACACACCAGATCACAGTAGGAAATGATCAACTAGGAAAAGAATGTGAATCTTAGGAACATTATTTGAACTTCCATGTGTATGTGGCGGTTCTCTAACAAAACAGCATGAGATTAGGAACAAATAGCCAAATATGTAACTAGTTAGAATGTAAATCTCAGCAAGAGAGAATATACCAATTTACGTAGCTTAGTTTCAACTTATGATACCTCACGCTTGTTCTGTAAAAGTGGGTAAATAAAATATGAAAAAAAAACAACCCCCACAAGGTTTAAACTAAAATAGTGAATAGGAAAACTGATCTTACATTAACCCTCAATACAAAATAAATTCCACATAACCAACAAAATAATATAAAGTACCCAGTTAATAGAAGAAAGACAGCCCATCCCGTTAACTGTGATACAAACTATTTTAGCAATGTAAGTAGGCCAAATTGTAACCGGCAATCTCTTTAAATAAAATCAGAGTTAACTCAAATCTGAGACAATATAACACACAATTTAAAGATCCCTACGGCAGATAACTCTGAATAATAGTTAAGAGTCTACACGTTAAGGCGCCCACCAAATAATTCCAACAAGCCCCTGTGACTAGGATTCACAAATCCCTCTTTGCCTGTGAAATCTGTAGACACAAAAAGCAGACAAATTTCCATCGCCGTCTTCCACAAAAACCGACTGACACGGTTTTCGGGCATGATGTAAGTTGGTAGAACAGAAAATCACACACCTGGTCAGAGTCACTTTCAACTTCAAGAAATGATCATAGCATGCTCTGGCCACATGGCGTATACTACCTAATGGCCATTCCGCTCCTATCGGTGGCCACACTAGGTCAGTGGGGTGGTGAACTCGCAGCCCACTAATGAAACGCTTAGACTTCAGTTGCTACATTACGAAGGCAAAGTGATTATACCACGCTTTATAGTTCATATCTAAGCACCATTTGCGTGGCCAGTAGTTTGTGGTGTATTTACCGCCGCTTGTGGCTGAGCATTTAAACCTATGATGTGCATAGTGTCTGCCATCGATGCGTTCTTTTAAATGACAAAAATGAGAGCCAGCCGGAGTGGCCGTGCGGTTCTATGAGCTACAATCTGGAGCCGAGCGACCGCTACGGTCGCAGGTTCGAATCCTGCCTTGGGCATGGATGTGTGTGATGTCCTTAGGTTAGTTAGTTTTCATTAGTTCTAAGTTCTAGGCGACTGATGACCTCAGAAGTTAAGTCGCATAGTGCTCAGAGCATTTGAACCATTTTTGAACAAAGATGAGAGAAAATACGATAAAACCAATAAGAATTAGTATACTGAGCAATGTAATGTTCATTACACTGTTTACCATTTTCTCTGCACTGCTATGAGCAGTTGTTCTTTTCTTTTTTTTTTTTTTTTTGGTCATCAGTCTACTGACTGGTTTGATGCGGCCCGCCATGAATTCCGTTCCTGTGCTAACCTCTTCATCTCACAGTAGCACTTGCAACCTATGTCCTCAATTATTTGCTTGACGTATTCCAATCTCTGTCTTCCCCTACAGTTTTTGCCCTCTACAGCTCCCTCTAGTACCATGGAAGTCATTCCCTCATGTCTTAGCAGATGTCCTATCATCCTGTCCCTTCTCCTTATCAGTATTTTCCACATATTCCTTTCCTCTCCGATGCTGCATAGAATTACCCAATTTAAACGTGCTTACTTCAGATATGAAGTCAAATTTTCTCTGAATGCTTCGTTTCTTTCGCGATCGCCAAATGTCAGTATTTCATATTTATATCATTAAATCATAAAGTAGGTAGTAAAAATTTGATTTGAATTTCTTGAACTTAAATGAGTAATACAAATTAAATTAAGTACAAATTAATCAGAAATATAGACTAAATCTAATCAGTTGTACTGATTATAATATATTGCATCATGAGGAGGTTACTTTTAGATAAAAGTGACTTAACACTTACTAGTGCATTCTACTGAGGCAGAAATTTCGTTTCAAACTCTTGCGTTTGTAAACTACTTCAGAGGGAACTCGTTTAATTTTGCAACAATAGTCTACCGTTATATGTTTGTCCCGGCTTCCTTGATAGCACTCCTCCATGATAAATGTTTGTCCCAGCTTCCTTGATAGCACTCTTACGGTCCTGATGGAACCGTTCACTTAGCACTTCACACCCCTAAGTTACCAATGAAATTATCAGGATGACTAGACAAGAAACGGAGTCTGACCCAATATTACTCCCCATGATATAAAAAGCTGACAGTCATGAGATTTTAAAACATTATTGGTAATAGAAAAACTTCAAACGATAGTTAGCAACTTTTTTATTACGAAGAAAGTTTCCCATTACCGCCACAAATGACACCCATGCAGCCTTCTCCTTGGTCATCTTTATAACAAATTCTTTACCACACACAGTGAATGTATGTGAGCTTCATTACACACTCCTGCGTTGATCTCAAGGAAATAGCAGGAAGAGCACTGATCATACGTTGGAATCTTTTACGTCCCTGTCTAATGATTTAAGAAACTGTTTAGTCAAACCCTGTTTAATGAGGGTAGAGGGAAAATAATTTTTACACGTCTGGCAACTGGACCATTAACAAATTTTGCATACAGGCTAGCAGAGTCTCACATATGGGCCACTCCTTCATGCTCCAGTACCCGCCTGGTGCTCGCCTGCCCCATATGCAAAGAAAGCAACCATACATTGCCAACCCTCTCTGTGGCCTAGCAACAAATGGACTATTCTGTGATCTTCACATATTGTCAGGTGTTGTGTTGGCAGAAATGCCAACACAACACCTGACAATATGTTGTGTTGGCAGAAGTACCAACACTGTGTTAGTAGAGGAGGCCGAAATGCACGCGTTTTAGCTCATGCAGGCTGGCGTGAAGAGGGAAAAACTATACTGACGTGAGGTCTGGAACATGACAAGGTATTTGAATTCAGAAAACGGATGTAATTAGTTTGTTACTTAACTATAATCCGTTAATGATGAACGCCATTCTTGACGATACATGATTCACAATATTATCTGGTGAGAATACATTCGTAGTAACTGAATATGGCGCCTTGCTAGATCGTAGCAAATGACGTAGCTGAAGGCTATGCTAAACTGTCGTCTCTGCAAATGAGAGCGTACGTAGTCAGTGAACCATCGCTAGCAAAGTCGGCTGTACAACTGAGGCGAGTGCTGGGGAGTCTCTCTACACCTGCCGTGTGGCGGCGCTCGGTCTGCAATCACTGATAGTGGTGACACGCGGGTCCGACCTATACTGACGGACTGCGGCCTATTTAAAGCAAGTGTGGTGTCTGGCGGTGACACCACATTCCTCCCCCGCAAATCGGCGTACGGTTGTGGTATAAGGCATCCGTCCGCTGCGGGGAGGACCACATGTTGACGTATGCGACGAGGTGGGGAGCCTAACAACAGGCGTGGCTGTGCCACCCGCACCCTGCCATTCGGACTGCGGGGAGCTAGGGAACGGCTGAAAACCTGCTCCAGTGTGCACGCCAACATGCGGTGTATGCGCCCGTAGAGAGAGAGGAGGGGCAGAAGGGTCGACCTCCTTCGGGCGGGGCACCCGACGGGCAAAGACTACATATGGTCCGGATCGTGCCAGAGTTCCATGGCGGAGGACAACTGGTCACAAGAAGCGATCGACGGCGCGTGACCCAGGGTGGCGCCCGAATGCTGCAGCGACGTGTCCACTGCGGGCGACGTCGGCGGGAGAACAGGCGGCGGCGGCGGGAGAACAGGCGGCGGCGGCGGCGCGTCGCCATGGGGCAAAATGGACGGCAGCGTCGGTAACACCTGGGGCTGAGGCGAGCCTGTAGATGGGTCACCGGGGCGCTGACTGGACAGCACCGTCGCTGAAAGCAGACGGCGAGCGGCAGATCCCTTGCGACTACAGAGGCGCAGTTGATTGAGATGCTGGCGCACCTCACCAGAGGCCACCAAAACCAGATACATAGCGCGTCCGAGACAGTGAAGAATCCGCCCTTCGAGCCAATGCTGTGAACCTCGATAGTCCCGGTAGTAGACAACGTCGCCAGGGGCAAAATCAGGTGTCTGCCGCTGCACAGGAACCAGATGCGGCGTATGTAGCAAAGACATCAAGGTTCGATGATGGCGACCATGGAGCAACTCATCTGGCGAGCGCCCATCTCGGGGCTGAGACCAATACGAGGACCAAAAGAGCAATAACGCATCCTCCCGAGAATGCGACTCTTTCAGCTTCTACATCTGTGACTTGAAAGCCCTGCCCAATCCTTCAGCGGTACTGTTTGACTGTGGCGAAAACGGCGCAGACGTAAGATGTTGAATACCATTGACCTTGCAGAATAACTGAAATTATGCGGACATGAATTGTGGGCCATTGTCGGAAATAATAGTCTGTGGCAGACCTTCAATGCAAAAGATAGCAAATAACGCTTGGATGGTGGCAGATGACGCTGTGGAAGACATCCAGACAACAAACGGAAAATTACAGAATGAATCTATTACAACCAACCATCGAGCATTCCAGAATGGACCAGTATAATCGATGTGTAAGCGTGTCCAAGGGAAAGTGGCTTTTGGCCATGCAAAAAATTTCCGCGGTGGTGCTGATTGTTGTTCGGCACACACCAAGCAAGACGAGCACATCTTCGTAATCGCGGCATCAATTCCGAACCAAGTACAGTGCTGACGAGCAAGCTGTTTCGTTCTCACTACACCCCAATGTCCTTGGTGGAGAAGCTTTAAGACAGAGGACTGTAAGGAATGTGGGATCACGACCCTGGACTGACCATTATCAGAATGCAACAGCAAAACACTGCGTCGAACAAAAAGTCTCTCCTTGTGAGCAAAACATCGGCTAACCAACGGGTCCCCGATCTGTGACTTTGACAAGGGCCATTGCGTAGCAACAAAACGCAGAACCGTAGCAGGGACAGGGTCGGCAGTTGTGGCTGTAGTTATACGACAAAATCAATCGCAAACGATTCGACCAAGTTATCGGTTTCCGAATCAATGAACATCCAAGAAAGTTCGGAGGAATCGAATGCCCTATCCTCAGCAACAGGCAAACGGGACAACGCATCGGCATTTCTCTGCTTAGCAGTGGATCAATACAAAATATCGTAGCGGTACTGTGAGAGGAAAATAGACCAGCGAATGAATTTCTGCGCTGTATGTGGAGGTACAGGCTTGTTCGGATGAAAAAGCGATGTCAAAGATTTGTGGTCTATGAGTATGGTAAAGTGACGACCAAACAAGAAGTCATGGAACCTTATAACACTAAATACGAGAGCCAATGCTTCTTACTCGATCTGTGAATAATTTCTTATCACAGACGAGAGCAATTTAGACACAAAGGCAATAGGGCGATCGTGCGAGCCATCTTTGTGTGCAAGCACAGCACCGATCTCGAAATCCAAGGCATCCACCATCAACAAAAGGGGCTTCCGGGGATCGAATGGCGTAAGGCAAGTATTTGAAAGCGACGCCGATTTCAACTGGCGAAAGGCGCGTTCGTATTCCGTCGTCCAGACGGATGGAACATCTTTACGGCGTAATGGATGAAGCGGAGCTGAAATGGAAGAGGCATGGGGCACCTATCGGTGATAGTAGTTGATTTTTCCCAGCACACACCGTAGCTGCTTCAAATTCTGTGGCGAAGGAAAGTCTTGCATGGCACGGAGATGCGTTGGACTGGAATGTATGCCTTGGGCATTGAGTACATGGCCCATGTATGGCAAGTCACGAGCAAAAATCACACATATGTCCTTCTGTAAGCAAAGACCATTATGTCGCAAGACCTGAAATAAAGTTGTAAGATTGGCTAAATATTCTTTTTCCGTCTTTACTGAGATCACAATATCGTCCAGACAGTTTGCTGCAGTAGGGACCGATGCACAAAAAGTCTGTAGATATTGCTGAAACAATGCAGGGGCGGATGCACACCTGAATGGCAGTCGTTTGAGTTGATACAAACCAAGATGCATGTTAACCACCAAAACGCGCTGGGATTCTTCGTCCACCGGTATTTGCAAGTACGCATCTGCTAGGTCCTACTTCGAAAAATATTTACCCGGGCACAGTTTGTCAAAGAGATCTTCTTGGCGGGGTAAAGGAAAAGTTGCAATCACTTTGTGGATTAACTGTTGCCTTGAAGTCCACACAAAGTCTCAATTTTCCCAAAGGTTTTGGCAAAATTACTAAGGGTGATGCAGAGAGAGAAGACTGCACATGTTCAATTACACATAGTGATTCTAAAGCATGTAATGTTTTCGCAACCGCCACTCGAAATTTTTTGGGAACATTGCGCGCTCTGAAAACTTTCGGTTGCGTGTTTACTTTCAGTTCCAAATGTTCGCCGGCCGGAGTGGCCGTGCGGTTCTAGGCGCTACAGTCTAGAACCGAGTGACCACTATGGTCACAGGTTAGAATCCTGCCTCGGGCATTGATGTGTGTGATGTCCTTAGGTTTGTTAGGTTTAATTAGTTCTAAGTTCTGGGCGACTGATGACCTCAGAAGTTAAGTCGCATAGTGCTCAGAGCCATTAGAACCAGTTCCAAATGTGCTTTATAGTTCTTAGAGCAACCGAGTCCCGGTGCAAAATAGTCTGCAAATTCTTCACATACACGGAAAACACTGTCTGAAGGCACAGTCTGGGTCACTGATAGGACCTGAGATACTATAGACACGTTAAACAACTGAAACAAATCGAAACCAAACAAGTTCATTGCAGAAGAAGAACTAAGGACGTAAAATGAGGCAAGTTTTGTTTGTCCTTTGTATGTTGCATGAAGGCTGCACTGTCCTAACACAGGGAATTGACCTGAATAGCTAGTTAACTTCACATTTGCGACACGCAACAGAGGTGTGCCCAGCAGTTTGTAAGTGTCTTGATTGATCAGTGAAATTGCAGCTCTGGTATCGAGCTGGAATGGTATCAATCTGCCATTAATGTCCATGTCTCCAAATGTTTTTCGTCCCGCTGACGACAAGAGCGATTGTCGCGTGCCACGTAAACTGAACTGGTACAAAATCACTTGTGACTTGGGATTTCCGGCGATGTCGACGCACACTATTTGTGGGATGAACACAGTCACTATTGGAGAGAGTGGCACTGGGCAGAGTGGAATGTACGACATGAATTGCCATGGGCGAAGTTTCATGAGCCTGAGTATCCATGGTTCAATTCCGATTCCGGCGCGAAGCAAAGGGCCTAGAATGGTTTTGAGTTTCTGATCTGAGGTTTTTCTGGCAAACACTCTGAACATGTCCTTTTTTAGCACTGTAAAAGCAAATAGCTTGGCGTGACGGACAATTCTCACGCGAATGTCTAGTAGAGCACCGTGGGCATGATTTAAACACTTCATTTGCTTGCCGGCGCGGCACATGTGGCTGAGAGTCAGGCGGCTTTTGCGCGGCCGGGCACGAGGGCTGTTTACTGCTCTGGTCAGCTCGCCCAGCGGGCCGGTTAACCTGACACACGGCTGTCGAAGTTCCGAATGATTCCTGAGCAAAGTCAAGTGTGTTCTGCCGATCCAATATGTCCATCAGTTGTTGAAGGGAGGGACTGACTAGTTTCAAAATCTGTTCCCTTATACGAACATCAGAAACGTTCTGTGCAATTGCATCACGTACCTTAGTATCTGAATAAGGGAGTCCACGTTGACACTCAAAAGCACAATCCCTAGTAAGCCCTTGCAAGATTGCAACCCACCCCCAATTAGTCTGACCTGCCATACGTTTTGTACGAAAGAAAGTATACCGTTTTGCAACTACATTGACTGATTGTTTGAAATATGCAACTAATGCTGACAAAATTTCTTCATAGGACTGATTTGCTACGTCACGTAGGGGAAATAATTTTATTATCACACGGTAGGTTTGCACACTGACGGATGACAAAAGATAAGGCTGCCGCTCTATACCTTGAATTATGTAGACGGCGAGATGGAATCCAAATTGGCGTGACCACTCCGTCCAGCTTTCCAGTGCAGTATCAAAAGGTCTGAAGGTTGGTGCAACTGCATGTTGTGGCTGCGTTAGCGGTGGAGCGGCGGCTGCCGCATCGTTTTGCATTGCACGTTGACCCTGGACGAGCTGTCCAAGGACATCCAGTAATGCCTGCTTCTGAAGATTCTGTATGCGATAAAATTCGGACAGTACATGTGGAGATCGTGGCGAAGCCATTACACAGTTAAATCAGGGCAGTATAGAAAAGAACACCGTTTTAACACTAATCGCCAATGTTGTGTTGGCAGAAGTGCCAACACCATGTTACTTGATGAGGCCGAAATGCACGCGTTTTTACTCACGCAGGCTGGCGTGAGGAGGGAAGAACTATACTGACGTGAGGTCTGGAACATGAGAAGGAATTGGAATTCAGAAAGCAGACGTAATTAGTTGGTTACTTAACTATAACCTGTTAATGATGAATGTTGCTCTTAACGGCAAATGATTCACAATATTATCTGGTCAGAATACATTCGTAGTAACTGAATACGGCGCCTTGCTAGGTCGTAGCAAATGACGTAGCTGAAGGCTATGCTAAACTGTCGTCTCTGTAAATGAGAGCGTACGTAGTCAGTGAACCATCGCTAGCAAAATCGGCTGTACAACTGGGGCGAGTGCTAGGGAGTCTCTCTAGACCTGCCGTGTGGCGGCGCTCGGTCTGCGATCACTGATAGTGGCGACACGCGGGTCCGACCTATACTAACGGACCGCGGCCGATTTAAAGGCTACCACCTAGCAAGTATGGTGTCTGGCGGTGACACCACATGAGGTACTTCAGAAGGATAATCACAGTCTTCAGGTCATTATACTCTTCTAGTAAATACACAGTGTGATCAACTGGAAGCAGTGCTTAAACATTTCCGTCACGTAACAGAACACTCTTCAGACAGCGTTATGAGCTTTGTGGATTGTTCAGTGTAACTCATAATTCCTGGAGAAGAGCTAAGACATCATGGAAGTAAATAATCTTATCTTCCTGTACAAAATATGGAAAAAGGACATCTTCCGCTTTCGCCAATATGACACTTTTACATTTTCACTCTGCACACATTTTCCTACCAATCTAGATACTAACACTTCAGCAGCAGGTATGGAGTAACCCAAATCAGGAACATGTTCATTCACCTCACACTGGTAAAGCTAATGAGAAGCTGGGGACTGTGATTAAATAGAGGAATAAACGTTAGTCACTTTCCTCAACTGTACCGTATTTTGGTGGTTATCCGAGGCTTCAAGTGGAGTAAATACTTTGCTAACAGAATTCTATAGCTCCTAAAAGTGCGTAAAAGGTCAGATTCCTCAGGAGAAATCAGGAAAAGTTTTTTTTTTATGCTCGGATAATCCATGGAGTCCAACGGGCACAATATTTCGGCGATCAGACATGTCGCCATCATCAGGTGTGCTGACGAACTGAGCTCCTGAGGACGGGCGGCCGTCTTAAATCACCTCTCCCTGTGAGACGTTCTCTCCGCAGTCCGCTCTCGCGGCCACGCATCGGCGGTTGCTGAGACGCTGGGGTCGGCTTCTGTTGTGGCGTCGGTGTAACTGCCTCGTCCGGCACGGTCGCCCGTTCGTTTTCTTTGCTGAGCGTCTTTTTAATTAGACTCTGTGCTGGTTCCCATGCCTTGATGAGGATATAGGCGCAATGTCGGTTGATGGGTCCGTCCCTGGTACGAATTTCGATAGCCTCTCTAACGACGCTGTCCCAGTATTTAGATGTCTGTGCCAGGACCCTCGTATGTTGGTAGTCCATTTCATGATTTTAGGACTTGTTGGGGTACCTAAGTCGAGTGTGCCTCTGATGTTTTCGGCAATGATCTTCGATGGTGCGCACTGTCTGTCCTATCCCACATTGACATGGAGCCTGGTATATGCCTGCCTTCCGCAAACCACAATTGACTTTGATATTTCCTAATAATGCTCGTGTTTTATTGGGTGGGCAAAAGACAGTTCGCACGAGGTGTTTCCTCAATATTCGTACTATTTTCCCCGATCTTGCACCATTATTCGGTATATAGACAGTGGCTATCGCTTCCTCCGTGGCTACTTCCATCTCCACATGCTGTAATGTACAGGTGGGCCCGAGTGCGCGTCTGATCTGCCATTCCGACTACCCGTTTTCCCGGAATACAGTTTTGAGGTGTTCCAGCTCATGGGGCAGACTCTCTGTGTCACAGATGGTGCGCCCCATTCCTCTACGAAGGGTGGTAGCATCTATCTGCATGCAAGTACAGGTCGGTGCGCGTTTTCTTCCTCTACACGCCATGGCCCAGGATGGCACCCTCGCTGGGAGAGCGAGAAAGGTACAAGAAGCAGATGAGCATTGGCAAAAAGGGCGTTCCTGGCGATGAGAAGTCTACCAGCATTAAACATAGGCCTTGATTTTAGGAAGAAATTTTTCAGTGTACCCGTGGAGCACAGCATCATCTGGTAGCGAAACACGGACTGTGGGACAACCGCAACAGATGAGAACCGAAGCATTTGAGATGTGGGCTACAGACGAATGTTGAAAATTCGGTGGACTGATACGGCCAGGAATGGGGAAGTCCTCAGCGAAAAAAAGGAACACTTGGAAAACACCGATGAGAAGAAGAGACAGGGTGATAGGACACCTGTTAAAACATCAGGGATTAACTTTCATGGTATTAGAGGGAGCCGTAGAAGATAAAGTGGTAGAGGAAGACAGTGATTGCAGTACATTCAGCAGCAACCCAAAATAAAAAGTTTAGTATATCCTAGACAAAAAAAAAATAATTCAATTCCGTTTGACAATGACATGTTACGTTGTCTGATGTTTTCACTTCGAAATGCACGAATTCTGACAGCCGATCGAAGATAATAGGGCGCGACTGCTACGGTCGCAGGTTCGAATCCTGCCTCGGGCATGGATGTATGTGATGTCCTTAGGTTAGTTAGGTTTAACTAGTTCTAAGTTCTAGGTGACTAATGACCTCAGAAGTTGAGTCCCATAGTGCTCAGAGCCATTTGAAGATAATAGGAATAAACAACTTTACCAGTAGGAGACGACAATGATATCTCTAGCTTGGAAACCACAACAAACGATAAAGTAATGGCTGTATCCCTTCCATAGATCGCCGGCCGAAGTGGCCGTGCGGTTAAAGGCGCTGCAGTCTGGAACCGCAAGACCGCTACGGTCGCAGGTTCGAATCCTGCCTCGGGCGTGATGTCCTTAGGTTAGTTAGGTTTAACTAGTTCTAAGTTCTAGGGGACTAATGACCTCAGCAGTTGAGTCCCATAGTGCTCAGAGCCATTTGAACCATTTGAACCTTCCATAGATCAGTTGAAATTATTTGTTTCAGCAAGTGTGCAGAAGGTTGCCTAGAGAATAATAACCTTTGAATAAAACGAAATAACAACAGTTGTTTTATGTAAGGACACAAAGCCGCCCGGTGTGGTCGAGCGGTTCTAGGCGCTACAGTCTGGAACCGCGCGACCGCTACGATCGCAGGTTCGAATCCTGCCCCGTGCATGGATGTGTGTGATGTCCTTATGTTAGTTAGGTTTAAGTAGTTCTAAGTTCTAGAGGACTGATGACCTCAGAAATTAAGTCCCATAGTGCTCAGAAGCACTTCAACCATTTGTAAGGACACAAATAATTCCATGAAAGAATGTTAAATGTGATTCTGCTACGACCAGAACGCAATAAAAAGCAGGGAACAGGAAATATTAGATCACACTCAAGTAGGCGCTATTTAAAGTAACAAAACTTTAGCGAAATGGTAGCACATATTTCAAGGAATCGTCAGATCATGTTTGTAAAATGAAATTGAGTGAACTGATTGTTTAAAAAAAAGGGAAATTAGAGTACAAATTGTCTTAAAATTATAATAAGCTGTGTTAAAACAATTAATAAGGAACTAAGATATTCAACCCATATCATAGAAATAAAAGTTGCTCTTTATCAACTTACGTCGAAGAAACATCAGGAAAGACCAGCTGTTTAAGTGAAGAAGACAATTAACGGCTTAGGTGCGGTAAAAAACAGGAAGTAAACAGAGATGACGGATTAGTCTAAGGTGCATACTAGCAGATATTGGCAGCAACAGGAGAAGAGAAATAATGAAATCAATGCCTCTTAAACATGTCAGCTGCAAAGGTACAGGCATTGAGTCGCAAATTTACATTCGAAACGTATAATACGAGATTCATCAGTTCATGAAGTCAACATAAGCCATATACCTCACTATGGAGTTCTATCCACATTGTGTTGGGACTATGTTTCCCCCCAACCTTACAGAAAGCAGCAGTACGTATAACGCTGCCTGCGTCTCGCCTCGTGTTTGTATTTTATGTGTGGACGGATGTCCTCGCCCTGTCAGTGGTGCCACCCAAACGTCATCCCCCCTCCCCCTCCCTTTGTCCCTCACACCGACATAACGTCCCTCCCCCCCTCCCACTTTCGCAGCATAGGCAATCCCAAAAATGCCCGCTGCGCTGAATCTGAGTGACGTTGGGTAAGCGCTGAATGCATTTTTCTCTCATGAATTCACACGGCAATTTTCTGCGAAAAATTGATGGCCTGTTTCGCCCCGTCATCAGTTGCTTCCGATTTCGCTCGATCGGCAATTTCCTGCCTACTGCCCCTGCCATCTGAAACCGCAGAACCAATTTTTACTTTATCCGCCAGTGAGAGCTTATTAAAAATTGCCCAGCTAGCCAAAAACTTCTGTTTCCAATTGCCAAAACTCTTGTCTCACCTGTGTTCGTCCGTTTGGCACCTATTTGCTAACCTGACGATCCTGAGTACATTGTCCAGTCTGTTTATGCAGTTAAATTTCTTGACGAATATCCAGCTATATGTATTCTCTTAAAATTATAACAAGTCGTGTTAAAGCAATTAATAAGGAACTATGATATTCAACACATATCATAGAAATAAAAGTTCTGTATTTCCGGTCCATAATTCTAGAACAGTGGCATTGGTCTCCTGTCAGAGAGACGGCAATGTTAACAATACTATTAAGCAAAGCGGGCCGTACTTTCCTGCCGAAGGTATGGTTACTTACTTGAATCTAACCAGCAGTGCTGACATAATGACCTGCCGGTCTGTAATACGCGGAGAGTATGAGTCTCGCTAATACACAAATGTCGACGCTGTTCAGTACGTTGCTCTTTCTTCTTTTATGAAATCGGCACTGACTTCACGTGGCAGACAGAGACATTGAAACGAAAAATGTATATAACGCCGTCGACTCCTTGTACTTCGTTTATTTTTATTTCACGTAAGAATTTCGTAATGATGACGCCACTGTCTGGGTAACCAAGATTCATTTTTGAAATGTTCATTGTATCTCAGTCTAAACATCCTGAACAATAGTGAACATGTTGCACACTAGCTCCTATAAACCTAATAAATCAACAATAACTGCACATCGGCTTCAAAATGAACACACTGTTGACAGTATAGAAACGGCCTAGAGATCGTGGGTATGCAAAACAAAACTGAACGCCCTACAATGCTTCGAAATTTTCAAACAAAAAATTACGCAAAGAAACCACTTAGTTAACGGAAGTACATAAAGGCAGTACAGGGAGTTTTCAATATTATGAAGATATTTAGGCTTGGACTGTCCTCCCATTGTAAGTTCTTATTTCATTTTATATTCTTGTTACAGCAGAGTCTCGATTATCCGACCTAAATTGGCCGCGGTGTGGTCCGATAAGCGGGAAGGTCGGATAATACCGAAAATAACACTAAAAAACACAAAAATTAAACTAAAGTAGGCCAAATGAGTTAAACATTTAATACAATGCAAATCAAATTAGACTGAATAGGTATTTACTGTCTGAAGAAGTTAGTAATTGTCTTTTCTTTTGTCTGCTGTTTGCCGTTTTTTTACCGCTAAATCACGTAGTCTCTTAAGAAGTAAAACCTCGGTAGACGATGTTTCCTCCAGTTGCTTTACATATTTTGAAGCAGTGTCTAAGGTCTTGTGTCCTTGGTTGTAAGAAATCTTGAGTGCACTTTCCTCCACTACATCCGCTTCTTCGTCTTCCTCTTTTTCGTTTACCATGTTGACAATTCCTTCATCTGTCACTTCAAATTCTTCATCTTCGACAGTCCGTTCATTTATGTCATCTTCTGTGGCGTCAGCACATCCTGGAACTTTTCGTAACAATGAAAACAGGGTAGTATTTTCTGGTTTGGACTGCTGCTGTAGATTTTCATCATCTGGAGAATTTTCTTGATTTTCCTGTAGTAAATTTTCCAGCATTTTGCAGTTGTATTTGCTCCAACACTCTCCCAAGATTGGGCACCGTCATAAGCTATGTCTTTCAAATAAATACGCCACAACTGCTCTAGCATGTCTTCTCCCTTGTCCATAGCATTAATTATAGAGGAATGCAAGTTTCTGCGGTAGTTTCTCTTCAGTGTCTCTAAGTTCCCTTGGTACATAGGCAGACACAATGATGTGCCATTTGGAGGCATAAATGTGGAGCTTAAATCTTGATCTTGAAGTTCATCTTCATTAGGGTGACAAGTGGCATTGTCTAGAAGCAACAGTGCTTTGCGGGGCAAGTTGTTATCTTTCAAAAACTTTCAGTTTGTGGCACGAACTCGTTAAAAAACCATTCTTTAAAAATGTCTGAGCTCATCCAAGCATTTTTTTGGTTTAATATTTCACCGGTAAAGCATTTTTAGATACATTTTTAAATGCTCTCGGTTTTTTTGGCTCACCTATCATAGACAGTTTCATTTTCAAATTTGCTGTGGTGTTGCTGCATGCAAGAATTGTCACTCTTTCTTTGCTACGTTTGTTGCCTGGCGATGCCTTTTCGGTCTTTGACGCTAATGTTTTTTCCGGTAACATTTTGTAATTGAGCCCAGTCTCGTCGCAGTTAAAAATTACATCGCCTGTTAAGTTTTCCTTGTCCAGTACCTTATGAAGTTTATTCCTAAACAATTGATCAGCTTCAAAATTTGCTGAAAGCTTTTCACCACAGACATTAAGCTGCCGGATTCCGTATCTTTTCTTCTATCTATCGAGCCAGCCTACACTAGCTGTGAATTCAGGTTCAGCTTCGTTTAGTTCGTTACTACTCTTTAAGGCTTTTTCCTGCAAAATAGGTCCCGACATGGGTACAACTTTATCTCTATGTCGAGTAAACCATAGGAACAAAGCTTCACTTACTTTTTCATAATGACATTTTTTATAGTTTTCCGATCTTCCAAAACAGCCGAGGTTACTCGCTGAGAACACTACTTATCAATTTCATTGCGATTCCTTTTCCAGTCTCCAACAGTTGTTTTCCCGACGTTATAATCTTGCGCCACTTTCAATAAAGTTTCACCATTGTCTTTTATTTTTAAAGCTTTAAGTTTTTCTTCCGTTGAAACGACCACCTTTCTCCGTTTTGAAGCCATCACCACAAATTTGTACAATAAACAAAGTGCAACACGTCCACTCCACTAAAGATCTAAGTTAGCACTGAGAAGTAAGGAGTAGCAGACGGTGACAATGAACTGTCAACAAACAACACGTTAGTCACTGACCTGTCGTCTGCTGGTGCACGGCCGGCGCGGTGAAAAGGTCGGATAACACAGAAGGTCGGATAACCGAAGATCGGATAATCGAGACTCTACTGTACTTCAAAAATCGACTTGTCGCAAGTAAAATATCTAGTAATGAGTTGCCCAGTGAACCGAGCGCTTTAACGGGTTGCTTTCTGGACGCAGGAAGATTAGCCTTATCCTGACAGAGTCGGACTCGTCGATTAACGATGAGGACTGGAGAGTCGGCCAGCCTGTGTGTGGTTGATAGAAGGTCTTAAGACATCCCACTAGGTACCTACTGGGCGGGTAATCACGTTGCGCCTCACGTACGCAAACAGTATGAAAACCTCCTCACACTTCGTCATGGGATCTATTCCAGACGCTGGCAGGTGGGGTACACAGATTTCGTATTGGAGGTCAGCAAAGGACAGTTGACACTGATGTTTATTCTCTAAACTCATAATCATCATCATCAACGACAAGAAGTTTAGTCTCTGAGCGCATAATGATTATCATCAACGACAACATCGCGTAGTAGTGCGAAAGTTTCAACCTTCGATAGTGATTTTCTTTCTCCTTTGTATCAAATCTACTTGACAGAACGCCTTCAAGAAAATATATAGTGACACTGGATGTTTGATTTACGATCGTTCATGATGCATCTGCAATGAAATCCAACCGGATTAAAGTGATTTTATCATGTGATAACAGTGAACCACCATCTCAAAATACTCAGTTATTTTATAATATTTTCATTTCCTTTTACCAGTTCCCGAAAGTCTTTCCATTTATGTAATAACGTAACATCCCCTAGGTGCGATAGCCTCTTGGAAACCGTGACCATGATGATATCGGTTCGAAACTCATATCAGAAGCAAGTATCGATATAAAATCAGTTGACGGTAGTGCATGTGACATCTTTCTCACTTAATATCACATCCAAAGGCCCCCAACTTCAGTAATTGTTTGTAGCGTACGAGGATGACAGTCTATGATGTGGGTAATAAATCTCTCCCTGCCATCTCCCTAGAGGCAGCTATGAAGACGTTCCAATGGCCGTCACTGGTTTTTGGTGAGGAGTGGAAGCAGTTGCCTCAAACCGTCAGATTGTCGCTGCCCATGTGTAGGGTTTAGGTCCTGTGGAGGTGGAGGCCAGTCGAGAACAGAAACCTCAATCTCTTCTGGAAACCACTACTGCACCACTTCAGTTACACAATAACTAAGTCAAATCTAAAGATCATACACTGAACTAAATACCTATGAATTACAATTAAGAACAATTTAAAATTGAAATAATACAGAAAATTATGTACGGAAGAAAACACCCAAGACTGCGATTTATTGGCAGAATGCTTATAACATGCAACAGATCTAGTAAAGTGACTGCCTATACTACTCTAGTCAGTCCTCTTTTGTAGTAGTGCTGCACCGTGTGGGGTCCTTACCGGATACGATTAACGGAATACACCGAGAAACTTCAAAGGACAGCAGCGCATTTTGTATTACAGAGCAATAGGGGAAAGAATGTTATAGATACGGTATAAGATTTGGGGTGGACATAATTAAAAGAAAGGACTTCTCGTTGCGGCGGGATCTCCTCACGAAAATTCAATCACCACCTTTCTCCTCCGACTGCGAAAATACTTTGTAGACGCGGACCTAGGTAACGAGAAACGATGGTCATAATAAAAGAACGGAAATCTGAACTCGCACGGGAAGAAATAGGGGTTCGTTTTCTCCGCGTGCTGTTCTGGAGTAGAATAATGAAGAATTACTATAAGGGAGGTTCGATGAACGCTCTGCCAGGCCTTATGTGTGATTTGTAGAGTATCCACGTAGATTTAGATGTAGCTGTAGATGTCACTCTAATAAAAGAAAATTGTACGTTGCGGCAACATAATTAGATTTCTCACTTACTGAAACGTTGATAAACTGCTCTGAAATTGAAGCACGAGAGCGAGCTAATGATCCGTATTACACATGACCTTACGATGAATTCCACTACATTCAGTATCTAGTTCCGCAAAATTATAATTAAAACAGCATTAAAAGCCACTCTTCCTAAACTGATCCTGGAAGAAACACTAATAGCGTTCTGTACGATAAAATGATACGTTCTTTTTACCATGACATGAGGAGCTCCACACAGCTACATCCGTATCATCAGCTAACCAGTACCAGTCTGCCAAACATGGTCTAACTACAAGAGTAACAGCCTCCGATTCAGACCCAGTGGAAAGATAGGCCCTCCTCGGCAGTGACCAATCTGGGCAACCGCCATTCTACTAACTTGATTTACCTTTGACGCAATATTCCGTTTGCTGAATTTGATCTTCTACAATCATCTCTGGTTAGCCCTGATCTCGCTATACCTGTCAAACACACAGGAGTCCACCTTTTCAGTCACGAGGTGTGGTACCTCAATAAGAGGGGAGAAAGTTTATCGATATCCAAATTAATGAGCCGGTCGGAGTGGCCGAGCGGTCCTAGGCGCTACAGTCAGGAACCGCGCCACCGCTCCGGTCGCAGGTTCGAATCCTGCCTCGGGCATCGATGTGTGTGATGTTCTTAGGTTAGTTAGGTTTAAGTAGTTCTAAGTTCTAGGGGACTGATGACCTCAGATGTTAAGTCCCATAGTGCACAGAGCCAGCCTAATTAATGATACCAACCTGCCATCTTATAAAAGTAACAAGTGGAGTGAAACAGCAGTAACAATTAACGGTTTCACTGATATTACGTAGTAACAGTCTGGCTGTTGCTGCGTGTTAGCTCTGCAAGCACATCAGTCGTTCTATAATAGCCAATGACAGTACGCCTGCACCACATCGCTTTCACTGGACTGACATTATTAATGCGCGATGCCTTATTGTCAATTAGATATTTTTCTCGTGTGGAGAAGGGAAATGAGACGGTAACGGAACTTGCACAAAGTACGTTATTCCTGGTCGCTGCTGTGGGACACTGCATTAAAGATTCTCGATTACTGGACAATCCAGTAGGTATGCAAAAACCAGACCTTGGAATGTAACAACATACGTTCCGGATTACAAAGTTGTCAGCATGTCACTGCAAAGTCATTCTTTAAATGCACTCCATTTGAAACACTGCTCCTTTTCCAGCCTCACTTTAGACGATTTGCCTTCAGGAGGCAAGACTACTTAACTAACATGAAGCCATCATGATGATCGTCGACCCCACAGATTATCATTTTCTGAGGAGAGTGTCAACGGTGACTAGTGAAACGTGCTATTTTCCAACGAATCGTAATTGTGCTCAGCGAATGATAGTCCAGCACAAGTCTTCAGGTCGCAAGGTGCCCATTTAGACCCAAAATACATCCATGTGTCAACTCACTGTTGCCTTGTCTGTATTAGTTTTGGTATTACTGCGTTCCTTAAAACATAGGATGCTTCACAGGGGTGATGGTCCACATGGTGCTGCCCAATATACAGACATTGTAAGCATTATGGTACCGTAAGTGCGACAACTATATCCTGATAGAGTAGTCTGTTCCCAGCAAAGCTAGTGTATGTAAGTATATAAATCGTTTCGCAATTGGTTTTCATCTTCTGGTGACTTTACTACATAAACGACAACATCATCTGAAAACAACCTAAGATGCTCTGATAGTATCCTGAATCGTTTCTATAGATAAGGAACAGCAGAGGGCCTATATCTCTACCTTGGGGAACGCCAGAAATCACTTCTGTTTTACTCGATGACTGTCCTTTAATTACTACGAACCGTGACCTCTCTGACCAGAAATCACGAATCCAGTCGCGTAAATGATAAGGTATTCCGCAAGAGCGTAATTCGATTACGTGCCAAACGCCTTCTGAAAATCTAGTAATGCGGAATCAATTTGAAATCCGTTCTCAAGAGCACTCAACACCTAGAGTAAGTTAAGAGCTAGTTGTGTTTCACAAGAACGATGTTTTCAAAATCCCTGTTTACTGTGTGTCAATAGACGGTTCACTTCGAGGTAATAATGTTCCAACACAATATTTGTTCCAAAATCCTTTTGCATATCGACGTTAATGGTATGGGCCTGTAATTTAGTGGATTACTCCTATTGTCTTTCTTGAAAATTGGTGGCATGTGCAACTTTCCCATCTTTTCTTATGGATTTTTCGTGGAGCGAGAGGTTCTATATGATTGTTAAGTATGAAGCTATCGCATCAACATACTCTAAAAGGAACATGGCATAGATTTTGGACTGTAAGAGATACTTATACTAAGTGATTTAAGTTAATTCACTACTCTCGGGATATCTACATCTAAGTTACTCATATTGGCAGCTATTCTTGATTCTAATTCTCGAATAATAATTTCGTCCTCTTTGGTGGGGGCATTTCAAAGGGCTGTCTATAGTAACTCAGCTTTATCACGACTGTCCTCGTTAGTATTTCCACTGCTATTCCGCAGAGAAGGCATTGATTGTCATGCTGCTGGCACGACCAAACTCTCTTTGGATTTTCTACCTGGTTTCGAGACAAAGTTTTATTGTAGAAATTGTTATAAGCATCTTGCACTGAAGTCCGCATTAAATTTCCAGCTTCTGTAAAAGATCGCCAATCTTGAGATTTTGTGTTTGATGAAATATGGCATGCTTTTGTCGTTGTTTCTGCAACAGTCTTCTGACCTGCTATGGGTACCACGTGAGATTAGCTCAGTCGTTTGATAATTCATTTGATGTAACTGTGTCAATTGCTGTCGATTCTATTTCTTCCTCGAGCCACATCAAGTCTACACTTCTACACTTACAATGTCAATTTGGAAGGTATGGGAATTGTCTCTAAGGAAGGCGTCAATCAAATTTTTGCCTGCTTTTTTGAATAAGTATATTTTTCGTTTATTTTGGGGGGAGTAGGAAGTTACGGTACTCAGTCTCGTTACGACATCCCTGTGTTCACTAATCCTAGCATCCGTTTTGATGCTGGTCATCAACTCAGGACTATTTGTAGCTAAGAGGTTAAGCTTCACAACCGTTTACCGTTCTAATGGGCTCATGAACTAATTATTCTAAGTAATTTTCAGAGAATGTGTGTAGCACAATTTCGGATGGCGTTTTATGCGTATCTCCGAATCTATACATACACTTTCGCCAATATACCGAGAAGAAATTGAAGTCACCACCAACTATAAATGTATGTGTAGTGTGTGTATCTGAAATTAGTCTAAAGTTTTATTTGAACATTTCAGCGATTCCATCATACGAGATGGGAGGCCGGTAAAATGAGCCAATTATTACTTCATTGCGGTTGCTAAGAATGACCCCTTTCCGTACTCACAGGAACTATCTACTTCAATTTCGCTACAAGGTAAACTTCTTCTAACAGCAAAAAACACGCCACTGTATTTAGCCTGTCCTTCCTGAACACCGTTAGGCCTCCGAAAAACTTTTGGCACAACTTATTTCCGGGTTTAGCCAGCTTTCAGCTCCTATAACGATTTGAGCAATGGTACTTACGATTAGCGCTTGGAGCTCTGGTACTTTCCCAACACAGCTGCGACACTTTACAGCTGCTGTACCGATGGTTCCTATATGTACACTCTTCCTGTATTTAGGCTTCGCCTGAAGATGGCAAGTAAGGTACTTGCTGAAACGTTGCCGGAGAACAACGCACTGACTTGGCTGTCCACCGGAAAAGATTTTATCATCGAGACTCACCGAGAAAGCCTGCATTCTCAAAAAAGATTACTGTTATCGGTCACTGTTTATCGACAATGCGTTTAGAAACTTTAAACCCTCATTATCAGGTACAATTACGTACTTTAGATGGCATATATGTAATTTGTGTTACGATTTTGGGGTAACATGTGGCGCAGTCTGTAGTGGTCACAGGCTCCTTTCTCTGTCGTAACACATCACATGTAGACAGTAATATTTTGCATAAAAAGATAATCTCATACAAACAGAGTAGTAATAATAAACTTGTTGCTTCATTCGCAAAGAAATCGTTTCTAGCCACATCAAAATAGAAAGCATACCTATAAAAATAAGGAGAAATCTCCAAGAAAACTGACTAAATGTTATGATGTAAGGGGTTATTCGTGCATTGATATGTCAACTAGTGCTTGGTATTCAATCACAGCAGTAATACGTGTCTTCCATGTGGATGGACAAGGAGCGTATTTTTCAAATCTGTGATGTCCGATTATGGAAATCAGTTAATTATATATGACAACAAAGTCTAATAAGCAGCACTAGTAGAAGTAGTCCACAGAACTGGTCGAAAATCTAGTTTGGATATTAATGTCTCAACAAAACTAAATCAAGATATTGTAATGGTTCAAATGGCTCTGAGCACTATGGGACTTAACATCTGAGGTCATCAATCCCCTAGAACTTAGAAATACTTAAACCTAACTAACCTAAGGACATCACACACATCCATGCCCGAGGTAGGATTCGAACCTGCGACAGTAGCAGTTGTGCGGTTCCGGACTGAAGCGCCTAGAACCGCGCGGACACCGCAGCCGGCTATTGTAATGCTAACGATCATTATCCAGTGATATAAAGGCGCAAGTCGAGCGTTTGAAAGCAGTTAATCGACAGCAATGTTGAAATAACGGAAGAGGTGACGAAATATGCGTATAGTCGAAGCATAACTTAAAAATTTAAAGAGGCTTCATAGCGCAGCCGCATCAGTGTCAATGGCATATACATATCAAAAGATCTATTAGTCATCGTTTGCTAAACAGACTTTTAGGACGCCACACACGTTCAGTCGCTCTGTTTCAACTGACGGTGTGGCACACCCACATACTCTGGCACATCCCCCTTTCTTGTCGGCCCGGGCGCTGGCCTGTAAATTGGACTCGCGAGTCGACAACTTGGTGGCAGACGGGCGGCCAAGCAATTTGTCGCGAGGCTTGGCCTCGGTTCCGTCCCGGCGCCGACGCCTGCGACTAATGAATGTGTCCACGGCGATGGCTTTACCAGCGGACGGCCAGGCGTAGGAAGCAATGCATCGCTCGGGGTGCCATAGGTGGCCAAGATACATTCTCATGGCCCACAAGAAACTAGTTAGTGTTCCATCCAATGGAATCCATCACAAATTCTGTGGTAAAAAGTAAACAACAAAAACAAAACAGAGTTTAAACTTATTAAAGATCACACCACAAAACGATCGAGTTTGTTCTGGAGACTTAGTGCCCCAGTGAAATACTTGAAGTCCTTGACTGTATTTTCTAACTTATTTCCAGTTAATCCTTGCTCTACAGTAGACACCATCCCCTGAATTTACTTACATACGTAACCTAGGGTATTACATGCACACAGGGTAATGAACATAACGGACAGGAACTTTCCGAAAGTCTAAAAGAACTAACAAATAGAAGTGAACATCAAGACACTTAGCACTTTTCCCTGGTGATGCAGATACTTCCAGGTAGCCACCGCAATTCTCACCTTTTCTTTTCTTTTTTGGTTATCATATTCTGACTGCTTTGATGCGGCACGCCACTAACTCTTCTCTCTCTTCTGCGCCAATCTAGTCTTTACATCTCAGAATAAGGTTTTACCATTTACAGGTCACTCTAGTACCATAGAACATATTCTCTGAAGTCTTAAAATATGTCGTATCATCCTACCCTTCTTATTTTCTTCCATGTATTCCTTCCCTCGCTGATTCTACGGAGAACGTCCTCATTGCTTACCTTATCATTACACCTAATTTTCAACGTTCTTTTGTATCACGACATACCAAATGCTTCTATACTCTTCTGTTCTGGCTTTCCCATGAACCATGTTTCATCACCATACAACGCTCTTCTCAAACGTAGGTTATATTCTCAGAAATTTCTTCCTCAAGTTATCATCTTTGTTTCGTGCTAAAAGACTTCGCTTGACCAGGAATGCCCTTCTTGCGAGTGTTTTTTATGTCCTCCTTGTTACATCCCTAAAGTGTTATTTTGGTGTAGAGGTAGCAGAATTTCTTAACTTCATCTGCTTCATGATCAGTTATGATGTCAAATTTCTCGCTGTTCTCGTTTATGATACTCCTCATTATTTTCGTCTTTCTTCGATTCTCTTAATCCATATTCTGTACTCGTTATCCCGTTTATTCCATTCAACAGACCCTGTAATTATTTAACACTTTATTTCCGCCATTGCTACTTTGATGTATATAGTGCACAACAGTGGAGGAAGACTGCAAACCACGTATTAAAACCTTTCGAATCCGTGCAATTCGTCCTTGGTGTTGAACTCTTCTTGTTTCCTATTGGCTCTTGTACTTATTGTAAATTATCCGTCTTTACCTATAGCTTACCCCAATATTTCTCAGAATTTCGAACATCTAGCACCATCTGAAGTTGTCAAATGCTTTTTCCAGGTCAACAAATCCCAAGAACGTGCCTTAACTTATCTTCAGCCTTGCTTCCTCTGCAGTCTGGATGCTTGAGCAGTTAAGCTGATTGTGCGACTGTTCTCCCACTAGTCGTCTCTTGTAATCTTGGGAATTGTGCGGATGATGTTTTTCCGGAAGTCTTTCGGTATATCGCCGGTATCATACGTTCAACACTCCAACGTGAGTAATCAGTTTGTTTTCTAGAGTACATTCGCTACAAATATGCTGGGTGGACTGTGACGATGCTCTACATTCACAGTCAGGAGATTTTTCTTTTATCCACCTTGGTCAAAACGCTATTCCGTTTTGTTCACCCAAACATATTTCGATACGTATGTGTTATCTTTCGAGGGTCTAAATTACCTATGTAAAATGTAATACGAAGTTTCTAATCGTTTATGTGTTCTAGGTTTAAAAATTATAACATGTGAATTATGTATGGTTTTTTTTCCCTTTCCCACCAGCAAATTATATTACTAATTGAAATCTACAGACCACTGCTACACTGCAACTCCACGATGGAAAAAATTATCAAACACCTCGGAAAACTGAAGGTGACGAATATAATAGACTATGAGGAAATAAAATCCAGAGGAACACTAACAGCCTACTAAGAAGGTATACCACTAAACGAGCTTCACAAAATTACAGATCCAAAAAAATGGCCTGAAACGGTCCTGATTAGTAGACACCGGTGCCGAACAGGAAGTTTAGCCTACTTCTTTGGAACGTAGAAGAACTAAGAAGTGCCTTATATGTGACGGAAGGAGAGCTCCTAAAATGCCATGGCATACTCATCCTGACAGAGACATTCGCGACAGACAATATAGAAATCCCTGGTTTGTACTCAAAAGTTATTCCTGCAAAAGAAAAGGACCGAGAGAAAGACCTACAAAGGGATTATACTGCTTCTACAATTCAATGATAGGAATAGCATCTTGCGCCTGTGAACATGAAGACACCATAGTAATGGAGACTGAGGGAGTGATTTTCATAGGCCTCTACATCGAGCCACTGACCCCCATTGAGAATGTCACAGCAATCGTGATGACCGCTCTAGAGAAGACAGCCCCGTGAAAAAAAATATTATTACAGCGAGAGTCCTAAACTGCAGACTAGATAAGCACGACTGCAGTAGTAGGGAACTACTACAGATGATGGCTGAAGAGGGATCCACACTGGTTAACAACAGAGAAAACACATACCTTTCACGCAATGGTAGCCACACTAGAGACATAATCTTTTACAAAAGCAAAGATCTCGAAATAACGGACCACAAGGTGATATAGTCCGCTGCGGAGACACCAACAAAGATGGTTCAGATTGCTCTGAGCATTATAGGACTTAAAATGTGAGGTCATCAGTCCGATAGAACTTAGAACTACTCAAACCTAACTAACCTAAGGACATCACACGCATCCATGCCCGAGGCAGGATTCGAGCCTGCGACCGTAGCGGTCGCGCGGTTCCAGACTGAAGCACCGAGAACTACTCGGCCACACCGGCCGGCCGGCACCAATAAAGAAACACTGTCAAGTAACAAAGACCTTCAAGATGAAAGTACCTAAATGCATACAACAGAAAACAAAGCACAAGAGAAGAACCTCCAGAAAGATAGACGAAAATAAAATACGTGAAAATGGAGACAAGCTTACCGCTGCAGCAACAACGCTATAAGACATAATTAAAACCTCAACCACCTCAAACAACGAAAGACAGGGAGATGGTTTGACCAACAACGCTATACAAAGAGAAAGTCATATTAGCACTCCACGTGGCCAAATGCACACAAAAACAGGACGAACTGATCACATATAACAGACTTAGAAAAGAATATAAGAACCTCCTAATGAAAGAACTACACGATTTCATAGACATCGAGGCTACAAGAATGGTGGAAGAAGTAAAAGAATACCTCTACATAGCTCTAAAGCCACGACAGTCACAGACAATGAGGAAAATAGAGATGCCAGTCTGGGAGGCCCACTTCACTAACATCCTAAATCAACAAAGAATCAATGAAGCTAATGAAACAAGACAATACGAAGACATCAGATGATTTTAGGCAGAGGAAGTAAGAAACACTATATCAACACTGGGCAAGAAGGCAGCAATACGGGACGGGAAATTCAACGAACACATCAACGCAGCCCTGGAAGCTTTAATTCCAGCAACCACGGACTTGATGAACTTATGTCTGCACAGAGGACGAATCCTGGAGAAGTGGAGAAACTCGACAATCAGAATGCTGTATAAGAGGAAAGGAGAACCACATAACCCAAACTCGTACCGGGGAATCACACTAGAGAACAAGTTCCTCAAAATACTGACGAACCTACTGAAAATAAGACTAACAGGAGAAATTGGCAACAAGATCCCAGAGGAACAAATTGGTTTCAAGAAAGGTAGAAGCACCCTGCTTGCAGTCAGAAACCTCATAAACGACAGAGAAGAAAATAAGACTCCCGAAAGGAAAATTCCACACAGTATTCGTCGATTTCACAAAGGAGTTTGACAGTCTCAAAAGGACCATGACATGTGTCCAACTAGAACAGATGGTGGAACAAAACAGAGGACTAAGCGCCTTGACACACAGCATCCTGAGCAGAAACACCGTCATAATATCAGACAGCGCAACAACCTCGCAAGAAATTATACAGACAAATGGAGTGTTAAAAGGAGACCCCCTCAGTCACCTTCCGTTCAACACAGCCACATCCGACGTGGTCCTATCAATAAGAATTTCGGCTCCGCCCTCATATATGTAGACGACATCGTTGTGGGATCACACGATGCAAATTAACTACAGAAAGGAATAAATGCTCTAGAAACGTGGGCTGAATACAATGGACTGTAGATCAACGGAGAAGAGACTATATACACAGTCCTCAGGAAAGGAGGACGCCTATCCACGAAAGACAAAATATACCTCAAACAGGAACCTCTACAAACTACCAACAACTTCTAATACCTGAGGGTAATGGTTCAGACAACAGCACACTCATACAGAATCCACACAGCACAACGTGCTGCAGCCTCAGCCAACACCATCTACAATATCAAGTCACTAAGGAAACTATCCGTGGATACAGCCCTGGCCCTCTTAGAAGCCAAAATCGTTCGTATTCTAACAATTGCAATAGAGACAACATGAGATAAGCTAAGCTTTGGAGACGTACTAAGAATGGAAAAAGTGAAAGTCAAATTCCTGAAGGCAGCCCTCGGAATTTCCAAGTACGCCAAGATTGGTTTCTATTAGAGGACTTCAGATGGAAATTCTACTTGCCCTACACAGACAACTGGAAGAAGGGACGTAGTCTTTCGCCCCTACTGTTCAACCTGTATATCGAAAAAGCAATGATGGAAATAAAAGGAAGGTTCAAGAGTGACATTAAAATTCAAGATGAAAGGATATCAGTGTAAGATTCGCTGATGGCATTGTATCCTCAGTGAAACTGAAAAAGAATTATTGGATCAGCTGAATGCAATGAACAGTCTGATGAGTCTAGCATATGGACTGAGAATAAATCGAACGAAGATGAAAGTAATTAGAAGTAGAAGAAATGGAAGCATTACATCAGGATTGGCGATTAAGAGGCAGACGAAGTTAAGGAATTCTGATATCTAGACAGCAAAATAACCAGGACCGACGGAGCAACGAGGACATGATAAGCAGATTAGCACTGGCAAAACGGACATTCCTGACCAAGCGAAGCCTCCTAGTATCAAATACTGGCCTTAATTTGAGGAAGAAATTGATAAGGATGAATGTTTGGAGCTCAGAATTCTATGGTGGTGACACATGAATTGTCGGGAAACCGTAAGAAAAGACAGTGGAAACATCTCATAGGTGGTGCTACAGACGATTATTAAAGATTAGCTGGACTGCTAAGGTTAGGAATGAGTAGCTTCTCCACAGAGTCGGCGAGGAAAGGATCATAAGGAAAACACTGACAAGAAGAAGTGATAGGATGGTAGGATATCCGTTTAGACATCAGAGAATGACTTCAAGAGTACTAGAGGGGGCCGCAGAGGGTAAAAACTGTTGAGGGAGACAGAGTTTGGAATGCATCCAGCAGATAATTGAGGACATAGGCTACAAGTGCGACTCTGAGATAAAGAGGTTGGCACAGGAGAGGAATTCATGGTGGGCTGCATCCAACTAGCCAGAAGATTAATGACTGGGGATAAAAAGTCTTGGGACCTACATCACCCATATTCATACATGTGTTTCTGCCACCCTGAATCAAGTCACATTTCTCATTTGGGATACCGTTCATTACAGTTATCTGATGACTGCTGCTACCCTCAGTCTTGTTATAACGTTTTCGGTATCTCTTGACTTCTCCAACTGAAACATGTTGCATAAGATAGTTCTTCCGACTTATCAGATCTAGTTTACAGAATTCATTGGACATTTGGAGTTTTAGGTCTTTGTCGAATTTTCCGCATTAGAGCTTGTATTTACATATTTCATGCTAGAACTATAATGATGTAAGTTACCAGATTAATAACCAATATGTCATCTAGATATTCGTTTAAATTTTAAATCACAATTAACTATAATTAGCTGTAACATGCAATTTACGTACCTCGGGAGCTGGAGGGTTCTTCTCTTTAGATTCTGTTGTAGGGCGCAAGATCACAAAACTAAAATATAAAGTTGACACTTTAAATAAAGGAAATTTATGCACTTTCACCTCATAAAACGTGGACATCCCTGAATTCACAACAGCCGTCAATGAACAGTGCTTCTTTGCATCTGTACAGTAACAATATCAGTCGGGCGCTTAACACTTTTCAAGAGTCCACAATCGCTGTAGCTGAAGCCAGTGCCATCTATTACAATCGGTTTCAACTCGGAGATGACGAACAGGACCATGACCCTTTGAGAGGAAAATGTCTTTGGGTTAAAGCACTTTCAGACCAAAAATCTCAATTATGAACATTTGGACACTCAACACGTTTGAGAATTCCACTCAACAATAGTACATCCGAATGTTACGGTTGTTCGCACATTAACCTTTAGCCTTCGGTATCTATTATTTCACCTGGAAATACGTTTTCTGTTTTCAAAGCAATTTAAATAATTGCAGCCGGAGTGCTACTTTGGAAAGAAGTCATAAAACGTTATCTGCAATAAATGCGAAATCGTAAATAAGTGTAACTTTGCTGACAAAATTGGTGACATTGCCGAAATGATGTTTCGACGAAAAGATTTCTTAACGTAATGTGATAACTTCAGAGGTTAATGATTGGGTTAATGATTTCACATTAAATACACTTATTTATTTTATTTTCTTTCTGTGAATAAACAACATCTGGCTGATGTGTTTCAATGATGGTAACGGTTATGCATTTGCGTCCTGTTACCCTGTTGTAATACAGAACATCATGCCATGTAAGTCGAAGTTGTTCCTTGCCTTGCTCCGATACAGCTTGTCTTTTCACAGTATATAGATGACTGTAAGCTGAAAGACAAAGTGTGGAGACCATGGTTTCTTTATATCGAGCAATTTTACTATCGACCTTTTTTGTAGAACAATATACAAGTTATTTAGGGCAATAAAAAATGTACGGTAAAAAGAAGAGGGTGGCTAGGGGGCGGTCGTACGGCCAGTCTATGACCTAGGCCGTACAAGTATGTATATCGATACTTGGCTTTGTGAGGCTATGAAGTGAACAGCTGGTGTATATTATGTGTAACAAGGACCATGAATGAGTTGAGTTTCTCCATAATCAACAAATAATTTATAGATTTCATCCGTAGTCTTATCAACGAATTTCTAGTTTCTGTAATCTAATAGTATGCACAACGCAAATTGTGACAGTGTGAACTGCAGACCTTTTGGAGAAATGTATAGCGTAGATCGAGTGACCTATTCTGCTTAACTTTTCCTCATATTTAGTTCTGTTAGTGTGTTTCATAGGCTGTTTCCCCGATGTTACCTACATCGTGATAATCTTGGGAACGTCCCACAACGACATAGGAATGAAATATTTGAATATCCTTTGGTTTCATTAAATATCTGTATTGTGACATGTGGTGAGTAAAATAGAGTGATTATGGCATATTAAAAGCACATTTCTACGTGTTCTTACCAAGGATTTTGTATTGTTCAGTCATTCAAATTTATGACCAATTACAAATATTTATTTAATATGTACAGTTAATATACACTCCTGGAAATTGAAATAAGAACACCGTGAATTCATTGTCCCAGGAAGGGGAAACTTAATTGACACATCCCTGGGGTCAGATACATCACATGATCACACTGACAGAACCACAGGCACATAGACACAGGCAACAGAGCATGCACAATGTCGGCACTAGTACAGTGTATATCCACCTTTCGCAGCAATGCAGGCTGCTATTCTCCCATGGAGACGATCGTAGAGATGCTGGATGTAGTCCTGTGGAACGGCTTGCCATGCCATTTCCACCTGGCGCCTCAGTTGGACCAGCGTTCGTGCTGGACGTGCAGACCGCGTGAGACGACGCTTCATCCAGTCCCAAACATGCTCAATGGGGGACAGATCCGGAGATATTGCTGACCAGGGTAGTTGACTTACACCTTCTAGAGCACGTTGGGTGGCACGGGATACATGCGGACGTGCATTGTCCTGTTGGAACAGCAAGCTCCCTTGCCGGTCTAGGAATGGTAGAACGATGGGTTCGATGACGGTTTGGATGTACCGTGCACTATTCAGTGTCCCCTCGACGATCACCAGTGGTGTACGGCCAGTGTAGGAGATCGCTCCCCACACCATGATGCCGGGTGTTGGCCCTGTGTGCCTCGGTCGTATGCAGTCCTGATTGTGGCGCTCACCTGCACGGCGCCAAACACACATACGACCATCATTGGCACCAAGGCAGAAGCGACTCTCATCGCTGAAGATGACACGTCTCCATTCGTCCCTCCATTCACGCCTGACGCGACACCACTGGAGGCGGGCTGCACGATGTTGGGGCGTGAGCGGAAGACGGCCTAACGGTGTGCGGGACCGTAGCCCAGCTTCATGGAGACGGTTGCGAATGGTCCTCGCCGATACCCCAGGAGCAACAGTGTCCCTAATTTGCTGGGAAGTGGCGGTGCGGTCCCCTACGGCACTGCGTAGGATCCTACGGTCTTGGCGTGCATCCGTGCGTTGCTGCGGTCCGGTCCCAGGTCGACGGGCACGTGCACCTTCCGCCGACCACTGGCGACAACATCGATGTACTGTGGAGACCTCACGGCCCACGTGTTGAGCAATTCGGCGGTACGTCCACCCGGCCTCCCGCATGCCCACTATACGCCCTCGCTCAAAGTCCGTCAACTGCACATACGGTTCACGTCCACGCTGTCGCGGCATGCTACCAGTGTTAAAGACTGCGATGGAGCTCCGTATGCCACGGCAAACTGGCTGACACTGACGGCGGCGGTGCACAAATGCTGCGCAGCTAGCGCCATTCGACGGCCAACACCGCGGTTCCTGGTGTGTCCGCTGTGCCGTGCGTGTGATCATTGCTTGTACAGCCCTCTCGCAGTGTCCGGAGCAAGTATGGTGGGTCTGACACACCGGTGTCAATGTGTTCTTTTTTCCATTTCCAGGAGTGTAGATTGCCCACCATTTCCACGGAGAGTTAACTCATAAGCTTAACATCCGAAGTTCCAAAGTACTTTTATTCAGTAATATAACCTTATGTAAAGAAATGCACAGGTCACTCACTTGTCCTGCATCACGAATGCTGCTGAAAGATATTTATGGTGTAAGTGGATTATTTTCATTTGACGAAAGCCTGCTGCCCTCCAACGACTAGAAACTTATTAATTATAATATCTGTTGGTGCATGTGCATTGTTAAGAGAATTACGTGTCGTGACTTTCTGCGCATGTAATAACGATGGTCTATATTAATGTATTCGTTATTTTGGAGCCGCTACGAAATGACGAAATGTGTCACGTCGAATAAGGACATCGTGCGAAATAATTCATGTCCCTTTTCCGAATTGTTGTTCGGCGCTAATGAATTCCGGTCAGTAACACGTTGGCCGCAGCTGCATGAACTCAATTACGCTGCTGCGTACCGCTGCTGAACGCAATTTGCTTGTTGTTTCAGCGACGCATTGTCCCGCTATTGGTAGGCGCTGTGTGATTACAAGCTCCTATTGATTTATTAACTATGCGGTCACCAGCCGGACGTATTCCTACCTTCTGAATGTTCTCAGTTCTCGCTCAACAGCGTTTTCGCTGTTCGTTTCTGATCTTTCTGAGTAATCGAATGGTGAAAGCGTGATGTGTTTATTTGGAGGTGATGTCAGGAAATCTGAGATACTGTCAACACAGAACAAACCACTGCTTTCAGGGATGATGTAGGCCATAAATACGAATCTGCTTTGAAGTATCACGCTTTTATAACAGCATCTCGCTTGTTTCACTGGTTTTATTCGCTGCGTAATATATGGGGTGCGGTCAGTCCTTATTACGACGGAATCATCATGCCTCGCAGTTTTTTATTTTTAATTATAGTAATTGTCCTGAATAAATATTACGATTTTCGAGTTACTGAATCATACCAAACCACATATATTCTCCAGTGGGCACAACAGAAATCTGCAGTTCATTTCATTTTTTTAAATTTTTTGTTTCCTTTTTCTGTATGTCTTTATTAAACTTATCCACAACTAACATTTGAATAGGACAACACAATTAACCCAAAATAGAATTAAAAACGAAAAATACGTTTCATGATACGATTATGTATTATTTTATTAATATGTATGTTGGAATGTCTAATTACACTTTTCTCTTGCCTTTTTATTTAATCTACTAACTAAAATAAATAAAAAAAATTTCATTTTATTTTTCCATACACGCTGGTGCCATAAATCATCTTCGTATATTTAAATAAATAAATACAATACTGATTTGTAAGACATCATCTATTGGTACTGCAGGTACCAGGTAAACAGTTCTCACTGAACGAAGTGACTATTAGTAATCGTTTTCCGTAAAATGTTATAGTTGTTTAAGTAGTAGTATAACTTAAGGTACACTATAAAGAGGCGTGTATCTGGAAACAGATTTCTGTTTCAAGATATTTAAATGTCCACCTAAACCGTGGGCATAAATCAGTTTCTCCTCCAGGTTTCTATTAACTGACTATCTGTTTCTGTGAAACGAAGGAACGACACAGCAGTTGTTAGATAAACAATCTCTTATTGTACACAATGCCAGTTTCTGAACACTTACAACATCTGGTGAAAAATGTGATAAAGAATATATTGTTTTACACGACAACAGGAGTGGATCCTCAAGTCTGAAATGTAAGATAAGGAACTAAGCAGCTAAGATTTTTAAAATAAATTAAAATAAAGGAAAAGAGATAAATTTAAATTACTTACAATTAAAATCAGATAATCACCTAAGGTCATCCTTACCCATTGTTGTCAGGGAACTAAAATTTCCTTGTAAAAAGGGTAAAAGGGAGACCCAGAAAAATAAAAAGCAGGATATCACTATCGGTCACCATAGGTCACGAGAATCTTGGATCACGTAAAATGCAGTGCAGTAGGGAAGATAAAACACATATAGCGTGAAATTCCATAAAAACCGTTCCCCGTGCTGCGCGACAGGAAATACAAACAGAAAAACTATGTAATAGTAAAACCTAGCCGTGACTGCTGAGGGCGCAGACAACCTATAACACAAGCGCGATATGGAACAGGTATGTAGCTGGTGTACTGTTTAAACTGGAAAAGTGGAAGGAAACAGCACAAAAGAGACAGACACATCATAGCATTAAGAACAAAGAAAATCTGTATGCTAAAAAATCATGGAAAATACTACAATATAGGCACACGTTAATCTGGCTAAATAAAGTCATAATTAAGTGAAATATTTTTGTCATACAAACGTACGTTTATTAACTGTATCGAGAGGATGCGAATGAAGAATTCTTAAGAGGTCAGTTCCAATCTCTCCCAGAACAGTGAATATTAGACATTTCTCTGCTGCGTGTAAGAAAGGTAAGCATCATTAACATTATTTAATATGTTTAAGAGGGATTAGAAGGCATGAGTTTTATATTTAAACCCATGGTTTGATGCTAAATACAGAGATAAAACAATAGTAGACTCTTTTCTATGGGTTTCAAACTGTACCTTGTCGCCATTGAAGGTGATCTTTAATTGTAAATGTGGCGAAATCCCCTTGATATAATGCTGACAAGAAGAGATTTTTCGATGGAGTGTATAAAGTTTGTCATGTGAATTGTTATGAACTTTCTTGCTGCCTCTATACAAAACCAACTTATCATCAACAACACTTCAAGCACACATCCTTAGCGGCCTCCTTCAGGTGCTTCTAAAAACACCCATTCTCAAAATGTGACAAAAATATTCGCTAAATTGTAATCTATGGTGGAAATATTCGCTAAACTGTAATCTATGGTAGAAATCCACGGCCAGACTATATTCTCGGCTATATACATGGTCATAAAATTGCCAGAACAAAGTAAAAATATTAACGACCTTCTTGATTTTGTCCGATGGGCTGCCGCTTATTCTGCCGAGGTGTTCAAGAACACACATTTCATGTCAATGTGTAATAGTATTCACACTGCTGTCGTCTGGTTTAGCCATGTGCGTCTCTCTGTTGGTTTTCTGAAGAACATTATTTCTATATTCCCTGTTCCTTTCCCATTCTGGACTCCTTGAAGTAAAAACGTTCTTCTACAAAACCTGGAACAAATTTTTCAAGTTTCTAACTTGAGGCCTCCCCGAGCATTAATGACTGATCTCACCGACTGGTCAAGTCTATGGAACTTAATCGTCTTCCGGTGTCTTGGTGCTTTCGGGTTCACCATTGTAAGATCTTTCTTCCACTTGTCATCCGGAAAAGTACTTTTAATACCTTCCTGAATTCATCGGACTACTATTTTGTCTGATCCCTGCGCTCAACACTGCCATTAACACTAATAAACTCCTCTACATTTTGCACATACTCCTCCTGAGAAAGGACAACTGCCGTTTTCCCTTTATCAGCACGGACAACTATGGCACCGTTGTCTATAAGTTTTTTACTAAGCGACTTCAAAGTCTGCAAACCTACCCTCCGTTTAGTTGTAAATCCCCATGTTATATTTTTAAAATGCTGTTTGTTTGCAGAGACACTACGTTTTTAACAGGAACTGGAAAGTTAACACTCTCTGTAGTCACTGTTCTATTAGTAATTATCAAAGGCCGGCCGAGGTGGCCGTGCGGTTCTAGGCGCTTCAGTCCGGATCCACGCGACTGCTACGGTCGCAGGTTCGAATCCTGTCTCGGGCATGGATGTGTGTGATGTTCTTAGGTTAGTTAGGTTTATGTAGTTCTAAGTCCTAGGGGACTGATGACGTCAGATGTTAAGTTCCATAGTGCTCAGAGCCATTTGAACCAATTATCAAAGATTCTTGTTCCTCAGATGTGTTCTCTGTTATGTTACACGATGAAACCTATATTTAATAAATAACTCTCACCACCCTTACAAGCAATAACTTTCGTATTAGCAAACGTAGAGTAAAATTCAGTAATATTTAGGAAATGGCACAACTGCATTTGGTATAGACCCATTACATAGTTCCTCTAAGTCCATCTTTGAGCTGATGATTTCGTGACCTCGGACTTTCAATATAAAATGCCGAATCTAAACACCTTGAGCCGTCTAAATCTCCAGATGTTATTTCATTTGAGTAGACCGTTTCTGTGATACATTACTCCATCTGGAAGCAAGTGATAACTGAAGGGATCGCTGTGTAAAGAAGCAACCTACGGTTATCAGTCACTGAATGCGGTCCCCTATTTTGACAGGATCCAAGGTAGGATTCTTCCTACACCTCCGTCAGGAGACTTGAAGAAGGAGTAATGCAGCCCTGAAGATCGTTGCTCAAATAAAATAACAACTGGAAATTTGGGGGACTAAAGGTGTTCTGATTCGACATTTAGTGGCATAGTTTGTACAGTTTTGACGGTCGTATGTAATTGATAACCTCTTTATTTTCATTGACAAACTCGAGAATGTGGCTTTACATTATATCAAATGAATTAGCACATACGGCCTTTGCTAAATTCAGATACTAGTCTACAGGAATAAATCCCTATTCAGTATTTCCTTTCTCTTACACAACGCCTTCTCAGCGGTTGCGTGGCATTTTGGTGAGGTACTTGATCGACGAATAGCAGCTCCGGTCTCGTAAAATGACATACGGCTACGAGAACGGTGTTCTGACCACATGCTCCTCCACTCCTGCGGGCAGAGGATGACACGGCGGCCGGTCGGTACCCTTGGGACTTCATGGCCTGTTCGTGCGGGGTTTAGTTTTTTATAGAAGACCCTAATTTCAACAATACTCTCAGACGTAGCATACCTTATGTGCTTATCGTTGTCACGATTGGTTTCAACGAACACGTTTGTTCAAATAATTAGGGACCACTTCATGACGTCGGGGAGTGTGGTAGGGAATCACTCTGAAAGCAGTTGAGGAGAAGAACGAGGTTTACAATGTAACGTCCCCTTAGAAACATTTATAAATGACTGTGCTGAAAACCTCTTACATTATTTGATTTTCAAACAGTTGAGCAAAACTGAACGAACTCAGACATTTCTCTCCTTCCTCATTCCGATCGTCACTAAACTGACACACAATATTTTTAGCGCAATGTAATCTGATTTTCAATAATCTCTACAAAAGTATGGTCCTGGCTAATAATAACCTATACCTTTCATGAATCAGTTACCTCACGAAAACTTCGTTACTCGAACTACTGCAATACAGCGAGTGCCAATACTGCCAGATAAATAAAAGATTGTAACTACTGAAGCTACCAACTACTGATAGGCATAAGTAGCAAATGAAAGATTTTCATAGAGAACAAACAAAGTGTTTTATATATCAGTTCATGACATCCAGTCTTAGAAATTTCCTTTTTCTGGTGGACACACGTCCAGATCGTCCGCTCTCAAAACACTGGCATCTCTCTCCCCACATCCACCACTGCTGGCGGCTCACCTCAAACTGCCCAACGCTACGCGCTGTTTACATCCAACTGCCCAGCACTACCATAGTGAATATTCCAACAATACCAACCAGCCACAGACTGCACACAGCACAGTCAGTGATTTTCATACAGAGTGCTACGTGGCGTTACCAACATAAAGACCCAAACAGCCTACTTACATTGGTTCCTGCTTCAAATAGAAAAATTCTCTATCATTTTTTTCTATACCATGTAACACAATATCCCTTTCTGAACAAATTTCAGTATAGTAATTACATTTTGCGTTGTTTGAAACAAGCTAGCAATTATTTTTGAAATGTCGGTATATGTCAGGAACAAAAGCAAAGTACTACAAAACCAAGAACCAAACAATAAAATCATGTTTCTACTGCTGCGCACTACTAGCTTTAAGTATTCAAAATTAGTTAATACATCCTGTCAATCTTCAGTTTCTGCAGAATTACACTGGGTCACTTGGTGGATTTTCATGCGTTTCTTTTCTAGAGGTCTGCAGTTGTCGCTGAAAATAAGCTGGACATGCTGCTCTCCATGTCTCAGGAAGTTTCAAGGTGCGAGGTAACTGCAGGACACCTTTGATTCATCGTCTTCAAATGTTGTGACATTCCGAGACAGTTATTACATTTGGACTTCTAGAATATCCACTGGAAAACTGTTTGCAAGTTTTCGTTCACTTTGTTAGCTGCATGATCACGAGCTTAACCCAACCCACTTGGCACATGTGGCCCAAAATCCAGGGCGTCACCCAGTTGAATACCAGCAGTTACCAGTAGTGTAATGCTTTTGATGCTGCTCAAAATAATGGTGCTGACGTATGCCGAGTTCCCACACAATGTATCAATAAAGACCTCATTCTCAGTTTTGATTGCACTTTATTAATCACTATCAGGATCGCAAAAGATTGCCTATATCCTGGTGCAGTTGGTGCAGTAATACTCAGCAGCATTAAACCAAGAACCTCATCGTTTAAGAAAAGACTGAGGGGGAAGGGCAGTGATAGAGCTTTCCCCTTGAATTTCTGCACCTGTATCGCAGCTTTCACATAGATTTTCTTGTCTCGGGAAATTATTTTGTACACATCAGCTCTGTACAACGTACGTGCAAGGCAAGTGACGTACACCTAGCTGGGGTAGAGAATGAGAAATCCTAGGCTCCTTTAGGCACGCATGGATCACCTTCTTTTACTAGCAGCAAAATGTTGTCTCTTCTCCTACCACCCGGCTGCAGTAGCTTCATAGATTTTTTAAACAAAATGATAACTGACGAGTTTTTTACTCTTTCGCGACCTTCACACGTTAGGGAAGCACTACTCCAGGTTCGTACACTTTTAGAAGACCATCAACAACATTTCCAATTTAACTGCCACCCTCATCTGCGGTATCATACACACAGATCATCTGGTCAGCAACATTAATTCGTATTTTGTTGAGCACCTTCTCGTAGCACGTGGATAAACCGTTCTTTGTAAGTGTTGATTCATCCGGAACTAGATGTGTTGTGCAACTCTCAAAGCACTATCTGAAGCGTTATTTCTTCATCTTCTCCGATGGGATGTTGCAAAACATCTTCATCTCACCCAATTCCTTGAAGAATAATTGCACCTTTGAAGATAAACCCGCCTGTTCAAATAATAGCGTTTGTATACATCCATTTCTAGTACTTCTCTTCGTACAGCTGCCGCCTTTGGCTGCACGTTAAAGCGTTTTTCTCCACTACCTTTAACTGCACAAAATTTTCTGAATGATACTTAATGCTGAAGAACTTTTTTCCAGAATCACGAACAAAACCTTGCAATAGCATGCTGTTACAGAACTTAAATTTCGGCATGTTGATTTTGTACTCAAACTGAATAATGTGAGCACGTTGGCGTTATTCATTACGTGGAAAGCCGCCTTTTTTGGCTTCGAGAGCATTTGGAAACCCACGGAAATATGTCCTACGTCAGAGAACGGAGTACTATGTTCCGCTACTTGTGTATTATAGTAGCGATAAATAAATCACTATAGTAATTGTTGCGGTTGTTTGTGACAATATCATCTGGAACACTGTCATGTGAGAAACATTTTCATGTTTTTATTCTTGTGTCTTTAAAGATACGAACAATATATTCCTTTTAAGAGAACATTGGCGGAAATATGACCTTTTATGGCAAACGTTGCCTAGAGTATAATATATTACACAAAATGTGTAAATATGACTTCATATGCAAAATGAAAGTACATTTTCTGCGCTGTACTACTTGGATTCTTGCATCATTTTTTGTAAAATTCACACTAAGGCTCAGAAAAAATATGAATGGTTATTAAAATCCAAGTCCTAATGGTAAAGAGGAATAAGAAGAAAAGAATGCTATGTCGCTTGAAATTGGATACATATACACCAAACTGAATGGAAGTTAGTAATATTCTTCACTGAATGAGCTAACGATAAAAATTGAGGATTATTTTGTCTGATATTTTGCCACAATTAAGCAAATGGGTTAATATGGGAAGTACAGGGAAATCACAAACAAATATAATTAACTAACTGAATGCTCGGGGAGGGGACGAACTTATATTTTTAATGAACACAGAGGACAGTCAACAGTGGCGAAGGGCAGTTAACTCGTGCAGAATATGTCTTACTTTGTTAGGAGGAGACAACAAGTATTAGATTATGCTTCATTTTATGAAAATTCATGCTCAACATAGCTTCTTTTTGTCATCACAATGGCTTGTAACAGTATCTAAAAATAGTTTCTTCAAAACTTTGTTATGCATTTCTTAACTGTCATGGACAGAGGGACAGACATAAACGTATACACACGAAGTGATACATGCTCTCACACACATAGAAAGGAACAGAGAGAGAGAGAGAGACAGGGAGAGAGAGAGAGAGAGAGAGTAGGGGAAGGAGGAAGAGAGGGTAGATAGGTAGACGGAAACAGAAAGTGTGTGTGTGTGTGTGTGTGTGTGTGTGTGTGTGTGTGTGTGCGTGCGTGCGTGCGTGTGTGTGTGTGTGTGAGAGAGAGAGAGAGAGAGAGAGAGAGAAAGAGGGGAAGAGAGAGAAAGTTGGGTGTAACGGGAGGAAGTATAGAGATACGATGTTATAGGGGAAGTAATGGGTCGAGGGTTATGCGAATGGGAACCTCCATTCATAAAAATTCGTAGTATGGTGATGAAGTACTTGACAACAGTAAGTTCCTCTTGACATTTGGAAACCATACTAAAACTGTTATGATTGTTGGAGGTAGCAACAGAGGTACATATAACCTCAGATGAAAATTGGTGGGTTTTGAATGCTGTATTTTGCAGAAATTCTTGTATCTTACAACAGCATTTATATCTGAAGCCTATGGAGTTTTAGAGTAATACATTTCAGAGTACATCTTGTCTATAATGTCTATAAATTGTGAAAGACCTACATGCACAAACTGGTAGAATTATTACAGGAAACGAAAAGAAACACTTCCGTTACGTAACACAAATGCCGCATGTACATCGTTTCCCTACAGGAGATCTTCATAGGGTGTGACACTGTGCTTTGCTTAGGCCCATTTTTAAAGTTGCTCCTGCTGCTTGATATGTAGTAAGCTGACAACGGAATCTGATATGCAAGAGTATTTGGACTTTTGCTAGGAGGGGTAAGTCTACATTATTGCTGGCAGTGTCCAGGTCCCTCGGAAAAGAATTACATTATGTTATGTTTAAGTCGAAGTCTCTACAGATGTTCACAGGTTTTGATGGCCGATTATGCTCTGAGTAAATTGACACGAATCTCATTTATATAGAGATATGATGCAATAGTCGAGAAGCAAGGCTCTTGAACGTACAACGATCTCCAGGAAGGAGATTATCAAACCACGTCTCATTTCAAAGACTTGTTGGCCGTCTTCCTGAAACTAGGATCCCTTAGACCAGAGAGCCGGGAAAATAAAACACTTCTCAGTATGCGCACTTTTCACTTTGAGAAAGCTGTATTACTGCAAACTGAGGACAGATTAACAGCAGCATACGATCCACAGTCAAGGATCTAGGTATTTTCATGTCCATCGTGCGGAACCTCCTACAGAGAACTGGCGCGTACCTATTCCAGTACTGGCACGATATCCGAAGGTAAAGGAACTGTCAACTAATGACTTTCACCTGTACATGGAACTCTGTCAATTGCACTTAAACAGAATCGTATAAATACCTGACCACCAAACGAGGCTTCATTTACAAGCGAAGTTATATATAACAGCTACAGTATTCAAGCTTGGTTGTTGAAAAATCTTAAGGCAGCTTGTGTGTTCCAACATCAACAGAGATCTACCATAAATGTGTGGGACTGGTGTTGTTCACGACCGATTCATTTGGCAGTAATTTCTGCCCTGTTCTGTGCAGGAAATTACCATATCTTTCTTCGTGAAATTTTGGAAAATTTCCCGCTAGCATTGAGATAAAGATTATAGCTCTAGAGTTACTGGACCCCACCACAGTTTTTCTGTCGATGTCAGTGAAGTTTTAGACAATTTTTTTCCAGTTGTTGGATTAAGAGAGGTCGACCAACAGACTGGCTCCACTTAGTTTAGACCTAAGTAGCCTGTGAAGGGAGATCTGGTGTTCACTGTAGGAGACATCGATAGGCACTTCTTAACTGGTTGCACGTTTGGCTGAGGCTGCAACCATTATTCGTGATACATCTAGTTATTCTGAATTTGTCATATTATCATTAGCACGTACATGACAGTTCTGCTCAAATTTAAACGGACAACGTTTTCAGCAACGTTTCTAAAACAATATTACTTTACGGCATTTTCAACAGCATCTCCGAACACCACTAGCGTCAAAATCTTCATGGAATCCTTGTGGGTAACAGTACACATCTAACAAGTCAGATGTACGAATGTACAGTGAGGATGTGTGCGATAACCACGAGAGTGCTCCTGCTATCATACGAAATCGCACCCCAGACATAACTTTAGGTGTAGGCGCAGTGTGCCTAGCACGCAGAAGTGCTAGTTGCAGGCCATCAACTGGCTTCCTGCTAACCGACACACGCTCATCACTGACACCCAGGCAGAACCCAGCTTTCATCAGAACGGACCGTCACGCTGTCATGTAATGAGCTCATACTTAACACCTTAAAATCGCAAATGGCGGTGGTTCAGCCTCACTGTAACTCACGCTGTATGGCGTGTGGCTCGGAGCTGTCCTTGAAGTAACCAATTTTTAACCGGTCGCTGTGACACTGTGTTGCCAGCTGCTACTCGCATTGCTGCTGCAGATGCAGTACGATGCGCCAAAGCCGTGCACCGAATACGGTAGTCTGCATGTTCTGTAGTGCCACATGGCAGTCTGGAGCCCGGTCTTCTTGCTACCGTACCTTCCAATGAACACCTCAGCCAGCAAGTACAGTGGCTGCCCAGTCTTTCTGCAATGCGCAGACACTAATGTGTGACACAATTTACCTTTGTTGCTTTTGCGGTGTATCTGTTTTATATCTGCACAGTTTTTCTGAATTCTTCTGGAAAGTAAAACATGTTTTAGTAGTAACTTTTGTGGTATAGCAACAATGAGGCAGCCTTTTTCGTGGCACAACAATACGTTACTGTACAGTAATTTCTTCATCACACCAATAAACATAATAACTACGATATCTATTCGCAAAGCATTTCACTTTCGTTTATGATGAGGTAAGTACATTGACTTCAGCAGAACTTTGCTTACAGAGGACGATAACTACGACACTTCCACAGAATTATCTTACAACAAGACGCACATTTAGTGCTACAGGACACGCATTTGAGTGATCAATTTTGTACTTAAACCTTTTATTTTTCAAGATTTTTGAATTACAAAGAAAGTTTTCCATGATACATTTCATTCCATTGCTGTAATCTGTAACACTTGAGGATATAATTACATTTATCCTCAGGGGGGTACACGCTTACTTTGTGTACCATGAGTTTGGCAAGCACAAGGAGCCCTAGCTAATATGGTATTTGCTTATACAACTTTACACATCGGTACCATATTTCTATAACACATAAATTACACAGCTATCTGATCATTTAACTGTGAGAGATAAACATTTATTTTACTACATCAGTGACACATGTTTACGCAATTACACAGTTGGATAACTTCACACTTATGAAATTGTATTTTGTCTGTACTTTGTGAACTGTTCATATTTTTTCGGAACCATTGTGATACTATGAGAGCTTTGAATGATGTGTTTGGTATGGGATCATATTTAAAGTACGTTTGAGGTTGATGACACTATTGAAATGAGCAGAGAATTTTTTTAGGTTTTGAAATTATTGGAGGAAGCTACGACGATTTTGAGAGTTGACTGAGGTGTTATGATGTTATTATTACGATGACTATGTGTATTATGCTTTTGCGGTATGTTTATGATCAATAAGCTGATACTATATGAGTTATTTGATTACGCTACGTATCTGTTATGATGAAATATTGAAGAAGTGTCGACGAATAAGGTAAGGAATAATGAGTAGTGGTTAGGGACTCTGGTTTGTGAAAAAGGTTGTTGGAAACCAAGAATCGTACTTTAAGAGTTACGAAATGCATGTAAATGCATGAATGTATTATAATGCCAACGAAAATTTTTTGGGCACTGTTATATCAATAGGATTTTGTTTCTACAGATTTGTAACTCAAATTCTTGCCCTGTGAAATATTTTTATATGAGACTGTCACTGTAGCGGAAATTGGTGTCGTAAATATTTCGGTAAGAAAGTTAAGTGACCACCTGCACATAATGCGTTTTGGGCGCCCAGCTGAGAGGTAGTCGTCTGACAAAAGAAAGCCACTAGGTGTAGAAAAAAAAAAGAGGCCATTATCCTCGCTATTGACATTCCTTTGTAGAAAGCATCGCAAATACGACACACTCATTACTTGGAAAGATACTTACATCTGCACACCTGATTATGACAAGCGTCTTTCTCGAGAATTGAGAGAATTTTTTACTACCTTATGAAATGCCATATGGCTAATGAATGATGTTTCATGCCTTCCTTTGTACATATTTGCTCATTTTCTTTAATATCTAGTTTCTAGCTACACTGCAGCATTGGTTAAAATAAAATTTAATATATGTACTAATATAGTTATTTTATGCCTACAGATCCAGTCAATAAGAAATTTATGATCTACTTCCAAGAAAACGAGGGCACATAAATAGACATTTCCCTTCACAGGAATTGCATAAATAATTTCTTTACGATTTGATAACTTATCTGCTAGTGTAAGTTCTCGTGATGCATCACTCTAGTGTTAAGATGTGACATAGGTATTAGACATGGCCATTTTTAGTGTAATATTTTTTTCTGCTTTAGCTATGTCATGTTTAGATATTTGCTGTTTGCCAGGCATAGTGTTACTGAATTTGACTTTGTATTATTCTGTTAAGCCAGTTTTACTAATGATCTATTTTTATTGTTTGCTGCACATTGCATTATATTAGTTGTAATATTGCTGCTTGCTTTGCGAATTTGAATATTTTGTTATTGGTGTTTGTATTAATTGTTTTGTGCTGCTGCATTGCCTCGTCCCTTAGTTTAGCATCTGAGCTCAGTAGATTTAAGTTAGCTTAAGAGAGGGTAGACTACATAAGAAACTGATTATGGACAATAGGGAAAAAATGCATTGAGAAGTTATATGAAAAATATTTGGGCCAAAATGAGTATTGTACACTGAGAAATAATTATTTTGAAAGAAATATGAATAGAATACAGAAAGCAGGTATAGATAGCACTTTTTGAAATAATGAAGAACGAAGGGAGATCTCCAAGAAGTAAAGAAAGTTTTGTTTGCAAGATACTGCAGTAAAACAAACCCTGTCCTTTCCCTTTCTGTTATTCCGCTGTGTTTGTGTACTCTTGTATATTTATGTTCTTCCTGTCTTTATATGTTTACCTCGTAAGACTTATGTTGTAGAATTTTTCTCATACTCAGCTACATGAACTATGATGAGGAATACTGTTATCCTCAAATATAATTTGCATTAATAATATGTTATTTACTTTGCAAAGATGTTTAGACATTATTTATTCTGTTTTGTTTTAATGCTCATGTGTGAAGTTGATATTTCAAAAGTTATTCTGATCTTTATGTATGTACCTATGTCATAATTCCTGTAACACTGATGTATATGTTTATTTCTATTCTTTTGTAAAGCCTGTTTTACTACAAATGTTATCTGTATTGTTATGTTCTTTAATGATGTATTTTGTACCTTTGTAATTGTATTCGCATGTTATAAAATTTATAATTGTATAGACACCAGTTCTTCAAATGAAGTATCATTCCATTGCACACGTTTTTGTTGGTCATAATATATGCACAGTATGTGAGCAGTTGGGACTGTTAGTGTTTGCACGTGTGTTAATAATTCAGCAAGGGACTGGATAACAGCATTGCTGGTTGTAAGGACATTTCAAACAAATTTTTTGTGGGTGGACAAGTGGTGGTTTATGGACTTGCTATATTCTCCGCAAGAGTCTTCGATGGTGATTGTGCACCTGCACAGTCGCAACAAGTGGCTGCTGGCCGTCTCTACATGGACTACAGTGGGTCTGCATCTTTGATGGCCCACCAATACCATTAATTCTACAAGGACTGCAGTGGGTCTGCACCCCTGGTGGCCCACCAATACTGTAATCTCTACCAGGACTACAGTGGGTCTACTCTGTGATGACCTACCTACCAATATTCTTCAAAACTTCTACTGACTCCGCTGTGGGTTTGCTCTGTTGTGGCGCATTACCTGTCTGCATGTCGAGAGTCAGCACTGTCTTTCCGTTGGAAGGTCAGCACTACTTCTTCAAGACTGCATGGTAATCCACTACTTCTGTGTGCATTTTCATTTACTGCTCAGACTTTGAGAAAAACACTGCAATTTTACTGTGACGAATGATGAGGACTGTCTTTATGGACTGTGAGAAAATTTTAGCTTTTGACCAACATTGTATCAATAAGTGTGTGCAATTGATATCTTTGTTATTGTAATTATGAAAAATTTTATCAAATCATTATTGGCCACTGACCAAAACAATTTGTAAAATTTTTTGTGGGGAGCATGGGGGCTATGTAAGTAGGCTGTTTATGTTTTCTTATTGGTAACGCCACGTAGTGCTCTATATGAAAAATCACTGGTTGTGCTGTGTTCAGTCTGTGGGTAGTTTGCATTGTTGTCTGCCATTGTAGTGTTGGGCAGCGGCAGCTAGATGTGAACAGCGCGTAGCGTTGCGCAATTGGAGGTGAGCCGCCAGCAGTGGTGGATGTGGGGAGAGAGATGGCGGAGTTTGGAAATTTATAAGATTGGATGTCATGATCTGTTATGTATATTATGATTTTGCAACACTATTAAGGTAAATACATTGTTTGTTCTCTACTAAAATCTTTCATTTCCTAACTATGCCTATCAGTAGTTAGTGCCTTCCGTAGTTTGAATCTTTTATTTAGCTGGCAGTAGTGGCGCTCGCTGTTTTACAGTAGTTGGAGTAACGAAGATTTTTGGTGAGGTAAGTGATTTGTGAAAGGTATAGGTTAATGTTACTCAGGGCCATTCTTTTGTAGGAATTTTTGAAAGTCAGATTGCGTTGCGCTAAAAGCATTGTGTGTCAGTTTAAGGACAGTCACGTATAAATGTTCAAAGGGGACGTTTGAAGAGAACATTCAGCTTTTCGTAGCCCTATTACACGACCGCGTTCAAACTCAGTGAGGTGTTGATAATGACGTCTTTGTGGCCTTAAAAGATCAAATTTCGAAGGTAACTAACGTTCAAGACCTTTACAGCCCGTATTTAAAGCAAACCTGATTTGCATCCTCATAGTGCCGCTACTAGAGACATCCTAATGCGAATCACGCGAAATCTGAACAAACATCATCTTCCAGATGTTGAAACATGTCCACCAACTTTCGCTTATGTCGCAAAAGTTCTTCTAGATGTTGCGATTGTTTTTCTGCCAGTGTACATGCGCCCTATGTGTGTGTTGTTAAACACTTGGTTTCGCAGAGACACATGGATAAAAATTATTTTACCACTTGGATTAATTGTGAAACATAGCTGAGTATCGTAATACTTGCTTTCAGAATGAATTGTGTATGTGTGTGTGTGTGTGTGTGTGTGTGTGTGTGTGTGTGTGTGTGTGACTCCATATGATAGTTTTAAGTTTAGTAGGGAAGACGGTTAAAGTTCCCAATATATATTGGCACTAGGACTACGCAATATTTATCGCTATTTAAGATGGACTACGGCCACCGTCTCTCATCAATGCATTGCCAACGGCTACCATATAGCATTAGCAACTCGTCAGTTAAATTTTTCATGTCAGTTCTTTGTAGCGTTTAGAAGAATAGTGATTCTATTACACGGGAAAGCACTGCTATAGATCGTAGCTAGTCATCTATTGTTCATGTCGGTGGAGATTAATAAATTTTGGTAACACAGTTTGCTGTTTGATATGCTGTCAGAGACCGTTTTGAAAGATGAGTATGAGACTACCTCGATGTAATGATCCTAGTTTCGGCTATTTAATTGAATCCAAGGGTAAAGACAATTTAGAAGTCGACGACGATGTAACAGATTTGCTTCAGTAGATCACTGCACTGGAAGTGGAATAAAAAAGTTGATTCATAGTAGCTGTAAACACTATTACTCGTAGGTGAGTTACTGTTGAAGTAGTTACGACTAGACTGTGTTCAGTATTTAATCTCCTTTCGTTTTTCAAATGAATTAATGTGTAATCGAATTAATTATGTGCTATACTTAATTGAATCTCATATTTCTCGACCTCTGACCTACAGAACACTCTGCATTTTCATTCAATGATAAACAACATAGTAATAATTCTATTATTATAGGAGTAATTGAGAAACACTTGATTTTTAGGATAACGCTACATTGGCTGAAAATATTTTCCCTTTATAAAGTCTTGCGAGGGTCTATACACGAGCGCTGATTCAATTACAACTCTAATAAGCTATTATCTCCAATTAATCGATCACAGTCTAGCTAGCTAAATAATTTACACACAACCTCTTACGGTTATACTGATCAATTTTTAATGAACAGGCGGTTCTTTTTCTCCTTATTGTTGCTAGATAGTTAATAATCCACTGCACTGAATATGAGGGTCTGCTGAGAATCCTTCTAGTGTGACGGGCAAACGATAAGAGGAGACATGCAACAACAAGCCATTCTCTCTTCCTCCACACAGAAACAATAAACACTATTTCCAGACTGAAAGAGAGCCGACTGCTGCAAATGTTCTATGAAATAATCAACTCCGAAACACAGTATCTTTAATACTACCGGAAAATACATAATTTCATGGTGAGTAGTCTGGACAGTCCGTTGTGATATGAATATAGCTTAGTAATTACTTTTCATTGATTTTCAACGCACTGTTTTGCCCATTTGTCTGAAATTATTTTGATGTAATAGAATACTTTCGGTGTGTTATTAACAGTTGCGAACCAAATCTTATGTCGAAACTCTTTAATCTTTGTGTGAAAAGTTGCAGCAAGTAGGAAAAGTTTCCAGTGGACGTAATTTTCTTCCTTTTTCTTAATCATGGTGTCATCAGGGTGAAGGGATCCAGAGGATCAGTAGAAACATATGTAAAACTCATCAGATTCAGAGAGCTGTGCAAGCGAAGGCGCCAGACCAACCAAAGCAAGAGTAGGAGGAACGACGCATAACTTCTGTAGCCTTCCTACTTTAAGTGGGATGTGTTTCTTTAAAAGTTTGTAGAATTATGAAGGAGCACAAAGTCTACATTATCTCTCCAGCAAACGGTCAGGATGGCAGCTACTCTGAGATGCGTGAAAAATGATCTGGTTCTACGAAAGGGGGGTATGTATGGAAAAGATTGACAGTGCGGCAAAAGTTATACCTCTCAAGCAATACGGAACTGTAAAAGGGTGGTGCATTATACATCAGTGACACACACGCTTGCTACGGCCCCACAGCACAGCCGTGACTGAACGATGTATTTCCACTGCCCATACCATAGGTTACGGGAACCTTCAAATAATAGCAACAGTCTCATCGTACTGCGATTCAGCGGTCAACAGAAATGTGGAAATACAATTAGCAGACAACCTGCTTACCCGAGACGAGGGTTTCTGGCTCTACAAATCATAGGAAACAGTCATTTTACTTCGGCTCTCAAAGAGGAATCATTATTCGGAGTATTCGCTTACTGGAATCTCAACACATGGCATCCATTTTAATAATCAAGCAAATATTCCTAAACACTGTGGATTTTCTTACTAGGCGCTTGATGAAGTTTCCTCTCAGACCCATAATGTTTTATGTACATCTGTCAATTGTCCCATCGCTGACGCATATGCATTTAATCCACAGTATATCGTTGGGTCAAATTATTCTAATTTAGTCTATGACTCACCTTGAACTTGGTTGTACAGTTATTAGACAAAGTATCGTAAGAATATATAGTAGCGGATGCACACCATGAAGTTGATAGAATAACATATGTTTTATCTGAAATATCGACGACCTTAAACCGATTTTTTTTTCTTTTGCTATCGTTTCCGCCTGCTATCGTCCACGAAGATTTTTATCTCTTCCCTGATTGCATTTTTCTCTTTTGACAGTAGATTTTTATTTTGGCTAACTGTGTTTCTTTTCCCTGTTTTGATCATTTGCAGGGAGGACGTGGAACTGGCGTAGTAAGCGAAAGAAGGTTTTTAGTAATTTAAACTTTTTCTCTGAAAGCTTGTCGATCCTGAATGTCATCAAATGAAATTTCAGCTTCCTGTAAATCCTTTTTAACTTGGCTTGCCATTTTCTATACGATTTTGTTTTGAAATTGATGAATGTGTGCGGGTTCGTTCTTTCCAGATGACCGAAAAACATCATTCTCCGCTTTCTCGTGCTGGTAACACTGTCTTCTGTATGTTCGTATAATTCGCAGCTGTGTCTTCGGCGGAATTCTCCGTTTTCTTTGAGAGGGCCAAGGCTTTTCCTCGTAATTTTCCGGTCTATTAATTTAAGTTTTCGTAGTGGTCCTTTCTTCGTCATGTTTAAACATTCTGATGCATACAAAGCTGACGGTCTAATTACGGTGTTATACTGATGAAGTTTTGGGTTTAAACACAGCTTTTGCTTTTGTTTAAGTCTTTGCGCAGATGAAAAGCCCCTTCTAGTTTAGAGCACCTACTTTCTACAAATGCATTTTCTGAACCGTTAGGTGTAATTATTTCTCCAAGATATTTAAATTTCTTCGGCTGCTTGATTTTCTATTGTTGTATTTCAATATGAGGACGAACGTGTTTGATATTTCTGATGATTTCAGTTTTGTTAAACGCTATTTTTAGGCCAGTCTTAGCAGCAACTGATTGTAGGCTGGACACTTGAACCTTAACTTCTTCAATATCATTTTCAATGAGTGCCAGATCATTATCAAAAGCCAAACAGCTTCCACTGAGGCCATTTCTTTTATGTCCTATTAGAATCCCATAACCTGGCGGTACGGTTGTTTTCCACTCTCTATCTTTCTCAGGACACAGCTGAAAAGCAATGGTGAAAGCAGGTTACCTTGTCTCACCCCTTTACAGATTTCAAATGGTTCTGATAGTTCGCCTCCGAACTTGACCTTTGACACTGTGTTATTTAAAGTGGCGTTTTAAGATTGATTTTTTCCTATCTAGACCAACTTCAGCATGGGTATTCCTTGTTGTTTCTCGATCAATTGAGTCATACGCTTTATGAAAATCGACAAAGGTCACAAAAAACGTTTTTGATCTTGTTTTGGCGTATGATATAACAGTTTTCGGGTTACGGATCTGCTCTCCACAGGATCTTGATGTCATGAAACCAGCTTGATATTCCCCCAATTGTTGATCTAAGACGGATTCAGCTCTGTTTAACAACAGTCTGGAAAAGATCTTGTACGTGTACAACTACATCTATACACCGCAAGCCACCTGACGGTGTGTGGCGGAGGGTACCCTGAGTACCTCTATCGGTTCTCCCTTCTATTCCAGTCTCGTATTGTTCGTGGAAAGAATGATTGTCGGTATGCTTCTGTGTGGGCTCTAATCTCTCTAATTTTATCCTCATGGTCTCTTCGCAAGATATACGTAGGAGGGAGCAATATACTGCTTGACTTTTCGGTGAAGGTATGTTCTCGAAACTTTAACAAAAGCCCATACCGAGCTACTGAGCGTCTATCCTGCAGAGTCTTCCACTGGAGTTTATCTATCATCTCCATAACGCTTTCCGATTACTATATGATCCTGTAACAAAGCGCGCTGCTCTCCGTTGGATCTTCTCTATCCCTTCTATCAACCCTCTTTGGTAGCAAAGAGATTACTCGGTTATTATTCAGATCACTCCTATCGCCTTTTTTATGAAGTGGGTGAATAATTGCTACGGTCCAATCTGAAGGTAGAGCTTCAATTTCCCAAATCTGCACTATTAAATAATGGAGATATTTTATTTTATCATGATCTGCGTATTTCCAAATTTCAGCCAGGATGCGCTCCTCACCTCCAGATTTGTTATTTTTCAAGCCTTGTATAGTATTCATGATTTCATCTAATGTGGGAGGGGGGAATATCTGCATGAGGAACAGCAGGATAGAAATCAAGCGTTTCATTTTGATTTTCAGCATTCAGTAGGAATGAAAAGAAATTTCCAAAAGCTGCTGCACATGATGTGTCATTCAAATTTAATTCTCCATCGAGTCCTCTTATATGTAACGTAAGAGGTTTAAACTTCGATAGTTGTGATTTTAAATGGTTTATAAAATTCCCGAGTGTGACGTCTTCTAAAATTCGCTTCTATTTCATCGATTTGTTTTTTGTTGAAGAGTCTCTTAGTTGTTCTCAATACTTTTGATGTATCTTTCCTAACATCAAGAAGTTTTCGTGATTTTCGGAGGTTTTCTTGCTATTCCATTTTATCCAAGTCTGTCTTCGCTTTTCAATTGCCTCATTACCATCTTCGTTCCACCATAAGTGTTTATATTTTTATTGGTCAGTATAGTTTCAGTGGCTGATTTTACCATGGCTTCTTTAAAGCTGTTCCAGTCTGTTTTATTTGGTTTGCTGTGTAGAATTTCTGTAAATTTGTTGTTGACATCTTTCAGTTTACTTATATCAAATTTAGGAGGTGTGCTTTTTCTTGAAATATTGGAATAGTTCTTTCGGCTATCTGGGATGATAATCATTTTTACGAGAGACAAGTCATGGTCAGAATTAATGTTGGCAGTCCTCAAAACTTTAAAATTGAAAATTTCCTTGGTGGATGTCTTAGAAATAGCTACATGGTCCAGCTGGAATTCTCCAAACATGGCGTTGAGGTGTTTACAAATTTTGGCTTCTCGAGGTAAATGCTTGAAGGCTGTGTATTTTAAAAGAACATCACAGTTCATACAAATATCAATTAGTCGGTCACCATTTTTATTTGTTCTTTTATATACATCCCCCATGAACCATGGACCTTGCCATTGGTGGGGAGGCTTGCGTGCCACAGCGATACAGATGGCCGTATCGTAGGTGCAACCACAACGGAGGGGTATCTGTTGAGAGGCCAGACAAACATGTGGTTCCTGAAGAGGGGTAGCAGCCTTTTCAGTAGTTGCAGGGGTAACAGTCTGGATGATTGACTGATCTAGCCTTGTAACATTAACCAAAACGGCCTTGCTGTGCTGGTACAGCGAACGGCTGAAAGCAAGGGGAAACTGCAGCCGTAATTTTTCCCGAGGACATGCAGCTTTACTGTATGATTAAATGATGATGGCGTCCTCTTGGGTAAAATATTCCGCAGGTAAAATAGTCCCTCATTTGGATCTCCGGGCGGCGACTACTCAAGAGGACGTCGTTATCAGGAGAAAGAAAACTGGCATTCTACGGATCGGAGCGTGGAATGTCAGATCCCTTAATTGGGCAAGTTGGTTAGAAAATTTAAAAAGGGAAATGGAGAGGTTAAAGTTAGATATAGTGGGAATTAGTGAAGTTCGGTGGCAGGAGGAACAAGACTTTTGGTCAGGTGATTACAGGGTTATAAATACAAAATCAAATAGGGGAAATGCAGGGGTAGGTTTAATAATGAATAAAAAAATAGGAGTGCGGGTTAGCTACTACAATCAGCGTAGTGAACGCATTATTGTGGGCAAGATAGACACAAAGCCCATGCCTACTACAGTAGTACAAGTTCATATGCCAACTAGCTCTGCAGATGATGAAGAAATTGATGAAATGTATGACGAGATAAAAGAAATTATTCAGGTAGTGAAGGGACATGAAAATTTAATAGTCATGGGTGACTGGAATTCGTCAGTAGGAAAAGGGAGAGAAGGAAACATAGTTGATGAATATGGATTGGGGGGAAGAAATGAAAGAGGAAGCCGCATTGTAGAATTTTGCACAGAGCATATCTTAATCATAGGTCACACTTGGTTCAAGAATCATAAAAGAAGGTTGTATACCTGGAAGAATCCTGGAGATACTAAAAGGTATCAGATAGATTATATAATGGTAAGACAGAGATTTAGGAACCAGGTTTTAAATTGTAAGACATTTCCAGGGGCAGATGTGGATTCTGACCACAATCTATTGGTTATGAACTGCAGATTGAAACTGAAGAAACTGCAAAAAGGTGGGAATTTAAGGAGATGGGACCTGGATAATCTGAAAGAACCAGAGGTTGTAGAGAGTTTCAGGGAGAGCATAAGGGAACAATTGATAAGAACAGGGGAAAGAAATACAGTAGAAGAAGAATGGGTAGCTCTGAGGGATGAAGTAGTGAAGGCAGCAGAGGATCAAGTAGGTAAAAAGACGAGGGCTAATAGAAATCCTTGGGTAACAGAAGAAATGTTGAATTTAATTGATGAAAGGAGAAAATATAATAATGCAGTAAATGAAGCAGGCAAAAAGGAATACAAACGTCTCAAAAATGAGATCGACAGGAAGTGCAAAATGGCTAAGCAGGGATGGCTAGAGGACAAATGTAAATATGTAGAGGCTTGTCTCACTAGGGGTAAGATAGATACTGCCTACAGGAAAATTAAAGAGACCTTTGGAGAGAAGAGAACCATTTGTATGAATATCAAGAGCTCAGATGGCAACCCAGTTCTAAGCAAAGAAGGGAAGGCAGAGAGGTGGAAGGAGTATATAGAGGGTTTATACAAGGGCGATGTACTTGAGGACAATATTATGGAAATGGAAGAGGATGTAGATGAAGATGAAATGGGAGATAAGATACTGCGTGAAGATTTTGACAGAGCACTGAAAGACCTGAGTCGAAACGAGGCGCCGGGAGTAGACAACATTCCATTAGAACTACTGATGGCCTTGGGAGAGCCAGTCATGACAAAACTCTACCATCTGGTGAGCAAGATGTATGAGACAGGCGAAATACCCACAGACTTCAAGAAGAATTTAATAATTCCAATCCCAAAGAAAGCAGGTGTTGACAGATGTGAAAATTACCGAACTATCAGTTTAATAAGTCACAGCTGCAAAATACTAACGCGAATTCTTTACAGACGAATGGAAAAACTGGTAGAAGCGGACCTCGGGGAAGATCAGTTTGGATTCCGCAGAAATTTTGGAACACGTGAGGCAATACTAACCTTACGACTTATCTTAGAAGAAAGATTAAGAAAAGGCAAACCTACGTTTCTAGCATTTGTAGACTTAGAGAAAGCTTTTGACAACGTTAACTGGAATACTCTCTTTCAAATTCTGAAGGTGGCAGGGGTAAAATACAAGGAGCGAAAGGCTATTTACAATTTGTACAGAAACCTGATGGCAGTTATAAGAGTTGAGGGACGTGAAAGGGAGGCAGTGGTTGGGAAGGGAGTGAGACAGGGTTGTAGCCTCTCCCCGATGTTATTCAATCTGTATATTGAGCAAGCAGTAAATGGAACAAAAGAAAAATTCGGAGTAGGTATTAAAATTCATGGAGAAGAAGTAAAAACTTTGAGGTTCGCCGATGACATTGTAATTCTGTCAGAAACAGCAAAGGACTTGGAAGAGCAGTTGAACGGAATGGACAGTGTCTTGAAAGGAGGATATAAGATGAACATCAACAAAATCAAAACGAGGATAATGGACTGTAATCAAATTAAATCGGGTGATGCTGAGGGGATTAAATTAGGAAATGAGACTTAAAGTAGTAAAGGAGTTTTGCTATTTAGGGAGTAATATAACTGACAATGGTCGAAGTAGAGGGGATATAAAATGTAGACTGGCAATGGCAAGGAAATCGTTTCTGAAGAAGAGAAATTTGTTAACATCGAGTATAGATTTGTGTGTCAGGAAGTCGTTTCTGAAAGTATTTGTATGGAGTGTAGCCATGTATGGAAGTGAAACATGGACGATAAATACACTCCTGGAAATGGAAAAAAGAACACATTGACACCGGTGTGTCAGACCCACCATACTTGCTCCGGACACTGCGAGAGGGCTGTACAAGCAATGATCACACGCACGGCACAGCGGACACACCAGGAACCGCGGTGTTGGCCGTCGAATGGCGCTAGCTGCGCAGCATTTGTGCACCGCCGCCGTCAGTGTCAGCCAGTTTGCCGTGGCATACGGAGCTCTATCGCAGTCTTTAACACTGGTAGCATGCCGCGACAGCGTGGACGTGAACCGTATGTGCAGTTGACGGACTTTGAGCGAGGGCGTATAGTGGGCATGCGGGAGGCCGGGTGGACGTACCGCCGAATTGCTCAACACGTGGGGCGTGAGGTCTCCACAGTACATCGATGTTGTCGCCAGTGGTCGGCGGAAGGTGCACGTGCCCGTCGACCTGGGACCGGACCGCAGCGACGCACGGATGCACGCCAAGACCGTAGGATCCTACGCAGTGCCGTAGGGGACCGCACCGCCACTTCCCAGCAAATTAGGGACACTGTTGCCCCTGGGGTATCGGCGAGGACCATTCGCAACCGTCTCCATGAAGCTGGGCTACGGTCCCGCACACCGTTAGGCCGTCTTCCGCTCACGCCCCAACATCGTGCAGCCCGCCTCCAGTGGTGTCGCGACAGGCGTGAATGGAGGGACGAATGGAGACGTGTCGTCTTCAGCGATGAGAGTCGCTTCTGCCTTGGTGCCAATGATGGTCGTATGCGTGTTTGGCGCCGTGCAGGTGAGCGCCACAATCAGGACTGAATACGACCGAGGCACACAGGGCCAACACCCGGCATCATGGTGTGGGGAGCGATCTCCTACACTGGCCGTACACCACTGGTGATCGTCGAGGGGACACTGAATAGTGCACGGTACATCCAAACCGTCATCGAACCCATCGTTCTACCATTTCTAGACCGGCAAGGGAACTTCCTGTTCCAACAGGACAATGCACGTCCGCATGTATCCCGTGCTACCCAACGTGCTCTAGAAGGTGTAAGTCAACTACCCTGGCCAGCAAGATCTCCGGATCTGTCCCCCATTGAGCATGTTTGGGACTGGATGAAGCGTCGTCTCACGCGGTCTGCACGTCCAGCACGAACGCTGGTCCAACTGAGGCGCCAGGTGGAAATGGCATGGCAAGCCGTTCCACAGGACTACATCCAGCATCTCCACGATCGTCTCCATGGGAGAATAGCAGCCTGCATTGCTGCGAAAGGTGGATATACACTGTACTAGTGCCGACATTGTGCATGCTCTGTTGCCTGTGTCTATGTGCCTGTGGTTCTGTCAGTGTGATCATGTGATGTATCTGACCCCAGGAATGTGTCAATAAAGTTTCCCCTTCCTGGCACAATGAATTCACGGTGTTCTTATTTCAATTTCCAGGAGTGTAGTTTGGACAAGAAGAGAATAGAAGCTTTCGAAATGTGGTGCTACAGAAGAATGCTGAAGGTGGGTAGATCACGTAACTAATGAGGAGGTATTGAATAGGATAGGGGAGAAGAGAAGTTTGTGGCACAACTTGACTAGAAGAAGGGATCGGTTGGTAGGACATGTCTTGAGGCATCAAGGGATCACAAATTTAGCATTGGAGGGCAGCGTGGAGGGTAAGAATCGTGTAGGGAGACCAAGAGATCAATACACTAAGCAGATTCAAAAGGATGTAGGTTGCAGTAGGTACTGGGAGATGAAGAAGCTTGCACAGGATAGAGTAGCATGGAGAGCTGCATCAAACCAGTCTGAGGACTGAAGACCACAACAACAACAACAACATATACAGGGTAGTTGTGGTGTCAGCGCCAGACACCACACTTGCTAGGTGGTAGCCTTTAAATTGACCGCGGTCCGTTAGTATACGTCGGACCCGCGTGTCACCATTATCAGCGATTGCTGACCGAGCGCCGCCACACGGCAGGTCTAGTCTACAGAGACTCTCTAGCACTCGCCCAAATTGTACAACCGACTTTGCTAGCGATGGCTCACTGTCTACATACGCTCTCATTTGCAGAGACGACAGTTTAGCATAGCCTTCAGCTACGTCATTTGCTACGACCTAGCAAGGCGCCATATTCAGTTACTAACAGATAATATTGTGAAACATGTACCGTCAAGAGCGACGTTCATCATTAACGGATAAAAGTTAAGTATCAAACTAATTATGTCTGCTTTATGAATTCTCATTCCTTGTCATGTTCCAGACCTCATGCCAGTATAGTTCTTCCCTCCTGAAGCCAGCCTGCCTGAGCTAAAACGCGTGCATTTCGGCTTCAACTCGTAACACGGTGTTGGCTCTTCTGCCAACACAAAAGTAGTCACAAAAGTAGTCTACCAATTTGTGCACTAAAATCGCTCATCAAAATTATGGAATGGTGTTTTGGAACTTTGTCAATTGTTTCTTCAAGTTTTTCCCAGTTTACTATCGTATAAGCTTTATTCATAGATTTGAAGGACAGTGTTGACATTCTTCCACAACTTGAAGAGAAATCCAAGACTGAATCGATCATTTTCTTGTTGACAATAAAGCAAGTGCCTAGATGTGGTATATTTTTGTTACTCTCTTTGCTAGGTTTTCCATTGAATATTCTAAAGCCTTCTCATTCAAAACAACATTGATCTGTTCAAATGGTTCAAATGGCTCTGAGCACTATGGGACCTTAGAACTAGTTAAACCTAACTAACCTAAGGACATCACACACATCCATGCCCGAGGCAGGATTCGACCCTGCGACCGTAGCGGTCTCGCGGTTCCAGACTGCAGCGCCAAAACCGCGCGGCCACTTCGGCCGGCTAACATTGATCTGTGAATCTGGTCTCCTGTACAGCTGATATCATTACATTTTTTCTCTTAGGTATGTCTAGCGTTTGTTTCAGTTTTCCTACTTGAAGAAGAGAGTTTATGCACTCCTGGAAATGGAAAAAAGGACACATTGACACCGGTGTGTCAGACCCACCATACTTGCTCCGGACACTGCGAGAGGGCTGTACAAGCAATGATCACACGCACGGCACAGCCGACACACCAGGAACCGCGGTGTTGGCCGTCGAATGGCGCTAGCTGCGCAGCATTTGTGCACCGCCGCCGTCAGTGTCAGCCAGTTTGCCGTGGCATACGGAGCTCCATCGCAGTCTTTAACACTGGTATCATGCCGCGACAGCGTGGACGTGAACCGTATGTGCAGTTGACGGACTTTGAGCGAGGGCGTATAGTGGGCATGCGGGAGGCCGGGTGGACGTACCGCCGAATTGCTCGACACGTGGGGCGTGAGGTCTCCACAGTACATCGATGTTGTCGCCAGTGGTCGGCGGAAGGTGCACGTGCCCGTCGACCTGGGACCGGACCGCAGCGACGCACGGATGCACGCCAAGACCGTAGGATCCTACGCAGTGCCGTAGGGGACCGCACCGCCACTTCCCAGCAAATTAGGGACACTGTTGCTCCTGGGGTATCGGCGAGGACCATTCGCAACCGTCTCCATGAAGCTGGGCTACTGTCCCGCACACCGTTAGGCCATCTTCCGCTCACGCCCCAACATTGTGCAGCCCGCCTCCAGTGGTGTCGCGACAGGCGTGAATGGAGGGACGAATGGAGACGTGTCGTCTTCAGCGATGAGAGTCGCTTCTGCCTTGGTGCCAATGATGGTCGTATGCGTGTTTGGCGCCGTGCAGGTGAGCGCCACAATCAGGACTGCATACGACCGAGGCACACAGGGCCAACACCCGGCATCATGGTGTTGGGAGCGATCTCCTACACTGGCCGTACACCACTGGTGATCGTCGAGGGGACACTGAATAGTGCACGGTACATCCAAACCGTCATCGAACCCATCGTTCTACCATTCCTAGACCGGCAAGGGAACTTGCTGTTCCAACAGGACAATGCACGTCCGCATGTATCCCGTGCCACCCAACGTGCTCTAGAAGGTGTAAGTCAACTACCCTGGCCAGCAAGATCTCCGGATCTGTCCCCCATTGAGCATGTTTGGGACTGGATGAAGCGTCGTCTCACGCGGTCTGCACGTCCAGCACGAACGCTGGTCCAACTGAGGCGCCAGGTGGAAATGGCATGGCAAGCCGTTCCACAGGACTACATCCAGCATCTCTACGATCGTCTCCATGGGAGAATAGCAGCCTGCATTGCTGCGAAAGGTGGATATACACTGTACTAGTGCCGACATTGTGCATGCTCTATTGCCTGTGTCTATGTGCCTGTGGTTCTGTCAGTGTGATCATGTGATGTATCTGACCCCAGGAATGTGTCAATAAAGTTTCCCCTTCCTGGGACAATGAATTCACGGTGTTCTTATTTCAATTTCCAGGAGTGTATGTTGATAACGTCTCAACTGGTCTCTCTCACTGTAAATATTGCCTGTACGCAGATGATCAACAGTAGTTAAGTGAAAACCCCACAAACTTGTATGGAGCCATCCAGCATGTAAATGCTGATTTACATGCCTTGTCTCACTGGGCGCAGAAATTAGGTGTGAAATTTAGCAGATCTAGAACACTAGCAACCATAGTCGCTCATAAAACACTCAATAACTCTCAGTACAGAGAATCTCTTCCACTATTAATCCTGAACAGCACAGAAATAACCTTTCCTGCTGCTGAAAGTCACTTCGGAATAGTTCTGGACCGTCACCTAGACTGGAGTGAACACACAATCGCAGTCTCTAAGAAGATGTCAACGTGACTTCATTCTCTAGAGAAATATAAAAAAGTTTTTCTGTTGGAGCTTAAAAAGAAGCTCGTAGAGTCACTTACACTCCCTACACTAGACCATGGTGAAGCTATTCTCTAAGGACTTTCATAAGAAAGCACACGCAGCTTGGAACTGGCGAAGACTGCCTGTGCATAATACATTTGTGCCACTCGTATTTAGACCATTTCACTCGTGCCTACAAACAATTATCATGACTGCGTGCCAATAAGCGTAAAGACTATCGTACCCTTTGCTTGCTCTATCGCCTTCTCAATCGCCAACTTTTACGCCACTGTCTGAACAGCAACCAGCAGAAATGCCCGTTCTCAACACAGTAAAATGCTATCTGAACCAGCACCTAACACTGCCATATTCTCTAAATCATTCTTCGTATCAGGAACCTGACCCTGGAACAATCTTACACAAAATATCAGAGAAACAAAATCCCTTCTAAGCTTCAAAAGACTGCTAATGGCCCACCTTCTGTCACAATAGCTATCTACCCCATACTCAGATCCTCAGCTTAGTCTCGAAAATTCCCTCTACCCCACAATTCCTCTCCCCCCCCCCTCCCCTTGTCAGTAGAGTTCTCTATCTTCCACAAACTATCAGAGAAACCAAATCCCTTTCAAGCTTCAAAGGACAGCTAATGGCCCGCCTTCTACCACAATAGCCATCTATCCTATATTCAGATCTTACCACCACCTCTTGTTAGCAGGGTTTCGATTTTTATTTTATTGTTTAGTATCTTCTACTGTCACAGTGATTTCAGTCTTCTCCCTCATCTATATTGCTTTTACTCCTCATAACTCTAATCATAGGCTAAAGTGTACTGGAATAATTTATACTGTATAATCCCTACCATTCACTACTGTTATTATTATTATTATTACTATTATTATTATAACTATGATTATTGTTCTTATTATTAAGCTTCAACTATTATTATATTACCATTATCATTGTTAATGTTACTATGAGTGTTACCACAGTGAACTTTCTTGGAACCTTCTTCTGCTCACATGTAAGAGTGGGCCTTAAGGCCCTAATCTGGTCAAGCTAAATTAGAAATAAATAAATAAATAAGTATTAGATGATTTCAACAAAAAAGGAAGGCAACTTAATAACTAAGTAATACTATTTGCTGTCGAGTCCGAATCGAATAAAGATAAAAGATCAAGCAATTATGATCAAGGAGTTATAAAACTCATAAAAGTGACATTATGGAATGGTGCCTAGATGCTATAAGTGAGGACCTCTGAAATTTGCAGTTAAGGAAACAAACAGTAAGAAACTGTCAGCGAGTGCTAGACAGACCGCGCCGGATCAAACGAAAATATTGGCGGAGAGAGTGGATTACGTTCATTCTGCTACGGATACGTTGATGAGGTGTCACCCAGGAAGCCAAAAGACGACATTTAAGCAGCGACGACGACGAGAAATATTCCTGCACGGTCTTCTGCAACTCACGCTTGGCCAAGTAATGTTAACATTTACGAAGCGTCGGTTTTCACACCATGAAAGTTACTTATTGACCAAATCCAGAAAACAGCATCAGTATTACATCTACATCTACATCCACATCTATACTCCGCGAGCCACCTTACGGGGTGTGGCGGAGGGTACTTATTGTACCACTATCTGATCCCCCCTTCCCTGTTCCATTCACGAATTGTGCGTGGGAAGAACGACTGCTTGTAAGTCTCCGTATTTGCTCTAATTTCTCGGATCTTTTCGTTGTGATCATTACGCGAGATATATGTCGGCGGTAGTAATATGTTGCCCATCTCTTCCCGGAATGTGCTCTCTCGTAATTTCGATAATAAACCTCTCCGTATTGCGTAACGCCTTTCTTGAAGTGTCCGCCACTGGAGCTTGTTCAGCATCTCCGTAACGCTCTCGCGCTGACTAAATGTCCCCATGACGAATCGCTCTGCTTTTCGCTGGATCATGTCTATCTCTTCTATTAATCTTAATTAGATAGCGAGGACCGCGTACTAAGAATGAAAAGGCAGCGAACGGACGTATGTCTTCCGCTTTTTCACTTGACGTCGAGCGCTCATCTCCAAAAGGTAGCATGAAGGAAATACCATGTGAAATCCACGTTACACACACTGAGGGACGAAAACTGGACTAATGCCTTAATTAGATTAGAATTTATTTTGCTATAACAAGCTGATTTTTAATTATTTGTTTTTAAAAAGCAGATTTTCCTACATTTTTCACTTGAAAATGTTAAATAATTTGTTTTTATAGTCAAATGTCATACTATGTATTTATATGAATTACTTTTGCTTTAGAAATAAGTGTCGAATTACAGTTTAAAATTACCTGTTTCTTTAAAAGTCTTACAATTTAAAATAGATAGTAATTTTTCATTAGGATAGGTGTTACATGACTAAACTATCTCATAATGGAGATAAGAAGAAACTGTCACAGCAGTAATATTACCTACACTAAATGAATATGATACAACTGACAACCATTTGCATTATAACAGACCCTGTATACCAGAATTTTAAGTAATAAAACAAATACTGCGCAAAAGACTATAAGATTACTAGCATTCATTCAATAAATTATATGATTTTGCTATAACCAGCAGCTTTTTAATCATTTGTTAAAAAAAACAGATTTTTGTTAAAACTGACCCCAGGCCTCCTACTTTCAAACTTCCGCTGAATTAGAGAGACATGACGTAAGCCAAAGTTTTTATACAATATAAGATTGCCGGTACAAATCGATAAATTCATCAGCATGCTCTTAGACCTCTCCATTGAAAAGACGTTCAGTTTGTAGTATAGTGACTCATTCAGGTGAACTTGGAGTGCTGATACGACCGACGTTACACACTGCTCCAGTGCTTGTTATGCAACCTGCGTAATATTCTGGCGGCGCCCAGACCTCCCGGTGTATGCAATGTCACGCTCACAGCGGCCGGCGTACGCTGTTGTCGGTGAATGCGGACAAACAAAGTTCCCTTTGCGAGCGCTTAAGGCCAACTTTATATACGGCCGCACCTGTGAATGGGGGGCGACGGTGGCGCCAGGGGCCACTCGGCGGCGGTCGCTGATGGTGCGCGGGTAATCGCGGCTCAGCCCCTGATTGGCGGCACATACGATTTGCATACAGAGCAGATCAGCCGCTGCCGGCGCCCGCGTCCGTGCGCAAATTCTGCCGGCTGGGCCCCAGCGTGGGGTGGGCGCCGTGTCAAGCGGTGGAAGGCGTGTGAAGTGGAATCCGTGGCTGAAGAGCTCTTTACAAGATGTATGTGGAGGAAGTTATTTCCTGATGGTTTAACCCTCTGAGTAGGAGTAACCTCTGTCTGAAACCCTCATTTAATAATTATTGTTTTCTGTCGGTAGCGCAGCCTGTCGCGTGAAACAACCGATGATGCCGCAAGACGAACGTATGTAGTGGTACACTGAAGTAGTTCCAAATAAGTAGTGTATTGCAGCAATCACTTAAAGCATTAAAAACAACAGACGGTATGGAGATTGAACTACGTGATTGGAGGAGATTGAAAAATGTGTTTCTTTTTTTTTTATAGTCATCGTATCTGACAAGACCATTGATAGTGAATGTAAGTACATCTAAAGGTGCTGTCCATTCGCAGTGCACTTGTTGACGCGTCGCCATTAGCTTGGACAGAAGGAGCAGGGCACTATTCGTAAAGATCTACTATCAAGCTAACAGTAGTGCTGTAGCTGTACATCGAGAATATCGCCGGCTGAAAGTATTAAGTAAGGGTCCTCTTTCTACATCTGCTGTAAGGAGTATGATGAAGTGGAGAACTGAGCGTCATTCCTGGAAGAGGTGCTTAAAGAAATCGCTGTTGCTACGGCTGACAACGCTGCGACGAATTCCCGATCGTCAGGCAGTGCGTGTCCTGTGTCACGACAGTTGAACATCCCGTGATCCACTGTACGGAAGGTGCTTCGAACCATTCTCAAGCTGTTACTAAAATGTAGACTTTAACGGCCGGAAATGTCATGTCCATTATGATTATCCGGGTTGTTTTGCCGTGGTCGGTTGATAAATTCCTTGTCAATTGCCAACGTTTCGTCCCCGTCTGCGGAGGACATCTTCAAGGGGGTCTGTAGCTCGATGGAAGGTCCAACACAACCACTAGCTCGCTACTGGCTGCCGCTAAATTCCGTGTCCGTACCCTCCCGCGCCGAGGCGTGACGTCACCTGTTTTTAAAACGTCAGTGCAGTTGGCCGCTGTCCGCTGCCGTCGATCGCCGTTGCCATCACCCAGTGGACGGGTGGTACACATCTTCTTCAACACCGGAATCCATATACCGTTTAATTTCACGTCCTCCTCCTTTCGATTGAAATTATTAGGGTGTTTTGCGATTTCCATTGCCTCCCTGTAGAGCCTTTCGTAATATCCGCTTGTGGCCGCTAGTAGTTGCGTCTCCTGGAAACGAATATGGTTTTTACCTGGCTGGAAGGCATGCTCCACAACAGCTCATCGTTCCGTTTCTCCTCCTCTACAGCCAGGATAATTATAATCGACATGACATTTCCGGCTGTGAAAGTCTACATTTTAGTATCAGACGCCTCTACGGGGAAGAGATGTCAAGAGAAGTACGACCCCTGGGCGGGCTCCAGAAGAAGAGAGCGCAGCTTTTGTGTTCCCTCACATTCCTGTCTCGTTGCAGAGCCGTTGGCGCTATACCGAAGTTTCTGAAGATAAAGCTACAGTTCTGTTCAGGAGAGGCACAACGCATTTTCAAACGGACTGAGGAGGCCTTACTACGAGAGAGCATTCAGCAGACCCGACGGGACTTGGCAAGCACAAACTGTAAGTTAATGTCTGTGCATATTACTATCAGTAACAAACTGTGCAACGGTGACTGGGATATAATTGATAGATTACTGCATGATACCATGTGGAAGCGTATGTTGACATCGTCTAATAGACAGAAGAAGAACTTTGATAATTTGCTACGTAATCAGACTGTTCGGCAGTTAGACGTTTCCCGGACCGTTATCAATTTGTCCAAACGTTTGTTATCTGACAATGAGACATGTGTGCTTGCTAAGGGAGGAAATTTCGCTCTTAGTACACGTTTTGTGCCAACAGAAGAAATTGTAGCCAGTGTAGAAACAGGAATTCGAAGTGTGGATTCTGTAACAGCTGAAGAAATCCATATAGAAACTGTGAGAATATTAGCCAATGGAAAACCGCCGAAGAGTAATACAACTGTGGGTGAGAGAAGAGCTTTAAAACTCCTGAATGACGACGATAGTATTTTGATTCTCCCTGCTGGCAAAGGAAGCGCAACGGTGGTTATGGATGTGGCCGACTATCAGAGTAAAATTACTGATCTACTGGATCCGCAAGCATATAGGAAGCTGAGTAAAGACCCCACTAACAACGTTCTTAGAACTGTGTCGCGGTTAATAAAAAAAGTCCTCCATTGAAGAGAGTGTACAGAAAGGTCTGTGCACTTCGGTTGCGCTACCACTGAGGCTTTATGGACTGCCCAAAATTCATGAAGAAAATGTGCCGTTAAGACCGATACTAAGTGCCATTGGTTCGCCCACCTACTGGTTAGCCAAGTTTTGACTACGATGTTAAAACCACATGTGGGCCGTTCGGGCTCTTATATAAAGAATTCGACACATGTCATCAGCAGATTGAATGGTATAGTGGTCCAGCTGGAGGACATATTGGTCAACTTCGATGTGTTATCGCTGTTGACCATGGTTCCACTTAATGATGTATTGGGACAAGCTGGATCGAATTTTTCCTGCCGATATTTCAGAACTGTTTCAGTGTTGTTTGAGGACCACATACTTCAAGTGGAATGAACAGTTTTATGAACAAACGGATGGCGTGGCTATGGGAAGCCCTTAAGTCCCATAATTGCAAACTTCTTTATGGAGAAATTCGAAGAACAGGCCTTAGGTACTGCCAGCAAAAAAATCAAATGTATGGTTCCGATACGTCGATGACACGTTTGTGCTGTGGAGACATGGCAGGGAGGAACTAAGCCGATTCCACTAACATCTGAACAGTATAAACACGAGAATTCAGTTTACAATGAAGGAGGAGGTAGATAGCAAATTATATTTCCTCGATGTGCTTGTTTTTAGAAACGAAAATGGTAGATTGGGCCACACATTATACCGCAAACCCACGCACACGGACCGTTATTTGCACCGGGACTCGAACCACCACCCACTACAGAAGCGGGGTGTAATCAAGACGTAGCGGACAGAGCTAGAAATATTTGTGAACCCGAGCTTTTAGACGCTGAGATGGAACATCGCCACGATGCAGTAATGAAGAACGGATATTCGTCCGCCGAAATAGAACGTGCGTTGAGACAGCCACGCAGAAATCATAGTGACGTACAGGATACTGCAAAATCTAGGGAGGATCTTGACGATGCGGAATATTACCGTAATTTACAATCCCCACCAGAAAGTTGCAGGAATACCTTAACCCTGTCAAGGACGCTCGAAAACCACTGGATAAAGCTGGAGTGTATAGAATCCCATGCAGCTGTGGAGATGTTTATGTGGGAACCACCAAAAGAACTGTTTCAAAACCTTTGGAGGAACACAAGGGAAATTGTAGAAGAGGAGAAACGGAACGATCAGTTGTTGCGGGAGCATGCTTTCCAGCTAGGTAACCACCATATTCGATTCGAGGAGAGGCAAGTTCTAGCGGCCACAAGCGGATATTACGAAAGGCTCTACAGAGGGGGAATCGAAATCGCCAAACACCCTAATAATTTCAGTCGAAAGGAGGAGGACGTGAAATTAAACGGTATATGGATTCCGGTGTTGAAGAAGATGTGTACCACCCGTCCACTACTGGGTGATGGCAACGGCGATTGACGGCAGCGGACAGCGGCCAACTGCACTGACGTTTTAAAAACAGGTGACGTCACGCCTCGGCGCGGGAGCGAGTGGCCACGGAATTTAGCGGCAGTCAGTAGCGAGCCAGTGGTTGTGTTGGACCCTCCATCGAGCTACAGACCCCCTTGAAGAAGTCCTCCGCAGACGGGGACGAAACGTTTGGATTTGACAAGGAATTCATCAACCGACCACGGCAAAACAACCCGGATAATTATAATGGACATTCCCAAGCTGTATCAGTACAAGATCCATATAGTTTATTTTATTTTATGTACACGTTAAGTTCCGTAAAACCAAATTGAGGAGCAAATCTCAAAGGTCATAGAACGTGTCAGTACATGAAATTACAACGTAAAAGTAATAACAAATAGAAATAAAATGTTTATGTACCCATAAAAGACAGTCCGTAAATTTCATTAAATGCAGTCAACAATATAAGAATCAACTTAATTTTTCAAGTAACTGCTCAGCAGAATAGAAGGGATGATCCATGAGGAATCTCTTCAGTTTCTATTGGAAAGCGCGGGGATTACTGCTAAGTCTTTTCAATTCTTGTGGTAGCTTACTGAAAATGGATGCAGCAGTATGCTGCACACCTTTCTGCACAAGACTTACGGGAGTCCAATCCAAATTAAGGTTTGACTTCTGCTGAGTATTAACTGAGTAAAAGCTGCTTATTCTTGGGAATAAGCCAATATTGTTAACTAGAAATGGCAAAAAGGAATATATATTGATAGGCTAACGTCAAAACATCCAGACTCGTGTCTAGGGGTCGACAAGAGGTTCGTGAACTTACATCACTTGCTGCCCAATCCGCCTGTTTCTGAGCAAAAAATATCGTTTTATAATAGAAATAGTTGCCCTATAATATCACACCATAAGGCATAAGCGAATGAAAATAAGCAAAGTAGACTAACTTTCGTGTCGGATGATCACTCATTTCAGATACCGTTCGAATAATAAAAATAGCAGCATTAAGTCTTTCAACAAGTTCCTGAAGGTGGCCTTTCCACGATAGTTTACTATCTATCTGAACACCTAGAAATTTGAACTGTTCACCTTCACTAATCATATGCCCATTGTGTGAAATTGAAAAGTCCGGTTTTGTTGAATTGTGTGTTAGAAACTGTTAAAACTGAGTCTTACTGTGATTTAGCCTTAGTTTACTTTCTACAAGCCATGAACTTAGGTCATGAACTGCACTATTCTAAACCGAGCCAATGTTGCACACAACGTCTTTTACTACCAAGATAGTGTCATCAGCAAACAGAAATATTTTAGAGTTACTCGTAATACTAGAGGGCATATCATTTGCGTAAATAAGGAACAGGAGTGGCCTAAAAACTGATCCCTGGGACACCCCCCCCCCCCCCCCCCGCTCCCCGCACTTAACTGTACCCACAGTCATTCTCAACAATTTTAATGACCTTTTGCTGTCTGACGCTAAAGTAAGAGGTGAACCAATTCTGAACTACTCCACGCATTCCGTAATGGTCCAACTTCTGGAGCAATATTTTATGATCAACACAATCAAACTCCTTAGTTAACTCAAAATAATATGCCTGCCGTTCGAAACCTTTTATTTAAGCCATCCAGTACCACACATAGAAAAGAGAATAAAGCATTCTTAGTTGGTAATCGATTTCTAAAGCCGAACTATACATTTGATAGCAATAATCAATTCTCCTTACACACAGAGACTTTTCAAATACTTCAGCAAACACTGAGGGCATAGAAATAGGTCTAAAATTATCTCTATTATCCCTTTCTCCCTTTTTGTAAAGTGGCTTTACTACGGAGTACTATAATCGTTCTGGAAAGTGACCACTTCTAATGGAAAAATTACAAATATGGCTAAATACATGGCTAACGTGTGCAGCACAGTACTTTAATATTATGTTAGGCACTCCATCATAACCATGAGAATACTTAGTCTTCAGTGATTTAATTATTGACTCAATGTCCTCCTTGTCTGTATCACAGAGCAGTATTTCAGACATCATAAACGGAAAGGTATTTGCCAAGAAAGTTATATGATTCCATGTAGAAACTAAATTCTTATTCTATTCACCAGCAATGCTCAGAAAATCATTGTTAAATACTGTTAATATATCTGATTTATCAGTAACAGAAATATTTTTATTAGGAACAGACTTTGTATCGTCGACCTTGTGTTGCTGACCAGACACTTCCTTCGCAACTAACCATATGGTTTTAATTTTGTACTGTGGTTTTAATTTTGTACTGTGAATCAGCTGTTGTATTTGAATACCACATACTCTTTCCCTTCCTAATAATATTTTTAACCACCTTACAATACTGTTAGCAATGGGCTACTGTAGCTTCATTGTGATTACTTCTAAGATTTTGATACAATTCCCGCGTTGTTCTACATGATATCCTTATCCCACTGGTCAGCCTCCCGGGTTGCCTATTACTGCTAGTACCGCGTTTAGAACGTTATAATGGAAAGGAACCCTCAAAGAACATGAGAAATGTGTCGAGGAAGGCATTAGATTTATCATCTACGTTACAGGCACTATAAACATCCTGCCACTCTTGTTCCTTGACAAGGTTTAAAATATCTGTATTGCTGTTGGATTAACTTCCCTACATAATTTGTAATTATATGTGACATTTACATGAGTACAAAAGCCTCTTAGTGTTAAAATTTGTGCATCATGGTCTGAAAGGCAATTCAAACGTTTACTAACAGAATGCCCACGTAATAATGAAGAATGAATAAAAATATTGTCTATGGCTGTGCTAAGGCCTGACTAAGAGGGTTCAAAAAATGGTTCAAATGGCTCTGAGCACTATGGGACTCAACATCTTAGGTCATAAGTCCCCTAGAACTTAGAACTACTTAAACCTAACTAACCTAAGGACACCACACACACCCATGCCCGAGGCAGGATTCGAACCTGCGACCGTAGCAGTCCCGCGGTTCCGGACTGCAGCGCCAGAACCGCTAGACCACCGCGGCCGGCTAAGAGGGTTCAAAATTATTCGTTGGCTGAAGCAATTTAAAAAAATACACAACGGTTGAAGGCTTGAATTACAAATAAGGTGGACAATTACACGTGAAAAATACCAAAAACCCTTTTAACAATCATAATAACTGTAACAAGTTATAGTGACAGCTGATGTACTTCTTAATCAGGCCTTCAGCCGTTGATTGTGTTTAACATTGCTTGTGGCCTTTAGTCGACAACAACTTGTAATTCTTCTAATAATGCTTTCAGCCACCAGTGTAGTAAAATCTTTAAAAATTGCGGGTGAGACTTTTTTTTTTTTTAAATGAAGTGTATGTGTTTTCTGTGAAACCAACGGTAACTGATTAGGAATTGTCCACACCTAAGCCTGCTTTCCCTAAGTCCCATGTCTCATTGGTAGCGGACTGTGGTTTCGATCCACGGACCTCTGGGTTATGGGCACAGGTCGATTTAGGGAGCACTGTCTGTGGATCACTCCGTCTTATTTGGTCAAATTGTCGTAATTCATTAATATTTACCCTTATGTTTTAACATGTTATTGCCTTCCCCACTTGTAATTCCGTCCTTCAGCCGTTAATTGTTTGTAACACTGCTTGTGGCCTTCAACCCACGAATAACTTTCAATCCTGTTGTAGTGAGGCCTTCAGCCGTCACTATAGCTTGTTACTATTTATTAAGATTATGACAAAGGGTTTTAGTATTTTTAAGGTGTTATTCTCCACCTTATTTGTAGTCCAGGCCGTCAGCCCTTGTGTATTCTGAAATTGATTGTTGCCTTCAGCCCATGAATAATTTTCAACCTTCTTAATCAGGCCTTCAGCTAAATATCTTAGTATTTGCTAATGTGTAACGTCTCCTTCACTTGTAATTCAGGCCTCCAGCCCTTGTCTGAAATTGCTGCTGGCTTTCAGCCGTTAATGGTTTTTAACATTGCTTGTTGCTTTCAGCAGACAGAGAGTTTCAGTTCCGTCTTGATAAGGCCTTCAGTCATCAATATAACTTGTTACAGTTATTAATATCGTTAAAAGGGTTTTTGGTATTTTTAACGTTTAATTGTCGTTCTTATCGGTAATTCAGTCCTTCAGCCGTTCTGTATGTTTGAAATTGCTTCTGGCCTTCAGCCGATGAATAATTTTGAACCTTCTAAGTTAGGCCAGCAGCCGTTGATTGTGTATAACATTGTTTGTGGCCTTCAGGCGACAATAGCTTGCAGTTCTTCTAATAAGGCTTTCAGCCGCCAGTGTAATAAAATCTTTTTAAGAATGATTGTTGTGAGTTTTTTTTTTTTAAGTAAAGGGTATGTGTTTTCTGTGCAACCAACAGTAACCGATTAGGCCACGTCCACACTTTTCCTGCTTTCCTGCTTCCCAACGTGTCAATGGTAGCAGAGTGTGGTTGGGATTGTAATATTCCCATTACATTTACCGTTGGTTTGAATTGTAACATGGTATTTGTCGTGTTATTTGTGGTTTTAGGTGAATAATTCTAATGAGCAACAGTCAGTGCCCCTGGATCGGCCTGTTGAGGAAGGACCACCTCATTTATGAGCTGGTAATAAGGCATCAGTCTATTGAATGTAGTATTCCGGACTTAGCTTCACGTTTTCGTGCTATGGTTTTTTAGCCTGTTGACGTCAAGCTGGATGTTGTGGGTGAGACAGAAACAGCTATTGACTTTTATTTAACGCCATTAGGGGACTTGAGGACACCATAGGTTTTTTGGAAGGAAGTTATCCTAGTGGCAGTCAGTTAGACAGGGTTCGGGCACGGTTAATGCTAGATTCTGAGTAGGTGGCCAACGTTTGGTGTCTTTGAATTCTGGTAGCTGCTTTAGGTTGGTCAGCTTCGAATAATTCTTGAAGTTGGTTATCTTGTGAGACTTAGCTTGGTACGTACTTCAGTGCAGAGATGTCGGGTTGCCTAAGGGCATGTGTTCCCTCTGCATGGAAGCGTGCTGGGCCCATAACCCAGAAGCCCATGGATCGAAACCACGCTCTGCTACCACTGAAACGTAACTTAGGGAAAGCAGGAAAGGTGTGGACGGGCCTAATCAGTTACCGTTGATTGCACAGAAAACACATAGACTTAATTTTTTAAAAACCAAAACTTCCAACAATTATTTTAAAAGATTATACTAAAATGGCGGCTAAAAAACCTTATTAGAAGAATTGCAAGTGATTGTCGCTGAACGCCACAAGCAATGTTACACAAAATCAATCGCTGAAGGCCTAATTAAGAAGAATGATAATTATTCGTGGGATGATGGCCACAAGCAATCTCAGAATACACAAAGGCTGGAGGCCTGAATTACAAATAAGTGGACACTTTCACTTTAAAATTACTTAAACCCTTTCTAATAATCTTAATAACCTGTAACAAGCAATTGTGACGGCTGAAGGCTTCACTAAGACAGAACTGAAAATTATTTGTCGGCTGAAGCTCACAAGCAATGCTATAAACAATTAACTGCTGAAGACCCGATTAAGAAAAGAATCAAAATTATTGGGGACTGAAGGCCACAAGTAATTTTCATAACAGTGATTGAAGGCCTGAACTGCAAGTAAGATAGGCAGTTGCATGTTAAAATAACAAAACCATTTTTAAAACTGTAACGGGATACAATGACGGCTGCAGGCTTTACTAAGAGAAAATTGAAAATAATTTGTTGGCTGAAGGCCACAAACAGTGTTACAAACAATTAATGGCTGAAGGCAGGAATTAGAAGTGGGAAAGGCAATAACATTAAATTTTAAACAATTATGCCAACTTGTCCACATAAGACGGAGAGATTCACAGTCAGTGCACCCTGGATCGACATGAGGAAGGTGACTACGGCTGTGTAAGAGGTCACACAGGCGGCCAAGAGTTGTACTCACGTAACAGGACGGCAGCTCCACTAGGGGTAGCTTAAGCGCCGACCGACCGACCGACTAAGCAATCCGGCTAACGTCCGATCACTGATACAAAACTGGAATATCTTTAGGGAAGGGTGCAGAGACGGACAAGGTAGACCTCCAATAACATATGGACAGTTCAAGTCAAGGGCTGTCGAACTACACCGTATCAGACAGCATCAACACGCGGGGAAAGGTACACTGCCGGAAAAGTACGCTAACCTCCAGGGCAGGTATCTGGGGCGTTAGCGGCCACAAGGAAGAAAATACCGCTGGTCGCACTTCACTAATAAGGATAATACTATATCCAAACTAACGTAAAAGAGTAGAAGGCGGTTAATAGCTTCCGCCAACCTGACAGACTCCACTTGTTGCGGTTGGTCTCACCGACCCTGGGAGCAGCAACACACAAACAACAGTGAGATCTCAAACAGTGGAGGTTTCAGTACTGGATATGCTTCACTCAACTTCAAACATCCGGGGATCGGTCGTCAGCTACAGACCCTTGATCCCCAGTGCCTGCACGCCACCAGCAGTCCCGACCTGCCCTAACGCTGCGAAACTCCTCGCTGCTGCGCCCCCAACCGACCTGATGTCCGTTAACAACTCACCTCTCTCCAAATCCAGTCGTAGACAGCATTAAAATAACTGCTCATTCAAAAGCACAAGATACACACGGATCTGGGAAATCAAATCCACCAACAACTCACACAGACGACCAACACGAACTAATTATGAGTCGGCACAAACACAAAGAAGCCAGAAGCGGTTGGGAAACCAAATACACGACGTCCGCTGCGACGACCGACCGAACGAGCAACCAACGGTATTCCCCACTCAAGTCAGGCACGGGAAAGATCCCAGTGTAAATTGTCGACTGACAACCTATTGGTTGGTTGGTTGGTTTGGGGAAGGAGACCAGACAGCGTGGTCATCGGTCTCATCGGATTAGGGAAGGATGGGGAAGGAAGTCGGCCGTGCCCTTTCAGAGGAACCATCCCGGCATTTGCCTGGAGTGATATAGGGAAATCACGGAAAACCTAAATCTGGATGGCCGGACGCGGGATTGAACCGTCGTCCTCCCGAATGCGAGTCCAGTGTCTAACCACTGCGCCACCTCGCTCGGTGACAACCTATTGCCATGAGGTTACTTCGACGGGCGGACAGACACACACACACACAAATTGAATGTTGCACTACTCGAATATCACGGTCCATTCAACTAAAACTCGCTGAATCCGGTCCTTGACGTGGTCGTGCACTCTCGTGATCACATCCTTCCGTCGGACAGTGCATGTGTATCGCCAGCGGTCGGACGAGTACTGGCTGTCCGACCCATACTGCTGCTCGGTCCCAACTCAACTCCCTGGACTCATGACGACCCAGAAATACTAGAGGCCGCTACAAAGATGGTACCACAGTACGTGCTATCGATAAGCGCTGCTGCTGTCACTCACGGACAGACAAAGCGAGCAAACGTAGTGGCGCCGGTAAACACACTAAGAAAACGACAGGCCACTATCGCTATTACAGATGCCAAGCCATGAACGACATCAACGCGAGCCCCACACGGCTGAGTAACGTTTCTCCACTGTTCAGTCGTCCAATGTTTACGTTCCTTACACCAAGCGAGACGTCATTTGCCTTTTACCGGCGTGATGTGATGCCTATGAACAGTCGCTCGACCATGAAATCCTAGTTTTCTCAACTCGCGCTTAACTGTCATAGTACTTGCCGTTGATCCCGATGCAGTTTGGAATTCCTGTGTGATAGTCTGGACAGATGTCTGCCTATTACACATTACGACACTCTTCAACTGTCGGCGGCCTCAGTCAGTCAACAGACGAGGTCGGCATCGTTTTTGTGCTCTGTGTGTCCCTTCACGTTTTCACGTCACTATCACATCGCAAACAGTGGATCCAAGAATGTTTAGGAGTGCAGAAATCTCGCGTACAGATGCATGACACAAGTGACACCCAATCACCTGACCACGTTCGAAGTGCGTGAGTTCCGCGGTGCGCAACATTCTGCTCTCTCACGATGTCTAAAGACTATTGATGTCGTTGATATGGAGTACCTGGCAGTAGGTGTTAGCAAAATGCTCCTAATATGAGAAACATGTTTTTTGTGGTGTCTGGATACTTCTGATCGCATAGTGTATGTTTCTTTACGTCATTACTTCTTAGATACACAGGCTACGAAGTTGGTAATAGATTGAACAGATCCTAGTCCAAGCAGTTCTTGTTTTTCTGTTGTCATTTTTTCCCTCTTTGCTGTCGTGTGTACTGCATATTACCCAGTTTGCCTACAGGTTGCCCCTATTTTCCTGAGAGTTTCGAACACCTTGCTCGATTGTATAATGTCGAACACTTTATACAGGTCGATAAATCTTTTTAATGTGTCTTTCGTTCTCCTAAGTGTCGCTTCTTTTATTAAGTGCAACGTCAGAATTGCCTCTGTGGTGCCTAACTAACAGATCCTGAAATTTATTTTCCAATCGTCTACATTTTATTCTTGTAATAAAATTGGCCGCATCAGACGATAAGCTCGTTGCGCCTCAGTAAGGCAGAGTTTTTAACTGTTCTCATGATATTCTCTATGTTAGTGGCGCATCTGATAAAGGAAACTTAGGAGAAAATTCGACCTCATATATCAACTACCTATGCAGGAATGAGACACAAAAGGGAGACTGGTGTCATCGTATTCCCGTGTTGCTTATTGTGTACTTAGAGCAAAAAAATATTTACCTGGATTGTACTCTTAAGTGTAAGTGAAACGTGCACGAATAGAACATAAGCTTTTTAAATGTGGCGTTACAGTAGGATGTCGAATATTAGATGGCTAGATCATGTAACTAACGAACAAGTACTGCATTTTATTGAGGGAGAAATGTGCTTTATATCGCAATACTAGAAGTAGATTAACAAGATACAAACTGAGGGATCAAGGAATAGCTAATTTGCTAATGGAGGCAAATATTCTGCAAAAACTGCAAAGAAAGACAAATGTCTGAATATAATATATAAGGAATAAGATTTTCATGTGGCACACAGAGAGTCGTACATGGGTATTGCTGTTTGGGTAAAGATATAACTGTTAATTGAAGACGTAAAGGGGAAATACAATGTAGGGCACCAACAGCTGCAAAAATTTGTAAGAGACGCTTGTTTGAAGTAGAGGAACGTGAATACTGGATATAGTTTTAATTGTCGTACGGTTTAGCAATTATGCAGGCACAAAATAGTCTCAGAAGAGAATTTAGCTTAAAGAACTGTGTCAAAGAAATCCTCATATTGTTAATTACATCAAGAACAACCACATATATTTGCTAATGTGATAACAGTTATTTGTGATAAAACTTTCAAAGAACGAGAATTTCGGATGTGTAGAGATACCACTGAATCTTGAGATGGCACATTATGCTAACAATTCCCGTACGACTCCCACTGTGTACGGCTCCCAAGTGATCATCTTGTCAGTGTGAGGTACAGTGAAATTGTGGTAAGTTATGTAATGCGCCTAAAAGTCACAATTTCAAATGCTAGAAAAGTAGACAATTAGTCACGCCGAAAATAAACAAGTAAGTGCGTACAAACTGTCCACAGATCCATGGTCCTCCTCTCAGTTTATTAATGCCATAGTACACTCCGAGATTAAACATGTATGTGATTGCTATTATGGGATATCCTGATGGCGGATCACAATGGGAAGGGCACTGAACTGTACTCGAATACAGAAAGTACATGGTTATCCAATCACTTACTTATTCAGAAACAATGCCATTATGTGAGCCTTATTTTTGGTAGATGAATTGAACGCATAAGTATTTAGTATACATGATGCAAGGCATATCAAGGCATAAGCGATTACCTCCTGTGAGTATATAAATACCTAGCCGCTTTTGTACTGACATCATTTTGTGTTAGTATCCCAACAGTGCTACCAAGGGGTTGTGACGCTTGGGGCACCATCTGCAATGCTTCACAGGGTCCGCAGTACGACCCCGCCTCAAGGCAGCCATCCTGAGACACGAGACGTAATACTGCTGCCACCATGGAGCCAGCCGAGCCCTGGGACATATTATGCTGGCCACAGCGCTTCTACTGTGGATGACGGTCGCAGCGTCATCCTTTGACGGCAGCCGGGCAGCGGTGGAGACAGGAGCCACGCCTCGGCCGCTTCCTCCTTAGCCGCCGAGTCCTGGAGCGTCTCTGACAGAAGCAGTGGCCTTGCACAGCCACTCAGCCACACTGTGCTCTCTCGGCATTGCTAGACGTCACGAGCGTAAATGCGGGAGGCAGCTCGATGCCTCAAGCACACTGCCACTGCATGAAATTAATTGTGGCGGAGAGCTACAACATAACGCGCTGCTGCTACGGTCGCAGGATCGAATCCTGTCTCGGGCATGGATGTGTGTGATGTCCTTAGGTTAGTTAGTGTAGGGGACTGAAACCCTCAGATGTTAAGTCGCATAGTGCTTAGAGCCAGCTACAATATAGGAATGTGAGAAGCAAAAAGTTGTGTGACTCAGTCCTCCTTCAGTGGTGTCCATTAAGTTTCAAGAGCTGCAACTCAAGATATACACTGAATGCTTATTTCCTGTTTCTCATACGTCTTAAGCGCAATTAGAACTCCAACAACATCGCGTCTACTGCAATATCATTTAAGATGATGGACAAATTTGTTAATGTTCAAATAACAGGGACCTATCTAAGTCTATGAGATACAATGTCTCAATAGTTGTTGCGTATTGCTACTGACAGTACAAAACTTGTGCCATGTACCAACTGCCGGCCGTTGTGGCCGAGCGGTTCTAGGCGCTACAGTCTCGAACCGCGCGACCGCTACGGTCGAAGGTTCGAATCCTGCCTCGGGCATGGATATGTATGTTGTCCTTAGGTTAGTTAGGTTTAAGTAGCTCTAAGTTCTAGGGGACTGATGACCTCAGAAGTTAAGTCCCATAATTCTCAGAGCCATTTGAACCAAGTACCAACTATTGCGCCATAAATACGGCCATAAATCTTGTATACTATCGCCAGCTGTCCACATAAGCATCAGTGGATGTTACTGTTCACCAGTACACGTCATTTGACCCATAACTGGTCTCAGGGAGTAACTTGTCGGGATAGCACCTGACATTGACCTCGGATAATGGCAGAGTGTAACATCGCGTAGGTGGTTGTCATCTGTACTAAGACAGGGGTAGGATCACATTGTAATATCTGTATAGTGGCGTAGTCGTGGTCATCCGATTGCCTGGTTCGTAACTAATTGCTCTTATATCGCAGCTCAATCTGGCGCTGGTGACGCAATTGTGCAGTCGCATATTGCTGTTTTATTTGTCGCAACTCTACACGTCCAGATATTAGCTGTAGGATGGGTAGGTTGTGTGCATTCTGTGTGCGGGCGCAGGAGGAACTAGCCGCGGTTCACGAGCAGCTGAGCGTGCTGTTGGCCACGGTCAGCCGCCTTCAGGCTGCTGCCTCGAGGTGCAGCGACGTCGGAGGGTCTGGGGCGTCGCTTGAGACACCCCAGGTGTCGCTTGCTGCATCCGCTGACTCAGCCGCCGATGCACCTTCTAGTGTACCCGGCGAGTTGGGGCCGCCCTCACCTCAGGGTGAGCGGCGGACTGCAACGCGTTCGCGTCACTCGAGACGGAGGGTCAATATGGAGGCTGGCCGGCTGACCTCGCCCGCTCATCCTGTCAGTGGGCAGGTGGCCGCTCCTTTAGCAGGGTCCGAGCAGGCACACGGGGTCAAAGGCTTGATGGTTATTGGGAGCTCCAACGTTAGGCGGGTGATGCAGCCCCATAGGGAAATAGCGTACAGGGCTGGAAAGAATTCCAACGTGCACTCGGTGTGTCTGCCGGGGGGCCTCATCCAAAAGTGTGGAGGCGGCCATGCCTGCGGCTATCGAGCGTATGGGGTCCAATCGTCTGCAAGTAGTTGCTCACAGCGGCATCAATGATGCCTGTCGCTTGGGTTCTGAGGCGATCCTCAGTTCGTACAGGCGGCTGGCGGATTTGGCGAAGACCGCTGGCCTCTCACGCGCGGTGCAAGTAGATCTCTCTATTTGCAGTATCGTTTCCATAGTGGATCAGGGTCCCTTGGTTTGGAGACGAGTGGAGGGTCTCAACCAGAGGTTTCGTCGACTCTGTGACGGTCTTGGCTGCAGATTTCTAGACTTGCGCTATTGGGTGGGGAATTGTAGGACGCCCTAGATAGGTCGGGGGTGCACTACACAAAGGAAGCGGCGACTTGGGTAGCAGAATATTTGTGGCGTGCACATGTTTTTTTTTTAGGCTAGGCAGTAGTGCGAGGTGTCCTGATGAACACTCACCAGTCGACGTGCAGGCAGGAAAATCAGGACGCGTTCACTGTGAAGACACTTCAGCTATCAATATATTAGCAGTTAATTTTCAGAGTGTTCGGAATAAAGTTCCTTATTTACTGCCCTCTCGGGACTGAGACCTGGCTGAACCCTGAGATAGGAAGTTCTGAAATATTTAGTGAGGGTTGGAACGTGTATAGGAAAGACAGATTAGATACCATAGGAGGTGGTGTCTTCGTTGCAGTTGACAAAATTATTGTGTCTACTGAGGTCGGAGTAGAGTGTGATTGTGAAGTAATCTGGACACGTTTAACAGGGCTAGGAGAAATAAAGTGAATTGTTGGGTGTTATTACCGACCACCAGGTTCCACCGTGACAGTTCTAGAATCATTCAAAGGGAGTCTACACTCTGTATCGCAGAAGTACCCGGATGATGCTATATTAGTCGGAGGCGACTCCAACCTACCTAGTTTACACTGGGATTTCTATGGATTCATTACAGGTGGTGCAGAAAAGCCGTCGTGTGAATTACTTTTGAGCCGGCCGGAGTGGTCGAGCGGTTAAAGGCGCTACAGTCTCGAACCGCACGACCGCTACGGTCGCAGGTTCGAATCCTGCCTCGGGCATGGATGTGTGTGATGTCCTTAGGTTAGTTAGGTTTAAGTAGTTCTAAGTTCTGGGGGACTTATGACCACAGCAGTTGAGTCCCATAGTGCTCAGAGCCATTTCAATTACTTTTGTACAAATTATCCGAAAACTGTCTTGAGCAGCTAAATCGACAGACAACGCGTAATGGAAATATTTTAGATCTGGTAGCCACGAACAGACCAGACCTCATCGACGGCGTTAGTGTTGAGACCGGGATTAGCGATCATGATGTTGTCATTACGATTATGGTTAGGAAAGTTAAAAAGTCGGTCAAGAAGGCTAGGAGAGTATTCATACTAGAAAGAGCAGTTAAAGAGTTGTTAGCATCCCTCTTAGTAAATGAATCGACTTCATTTACTTCCGGTACGATGGCCGTGGAAGAATTATGGGCAAATTTTAAACACATTGTAGATCACGCATTGGACAAGTATGTGACGAAAAAGTGAGTTACGGACGCGATAGACCCACCGTGGTTTAAAAGCACAATTCGGAGAATGCTCAGGAAGCAAAGGCAGTTGCACTCGCGGTACAGGAATGATCGGAAGAATGAGGACAGGCAAAAGTTAGTAGCAATTCTTGCTGCTGTAAAAAGGGCGATGCGCGAAGCATGCAACCACTACCACCGTCATATCTTAGCCAAAGATTTTGCTGAAAACCCAAAGAAATTCTGATCTTACGTAAAATCGGTAAGCGGGTCGAAAGCTTCCATCCAGGCACTCACTGATCAGTGTGGCCTGGCAACGGAACACAGCAAAACGGAAGCTAAAATTTTAACTTTAGCGTTTGAGAAATCTTTCACGCAGGAGGATCGTACAAACATACCTCCGTTTGAGTCTCGTACAGATTCCCGTATGGAGGACACAGTCATAGACACCCCTTGGGTTGTGAAGCAGCTGAATGGGTTGAAAATAAATAAATCGCCAGGTCCTTGTAACGTCCCCCTCACTTATCGACCTCAATGACAGTGAAAAATTAAACCGCGTGTACCTAATGGAAATTTGGGAAAAGCAATCGTCACCGAAGTTAATAAAGAGGGAGGAAAGGGTTACATCTAAATGAAAGGAAAAATGCAAATGAAATTGGTGGAAATTAATTTTGAGAAAAGGGTGAAATTAATAAAGAATGTAAATGTGCGGTCTTCACGTTAACAATTAACTGGTGTTAATTAGAAATTTGAGATTTGGGGAAAATTACGGTCGCCAGTCCTATGGACAACTACTATAATAACTAAAAAAGAAAGGTTATTGCACATATAATTAGCACTAAAAGCGTGGCAACTGAAGGTTGACACGTGTTGTTTGAAAACTGAAAGTTTGTCAGAAGTAATAACTTTCGCTACACTCTGACTTAATTTAGCAAAAGAATTAATAAAACCGCAAAATTGAAGGTTAATTTAGTGACTGAAATTAATAGTGAGATTTGTTTCTGAAGCACTACGAAATTCAGTAAAATAAGGTTAGTCTTGGGCTACCTCAACAATCATTTCAAAAGCTACTTCTATCTAAGCAATTTAGAAATAAGAGATTTAACTTTGAACTTGAATTAAATGATTCTGTACAATTAACGATAGTAACGTTTAGTACGTACCAAGCTGAGCTGCAGTCACAGGTAAGCTAAAATATGCTTACAAAACTAGCACTCTTAATTTGTGCTTGTGTAATCTAAATATTGTAGCCAGCTATGAATACCTTAACTGAACTTTGAAATTAAAGCAGTGAAATGGAATGATATTACTTTAATGCTGGCGTCTGAATTTCAACGACACCCGGGTTCATCTCGGAAAAGGAAGGGACCATGCTTGGTAATGCAATTGGGACAATGAGCAACAAAGTTTCATGCTAAGTTGCTGTAATTTTGTGATACAACAATTTTAAAAGCTGAGGTCTGCCATACAGTTCTAAAACTTTACGTGCTTCCAGTCTTCCTTGTTGGTTGATTGAAGGTTTGAAGTCGTCGGTCGAGGAGGTGACGACAGTCACTCATTGTCGTCGCTGTTGCAGAAGCTGGATGTTGGCGCGCCTTCTTCTCGACACTGTCACCAGGCGAAACGGGCTCTTCAGGTGCGCCAGCTAATGCTTCCCGTCCGCGACACCGTGTCAGAAACTATCATAGCAAGTCGAACGCAATTACATGGTGCCAAACCCCGAAAGCGCGGCAACTCGCGGGAGCGTCACCCAACACACCTTCTCAACCGCATTATTCCAGCCACACTCTCTCTGCCCGCGCTCCACGCGGCCGACTTCCCACTACCAAAGATCCTAAACACTTTGGTTCTCCACACGACCTATCGATGTATTCGTTCGATAGCATAGTTTTCCCTAGGCAAGACCCAGCGTAAAAATACAAATAATATTTACAAAACAAACCAATTATACATCGACATAAATGCATATATATATATATATATATATATATATATATATATATATATATATATATATAGTAAAACAATTACAATATATAAAGACACAGAAATGTCATATCTTAAGGTAACAAAACACGGAAAAAATAGTACAATAGATGGAAATAGGAGGATATGCATTTCCGGAGTTACATCCGAATGGGATTGCAATTCGGTTTTACAGAGAGTACTCTACTGCATTGGCTCCTTACTTATCTTCCATTTACCGCGAATCTCTTGCCGAACGTAAAGACCCTTGCGACTGGAAAAAAGCACAGGTGACGCCTGTATATAAGAAGGGCGGAAGGACGGATCCTCAAAATTACAGACCAATATCCTTAACACCGGTTTGTTGCAGGATTCTCGAACATGTTCTGAGCTCGAATATAATTAATTTCTTTGAGACAGAGAAGTTGTTGTCGATGCATCAGCACGGCTTTAGAAAGCATCGCTCCTGCGAAGCGCAAGTCGCTCTTTCTTCACATGGTACCTTGCGAACCATGGATGAAGGGTATCAGACGGATGCAATATTCCTTGACTTCAGAAAAGCGTTTGACTCGGTGACCCACCGCAGACTCTTAACTAAGGTACGAGCATATGGGATTAGTTCCCAAATACGTGACTGGATGGAAGACTTCTTAAGTAATAGAATCCAGTACGTTGTCCTCGATGGTGAGTGTTCATCGGAAGTGTAGTTATCATCTGGAGTGCCCCAGAGAAGTGTGGTAGGTCCGCTGTTGTTTTCTATCTACAAAATGGTTCAAATGGCTCTGAGCACTATGGGACTTAACTTCTGAGGTTATCAGTCGCCTAGAACTTAGAACTACCTAAACCTAACTAACCTAAGGACATCACACACATCCATGCCCGGGGCAGGATTCGAACCTGCGACCGTAGTGGTCGCGCGGTTCCAGACTGTAGCCCCTAGAACTGCTCGGCCACTCCGTCCGGCCTTCAATCTACAAAGATGATCTTTTGGATAGGGTGGATAGCAATATGTGGCTGTTTGCTGATGATGCTGTGATGTACGGGAAGGTGTCGTCGTTGAGTGACTGTAGGAGGATACAAGATGACTTGGACAGGATTTGTGATTGGTGAAAAGAATGGCAGCTAACTCTAAATATAGATAAATGTAATTTAATGCAGATGAATAGGAAAAAGAATCCCGTTATGTTTGAATAATCCATTAGTAGTGTAGTGCTTGACACAGTCAAGTCGGTTAAATATTTGGGCGTAACATTGCAGAGCGATATGAAGTGGGAAAAGCATGTAATGGCAGTTGTGGGGAAGGTGGATAGCCGTCTCCGGTTCATTGGTAGAATTTTGCGAAGATGTGGTTCATCTGTTATGGAGACCGCTTATAAAACACTAATACGACGTATTCTTGAGTACTGCTCGAGCGTTAGGGATCCCTATCAGGTCGGCTTGAGGGAGGACATAGAAGCAATTCAGATGCGGGCTGCTAGATTTGTTACTGGTAGGGTTGATCATCACGCGAGTGTTACGGAAATGCTTCAGGAACTCGGGTGGGAGTCTCTAGAGGAAAGGAGGCGTTCTTTACGTGAATCGATACTGAGAAAATTTAGAGAACCAGCATTTGAGGCTGACTGCAGTACAATTTTACTGCCGCCAACTTACATTTCACGGAAAGACCACAAACATAAGATAAGAGAGATTAGGGCTCGTACAGAGGCATATAGGCAGTCATTTTTCCCTCGTTCTTTTTGGGAGTGGAACAGGGAGAGGAGATGCTAGTTGTGGTACGAGGTACCCTCCGCCACACACCGTATCGTGGATTGCGGAGTATGTATGTAGATGTAGATGTTTATGTAGATTTATAGTGGAAACAGAAAAGTACAATGAAGTATGGAGGTGAGACTCGTTCAAATAAAATGAGAACAACTGTTAATCTATCTGACATATGTCGTTGGCCAGTTGACAACCACGTACAGCCCGTTCGATCTCGGCATTCCTATATTTGGCAACAGCAGCAGTGTCAGTGCCTCAATACACACTGTCTTTGGTGGTGCTACATTAAAATGAACAGCTCGCTGTCTGTCACAACAACTCCAGCTCCAGCCAGTGCATTCCGTAACCATGGAAACAACTTCGATAAACAATTAGCACGTTAGAGGAGAAATAATGCATTCCTGTCTTGTGGCATTTCAAATCAGAACACATACATCCTTCTGTGGTTCTGTCTTGTATAAATGGAAGAATGGAACTCTGGCAGGTCGATGTGTTGCAGAAAACAGATATCCAAAGGCTGTAAAATTATAGAATAATTTTATTACTCCACAAGTTTCGGTGTCACATCGGCATCACTTCAGGTCCTTATACACGAAACGAAATCAGCCCTCCAGTCGTTTTTACTTACTAAAGGAGCCACTGTATTAAACAGGTTTCCTTATGGTCTCACCAGTAGACCCACACATATGGCGAAAACAGTATGTGAAGTGTATACTTCTGTTGCAAAGATATGTACAGAAACCATTTTGATGTAACTGTTCCTTTACTAAACACAAACGACGGAATGGCTCCTCTCGCTTCGTGTATATAGGCTTGAAGATGATGCCAATGAAGCTCCGAAACCGGTAGCGTAATAAAACTATTCCATATATTTACAGCTGTTTCTGCAACTTATATCTTTGTTTCCAACGCCTTTTTCCTGTATATGTTATTATTTAAATCTTAACAACATTGTCAACATAAATGATAATGGGCAGATGAAAGCAAACAACAGCTAGGGTACGACGACTGGAGAACCTACGCAAGAAGAAAGGTCAACAACTTTGCTCACTCACTTTTCTGCTACGCTGTCGTGATACCGGTATAGTTCCCAAGTTTTTAAAAGTGAGAAGAATGTTTCATTCGGCACAAGCTAACCGTATTTATTCTCGTATGGAACTGGCATTACTACGTGAGCGGATACATCAGACACGACGAGGACTGGCGGTATGTGATAGTCAACTGCTAAATCTTCATTTACTTATTAGCGAAACTATGCAGTTTTGTCATTGGAACAAAGTGGACAGTTTAACATTTAGATCTATGGAGATTAGTGCAGAAGTGTCTTCCAATAGGCAGAAGGAGAAGTTTGATCGTCTACAAGAGGGTCCACAGGAAACACCGATTCCAAACAATTCCCAAACGGTTATTAATTTATCGGAAAAAGAATTGTCTAAGGAAGAACTTTCTGTTGTGTCTAAAGGAGGGAATTTTGCAATCACTTCATCCAAGGTTCCTATGGAGGACATTATTGCTAATATAGACGCAGGAATTCGTCAGTTACCATCATATTCTGCTGATGAAATTAGGATGGAAACCTCCAGGATATTACGTAAAGCTAAGCCACCCAGCAGCAATCTGTCTCAAGGGGAAAGGAAGGCATTGCGGGAGATCAATGCAGACAAGAATGTTATTATAGCTGCCGCTGACAAGGAAAATGTTACTGTTTTAATGAATACTGAGGATTATCACAAGAAGATCAGTGATCTCCTGGAACAGAGCACATACAAGAAGTTGAAAAAGGATCCCTACCCAAGAACTAGCCAGACACCTTGCCTCTTTGTTACAACCTTACATAGGCAAAACTGAGAGTCATATTAAAAACTCTCTACACTTCATTGAGAAATTGTGGGAAATTACTGTCGGTCCTAATGACATCCTTGTCAGTTTTGATACACTCCTGGAAATTGAAATAAGAACACCGTGAATTCATTGTCCCATGAAGGGGAAACTTTATTGACACATTCCTGGGGTCAGATACATCACATGATCACACTGACAGAACCACAGGCACATAGACACAGGCAACAGAGCATGCACAATGTCGGCACTAGTACAGTGTATATCCACCTTTCGCAGCAATGCAGGCTGCTATTCTCCCATGGAGACGATCGTAGAGATGCTGGATGTAGTCCTGTGGAACGGCTTGCCATGCCATTTCCACCTGGCGCCTTAAGTTGGACCAGCGTTCGTGCTGGACGTGCAGACCGCGTGAGACGACGCTTCATCCAGTCCCAAACGTGCTCAATGGGGGACAGATCCGGAGGTCTTGCTGGCCAGGGTAGTTGACTTACACCTTCTAGAGCACGTTGGGTGGCACGGGATACATGCGGACGTGCATTGTCCTGTTGGAACAGCAAGTTCCCTTGCCGGTCTAGGAATGGTAGAACGATGGGTTCGATGACGGTTTGGATGTACCGTGCACTATTCAGTGTCCCCTCGACGATCACCAGTGGTGTACGGCCAGTGTAGGAGATCGCTCCCCACACCATGATGCCGGGTGTTGGCCCTGTGTGCCTCGGTCGTATGCAGTCCTGATTGTGGCGCTCACCTGCACGGCGCCAAACACGCATACGACCATCATTGGCACCAAGGCAGAAGCGACTCTCATCGCTGAAGACGACACGTCTCCATTCGTCCCTCCATTCACGCCTGTCGCGACACCACTGGAGGCAGGCTGCACGATGTTGGGGCGTGAGCGGAAGACGGCCTAACGGTGTGCGGGACCGTAGCCCAGCTTCATGGAGACGGTTGCGAATGGTCCTCGCCGATACCCCAGGAGCAACAGTGTCCCTAATTTGCTGGGAAGTGGCGGTGCGGTCCCCTACGGCACTGCGTAGGATCCTACGGTCTTGGCGTGCATCCGTGCGTCGCTGCGGTCCGGTCCCAGGTCGACGGGCACGTGCACCTTCCGCCGACCACTGGCGACAACATCGATGTACTGTGGAGACCTCACGCCCCACGTGTTGAGCAATTCGGCGGTACGTCCACCCGGCCTCCCGCATGCCCACTATACGCCCTCGCTCAAAGTCCGTCAACTGCACATACGGTTCACGTCCACGCTGTCGCGGCATGCTACCAGTGTTAAAGACTGCGATGGAGCTCCGTATGCCATGGCAAACTGGCTGACACTGACGGCGGCGGTGCACAAATGCTGCGCAGCTAGCGCCATTCGACGGCCAACACCGCGGTTCCTGGTGTGTCGGCTGTGCCGTGCGTGTGATCATTGCTTGTACAGCCCTCTCGCAGTGTCCGGAGCAAGTATGGTGGGTCTGACACACCGGTGTCAATGTGTTCTTTTTTCCATTTCCAGGAGTGTTTAATGTCTTGTTCACTATTGTTCCAGTTGATGATGCTCTCATATAGCCGATATGTTCCCTACAGATATAGTGGCATTGTTCCAACACTGTCTATCCTCGACCTATTTTCAGTACAATGGTGAATTTTATGAACAGATTGATGGGGTAGCCATGGGAAGCCTCCTAAGCCCCGCAATTGCGAATTTATTCATGGAATATTTTGAACATCAAGCACTGCAGTCGGCCACAAAAAGCCCCTCGAAGTGGTATCGGTATGTGGATGACACTTTTGTAATATGGAATCATGAGAAAGAGGACTTGAATGATTTCCTGGTGCACTTAAATAGCATCAACCCAAAGATAAAATTTACCATGGAGAAAGAGAATGATGGACAACTTAACTTTTTGGATGTATCAGTTATCAAAAGGGCGGATGGGACCTTAGGCCATAAGGTCTACAGGAAAGGTACACATACTGATCACTACCTCCATAAGAACTCAAACCACCACCCTAGGCAAAAGAGGGGGGTCATAAAAACACTAGTGGATAGGGCCAAAAATATTTGTGAACCAGGCTACTTACAAGAAGAACTACATCATTTACGAATGGCTTTTGCGAAAAATGGTTATACGAAAAACGACATTAACCGAGCACTTCACCCAAGTAGAAAAATGCCTAAAAATAGGAGACAGCAACAACCATCAGCTGGAAAAGTATTTCTTCCTTTCATCCATAACATCACGGATCGCATTGGGAAAGTACTAGCCTAGTTTCAGGTGGAGAGTATTTTGAGACCTACTACGAAAATTAGTGAATGCCTTAGATCAACAAAAGATGCTCGTCACCCCCTAGCCACCCAAGGGGTATATAAAATTCCGTGTAGTTGTGGCAGGGTTTACATAGGAACTACAAAAAGAAGCATCAATACACGTTTGACGGAGCACAAAAGAAACTGTCGCTTGGGACATATCGACAAATCGGCAGTAGCGGAACATGTTTTTAAGGATGGAGATCACGAAATAAAATTTGGTGAGACAAGCGTGCTAGCGAGGACGTCGCATTATTATACACGTATGTATAGGGAGGCAATCAATCACGTGACAATCGATTGCCTGCAATCGAGAGAACAGACGATAGCCAGTGATAGCTTCACATCGACGCCACGTGACGTGCGGTGGCGTCCTCTACGATCTCCATATAAGCGGCGGCCCCAGCTCCTAGCAGCCAGTCGTCGACTCACCTCGGAAGATGTTCTCCGTAGTTGAGAACGAAACGTCAGGGAGAAGAAGTTCTACAGATCGACCACGGCAATTCAGCCCGGAAGTGTTTACTGATGAAGACGCCGGCCGTGAAAGCCTACATGGGATGAACCTGAATTTGTTCCTTGATTCATTTTTTCGCTCCTTACTTATTACGGCGTTTTGAAGTTTGTTTGTTTGTGGTAGCAGGAACAACAGGGACAAAACAAGTTATGATTACGGAGGAATGAAGAAACAGACGTAGTGATTCAGTACAGAGAAAGTATGTGAGAGGCGTAGTAACCATAGTAACGTAACCAATTGCTTATTTGGAAAGACTCGAGGTAAGTGCTGCACTATATTAAACAGAATAAGATTTCATGTTGTGAAGTTATTGTCATACCTTGTCTAAAACTCGATGTGTGAAAAAGAGCCGGGCGCGCAATAACGTTGGTGAGCTTTGAAAACTTAGCTGTATCTCTGACCTCAACAGCAGGTTGATGTGCCCCGTTGTTTGCGCCGCTGACAGTAGCTATCGATCGTCAGAGTCGTTGGCTAGCTGTTGTAACAATGGTCGTATGGCCCGGTCGTGACACTAAGTACAAAATGATTCTTCTTTGGATATTAAGAAAATTTTCAGATATAGTAGTGGGTTTTGTAAAATAGTCCATTGTTTCACTAAATTTCTGATCAAATAATTCTGTTAAAAATTTTATTCTTTGATGTCCAATTACAAATGTGACTTTTGTCACTGTCAGTAAGTGGTTACAGTAAGATTGTTAAACATAGTTTCCTGATAAGTATCGCATCCCACCTTGGGGAAGAAAGATAGAAGTGTTGCAAGAGACAGCGAACAGCGAGAGTACACCAGCTTTCTGGTTGCATTGTTAACACAATACCTTCATGAAACTTCCTGGCAGATTGAAACTGTGTTTCGGACCGAGAGTCGGAATGAGGACTTCTGCCTTTCGCGGGCAAAGGTCCCGAGTTCGATTCTCGGACCGGCACAAAGTTTGAAACTGCCAGGAAGTTCCATATGAGAGCACACTCAGCTGCAGAGTGAAACTCTCATTCTGGAAATTTCCCCCAGGCTGTGGTTAAGCCATGTCTCCGCAATATCCTTTCATCCAGGAGTGCTGGGTCTACTAGGCTCGCAGAAGAGCTTCTGTGAAATTCACAAGGTAGGAGGCAAGGTACTGGTAGAATTGAAGCTATGAGGAGGGGTCGTGACTCTTTCTTGGGTAGCTCAGTCGGTAGAGCACCTGTCCGGGAACGGGAAAGGTCCTGAGTTCGACTCTCTACCCAGCACACAGTTTTTATCTGCAAACAAGTTTCATATCAGCGCACACTCCGCTGCAGGATAAAAATCTCATTCTACAATTTCTTTCCACTTAACTGATAATACTCTCTAGATGGTATGTTAACACAATAAGTAATTGTAGCTGAAAGACGTCGTTATTCCTATAAATACCAAAATATATCTTGTCCTGCACATCCGTTATCACTGGTAATTAAAGCTTATGAAATACAGTTGAAGAAATTTGGCATTCCTGGAACATTTATAATGCCTTCGGTAACACGGTTATTCTTGTCCCCCATAAAACGGAGGAAAAGTTAGTCATTCGATTAACGATAGGTTTCAAAGACAGCAGGCATCTCTTATGAGTCCCAAACGTTAACTACTAATTCTGATATGTTACATAGTATCCCAGTATATATTATATCCCAGATAACAGCAAATAACTAAATATAATCTGTTATTAACTTTTGGAAAAGCAATTTCGGTAAAGTTTGTAGTGTATACTAAAAGGGTTCGGCTCAAATAGCCACATTACCGTGTAGGTTTTATACATTCTTTTTTTTTGCTACCGAGAGAATGGTTCACCATACTTTCTCAATATCCGATAACATAACTCTACGATAGTTTACCGAAGTACGTTATTTCAAATAATAACGGTATATATTTATAATAACTAAAAACAAAAATTTAGTACCAATTGTTTCGTAAAATGATTTAAGAAATATCTCTAAATGATATTCTGCGCTCTTCTGTAGTGAAAATAGTACGCTGAGCAACGAGGAAGCCTTAGCTTAGGGCAGCCACCTCAGTTTGACTACTGAAGGTATTAAGGTATAAATATAGAATGAAATAAGACTTGCTCAAAGAGCATCCTTTAGTCTGCCATCAATAATAAAGCCTCCGCGAACAAGGAGACAAGAAACTTTGCTAAGGCAAGTGAGACCTCTAGGCTTACAGGAGATGATTTGACGTCCCTGTGTATTGCATCCTGAGAAGTTTCAGTCTCTTCAAGACTCACCGTAGTTGCACGGTTCCAGCGTAGAGTTGCCTAACGAAACTGTCTGTGGCCTCCTCCATCGCGGCCTCTCATTGCCAGAGAACTAAAGGAACTGAAATAGATAAATGTGCGAGCTTTTGAGCTGCTATTAAGTGTTATTGCTTACAGGTATGATACTGAGGTAGATCGGTACTGAAGCGGTCTAGTCATTTTAATTTTTTGGGCTAATGTGACGATCTCAACTAAAAGACCTTTTTCCTGTGTTATTGTTTTTTAGGGTAATCATTAGGGAAACGATGTAGGTTCATATGGAAATGAAATGTTCAAATTGTTGGGAACGCTATGCCTCGAGTGTATGAAAATAGTAAAATAATTTAACTTGTGTTTAAAATTAAAAGAATTCACAATTAAAGAAGTAGTTAGCGACCATAATTGCCTATAATCGAATTTTAAAACGAAGTTAGCTGGTAGTTAATTTTAATTCCGGATCTTACAAACACTTACATGAATGCAAACAAAAGAGTATTTTACGACATTACTGTTTCAAGTAAGTGTATCAACAAAGCGGCACATAAAGCGATTGCTTCGCAAAGTGAGCTCTGTATTGAATGAAAAGAAAAGAGAAAGTCTGAAAATCTGTGTTTGTGATTATAAATGCGAAAGCTTTTTAGTTAATTGCCAGTTAGCAATTCATAATATAAAGAAGTCTTTCGTAAATAAGCTCCTCATATTTGCCACGTTCTAGCAATAAAATCAGTGTTATTTCAATATATGCAATTAATTTAGGAAAGGAGTAGTTAGATGGGTAAGTTTCTCGCTGAGTTGCTTATTTAAATTTCGTTACGTACAGAAAATTTTTTTCAGAGATGTGAAATGAAATGTCGTGTGACGAGGGCCTCCCTTCAGGTAGACCGTTCGCCTGGTGCAAGTCTTTCGATTTGACGCCACTTCGGCGACTTGCGCGTCAATGGGGTTGAAATGATGATGATTAGGACAACACAACACCCAGTCCCTGAGCGGAGAAAATCTCCGACCCAGCCGGGAATCGAACCCGGGCCCTTTGGATTGACATTCTGTCGCGCTGACCACTCAGCTACCGGGGGCGGACGTCAGAGCGGTATGCTGATGTGAAATTGCAATAAAAAGAGAGCGACGGTTTACAACTATTGTTATCGGTAGACGCAACATTGTTGGGGTGGGGGGGGTTAAGTAGATTTAGGTCAGAGGGGGTGCGACGTCCTACTAATATATGGACTCACAATGCGAAGCTCTTTGTAAATCTGGCTCGTTCTTGTATTTACCGTAATAATATCATATACCGGAAAATGAGATTAATCCGATCAGGTTGCTGAAAAAACCTTTGAAAACATAGCTATCACGTCCAAATCAAATGTAATATCTGGGTTCAGAAAAGCAGGAACTTTTGCTTTCCATCCAGATAAAGCCATTTCACAGATTCCAGAAGCAACCGATGACAATGCACTTGGCACAAGTGCTCATCAAGAGTTTCTTCGGCAGCGGCCTTCGAAATGCTGCTGAAACCCTTTCGCTCTAATCAAACGAAAGGAAAGCCAAGCTAAGCAAAGCGTTTAGCATTAACTCCAGGAAAATGAATAGTTATCAGCAACTTCAGTGAAAATGATAGTGATGGTGTTGCAAGCAGAGAGTTCCTATCTGAAACACCTAACAGTGATCGAGAACAGAACGAGTCAAATGAAAATGAAGAAATAGACTAGGAGAAGGATAAAGACTGGCACGAATTTAAAGAAAGTGATTTCACGATGGTAAAATTTCCTATGAAAAAAAAAGGTTCAGGTTTTTTATTGCCAAACTTGAAATCATCTCTACTGACACCTATGAAATGTCATTTCTGAGAAAGAAAGTTCTTGATGGTAATGTTTACTATGTCTTCCCAGAAACTGACGATGCTGCTGAGGTAAAAAGGGCACGAATTATTTAAAAAGTTTTCCAGAACGTAGAAAGCAAGGTAAATTTATTTTTTAATGGATAGTGATTACGACATTGACTAAATACTTTTCACATTGATTCGGACATACAACTAAAAATTAGTATTTGATTGTTAAATTTCGTGGATGGAAGTGTTTTATAGCAATAATCTCAAATGTAATGTGCTTGTAAAAATTAGTTTAGTGCAGAAACTGTAAAATTTTGTTGCAAATGCAGTAATATAATTTTTAAAGATCAAAATAGTGTGCGGATTCATTCCACTGGAAGTCTGATTCTGTTCCTGCGTACAAAACACAATGGTGGTCGTATTCTCCCAAACTGAGGAGGCGAAACCGATGAACAATTAACTGAAAATAATAACTGCAATTATAAACCAAAAATAACATAATAATTGAATATATCATTATCAAGGTTGTGAAATTAACATACTGAAATTTTATTTTGATATCACAGCAGTAAATTGACGAATTTTTTTTAAAAAACTGCCGTTTTTGATCGGATTCACATCATTTTGCGATATTTTTGCAATTAATGAATTCTCGTTTCGTATCGCCATGTCGTGCTTGGTGTTTAATTTTTTCTGTCAGGCAGTTTGTATCTGTGGAAAACGTATGATGTTCTGTATACATAGTTTTACTGTCCCTGAAAAAATAATTGCTAAATAAAATACATTTTATGAGTATTTTAGTTGCTTGTATATTCGTAATCCGTAGTTGTTTTAAAATGTTCATCCTTTAAGACCAGTACAAGTAGTGCCTTGTCAGAAAACGCGTTTTTTAACTTGCTCCATGATCACTAAAGCCACTAAAACCCCATCTAAGAGCGCTTTTAGAGTCTATTTCACATACTGACTTCAAGTGTGGATTAACATCTTGCATATAATGAAGCGTATCTAGCTAATCCACAGTGCATAGTTAAACGTAATCCGTGTCAACTCTAGCAATTCTCTTAAGTTTTCATATTGCATAGATGGCAACGAAAATGACTTACGTATGATTCCATAACTAAATTTCACGAACTATGTGCGAATGTCTTTTGAACATCATTTCCCCACGTTACCTTACAGCTTTTTACGAAAAGGAATTGGAATTTTTTGATATGTTCAGATCAACCATATATGTTACTATCCTATCAGCGGAGCTCTAGAGAACTATCTGTGAAATGTACACTACCTCAAACAAATACATTTTCTAAACCGTGTGCCTATAATATTTACGTCTGACATACATTTCGGTTTCAGAAAATTAGAACACGTGAAATTAAACGTGTAACCACCAATCCAGCCGAACAGGACACACGGACTACAGTAGTGCAGTGTATCGACTTTGCATATGTCCTTAAAAACAATGGTAGCTTGCTACTTCTGCAGAAAGAGATGCGAACTATTTTCTAGTTCATCTTTAAAATATAGTGGTCGGCTATTCTATTCACATCCTATGCTGGTAGGGGTAATTGTTTTAATAATGTGACACGGAATTTTCACCAAAGTTTATTTACGATTATGTTAGGGGTAATCTTATAGTAAGACAAACACTGATGATGTAGGTATAATGGATACATGTTGCATATGTGTTGCAGTTTGTTACGTCTTTGATGCGGGATATCCATGTATTTGTTACCACCATTTTTGCAGAACCTACCATCACATAATTAATTTATCGTTTTTAAATATACACTATAATGTCAATGTGTCCTACCGCGTAAATTATGGTAAAATGTAATGTCATTTTCAAGCATTCCACAACCTTACACGTCGAGAACACTAAGTGGTGGAAGGAGGTATTACAATGTAACACAGGTTAAGACAGATCACAAAAACTAATCGTCAAGCCTTAGAAACTACATTGTATGTACTATGAGTTGATCATGGTGTCATTTCCTATCATGAGATCTGAATACATACTGACACTACTGATAAATAGAATTACGTGACTGGAGGATATTACGCTATGACACACACTTCGCCTGAGGGACTAACATCTTCCCACATTTTGTGGAATATGTCACAACACTGTAAGGGATGTCCCAGTATTTAAGTGAAAATCCGGCTGAAAATGGAAACAGCGGTGGGATGTTAAGAGCTTATTGCATCGTAGAATGTAAGCACAGGTATATTTGCGAGAATCACTCTAAAAACTCAGTGATGTGAAGTTTACTAATTATGTCATTGTTATTAACATACCACGACGTGGTGACATCGACATTGTAAACGTCGAGCGGAAGGTGTTTCTTATGTGCAAGGATTGTGCTCCACATCTCTTGATGGTCACAGACAAATAAAGCGTGCCTGAGTTAAAGGTACATTGTGCACCACAGCTAATCTTACATCAGTCCGTGGAAAAAAGGTCGTGACACGTTAATTGAGCCATTACTGGCCACATCTGAAGGATGATTCCTCCAGGCTAATCTTACTGCTTTACGAAGGATTGGCAATAGCCATTTCTCATGGTGCACCACTCCTTGATTACCAGCCGGGACAACCAATCCACTGCAACTTCAGGTGTCTCTGTCCTCTTTCATACCACGTAGTATACCAAAACAGGAACTCGAGTTAGCAAGTCTCTCTCCTGTGTCTGCTGTGTGGCGTGAAATTTTCACTTTTCCCCTATGCATGCCTCCTAACTGGCCAGAGTGGAGTTTATTTTACTGTGGTGCAACAACACAGTATCTTCCAGAATTTGATCAGTAACTGATAGATTCGCGTCCTAGTCTGATGCCTGAGGGAGAGCTCTTCCAATTATGAACTTCTTTCATCATTTATCTGGCTTCAGTGAACCAATCTTGCCTTGCCTGAGGCTATGCTGCGTGCCAAAAAGGTGACCATCCTAAGGAGCTCAGCAACTTCATGGGCCACAACAACATGAGGCAAGGTTTTACAGAATTTTTTTTGGCTTTCTTACATTGTGCGTGAAGACTTTAGACCCAAGCTATATCCCTGAGAAGCACCAAGCCTTTTTCCAGAGTGCAAGCCCATTTTAAAATGGGAGATGCCTATCACTTTTCAGGTAGCCATGCTTGGTTGCAGAATAACCTTTAACTAAACAAAACAAAAACACCAGTAGCAAGTGATACAAATCAGATATCCAAATTTCTTAAGCATGCCAATTATCCCTTGCATTTTTATCGTGCAACCACTCTTTGCTGCCACTGATATCGTAAAGGATATCTACCACAGTAGCAACTGCAAGGAGCAGAGGAGCAGTAGTTACGGGTCTACAACAGAGTAAGGTATTGGTGTAATAATTTCATTTCATTTCCAGAGTCCTCTACAAATGAAATTTGGCAGAATATTTAAAAAAATGTATTCCAGTTAATAGAATACAACTTAAACAAAGCACTCTGCACCAATCATCAATTGAAATTCCAAAAAAAATTATATTTAAAATCCTGAACACTGGTTTGCAGCTTGAACTATACAATTAATGTTATCAAAGAAATTTTAAAATCAATAGAAGAATAATGTGATACACTTCAGTAACAGCTTACAGCACAATTAGTGGACAGACAGGTTTCAAAAGTAACAACAATTCGTAATAATCTCCTATTTACCAAGGGAACCCAGTGAAAACAAACATCAAATAAGTTCATCTCCAAACAAGTGGTGTGTGTGCCTTACAAGTCACAGATAACTCTAGCTCCAATGTCCCACTTGACTGCAACATAGAGGAGTTAAAGTTACACACATGCCATCCACTTACGTATATGAGAAATGTTGTTACTAATCATCTCAAAAAGTACTTGACCATATTTTACTTAAAATTTCCTGACCCATTTACTTCAGATTTCTATATACAGATGAAACAATGAGGAAAATCAATGGAAAGTTCAATCCCTATAAATCGAAATATATCATGGTCACCTGACGGTATTTGCTACCATGAGAACACATTATAGTGGCATTTTTCTTGGTGATAGTACCATCATAAGTCACTAGATCGTGGGATGCACGAAAGCATAATTGTAAACTGTTATTATATTTGACATATAAACTTCGAGATATTTCAGTCCATGTTTCTCAGCTATTTTGTTATTAAAACCCAGTCATGATAATAAACTTATCTAGGAAGTGCTTCTCAGGAACTCTGTCACTTTTATGTACGTTGTTTCAGTAATGGATGCATAATAAGCTCTACAGTGCCCAACACAACTTTAAATTGCTCTTGAGCTGGCAGAATTAGCATACCACAAGCTCATTTCTAGAAATGGCACCCCTATCATGTCATTACGCAGCGTCTACCCACCTTCACTATGCAGTGCAACAAAGTTGGCCATGAAGAACCTATTGCCGGAAGTAACACAGGTCGCCATCATTATGGGGTATGCCAAAGGGGGAGACGTTTTCATTCTTCTCTTTTCGATGATATCCAGTGAGTTAAATATTCCCTTCGATCTCAAGCGATTTCAGTTTCACAATCGACTTGCATTTCCTTTGACTAACAAAAAGGCACAGGATCAGTCACTTTGTGTGGCAATATTAAATAATCCAGGCACTAGAGCTAGTAAGAAGTTTAATTACTCAATATACATGAAAACATGAAATGCGAGCCAAGAATAATTACTGCTTAAGTTGACCTGGCAGTACACTGAACTTGATAAAGGAACAGACATCATGATTTTGTATAACGTCAGTGCCTAATTGTCTTTTACTTTACGTTAATAGAATCGTGGAAACTAATGAGAGTACAAACTGCTTTCACCACAAGAAAACCACTTAAAACAGTGTTCAACAGAAATACTTCTACTACCGTCAAAGTGCAGCCAGGAGCAGTACAGTCAGAAAACGCTCCGCCACAGAACAAGATGCAATTGCTCTGATTATAAGAGAAGGCTCATAATATTGAGCACAATACTGCTGCATACATGCGATAGCCAAACATCAGTAGTGAAAGTCTCAGCAGCCTGCTGGCAAGTTTAATCCACACCATGCAGCGTACCATAACAAGATTCCTCTCTCTCTCCCTCCCTCCCTCCCTCCACTAAATGGCGTTATATCCTCCACTTGCTCTCTGTGTGTGCATCCTATCGAGGTTATGTGGAGAGCATCAGGCTGGGGTGCAGCGACCCAGTCTCAGACTGCTACCATCAAATATTGACAGGAGCAGGTGTATGGCTCTGTGAGGAGCATTGGGTTGCTTTGCGGGAGGTGACCAGACAACGAGGTCATCGTCTCATCCGAGTAGGGAACGACGGGGGAAGGAAGTCGCCCGTGCCCTTTGAAAGGAACCACCTCGGCATTTGCCTGGAGCTATTTAGGGAAATCACGGAAAATTTAAATCAGGATGGCCGGACGAGGGATTGAAACGTCGTCCTGTCGAATGCGAGTCCAGTGTGCTAACTACTACGCCACTTCGCTCGGTATATGGCTCAATGACATTTGACGAGCATCATAGATGTAGAAAGTAGTTAACATAGGGCTCTGTTGTGTCTTAAAGCAAGTGTCGTCCATAGACCAGAATTTGAACCTTTTTAGCTATTTCAAAATTAGTGACACTAAGCAACTTGTAATTCAAAGATAAACAACTGACCTTCTTACCAGTGAAGCCCTCTGTTGGTGACACTAAGGAACTTGAGGTACAAAGAACAAACAACTTACGTTTTTACCAGTGCAGACATTTGTTGGTGACAGTAAGCGACTGCGACGTAACTCAATAGCGGATTTTATTTCTCACTTTCGAGGTTTGTGGAACAATATTTAAAGTAAAACTAATCTTGATGTATACTTAACACTAATGCATTCGTTATATTTTACAGGTAAACTGTTTTTAGTTAATTATGGAGAGAACGGTATGTTCTCGATTCAGTGCTCCATGGTGAATGTTATACAGCAGTGAATGCGATTTTTTTGAAAGTCAGTAATGGAAACGCAATTCCTGGTTTTTCTATAAAATTAAGTAAATTGATGTACCGTACCAGTTCGCCAATTTCATGGCGTAACCTGCCAATTTCCTGGCAGTTTTACTCCCTCTTCTGATAATTTGCGAATTTTACGACCTATGCTATCAATTTCCGGTTTTGGCGGCACATAATTGGTCAAATTAACTATGGGCTTCTCAGATAAGAGCACAAACCTCGAATGATTACTATTTACCGAGTGCAAGGTACTCTAGAGCAGTGGGGAGCTCCGGTGATAGGCTGAGAGTAACTTTATATGATGACTTTGAGGTAACAGAACTTGACCACATCTAAACAGGGGTATAAGTGGAGGAAAGAAGAGGGAAGGGTGGTGTTAATCTTGACGATAAGAACTATGACTACATCAGTTGTAACATAATATTCAAGGTCAATGTTGGTGTGTATACCCAATGCTAACCTACTCAGCTTCGCAGTACTTTTATTCATTAATGGAATTTGTTATGAATAGTTCCCCTGAATGTGAGAGTAACGCAGATGTTCAGAATTACTATACTAGAAGGAAAAATATGTGCTTTACCTGTTGTTGAATCTACCTGGGGCAGAGAATTGGATGAAACATGCAGCCATTAAAGGCTTGGACAAGTTACGCATGGGAATAAAAGTCATGTAGGAAAACTATTTTCAAATGTAAATTTTAGAAGTTTCTGCGTTAACTTCTCTCCTCTACACTGTGGAGCAGTTTTCAAAAAGAAATATTTAGCCATTTATACGGACAAATCTTGTAAATGGCCACCATATAGCCAAATAAATTCATTTCTTCACATGCTTCCTTTACACAGTCTGTGTTTGTTCTGCGTCATCATAACGTTATTAGGGAATATGGCCTACAATGCAACTAACTAACGAAATAAGTAAGCGCTTTCGCTTGCTTGCTTTGCTAGCCTTTTTGAGTATCTTGCAAAAATGGCATTACCTGTTTGTTAGTAGAGCTTCAAGATTTCGGCACGGATCGTATGTCACACTGTTATATAAACTTGGGTCCTGTTATTGAAAGAACAAACTCGGGGCATGTTGGTGAAGCGGAAACGACGCGGGCTGGAAGTGGGTCCTTAGTAGAGCTATGAATTGTGCAGCGCTTTGGCGACGCTACAACACAGTACAGATAAGATAGCAGCTAAAGCTTCCTTGTTCGTGCTAGTTTAACTCCAGCCAAACGGTGTTAATTAATTTTTGTCGAGTTTCACGCTGTCCTCCCGCTACCCTCACTGCGGCGGAGTGCTGGGAGACCGTCTGACGCCCATTAACCGCAGGAAAGTTAAGCTGGTGTGGACCCCGAGAGCTAAACGGTCCCCAGCCATCGCCCTTATCGTCTCGCTACAGTTACGCGGGCAACTTCGCTGTCATCCTGCACTCCCGCGAGCACTCCACTAAAATTGAGAAAGCTAGTTCCGGCAGACAGCGTTAGAGCTCTGCGTCCTGGAACTACACCAGCAAAGTCTGCTGCGTAGTTTATAACAGTTATTCCAGGAGAGAAAAACCATGACGTCTGGTCTAGTGTAAACTCGTGCCCCTTTTCCGGTGTAGTTCCGTCTGCAGCTAACGTTCAAACGTCGTGAGCAAACGAAAATGATAATTGTGAAATTAGGAACTGCTAGATGAAATCATAATATCATAGCTTCTGCACCTAGAAAAAGCTGTCATTGTTGAAGCAGGTGGGTGAATCGTGTTCAGATTTCCTTCAAATTGTTTCCGGTAAAAAAATTAGAAATAACTCAAGCAAAGATCTAAATGCAATTAAAATAATCTCTCTCACTTAGTTTATTCGCGACCACAACAGAGTATAAGCGTGGAATGATGAAGCTCACATATTTCATTTTTCTAGCTAATTCATTAATGATAGTCATTTACGAAAATATTTATATGTATGAGATATTACTCCAGTAACACAAGCGGATATGATATTATTCGCATATCGTACAAGTTTCATAAGAAAAAATCTTACATAGAGTAGTAAAAGCTGCAAATATTTCTAACTTTCTCTAAGTCAAGCGTAATTTGTAAGTGATGGAAGATATTCACAGAAGCGTAATTCGCCTACGCTGACCCACTGTCAGTTACAGAGAACATTTGTCATTAGTTTATTGTTTATATTACACTCATTGTCATTGTTGTTGTTGTGGCCTACAGTTCCAGGACTGTTGTCATACTGCTCTCTACTTTAGCCTGTCCACCGCAAGCCTCTTCCTCTCTGCAAAACCGCTGCAACCTATATCTTCATCAACCTATTTGCTGCAATTAGGTCTCGGTCTCCTGTGATGTTTATATGCCATATTTCCCTCCTTCAAGAAAATGACTGGCACTTGATGCATCAAGATGTATCCTGTCAACCAGTTCTTTCTTCCCACCAAGTTTTGCCATAAATTTCCCTTTTTTCCCTTAATTCAGTTTTGTCCTCTTTGTTACTTATCCAGTCTAACTACCTAACATTTAGCATTATTCTCTGCCATAACATTTCAGAAACTTCTGTTGCCTTCTTGTTTTATACTATTTAATATTCGAGTTTCGGTTCAATATAAGGCTACACAGCAGGCAAACATTTTCAGAAAAGACTTCGTAATACTATAATTTGTATTAGATGTTACGGCACCATTCCTTTTCGGAAAAGCTTTTCTTTGATATTGCACTTCTTCATTTTACGTTGATTAGGAAAGAATTTTCCTCTGACTACAAAAATGACACAGAATTTTTTTTTGTGTCCTGATCGATTTTTGGGGCTACCAGTCACATCCTCAGATTACCTTATCACATAATTTTTTTTTTACAATTATCACTTCATGTCAGTGCATACAAGAGCACTATTCGTTATCTGTCTGTTACATATTGCGTGAACTCTTCCGGTATTGAGATCAACTAATGGTCTTATGCTCAAGTCAGACTGTACGTAAATCTGTAATTCCAAATAGTTGTAGGCAAATAGTATAGTAAAATGATATAACCTAATTTACGAATGTTAAGTGCGTCATTAGACACGCTTTTGTCGTCCATCAATCGATTGAGGTGATAGGCTTTTATAAGTGGTAGGCGTGGTAATCATCGTCAGAAACTGCACCATATAGATTCTCTGAAAAGTGCCTACAACAAATAGTTGAGAATCATATTCATGGAGGACGTATAAGGGAACCTAACGAGCTATCTGTGTACTTGCACATTCTGAACAAAAACAACAATGACATTTAAAGTGTTGTAAAACTGCACTTCGGAGCTCTTGTTACTTAGTGCGCTTTTGTAAATGCGAGTCTGTGCTAGTGTGCACGATGGCTTGAAGGCTATGTGCTGTTCCCTGACACTGCCGCCAGCGTTTGTAATTCTTTCTGTCTGTTCATTTCCCACTTAGATTTTTCTACTTGTGTGGACGTCATCAGTGTTGATGATGAAGCTTCGTAATTCCAGTTGAAACTATATAAATTTATCATCAACACAATTACAACCTATCGCCCATTATTTATTATGTACCTTTGAAATTTTTTTTTTGCCACATTCATGTTGCGTGGACTTGTAAAGCATATGTGTCCTAAACTGACATACCACAAGGAAAAAATGTAACCATGTGACACATGTCTCTTTCGGTTTACAGTGACTGAGTAAGTCACGACAGTGCAAACAAGTAAAACCATCATCATCAACAACATTGCCGATGTCTTTCCTCTAGGCAAATTCAAACTTCAGACAGCTTCGAGTCATGGTCGTTAATGTGTTATCAACCATTTCAATTTGCCACTTGTCATTAGTTGCTTGTTGTCAGATGCCTCAATTTTCTGGCCTGCCAGTCTTCTTCCGGTATACCTCTCTTTTCCGTGGCTGCTGTCATAGATTCCTTCCACGTTGCTTCTCCCTGGCACAGACCATTTGAGCAATCACTGCGGCCATTGTTGTTCTTCCATCTGTCGGACGTGTCCGTATCACCTCAGCGCTCGAGCATCAGTTCTGTTGTCACTGTTTCCACAGAACCCATCTCCATTGTTAAATATTCCTTCCTCAGTAGATGCAAACGTGTCGCTCTCTTGCTCTGCACTAAACCCGTCCACTTCGACGCCCTCAATTTTCCTCCTTTGCCTCTCGTTCAGTGGCCAACACTTCGAGCCACATATCAGAATGCTTTTAATCACAGCAAGTAGCACTACATTCTTACTTCGCCTGGATATGTGCGGTCTCCAAAACACACAGTTTAGTTATCTAAAAGCCACCCAGGCTTGAATTCCTGCGAGATATATCCGGGTCACACTGTCCGGACTTATTTCCACATTTCTTACAAGGGAACCTCCCCATCGCACCCCCCTCAGATTTAGCTATAAGTTGGAACAGTGGATAGGCCTTGAAAAACTAAACACAGATCAATCGAGAAAACAGGAAGAAGTTGTGTGGAACTATGAAAAAAATTAGCAAAATATACGAACTGAGAAGTCCACGTGCAGCATAGGCAACTTCAAGGGCAATGTGCAGTCAGGAGCGCCGTGGACCTGTGGTTACCATGAGCAGCTGCGGAATGAGAGGTCCATGGCTCAAGTCCTCCTCCGAGTGAAAAATTTACTTTCTTTATTTTCGCAAACTTATGAACTGTCCGTCCGTTCATTGACGTCTCTGTTCACTGTAATAAGTTTAGTGTCTGTGTTTTGCGATCGCACCGCAAAACCGTGCGATTAGTAGACGAAAGGACGTGCCTCTCCAATGGGAACTGAAAACATTTGATCGCAAGGTCATAGGTCAACCGATTCCTCCACAGGAAAACACGTCTGATGTATTCTATACGATACTGTTGACGGCATGTGCGTCACATGACAGTAATATGTTGTCGACCCACCTAACTTGTACACTTGGCGAATGGGTAAAAAGATTCTTCTACCTTGCCCGATTTAGGTTTTCTTGTGGATGTGATAATCACTCCCAAAAAAGTGATCGCATCGAACGGACAGACGGACAGATAAAAATTGCCTGAAAGAAAAAAAATTAAAAATTTTCAGTCGAGGGAAGACTTGAACCAAGGGCCTCTCACTCCATAGCTGCTCACGCTAACCACAAGACCACGGCATCCTGACTGCAAGTCACCCTTGAAGTTGCATATGTTGCACGTGGACTACTCAGTTCGTATAATTTGCTAATTTTTTTCATAGTTCCACACAACTTCTTCCTGTTTTCTCGATTGATCTGTGTTCAGTTTTTCTAGGCCTATCCACTCTGCCAACTTATAACTAAATCTGAGGGGGGTGCGATGGGGAGGTTCCCTTGTTAGCCGGCGAAACGCAAAATCCTATTCCCCATATTATTTACTTCTAGCTACAAGATACTCTGTTTCATCCAATTTGTCTGTTAGTCTCCTTTGTTTATAAATGTCCATTACCTTTCTCATTTTATATGTGGTGTCATCCTTATCCGCAGACAGTAATGAATGTAAACTTTGATGCTGTATTGTCACACCCAGACTTCTGCACTGTCTATTCCAGTAACCAAGAACAACTTCCTAGTACCATTTAAATGAGGTTGGTGACGTATAAAATCCTGGTCTTATTGCTTTACGTGTTCCAAATCTTTCCGATATCTTCAACCAACATTCATAACTGCCTAACGTTGGCACTACGTAAGATTCCTCAATCCTATAAATGCAGTATACGCTCCAGCCTTTCCCGATGCTGTCCAAAGTTACCTTCTCGGCACAGAACTATAGGTCGTTTCTAAAACAACAAACACCTAATGGAGATCTTGATTTCTTGCACTCATATTCTGACATGTCTGTCACACACAAAAGGTGTTACCAAAACAGCTTCTCCTAGCAATAAACCCGACTGTTCCTGCGATCCAACTTGCGCCACCTTTTCAGTCTGTTCTTTATTTTACTGCTGAACCACCTATTCACCGAGGGCATTACACTTAATCCCCTGGAATCGTACCGATACCTCCTGCTCCTTTTCTTATACAAAGTGAGCGTAAATAAAACCGACAAACTGCAGGGACTGATTCCTGACTGGAAATGCAGGAAAAACGAATGTATGAACATGCATCCGGAATTGCATCGTTGCCGTGGTAGATGGCGCTGACGCATGTCAGTTGCTTGGACCACGTGCTGTGTGGTCCTTGCGTGCTTGAGGCTGTGTGATGGACCCAGAGTACTGTAATGTCAGGAACAAGCAGAGATGGTGTTTATGTATGATCAAGAAGAAAATTAAATGGGGGAGAGGCAGCACGGCTTACCAAGACAAGTACCGACAGCAACCACATGAAGCAAAATTTCAGGTCCTTTTTGGACGTTTGTGTGATCATGGGTCCTTTCAGATAGACACACATTCGCCCATAGAGGGCCTGAAATGTATTATGATGTGGTTGGTGTCTGTGAGAGTAGGCCTACTTCTTTTGGTATAGCTGTAATGCCTCTCGACCGTTTCCATCTGCTTGGTCATACAAAAACACCATCTCGACTTGTACTCAACATGAATCCCGGACCATTCTGCTGCTTACAGTACGCTGCTCAGTCCCGCACCCTACAACACACAACGAACACATGGCGGGTGGTCAGAGGAAGTCTCATTCGTCAGCGCCATCTACCGTGGAAACGACGCATTTTCGGACGCCGCACGGAGTGGCCGCGCGGTTACAGGCGCCATGTAACGAATCGGGAGGCCACTTCCGCCAGAGGTTCGGGTCCTACCTCGGGTATGTGTGTGTGTTGTCTTTAGCGTAAGTTAGTTTCATCAGTGTGTAAGTCTAGGGACCGATGACTTCATCAGTTTGGTCCATAAGAATTCAGACACACACGTTTTTGGACACATGTTCATAGTTAATTTTTTTTCTATATTTCCAGTCACAAACCACTCCTCACAGTTTGTCGGTTATATTAATGTTCATCCTTTACATAAGGTATTTCATCTCCTCGACCGAATTTCTCAAGAATATTTACTAATGATTCTATTAGTTTGGCCCTCCGTACTTTAATCATTCCATTATTATACCTCCAGATCCAGTTGCCTTTCAATTTTTTTTATTTTTTAAGGGCCTGATGAACTTCATTGTCAGCCACCATTTCCACACTATAAACCTCAATTTCGTTCTGCTCCTCTTGGGACACTTCGCTATCTTACGTAAGAAGATATTTAAAATGACATACTAGCTCCCGCCTTATTTTAGCAGGTCCCCTCGCTTGACGTATTAATCGCCACGCTCTTGAAGACCCGCTGTATCGAAATAAATGTTCTACATCGGTCCAGTTCTTCTACCACGACTCCTCTTTACCTCAGGTAATCTTACTTTTCACTTCTCTCTCAACTGTATTGTAGTCTCCCTGCCTGTTTGAGCTTACGAATGAATGGTAAGTAGTCTTCCTTTCTTCAACCTTTTCTCTTAAGGCTTTAATAATCCACTTACTACCCGTTCCTCTTCCTCCCTTTCTTGCAAGAGCCTCTTCAACTGCTACCAGTAAACATAAGTTTAAATCCTCATACAGTGATGATATGGTTCAGTCCTTATCGAATCTGAGTTTCTGCTCAACTCGTCTCTGATATAGGTCTCGTTTATTCAAGTCCAGCTGAAGCCCAACCTTTACCAATGCCGTTTCCACGCTCAGTCATTCTTCTCTACATCTTTGAATCTTGCGGGCATTATGAGTCTTATCAGTACCATATGGTACTGACCTAGGAGTTTAAGATCGATTATAGATATAGTAACTGCCAAGCAGAACAGAAGATCGGTAGTCCAGTTTGGGAGTGAGTTTCGAGGCCCAGATCACCTTTAATGTCTTGTACTAGATCACTTCCTAGCTCTGTTGCAAACGTTTGCTGGAACCAATCTAAACCTTCATCAACTCCAGAACAGCGAAAGTTTTTAAGTCATACGGCCAATCCTTTTGCTTGGTGTTATGGGCGTGAATAGTGTTCTACATACTCTCTGAATCCCATGATTAGCGATTACTGTTTCTCTTATATTTTTGCATCACTTTTCCTCAAATAATAATAATAATTATATATTATATTATATATTAATGACACATACAACACAGAAAAAAATTATAAATGAAGAACAAAAAGGCTGTTGCAAAGGAGCACGAGGATGTAAAGAGCAACTGATAATAGATGCAGAGGTGACATATCAAGCTAAAACTAAACAAAGGTCGCTACACTACGCATACATTGATTACCATAAAGCTTTTTATAGAGTACCCCACTCATGGTAACTACAAATATTGGAAATATACAAAGTAGATCCGAAATTGATACAGTTCCTAAACATAGTAATGAAAAATTGGAAAACCACACTTAATATCCAAAGAAATTCAAATATTATCACATCACAGCCAATACAGATTAAGCGTGGAATATACCAAGGAGATTCATTAAGTCCTTTCTGGTTCTGCCTTGCTCTGAACCCACTATCCAACATGCTAAATAATACAAATTATGGATACAATATCACTGGAACATACCCACACAAAATCACACATTTGCTATACATGGATGATCTAAAACTACTCGCAGCAACAAATCAAAAACTCAACCAATTACTAAAGATAACAGAAGTATTCAGAAATGATATAAATATGGCTTTTGGAACAGACAAATGTAAGAAAAATAGCATAGTCAAGGGAAAACACACTAAACAAGAAGATTACATATTGGATAACCAAAGTGACTGCATAGAAGCGATGGAAAAAACAGATGCCTATAAATATCTAGGATACAGACAAAAAATAGGAATAGATAATACAAATATTAAAGAAGAACTAAAAGAAAAATATAGACAAAGACTAACAAAAATACTGAAAACAGAATTGACAGCAAGAAACAAGACAAAAGCTATAAATACCTATGCTATACCAATATTGACCTACTCATTTGGAGTAGTGAAATGGAGTAACACAGACCTAGAAGCACTCAATACACTTACACGATCACAATGCCACAAATATAGAATACATCACATACATTCAGCAACAGAAAGATTCACATTAAGCAGAAAGGAAGGAGGAAGGGGATTTATCGACATAAAAAACCTACATTATGGACAGGTAGACAATTTAAGAAAATTCTTTATAGAACGAGCAGAAATCAGCAAAATACACAAAGCAATCACTCATATAAATACGTCTGCTACACCACTGCAATTTCATAACCACTTCTACAACCCTTTAGATCACATAACATCAACAGATACGAAGAAAGTAAATTGGAAAACGAAAACACTACATGGCAAGCACCCGTATCATCTAACACAGCCACACATCGATCAAGACGCATCCAACACATGGCTAAGAAAAGGCAATATATACAGTGAGACGGAAGGATTCATGATTGCAATACAGGATCAAACAATAAACACCAGGTATTACAGCAAGCATATTATTAAAGATCCCAATACCACAACAGATAAATGCAGACTTTGCAAACAACAAATAGAAACAGTAGATCACATCACAAGTGGATGTACAATACTAGCAAATACAGAATACCCCAGAAGACATGACAATGTTGCAAAAATAATTCATCAACAGCTTGCCGTACAACATAAACTTATAAAACAACACGTTCCTACATACAAGTATGCACCACAAAATGTACAGGAGAATGATGAATACAAATTATACTGGAACAGAACCATTATAACAGATAAAACAACGCCACATAACAAACCTGACATCATACTCACCAATAAAAAGAAGAAATTAACACAACTAATCGAAATATCCATACCCAATACAACAAATATACAAAAGAAAACAGGAGAAAAAATGGAAAAATACATCCAACTGGCTGAAGAAGTCAAGGACATGTGGCATCAGGATAAAGTTGACATTATACCAATTATACTATCAACTACAGGAGTCATACCACACAATATCCACCAGTACATCAACGCAATACAGCTACATCCAAACATATATACACAACTACAGAAATCCGTAATTATTGATACATGTTCAATTACCCGAATGTTCCTAAACGCAATGTAACATATACCGTACAGTTAAAAGGAAGTCACGCTTGATCAAGGTCCGCATCACTTTCATTTCGAACCAGACCTAAGGTCTGAGAAAGGAAAGAAATAATAATAATAATAATAATGAAGTACCTGTTAGTAACGTAAACAGAAACGAGTGGAAGGGCAGGAAGCTCAAACGGTGGTTGTAGGTAAAATGGCGTACCTACATACACAGAAACATGTTTAAAATGTTTGCAAAGAAAGTGGTTACTCACCTTCAGCGTGTAAAAACAATTGAAAATCAAATGAACCAGGCATAGTACGGCACAGAAAAATAATTGTCGTAACTTCTAAAACTCCATGTGCACAGAACCTTCACACAACTCGTAAGCACCAAAGAAGCGGCCTCGATATATCTGGTATAACAGTGTCGCCAATACAAAAATATAACATTGTGTCATGAAGTGCTGCCTCTTGTGGGGGTAACAAATAAATTATGTACGTCATTGTACCAGACTTTATCGTTTTAGGACACTTCCTCCTACTAATTACACTCCAGCGACAGAAATTTACTAGCGATAAATTAAATAAAATGATAATGTGAAGACATGTATAGCCTCACATTCAATAATACCGATTGTAATGGATTTATGACACGGGGAAGTACTGTCGACGTGGCAAGCTCGAAAAGTTCTCGCACGCCAGAGAACTTAAAAGATGAAGAAATGGTCTGTAGCACGTCGTCAACGAAGAACGAGCAATATCTAGTGACAGCGGTCGTACTGCAAAGTCATAAGGGTGAGCAATTAATAGTCCGACCAAACAAAATGCGATATTTTGCTATCTCAGTAAAAGACTGAGCATTGAACATTGGTTTTACTTCGTGTCCGAAGTTAACTTTTGCTGGTGAAAAGTACATTGATTTGCGCTATAGCAGAAGTGTGGCTTATCTACTACCTGAGGCAAATATTACATCGGTTGCCCTGTCGAGTTTGTCTGCTCTAAATACCCATTACCAACCTGCGCTACATTGTCTGTATCACGTACAGCAAGAGGAATATAAACGCTCGTCATAGCACTTTAAGAGGGTAACGTTCTTACCGTACGTGATGTGTATCACATGGAGCCATCGTTATGAGTGCCCTCCACATATGATCGTTGATTTAGTTGACCACAACTACAAAAAGGCAAGAACAAGTATAACAGTTTGTCAAAGAGTGAGAGAAGTGACTATTTCAGATTCGAACAGTATAGATTACACTCATATTCTCTTCGTTAACGACTACAATCACCCAAAACGTACCTTCGTTTTCCTTAGTTATGCAGATTGAAAGATTGCTTAGTTAACTTTGAAATAAGTGACTGTTAATACTGCTTCAGAGTTAATGCAACAGTGTGCATGTTCCAAGCATTTTTTCTTATCCTCCTTTTCCGAAACTGATACAAATGCCAAAGGCCTTCAGCCAAGCAGTAGGACAATGAGTTTTTTCTGAACTACTGAAGTGAGACGTAACTATTTCCGTGTGTCCACTTATTGAGGGAATAGGTAGAGCAGTTAATGATTTTGGGCTATATTTAGTTCAGTAAGAGTGGCTACCTAAGCTTATAAAAGCAATAATGAATGCACTCGTTGTTAAATGACAAAGAATATGATACTTTCTAAATACGAGTACGTTGTCTTAACTTGGACACAGCGGACTAATAACTAAATGATTAAAGTAGCATGGTGAAACTAAATGAAGCATTTTCGTCATAGTAATACGAAATACAGCTGTAAAGTAATTAAATGTAGTAGACAGCTGAAGTCTTAGGTGAATTAGTAATCACATATTATTAGCTTTGCTGGTAGATGCTCTGCTCATACAGATAGTGGCAGTCCATCTGGCTGTTAAATTTAAAGTTTACACAATTATTATAATTAACACAATAATGGTTGTGTTACGAAACACCGTAATAACAGTTTCTTTTATTTGAAGAATAACGGTACGTAACATCTTCCCGTGTTAGTAGAATCTCATGCTTGCCTCCAGAAATCTTCTATTGCTTTTCAGAACTAAACGACTACATTCAGATTCTGTTACAGTGAAGCGTTAGAATCGAAAACTTCCATAGCATCATTAAAATCATTCAATTTGTAGGTGGGTACTGGTTTCTGTCTTGACGATGTGTATTACAGTGTCACTAACGGTATTCTGGAAGAACAAATAATAGCAAGTAGGAGGTGTTATGTTGATTAACGGCCAATCTGCATCTTGTTTTCTGTCTTCGCTTACTGACTCCCTAAATATGAGCTCATACGCGAACTAGGTACACTGTAACCATTTATGAGTGACTTATTAGATGCCGTATATAAAACAGAGCTCTCATTTCAAAATTCAAAATAATTAAGCACAATACGTTTCTGTCATTAAACAAAGTACTTTCTTCAGACCTACTTCGTAAAGGAGAATGTGTATTCAGATTAATGAGAGTGAATAACTTATTTACTTAAATGCGGGATGCTAATTAGTTCGCTAACAAGTAGGTAACGTTAAAGTTCAGTTCTAAGTGGGTAAGAAGAAGCTAGTGAGGGCTGTTAGACTTGTATGTAAGTGACGAAACCTGTGAGTATAGAGATTTAGGTAAATTTCTGTAGGACTGTCACCGTGTGGATGGGCAGAAATTATTCTAAAACTGGATCGATGTATTCGTGGATTTCGGTGAATAGGATTATGAAAGCAGGGCCGTGAAACAGTGAGTACGGTACCTAGATGTTTGTTCCAGACAGTGTTACATTCTGATGTAAGGGTAGTTGTGCATATTCATTGGGTGTACTTTATTATTTTATTGCCATTTGGACAGCTGTCGCAGGGTAGATGTTTCACTTTAGAAAATTAACGGTAACTTCGTACACCGTCTAGGCGCTGTTGTAATGTGTCGCAGTAGACGGTGGTCGCAAACGGGCACGTCGTAGTATCTGCAGCAACTATGATACTAGGTCGTGAGAATCGCAACGTCAGAGGATTCATACAGGTTGGAGTAAGCTAGGAAGCGCGTGAAACTGATGAAACTACGGTCCCCACACCAGAGAGAGAAGTCTCCTCTCCAAGGGCAGAGGAAACTGGTGTAAAACGCTGAAGTTGCTGGCCACAATAGGAAGCGTAGGGACGTTTAACTTTTATCCGAAAGCTGTTGCTACCAAACAGGGACTTTGTTGACGTAAAAGGCTAGGAACATCCTTACCTACAGAGAAGCAGAAAGGGAAGGACCTGTAGGTGAATGGCTTTAGGGAAGTGCAGAGCCGAGCCTCAGATTGGCTGTCTCAAAAGTTCAGGTGGATTGGTGGTAGACTATAGACAGGGAGAATTAGTACGCCTCCATAAGCTTTTAAAAACCCACGATTTTCGTGTCGTCAACAGTTTTCTGGTTTACTGCCAGACCGCTCGGACGCCAACTCCGTATCGTTCGTCACCAGTCTATGGTAAGCCCCGGCTACACCTATTTTCTCGCATGGTTTGCTGCTCTCAATATTTGTTCAGGGTGGTTGTAATTAAACTTTCACTACTTGAGCCAATTTAGGTGGAAAACTTTTCATCCTGTCGATACTCAACCTTTTAGGAATGATGTTCAAACTGTGTGCTGCTGAATTTGCGTTGTTAGTCTTGTTAGTCTCACGACCTGCCGCTAGGCGCCCGTACTGGTAATGCGACATAGGGTTGAAACACAAGCATCAGAGCGCATAACAGTTGCAGACAGTAAACATGAGTCTGGACAAGGTGAGGAGCATCACTCAGAAAGTTATGTTATCAATACAACAGCAAAAGTTCTACTGCTCTTCAGGAGTGTCGACGCAATAAAGGACTACGGAGACGTCCTCTTCCTGCACTGGGGTTGAACATGATGCAGAAGTTCGAAATAACTGCCGATTTGGGAATTGCTCGTGGGAGAGGCCCACAAATTGTTGAGGAAGATACTGTGGCCGTGGCTAAGAATACAAGACGCAATGTGCGATCTTCATGCAGTGCACGATCTGTATCTCTCGGCAGCTGAACATTCCATGGTCCACCGATCGAAAAATGCTGGGAAACCTTGTGAAGCGATATCTCTAGTGCGGTTCCAGGCTGTCACGAAAACCGACTTCTGTGGCAGAGTGGTTCTAGGCGCTTCAGTCCGGAGCAGCGCTGCTGTTACGGTAGCAGTTTCGAAACCTGCCTCGGGCATGGGTGTGTGCCATGTCCTTAGGTTAGTTAGGTTCAAGTAGTTCTAAGTTCGAGAGGACTGATCACCTCAGATGTTAAGTCCCATAGTGCTCAGAGCCATTTGAACCATTTGAACCTCCATTCTGGAGATCAGATGTGCTAAAGAAGAACTGTTGCAATTACTGATGTTTAGTTAAAGCATCGATGAAGGGACGGCAATATTTCTCATAATACTTTAACCATATGAATTCCAGTTTCGATTTAGTAATCACATGCTCGACCGGAATCGTTTGATATAACGTCACAATAACGTTCTATTTGACTTCTGTTCTCAATTTTATAGTTTCTTTTGTATCTTTTCCAACTTCATTTCAGCCCACCCAATCGCTATATTACAAAATCAGTTTTGTGTGCGAATAAAATCACCAGTTCGTGAGAGGCTCCGAATACCATTTGGAAGCACTGAATAATCCTTAAAACAGATCACTTGCAGAACTAAAAGATAAATGAAATTAAATTTGATTCATAAAACACTTATAATTACGACGTACGAATTCGGAGTGGCGTAACAGTCCATTGGAAAGAAGCAGCCTTAGGTGAAGCCGGATAATAGTTGCGACGATCTTTACAGGATACCGACTCTTTCAAGATCCAGACGTGCATATTTTTCAAGACAGCGCTTTGAAGGTTTTGCCAATTGTGGAGGTGGATTACTAATACAGCGGGCTGTTTCACTGAATCTCTTCTGTGTTGTTGTTTTATATTAAAAATAATTGACATCCGTAACTCAGAGTTTTTGTTATTGTTCCCAAAGTTAAAATGACATCAAACACAAAATGGTTTCGTGGGTCTCCATGGACCACCATCGTCTTCAAGCCATAGGTACGATGGACGTTCTGAAAACAGGTTGGTTTCAGTCAATATTCCAATATACCACACTATTCCCTATTCTTTTGGATAGAATATCCCATTCTCATAAATTTTTCATTCTCCGCTCAATGTGACGGATTTGCACCACCTTACTGGGAAAGCCTTTATGTCCGCGTGGTACCACTCTACTGGTCGACGTCAGAACCAACGTTTTGCTGCATCAATCATCTCTCCATCTTCCAAGTTCTGCCGCCCATGGAGTGCATCCTTCATCGGGGCGTGCAGATGGATGTCGTAGCATGCGAGATCTGAGCTGTAGTGTTAGTGAAGAAGAACAATCCAGTGAAGTGTTGCTAGCTACTTTCGATTTCATCCCAGACTTGTGTAAGGCCTTGCGTTGTACTGAAGAGTGAAAACTTCGCCTCCATTTTTGTGGCAACCAACAGGCAGAAGTTATTTTTGTAATTTCCTGAAGGTAGCACAGTACACTTTAGAGCTGTTCGTTGCACCATGCCACAGGACATCAAACGGATAACCACTTCAGAGTCCCAGGAGGCCGTAGCTATGATTTTACAGCTGAGGGGACGGGTTTGAATTGTTTCTTCAGAGGGGAGGTGGTGTGGAAGGCTTAAGGCACGCACCTTTGAGTACTCCAACTGATGGCAGCAGCACCAACAGTGGATCGTGATCTGTTGATCACCTCGAATGAGTGTGTCTAGACGATACTGGATTGCAAGAGTGGAGCCGCGCGAAGAAGCTGCGCGGTCTGTGGCACCTTGCCACGGTTCCCCCAGCTCACCCCGTTGGAGGTTCAAGTCCTCCACGGACATGGGTGTGTGTGAATGTTGCCCTTAGCCTAAGTTACCTTAAGTTAGATTAAGTAGTGTATAGGCCTAGGGATCGATGACCTCAGCAGTTGAGTCCCATAGGAAGTTACCGCAAATTTCCAAATTTTTCCAAGAGTCGCAGTTGTGTGCAGCTTGTCAGTACGCGAGATGTTGCACAGGCTTGCGCAAACTTGCCATAATGACTTACGCCTAGGGCAACCATTCACTGTGTTTTTGTTCACTTCCAGGTCTACGGAGACATTCTGCAGGCGCCTATGAATATATGCGATGCACTGCATCTCCACCGGAAGAAGCTCTATGTCAGCCTTCTCTTTGGAACGCACATCTATTACAGACACCGATTTGAAGGCTGCGTACATCGCTGCAACCTACTGGAACTTCAGTACACTGTAGGGAATAATAGGCGAATATTCTACGATGACCCACAACAAATTGCACATTTTATTCAACAGAAAATGGCCGAGGAAAACGTGTGTTGAATTACTTATTGAAAGCCCTCCGTGTATACTCTTGAGGGGTCGATTTGGAATTCTACACAAGCGGAGGCTCTTAGGATTGGTATTTCAGATTAACGTAGGTGTATCAAAAGACTATAATTGATTTTGTAGCGTGATGAGGGTACTATGCTAGGAATGATGGTTACCGCAAACACAAAAATTTCGGCTACATCGGTTTTTTCAACACTATTTTAAACCTGAGTGTTGAAATCGCTCACAAAACCGGTTTCTGAAACAACCGATTTTCTGTCTTTTATTCCTGTTAGTTCCTGTAATAATCTTAGAAATCGAGCAAAGACTAATAAATGTTGTCTCCCTCAGTTTCAATACACAGCATACTAATACATAAAATTAAACAAGTAAAAGAAAGCTTAGTCCGTCCACTGTTCGCTGCTTTTCTCGACAAGTGGTATGCGGCTGAATACCAAAAGAAAATAACATTCTCCTTCTGATTTTAATTATTTATAAATATGCTGAAAAATCATGTCGGAATTGAGGACCATACTACCCCCCCCCCCCCCCCCCCATGAACCATGGACCTTGCCGTTGGTGGGGAGGCTTGCGTGCCTCAGCGATACAGATAGACGTACCTTAGGTACAACCACAACGGAGGGGTATCTGTTGAGAGGCCAGACAAACGTGTGGTTCCTGAAGAGGGGCAGCAGCCTTTTCAGTAGTTGCAGGGGCAACAGTCTGGATGATTGACTGATCTGGCCTTGTAACAACAACCAAAACGGCCTTGCCTTGCTGGTACTGCGAACGGCTGAAAGCAAGGGGAAACTACGGCCGTAATTTTTCCCGAGGGCATGCAGCTTTACTGTACGATTAAATGATGATGGCGTCCTCTTGGGTAAAATATTCCGGAGGTAAAATAGTCCCCGGATCTCCGGGCGGGCACTACTCAAGAGGATGTCGTTATCAGGAGAAAGAAAACTGGCGTTCTACGGATCGGAGCGTGGAATGACGGATCCCTTAATCGGGTAGGTAGGTTAGAAAATTTGAAAAGGGAAATGGATAGGTTAAAGTTAGATATAGTGGGAATTAGTGAAGTTCGGTGGCAGGTGGAACAAGACTTCTGGTCAGGTGACCACAGGGTTATAAACACAAAGTCAAATAGGGGTAAGGAAGGAGTAGGTTTAATAATCAATAGGAAAATAGGAACGCGGGTAAGCTACTACAAACAGCTTAGTGAACGCATTATTGTGGCCAAGATAGATACGAAGCCCACACCGACTACAGTAGTACAAGTTTATATGCCAACTAGCTCTGCAGATGACGAAGAAATTGAAGAAATGTATGATGAAATAAAAGAAATTATTCAGATAGTGAAGGGAGACGAAAATTTAATAGTCATGGGTGACTGGAATTCGAGTGTAGGAAAAGGGAGAGAAGGAAACGTAGTAGGTGAATATGGATTGGGGCTAAGAAATGAAAGAGGAAGCCGCCTGGTAGAATTTTGCACAGAGCACAACTTAATCATAGCTAACACTTGGTTTAAGAATCATGATAGAAGGTTGTATACATGGAAGAACCCTGGAGATACTAAAAGGTATCAGATAGATTATATAATGGTAAGACAGAGATTTAGGAACCAGGTTTTAAATTGTAAGACATTTCCAGGGGCAGATGTGGACTCTGACCACAATCTATTGGTTATGACCTGTAGATTAACACTGAAGAAACTGCAAAAAGGTGGGAATTTAAGGAGATGGGACCTGGATAAACTGAAAGAACCAAAGGTTGTACAGAGTTTCAGGGAGGTCATAAGGGAACAATTGACAGGAAAGGGGGAAAGAAATACAGTAGAAGAAGAATGGGTAGCTTTGAGGGATGAAGTAGTGAAGGCGGCAGACGATCAAGTAGGTAAAAAGACGAGGGCTAGTAGAAATCCTTGGGTAACACAAGAAGTATTGAATTTAATTGATGAAAGGAGAAAATATAAAAATGCAGTAAATGAAGCAGGCAAAAAGGAATACAAACGTCTCAAAAATGAGATCGACAGGAAGTGCAAAATGGCTAAGCAGGGATGGCTAGAGGACAATTGTAAGGATATAGAGGCTTGTCTCACTAGGGATAAGATAGATACTGCCTAGAGGAAAATTAAAGAGACCTTTGGAGAGAAGAGAACCACTTGTATGAATATCAAGAGATCAGATGGCAACCCAGTTCTAAGCAAAGAAGGGAAGGCAGAAAGGTGGAAGGAGTATATAGAGAGTCTATACAAGGGCGATGTACTTGAGGACAGTATTATGGAAATGAAAGAGGATGTAGATGAAGATGAAATGGGAGATACGATACTGCGTGAAGAGTTTGACAGAGCACTGAAAGACCTGAGTCGAAACAAGGCCCCCGGAGTACACAACATTCCGTTGGAACTACTGACGGCCTTGGGAGAGCCAGTCCTGACAAAACTCTACCATCTGGTGAGCAAGATGTATGAAACAGGCGAAATACCCTCAGACTTCAAGAAGAATATAATAATTCCAATCCCAAAGAAAGCAGGTGTTGACAGATGTGACCATTACCGAACAATCAGTTTAATAAGCCACAGCTGCAAAATACTAACACGAATTCTTTACAGACGAATGGAAAAACTAGTAGAGGCCGACCTCGGGGAAGATCAGTTTGGATTCCGTAGAAATACTGGAACACGTGAGGCAACACTGACCTTACGACTTATCTTAGAAGAAAGATTAAGGAAAGGCAAACCTACGTTTCTAGCATTTGTAGACTTAGAGAAAGCTTTTGACAATGTTGACTGGAATACTCTCTTTCAAATTCTAAAGGTGGCAGGGGTAAAATACAGGGAGCGAAAGGCTATTTACAATTTGTACAGAAACCAGGTGGCAGTTATAAGAGTCGAGGGACATGAAAGGGAAGCAGTGGTTGGGAAGTGAGTAAGACAGGGTTGTAGCCTCTTCCCGATGTTATTCAATCTGTATATTGAGCAAGCAGTAAAGGAAACAAAAGAAAAATTCGGAGTCGGTATTAAAATCCATGGAGAAGAAATAAAAACTTTGAGGTTCACCGATGACATTGTAATTCTGTCAGAGACAGCAAAGGACTTGGAAGAGCAGTTGAACGGAATGGATGGTGTCTTGAAGGGAGGATATAAGATGAACATCAACAAAAGCAAAACGAGGATAATGGAATGTAGTCGAATTAAGTCGGGTGATGTTGAGGGTATTAGATTAGGAAATGAGACACTTAAAGTAGTAAAGGAGTTTTGCTATTTGGGGAGCAAAGTAACTGATGATGGTCGAAGTAGAGAGGATATAAAATTTAGACTGGCAATGGCAAGGAAATCGTTTCTGAAGAAGAGAAATGTGTTAACATCGAGTATAGATTTAAGTGTCAATAAGTCCTTTCTGAAAGTATTTGTATGGAGTGTAGCCATGTATGGAAGTGAAACATGGACGATAACCAGTTTGGACAAGAAGAGAATAGAAGCTTTCGAAATGTGGTGCTACAGAAGAATGCTGAAGATTAGATGGGTAGATCACATAACTAATGAGGAGGTACTGAATAGGATTGGGGAGAGGAGAGTTTGTGGCACAACTTGACCAGAAGAAACGATCGGTTGGTAGGACATGTTCTGAGGCATCAAGGGATCACCAATTTAGTATTGGAGGGCAGCGTGGAGGGTAAAAAACGTAGGGGGAGACCAAGAGATGAATACACTAAGCAGATTCAGAAGGATGTAGGTTTCAGTAGGTACTGGGAAATGAAGAAGCTTGCACAGGATAGAGTAGCATGGAGAGCTGCATCAAACCAGTCTCAGGACTGAAGACCACATTCAACAATAAACAACTACCATTTGAGCATTACGATTGGTCAATGCTAGAGGGTGAAAATTGAAGATGAAGAACTTCATTTTTCACGTTAATTTGTATGTTTTTGAAAGCTACAAGCACATATAGGTATATTATGTAGTGACAGGCAACATAGCAGCTACTTTCTACTTTTATTATAACCTATGAATGAACTGTTAAATTTCACGTTTTCTATTTGTATGATGTAAAATGGCTCTGAGCACTATGCGACTTAATTTCTGAGGTCATCAGTCGCCTAGAACTTAGAACTAATTAAACCCAACTAATCTAAGGACATCACACACATCCATGCCCGAGGCAGGATTCGAACCTGCGACCGTAGCGGTAGCTCGGTTCCAGATTGTAGCGCCTAGAACCGCACGGCCACTCCGGCCGGCTGTATGATGTAATAAGTTAGTTGAGGATGCTCCCATTCTTAATATTTTAAAGCAAATGGGACACTGTTCTCAACTGATACCGGATTTCGTAAAATATTTACATATCAGGGATGGTGCCATTCTGTGATTTAACTAATGACCGAAGTTAACAGCAAGACACTGCCAATAGACCAGATGAGACAAGTCCCGCACACTGCATGTGCAATACTGCAATATGATATTGCAGTGCTTCTGTTATTCCAAATTACGATGCAAAGTTCCTATCGTATTTATCCATCGACACCGGGCAAGCAAGTATAATAAAAATGTCTCGCTTATGGAGGAATATACACTATTGGCCATTAAAATTGCTACACCAAGACAAAATGCAGATGTTAAACGATTATTCATTGGACAAATATATTATACTAGAACTGACATGTGGTTACATTTTCACGCAGTTTGGGTGCATAGATCCTGAGAAATCAGTACTCAGAACAACAACCACCTCTGTCGGTAATAACGGCCTTGATACGCCTGGGCATTGAGTCAAACAGAGCTTGGATGGCGTGTACAGGTATAGCTGCCGATGCAACTTCAACAAATATACCACACTTCATCAAGAGTAGTGACTGGCCTATTGTGACGAGCCAGTTGCTCGGCCACCATTGACCAGATATTTTCAGTTGGTGAGAGATCAGGAGAATGGGCTGGCCAGGGCAGGGGCAGCAGTCGAACATTTAATGTATCCAGAAAGGCCCGTACAGGACCTGCACATGCGGTTGTCCATTATCCTGCTGAAATGTAGGGTTTCGCAGGGATCGAATGAAGGGTAGAGCCACGGGTCGCAACACATCTAAAATATAACGTCCACTGTTCAAAGTGCCGTCAATACGAACAAGAGGTGACCGAGCCGTGTAATCAATCGCACCCCATACCATCATGCCGGGTGATACGTCAGTATGGCGGTGACGAATACACGCTTCCAATGTGCGTTCACCGCGATGTCGCCAAACACGGATGCGACAATCATGATGCTGTAAACAGAACCTGGATTCATCCGAAAAAATGACGTTTCGCCGTTCGTGCACCCAGTTTCGTCATTGAGTACGCCATCGCAGGTGCTTCTGTCTGTGATGCAGCGGCAAGGATAACTGTAGCCATGGTCTCCGAGCTGATAGTCCATGCTTCTGCAAACATCGTCGAACTGTTCGTGCAGGTGTTTGTTGTCTTGCAAACGTCCCTATATGTTGATTCAGGGATCGAGACGTTGCCGCACGATCCGTTTCAGCCATGAGGATAAGATGCCTGTCATCTCGACTGCTAGTGATACGAGGCCGTTGGGATCCAGCACGGCGTTCCGTATTACCCTCCTGATTCCACCGATTCCATATGCTGCTAACAATCATTGGATCTCGACCAACGCGAGCAGCATTGTCGCGATACGATAAACCGCAATCGCGATAGGCTACAATCCGACCTTTATCAAAGTCGGAAACGTGATGGTACGCATTTCTCCTCCTTACACGAGGCATCACAACAATGTTTCAACAGGTAACGCCGGTCAACAGCTGTTCGTGTATGAGAAATCGGTTGGAAACTTTCCTCATGTCAGCACGTTGTAGGTGTCGCCACCGGCACCAACCTTGTGTGAATGCTGTGAAAAACTAATCATTTGCATTTTGCAGCATCTTCTTCCTGTCGGTTAAATTTAGCGCCTGTAGCACGTCATCTTCGTGGTCTAGCAATTTTAATGACCAGTAGTGTACAAAATGAATGTGCGGGTACAGGTTGTCGACACATGTTTGACGGCGTATGGATGTTTGGATCTGGCCGTGAGTGGTGCACTGATAGCCAAGTGGTAGGTTGACCTTTCGTGAGCAGCGGGGTATCCGGGTTCCAGTTCCTGTCCGGCACATATTTTCATTGTTTTCATTCCATTCTACAGGTGATGGTCATCCTTATACGCTACTGCGAACACTTTTAACGTATTTCATAACGGCTGCCGGCACCGCAGTGCCTGTTCCTTTGGACATGCACGCATTTCGAAAGGAACTTTGATTTGAAATTCGGAATAACACAGGCACTGCTATATCGTATGATACCTTTTTTGTCTCAGAAATATGTACCAATTCTTGTGAGAAATGTTTGTTGCTCATTTCTGTAGGTATTGTTATTATAATAGCACTGATCTATCATCCCATTTTCTATAGTAACTAACTATTTAAAAACCAAAAACTTTACCACTGCCACTATGAGTGATGCTTTGCTATTTTCATCCTGTTATAAATAACAGACAAGAAACACCTATTCATCTACATCTACATCTACATCCATACTCCTCATGCCACCTGACGGTGTGTAGCGGAGTGTAACTTGAGTACCTCTATCGGTTCTCGCTTCTATTCCAGTCTCGTATTGTTCGTGGAAAGAAAGATTGTCGGTATGCATCTGTGTGGGCTCTAATCTCTCTGATTTTATCCTCATGGTCTCTTCGCAAGATATACGTAGGAGGGAGCAATATACTGGTTGACGCCTCGGTGAAGGTATGTTCTCGAAACTTCAACAAAAGCCAGTACCGAGGTACAGAGCGTCTCTCTTGCAAAGTCTTCCACTGGAGTTTATCTATCATCTCCGTAACGCTATCGAGATTACTAAAGGATCCTGTATCGAAGCGCGGCGCTGTCCGTCGGATGTTCTCTATCTCTTCTATCAACCCTATGTGGTACGGATACCACACCGTTGAGCAGTAATCAAGAAACCGAGACCAAACAAATACAAAAAATATCCGTTATTCAGAAATAAAATACCGGTATCAGTTCGAATCGGTCGGTTTCCGCAGTCCAGTCTGTGCCTGCCCTCCCCAGATACACCATTGCTTATGACGAGTGTATAAAATAGAATGTAAAAACGAGGTTGCATACAGTTAGGTTAGGGTTAGGCGATATATCAGAGTCCTGGAGTCTTGGACAGAGCACGCTGTTGTTGTGGAGCACTTACGCGCTAATGCAAAATTGAGCTAGCCGCTATCCCGATCAGGTAAATGAACCGCCGCGGTTCAGAGAGCTCGCTCCAGCAGGTAGCGCCTAATCCTCGGGGCGGCACCGTGTGGTCCAGGGCGGCGGTCGGCGGCGGAAGCGAATGGAAGCACAGTGGGTCGAGGGTGGGGGGTGTGGGGGAAGCGAGGCGGCCGTGTCCAGCACCACAGGCCCATGCCTAGGCGGCGGCAGTACGGTGAGCAATTAGCCGCCGGCCATTACCGGCCATTGTCGCGGCTTGGCGTCCGCCGCCGCCGCTGAGCCGCAGGCGCCGCTCGCCCCCTCCCCCACTCCCTCCCCCGCAGCCACCCATTAAATGATTACCCGCGGCCTGGCACCGCCGGCGGCCTTCACGCCCGACCGGCGCCTCCTGTGCCGCAGCACACTCCAGGTCCTCGCCAGTCGTGCCACTCCAGCTGGTGGTACTCCTCAGCCTCCTCCATTATTCTGTCGTTAACACACCGGACTTGCACTTGGAAATTGCATGCTCATCAGTGTCCGATAGAGCACACGCTAGTGATTTATTCTACTATACCCCTCCGCGACAACACGGACTTTGGGCATTATGGAAACAGCTACAGTGTTTCAATTGCATTCGTTAAGCAATGTCCGGTTTCAGTTTCTGACCTAATAAAGCCTTCCATGCTGTTTGGTATCGATCACTTCACTTTAAAAAATAATGCCACTGAGGAAATAGACATACCGAAAGACTTGAACATCATATTCATTCACTATGCACACTTCCCGCATTTTATACTACATGCCATTAAAATTTGCTACACCAACAAGTGATGCAGATGATAAACGGGTATTCATTGGACAAATATATTATTCTAGAACTCACATGTGATTACATTTTCACGCAATTTGGGTGCATAGATCCTGAGAAATCATTACCCAGAACAATAACCTCTGGCCCTTATAACTCCCTTGATACGCGCGGGCATTGAGTCAAACAGAGCTTGGATGGCGTGTACAGGTACAGCTTCCCATGCAGCTTCAACACGATACCACAGTTCATCAGGAGTAGTGACTGGCATATTGTGATGAGCCAGTTTCTCGGCCACCATTGATCAGAGGTTTTCAGTTGGTGAGAGATCTGGCGAATGTGCTGGCCACTGCAGCAGTCGAACATTTTCTGTGTCCAGAAAAGCCCGTACAGGACCTGCACATGCGCTCGTGCATTATCCTGCTGAAATGTAGTGTTTCGCAGGGATCGAATGAAAGGTACAGCCACGGGTCGTAACACCTCTGAAATGTAACGTCCACTATTTAAAGTGCAGTCAATGCGAACAGGAGGTGACCGACACGTGTAACCAATGGACCCCTCTCCCATCACGCCTGGTGATACGCCAGTATGGCCAAGTACGAATACACGGTTCCAATGTGCGTTCACCGCGATGTCGCCAAATACGGATGCGACCATCATGATGCTGTAAACAGAGCCTGGATTCATCCGAAAAAATGACGTTTTGCCATTTGTGCACCCAGGTTCGTCGTTGAGTACACCATCGAAGGCGCTCCTGTCTGTGATTCGGCGTCAGGGGTAACCGCAGCCATGGTCTCCGAGCTGATAGTTCATGCTTCTGCAAACGTCGTCGAACTGTTCGTGCAGATGGTTGTTCTCTTGTAAACGTCCCCACTTGTTGACTCAGGGATCGAGACGTGGCTGCACGTTCCGTTACAGCTATGCGGATAAGATGCCTGTCATCTAGACTGCTAGTGATACGAGGCCGTTGGGATCCAGCACGGCATTCCGTATTGCCCTCCTGAACCCACAGATTCCATATTCTGCTAACAATCATTGGATCTTGACCAACGCGAGCTGCAGTGTTGCGATGCGATGAACCGCAATCGCGATAGGCTACAATGCGACCTTTATCAAAGTCGGAAACGGGGTGGTACGCTTTTCTCCTCCTTTCACGAGGCATCACAACAACGTTTCAAGAGGCAACGTCGATCAACTGCTGTTTCTGTATGAGAAAAAATGTTCAAATATGTGTGAAATCCTACGGGACTTAACTGCTAAGGTCATCAGTCCGTAAGATTACATACTGCTTGACCTAAATTGTCCTAAGGACAAACACACACACCCATGCCCGAGGGAGGACTCGAACCTCCGCCGGGATCTGTGTATGAGAAATCGGTTGGAAACTTTCCTCATGTCAGCACGTCGTAGGTGTAGCCACCGGCGCCAATCTTATGTGAACGCTCTGAAAAGCCAATCACCTGCATATCAAAGCATCTTCTTCCTGTCGGTTAAATTTAGAGCCTGTAGCACGTCATCTTCGTGGTGTAGCAATTTTAAAGGCTAGTAGTGTATTATTTTTGTAATGAAACCATTTTCCGCTAGTAGTTTAACATTGCAGTTGAACGCCTATATGGCTAGATAAGTTACGCTCAGCAGTGAGAAACGATGGCTGCAGGTGATTGTGCTATATTTTTGCAGTCAATTCATCAGTCTCCCTCCAGCGATGGTGGCTCCACCTTTCCCGCCTTGATCGTTGTTCTTCTAGGGGGAGCACTTGGGGCCAGATTCGATGTTACGTCGTGGCCAAAGTTGTCCATCTTCTTGGTCCTTCAACCCGTGGTACCAACTCTGAAACCTCTCACTCCCTTTTAACGTCACGCTGTAGCCTCCCTGGGAACTCCGGGACCCTCTGGTTGGGCGGCGTAAGGTAGCGCCTTTCTTAGCTACCTATCCGTCCCAGCTCTCCTACGGAGACAATGAATTTTGGGTGAGTTCTAGTAGTAAGTAGGCTGTTTACGTTTTTATGTTGGTAACGCCACGTAGCGCTCTGTATGAAAACCAATGACTGTACTGTCTGCAGTCTGTGGCTGGTTGGCATTGTTGGAATATTCCCTATTGTAGTGTTGGGCAGTTGGATGTGAACAGCGCGTAGCATTGTGAAATTGGAGATGAGCCGTCAGCAGTGGTGGATGTGGAGAGAGAGATGACAAAGTTTTGAGCGGATAATCTGGACGTTTGTCCGTCAGAAAAAGGAAGTTTATAAGACTGAATGTCATGAACTGATATATATATTATGACTTTTGAACACTATTAAGGTAAATACATTGTTTGTTCTGTATAAAAATCTTTCATTTGTTACCTGTGCCTATCAGTAGTTAGTGCTTTCAGTAGTTAGAATCATTTATTTAACTGACAGTACTGAGTACTGGCGCTCGCTTTATTGCAGTAGTTCGAGTAACGAAGATTTTTGTGAGGTAAGTGATTCAGGAAAGGTATAGGTTATTGTTAGTCAGGGACATTCTTTTTTAGGTATTATTGAAAGTCAGATTGCGTTGCGCAAAAAAAAAAATTGTCTGTCAGTTTAGTGGTGACCAGAATTAGTAAAGAGAGATGTGACTGAGTACGTTGCGATTTGCCCAGCTATTTCAAAATCAAATAGCGTAAGAGGTTTACCAGCACTATCATTCATAATTTTTCTAAGGGGACGTTACATAGTCTGTTGCTGCTCGTTGTTGGAGGATGTCCCGAATCCGTAAGCATGGTAGCCCTTTGTGAACGTCTGCTTCGTTGGTTACAATATCGTGAGTGAGTTTAGGAAATCCTTCTTGTAGCGCGTTCGATGTTTTCGTTTTCTTGTGGTGTTTGTATCGTAGATCTAAGGACTTCTTTGTCATATTCGGTTTGGTGTAAGACCGCTGCCCTTTAGACACGACTGTCGGCTGCAGTTCATATTAGGGTAACAATTCTCACTCATAAGTTTATAGTTGTGCCTCCTGATTTCTTTCTCTATTTTGCTTTTTTTCGTGATACGAGCTTGGAATTAAGATTCTTAAATTGCAACCTTTTTTCAAATGGGCTGCGTCCTCTGTGCTAGGTCTCGTGATAATGTGGCCAAAGGCTGGCCTTACATTTTCATTATTCATTAGTAAGTGTTCGTACCTGCGTAAATGGATTCTCTTGGCTCAGATGAGAGTTATTATATGGACATTGATGAGTGTTACTTGTTTTCCGGGCAGGAAGCCACTTTGGCGTCTTCTTATCCCAGTACTCCGTTTAGTTCACAGCAGTAGCCGTTGCTTGCTGTTAACTTCATTCTCTTATTAAGAAGTAACGTAACTTTAAGTCATGGCGATAAGATTCCTCGTTTCCCTGCCCACTATCATTTTGTGTCTTCGTCACAGGGGAACAGATAGGCTGCTAAACCAACTCCCTAACCCGCCCACCAGCTTCAAGGTCATGTTTAACGTTAGCAGTGCGAGGAAGGATAAGGAGGTTCACTTTCTGTACTTGTGAAAGGTTGAGTTTCTCTTATTTTGTTACTGTATACTAATTACGTACCTCAATTTACCATTTTTAATTCACTAGAAAATCACCACCTCAGTTGAGAATAGTATACAGGTCACATATTGAATCATTTAGCAAGGCAATTAATTAATAAATGCATTACGTGACCGATCTCCATAATTTAGGGAGGATTTTGTTTCCTCTTATGTTAAGGCCAAGCTCGTTCGGTCAGATCCATTACGGCCATTGCAGTTGCGGTACAGCAAATAGTCAAATCAAAATTTTTCCATTCAATGCAAGGGAGAGGTCATGGGGCACCGTGTACCATGAATAAAATTCCACTCGATATTATGAAAGAAGAATTCTTTATTCTGAACGGCTGATAATGAATGTTAGGATTACTGAACTGGGAACATTTTACAGAAGTAATTTTCTATAGTTTGACGCATATAGCCAAGATACTAAGCCGAAAAAGCTATTGCCTATTCGGTCAATCTATTACAAGACTCTTTATTTATCCCCATATCAATGACAAATACAAGGAAGCGCTTTTACTACTTTGAGAGCTAATGATTTAATTCGATATGAACGGAACACTTTTGAAATTAATGAATAAACAACACAAGTATATTAATTTTATCGTAATTGAACTACAGAGATCCTCTTCATTTGTTCTGATATTTATATAAACGATGACTGGTTTCGAAATTTTGAAATCCCCTGTTCAGATGTACAAAATTATAGTATCCTGTAATACTTAATACTATAATTTCACGCACTTAAAGATGGGATTTCAAAATCTCGAAACTGATCGTGGTTTGAATAAATATCAGTATGAGTGAAGCGGATCTCTCTAGGTTAATTCGCACACCTCTCAGTTGCGGATGTACTACGTGCCAAATCCTAAATTTTAAAAATTTATTGCATTGATGCGTTCTCTAAATTTTGTAATACTTACGTAAAATGTGTGTGGTATATTTTATTACTTTCTTAACACCTACATACATGCTGCCACTGCGTGTTTACGGTTGTATTGTGTTTTCTACCTCATGCCTGATGAGAACATATGTTGTGTTATGGGTTCACGTGGAGTCGGTTGTAAAGAGAGAAATATGCTTGGGCTCTTCTAAGATAAAGACACTTTTTTCGAGTCTTAGGTAGTCGTACATCTATCATATTTGGTTTATTATTGTTAAACAGTCTGGTTTTTCGCTATTAAAACATACATAAGGTAAAATCTATGAGGATCCCTATCATTTACGAGCGGGAGCTAACTTGACAGTCAAAATTAAAGTTTTAAGTAATTCCTTCATTCTGCTTCGACATTGCACAGACACTCTCTGTCACAATATTTATTGATTAATGGCAAGGTTTGTGCTCTTAGTGCATCATCAGATTAAATGCAAAACTTGATAAAGGAATTATTACATTAGAGTTTTGACCCGTGAACTTACCTGAACTGTCTAGAAGCGTAATAAGCTAATGATGTAAGGATGCTAACATACCTTTAAAGGCAGTGGATGCCACAGTAGTCACCATTAAAAGCCAAGGAGGCAATCACTCTATTCAATATTAAGACCATGGAGAAATGGTTGAAGCGAAAACGAAATCGTCAGACTGAAGATAAAAGTAAGCATGCAGGAAAGGAGCATGTAGGAACGGAGCATGCAGGAACGTAAAACCACGTAATAAACGAGAAGCCGAGTATTCAAGATAAGGCAAGCAAATGAACTCACTGAGCACCAGCAGCTAATGATGCAGACAGAGCGACGCTCAAAGGCTTGTGTGCCAAAAGAAATAGTGTAGTAGATTAAATATGTACTGAGGCGTGAAGAACACGGTGTCCAATAAGGTAAAAGCGGAAAATGATGAATTTAGCCGAATGTCGCCGCTAGTAATCAGGTTTAAAATAAATTAAATGACGTATCTGAACTGATACAATCGAAACAATAAAATAGAGAACAATAGCTGAGATTATTTCGAGAAGTTAAGTAGTGAGCCTATAAAACTGTTCCTATTACATGAACGAGAAATGCAGAGTAATACGGACTATGAAATGTGAGACAGTGAGAGGAATCATTGGTATGGTATAAATAACAAACGAAGACCCTTAAAATGGTTATTAGCAATATAGTAATCGATTGCACAAATTTTCAAATTAATGTAAAATTAATATAACTTTGCCGTGGCCAGCTCGCATGGTGCCGTTTGGTCTTTGGCAGTTTGTCACAATCGAGTGGTGTCTTATTTCTGCCTGACTTACTACCATAAAAAGTTGCTGATTTGCCTCTATCAGTGGCAGCAGCAGCGCTTATCGACACTAGTACTATTGTACCATTTTTCTGGTGACCGCTATATTTCCATGTGGTGGTGTGTGTGGCAGTCGGTCGGTTGGGACAGAGCAGTGAGGAAGTCTGCGCAGCATGCACGTGTGGTCGGATTGTGAGGTGCTAGCTGCGAGAGCTACGAAGTTCGTTGGCCACCGAACCTGGACACTGAAGTTTAGTGATCAGTTAACGTGAAATGAAACCTCAACTGCAGTGACAGCTCTTCGTTTATTGTCAGTTGTTGCTTCCTGGTTGTTCCATCTGACACCAACGTATGGTGTGTTGGAGTCGGCGAAATTTGGCAGCCATCTTCCTGAGTGGTCTTCAACTATTAAATTTGTTTTTACTTATCAATGAAGAGCACCAGCGGTATTTTCTGCCTTGTGGCTGTTAACGCCTCAGTCACCTGCCCTGTCCGTTAGTGTAGTTTTCCAGCAGTGTGTTTCTCCTCGCCGTGTTGATGCTGTCTGGCACAGCATGTAGTTCGACAGCCTTTATTTCTTAAGAGAGTTATTGTGCCTTGGTTGTTTTTAGACGCCAATTTTGAAGACGTAGTGCTGCTGGTATCTTCATCCTCTCCTGATATTTTCCGTCTCATGCCATTGCTCCAGCAGAAGGGAAAAGATTAGGTTGATGGTCGATCCTTCATCCGTCCCTGGATCATATTGCCATCCGATTACCTGTCCTTACTCTTGGCTGCCTGTCTCACCCCACCTTACATTAGAGCTACCTCCTGAGACCGACCCTTGGAACACTTCTGAGCACCACTGTTCTGATTGGTCCAGATTGGGATTATCACTTTAGTGTGATATACTGTGCGAGGCCTTCCGCTATTAATTTAGTTTCTTCTAATTTTAAGTAAGGCCTTCAGCCAACTTAAAATAAAGTTTAAAGATTGATTTGTTTCATAACTAAAATTTTGAAAGTTTGTTCTATCTGAAATTCTTGTTATCTAGTCCCTAAGTCCTGAGTTGTTCAGTGTCTATCGTGTGGCCTTCAGCTGAGCTTTTAGGTGAAAGTTTTTTTTTTTTTAAGTAAAGCCTTCAGCAGACATAAATAAAAAATAGAAGATGTATATGTTTAATAACTAAAATTTTGGAAGTTTGTTCTATCTTAAATTCTTGTTATCCAGCCCCTCAGTTGTGAATTGTTGAATTTCCGGTGTATGGCTTTCAGCCTAGCTTTTGCATGAAATTTTTTTAAGATAAGTCTTCCAGCCGTCTTAAATTAAAATTTTGAAAATTGATTTGTTTAAAACTAATTTTAAAAAAATTGCTCTATCTTAAATTCTTGTTATCCAGGCCCTAAACCCTAAGTTGTCCATGTCTTGTGTGTGACTTTCAGCCAAGTATTTAGATAAAATATTTTTTTAAGTAAGGCCTTTAGCCGTGTGTATTCCTTAAAGCAATTCTTATAACTTGTGTTCAGGCCTTCAGCTGCTCTTGTTTTTAGTCTGGTTTTGGGCATTCAGCCCGGGAGGTATCGCAAGTTTTCTTGACTAGGCCTTCAGTCGTATTGTTTTGATTTGATCCTTTTAAGGCAGTGTGTAATTAAGTGGTTCTTAGGAAAGTAAAAGTTTGTTTATTTTGTGCAAGTAGCAGTAACTGATTACGGTCCCCTCCCCAACCATAACCTGATCCACTGCGTCCTGCGAAACCAGATTTCAACTGGTAGCAGAGCATGGTTACGATTGTGATATTGCCATTCCAGTTGCTGTTAGTTTGAATTTCATTTCTGTTAGTGTTTCATCATATGGTTTTGGTTGTAGAGTGTTTCAGGTGACTTATTTTAACGGTGGCCAGGGAGTGCCTGGGGATCAGCCTGTGGAGAAAGACCACCTTCTTTATGAGTTGGCGGTAAGGCGCCAGCCTGTTGAGGGCAGTGTTCTGGACTTAGTGGGCCACTTGCATGCTACCGTTCTTCACCCGGCTGACGTCACGCCGGAGGTGGTGGGTGAGACAGAAGCAGCCTTTGAACTTTGGTTTAAGGCTTTTAGGGGCCTTGGGGTCACCAGTTGTGCTCCGGAATGCACTCAACATAGTGTCAGTCAATTGGACAGGGTGCGGGCACAGTTACTGCAATTAATCAATCGGATAGCAGATTTGGGCCTGTTAGGTTTGGAGGATCATAATAAAAAATTAACCACCGATTTGGGGTGTTTGGTTAATGCATTGCAGTTTAAGCTTACATGTTTAGAGTTGGATGGGAAGAGGACTGAAGACCAGGACTTGTTATACGAAGGGGAAACCTGGAGCCAGCCCGTGGGTGGTCTTGTTATATCCTCTGAAAAGTTAGACGCAGCTTTTGCCAAATTACCTAATCCTCTGGCGTATTTATTTCGAGATGTTACTGAGTTAGCTGTAGATCAACTTGAAGAGTTCGAAAACTTATTATGGTTGTTGATTCGTCTTGAACCATGCTGCTGCCTTTTGCGTTCCGCACCAAGTAGTTTTGTGACTATTGTACCCGATAACTAGAGGTGAGTTGCGGGACCTCCTATCCCGAACCATGGCAGAAGGGTTTTCTTTACATCAATTGAGCGAGCTTGACATTAACCAGAGATCGACCAGCGGATTTCGGAAACAGCTTGAGTGTCGTTACATTTGGGAGATGCAGCAGGATAAAGAGGGGTTACATCAGCAAAAAAATGGCTCCGAGCTCTACGGGACTTAACATCTCCGGTCATCAGTCCCCGAGAACTTAGAACTACTTAAACCTAACTAACCTAAGGACATCACTCAACACCCAGTCATCACGAGGCAGAGAAAATCCCTGACCCCGCCGGAAATCGAACCCGGGAACCCGGGCGCGGGAAGCGAGAACGCTACCGCACGACCACGAGCTGCGGACGGTTACATCAATATGTCGACAGAGTTCAGACGGTCTGCTTGGCCCTGTTAATCAATTTGCCAGAACGGGAGTTGGTGTCTATTGTTCTTAGGGGAATGCCAGTGGCAGAGAAGTCGCACTTTGTTTTTCGTGATCGTGCTTAACCTGGGAAGGGCTCCGTGCCGCTGTTGTAGCGATATCTGCGTTGCTGCTTCCGAACGGTGTATGTCGTGAAGTTAAGAGCCAGGACACAGGCGCTGTGAAGGGAAATTGCGAATTGCCTACATCGGCTGAGGCCGTTAAAAAGGAACCCCTGCGTTGCTTCAGGTGCGGTAGCGCGGCTCATTTGGTGCGCTCTTGCGCTCAACCTCGCGCGCCTACAGCCGATAAATGACGCCGGGCTGGCCAGCGATCTCGGGATCGAGCCTTTAAACCTTGGTGTACCCGTGTTGTCGCTCCCTCATCACTGCCCTTGCCTCGTATTTGTTCTCGAGTAGTTGGGGAACCGATTTGTGCTCTTTTGCATTGTGGTAGCTCCCTTTCACTACTGAGCTTAGAATTGTTTCTTGAATTTCGTCATCTTACGAAACATCAGTCGGTCTCTTCTCCAGTGCAGAGATGTCGGGTGGCCAATGGCCAGGTGTTGCCTCTGCATGGTTCGGTCCGTGGGAGTATATCGATTCAGGAGTTCTCCTGCCCCTTGTCATTAGCCTTAATGAAGAAGCTACCGGTCGACTTAATTTTGAGGTGTGATTTCGTCAATAAAACTGGATTAGTCTTGGATTATTCTGGGCACACCTTCTTCTTAAATTTCGCATCTTTGGAGAAGTTTGGTTTCTGTGAGTTTGCTCAACGTACTGTGCACCAAAATGCCGGCATCCTGGCGGTTGAGGTTGTGCCTAATGAGTTGGATCTCGCCCATCCCTCGCCTCATCAGACTTCTCAGTTACAGGATTTGATACAGAGGTTCCCTGAGCTACTTTGTGATAGGTTGTGCGTTACTAATGTTCTTACGAGTAATTACCATATCTGTCTATCGGACGATATTACTGTTAGGCAGTCCCTATATCGCCTCTCACCCCCTAAGATGAAGATACTGAGAGTTAAAATATCCAAAAGCTTGAGCAATGGGTTATGAAGCCTTCGACATCTGCCTCTGCTTCCCCCATATTACTTGTCCCTAAGAATCAGGGGCGAGATTTTAAGCCTGTTGTTGACTATCGGCGCCTGAACGCTAAGGTTGTCCTCGACTCTTTTCCTCTACCTGATCTTCATAACCCCTTTACTTGGTTTGCCGGAGCTAATTGGTTTACTGTGCTTAATTTGAACCAAGCTTATTATCAGATTCCCTTAGCTGAAGAATGTAAACATGTTACTGCATTTTGTACTGATTGGAATCTGTTTGTGTTTGACAGGGATCCCTTTGGTGTGGCTACTGGCGCAGCCATTCTAACTCGTTTGCTAGATAAAATCATTGGGGACTTGAAATTAGTCGCCGGCCGCTGTGGCCTAGCGGTTCTAGGCGCTTAAGTCCGGAACCGAACTGTTGCTACGGTTACAGGTTCGAATCTTGCCTCAGACATGGATCTCTGTGATGTCCTTAGGTTAGTTAGGTTTAAGTACGTAGTCTAGGGGACTGATGACCACAGATGTAAGTCCCACACTGCTTAGAGCTATTTCACCCATTTTCGAAATTAGTCTGTGTATATAATTACGACTTAGTCAATTATAGCCATTCGTTTCAGGACCATTTGTATCATATCCAGTAAGATTTTTTGAGGTTACAGGGAGCCAGATTAACTGTTAAACTTAGTAAAGTGACGTTAGCCAGACAGCAGGTGTCCTTTTTAGTTCACCTAGTATTAGGTCAGAGTATTCGCATCGACCAGGGAAGAACTAAGGCATGAAGAGCTCTGCCTCCGCCTACTGATAAACGTATACTTGCTAGGCTCATAGGCATGGCGAATTACTTTAGGCGTTTTGTCCGTAATTTTGCTCATTTGGCGATTCCCTTAAATGAACTGCTCCAGAGAGGAGTGCGTTATGAATGGGGACCTGCCCAAGGGGCCGTGTTTGACCACATTAAGGCAGCTATAGCTAACCCTCCCATTCTCGGAGTACCGGAATTACAAAAAGGTTTATTGTCCAAACTGACGCATCTAAAGCGGATATTTCGGCTGTAAACCTCCAGGAGTTCGAAGGTCAGAGACAGCCATTACGTATGCATCTCGTTGCTTAACAAGTGCCGAACTTAAATATTCGGTCTACGAGTACGAGGCGTAGGCCGTTTTGTTCGCGCTGCAGTAGTAGCGCTTTTACCTTGAGCAGCGGGTATTTCAGCTAGAAACCGACAATCGAGCATTGAGCTGAGTGTTAGGCAGCACACGTAAAACTGGCAGTATTGCCAGGTGGGCAGTACGCATTTCTGCATTTCAATTTGAAGTTAAAGACGTAAAAGGTACTGTAAATGTCGTTGCTGATGTCCTCAGCCGGATGTTCACTGGAACGACGCCTAGTGAGGGCACCCGGGAAACAGAGAGAGGCAGTCTCAGTTGTATCGTGTTAGGTGAGATTCCTCTTTTATTTGATGATGTTGCTCAGCATCAGGTTCAGGACCCTACTTGGGCAGCCGTTAAGCAACGCCTGTTGGCTGGGTAGCTGTTGGATGAATAAGTTATTAAGAAGGGCATTTTGTGTAAAAGCGTGGAACATCCTAAGAAATTCATGATCTGTTTGCCAGGTTTGCCAGTAGCTCTGGAGCGCCCAGTTTTTCATTATTTTCGTGATTCGTTGGTTGGTGCGCACTTAGCAACTTATCAGACCTTGCCAAAGTTAAGTAGCAGTTAACTTGGCCTTCAATGGAACGTGACATGAGAGAGATGGTTTCTCGATATCCGTTGTGTAATGTAGCCAAACCTAAGAATGCTCTTCAACAGGGTCTGTTGAGTTCTGAACGTGAATCCTTTCTTATGCAGAAACTCTATATGGATTACGTAGGGCCCTTACCTTGTACTAAGGGAGGTCACTGGTACGTATTGGTTATTATTGAAGCGTTTTCGAGATTTACCTGGATCCTTCCGAGCGTAACGTGTCTGCTGCCACCACTATTTCTCATTTCACTAAGTTTTCAGTGTTTTTGGACCCCACAAACAAATCGTTAGTGATGATGCGCCTGCCTTCCTTTCGGCTCCCTTCAAGGGCTTCTGTTTCAGAATGGTGTCAAGCATATCAACACTACGCCTTATTATCCTCAGGGATCTTTTGCAGAAAGCGTCAATCGAAATCTTAAATTCGCACAGATTATTTACCATCAGAAGACGCCTAGTAAGTGGGATTCTAGTATTCCTTGGCTTAGTTTTGCTTTCAATACCGCCAATCATGAGGGGTTGAATGCCACTCTGGACTCTTCGATTCTTGCCTATCCTGTTAATTCCCCTCTTTCAAACATGAGGAGAATTCAATATCTAATTCGTCGTCAAGGAGAACTGGAACCGTGAAAGACATAATATCCTCAGAGTCCATAACAAACAAGCTGAGCATGACAATCGTAGTAGGTGAGCCTTTAGGGGAAGGCCGGGAGATCAGGTCTATGTCCGTAATTTTCCCAGGAGGCAAGTGCGTGTCAGGAATACTCCCCATTTTTTGTACCCGTGCACCATTGTGCGTATTTTAGGCCCAGTTAATCTGCTGGATAAGTATAACCCGACTGGTAAGCAGTACCGCGTCCACCTTAGCCAAGTTAAACTTGGTTAGCCCAATTGTTGAGTTACACCCTGGGTTAGTGTTTGAAGAGTGTGGAGGTTGACCGGTGGCTGGCTGGCGTTGATGCCGTTTGTTCTTTGGCAGTTTGTCGCAATCGAGTGGCGTCTTATTTCTCCCTGAGTTACTACCATAACGAGTTGCTGACTTGCCTCCATCAGTGGCAGCAGCAGCGCTTATCGATACTAGTACTGCTGTACCATCTTTGGTGTGACCGCTATATTTCCTTGTGGTGGTGTGTGTCGAAGTCGGTCGGTTGGGACAGAGCAGCAAGGAAGTCTCCACTTCGCGAGGTCAGGCCGGGACTGCTGACGGTGTGTACTCGCGGTCGGATTGTGAGGCACTAGCTGCGAGAGCTACTAAGCTTGTTTCCCACCGAACCTGGACACTGAAGTTGTGTGATCAATTAACCTGTTATGAAACCTCAACTGCTGTGACATCTCTTTGTTCATTGTCGGTTGTTGCTTCCTGGGCCATTCATGGCTAGCAGCAACATATGGTGTGTCTGATCAGTGAAATTTTGCAGCCATCTTCCTTTTTAGTCTTTAACTATTAAATTGGTTGTTACTTATCGGTGAAGTGCACCAGCGGTATTTTCTGGCTTATGGCCGTTAACTCACCAGTTACCTACTCTTGTCGTTAGCGTATTATCCGGGTAGTGCGTTTTCCCTTGCCGTGTTGATGCTGTCCATCTCAGTGTGTAGTTCGACAGCCTTTTAGTTGTTTGTTCATATTTTTTTCTTAAGAATGGTTATTGTGCCTAGGCTGATTTTCGACGACAATTTTGAAAATGTAGTGTGCCTGGTATCTTCGTACTCGCCTGATATTTTTCCATGTCGTACCACTGGTTGGGCAGAAGGGAACTGATTAGGTTGTTGGTCAGTCCTTCAACCATCCTTGGGTGGGGTTGCCATTCGATTATTTAACCTTACTCTTGGTTGCCTGTCCCACTTCACACTACATTAGAGCTACCTTCTCAGGCCGACCCTTTGAACACTTCTGATTACCACTGTTCTGTTGGTTTTTAGATTGTGATTTTCAATTTAGTCTGATGTGCTGTGCAAAGCTTTCAGCTGTCTATTAATTTGGTTTGCTTTAATTTAAAGATAAGGCCTTCAACAGACTTAAATTATATTTTGTAGATTGATTTGTTTAATAACTAAAATTTTGAAAGTTTGTTGTATCTGAATTTCTTGTTATCCAGGCCCTAAGTCCTGAGTTGTTCAATGTCCAGTGTGTGGCCTTCATCCGAGATTATACATGAAATATTTTTAAGGTAAGGCCTTCAGTCATCTTTAATTAAAATTCAGAAAATTGATTTGTTTGAAACAAATTTTTTAAAAAAATTAACTCTATCTGAAATCCTTGTGATCGAGGCCCTAAGCCCTGAGTTGTCCATGTCTTGTGTGTGGCCTTCGGCCTAGTATTTATGTGAATATTTTTTTAAATGAAGGCCTTCAGCCGCGTGTATTTTTTGAAGCAATTTTTATAAATTGTGTTCAGCCCTCCAGGTGTTCTTGTTTTTGGTGTGGTTTTCGGCGTTCAGCCCAGGAAGTATCGCAAGTTTTCTTAGCTAGGCCTTCAGCCATATTATTTTAATTTGATCCTTTTAAGGTAATGTGTAATTAAGTGATTCTTAGGTAAATAAAAGTTTGTGTGTTCTGTGCACGTAACAGTAACTGTTTACGGCTTCCTCCACAACCATAACCTGATATGCTCTGTCCTGTAAAACCATATTTCAATAAAAACAACGTAAGTGAAAATAGTTAAATAAGTATGTGGAAGAAAAAGACGTGTGGATAACGGGGGGGGGGGGGGGGCAGGAGGGAAGGGTGGAAGGGAAAGGGGGGGGGGAGAGGAAGTGGCAGAGAGAATATATAGGGTAAACAGGTCGAGTGACCAGGATCGGATTTTCAAAACAACTTCTAAAATTAAATAACTAAATAAATAAAATAAAAAAGATGTGCTGTAAGAAAGAATCTGTCATTTTGGAGGACATCTTAAAACTATAGAACAATTCAAACCAAGGATGGTGCTCTTCAGATTATATACACAACTCCTACACGGAAATAGATGACTCTACGGGAGAAGTTTGAAATAACGAAGTGTCTTAGGACATCGGCTCATGTGATCCTTAATGACTGACTTAACAATAAAAATAAAATCCATTACGACACCATGATATCAGATTACCAAAGTTTTCTTGATTTTGTTCCGGATTTATCCCACGTAGGTTCTTCGTGCCTCTCACACATTTGATCGCCACCATTTTTTTTAAGTGTTATGTTTGACCTCTAGTAGCTTTTTCTTTTAAAAAAAGTCGTAGGGTTTTCCTATTGTCTTCTGTCCCCCTTCTACATACGCGATCTAACCAGCTCTCTTTCCTTCCCTTCCATCTCTCCGACTCCTCCTTGCCCCCCTTTCCTCCCTCCCCATCCTTCTCTCATAATTTTGTTTTCCTTTGTTCCTCTATTCCTTTTTATTCATAAACTTGAACATTTATACATTTGATTACTGTTTGCTCATGACCATTTTAACCGTCGTTTTGTTGTTCTTCATATCTTAAAAATCATTCTTCACACTGTCACACATTTTTATAATTCATATTATATGAATTGCGTGCTTATGGAATATCGCCTCAGTTATGTGATGGGATTCATGATTTCCTATCAGAGAGATCACAGTTCGTAGTAATCGACGGAAAGTCATCGAGCGAAATAGAACTGATTTCTGGCGTTCCGCAAGGTAGTGTTACAGGCACCCTGCTGTTCCATATCTACATAAATGATGTAGGAGACAATCTAAGCAGCCGTCTTAGCAGGTTTATCGTGTAGTAAAGTCATCAGAAGATCAAAAAAAATTGCAAAACAGTTTAGAAAAGATAACCATATGTTGTGAAAATTGCTATTTCCCCTAAATAAAGAAAAGAATGAGGTCATGCAGACGAGTGCTATAAGGAATCCGTTGAACTACAGCTACAAGATAAATCATTGAAATACCTAGGAATTATAGTTACGAACAATAGAAATTGGAAAGAACACGTAGAAAATTTTGAGGGGAACACAAACCAAAGACTGCGATTTATTGGCAGAACACTTAAAAACAGCAATGGATATACCAAAGAGACTGCTTACACTAACCATGTCCGTCCTGTTTAAGAATGCTGCTACGCGTTCTGGGATACTTACCAGATAGGATTAACGGAATACATCGAGAAAGTTCAAAGAAGGGTAGCACGTTTTGTAGTATCGCGAAATAGGGAAGAGTCACTGACATGATACAGGATTAGGCGTTTTTCGTTGCGGCGTAATCTCACGAAATCTCAATCACCACCTTCCCTGTCCGAATGCGAAAATATTTTTTTGATGCCGACCTATAGAGGGAGAAACGATCATCATAATAAAGTAAGGCTAACAAGGGCTCGCAGGGGAAGACATAGGTGTTCGTTTCTTCTGCTCGCTGTTGGAGATTGGAATAGTAGACGTTTATTGTAAAGGTGGTTCGATGAACCCTCTGCCAAGCACTTAAGTGTGACTTGCAGAGTATCCAAGCATATGCAGATGTAGATTTTATTGCTAGCTTGCATAATATTAAATATTTTTATAGGTTGAGTTCCTAACTTCTCGACTTTATATTTGTTTCTCTGTATTTTGTAATATTGAATTTTATCAGCTTACACAAGTTGTTCAATTCGTCTTAAACCTCACCACTAGGGTCGCCACTCGGCCCTTGCCATCAGCTTCCATTTTTACCTCACTTGATCCCGAGTTCTCCATTTACTCTTCCACACAAAGTGACACAAGGCCTGTGAACACCGGCCTATCTACATCATTTGCTACTGGTGCTTGGTGAGTTCATTTGCTTCCTTTGTACTGAATACTCGGCTTCGCGTATTCTTCGTCGTTCTACGTTCTGCAAAGTCACTTTTTTATCGTTCGAGCATTTTATCTTCAATTCGGCGATTGCGCCTTGCTTCAACCACTTTCCAATGAATTTAATATTGTCTTTTAATTCTAATTAATGTGACCTCCATTGTCTCTTTAAAGAATGTTCGCATCCTCTAACCATTAGCTTATTCTTCCACTTAATGCGTCCGCAGCTCGTCGTCTAGTGGATAGCGTTGCTGCCACTGGATTGCGGGGTTCCGGGAATTTTCTCTGCCCGAAGACTGGATGTTTGTATTGCCCTCATAATTTCATTATCATCAACATTCGTGACACTGGCTAGATCGGACTACTTAAAAAATTTGAGTGTGAAAGAAATTGGGACTTCGTATGTGCGATGATGACCGCGGAGTTGAGCGCCCCACAAACCAAAGAGCACCACTTAATGGTTTCAATAGGTTCGTGAGTTGAAACCTTAATGTAGGAACTGATTTGCCAAATGTTGCAGTTACTCAGACGGCGCGGTAAGAGTGAGGAACGTGTTATTAATAAATACTGCAACAGAGAATGTATTTTTTTTAATATTCTTGGTAATTTCCTTGAATTCACAAAGGCTATGCCAACAATGATACTCCATGAAGACAACGAAACCAACAGAAAACCACCTAAGCACCATACTTTTCCAATCATGTTAGTAAATTATACAAAATTGGCAGAAAAGTGCTGGTCCCATAATTTAAACTGCTAAACTGCCCAATAGAAACGATGAAAGGTATGTATTGGACCTCGGAAACGACAACTTTTCACTTAGTTAACTGTGCTTGGTAGAAGTGGATCCAGCAGTAAGTATTGGATACACAACAACACACAGCGGTACACCTGACTAGACATATAGAGTCGCTCAACCAAAGATGTAAGCATTAAGCGCGACGTCTATCGAGAGGGATACATCGGTTGCAGAAAGCCGTAATCGTTTTAGACGAAGGTAATGACATTAAATACGGAAGTATATCCTAATAAATGAACATTGATGCGCCAAAGACACTGGCATAGGCAGGTGAATTCAAATAGAGAGATATGTAAGGAGGTAGAATACGGCGCTGCGGTCGGCAACGGCTATATAAGACAAGAAGTGTCTGGCGCAGTTGTTAGATAGGTTACTGCTGCTACAATGGCAGGGTATCAAGATCTAACTGAGTTTGGACGTGGTGTTATATTCAGCTCACGAGCGGTGGGACACAGCATCTCCGAGGTAGCGATGAAGTGGGGATTTTCACGTACGGTCATTTCACGAATGTACTGTGAATGTCAGGAATCCAGTAAAACATCAAACCTCCGACATCGCTGCGGCCGGAAAAAGATCTTGCAAGAACGGGACCACCGATGACTGTAGAAAACCGTTAAACGTGACCGAAGTGTAACCCTTCCGCATATTGCATCAGATTTCAATGCTGGGCCATTAACGAGTGTCAGCGTAAGAGCCACTCAACGAAATATCATCCATATGAAGCTTCGGAGCCGAAGGCCCACTCGCGTACCCTTGCTGCCTGCAGAACACAAGCTTTACACTTCGCCTGGGGCCGTCAACACCAACATTGGCCTGTTGACCACTGGAAACATCTTGCCTGCTCGGACGAATCTCGTTTCAAATTGTTTGGCGCGGATGGACTTGTACGGGTATGGAGACAACATGAACCCATTGACAACATGAACCCATTGACTCTGCATGTCATCAGGGGCCTGTTCAAGCTGGTGGAGCTCTGTAATGATGTGGGGCGTGTGCAGTTGGAGTGATGTTGCACCCTGATACGTCTAGATACGACTCTGACAGGTGACACGTACGTAAGCATTCTACTTGATTGGGATTCCGACGGACTTGAGCAGGACAGTGCGACACCCCGCACGTCCAGAACTGCTACATAGCCTTTTTGGTATGTTCTGGAGTTCGCGACTGGACGGGGTATACAAAGCAAGACCCATCGTCAGTTCGAACTTCAGTTTCTTATCAGTGACGAACGGAGGAACGGAAAAGGTAGTGCAGTGAATGAATAAAAACAGCCGGCCGCTGGTGGCCGAGCGGTTCTGGCGCTACAGTCTGGAACCGCGCGACCGCTACGGTCGCAGGTTCGAATCCTGCCTCGGGCATGGATGTGTGTGTTGTCCTTAGGTTAGTTAGGTTTAAGTACTTCTAAGTTCTAGGGGGCTTATGACCTCAGCAGTTGAGTCCCATAGTGCTCAGAGCCATTTGAACCATTTTTGAATAAAAACTAACAACGAAGTGTGAGTAGTCAAAGTGATACAGTGACTGAATGTAGATCGAAAATAAAGTGAAAAGCGTGTGAAGTGTACGTAGTGTATTTGTTTTAAAAAAGTTGACTTGATTTATAATTTAGCCAACGCCCCACGTAAAAGAGGATGAGATTTTGACAGTTCTGAAGCAAAACGACAAAAACCAAAGAACAGCGCGAAAACGAAACACACGAGGATCACGAAGCTCCTTAATTTCCCAACGAACAACAATGTGCGCCGTGAGAAGGAGAAAATAAGAAGAACAACGAAATAAACCGATTGAAGAATTAAGAATTGCGACACAGTGTTATAATAACAGAGTGCCAACACAAACCAGCCATGAAAATATCACCCTACGAGAACCTCGGACGAGGAGAAGTAAACAGTATAACAAATGAAGCAATCCACTTAATAAGTACTGTAAACAGTTAGAATATGTTTTCAACACAATTTTTTACCTCTTATACTTAAATGTTTATCCTTTTATTCCAGCGACCACACAATCTTATATCAACTCCCTAAGCTAAATCGGGTATCACAGCTAGAAAAATATAATTGTCTCTTGTGCTCTAACTACAATGCAGATTGTTGTTGCTTATGCAACGAAAGAAGTATGCTTTATTCTTACAATTAGTAAGTGTTTCGCGAAAGCTCTGCCAAAATACATCCCCTCTCCCCCGGTACCGTACACCAGACAGGACCAACAACTGAAAGAATGATGATGATTAGTCTCGTTGCTATAGTATTGCAGCACTAACTATTGCAGACGGTCAGACACCTCAGTTCTCTTTTCTCTTCTGGGAAAGCGTTGGCACCTCCCTCTGTCTCTGCTGCTACTGCTACGATTTTTACGTTTGCTCCGTGCGTACCAGAGCACGTCAATTTTGCCTGATCCTCCTGCTCTCGGTTACTCGCGCCCACGCTTATTCCGTTAGTACAAAATGTTTAATGACTCGATTAATAAGGTATGGAGAAAAGTTAATAGTTTTAATGATTTTGATGTTCTACATAACCGCCACGAACTTGATCACAACCTAAGGGCATTCATACATCCGTGTGAAACCGTCAGAAAAATCCTTTTGGATGTTGTTCAACTCCATCTCTCTGGCACCTTCTTCGATTTTGGTGAATCTTCAGATATCCATCCTGTATTTTGTCGTTTTGCTGTTGGGTCGTATTGATAACACGAGGTCTTGTACTCATGACGAATTTTTTTCCAGAAAATAAGTGTATGCATTTTTCATTTTAAAGGTTTGTTTATTCGTCAAATGAGATAAATATTCGTATTGCAGGTATGAGTTATGGTCTCTCAATTGGGATTTCAGTTTTAATATTAATGTAGCTTTGCATGGCTTATGGTGACTTTCTTTTTAGTGATTTTTGCAAAGCCTCCAAAGAATAATGGCTCTCGTAATTCAGACAATTAAAGCATTATTTTGTAACTTCAGCCACCGGAAAAGGAACATCAGACTTCAGTATTTAAAAGATACATGTTGCCGGTCTGAAGGGACACATATTATAATGTGTCACCGCTACTAAAATATTAATTAATGGCCTTTATCCTTCGTCAATTATCTTCGCGCTGATCGCTGCGAAATATTACTACAGAAATAGAAATGTTTTATGATGCAAGCAATTAGGTTCGGTATACTATCTTTTTAAATAAAACGCCATTTCTTTCCATTACTTACTTACCAACTAAATAATTGTACATCATCTGGTAGATTACGTTCATCTCAAAACTTTAACAAACAGAGCAGAAGAATAATAATTAGAAGAAGAAATACGCCGGGAAAATTTCAGAAGTCATAACAATAATTGAAAGTTTTTGTCTTTTGTTTTAGAATTAAAACTTATCTGAGATAATATCTCTTATGCCTGCCACATGTATATAAATTAATTCTTTACTCGGCATATTTATTCCACAGAGAATTTTTCTTTCTCTTTAAAAGATCTGTTACAATTACCATGAAGTCGCAGCAAGCGTCAACGCGTCGTTGCTTCGTTCGGAAGTCAAAGTGCGCAGAACGAACTTTACACACACTTTATTTCTTCAAGATATTCTGGAAAATCTCTTGAACACTTGATTTAGAGATGTTGCATCATTAAGATTTGCAACCCATCAACGCTGACAAGCTATGGTCGCACGTCCACAACTTGACATTGTATGCTCGCAATGAAATGGCAAAAAGTACGTCTGTTGCCTATAGGTGTTAGTTAATGCTGCCATTGTAGTTATTTTGTTATGGTTTTAGGGGGAAAAGCTGCTACGGTCATAAGCGCCCTTTCTGTGACTTAGGGAAGGGTAAAAAACCGAATGTTAAATCAGTAGAAGTGATAGTGAAACTCAAAAAGGAGGGAAACTAAAAACTGAGGAAAATCTTAGAAAACTACCACTGACAGTGGGGGGGGGGGGGTCCCCAAAAAATTGCTTCAAATTCCCGATGTCATCTACTGACACTGATAAACTCGAGGACGCTATCGACTGAACGCGTGTCTTCTGGTAAAACGGAAGATATATCAGGCGACAGCTGTAAACGAGCGCGTAGCGGATTAAAATAGGGGCACTGAAGTAAAAGGTGTGTCTCCGTCCACGGTTGAGAACAGGGGTGACAAAGCGGGAGAGGATCGCCACTTAAAAGATGTCGATGGCTAAAAATATAGTGCCCTATCCGGAGTCTAGTTAAAATTACCTCCTCCTGACGACGAGGCCGGGAGGAACAGGTCTAGACACAGGGAAGAGGTTTCACGTCCCGTAATTTATTATCGTGAAGTGTAGATCAATGTGTGTGCCATAAAAGAGCAGCGGCGACATAAATCGCTCTCTAGGTCGACTAAGGGATCCATGCGAACAGCGGGCCGAGGAAGAGAGATCGCAGCCTTGGCCGCTGTATTGGTTGCCTCGTTACCGCGGATTCCAACGAGCCCTGGGATCCAGAGGAATGCCACAGAGAACACCCCCCCTCCCCTCCAAGTGGAGCAAATGGAGGCAGTCCTGAATCCGGTGGACCAGACCAGAGGTTGGACAGGACAAAGAGCTTGGAGGCTGAGGAGCCAACTGAGCGAATCCGAGCATATACTGTAGCCGTTTATGGCAACGGATGTATTGGACAGCCTGGAGAACAGCGTAAAGCTCAGCAGTAAAAACCGAACACTTGTCAGGAAGCCGGAATCTATTAGGGGTGTCACCAACAATATAGGCACTCCCAACACTAAATGTGGTTTCTGAGCCGTCAGTGTAAATCAATGTGGCATCCTCCGTTTGTGCGCATAGAGTAGCAAATGCCCGACAATAAACTAGCGGTGGGGGGGGGGGGGTACTATCCTTGAGAAGATGACAAAGATCACGGAGCACGCAGGTCCGGGGACGAAGCAAGGTGGCACCGTACCCCCATCTGTCAAGAAAGGTTTAGGAAAATGGAAGGAAAGAGAACGAAGCAGTCGACGGAAGCGGACTCCCGGTGGCAGTAAAGGGGAATGGCGGGCTGCATACCCTAAATCCAAGGAGGCGTCGGAAAAGAGAGCATGGGCCGGATGAGCAGGCATAGAAGACAGCAGACTAGCGTAACGACTCAGAAGAACAGCTCGCCGATTGGACAGCGGAGGTTCAGCAGTTTCAGCATAAAGGCTGTCCACGGGTCCACGGGGCTGGTGTAAACCGCTCCAGACGCTAAGCGCAATCCATGGTGGTGGACAGAGTCGAGACGCCAGACGATTAGATGGCAGTGCAGAGAAGTAAACTAGGCTTCCATAGTCCAATTTCAAGTGCACTAAGGCGCGATATAGGCGGAGGAGGACCAGTCGGTCCGATCCCCAGGAGGTACTACTCAGAACACGGAGGGTGATGAGGGATAGCAGACAGCGAGCCGAAAGATATGAAACTTGGGAACACCAGCACAGTTTTCTGTCAAACATACGTCCCAAGAATTGGGCAACGTCCGCGAACAGAAGGTCGACAGGGCGTGGATGTAGGGAAGGCGGAAGAAACTCCGTACGACTCCAAAGTTTACACAGACGGTGTTACTGGGAGAAAAGCGGTTTCGATGCTCCATGAGTGGAGGCGATCGAGACATCCTTGAAGACGTCGTTCAAGAAAGGCTGGTTCGTTGAGAGCTGTAGTAGATCGCAAAATCGTCGACAGAGAGAGAGCCCGAGACATCGTGAATGAGACAATCCATAATTAGTTTATGGCGATGGCAAACAATACAACACTTAGCACGGAGCCCTGGGGCACTTCGTTTTCTTGGGAGAAAGTGCGGGAGAGAGTAGTGTTCACCCGCACCTTAAATATTCCCTGTGTCATAAATTCACGAATAAAAAGGGGAAGCCGGGAGCAGTGTGCAGAGCAGGCCTGTCCTCCTACAGGTATCGTATGCTCTCTCCGCATAAAAAATATTGCTACCGTTTGACGTTTTCTGAGAAAATTGTTCATGAAATAAGTGGAGAGAGCAACAAGATGGTCAATTGCAGAACGATGCTTTTGGAAACCGCATTGGGCAGGTGTTAAAAGGTTTCGGGACTCCAGCCACCAGTTTAAACGGCAATTCACTATACGCACCAAAATCTTACACACACTTCTCGTATGAGATATGCGACGATAGCAAGAGGGGAGATGTTTGTCCTTTCCAGAATTCGGAACAGGAATGACGATAGCTTCCCGCCATCTTCAGGGAAAGGTAATGACCTTCCAAATTCGATTATAAAGGCGAAGGAGGTAACGTAGGCTACGGTATGATAAATGCAGCAACATTTGGACATAGATGCCATCCGGTTCTGGGGCGGAAGAGCGAGAGGAAGAGATTGCATGTTTGAGTTCCTGCATAGACAAAACGGTTTTATAGATTTCGCTATTTTGAGAGGAGAAAGCAAGAGGTCGCTCTTCCGCTGCTCGTTTCTTCTGTAGAAAGGCTGGTGGGTAACTTGAAGAGCTGTAAATCTGAGTAATGTGTTGACCCAATGAGATAGAAATTTCAGCTGGGTCCACAAAGGTATCATGCGCGACAGTGAGCCCAGAGATAGGGGAGAAACTAGACGTGCTAGATAACCGTCGAATTCGACTCCAGACTACAGATGAGGGAGTGAAGGTGTTAAAGGAGCCGGTATAGAAGTCCCAGTTTGCCTTCTTGCTATCGCAGATGATGCGACGTCATAGCACACGTAACTGCTTATAACGGATACAGTTGGCCAGCGAAGGATCGTTGCGGAAAACGCGAAGGGCACGTCTCCTCTCGCGTATTGCATCACTGCACTCCTCATTCCACCGAGGAACTGGGTGGGTGCCGGGACAAATGGGAAGTACGTGGTATTGAACGTTCAGCGGCTGTAGGAATAGCTTCCGTAACATGAGCGACCTGATAGTCGATGCTAGGAAATTGACGGTCATCCAATACCGCTAGAGAGGAGGAAAGTGTCCAATCGGCTTGGGAAAACTTCCAGTGTCTTGGGCGCATAGATGGGAGTTGCAGCTGTAATCAAAGGACATGTGGAAAATGGCCACTCGAGTGTATATCAGCTAAAGCGAACCATTTAAAGCGCCGAGCAAGCTGAACAATACCGACCCGAAAGGTCCAAATGAGAGAAGTTTGACGTGAAGGCAGACATAATGTAGGTTCCCCAGTGTTGAGGCTAACAAGATACATTTCGTGGGAGAGGTCAATCAATAGAGAGCGTCGCAGACAAGGACGAGAGATACCCAAAGCGGGTGGCGGGCACTGAAGTCCGTAACCAGCAAATTGGGGGGCGACAGCTGACCAAGGAGGTGAAGGAGATCGACTCTTACCATTGGTGTGGACGATGGAAGGTATACGGTAAAAAGAGAGAAAGTGTATCCATAAAGGGAAAGATGGACAGTGACAGCTTGGAAGGAACTGTTTAATGGGATTGGATGATAATGGACAGTATCATAGAGAAGAATCATAAGTCCCCCGTGTGCCAGAGTGCCATCAACAGAGGGGACATCAAATCGGACTGATTGGAAATGAGGGAAAACAAAGCGATCGTGGCGACGTAGCTTTGTTTCCTGAAAACAGAAGACGATCGGGGAGTAGGATAGTAAGAGGAACGACATTTCATCCCGATGGCTCGAATTCCGCGGATATTCCAATGGATAATTGACATAGGGTGGAGAGAAAAGGAAGGATCTCACCACGGTTGCCGTCAACTCAACGACCGCTGAGAGCCGGCGGCCGACGGCGTGAACGGCATACAGCCAAAGCAGAAGATCCTGATCCATAGGTTGTTCGGAGGAAGCTCCTGCCGCCAGCGATCGGCCGGTTGATCGGCCACCAGCGCTGCCATTGTAGTGTCCGCTAACGTTCTTATAAGCCAGGAGTAAGGAACAAAATCAGTTTCGGAACTTTTCAAACGGAGAGTGTAAGCCTAGCGTCGATACCTGCTTTATCTTCTTTTTTGTGCATGAGACTTATACATAATAAACAATTCCTTCCTACACAAAATATCCACATATCTATGAAAAGAAAAACAACAATTCAGTACGTTCGGATTACAATACCCATTATCATTTTGCACTCGATGTGTCAGTGCGAACGAAATTAAAGCAGCGTCCACAAACTGGAAAGTTATAGCGGTCATCGAGCTCCTGGAGTACGATAAAGTAATCAAAGATGCGAGTGAGGGATGATTTACTTATTCTCGCTGCAGCCGCGTTTTTGACAAGACCATAAAACCTGCACGTACAGCAACAAAATTGGGAAGATATAGTATGAAATGGCTTATGATGCAAGTGTTGTTTCAGTGGATACGTTATACATTGGAATTGAATCTAGGAAGGAGCATCATAGGTTTCCAATGGCTACGTGGACGTGTTGGAGAAATCTGTGAAGAGGAGCAGGTATTTAGTATTGAATAAAGTTATGATGCTTAGAACCACTTAGCGCAGCATTTTGCCTGTAACATGATAACAGGACAACGGTAACATTTACCGATCTTCCGATCTTCACTGATGAATGACGATGTACTGACATGTCTTCAAGATTTAGAAACTGATTTAGGTTAAAAAAAAAACAGCAAATCACCTTCTCAATAAATCAAGCACTATTGCTGTAAATGAAACATGCTAATAATTAGTTCATACTTTTTCCACAACACGGCACTTTCAATCTTGTCTTCATTGTCCTCCATAAAGAATCGCCATAAACAATGGATATGAAAAAGAGCTTAAGAGAACGACTTTATGCCCTGCCTAAGACACATAAATATTTAGTTCCACTTCGCCTATACTAAGCAATGTGTAAAGTGTTTTAAAAGAGAAACACGCTAGAGGCTGTGAAATGAAAACCGCCATTGCCTACAGAAGAATCTGTGGGTTCTATAAGGGTGTGTATGTGTATGTGTGTTTATTGAACCGGGGACCTAGAAACGACTGAGAGGCTTCGTCCCAACGTAGTCCTCAGTGGTTCACAACCCCACAACAGGCCACAGCAGTCCACCCACCCCACCGCCACCCCTCACCGAACCCAGGATTATTGTGCGGTTCGGCCCTCAGTGGGTCTCCCCAGGAAACGTTTCACACTAGGCGAGTCTAACCCCAAAGAGTTATTGTGTGATTCGGCCCTCAGTGGGTCTCCCCCAGGAAACTTCTCATACTAGGTCAGTATAATGTTAGCGTGGTACAGTAATTAAGGTGTGCGTGTACGTGGAGACAGTGTTTGCACAGCAATCGTCGACATAGTGTAACTAAAGTGGAATAAGGGGAACCAGCCCGTATTCGCTGAGGCAAATGGAAAACCGCCTTACGAACCATCCACAGGCCGGTCGGCACACCGGACCTCAACACTAATCCGGCGGGCGGATTCGTACCGGGGACCGCCACGCCTTCCTGCTAAGGAAGCAGCGCGTTAGACAGGGCGGCTAGCCCAGCGGGCTCTCTATAAGGGTGCTGAGGCCCCGACCTCACCACTAGAGGCGCATGGGTACATGCCGACTTGACGGCAGACCGAACACGTGCACACGTTGATTGCCCATTGCACACAGTTCTGCTGAAAACAGAGAATTGGAGATTTAAAAAAAACAACAAATAAGTTTAGAGTGTTTCCTGACAGCGGAAGGAATGTGAGGAATGCAAATTTACCAAAACTTGGAACAATTGTACGAAGAACACTGCATGTCTATCACAGTAGTCAAGGCATGGCACAAGTGATTTAAGAAAGAATGGATTTCACTGGCCGATGGCGCACGATCTGTGACGCCACTCCACGTTATCAACACTAATGGCCAGCAGGTGGAAATCCTCATCACTGAAGACAGTACTGTTACGGTGACAGCCATGGGCCCAAAGATGGGACTTGACGTCCGAACTGCAATGGAGATTGACACTCATGCCACACTTCGATCAATTACCATCCCCCACAGACCGTCCGCTTTAGGTAACGCAATACCTCCCCTTTTCTCTTCTTTTAAAGCCTCCATTTATATGTTTTCAGCACAGCTGAGTACAATGGACTGTCGGCGTGAGCAAGCGCTCACTCTACCATCACGTGGGTGTGTGCTCATGTCTCTCTAATGCTAAATTTGGGGCCTCTGCGCCATAACAGAATCCACACATTCTTCCATAGGCAACGGCATTACGGTCCATTCAGTGGTTGTCATTTCACAGTCTTCGGTTTGTTTCTGTTTGAACGAACCTAATAAACAGTTCAAAACACCTGACCTCCATTTTGATCCTTTGATTGGGTAATGAGAACACCATACACGAAATTCAGATGATTTCATACGGCGACTCAGAGGACAGCCTGCGTCTCGAACCGCGATAGATGCGTGGCTCACATCTTAATATTTCAATTTAGAACACGATATGTCCAATTTTCCTTTAACGTAAAAGTAAGCGGTGTATTATTCAGTATGATTTTAATTTACTCTGACTTTAGTCAGAGAAGTGAATTAGGCCTACACCTATTCGATAAGGAAGATATGAATTAGATTTTTTTTCTTTGCTTTAGGATAATACTGTTCCATTTTGTATCCTTTAAATAGAGGTAAGCATGCCGGAAGAAACTTTTGTCGCTTCCTTACAGTAGCGCAATGGGCACTTTTGGAGCGTTGTAGAGGGTATGTGATCCTCCACCATCGTCGTATGTATACGTCCTGAAATAACGTGAGTAAGCCAGTCTGTTGTATACAGTCAGTGCCGTACGGTCGGTCGATGTGTAGCCGAGACGGAATGGCAGAAAGGAGCTACATTGTTTGGGCGTGCATATTACCCTACTGTGGACAACGTTGTCCGATTTACTAGGGTGTAAACGCGGATTTTTCAACAGATCAACAAGTAATGGTGTACTTTATGCAGCCATCTAATGCGGGTTAACAACGGTGGAAGTAAAAGAATCCCAGCCGACAGGGAGCCAACATGAGATTCACACCCTTTCGCTGACAACTGGTATCAGTCCGGCAGGAACCGCAGCTGTCAGTATATCAAAGTACATCTCAGTCAGTTTACTAGCAAACGTAATAAAACGAACAACATGCAGTGGGCATTCGCAGTTGCGTACCTAGCAAAAGGTTATAAAATCGTAAAGTTGCATTTCCTCAGTGGGCCACAAAACGTAAAATCTGGATATTACCTGACTGGCGGCGACTAATGTAGACGAGCGAGTCGGGAATTTGTGTTGCAAAGCGTCGAGAGCACTTGTTGCGTAATGAGGTGTCAATGCTGCAGTATGTGTAGGGTGCAGATAGTTACGTGGTTTTCTGGGGCTGGTTTTCGCAGCAAGCCATTGACAAACCAAGTCTGCGTAGTGTAATATTTGGTGCCACTTTCTCGGTGACCAAGCGTTGTGCTTTCCTCTACAGTTTTGTGATGAGTATAGTATCGGCGCTCCTATCAGCCAAGAGGACAACAGCTATAATCACAGAGCACAACCGTAAGTTCTTCGTTTGGAGAAACCCAAATCATCCATTGTATTACCAGATCTCAATAGCATAAAAGGCTTATGAAAGTACTTCGAATTATGGGTGAAATGTTACAAACAATATCATCAATGTGAGGTAGCTGTACGCAGAGGTGGATTCAGAGCATGGGGAAGGGGGGGGGGGGGAGGCGACTAAAGGCTTCAAGCTAAAAGAAAATTTCTTGGGTCCACCCCTGGAAAACTTGATACTGTGTATGTTCTTAGTGCATTGCTTACCCCAACTTAATCCATGCGAAGTAGCTACAGTTTGTTTTCAAACTTTTTATTTCTACAAGAAGGTACTCACGTGACGAATTCATAATCTATGCGTGGACTCATTCAAAGGGCAGCCACTCCCACATCCCGCTGCCGACAACATCCAACCGCCCCCGCAGGGATCTCGCGAGGTACTTGAGATACTAGTCTGCGGTTTGCGACTGTGCACGCCACTCGGTCGTACACTTAGGCGTTTGGTGTATGGTTTCTCCAACCTAACACAACAGAATGCATTTTTGAGATGTTTATTAATTGTATCGTAGCGTGCTTATGTTTGCTTTTTTACAATTTTGAGGAAAATGACATCGGAACCTAAACAAGATCTTCGTTCGTGATTTTCACTGAAAAGTAAGAAAGAAGGTGAATCGACTGAAAGTGTACCAGAATTACATGGAACCATTTTCCATTACTTATTATTTTCGACTAAAATCTTATTACAACATCTCTACTGTGACACGACATCATTTGGACAGGGAAGTTTGATCACGGGTCTCGCTATAATAGGCGTACGCGCGGCGGCCCGTGTGGCCAGCGGGAGAAGACGACAGCGAGCGAGTGGTCAGCGGCAGATCGCTTCACGTGGACCCCCTCAGTTTCAAGCGGTTGAGGGTTACATGACGTCACTACGGTTTACCCCGTTCCAGCACGCGGCTTTAAGACAATACGTTATCCACATTTGCGTTGATTACACGCAAATGCAAATTAGTATGAGTGAGTACAATATGGCTAATGAAAGAGGTGTTGAGACGAATCAACCGAGACGCTCATACAATTTATACGAATTGTACAGTATTCCAATCTCTGTCTTGCTCTTCAGTTTCTTACCTATATAGCTTCCTCTATAGCTCTCTCTACAGCTCCCTCGACAGCTCCCTCTATTTACTCCCTGGTGTATTAACATATTCCCTGGTGTATTACCATATGCCCTATCATCCTGTACCTTCTCCTTGTCAGTGTTTGCCACATATTCCTTTCCTCTCCGAATGTGCATCTGATCAGCCCACCTGATTTTCAACATTCACCTGCAGCACCACATCTCAAATGATTAGATTCTCTTCTGTTCTAGTTTTCCCACAGTTCATGTTTCACTACCATAAAATGCTGTGCTCCAGAAATTTCTTCCTTAAATTATGGCCAATGTTTGATACTGGTAGACTTCTATACTCCTCATTCCATTCAGTAGTTCATGTGCTCTAAGCACTATGGGACTTAACATCTGAGGTCATCAGTCCCCTAGACTTAGAACTACTTAAATCTAACTAACCTAAGGACATCACAAACATCCATGCCTGAGGCAGGATTCGAACCTGCGACCATAACATCAGCGCGGTTCCGGACTGAAGCGCGTAGAAACGCTCGGCCACAGCGGCCGGCTCCTCACTTTCACTCAGCGTAGAAACGTAATCAGCGACTCGCATAACTGATATCCTTTCACCTTGAATTTTAATTGTGTTCATAAACTTTTGTTTTATTTCCTTCAGTAGCTTCTTCGATGTTCACACTGAACAGTAGGGGCGAAAGACTACATCCCATTATTACACACCTTTTAAACCGAACACTTCGTTCTTGGTCGTACACTCTTATTGTTCCCTCTTGGCTGTTGTACATATCATACGAGGGGCGTTCAGAAAGTAAGCTCCGATCGGTCACGAAATGGAAACGACTATGAAAATCCGATAAAGCTTTGCACAGATGTGTTGGGTAGTGTCTCTAGTATAACCCCAGTTAGCATCACGTCGCTCTTCTCATTTCTGAGCTCGCAGTGAGTGCGTAAAGACGTCTAGAAAATAGTGTCTGCCGCCAAGTACGAGGGCCTGGTGAGAAATTTCGCCTGAAGCTATGCAGCTAACATTACATAACTGTCGTGCTGTTTCTTCTTCAAGACAATTCTCAGCCGCATTCTGCAGGGGCAATGAAGATGCTCCTGCATCGTTTTCAAATGGAAATGTGAGATTACCCACAATACAGTCCGCAATTGTCTCCCCCTGAGTTTCATCTCTGGTCACATGAACCGCTGTCTTTGAAGACAACATTTTGACACAGACAACGAGGTGTAGGCCAGCGTGGAGGATTGGCGGAAAGCACTGGCGGCTGCCTTCTATGATGAGGCTATTGAAAAGTTGGTACAACGCTATGACAAAAGTCTAAGTCAGAACGGCGACTACGTAGAGAAGTAGCTGAAAGGTGTAGCTAATTGTTACAAGTAAAACATTTCTGATGTTGACTGTGGTTTCAATTTGGCAATCAATCGGAGCTTACTTTCTGAACAGGCCTCGTATATTACCGAACTCTCCCTATAGCTTACTCGTATTTCTCTTAGAATTTCAAAATCTTGCAGCATTTTACATTGTCGAACGCTTTTTCCATGTCGACAAACCCTAGTAACCTGTCTTGATTTCTCTTTAGTCTTGCTTCCGTTATCAACCGCCACCTCAGAACTGCCTTTTTCTTTCCTAAAGTCAAACTGATCATCATCTAACACATTCTCAATTTTCTTTTCCATTCTTCTGTATGTTATTTTTGTCAGCAACTGCAAAGCTGATTGTGCGATAATACACGTGTCAGCTCTTGCAGTATTCGGTATTGGGTGGATGATATTTTTCCGAAAGTCAGATGGTATGTCACTCGGCTTAAACATTCTGCACACCAACGTGAATAGTCGTTTTGTTTCCACTTTACCTAATGATTTTGAAAATCTGAAGGAACATTATCTATCCATTCTGCATTAATTGATATTAGTGCCTCCAAAACTCTTAAATTCGCATTCTAATTCGCGATCCGCTATCACTTCTAAATCGACTCCTGTTTCTTCTACTATCACATCAGACAAATCTCCCCCTCACAGACGCTTTCAATGTATTCTTTCCATCTATCCGCTCTCTCCACTGCGTTTAAGAGTGGAATTCTTATTGAACTCCTGATATTACCACTCTTGCTTTTAATTTCACCGAGGGCTGTTTTCACATTCCTATACGTTCATTTAGTCCTTCTGATAATCATCTATTTTTCGATTTCTTTGCATGTTTCATGCGGCCATTTATTTCATTCTTCAGCGACTTCTTTTCCTGTATTCCTGATTTTTACAGAACATTTTTGTATTTCCTGCTTCCATCGATCAACTGAGGTATTTCTTGTGTTTCCCGTGGTTTCTTGGAAGTTCTTGGCAGTACTTCGGCTAGTCTGTAACCAGTTTCAGAGCTGTGTATGTTGTTTTCCTAGCGTATTACTTTCTGTTCCAGATAATGGGGAAGCATTCTGTGGCTCCAGAGTGTTTAATGACTCGTCCAGTTTTCAAATATAAAAAAAGCCACTAAAGACCTTCAGAAGCCATACCGCTACAGCCTACCACAAAATGGCAGTGTTAAAAAGTATACTTCTCTTAAGTTTATACGAAAATCCTGAAAAGGTTGTCAATAATCGAAACTGAAAATGATTAAACCAAACTGAAAACCTTTGATTACTACAGTAAAGACGATCAGCTAGGTGGTCGAGGAAAGTTACCGTAATGCGGCCACCGAGATCATGGTACATTGAGCGATTTCCAGCAGTTTTAAAATTTCATGTTGACTCAGGTGGCTTACCTCACCAAAATAGTTACAGGAGACACCGAAAAATGCAGCATATGTGAGCAAAACTACTCAGAATCAGCTGATTGACTGTTGCCATTCTGTCACAATGAAAAAAGGTGTTCGACAAAATCAATGAAGTGAAATATTTTGACAACCATTCTGACGAAACAACCGATGGCAGTGATGTGGGACAATTCACTGTATGTATTTGGGTATACAAAACAACACAATAAACGAAGACATAATATGTTTTCTGTCTGCAGCTGATTTGACTGGTGACGCATTAAGGGTCAAATCTTTCAAGAGTTAAAGCAAGTCGGCCTAGAAGTTCAGAATTTCAGAGGTCAAGGTTATGATGGATTTACCGACATGTCTGGAAAGTTTAGTGGCGTGCAGTCCCTAATAAAGCAGCTCCAACAGCTAGCGACTTACATGCATTGTCCAGCACATATGAACTAAACCCAGTTACCGAGAGTGCGTGCAGTGTTCCTAGTGTTCACAATATGATGGGAGTTCTAAATGGTGTCAAGAATTTTATGCTTGAGTACGCAAATATGTTGGAACTTATCAAGCGAGATATTCTTGAAAAACACTCGGAGGTGAAAAGAGCTAAGTTACGACGTCTCAGTAATAAACGCAGGCTTTAAAGGCCTGATGCACGCCTTCAATTCAAAGAGCTCTTTGACTCTACCATACAGTTCCTTGAAGAAATGGACAAGGCTTCTCCGTCATAGTAAAGTACAAGCCTTCTGGATTCTGTTCAACGATTCGACATTGTCTTAAATTTGACTGTAACCGCCACTGTATTTGCAACTACTGTTTTGTTTTCAAGTCAACTTGAGTCGGTTACATTGGATCTTAGCCTTTGCTATGAGACAGTAGACAGTGTAATAAGAATAATGGGCAGGTAAAAGGAAACTAAATACGAAGAAACTTTCCAAGAGGCATTCCGTACCGTAGAACCACTGGACACCCCAGTGTAGGTGCCCAGGACCGTCGAATGTTCAACTCCTCGCCCAAATACAGATGCTAAGGAGTACTACTGGTGAAATAAACATTTAATACAAAAAAATGGCTCTGAGCACTGAGTTCCCACATCTAATGTCATCAGTACCCTAGAACTTAAAACTACTTAAACCTAAATAACCTAAGGACATCACACACACATCCATGCCCGAGGCATGATTCGAACGTGCGACTGTAGCGGTCGCACGGTTCCAGACTAAAGCGTCTAGAACCGTTCGGCCACACCGGCGCGCATTTTACACGCATAAGCTTTTTAATCGATGCAGATCTTTGTTTTCTGCTATGTTCTTTCGAGCTCGAGAGTATTGAGATGCTATCTTTTGTTACAGCTTGAATGTATTCCTTTCTTTCATCGATTTTGTACTGGGACAGCCGAGGCGTCGGTTTTCGAAAGCAGATCACCTTTAAGTTCTCAGTAAGTTCCCTTGTACCTAGAGCCCTCGTAAAAACAGAAAACATGAACTCGGTAGTGTAGGCTGCTTGCGTTTACAACAGCGACTTCCCTCGTCCTGTCCCATTATCGGGAGACATACCTATTGTGAATGCGCTTTGGAGAGACAGAGAAAATCTCGCCCCGGACAGTAGCGAAGACGCATTAAGTAATAAATGAATTTTTCATAAATGTAAAATTACTTTTCAATTTCTCGCTACATTACCGGTATCCATTTGTAGTGTGAAGCGCTGCTTCTCTTCGCATTAACTAATAACATCATATCTTCGAATGACAATAACTTAAGACAGGTTAAACGGTTTGGCTGCCACATTATTCCCCCAGATATATCTAACAGGCTACAACCGGTCGAAGTCATTGAAGAATTAGGAAAAAAGGTATCCAAGGAGACTCGCTATGCTCTAAATGATCAAAATAATAATTTTGGGTGTTTTTGTAGTGTTTTAGTGTTTATCCTGATAAAGCCTACCCTCCGTTAGGTCAAGCCCGTTCCAAGCTATAATCGTGGATCGGCCATTGGCTCTACGTGATGCAGTCATCAATAAGTAACTTCAGTTAAATACGCTGTACCTGAAAAAACATGTGCACTCTCTTCCTCCCTAAATCCAGGCCAATATCACGACACGTCACTGTTGTGCTCCTGGGGGTTGCTAATAATTTCTGCCCGGTTCGCTTATGTGAGTGCAGCAGAGCTTCCAAATACTACATTCCAGGCACATGTAGGTCTGGTTTACGTAGTGCGTTAAAAAAGTAAGTACGTAGCGAAGTTCTGAATATAAACATGAGTTCGCAGCGGTGAATGTCACGTTCTGGAGGTCATGTCAGAGGCTAGCTGCCGTGTTTTCTGGCGGCCGCCGTACAGTGGCGGCGCGGCGTCGCGGACATAGGAAGGCCTTGAGGGATGGGGGGAGAGGGGATAGGTCACAGGGGACAACCCAGCTGACTGCCGCTCTCCCGCGGGCGACATCGCTCCTGCATTTTAGTGCCGCCGCCAGCCGCCAGAGCGTGACACCTGCCTGTATCTACTTGCTACGTGGCTGCACGACTCGCTGCTCATAGAGCAGTCTCCGTTACTGCACGAGCAACACAGAACACCAAATTAGAAAAATGGAAATGCCCGTATTACGATCAGGAAACGGAGAACGACAGTAGCGCTCCTAACGGCATCGAACTGAAATTCGAACACAGGAAATGTCACATGAGAATCGAATTCTTGCTTTTTGAAATAACAGTATTAGATGCTGACTTTCTTCATTTATGCTTTACAGGAGGGCCTGGTAGTCTGGTGAAGGTGTGTATTTACAAATGTTTTTGTTACCTTGCAAACTAATATATTCGAGAAATCTCTATCAAAAAATAAGATTTACTTCTTGTAACTATGGGTGCCACTGATGCAAAATTTTGTAAATGATATCCTGTTTGACTTTATCATTTCAAATTATTTATTTGTGAAAGTCTATATTACAGTTTCGACTTTGTAACCATCAGCAAGTGGATATAACTGCGCTTTAGCACATGACGAATCCTGCAAATTATCTGACATGACATGGCACGTAAGCTGGTTTCATGGTATTTTGTTCCCTATTATGTCTTTCTCTTTGTATTGCACTCAGTGAATTGCCATGTAAATATATTGCTTGTGTTCTGCTTAATTATCGCTCACTTCCAAAATATCGGATGGGATGGATGATTCCGTACTTGTTTCGTATAAAACAGAAGCTGGTTTCGGCGCATGGCATTCTGTGGATTCATGTCTACTTGTTACTGATTACGAATCTGTCTGTATGCCGCTTGAGCTAAATACATTCTAAGTATATTGTTCATATTCTACCTGATTTTGTTTTCCACGTTTGTTTTCCGCACTTCCTCGTATTTAATGGAAGTCTCCGAAATTTTCCTTGGAAAGAAGGATTCTAGCCCGCCGGAGCGGCCGTGCGGATCTAGGCGGTACAGTCTGGAACCGAGCGAACACTACGGTCGCAGGTTCGAATCCTGCCTCGGGCCTGGATGTGTGTGACGTCCTTAGGTTAGTTAGTTTTAATTAGTTCTAAGTTCTAGGCGATTGATGACCTCAGAAGTTCAGTCGCATAGTGCTCGGAGCCATTTGAACCATTTTTTTAAGGATTCTATTACGCTGATTTCTGCTAAATTGTACTATTTATAGTGACTCTGAATAAGGTGTTCGCACATTTGCGTAACCACTGTTTAATCGTTAGCTTTCGGAAGGAAGACTGCTCTAGTCCCTAAGAGTACAAAGTATACTCATCTACGCCTACATCCATACTCCCCAAATCTGTGTGACATGTTGCAGAACTCGGTAGCATTCAAAGCAGAATTATACGCTCATTCCGTGACAAGGTGCAAAAAAGTTAAATACCAATTCTGTCAAAAGATGCTGACAGGGAGTCCTCCATTAAATCATTAATACGAGGAAGCACAGAAAGCGTATGCAATCGAAAATAAAGTCTAATTAAAGCAATATACTTACAATTAGTTTAAATCAAGAGGTGTACACATGAACCACAGAACACCAAGTGACGAAAACCACTTCTCATTTGTATCCAATAAAAGCATGCAATGCCCACACTAAGTCTTAACCAGGAATAAACTGCTATGATACCAGCTTCTGTTTTGAACGGAAAAAAAAACAAGCAGACCTGTTGTTAACTAAGATCACGTTACTGAAATTCCCTGCAAGAGTTTATTTCCAGCGACGAACAATTCCCACGTTTAATTTCACATCACCCGGTAGTGAACAGCTAATGGAAGCATCTCATTTCGTCTGTTTAGAACCATTCCATGGAATACAAGACTGTTTATAATTTAAAGCAAATTATAAAAGTTACCTCTAATATTCTTATTTATTAAGTTTCCACGACGTTTCTCGAGCGGTTTCATTAATATCCTCTGGAGGAGACAGTGGTTTACGAACTATAAGAAATAAACTCATCGAACTTCCTGTTTGCTTAGAATAATGGCTTCCTACGTATCCTTAGTTACGCGTGTATTTGAACATCATAAAGAGTGAAAGAGGGTCCACCGTCTCGAAAGAACACAGTGACAACCAAGAATAGTAATGACAGTGAGAAGAGATAGCAGCAGTAGGAAGCAAATAAATAATGAAATACTAGTAGTAAGCGAGACGAACAAGGCGGCAGTGTTCGATCCGAAAACGTGTTTTACCACTGTTGTGGCATCTTCAATGGTTTTTTTCATTTTTTATGAAATATGTAAGATATAAGATTTTTGTGTATTAGTAATAATTTGAAATTAGATTTTTTTATTATTTGGATCACTCTGTACTTTATCATTTCGTACATTATATGCACCCTGTGGCTGCTAAATGAAATCAGTCACAAGTCTGTATCAATAGGTCATGTCATTTCCAACACACAGATGTTAGTGAAATGCACTGAGTTTCTGTTTCAAACAATTATAGCCTCTAAACTATTTATTACTTATAACCTCTAAACGTTGTATTAATTACAACCAATAAACTATGTAATACAGTAAAATCGTGGCATGTGCCCCTATTTTTTACGCTTACCATTGTTGTAACTGGCCTGTCCTTTCATATTTGTTTTTGAATGTATTGTTGACATCTTTAAGCTTAAGATGAACTGAAGGCGTCAGGAAGTTTAAGTGGTTCCCACAGGTCATTTTAAACATAAAAGTGATGACCACAACAACACAGTCAGCAGTCAAACAACAAAGCACATAACAGGACAGGACAACTATAACCTCTCAACTTTTGCGTCCATAACAGTAAAAAATATCCTGTTCAAACGACTGAAGGAAAGAGGGCGAACGTTTCTCGGACTGCAGATAGATCTGAGTAGAATTAGGAGAGCGCAAACCTTAGAACTATCGAAAATCTTCCTTTATTTACAGCAGTCACCATGCGCAATATAAATGTGAAACTCATTTTGACTTAAGAGCTACATGTTGTATTTTTTAAAATTTGTTTTAACTTGGAAATTTTCAACTGATGGAACTAGTACTTTAGGAAAGTAATTGTTACATAAATTATGTGGAGGGCTATTTCCAGCATATGTGTTTGTATTTTTCATCCGCATGACCACTGGAAGTCAGGCAAAATTTGGTTGCTGAAGAAGCAATATTTCCTGAGCAAAATGAGATGGCGCATGTTACGCTGAAGAAACCGATCGTATCTGTATTCCGACGCTCTATATTTCGCTCCATATTATCATGTACTCTCACAACTTTCCGACCTTGCACACAAAGTTTCGTAAATGCTTACCTTCGTTCAGTTAATTCTTACGATAGACAACTCTGTGGCCTTCATCGCCTTATGCAAGCACATACCGTTGTTACTATGGATTCTTCATTTAGTTCAGCGTGTTCAGTGTCTGATCATCAGAAAAATTCACTCTATATGTCATGGGGGTGGTGCAAAAACCTTTTTTAGAACTCATGTTTGCCGGCCGCGGTGGCCTTGCGGTTCTAGGCGCTCCAGTCCGGAGCCGCGCTGCTGCTACGGTCGCAGGTTCGAATCCTGCCTCGGGCATGGATGTGTGTGATGTCCTTAGGTTAGTTAGGTTTAAGTAGTTCTAAGTTCTAGGGGACTGATGACCACAGATGTTAAGTCCCATAGTGCTCAGAGCCATTTGAACCATTTGAACTCATGTTTCTCAGGTTGCGACATGGTCGCGAATTGAGCAGTGACCCGAATTTAATATAAATTTCCTTAACTTCAAGTTTATGGTCACAAATTTTTTGTCATCAGACTACGAGTTTCGGCCTATAATGAGCATCTTCATACCTGTTTTATAAAAACATGGCTCCAGTATATTAGGAAATGTTTTTTGTAAAACAAATCAAATCAGAAAGGAATTTTATGGAACTCTTTTTACGGGACCAGTTCTCAGAACGGGCTGCAACATATGTTAATTCACCATATTCAGTTTATAGACACGCTCTCGATTTGTATAATTAATGAATCTTAAATATGTGAACGATCGTCACTTACTATAAAAATATATTTACATGCCATTGGAAAATAAGGAAATGCTTCGGAGGCAATCTGGGTGGCATGGGCAATGTCCCACACACTTTGACGGCCCGATACCCCATTGCTCTCATCGGAGAAGGGATGATGGTGCGTGGTGGTCACACAATGGTCAAGCAGTGTCACAGCCGTCCCAGACACGCTGTGTCCTACAGCGACCGCTTGCGAAAACATTTTATAAAATGGACTGATGAAGTAGTCTAGAGGAAGGATCTCTTGTTTGCCGAACTTATGAACGACTTTTGGGATGGACACCAGAGATCAGTACCGGGTAGGTGAATACAAGCCTCCGTCTTCGAAAACTGTGGGACACCGCAGAATGTACAGTTCGTACACAAAAACTTTGTTTGAGAATATATGGATGACGGTGGTTGGTTTTCCAGATAGATTATGAGCACGGCAATACTAAAGGGAAGTCGCATTATTGGCTGAAGAAAGAGAGAGAAAGAACGAGCGACGACTTTCTCCGAGGAAACTGTTAGGAATAATTTCACTGGTTAACCAAGTTAAACAGGGACGAGGACCTTCGCTTTCAGAGGCACCCCTTTCGTGGTTGTAGGTCACAAGAAACAGAATGCAGCCAATCTCGTAACGTAAACCGCAGTGAAGCAAGGGTTCCTTTACCGTCGCCGTCACATAGTCAAAAGAGAATTCATCTGACTGATTGCGCCTTCTAATCGCCCAGTAGAACTTCTCAGCAGCTCTTGAAATTATGGCACCAATTTAGAGGGATGGGCAATGGTGCTATTGCAGGTTGAGGTCGCAAAATTTCTGCCACCAACAGCAACAAAATGGTGAGATCGACTGGCTTCTTTGTGAGACGTATGGACAGTCATATAGGGTTACCACTTTAATAACTTGGAGCTCCGTGTATCTTGTAAGTCGTAATACGTTTGCTTTCAAATTCCATAACAGGTGCAAGGTGGTATCTTCCGTATTTCTAAGTATTGCCTGCAGCACTTCCATTATTTACCAACTCACTTCATGATTATCATTCAGCACTGATGTGATTTCTTATCTGCTTTCCCTGATCCCCATGTCGGATTAACAGGTTTGCGTTAGCATAGGCTGCCTTATCAGTATGCTGCCACAGGACTGCATTATATTAAGTTATTGTGAATTCAACACCTTTGTGATGATTATTGACAGTTAAACATTTTTGTCTTAGTCGTGAATAAATAAATCACAAATAATTTCAGTATCAAATAACATTCACACTCTGAGCATAAATATGGTGCTCTGTACCCGTCTCAAATGGACTAAATTCACTGAAAAGCCTTTTCTTACACGTAGAATCTTTTAGATGTGGTACGCAGTATTCGCTCATGTGCAACAATTACGTGTCATGATAAGATGATGTTGCGGGCCCTTCACGTCAATGCTGGATAACACTGATAACTTAGCAAGTTATGTAGGTAAGTAAAGTGTGTTTTAAAATAATTGATACCTGCATGATTAGTTCGCTAGTTTGTGCCCGTGTTACGTAACTTAAAATATTTCTTATTAGTGGGGATATCTTGACGCTATCTGTTGCAGATGACAGCCAGCGTTATGCTCTCAACCGAAATACGCTGCCGTTGCGTACTCGCGCAGAAAACTTGCCAGCCTAACCCCCTATTTTCCCCCTTCCCATACCCTCCTCCATGTTTCCACTACGTTGCTTGGCGGCGGAGTACCGACGGCCGTTCAATCTGGGCAAGGAAATTACCGGCCGCAAGGATCGCGCTCTCAGACGGTGGATGGTTCAGATGGCAGACGGGGTGGGAAGGTAGGGTGGTGGGGGGAGGGTGGCCGCAGCAAGCGCAGTACCGGTAGACCGTGAACCATGTCGCACGTGCTGTGGCTTTTCTTGCGTGAAGAAAACCGCATTGTGTTGAACTTCGGGTAAAATACTTTTATAGAACAAAGTTTGCGGATCTACACAAACACTTCACAGCCACTGCAATGGATACTTGGAAGGAAAACCAAACTTATGTCTTTCCTGACCTTTGTTGCTGCCGGAGTGTTGTTGCATATCTCTAGTTTAAATAATTGCTTTAAAAGAACTCTTTCCCATGTTTTCCACTAAAATGTAAGCACATTGAAAAAAAATTTACCCCAAGAGACAACACTTTAATGTCCTCTAACGCCGCCCCTAGCCTTGATAACAGCCTGAATTTGGCGACAGAGGTGTAACATGTTCGGCAGAAGACATTCTTATGGTGAGACCCTGAGAACTATAAAGTTACGTTGATTACTTCGTTTCAGTCTTCGTTCTCAGTAAGTCTAGAGTTTGCTAAGTGTCTTAAATCGGGACGCGCATACTTAGATCACTGCGAACAGTTCACTGATATGTTTATTTTCTTCAGGAAAAAGGAGGGAGACTGAGTCTAACATCCTGTCGACATTAAGGTCATCATCGCTCGGACTGTGTCGAGGATGGAGGAGGAAATAGGCCGTGCCCTTTCAAAGGAACCATTCCGGCATTAGCCTCAAGCGATGTAGGATAATCAAGGAAAACCTAAATCTGGATGGAATGACTCTAGTTTGAACAGTCATCCTCCCGAATGCGAGTCGAGTGAGGTAACCACTGCGCCAATTTCGCTCGGTTTCTTCTTATGAGGTTCGACAGCAAACCAGTGCCGATAAAAAAAGTTCGGGTATACATGGCAAAATCGCAGGCAGAAGATGAAGAGTGACAGAAAATATACATCAAAGATTAATTCTGTATGTAAAGGGAAACGAAAATCCTACAATCATGGGCGAGTGGAATGAGGTTTAAGGCATGGAATAGAAGAAAGACTTACGAGAGAGAGAGAGGAATGGTTTGGTAGTAGGAATGAGAGAGAAGAAAAATTAATTGAGTTTGCTACATATCTAAACCAGTTACAGTTCAAGAATCACACAAGGAAAAGGTTTACTTGGAAAAGGCTCGAAAACTCCAGAATATTCCAGTTGGATTACATCATGATCAGAAAGAGATTCCGTTGACAGAGATTGGACTGTAAGACGTCTACAGGAGCTGATATAGACTCATTTCACAATAATTATGAGGATTAAATTGAAGCTCGAGGGAAACATCTGGGACAGTGTATAGTGAAGAAATGCTGAGATTGTTAGAAGTGCGGGAACGATATGGGTACTGCGATAAGAAAAACCACAGTAGGCACTTCAGTCGAGAAGCAGTGCACATTTCTAAAAGGAGAAGTCACAGGTGTTAGACAGACAAACATAGATACAAAGAAGGTGACCGCAAAGGGACGTTGGGTATCAAGAGAAATACTTTAACTGATCGACTAAAGAAGGGCGTACAGAAAAGTTGAAGAAAAGAGGTGATACAGAAAGAGAAATCCCTTACCTATGAAATTAAGAGAAAGTGCAGGGAAGCGAAAACGAAATAGCAGCACTAAAAAAATGTGAAGGAATGATTGCTGAATGGGCTGATTTACCATATAGAAAAATCAAAGCAATCGTCGGTGGATGAAAAGTAAGGGAGGCAACTTTAAAAGTATGTGGAATGCGTACACTGAAGGGGATGGAATTGTCTGAGGTGATAGAAGAAGAAATTTAAACTGACAGGGAAAAGACACTGGTTTCAGTATCTATCAGAGTTTAAAAGAGTGATGGAAGACTTGAGATCAAATAACGCAGAATTCCGTTGGAATTTCTTAAATCACTGGGGGAAGTGGCAATATAAGGACTAATTAGCCTAGTGTTTAGAATCTGTGTGATGGGTGACACACTAAAAGACTTTCAAAAACATCATCCATGCAGTTCCTAAAACAGCAACAGGAGATAAGTATGAGAACTCTCGCACAATCAGCTTAACAGCTCGCGCCTCCAAGGTGCAAACCAGAAGAAAGGCGGAAAAAGTGAGAAATAGCAGAAATAAGGACAGCGACAAACTTAACAGCAGAAATGGGATCTCGAAGCGGACGAAGTCAAGAAAGTCTGCTATGCTGTAAGCAAAATAACCCACGATGAACTAAGAATGGGGTGCGTAACAAGTCGATCATCACAGTCAAAGATGGCATTAATGACCAATAGAAATCTAATATGCCTTAATATGACGAAGAAAATTTTGAGAATGAACGTTGCAACACAGCATTGTACGGTAGTGCATCACTGATTGTGGGAAACTTGGAACAGAAGAGAACCGAAGTTTCAGTGCTACAGGAGAATGTTGAAAATTAGGTGGGCACATAACCTAAGGAAAGAGTAAGTTATCGCAGAATCGACGAAGAACGAATCATAAGGAAACACTGACAAGAAATAGGACGTGTGGAGAGACATCAGGAAATAGCTTCCATTTTAGAGGAAGCTTTAGAGACTAAAGGCTGTGGAGGAAGACAGAGACTCCAATAGCTCCAACAAGTAAATAAGGACCTTGGTTGAAGAGGTAATCTTATATGAAAAGGGTAACACAGGAGTGAAATCGTGGGTGGCTACACCGAACCAGTTGAAAACTATTGACTCAACTACACACTCGGGCTTTACAACAAAACACGGTCGCAGTGGCCGAGCGGTTCTAGGCACTACAGTCCGGAACCGCGCGACCGCTACGGTCGCAGGTTCGAATCCTGCCCCGGGCTTGGATGTGTGTGATGTCCTTAGGTTAGTTAGGTTTAAGTAGTTCTAAGTTCTAGGGGACTGATGACCTCATAAATTAAGTCCCACAGTGCTAAGATGCAATTTGAACCTTTTCTTTATTTACGACAAAAACAAATTCTTTAGACCTGCTGCTATAAACAAGCCAGTCCCTCGCTCGACAATACAGTCTAGGCCGAGTAGTGTGGCCGAGTGGTTCTAGGCGCCTCAGTCTGGAACCGCGCGACCGCTACGATCGCAGGTTCGAATCACACCTCGGTCATGGATGTGTGTAATGTCAATAGGTTGGTTAGGTTTAAGTAGTTCTAAATTCCAGGGGACTGATGACCTCAGAAGTTGTCCCACAGTGCTCAGAGCCATTTCAACCTTTTTTTCACAACAAAAACAAAGTCTTTATACCTGCTGCTATAAACAAACCAGTCCCTCGCTCGACAATACAGTCTAGGCGGAGCGGTGTGGCCGAGTGGTTCTAGGCGCTTCAGTCTGGAACCGCGCGTCCGCTACGGTCGCAGGTTCGAATCCTACCTCGGGCATGGATGTATGTGATGTCCTTAGGTTAGTTAGGTTTAATTAGTTCTAAGTTATAGGGGACTGATGACCTCAGATGTTAAGTCCCATAGTGCTCAGAGCCATTTGAACCAATAGAGTCTAGGTACTTCGCTCCACACCTCTTTGTTGGCGGTCCCAATGGGGAAGTTCCTTTTACTCGAAGATTGTTCCAGATTTGTCGACATCTTGCCAGTATAATTGTGGTATAGTGTCGAATAGAGTTTTACGTGGGTATGGTGGTCGAAAAGCGAGGTGCTGTTGAGGCAGCGGAAGGGTTTGTTCAAGGGTGCCTCGGTATCGATCAGGTTTCCCCTCTAACGTTAAAGCCACAGTGGTCGTACTGATGCGACGCCAGCACACAGGGAACGTTTTTGCTAGAAAGAGGTGAGTGTCAATTGTAGCTTGCGATGAAATAACACTTAAAGACATACATACATCAAAAATAGTTTCGCGTCATCTCGGTACCGAGAGTATCGGAAACTTTACAGAAATTTGGAATAGAGGTCAACATAATCATTTCTACCCTTTTTATTGCTCATGAAAACCACATATTGCTAGTCGTACCACCATACTGCGAGACCTTCAGAGTGGGTAGTCCAGATTGCTGTACACACCGGTACCTTTAATACCCAGTAGCACGTCCTCTCGCATTGAGGCGTGACTGTATTGAACGTGGTGTACTATCCACAAGTTCATCAAGGTACTGATGGTCCTTATTGTCCCACTCCTCAAAGGCGATACGGCGTAGATCCCTCAGTGGTTGGTTGGTCACGTCGTCCATAAACAGCCCTTTTCAATCTGTCCCACGCATGATCGCTAGGGTTCATGTGTGGAGAACATGCTGACCACTTTACTATAGTGATATCGTTATCCCGAAGTAAGTCATTCACAAGATGGGGGCGCAAATTGTCGTCCATGCAGACGAAGGTATCGCAATTATGCTGCCGATATGGTTGCACTATCGGTCGGAGGATGGCATTAACGTATCGTAAAGTCGTTAAGGTACCTTCATTCACCACCAGCGTCGTACGTCGGCCCCAAATAATGCCACCCAAAAACAACAGGGAACCTCGACCTTGGTGCACTCGCTGGACAGTGTGTCTAAGGTGTTCAGCCTGACTGGGTTGCCTCTATATGCGTCTCCTACGATGGTCTGGTGGAAGGTATATGCTACACTCCTCGGTAAAGAGTGTGTGACGTCAATCCTGAGCGGCTCATTTCGCACGTCGTTGGACCCATCTGTACCGCGCTGAATGATGTCGTGGTTGCAAAGATGGGCCTCGGCATGGACGTCAGGAGTGAAGTTGCGCACCATGCAGCCTACTGCGCACAGTTTCAGTCTATTACATGGTGGCGTTGCTGTCAGGGTTTCTCCGTGACATAATCCGTAGGTTTCTGTCATTCACTGAAGTAGTAGCCCTTGTGCTGCTTCAGCGAGGCATGTCGTCGACAGTTCCTGTCTCTCTGTATCCGCTCCATGTCGGAATAGCATTGATTAGGTTCACTCCGAGACGCCCCCCATGTCGGAATAGCATCGCTTTGGTTCACTCCGAGACGCGTGGGCACTTCCCTTGTTGAGAGCCCTTCCTGGCACAAAGTAACAATGCAGACGCTATCGAACCGCGGTATTGACCGTCTAGGCATGGTTGAACTACAGACGAGTCGTGTACCTCCTTCCTGGTGGAATGACTGGAAATGTTCGGCTGTCGGACCCCACCGTCTAATAGGTGCTGCTCATGCATTGTTGTTTACATCTTTGGGTGGTTTTAGTGACATCTCTGACCAGTCAAAGGGTCTGTGTCTGTGATACAATATCCACAGTCAACGCCTATATTCAGGAGTTCTGGGAACCGGAGCGATGGAAATCCTTTTTTTCATGTGTGTATTAGAAGTAGAAACCTCCAGGAGGTCTTAAGATGGAAGACATCTTGAAAGGTTTTCCTCGTGTGTGAACGTCTTTCTTTTGATGGGAAATTGATCTCATTATCACTTGTTAGATGAAGGTGCTGTTCATGCTTTGCTGTCATAGCGAGACCTGACTCACATGCGCGTTTTCCGTGTCTTGTATGGAGGTCGATAAGATAAGCACGCAATATTTAGCCATCCATTTTATTGAACAAATACCTCAGTGAGGTCAAGGATAAGGCCTTCAAGAACATGATACACGATAAGCACACAGTTGCTACTGAAAGATATCGTCGTGAGCAGTAAAACTACTAGAAACGAGGTGAAGTATCAGTCTCTCTTAAGCTTATCACTTCCTGTAGAGCAGGATATCACTACTGTTGTCATTCATGATTTGACTAAATGACGGTGACTAGGAAGTGCCTAAGTGCAGTGGGTAACGTTAACTCAAAGCAATTTTCCTGATTACAACATTGGTTGACACAGAGGTGACAATATCGTATCCTAACATCGTGTCGGACCTTTTGCCCAGGGTACTACAACAACTCGAAGTAACGTGTACTCAATAAGTCTTTAGAGACACTGCAGAAATATTCAGCCATATTCCCTCGACAGCCGTTCGTAATATCTGAGGTGCTGCCGTTGCAGGATTTTGTACACAACAGAACGCTGGATTATGTCCCGTAAATATTCAGTGGGATTCATGTCGGACGATCTGGCTGACCAAATCATTTGCTCGAAGTGTGCGGAATGTTCTTCAAACCAATCGCCAACAATTGTAGACCGGTGACATGGCGCATTCTCATCCATAAAAGGTCCATTGTTGTTTGGGTACGTGGATACCAAGAATGGCTGTAAATGGTCTACTCGAGTCAATGATTGGTTCAGTAGGACAAGAGGACACAGTCAATTCCATGTAAACACAGCCCACAGCATTACGGCGCCACCACCAGATTGCACATTACCTTGTTGACAACCTGTTTCTTTGTCTGCGCCCTATTCGAACCGCATCACCAGTTGCTAACAAGTGATTCACCTTACCAGACCATCTTTTGCAGTCGTCCAAGGTCCAACCGATATAGTCACGAGCCCACGAGAGGCGCTGCAGGCGATGTCACACTGGTAGCAAAGGCGCTCGCGACAGTCGTCTGCTTTCATATCCCACTGACGCCAAATTCACCGCTCTGCCCTAACTGATATATTCGTCGTACATCCCACGTAGATTTATCCTGTTATTTTTCGTAATGTAGCTTGCCTCTTAGCACTGACAACTCTCCACGAAAGCGGCTTCTCTCGGTCGTTATGTGAAAGCAGTTGTCCCTGGTGAGAGGTGATGCCCGAAATTTGGTATTCTCGGCACACTCTTGATACGGTGCATCTGGAACTACTGATTCCCTAACAATTTCCGAAATTAAATGTCCCATGCGTCAGGCTCTCTATTATTATTATTTATTTTATGGCCTTCATTGGACCACTGTAGTCAAAAATACAAAGTTCTAAACAAGTTGTTACACATGGATACAATTTGTATCGACAATAACTTAATATGATGTTTAGGTAATATAATTATTAGAGGCTATTCTTATATGAAAGGTGTTTTGCTCTTCTGTCTGCCCAATATTTCTTCATTCTTTCAGATATTTTCTTTCTTTCTTCATCTGAGACAACTTTTCCTGTACTCCTTTTATTGATTTTCATTTGTAGTCTGGTTTGCGGGTCTTGCAGTATTCTGGTTTTCTCTGTCTTGTTTTTTAGGTCATCTACTGTAATTTGAAGTTCTTTTATATCTTCCTTAATTTCTGTGATCCATTTAATGTCGCTCTTGCTATTCCACAATTTTTGTATTATTTTTTTACTAATTCTGTTTTCTGGAGTTCTCATCAGATGTCCAAAGAATGAGATGCGTTTCTTCCTGATTGTGCTCATGACTGGTTCTATTTTCTTATATACTGTTTCATTTGATGCCATTCTCCAATGTCCATTTATTTTATACTGTTTATTTACACATGTCCTAATTATTCTTCTTTCTATTTTTAGTATTCTGTCAATTTCTGCTGTATTAGTTGTTTTGAAGATAGTTTCAGCTGCATACGTTATTTCTGGTTGTGTAACTGTTTTATAGTGTTTTAATTTTGCATCTATAGATAGGCTTTTTTGCTGTATGTAGTTTTGGTAATGTAATTTGCATAGTTCAGTTTTTTTATTTCATTTTGCCATGATGGTTTCTCATTTAGATTGTATGTTATTATTTCGCCTAAATATTTAAATTTATCAACAATTTTGATTTCCTGTTCTCCTATTGTAATTTTGTTTGCAAGTGGTGGATCAGTTAGCACAGTCTCCGTTTTTTCAAATGATATTCAAAGGCCTACTTTGTCCGCTATTTCTTGTAGTGATTTCACTTGTTGCCTGGCTTCTTGAACGGTGTTGGCTAGGAGAGCAAGATCATCAGCGAATCCCAAGCAGTTTAAGCTGATATCATCTTTTGCACTTCCAATTCTTATCCTCTTTGGATTGTCCTTGTACCATTCTCTCATATGTATTCCAGTGCACAGCTGAAAAGTAATGGTGATAGGCAGTCACCTTGTGTTAAGCCTGTTTTTATGAGGAATGGTTCCGAAATTTCTCCTCTAAATTTCACTTTTGATTTGGTGTTGGTTAGAGTGAGTTGTATTATTTTAATTAGTTTTGGATGGAGTCCTAGATTTCTTAAAATTTTTAATATTGAAGGTCTGTGGAGACAGTCATATGCCTTCTTAAAATCTACAAATGTTATTGCCAGAGGTTTGTTCCGTTTCTTGTAGTATGCCATAATCAATTTTAAACTAATTATCTGCTCTGCACAGCTTCTCCATGGTCTGAAAACTCCCTGATATTCCCCTAACTCCTGTTCTAATTGCTCCTTGATTCTTTCATATAGGATCTTGGATAGAATTTTATATGTGCAATCTAGGAGAGAGATTCCTCTGTAGTTGTATGGGTTGCTCTTATCTCCCTTTTTGTGTAGAGGGTGGATGAGAGCTGTGGTCCAATGTTTGGGAAATTGTTCTGTTACCCAAATTTTTGTTAGAGCCATGTGTAAGGAGGTCTTGACTATGTCACTTGCATATTTCCACATATCAACAAAAACCTGATCCTCTCCACATGCCATACAATTTTCTTGTTCTTTGAGAATTTCTTCTACTTCTCGGAAAGTTGGAGGGTCTAGTTTGTTAGGTTTGGTTTTTATTGGGGTATTTATGTTAATTTGTAAGGGTTCTTTGGGTTCCTCGCAATTCCGAAGTTTGTTAAATGCTTTTGCCATGATTTCGTCATTTTCCTTGTTACTGTGTGTCATTCTTCCAACTTCATCTTTCAGTATTAGTGTAGGGTCTCATATTGTTGTAGTTGATTCCCAAAGATTTTGTAGTAATTCCTGGAGTTGGTTTTATGATAATTACCTTCTATAGACTTTATAATATCTTTATGAAATCCTCTCTTGATTCTTCTAATATTTTGAGTGAATTTTTTTCTTTCATTTTTTAGGTTGATGGCATTTTCTTCAGTTTTATGTGTTTGAAACTTTAACCATGCTTGGTGTCTATCTTCATGGAATTTGTCACATTCTGATGTCCACCATGCATGTTTCCTTCGTGGGTTCATGGGAGCTAGATTCTCTGCTTATTTTTTAAGATTAGGCACTAGTTGTTCTAGATCATCTGTTAATTTGATGGTTTGTGTTATTTGTTGGTACTTATTATTTTTAATTAGCTGTTATGGGTCAAACCTCCTTTTTATTTTATTAGATTTTCCAGTCCTCTTCTTTAACGGTGTGAATTTGATTTTAATTTTAACCATATAATGGTCTGAGCCTGTGTCTACTCCTCTCAGTACTTTAACATTGTGGATCTCCTTATGAAGATTTTTGTCCATACAGACATGGTCTAGCTGCCACTCGCCCTTCCTCCAGTCTGGATGTTTCCATGTTTTAAGTTTACTTGGCTTCCTCTTAAAGTATGTTGATTTAGATATAAGGTTGTGTTCTCTGCAGAGTTCTACAAGTCTTTGACCGTTTTTGTTTGTAAATTTATGTGGACTCCATTTTCCGATTATATCTTTATATTTCCTTTCTTTTCCCAACTGAGCATTGAAATCTCCCAATAAGATTTTTACATTCTTTTTATTTACTCTGTTCACAGTTTGTTCTAGAAGGTCCCAAAATTTTTCTACCTCTTCCTTTGTTTTTGTTAGACAATTTTTTTCATTTGTTGGGGCATGAGCACTTATTATTGTGTAGGTTTTATTTGCTGTTTTAAAGCTTAGAGTCGCAATTCTTGGTGATACTGCTTGGAAATCCGTTAGTGAATCTATTATTTTTATGTTTACTAAAAACCCTGTTCCAAACTGGGGACATTGTTTCATTGCCCTCGGTCCTGGTTTCCCATTATAAATTCTGTATCCTTGTGATTCTAATGGATCCTCTGTGGTGTTTCTCATTTCTTGGATCCCTGTTATTAAAATTTTTTGTTTATTTAGTTCATCTGTGAGCACCTTGAGTTTTCCGGTCTGAAGTAGTGAGTTTATGTTGTGTGTTGCTATATAATTTATTTGTTTATGTTTAATCTTCCTTTTGTGTTTTAGTGTGCATTTGGATGGTTGGAAACGCTCCGATTCGTTGCTGTCTTCTAGTAGACTACCCACCGAATCCGATGTAGCCTTTTCCTGCCTTTTTGAGCAGGACGGTGGAATTTTTTTCCTCTCCTCCTACTATGACAGCATAGTAATCATGCTCACTACTATAATTCCGCGTTCAAAGTATTAATTCCCGTAGTCGGACTACAGTGACGTCAGAAACCTTTTTGGATGAATCACCTGAGTACCAATGACAGCACCGAAGATGCACTGCCCTTCATACCTTACCTAACTGGTTCTACCGAAATCTGCATATTTATATATTACTATCCCAAGCCTATTACCAAAACTATTCCAAGACTTTTTTCACCTCAGTGCGTATCATGGAAGTCATCTGGACATAAAAATTATTGCGCATTCTCTGACCCAAATACACAACAAAATCCAGTTAACAGCAGAGTTACAGTTGACTTTATTGATCGAAAAATTTCAAATGAAGTGTCTAGGCTTATCTTAGATATATTCGCAAACGTACAATTTCTGATGGTTCAAATGGCTCTGAGCACTATGGAACTTAACTTCTGAGGTCATCAGTTCCCTATAGCTTAGAACTACTTAAACCTAACTAACTTAAGAACGTCACACACATCCATGCCCGAGGCAGGATTCGAACCTGCGACTGTAGCGGTCGCGCGGTTCCAGACTGTAGCGCCTAGAACTGCTCGGCCACCCCGGCCGGCACAAGTTCTAACATCGTAGTTATTGATGACTCATGTCACCTGGCTGCACATAAAACTGCCTATATTTGTTTTCTCAATTTTTAACAGACGAGCTACGTTAGACTATAACAGTGAGAATACGAACAGGGAAATAGATAAAATCGTGCAAGTTGTTTTGGCTAACCATTACTCTGAAAAATTTATACGTATTGGAGGCAAAAAAAAAAAAAGATATCTGAAGGCAAAATAGCCTTCAAAAAGTAGTCGGTACACACCCCGAAAAAATTCCTGGTGATATTGGATAGTTCCGTGAATGGCGAGAGAAGCAAGCACGGGAAGTCTGGGGTGTATAGGATCATATGTGGACCTTGTGATATGCGTTTATATCGGCCAGATCGGTAGAGATTTGGCTACCGGATTCAGTGAACAGACGTACAAAAATAATACAGCCGATGGTTGTCATCTGCTAATAGAAGGGAATTCCATGGTTCCCATATATATAAGAATGAATATCCCCCATTTCCAGCCCAGTGGATTAACTGGATGTTCTGGAAGAGCTCGAGATCTACGAGTATATGCGTCAGTCATATAACCCGCTTACGATACTGAATAATCAGTTTCACTCCAGTAGGTTATGGCTTTTCTATACTTTAACAACAAATTAGCTACGTAATTTTTAGTATGCCACAGCCCCTACGTATCTACCTTTTCTTCCGTTATAATGTGTTTTAAATTTTTGGGGTTCTTCGTATGCCAAGATGCCATGTTCATCCGGTTGTCTGGTGTACTTCATTTTAGCAATTTTTATGCTCGTGCATTACGTCAGCTAATCTCTGTACAATACAGGTACTAGCGCATCAAAAGAGATATAGTCATTACAGTGAACTGTTTGTTCTTCATGCTACACCAGGTCATCATAAATGATTAATTTATATGTGGCTATGGACTAAGAAACATTTTTTTCAGTTGACTTAGGTAAAATTATCTTCGTTTCTAGTTCTACTAAGCTGGCGCTCATAGGCCAACAGTAATTCTGTATTTATCTAGTTATGTTGTTGACTGGATCATTAGTGACACCTTTGGTCACTGTGGTACGTAGTCTATGCAAATGTCTGTACAGTTATTCTTTAATTCTTATTTTACTAACTTAAAATTGTTTCAATGTCTTCACGTCTGCTATATATTGCGTTTAAAAGCCATCAGTAAGTTATGCAAGTATTTTATAGTATCGTTTGAACCCCTTTGCTCATATGACGAAATGTATTTTTAAAAATCTGAAGTGCATAGGTATTCGTTTGTCAATTGACTCCGTGTACCGTCATTAAGTTCACAGAGATGCGTCCACCGGTAGAATTTTGTTTCGTATTGCTGTCCTCACCGTGGATGCGTCAGTCTACATCTAACAGTTATTTCTGTAACATACAACTTCAGTTCATCTCCACAGCTCGATGTACCTGGTGTCTTCTACGAATAAAATCATTTCGGTTTTCAACACGCGTCATTTCGAATAAAATTCTACCGATGGCAATCTCCGCCGTTGTCGCCAGGCGTAACACTGGTGACTTCAGGGATTGGCACGGTTTTCCGCTTTTATAGCCAGGATTGCGGCCCTGAGGGTCGTAACGTCGCCTGCGCGGTAGCTGATTGGGCAACTCCAGACCGCCGCGGGACCGAGTGACGTCAGGTTGCACGAGGGGCCGGCGCCATAGTTGAAACTGCCGCTCCCACCTCCCTACCAGTGTCAAGCATGCGGCGTTGCTTCCTTTCGACATTCAAAACCCTCCACCCCCCCCCCCCCCTCTCAAGCTCTTTTAAGTGTGTAGCCCTGGTCTCTTGAAATTGTTGCTGTTCAATCTCATCTCCTCCGGCTCTTTTACGACGGAATCCCAGCATGTTGACGCATGAGCCAGGTCCCTTGTTTTCAAACTGTATTTTGTGTCCGTTTTCCAAGAAATGTTCAGCTATGGTCGACTTGTCAAGCTCCCTTTGTTTAATATGTCACTTGTGCTCGGTATAATGCTCTTTAACGGTACGAATTGTCTGACTCATATAGGTGCTGCTACACTAGCAATGCCGGCCTAGTGGTACTAGCGAGATGAAAGACCATCGTGTTAGAGGTATGGCTCTGGCGCATCGTAGTCCATCTTCAGCAGCAATTTCAGCAGCACCATAACAATGACACAACGAACTTTTACAAATTGGGTATTTCAAGGACAGCTCCGAGCGAAACGTGCTGTAGGGTGCATTCCAACGACCCCAAACCACCACCATTTGCGACTTTTGCTACGTCAAGCGAGAACTCATATGGGGGCAGAGTGGAGGTCTTTTATGTTTTATAATGACAATCGACACTGCCTCGGTGCCAATGATGGCCGTATTTTGAATAGAAAGAGGCTAACTGAGAGCCTGCAATTAAGTTGTGTGCGTGCTAGACTCACTAGACCTACAGTTATGGTTAGGCTCCGATTTCATAGCCGGCCGTGGTAGCCGCGCGGTTCTAGGCGCTGCAGTCCGGAACCGCGGGACTGCTACGGTCGCAGGTTCGAATCCTGCCTCGGGCATGGACGTGTGTGATGTCCTTAGGTTAGTTAGGTTTAAGTAGTTCTAAGTTCTGGGGGACTGATGACCTAAGATGTTAAGTCCCATAGTACTCAGAGCCATTTGAGCCATTTTCCGATTTCATCTGGCAGCAGGAACTCTCTCGTGATTATAATGAACAGCCTTGCAATGGGTGTTTTCCATCAAGATAGCGCTTGCCCACATACCGCTGTTATAACCGACATGCTCTCCAGACTGTCAACAAAAAAATGTTCAAATGTGTGCGAAATCTTATGGGAGTTAACTGCTAAGGTCATCAGTCCCGAAGCTTACACGCTACTTAATTTACATTATCCTAAGGACAAACACACACACTGATACCCGAGGGAGGACTCGAACGTCAGCCAGGACCAGCCGCACAGTCCGCGACTACAGCGCCTTACACCGCTCGGCTAATCCCGCGCGGCAGACTGCCGACATGTTGCTAAAACTGCTCGATTCCCAAGTCTCACAGCAGTCGAGCACGTAGATGACATCATCGGACTACAACTCCAACACTATCCACAATCGGCATTAACCGCCGCTGTATTGACCAAGTGCAACAGGCGTGGAACTTCATTCCACAAACTCACATCCGACACCTGTACGTCACAATGTATGCTAGACTGCATGCTAGTATTCAACATTTTGACGGTTACACTGGAATTTATGGTCCCGAATTTCACATTTGCAGTGGCTTGACTCACACTAACATTAACTTGTAATTTTGCAATGTAAGTCACTAGCATTACTCTTCGTTAAATATATTTGGTGTCGCGATTTTTTTTTCCCGTGAGTATTTGAAGGTGAACTAGCGCCATAGAAAGTTACACTTTCATTTTTCGAGATGGTAACTAAGACATTTAGACCACCCTCACACGAAGGACACATTTCACTGAGTACACGTTCCACACGATGTAAACGATTCTCGTGTCCGCGATACCATCTTCTACAATGTTCTGCCCTCTGCTGCAGCTTCTCCGCCCGCGAGAGCCAGAGGATTTAGCAGTGCAGTAGGGTGAAACGCGTGTGTGGACACACCACAGCTCCTGAGCCTGCAGCTCCGGAAGGTGTCAGCCGCGCCGCCTCCGGGGGCCGGGGGTTGGGCGCTGGCTGCGCACCATTTGCCTTGATGGCGCCGCGGCGCACCGGATGAGCACCGCCGGAGATAGGGTTGGCTGGCTGCTTGCTGCCTGAATGTTTGGTCGGCGCTTTCTCCCGGGGCCCACCGTCGCTGTCTCCAGTCGCTGCCGCCGCCGTCGCCGTCGCTGCCGCCACCATAGCGTCGTACCCTGCTGCGTCTCGAGGCGGCCACCGGGGACCTCTTCGCATACGTATCACGTGTTAACATTCTAATTGGCGCGGTGCGTTTCTCGGGGACCAGGGCCTGACGAAACGAGGCCCTAAGGTATAGGCCGAAAAACATTCCCAGTACACCTGAAGAGCAGCTGCGACAATTTTGTTAAGGCTAAATATACACGTATAACTTCACACCACTGGGTTGCGTCATACGCCAATGCCGTGTGTTTCACGTAAAGTACAAGAGATATGTCCTGCGTGGCGCTGGAACAAGTACCCTGGAAGCAGATCCCAATCGCTGGGCGTTTTTGTGGACTTCGGCAGTTAGCTGACTCTGGTGAAAATGCACTGTGAATCACCCAGAAGGCATGGTCGGAAGCCAGTTTAACTTCGTACACATACATTTTTCTGTAACAGAACAGCCTCCGGGGTGCATTCGTTCAAATGGTTCAACTCGCTCTGAGCACTATGGGTCTTACCATCTGAGGTCATCAGTCCCCTAGAACTTAGAACTACTTAAACCTAACTAAGGACATCACACACATCCATTCCCAAGGCAGGATTCGAACCTGCGAACGTAGCGGTCGCGCGGTTCCTAACTGAAGCGCCTAGAACCGCTCGGACACTCCGGCCGGCAGTGCATTAGTGTCCTTCGCGTTTAATGTTGTCAGCAGCTCCTGATGAGTGATTACTGTGAAGGATACGGATATGTCCCGCACTCCTGTCAAACAGCATTTTAAACACATGGCAGAGTTTGAACGTGAGGAGCCTCATTACAAGTCACCATTTGGTTGGCAGATCGAGTCGCACTGTGTCTAGATTTGTAGGGCAATCGAGTGTGACGATGGACCAATGTTGGACTGCATTGGAAGGTGAGAGCATCCAAACTCTTCGTCAGGGTTCCAGTCAATCACGTCTGACTACCACAACCGAGGATTGCCATATTTTCGCCAGGAACATAAGAACCACAATGCATATGCTCCTCCCATCCGAGAACAAATAACGGACCCCACGCTATATTCTGTGAAATCTTGCTTCAGTAGTCGAGACTAGAAGCAGACGACGTTGGTGATCACCCTCCAATGCGCAGACTGCCGTTAACGCCACAAACCATATTGATTCAAAAATGGTTCAAATGGCTCTAAGCGCTACGGGACTTAACATCTGAGTTCATCAGTCCCCTAGACTGAGAACTACTTAAACCTAACTGACTTAAGGACATCACACTCATCCATGGCCGAGACACGTTTCGAACCTGCGACCGTAGCAGCTGCTCGGTTCCAGACAGAAGCGCCTACAACCGCTCGGCCACAGCGGCCACCCATATTGATTCGTTCAGATTGACGCTGAGAGCGCGGAAATCGTGGACTGCTGACGAATAACGTCGCATTGTGTTTACTGAGGAATCTCGATTCTGCACAACCCCGGATAACAATTGTCGGAGAGGCAAAGCGGTATTACTCATGGAGCCATGGTGTAAAGAGTCATCGGGTATGACTTAGGGACACAGTTCGTAGTGATTGACAGCGCAACGTTACGTCATGAACATCCTGCGTCTCTCACTCAGCAGTATCCTACTAAACATCATCGTACGTGGAACGTATCTCAATGAACTGACTGGTTGATGCTGAGCTACTACCGTGGCCATGAGCATTCCCAGATCTGCCTCCGATAGATCGTGTGTGGGACCGAGTCGGACGTCAACATTATCCCAGTACTAGCATCCAGAACATCAAGGACCAATTACAACAGTCGAGGGCCAGCTTTCCTCAGTAGAGGATCAACGGCTTTATACCGTCCTTCCTAAAACGGAATTCATCCACGGTGTTGGGAATGCAACATCATACCTATGTGGGATCATATTGCGAAGTTATTTGCAATATGACTCGATTTTATAATAAATGCTATAATATCACATACACCGTCACATCTCGAAATTTCGTTTCATTTTCTCCTGCCCTCCTAGGTGTTTTACTGTTTTTGTCGGGCCGTGTATTTATCAGCTAGTAAAATTCTTCGTGTAAAATAATGAAGTAGTGAAATAAGTCTTACTAGCTATTCCTACAATGCTTCTTTGTTCAAATCAACAGGGCTATGCAAGTAACCCCGCTGCGATATTCGTCATTAATGCTTCGACATACGGATCCACTATATCTTTCACAATGCTAAATGTCTGATTGATGGCAGTTTCGTGAATTTCCTTTCCGAAACACATGAGAGCTTTCAGCAAGCAGCCTTTCTCTTAGCTCTATTGGTCTCTTGGACGGCAAATTCGCTTGCACTTTTGCTATGTGCACTACTGGTTTACGGGAAACGTCCTTCGTAAGTAATCTGAGCACCTTGAATCCCACGTCCGATCTCCGACAGAGCTTAAAATGAAAAACAATCAGCGGCAGTGAATGAAGATAGTTCATATAAGGAATCATCAAGGAGGGCGGAGGAACGGACAGAGATTCAGGAGTCTTTCTTGCCCTTGGGATGGGAAATTGGCCGTAAGAGGAGCAAGAAGCGGCAATAATAAACGACGTAAGGATGCAGAAGGCAATAAAAACCAAAGTGTTAAAGAAAAATAATGTGTATACACAGGAAATGGGGCTTCCAACTCATAATTTGTCATGATGATCTCTCTATTGACAAAATATTCCTTATTCGTCCCTCATTTGGATGTCCGGGATGGGTCGGTATCTTGTGGAAAAGATGGAATAAATGACAAATAGATAGCATTCCACAAGTCAGAGCAAAGAATGTAAGTAGTTTCAACGTAGCAGGTAAGCCAGAAAATCTGATGAGGGGAATGTGAAGTCTCAGTCTAGATATAATGAGAGTCAGTAAAGTGAAATAGTAAGAGGCTAAGGATTTCTGGTCAGACGAAGACAGTGTAATATCAATAACAGCGGGTCGTATAACGGAAGTAGCGTTCTATATGGAAAGGTAGGGCAGGGAGTCAGTTATTGTGAACAGCTCAGGGTTATTCTCGTTAGAGTCGACAGCAAAACAAGTAGAAGATGAAGAGATACAGTAGGCCCTGAAATACGGAAGCGGTGAGGAGTGATGAAAGGAATTCAAATCAAGGCTGTTGATATTGCACTAGTGAGTACTACAATACACAGTTCAGCTGCAGAGGAGTGAACACCGCCAAAAAGGTAAGTCACTGAAGTTGGCCAGAGAAACATAGTAACAAGTGATCAAAGAAGGTGAAGACAAAGAATCCCTGGGTAACTAATGCAATATTTCTGCCCATCGACGAAAGAAGGTACTACAGGGATGTTCAGTGGAAGATTGGAACACAGAAATATGTCACCTGAAAATGAAGTAAACAGAAACAGTAAGGAAGCCACAGTCAATCATAAGAAGAATTCGTATAGGACATGGTCATCGGAAGGACACGTGCCGCATATAAAAAAGTCAAACTAACTTTTGCTGCGATTAATAGCAATGTTGGCAAATTTGTCACAATACATACGTGATTTTTCTTCATAGTATTTAAAATCATCTGAGGAAGGGTCAACCAAACTACTAATCAAGTAAGTTTAAAGAATGTGTTAGTCTGGCGACACACCATCACATTTACGGAGAGATATCTACATCATGCCGAAGAAAGGAGGGGCAGCTAAATGTGTGAATTATCGCACACTAAGATTGACGTCTCAAGTATCCGTACTGCTTAGAGTAGTAATATGCAGAAGAAAGGATATAAAATCAGAAGCTGTTCCAACACGATCAATCTTGTTATTGGAAAATCAATGACACTAAATAGGCAGTTCTGACGTTGCGCTTGCTAATAGAAACTAAACTTAAGAAGAAATCAAGACACATTCACAGAATCTGTGGACCAAGTAAGGCATTCGGGAATGCAAAATGGTGTAAGATGTTAGAAATTATTAGTAGTAAGATGTAGGCAAGGACAGTAATACACCATATGTTCGAGAATCAAGGGGGAATAATAAGAAAGGGAGACTATGAACTAAGTGCTCGTTTTTATAAAGGCAGTAAGGCAGGGATTCAGTTTTTCGCCCGTGCTGTTCAGTCTGGTCAGCGAAGAAGCAGTGACGTAACTGAGAGAAAATTTCCGGAGTGGCATTAAAATTTGGGATGAAAGGATATCGATGTTAAGATTCGCTGATGGTATAGTTATCGTCAGTGATCTGGAACAAAAATTAAAAGAGCTAATGAATGGAATGAGCACAGAATATGAATTGGAAGAAAACTGAAGAATGGCGAATTTAATAAGGGTAACAAAAATGAGGTTATTTGTGACGTTTGTATCAAAATGGGGAACCACAAAGTACACGAAATTAAGAAATTCTGCTAATTTAATAGTGAAGTAAGACATAACGAACGCGGACGAAACAAGGAGGACATAAAAAGCAGAGTATCGGGGGGTAAGAGTGTATTTCTGACCAATAGAAGACTACGTGTATCAAAACAATAGTCTGTGGTTGAGGATGACAGTTCTGTCCATGTATGTTGCCAGGGTAGCATTGTGTGATTGTGAAATACGGACTGCATGAACAAGAAAATAGAATCGACGCGTTTAAGATTTAGTGCTGCAGAAGGGTACAGAAAATAAGGTGCATTAACAAGATAAGAAAGTAGATGTCTCTACACAGTATTGATGAAGAGACAGACGTATGGAAAATCCAGACATGATTTCTGGACATGAATTACGACGTTACGTTACGGAATGACGTCCATCGTACTTGAGGTATCTGTGAAAGAGGAATAAACTGCACGTGAAAACGAACACTGGAATACAGCCAACAAATAAATGTCGTCTTCAGGCGGAAGTGCTCCTCTGAGACGAAGAAGTTGGCACAGACGAGGAATTCGAGAAAGGCTGCCTCGAACTAGTAGTAAGACGGATGAAAAAAATGGTTATGCAGACTTAATGGTATGATCAGGCGCCGTTATTGCTCACGTACGAGATGCGCTGTATCAGGTCACAGGAGTAGATAATTCAGCTCCGTACTGCAGCGTACTGGGCCGTGTCCACGTCACCTCTGCAACATTCCAGCCCCGGAAACAGGATTACTTAGGCAACGAACTTGCCCGACTCTCGTTGGAAGAACTTTGTGGGAAGCTTTTCCGATCTAGTACTGGTGAATGATTTTGATTTCAGTTTCCACTTGAAAAACGATATATTAAAATGCAGTCACCAGTACATAATCAGTTCTGCCGCCAAGACTGACAAGTGTACTGAAATATGCCTGATACAAATAAGGGAGTTTACAGGGTCACCCGCGACAATTTGAAATCCTGCTGAATTTTATATTATATTTTCTCTGTGGTGTACATTAAGTGAAAAGATTTTCTTCCTTTTATGTGCATGGCGAAAGAAAACGTTATGTTTTATGCATTTATTTAGATATTGTCATTATTGTAATGTTTGAGATATTTATTATTTTCAATCAACAAAATACACTTTGTGAAGCAGCAACCAATAAAATTGATGTCAAACGTAAAAGAACAATGTAAAACATATTGCGGGTATAAGTAAAGTAAATAACGTGATTAATAATGAATGTTTAGATATTTTAATTTTGTATGTTGAAAATACTCTGACAGCAAACTCATTATAGCTTGTGTTTCAGAAAACAACTTTATTACATATGGACGGATGAGGCTCGAAAGCTTAATTTATTTTGTAACAAAAGTTTTCATTTTTCAGAATTAATTAATGGTGGTGGCGTGGTTTGCCGAATTTCAAATTGCTACAAAATTACAGAATACGGTTTTCAAGAGCGTTAATTACATATCAACTTTTATATGAGAAACATCTTTTAAATATCATCGTTTCGAAGATGTTCCCACAAAACTTAATATGGCAAATTATTTTTCGGGATGCGATTTACCCCATAAAAGTGAAATTGGGCACTATCGAAGAAATATGTATTGCATTATTTTTCCCCTGTACACACCCATCAAGTTCCACGAAGAAAGTTTATTGATACTTGGAAATTCTCCCTTGTCACATGGCCGGCCGCGGTGGCCGAATGGATCTAGGCACTATAGTCTAGAACCGTGCGACTGTTACGGTCGCGGGTTCGAATCCTGCCTCGGGCACGGATGTGTGTGATGTTCTTAGGTTAGTGAGATTTTAGTAGCTCTACGTTCTAGGGGACTGATGACCTCAGAAGTTAAGTCCCATAGTGCTTAGAGCCATTTGAAACATTTGAACCTCGTCAGATGCCAGTGTGATTCTCTGCATAAATACAATAAAAAATGTCTATGATAAAAGTCCGTTCACTGCATAATGTCATAGGAAATGGAATATTAACAGATGTACGACAGCTATTTTCATTGAGTTCTGATTAGCTGCGCTGTCCAGTCGAAACAACTCACTTTGCTTCTAACCTGTCCCTAACCTTTTGTCCTAGGTTGTTCTCCTGCAAAACGTTAATCACAGAGTCACGCAGTCAATGTGTGCACACCAAAAAACTGGTTCAAATGGCTCTGAGCACTATGGGACTTAACTTCTGAGGTCATCAGTCCCCTAGAACTTAGAACTACTTAAACCTGACTAACCTAAGGACATTACACCCATCCACGCTCCAGGCAGGATTCTAGTCTGCTACCGTAACGGTCGTGCGGTTCCAGACTGTAGCGCCTAGAACCGCTCAGCCACTCCGGCGGGCTGTGCACACCATTACGACATGTAATTCATTCACAGCTGATCATTGCTCTTCGTTTATGTTCTTGATATGCTACACAAACAGCTATTATGTTCAACGTTAAAAATTTGCATTTGTAAGATTAATTTCGTTCAAGAGACACTGTATAACATATATTGCTGTGGCGAACAAGACTGAGCAACAATCGAACAAGTTTTTAATTAAAATTCCTGTCGTAAATGTGGTTACAGCACTGCCAATTTATCTTTCTTTAAAATCCACTTCCTATATTCACGGAAATAAACTTTGTTGCAGACGAAGTACTGGTAGTCTGTAAGCAGTCGAAATGTGGCGTCCGAGTGAGCGAATTTTATGGAGTGAACTTGCTTGCAACAGGAATAATATGGTGCCGTACACAGCAGCGCGGTTTCGGTCGCAGGTGAGGGAAGCGGGGAAGCAATAAGGTGAAGACGGCTACAGAGCACCACATGCTGTGCAAGGTGTCAGCGGCGACGGTGGTGCCACCGTGCGGCCGCCAGCACTACTAGCACTGCCGCCAGCTCAGCCTCGGCGCCGGGGCGTGGCGCATTGCGGCAGCCGACGCTCGCAGAGGCGACGGCGACGCGTACAGACAGCGGCGGCGCGCGCTCCACTGGGGCTCGGTACTTCTAGCCAGATGACGGGTGCCAAGTTATCCGTAGCAGCCGTGGATAACAGTCCATGTAAAATCATCTTCGTGTTTCGTAGTTTTTCACTTACCTTGGACAAATGCTCAGTGTCCCTTCCACTTGTCGTACTACATACACTCAGACAACTCTTTCACCCCATTCTTTTCTCAGCATACTTTCTCCAATAAATCCAATGGCTGTTTGAGAGGCACATAGATGGAACCTGTCAAAAAGCAAAAAAAAAATAAAAAATAAAAAAATTGTAAATCAAAATTTTTTGTTGGATCAAGCGACGTTGTGGATCAGTTGCGCAGTGCGTGGTCTGTACTGTCTCTATCTTACATTGTATCAGGTTATTACATGTAATCACAGTAGATGTCCAAACAATGTACAATGTAGAGAGTTATTATTTTGCAACAGGAGTTGTAATAATATTGTGTGGCTGTTTTATATTTATGTCAGTGGTTACCATTTGCAATGGCTGCAATTGTCCAACGTGTAGGCTCAGTTTGTTCAAGGCCTCAAAGTATTTCATCCAGGTCTCCATCTCGAACTGTGTGCTAACACTGCCATTTCAGCAACGCCGAACTATTGCCAGCCACCTCTTTGTTTCAACGCCAGTCATTTTTGAAATGTCTTTCAAATACAGTTCCATATATAATGACTTATTCTCGTAATCTTACTACAAGAATCAAGTATCCCATTTCAGAAAAGTATGGTTGACCTCTCATTTTTTTAAACGAATTTCTAACGACCATCATGCAGTAAAGGCACGGAAAACAATGCTAAAATATCGACACATAAGAGTTACCTCTCTGAGTACTTTTCGTCAAATGAATATTCCCTGTGCCGTTGACAATAGAGATGGAAATGTGATTTCTTGTGACAGTCTGTCACATTAAGACGTATTATGCGGTTTACTTTTATTTAAATCAGTCCTGATAAATATAGGAATGATTATTATCTCTTAGGAATCTACCTATCTGCTTATGTAAATCGTACTACACATTTTTCCAAATTCATGAAATGTATAGTGATTGGTTCAAATGGCTCTGAGCTCTATGGGACTCAACTTCTGAGGTCATCAGTTCCCTGGAACTTAGAACTAAAACCTAACTAACCTAAGGACATGACACACATCCATGCCCGAGGCAGGATTCGAACCTGCGACCGTAGCGGTCGCGCATCCCAGACTGTAGCGCCTAGAACCGCTCGGCCACTTCGGCCGGCGAAATGTATAGTGAAATAGCAAGCCAAAAAGTGGAGAAAAACTGAGTTTCTGAACAAAAAATGGAATTTCAAAGAATTCGATCTTAAAATGGTATTGGATATCTACTAAGAGCTTGTTATCGAGGAATTTATTTTAGAAGAATGAGCAGCCTTGGGTTCTAACAAGCTGCAGTACTGTACTCTTTGTCATAACCACGCTACTTAGTTATGTGTGAATTGCATCTGTTTAAACGGAGAACAATAAACTTATCGGCATCTCACCTTGACTCAACGTGCATTCGCTAGGGAGGGAGGGAGAGGGAGAGAGAAAGAGAGAGAGAGAGACACTACCATGAACGGGGATACCTTCGTGTACCAGCACTCACATCAACTGCCCACCTTGGCATCAAGATAAGCCTTTAGTTTCGATTGACATGTTTGTAGGTCTCAACCGTGTAGTAGACAGAGGACCGATACACCGCTAAGCACTTTTCCGATTGAACGAATATCGGTAGATGCGACGTATATCTGCTGACAGACAATGGTTACAAATTCTGAAATACTGAATGATTTATTCAAGAGAAAGAGGTTCACAAACTGAGCATGTCAGTAACAAGTTGGTCCACTTCTGACACTTTTACAAGCAGTTATTCTGCTTGGTATTGATTGACAGACTTGCTAAATGTCATCCTGAAAGATATTGTGCCAAATCTGCCCATGGACACATGAAATCTTCAAAGTTCCAAGGTGGTTGGAGGTCCCAGTCGTTAATGATCAAGAATAGGTTCCCAATTGGAGAGGACCAGGCGACCTTGCTTGCCAATTCAGGAATTGGAAAGTATGAGAAGAAATGGTAGAAGTTCTCGCGTTGTGCTGGTGGGCATTGTCTTGCTGAAACTTAAGCCCAGGATGATTTGCCATGGAGGGCAACAAAACGGGTTGTAGGTTATCGTCGAAGTAACTCTGGAAAGTTGTCGCAGATAACAATTAAATGGTTCTGCTGTGAAATGAAATAGCGCCCTAGCCCACCACTCCTGCTTGTCGGATCATATCATGGGTGACAGTCTGGTTGGTACCCAGCCACTGTCTGGGGCTTCTCCAGACTCATCTTCCCTTTTCATCGGGGCTGAATTCGAAGTGGGGCTCATCAATGAAGACAATTCTACTCCAGTCAATGAGATTCCAAGTCAAAGACGTCAGCCATGCTAACGGAGAATCCAATAAGAGCCATGTTATCAAAGAATCAAATAATCACCCTTCTCCAAGGGAAGAGACGTGAAGCCTCTTGTTCATCTGTCACTGCTGTGGATTTTGGACTACATCCATCTCCATAGTGATCTCCTTATTGATGCTAATAGCGTTTGTTTCCGCTGGCTGAAGTACTGGCAACGCTTTTGAGGTTATGGCTGTCAAAGCTCATGCGACCTCCATCTAGAGAGACAAGCCTGCAGTGACAGGCATGTCTCTAGTTGTCGAAGTTGGTTAACGTGTATCAGCCTTTCACAACACTGACATTTAACGTAATGTACATGGTGTTGCCCATCTGACATACTACCAAGCCTGGCAACCAGCCTTTCATACCATACTGTTTTTCCAAATACGCGACAGTAGCATCGTTGACAAACTCACACTTCCTGTTAATAATCCCGGTGGCTACAGTGTACTCGCAGCGGCAAGGGCACTGTTCTGGACAGTGGGGCCACATTTGTTGACCGTGCAACATTTCTGTCGGTGAACTCTGTAAATTCACAGTCTCTGTCAAAGAAGGAAGCTTGCTGGCCAATAGAAGCAGACATTGTGGTTTCGTCCAGTAATATTTTAATAATAAAGTTAAACAATCTCTTTCTCCTCCGGATTTCGTTATTTTTAACAAATAGTGTTGTGGCGTGAGGAAGATGCCAGGAGACATCTCTCACTCCATGATAGGATTCTGAAGCTGAGAAATAAGAGACCTCCTGCATAGACACATATGAAAAACAGCGTGCTCTCCCGCAAATGATGCCATGGTCCAATAGTAACGATTGTCTTAGAAACGTAAACTTGACGTTATTCCATGTGTGGGCTCTGATGAACTGTGGTTCTGACATTGCAGCCTGAAAACAACACATGACTGAATTTTTTTTTCACATTTCGAAAAGAATTCTTCGAACAATGCTGAGTATTTATTTGGCTGATAATTGCTCTCGTGTACCACCCGATGTGTGTGGAATTTTTTTGGGTGGGGGTTTGGGGAGACACACGAAAACTGTGTTGGTTACGTGAAGCTGAAACTCAGTCCTGGACTAACAAGTTTACTACCCCGCTGGATCCTATTAAGAAAGCTCTTATCTATTCGCAACCAGCTCGTAGGCTCTAAACTCTTCAGTCCCTCATCGTAATAAATGAGAAGCGAAAAGAAGGCAATAAAAAGGACCGTCACTGTTGTCACTGTCTGCAGTGTAAGTGATTGATTACACTGATGAAGGGGATGAGCTTGTAATAATTTGAGATATGTTGCTTGACAGGCTAAGAGAAAACCTGCCACGTAGCACTTTGAAGTGAAGTTATAGGTGTATTAGCTCTTTCTTTCTTCCACACTGCTTCTTTGTGGTACAGTGATGGTTGGTGTGGTAGTAGCATCACAGAATTACGTGTCTTTTGTCTGTGGAGTTTATACTACACAGCTGATGTCAGCGTACTCTTATGTCACAAATGAACGATATCCATCGGACTGAATATAAGGATCTGTCTTAGTTTCCGAAAACTGATTTGACAGTAGCTTGATAAACCTCCAAAAGACACAATGTCTCTATCTTCCAGTCTGATTCCTTTATCTCTGCCCTACCCTCTCTCTGAATCCTAGACTTCTGACTCAGGAACTCATTTCCCACTAACTGAACTGTCAGTGGTTTTCTTCTGGCTTACCATTGACTATCTGATCCTGTGGCTACTCCTGTTTGTTTGTTCTGTCACTTGTGTTCTCCACTCTTTCCTCCAGGGCGCAGAATATTCCGTCATATCGTCTTTGATTTTGATGGGCGCAGTATACAATCCCATATACAGTCCCACCTAGTGAGTTATCAGTTTCACACCACTGGCCACTGCTTCAAGTGTTGGTCTTCATTACTGAGTTATCAAGAAAGCAGCAACCCAATATGAAGCCTACTTCTTTGTAATTAGCTGTACTCTGCCTCATTTTCTTATCCCTTAGCTATTACAGCCCGATTGTCACCCACTGCTCCACAAACATACACAAACACACACACACACACACACACACACACACACACACACACACACATAAACAGAGAGAGAAGAGAGAGAGAGAAACGGGGTGGGGGGGGGGGGAAGGGAGGGGGTGGCAGATGGAGAGACCAGATGGAAAACTAATGCAGAGGATTGCACATACATAGAAAAGGAGAGACGAACGTGACAACAAATGCACGTGCAGGCTCACAAATAAAACGAACATTAAAAGTACCTGTAAAGTTCCTTATACGATGATAATTAAAAATAAGGGCCCAGATATCACACATATCGTACTGTGAATATTACTTGATTCACAATATACCGTTGTGCCAAACTTAAGGGTAAAAGTACCTTTCACATAATGTGTCACTGCCAAGTAACGTAGCTTTATAAAACGTGGGCCATAAATATAAAAAACTCCTACAGCACAGTACCGAAGAAACTCCTTACCACCGTACAACAAGAATTCCAATCTCCTTGCCTGCAGAGGAGTACGTTTCATAGCAAGCACTGCTGTCATTAATGATCACACACACTGTTATGAACTACGTCCCACCTTTTGTAATATCTAGGGGACCATCATGAACCGCAGTGACACCAATGTAATTCATTCCATGTAGGCTTTCACGGCCGGCGTCTTCATCAATAAACACTTCCGGGCTAAGTTGCCGTGGTCGATCTGTAAAACTTCTTCTCCCTAACGTTTCGTTCTCAACTGCGGAGAACATCTTCGGAGGTGAGTCAACGACTGGCTGCTAGGAGCTGGGGCCGCCGCTTATATGCATATCGTAGAGGGCGCCACCGCACGTCACGTGGCGTCGATGTGCAGCTATCTCTGGCTATCGTCTGTTCTCTCGATTGCAGGCAATCGATTGTCACGTGATTGATGCAACGTCGACCGCCATATCTTATCCAATTTTAATCCTTCTTCTTTACGATTAAAATTGTATTGATGTTTGTGGATTTCAATTGCCTCTCTACACATACGTGTGTAATAATGCGACGTCCTCGCTAGCACGCTGGTTTCACCAAATTTTATTTCGTGATCTCCATCCTTAAAAACATGTTCCGCTACTGCCGATTTGTCGATATGTCCCAAGCGACAGTTTCTTTTGTGCTCCGTCAACCGTGTATTGATGCTTCTTTTTGTAGTTCCTATGTAAACCCTGCCACAACTGCACGGAATTTTATATACCCCTGGGGTGGCTAGAGGGTGACGAGCATCTTTTGTTGATCTTAGGCATTCACTAATTTTCGTAGTAGGTCTGAAAATACTCTCCACCTGAAACTAGGCTAGTACTTTCCCAATGCGATCCGTGATATTATGGATGAACGGAAGAAATACTTTTCCAGCTGATGGTTGTTGCTCTCTCCTATTTTTAGGCATTTTTCTATTTGGGTGAAGTGCTCGGTTAATCTCGTTTTTCGTATAACCATTTTTTGCAAAGGCTATTCGTAAATGATTTAGTTCTTCTTGTAACTAGCCTGGTTCACAAATATTTTTGGCCCTATCCACTAGTGTTTTTATGACCCCCCCTCTTTTGCCTAGGGTGGTGGTTTGAGTTCTTATGGAGGTAGCGATCAGTATGTGTACCTTTCCTGTAGACCTTATGGCCTAAGGTCCCATCCGCCCGTTTGATAACTGATACATCCAAGAAGTTAAGTTGTCCGTTCTTCTCCTTCTCCATAGTAAATTTAATCTTTGGGTTGATGCTAATTAAGTGTACCAGGAAATCATTCAAGTCTTCTTCCTCATGATTCCATATTACAAAGGTATCATCCACATACCGATACCACTTCGAGGGGCGTTTTTTGGGCGACTGCAGTGCTTGATGTTCAAAATATTCCATGAATAAATTCGCAATTGCGGGACTTAGGGGGCTTCCCATGGCTACCCCATCGATCTGTCCATAAAATTCGCCATTGTACTGAAAATAGGTCGAGGATAGACAGTGTTGGAACAAGGCTACTACATCAGTAGGGAACATATCGGCTATATGGGAGAGAGCTTCATCAACTGGAACCATAGTGAACAAAGACACTATATCAAAACTGACAAGGATGTCATTAGGACCGACAGTAATTTCCCTCAATTTCTCAATGAAATGTGGAGAGTTTTTAATATGACTTTCAGTTTTGCCTATGTAAGGTTGTTATACGAAAAACGAGATTAACCGAGCACTTCACCCAAATAGAAAAATGCCTAAAAATAGGAGAGAGCAACAACCATCAGCTGGAAAAGTATTTCTTCCGTTCATCCATAATATCACGGATCGCAAATGGAAAGTACTAGCCAAGTTTCACGTAGAGACCATTTTCAGACCTACTAAGAAAATTAGTGAATGCCTAAGATCAACAAAAGATGCTCGTCACCCCCTAGCCACCCCAGGGGTATATAAAATTCCGTGCAGTTGTGGCAGGGTTTACATAGGAACTACAAAAAGAAGCATCAATACACGGTTGACGGAGCACAAAAGAAACTGTCGCTTGGGACATATCGACAAATCGGCAGTAGCGGAACATGTTTTTAAGGATGGAGATCACGAAATAAAATTTGGTGAAACCAGCGTGCTAGCGAGGACGTCGCATTATTATACACGTATGTGTAGAGAGGCAATTGAAATCCACAAAAATCAATACAATTTTAATCGTAAAGAAGAAGGATTAAAATTGGATAAGATATGGCGGTCGCCGTTGCATCAATCACGTGACAATCGATTGCCTGCAATCGAGAGAACAGACGATAGCCAGAGATAGCTGCACATCGACGCCACGTGACGTGCGGTGGCGCCCTCTACGATATCCATATAAGCGGCGGCCCCAGCTCCTAGCAGCCAGTCGTTGACTCACCCCGAAGATGTTCTCCGTAGTTGAGAACGAAACGTTAGGGAGAAGAAGTTTTACAGATCGACCACGGCAACTTAGCCCGGAAGTGTTTATTGATGATGACCAGTGTAATTATTGTCTTTGAATAAAAGTTTCATTTCTGTTCATCTCACTTTGTATTTCCTTCAGTCACACTCTGTACTGTACTATACTGTGGCACTTCGTGGTATGTATGGTCCATGTTTTATCGATCTATGTTACTTCAAGGGATCAAAGTGAAACGTAATGCAAAATTATTATTGTCTTTATGTTTAGACATGAGAGTATTATCTGTTGAATGGCTTGGAAGTTCTGTAGTACTAAGAATAAAGTGCAAGAAAACCAAATTCATTACTAATAATCACAATTGAGTAGCAGCCATATAAATTTCCTATTTTGACATGTCTTACCCGTCTGACGCGAGCATCATCAGCACTGTGTGGAACACAGTGTCTTATACCACCATAAAATGATATAAAATCAGATATTCGACTTATAATGTTATGACTTACATTTGTTAGCCGAGGGTCACAAGTTAAATATATCCGTCTTTGTATCACGCAGACGTCATACTAGAAAAGGACTATGTTCGTTCTTTACAGTCAATGTAAACTCTTTGGTCAGGTAAAATTTAAGATTAAACACAGCGAGGCAAAGTATTTCTCGCTGAGCGAGTTTTCGAAATAAACTTTGGTGGCAAAGTGACTCATTAAGCCAAAGGTAATGGAAATCATTAACATCATTTAACTGTAACAAACTGTCACCACTTATACGGGCATCAAGCTACGGATGAGTAAAATTCGTAACAGGCTATAAAAATAAATGCAAAACGACATAGTAAAATAACAAATTGACTTACAACCACAGATTTCAAGGACGTTGATTACATGCATCATCTTTGTAAATTGTTACCAGCACCATTAAAACTAACCAATGTTCTAGATAACCGTGGGTTGAATGCACCAGTCATAGTGACACGATTCCCCTTACGCCTATTGTCCATTATGGTGTAATATATGGAAATGAAAATATTTAAAACTTAAGTATTTAGTATATATAAATAGTTTAATGATCTCATTAACGTAATAAATTCCAAACTGCCTGAGACTTTCGTATTTAACACAGAAGATGAAATTTGTCTTCAACGTAAATGAATATTGTTTTGCAGTCACAAAAAGCCGTTAGAAATTGTAAAAGGAGTATGTAAAGAAATATGCCACTGGCCGTACTAAGATAACTGTGGTACCCATGATCCACATCCCCTATCATTCATTCTTAAGATTACCATTTCCATTCAGAGTTAGTTCATCTTATGATTTTGTATGTATATTTAATAAAAATCTAACATTATTGAAAAAAATCTGACATGAACCATGTTGCTGAACTGCATTGCAGACAGGTAGTTAAATGATCACTATAGCAAATAAATTTCAAACTGTAAAATCTTTCTTTAAAATTAGAAAAAATACATAATCTGTGTCTCATTGTTACTGTCAGTTGATTTTAGTATCACATACGGTAAATAAAAGACTTTATTAATTTTGATTTGAGCAGAGAGATAAAAACAACTGCGGTCCTAGCCCACCCACTATTACCCACAACGAAGCAGGGTTATAACACCCCCCTGCTTCCCGGGATTTTCCGAAATTACAAGTTGACAATGACCGGGAGTTATGAATTTTGACCCGTGTCAGGATAAGGCATCCGAATCCGAAGTAAATAATGACTATTCCGCGGGAAACAGGAGACGTTATAACTTGATCGTTATTGAATGAGTAATTTCAGTCAATAACGGTCGGTAAATGAAATAATGGAAATAATTTGGAAATAAATTTTGCCGGTGGAAATTTTGCCGAAAAAAATGATTAAGTAATAAAACAAATTAAAAAATTCGTCGCCAGCACAACTGATGAGCGACAGTACCGTTAAGTACGTGAATAATTGTGTCAAAAATAAAGTTTACCTGTTTGTAGCGCAGCAAGTGGAACGGGAACTTTTACGTAAGTGCTGAGTCAGGCTCAGTAGTCATATAAAACTATGTCATAACAATCTAACTACACTTATTTTGTTTATAATTTGTCAGCTAAGTGCTATGATGAAAACACAAATAATTTTCTATCGAGATTTTGAATAATGGACTGTCATTCTGTCTTTAGAATGAGGTACTTTGCACAGTTTAATCTACTGATAATGAAATATATTGCCAATGATTGATTAACTATGTTTCGAATGATAATAATTCATTAATTGGGGGATTGTCAGGTGGAATGAGCTTTATAGTTTCATGAAATATCCTTGAATTAACTTCAGCTGAATATGCATTGAAATAAATCTTAATAATCAAATTATTACTTCAGTCTATTATTAAGCTATTGTGGTTGGCATAAGCTTATTAAGTGCAACAATTAACTACGATAACCAGTCTGAAACTAACTCTGCACCGTCTATGCAAATAATTTGATAATTAACATATTTTCTCTTCATAATGGCGTGACACACTCGGTTCAATAAGATAAGGATTGGAAGGAACCTACTTGGTTTTATTGTCGAGTGGAACGTAACCGCAACACTTCGATTATAAAGTGCTTGTTATGAATTGTTCAACTTCAGAGAAAAGCACAGTCGCTGGGAAGCATTCTACAATTTTATCCTACGAAAATTACGTAGATCTTACTTCCCTCATTGTCGGTGGATCGACGGAAGTCCACGGCAGCGACACAATGTGGCAGCGGGCTTTTACTGTTGCGACTTAGGCCCACAGTGCGCTTCACATTTAAGTCTTCGTTTCTTCAGCACTATGCCCTTTAATCCATAATAACTTGCCCGGCAATGCTTCCAGATATGCCGACTATTACTTTCCCGTCGTACTTAGATCCCCACACTAGCCGTTAGATGTAACACAGCTGGGACTAGCAGCACTCGACTGTACTTCTTACTCCTAGCACGGCGTTACTCCTACTACTACCCGCTGGCGCGCTCCCGCGCTCAGAGGCGCGACGAAACAATCCCTCTTACTTCAACGTTATATGCCCTGACTTGCCGGTGTTAAATATTACATAATTTAAACATAGTATCTACAATACATATTTACACTAGACAATACACCGTATACAAACAGTTTCATGTGTTAAGTAAGTGAAAAAGTTCATAGCAAGGACTGCGTTGTAGCGTCACAGGGTTTAGTGTGCGGTTTTACCCACTGTGGTTCTAATAAACCCAACGAATACCATTAAAGAATAGTCGAAGGTCCTTTACTATCTCTTTAGTAAGCAAAGTTTCTTCAGGACTTGATTACCCGAATATTCTGTGTCTTTTGATCTCCTACTCTTCGCTCTGAAAGATTAGGTGTGGTGCGCTTTCATCACCACCATCTCACAGCCAACACCTAGAGACGTTATTCCATTTGCGATAATTCCCATGGTCTCTAATGAGTTAAGACTGTCTCCTGTTTAAGCCCAGGATGACGGAATTTGACATGGATTTGGTATCATTAGCTTGCCATGTATTTGTTTTTGTATCATAGTACAGTGTTCTACACATTGTCTTCTGATCCAGCTTCGTAGTTTAGGTTTAACCATCATATTATTAATGGTCTGTCCAATAAATGGATTCGTCACGTCTGTCTGCCACTGATTTCTGAGTGACCAGGGACCAACAGCAGGTTTACAGTGCTGATTTCCCCTATTCTCACAAGGGATTAGGGGCATTCTGCAACTATTTTGATCTCTTGGCAGGAGCTGATAGAGATTTCTTAGCTGCATGGCTGTCTGAATAAGTGTAGATGCAACCGTCTTCGTGGCGCCTAAGCAAATTTTCCTCCTCCAACACCATGACAGAAGATATCTACACCTGGCATCCAGCCTCCATAGTACCTTACAGGTATAATGGAGGAATTGCAACACGACCTCCATTACAGCAGCTGGTGTGCTGCTAATTCCAACATTATGGCTAAGCAGGCCTGTCTCTGCATTGCATCTTGCCAGGCTCTTCTGCAGACATCTTTCGTTCTACTTTGTTGCAGCAATTGCAGACCCATAAATTATTATAGGTCTTATCACAGTGGCGTCTATCCAGTGCATACACTTGGGGTTTGGACCGACGTTTATTCCACAGGCTTCTCTAGTGTCAACAAATTTACATTTCACCTTGGATCATTAATTCGTTGTGAGAGGGTTCCATGGTACATTCGCATACAAGATTACTCCTAGATACTTCACTAATCCCTTTGCAGGTAGAGTTTCATAGGGGAGCTTCAATTGCCTGCATGCTACCTTGTAACTGGTACTACAACAGTTTTTTTTTTTGGGGGGGGGGCTGACGCTTAGATCATGTTTGCTGCACAAGTTTTGCACAGTGTTCAAGGCATATTGTGCCACATCTCAAAGATGACCCTCGAATCATGAAACGACGCGACGCAGTCATGTTTCGATTCATGGGGGTCAGCAACTGATAAAAAAAAGGGGCCCCCCGGGTCCCAAGGTCGCGATGGCGGCGTCACTGTCCCGCCGAGATAATTTGTCCTTTTAGGACAATTATCTGAGCAAGTACCCACGCCAGCAAAAGGTTGGCGCGTGTAAAAGTTGTCTTTTTGGAGTGACAGACATGTAAGTATTGATAACTGAAATTGCTTAGCAACCAATCTAGTATATAAGGGGCATAAAATTGTTGTCTTCACGGTATGTCCTTGACTACACGTCGAAAACGTCTATTGTCTGTGACGAGCTGCCAGAAACAGTAAGTACATTTCTGTATAATGGACAGTTTGTACAAACTTGCACGAATTGCTGTTTGTGGAAGACTTAAAAATGCTTTAGATGTGTATGAATTAGAAGTACCACAAACCATACGAGAAGATATTTAACTGGAATTCAGATATTCAAAATTCAATTTCATACTAAATTCATATAGACTGCCAGAATGCTATATTTTTGATAGAAGTGAAAATGTCCCGATGATTAACGAAATTGTAAATGATGCAATAGAAGCAGCTTCCAAAATAGGAGCTGGAATTCCAGTTCCATGGGAAACACTCGCTTTAACCACAATGTCTTTCTTCGATACTACTACATTCTGGCAAAGTAGATTTACAATTTAAATTTTTTTTTATGAAATTACTTATAAGCAATTCGTATTTACCATTTGTGAAAATTTCTTCTTCAATTCTTCTAATTGATATGAAAATTAATATGGTTACCAAGCCACCATATTTTTCAAATGGTTTAATTTGTCCTCCACAAATTAAACAATATAGCCATTGGTGCATGTTCTGTGCCAATAGTCCTTTATTCAGAAGTGTACATTGTGGTGGCTCATTAAGCCAAGTATTTGATTCCGAAGACGACGATGATGATTTACCTGGTTCATTACTTGCAGAGTTCTAATGGAGACGCTGACGGAGATCTTTCAGTCCATCTTCACGCTGGTTCAAGCTCACCTGACGAACCCAACGCTGAAAATCTTCATTTGGATTGCTACGAGATTACACTGCCAGTTGGGAGCAACCGATGGACCCTTAGGGACATACATATTCACCATTTTGAATTGTTTGACGAAGTTCGAAAATTCCTGTTCACAATTATCGTTTGGTTGCCAGAACTTTTGCGAATATCTGAACTCTCAGAACGATGGTATTATACTGATGTCATTGTCATCAGAGGACCGAACGATATTGATGAATTTAGTAGACGAATTGCTTCTATCGCATCAGTCTACCCTGGAGAAATTATCATATGGAAACATGATGACGACCACATCCACCTCGTCCACGATTGCACGTACTCCTCTAGACGATGTAGATGCCGATTTAGGATTGACCCATTTATTGCCACCAGAATTAAGAAATGTCCACGACGAAGGAGAGGAATCACAGCCATGTCCGACCTCGACTGGTTCAATATACTCATATATTTCTTCTTGCAAAAAAGGCCAAGTTGGGGACAAGTATGGATTAGAGGAACCCATAAGAGAGTGCCTGGTGAATTTGAAATTGTACAATGGATCAGTTTCATCGAGGGATCCCTCTCAGTATTGGAAAGGGAAAACCCTCGAATTAATGATCAGTTGCAACAAGAACTCACCAGAGATGGCTCACGTAAATGGCCTCATACAAAGCGCAAGCCAATCTCTGACTACCAAAGGTGCAACCCTGAAACAACGGCAAAAAAGGTACTTTCCATATTAATGTCATACAATTGCATACCACCAGAAAATTTAGTGAATGTAATACCATCTGCTCATCCATATATTATTAATCTGATTGACCCTAAATTCAAACGATTTTTCGATATGGGTTTAGAACTGTATAAAAAAACCATAAATGAATTGGATTTACATGGTATAGAAAATTTATTGTGTTCTGGTTCAGAAGATAATATTTTTTATTCTCATTCCACAAATGTTTGGGAGTACTATTATACTCTTCAGGATTCTCTTGCTTGGCTAAATAAACTTTTATTGTTTCAATGTGCAGATGATACTGACGAGGTTACAAAATTTTTAACAAATCTTGTATCTTGGTTCAATAAAAAAGGATTGTATCAATGGCAAGAATTTGAAGGTAAAAGTGTATATGTACCAAATAAAAAATTAAACACATTATGTATTGTTGGTCCACCAAATAGTGGCAAAAATTGGTTTTTTGATTGTATAATTTCACTTGGTTTAAATGTTGGCCACACTGGACGTTGTAATAATAAAACAAATCAGTTTGCATTACAAGATGCTGTTAATAGACATGTCATTGTTGGTAATGAAATTTCTTTAGAGGAGGGTGCAATTGAAGATTTTAAAAAAGTGTGTGAAGGTATTGCTTGTAATATTAGAGTAAAGTACAAAGGAGACGCTATATTAAGACGTACTCCATTATTGTTAATTTCAAATTCTGAACCAGTTATTTGTTCTCACCCAGATTTTAAAGATATTCGTGTACGTACAATTAGGTGGAGAAAGTTTGATGAGTTAAAAAATGCTTGTAAAAAGCCGTATCCTCTGGCTTTCTTTCAATTACTTCAAATGTATAATATTGATTATTAAATAAAAGACAAGACTCTGTAAAATGTATATTTAATTGTCAATTATTACAACAAATAAAAATAAAGTATAATTGTTACATTTCAAATTACACTTGTTTAATTTCGTATTGACCCTTATAAACAGATGATTCCTCATTCCTTTTTACATTAGACATATAAATCATATCAGATACTTGAACATTTGATACAGTTGCTTTAGGATAATGTGTCTCTAGACCATCTGCATAAACTGAACATTCTGCAATAACTTGAAACAACATTTGAGTATCAGTATATTTTGTAACATCACTATTTAAACTGCTTGTGCTTAAAGCATATGTAGGATTAATGCCTACATGTAGGCTCGGTTGAACATTTGTATCGTGAAGTCTAATATTATATCCAGCAGAAGCAATATCAGCTTTTTCTATTAAATTATTATATCCTGATACTTCTGCATTTGTGACGGGAGTAACAGCTCCCACTAATTGTTCTTCCATTCTTGCCGGTTCAAAGGGGGTTAAAGAAAAACTATCACATGACATAAAAGGATTACAGTGCTTATCAGCATTAATGTTATACCTTTGAATTACATTTTGAGAAGTAGTTGTAATAGGAAAAATATCAACATTAGCCACTTTTGGAATTTTCAGAAAACCTAATGTTGGTGTATACGTATAGTCAACAATAACACTTCCTGTTCATGCATCTGCATCTACTTCAGAAACACAAAACTGTACACATTTCCAACCCCAATTATGTAAACCCTTATCTTTTGAGCTAGAAACACACGCATAATAATATTTTAAATTAACTGGTTGTCCAAATTGATGTGCAGGCACTTTAGTAAGAAAGTCTGCTTCATCATTTCTATAACCATACCATGACTTCCAAATGGAATCAAACTGTCGTTTATGATCTATGGCAGTTGTTTCCATAGGTGCATTTGCAGTAAATGCTGTAGGCTTTACATTAATACAAGGTATTTTCAAATTAATACCTACACTTGTAATCATATTCTTATTTTGATTTAATGTTGCAAGTTCTGTATCACTTGAATTAGTCGGAAAAGCAATTCTAGGATTACGTGCAATTACTTTTACAGAACAATGAACAATTCTACTACCATCAGGCAATAAATCGAATTCAGAAGGCGTCATATACAAAAATGGCCGATCAACGGGAATTTCTGCTAAAGGAGTAATCATACATACTGCTTTTTCATGTTCAATCACTTTGTATGCTAAACCGTATGTGAAAAATCTATGAACTTTGCGTTATCTTGTAATGTTACCGGTATCTAATATAGAAGGAGCAGGTAATGGATCAACACGAGTATTAGGAGAATCACCCAGTACATTAGCAGATGGTGCTGCGGTGCCTGTTAACGTTTTTTTTTTTTTCTTAGATCCACCAGATTGACCTGCTGCAGCCTGTCGTTTACCTGAATCTACCTGCATTGGCGAACTCATACCTTCGTCACTGTCAGAGTATGGTACTAAACGTTGTGGTTCAGAATGTTGTTGTGTTTCTTCTGGTCCTTCTTCGTCTTCGTCTTCTTCGCTATGTGATACTTCTTCGTCGACGCGATGTTCGTCTACAGAACTTGTTCCAGAGGCTGAACCAGATGTTGATGGGCGGTCGTGATCTATAGGCAAACCACGGCGAACACGAGACATTAGCCATTGTTCATAGGCATACCGTTTCTGGCCTTCATGCATAAACTCCCAATTAGACCGTTCCCACGGTGGAATTTCATAATTCTGAAGGCAAGAAACGTTACAATTAAAAAATTTAACCAAAAAATTATTATAAACAACAAAAATTAAATTTACATACCTGTTTTTTCGGCATTCGGTTGTTGCGGGTACAAAGCTTTTCCGATACGTTGTTGAGCAGCTGTCTTCAATTTCAGTCCGTACTTTCCAACAAATGAATGCCAATTTCGTGTATGACTCCAATCAATTGCAAAATCAATTATAGCTTTTGCATCCAATTGTTGAACTCGTTGTCTAAATTCTTCTTCTGTAAATGGTCGTTCCCTTGCTTCCTTTAGCAAATTATCGTATCCAACGTTGTTTCAGGCACGCCAACGCCAGAAGAAAGCAATCTTGGAGTGCGGCGGCGCCGCCCAAATAGACCACGAAATCGTGGTAGAGGTCACCCGAGTGCAGATACAGCAACCTCTAGCGAAACAGTGCCCTTGTTATCTGAAAGTGTCACGGACGGGCCCGCAATTAGCACAGCTGGTATTACAAGTTCAGGACAGATAGCGATAGCGGCTGGCGCGACGACTGCTGCCGCCGCAGGTGCTGCTTACGGCGTTAAAAACCTAGTTGAACGTGTACAGAAGAAAGGATATACTTTACCTGGTACTGATTACGTAGGACCTGGAAATCCTATAAATATAGACGCACCGCGCAGTGGAGCAGATGCCATTGCTAAAGAGCACGACGTTGGATACGATAATTTGCTAAAGGAAGCAAGGGAACGACCATTTACAGAAGAAGAATTTAGACAACGAGTTCAACAATTGGATGCAAAAGCTATAATTGATTTTGCAATTGATTGGAGTCATACACGAAATTGGCATTCATTTGTAGGAAAGTACGGACTGAAATTGAAGACAGCTGCTCAACAACGTATCGGAAAAGCTTTGTACCCGCAACAACCGAATGCCGAAAAAACAGGTATGTAAATTTAATTTTTGTTGTTTATAATAATTTTTTGGTTAAATTTTTTAATTGTAACGTTTCTTGCCTTCAGAATTATGAAATTCCACCGTGGGAACGGTCTAATTGAGAGTTTATGCATGAAGGCCAGAAACGGTATGCCTATGAACAATGGCTAATGTCTCGTGTTCGCCGTGGTTTGCCTATAGATCACGACCGCCCATCAACATCTGGTTCAGCCTCTGGAACAAGTTCTGTAGACGAACATCGCGTCGACGAAGAAGTATCACATAGCGAAGAAGACGAAGACGAAGAAGGACCAGAAGAAACACAACAACATTCTGAACCACAACGTTTAGTACCATACTCTGACAGTGACGAAGGTATGAGTTCGCCAATGCAGGTAGATTCAGGTAAACGACAGGCTGCAGCAGGTCAATCTGGTGGATCTAAGAAAAAAAAAAAACGTTAACAGGCACCGCAGCACCATCTGCTAATGTACTGGGTGAATCTCCTAATACTCGTGTTGATCCATTACCTGCTCCTTCTATATTAGATACCGGTAACATTACAAGATAACGCAAAGTTCATAGATTTTTCACATACGGTTTAGCATACAAAGTGATTGAACATGAAAAAGCAGTATGTATGATTACTCCTTTAGCAGAAATTCCCGTTGATCGGCCATTTTTGTATATGACGCCTTCTGAATTCGATTTATTGCCTGATGGTAGTAGAATTGTTCATTGTTCTGTAAAAGTAATTGCACGTAATCCTAGAATTGCTTTTCCGACTAATTCAAGTGATACAGAACTTGCAACATTAAATCAAAATAAGAATATGATTACAAGTGTAGGTATTAATTTGAAAATACCTTGTATTAATGTAAAGCCTACAGCATTTACTGCAAATGCACCTATGGAAACAACTGCCATAGATCATAAACGACAGTTTGATTCCATTTGGAAGTCATGGTATGGTTATAGAAATGATGAAGCAGACTTTCTTACTAAAGTGCCTGCACATCAATTTGGACAACCAGTTAATTTAAAATATTATTATGCGTGTGTTTCTAGCTCAAAAGATAAGGGTTTACATAATTGGGGTTGGAAATGTGTACAGTTTTGTGTTTCTGAAGTAGATGCAGATGCATGAACAGGAAGTGTTATTGTTGACTATACGTATACACCAACATTAGGTTTCCTGAAAATTCCAAAAGTGGCTAATGTTGATATTTTTCCTATTACAACTACTTCTCAAAATGTAATTCAAAGGTATAACATTAATGCTGATAAGCACTGTAATCCTTTTATGTCATGTGATAGTTTTTCTTTAACCCCCTTTGAACCGGCAAGAATGGAAGAACAATTAGTGGGAGCTGTTACTCCCGTCACAAATGCAGAAGTATCAGGATATAATAATTTAATAGAAAAAGCTGATATTGCTTCTGCTGGATATAATATTAGACTTCACGATACAAATGTTCAACCGAGCCTACATGTAGGCATTAATCCTACATATGCTTTAAGCACAAGCAGTTTAAATAGTGATGTTACAAAATATACTGATACTCAAATGTTGTTTCAAGTTATTGCAGAATGTTCAGTTTATGCAGATGGTCTAGAGACACATTATCCTAGAGCAACTGTATCAAATGTTCAAGTATCTGATATGATTTATATGTCTAATGTAAAAAGGAATGAGGAATCATCTGTTTATAAGGGTCAATACGAAATTAAACAAGTGTAATTTGACATGTAACAATTATACTTTATTTTTATTTGTTGTAATAATTGACAATAAAATATACATTTTACAGAGTCTTGTCTTTTATTTAATAATCAATATTATACATTTGAAGTAATTGAAAGAAAGCCAGAGCATACGGCTTTTTACAAGCACTTTTTAACTCATCAAACTTTCTCCACCTAATTGTACGTACACGAATATCTTTAAAATCTGGGTGAGAACAAATAACTGGTTCAGAATTTGAAATTAACAATAACGGAGTACGTCTTAATATAGCGTCTCCTTTGTACTTTACTCTAATATTACAAGCAATACCTTCACACACTTTTTTTAAAATCTTCAATTGCACCCTCCTCTAAAGAAATTTCATTACCAACAATGACATGTCTATTAACAGCATCTTGTAATGCAAACTGATTTGTTTTATTATTACAACGTCCAGTGTGGCCAACATTTAAACCAAGTGAAATTATACAATCAAAAAACCAATTTTTGCCACTATTTGGTGGACCAACAATACATAATGTGTTTAATTTTTTATTTGGTACATATACACTTTTACCTTCAAATTCTTGCCATTGATACAATCCTTTTTTATTGAACCAAGATACAAGATTTGTTAAAAATTTTGTAACCTCGTCAGTATCATCTGCACATTGAAACAATAAAAGTTTATTTAGCCAAGCAAGAGAATCCTGAAGAGTATAATAGTACTCCCAAACATTTGTGGAATGAGAATAAAAAATATTATCTTCTGAACCAGAACACAATAAATTTTCTATACCATGTAAATCCAATTCATTTATGGTTTTTTTATACAGTTCTAAACCCATATCGAAAAATCGTTTGAATTTAGGGTCAATCAGATTAATAATATATGGATGAGCAGATGGTATTACATTCACTAAATTTTCTGGTGGTATGCAATTGTATGACATTAATATGGAAAGTACCTTTTTTGCCGTTGTTTCAGGGTTGCACCTTTGGTAGTCAGAGATTGGCTTGCGCTTTGTATGAGGCCATTTACGTGAGCCATCTCTGGTGAGTTCTTGTTGCAACTGATCATTAATTCGAGGGTTTTCCCTTTCCAATACTGAGAGGGATCCCTCGATGAAACTGATCCATTGTACAATTTCAAATTCACCAGGCACTCTCTTATGGGTTCCTCTAATCCATACTTGTCCCCAACTTGGCCTTTTTTGCAAGAAGAAATATATGAGTATATTGAACCAGTCGAGGTCGGACATGGCTGTGATTCCTCTCCTTCGTCGTGGACATTTCTTAATTCTGGTGGCAATAAATGGGTCAATCCTAAATCGGCATCTACATCGTCTAGAGGAGTACGTGCAATCGTGGACGAGGTGGATGTGGTCGTCATCATGTTTCCATATGATAATTTCTCCAGGGTAGACTGATGCGATAGAAGCAATTCGTCTACTAAATTCATCAATATCGTTTGGTCCTCTGATGACAATGACATCAGTATAATACCATCGTTCTGAGAGTTCAGATATTCACAAAAGTTCTGGCAACCAAACGATAATTGTGAACAGGAATTTTCGAACTTCGTCAAACAATTCAAAATGGTGAATATGTATGTCCCTAAGGGTCCATCGGTTGCTCCCAACTGGCAGTATAATCTCGTAGCAATCCAAATGAAGATTTTCAGCGTTGGGTTCGTCAGGTGAGCTTGAACCAGCGTGAAGATGGACTGAAAGACCTCCGTCAGCGTCTCCATTAGAACTCTGCAAGTAATAAACCAGGTAAATCATCATCGTCGTCTTCGGAATCAAATACTTGGCTTAATGAGCCACCACAATGTACACTTCTGAATAAAGGACTATTGGCACAGAACATGCACCAATGGCTATATTGCTTAATTTGTGGAGGACAAATTAAACCATTTGAAAAATATGGTGGCTTGGTAACCATATTAATTTTCATATCAATTAGAAGTGGTTGTAGTAGCGGATTTTGCCAGGAATCTGATAATTTATATAAGCAATTTTCACAAATGGTAAATACGAATTGCTTATAAGTAATTTCATAAAAAATAACATTTTAATTGTAAATCGACTTTGCTAGAATGTAGTAGTATCGAAGAAAGACATTGTGGTCAAAGCGAGTGTTTCCCATGGAACTGGAATTCCAGCTCTTATTTTGGAAGCTGCTTCTATTGCATCATTTACAATTTCGTTAATCGTCGGGACATTTTCACTTCTATCAAAAATATAGCATTCTGGCAGTCTATATGAATTTAGCATGAAATTGAATTTTGAATATCTGAATTCCAGTAAAATATCTTCTCGTATGGTTTGTGGTACTTCTAATTCATACACATCTAAAGTATTTTTAAGTCTTCCACAAACAGCAATTCGTGCAAGTTTGTACAAACTGTCCATTATACAGAAATGTACTTACTGTTTCTGGCAGCTCGTCACAGACAATAGACGTTTTCGACGTGTAGTCAGAGGACATACTGTGAAGACAACAATTTTATGCCCCTTATATACTAGATTGGTTGCTAAGCAATTTCAGTTATCCATACTTACATGTCTGTCACTCCAAAACGACAACTTTTACACGCGCCAACCTTTTGCTGGCGTGGGTGCTTGCTCAGATAATTGTCCTAAAAGGACAAATTATCTCGGCGGGACAGTGACGCCGCCATCGCGACCTTGGGATCCGGGGTGCCCCTTTTTTTTTATCAGTTGTGGACCCTCATGAATCGAAACATGACTGCGTCGCGTATGCACATCCTGGGAAAAAGTGGCCTCAGTTATTAATCTGCTCATGAATACATTCACCACTAAGTTCTACAACAGGGGCCACAAAACCCCTTTTAGGTCATTCGCTGGAGGTGTCTTTTGTTCATCCTGGTGGCTCCTATCTTTCTTCTGCTCTTAATGCTTTTCATCTTCCTACATGTGCTGGTCTCTGTGCCATGCTATTTTGTAGCTCTAACCTTGAATTCGAAGGTCATATTGCTAGAGCCCCTAGACATTAAAGGCGGTGAAGAGAGGAATTACTGAGAGTGTAGTGCTTTTTCTACATTCTGTACAGGTGGTGAAGAGGTGTTTTACGTGATTTGCAAGTTTGATATTTGATTTGGTTCATATGTAGAAGAACCTAAGTTATCCTTCTTTCCCTAACGTGCATATCAGCGAGTTCTTTTGCAGTCTTTAAAAACAAGAACAGACTGATCGGTCTCAAATCCTTTTCCTGTGTACTATGTACAGTTGTCCTTCGCTTCTGAATTGAAACAACTGTCAGTGTCTTCCAAGAACTAGGAATGATTCATACTTCTAGGCTGTCAATAAGAAGCATAGTAGGAAATCAACTAATATTGTGTTATATTGCCAGTTCCCGCTTTGATTACTCATAAACAAGTGCCTCTCAGCGATTGAATCTTGTTCTGCATTGTGTGCGGAGTACTTTGAGGGAAACAACCCTTAAAGAGAACATCCAGTAACTCAGTGTGTGTCCTTGTATACTCACCATCCTCTTTCCTTACAATACCTCCTTCATTAGTTATTATTCTGGTGAGGATTTTTTAAAGCATAGTGCAAGTAGGTGTACTTTCCACATCCTCAAAGAATACATTGAGGATGATAGTTTCTCTTGCTGAACCAGTAGTCTGTGTCTGGCAAAGACCTCCTAATATTTTACCCATTGGCCGTGTAAGGATGAACAGTCTTCACACCTGTTTCCCTTGAAATTCCTAATAATAGTTCTACTAAGAAACATTTCTGTCTGTCCACTTTTTGGTGACTGGACGATTTTCTAAATCGCATAAGGGCAGGCGTCAATGCGTGTGACATTTCCTCGAAATCTACTGGATTTCTTGTTGGAGTTCTGACTTCTCATAGGTGTTGCGACCTTTCCTATAAGAGTCCCAGCCTGTTTTCTTAGTATTCCAGTAGGTTCCTACCTCAAACTTAATATACGTGTGGTCATATAACGAGGGATCCAAATTCAAGTGCCATTGTTTGACAAAGCTGCACATTAAAAATGGAGCATTAGCTATGTCAGTTATTTTGGCCTTCTCATGTACTTGAACGTAGATTCCCTACCTATTTTCAGAGTCCTAAAACCGTGCTCGGTTAAAAATTCAAGAAGGTACTCACCTGTGTGATTTGGTCGCTCCTTCCTCACACCACGTCACTGCCATTGGTATCACAGCTGACCGGCAGTTGTTCCTTCTGCTATGAACAGCTGTCACCCAGTTTCCTCAGTTCCTGGGAAAGAGGAATAAGTCCTCGTAAGGAAGGTAAACAAACACCAATACAATTTCCCTCCTGCTTCCTAACTCATGTTTTTACATCTTGGCAGTCGCTATTCCCAGGAACAAAATTCCACCGTGGATGAAATCCATTCTAAGAGTTAATACATATTCTAGATTACTTCAGATATCAGGCATAAATCAACTTACCTCCAGATTCTCTGAGGTGTGAAATACCGTCATTTACAGGGTGTTACAAAAAGGTACGGCCAAACATTTAGGAAACATTCCTCACACACAAATAAAGAAAAGATGTTATGTGGACATGTGTCCAGAAACGCCTATTTTCCATGTTAGAGCTCATTTTAGTTTCGTCAGTATGTATTGTACTTCCTCGATTCACCGCCAGTTGGCCCAATTGAAGGAAGGTAATGTTGACTTCGGTGCTTGTGTTGACATGAGACTCATTTATGTGAACTTTTGGGCAGGCATTGTTGGTGATGTCTTGATTGGGCACCATGTTCTTCCACCTACGCTTAATGGAACACGTTATCATGATTTCATACGGGATGCTCTACCTGTGCTTCTAGAACATGTGCCTTTACAAGTACGACACAACATGTGGTGCATGCACGATGGAGCTCCTGCACATTTCAGTCGAAGTGTTCGTACGCTTCTCAACAACAGATTCGGTGACAGATGGATTGGTAGAGGCGGACCAATTCCATGGCCTCCACGCTCTCCTGACCTCAACCCTCTTGACTTTCATTTATGGGGGCATTTGAAAGCTCTTGTCTACGCAACCCCGGTACCAAATGTAGAGACTCTTTGTGCTCGTATTGTGGATAGCTGTGATACAATACGCCATTCTCCAGGGTTGCATCAGCGCATCAGGGATTCCATGCGACGGAGGGTGGATGCATGTATCCTCGCTAACGGAGAACATTTTGAACATTTCCTGTAACAAAGTATTTGAAGTCACGCTGGTACGTTCTGTTCCTGTGTGTTTCCATTCCATCATTAATGTGATTTGAAGAGAAGTTATAAAATGAGCACTAACATGGAAAGTAAGCGTTTCCGGACACATGTCCACATAACATATTTTCTTTCTTTGTGTGTGAAGAATGTTTCCTGAAAGTTTGGCCGTACCTTTTTGTAACACCCTGTATAAATAGGGTCCCTGGATAAGGGTAACATCTGCCTCCTGTCTTCCTAGAGGGTAGCGACAGTTGATTCTTTACTGAGTTGCAGATTTATCTGCAACACTTGCAGTCCTCAACTTGCCGCCATGGTCGCTTGCGAAGTCGTTGATTATCCCGGCGGTAACCGGCGAGAATGCTAAGTAAAATTTCTGGTCCTCTCCTCGTCTTACTGTCGGAGATTTTCCACCGGCTTCTACATCTACATGTCTACATCTATATGGTAACTCTGCAATTCACACTTAAGTAATTCGCTGACGGTTCATAGAACCATTTCCATACTACTTCTCTACCATTCCACTCTCAAATGGCGCGTAGGAAAAAGGAACACCTAAATCTTTCCGTTCGAGCTCTGATTACTCTTACTTTATTACGATGATCATTTATCCCTGTGTAGGTGAGTGTCAACAAAATATTTTCGCATTCGGAAGTGAAAGTTGCTGATTGAAATTTCCTAAATAGATCTCGACGCAAAGAAAACCGCCTTTGTTTCAATGACTGCCACTCAAACTCGCGTATCATATTAGTGACACTCTCACACCTCTTGCGCGATAACACGAAACGACCTGCCCTTCTTTGCACTTCTTCGATGTCCTCCGTCAATTCTACCCGGTAAGGATCCCATACCGTGCAGAGACATTCCAGCAGAGGATGGGCAAGTGTAGTGTAGGCTGTCTCTTCAGTGGGTTTGTCGCATCTTCTAAGTGTTCTGCCAACAAAGCGCAGTCTTCGTTTCGACTCCCCCACAATATTATGTATGTGGTTTCTCCAATTTAAGTTGCTCATAATTGTGATTCCTAGGTATTTAGTCGAATTGGCAGCCCTTAGATTTGTGCGATTTATCATGTACCCAACATTTATCGGATTTGTTTTAGTACCCATGTGGATGACCTCGCACTTTTCTTTGTTTAGTGCTAATTGTCACTTTTCGCATCATACAGAAATTCTCTCTAGATCATTTTGTAATTGTAATTGATCATCTGATGATTTTACTAGATGTTAAATTACAGCGTCATCATCAAACAATCTAAGTGGGCTGCTCAGATTATCACCTAGATGATTTATATTAACCAGGAACAACAGAGGGCCTATGACACTACCTTGCCGAACGCCAGGTATTGCTTCTGTTCTACTCGATGATTTACCGTCTATCACTACGAACTGTGACCTCGCTGAGAGGATATCACAAATACAGTCACACAACTAAGACGATACTCCATATGCAACCAATTTGATTAATAGTCGCTTGTGAGGAACGGTACCAAAAGCCTTCTGGAAATTTAGGATTATGGAATCGATCTGAGATCCCTTGTCGACAGTACACATTACTTCATTGGATTAAAGAGCTAGCTGTGATGCACAAGAACGATACTTTCTGAATTCCTGTTGGTTATGTATCAATAAGTCATTTTCTTCAAGGTGATTCATAATGTTCGAGTACAGTATATGCTCCAAAATTCTACTGCAAGTTGAGGTCAGTGGTTTGGGTCTGTAATTCAATGGGTTGCACTTATTTCCTTTCTTGATAATTGGTGTGACCTGTTCTACTTTCCAGTATTTAGGAGCAGACCTTTCATCAAGTGAGCGGTTGTATGTAGAGTGTTACAAAAAGGTACGACCAAACTTTCAGGAAACATTCCTCACACACAAAGAAAGAAAATATGTTATGTGGACATGATTCCGGAAACGCTTACTTTCCATGTTAGAGCTCATTTTATTACTTCTCTTCAAATCACGTTAATCATGGAATGGAAAGACACAGCAACAGAACGTACCAGCGTGACTTCAAACACTTTGTTACAGGAAACGTTCAAAATGTCCTCCGTTAGTGAGGATACATGCATCCACCCTCCGTCGCATGGAATCCCTGATGCGCTGATGCAACCCTGGAGAATGGCGTATTGTACCACAGCCATCCACAATACGAGCACAAAGAGTCTCTACATTTGGTACCGGGGTTGCGTAGACAAGAGCTTTCAAATGCCCCCATAAATTAAAGTCAAGAGGGTTGAGGTCAGGAGAGCGTGGAGGCCATGGAATTGGTCCGCCTCTACCAATCCATCTGTCACCGAATCTGTTGTTGAGAAGCGTACGAACACTTCGACTGAAATGTGCAGGAGCTCCATCGTGCATGCACCACATGTTGTGTCGTACTTGTAAAGGCACATGTTCTAGAAGCACAGGTAGAGTATCCCGTATGAAATCATGATAACGTGCTCCATTGAGCGTAGGTGGAAGAACATGGGCCCCAATCATGACATCACCAACAATGCCTGCCCAAACGTTCAGAGAAAATCTGTGTTGATGACGTGATTGCACAATTGCGTGCGGATTCTCGTCAGCCCACAAATGTTGATTGTGAAAATCTACAATTTGATCACGTTGGAATGAAGCCTCATCCGTAAAGAGAACATTTGCACTGAAATGAGGATTGACACATTGTTGGATGAACCATTCGCTGAAGTGTACCCGTGGAGGCCAATCAGCTGCTGATAGTGCCTGCACACGCTGTACATGGTACGGATTCGAGGAAGTACAGTGCATACTGACGAAACTAAAATGAGCTCTAACATGGAAATTAAGCGTTTCCGGATACATGTCCACATAACATCTTATCTTTGTGTGTGAGGAATGTTTCCTGAAAGTTTGGCCTTACCTTTCTGTAACACCCTGTATAATTGCTAAGAAAGGCACTATTGTGTCTGCATACTCTGAGAGGAACCAGATTGGTATACCAACTGGACCGGAAGAATTGCCTCTCTTAAGTGGTTTGAGTTGTTTTGCAACACCTAAGATATCTACTTTCATGTCCCTCATGCTAACAGCTGTTGTGGTTTCGAATTCTGGAATATTTACTTCGTCGTCTATCGTGAAGGAATTACTGAAAACTGTATTAGTAACTCCGCTTTAGTGGCACCATCATCGGTAACATTTCCATCGCTATTGCACAGTGACGGTATTGACTGTTTTTTACCACTGGTATACTTTACATACGACCAGAACCTTAATGGGTTTTCAACATAATTTGAGACAACATTTTATTGTGGAAACTATTAAAAGAATCTCGCACTGACGTCCGCATAAATTTCGAGTTTACGTGAAACTTATCCAGTCTTGGGGATTTTGCGTTCTTTTCAATTTGGCATGCTTTTTTCGTTGATTCTGCAACAGTGTTCTGACGAGTTTTGTGTACCATGGTGGATCAGTCCCGTCTCTTATTAACTTATGCGGTATGAATCTATCTATTGCTGTCGATACTATATCTTTGAATTGGAACAATATCTGGTCTACACTTACATAATTAGATTGGAAGGAATGGAGACTCTCTCTTAGAAAAGCATCAAGTGAATTTTTATCTGCTGTTTTAAATAATTATATTTAGTGTTTATTTTATTAGTTTTGGTTGATATGGTTTTGAGCCTCGTTACAATGACCTTGTGTTCACTAATCCCTGTATCCGTCATGACGCTCTCCATTAGATCAGGATTATTTGTGGCTAAGAGGTCAAATGTGTTTTTGCAACCATTTACAATTCGTGTGGGCATATGTACTAATTGTTCATAGTAATTCTCAGAGAAACCATTTTGTATAATTTCGGAAGATGTTTTCCGTCTACCACCGGCTTTGAATATGTATTTTCACTGGAAATCGAGGGTTGATTAATGTCTCCACCAATTATAACTACACTCCTGGAAATTGAAATAAGAACACCGTGAATTCATTGTCCCAGGAAGGGGAAACTTTATTGACACATTCCTGGGGTCAGATACATCACATGATCACACTGACAGAACCACAGGCACATAGACACAGGCAACAGAGCATGCACAATGTCGGCACTAGTACAGTGTATACCCACCTTTCGCAGCAATGCAGGCTGCTATTCTCCCATGGAGACGATCGTAGAGATGCTGGATGTAGTCCTGTGGAACGGCTTGCCATGCCATTTCCACCTGGCGCCTCAGTTGGACCAGCGTTCGTGCTGGACGTGCAGACCGCGTGAGACGACGCTTCATCCAGTCCCAAACATGCTCAATGGGGGACAGATCCGGAGATCTTGCTGGCCAGGGTAGTTGACTTACACCTTCTAGAGCACGTTGGGTGGCACAGGATACATGTGGACGTGCATTGTCCTGTTGGAGCAGCAAGTTCCCTTGCCGGTCTAGGAATGGTAGAACGATGGGTTCGATGACGGTTTGGATGTACCGTGCACTATTCAGTGTCCCGTCGACGATCACCAGTGGTGTACGGCCAGTGTAGGAGATCGCTCCCCACACCATGATGCCGGGTGTTGGCCCTGTGTGCCTCGGTCTTATGCAGTCCTGATTGTGGCGCTCACCTGCACGGCGCCAAACACGCATACGACCATCATTGGCACCAAGGCAGAAGCGACTCTCATCGCTGAAGACGACACGTCTCCATTCGCCCCTCCATTTACGCCTGTCGCGACACCACTGGAGGCGGGCTGCACGATGTTGGGGCGTGAGCGGAAGACGGCCTAACGGTGTGCGGGACCGTAGCCCAGCTTCATGGAGACGGTTGCGAATGGTCCTCGCCGATACCCCAGGAGCAACAGTGTCCCTAATTTGCTGGGAAGTGGCGGTGCGGTCCCCTACGGCACTGCATAGGATCCTACGGTCTTGGCGTGCATCCGTGCGTCGCTGCGGTCCGGTCCCAGGTCGACGGGCACGTGCACCTTCCGCCGACCACTGGCGACAACATCGATGTACTGTGGAGACCTCACGCCCCACGTGTTGAGCAATTCGGCGGTACGTCCACCCGGCCTCCCGCATGCCCACTATACGCCCTCGCTCAAAGTCCGTCAACTGCACATACGGTTCACGTCCACGCTGTCGCGGCATACTACCAGTGTTAAAGACTGCGATGGAGCTCCGTATGCCACGGCAAACTGGCTGACACTGACGGCGGCGGTGCACAAATGCTGCGCAGCTAGCGCCATTCGACGGCCAACACCGCGGTTCCTGGTGTGTCCGCTGTGCCGTGCGTGTGATCATTGCTTGTACAGCCCTCTCGCAGTGTCCGGAGCAAGTATGGTGGCTCTGACACACCGGTGTCAATGTGTTCTTTTTTCCATTTCCAGGAGTGTATATGAGTGGGTTACTTATTTGTAATGAGATTCAAGTTTTCTCTGAAGCGTTCAGCTATTATATAATCTGAGTCGGGGGTTCGGTAGAAGGAACCAATTATTATTTTGGTACGTCTGTCGAGTATAACCGCTACCCATAGTAATCCGCAGGAACTATCTATTTCCACTTCACTACAAGATAAACTACTACCAACAGACACAAGCACACCACCACCTACTTTATTTAATCTAACCTTTCTGAACACGGTTTGCGCCTCTGTAAAAATTTCGGTAGATATTATCTTCGGCTTTAGCCAGCTTTCTGTTCCTATAAAGATTTCAGCTTCAGTTCATTCTATCAGCGCTTGAAGCTCTGCTACTTTTCCAACACAGCGACGACAATTTACAACTGCAATACCGACTTTTACTTGATAGATTCTCGTCGTTCCTTTGCCCTGTACCCTTTGAGACTGGAGTCCTTTTTGATCTTGCCCAAGACTGACTAACCTAAAAAACCGTCCAGTCCACGCCACACAGCCCCTGCTACCCGTGTAGCCACCTTCTGTGTGTAGTGGTCAGTTGCCCGAAACCCTACCACTCCATGGCGCAAGTCGAGTAATCTGCAGCCTACACGGTCGTATAAACGTCTGAGCCTCTGATTCAGGCCCTCCACTCGGCTCTGTAGCACACGTCCGCAACCGGTCCGGTCGACGACGCTGCAGACGTTGAGATCTGCCTTCATCTCGGTAGCAAGACTGGCAGTCTTCACCAACTCATATAGCCTCCGGAAACCAGAGACATTCTCTTCCGATCCATAGCGAAGCACATCATTAGTGCCGACATGAGCCACCACCTGCTGTTGGCTGCACCCTGTACCCTTCATGGCATCCGGAAGGCCCCTTTCCACATATTGGATGAATCCCCCAGGTATGCACATGGAGTGCACATTGGCTTTCTTCCTGTTCTTAGCTGCCATATCCCTAAGGGGCTCCATCACCCGCCTAACATTGGAGCTCCCAATGAAAAGAAATCCCACCCTCTGTGCTTGTCCGGACCACTCAGGAAGGCCGGCCACTGCCGCAACAGGCGAGGCCACCTTTGCTGGTTCAGAAGTACTTTCAGCAGTGGGCAGCACCTCAAACCTGTTATGGAGGCGTAAGGGTACAGCCTTGCGGCCAGCACCAATTTTCAACTTCCACCCACGAATTCGTGACCCCGCCACAGTTCGCCAATCACCGTCAGGCAAGTGTTGATCGGCTGGGACTCCGAATCCGAGGGCGCGGTGGCCACATAGAACCCAGGTGATTCTACAGGTTCCAGAGGCGCCAAAGCGCTCGCTTCGGGTGTCCCAATGTCACCGCGGCCAAGGTCAACAGCCTGGAGCCTGTCGACCACGGCGAACACAGCTTCCAGCTGTTGACGGGCGGTGGCGAATTCCCCCTGAATCCGTACACAACAGGTTCAGTCCCTGTCCATCCTTAACAACTTTTTCCTCTCTTGTAACTCACAAGCCGTTCAAAACAAACAGATGACTAATGACTAGGCGAATTTTCACTATACGGGTACTAAAACGCGACGCTACAACTGTCAAATACTATAATACGTCCGAAATTAATGAATTAAACTATGCAAGTACCTTAAAAAACGCAAAGAAATTAAGAATGAAACTATGAAACAAATAAGTGAGCGCAGAGTACGACTTGCTGCTGGCTGCTGCTTATCCCACGACGGCAGGGAGCTCACTCTTCCACCACAAGGGTGTGGCCGCCTGGTACAACATTTCGGTTGATTGGTTTCGAGTCCTCTGTCGAGACCTTCGGTTCTGCGCCTGTACTTTTTTGAACAGTCTTAGGAGGAGTGTCATTAAGAAATTTTACAGCCATGTGAAGACAGCGAAAGATTTCTCTATGTCTCACAAAGCTATGTAAGTCCTTTCTTACGAAAATGAATCATTACCAATATGGTGCAGACTGCCAACCATATTCGTAATTTCGTGTTGTGTTATATATTTCATGCATTGTTTAAAGGTATAGATCTCTAAATGATTCGTTCATTTCACCAGTAGTGAGGTAAAGTGAAGGTGCTTTGTTCTTTTACAATTTAGCTACAGCTTTTCGTTGTTATTTTAAGACGTTCGGCTCCTCCTGAGATGGAATATCTGCAAGGTCAGGTTTCCCATTGTTATACACATACAATTTGTTGTAGTACGCCTGAAGAGACTTGTTGGTTTATTTCATAGAACAGGCATCAGATTTCATTGCAAACTCGGTATTTCCTAATTCTGTCGCTTATTTCACTGATGTAATTATTCTTGCCTCTTCGGCTACTTCTTTGTATCAACTGGATAACTTACGGTACTTTTTAATCCCTACAGTAGTTTCAACATCGGTACTTATCTGTCCTCAATGGATTTGTATGGCCTGTTTAGTAACCCAGTCGTTTTTATTCTTCACTTTTCCTTTCCATCCTCTGATCCCCTCCTGTCCATCTCCATCTCCTCTCTTCTTCTCCTCTGTTGTTGCTTTATACATCGCCCATTCTCTTTCCTGAATTTGTCTGCTCGACGTTCTTCTTTCTGTCTGTCTACTACTGCATGCTCTTTCTTACCAATCACCCACTTCCACTCTCTGTCTATATCTTTCTTTTCCCCTCTCTGCCTCTCTCCTGTATCACCTTCACAATACGTAGAGCATGTAATTTTTATCCACACAATACTTCTCTCCAGACAATCAGTGTTACTAAATATTTAGATCACCATCAGCTAGAATTTAATCTCCTATCTATTCTACAGTCTATCAGTATCAGCGATGTAATATGCCATCTCCGGTCCCTCTACACTCTACTCTTCCTCCCCTCCCCCCTCTGTGTTACCATACAATCTTCTTCACTCTCTCTGTCCATTTTCTTCTCCAACCTTTCACTGTCATCTTCTCCTAACTCATGTCCGTCCATCATCATTGTCTGAAGGCGTGATAATGGTGTGTAATATCCCTGAAACAGGGAAACGCCACATAAGTTGCAGATGAAAGTACAGCTGAATCGAGCCAGTGTTCTGTAATAAAACACTCACACACACACACAAATAGTGTGCTGAAGCCTTCGATCGAATCCGACCAATCCCACTCTCCGACGACACAGGTAGCAAAGTAGCAGAAAGGGGTTCATTAAATTTCTTTTACTTCAGGTCTATGTTCACAAGCATGTAGGTCCTCAGATTACCGGTTCCAAGCAGCAATGACAATTTTCTGATCTGTTTTATAGGAACATGCCCTAATATACTGTATTTATAATCAGTTACTAACAGGCACAGATATCTAAGACGTTGAATGAAGTTTCAACCATTCAGATAGTTACCTATTAAGTTACACATTATTTATAAAGTGTTTGCTCTTCCTCTCTTTTGCTGATTCGATTGGACTAAAGTGTTAATTTAATTGTAAACCACTTCATCGCATCTCGTGCAGTCAGGCAAAATGACATTCTTGACGGCGATTTCCCCAACAAAGTGAGGCGCTCAGGTCGGTGGTCCTCACAGAGGAAATAAAACGACGCGCACCTCTTTCAGCATTTCTTTCACCCTTCGTTCTACAAACCTTGTAACAGCATCAAAACTGAGCAATACTGCATCAGAACTTACCTCAGTTATCTACACAACAAAGGTACGCAATTAACGCTTCATGACGGGTCACAGGAGCACAATGGCAAAAGAGTTCCATTAGGACACTGTCTAGCAAATGTCTGCTGTATTATGCATTGTTTTCACCACACATTGCTCGATCATAGGACTACTAAATCACTTAGCTCTTTACGTTGATCCCTCGAATCATAGTAAGCGTGAAATATCTGAGTGTGAAATGCCCACGTTTTCGAATAATTCCCATATAGCTGTTATGTATTAAAAGTATTGTACTAGTACAAGGTACGATAGCAACATTTCTGCAAATCGTTTTGGTTTCAGCGTTAATATTGATTTTTAATCAGATTTATGTTCCAAATAACCATGCGTATGACTTGTGAAATTAATTTCTGAAATGGGAGGAGAAATGTGACTTCTTAAATGGTATGTTTCTTGCACGGATACTGCCTTCAGAAATAACTTGTCAGGGCAAAAACTAACATCTGCTGACAGATTTTTGTCAGCCTAAGGAGTCTGATGCCCGACCGGCTAGCCGCGCGGTCTAACACCCTGCTTCCCGAGTGGGAAGGCGTGACAGTCTCAGACACGAATCCGCCCGGTGGACTAGTTCCGAGGTCCGGTGTGCGGGCCAGCCCGTGGATGGTTTTTAAGGCGGTTTTCCATATACCTCTGCGAACACGGGCCGGTTCCCCTTAATCCGCCTAAGTTACATTATGTTAGCGATTGAAGCGCAAATACTGTCTCCACATAAGCGTACTCCATAATTACTCTACTATGCAATCATTTGACGTTAGACTGTTCTGGTATGAGACGTTCCCGTAAAGAGGGTAGGGGGGTGACCGCTGGGGGCCGAACAGCACGATAACCGTGGGTTCGGTGTGGGGTGGTGATGAAGTGGGTAGTCTGCTTTGGCCTGTTGAGGGGTTGTGAACTACGGAGGGCTACGGCGGAGACGAAGCCTCTCCATCGTTTCTAGATCAACGGTTTAATACACAATACACACAAGTAGTCTGATGTGACCAAGATAACGTAGCAGCTATAAAAGCTATCCAAGAGGCACTTGAAGTCGTGAAATGACTCATGTATGTTTATTGGAAAATATTAAAATCCAAGTTTCTTAGTAATCCTTATTTAACTACATCTCTTGGATGAAAAGTAGCACACATCACTTTGACAGGTGAGTAACGTCAGAGGAAGTTTGAGGAAAACTGTTCAGAGGATAGGCCCCCAATCATCCATATCTTTGCTCACTTTTTTCTTTCACTGCATAGATCTTCAAAATAATTATTTAATATATTAATCCGAACCGATGTTTTTCTTAATTATTAATAAAACTTAGGAAAAACGAGAGTTTTTCGAAACAGCAGATTGTAAACGATCATGTTTCACACGGTTATCTGAATGTATATTAATACAATATACAGTGAATGAACTGTAAGAGCAGTTATCTACAATAATAATAAAGCTGTAAAACCATAGTTTCTTTCTCATTGTTTGAACACGCTAATGTCCCAAACTGCTAGACGAATTTTCAAGGCGTTTCCACAGGTACCTTAGGAATATCTTATGGCAACTTATAAGCTTTCTTTTATCAAAATAGTGTATATTATAGTTTCACCTGAAACCATGTTGACTATATTTTTGTCTCTTTGTTCACACTTATCTTCAAAAGTTTCTGACGATTATTCTTGGGATTGTCGCATGTAAGTTAAGTATATCTGAGCAACTTAGAGTCTTCATTTTATCAAAATGAGGTCACAGAAAGAAAGAGATCTCGCCATTTAAGCTTTATCGAAACCCGTAGTTTCTGTCTGTCTGTTTGAGCACACTGACCTCTGGAACTACTTGACGGACTTTCATGGGGCCTTCATTGGGTGCTTGAGCGTAGTTTCGTCAACGTACAGTCTTTATTTCACCTAAATCGGATCACGAAAACAAAATTTAATAAAGTTAAATAAATGCAAAAGCGTATTTGTTATCCTTTCACGACCAAACCGCGGAACAAGTTTTGATGAAATTTCATATAGATAGGTAGAACATTAGCTGCTTTAGGCAGATATTTATTTGAATTGCAGAATATTACGCGAAATAGGGAAACGACTTTATTCCTTGGAAACGTTATTAATATTTTGACATTTAATCTGTCATATTTCTGAAAATACTTTTATTAACTTATATGTTCTACATAACACGATTCAACGTAATGAATAGAGTGCTTCTGTCATATTTCTGAAAATACTTTTATTAACTTATATGTTCTACATAACACGATTCAACGTAATGAATAGAGTGCTTATACAGTCCTTAACGTTTCGAAACCGTACTTCGTGACTACAAAAGAATTGTTCGAAACTGAGTCTGTTAAATCGTTGAACCACCTTTCATGAAATCTGGAATGGAGATAGTTTGAACCCCAAGGAAGAACATAGACTATTTTACAAATCACTAAAAAATCGTCGCTCAATGGCGTGGTGTAGCGGGTGGAACACATTGTGTTACATCAGTGAACGTATATTATGGTAAAAGGTTATTAAATTTATTGTAAAATGCACACACCGCATGCTGAATAGGTACTTCAGTAGCACGATGCACAGATGTAAACGCCTGGTCCCGCCCGTCCGCATGCATTGCTCGGCAGCAGCGCTTTAAGCGGGTCACGTCGTGGTGTATTGTAATAGCTAGGGGGGGGGGGGGGGGCATCTATGGATCGTGTTATACCTATCCTAACAGGTAAACAAGTGAATGGAAGTAGCTTACGTGCTTATAATCGCTAATAACAAAACTTCTGATATTTGAGTGCAGCCGCCGCTAATAGTTAAAAAGGAATGAAATAGCACTAAGAAAAAGATTGAATCAAACAAATAGAATGAAATTTAACTCGACCGAATGTGTAATAGTAAGAACAGATGATATAACAAGTAAAGCAACCCCAGAATGGCATGACATAGAAGAAGAACCGAAACAGAAGATTGACCAGGTTAAAGTGAGAATTTATGGAGTTCCGTCAGGACCAAGAACGGCAGCAAAAGGAGGCCATCCAAAGTTATTGGGAGATCTTCATGAAGTCACTGGTGGGAGAAGGGGGGGGGGGGTTTCTGCTAGATAACTATTTTAGTCGTTCCGGTATTTACCCCACACAGGGCGTCGCTTTTACGCTCCATCAGTAGTAAGTAGGCGCTTTAAAAATATGTAAGAGGAAATTTTTGTTTCGTGAACCTAAGTGTCTGCCACATTTCCTAATTACCGGTATCAACGGGTGTTGTGTAAATTAGGCCACAGTAGCAAGTAGAATTCGTAAGCTAGGATACTGGCACCGGCGTTAGACGGTGAGCCTCTTTACAGCTGATAAGGAGTTGCGTCATTCCAATACAGTACTATGCAATACGAAAAAAAAAATGGCTCTGAGCACTATGGGACTTAACATCTATTGTAATCAGTCCCCTAGAACTCAGAACTACTTAAACCTAACTTACCTAAGGACATCACACAACACCCAGAAAATCCCAGACCCCGCCGGGAATCGAACCCGGGAACTCGGGCGTGGGAACCGAGAACGCTATCTATGCAATACGTTTACCATTAAAAACCGAACAGTGGTAGAAAAACAAAACAAAAGTACAAAGGATATGCAGAGCTAGCAGCTTCGACAGACATAGTTCTATCGAACTAAACAATTATTTATCGTATTCAGTACTGCCGCCAGTCAGTAAGAACATTTACGATGTCGTTTCCCTAAACGTTACAATCGACAAAATCTGTGTGTGGCAATTCAAAAGTAAATTAGTAAATACTAATAAGCAAATCAACCAAACGCTGATTTTCTTTTGTTACTCATTTCATCATTTGGAGAACATAGTTATAATTTGAGAGAAACTTTATAGAGAGTACAAATAAAATATCGAAAAATGGCGACCTCATTGAAACACTGTTGTATGTAGGTTTAAACATAATTCTTTAGGGTATCATTTTGCAGTCTTCTTTAAAATCATAGAAGGTAAAAATTACATCACCACATAAACTACAAAGACGAGGGGAGCAGCTATCTTCCTATTTGCTGGTGATTAATTTTTCCTTCAAATCAAAAGTGAAATTATTACTCGTTGCAGTCCCTTTTTAGATCAGTGTGCTTTCGACTACCTGTCAGTGCATTCGAACCAAGTTGAGCCGCTCTATAAATTCGTGAAATAATCACCAATTAATGTCATAGCGCTTTCATTGGATTGAAAATGAGTATCAGACACAGTCTTTCTCTTATTGATGGTACAAGTGAAAATAACACACCGCCGTATTTGGTGAACGGGATGGATAATCAAAACACTTGCCTTCAGTTCCCCCACTTTTCAAATTGAAATTATAGTTAACCGTCTCAATGGGAAATAATTAATTCCTTTGAATCCATATTTAGTTATACAATTGGTCCAGACCTCATGTGTGGTATTTACCGACTACTCTTTCTTTATTTGGCATCTCGGAAAATAACGCTCTCACATTCAATTCCACACTGATACGGCCAGTGGCTTCCCGCATCTGCTTTACGACTGTTTCGTTTGTGGCGCGAAACTATCGAACATCTCATTCCCACGGTAACAGCTCTATTCATATGTACAGGATGATTCAAAAGTAACTGTACACACTTCGTGGGTGTTAATGTACGCATGAAAATAAGAGGAAAACGTCAAATAAAGTTTTGTATGAAATTGTTTTATTTCAAAATTACACAGTAAAGCAGAGAACACGAGTGCAACAGAAACAATACAAAATTAATTCTGTTCAGAAAGCAGCGACAAGCATGGACCCGAAATTTGACTCCACTACGTATTGTACGTTTATCCCAGGACATGCTCAAAATGAGGTCCATATTTCAGACAAATTGTCAATAATATGACAAGAAACTCTCTACGGTATACTCTCGTATAGCAGAGATTACTTACTTGACTACATAATGGGGGGCAAAAAATATGCAAGACAGCAGCAACAGCGTGGTCAATGCTTAGGCGGTTCTCACACTGTGTACATTTCATGAAAGCAGGTTGGTAGCAATTCTCATGGGAATAATCTTCCGTCAAACATTCTTCGAAACTGTGATCGTAGGCTGTTTGGAATACACCGTGAAACTATTTCGTGTAGCTGCATTGCAAAAATGCAAATTTTATCAAGTTGGAGAATCTTGCCGCCGTAAACTGGAAATCACAAACGACTGAAAGCGTAAGATGTAGTCCTTGTGCAATATGTTAATATCATTGTCAGAAGATACCGTAATTATATCTATGATTAACTCCACAAACTTTTTATACAGACAGTAGAAGAAATGTCGGCAGGTTAAAAAATGCCTTTGAACCTCGCTGGAATCACTTTCTTGATGAATTCAGCGCCTTCAGGAAATATGTAATTGTACAGTTCGCCATCTCTATTGACTCCACAGGAGCCAAAATAAAGAAGGATTTTAGTTTTCTCTTGTATATGTGGCCACATTACTTGTTCTGGGAAGGTTTTAAGTCCCTCTTCGTCATATTTGCCGATTTGCAGGCAAATTTATATTCATATTTGTATAAAAATGGCCGGTGGGCTACAATACATCGACACAAAATGGGGTAGCAGCGTACAATCCATCACGACCCCAGGTAGTGTGTGGTTGCCCCTATGGATCCAACCCTACCAAAGACATGCCTCCTTCCCTTCGCTGCGAGAGTCCGTTCAGATAGTAAGTCCTTATTAAATCTTGACTGGTCGGTATTAATTATTTCATGTGGTGGCAGATGTTTCTCTTCAGTTTATCGAATGTCGCAGTCCCCTTAAACCAATAACTCGCTAACTTTGTGGTTTATTTTGTTACAAACAGTCTTATGTTACATTTAAATTTACTTACCCACAAGTTGGAAGCTTTTAACTTCCGTGAATGATGGTCAATTCTCTTTTTATTTTCAGTGCCGAAAGTCTCAATGTGGGGTCACGTATTATTGCATTTTTCTGTCTCTTTGCTATAAAATGATCTCATAATCCACGATCTCGCTTATCCTGTAGAAATTTTGGGATTGGTAATGAATTGATTCAGTCTGTTCTCAGAGTTCTGTAGCACAGTTTTGCTCTTTATTTCCTTATCTGTGCCAATGCTACTGTAATTTTCAGATGTGGTGTTTTATCGGTTGCTAGACCAGGACCACACAGACAATGAGAATCAGAATTTCTATCTTTATCCCATGGTTGCTTTGTCTATATCTTGTAGGCATCAGCCAGATATCCCTTCATTTGCTTTCTTGGAGGTGACAGCTGATAAGACGAACCACTGTTTCCCTAACACTCCTCCACTGGTGACACTGCTTCATCCCTCACTGCCATGGCAGTATCATTTTCTTCATCCGATGCCTCTTCATATAGTAAGAGTGTAGTAACCTCTGCTATTACAGCATCCCGTTCTGTCAACTCTTGCTACATTTGTTCATAAATAGCACGGTAAGAACCTATAGGTACATCTTCTGCAATGCCACCAGGAGTTTTCCAACTATTGCCTATCTCAGTGTCGAGGTGAAATACTAACACTGAAAATACGCTTACACACCACAAAGATAATATAATCTACTATAATATCAAACACCAACCTATCTGACGTATTGTGACCACTGAGCTCCTAGCAGAGCGATATATATGTGGCAGGCTTTAGTAGCAAGGGAAAACCTATTACTACCCAACATATGCCTCGCTCTCCTGTCAATACGGTTGCAGCACAGCAGTTAAGACTTTACGAATAGTTTTTCTTGGAAATTCATATTTCACGAAGGCTCGATGGGTAATTTGTATTTTCTTTGAAGGAACATTTAATAGTCAAGATCGAATTCAGCACTATTTATTCCTGATAACCGTTTTCAGGAGTTAAGACTGTCCTATTCTCGTATTCAAAACACTCATTATTATAGGTTCTGATTTTAACTGTATTGTTTTTATTTGTGACAAACCTATATTTATTGCTAACAAACCTGTGTGGATTGAGCTACGTATTATCCATTATTATGACATCATGGCATTTGTGATACAGTCATAATGCAAAAAGGACGTATAACAACAAGGTTAGAGAATGCGTTCTTCGATGTTAAGTTTCTTCGACTGAATTTTCTCATTTTGAGAGTATGGAAGAAGTGATATGTTTTACTTGCAAAAAACATTCAACAGCCAAGGTCGAATCAAATATTTTTTAAGACAACCGGTTTCGACAGACTTCGCAATCATCTTCAGGTCTTAAAAATCTTTTTGTTGTAAAACATGTTCATATTAAGTTGAAACCCTTGCTGATTTTTATCCACTTGACAACTTGACGTGAGATTTCAACGTAAAATGAACACGTTAAAAAGAAAGATTTTTAAGAGATGATGGAAAAGTCTGCCGAAACCAGTTGTCTCAGATAAAGAAACATTTTATCCAAACTAGACTGTTGAAGTTTTTTCAGTAAAAGTTTCTTCAAAGCGGAGGGAAACACTCGCGCACAGGTGGCGCCTCCTATCGCCGACTGCAACACCGCCAGACGATGAGAATGGCACCTGAAGCGGGGCGTGCTAAGTTCTCGGCGATAACGAGCCGCGTTGTATTAATTGTTGTTTCTGGCTTGCTGCTCGGGACTGTTTTGATGGCAGCTGGCTCGCAGACGCCTGAGCAGGAAGTGGGCAGCGCCTACATCTCAGGCCACTTTGAGGCACACGAGTCTGAGTGGGGTTGCAGACCAGTCGGAGAGGAGGCGCAGGTACATCACTTCTTTCTTGTCATGGAGATGGAGTAGCAATCCTTTTTGTAGCCGAAGAGCGTGCAATTATTTTTTGGTTTACACTAATGAGTCAATAGATTACCTCCACCTCCTCAATATCATGCTGGTCCACATCTGGGACGCAACATAGCTACGACTTTGCCTGGCAACGATTCGACAAGTCCTTGGTACATTTCGTCACGTATATGGCACCACAAGTCAATGCACACAGGTCGGCGTTATGTGTGTTCAATGCAGACATCGGACAGCGATCTTTATGTGCTCTACTGGATTAAGATGTTATTAATTTGACATCAACATCAGATCAATATCATGCTCCTCAAACCATTGCGGAACGATTCAGGCTCTGTGACATGGACAGCTATGAAGATGATGGGTGCTATAGTGTGTCTGTTGTGATCGGAGCATACTCCTAGAATTCACAGAACCAAAGTCTGGCTGTCAGAGAATGAGGAACCACCCCAAATGAACATGAAAATTAACTTAAAATAACGGCAGTATTCTGCAATAGAAAATTTCTTATTTAAATGAATATTAATAAGTGTAGCCCAGTTACGTATGAGACAAATAGGTACAACACCACCCACATAGATGCATTAATGGGAGAAGGAATCTTCTAGCTATAAATGGAGACAAAGAGACACTACAAAAATAGGTTTATTGACTTTGAATATGAAAGTCACCCACTGATATCCACAAAAGAACCATTAATAATAGGACAAGGGAATACAAAGCAAAGTATAACTTCGGAACATGTGGTTATGGAGGTTATAGTACAGTTACGTTAATACTTCGCGGACACAGCCAGTGACTGCGTATTGTTGTTAAAGTAGAGAGTTCACGGAAAGATAGGATCGTACATTATCCGAAAGCCAAAAATCTGCATTGAAATTAACACAACTTTAAGCTTGCATAATCGGCTCCTAAAGAGAACTACATACATTTGTTCCTAAGCTGCTTCGGATCCCCAACTATGTGCCATCTTACACATTGTGCAGTGCGAAAATAAACAGACTGGTGGCGGTATTGCCTGGAATATGTGATTTCAGCTCTCCTCTTGCATTTAATGCTTAAGTACAGCCATCTTTCCAGCAGTAGCAAGGCTCGTTTGATTCATCATCTCTCCTGTTGTAACCTGAGGTTTTTGTATTCTAGAAAATCCTAAACAGGATGGTATTTTATAAAAGTCTAAAGCAAAGTGTCATCACTGTAGGAGGACCTAATGTCAAATGATTACTTTCCAACAACCTGACAAGCAGTCCGTTTTCCAAGACCCATCCGAAACTCGGCTGTCTTGCTGCAAGAAATGGAACTTGTCGCCATTGGACATTGAGTTCCAGAATTCTGACGACTGAACATAAACGACTTTGTATGTAGACACAGCGGAAAATTGCGGGCATTGTCGAGAATGATAGCTCGAGCCAATCAGGACGCTCTGTTCTGAAGTTTAAGTTTGACGTCATTGTGAGGCATGGGTACCGTACACTCACACGGCTTGAGAAAAGCCACACCTGCCTAGAAATCTTTTATTTGGCTGAAAGGGCTCCTGAGAGAAATTTCATGTTTCTCTCGAGAAAGGAATGCGGGTCCTGCAGCCCTCCTCAATACAAACTGATGGAAAGCCAAGGCCATCTTCGCTGTCTGTGGACGTGGGCTTGCCCAGAGTACAACAATTTTATAGTGGCAAATTGCTTTCGCCCCTCCATCTTCTGAGCTTACAGGTCTACGAAACCTCTAACAAAAATAAATAAATAAATAAATAAAATTATACAGTGAAGTGAAAACAGCCATTGCCAATACTAATCCAGTTCTGCAATTACCAATTACAGAAGAACGCAACTGACTGTCTATTTCATTAAGGGAATTTGCATATTTTCCTCTGATGTATGTTAGTGAATACTTTGAAAGAAAATAGCTACTTTACAGTGTCACTGGCTTAATGAAAGACATCGGGAATTCAGTGATGCAGACAGTCCCTGGATTGCTGCCACAGGTCCCATGGAAACGAAGGTGAAAAATAGCATGAAATTATTTCCATTGGTCAGCATCCGTTGGGTACATTCCAAGTGGGCATTCCTCTAAATAATGGTGTTTATGAACCGAACCGTCTATGTGGTATAAGAGAGAACCTGATTCATGCAATCAGGCCTAGTTTTGATGATCCACAGTGCTCTGAGATCATAACTGACGCTGTTGTTTAGCCAGTATGGGAAAATATAAGAGACGTTTATTCCGATTGACATCAATGTGCACTAAACAGTGTGTTCCAAAACATTTGTGCCAGCAACAGCCTTATAGCCCATCGTTAAATCTTTCACCGATCGCCCCTTCGTTAGCATCACACATCAAATGCTTCCTGTTTCAACCTTTCCAGTTTTCAAACAGTTCATGTTCCACATTCAAAAATCTGTTCTTCAAACGTACAGTTGCTAAAACTTTTTCCTCATGTGTACATCAGTATTAATTAGTAGTAAGCTCTTTTAACGATGATATCTTCCTCCACCTGTCACATTTAGTACTAGCACTTAGTCTGTTTCGACCGCCCCGTGAAATCTTAATTAAAAAATAAGATACATACTTCACTTCTCCTTTAGTCTCGTTCTCAAATGAAATGTTAAGGAAGTTATCCTTCCTCACCTACTGTTCATCACATTAATCTTTACTTTGCTTAATCGTAAGACGTTGGCCATTTGTGTCAACAGGCCCTGTAAATGTTTCTTACATTTAGACATTTAGCTAGAAAGGCTATGTAGTTGGAGAACCTTAGCATTGCTTTATAATTAATATAAAAAACAGCTACCAGCCACATGTATGGTTTAAAAAGGTTTATTATCTTCAGACCATGACCGGTTTCGGATTTTCCTTTACAAATCCATCTTCAGATGGCAGATTACACGCTTTCTTAGTTGGACCTAGTTTTGTTTGTGTTATTCGTTTGCTGCAGAGCTGTGTAGTTCTGAATGACGAAATATTCGTGCGTTTATGTTTTCGAACGCAAGTTTCATACACTTTTCAATATGCACTATGTGAGTGCTATTGCAGTCAATGGGCGTCACTTTTAACCTCATCGTTTTAATTACACACGCAGCACACACGAATAACGTTTACAATGTAATGTGAAGCTGGGCCACGTTTTGTAAACGTTATTCGTGTGTGCTGCGTGTGTAATTAAAATGATGAGGTTAAAAGTGACGCCCATTGACTGCAATAGCACTCACATAGTGCATATTGAAAAGTGTATGAAGCTTGCGTTCGAAAACATAAACGCACGAATATTTCGTCAGGCAGAACTACACAGCTCTGCAGCAAACGAATAACACAAACAAAACTAGGTCCAACTAAGAATGCGTGTAATCTGCCATCTGAAGATGGATTTGTAAAGGAAAATCCGAAACCGGTCATGGTCTGAAGATAATAAACCTTTTTAAACCATACATGTGGCTGGTAGCTGTTTTTTATATAAATTATAAACCTTAAGTACAACAGCCACGTTTCTCAATATGTCGTCTTTCGACAAAATAGCGCTTAGCATTGCTGTTCTTCTAGAACGTTTATGCATTTTCCTGAATTTTCTTTCACAACTATAACTGCTTCTTCGGTGATTGACGTCATTATGATCGTCTGTGGAAGGGAAGACTAGTTAAAAACCATATTAATGGGAATTAAATGGCTTCTCAACTTGGAAGATGCACTGAAACGTAAAGAGGCGGAAAAATTATTATCAGCAAGAAATAAATTTACGACAAATGTAACATGGAAATTGAACACCGCTTCATAGATTAAGTAGGAAATTTTGTAACCGCACAATTTAATGCTTCATGGATGATGCAAGGAGGTCATATGATATAGTCTAACATACGTTCAGGGTGCGTTTCTCGCAAAATGAAGTTTGCAAGTATGACATACAGGACATCATTTGTGAAAGAAATTTCTGGGGATGTACGTACACACTTTAGGAGTATAAGACAGTCGATCATAGGCTCTGGTAAACCGGAAACACAGACAATTAAAGGTTTGAGGAACAGTGCTACAGGAGTATGCCGAAAATTAATTGAAGATATAACGTAAGAAGTAAACTTATCCGCAGAATAAATAGTAAACAGTTAAAGGAAGAGGGAGATCATGTTGTTACAGCTTGTGGTTGGCTCTGAGCACTATGGGACTCAACTGCTGAGGTCATTAGTCCCCTAGAACTTAGAACTAGTTGAACCTAACTAACCTAAGGACATCACAAACATCCATGCCCGAGGCAGGATTCGAACCTGCGACCGTAGCGGTCCTGCGGTTCCAGACTGCAGCGCCTTTAACCGCACGGCCACTTCGGCCAGCTACAGCTTGTGTTAATAGTAGTGTTTCAGGGAGTAACTTACATGTCAATGTGACGAATATCAGAGGACGTAATTTCTAGAAATAAACCGAGATTAGAGTATAGACCTCAATTTGTCAATAACGTCGGCAGTAGGTGCTTTTCGGAAATGAAGGATTGGGAACTGTAAATGAAGTCATAGTAGGCACAGTCAACCCCCCTCCCACTCCACCCCTAAAACCACCTCCTCTCCTCCCCCCAGAACCCAGGAAAAAAGGCAATCTCATATTCAGCTGCCTCCGTTTTATTTTACTTGTCTGTACATTTTAGAGAGGTCGTTACGGAGAGGAAGTCCCTGCATCACGCTTGAAAATCTACCAACGAGAGTCTTTCTAACTTACATTTGCTTTCGACAAATTTTCACTACTGGAAAATAAATCTAAGTAAGCAATTTAATGTCGGCACGATACTAAAGCAAAACTCATTTGAAACAACCACATATAGTAGTTTAAGAAATAAGTACAGAGGACGTATATCGCTGATGAGGTTCAGTTACTTTTAGTCACGTTACGAGGAGCGATCAAATAAACTCATGCTCATAAATTATGGATAATACTGATACATGGTGAAACAACGCTCAGGTAGGCGGTTTGCGGGTTTAAATCACCCCGTGGTATGACCATGCGGTGCATTTGACCTGCGGTCGTTGCACGGTGGCGCTGGCAGCAGTTCACATATGCAGAGGTGTGTTGGCGCATGTCAGAGTACGGTGCTACGAGGAATTGTGCAGACGTTTTCAGACGTGCTAATGGTGACTGTGTGTTGAACATGGCTCAAAAAACACATATAGATGACGTTATGAGGGGTAGAATACTAGAACGAATGGAGGCTGGTCAAACACAGCAGGTCGTAGAACGGGCCCTCCGTGTACGACAAAGTGTGATCTCAAGATTATGGCAACGATTCCAGCAGATAGGAAACGTGTCCAGGCACTACAGTACGGGATGTGCACAGTGTACAACACCACTAGAACACCGATATCCCACCATCAGTGCCTGCAGACGGCCACGGAGTACTGCAGGTAGCCTTACTCGGGACATTACTGCAGCCACTGGAACAGTTGTATCCATGCACACGGTCTACAGACGACTGAACAGACGTGGTTTATTCGCGCAGAGACCTGCAAGGTGCATTCCACGGACCTTTGGTGACACAGTACATGGTCATTGGAACAATGGTCTCGGGTTATGTTCACGGACGAGTCCAGGTACAGTCTGAACAGTGGTTCTTGCTGGGTTTTCATCTGGCGTGAACCAGGAACCAGATAACAACCCCTTAATAGCCTTGAAGTTGACCTGTATTGAGGTCGTGGTTTGATAGTGTGGGGTGGAATTATGATTGGTGCACGTACGCCCTTGCATGTCTTTGACAGAGGAACTGTAACAGGTCAGGTGTATCTGGACGTCATTTTGCATCTGTATGTCCGCCTTTTCAGGGGTGCAATGGGTCCTACCTTCCTCCTAATGTATGATAACGCACGACCCCACCGAGCTGCCATCATGGAGGAGTACATTTAAATAGAAGATATCAGGCGAATGGAGTCGCCTGCCTGTTCTCCAGACCAAAACCCCACTGAGCACAACTGGGACGCATTGCTGCACGTCTTCAAACCCCAACGGCATTTCAGGAGCTCGACAGGCACTGGTGCAAGAATGGGAGGCTATAACCCAGCAGCTGCTTGACCACCCAGTCGAGAACATGCCTACCTGTTGTGCGGCCTGTAAACGTGTGCATGGTGATCATATCCCATATTTATGTCGGGGTACATATGCAGGAAACAGTGGCGTTTTGTAGCACATGTGTTTCGGGACTTTTTTCTCAGCTTATCACCAATACCGTGGACTTACAAATCTGTGTCGTGTGTGTTTCCCATGTGCCTATGCTATTAGCGTCAGTTTTGTGCATTGCCACGTTGTGTGGCACCACATTCTGCAATTATCCTTCATTTATGAGCAGGAGTGTAGTTTCCGTTCGAAGGCCGTACAGTCCAGTAGCAATACGCGAATCAGGGGAAGTCGGCGTGAGCATTGAGGTAGTCGTACACCGGAGCATCAGCTTCAAGATATCCATTTGATCACACACGGTGCCCTGCTGCGTGGAAAATTCCGTAACTCCCTGCTGAACACTAACGTCCAACCGAAGTCGTCGACCCTTTAAGTCCTTTTTCTAAGGGAACTAAGGTGTGATAATCGTATGGGGAGAGATCAGAACTTTATCTCCCAGTTGATTTGGCGTAACAACTGCGGTACGACATTTGCAGTATGTGGACTTGTGTTATCGTGAAGCAGCACAACAGTGATTTTCGACAGACGTGATGTTCCACGCGCGTTCTTCATTCTTAAGTGGATGTCTACCTACGCAATTCCTTCGGCATCCAGGAAAACAATAACAGTACGTTGGTCATGTTTGGACGCATTTAGCAGTAACGTCCTCATAGTTCATTTTTCCGAATTTACGGCGGGAGTGTCGGAAGGACATTAATACCACACCGATATCTTTCCTACAAATCGGTGCTTATATATTCGCAAGAGACTCGTACCCCGTTACATATACATTGCAGTAAAGCCCACGAATGGTAACTTTTTGAAACCCCGTCTTATTAATACGCCTAAAAAAGTGTCTCACTGATTTTAAAAGCACCACATCTAAGCAAAAGTAAGCACTTGTCACTGCGCCCTCAAATTCTCAGTTAAACACGTGAAATGGTTTTTACAATACATACCGCACAAAGATTCTGGCTCTGCATGACTTTTGCATACGTTCTAGTCCTCCTAAATTTTATTTTCACCTGCATTATACGATGGTCGTTCAAAGAGTAATGTCCCACTTTTTTTTTTTTTTTAAAAAAAAAGCCATTAATACACATAGACAAAAGTCCCTGTCGGTGCTTCACATTTGATGTTTCTTCTGTGCCCGGGCGAAGTTTCGAACCGTTCTGGCTGATGGCAGAGCCATAGTACAGCATCAAAGTGGCGTCTACATACTACTCATGTTACATTCATCGTGCTGTTATTGAATTCTTGGGTACAGGGAAAGAAACCGTTTTGAACATCCATAAACGTTTTTGTGCAGTGTAGGGCGATGCTGATTTGATATGAGTACAGTTGGACAATGCGTAAACAAAGTTACAGCCTCAGGAAATGCAGAAACAGAGCTCCATGATCAGCCAGGCTGGGGACGTCATGTCACAGCCACTGCTCCAGACATGCTGAATCGTGCGAATGGTATTATACGTGCCGGCCGCCACATCACAACTCAACAATTGATCATGTACGGGGAACATACTTTGAAGGTCACGAGAGTGTCAGTAATGCAGTGAAAACATGGCTACGCCTACAGGACAAGAGGTTTTACCAGCAGGGAATACATACGCTTCCGCAACGTTGGCGTACGGCCATTGAACGTGATAGAGACCACGTAGGAAAACAGGACATTGACAAGGCACGTTTATGTATACTGTCACCAAATAATGACCCTTAACAATGAATATCTTCTTACAAAAAAAGTCGGGCATTACCTACTGAACGTCCCTCGTAGCTTCTTCTACGCATAATCCTATATCAGAGCTTGGATTCCAGAAAGGTTATTTGACTGAGAATGCTATTTATACAAAAAGTCATCAAACAGCACTAGCTTTAAATAATAATACACTGCCTGCTGACATTTTTTGTTATCTTTTCAAGACACTTGGTGGTGTAGATCAAGATACTCTTATAGAAAAACTCACATTTTAAGGAACTGATGGCTTTACACACAGCTGGTTGGAATTACACTTGACAAACAGAAAGCCATAGGTCGTGATGAATGTCAGGAAGGTAGAATATTTTAGTGAATGTGGAAGAAAATCATAGAAGGAATCCCACAGGATTTAATTTTTAGTCCACTTCAGTTCTTTATATTAGTATATGCGAATGACCTTCCACTTAACACTCAGGAAGCAAAATTGGTACTTTTTGCAGATAATACTAGTGTTATAACAAGTCCCGTAAGAAAGACATGACAGAAAAGTTAGTAAATGATTTTTTCCACAGATGTATAAAGCATTTAACTGAAAGTGGACTCTCCATAAATGTAAAAAAAGAAAAGGAAAAAAAAACATGCTAATATTCAGTTCTGTAAGCCAATAGCGTCATACCAACAATTTATGTTATACCTGAGCAGGAATCAGTAAGTCAACATATTGATGAAAATATGAATTGAAAGAAGCGTATTACTGAGCTTCGCAAACAATTAAGTTCAGCGCCTTTTGCTCTTTTTGTAACTACTTGTATTGGAAACAAACGTATCAACCTCCTCAGGTATTTTTATATTTCCAGTGAATAATTTCTTACAGAATCATTTTCTGAAGTAGGTCACCACTTACAAAGAAAGTACTGAATGCACGAAAGCTAGGGTTAAGAATAACATGCGGTGCTCACTCATTGACGTCATGAGGCACCTCTATAAGGTGCTAGGCATTTAACTGCGCTATCAGAATAGATATATTCGCTAATGAAATTCGTCCTAAGTAATCCATCACAGTTCGTAAAGAGCTGTGATGTACATACCTACAACTCTAGAGGGAATAATATAACTGCTAAAGTTGTCAGTGGCTCAGAGAAGAGTTCAATATGTAGAAGACAAACTGTACATCCTGCTGGATTATACGAAAGTGTGTCGTAGGCTATAGGAAAACGGAAAATCAAAGTGCTGCAGAAGGATGTTGAATATTAATTAGACTGATAACACAAGAATTTTCCCAGCAGGATTGTCCAGGTAAGCTATGAAAGCTTACTTGGTGACAGGCCGTAAAAAAAATCGGACCGCTTCCGTTTCCTCGTCCTGTATTCCCCAGAAAAATGTGGTCAAAACATTTTCATTTCTTTTGGCATGGAACTTCTTTGTGTACTGACGCTGCTAGCCACGATTCCTTCTTCAGTGACAACGTCCTCATCTCGTAGTAACACTGGCACTCTACGTCGTCAACTAATATGTAATATATTCCAAAATCATTCTTCTCGTACTTATCCTCTGCAGCTCCCTCAGGTACCGTCGGAGTCCTCGACGCCGTAACATATTTCCTATTATCCTATTCCTTGTTCTTGTTAATATTTTTCATACGTTCCTCCCTTCGTCTATTCTGCGGAGAACCTACTCATTTACTAATCTTGTAAGTCCACCTTCTTTTCAACATCTTTCTATCGCACCACATCTCAAACTGTTCGCTTCTCTTAAATTCTGGTTTGCTCACAGTCCATGATTCACCTCCATGTAATGCTGTGCTCCACACGTGCATTCTCAGAAAATTCTTACGCAAATCAGTGCCAATTTTTGCACTAGTAGACTTCATTTGGTCATGAATCCCCCCCCCCCCTGCCTAAGCTTATCTGCTTTTTCCTTCGGTGTTTCTTCGTGTGTCTTGTGCTTCCAAAGTAGGAGAATCTTTAACCTCATTTCTGACATTTGTCATTAACCCTGTCTTCCATCACTTTACTCAAAATCCATTAATGTGCGCTCTTTGCAACTTTCATTTTGTTTAATAGGTTGTTCAGTTCTTCCTCACTTACACTGAGTGTAACAATGGCAATAATAAACATCCTCTCACCAAGAATTAGAATCTCACTCCTGAACCTTTCATTCTTCTAAGTCGAACAATTGTGGCGAAAGGCCACTTGCTAGCCTTATACATTTTCTACCACGGTCACTATGTTCTTGGCCTTTCTTTGTAATTGGGCTGCCTTTGTTCTTGTTTATTTTTTTGTACTAGCCACCTTTCATCGTACCTAACACCTATTTTTCTGTGAATTTGGAATATATTGCTACCTTTGGCATCGTCGAACACGCTTTATAGAGTGCCAAATTCTATCAGTTAAATTTGATTAAGACTTGCTTCGAATAGCGAGAGCAACGTCAGAAATGTCTCTCCAGTATATTACGAATGTCCTTCCTTTTTACAGCCGGGTTTGCAGGGGAGAAATGTCCTAATCGAAGAAAACCTCAGAATGGAAAGATACGCTGCTTAATGGACTTTTTAGAACAATTGTCAGCTTTTGGCGAATTGTAATAGGTAATAAACGTAACCAAATAATTCATTTCCAAGAATAAAATGTAAAGCAGTAGTTTAAAATAATGCGCATAGAAACGCAAGACCGCAGATCAATTTCACTAGTTTATACTCGTACTGTCATCATGCCTAAGACAGTATTTCGTTGGTATCAACACTGTCTGCGTACCAAGGCAAATAGTTGTTTCTTAGGTGTATTATATACTTGGTCTCTTTGCATGTTATTATGTGGTTTTTTAATTTTGTAACTTACTGATATTTTACTCTTTATGACCATGTGGTATTTCTTTCTTTGGTTTAGAACGAGGAATGTAACAACAAATATTTATGTAGTTGAGGACTGGAGTCTTGGAAAGGCACCTGAATATAGATTAATCGTAGACAGATGATAATGAATATATTTTAATTATTACCTTTATTTTATTATATATCTTTCCTCGCAGTTGTGCGACTGGATACCGATATTGTTAATATTAAAAATGATGCAGTATCCCCTAGCTTACATGTAATAACTAATTATAGTCTCCACTCATTGAGTTATAGCTAAACGGCGGGCGAGTAGGCGAATTTGTCTTCTGCGAAACTCAATATCTCCGTTCATTACCTGTGTCTTCGAAAACAGAGAGATAAAAGAAAGAATGAACCGATAAACAATTGTTATTATGGTCGGTGGTTTATGTGATAGCAAGTTGTATTGGCTCGTTGCTAATAGCGGCATATATTTAAAAATTATTATATTCGTAACCACGTTAGACCTAACAAATAAAAAAAGTGTTACATTTAGTATTGGCAGCTGAAAACGTGCCACAGTTTTTGTAGTAAAACGTAAGACAACTTATTTTGGTGCATCAAGTGTGTCGTCGTCGGACACACTGCGACCGTAGCGTGCCTCGAAATGCGCCCACCGTGTTTCGTAGCCACTGGTGCTGCTACAAGTTGGCTAGGGGGAGAGGAACCGGCGTACCGGGTTGCCTATACAGGCGGGCGCGTCGCGCCGCCGCGATCAATATTCACTGTCACAGATAACCGGCCGCCACTCCGATATTGCGGCACCCCTTCACAGTCACCGATGGCGGCATTATGGTGTTAACGCGGCCGTGTCAACGCCACCGACTCCCCTGCCACTACTCGACAGGCTAGAGGCCAAAAAAGGAAAAAAAAAAAATGTGCCTGGAGAGGGACTACTGCTGAACAAAGGCAAAAAGGGCGTTAAAATTCGCGTTATTACTGGACGTCAGCGAAGGAGACAGCATTCGTTATCTTAACGCTATTATTGACAGTTATATTGGCTGCATTTTCAGATTTTTTTGGCAACCATATTGAGGTGCAGGGTCATCTCTGCTCACCATCGGCCAAGTGCCTAGTGGAATATGGAAACCATATAATGTAAATGGTAAGCATTGCTTCAACGACCTCTTCACGACTACTCGGCAATTCACACTTATATGGCTGGCTGAGGGTTAATCGCACCACCTCCACACTATTTTTCCATTGTTCCCCTTTCGGACAGCGTGATAAATATAAACACATCAGTCTTTCCCTATGAACTCAGAATTCTGTTATTCCATTTTGATGATCATTACTTCTTACGTACGTTGGCGTCAATAACATATTTTCGCATTCAATTTGGTGGACAGCTCCCACTGTTAAAGTTTTGTGAACTACAATGTTCATGTAATTTTCGATTACATGTCCCCAGTTTACGCTACATACGACATTCAACGAGATTACCATTTCAGTTACTAGTAAAAAACTCTGAAGATCCATTCCGTTTATTTTCGACATTACATCAAATACTTGAGTAACTTCTCATGTTCGGGGCCCACAGTAAGGTCACCTAGAATTTATGACAGAATCAAGTTTGCCATCGACTTTAGAAATTATGTATTTAATTATTGTTATTTCGGCCTTTGGGTCACTATCAAGTGGTACTATGAAAGATACTTCACCATATCACAGAATTTGAAATCCTGTTATTTGACAATGACATGAATCTATGACACATGCTGAAGAAAAAATCTCTGCAATACCACTCGACCACGTTCCAAAGGCCGAAATTGCCTAAATGGTAAAAGTAAGATAAATAACACAGTCAACGGCGAACATGGTGTTCTTAAAAAGAAAATAAATCAACTAGTGTTCTAGTTACTATGGTTGTACATCTACATCTAAATCTACATCCACATATATACTCCGCAATCCACCATACGGTGCGTGGCGAAGGGTACCTCGTACCACAACTACCATCTCCTCTCCCTGTTCCACTCCCAAGCAGAACGAGGGAAAAATGACTGCCTATATGCCTCTGTACGAGCCCTAATCTCTCTTATCTTATCTTTGTGGTCTTTCCGCAAAATGTAAGCTGGCGGCAGTAAAATTGTACTGCAGCCAGCCTCAAAAACTGGTTCTCCAAATTTTCTCAGTAGCTATTCACGAAAAGAGCGCCTCCTTTCCTCTAAAGACTCCCACCCGACGTCCTGAAGCATTTCCGTAACAATCGCGTGATTATCAAACCTACCAGTAACAAATCTAGCACCCCGCCTCTGAATTGCTTCTATGTCCTCCCTCAATCCGACCTGATAGGGATCACAAACGCTCGAGCAGTACTCAAGAATAAGTCGTTTTTGTGTTTTATAAGCGGTCTCCTTTACAGATGAACAACCACATCTTCCCATCTTCTACCTAAGAAATCTATATACGGTGCGTGACATTATGTACATTTTTAATTTAGTCTTCAGAATTTTCCTTGTATCGGAGGCTAGCCGCCATGAAGCGAAAATGGATGAAGTCTAATGATGTTGGAGTCATTCGTGACGAAATTGACGATGTCTTAAAAAATTCTAAGCGGCCATTTTCCAGGCATTTCGTTGTCTTACACTTATCTTGTGGTTTTAATGAGGAAATGTGATCCAGATTAATGCATAGTTAAATATCCCTTTCCTAAGTATTTTATTCGCAAGCCTAAGTTACACTCTTAGTATTATGCATATCCACTTGATGAAATTTTTTTATGATCCACTATTGCCAGTTACTCTTTGCATTTGACATATTGCAGTTCTTCTTTGGTACAGACGACCCGCTAATAGTGAGAATGTAACTAAAACCCTTTTGTTAAAACAAGAAAAAATACAGCTGTGAATTTTATGATGGAGTTCTTAACCAACTCTCGCTCATTTACTCAACAGATGGTGTAGAGCATCAGACAAATGAATGAAATATATTTCCACCTCATAGATTACTAGCTTGATGTAGAAAAGAGCCAAAAGTGTAAGGTTAAATTTATTTATTTAATTTTTTAAATAACTTCTATGCACCATGTGCTGCTCCAGAAATTTTTATTTGCCCAAACTTTTTTTTTTAACCAAGACTCTTGTTACTTCTACAGAGGTACGTAATTTACCACTAATGACGGACTGCACACCGGAAAACGGTTTTGGAAAAAAAAACATTTCGCATGCAGCTGTACTTTAATAAATATCTTTAAGGACTGGAGCACCAAGCATTCAAGATTTTGTTTAACTGATGGATAGCTTCGGGTTACCTGAGCCCGTATTCAGATTATCCAAATAGACAAGAAGCTATATTCCGTAACAGCATACGAACCATGTTAAGGTTGTACATACACGTATACCAGAATCAGGTTTTTCTATGAACATCGACAGGACAAACATGCAACTCCGAACATAGTGGAAATCCATTATGGGCAAGCATTATCTTGTTCAAATATAAACCCAGGATGACTTGCCATGAAGAGCAGCTACATACCAACGAATCGCTGTGCTCCAATGGTGTCACGGATAACAACCAGAGCGATAGTAATACACGTCTTCAGCCTGGAATCTCATCGCCTGTAATGGAACTGTCTTGTCCCGCTTTAAACTGAGCCCTGACGACCATAGAGGACCTGTCTAGAGATGCCTTGGAGATTGTTGGGATATCCAGTCTGAAGGTCTCCCGTCATATGGTCCGACAACCAAAAGCGATTGCCTGGGCGGACTTACAGCACAGCGATACGTCGACGATAGGCTGCGCCCCGTTTTGTTGCCCTTTATGGGAAGGCAGCCTGGGCTTACATTTCAGCAAATTAATACTCGCCCACCCAGGGCAAGACTTTCTATAGTTTATCTTCGTGCCTGCCAAACCATACCTTGGTCGTCACATTTATTTCAAATTGATAGGTTTGGAGAGTTATTGGCAGGACCATCCCACCAGCTCAGGATTTTGGTGTTCTAACGCGCTAGGTGGACAGAATTTTCCACAGTATCTCTCAAGCGCACATTCAACAGCTCTTTCAACCAATGCGAAGCTGCTTGCGCTATGGCAAGAGGTAGACCAAGGCGTTATTGATTTTCTCAGTTTACGAATATAGCCTAATGTCATTGTAGCTGCTCTATTCTACCACCTTTTTGATAGAATGCAAAAATTCTGAATGGTCACCACTGGAGGCTACTTACAACTATGTTTCATGTCTAGCAGCTCCACCACCGCACTTGGGAGAACCTATTTTCTCCCATCAATACAATGATTCAACACACTTCACAGTTCGTTCTAATTCTGTTTAAGGCAGACGGTATTTTGCGAAGCTTTTAGAAGGAGGACAGTGCGTTGGTGATCAAAGTATGTTATGAAAATCCGGAGTAGCTTGTTTGGTCTGCCCCCCTCCTTCCAGCTATCAATTTGGCTGAATTCATTTTCATCCTAAATTCTTCGATACATGTTTCAAGCGCTGTCTGTTTCTCTCGCTGTTGGAGATGTCTTGATGTGTTTGTAGAAGAGGGTTATTCCAGATCTTTCAGAGTTCTGTAATTAGTAACTTACGTACATCAAAACAGTTTTGCCTCACCTCGGTTCCGAGAGTTCCAGAACCTGTTAAGGAAATTGGAGTAGAGATCAACATAAACATCATATCCGCAATTTTTATTGCTCATGAAAACCACACATTGCATGTTGTACCAACATACACCGAGACCTTCAGAGGTGGTGGTCCAGATTGCTGTATACACCGCTACATCTAATACCCAGTAGCACGTCCTCTTGCATTGATGCATGCCTGTATTCGTAGCCGCATACTATCCACAAGTTCATCGAGCCACTGTTGGTCCAGATTGTCACACTCCTCAACAGTGATTCGGCGTAGATCCCTCAGAGTACTTGATGGGTTATGTCGTCCATAAACAACCCTTTTCTAACTATCCCAGGCATGTAAGATAGGTTTAATGCCTGTAGAACATGCTGGACACTCTAGTCGAGCGATGTCCAATATGTTACCGATATTGTTGCACTATCGATCGTACGGTGGCACTCACATATCGTACAGCTGTTACGGTGCCTTGCATGACAACCAGCGGCGTACGTCGGCTCCATATAATGCCACCCCAAAAAAGCAGGGAAACTTCATTTTGCTGCACTCGCTGAACAGTGTGTCTAAGGCGTTCAGCCTGACCGGGTTGCTTCCAAACTCGTCTGCAGCGATTGTATGGTTGAAGGCATATGCGACACTCTTCGGTGAAGAGAATGTGATGCCAATCCTGAGCGGTCCATTCGGCATGTTGTTTGGCCCATCAGTACTGCGCTGCATGGTGTTGTCGTTGCAAAGATGGACGTCTCCATGGACGTCGGGAGTGAAGTTGAGCATCATGCAGCCTCTGGAGCACCGTTTGAGTCTTAGCACGACGTCCTGTGGCTGCACGAAAAGCATTATTTGCGTTGCTGTCAGCGTTCCTCCGAGCCATAATCCGTAGGCAGCGGCCATCCACTGCAGCGGTAGCCCTTGGGCGGCCTGAGCGAGGCATGTCATCTACAGTTCCTGTGTCTCTGTATTTCCTCCTACATCGCTATTGTTCACTACGAGACACCTGGACACTCCCCTTGTTGAGAGCCCTTCCTGGCAGAAAGTAACAATGCGGAAGCGATCGAACTGCGGTATTGACCGTCTAAGCATGGTTGAACTACGGACAACACGAGCCGTATACCTCTTTCCTGGTGGAATGACTGGAACTGATCGGCTATCGGATCCCCTCCGTCTAATGGGCGCTGCTCATGCACGGTTGTTTCCATCTTTGATCGGGTTTAGTGACATCTCTGAACAGTCAAAGAGGCTCTGTTTGTGTTACAGTATCCTCAGTCAACGACTATCTTCAGGAGTTCTGGGAAACGGGGTCATGCAAAACTTTTTTTGATGTGCGTATTTCGTTGCAGATTGGAAGAAACTATATGGCTTAGTATGGGTAGCCCATAAAATTGGGGTCGCATTTATTTTGCTTGTTATAGGCATATAGTTTGGAAAAATTGAACATCGATGCGACAAGTGCGATTACTGTTGAGGTAAACCAGTGCACAATATTCTAATACTGGACAGACTGCACATGAAGTTGGAGCCGGTAGCCGGGTGCCTGAAGACTAGCATGATGTTCTGATTAGCTTAAACATGGTGCTTTTACGAGTTTTAAGTTTGACAACAGCCTTTTACAGATGAATCTTCAAGTCTAGTGTTCCGTCGAGGGTAACAGCTAGACATTTTGTATGTCGATTGTTTTCAACGTAAACACTGCACACTCTGTTGGCGAAACTTAACGTTGACGTGTAATATAGAGACTTACGATTTTAAGGCACTCAGTAACCCATGTTAACGATGATCAACTCCACCAACAGAAATAGTTTCTTAGTAATCAATTTGGGACTTACAGAATATTAATTAATATCTTCGAAACATATACAAATGTTTATTAACTGTATGTAGTGAGCAAACGAGTTCCAAGCTTCCAGTGGGGTATGGAATTCACAAAATTTCTGCATGCAGATGGAATCATATTTATATTTTTTTCGTAGTTCAGATATGCAATTGTGTGTTCAAATAAAATTTATTTTTAGTGGTACTCAAATTACATTCATTTAAATAAGTTAAAGATATAACGCATGCAATGTCGAACAGGATATTCGTTGTGCTTCTGAAGCGATCTTGCTCGTTTGCATTATTAAAAATCTAAAATTTTAGATGTAATTGGATATTATTTTAGAGACAACTGAACTGTTTTTGCGCTCATATCGATTCTCGCAGCTCGTTGAACGTTTCTGTTCCTTGCTTCTTACCTACGGCTTCCTTGGTGTCCCACGAGGGGGCAGCCTCGTGGCTATTGGAAGGCATTTAATCGCACATGCGGCTCCCTGTGAGGTGTTGTAAACTTTTTCCGGGTGCTAACAGAAGTCACTCTCCGATGGGGGAGGTCTAATCACCGTGTTGTGGCTTTCGATCATTTACCATATAGAAAATGTCTGTATCCATTTTGAAGACTCACTGCTCGTTCTGCGTTCGTCACCATTGCATGATCTAAATCAGCACTGTTCGCGTTGCTGCAGCCTTAGTTGGCGGAGGTTGTCTGCAAGAATTTTTGTTTGTGTTTTATTCAGAATGCGAATTTGTTGAAATATTTACGAAACGTTCGTGCCTCCAGTTGTGTCTTAACCGTAACGCACACAGACTTTAATCAGGCACGGTGTCCTTGTTGTAAGATTGCTATGCCAAAGTCCCAGATCAGTGCACAGCCTGTAATTTATTCCAGTTTATCATTTTAATGTGTATCCTAGGTGTGTTTTAGACCCCAAGGAGAATCAAGTAACAGTGTGATGCGTGAACTGACCGCAAGCTGGTAATTTTATGTTGGCTAGTTCATTCACTTTTAGTTCCCTTTTTATGTTTTGGATCTGTGAATCAAATAGTTGCGTTTTGCCCTTTTGTGATGTGTTTTTAAATTTGTGAACCAAGTTGTGATTAACTTCCTTAATGTTTTTGAAATAATGTCTGAGCGAAAAATTTTCGGAATCTTAAAATTTTCCTTAAAGGTCACTATGTCATTGAAATGATGGTTATTATGACGGCTATTCGCAACTACGCAAAAAATTGTTAACAGTTTTTTGAGTAACTACGGGGCAAAATTTTAAAGGTTTGTGAGATTTATGAAAAATTTATTTGTGACTGCAAGGTCGAGTCTGGAAATCTTTCACCATAGTTTATTTTTAGCCATACTACGGCTGTCAAGGTGAAATTAACGTATGCAGTCGCTGCAGTGGATTTCCTTGGCCGGGCCGTGCCTTATCTGACACTGTATGCACGTTAAGGCTTTGCTGTCAGTTGTTCAAGATGGCGGATGTGCGTCACACGTCCACGGCGCGAACCAGGAAGTGTGAGCAAGGGACGGAGCCCTACTGAAATTCGCGGAGAAATGTGCCCCCGTATGGTGCGAAGTGTCTCGGTTAGAGATGTATGAGGTGGTCACATGAGTTCTCAAAGGTCGTGAAGACCTACATGATAATATGCGTTCGAGGAGGCTGCGTTCGTCGCTGACTGCCGACAACATTTAATACATGGATGCAAAGGCGATACCGGACCGGCGTGTGGATGTCAAGCACATATCTTGGGAGCTCCGCATTTCGTACGGGTGTGCTTATGACGGCGTTCACGAGTCGTTACGGAGCCGGAAGGTTTATGTACTCAGGGTGCTGAAGCAGTTGGCGGACATAACTGACATGATGAAAGGCGAGCTTCACTGAATCATTCGCAAGCATGTACCGAGAAGTGTTACAATTTCCTGGACAGCACTGTTACTGTCGATGAAACATGGGTATGGAATTTCACGCTGGAATGGAAACAGAAGAGCATATTGTAGAGACATCCAGGTTCGGCTCTGACAAAATAATCCTGTTCAGTGTGATCTTGTTAGGAAAGTGTTGTTAACTGTCTTCTGGGAGCGCTGTGACCGCTCTTGCGGGATTTCATGGTATAAATGCTATCATACAGGCTGCCAGTTATAGTTCCACACTGTCGTGCTATGGGCTCCCAGTAGGAAGAAGAGCCGGGGGATTCTCGATGAGCCGGCCGCGGTGGTCTAGCGGTTCTGGCGCTGCAGTCCGGAACCGCGCGACTGCTACGGTCGCTGGTTCGAATCCTGCCTCGGGCATGGGTGTGTGTGATGTCCTTAGGTTAGTTAGGTTTAAGTAGTTCTAAGTTCTAGGGGACTTATGACCTAAGATGTTGAGTCCCATAGTGCTCAGAGCCATTTGAACCATTTTTTGATTCTCGATGTGGACAGCGTGGTTATCCTCCACGACCAAACAAGGTACTGTGTGGCAATTAGAACAACTGACAAGCTCCGGCCGTTTTACTGGGAGAGTCAGGACCGTATACAGTCCGCACCTCGCCCCTAGTGATATTTATGTTTTAGCTCCGCTGAAGAAGTTCCTGGCGGGACAGCGATATACATGCAAAGAAGAAACCAAGACAGAACTTCGACAGTTTTTCCACAGCCAGTCTAACGAATTATACCACAGGGGTGTCGCATATTTGGTGCTGCGATAGAAAAAATGTCGGAACCGGTGTGGGAACTGTCTGGGCGAATAGTGTAGGTACGTAGAATAGTACATTTATTTGTAATTACCGATATTTCAGCTAGTAAAAAAAGTACAATAGCTCTTTGTCTCTTTAATTAATGCACTTTTCTGCAACGTAATTGTTTATCATTGTTTATATTATTTATGTAGCTGAGGCGAAATGAAGAAGTCATAGCCGGCCGGACTGGCCGAGCGGTTCTAGTCGCTACAGTATGGAAACGCGCGACCGCTTCAGTCGCAGGTTCGAATCCTGCCTGGGCCATGGATGTGTGTGATGTCCTTTGGCTAGTTAGGCTTAAGTAGTTCTAAGTTCTAGGGGACTGATGACCTCAGACGTTAAGTCCCATTGTGCTCAGAGCCATTTGAACCATTTGAAGAAGTCATATCTCAGTATTCTGTATACTCAGCAACGTAACCCATCGAAATCTATGCTGCCTGCCATTTAACGCATCTTGTTCTTTACAGATAGGAAACTAGTATGTCTGTAGTTTTTGATGTTTTCTTTGTCTTCTTTCATGTGTAACAGAAAAGCTGAATCATTTTTGCTGTTTTTAGGAATTACATTCTTTGTCAAATAAACTCTAAATAAATTTACGAGTTTCTTTCTTTATAGCTTAGCATTCAGTATTGGTCATTTCTATGCGTACGTGATAAGTGAGTGTATCTCATTCTTGATACCCTGAAAGGCTTTGCACACTTTTACTGTCATTACTTCAGGCTATACATTATTTTATTTGGAAAAAAATATCATACAAGTCATGCAGATTAAATGACTCGCTATTTTGTTATCCTTTCTACGTCTTAATGACTCATTCACAAGGGTCTTGCAGTATGTGCCAGAAGTCCGAAGATGACCACTAGATGTTTGAAACAAATTAGCACTGTGAAACGTTTAAGAGAATGTTTTATTCAAGTACAAAGAAAAAAGCAAAAGCAAATTTATTTATTAAGCACAATCACTTCTGATTCATCTGTTAACTGAAGAACTATTAAAGAAATAAGCTTGAAATATTTCCAGAGTTTCATCTTATTTCTGTCAACTCAAACAATAACATACTGATAAGGTGTTTCTCCAATATAAATTCCTGTTCTGTTTTCTAAGTCAAACCATTGTTCTCATTTGCTTCTCTTATCTAATTTTGAATTTTATGTCTAGAACTCTCATGAAGTTATTTCTATTTGGTTTCAATTAAACACTTCTTATCGTAATCGCATTTCTGTTTGCTTGAAACTGTTGTCTCCTCTTGAACTAATGGCTGGTTTAATTTAAGATTTTGTTTTCTTTTAAATTATTTGTACCTGTAAGATCTCTTGCTGTTTATCTTTATAACTGTCATTTTTTTTCTACATCTATTTAATCTTTATTTCATAATATGCTGAAATTGTTTCTGAAGTTAAACTGGCTGACAAACTATTTTTAAATAAACTTTCCTAATTACTTGTTGTCCAGTATCTTCCACACATTTACAAAATTCCTGTGTTTAGTCTGTAAGAAGAGACTTAAGGTAGGCCTAAGGTTCAGCTGATAAGTTTCGTCAAAGAATATATAGCATGAAGTTAAAAGTTCAATCACCAGGGAACAATAGACAATAAATGTTATTTCCACAACATCTAAACAAGATACGAATCCATTACATGACAAATCATCTAGTAGAAAAATCCGATAAACAACATGTAGAAAAATGTTCGGATATATGTAATACTGGAAATTTGTGTAAGCTGTTCCAATAAATATCACTCTATAAATACTTGAGATGTGACATTAAACACCCAAGGGTCCGGTATATTAAATGTTGCACGGTTACATGCCACCTAGAAAAAAGTAATGAAGAAACTGATTTGCGAATTATCGAAATTAGACGTGTTTATATTTAATAAGAACATGTTAGTCCAACAGCACGACATATACGGTAAATAAGGACCACTAACAGTACGAATGAGATTTAAAATGGTTTGTAAGCAATGAGTTACCTTAAGGAAAGCCAAAGGTATAGACTCAGAGATAATATTTCATGAAGCGAAGCAAGTGATGGGCTGAAGAAAAGTGAACTTACAGTTTAGCGTGTTGGTTGCTACAGGTACAAGAATGGAGGAAGGGGTACAGCGCTAAATAATGTAATAATGCAATACGTTGGGCCATTGCTATAAGACATAGAGCCAGCTTGTGGAAGCAGCAGGTTATAGGCTGTAGTCATAGTCTTGCATGGCACACAGAAAAGATGGAGAAATGAAGATGCCGAAATTACGTGTAGCAAGATACTTTCAGGAGATCATAGAACGGGGAAGGCCGCAGTAGCTTGTTTTTGGGCTGTGTTGGAGCTCTGTTGCTTGGTGGCGCTATTGTTACACCCGTCTCGCAGGAACTGCCGGTTCGCCTCCGTTGGTAGTCGCTGAAGCGGACAGCCCGTTGCTTCTCGCTTTAGCAAACAGACATGCTAAACAGGACCCGCTCCAAAACACACGCTAAACAGTGGTGCGTGCTTCGTGGTATGTAGACAAGGGGCTTTACAGCAGTGATTACTTGCGTCTGCAAACAACGTTCCACAGCTTTCCAAGCTACACTCGTGTTCGTTCGCCTCCATAACACTGCTGAACTACCAAACCCGCTGCTTGGGCACTAATCCACTACCTCAGTCACAGATCTCTGTTGCAAGAGGGGAGCTGTTTCTCTGTTGTCGGTGGAAGAAAATCGTACTCTAAAATGTGACATAATTCTCTGGCGACTTGCGTGACGCCATCAATTGCCTCGTGTGTTGGCCCCAGCTGCAGTAAACGTCTTGGAGGTTAAAATAATTTTGTCACCTTGAGCTCAATCGGCAGGTGGCTATTATCCTACAATTTACAAATCGTAGTATTATCTTCAATTTATGCTTTTATTATTTGTGAAACGAGGGTTACTGAAGTACAATGTATTTATCGATTCCTTTTCAAGTTACGCACTGTGCGCTCCTTCTGACGTCAGCTCAATCTCTGTAGGGCAGCAATGCGAATAGTTTAAATTCTCATGTTACTCCAACGGCAGTTAACTGTAAATGGAGGTTTAATTTCTGAAGCACTTGATAACAGCCTTGTGCCATAATAACTAGTAAACGGCAACTGAGTGGTCAAATAAGAGAAATTATTTTAAAATCTGTTACACAGTAGATAGGTTATATCATTTTTGCGCTATTTTAGAAGAAGCCTTCGACAGTCGTCTATTCGAAATTCATCCTGTTTCTAATAGAAGTACTCAACCGACAAATGTAATGTTTCCAGGAAAACTGCGAAATATCTGCATACGAATTTTGGTATATGGGAAGTCATATGTAAATAATTTTTAATTTCCTTTTTACTACAGATCGTTTGAAATATTAAATTATCGTGTTTTGAAGTTATATCCTTAATTAAATTTTGGCTTCATACACTACTGGCCATTAAAATTGTTACACCACGAAGATGACGTGCTACAGACGCGAAATTTTACCGACAGGAAGAAGATGTTGTGATATGCTAATGATTAGCTTTTCAGAGCATTCACACAAGGTTGGCGCCGGTGGCGACACCTACAACGTGCTGACATGAGGAAAGTTTCCAACCGATTTCTCATACACAAGCAGCAGTTGACCGGCGTTGCCTGGTGAAACGATGTTGCGATGCGTCGTGTAAGGAGGAGAAATGCGTACCATCACGTTTCCGACTTCGATAAAGGTCGGATTGTAGCCTATCGCGATTGCGGTTTATCGTATAGCGACATTGCTGCACGCGTTGGTCGAGATCCAATGACTGTTAGTAGAATATGGAATCGGTGGGTTCAGGAGGGTAATACGGAACGCCGTGCTGGATCCCAACAGTCTCGTATCACTAGCAGTCGAGATGACACGCTTATTATCCACATAGTTATAACGGATCGTGCAGCCACGTCTCGATCCCTGAGTCAACAGATGGGGACGTTTGCAAGACAACAACCATCTGCACGAACAGTTCGACAACATTTGCAGCAGCATGGATTACCAGCTCGTGGTTACCGTTACCCTTGACGCTGCATCACAGACTGGAGCGGCTGCGATGGTGTACTCAACGACGAAACTGGGTGCACGATTGGAAAAATGTCATTTTTTCGGATGAATCCAGGTTCTGTTTACAGCATCATGATGGCCGCATCCGTGTTTGGCGACATCGTGGTTAACGCACATTGGAAACGTGTATTCGTCATCGCCATAATGGCGTGTCAGCCGGCGTGACGGTATGGGGTGCCACTGGTTACACGTCTCGGTCACCTCTTGTTCGCATTGACGCCACTTTGAACAGTGGACGTTACATTTCAGATGTGTTACGACCCGTGGCTCTACCCTTCATTCGATCCCTGCGAAACCCTACATTTCAGCAGGATAATGCACGACCGCATATTGCAGGTCCTGTACGGGCCTTTCTGGATACAGAAAATGTTCGACTGCTGCCCCTGCCCTGGCCAGCACATTCTCCAGATCTCTCACCAACTGAAAATATCTGGTCAATGATGGCCGAGCAACTGGCTCGTCACAATAGGCCAGTCACTATTCTTGATGAACTGTGGTATCGTGTTGAAGCTGCATGGGCAGCTATACCTGTACACACCATCCACGCTCTGTTTGACTCAATTCCCAGGCGTATGAAGGTCGTTATTACGGCCAGAGGTGATCGTTCTGGGTACTGATTTCTCAGGATATATGCATCCAAATTGCGTGAAAATGTAATCGCATGTCAGTCCTAGTATAATATATTTGCCCAATTAATACTAGTTTATCATCTGTGTTTCTTCTTGGTGTAGCAATTTTAATGGCGACTAGTGTACTTATTACAATTTCTGTTTGTTCGTTTTATATGCTTCTCGATGATTTAGTCCCGTGCAGTTCATCTCACAAGTCAAGAGACCAATGAATTAAAAATTATCCATGCAGATAACATAAGTCTGTCCAGATTTTCATTTATTCGTCTTATTCTAGTTGTTGGATGAGTGTGCAGCATAGTTGAAGGAGATCCAGTGCCAATTATGGACTGCTTGTTAAAGGTTCGGTTGTTTAGATGCAATCAGTTTAGAAACCCTTATTTTTAGATTAAACACTATTACTCGTTTCATGGTTCATGCCATAGTTTTCAGATGGAATATGATATTTTTACACGGTTGAATTTGTTTGTGGCATACAGTTGTGTTGTCTATTTGGAAGACAACACATATGTCTGTCGAAAACAAAGTGAGCCATGTAAATATATCATAATCCAACTGGAGAGGGAGTCATGACCACTCAAACGTATTGTAATGTTTAAAATTAGAATACAAGAGACAGAAGCATTATAGCAATACTTATTACGATTTAGTACCGGAAAGACAAACATCAGAAATTACTGTAATTGACTCTAGGTGCGATAGAGCTAACAGTTTTCCAACGAAACACTGTCACGTCCTACTTCACTGGAAATATCCGCCTTCACTAGAAATAATGTTGAACGAAAAACGATTGTCTATTGACCGTGGTTGTTATACAACAGCAGCCGAAAATGACACACTTACAGGTATGGATAGTCACAAGTCGGAGAAGCAGGTTCACACAAATCAAACACCGGCGTCTACAATACCACCTACACAAAGGCTTAGCTAAAGTAAGGTTTTGTGTTGGAGAACGACCCATAGACAGCCGGTTCCCATATTGATGAGTTAAGATATTTTAACTGCTGGCTGATGAGAATACACGTAACACAGTTCCTACCGAAAATAAGAGACTCGTAGTCTAGGGGTAGCATCTTTGACTAGCAATGAAAGTGTCCTCGTTCTCCGGTTCGAACCCAGCTAGTACCCACAGTACGAATAAAAATCATAAGCAACGGCGACCGAAGAGATGCGTCATAAGAAGATACCGTCAAAGAGGGTGGAGGAGCATACACGCTTTCTTGACGCTGTCATACCACTAGGGTGCGAAACTGCACCTAAAAGCCGAAAGAATCAGCAAAGATCGACAAGAGGAAGCAGAAGGCGATGGAAATCAGGGCTTCAGGACACAGAGTATGTATCCACAGAACGTGTGACCTGTAACTGAAAAAGGGTGATGAAGAACTCTCCAGTGGCAATATTCAATGACATGATGACGCAAAAGAAATTGAAAATTGCTGAACTTAACATACTTAACGCGTATCCAGAGAATTCTGGCTCAGTCCTCCCTTAGGATCTCCAAGAGCGGACTGCTGAGGTGGAGGTGCCATTAGGGAAAGATGGAATAACCAACGAAATGATAACATCCTGTGAGTCGAAGCATGGAATGTCAGAAGTGTGAACGTAGTCTGAAAGCTGGAAAAAAAAGAGAAAACCAAAGGATCAGTTTCCACGTAGAGGAAGTTGATGAAGTGAAATCGAAAGAAGGTAAGGGTCTGTAGACGAATGTAGAGTAATACAAAGAGCAGTAGAAAATGGTACGATGCGAATTGGATTCGTTACGAACGGGAAAATAGGGCAACGAGAGAACTACCCTGAATGGTTCAGTGGCATGGTTTGATTCATCAGAATCTATAGCAAACCAACACCGACAACAGCAGTTCAGTTACGCGTTGCAAGCAAAATATGAGACACTCAAAATGTATGGATGTTAAACGGATGATTCAGTATGGAAAGGGTTGTGTTCGAAAGAATAGTAGAAAGGATTACAGGAGAATATGGCCAAGGCAGTAGGAATGAAAGAGGAGAAATAATAATCGAGCTCTGCTGTAAATTTCAGACGGTAATAACGAAAACTCTGTTCAAGGACCGTAAGAGGGGGATGTGTACGTGGAAAATGCCCAGAGACAAGGGGTGATTCTAAACGGGTAACAACATGGTAACACGGAGATTGTGTAGTCAGATACTGCATTGTGAGGCCTTCCCGAGGAGGAGATATAGACCCAGGCCACCATTTAGTACTAGCGAACAGTAGACTGAAGTGTAAGGGGAGCGTTCGGAAGAATCGGTGTCACAGAAAGTGGGTTACAGAAGTACTAAGGAACGATGAGTTACGTTTGAAGTTCGCTAAGGATTTGGGTACTCCTTCTCTAAAATGGGAAGTCGTGGAAGTTTGAGAAATACAGGAACAACGAAAGTATCAAAGATTATATCTTTAGCCACCCGGTGTGGCCGTGCGGTTCCAGGCGCTTCAGTCTGGAATCGCGTGACCCCTACGGTCGCAGGTTCGAATCCTGCCTCGGGCATGGATTTGTGTGATATCCTTAGGCTAGTTAGGTTTCAGTAGTTCTAGGGGACTGATGACCACAGATGTTAAGTCACATAGTGCTCAGAGCCATTTGAACCATTTGTACCATTAAATCTTTGGTAACTGAAGCAATGCTCCCATAGACTGAGGAGAGAAGGAATTAGAAAAGTGTTCAGGGACCCACAGAAGTACAGCAAAATAAAACACTTAGAACTGAAATAAACAGGAGGTGCACAGAAGCCGTGGCGAAATATCTACAGGAAAAATGTGAGGACATCGAAAGACATATTTTAAATTCTCTTTAATTATTAACTCTGACGGCATCGTGCATGGATAAATGCTCGGGAGCGAGCCAACACATTGAAACAATTAAGTAAATTCTTAAATAAATATTGTTTGAAAATACGATACTTTTGTTAGGCGCACTTGACAGTAAATACTATTTATGTACATTTAATGAACAGAGATGCTTTCGCCACGTCATAGGTGCAGTATAGCTGAGATGACTTTTGACATTAAATGAAACCATTATTAAGTAATATCACAATATTCAATCATCACACATAAACAATAAATTAACAGTGAAACTTACATTAAATCAGTTGCTGTATGCAACAATATGTGAGTGCGCCTACCATAATTGCGCCTCTACAAAATATAAATGATAATAGCGTGTGCCGCATATATCTATCGTAATAGCCAAAGAGCGTCCGTCTTGGCTCGCTTAAAAAATGGAAATGTGCCATTCCCTCCATTAAAATAACTGTGGAACGTAATTGAACATTTGTTTCTGCAGTTGTATCCTGCAATCGATACAACCGTTCACGGTACTTCATTTTTAATTAATACATTAGTTAATTAATTTATTATGTTTCAAATATTTCGTATGTATGTAAAGTGTGTCTTGATAACCTCTACGAGGGGACGACCTGTCTGATATCTGCGAGAGCACAATTGTTCTACCCCGCGGCGAGAGCACACTGTTCTCCGGCTGATTTTGTTACTCTAATTGAAGGCTACTTAAGAGGGAAGTGACGGCGTACAGCAGCCATCCAGTTGGCAGCCGTCTACGCTACTCTACCCTGCAGCTTAAATACTGCTGAGAATCTGCAGCACAGGCGACGAGAAGTAACAGTTATCAGTCGCTCTGTAGATATATGTTTTTGACTAAAGTAGATTTAGGGATCTCGATAGTTCTGATTAGGCTTTCTAGCGCCCTTTTAAGATACTGTTAGCAACTGCAGTTGCATGTGGCATCCTATGCCCTCTAGAAAAGTAGCAGTAGTCATTGGGTGGGCACCGCGGGCGTTTCTATCTCTGCTTTGTAAAGTGACGACTATTCCCTTCTTGCCTCTTTCCTGTGGTCTTTGCCAAATGAATCAATAATTAGTTAGATTACTCCACAATCCATAAAAAATTGCTTGTTGCATTTGCTCCATATACTGTCACTTCCTATTTCATTTTATCAGGATATATTTGTTATTTACCACACATGTATTGTTACAAATTCTGGTCAATGACTTATTGCAGCAGATTGCTGAAGCCCCTTTACAGAGATCATTATGCTTCCTGAAATAACCAACTTCCAGGGCTGCCCTTTCATGTCGTTATCCCTTTCGCCACAATTTTCATTAATGCATCTGACGCCATAGAAGTGGTCTCTCGGGGGCTCGAGCAGATGAGGATCATTGTGACTACGAGAAGGCATGTCAAGCTCGGTTGGCATCTTTCATTAATACTGAAATAGATCAAGTCGCATATTCTTATTAGATATATGAAATGTATTCCCAGTTGCGAATATGGGCAGCCATTATCTATACAATGGAATGGCGATAGTGGAAATCTGTGCCGAGCAGGGACTAGAACCCAGATTTCCCGCTTATCGCGAGTGGTCGCCTTACCATTAGGATATCCGAGCACGCTTCATGGCCAGGCCCAAAGTTCCATGTGTCGTCAGTCACCTGTCTACAAGCTGCACTCGTACATCCGTTATGTATATTCCTCCACAGGGGAAATATTTTAATTCAGAGTCGCTTGCCAAGGTATCGCTATATAAATACATAATTGCTGGGGCTGTGTTCTTCAGAAGTATTAAGGAACATTTCATGGTACTTCTGATAAACACGGGCACTGCAACATCGTATTTCCATGAGAGGTCACTCCACTCCTCTTACATTATAATGGAGATTTCGAGTTACCGGATTGCATAATACATAACAAAGAGCAATGCTGATTACTATCACTTTGAGGTTTTTCCCAATTACCATAAAGACAGGAAGTTTAAATTTAAGTGGCTTCGCATGTAATTTAACACATGAATTCTCTTTCTGCATTTCCTTTCATTTTGTGCTGTGGTCATTTTGGTCCACTTTGACGTTAACACTGACGTTGTACCAGCGGTGCAACAATTTCGGAGGAAGTTGACTGTTCGGTATGTTGGGATACAGTACTGTTTGGATGATGCGCGTGAGAACAGCTGTAACAAAATTTTGTATTTTCTTTCTGCGTTAAATTAGAATCCAATGTGGACTAAGGGTCAGAGTAGGAGAAAAGGAAAAGAGAAAAAGATCGATTTAGAGCTATGGACGAAGCATAGAGTGGAGAGGGAACTGGAGCAGCAGCAGAGCAGGCAACACGTTTAATATGACATGTAAGAGATGAGTGGGCTTGATTAGGGAAAAGGAGAACAGTAGAACACAAAAGAGGCTCACATCATGGATGTTGGGGTGTAACCTGACGTATCCTATGTGAACGGTAGCCATTAGTTCTATTCTTCCCCATCTAAAGATGCTCAGTTGTTGCAGCTGAGTTCACCATCAGAAAATTCGCTTCACGGACGAGACAAATTCGATACATTGCTCGATAATATTACGAAAATTATCAAACATGCAAAGGAAGAGAGTATAGGGGCAAATAAATATTGAATGTACAGGAGGCATGAGCAGTGGATATTGGGCTCCGACTGGAGCAGGTTCCGATAATACAGCAGAAGGTCCGCAAGACAGAAGTTTGTTACGGAGAGATATCTACTACGGAAGTAACAGTGCGAGAGAATAGTAAGAAGCTAGCGAGTCAGAGTAATGAAGACCAAGAGACGTTTAATGGTAGAGAATCAATATTAAGTTAACATTCAGAGCTTCAGAACACTGATCGTAACTGCCATATAATAACGTTAGGCAAGTTAGGAATTTCCATGGCGAGGAGTGGGAAACTTAGGACGCTCGAAGGAAAGGACATCCTACAGAATAAAGGAATCAGTGAGATATTTCAGTCTCCAGTAGCTGTGGTATCGAAGTTACAGATGAAACCAGTAGGAAATTTGCCGAAAAGTACCGTAACGACGAAACCCTCCGCAGTTCGTGATCTACTATTTCAATAGTGGAGTATGTAGAGGATAAAGTGAAGACGAGTGGTAGAAATCTGTGTCAGGAGTAGATTTCACCTTTAGCTAAGATGCATAACATTTAACCTGTGGTTAGATAGCTATGAACAGTACTCATGTAAGCTCGCTCGAGGAGATATGCGCAATGGGGAATGACATGCAGAGCAAGTATTGTCACTCTGGGCAGCGTCAATTCTTGGTACGATGTCTAGTTTTTTAGGATTTTAGTACAAGGACAAATTTCGGATCGGGTCATAATGCTAGGAGGAAATGTTTTTGTAGAGAGGAGACAAGCTTTGATGAAGGAGGGTGAGAACAACCATTCGCTATTATGATCAGTGGACTCAATCTGAAACACGTGAAGCTGAAGCAAAGTAACGTTGAGGATGCTGAGACTCTTGACACCAACTTGTACATAGCTTCATGATAACTATTTGTCCTTTACTATTTGTGTGTTAAAAGTAAGGGGTATTTTTTGTTTGTTTACTATTGTCAGAAGAGAGTAGATGCCTGTAATAGCGTACGCAAGATTTTGAACCTCCAGAACGAGCAAGAAAATCAGCAAGGGGAACGAACTAGGATACAATTTGTCCCAGGTAGTGGTGGTATTGAAAGATCTTTTTTAGATCTGAGCCATGGCAATATCGAGAAGTAATTAAGTGTTCAATCACGGGAAGTTTATGGATTTATCCACTCCGTTCATATGCTGTGTCAACGTTATTGTGAAGTTTAATGATGTTTAGCAGTTTTCACCGCAAATGGAGGCTGATCTTTTCTTGTATTCGATGATTTAAGTTGGGCCGTACCCGAAAACAGATTATGTGTGCTGAGGTTTCTTGACAAAGATGCTGTAGAGGTTTTTGCGGGCGTTTTTTTATCTAGTGCTGAATGTGTCGCAGTGTGTACAGGGGTGAGATGTTGGAGAAATTATGAGTCAGATATTTTGTACAGGGAGTTGTTGTAGAGATGAAATTATTGATTAATACCCACATAAGGTTGACGATATGTAATTAATTATTAAGTGGAAGTAATGACGGTTAATTTATTGAAGGTGGCGTTCAACCTGATTATTTATGACTGCATTGCATGACTATTGTAATAGGGGGAGACTTCAATCTACCAGGTATAGAATGGGATAGTCACACAATCAGAACTGGAGCCAGGGACAGAGACTCTTGTGACATTATCCTGACTGCCTTGTCCGAGAATTACTTCGAGCAGATAGTTAGAGAACCAACTCGTGAAGCTAACGTTTTAGACCTCATAGCAACAAATAGACCGGAACTTTTCGACTCCGTGAATGTAGAAGAGGGTGTCAGTGATCATAAGTCAGTGGTTGCATCAATGACTACAAGTGTAATAAGAAATGCCAAGAAAGGAAGGAAAATATATTTGCTTAACAAGAGTGATAGGGCACAAATCGCAGAATATCTGAGTGACCACCATCAAACGTTCATTTCTGAGGAAGAGGATGTGGAACAAAAATGGAAAAAATTCAGAAACATCGTCCAGTACGCCTTAGATAAGTTCGTACCGACTAAGGTCCAAAGCGAGGGGAAAGATCCACCGTGGTATAACAATCATGTACGAAAGGTACTACGGAAACAAAGAAAGCTTCATCATAGGTTTAAGAGTAGTCGAATCATAGCTGATAAGGAAAAGCTGAACGAAGCGAAAAAGAGCGTAAAGAGAGCAATGAGAGAAGCATTCAACGAATTCGAACATAAAACATTGGCAAACAATCTAAACAAGAACCCTAAAAAGTTTTGGTCATATGTAAAATCGGTAAGCGGATCTAAATCCCCTATTCAGTCACTCGTTGACCACGATGGCACCGAAACAGAGGACGACCGAAGAAAGGCAGAAATACTGAATTCAGTGTTCCGAAACTGTTTCACTGCGGAAAATCGTAACACGGTCCCTGACTTCAGCCGTCGCACGGACGCCAAAATGGAAAATATTGAAATAAACGATATCGGAATTGAAAAACAACTGCTATCACTTAGTAGCGGAAAAGCATCCGGACCAGACGAGATACCCGTAAGATTCTACAGTGATTATGCTAAAGAACTTGCCCCCTTTCTATCAGCAATTTATCGTAGATCTCTGGAAAAACGTAAAGTACCTAGCGACTGGAAGAAAGCGCAGGTCGTTCCCACTTTCAAGAAGGGTCATAAATCAGATGCGAATAATTATAGGCCTATTTCGCTTACGTCAATCTGTTGTAGAATAATGGAACATGTTTTATGTTCTCGTATTATGACGTTCTTAGATAATACAAATCTCCTTCATCATAACCAACATGGATTCCGCAAACAGAGATCATGTGAAACTCAGCTCGCCCTATTTGTCCAAGAAATTCACAGTGCCGTAGACACTGGCGAGCAGATTGATGCCGTATTCCTGGACTTTAGGAAGGCATTTGATACGGTTCCGCACTTACGTTTAGTGAAATAAATACGAGCTTACGGAATATCGGACCAGGTTTGTGATTGGATTCAGGATTTCCTAGAAGAAAGAACACAACATGTCATTCTTAACGGTTCAAAATCTGCAGATGTAGAGGTAATTTCGGGAGTACCGCAAGGAAGCGTGATAGGACCTTTATTGTTTACAATATACATAAATGACTTAGTTGACAACATCGGTAGCTCCGTGAGGCTATTTGCAGATGACACGGTTGTCTACAAGAAAGTAGCAACATCAGAAGACTCGTACGTACTCCAGGAAGACCTGCAGAGGATTAATGAATGGTGCGACAGCTGGCAGCTTTCCCTAAACGTAGATAAATGTAATATAATGCGCATACATAGGGGCAGAAATCCACTCCAGTACGATTATGCCATAGGTGGTAAATCATTGGAAGCGGTAACGACCGTAAAATACTTAGGAGTTACTATCGGGAGCGATCTGAAGTGGAATGATCACATAAAACAAATAGTGGGAAAAGCAGGCGCCAGGTTGAGATTCATAGGAAGAATTCTAAGAAAATGTGACTCATCGACGAAAGAAGTAGCTTACAAAACGCTTGTTCGTCCGATTCTTGAGTATTGCTCATCAGTATGGGACCCTTACCAGGTTGGATTAATAGAAGAGATAGACATGATCCAGCGAAAAGCAGCGCGATTCGTCATGGGGACATTTAGTCAGCGCGAGAGCGTTACGGAGATGCTGAACAAGCTCCAGTGGCGGACACTTCAAGAAAGGCGTTACGCAATACGGAGAGGTTTATTATCGAAATTACGAGAGAGCACATTCCGGGAAGAGATGGGCAACATATTACTACCGCCCACATATATCTCGCGTAATGATCACAACGAAAAGATCCGAGAAATTAGAGCAAATACGGAGACTTACAAGCAGTCGTTCTTCCCACGCACAATTCGTGAATGGAACAGGGAAGGGGGGATCAGATAGTGGTACAATAAGTACCCTCCGCCACACACCGAAAGGTGGCTCGCGGAGTATAGATGTAGATGTAGATTAGGAGTCGGATTTTGTGTGTATGTGGAAATCTGAGAGAGACTTCATAGACAAACTATAAAAGGGCACAGTATGACGTCAACATTTTCTTTTAACACTTATAAGATAGCTGATACTGAGCTAATTACACGATCGGACTGGGAGAAAATTTATTAGAAGGACATGGAACGAGAAAGATGGCTTCCATTTTCATGTAGAGTCTTTCGAAGTCAGTCTAAAGGACTTTGAGATTCATGGTTTTCTCTCCTTTTTTTTTTTTTTTTTTTTTGTCGCTGAACGAAATTGGGGGTGGGGAGCGTGTTCCTTAGCTTTATAGTTTTCAAGTAACGAATGAATTCTTAATGTCTTCGGTGGTAATGTTTCTCTCCGCTTCTTCAAGGTAAGTGCGTAAATCATGAGTCAAGAAAATAATGCGTTCATCGACAGACATGTCTTCTTGCTGAATTGTCGCATGTATTTATTGAGGTAGTCAGCTGACGGGTCAGTACGTCAGTCAGTGTGGATAAAATGTCTGCTTGCTTACTGAAGTGATGAGTTTGTCTAAGGTATTGAACTGATGAGAGCTGAAGAGATGGTGTATGAATCTATGTGTGTAAATATTAATTGGTTAATAGTCGGTGAAATTTTCCTTCGTGTTTCCTTACATGAACATATTTTTGTTAATTGTTGTGTAATTTTATGCTGTCATGGCCATGACTTTTTTACATTTTTTCTTCTTTCTTTTCTGTCCTCGGGAACCTACTTCTACTGACTTCTTTCGTCATAGTTTATGGCTGCACTGCGAAGTGCATTGAGTGCAGATATGGGATATGATGGATTTACTGAAACATTTGTGGGAAAGCAACATCAAATATTTTTGTATAAGCAATGTCAAATAGTATAAGCTGCATATGTTGCTGGAAGCGATCTAATACTTGCTAACAAAGAATTTTTGGCAGCCGTTCTCTCACATGCTCTCGAGATGCATTCGATGTACCTGAGGCTCTATGCTGCGCTTCATCTGGTGCCTCTGACAATCCCAAGTGGGTCATGTTCCACGGTTTTACGATAGATGGTTGTTACCACCGTTATGACTAACCGACCTACCAGCGGGTAATATGAATTCTCTTCATAGCCTTTCAGAAATCTAAGGAAGCCTTAATGCAGGTGAAACGCGTTATTTGTAATAAAAATAACTTTGTAAGCGAAATTGTCCCTTTGTATAGTTACGAAAACAGGTTCAAGTTAGCCCATTATGGAATTAAATAGGCTTCCTGTTCTGTCGCATAATTCTACCCTTTTACCTGGCGAGCAATTGATCTCTACAAGTACATACATGTCTGCATGTTCGTATACACTGCAAAGAACACTCAACATTGCGTAGAGGAGGGTCTTCTGTATTAACGTTGCGGGTTTTTGTTCCATTTCGTACTATGAACGAAGGAAGAATTTCTGTCAATAAGCCTCTATTCGCGTCGCATCTGTCGTCTCAGACTCGATTATCCCTATGCGAGACACATAGTGACTGGAGCAGAATAAACAATTACCACACACCGATATCAAATGCTGAAGCATTTTTGTTTTGGGCGAAACTTAAGCGGCGTCTATTTATATCGTATAAACGGTTACGCTTTAAAATGTGAATCAGTCAAGGTAATTTCATAGCACGTGAAACTTAGTGTGTCTCAAAGAATTTGGCATTAAGATGTAAAAAATACTGAAGTACTGAAATGTAGAAAAGCTTTATCTTATTTCGCTGTTGCAAATACAGGTCTAATAGCACACGTTGTTAGTCTACAGCGTATTTTCTGAAAAAGAGGAAAAGCTGGGCAATTTCCTCCAGTACGAAGAATGACTGGAACAAAGCTAAATGTAAGCGCGACGCTCCTGAGTACCCATTGCCTTTTGTTGCATTAATTAGACGAAGAAACGCACAAAGAACGACTGTAGTTACGTTGAAAGCATACTCGGCAAAGAATTGACTTACCACTCGGTTGTCGGAAAGCAGCAAATTTAAAGTCGAGAACAATGTACATACCGTAATAATTGTGCTGTTCACGTCATAATTATGTGAACCGTCGATACGTCAGTATTTATGATAAAAATATGAGTTCGCTATTAATGATACAAATATTGCAGTGTACGTTACTTGTCCGTGACAAATTCTGGGCTACCTTAGTCATAAAGTTGTTGATAACGTTCTGGATGGATCAACACATCTTAACACTGTGCCCAGTTAAGTGGATCACTTAAGCCACTGGAGTGAAGCTGATTTTGCTGATGACTGCACCGGATAAAATGTTAGGCAACTTCCAGAAGACATCTGACTAATACCGTGTAACACAGCCACAGTCTTGGAAAGTGGAATAATTTCGGCAAGCGTGATCATATATTTATTAAGGTATGCCATATTCTGATGAAGCCACTCTCTGTTATTAGGTACTATGTAGCGACCAACTTGCAGGAATGTTGATTGCAGCGGCTCACCTGCTCTTACAAATAATCTCAGACATATACTGAGGGATATAAATGCGATACGCAGCACGAGTGTTTGTCAAATCAGGAATGTTTGCATGTAGCCCTGTGCACGTAGGCGATCATTTACAGAAGCTCGACATTTACCGCGGACTTCAATGCGAGATGCCTATAACAGTTTCCACAAAGAAACTTTGTCTCGAAACCTGACAGAAAATCCAAAGTGATTCTGGTCGTATGTGAAGTATGTTAGCGGCAAGGAACAATCTATGCCCACTCTGCGCGATAGCAACGGAGATACTATAGAAGACAGAACTGCCAAAGCAGAGTTACTAAACACAGCGTTCCGAAACGCCTTCACAAAAGAAGGCGAAGTAAATATTCCATACTTCGAATAGAGAACAGTTGCCAACATGAGTAACGTAGAAGTAAATATCCTCTGGTCCATACTGTATACCAATTAGGTTCCTTTCGGAGTATCCTGATGCATTAGCTCCACACTTAACAATCATATACAACCATTCGCTCGACGAAAGATCCGTACCCTAGGCTGAAAAATTGTACAGGCCACACCAATATTCAAGAAAAGTTGTAGGAGTAATGCACTAAATTACAGGCCAATATCTTTAACGTCGATATATAGCAGGATTTTAGAACATATATTGTGTTCGAACATTATGAATTACCTCGAAGAAAACGGTCTATTGACACACAATGAACATAGGTTTAGAAAACATTGTTCCTGTGAAACACAACTAGCTCCTTATTCACATGAAATGTTGAGTGCTATTGACAAGGGATTTCAGATCGATTACGTATTTCTGGATTTCCGGAAGACTTTTGACACCGGCTTGTAGAGACATTGCGTGCTTATGGAATATGGTCTCAGTTATGTGGATTTGTGATTTCCTGTCAGAGAGGTCACAGTTCGTAGTAATTGGCGGACAGGCATGCAGTAAAACAGAAGTGATTTCTGGCGTTCCCCAAAGTAGTGTTATAGGCTCTTTGCTGTTCCTTGGCTCTGAGCACTATGGGACTTAACTTCTGAGGTCATCAGTCCCCTAGAACTTAGAACTACTTAAACCTAACTAACCTAAGGACATCACACACATCCATGCCCGAGGCAGGATTCGAACCTGTGACCGTAGCGGTCGCGCGGTTCCAGACTGTAGCGCCTAGAAACGCTCGGCCACTCCGGCCGGCTGCTGTTCCTTATCTATATAACAGATTTGTGAGACAATCTGAGCAGCCGTCTTCGGTTGTTTGCAGATGACGCTGTCGTTTATCGACTAACAAAGTCATCAGAAGATCAAAACAGACAGCAAGACGATTTATAAAAAATATCTGAATGTCGCAAAAAGTGGAAGTTGCTCTAAATAAAGAAAAGTGTGAGGTCATCCATACGAGTGCTAAAAGGAACTCGTTAAACTCCGGTTACACGATAAGTCAGTCTAATCTAAAAGTGGTAAATTCGACTAAGTACCTAGGTATTACATTTACGAACAACTAAAATTGGAAGGAACACATAGATAATGTTGTGTGGAAGGTTAACAAAAGACTGCATTTTATTGGCAGGACACTTAGAAAATGTAACAGAACTACTAAGGAAACTGCCTACACTACGCTTGTCCGCCCTCTTTTAGAATACTGCTGCCCGGTGTGGGATCCTCAGCAGATAGGACAGACGGAGTACATCGAAAAAGTTCAAAGAAAGGCAGCACACTTATATTATCGCGAAATATGGGAGTGTCACAGAGATGATACAGGATTTGGGCTGGAAATCATTGAAAGAAAGGCGTTTTTCACTGCGACGGAATCTTCTCACGAAATTCCAATCACCAACATTCTCCTCCGAATACGAAAATATTTTGTTGACACCGACCTACAAAGGGATTAACGATCACCACGATAAAATAAGGCAAATCAGAGCTCGTACGGAAATATATAGGTGTTCATTCTTTCCGCGCGCTATACGAGATAGGAGTGATAGAGAATTGTGAAGGTGGTTCGATTAACTCTCTGCCAGGCACTTAAATGTGATTTGCAGAGTATCTACGTAGTTGTAGATGTAGATGTACCTACAGTAATAACTAGGCGCGTCTTGGGAAGAGCTGTCATTAGAAAGTTTGTATTTCATCAACAGTGTTAACAAAACATGTCAGTGGAGTAGTAACTCTAAACAGCTTTATTGACACACAGATAATAATGCACTGCATTATGCAGTTAGGGTATCACCTTCCATATATTATTTATCCCTTTCTTACAATTAACCTACGTATATGAAGACATATGTTGGGTAGGCTAACTGCATTTAATCTAATTTGGCAATTAAGCAGCACAGGTTGCAAGAGTATTGTGTTATGCATCGGACAAAACGTAATTAATTTTAAATATAAAATAATGATGCATTAAATATTTTTGCAAAATACTTTGCGTAAAATTTAAGTTCAATGCAGCACAATAGGAAAAATTTTATCTATTGAATTTATCCGTTCATGAATAGGCCTTACACATGTAACTATGTCATGCTTCAAGAAGTACTCAGCACATCAGCTCGCATCTAATGGTAAGGGGAGGGAAATTTTCTACCAATGAAAAGAAAAACTCTGAGACCACACTGGTGAAACGGATGAGTCAGATCCATCTCATGTAATAAATAACTCTAGATGCAGAGTAATTTCTGAGATCGTTAACAATAGCTGCCTTCCAGTGATGATATCAATCCCCTAGAAAGGAAAGGGACTATCGTAGACATCGATTGCCCTTATATATTGTGTTACTTTTCCTCATACTATGCCTCGCTCTTGTGACGGAAACCAGAATGAATGAGCATGTCCCCGATCTGAATCAGAAATTTTCGCAGATGATTGCACATGCAGTGTGACACAGCGGTTTTTCCAACCTGATATGGGAAGAAAAGCAGAGAGTTTGAGATACATCTACAGCGGAACGGTAATGCCGTTTTTGTCGTGGATTAACGTTAAGACAGAGAGAGGCGAGACCGTTAGTTTCAGTATTGTTCCCCTTCCACACTTTTTTAAAGCGGAACGCCGGCAGTGTCCGATGCCAGACTCTCTTGCTGCAGCGGCTGGTAAAGGCAAGTGGCACTTGAGACGATCTGTCGTGGTGTGGATTCATGTATTTCGATACTTCCTGTGTGAATTACACTACTGGCAATTAAAATTGCTACACCAGGAAGAAATGCAGATGATAAACGGGTATTCATTGGACATATATATTATACTAGAAATGACATCTGATTACATTTTCACGCAATTTGGAAGCATAGATCCTGAGAAATCAGTACTCAGAGCAATCACCTCTGGCCGTAATAACGGCCTTGAAACGCCTGGGCATTAAGTCAAACAGAGCTTGGATGGCGTGTACAGCTTCAACACGATACCACAGTTCATCAAGGGTAGTGATTGGCGTATTGTGACGAGCCAGTTGCTCAGCCTCAATTGACCGGACATTTTCAGTTGGTGAGAAATCTGTAGAATGTGCTGGCCAGGGCAGCAGTCGAACATTTTCTGTATCCAGAAAGGCCCGTACAGGACCTGCAACATACGGTCGTGCATTAACCTACTGAAATGTAGGGTTTCGCAGGGATCGAATGAAGGATAGAGCCACGGGTCGTAACACAACTGAAATGTAACGTCCACTGCTCAAAGTGCTGTCAATCCGAACTAGAGGTGACCGAGACGTGTAACCAATGGCACCCACATCATCACGCCGGGTGATACGCCAGTGTGGCGAACACGAATACACACTTGCAATGTGCGTTCACCGGGATGTCGCCAAACACAGATGCGACCATCATGATGTTGTAAACAAAACCTGGATTCATCCGATACAATGACGTTTTACCATTCGTGTACCCAAGTTCGTCGTTGAGTACACCATCGCAGGCTCTCCTGTCTCTGATGCAGCGTCAAGGGTAACCGCAGCCATGGTCTCCAAGCTGATAGTCCATGCTGCTGCAAACGTCGTCGAACTGTTCGTGCAGATGGATGCTGTCTTGCAAACGTCCCCATCTGTTGACTCAGGGATTGATACGTGGCTGCTACTAGTCATTGGATCCCGACCAACTCGAGCAGCAATGTCGTGATACGGTAAACCGCATTTGCGATAGGCTACAATCCGACCTTTATCAAAGTCGGAAACGTGATGGTTCGCATTTCTCCTCCTTACACCAGGCATCACATCAACGTTTCACCAGGCAACGCCGGTCAACTCATGTCACCACGTTGTAGGTGTCGCCACCGGCGCCAACCTTGTGTGAATGCTCTGAAAAGCTAATAATTTGCATATCACAGCTTCCTCTTCCTCTCTGTTAAATTTCGCGTCTGTTTGACGTCTTCTTCATAGTGTAGCAATTTGAATGGCCAGTAGTGTATGTTTAATATTTCTGTTTCGGACTGTGTATGTTATCCGGTAATTTCCCTAATTACTTCCGTCGTTTCGTGTGTAGAAAAGATTTCAGCTTATAAGCGGGTGCTTTGTCACCCTCCAAACTTCTGCTTCGCGGAGTAGGAACACCAAATGATTTCATCCTTTAAAGCCGTTAGTAAAGTTAAATCATAGTATATGTTTCATGTCAGTACATGGCGAATATTTGTGGTTAATACAGCACTAATTAAATTCCATAATTTTACTGATTTCTTCTCAGTGTAACCACCTTATTTTCAAGCTGATTAAAGTGTTTACCTATTACTCTAATACGTGAACAGAGATCGAAATGCTTATTTCAAGCCACGTCGTACATCACACACTCTCTAACTGCACATGTATCATAGTCGGTGTTATTTTAAAAAATGGAAATATTTCGGCTTATTTTTAATGAGCGTAAATGTTCGTATACGCATTCTCATTTCATTATAAGTCTTTTTGCAAATCTGATCAGAGACAAGAGAAGTTTGAGCGATGGTTAGGTCAAATGCTACTTCCTCCTGCGCTTCACGACACAGATTTTAAGCAAAGCTGTAGCTTCTTGTTGTAAATAGTAAGTCATTACTCAGGTAACCCTTGCACCCACGCCACGCGAGTCACGTGTCGAGTGATAGTTCAAGCAGGTTCAATACCGCATCGAGCGCTGTGACGTACCGGGAAAACTCGAGCCCATTCGAACGCGAGTATCTTTTGTCTGAATCTAGTCGCAAGAGAGAAACTACTACGTCAACATTTTATTTCATGGCAAATATTTGAGACATGACATGATGGCGTCCTGAAATGTAATGTCCCAGATTTCTTATGTAACAAAACTACAGATTTTTAAATAAAAAACTGTAACCTTCTTCGAAGTTACTCTTCATGTGTACATATTTATTTTTCAACAAAGCCACCCTGGTGACGAGCACATTTCTCCCACCGAGGGAGTAGAGCGTGATAGCGTCAATGCCAAGTGTTTGACTTTATTAGTGGTTGCACCACCTCATCATTATCAAACCGAAGTCCTCATAGGCGTTCATTAACTTTCGGGAAGAGACGAGAATGGTATGGGGCGAAGTCGAACTGTATGGACGATCTTTGATGACAGTGAAGCCAAGGCGTCGGATAGTGGCAGATGTCGCAGCGTTCGTGTATGGTCAGAAACTGTCATGCTGGAAGAGAGGTTCTCCAAGTGTGGACGAACTCTTCGACTTCGAAACTCAACAACAGAAAGCTGTTTCTGACGCACTGACATACTTACGTTACACAATGCCGTGTTACACGTTACTTTTCGGAACCCAGTAGCGGCAGATGGCTACGAATTTGGAGACATGAATAATATAATACGTATAATGTCAATGACGTTGGTTTTACTTAAAGAACTTTCAGAGTACTCACACAAAAATTCGGAGGCGTTGGTTGTAAGTAGTTTCGCAAACATACCTTTCAACTGACTGAATGAGATAATAGAATATTACGAAATTTTATTCGAAAATTGCGAATAAAAATTGACTTTGGCACTACAATTTATTGATGACTCTTGAACGTCTGTTCCAATCTGGGACCAATAGTAGAAACTGAACATTGAAGAAAAGGAAGACTTGCGCTACATGAATGGAATTCGGAGAAATAATTACTTCCATTTGACATGAGTCACTAATTTTAAAACACTGTTACGTCGGTTTGTTAGTATCCCTGGCACAAGCCAAGCTGGAATGTAGAATACCAGACGTGCCGCCTAGTTTGTACGATTTGAAGAATAAAACAAGTTACTTGCTGCCATATGCTCACCGAAAATTCTTCGTTACTAAGTACCTGACAAGACGCTGATAGTTGTAATTACAAAACAGTAAAGCAATGAACGTAAGTTTCAACATACACAATTCGCCTGGACGTGTCAAGTTAACAGTGGAAAAACAAGAGCAGACGTTATTTTGCCACGGACCTTCGTGGTAAAAGTGAAGGAAACTACATTATATATGCAAGCTGCTTACTGTGTTGTTAGCCTTTCTTGTTGACAATGTGTAAGTTATGACCTGCCCACGAGAAAGAGGAGATTAGCGCTTAACGTCCCATCGAGACCGTGAGTGCCATTGATAACTGGAAGCTCCCAGGCGAGTGGCGTAGATTAAGAATTTATATTGTGCATTATGAATGTGGGGCAATTTAAAGGTCGGGACATTTAGTAATCGCCACTCTGTTGATCCTAAGAAAAATGCAAAGTTTTCGTTTAATTAAAATCTGTCGCGTTATCGGCTCTCTACAATAATGCAGGGTAAATATTTTGAAAAATAAAACAATATTCCTTTCATCCCATTTTTTACGTAAAGCAGACCCGACTTGAAAACAGAAACAATTCTAAAGGACTGGGGCTAGTTTGGAAATAAACATGAAACATCCGGTGTTCTCCGCTTTGAGCATTTAGCAGCTCCTCTGTGCTACGTAGTTCTACCGTCATTAACACTATTTAACTTTTCCCTGTAGCAGATTAACCTTATAATTGTCCATGTGGTCCTTCGAAGACAAAATTGTAAAATGGCTCTGAGCACTATGGGACTCAACTGCTGAGGTTATTAGTCCCCTAGAACTTAGAACTAGTTAAACCTAACTAACCTAAGGACATCACAAACATCCATGCCCGAGGCAGGATTCGAACCTGCGACCGTAGCGGTCTTGCGGTTCCAGACTGCAGCGCCTTTAACCGCACGGCCACTTCGGCCGGCGGACAAAATTGTAAGTTACGTGGTCTATGAGTTAAGTAAATAGTTTCGACTGGATAAGAAAAGGGAAGTTTACTTTCCTTTCCACGGTAGGTGAAGTTCTTTTGTTTCACGGAGTAAATAATTGTCATTTTCTTGAATAAGAAAATGAAGCTATGACTAGACAAATCAATTAACCGAAACCATTAGCCGAAGCAGTGGCAGCTTTATGTTGTTAATATCAATTTAGCGTGTATGAGTCATTTCTTTTAGGACTTCGTAACTAGGCATTTATACCCCTGTTCCTGAAATCAAATTTTCGGAATGCGAGTCAGATTAGGGTGAGGTCCCTATTACTACTATGCCGTGGATATAACTTCTTAAATTTCTTCGTTTATGTGGGAGAGCGCCTGTCAGAACCGTGGTTAGAATATGTTCGTTATCATAGGTCACTTATTCCCCACTTAGGAAAAGACGGTATTGCTTCGATGTAAGGAAAAATGATCGTTGTGATGACTAGACCAAACTTTAGACTAGTAACGTCTTTACTAAACGGTGATTTCATACTGCACGTGAATAACGGAATTTAATATTCGCGTCATGAATAATACCTTTCTCTTATATGTCTCACAAATATCTGAAACCTCACGATATATTTGGCGGGATCTGGAATGGGAATAACTCTCATTCATTGTTAACACTGTCGATACTATCTGAGCGTAAGGTGGATGCACATACATTTCTCTTTCTCCCCCTTTCTCTTTGTGTGTGTATGTGCGTGTGTGTGTGTGAGGGAGTGTGTGTGTGTGTGTGTGTGTGTGTGTGTGTGAGAGAGAGAGAGAGAGAGAGAGAGAGAGTCTGTGAAAGGGTTGTTAGGTGGGTTGTATGTGAGTTGGTGCATGGTTGGGTGTCTGAGTGTGTGTGTCGTTCTAAGATACGTAACTTTAAAGTGCAGTTCCAACAAAAGGAATAGTGTTCTGCTCGCTCTTCAGTAGTAATAAGCTGTTGGCGACAGTATGGATACTGATATTTCGATCCACGCATGCCGACAAGATGTGAGAGTGGGAGAAGGGCTTGAAATACCGTGTCTCACGTAAGCCAAATAAGTGTGTTTGTTTCTCGTATTTAATTTAGAGCACTCCATGAAATCAATAGTCACGTTCTCATGACTTCTATTCTGGTGACTCCATTATATTTTAAATCATTGCTTCATTATTTTTCCCATGTTTGAGGTTCACTGGTTTCGTCCGTAAAAGGCAACGTCAAGACTTCGTACGTGGAGCAGACAATGCCTCACATTACAAGAGAAAATTCGAGAAGCAGTGAAAACACGTAGAACTGAGGCTTTCAGCCTGTGCACCCTCACAGACAGAACCAGGCGAATTCCCTCGCTCATTGCAGCAGGACGACATCAAAGCAACCCAGCGCGAGACAGAAGAAACAGTGGTCGCCCGCTCGGCACGGAGGACGTGACGCCTGGAATTACAACCGTGTCTGTGTGTGTGTCTATGTGGATGTGTGTGCGCGTGCGTCTAGGGGGCCAAGACACGCAGACTTCGTATGGGGACCACGTAGGAGGCTCGGGCACAATCCGATTAGGCAATGCAGGGTAGCCACGTGCAGGCGCAGCACGCGCTCTAGGAACACAGACACGCCAACACACGCACACGCGTGCACACACACACACACACACACACACACACACACACACACACACACACACACACACACACACACATGCACACAGAGAGCTGCTCTGATAAAGTCGGAAGAGCCCTGTTACACAGTTACAGGTGCTTCGCCTGCTATACTGGACTTTATGTCTGAGTTTGGTGTATCACATTCATGATACGTTTCACACAACAACAGTGCTCACTTCAGAATGAATAAAGGCTTCGACAAATCGTCTTATTGCAACACGAAACATGGAACACACAGCCGACAAATTTTGGTCTCAGTTGTACCTGGGGTAGTTATGAGGATTTAGTATTCATCTCTAAAGAATCAAGCTTGTCGGGATTAGCGCTTTTCTACATATCTTCCCTTCAATACGCATTTCGGCCGTACAGAAAAAGTACCACATCGAAAATAATCACGTCGTTGTTCTGGAAATGCCAGTTACTGGACGATTTCTTCATTCGAGGAATGAGGGTGAAATCACTGGGACCTAAGTCAGGAGAACGAGGCCAAATCCGATAGTACAAAGAAGCTGTAAGTGTGACTGAATACGAGACTAGGAGTTTTCGTGGAGCGAAATACTTGGCTGAACAATTTCACGTGAGACTTCATATTGTAGCCTCCCACAGCCTCGTCAGGGGATTGGGCAGTTTACTCCAACGACGGGAGTAATCCGTTGACACCGCCTATAGGAAGTACCAAAAACTGTTCAAAAGTACCTTTCCCGATTGTGGTCGGCTATTTGGCATTTTATATGTCGGTTGCAGAATTTAGCTATATTGGCCTGGCACAGCTTCTATGTTTCTGGTGCTCGCTGGGCTCTGCGAATAGATCCAAATACAACGGAATACAAAGGGAAGTGACCTATGTCACGTGAAGAATGTAGTGCAAGGTGGTATAAATCTCGCTCTACCACGCCTCTTTTCATGCTACGCAATTAAAACCAGCAAGATCAGTTGCCACACCCATTACCAGTACAAGGCTCGGTAGTTGAGAGGACGTTCTTCCGAGCGTACGACCACGACCACGACCGTGGTATGATTTTAGTTTATATAGTAGGAAACTGCTGGTAACATTTCTGTTTGAGTTAACTCACGGAAGTTTTAGATAGCGCCTTCATTGCTTGCAGTGCGTCGAACACCATTGTCGTTCTGTTCTTCAATCTGAAGACTTTTTTATGCAGCTCTCCATGCCATTCTATCCTTTTTAAGACTCTACATATCCTAAAATATAGTTCAACATCCTTTCGAACCTGTTTCTTGTATTCATCTCTTGCTCCTCCTCAGCTATTTTTACCTCTCACACTTCCCTCTAATATTAAATTGGTGATCCCCTGACGTCTCAGAATCAACCGATCCCATCTGTAACTCAAACTGTGCCACAAAATGCTTGTCTACCAAATTCTATTCAGTACCTCCTCATTAGTTACGTGATCTACCAAACCAATATTCAGCATTCAGTCACATTTAAAAAGTCTCTCTTCACTTGTTGTCTAAATTATTTATCGTCTATGTTTCACTCACTTCCATACAAGGCTATCATTTAGATTAACAACCTCAAAAAGACTTTCTAACATAAATCTCTATTCGATGTTAATAAATTTCTCTTCTTCGGAAACGCTTTCCTTACAATGGCCAGTCTGCGTTTTATATCCACTCTACTTCGCTGCCGTAAGTTATTTTGCTGTCGAAATACCAAACTCATCTACAATATTTAGTACAAACGTTTCCTAATCTACCTCTCTCAGCATCGTCTGATTGATTTCGTCTGCATTTCTTTACTATTATTTCGCCTTTGCAGATGTTCATCTTATATCCTTCTTACAAGACGCTGACCATTCCGTTCAGCAGCTCTTCCAGGTCTTTAATTGTCTCTCATAGAACTCCAATGCCATCGGGATACCTCGAAGTTTTTATTCTTCCAAACTTTAATTCCCACTCCATATATTTCTTTGGTTTACTGTATTGCTCGCTTAATGTAGGCCTACTATTTGAATAACTTTGGCAAAAGGCTACGACACTGTCTCACTACTTTCTAAATATCTGCCTCTCTTTCGTGTCCCTCGATCCATATAAATTCCGTCTGGTTTCTGTACAAGTTGTATAGGCCCTCTTGCTCCTTATATTTTACAACTGATACCTTGAGAATTTCAGAGAGCATATTCCAGCCAACATTGTCAAAAGCTTTTTCAAAGTGTAGATATGCTGTAAAACGTAATTTTAAAATTTTTTGTTGGGATCCACAGCCTCAGCGTGATCTGAGAACGAAAAAATGGTCTAGGCCGACTGTATTCCTTTTATCAACTATGCGATTGGTGAATTAAAATGTTTAGTTATATTCAAGCATGTGTCGGTTAATAGACGTAGCAAAATACATTAGTGAATTGTTTTTGAGCCACATACGCAAAGTAAAATGTATTTCTGTCCAGATGTACCAACGGTATATTATGACGTGAAGTGAAGCAGGGAGCTTAAGATACATGCTTGTAAATAACCAAAAGTTGAAATTGATTAATCGCATAGATAATAAGAAGAATATAGCGTACTTGTAGAATGTTTTCATTCTCAAATCTAAAATCATATGGTCAGCATTCCCTTTCGTGTTCCTACACTACTGGTCATTAAAATTGCTATACCACGGAGATAACTTGCTACAGACGTGAAATTTAACCGACAGGAAGAAGATGCTGTGATATGCAAATGATTGGCTTTTCAGATCATTCACACAAAGTTGGCGCCGGTGGCGACACCTACAAGGTGCTGACATGAGGAAAGTTTCCAACCGATTTCTCATACACAAACAGCAGTTGACCCGCATTGCCTGGTGAAACGTTGTTGTGATGCCTCGTGCAGGGAGGAGAAATGCGTACCATCACGTTTCCGACTTTGATAAAGGTCGGACTGTAGCCTATGGTTTATTGCAGTTTATCGTATCGCGACGTTGGTGCTCGCGTTGGTCGAGATGCAATGACTATTAGCAAAATATGGAATCGGTGGGTTCAGGAAGGTAATACGGAACGCCGTGCTGGATCTCAACAGCCTCTTACCACTAGCAGTCGAGATGACAGGCATCTTATCCGCATGGCTGTAACGGATCGTGCAGCCACGTCTCGATCCCTGAGTCAACAGATGGGGACGTTTGCAAGACAACAACCATGTGCACGAACAGTTCGACGACGTCTGCAGCAGCATGGACTATCAGCTCGGAGACCATGGCAGCGATTACCAAAAAAATGGTTCAAATGGCTCAGAGCACTATGGGAGTTAACATCTATGGTCATCAGTCCCCTAGAACTTAGAACTACTTAAACCTAACTAACCTAAGGACATCACACAACACCCAGTCATCACGAGGCAGAGAAAATCCCTGGCCCGCCGGGAATCGAACCCGGGAACCCGGGTGCGGGAAGGATTACCCTTGACGCTGCTTCACAGACAGGAGTGCCTGCGATGGTGTACTCAACGACGAACCTGGGTGCACGAATGGCAAAACGGCACTTTTTCGGATGAATCCAGGTTCTGTTTACAGCATCATGATGGTCGCATCCGTGTTTGGCGACATCGCGGTGAACGCACATTGGAAGCGTGTATTCTTTATCGCCATACTGGCGTATCACCTGGCGTGATGGTATGGGGTGAAATTGGTTACACGTCTCGGTCACCTCTTGTTTGCATTGACAGCCCTTTGAACAGTGGACGTTACCCGCGGCTCTACCATTCATTCGATCCCAGCGAAAGCCTACATTTCAGCAGGACAATGCACGACTGCATGTTGCAGGTCCGGTACGGGCCTTTCTGGATACAGAAAATGTTCGACTGCTGCCCTGGCCAACACATTCTCCAGATCTCTCATTAACTGAAAACGTCTGACAATGATGGCCGAGCAACTGGCTCGTCACAATACGCCAGTCATCACTCTTGATGAATTGTGGTATCGTGTTGAAGCTGCATGGGCAGATGTACCTGTACACGCCATCCAAGCTCTGTTTGACTCAATGCCCAGGAGTATGAAGGCCGTTATTACGACCAGAAGAGGTGGTTGTTCTGGGTACTGATTTCTCAGGATCTATGCACCCAAATTGCGTGAAAATGTAACTTACAAGTCAGTTATAGTATAATATATTTGTCCAATGTATACCCGTTTAACATCTGTATTTCCTCTTGGTGTAGCAATTTTAATGGCCAGTAGTGTAGATTTCTAGGGAATCAAAACCATGACTTTCTAAACCGATAGTCCGCTAATATTCACATCTGCCTGCACCTGCTTTCTTTCGAGCTGGGCCTGTTACACTCTTCTTGAAGACTGAGGGCATCTTGCCGGTTCTAGAAGCTGCTGTCTGGAGCCGCGCGGCCGCTACGGCTGCAGGTTCGAATCCTGCCTCGGGCATGGATATGTGTGATGTCCTTAGGTTAGTTAGCTTTAAGTAGTTCTAAGCTCTAGGGGACTTATGACCACAGCTGTTAAGTCCCATAGTGCTCAGAGCCATTTGAACCATCTCGCCACCTCATACATCATGCACACCAGCTGGAGGAGCTTGTGATGGCCGGTTCTCCCAAGGCTGCCAGTAGGTTTTACGGAATGCACCAGGGGCCCCGTTTCGACATAGATCTTTCAGTCGTTGGCAAATTCTTCTCGAAGTATTATATCATTTTCTCATCTTCATCTACGTCCTCTTCGCTTTCTATAATATTGCCTCCATCTCCACTGTACAGACCCCGTATGAACTCCTCGCACCTTTCTGCTTTCCCTTCTTTCCATGAGACTGGTTTTCCACCTGAGCTCTTGGTATTCATACCTGAAACCTCCTATTGTGTCCAGCTCTCTTCCATGTATACAGTTTTCTTTCACGATTAAACCCAGTCTTAGTAACGTTTACATTATGCTCTGCACAAACATATGCTAAACGGCTTCCTCTCTCATACCTTTCGGCCAGTCCATGTTAGCCTGCTGTTATTCCTTCTCTTTCTTTTCCTGATCTCAACTTCCAGTCTCGGCTTCCTCTCTCATACCTTTCGGCCAGTCCATATTAGCCTGCTGTTATTCCTTCTCTTTCTTTTCCTGATCTCAACTTCCAGTCTCCCACTTCAGTTAAATTTTCGTGTACCTTAATTTCATTTTACACTTCTTCCATGTGTTCATCATCTGCGGAGCTAGTTGGCATTTAAACTTGTACTACTGGGTTGGGGATGGGCTTAGTGTTTACCTATGCGACGATAATGGGTTCACTATGCTGTTCATCCCCCCATGAACCATGGACCTTGCCGTTGGTGGGGAGGCTTGCGTGCCTCAGCGATACAGATAGCCGTACCGTAGGTGCAACCACAACGGAGGGGTATCTGTTGAGAGGCCAGACAAACATGTGGTTCCTGAAGAGGGGCAGCAGCCTTTTCAGTAGTTGCAGGGGCAACAGTCTGGATGATTGACTGATCTGTCCTTGTAACATTAACCAAAACGGCCTTGCTGTGCTGGTACTGCGAACGGCTGAAAGCAAGGGGAAACTACAGCTGTAATTTTTCCCGAGGACGTGCAGCTTTACTGTATGATTAAATGATGATGGCGTCCTCTTGGGAAAAATATTTCGGAGGTAAAATAGTCCCCCATTCGGATCTCCGGGCGGGGACTACTCAAGAGGACGTCGTTATCAGGAGAAAGAAAACTGGCATTCTACGGATCGGAGCGTGGAATGTCAGATCCCTTAATCGGGCAGGTAGGTTAGAAAACTTAAAAAGGGAAATGGATAAGATAAAGTTAGATATAGTGGGAATTAGTGAAGTTCGGTGGCAGGAGGAACAAGACTTTTAGTCAGGTGATTACAGGGTTATAAATACAAAATAAAATAGGGGTAATGCAGGAGTAGGTTTAATAATCAATAGGAAAATAGGAGTGCGGGTTAGCTACTGCAAACAGCATAGTGAACGCATTATTGTGGCCAAGATAGACACAAAGCCCATGCCTACTACAGTAGTACAAGTTTATATGCCAACTAGCTCTGCAGATGATGAAGAAATTGATGAAATGTATGACGAGATAAAAGAAATTATTCAGGTAGTGAAGGGAGACGAAAATTTAATAGTCATGGGTGACTGGAATTCGTCAGTAGGAAAAGGGAGAGAAGGAAACATAGTAGGTGAATATGGATTGGGGGGAAGAAATGAAAGAGGAAGCCGCCTTGTAGAATTTTGCACAGAGCATAACTTAATCATAGCTAACACTTGGTTCAAGAATCATAAAAGAAGGTTGTATACCTGGAAGAATCCTGGAGATACTAAAAGGTATCAGATAGATTATATAATGGTAAGACAGAGATTTAGGAACCAGGTTTTAAATTGTAAGACATTTCCAGGGGCAGATGTGGATTCTGACCACAATCTATTGGTTATGAACTGCAGATTGAAACTGAAGAAACTGCAAAAAGGTGGGAATTTAAGGAGATGGGACCTGCATAAACTGAAAGAACCAGAGGTTGTAGAGAGTTTCAGGGACAGCATAAGGGAACAGTTGACAGGAATGGGGGAAAGAAATACAGTAGAAGAAGAATGGGTAGCTCTGATGGATGAAGTAGTGAAGGCAGCAGAGGATCAAGAAGGTAAAAAGACGAGGGCTAATAGAAATCCTTGGGTAACAGAAGAAATATTGAATTTAATTGATGAAAGGAGAAAATATAAAAATGCAGTAAATGAAGCAGGCAAAAAGGAATACAAACGTCTCAAAAATGAGATCGACAGGAAGTGCAAAATGGCTAAGCAGGGATGGCTAGAGGACAAATGTAAGGATGTAGAGGCTTGTCTCACTAGGGGTAAGATAGATACTGCCTACAGGAAAATTAGAGAGACCTTTGGAGAGAAGAGAACCACTTGTATGAATATCAAGAGCTCAGATGGCAACCCAGTTCTAAGCAAAGAAGGGAAGGCAGAAAGGTGGAAGGAGTATATAGAGGGTTTATACAAGGGCGATGTACTTGAGGACAATATTATGGAAATGGAAGAGGATGTAGATGAAGATGAAATGGGAGATAAGATACTGCGTGAAGAGTTTGACATAGCACTGAAGGACCTGAGTGGAAACAAGGCCCCGGGAGTAGACAACATTCCATTAGAACTACTGATGGCCTTGGGAGAGCCAGTCATGACAAAACTCTACCATCTGGTGAGCAAGATGTATGAGACAGGCGAAATACCCTCACACTTCAAGAAGAATATAATAATTCCAATCCCAAAGAAAGCAGGTGTTGACAGATGTGAAAATTATCGAACTATCAGTTTAATAAGTCACAGCTGCAAAATACTAACGCGAATTCTTTACAGACGAATGGAAAAACTGGTAGAAGCGGACCTCGGGGAAGATCACTTTGGATTCCGCGGAAATGTTGGAACACGTGAGGCAATACTAGCCTTACGACTTATCTTAGAGGAAAGATTAAGAAAAGGCAAACCAACGTTTCTAGCATTTGTAGACTTAGAGAAAGCTTTTGACAACGTTAACTGGAATATTCTCTTTCAAATTCTGAAGGTGGCAGGGGTAAAATACGGGGAGCGAAAGGCTATTTGCAATTTGTACAGAAACCAGATGGCAGTTATAAGAGTCGGGGGGCATGAAAGGGAAACAGTGGTTGGGAAAGCAGTGAGACAGCGTTGTAGCTTCTCCCCGATGTTATTCAATCTGTATATTGAGCAAGCAGTAAAGGAAACAAAAGAAAAATTCGGAGTAGGTATTAAAATTCATGGAGAAGAAGTAAAAACTTTGAGGTTCGCCGATGACATTGTAATTCTGTCAGAGACAGCAAAGGACTTGGAAGAGCAGTTGAACGGAATGGACAGTGTCTTGAAAGGAGGATATAAGATGAACATCAACAAAAGCAAAACGAGGATGATGGAATGTAGTCAAATTAAATCGGGTGATGCTGAGGGGATTAGATTAGGAAATGAGACACTTAAAGTAGTAAAGGAGTTTTGCTATTTAGGGAGTAAAATAACTGATGATGGTCGAAGTAGAGAGGATATAAAATGTAGACTGGCAATGGCAAGGAAATCGTATCTGAAGAAGAGAAATTTGTTAAAATCGAGTATAGATTTAAGTGTCAGAAAGTCCTTTCTGAAAGTATTTGTATGGAGTGTAGCCATGTATGGAAGTGAAACATGGACGATAACCAGTTTGGACAAGAAGAGAATAGAATCTTTCGAAATGTGGTGCTACAGAAGAATGCTGAAGATAAGGTGGGTAGATCACTTGACTAATGAGGAGGTATTGAATAGGATTTGGGAGAAGTTTGTGGCACAACTTGACTAGAAGAAGGGATCGGTTGGTAGGACATGTTTTGAGGCATCAAGGGATCATAAATTTAGCATTGGAGGGCAGCGTGGAGGGTAAAAATCGTAGAGGGAGACCAAGAGATGAATACACTAAGCAGATTCAGAAGGATGTAGGTTGCAGTAGGTACTGGGAGATGAAGAAGCTTGCACAGGATAGAGTAGCATGGAGAGCTGCATCAAACCAGTCTCAGGACTGAAGACCACAACAACAACAACGACAACAACATGCTGTTCATAGTAGCTTATCCGCATTCAAATTTTCTTGTTCATTATCAAAACTACTCTTGCGTTAGCCTGCCGGGGTGGCCGAGCGGTTCTAGGCGCTATTATCTGGAACCGCGCGACCGCTATGGTCGCAGGTTCGAATCCTGTCTCGGGCATGGATGTGTGTGGTGTCCTTAGGTTAGTTAGGTTTAAGTTCTAGGGGACTGATGACCTCAGAAGTTAAGTCCCATAGTGCTCACAGCCATTTGAACCATTTTGAACTCCTGCGTTACCCCGCTTTCACTTTGTGTTTATAAACCTGTATTCTCCTGACCAGAAGTCCTGTTCTTCCTGCCACAGAACATCAATATTGCCCACTGTATCTAACTTTAACCTACCCATTCCCCTTATTACATTTTCTAAAATACGTGCCCGATTAAGGGATCTAACATTCCAGGCACCGACCCGCAGAAAGCCAGATTTGTTTTTTTGATGGCGACATTCATCTGAATATTCCACGCCTGGACATCATGACGGGAAACTATTTTACCTGAGGAATATTTTCCCTAAGATTATGCAGTCATCATTGAATCATACAGTAGAACTGCAAGCATTCGGTAAAAATTACGGCTGTAGGTTCCCTTTGCTTTCAGCTATTCGCGGTACCAGCGCATCAAGGCCATTTTGATTGGTGTTACAAGGACATATCTGTCAATCTTCCGCATTGCTGCCCCTGCAGCTACTGGAAAGGCTGCCGCTCTTCGTCAGGAACCACATGTTTGACTGGCCTCTCATCAGATACCCCTTTGTTATGACTGCGGCTGCTGTACGCCTATAGTTAGAGTAACTGTCTACCGTTCCATTCTGTACCAGAGCGCATGAAAACGAATACTTAAATATTTCCGTGCGAGCTTTTATTTCTCTTATTACCCTTATTATTTCTCCATGTATAGGTTGCCGCCAGCGAAACTCAACATCCAAAAACACCTTTGTGCAAATGATTGCCACCTCAAATCGGTTATCATATTAGAGACATTCTCTCCACTATTTCGTCATAAAATAAAACGAGATGCCCTCCTTTCCACTTTTTTGATGTCTCCAGTCAATCCTCTCTGGTAAGGATACCATAACGAGCAACGATACTACAGGAGAGCACGGATAAGCGAAATTTCAGCTGACACTTTACTAGAAACGCTGCAGCTCCTAAGCGTTCTGCCAGTAAAATGCCGACATCGATTTTTCTGACGACTTCTATTGAGCACTGCAGTTTAAGTTGTTCGTAGTTGTGGTTCCTAGACATTTACTTAAATTCACTAAAAATGGTTCAAATGGCTCTGAGCACTATGGGACTTAACATCTGAGGTCATCAGTCCCCTACAACTTAGAGCTACTTACACCTAACTAACCCAAGGACATACACATAGCCGTGCCCGAGACAGGATTGGAACCTGCGACCGTAGCAGTCCCGCGGTTCCGGACTTTAGCGCCTAGAACCGCTCGCTCACAGCTGCCGGCTTTAAATTCACAGTCTTTATGTTTGTGCGATTTGTCGTGTAATCTAAAATTATCGGATTTCTTTTAGTATTCATGTTGATGGCCTCACACTTTTATTACTTAACGTCAACTATCACTTTTTGCACTGTACAGAGATCTTGTCTAAGTACATTTCCAATTTGATTTTGATCCTCTGACAACATTGTTAAACGATAAAAAACAGCATCTTCTACTAGCAATCTACGAGGACTGTTATATTGTCTCCTAAAGTGTTTATATAGATGGGGAACAGTAAAGAGCCTACAACGTTCCCTTGGAGAAAGCTGGATTTCTTACGTGTTTTCCTTCATGACTTCTGGTCAGTTATCACGAATCCAGTCGCAAACTGAGACAGAACTCCATAGGCAAGCAATTTCATTAGAAACCGTTTGTGTGAAATGGTGTCAAAAGGCTGTTATAAATCTGGAAATGTGAAATAAATCTCAAATCCCCTGTCGATGCCCGGGGTTTGGGGAGAAATACATTGTATGCCATTATTCAACTGTAAAAAAAAAAAAAAAAAAAAGTTCAAATGTGTGTGAAATCTTATGGGACTTAACTGCTAAGGTCATCAGTCCCTAAGCTGACACACTACTTAACCTAAATTATCCTAAGGACAAACACACACAACCATACTCGAGGGAGGACTCGAACCTCCGCAGGGACCACCCGCACAGTCCATGTCTGCCGCGCTCTAGACCGCTCTGCTAATCCCTTGAGGCTGTTGTCAACAATGAGTTGGATGCAATAATACTAAACATGCGAAAATACAAATTTATTATCGACAGAGAAATACATGTAGAGTTAAATGAACGTACAAAATACGCTCCAAGTGATTTCCAAGCTGCTCGAAGCAAACACTGAATCTTTTCCACATTGATTTATAATTTTTGTCGCAGTTCTTAGGAGTCTTAGAGTTTCAGATTGTTACTGGATTAGACCTATTATACGCTCAACATCATAAATCTGGATGGAATAAAAATAATTTTTTGTTATAACCGAGAGTAAAATGTTCGTGGCTCTGATATGTGTGAATCCTAGAGGCTTATCAATTGAGCCACATCTGCCAATCCATTCACCAAAGTATTCATTCAGTCTCTTACTATGACTCCATAAAGCAGGGATGGTCCATATTGAAGTCGCCAGGCGTGAGGCGGGGTATAGGCCTACTTACGGCTGTAGAAGGATGCTGCGGCAATCTGTAAACACTTTATTTTGCTTTGCCTCAGGCGGTACAGGCGTCCGTCGTCCCGCTCACGTCGAATTCCGCTCGCTCCGCGGTTTGGTCGCTCTGCCCAGCTGACGACGCACCACGTGGCCCGTGGCCCAGTTGCGACAGCCACGGCGACGCACTCTATGCCAGATAGCAGCGAACCGTTCGATGCCGGCCGCACGTCGACCTCTGGTGCCCCGCTCCCCGCGTAGGCAGAAAGCGGATGCTGGAGGATGAATGTCCTTTTCAGCAGCTGGGCTGCGAGCCCCTTGCCCTCGAGCAGGAGTCGACCGTACTGCTGGAAGGTCTGATGTGGCCAGCTGCTGGCTGGCTCTGAGCCCCTTGCCAACTCAGAGGGTCGAACCGTGACCCAACCACAGACTGGAGTTGTGGCCACCCGGGTAGAGCAGCACCGTCGTTCAAGAACTCTGTGACGCTACATTGGTATTACTTGACTTTCCCCTAATAATGCTAACTGCCACCTAATCGTACTCGGTGGTTTTGGAAAGGCACGTCTTGAAGTCACATATTGACACACATAAGGTTAGCGCCAGTGCGTTGGTTTAGATGGAAGTCTGTGGCCAGAGTTGCTCATAATCCTTGCGCCCACGTCACCACTGACGTACGGTTACGACTGCAATCCACTCTCGCAAATTCACGCTAAAACTACCTCATGCAGTGACACCGCTACTTTACTTATATTTCCCCTCTCCCCTCCCCCCGTGGGAAGACAAAGTCACTGGAAGAAGGAAGATTAGGTTTAAAGTCCCAATAGAAATTGAGCACAAGTTCCAGCTGAGTCCAAATGGGGAAGTATATCATCAGAGCCCTTTCAAAGGAACCGTTACGGCGTTTGCCTGCTGCGATTTAGGCCAATCACGAAAAGGCTCCAGCTCTTTCTCCAGTCTCCGGACCTATAACTGCCGTTACTCCTAAGTTATATGGGTTACTCTTAAGCACAATCTAATGTATTATATGCCATTTATAAGTGTTCGTAACAACATATATTATTTCGTGGTATTCCAGGTGTTTAGCCTCACCCATATAGGACATAGTCACATAGGAACAAAAGAAATAGAAGTCTTGGGAAACTAAGGCAAATTGCTGCATGAAAAATGAGAAGAAATCGAAAAAGAAATGATTGTCGGAAGGATGGACTCAGCGTACAGAAAAGTAAAAACAATCTTCGCTGAAATAAAATACAAGGACTTTCATTTTAAGAATGCAATGTATATTCCGCTGTTAAGTGCATAGGAGTGAGCAGATAGGTGGGATAGGTGTACAGAAGTCCTTTACACGCGGGAAGACTTGTCTGATGACGTGACAGAAGAAGAAACAGGAGTCGACAGGGAAAAGTTTGCGGCTGCAGTATTGGAATCGGAAAAGGTTTGGACGACATAATAAGATCAAATAAGGCAGAGAGGATGGATAATACTCCATCGGATTTGCTAAAATCAACGGGGGAAGGGGCAACAAAACCACTAAGCATATTTAGGTGTAGAATGTATGAAACTGGCGATATACCATCAAACTTTCGGAAAACATCATCCAAACAATTCCGAAGACCGCAAGAGCCGACAAGTGCAAGAATTACCGCACTATCCGCTTAACAGCTCACACATACAAGCTGCTGGCAATAATAACGGACAGGAGAGTGGAAGTGAAAATAGGGGATATGTTAGATGACGATTAAGCTCGCTTTAGAAAATATAAAGGCACCAGGGAGGCCGTTCTGACGTAGCGGAAGATAACAAAAGCAAGACTGAAGAAGAATCAAGACACGTGCCTTGGATTTGGAGGCGTGAAGAAACCGTTCGGTAATGTAAAATGATTGGAGGTGTTTGAAGTTCTGTGAAACGTAGCAGCGTGGTATAGAGAAAGACGGGTATATACAATATGTACAACCACAGAAGGGAAACAGACTGGAAGACTAAGAACAAAGTGCTCGGATTAAAATGAGTATAAGTGAAGCTGTTGTCTTCACCCGCTGCTGTTCAGTGTACACATCGAAGAAGCAATGAGGTAAATAAATTAAAGGTTCAAGAGTGAAAATTCAGGGTGAAAGGATATCAATGATAAGAGTCGTTGATGACATCGCTATTCTTAGTTAAAGAGAAGAAGAATTACAAGATATGTTGAATGAAATGAACAGTCTAATTAGTGTGGAATGTAGATTGAGAGGAAATCGAACAAAGACGAAATTAATGAGAAGCAGCAGAAATGAGAACAACGAGAAACTTAACATCAGAAGTAGATGAGATTCTGCTATCTAGGCATCAAAGTAAGTAACAAGGAGGTCATAAAAGGTGGACTAGTTCAGGAAAAATGGCATTCCTGGCCGAGAGAAATCTGTTAATGTCAAACGTAAGTCTTCATTCGAGGACTAAATTCCTTAGAATGTGCGTCTGGAACATAGCAGTGTCTGGTAGTGAAACAGAGACAGGGAGAAAACCGGAAAGAAAGAGAATCGAAGCATTTGAGGTGTGGTAGTACAGAAGAATTTCAAAATTCGAAGGAGCTCTCCATAGAATCGGCGACCCGAGGAACATATGGAAAATATTGACAAGAAGAAGGGACACGACGATAGGAAATCTGTTAAGACATCATTGAATGTCTTCCATGTTACGAGAGACAGCTGTAGGGTTACGAACTGTAGATGAGCACAAAGATTGCAATACATCCAGCATTTAATTGAGGACATATATTGCAAGTGCTACGCTGAGATTAAAAAGGTTGGAACAGGAGAGGAATTGTTGGAGGGGCCGCATCAAACTAGTCAGAAGACTGAAGAGAAAAAAAAATAGGTCGAGAGATCAGTTCAAGCACAAAATCCTACACCAGCAATACTTTCGGAGTTACAGAGACAGCATGACTCCATATTTCTGAAGGGAGCTTCCAACGACTTTCTGAGTCCATACCACATTGAGTTGCTGAATCTTTCGCGGAAAATGGAGGTCCGATACGATCTCCATGACTTTTATCACTTAAGTGTATAACGGTATAACAGATATATCAGTGTCAGTTTCATGGATTAATAGTCATATCAGCGTCTCACACTACACACTGAAGCGGTAGTCGCGTGTAATGCATGACCATTTGAGGATTTGTCACAGATACAGAGATGCAAGTTCACTAAAATCGTATGAAGTTTTCAGCTAATGCAGGTTTACAAATGGTTCATATCACAACACATATTAGCTCTTAGGTAGAAATCATTATTTCAGTCAACAATCATCTCTGTGTCAGTGAAAATGTGTAGCGTAGGACGACATTAAGATCGACACTTTTTGTGAGGTGCTCTGGAGGACGAAACAATCCAGGGATGCAGTCAGAGCACGTCGAACATTTTGCGTTTGTGTCACCAAGGACCATTGAGAACCGTCTGCCTGCGGCAAGACTAAAGTCAAGTGTATCTCTAGCCATGTTACCGCTGACACCGTGATATCACCAAGCATGGCTACTCTAGTGTCGTGAAAGAGTCAACTGGAGTGTGGAATGGCGCTCTGTTGTCGTCAGTGATGAGAGTAGATTCTTTCTGAATGCGAGAAATGAACGTACGCATGTACTGCGTAGACCTACTGCGCTGTCTATTCAGGAGTGTATCAGCTCATGACACGCACGTCCCATCCCTGACATTATGGTGTGGTCGCCCATCACTTACACCTCGAGGTCAATTCTGATGTAGGAGCAGGGTAAAGTAAGCTGACAAGTCCCAGTTACATTGCACACGCTGTGAGCTCTGTGCTTATTCCATTTCTTTGACGAAAAGATGATGCACTTTTTCAGTGGGACAATGGGCGCCCACATGAGGTAGATCTGACGCAACGTGTTGTTCGTGGTGTAGAACAAGTGCCCTATCCAGCAAGATCACCAGACCGCTCGCCAATGAAACACGTGTGGGACATGACTAAGCGGGAACCTATAGTTCTACAGAGCCTGCAAGTACAGCAGCAAAATTGGAAGAAAAAGCGCAAGACCCGTGGGACCGTCTATCGCGGGAAGCCATTCTGATCCTTACGAAACATTTGCTTCTGAGAATACACACCTGCGCTGCCACCAGATCTTTACACACCGTTTATTGATGCGACTGTTTGGTAACTCTATACTGAGCCAATAGATTTCATTTGGTCTGAATTTGTGATCATATATTCCTACAATAATGATTACCAGTCACATGGGAATATTTTTCCGGCAGTGTACAATTCCACAAGTTTCAGGATAGCACTCGGCTCACAAGGATCTCTTGGAAATGATACTTAGGCTACATACCGTTCAGTCATCATCTTCAAACTAGTTTTACATAGGAGATTCTCTGCCCAGGTCTCTAAGTTTATATCCAAGAATCGTGGCAGTGGTGCATTGCGCAAATATCATCATTGCGTGACCGCCATCTGTCGAGTTCGGAGCCCTCTGTCAAATATTTTTCCACCTCAGGCGCGCAGGCGTATGTATACCGATGATGATGCTGTACACACACGATTAATAGAAAGGTGGGCCACGAAAATCCAGTGATCGAAGTAAACAATTACCTGTCACTATATGTGCCAGCAGGCTTAAAAGTATTGTCTTTCATGCTGCAGAAATCATTTGGCACGATGCCTCATAAGGATTCCACCCGTTCGTATATCCACAGTTCCTTGCTAACTGAATACCAGAAACATGTAGTGGCCAAACTTATCGTGCTGAATAATTCACAGAGTGTTCCATGCAGAGACAGAGCTCAGCAATGACTAACTTACTAGCAATTTTGAGTTATGAAGTTTAGGGAGGAACACCAGCTATCTCCAGCATAGAAGTCATCAGATAATTTTTTGAAAGAACTCACAGGCCACTTGTATATCTTTATATATTTCTTGTGTAAAATCTCGATTTGGCCTTCGCGCCACTATCCAGTGCAAATGGTTGAACTGTGTATTTGTCGTTCCACATAGCAAAACGATTTGAATGGTCTAAGAACATTGTACTCGGTAACTGCATGAAATCTAGATATTACGCAAGAAATATGCAGAAATATAGTCATATGTCGGTGCATCTTAAAAAAAAAAACTCTATGACTGTGTTTCAGCATCATATGGTGACCGAATGATTGTCAGCCCAAATACTGTGGCTAGATTTCGGCCTCATCTAGCTGCGATTCCGGTACCTCATAGAATACTAATGACGCAGGGAAAATTCTAGGTGCAACATATTTAGACTCTCATCTCCTTTGTATGACGGGAGGGGATTTTCCATTACGTACAAAATTAGTTTCTATTGGTTTACGAATCTAGATTTTACGCAAGAAATATGCGGAGATATAGTCATATGTCGGTGCATCTTAAAAAAAAAAAATACTCTATGACTGTGTCTCAGCATCATGTGGTGACCGAATGATTGTCAGCCCAAATACTGTGGCTAGATTTCGGCCTCATCTAGCTGCGATTCCGGTATCTCATAGAATTCTAATGACGCAGGGAAAATTCTAGGTGCAACATATTTAGACTCTCATCTCCTCTGTATGACGGGAGGGCATTTTCCATTACGTACAAAATTAGTTTCTATTGGTTTACGAATTCCATGGTAACAGCATTAAACTTATGTGCCAACAAATTACACAAGGAGATAAGCATTTTTTGCTTACCTCAGGAAACACAACTCTAAAGAAACCTTTTGAGGAGTCTTACAAGAGATTCCTGAATAACAAGGAGAACGGTGCTTCCAGCCTAATGAGGTGCGGTTTGCTGTTGCCGCTAGTTCAGCGGCCGTAGACCATCTATTCCGCCAACTTGGCCATAACCGTTATTATTCTCTTCCTGCCGCGCGGTGTGCAGGACGCGGGAGGGATGGAGTGGGGCGGCCTCGAGTGGGGTCCGCCGCTCGCGACGCTGTTTTGTTCCAGAAGTCGATAATGGCGGCCGGAGTGGCTTCCGCTGTACCGGTGCTGGAATTTCAGACCGCCCGCCGGCCCCGCGGTCCGTGTGTGCTTCTAGCGGACCCAGCCACAAGCGATACGGGCCGTACGGGCCGTCTCACACCCGAATCGAAGCGGTTCACGCCTCCGGCGCCTCATCGCCGCGGTTAAGGAAATAATGGGATCCATTCGCAAGGTGTACCCACTCTGCGGTCTACGACAGTACAGAGTAGAATGATCAGAGGGCGGTTAGATCCAAGGGAGCTCTTGTTTCATCATAAGTTCATCAAGGAACCTGCCCTATATTTCATGTAAGTGTCGACCAGACAGTTAAATGTTCACATGTTCGCCGTTGTTCAAACAAACTGAATTCCCTTTCGCCATTTTTTTCTCCAGTCAAGGGCGTCATCTGATTTCTCACGCCCTTTGAAAATGCCTTTGACTAAGATGAAAGAGCTCATGCAAACTTCATTTTTGTATAAAGAACTGTAATCAATGGGTGCTTTTTGCGTACACTGACAGCAACAAGGAAAGCTTTAGGTCAAATATGGATCAGTATTTCGATGCAGGTAAAATTGAAAAATGACTCGAAACCTCGTCCACCAACGGTAAGGTGTTGTTGCTCGCAAACTGAATGTAGAATTCCTAAATGTGTTGTGGTTAACTGAAATTCGCACAGAAATTATGTATTTTTGTTTATATTTTACGCCTACAGTCATCGCCTCAAAAACAAGGCCAATGTAGACGAGATAATTTGTGAAGAAATGTGTGTTACAAGTAAATAACACAAGTAATTCGATAGCAGCCGAAGATTGATTACGACTGAGAAGAGAATTTATTGACATTTAATTTCTACAGTATTTTGATTGGCGTTCCATTTTTCAGTGTTCTTTCTGAACTTTTAATAAAGGAAGCTTGGTATATACTTGTCTTGCAACTTTACCTCCGCGCCCAAGGGTGTAGATATACATAAATTATTTGTTCTGCAGATAAAATAACGACTGAGGAGCAGCTTTTTTTAAGTCTGACACAGGTAATTTATTTCTCTCCCAAATTTAGTTACCGTAAGAAGACGGTCACTATTTATAAATAAGGTACATATCAGCAACCGCAGTGAAGTTTCCTTGGGTGACTTAATTTCACAAACGTTCCTAAGCAGCTATACATCTTAGCACAATAGAAGTGTACTGTCAGATTGTCTCATTTCTCGCAAATATTTTGATGTTTCTGCACCACCTCCATTACATTTACACTATTTAACACATAAGAAATTGAATAACGTACTTTTTTTCTGAACCTGCAATTTAAGTTTCTAACTGCACTGTTCTTCCTTTGTGTCACACACTAAGTGGCTTTATATATTTCTTAGGTAGCACATTATCAGCTTGTTCTCTATCACATTATTATGTCCGCTCTTTTGGACTTAGGGACACTAATTGAAAGAATGGCACACCACCATAGCATTACGATAGTAAATTTACTACATACAAATACAAATTACCGATATCAGTATGATAAGAACAGTTAGTAATCGTAAATTATTAACTTATGACGTGTAATCTTAAAGTATTGACTTATGACATGCTGCTGTTGCCTCATTAATAGCTCAATCCGGCAAATGTCGAACGTTCGCCTTCAAAGTAGTGATCGTAATATTTTATCTTTTATTTGTATATATACTAGGAAACTCAAATATTTCTCGTTGCCTTGGAAAGAGGACGACTTGGCCATTTGTTTGATATGTATATTTCTCTTCAAAATGAGTTGGGCAGTAGTCGGAGACCGTTCGTCTCGTTTCATGTTTGCAACCTATATTTTTGTTAGCTCTTTGTCTTTTAAAGCAAACATGCAATTATTTGAAAACTAAATAACTTTCCTACCTCTGTCTTAAGCATACTTACAATTTAAGTACAGTCATTGATTCTTTAATCAAAGTTAAAAAGATTTCAGTATTTTAGGCTTACTTACTTGCTACATAAAATATTTGTGGTTTTATCGTTTCGGTTTATGCAGTCGAATGTTCAGACACTGCATGCATGTTAAACTAATATTTTGTAAGAAAAATCTTCCAGAAAAAAATAAATATTTATCTCATAAAAGCACAGCTAACATTTTGCACACAAACAACAGACAGGTTCTCCGTAGTTCTTTGACTACCAATTACGTGGCGTCCGAGTTAGCATTGGTTGCGGCAAGAAGCGCCGTAAGACACTATACGATACTTTAACTAGTTGGTGCCCATTGTGTCTTACTCGGTATTCTCTGAAAAATCAGTTCACCTATTTATCATCCTCGGATCAAACTAGAAGCGTCTGAAAGAGCTACTAACAATTAGTTTCGAAGTTATGAAGCATAGCTGCTTGAAAGAAAATAACGCGTTAGTACAATAGCTCAGTGGTTCACAACCTAGGAAGGGCGACCTCTGGGCCCATGATACTGGCGGAGTGGAGGGGGGGAAGGACAGTTAAGAAGAAAGCAGAAACATGCGGTCAGACAAGTAAAATATTTTGTACTATTATTACTGGTAGCGAGTACAGTTTGCTCCAGGTTTGCCTCAAGCGTAACCGCGTTATTACTGACACAACATATTCTTCAGTCTGCACTCCATTTCGTAACTCAGTGGTACGCCTGTTGTTCTCAGGGTAAGTAATAAGCGTTTTTATTGGATTTGTACACTAAATGAAAAGTCTGGTAAAAGACGATTGCACTATGAAGAATATATTAAGTATATATTCACCTGTATTGAAAAAGACATGATCCCACTGCAACAGTGTGCTACGAGTCGTAATGTCCTGAGTAACGACTCATTGCAATTTGTGAGTCTGCAGCTTCATCTAACGACAGTTCCTCCGGAGTTAACAAATAAATCAAAAGAGTTTGTTTTTGTTTTTTGTTGGAAAACGAAATTCTTTGAATCACCTGAAACTGGATTCCACTGGGATATTTCAGCAAGATAATGAGAATGTTACTGAAGCATCATATGAAATATCTTTCTTAATAGCAAATAAAAAAAAACTCATTTTATTAGTGAGATGTTGTCATATTACAGTATACTGCCGATTGGTGGACGAGAAGAAAATAATGGGAGAACTATTGTTTTCTAACTTGGAAGTACTTTCTGCTGTGAATGATTTTTTTATTGAAAATTGTTTGTCTTGGAAGAGAGTTATGAGAATTTCCACTTACCGAACACGAGTCATGCTATTTTATATGCTGGCTTGCTAAAGACAAAATCCCTTATGTGTTTGATTCTCATTGTATGATCCATAGACAATAAAAAACACCATTATGTTTTTCGTTCTCACTGTGTGGTCCGCAGGCAATCCCTTTCTTCTAAAACCGTATGAGAGTAACTGGACACCGCACTGGAAGTTGCTATCAGTGTAATTAACAAAAGTAGGTCAAATTCTGTGAATATCCGTTTTTTCCAGTTCTTTGTGACGGTCTCAGTGCTGAACACCAATTTTTAATCTTTCTTATACAAGTCCGGTGGCTTTAGAAGTGCAATATTCCTAGCACGCTGTACGAGTTAAAAATCAGTTGTAAAACTACTTACTTTGTATCAAGGGAATGCTGAGGCTCGTCATGCATTTCCTGATGACAGATTTATACTTTCCCTAGTATACCTCTGATGCGGTTTTTGTGTATCGTCAACATCGACAAGTGCAATGAATATGGATGATACAATACTCTATGGTATTCTGCGGTTTGAATTCTTTGTTTTTTTAGCAGTTTTTGCATTGATTTGATTTTGTAAATGATACTGACAATACTAAACACATGTATAATGCATTATTCAAACTAAAAATTATCCCTGATAATTATTTTGTTGAAATTGCACAAGAATTCCACCTGACGTAGTGTAATAATGCTGACTGTAAGCTGTGTTCATATCACCAAAATTACAGATCGTACATCAGAACTTTTATAATTTTTTTTGTCTTCCATGGATTTAATTATTCCTAGCAAATTGATCACGAAAAGGAACCACAGAATATCACCCGCGCACAACACTGACGTATGCTACCAAAAATATTTTTCTCCGTGATTCGTGCGTAGTTTAATTTTGGCCACATACATCAGCAATGAAATCTTGTTCAACAATAAATGCCATCAACACTGTTCTTAGAAAATGCAGTCTATTCGATAAATTTTTTTCTTTTATAAATAGAGTTCAGTACCACCGGGGCACATTTATTTCTCACACATCGGAATATTGAAAGTTTGCAGTTTCAATTAATTTAAATTGGCCGCTGTAATAAAAGTTAAGATGGTGGCCAACAAACGATAGAGGATTTGTTTTTTAATTAAGATTTTCATTTCCCAATAAATCATTTAAATTGATGCTACCAATAAGAAAAATGATTAAATTGTTTTTCAAATTAGTTTAACACAAACCCATGCTATTTTCAACTAGAAGTACAGACTAAGTTGCTATATAATCGCAACTAACAATGACTGCGCTTCTTGCAGCTATAATAAAAAAATTAATACAAAATTATAAATAAAAAAGGAAGTGAATTTTCAATAATTAATCATAAATAGTTTTAACGTATTTGGCTCTATTTGTTTTCATCAGCAAATGAACATAAAAGTACAAAAATTTTACATTAAATGTTTTTCATTTAACAGACCTCACATCGATTCGCGTCTTGCGATGAACATCAGAAGAAGACGACAAAAGGGTACAAAACAAATGAAAAGAATGACATAGATTAACAAAGAATGTGAGACAAATATTGTCTCTGTTTTAAATAATTATCATCTATTCATGAAATAATAACATAATTGAATGAATATTATCCACACGTTCATATTCCACTCGTAATAAAAAATATATATATCGTGGATGTTATACCTCACACACTTACTTGAAACCCTCAATAATTTGAATTCGAAACTACAAGGTAGAAACGTCACAACATTATATGCCAATGACATCATAACTGACTTTCCGGAAAATACACAATTATGTAAGCATCAACTGCATGCTCCCAACATTCACTTTTCGTCGTCTCCTCGATTCAGTGAACTTCTACATGGGCTACAGTGAGATGCCTACAAGTGGAGACCTATCATCAGTGAACACCCGGAGCCGATTCAAAACGAATTCAGATTTCATTTTCCTCGTTTGTCTTGAGAGGTCTGGCAGTTCAGATCGATGCGCACACATTTCTTCATGAAATAGAAGACTCTGAAACACTAGAGTACACAACGGAACTGATATGTGATTCGACTGCTAAGGAACAGTTTCAACAAATGGACCTGTAAGAAGTTTGGACCATTTTACTTCATATTTGTCCAGGAGTGGTAAAGGAAGCCACAAACTACCTCGTACACTTCCCATTTACATATCTTTGTGAGACGTGGCTTTTTTTCGACACTAGCCATTATGAAAACACCACTGTCGCCAGAACATGGGGAATGACCTCAGATGCATTTTAACTAATTTGAAATCAAACATGGAAGAGTTGCTGAAATAAAAACAGTTCCAACGTCTCACTGACGTTTCAAGTTTTTCTTGAGACTTTCATCACATAATAAATATTTTTAAATGTGAAAAGTGTTCTTCGAGTGAAAACGATGCCGTTAATTACTTAAGTAAGACATGAAGACATTTATAATTCAACTACCAAGCCCTTTAAAACACTATAGGTTTGTATTACTCTGCATTTGATAATACTCTTTTAGTAAAGTTAGGTTCCAGATTACTGTCAACTAAAGTTTCTTTTTTTTAAAAAAGTTAGATGAACTCACCCCAACCTTATTATGTACATCACATTTAATGGCACTGTATCGCATGTCCATCACAAGCAGAATCTGATCCATTTACATTACCACCAATACCCTAAGTAAGTTATTACACCAACCTCCATGTCTCATTTCATTTACCGTACTTCAGATTCTACTCCATCGAAACATCTACCTGTAGCTGTACACGATGCCCCCAGTCATCATCCTCCAGTTAACTTACAGAAGCTCCGACATTATTATCGAACCAACACTTACGGCAAAACGATCACCACGAAATAATCGTTGCCACATTCAGACCATCTGTTTTCTATGTCATCACTTAATGTTTTTATATTTGTATAGCTGGACTGCTGTTACTGAACGTGATGATGGCACAAAAGCCATGCATAACAGTGTTGGTATAAAATTAAAGCTATTATAATGATGATGAAAACAAAGCGCAAATTTATTTCATTACTATTGAATATTAAGTCAATGGTATACATCTTTTTTACTGTATAGTAGCGAAAGAAGCTGCGACACTGCAGTGCATATTCTCGATTACTGAATCTCGTTGCTCCTATATTGGAAATGTTCCTAAATCTGTCACCTACACCAAAGTGTGACCGGTTTCACCTGTGACATAGATGTTGAGTGCGTCCCTCCCATGAAAGTAACTTCACTGTATATTATTCATGTGATGTTCATGGAAAGAGGTTACAGCAGAGCCCCTTTATTCTGAGCTGATTGGGACAGAACACTGTTCCGTTTAGCGGGAATTCTGAATAGGCAGATTTCATGAATAACATCAACGTATTGGCTTGTTAAGGCCGAACTTAAGTGCGGGGACATCTGCCAGTGACCTACGGCGACTCACAGTGCCGACCCTCCATCTATTCCTCTCCCTCCCGTGTCCAATAGCTTCGTTCTGCTTCAAGTGAAATAACTCTTGAAAAGCGGTAAAAAAACTACAATGTCTTCATATGAAAAACTTGACGAGGCGTTATTCTTGTGGTTCACACCAGAAAGACACAAAGGAATCCCCATTTATGATAGTTTGGTGAAAAAACAGAGGCTTCAATTGAACAAGTTTATGGATGGTGACCCATCGTTCTCAGCTCGTTGTGGTTTTTTGGATTTTCGGAAGAAAAGACAGAATTCGACTGATCACGGTTTCTGGGGAGAAGCTGTCAGCTGACAACGAATAGGCTGCTTATTTCCTAGCGAAATTGAAATACGTTGCTACTTCTCATAATTGCTCACAGTAGCAAGTTTTCAACGCAGATGGAACCGGGCTAAATTTTAAGGCTTTACCTACCAAAACTTTTCTTTGTGAGAAGAAAAATCTGGCCATGGTTTAAGGTGGACAATCAACATAACTGTCTCAGCTTGCAGCAAAACCTCTACAAAGAACAAACTTCCGCTGATGGCAATAGGTAAATAGGCGAAACCACGAGCGTTCGAAAACGGTAACTTCATCTCATTTTCTGTGTATTATACGAGTCATAAAAATGTTTGTATGGAGCGCAACTCGTTCAAGGAATGTCTCGAGCACCAATTTGTCCCTAAAGTAACTGCGTTCAACAGAGAAAATGGATTTCCTAATCGTCCACTGCTGTTTATAGACAATGCTCTGTCCCGAGCAGAACAAACGGAACTTGTTTGTGCTGACTTCAAGTAGTTTTTCTACCACCGAATGTCATTTCAATTCAGCGGTCTATGGACAAGGGCGTGTTGCAGGCCATTAAACAAAAATACAGATAAATGGTGCTTCGCACCTTACTTGAAAAGGATGAAAATAATATCACAATTGTGCAAAATCTTAAGAAAATTACAATAAAAGGCGTGCTTTACTGGTTGGCAGAAGCATGTACTAACACTATTAAAGATGCATTATAAAAATCATGGAAAAATCTCTGGCCTACGATGGGATTTGTTGAAACAACTTCTACGCCAGTGAAAGGCAGTGACCTTCCTCCACTAGACAAGAGAATCCCTGGCTGCGAAGAAGCACAAGAAAGTGGTGTTGAGGAGTGGACTGCTTTTGAGACACGAGTACAGAGACGATGACATAGTAGTAATGGTGCAGGGTTCACAGCTCAGATCGACTCTGAGGAAAACGAGAAAGATGTGAACCATCAAACTGAACTCATATCACACGCAGACTCGGATAACGCTCCTGACCTCGCCTAGCGCTGAGTCGAACAGGATGCTTTGTCAACGCCAAATGCTATGTCCATACGACGATGGCTGTACATTGCATCCTCAGGTCGATTCAGTCTTCTTCGTCAGAGTACAATGACTGATATTACTTCTTAAGTGTGTGCAAAGTATTTATTTTTGTGATAGGCAGTGAGATTAAAAATAATTCAACAGAACTGAATAATTAGAGTGGACTTGTACTGCGCTGTAAGTAACCAGCTTTAATTCTACTACAGTTTCAGGCGTTTATATCAAACTTAGGCTCTGTGTTCATGTCTTTGTACACTACTGACCATTAAAAGTGCTACACGAAGAAGAAATGCGGATGATAAACGGGTATTCATTGGACAAATATAACTGACTTGTGATTACATTTTCAAGCAGTTTGGGTGCATAGATCCCGAGAAATCAGTACCAAGAACAGCCACCTCTGGCCGTAATAACGGCCTTGATACGCCTGGGCATTGAGTCAAACAGAGCTTGGATGGCGTGTACAGGTAAATCTGCCCATGCAGCTTCAACACGATACCACAGTTCGTCAAGAGTATTGACTGGCGTATTGTGACGAATCAGTTGCTCAGTCACCGTTGACCAGACGTTTTCAATTGGTGATAGATCTGGAGAATGTGCTGGCCAGGGAAGCGGTCGAACATTTTCTGTATCCAGAAAGGGCCGTACAAGACCAGCATCATGCGGTATTGCATTATCCTGATGAAATGTAGGGTCTACCAGTGATCGAATGAAGGGTAGAGCCACCGGTCGTAACACATCTGAAATGTAACGTCCACTGTTCAAACTGCCGTCAATGCGAACTAGAGGTGACTGAGACTTTTAACCAATGAAACCCCATACCATCACGCCGGATTATACGCCAGTATGGCGATGACGAATATACGCTTCCAATGTGCGCTCACCGCGGCGTCGACAAACATGGATGCGACCATCATGATGCTGTAAACAGAACCTGGATTCATCCTAAAAAATGAGATTTTTCCAATCGTGCACCCAGGTTCGTCGTTGAGTACACCATCGCATGCGCTCTGTGATGCAGCGTCAGGTGGAACCGCAGCCATGGTCTCCGAACTGATAGTCCATGCTGCTGCAAACGTCGTCGAACTGTTCGTGCAGATGGTTGTTGACTCAGGGATCGAGACGTGGCTGCAAGATTCGTTACAGCCATGTGGATAAGATGTCTGTCATCTCGATTGCTAGTGGGCCACGGCGTTCCGTATTACCCTCCTGAACCCACGGATTCCATATTCTGCTAACAGTCATTGGATCTCGACCAACGCGAGCAGCAGTGTCGCGATATGATAAACCGCAATCGCGTTATGCTACAATCCGACCTTTATCAAAGTCGGAAACGTGATGGTACGCATTTCTCTTCCTTACACGGGGCACCACAACAACGTTTCACCAGGCAACACCGGTCAACTGCTGTTTGTGTATAAGAAATCGGTTGGAAACTTTCCTCATGTTAGCACGTTGTAGGTGACGCCACCGGCGCCAACCTTGTGTGAATGCTCTGAAAATCTATTCATTTGAATATCACAGCATCTTCTTCCTGTCGGTTAAATTTGGCGTCTGTAGCACATCATTTTCGTGGTTTAGAAGTTTTATGGACAGTAGTGTTTAATAATAAATGTACGGTTTTTATAAAGTCGTGTTTTTAATTCCTGAACTCCGTTCGGAATAGACGGATTTTCGGAAATGGGTTTTAGAAATAGCTGCACTATATGTGAAATAAGAATTCCATGGGATATTTGTTTTTTAATTAGGAATTACAGTTAATAGTTTAGATGATGAGAACAACTATTAATACACAGAGCTAATACTGATTGCACCATGTGTGTGAATCACGTTAATCTCTTTGCCAAACATCGAAATGAACAAAGCCCACAAAGCCCGTTGGCAATGATTTACTCGTTCTGCAAGCGCCTTTCTTGCACCGTCGACATCATATTTACGGTCATCAATTTTGGTCAGTTCTGTATATTGTAATGTTTCGATTGAATACAGCTATTATTTACATATAACATTCTAGTAAACGCCTACAGACAGATATTTCGACTAAATTTCATCCATCAGACATTTTGGGTGACTTTAAATGCGAACATGTTTAGGTTAGGCTTTACCGTGACTGTTACTGACATTAAATGAAACAACAAGTTTACTGTTACCAGTCACCACTGGAGGCAGTGCCAAAAGTTTCTCCAAACATCATAACACAACACACTCACAAATGTAATACTAACAAATGTAAATCCACCCGATGATGGAGGTTTAAACCTTCGAAACGCGTCGTGGAAATAAATAAAACGGTGACTGGTAACAGTAAACTTGTTTCATTTAATTTTGGGTGACTTTCATTATTTCTCTTGTTCCTCTGTACATCTCTCTCATAAGCCACTGATCAAGTCGAATGCAGTTACACACTACTACTAGACTAGTTAACTTAATGTTATTATCGTAATGAATACAGTTCAAATGGTTCAAATGGTTCTGAGCACTATGGGACTTAACTTCTGAGGTAATCTGTCACCTAGAACGTAGAACTACATGAACCTAACTAACCTAAGGACATCACACACCTCCATGCCCGAGGCAGGATTCGAACCTGCGATCGTACCGGTCGCACGGTTCCAGACTGTAGCGCGTAGAACCGCACGGCCACCCAGGCCGGCCTGAATATAGTAACATGTTATCAGAACAAGGTGCACAGACTGGTATAAATTGTAGTTTTGAAGCGAAACAATAATATTAACGGAATGAAACAATTAACCACTTCACCATCCCCATTTCTTATTTGTTGTAACCGTGATCATTATTTAAGCCCTATCTCATTTTTTATATTTGTGTAAGTTTTTACAGAGTGTGTTATGTAGCAATGTGTACTTATACTGATGCGGAGTACACCTGTTAAGAAAAGATACTGTCATTTAGGTACTGTTTCAGGGGACCTGCAGTTAGTTTTTACACAAAGACCTTTACGTGAATCATAAACTGAAGTGTTAGTATTTAATCTGAGGTTATTAATTTTTCATTTAAGTAATTTTTTCCCTCTTTGTAAAGGCTTAATACAGAACACAGTCCTGTATGTGATTGCATGTGGTCTGCTGTTGCCTCTATGGCTTATTTGTTTCTTCCGTTCGTCCTTGACTGTCACCCTCCTGTCTCTGCCGGTCTCAACCGTCCTTGTTTTTGGTGTGGTTTTGGGCCTTCAGCCTAGAAAGCATCTCAAGTTGTCTTTAACTAGGCCTTCAGCCGTATTGTCTAATTGTGATCTTTTAAATCAATGGGTAAATGAGTGGTTCTTAGAAAAATAAAGTTGTGTGTTTGATTGTATAACTCACAGTAACTGTTTACGGCCCCATCCACAGTCGTAACCTTATCTTGTGAGCCCTCTGAGTACCTACCAACCAGGTTTCAGTGATAAAGTTTTGTACTTATGGCAGCTCGAGGCAACAATTGGATGGTCGCATTACGCGTATTTAATTACATTGGTTGTATTATGTGTTTAAAGAATCTGATAGCGACACCAGTTGTAATAGCAGTTAGCAGTGAGAATCCGTGTAGGGATATAAAACATATATGTGCTTAGGATTTAAATCCTTGAAAGGCAATGAAGCTATATAGTATCATTAAATGTACCATATGAAACAGGAAGCACAGTACTTCGAAAACATGCGGTATTAACATGTAATACATGTAGGTATTACTAAAGTTTGCCTTGGAGGAAAAGATAAAGAGAAAGAAATATTGAACGAATATTTAGCACTTATACTTCTAGTTTTGAATGAAGATAAACCTGTAGTTGCAATTATACTGTCTTTATTACGTACAGTACATTTTTAGACCTGCAATTCCATGGTGATATGGAAAGTAAGATATTTAGACTTCGTTGGAGTATAAATGGGTGACTTATAAATCTACCTAGTCTGAATGGAAGCTTCATATGGCATTTTCCTGAGCAGCACTTATTAAGAACTGTATAATGCATGCGTTTTTTCTCATAAACACTGACCATTTACGAATGTACGTACTGAGCCTGTAATATTGTACTGATATAAAGAACGTATAGGTGCATGAATTAGCAGCTCATGATGAAGGCAACAGCCTCGTAAGAAATTTAGAAATTTAGTTTAATGTAAAACACGCAAAGACCAGTTTAGTATCCAAAAGATTTAATTGACAAGCACAGCTGAAGTGGTAATGAACTGCAATTAAAGCGGCAGCGCTAGAAAATTTTTGAAGTAGTGATCACTTTGCATTACTCTGTACACCTGGAACAGCTCACAGCATTTTATAAATTTGGGACCGGAATGTGCAGATGAGGAAAAATACGAATCTGTCTGGCGTGTCACCGTGGAGGTAGGGGTGCTAGCCGGGCTGGGCCTGGACCGGGTCGCCTTTAAGTTGCGTGACGTCAATGGTGGCTACTTGGTAGTTCACAATTGGCTCGGAGGGGGGGTTGCGTCCGGGCGGACCTTATCTGGCCGGCCGCTGGTGGTACATAATGCATTGGCGGCCGACGGCCGGTGGTCGCTAGCCACTGCGCTGCCCAGAGAACGGCCGCCCATGGCGAGCTTCACTGAGCGGGGACCTTCTGCAACACTCTTAGCAACCAGCTGCGAATACATCCAAGAGTGTGCGCTGGTTCTCGTTACATGTTGGTTACAAATGTAAAACAATTTGTTGGAGAGCGGTTTTATCTGCAACCCTTCCTCTATTCCCTTTCGAGGGGAACAATTAAAGAAAATGAAAATTACTCGCAGCCTTTCCACCCTGAACACCTTTTTTTAAAAAATGGTGAATGAATTTGAATTCTCTGTATACTTGGGCATAGTAGGCACTGGGAAAAATTATAAAAAAACTCGTCCATAAAAAATGTAGCGGTAAAACAACTAGCACAATCGTAAGGGGCAGGTTTTATTTCACCAAAATTATTCCCTGACTTCCCGCCATTTGTTTTATTAAGTTACCTGAGGAAGAGTTATGAATAAAAAATTATTCTTTCATTACTTTTATTTATTAGTTATTATAAAAAATGTTACATAGGTTGCAAATCATATTCTGTGGCAAAAAAATTAATAATATTTTTTGTTTTTTGTTTTGTAACACAATGTCATGATTCAGACTGCTTCACTTTTCGTGAAATAATTTGAAACAATCCTTTCCTTTTGCAAGACATTAGTACTGATTGCATTTTATGCACTTCGTCTTTGCTCTGGAACTGCAGCGCTCATGCTGACATGTTCGTGGTGACAAAATATCATCCACTGTCGGCCAGTGGTCATACCCATCATATCGCTTGTCCAAACCTGGTTTTGGACGGGGTTTGTAAACTTTTGCCTTTGTGGAGGTACTTAACGTATCATCTAACGTTGTTTCTAACTCTTCAGCTCCCCTCTTTCTGTGTGGACATGACAGAAGAGCCCCAGTTAGAGATATTCTAAATTTCAACAGATCAATAATGTTCTGTTTGGCTGTCTGGTTTTCACGACAGTGCTCTCTGTAGAGAAACAAGCAGTTGACCACTGAAAGGTATATGAAATGCAGCAAGCACTTGAGTGTCCATTTTCTGGTTCTGAACCATGTTCGGTAACACTCAGCCTGATGGTCATGAATGTCTACGCCACCCATATTGTGCATTGTACTGCTGAATTACAAAAGGGCAATCTACATCAAGATAGTAACCCTCCTGCTTACACCACCTTTGAACTTTACATTTTGGCTCAATGCCAGAACAACTGGATGCTATCACGACCCTCTGACTGTCCTGCCACTCAGTAATTGCTACACCTTCATCTGCTCTAACATATGAATGACACTCTCCTCTTTTCATTCTTCCCTCTTTCAAATTAACATTCTTAATTCTTTTTACCATTATTGTGCCAGTACCCTCAATTCCTTTCTCTTTAAGCTTTGCTAAGAGAGGAATTGTGGTAAAGTACCTATCAAAATAAACAAAACTTCCTTTTGGGAGAGACTGTGTTAGTCGTAAAATACCAGAAGGGCCTAATCCTAATGACTTATCACCCACAGGTGTAGTAGCCCCCTGATAAACATCAAACTCCAACACTATACCTGATGCTGAGGTCATCATAAAGTTTTTAAGAGTTACAGGCCTTGGTTTTCCTTTAACATATTGCTTCAGTTTGCAACTCCCAGTAAAAGGGATCATTTGCTCATCAATACTGTAGTAGTTAAAGCTACGAGGCAAACTGTGACATGTTCTTCTTACTGTGTCGATCACTGGCTGAACTTTCCACAGTCTATTAGTTTTAGCCTCTTCAGGTGGTTTTATATTATCAACAAAGTGCACACTATTTCTGAGTGCAAGGAACCGGTCTCTAGACATAGTGTCACCAATAGCTCATAAAGAAATAGATTTTTTCCAGTACATGGGTAGCCTAGGATGCTTTATGCACCTTATCATTAAATTTATCCCAAAAAACACCTTCAGTTCATGCGCTGTAGTCCCTAGGGATTTCCCTGTCTTTGCAACACTATACATATTTGTATATTTCGCTGCGTTTTCAAAAAACTTTTCACTGAAATATTCACAGAAATATTCAGCGGGAGTTCCAATTGCTGAAGGACTCTAGAATTGAAAAGGATATATTTTAGTAAGAAAATGGGAATGATACATGAAACAGGTAACTCAGATCGCACCTCTTTGTAACTGACCTCAACAGCGCTGTAATTAATTTTTGGTGGATGAAACTACTGAACAAAATTTGATCTCCGAAAAAGCAGTGGTCTCACACCTTCTGTGACACTGTGTGAACTCCTGTGCTCTTCAGGAACTTCTTCGGCACTCAAATCATCGTCAGACTAGTCGTCTGCCTGCTGAATATTTGAAGGAACAAACTCGTCGTCTTCATCTGACGAAATGCCACTCAAATCCGAAACCTCTAATAGAGAACGGATTTGATTGTCTGATAAACCTGCATACAATAACGGGAATGTGCATAAAAACTTTCCCATCCAAAACTGTATGAAAAGCAGTAATATAGGGAGGCCAATAACACAATCAATAACGCCCACAGGAGGATGAAGTTACACAGTCAACACCTAACCCGCACAATCGAGCTACTACAAATTTAACGCACAATTACTATGCAAAGATATGAAGTTACTGATAATTATCAATATCACAACGCTATACACACTATTACAAATAACCAGATCCAGCAAATCGCCGAAACAATTCAATTTAACTTAATTATGAGCTACTAACCAGGCGCCGGCATAATGCCCACTTCTCGATCAACTTAAACAACATGTGCTGCAATCTGTTGGCGCCGAATGGCAACATAAACATTAGAAAAGCGTAGCGCACAACCTGCACGATCGTTGCAGGTCGGTTGGAAGCAACGCAAGAAATTCAGTTTGTCGTAAAAAAATAAAAACAGAGCCCGCACAATCGTGTGCGTTCGGGTGGAAACTGATAGAATGTTCACGGAGTTCTTTCGAGGGTTCTGTCGGAGATGTAGATTGCATTTTGATATATAAGATTTCAGCGACCTACTCAACAGTCTTCTTCGGCTGTATCGTTATGTGCACTTGCTGCTTTGAATTCTACCATGCTATGATAATTATAGTGTTGGTGGCGCGCTATTTTCAGTAACCGAGCTCGACTCGCTGCGTCAGCTTCGACCTCTGTTGCTCATTTCCTTCTAAAGCCACACTTTCATTCTGCAAAACGTATTTCTATCGATGTTTCGCTGCCGTGATGGATAAGGTGGCCTGCGATATCTTAAGGGGCTCCGGAACGCCCTATACTTGCAATGTTAAAATAACGCTTATAAATTACATCTTTCCTCACAAAGTATTTGAGGTAGGAAGTTGAACTTTTTACAGATTATTTATTGGAATATGGGCTACAACTTAACACCGGTATTTTACCAAATTTTAGTTCAATTACTAAAGATGATTTTTTTCAATTGTAATGAAAATTCACAAATTTTTTTTGCAATTTTTTATTTATTTATTTAAAAATACACAGTTTTTTGGAAAAAGGCTGTGTTAAATTATGCAGAAGGTACTGTGTAACATTTACTGAAAGTTTGAAACAAATATGTTTGGAAGATCCTTAGAAAACATGTAATTAGTATGAGAAAATAAAAGTTTTGGGAATCGAGCGACAAAGATTGGATTAACTTTTTAGTGCATTCCAGGTCCATAGGATGGATTATCTTCATCCTCTGCAAACTCCTCCTCCAGCTTCCTCTTGTTCCTCCTCCTGTTTACTCTTGCTTGTATTTCTAGACTCTTTACAGCCCTGTCTGCAGCCCGAAGGCGTTCCTTGTCTAAAGCAAGCATCGCTCGTACCATGTTAGAACCTATCTTCATTCCCATATTTCTAAATACCTTTGGCTTTCCAACATTTCTCCTTTTCTTAAAAGCCTTCAGAGGATTTCTAATAACTTTACTTTTATTCATTATTATACTTCAACAAAATGAGACTCAAGAAAAAGAATTAATTACGAATATTCTCGAGATAACGACAGAGTAAATAAACATGAAACAATCGACAATCACACCAGCGATATATATTGAACCATCACAGGTTAGCCACAACACATACTTTATCTCACATCACTAAAATGTACCTGATGAACACGGACGTTAATAATAACACCTTTTGACAGCAGTTTAACAGCGCCACAGTGGGTCACGCCCATGTAGAACACATTTCCAAAAAAAAAAAAAAATTAAACATAGTTGTAGTCTTCGGAATTGAATAAATTATATATGTATTAAAAGGTAATAGTCTGCAGATTCAGAAAACGCAAAAAAGTAAAAATTGAACTTTTCATGATTTTGAGCCTTTCCGGAGCCCCTTAAATAAATTGGTGGCCCAACCCCAACACTTGTTGAAATTGAAACCTCCGTTCCGGTTTGTTGGGTTTTACACCGGCTTTATTGCCATAGTTTCCTTCATTACATTTAGCATTAGTACCGCGATAATGGTTTTGGTCTATTTCATTTGATGATTATAATCAAGGCAGAGCTCAGCGATGTCTGAATTGCCTGGTGGGTTTAGCCGGGTGTGTTACTGATGTTCCTTGCTCCCGTCCTTAACTGTTGCAGTACCTTCTTCATGTAATACACCCTGTTCGTCTAAAACGTTGTAGTTTCTCGGCTTTCGGAAACAAAAATCATCTCTAAAACTACAAAGAAAAAGTTTTGTCTCAGTAGACCGGAGCAAAGCAAATTGTGAAAGATGCACGTACACTGGGAGTGACTGTAAATTTGATATTTTTTGTAATTCAGTACCCGAACACAAGGGTGATATTAACCTCTTTGGTTACGGAAGTTAAGTTGTGAACAGATGAAGTCACTGTCGTCTTGCCGAGGGTGGTTGTCAGTGCAGTGCTGTCTTGTGGAGGGAGGGGGGGGGGCAGGCATAATCAGTGATAGATGATTATTGAGACGCTTCCCTCTGTGTCCGTACACTTGAATGATGTAAGATGTATCAAAATTTGAGTATCTTTGCGTGCGCAAATTGTGACATCCGCGCCGAATGCTTTGGTATCACTATTTATTTCACGATCTAATGGTTGTCCCATAAAGAACGCTATTTTAATTTAATAATAAAAGAAGTAATATATCTGAAAACTGCTAGTCGTATTATGTCAACAAGAAACACAAAGACTGAGAATAAACATGAAACAAAATTTGAAGCAAGTGTCATCCACGGCTTCGTCTTCACACATCCGCTCTGTACACAAAATTTTCGACATCTCTAGAGCAAAGTTCCACTTGACATTGACCTACGACACGTCTAAATTCTGCCTTGAGCTGAAGAATGGTTCATGGATTATTCATATAAACATAAGATTTGACATACCATCCACAAAAGTGTTAAATGGCGTCAAATCACAGTTCTGGTCACCGTGAGCAATATAAGACGAGCAGGGAATCTTACCTTCAGCAACCTTGCTGTTTCAACGGCTGTATGGCAGGTTGGCCCATCCCATTGAAACCACATAGGTCCCCCATTCAGTTCTAGCAGTTAAGGTCATTAAAAACTACGTTATCATTGGGCGATAACTATCACCGTTCCAGTCTCGTCTTCAAAAAAGTATGAGCCAATTAGTCCTCCAGCCCATAACCAGCACCAAAAAGTAGCTCGTCCTGAATAAAGACACTTCTCACAGATCAAGCGAGGACTCTCTGCACCCAAAATATTCCAATTTTGTTTATTCACATTATTACGCTGGAAGTGTGCCTCGTCACTGAATTTTTTTTTTTTTTGTAAGAAAATAGTTACCGAATTTTTGTTTTGTGAATACCAAATCAGCCAACGTTCAACGCTTCAGATAGTTCATCGCAGCCGGCTGGTGTGGCCGAGCGGTTCTAGGCGCTTCAGTCTGGAACCGCGCGACAGCTACGGTCGCAGGTTCGAATCCTGCCACTGGCATGGATCTGTGTGATGTTCTTAGGTTAGTTAGGTTTAAGTAGTTCTAAGTTCTAGGGGACTGATGACCTCAGATGTTAAGTCCCATAGTGCTCAGAACCATTTGAACCATTTGAAGTTCATCGTCTTTAGCTCTTGTGTTAGTTGGCTCTAAAAGGATGCAATCACAGAACTTTTGTTAAAATTAATGCCAACTGCTTCTCGTAATGGCTGACTGTTGAGAATGTCAGAGAATCGACTTCAATGGCTTCATATCGAAGCTCCCATCGAAGACTGCGACAATCTCTACCGGTCGACGAGAACGTGGACGTCCAGGTGACTTGATGTTCACTGTGGGTCCTGTATCTTCAAATTTCCTAGCAAGTCACCGCACTGTTGACACTTAAGGCACATTTGGCTTACCGGAAATTACACGAAGTCATCGGCCCCCGCATATCATTCACAGTACTTCAAATGCACTTTCATAATATGGATACTTTGATATATCGTATGTGCTTCATTTTAGCTGATGAAAATACGCACATATGCCAGCTGACAACGACAAACCGTAACCGCAATATCTGCAGAAAACATTCACTTAAATCGGAGGCCCCGTAACCTAACAAACTGAGAGAGGTGCTCAGTTTAAGAATGGCGTTCTCAGTGGGACACCCTTTATGATGATGATGATGTATATGCTGAAATTACAAGGGATAGTATTCGTCTGGGTATCCACTGAGAAGTTATCATTCATGGGTTAAGACTATTGTTTCTTCACCCTTGCCAGCCGGGTGGCCGAGCGGTTCTAGGCGCTACAGTCTGGAACCGCGCGACGCTACGGTCGCAGGTTCGAATCCTGCCTCGGGCATGGATGTGTGTGCTGTCCTTAGGTTAATTAGGTTTAAGTAGTTCTAAGTTCTAGGGGACTGATGTCCTAGCAGTTAAGTCCCATAGTGCTCAGAGCCATTTGAAATTTTTTTGTTCACCCTTCACGTTTTTTCAAACTCATTTAAAAAGTAATTAGCGGTAAATTTTATGTAATTAGAGTATGGGCTATTCTTTGAGTTAATGCATACTTCGGTGTTACTGTTAGTGACAATAATTGAAAAAAGTTTAATCTTGCTTCTTCACGAACCTGTTACGTTGTCGTAGCGGAAGGAGAGGTGATACTCCTACGTGATATGTCCCAGGTGGTTGATGGAGGGTGGCGGGGGGGGGGGGGGTAGGTGGGGGGGCTCCTAACTGGCTTACCGGCGGACTTGAGTCAAATAAAATAGTTCTCGCGGATCAAACACACCTTCTGTGGCTAACAACGTAGTTGTAAGTAGGAGATTGCCTTCAAAGTCAAATATGGGAAGGTGTTTTAGGAAAAAACTACCACCGTATTCCTCAAAAATGCAGGTAAAGACAATATCGTATTCGGCGAGTAGCCATCTGGGAAACAGCCATGGATCAGAGCGTCTGCAATCTCTCAAATGCACAGAGACACACAAAAAGAAGATTCAATGTAAGAAAATATATTGCGTAGGAACACACAACATAAACGCACTACATGAGACCAAAACACTGAAAAATTTGACAGAAGAATTAAATGAAGCAAAAAATTTTGCCTAGATCTCCAAGAAATGAGAAACATGTTAGACGACCCATTCGAATCACGACTTTTAAAACAAAGAATAAATCCTATACAATTATAAATTCCCATGCTCCTATAAATGAAAAATAAGTCTGACAAAAAGAAAAGCAGTAGTACATACATTTTGGAAACTTTTGGAACAAGTTGTAAACAGAATAAATAAATGGAATGTAAACATCTTATTGGGAGACTTCAACGCCCAGATATAAAAGACAGGAAAAATGTCTATATAATTGGAAAATAAGAGTCCGCATAACTTTAGAAACAAGAATAGTCCAAGACTTGTGAAATTCTGCAGAAATACAACCTTATATCTAAATCAACATACTGACAGAGGAAGCCAAATAAACTTAAATTATGACACACCGAGACTGGAGGAAGGGGGAGCGGAAGCCAGATCGTATCATTACAGACCTAAATTTTCGTATATTACCTACACTATTAAAGTATGGAGAGGAGCAGACACTGGCTCTGACCACTCCTTTGTTAAAATTAATATCAAATTCGCACCATTAGAGAGAGAGAATGAAAAAAACTAATAAAACAAAAAGGTATGACCCACATCAGTTACTGAAGAATGACAAACACGAAAAAATAACACAAATCATTAAAGTAACCTATGATCTAGAAGATCTGGCATCAAGTCTCGAGAAACAAACCGAGAACCTAGCTCCCTTGAACCCAAGAAGGTAACATGGATGGTGGACTGCAGAATGTGACAAATTCCGTGAACTAAACACGAAGCATTCTTAAAGTTTGAAAATAGAAAAACAGAAGAAATTTGCTATCAACGTCAAAAATGAAAGGAAAAAATTCACACGAGGCATTAGGAGAATTAAGAGAGGATGCCATAAAGACGTAATAAGCTCTACTGATGTTAACTACCACAAACCCAATTCCAGGAAATACTACAAAATCTTTGGAAAACAACTACAACATTATGAGCCCCCGACTCTAATACTGAAACATGAAGATGGAAAACGGCACACAGTAGCAAAGAAAATGCTGTCATCATGGGAAAAGCATTTAATAAACTTTCGAACTGTGAGGAACCCAAAGAACTCTTACAAATCGACATAAATATCCCAATTAAAACCGAACCTTACAAATTAGTTCCCTCACTGTCGAAGGAGAAGAAACACTATTGGAGCGGCAAAATATTACAAGGCTTATGGAGAAGATCAGGTGTCTGTTGAAATGGGGATATATGCAAATGCTATAGTCAGGACCTTCTGACTCAAGGCTCTAACAAAAATTTGCATAACTGAACAATTTCCTAAACATTGCATCACAGCCATCATCCGCTCACCACGCAAGAAGTGCGATAAGAGCAGTTCAAACAACTACAGAGGAATCTCTCTCCTAGGCTTCACATACAAGATTTTATCCAAGGTCCTACATGGAACTATCAAGGAACAGCTTGAATCGGAGTTAGGAGAACACCAGGGAGGTGTCAGACCATGGAGAAGTTATGCAGAGCACATCATTAGATTAAAAACGATTATGGCACATTACATGAAACGGAATAAACCTTTGACAATAACATTTGTACATTTCAAGGAGGCATATGACAGCCCCCATAGACGTTCAGCACCAAAAAATGTTAAGGAATCTGGGACTCCATTCTACACTAATTACTTTAATTGGACATACTCTAACCAACAGAAAATCGAAAGTTTAGAAGTGAAATTTCTGAACTCTTCCTTATGAAAACCGACTTAAGACGAGGCGACTGTCTGTCACCCTTGCTTTCCAACTGTTCCTTGGATCACATAATGGGAGAATGGTACAATGTAAACCCAAAGAACGCAGGAACTGGAAGTGCTAAAAACTATATAAGTATGATCTGCCTGGAATTTGCCGACGGTCTTCCTCTCCTGGCCAACAATGTTGAAATGGTTCAAATGGTTCAAATGGCTCTGAGCACTATGGGACTCAACATCTTAGGTCATAAGTCCCCTAGAACTTAGAACTACTTAAACCTAACTAACTTAAGGACATCACACACACCCATGCCCGAGGCAGGATTCGAACCTGCGACCGTAGCAGTCCCGCGGTTCCGGACTGCAGGGAAAGAACCGCATGCCACCGCGGCCGGCCAACAATGTTCGAGAAACTGGGCAACAATTTGTATCACTACAAGACATAACACATAATATTGGCCACAGGACATCGTTTGAGAAAGCGAAGATTATCCTAAGTGGCCCACTTCTTACAAAGAAAATTACATTAGGAGAACAAGAAATTAATGTTGTTGATAAATTTAAATATTTACTTAAATTCGTAACTTACAATCTAAAATGGCAAAATAGAGTAAAAAAACTGAACCAAGTAAATTACATTACCAAGAACACACAATAAAAAGCCAATCTATAAATGCAAAATTGAAACAGTAGAAAGCAGTTATACAACCATAAATGACACACGCAAATGGACTCATCTTCAAAATAACTAATCCAGCAGAAATTGACAAAATACTACAGAAAGAAAGAAGAATAATCAGGACATGCAGAAGTAAGGAATGTCAAGGAAATGGGCATCGGAGAATACCTTCAAATGAAACAGTATGCAATAAAATTGAATCAGTAATGAGCACAATCAGAAAAAAAAGTATCTTATTCTTTGGACTCCTGATAAGAACATTGGAGAACAGAATTAGTAAGGGACTGATGAAAAAAGTTTGGAACAATAAGAAATTAAGGAAAGTATAAGAGGCCGGCCGGAGTGGCCGTGCGGTTCTAGGCGCTACAGTCTGGAACCGAGCGGCCGCTACGGTCGCAGGTTCGAATCCTGCCTCGGGCAGGAGCAAAACACCCTTCATATAATAATAAACCCTTGTAAACCACTGTAATATTGAATACCTGTATTGAATTATTATTGAACTGTATTGTATTACTTAATTACAGCCAACTGTATAAACATTTGTATAACTGACTAGAGTGGTCTAACCGAAGTGCCTTGCACTTTCGCGTCGTCGCCTAGCTGCATTCTTGGGAATTTATTAAGTCTTACTTGGAAGTTGCTACACTAATTTTAAGTCTGCCGGCACCTAAGTGATGTCTTACAAGTACTAGCAAGTCAGTTACTATTTTTAGGTCAGAGCAGAGCAGCGTTCCCATTTTACATGTAAGAAATACTGTAGGGCTTTGATAAATTTTCGTGTGATGTCAACAGGGAACAGTGATCTCTTGTAAGTATTCATCTCATGTAGAAGGTGCATTAATAATGGTTCAAATGGCTCTGAGCACTATGGGACTCAACTGCTGTGGTCATAAGTCCCCTAGAACTTAGAACTACTTAAACCTAACTAACCTAAAGACATCACACGCATCCACGCCCGAGGTAGGATTCGAACCTGCGACCGTAGCGGTCGTGCGGTTCCAGACTGTAGCGCCCAGAACCGTTCGGCCACCCCGGCCGGCGGTGCATTAAGAGACACAAACAGATTTAACAACAGACAGTTACCAGTTTTACAGTTTGATTGTTGATGAGGATGTTGTTGTGTGTGTCACAGTTAGTTACTTCTTGTGTTTCATTGTTAATCATTACGGATATCCATGTTCAGTTTAAAGTACTTATGTTGTACACAACAGAGAAAATGATAGCTGTGAATTGCGAGTTGTAGTACCTGATAATTCAAGTAAACTGTTTACGATTACTAAGTTTCTTTTCAAAATTGTTAGATTAAACATTTGAGTGGCAAATTTGGAAAAATCATTATTATATCATGTTAAATAATTTACACAGGTAATTTCTCTATTCACAGTAGTACAGTTATATCATTCGCAGTTCACAGTGCAGAGAAGCCACTGCCACATAACATAGAGAGAAGTGCATGTGCAATAATATATAGGATACTTAATAACGCTAATTGGAGGTAAACTAATGTTGGAATTTTAAAGAACACTGTTACACTTCAGACCAACAGCTACACAGACTAAACCTTATTTCATAGTTTCAAGGAAGATGTTTCGACGTATGTTTTCGTATGTTGGCCTTTCTGCAGAACATCATGACTGCACTGGCATTTTTTGGTTATTAGTCAAATTAATAGGCTTTCTCTCTCTGCTCTACTATACTATTAACTACAAGTATTTCATTTTAGTCCCCTTTTCTTTTGTGTGCATTCTCAAATTATTTGGCATAACAACTTGGGTGATGTGATTTGTGATAAGTTTTTTGAATGTGAAGAGAAGTCCAGTATTAATATACATTGGCTGTTGGCCTAGAGTTGAGACGAATTTGTTAGAAATGAATATACAGCTTTATGGTATATACACTCAGAGACAATCCTGTAGCTAGTCTTGTATGAATATTGTAGTATATATTAGGAGATAGGTTTCTCCTGGCAAAGTTGTAGGGTTTGTTCTTGGGAGAACAATTTATGAAACTGGTACTTTAGCACTGCTTTCGTGGCACTTAACTGGTTAGGGGAAAGTCAGATTAGGTACGTATTTCTTGTCTATGCTATACTGTGCGGTTTTGCTGAAATTCCTTCGCTTTGTAGGATTTTTAACCGTAATGCAGTGTGTATAACCAATTATAGCTGTGAAAATGCTTGTCATGCTTGTCTCAGTGAGGGTGTATTTAAGGTATTGGTTTTCTTAGGAACAGTTTTTTTTGTCAGAATGAGATTTTCACTCTGCAGCGGAGTGTTCGCTGATATGAAACTTCCTGGCAGATTAAAACTGTTTGCCAGGCCGAGACTCGAACTCGGGACCTTTGCCTTTCACGGGCAAGTTTGGAAGGTAGGAGACGAGGTACTGGCAGAAGTAAAGTTGTGAGGACGGGGCGTGAGTCGTGCTTGGGTAGCTCAGTTGGTAGAGAACTTGCCCGCGAAAGGCAAAGGTCCCGAGTTCGAGTCTCGGCCCAGCACACAGTTTTAATCTGCCAGGAAGTTTAAGTATTTTTTTCTCTTCTCGAAAATTTGTGGAAAGTTAAGCTTTGTCTCCAATGAAAGATGATAATTATTATTCTTGTCGATGTTGTCTGTGAGGTGAAGCAGGCGTTAATGGTGGAGTAATACATGTAATGCTCAGTTTTGAATCCTTTTAGTGTAGATATTTTGTTAACTTTGGGCCGTAAATCGTAGAATATTTTAGGGTTGGCATGTCTTTTGAAATTCACACGAAGACTGTTGCTAGTTTTTTGGGGCTGTGAATGATGTTTTCCTTATGGGATTACTAAGTTCTAAGAATTTTGTGAGAATATTTTGTACACGGGACGATGACGCTTCCTGTGATTAGAATTTCTGAAAGAAGGTTTGATTTCATCAGTATGGGTGAGTTGCTCTTGTGGATTTCCAGACTCTGTGAATATAGTTTAGGGCTTTCTTCCCTAGCAGTTTCTTTGTACTAGAACAGTTTCTTGAAATTTTGAGAGTCGTGTTTTGGTTTCTTGTTCTCTATTTTGTCAAAATGTCAATTACTGATAGATCCAGAAGTGGAACTAAAAGGTTGAGTGTAGTTGCGTCTAAAAGTTCATTAGCAGCATAGGTGAATAGTGGAGGTACTTCTCCAACGTACGATTCAAGTGGGGCATCTGCTCCATAAGTAGAGATCCATGATCAGCATAATCAGCTTCCTATACTAAGGAACAGGAAAACTTTCAAGGAGAGTTAGGGTTTGTTATCAGTTCTGTGTATTTGATGGGGAACAGCACTCTAGTTCGGTTGTTGAGGATTCGAGTCTGGCATCTGTAACAACAATGCATACTAATGTAACCCCTTCCCCTTCAAGTATTGTTAGCGAAACTGGTATGAGTAATGTTTTGGAAAAGTGAGGATACTGAGTCAAAAAGTAGGAGATGGTAATACGAAACTGGAAGACACTATTGATGTGGTTAAAGAAACTAAGAAAAGTTAGGAAGGTATTAAGGAACGTAATAACTCAAGAAGAAAATACTAAATGGCTTAGGGAAGATGTTAAGGCAAGTAGAAAAAACTTCTGAGATACATTTTACCTCATTGTGATAACATGTCCTTGGAGATGAGACCAGGAGTATGTGAGGATATCAGACCTGAGATACGTGGCATAAAGACCAGGCCTGAAAATACAGAGACAGGAAAATGAAGAACTTACATCAAGAAACAAAATGATAGAACCAGCTTTCACTGGGGTTGTTAAGGATACACAGTAAAAAGGTAAAGACCAAATAATGACGAAGCTGAACAGTATGTTGCCAGTCGCAGTGGACATCCAAAGTAAATGACTTGGGACGCCAGTCTGAATCCTTTAAAGTGCAGTAGGAAACTCAGTCACTTAAAAGTAAAGAGCTGTTTTACATAGTTACTGAGGCCAACTGTCCAGTAACTGTGATAGAAATTCTAATGCAACTCAGTCCGTTCCTTTCTCTGATATACACGACTTTCAGTCGCTACAGCGTTTCAGGGAAGGGCACCAGACTGTTAATCAGCACAATAGAGACATCAATGAATTATATGCTTATATTACACGAACTAAGGGTAAATTGTAGCAGGGAGGTAATGCTAGAGGACTTGGTGTTTGTTCTCTTAGGCATATGGAAATTAGAGATGCTTGTGCCATGTAGAGGGGGTTCGGGTGTTTTGAGGGAGAGACCAAACAGCAACGTCATCAGTCTCATAGGATTAGGGAAGGATGGAGAAGGAAGTCGGTCTTGCCCTTTCAAAGGAAGAATCCCAGCATTTTTCTGGAGCGATTTAGTAAAACCACGGAAGATCTAAATCAGGATGGCAGGACGCGGGATTGGACCGTCGTCCTCCTGAAAGCGAGTCCAGTGTGCTAACCAGTACGCTACCTCACCCGGTGTGGCATGTAGATGAGCCTGTTCATGATCGCGAATTGTTTTGGAGAAAATACAGCCAACCTCTGGGACGAGAGAGATCTCGTGTAAACATGGGAATAATAGTTTCGGTTACAAGTACTGTCTTACCGCTTGAAAGTTAAAGTTTTTTGTAATCTTGGAAATTAAATACATCCCATGAATTGGTCTGGACAGTTTGATTATTCTTTCCATCGACGTGGACAACTGATCATGAATTGCTTAATGTGTAGATACAGTGAAGGCTTGTGAATGCAAAGCGTATTGTGATTTTTATCACTCCTTACTATCTGCCTACTAGTTGCAGCCGACACAAGATAGTGTAAGACATAGCTTTGTGATTCTTAAAACATTGAGCAGTCAGACTTTAAGAGTCCTGATCATTATTTTCAAAACGTGGTGTGTGAGAACTACATTACCATATGGTTAAAAAGGATCACTTCTTGTGCTACTTTGCGAGGGAACCCAGACACCCACAAACCCAGAATCTACTATGTAGGAATCAACATGGATTCCGGAAACAGCGATCGTGTGAGACCCAACTCGCGTTATTTGTTCATGAGACCCAGAAAATATTAGATACAGGCTCCCAGGTAGATGCTATTTCTCTTGACTTCCGGAAGGCGTTCGATACAGTTCCGCACTGTCGCCTGATAAACAAAGTAAGAGCCTACGGAATATCAGACCAGCTGTGTGGCTGGATTGAAGATTTTTTAGCAAACAGAACACAGCATGTTGTTATCAATGGAGAGACGTCTACAGACGTTAAGGTAACCTCTGGCGTGCCACAGGGAAGTGTTATGGGACCATTGCTTTTCACAATATATATAAATGACCTAGTAGATAGTGTCGGAAGTTCCATGCGGCTTTTCGCGGATGATGCTGTAGTATACAGAGAAGTTGCAGCATTAGAAAATTGTAGCGAAATGCAGGAAGATCTGCAGCGGATAGGCACTTGGTGCAGGGAGTGGCAACTGTCCCTTAACATAGACAAATGTAATGTATTGCGAATTCATAGAAAGAAGGATCCTTTATTGTATGATTATATGATAGCGGAACAAACACTGGTAGCAGTTACTTCTGTAAAATATCTGGGAGTATGCGTGCGGAACGATTTGAAGTGGAATGATCATATAAAATTAATTGTTGGTAAGGCGGGTACCAGGCTGAGATTCATTGGGAGAGTGCTTAGAAAATGTAGTCCATCAACAAAGGAGGTGGCTTACAAAACACTCGTTCGACCTATACTTGAGTATTGCTCATCAGTGTGGGATCCGTACCAGATCGGGTGGACGGAGGAGATAGAGAAGATCCAAAGAAGAGCGGCGCGTTTCGTCACAGGGTTATTTGGTAACCGTGATAGCGTTACGGAGATGTTTAATAAACTCAAGTGGCAGACTCTGCAAGAGAGGCGCTCTGCATCGCGGTGTAGCTTGCTCGCCAGGTTTCGAGAGGGTGCGTTTCTGGATGAGGTATCGAGTATATTGCTTCCCCCTACTTATACCTCCCGAGGAGATCACGAATGTAAAATTAGAGAGATTAGAGCGCGCACGGAGGCTTTCAGACAGTCGTTCTTCCCGCGAACCATACGCGACTGGAACAGGAAAGGGAGGTAATGACAGTGGCACGTAAAGTGCCCTCCGCCACACACCGTTGGGTGGCTTGCGGAGTATGAATGTAGATGTAGATGTAGATGATCCGGAGACCAAATCCTGAAAGGCCCACTATCAACGCACCTACATGTCCATCAGAGTGTTTAAATTTTAGTTTGGTGGCATATCGAACAACGTCAGAGCTTAGTACCCCCGTCTTGATGTATGCACCACTTTCTGTAATGGAAAAATGTATTCCCATCACGTCCTGAGGGTTCAAACGCAGATCCTCTCGAATTGACTGTTTTATTTCAAAGGTTCTTCGTCGTCGATGTTCGGTCTGAAACGTTACTTTGATTGTCGCACAGCGGTAAGAACGTCATTAGTGGACTCTGAATACCAAATCAAATACCGCGACGCGGAAATAAACAATTCCGTGAGCAGAGCACTGAACGGGTTGCAGAGCATTTCAACATGCTACCACAGCATAGAGCCGATTGGTCCAGACCAAGGGTGAAAGACGTCTGAAAATGCGTGGCCTCGTCATATCAGTCGCTTTATAGCTGGTGTATGTGTAGCATCTTTGATTAATAATTAAAACGTCCTCCGTCCGGGGCTCAAATCCAGCCGTTGCTTAAGTTCTGATTAACAATCAACATTCGTGGCCGGAGACTACTGGCACAAGAAGTCTCCCTCATTCTGCCAACGGCCTTTTCAAAGAGGGTGGAGGAGCGGACAGAGTTTCAAGGCAGTTTCTTGTTCTTGAGGTGGGAAACTGCCTCTCAAGACAGAAGAATAAGGAATGATCAACGGCATGAGGATTCAGAAGGCAACAGAAATCACTGCATTAAAGATACATAGCGTAGCACATGTGGCCTGTAACTGAAGAAAGTGTCACGATGATCACTCCATTCACAAAAGATTCCAGAAGAGTGCCCCATTCCCCATTCGGATCTCCGGGAGAGGACGGCCAAGGGAGAGGTGACCATGAGAAAAAAATTGAATAATAAACGAAAACATAATGTTCTACGAGTAAGTTGTGGAACTTGAGAAGCTTGAATGTGGTGGGAAGGCTAGAAAATCTGAAAAGGTAAATGCAAAGGAGTCAATGAGTATGGGGTAATATCAACAGCAACAGAAATTTGTAGAAGCGGAGTTGGATTCGTTGTGATAGAAAGATAAGGGCGAAGAGTGTATTACAGTGAACAGTACAGTGATAGGATTGTTCTTGTCAGAATCCACAGCTAACCAGCACCGAATATGATAGTTCAAGTATACATGCTGACGTCGCGAGCTGAAGGTGAAGAGATACAGAAAGTATATAAGGATATAGTAAACGTATTATAGTACATTAACACTCTCTGTACCAGGCCTATTTTATGCACCCGTCCCTAGAAACCGGGCAATTTTACCAATATTAAAAAAATTACTGCATCAAATCTACTGTTTGGATTGTGGCAAATTTGGTACCATCTTGAAGCTGCACATTTCTACTTTAATTCTGAGTGAAAGAAACTACTTTACAATGCACAGCTTTAAGGTACAGTTATAGAAATCACTTAGATGTTTTAAGAATTTAGAAAAAGTCATACGAATAAGGGAATACAATTGTGATTTATTTTTAACCAAAATTGTGGCACTACATTACATGTTTCTGATAGTATACAGTATTACATATAAATTTCACACAGAATCATATTGTTTTTTAGTGTGGAAAATTTTAAAGCAAGGTTCCAGGCAGAGTGCAACGCCACACTGTTCACATTCGTATCGTGTCTCTTTGCGAGAAGCCTTGCCACTCTGTTTCTTGCTCCTGGAACTGCACACGTGACACACACGAGCAGCATACTTCTTAGTAGTTGCAGGTATGTGCTGCAAAAAATGTCTCTTTGTTAGCCGACCTACAGTTCCTTCATTTCTTGGAATGAATTCAAGTGTGTCGTCTTCAACAAGCTGAACTGCAAGCACTGTTATAAAGTCTGTTATTGTAATATTCTTCCTGTGCACTGCATTGTACAGCCAAAATGCATTTGATACTCCCATAAGCAGCAAATGGAAATATAATTTTCGCCACCATTTCACAGTTCTGTGCTGGAACGGATTGTACTGCAGGCGTTGGTCTCCAATATCCACTCCAATTTTATTGAGGTTGTAATCAAGTACCTGAAGTGGTTTCAATACTACAGACCCATTTCTCTTAGTATGCGTACCAAATGTTGCTTGATGCCTTGTAGACAATGTATACACATCTCTCTTATCTTTCCACTTCATTGCCAATACATTATCTTTACGCCGAAAAGACATTTCGCCCTTTTTCAGCTTAGCAGATACTAAATCTTTAGGCAATCCTTTCCTGGATTTGTTCACAGTACCAACAGCTCCAGTGCCTTTCTCTGCCAGTTGCTGAAATAGCTCTGGACTGGAATAAAATCGATCTAAATACACAGTGTGGCCTTTGTTCAGCAAGCTGCTGTCAGACAACAATCGCAAAATAACCGCAGACGAAGAATTGTCAACAATATGCTTACCAGCATAAACTTCAAAATTTACAACATAGCCACTACTGGCTTCAGCAACAGCATATACTTTCAGTCCATACTTATGAGGCTTATTTTGCATGTAAACACGGAAACTCACACGACCTCGAAATGGGCAAATTCCTTCATCAATTGTCACTTTTTCTGAGGGACGATATGCCTGGATACATCGCTCCTTCAAATTATTATAATATGGCAAAACTTTGTAAAGTGGATGAAATCCATCTTCGCCTGGTTTTTTCTGATTTGAATTGTCAACAAGATGCAAGCATGACAGTATCTGAGTGAAACGCAAACGGCTCATGACATGGGGACAAAAGTTACAACTAAGAACAGGATTAGTGCTCCAATGGTCCGCAATTTTTGGCTTTTTCGAAACACACATGTGGAAAATAATACCCAAGAAACGCCTCATCTCACTTATAGTCACTGGCTTCCACGAACTCAAAACTGAATGGGGCTTCAGATTATTTCCTCTTCTTTTCTTCTGTATTGTCTGTGATGCATACAAATTTGTCTGTCTCTTGAGTTCATTTACGTCACTGTCAGTAAGGAACACTTTACTGCAATCCAGTACAGAACTCGACTCATCAATATCCACTAGTATCTGCCTGGGTGTCGTGTTGACAGGCAGAGGTCGGTAGGTGTCAACTGCAGTCCACTCACTGTCTTTCGGATACGGCACAGCTGCTGGATTTGAAGCAACACCTTCAACATCATTCTCGTCTTCATCTGAAGACAAACTGTCATCAATCTCGTCTTCTAAAAAGAATATCACATTATGTGTAACTACATACATCGTTTACACATGTTCAACAGATATGTGCGTACTGCACAATTACGTGGAAAATTCGGAAATACGTACCTTCAAACACACCATTGCATTCAGAATCGTCTGAATCACTCTCTACATTATCCAGAGTGTCGCTATGATTGATCAAATCCGCAATTTCTGCGTCTGATAAACCGCGCCGAAACATGATGACAAACAACTGAATGATATACAGACTGAGAACGCAAAGATAAGTTTTAACATGAATTACAGCGCTGCCGTGACATCTATGGACGCATTTTGTTAATAAACATCTGAAAAACGTATAGCGCTGGCCAAACCCGTAGAAATAACGTTGCAGTGTTTTGAATGAAATTAAATGTAGCGGCCCGTAAATTTTACGGGCTTGGTGATTTTCGCGCGATCCCAGGCCCGTAAATTTTACGGGCTTGGCGCTTAGAGTGTTAAGGGAGACGAATATCTAATAGTCATGGGGGCTGGAATGCAGTTGTAGGGACAGGAATAAAAGAAAAGATTACAGGAGAATATGGGCTTGGGACAAGGAATGAGAGAGGAGAAAACAAATTGAGTTCTGTAATAAACCTCAGTTAGTAACAGCGCATACTCTGTTAAAGAATCACAAGAGGAGAAGGTAAATTTGGAGAAGACCAGATGATACGGAAAGATTTCACTTAGGTTGCATCATAGACCTAAATAGATTCCTAAACCAGATATTGGATTGTAAGGGTAACCCAGGAACAGACATAGACTGAGATCACAATGTAGTAATGGTAGGTTGAAGTTCAAGAGATTAGTCAAGAGGAATCAATACGCAAGAAGTGGGATACAAAAGTACTAAGAGATGACAAGACAAGTTTGAGGATCTCTAACGCTAATGACACACCAATAAGAATTAGCTCAGTAAACAGTACAGTTCAAGAGGAATGGACATCTCTAAAGAAAGCAATCACAGAAAATGGAAAGACGAACATAGGTACTAACTGCAAAGAAACTATGGGTAACAGAATAAATACTTCAGTTAATCGATGAAATAAGGAAGTAAAAATATGTTAAGAGAAATTCAGCAGTACAGAAATAGAAGTCACTGAGGAATGACATGAAGAGGAAGTGAAGGGAAGATAAGACGAAATGGCAGCAAGAAAAATTTGAAGAATTCAAAAAGAAATGATTTTCAGAAGCACGGACTCGGCATACAGGAAAATCGAAACAATGTTCGGTGACATATAAAGCAAGGTGGCGACATTAAGAATGCAATGGGAATTCCACTGTTAAATGCAAAGGACAGAGCGGATAAGTGCAAAGAGTACATTGACGGCCTCTGTGAGAGGGAAGATATATTTGATGTGATACAAGAAGTGACAGGAGTCGATTAAGAAGAGATAAAGGATCGAGTATTAGAATCTTACTTCAACAGAGCTTTGTAGAACTTAAGATCAAGTAAGGCAGAAGGGACAGATAACATTCCATCAGATTTTCTAAAATCATTGGGAGAAGTGGCAACAAAATGACTATTCACGATAGTGTGTAGATTGTATGAGCCTGGCGACAGACCATCTGACTTTCGGAAGAATATGATCCACGCAATTCCGAAGACGATAAGTGCTGACATGTGCGAGAATTATCGCACTATCAGCTTAACAGCTCAAGCACCCAAGTTTCTGACTGGAATAACATACAGAAGAATGGAAAAGATAATTGAGGATTTGCTAGATGACGATCAGTTTGGCTTTAGGAAAGGTAATGGCACCAGAGAGGCAGTTCTGACGTTGAGGTTGATAATCGAAGTAAGACAGATGAAAAAATCAAGACACGTTCATAGGATTTGTTGACCTGGAAAAAGCGTTCGACAATGTAAAATGATTCACATGTTTGAAATTCTGAGAAAAATAGGCGTAATCTGTAGGGAGAGACGGTTACTATACAATATGTACAAAAGCCAATAGTGAGTGATAGGACTGGTCGACCAATAACGAAGCGCTCCGATCCAAAACGGTGTCTAGACAGGGGTATAGTCTTCTGTTCATCGAATAAGCAATGATGGAAATAAAGGTACAGGAGTGGAATCAAAATTCAGGGTGAAAGGATAGCAGTGACACGATTCGCTGATCACATTGTTACCTTGAGTGAAAGTGAAGAGGGGTTACGTGATCGTTGAATGGAATGAACAATCTAATGAGTACAGAATATGGACTGAGAGTAAAATGAAGAAAGACTAAATTAATGAGGAGTAGCAGATGTGAGAACATTGACGGATGGAGCATGGAGGACTTCAAAAGCAGACTAGCACTGGGATATACATTCCTGGCCATAAGTAGTCTACTGGTCGCAAGTACAGGCCTTAATTTGAGGAAGAAATTTGTAACAATCTACGTGTGGAGCATATCATTGTATGGTAGTGAAACGTGGACTATGGAAAAACCAGAACACAAGAGAATCAAAGCATTTGAGATGTGGTGCTACAGACGAATGTAGGAAATTAGGTGGACTGATAAGGTAAGGAATGATACGATTTTGCAAAGAATCGGAGAGGAAAGGATTATGTGGAGAACACTGACCAGGAGGGAGGACAGAATGATAGGACATTTGTTAAAATAACAGGAAATGACTTCCATGATACCAGGAGTTGTAGAGGGCAAAAACTGTAGACTAAGACCATTGAAATACATCCAGCAAATACATGAGCACTTGGATTGGAAGTGCTACACTGAGACGAAGAGATTGGCACAGGAAAGCAATTCGTGGTAGGCAGCATAACACCAGCCAATAGACTGATGACCCAAAAGAAAGAAGTGGGAGACAGGTCCCACGATACCATGGACTCTGTTTGTTAACAAGGGATTCTGAAATCTGGTGATGGCTCCCTAATGGCTTGGGCTCTGTGTACATGGAATGGACTGGGTTCTCTGGTCCAACTGAACTTCTCATTGACTGGAAATTGCGTTGTTCGTTGCTGCAAGATCGTCTCATGACAATTCTCTCCCCAACTTTCTCCTCAGTATGTGAAAATTTTCTGTTGGCATCCACCTACATAGGGAGGAGTGGTCATCATGATACAGTAAGAGCAATCAGAGCTCACACAGACAGATTTATGTGATCGTTCTTCCCGCAAGATTGAAACGCTAGAGAAACTGATTGAAGGTGATGCGACTAACAGTCTGCCAAACATTTAATTGTGAATTACAGTGTAGTCATGCGAATGTAATGGTAGATACGTATTTCGCTGCTTGGAGACCATTTGCAGCCATTCATGGACTTCATTTTCACAAACAGAGATGGATTTTTTATGGGTGACAATGCGCCATGTCACCAGGCCATAACTGTTTGCGATTGATTTGAAAAAATTCTGGACACCAGATCACCTGAACTGAATCCCATCCAATGTTTATGGGACGTAATCAAAAGGCCAGTTCCTGCAAGAAATACTGCAACGACAGCACTTCCGCAGTTATGGACAGCTATAGAGTCAGCACGGCTCCAAATTTCAGCAGGAGATTTCCAACGATTTCTTGTGTCCATGTCACATTGAGATGCCGCACGACACCAGGTATCCTCTGAATTTTGCCCTTCAGTGTAATATTTTTCGACTTTGATAATGGTACGTATTTTCAGCATTTGAAGGTTTGGTTGAATCACTGAGTTGGAAACTGATTATCGGTTGCAGTTCGTAGACATTTGTGCTGGATTGTTTCTACCTCCTTGAACTTAGTGTCTGTTGCCGAAGTCCAGATTTCGGAGTCATAATTGATTGTGAGTAGTAGGTGTGGGGCGGCGGTGATGTGGGTGGACATCTGCGGCCTGTTGTGGGGTTGTGAACCACTGAGGGCTACGGTGGGATGAAGCCTCTCTGTCGTTTCTAGGTCCCCGGTTCAATACGCAATACGCACTCGAACTGAAGCTCAATCCATGGCCTCACGTTCGTCAACAGTATAGTAGACTAGCCCATTTCAGGCGCAGAGGGGTGAGATAGATGCCTGTGGTTGCTTGCTTCATTTAATGATCTGTCAAAATTTTTTCTGATTTTGTTCGTCCTCTTCGAGCGTCTGATCACATAGTTGGTTTCCATGTCGCTGAAGTTTGCGCCTAATATGTCGACTTCATCTGTACATACATCTCCGGTCTTCCGGATCCTGAACGATCTACTACTGACAGCTGTAATGCCTCTTCCCTACAACTAGTTCTTATATATGTTGTAGTAGAAACGGGCTGCATAGTGGACGATGGTGGATGTTCCTAAGTTGTTGCTTTCGGTAATAGTACTGGTGAGAGTTTGAACGGCTTGACCTACGTTGCCACGAGTTGTGAGTTCTTTCGGTGGTGGGATTTTGCTGGATGCGAGAATGTTGAAGTTTTCCCAGTTATTACGGGAACACCAAGACGATAGGCAGCCTTTTGCAGGGAGGAATCACCAGCAGCAATCAACCTATATAAGACGCGTTCCTGGTAGTTTTATTTAAAATCTGAATGCCTTTACGAGATATTACGAACTATTGCTTCCTAAAAATACCACAAACGGTTATCTAGATGAACATACTTGTACTCTATTGTTCACGAAGGATACATACAAAGCATCGCTAAAAAGTCTGACTCTTGTACTTCAGTTATTCCTCGACCAGCTCAATACAGTTCGATCAAACTGCAGGCTCAATAAAGTTGAAAAAGCTGTTAACTTTATTATGCATCTAGATAATACTGGAAATTGGGGAAAATTCTACAGCTTTGCGTTGCTCAAGCACACGGAAGTATCAATACAAACCAGGTGCTAGGCATTAACATTTCAATACTATTAGTAGATCACCAAGAGTGCAACATCAACACACCTGTATGAGAGCGATCTCAGCCAAAAAATCAGTGAAAGCGGATGACTACGAACCAGAATTCATTACTGAAGTCACAACTGATGGATGGCCACGAGTCTATGAACACCGTTCCAGTTCAAGGCACCAACTGCGCTGAAACCACGACTTCACTCGGTTCAGACGGCGTACCGAACCGGCAGGTCAGAATCAGCTTTCAACATGACATCATGGCAATCGACAACACGGTCTGTCTGATGGGACACCACTGGCAGTGATCAGAGGGTCAGAGTACTCTTTGGCTGGTGTGTGATCCAAAAACACACGCACCGCGATCACGGCCTAACCTGTAGAAGACCATAGGACGAGAAGCGTCTTCCGAACCAACAGGCAGGCAACCCGCCACACGCCAGCACTCGGCGTCACTGGATTGCGCTCGGGGACCATGCAACAATTTACGGCATTCGTGAGTCTGCCTCTGGATCCAGCAGATTCCGCTGTAGCTGATGAAGCCACCAGCAGGCGCGGAAGACACCGCCACAGGATGTATTCTGAGACATAAAAGAAGGAATATTTAATCTTGTCTTTATGCGTTTGACGACGCCACACATGTTCCTCGACCTCCAAACTGATTAACCAGCAGGGGTGTCCAGTACGGGAGTGGATGACCCCCACCTTTTTGTACAAAATATCTCAGTAAGTCAAATCACTGTAGTACGTTGCATCCCAGCGCTATGGATAAATGGGTTTAGTTAAGCTGCGCCCTGTCCCAAAATCCACAGACGAGGACAGGTGCGAGTTACAAGTGCTTAATATCGCTCTAACAGGGGAGTTCCATTTGAACAATGACTCAGGTTTTTACTTCCTGCGTCTCCTGCATTCAGAGTTGCTCGTTGTATTTTTGTCGAATGTGAGGAATGGCATCTGAGAGAACGATTCAATATGTGAACAAGTTGCGAGGAATCGTCGGGAAAGGTAATCAGATAAAATGGAAAGCAGGTGATAGAAACAGAAAGAAATGAAAAAAGGATGGACAGCTTACAGAGTGACAGACTTGCCGATTCCGTGTTGAGCAGGAAGGAAACAACTGGTGTGAGCCGCGAGGGAAGCTACGCCGATTACAACCGATACTGCTTTAATCTCACCTTGAATGGAGGATTGTTTTGGATTAGGAGAATGTTAGAGAGTAGTTTGTTCCATGTTCAGATGAAATGGAGAGTGGTTCGGAGAAAAATTCTGTGCGAGGGTCTAGGCCAGATTATGGATGTGTGCAACGTGGTATTGCAGTCATTGAGTGGTCATAGGTATTTCATATGTGAGGAAATTGTACTGAGGACGCCAGTAATACGGGGGACGCCAGTGACGAAGGAACCAATGAAGTGTGCAGAGAGTGTGAAAAATCACGTCGCCTATTTTATCGCACCGAATCTAAGTCAGTACAGCACGGACTTACGTGATAAAACAACAAAAGAAGTGTTTCACACATATCTACTGCGGGCATTCGTAGCTTGCTCGAGTCGTCTAGAGTTTTCACTGTTTGTACAGTCGTGAGCTACATCAGGCTTTGAAGGATTTGGCGTATCTGAAGACTAGACCATTTTAGTTTAAGTTATTATAGATAAAGAAAATAATATAATTTTTTTTATTCCATGTAGGCAGGAGGTGGATTTCCTGTAAGCTGAAACAGTTTATTTGGTCCAGTTTATGTGCTCATGCAAGATTATTCCGAGGTTTTTCATTCGTTCCAGAAATGGCAACTGGGTACCTTTAAGAAGTGGTGAGGGTATAAAAGGTAGTTGTCAGTGGCAAAAGAAGCGTTTCTGAAAAATAGAAATTTGTTAACAATGAATAAGGTTTTATGTGTTTTCTGTAGGTACTTGTCTGGAGTGTGTGCCCATGTACTGAGGCATAGCATATGAAAAGGTATTTTATTTTTCATTACTTTTACGAAGAATCCATCATCTTGCAAATCACTCTTACGTCACAAAATGTACGTGTAATATCATGGACTCTTTTTTTCTATTTTTTTTACAAAGAAGATAACAGGACTGTATCTTCTTGCTACGAACTTCTGTCTCAGATCTCGATGTTTTGAAGAAGGTATATGTTGCTAGCTCTGCGTCATACCTGATTTGTTGAATAATAATCATCGTATCCATAAGTACTGATGTCTGTAGTTACTGTAGAAATCTCATTCATTACCATATTATTTTTACTTCAGGATCTAATATGTTTCAGACAGATCTATCACTCCTCGTCGCGTCGAGTTGTTTATGCATTGTATTTTCAACAAGTTGAACTTGCAAATCTGTATTTACGAAGTCGGAATTAATATTTGTTACCACTTTATAGATGGAAGTTAGTGTAGTATTTTTACGGTCTGTGAGCTTTCAAATAATGATGATGTTCAGTAGCCTCCAGGACCTGTATACAAAAAGATAATGGTGTGCGTAGCTTAGGTATTTGAATGACGATGGTGTAGTACAATAGGAAATTAATTATGTCTCGCGGTGTATGTTATATTATTAACCGCATTATATCATAGTACTTGTATCGTGTCTTTACCGAGATAAACCTTTATTCTTTGTTGCTGTCGTCTTAGACTGGTTCAACGCAGTTCTCCAAGCTACCTTTCCCTATGAAAGACTCTACATCTTCGAATAAGTAATGCTAGTTCCATCCTTCTCAATCTGTTGATCCCTCTACCGTCGACCTCACTTCCACGTACCTCCTGTACTAAGTTGATGAGCCGTTGATGTCTCAGAATAAGTCCTGTCAACCGATTCCTTCTTCTAGTCAGAGTGTGCCACAAATTTATCTTCTCCCCAATTATGTTCAGTATCTCCTCAGAAGTACACGATCTACCAATCTAATATTTTGTAGTATGACATTTTAAAAGCTTCTATTCTCTTCGTACCTAAACTGTTTATCATCCGCGTTTCACTTCCACGCATGGCTACACTTCACAAAAATGCTGTAAGGTTAGACTTCCGAACACTGATATCTATATTCGATGTCAACAAATTTCTCTTCAGAAATGCTTTTCTTCTCATTGTCAGTCAACATTTTTTATCCTCCTTATTTCTACCATCACCCTTTATTTTACTGTTTAAACAGCAAAACTCATCACCTACTGTAGGTGTTTCAATCGAAATATAATTCCCTGAGCACCACCTGTTTTTGTTCGACTACATTCCATTATTCTCGTTTTGTTTTTCTTGATGTTCATCTTACATCCTTCTTTCATAACCCTGACCATTTTTTTCACCTCCTCTTCCAAATCCTTTGCTATCTGACAGATTTACAATATCACCGGCAAACCTCAGAAATTTAATTTCTTCTACCTGAACTTTGATTCCTATTTCAAGAGTGGTTAGACACTGGACTCGCATTCGGGAGGACGACGGTTCAATCCCGCGTCCGGCCATCCTGATTTAGGTTTTCCGTGATTTCCCTAAATCACTCCAGGCAAATGCCGGGATGGTTCCTCTGAAAGGGCACGGCCGACTTCCTTCCCCGTCCTTCCCCAATCCGATGAGACCGATGACCACGCTGTCTGGTCTCCTTCCCCAAACCAACCAACCAACCAACCAACCTATTTCAAGTTTTTCTTTGAATTCGTTTGGACTTTCCCAATGTATAGATTTAATGATATTTGAGATAGACTACAACAATGTGTCGCTGCTCTTCGACTCTTATAACTACCATATGGCTTCTGAACAAGTTTGAAATAGCCTTTCTCTCCCTGTACCTTATTCCTGCTACCTTCAGAATTAGAGACAGTATTCCAGTCAACACTGTCAAAAACTTTGTCTACAGATGCTATTAACGTACGTTTACTTTCCGTAACCTGTCTTCTAAGAGAAGTCGTAGAGTCTGTATTGCCTCGTATGTTCCTGCATTTGTCCGGATTCAAAACAGATCTTTCCTGAGGTCGCCTTCTACCAGTTTTCCCATTCTTTTGTAATACATTCGTGTCAATATTTTGCAGCCATGACTCACTAAACTTATACTTGGGTAACATTCACATCTGACAGCATCACCTTTCTTTCCAATTGGAATGATTATATTCTTCTTGAAGTCTGAGGCTATTTCGCCTGTCTCATACTTCTTGTGCATTAGATAGAGGAGCTTTGTCATGGCTGGCTATCCCTAGGCTTGGTATGATGGCATGTCGTCTACTCCTGGACCCTTGTTGCGCCATAGATCTTGTAGTACTATGTCAAATTTTTCGGGCTGTATCATGAAATTTTATTCATGCATTGCATATTTCTTTCAAAATTTAAATGTATCACACAGTTTTATCTGCTAGAAAGAAAAGATACGTTACAGTTTGAGAACGAAATATGCACGTTATATACACTCCTGGAAATTGAAATAAGAACACCGTGAATTCATTGTCCCAGGAAGGGGAAACTTTATTGACACATTCCTGGGGTCAGATACATCACATGATCACACTGACAGAACCACAGGCACATAGACACAGGCAACAGAGCATGCACAATGTCGGCACTAGTACAGTGTATATCCACCTTTCGCAGCAATGCAGGCTGCTATTCTCCCATGGAGACGATCGTAGAGATGCTGGATGTAGTCCTGTGGAACGGCTTGCCATGCCATTTCCACCTGGCGCCTCAGTTGGACCAGCGTTCGTGCTGGACGTGCAGACCGCGTGAGACGACGCTTCATCCAGTCCCAAACATGCTCAATGGGGGACAGATCCGGAGATCTTGCTGGCCAGGGTAGTTGACTTACACCTTCTAGAGCACGTTGGGTGGCACGGGATACATGCGGACGTGCATTGTCCTGTTGGAACAGCAAGTTCCCTTGCCGGTCTAGGAATGGTAGAACGATGGGTTCGATGACGGTTTGGATGTACCGTGCACTATTCAGTGTCCCCTCGACGATCATCAGTGGTGTACGGCCAGTGTAGGAGATCGCTCCCCACACCATGATGCCGGGTGTTGGCCCTGTGTGCCTCGGTCGTATGCAGTCCTGATTGTGGCGCTCACCTGCACGGCGCCAAACACGCATACGACCATCATTGGCACCAAGGCAGAAGCGACTCTCATCGCTGAAGACGACACGTCTCCATTCGTCCCTCCATTCACGCCTGTCGCGACACCACTGGAGGCAGGCTGCACGATGTTGGGGCGTGAGCGGAAGACGGCCTAACGGTGTGCGGGACCGTAGCCCAGCTTCATGGAGACGGTTGCGAATGGTCCTCGCCGATACCCCAGGAGCAACAGTGTCCCTAATTTGCTGGGAAGTGGCGGTGCGGTCCCCTACGGCACTGCGTAGGATCCTGCGGTCTTGGCCTGCATCCGTGCGTCGCTTCGGTCCGGTCCCAGGTCGACAGGCACGTGCACCTTCCGCCGACCACTGGCGACAACATCGATGTACTGCGGAGACCTCACGCCCCACGTGTTGAGCAATTCGGCGGTACGTCCACCCGGCCTCCCGCATGCCCTCTATACGCCCTCGCTCAAAGTCCGTCAAGTGCACATACGGTTCACGTCCACGCTGTCGCGGCATGCTACCAGTGTTAAAGACTGCGATGGAGCTCCGTATGCCACGGCAAACTGGCTGACACTGACGGCGGCGGTGCACAAATGCTGCGCAGCTAGCGCCATTCGACGGCCAACACCGCGGTTCCTGGTGTGTCCGCTGTGCCGTGCGTGTGATCATTGCTTGTACAGCCCTCTCGCAGTGTCCGGAGCAAGTATGGTGGGTCTGACACACCGGTGTCAATGTGTTCTTTTTTCCATTTCCAGGAGTGTAGTTTAGACAAGAATTTGTAGAAAGTTTTCAGTTATGGTGCAACAGCAGAATGGTGTAGATTAGATTGCCAGATAATGTAACTAATAAGGAGGCACTGCGAAGAACGTGGGAGACAAGAGACTAGTAGCACAACTTCACTGCAAGAAGAAATTAGTTCATAGGACAAATCCTGAGATATTAAGGGGTCACAAGTTCAGTACTAGATTGAATGGGGGAAGTAAAGATCGCAGAGCCCAAGAGATGAGTACAGTAAGCAGATTCAGAAGTAAACAGGTTGCAGCTGAATATTAAGAGGATTATACAAGATGTTGTAGCTTCGAGTCTTCCATAAAACAAATCTTCGGACTGTAGACTATGACAACAACAAGTATTGGAGAAAATACTTTACGAAAATGCCTGCTGATTAACTTCCGGTGTGATGTGAGGATCCCTGTCCCTTATCAATGTTTACAATAAGACCCTGCTTTGAGAGTTCGTGAAACTGAACCAAAATACTTGATATAGCAACAACAGTTTACTTCATGCTAGCTCTTAAATGGATATCGTCAGCATGTAAGTGGTAGTTGCAGGAGTGAAGCACAGATGAAATACCACTGATATTCACGGAGAAAAATAATGGATCAAAGATTAAACTCTGAGGGACTCCCTGGAAGCACATGTTTTGATACTCGTTTCTCCGGCGATGAGTTGTCAACTCTATCTTTAAGTACTTGTCGAGCAACAGTATGGCAATGTTCGAGAAACTCATCTTTCTCATTTTGATAGGATGACATCGAGGTCAACAGTATCAAAGGCAGTGCTGAAATCAAGCAGTGATAAAATGGTCCCTTCAAGTCAGTCCATGACAAGTATGATGCCGTCAGTCACTTTGCTTAATGAAGTTGCTGTGTTATGGTGTTTGTGGATTCTTGATTACATCTACATCTGCATACATACTCCGCAATCCACCATACGGTGCGTTGTGGAGGGTACCTCGTACCACAACTAGCATCTTCTCTCCCTGTTCCACTCCCAAAATAGATCGAGGGAAAAATGACTGCCTATATGCCTCTGACGAGCCCTAATCTCTCTTATCTTATGTTTGCGGTCTTTCCGCGAAATATAAGTTGGTGGCAGTAAAATTGTGCTACAGTCAGCCTCAAATGCTGGTTCTCTAAATTTCCTCAGTAGCGATTCACGAAAAGAACGCCTCCTTTCCTCCAGAGACCCCCACCCGAGTTCCTGAAGCATTTCCATAACACACGCGTGATGACCAAACCTACCAGGAACAAATCTTACAGCCCGCCTCTGAATTTCTTCTATGTCCTCCCTCAATCCGACCTGATAGGGATCGCAAACGCTCGATCAGTACTCAAGAATAGGTCGTATTAGTGTTTTATAAGCGGCCTCCTTTACAGATGAACCACATCTTCCCAAAATTCTACCAATGAACCGAAGACGACTATCGGCCTTCCACACAACTGCCATTACATGCTTGTCCCATTTCATATCGCTCTGCAATGTTACGCCCAAATATTTAGTCGACGTGACTGTGTCAAGCGCTACCCAACTAATGGAGTATTCAAACATTACGGGACTCTTTTTCCTATTCATCTGCATTAATTTATATTTATCTGTATTTAGAGTTTGCTGCCATTCTTTACACCAATCACAAATCCTGTCCAAGTCATCTTGTATCCTCCTACAGTCACTCAACGACGACACCTTCCCGTACAGCACAGCATCATCAGCAAACAGCCGCACATTGCTATCTACCCTGCCCAAAAGATCATTTATGTAGATAGAAAACAACAGCGGACCTACCTCACTTCCCTGTTGAGTATTCGGTTGAAGACAGCGAGAAAGCCTCAACGTAACTATAGCTAGTGACAACAGGCTAGGCAACGCTAGCCCGCAAGCTGGGCCGCATTCCTTGAGTGCACGGCTCTGCGGTGGACCGGAGGCCGTCCTTCTGCGCTGCGGCTTCCAGAGGAGGTCTGGGAGCGCCTCTGGTTGCAATAGTTTGCGCGCCCAGAACGGCGCTAATTAGCTCCTGCCACCCACAATGCTCCCAGCGCCGGCTGTCCGTTTACGTTCCTCACACTAATTACCGCATCAATAGGTCCGCGGCACGCCGCAAGGAGCGTCTCGAGCAGCAAAGACGTGTCCAGATCAACTGACTGCCTAATGTACCCCCATCGAGAGGCACTGGACTGAATTTACGTTACGTCCTAGGGAACGTCAGGGACTGACAGATCTATTTTGTTCGGTAGACACTGCACAGTGTTCACACGATACTCGGAGTCCCGAGAGGGAGCTGTAGCGGCAAGTTAAACGACGTTTTTCTGATTTATTAAGAAGTAGAGGGAGACCTTTAGATTTTCGCTCTTGTCACAAGGCTTACCACTCGATCTGGAACTTGATTAAATATTACGTTACGTGCATCTATAGATTAGAAAAAAATACTGAAGAACGGAACTGGGTATCACTCGGGTTCTTAATTCCTAGTAAAATTTCAGAGTGGTTGCCTCTTCCTTGCAGTCTAAACTGAAACTCCAGTATCATCACACTATTCTGTGGAGGATGTATGCAGTTTTTAGATTCTGGCGACAGTTTTTTGGATTTTATTGGGGTTTTACGTTTTGTTAATGTAATTACTCTTTCGTTGATTCAATTAACTGTTGTACCCAAAATATTTTCTGTAATTTTATAACAGTTGCCCAGTGTTATTCTATATCAACGCTGAAGCTACGTTCAAGATCTGTTTATTGAGCTCTGTTTTCGTCTGAAATGTCTGTTCGGGGTTGGCTCCCACAAAAATTTCGGATATGTTTGTCACATGTGACACCTACTCCGGCACAATTTTTTTAGTAGCGTTTTTTTCACTTGTCTGAGGCAAAGATGTTAAGAAACTACGCTTGCAACAGGGAGGAAGGTAAAACGGAAGTATTGTCAGATGGTAAAACTGCATTTGATTATCGTATCAGTTATCAAACATTAGCAACATAAAGAAAATTCTCCACGATAGTACTGACAAAGAAACTACTGTTCCACCTTCACCCGCCATTGGTTGCTTTCCTAATACTGATTGTTTTCTCTGTGTTGAGGACGAAAAGAAATTAAAGCAGTATGTTCACCAGGAAGGCGAAATTTACTACTGACCAGTGCCAAAGAAGAGGAAGAAAATCGAAACTTTGTTTTGTGATATGTGAGTGGCAAATTCCATAACATGTGTTAAATCGTGGTAGCATAGTGGGTGAGCCAGAGATGAATAGTTTGCTGTTTTCTGGATGAGACACTCCACTCTTTCATTACGAAACCAGAGAAGAACAGCTTAGCACGAACTTCAAGCTACAACCAAACAGATGTGGTAGGTTCCTTCATTAATTTGACTACAGTCCTCGGGAGACAAATTTCAATATCACACAATTTGGAACATGGACAAAGTGGGCGTTATTTGAATGCAAATGAGAGGCAGTATTGCTACAAACAGTGAACCTAAGGAAAAAATGTATCCAATGTATACGTAAAAGAGGTGGGCCTACTAGTTATGTGCCACGAGGTGAAACAACCTTTATTACATATGAGACTTGAGGTAGTTAGCTCGAAAGTGACTATGCTAATAGGAGATAATTTCTAAGATACTTACTTAAATTACTATTTTTATGTCTAAATTCAACACCCTCTTATTAATAACTTACATTTAGCATAGAAGAAGCAATTAGTCCGTTGGGCGTGGATTTTAAAACGGGCTACCATCTGATTAGAAATGGTTCAAATGGCTCTGAGCACTGTGGGACTTAACTTCTGAGGTCATCAGTCCCCTAGAACTTAGAAATACTTAAACCTAACTAACCTAAGGACATCACACACATCCATGCCCGAGGCAGGATTCGAACCTGCGACCGTAATGATCGCGCGGTTCCAGACTGTAGCGCCTAGAACCGCTCGGCCACTCCGGCCGGCTATCTGATTAGAATAAGGAATGATAAGTAACAATATGCTCGGAACAAAAAGTGTCGATGAAATGGCTGTAGTCTTTTGCCCATACTGTTCGATATGTACGTGGAAGGAACAGTGACGGAAATTTAACAGAGGTTGAAGATAGCTATCAAAATTGAGAACAAAATGATTGAATGATAAAATTCGCTTATGACATTGCTGTTCTCAGGGAAAGTGAAGAGGAAGTTCCGGTTGTGATGAATGGAGTAGACACTACAACGAGTACAATATACGGAGTGAGAGCAAACGGAAGAAGGACCAGAGTTAAGAGGAATAACAAAAATGAAACTAGCGACAAACTTAACGTCAAATTGCGGCCGACGAAGGAGACGATATGAAGGGAATTATGTTACTTTGAAAACATGAAGTTTAGTATCCACCACTACTGTGAGGTAAATTGCAGTAATTACTTCTTCATTACTTTTTGTCTATTATAATGAATGCATTTCTGGTCAACGAAGTGTTAAAGTGTTGCTGCGGTTATCCCTCTCTTTAATTACGAAACACACTCTCGTTTGGAATGCTGGTAATGTGTTCGTAATCCTGGCTGTTCTGACTTCCTCCATTTCATGTTCCTACCTACTCTTGCTGTTTGCTACCGTCATGCATCCGTTGTAGTGGTCTGCTACTCGGCGCCGATTGTTATTCTACTTTGCTTTTCCTGTCACTGTTTTCCATGGCAGTTAGTACCTACAAACTGAATACCATTCTTGCCTAACTTAGGACCCACTATATCGATTGGGCATTCACTGTAAGTCATGCCTGCCAAAAAATTCGAAGCACCAAAAAGTGAGGAGTAAACGAAGGGAAGCTTTACCGGTTGGCAGGGTGTATGTCGTTAGTTCAGTGATTGAAATATAAACTATATATCACAGAGAAATTGATGGAGCGAGTCCACTTATCAGTGTGATTTGTAGTCTCTCTGGACAGGATGCACGTACTTAGTCTGTTGATTCGGTTGGGAAGGGTCTAAACAAGTCCCCGCCGCGGAAACGTAGCCCACATCTGTTGTAACATGTCCTTGATATCCTTGATGTTGCCACTGGGACGGAAGTGATGTCGGAGATGGCATCACAGCTGTAGGGGATAAATCTGGGGATCTTGCTGGCCACGGGGATACTTCAAAACTACTCAACCTCTTTCATACAAATGTGTGCAAAGTGTGGACCAGCATCACAATACTGTCACTTTAGAGGAAAACATATGAACATGTAGGATCTTTGGTGACGTGCCTTTAGACTTGCCTCAATCACGTACTTTGAGGTCATACTCGATTCCTCCCCACACAGTGATGTCAGAAGTAAAATTGCATTTCCTCTCCAAAACGTTAGAAGAATGGGACCTATCTGCTGGTGACAGGTGGCCGTTGTGGCCGGGAGGCTCTAGGCGCTTCAGCCCGGAACAGCGCTGCTCCTACGATCGCAGGTTCGAATCCTGCCTCGTGCATGGATGTTTGTGATGTCCTTAGGTTAGTGAGGTTTAAGTAGTTCTAAGTCTAGAGGACTGATGATCTTAGATGTTAAGTCCCGTAGTGCTTAGAGCTATTAGAACCATTTTGCTGGAGACAGTGTTATCCACCGACCATGGCCATGATATTAGTGTCGAACCACGAATCCTTGCTGAACACAAAGTGACACCATTCGGTAGTAGTCCATACTTTCCTATCATGCACCACTGCAAACGCAACCGTCTGTCTTCCTCCCGCCATGCCACTCTGCCGAGTAAAACATGCTCACCGTGCTTGTGATGATCACAGGCATCGACCTTGACTACGAGAATTCCTGCCTGAACGTTCCCGTGCAGTTCAGTATCGGGTCACTGCCAAATGGCACATAGATTTGTAGATATTTCAATTCTACCAATTCTTTATGGAGACCCACTATAAGGCCCAGTTAACACTCTGTCAAGTGGAGATAACGCTGTCTGATACGAGAACGCGGCATTTCCGTTCCTTGACAGTGATGACTCAATGCCCTTCGCTGTTAACACGCCTTGTATATATCCACCAGGACTCTCTCGGCCGTTCTACCTGCGACAAAATAGGAACTCCATCATTTACATATCTGACTATGGCGTGTACGTGTACGGAGTTACGTTGACATCTGACCATGTCTTCTATGTGCTTAAATGTTTCTTCAGGTAGCGTATAGTGACCAGCCAAAACATTATGACCACTGCCTACCGCGACGTTCGATGCCGGCTGGTGGCGTTGCGAGCACGCGACGCAATAACAGAAGCATCTAAGAGGAGTAAGAGGAGCACACTGGGATGGGAAGGTGGCGGGGGTGGGGGGTGGGGAGAGGGGGAGAATCACTCTACCGAAGATATGGGCTGCCAATGGGGAAATACATTAAGTGACTTTGAAAACAGCCGAGATTATTTTTACACAGAGCCTGTCAAGGAGTGTCTCGAAAACGGTGAAGCCGGTCGAATGGTCGCGTGCTACTTTCGTGAGAATATACGAAAAGAGGTAGAACTACAGTGAAACTACTACCAGGCAGAATGGTTGGACGTCCGCGACTCTTCACAGGACATGGGATTCGGAGGTTTGTCTTCTCTGTAAAGTAGGATAGATGCAGATTTGTGGCATCTCTGCAGAAGGAGCACAGTGCTGGTGCACGCACAAGTATTTCGGATCACACGGTTCATTGTACATCGTTGATCATGGACATTCGCAGCAGACCACCTCTACGTGTTCACTTATTGACCCAATGACATCGTCAATTACGTATGCAGTGGGCACGGACCATCGGGAGTCGACCTTTGGTCAATGGAAACGTATCTGCTCTTCGGGTGAATCATAATATTCCCCGTCATTTACGCGAATTCCATGACCTGGGAATAGACATCTAATGCCACATACCTCCACAAACCTACCAACAAGCTGTCGGATCCGTCATATGTAGAATCAGTGATGTATTTCGTCCCAAAGAGGGAAAAGTAAGTTATTAATCAGATGGTCACAATGTTTGGTCTCATCAGAGTATATTGAAGTAGTATTTGAATATATATGCGCAAATATTCACCCGGTTCATTATAAGATTTTAAAGAGTCGCAAAAAGTGGAAACACGATTTAAATGTTCAGAAATGTAAAACTGTGCACTTCAAAAAGGGGGAAACATTTAGTATCCTGTGAGTACCGTATTAACTATTCAAAAATGGAATCAGTCAACTCACAAAAATATCTGGGTAGTAAAATTTATAGGAATGTGCAGTGGAACGATAATATAGGTCCAGTCACACATAAAGCACATGGCACGTTGCTGTTATTTGGTAGAACGCTAGAGAAAAGCCGGCCGCTGTGGCCTAGCGGTTCTAGGCGCTTAAGTCTGGAAAAGCTCGACCGCTGCGGTCGCAAGTTCCAATTTTGCCTCGGGCATGAAAGCGTGTGATGTCCTTAGTTTAGTTAGGTTTAAGTAGTTCTAAGTTGTAGGCGACTGATGACCTCAGAAGTTAAGTCCCATAGAGCTCAGAGCCATTTTTCGCATGAGAAATGCCGTTGGTCCTCAAAGAAGATTGCTTACAAAACACTGGGGCGACTCATTGTAACATGTTGTTCAGTTGAATCGGACTTATACCAAAATGATTAAAAGTTGATATTGAACGTACGTAGAGGAGGGCGGTACGAATGGTCTCATCATTGCTTGACCCAAGCTCTAAATAAAGATTCTAAGAATATGTCACGATGCTTAGTGCTGGTGAGTATAAGGTTGGGGTAACTGCAATGCTCAGACAGGCGTTTAAATTGTCATGGTACGAGAAGGAGGTGTAAATCTGGTACAATGGGAGGTACCCTCTGCAAGGTGTTTCACATTGGTTTGCAGAGTGTGTTCCGCGTTCAGGCTCTAGACGGGACGATCGGGTCCGGCCCACCGCTGTGTCATCATGTGCCAATATACGCTATATGTGGAGGCGTGTGGGCAGCACTCATCTCTGCCGAATGCTGTCGGCTTTCTTGACCGTTAAACCGCTACTAACTCCCCAGGTAGCCTTACTAGCGTGAGTGCGCGTCGTTTCAGTTTTTCCCCCAAGGACAAACCCCTGGAATTACGTGAATTAAACCAGGGTCCTGCGCAAGGCAGTCAGTCGCGCTGACCACTCAGTAACGGAGTCGGACAAATGTAAATATTATTTGATTAAGATGAAATGGAAGTGTTTCGACCTCAATGCATTTACAAGTTTGGCTGCGAGATACAAGGAGCTGTAAGTATACTCGAGCAGTTTACTCTCAAGAAATGCTCTTCGGATTTGGAATTAACGCCTAAACTCTGTAAGATATACCCATTTCCAACAGCAGTAAAAAGTCTATGAACTTTAGGGTCATTAGACGCGAGAATTGAAGAGACTGGGCCACGCCAATCGTAGTACGATTATCAAAGAAATGTGTGTATAACTAAGATTAGGTTGAGAGTTTCAGCAGTTAATGTCCAATGAATACGTCTCCGAGTTATGAAAACAGGTGAATGAATAGTTTTTCAGCTCACTGCTTAAATTACATGTTTCAAAAGTAACCTTGGTGAAAGAGTAATGAAGGGTCTCAGAAAAATATGAGAATCTTAAGAGTGCATGCTGTATTTTACCTCTATTAGCAATAGTACTAAACTGTAATCTGAAGAAATTCTAGTTTTTCGGAGCGAAAGAGGAGTACCTGAGGCATGCATTAAGGCAAAGAGCTTCACGGCCATAGAACGGCATCCAGCCCTTATTGACATACTGACACAGTCCGGAATTCTAAGAGCTTTCTTACTGAATCTACGTACATTTTTTCCACAAGCAGTTGATCTTGTGTCAGTGGTGCTTCGTGGAAACGTGGTCTGGCGACTGCGAGGAATCATTAGAAACTCTGAAATACAGCCATTGATCAGCACCGTTCCTGTCTATGTACGCGCCTCGAAGAATATTATGGCAGCAGCAGAGAAACCTGTACAGTCTGGCTGCAGTTCTTGCTGGTTGGTGAGAAAAACTAATTTATATCACCTCGAAAATGCTGACAGCATCCCAAGTAAATTGCTAGCAAATGGAGAAAGAGTCAATAGCAATAAATAAATTCCATATATACGTAAGGGGTATGAAATTACATTTGTAAAACTCTCCTTTTACTATTGGGACCTTGGGGAACTATCGCAGAAATGACAATGCAATGTCTGCGAAATGTGGCTCCGTTTTGAAGATCGTACAATTACGAGATCTATTATAAGCCAACACGAAAACACTCCAACATTGAGTCCTTCCCTGTCTCGATCATCCAGGGGTAGGACTTGTGTTTGAAAAAACGAAGCCGTAAACTTCCTACTAGATTCTGTGCATTAGCAGAAAATCAGTTCTTCCCACAGATGATGTAGCCCACCGCTAAAGCCAGAAGCGACGACCTAGTCCTATCAAAGGTGGTGAAGATGCACACGCATAGAATGGACGGAAAAACGCTCCCCAAACATGCAGCTTCAATCGATCCTCCTGATGTGCTACCCCCTACAATCAGCAACGGCCTCGCAGCTTACAATAGAAAACACCTTAACATCATCCCATCGGAGGTAGTCCTTGAATTCCCGCCTTGCTTCACCATAGTCTCTAGCGATGACGCAAAGTAAGAGACTACAGCCGCCGTTGAAATCTTATTCCACCTTTTCATCAAATGCGCTAAACAGCAGCAGACTTCATGGGCAACTTATCCATCTTGGCAACGTCCTCACAGTAATCAAGGTGGGCTCTTCCTTAAATTCACCAAAAAACGACAGGGGTTAACAGAGTTTTTGACAACTTCCATCTATGTTTCCTGGATTTATCATGTAGGACTGAAAATTAACTCATGCTGCAAGGTCGTCAGCTGATCGTAATGAGCCACCTCTTACGTGTATGGCAGCGCAGCTTGAAACTGGAGACACCATGGACACCTGCCATTGTTATATCATCACAAGGTCACCTTATGTACGCAGAGAAGACAGCAGAACTTGAGGTGATTGCCTTGCTCACACTTACCATGACCCAGTCGCCACATCTGGATCAGCTACAGCTCTAGAGCTCATACAGTGAAAACAGACGTGCAGATCCCGTTCCAGTTTCAGCCACGGACCAGGTTTTTACCCAGGCCACACACGGGATATCTCTGCTGAATGTCCCTCCCCAAGGCAAACCAGCCACACCCATCCCAGGCCGAGACGCTGGGTGAAGATGAGCTTGGGTGGCTCACCTCCCTGCAGAATGGTGAGAGACGTTTGTTACTCGGAGGACATCTTCATAGGCAAACCCATCTCACCCACAAATAGCCTGAGGCCATGAGCACATCGCGATTGCGAGCACGCTCATAATACGAACGTCTCCATTTCGACAAGCTTCACGGTCTCAGGACTGCTATACACACAGCAGAACAACTTCCAGTTCTACAGTCGTAGCTTATGGCTCAACTTGCCGAACATCAGGGTGCTCGGGGAGGCGTGGAGGGGGCAGGGGACAAAGATTAAGCAGGTGTAAGTACTATCGATAATGCACTATCACAGACATTTATTAAGTTTGCAGCGGTCATCCACTAGGAGACAGCAATTACCGCAAAGCCTACACGAGGCGAGCATTTCCTATGACCTACCCCCTCACATGTTTGCGAACTGTGACTTTGTGAACAGTTAAGAGAGCACCGAAACGACACCGTCTACGTATGGCACTAGGCGTACTCATTGTCTGTCTACGATTTCTAGCAGAGTCGCTATTATACTATGTGGACTTCTCTCCCAGACTCTTGGATTATCGATTACTTTGTTGGTGATAAAATCGAATTTGCTGTCCTCTTAATATACACGGTGGCGCAGGAGGAATGGTCCGTATTCAGGGATATGAAAGGAACGATAGTTTGAAGCAAAAAAGTCTAGAGTACAAAGGCTCATGGGCTCTAAAATGCGTAACTTAAGAGCTATATGCACTTCTTCTTCGATTCTGTTAAATTTCTACTGCTAGCTCTTCGCTTCCCATATTTTGGAGCGAGGTAGTGTGGAGAAAAACAAGAGACAATTAACTGGTAAGAATAAGCTCCAAATGCGTACCTTAAAAGCTGTGAGCACTTGTTCAGTAGAGGAGATGTGTTACATAATAGTGAAGTTATGCACTTTAGAGAACTCTTGTTTATCGGACATCATTTTCTTATTTTGGTCCGTACAACTACTTCTCAAAAAATGGAAAGTAAAGAGCTGGAAGTAGAAGAGATTTGTCTCACAATACTTAAAATGAAGAAGAACTCATAGGTCTCAAGGTACGCATTTCAGAGACCTTGTGCACTAGACTTATTGCGTAGAATGAACGTTCATGTGATATCCCTAAGCTACGACCATTCCTCCTGGCATGCACAGTATATTTTTAACAAAGAGTTGCCGAATTTCTCAGTTTCGATAGTCGAGGAATAGTACACTACGTTTGACTTCAACCAATACGATTACACTCTAAGGCGAAAAAACATAGTTCGATGAAAGGAAACGCCAGTGGGTCGATATGGTGGAAGAGGGCAAATTGAACAGATAACCATTTACGTAAGGCATGTGAAAAAAAAATGTGTATTCAAGAGTAACTCATCTGATAGGTCGAAAAAGATCGATGCAGAGCACCACCAAAATCGTATTTCCGTAAAGCAGTATAAAGAACTAAATGCGCTGTCTTGCTAAAGCAAAACTTGGTGTTATAAGAGGTTGCAGGAGGCTGGCACGACATATCGTTATTTATTAATGACAATATGTTGAAGAAGAATACGATCTATCAATGCGAAACACGTGAACATACTAAAACAGACAGTTTTAATGAACAGTGATGTTTAACTCAGCAACTTCAGATTCTAGCGCAGAAAATAATGCATTTGTGCCGGATTTCACACTGCCCCACCGTTCTCATCGAAAGACATGAACATCACACTTCGCACGCACTCATAACTGTCATCTACGCTAAACTGTCAAACATATGAAATAACATTTACGCTTCACTAATGAAAGATGACCAACTTATTGGACTATAATGTCTCTTCGTTTTAGTTAGCTGAGCCGTATGGGATAAGCAAACAAACAGTTCCACTCGATGAATTATTTAACACTACCCGGTTCCTAAACGAAGTCAGCAGCACAATGTACTCGTAAATGTCACTTACACAGATCATGAAAGAGACTGAGGTAAATTGAAATTTCTGTCAGATATCGACTAAGACGCACTGTGAGAGGGTAGTACGTAAACTGAGCTTACCGTGAGCGCAATAGAGCGTAGCTTGCTTGCAGTAGCCGGGAGTAGTGATTATGCTACCAGGTTTCCTGACCTTCATTATATATCACGTTGTTTGTCTACCGTTTTCCAATGGTCTAAAGTATTGATGTCACTCGATGCCGGTTCCCCTTCTTTCGGGCCGTAGAGAATTTTGGGGCCTTCTGAGGGAGTGTTTGCCTGTCGTCGGATCGGCTCCTCCATCTCGTCTGACGCCCACACCTTACCCTCCTCCCCTTCTACCCTTCTTCGTGCGTCAACGACAGGCACCCAATATGGCACGGCCTTCTGGTAGGGTAGGTCTTTCCACTGGAGCTTTCACATTTGCGCACAGCTATAGCTTGTCCTTACACCATATTCGAAGGCTCAGATATGGCGTCAGATGCAGAGTGAGTTGTAATGGAGGCGTAAGTCAGGAATACTGAGGTTCATTCCCGCTGTTCAATCTGTAAATCTAAGATGCAATGTTAGAAATAAAAGACACGTTCAGGAGTGGCGTTTAAATACTGGATGAAAAGATAAAATGCTGAGAGTCGTTGATGACATCGCAATGCTAATCTAAAATAAGGAAGAAGAACAGCACCTTTTGAATGCAGTGCACTACGTGATACAATCTGAGGTAAAAAAAGAATATGAAAGATGTGAGGATTCACAATAGAAGATTAACAATAAATGTAGCATCAAAAGTTGGGACCGCTTAGTAAACAAAGAAAAGTAAAGCTGTTAAATTGAGGCAAAATAATGCTTGGCAGGCGAAACGAAACAGCAATCAAGATAGGAAAGATAATGAAGACTATCCACGCTAAAATTTGTTCCTGGAATCCATCAGTTCCACGAAGTGATCTCTGAGACTATACGTCTGGAGTGTACCATTTCATGAACTGCGCAAAAACCGGAAAAGGGAATCGAACAGTTTGAGTGGCGATGATGCAGAGGGATGCTGGGTATCAAGAAAAGTGATAAGAGAGGAAGGCACCGGCAGAGTCAATGAGGAGAGCAGTTTGTGGAAAACACTGGCCAGGAGAAAGGATGTGACGACAGGACGTGTGCTGGTAGAAAATAAGCCGCAGAGAGCATAAACTGAAGGGAAAGACACACAGTGGAACATATCCAACAAATAAATGATAACATAGGCTTTAAGTGCTACTTAGAGAGGAAGAGGTTGCCAGAGGTAAGAAAGTATTGGTGTACTAAATTAAACAACACAAAAGACACATGAATCAGAGGAAAATGTAAAACTATTTTAAAGTACACCATGTGCTGAGTTAATCAAATGACCTCATGTATTAGAACTGATATGCTTTCAAGAAATTAACTTCGAATACGCAGCACACTTTACTTTGACACACTGTTCGATAACTTACCCTCGTTTCAGCATCTTATTTCCTTGTTTATTGCCAGCCAGTCACTTTGTCTGTTTACAGCAGAATGTTTTCGAACACAGCTAGAGACCACCAGTTCCTATGATGACCTTGTTGCAACATTTTACATAGAGTCACACACTGCTACAGTAAATGTGACAAATAAGGGAATATCATCAACTGCTCACTTCTATTTGCCACCTTCGAAAATAATCCTGCCTCATGTCCCACCTGACACAGGAACAAGACAGCGAATTATCACGTTAGAATCTACGAAATACGTTAAACTTTTGTAGAAGCTAAAGAGACTTTTGCGGCTAAACGAATCAGTGCGGAAATCGGCTGCAAATATTGATATGTCTGTTGAGTGACAGCTTTGTGTACCAGTGCAGCAAAACATTCGTAGAAGTGAGAACATTAAGCCAACGTGAGTGAATACTGAGAGACCTTATGTTAGAACTTTGCAGGCCTTGATTTCCTTACATGCGACAGCATAGTTGTGGTATATTCAGTGTAGATTGTCACTGGCAACAGTTTCTTCCTCTATTCTCTTCGATAGGAGAAAATTATTCTAACTAACCACCAACAGAAGGCAGCTGTGAGGAATGTGTTATTTCTGGTAGCGAAATTTGTTTATTGTTTTCATTTTCATTGACTAGACGTACTCAGACTACGCACAAGTTTTTGTAGCTAGTATATGAAACAATAAATACAACCAGTTGTTTGCTCGTCTTGTTTATTGCGGGTCACACCAGGTAACACAACAGTTTTACTTTCATATTTGCTCCACAATTTCCTTTACTGCATATTGTAACAGGTCTAGAACGACGAACCGTTATCTAGTTACCACCGAACGAGAATCTTATAAGTAATTTCCGCAATTTAAGGGTTACTTGTGCTAAAGACATTCTCGATAAATATCAGTGCAGCCTACCCATTATCATTATTTGATAGTGCTGTCTGTAATGCTATGAACGGATATACAGGGTGGTTGTAATTAAACTTTTGTTACCTGAGAGGGCCGTCACCAAAAATCAATGACCGAAGGACAATGAAACTTCGTAGAACGTTTCAAACGGTGTGAGGTAGATAAATAGCAAATAAATCATTGAGAGGAACGCATTTTATTTTCCACACAATATGGTAAAGTTGTTAATTTCGTGCCATCATTACGTTCAAGGTTACAAACGTATCTTCTAGAACCACAACTGCCTGGAACCGCTCCAGTGACAAGTGCGTGAAACATCTCAGGTGGAGCGTTGGCTATATCCCTCGCTATGATCATCTTCAGCTTCCAACGTGTGTCAATATCCCGTTGATTAGCACTGTCCTTCAGCTAACTCCACAGAAAGCAATCATGTGGGTTAAATATATGTGATGTTGGTGAGTATTCGCTATGGAACGATCGGCTAACGATTTGGTTTTCTCCAGATATGTTACGGAGTCACCCAGTGACCTCACGAGCGGTGTGAGATGGAGCGCCGTCGTGCATCAGTTCAGTTGGGCCCAAATGACCTCTCTCCCGTAGAGTAGAGGGCACAAATTGGCAAAGCAGAACATAGTAACATCTTCCTTCAACGCTGCATGTCCTTGGTCCTTTTGTGCGAGTTCGCCAAAGAAAACTGTGCCGTCAAGCCACGCCACACAGTGACACGTTCACCGTTCACGGGAGCTCCGTAAAAGTTCGTTGGCGGTGACGAACGGCAAATGCGATATGTATAAGTTTTCACTGCCCCAGCGAGCCTACAGTGTGTTTTATCACTCCACAAAATGTTTCAAGGCCATAGGTCGTCAACTTCAATCCTTGCAAGAAAAGTAGGGGAAAAGTGTACTCGAAAGTGTGCGTCACGAGGCAGAAGTTGGTGAGTTACGTGCGAATACCATATAACAATTTTTGAATGATGTACCGTGGAATGTTCAACAGTCATGAAACAGCTCGTGTACTACTTGAAGACTGCGTCCAGCATTCTCATTTATGGCAACTTCTTCAACAGTTTGTGGCGCAATTAACCGTCAGCATTCCCCAGGAGCAATTCCCAAATTATCAATTCTAACTGAATTTTCTCTTGTTCTTTAAACCCGGTGAGGAAAGAGGACCTTTCTATAAGCCTTTAACGCGTTAATATTCACGCAGAACACCAGCACTATTGCTGTTGTTTTCATAAAACAGCTTTACGACTGAAACTTTCTTTGCCTCGTCCAGACTCGTGTTGACTGTGAGCAGCTGTAAGAGTATAGGCGCCTAACAGAAAATACGACAGTGCATAGTCTGCACATCACTCTGCAATATGTCACTTTGATAATCAAGTGAAATTTACAATTCAATTTAGACTGAGGTGACAAACGTCAATATCGGGTTGGAGTTTCTTTTACCACGCGTAGTGCAGCAACTCGACGAGGCCAGGAACTTAACAACTTGGTTGACGTGTCCTGCAAAAATACTGAGCCGTGATGCCTCTATACCTGTCCATAAATGCGGAGCTGTTGCCGATGTAGGATGTCATTCAGTCGAATTGTCCAAAATGTATTTCAAACCGATCGGGAAAATTGTGCCCCGGTGACATGGTTCATTGTCATCCATAGCCTCCAAGTTGCTGAACGGTTCAGCTAGACCAGAGGACCAGTCGGACCAGAGAACCCAGTCTGTTCCATATAAACACAGCCCACACTATTCTGGAGCCACCACTATTTGCACAGTGCCTTCGTTGTTGACAGCTTGGGTCCATGGCTTTGATAGGTCTGCGCCACACTCAGATTACTAACGCCGTCCGATGATGTCCCTTGCGTGCTGGTTTCGAAACAGATCTGGTCATCGCGCAGGCCAAGGCAACATGACGATACTCTGTAGAGCGTGATGAGTTACAACAACGCTATGTGGGTGAGCGTTATCCTGTTGGAAAACACCCTGTGGAACGCTGTTCGTGAATGACAGCGCAAGAGGTCGAATCACAAGACTGACGTACAAATTTGCAGTCGGGGTGCGTGAGATCACCACGAGAATGCTCCTACTGTAGTACGAAATCGCAATGTAGACCACAACTCCAGCTGTATGCCCACTGTGTCTAGCAGTGTGTGTTACAGTCCCTCAACTGACCTCCTTCTAACCAATACAAGGCATTAACCGGCAACAAGGCGGAACCAGCTTTTGCCGACCGGAGTGGCCGAGCGGTTCTAGGCGCTACAGTCTGGAACCACGCGACCGCTACGGTCGCAGGTTCGAAAACTGCATCGGGTATGGATGTGTGTGATGTCCTTAGATTAGTTACGTTTAAGTAGGACTAAGTTCTATGGGACTGATGACCTCAGCAGTTAAGTCCCATAGTGCTCAGAACCATTTGGAACATTTGAGAACCGGCTTTTATCAGAAAACATTTCAGAGCTCCACTCAGCCCTTCAAAGAGCTCTCGCTTGGCAGTTTTGAGGTCGTAAAAGGGGTCTGTTTCGGGTCAGTGGAAGGCACGGTACAGGGCGTCTGTTTCGGAGCTGCTGTTGAAGTAACTAATTTGTAACAGTCCTGTGTGTCACTGTAGTGGTAACTGCTGGGAGAATTTCTGCTGCAGATGCACTACGATGCGCCAGATGCGAACGCCAAACACATCAGTCTTTCCACGCGGTAGTATCACGTGGCCGTCCGGAGCCTGGTTTTCTTGCGACTGTACATTCTCGTTACCGCCACTGACAGCAATCATTTACAGCGGCTACATTCTTGACAAGTCTTTCTGCAGTATCGCAGAAGGATCTTCCAGCTTCTCGTACCCCAATTCACGATATAGTTCAAACTCAGTGATGTATTGAAAATGGTGTCTTTGTCGCCCTAATGGCTTTCTTTAACAACATCAACTCACCACGACCAGTCTCAAATGAAACTGCCCGCTAACGACTGTTGGAGCGTGTAAGCAAACCTGATTTGCCTTCCCATAGTGGTGCTACTAGCGCCACCACTGCAGCAAAATTTAATTGACTTCATCCTTCAGATGTAAAAACACGCCTACAAACTTTGGTTTATGTCGCTTGGTGTTGCGATTTTTTTCCGTCAGTGTCTAACAGTAGATCTACCCGTGATTCAGAATACCGACGTGTTGGGTCTTACGGCAAGAGTTTGTTGAACAGTCCGTGCCGCAGTTATTCTCGCGCATCGTTCTTCTCACGATATTCTCTATCGACGCTATTCAACCTAACAGCTTATGCTCACACATTAACATGTAATACACAGGAGTAGTTCAGATTAGTGTATCAGATTTTATTCGATTGTGAGTAATATTACCACAAAATTCTTTCCTTAAATTTAAGCATGGAATCTGCTATTCCTGTGGGTGTTTCTGCGTGTCTTTTTCTCTGGACCTATGTTCTTAGGTTTTGATACGCTTTCGTTTATTTGTCACCAATAATTCAATGGAACACAGGGTCTGCCCAATTTTTGTGCTCAAGATTTTAATATTTATTTATGCTCAAGGTAAATTAGCAGTCCATTTGACAAGCGTTCATTCTGTACATACCTTCCATCATTTCACTATAATTTTCTGTAGTAGCGAATTTCCTATAAACAACAGTATTATCCACGAGCAGTCTCACGGCGCTTTCTAGACACATGAAGTGGTTTTCCAACAAAGTTATTGACATACTGGTTGTTGTCACTTCATAGTATACACTCGTCCACATGTTCAGCACAGTTGATAAGTCCTTACCATCCATCACAAGGAACCCTGTTCCATAAACCTCCAGTAAATATGCATATGCCAATGTATTATACCTTTATTATACACAGCCGAAACAGCATCTCTAGTAAGCACAAGAAGTGGGCCAAGCATACTTGCTTGTAACATGATGTGTACCTGGCTAGGGCCACGGTACCATCGTAACAGCCCCTTCTTACTGTATCGTTGGGTGTAAATAGTCACTATGTGTTTCCCAAATGAACAATGAAAGTCATAGTGCAAATTACTGAGCACCTTAGGCGTGGCAGGTACAGACCCAACCGTTCACGGAATTACCAGACACATGTCGATGGGTCTAACACAGGTAAACACACACGCAAATAAGAACTTAAAACTTCTTTATTATAACTTTTTATAAGACGTGAATTGACGTGTTGCTTAGGTAACGATACATTTTTCAAGTCTCAAAAACAATATAATCTTCTTTCCTCTCTTGTAATATCACAGAACATATAGCTCTGAAGCCAATCTTATCGATGTCAAAACACTCACTAACACACCAAAACAATATATGGAAGAGCAACCTGATCCCACATCACCCCCTTCTCAGTAAGACGGTCACAATTCACTGTACTACGTCCACTAGTGTTGTGGGAAACCGAATTAGGCGACCCGATCTTGATGTTCGTGGTTTTTTATCTTCAGATTGTTGGTCCTGGGGTGATGGTGAAACTGGAGTGTCTTCGTGCAATCTAACGTCTTCATTCAGCAGATATGCAGGTTTCAATCGATCGATCGAAATGTCTTTTACTTGCTCTTAAATTTTGAGTCGAAAAAGTTTTGGTGTTCTTTCCATGAACTCGTATGGGCTTTCATGCGGAGGTTCTAATGACCATTTACCTCCGTCAAACCTTACAAATACGTATGTTGAAGTGCTGAAGTCCTTGTATACAAATGCTGTCTCTTTTACTTTGTGAGCTCTTTGCACAGGTTTCCAGTGGTTCATATATTGTTTTAGTTGTGAAACAAACTGGAGTAAGGCTGAATACCTTTTTTTCTGACTTCTAGAAGAAAAACACCAGCTACCGCGATTGGTGAACCATAAACCACTTCTGCTATCGTTACATTGGTGTTTTCTCTGATTGACCAACGAAAACTAAGAAGAGTTACAGGTATTGTTTGAGTCTGTTTTGTAGTTGAATGTGAACGGATTGCTGCTTTAAGTTTGCGATGAAATCTTTCTATTTTTCCATTAGATTGAGGATGGTATGGCCGGCCGCGGTGGTCTAGCGGTTCTGGCGCTGCAGTCCGGAACCGCGGGACTGCTACGGTCGCAGGTTCGAATCCTGCCTCGGGCATGGGTGTATGTGATGTCCTTAGGTTAGTTAGGTTTAAGTAGTTCTAAGTTCTAGGGGACTTATGACCTAAGATGTTGAGTCCCATAGTGCTCAGAGCCATTTTTTTGAGGATGGTATGAAGTGGCTTGAGTTTGATTACAACCACATATTTTTGATAGTGCTTGAAATAGCTCAGAGTTAAATTGTCTTCCGCGATCGGTTACTATTTGATAAAGTGTGCCAAATCTAGTAATTCAACAATTGAAGAACCGGCCGTGGTGGCCAAGCGGTTCTAGGCGCTTCAGTCTGGACCCGCGCGACCGCTGTAGTCCCATGTTTGAATCCGGCCTCGGGCATGGATGTGTGTGATGTCCTTAGGTTAGTTAGGTTTAAGTAGTTCTAAGTTCTAGGGAACTGATGACCTCGGGTGTTAAGTCCCATAGTGCTCAGAGCCATTTGAAGCCAACAATTGAAGAAGGCTTGAGCTACAGCTTCTGCCTGTATATCCCGAAATGGTATTACCTGTGTCCAATTCATAACTTTATCGTTGCATGTTAAGCAATACGTATTGTAATAGGAAGGAGTCATTGTCCGTACCAATCCAGATGAATTATTTTAAAACGTTCATCACTGCCGGTAAAGTGTCCTATTGGTGAATAAACATGAAGTGATACTTTGTTTTTTTGACAATCATTACTTGCTCGTGACCAATTTGCAAAGTTCTCTTTCATTTTCATCCAAACACATCCTGACGTAATCTTTTTTTACAGTTGCCATGATACTTGGATGAGCCAAATTATGATAATATTGGAAAATAGCATAATGGAATTGTTCAGGAATATAAGGTCGAATATTTTGTGTCGAGACATCACATCACAATTGCTTTCCTGTCTGCGTCAAATAGTGTTTTAATTCAAGCGAAGTATTATTGTCAGGTTGCAGTTGATGAAGCTCTCCGTTCTTTTCTTGTGCTTGGGCTATCTCTTCATAGCTAATTGGAGCCAATGATTCAAGCCATGAAAAGCTATCAGCCGCAACATTTGCTTTACCAGAAATATGTTGTAAACTTTGAAATATATTGGAGATAACTAAATGGATTGACGTTGCTTTCTCATTCTTCTGCTTGAATGCATATGTTAGAGGGGCATGATCAGTAAATAACAAAGTCTCTACCTTCTATTTGAAATGCTTGACAGCCACAATTATTCTAAGTAGTTCTCTGTCATATGTGGAATACTTTTTTTGTGCATTCGTGAACTTTTTTGAAAAGAATCCAGTAGGTTTCCACTGTTCATCTTGCCACTGTTGCAACACAGCACGAGCTGCAAAATCGGATGCATCCACAAATAATGCGAGTTGGCTGTGCAAACTCGGAAATGTTAAAAGTGTTGCTTTTGCGAAATCTTCCTTACATTATCGGAACGATCAATTGCCTCTTATGCCCAGTCAATATGTCTTCGCTCATTTGTAGTTGTTCCTTTTAGGTAATCATTCTACAAGGCTTGGTTTTCTGCAGCATTTCCCATATATTCATGATAAAAATTGATGATTCCTAAAAGTTTTCGAAGTTCGCGAAGAGTTTCAGGTTGCTTGTAGTTCACTAGCGCAGACACTTTTTCTGGATCCGGCTTAGTTCCCAAGGGTGTGATTAATTGTCCCAAGAATGTGAGTTCTTCCACTCCAAATACGGATTTTGCAACATTTATTACCAGATCATACTGATTCAGTTGTTTAAAGAGTATATTTAGATGCTCAATATCTGGTTCTGGAGATTCTGAAGCTATTAAAACATCATTCAGATAGGGAAAGCAGAAATCCAGCTCTCTCAAAACTTCCTGTATAAACCTCTGAAAGGAGCTATGTGCATTTCGAAGTCCGAACGACATATAATTAAATTCATACAGGCTAAAGCGAGTAATAACCCTGATTTTGGTTTGTGTTCTTCGGCTAAAGGAATTTGATAATACGCTTTTAGTAGGTCAATCCGGAAGAATATGTTCTTATTCTGAAGCATCAGATTTACCTCATCTACTCGAGGGACTGGATACCTGTCTGGGAGAGTCCTGTCATTAAGACGATGATAATCTCCAGAAACTCGCCAGTGACCATTGGACATCATAGCAAGGTAAAGTGGGCTAGCCCATTGTGATTGTGATGGACGTATAATACCATTGTTCAGCAGAACCTGAAATTCTTTCTTAGATATTTGCAGTTTAGGGGGTCGAACCTACGAGCTGTACTATACATCGGTGTACCACTAGAAGTAGTGATATAATGCTGTACTTCATGCTTTAACACCTTTGGTATTATAGATGGTTTTGTTAGCTCAGGAAATTTCTCTAACAGGTTTGAATACTGACATTTTGCATGGAGTGAGTTTACTGAATCGTTAGCATCCTAAGCGGTTACCTCTGCGGAAATTTTTTACTTAATAATGTTATATATAAACTTTTCATTTTTCCGATCTATCAGTAAACCAAAACGATGAAGAAAATCGGCTCCCAATATTCCTTTTGATACTATAAAAGGCCATTCAAACTTACGTTAAAGACCTAAATCAATGGTTAACATCTTTGACCAGTACGTTTTTATTTCAGAATCATTTGCAGCATAGGGACTAAAGTCAGAGGGTTCAAGCTTCTTAGTTTCTGCCACTGGTACAACAGACAAATCTGCACCGATATCTACCAGATAAGATCGTCCACTAGTTCTGTCTTTAACAAATAATCTGTATTGGCGGCTTACTGTAGGAATTAGTATAGAACATTCAGCCTCTTATAACTCTACCCTTCCTCATTTTCCTTATTTTTCCATTGCCAAGGTTGTACACACTTTTCAGGTTTACACCGTGAGCCATATTTGAAGTAATGATAACAATATTTACCATTTTTTTAACTGTGTTCTGTTTCTACTTCTGCTGAGAGACCTGGATCTATTTGATTCTCGGAGCGTCTTAACTTCATCTTCTAAGTTAGGATCTTCTGAAATGCATGTATCTGCCGCATCAAAACCATTATACACAGCCACCTCTTGAAGGTGATAACAGGCCATACGACTGGTGTATAATCTTTAGCCTGCTGCCACGTCTGCGGCCAGTAGAGGTGCTGTCGTTGTTGAGTGCCACCAAGCACCTGAGATAACCTTGCAACATGGTCCACCCTACCTACACTAGGAACACCTATTGGAATTTTGCCTATAGCTATAAAAAATTTCAAATTGATGCATTCAAATCCTGGCCAACTGCCGCTGATAGCCACCAAACTTAAAAGTAATTCCGCTACACCTTAAAATTATACAGCTGCGTTTATTGTCACTCAGATCTAAAACCGGGTTCTAAAGCACTCTGAACCTGTCTGTGGAAGTGGAAGGCACGTCTAGCATTCTCGTATTAAAGGCCACGTACTTCAATTTTTTTTTTCGTATTGTTCTTCTTACGACGGGGCGGTAAATAAAGAAGTGCTGTTGAAGTGTTCACACGAATGTGCATATACAAATGTTGGTTAAAAAAGGTCATAGAAAATTTGCAAATTTTGGCTCTCGCGTAAGTCTCAGGGGATGATTTTCACACTTGGTGCATTAGTACACTGTTCCACACCACGCATTTGTAATAGTTTTTGAATTAATTATTCACTCAGATATGAGTGCAGTTTATGATAGGGAACAAAAATTAGGCGATTATTATAGCAAAATCAGTTTTTCACCACACAGTTCAATCACTGTTTATTGGCGTTGTCCTTTTCTTTCACACAATGAAATTATCACTGGTGAAACGGTTTACAGTTTTACATTAATATTAATTTGACTCCGAGCCCCCAATAGCAGTAGTGTAGGCTGCTATAAACCAACACTACTCAATCAATTCGAACAGAACCACAAGTTCCACTGTCCTCTTTGTTCTAACAGTTTTGGCGCGAAATCACAGTTCGCCACGTGTTCACCTACGACGATGTATACCTCGTAATTCGTACTCACACTAATAATCGTAGCACTTCCATTTCACGAAATATATGCTTGCACACTTGCACTATTAAACAATACTCTCTGTCGAAATAAATCGGAGCGAAAAAGAATTATCAAACGACCACACGGGCCACCCTCAAGTGAGCCTTGCTCGACCACCACCAACCCTCCAAAACGACTGACAAACGACTGACCCCTGGTCAAGATGGCCGCTCGCTTTTATAGGCTCGGACGTCAACTTCCCCCCCCCCGGTTATGCAAGTACTAATCTCACTAGTTAAGGTTACAAATATTGATACATACATCTCTCGACAGCCGGCCGCGGTGGTCGAGCGGTTCTAGGTGAATCAGTCCGGATCCGCGAGACTGCTACGGTCGCAGGTTCGAATCCTGCCTCGGTCATGGACGTGTGTGATGTCCTTAGGTTAGTTAGGTTTAAGTAGTTTTAAGTTCTAGAGGACTCATGACCTCAGAAGTTAAGTCCCATAGTGATCAGAGCCATTTGAACCATCCCTCGACAGAAATAAATACACCATCGGAACCGCGCTAATAAGTACAACTTAATTACTATTTTACATTAATTTCTAGGATTATCCTGTCGCCCGTTAATCAAGTTTAGTTTTTGCAAAGTTTCGCCACTTAGCGCAAATTTGTTTGTTCAAATCTGTGTTGCAAAGTTTTAACATAAAACAGTATATGTCACTGTTTTTAGAAGTAATCTATAGCTCAAAATCTTCATATCTATAATAATTAATTAATTATGAGCGATAAATGTTAATAGTAATTTGCAAAAAATTATAACTATTGCAAGTTAAGTGTATGGTGTAACTTAACTAATTTAAAATATGTGTGATGCCACCCAAAATATTATATAGTGCAGTTCCTTACGTCATGAATTTTCTACTGAATTTTATAAACAATTTCCCTCAAACTGTGTTTATTGCTCTTTGCAGGCTTAATTATTTATGAATCTTAACATATGACTGCGGCACTCCATCTGATTTTAATGAGTGCTCGCTCATCCCTCTAAGTTGTTATTTACTATTTTTATTAGTCTTTCAGTATTCGTGATATTAACCGATTTTGAGGTTAGTATAACTTTTGCGTCTCATGACTTGAAATAAAGATCGATGTTTCAGAATTTGCATATTGCTTACCACAATCCACTGCCGCATCGCTCTTCACCGTAAGTTACATAGTTTTCGCGGGTCACGTGGCCGCCTGGCGGCGGGGACCATCCCACTGACCGTTGCAAATCTCGCGTGGGTGCGCCACGTGCTTCCGCGAATCGCGTACCATATACCGCGCTCGCTCTCCACAAAGCAATCCTTGCATACTAGAAATATTCATCTAGTAACGGGGGTTTGTACCGTAACATTCTGCAGATCTGTCTGTACACTGCCTCCATGACGCAAAGTTTCGTTTATGTTGGAGGAGGAGGGGGAATGGAGAATGTTAGTCTTTTAACGTACCGCCGACAACGAGGTCATTAGAGACGGAGCACAAGCTCGGATTAGGATGGGATAGAGAAGAAAAGCGGCCGTGGCCTTGCGAAGAAACCATCCCGTAAATGGCTTTATGCGATTTAGAGAAAGCATGGTAAACCTAAATCACGACCACGGGACGCAGGCGTAAACTGTCGTCCTTTCAAATGGGAGTCCAGTGTGCTTAAACCACTCCGCTACCTAGCTCGCTCGCTTATGTTGGAGATCCTTCAACTTAAGCAAGTGGAAATAAGTAGAATATCTTGTTCCACCTTACGTTTAGAAACAAAATAAACTGTTTATGGAAAGTCGTTAAATCTCTGTACATATAACAAATCTCCTGATTGATTCACTAACTCGTCACCGTCCAAACCAAACAGCTAAGGACAAGAACTTCATACATGGAGAGGGTGTTGATCTTATACTGTAGGCTTTGTTCAAGCAGAAATTTTTCGAAATTACACCAGTGAGACGGTGAAAGAAGGGTTGAAATGTTTTTTGAACATATGTCGCTATTGAGGCAATTATGAAGCTACAACTACCAAATAAAAAGAAAATTCGCATTTCAGAATCTAAGCGAATAGAGCGTAAAAGTGTTTTTGAAAACAAAACACTGTTAAAGAACTGCAACCGCGTTTTTAAAGACCGATTTACGAAAATTGGTATGTGACTTCTTGCTTGGAAACTAAAAAAAGGCCATGTCTCACTGTTTTTGAAAATTCGTCCCCTGATAGCTGAAATAGGGGATCAAAAGCTTTATGAAAGTATTTCATTATGAAAGAATTTTTAAAAATAACTCTTTGAAAACCTGTGTTCGGCTCCTCTGTTAAAAATAAAATAAAAAATAAGTGCTTCAGTTTTTGTTAAATTCAATCTCTGAGGCATGAAATAGGGGATGAAAGTTTTTTTGAAAATATTTTGTTATATGAAAACATTTTTAAAGCTACATGTATGAAAACAGGTATTTGATTTCTCGGTTACAAAAGCATATCTGTTAGGAAATGAAAGTTTCTATGGAAATGTCATCACTATAACTCGAAAGGCAGGATTAACTAAAACCTCTGACTCGAACTACCACTATCGCTTTTTGATCAGAAGACGATTCCACGTGAGAAGATGAGTCCATAGAGAAAAGCCCGTGTTTCTATGGCCTTAATTAGCGTAAAACGCAATTTGTGACTCAAATAAAGTCCATGAAGAGGTAATAACATGACGACCCCAGGGAAAACGGCTTGTCATTATTACTTCCCCTTTTCCTTTCCTTGTAATCAATACTTTCTAAGTGGAGAGTTACCATAGAAAATTACTTCATAAATCTTTATTTAATAGAAATGTACAAAATAAATCGTAAACATGATTGGATTGTTTCCAACACTAGCAATTTTATTAACCGTAAAAGTAGCTGAATTTCATTGTACAAGAAGCTTTGTAACTTGCTTCTTTGAATTTAAATTTTCATAAACATGTACATCCAAAATTTTGGAGCATTCCACCCCATTTACGGTCTTTTCCTCACGTGCTACATCAGTTGTTGGTATGACTGTATTTATTATACACAAATGAATGTATAGCTTTTTCTCAACATTCAGAGAAAGTCCATTTTCAAAGAATCACTTGATATATCTTTGAAAAAATCATTAACGATTTCATCTGCTACCTTCTGTCTAATGCGATTTATTGTAATACCACTTTCGTTTGCGGAAGGTACCAATTCTGCTTGTCGAATGTTGAGTTGATCAACCACATGTATAAGGAATAGGAGTGGACCCAAAATTGAACTTTTTGGGATTCTCTTTGCACGTACTTTTCCCTTCCAACGTTGTTTGAATTATGCGGCCCAGCTCTTTGCATATGTTTGTTAAGTACGATGTCGAAAAGTACCATCTGGCGATATTTTTCTATTTACAAACAGTGAGGTAATGTGTCAGTATACAACTATTACGTTGAACTGGCTGATTACAGTACGTTACTCGAAAGGTAAGCTATTTTCAAATAAAACTTTCTCATTAAGGCAGTCGCCACACGCCACAAATTCATTTTTGACGTGGTAATCTTCTATTAATTTGACTATTGAAGCTATATCGTTCCAAAGAGGTGAAAGCAGTTGCTACCTCTTACATCCATTTAGGATGTACATTTAGCTGGCCTAGAACTGTTAGAACTCCAAGAAACACCTGATACTACGCATTTAGGAATGTCATTGTATGTCGTCACTTGTGGTAAGCCTGACTGTATTTCGGTACACACGATTAGTCTCGACTGTAATCGTCTGTAAACATTTGTCGTTGCTTATTAAATGTGCCTATACACATGCGAAACAAACAAGTATACACACACACACACATACACACACACACACACACACACACACACACACTCGCATACATATTGACTGCCATTGTGTGCATTACACTACGTGGCTTATTAGGAACAGAAGCTCGATGCCAAACATCGATGTAGATTACCCGAGATGGCAAGTAAGTAAGTGATATAGTTTAGTTGTCTGTTTACAAAGTAGTCATTTTAATTTATCTCTAAATTCTTACAGAATGTAGCTACAGACCTACGTCTCCAAAGCCTACCTCCCCGAAGACTTTATTCAAGTACTTTATCACACCGAGGTATGGTCATGAAACTGCACTGCTACCTACGAAACCAGTATTACAATGTTCTAAGAATGATTACATTGGTATGGTATCAGTCTAGAGCAAAGTTTTGACTAACGAAAACTGTGGTGTGTTAGAAGCACGGAAATAACTCTACTGATACAACCTTGTACGTCACTACAGTTGTGTGATGTCCTGTGGCGTCATGTACAGAAAGCATATTCTTTCCGATACGCGGTAAGTACAACTTCAAGAAACTCAAGAATTATGTATAATAGCTTCCCGTTCTGTAAATTTAGGCACATTTTTTAATAGTGGAATAAACATATAACCTTTCTTTCCGTACGACTATTTGACAAATAGACGACCCATGAGCGTATCACAGGTAACTTTCGGGATTCAAAAACATTATTTTCCACCTAATGAAGACAGCACGGCCTATGAATCGTGTAGTGATGATCAAATTTAAAAAAAAGCTACTGAGGCAATAAATCATGAACTGTTTTGTGACATATGTGACGTATATGTGCCTCCTCATAATTTTCTATTCCTGTTATCATCGTATTGACCACGTAATCAGTTCAATTCCCCATCTTTCTTTGTTGTTGTGTCCTATTTTTTCCGTACTCCGTCATTTTCTCCCAACGTTGTCTTTTCATTTCTTCTGTCCACGATGCTCCCGATATTTTATTTCTTCTGACATGAAAGCAACCTGAATATTGTATTTTACTCGTAGAAAGGTTATCTGTCTCATTTCCGATTCTTTGAGGTTTCTTTCTAAATCAAGTTTCTGTATTCCGTGGTATTGCTGGTTTATTTTTCCAGAAATACAGGAAGAATTGTTTCGTCGGCATGTTCTATTTCATTCGTTAGAGGTGTCTAAGGAAGATTAATCTTCGCTTTGCCATTACTTCTGATATTACTAAATATTTTCGAGGGATTCCTCTTTACTTTACATTTTCAAATCATTTGTTTTTAGCATTGCACACTTTATTGCCGTAATTATTGTTTACGTTTTGCAATATTTTTGCTCCAAATTCCAGATCCTTACTATTCTTCTTAAACGCATTAAATAGTAAAGGCGATAAACTATCGCCTGGTTTAATACCAATATTTATTACACTTGATGAGTTTCTCCTCCCGCCAGTTTAGATTAAGAAGTCGTATATGACAGAGTTTATGAATTACGTTCGCTAATTTTGAAGATTACAAAAGGGTATACCAGTACATAAAGGGAGGAGAAAATCTACTGGTAAGGGGGGACTGGAAATCGGTTGTAGGGGAACGAGTAGAAGAAAAGATTACAGAAGAATATGGGCTTCGAACAAGGAATGAGAGAGGAGAAAGACGAATACAGTTCTGTAGTAAATTTCAGCTAGTAGTAGAGATTACTCTCATCAAGAATCACAAGAGGAGGAAGTATACTTGGAAAAGACCGGGTGAACGGGAGTATTTCAATTACATTACATCATGGTTATACCGAGATTCCGAAATCAGTTACTGGATTTTAAGGCGTAGCCAAGAGCAGATATAAACTGAGATCACAATGTAGTAGTCATGAAGAGTAGGGTAGAGTGCAAGAGGTTAGCCAGGAAGAATGAATATGCAAAGAAGAGGGATACAAACGTTCTAAGGGATGACGAGATACGCTTGAAATTCTCTAAGGCTATGGATACAGGAATACGAAATACCTCAGTAGGCAGCACAGTTGGAGAGGAACGGAAAGTCTCAAAAGGGCAACCACAAAAGTCGGAAAGAAAAACGTAGGTACAAAGAACGTAACTTCAGTTGATCGATGAAACAAGAAAGTACAAAAATGCTCAGAGAAATTCAGGAATACAGAAATACAGGTCGCTATGGAATGAAAAAGAAACAGGAAGTGCAGGGAAACTAAGGCGAAATGGCTGCATAAAAAGTGTGAATAAATCGGAAAAGAAATTGTTGAAACGACTAACTCAGCGTACAGGAAAGCAGGAAAGTCAAAACTACCTTCGGTGACATTAAAAGTAAGTGTTAACAAACATTTGGTGAGCTTAAAAGTAAGGTTTATGATAAGAGTGCAACGGGAATTCCGCTGTTAAATACAGAGGAGTGAGCGGATCGGTGAAAGAGTACATTGAAAGTGTCTGAGGGGAATAATTTGTCTTATGAGATAGAAAAAAAACAGGAGCCGATTTAGAAGAGATAGGGGATCCAGTATCAGAATCAGAGTTTAAAAGAGCTTTGGAGCGCTTAAGATCTTATAATCCAAAAGGGATAGATAACATTCTATCAGAATTTCTAAAGTTATTGCTGGAAGTGGTAACAAAACGACTTCTCACGTTGGTGAGTAGAATGCATGAATATGGCGACATACGATCTGGCTATCGAAAAATACATCACCCACACAATTCCGAGCACTGCAAGAGTTGACAAGCGCGAGAATTATTGCACGATCAGCTTACCAGCTCAGGAACCGAAGTTGATGACAAGAATAATATACAGAAGTGTTGAAATGAACGTTGAATATTTGCTAGATGACTATCAGTTTGCCATTAGGAGAGGTAACGTCAACAGAGAAGCAATTCTGACACTGGGGATGATAGTGGAGGCTAGACTAAAGAAAAAGCAAGACTCGCTCATAGGATTTGTCGACTTGGGAAAATGCGTTCGACGATGTAAAATATAGCAAGATGTTCGAAATTCTGAGAAAAAGAGGTGTAAGCCATAGGTAGAGCCGGTTAACATACAATATGTCCAAAGGCCAAGCGGGAGTAATAGGAGTGGACGACCTAGAACGAAGCGCTAGGATTAAAAATGGTGTAATGTGGCGTTTGCTGTGTTATTCAGTGGTTTGGTATTTAATTAATTTCTAAATGGAAATGATAATCTTATTTTGTTACATTGAGTAATTACTAAATAATTTATCTCCCGGCTAAAGATCTGATCAAGTTGCTAAAGAACTCCAAGTTAACGTCGTGTTAAAGTGTTGTCTGTAAGATGTTTAAGTGTCACTAAATCACAGTTCATACAACAGATTCAATATAACTATTGATTAAGATGGAAGCAGTTATCTTCAGCAAAATGATCATTAAAACCACCGAATATCAGCCGCGCAAAACACTGACGTATATTACCTGAAACAATATTCTTCGCAACTCGTGCGTAATTAATTTCGGCTCCATACATCAGCTAGAAATGTTTCTTATAAGGATCGTGCTATGAGCACTGTTTTTAAAGAACCAATCTGATTCGAATCATTTTCATTAAAATGAGTTCGGGACCATCGGCGCACATTTATTTTTACACATTTGTATTACCTTCGGCATTTATTCTGCAGAGTTGCGAAATTTAAATTTGAATTTGCCGCTGAGATAATTGTAAAGATGGCGGCAGACAATTGATAGAGACTTTCTATTGTTAGAGCAAATAAGTAAATATTTAAAATGCTTATTAAACGCTATAAAATCTACTTTCGTATTGTGCACTATTTAGACTTCATCAAGCAATAATTTGATTTGTTTCTAAGGAAAACACAGACAAAAACGCGATACAAATCTCTATCATCAATTGCTGCGCTGCTTGCAGCGGAAAGAAATAATTAACACAGATAATGCTTACTGAGAGAGGAATTAAAATTACAAATAATTATTCACTCATATTTATAATAATGGTGTACTCCATTTTCAAGTAATAATTAACAAATAATTAAAGTTTCTTAACATACCTCAGTTCGATATGCGTCCGCAACCTACAAAAGCCAATCAACAAAAAGTAAAATCGAAGGAGGACAAACGCAGATCATAAAAGGAATTTACAATTATCATTGTCTTTGTATGATACACATCGATATGTCCAATTACATCATGGAATATTATATAAATAATTAATATTTATAAGTTTTCACTGTTTTCTCATACGTCAATTGATAATGTTTATAACTGTTAGAGGCATAATTTCCTCTCGTCGCACTGTAGCCAAAAATGTATCACGTGGATGTTACAGTAAGACAAGGATAAGGTCTTTCCTCTTACTGTTCAACCTGTAAATCGAAGAAGCAATGATGGAAATAAAGTTTCAGGAGTGGATTTAAAATTCAAGGTGAAAGGATATCAATGATACGATTCGCTGATGACATTGTTGTCCTGAGTGACAGTGAAGAAGTATTACATGACATGCTGAATGAAATGAACTATCTACTGAGTACAGAATACGGACTGAGCGTAAATCGAAGTAAGGGGAAAGTAATGACAAGTAGCAGAAATGAGGAGAAAATGTCAAGATCAGGACTGATGGTCACGAAGTGGATGAAGTAATTTTGCTACCTAGCCAGAAAATTAAACAGTGACACACGCAGCAAGTACGACATCAAAGGCAGACTAGCAGTGTCAAAAAGGGCATTCCTGGCCAGGAGAAGTCCACTAGTGTCCAACATGCGCCTTAATTTGAGGAAGAAATTTCTGGGAGAGTACTTCTGGAGTACAGCATTGCATGGAATTGAAACGTGGACGTTGGGAAAACCGGAACAAAAGAGTATCGAAGCATTTGAGATGTAGTGCTACAGGTGAATGTTGAAAATTAGGTGGACTGTGGAGGTCTGTGGAGAATCGAAGACGAAGGGAATATGCGACAAATATTGACAAGGTGAAGGGACAGCATGATAGGACATCTGTTAAGACACCAGGGAAGTACTTCCTTGGTACTAGAGGGAGCTGTAGAGGGCAAAAACTGTGGAATAAGACACAGATTGAACACATCCTGCTAATAATTGAGGACGTACGTTGCAAGTGGTTTTCTGAGATTAAGCGGTTGGCACAGGAGAGGAATTCGTGACGGGATGCATCAAACCAATCAGGAAACTGATGACAAGGAAAGGCTTTAACACCGAATTCTTTAATAATTTTATCTACTGATTCTCTATCTAAGGAATCAAATGCTTTCTTTTAATTAATACATGATACTTCATAAGTTTTCTGGTTAAATTTGTACAACGCATTATTTATTTTAAGATAAAAGTCTTCTCCGCACAGTGTCTTCGAAAACCACACCGATTACCACCCAGTTGTTAGTGTAAAGTTTCTTTAATTCTATTCGGGAAAATTATGCATGCCAGTGGAAGGATGATTCAAATGGCTCTGAGCACTATGGGACTTAACATCTATGGTCATTAGTCCCCTAGGACTTAGAACTACTTAAACCTAACTAACCTAAGGACAGCACACAACACCCAGTCATCACGAGGCAGAGAAAATCCAGTGGAAGAAGGGACATCCCTGCATAAATGCTGATGTTTTATTAGTCTCCCTTTTTGTGTGGTGGGTACGTTAGTACTATCTTCCACTCTTCTCGTTTTTTTTTTGTTTTTTTTTTGTTTTCCAAATGTTCTCATAGACCAAATAAGGATCTCTTACAATTTTTCGTTCTGACCCTTTCATTAATTATTCCTTAATTGCGTCTTCACTATTTTGTTTGTTATATTTAAGTGTTTTGATGGCTTCATATATTTCTAGCTCAGTTGGTGGGAAACCTTCCCGAAGATTTTCTGATATTGCTTGAAATTCTAATTCAACTGTTGAAACTGGAAAGCAGAAGAGCCCGTCAAGTATTTTCATTAATGTTTCACCATTCGCCAGATTATCTTTGCAGCAAAAACTTCGTCCCTGATACCTTTTTTTAAAAGGTTGGGATAGTTTCAAGTATTATTTATGGTGAAATTTACTTGTATTTCTGTAAGCTGAGATTTTTCTGACTTCGTTTTGATGTTCCGAAATAATTTTGATATCGGTCTCTTGTAGTTTCTGGATTGTTCCATATGTTGTTAAATTTTTGGACATCGTCATTTTCTCAATTTTCTAATTTGTATCTGAAGTAAGTATCATACAACTGTCTTAAGTATCTCAATATCTTCTCTAATTTTTTTCAAATTCTTTGTGATTATGGATCTACAGGAATATTGTCTAATTAATTACCAGAATTGTATCGAATTAATTTCTGTGTTTTCTCTCTTTTTTAGGATGGAGGATATCATATTTTCACCGCAAAGAGAACCAAATTCTGCATTTCGGATCACTTTAAACATTCATCGCTTCCTTGTCGTTCGTTCCCCATTTGGTAATGTGATACAGTTGAAAATTTTTAAAATTAGGAATTGGTTGCATGCAAGTTATGGATTTTCTTAGCTGTTTGCGAAAATACGAGAACGTCAGTTTTAGCCGGAATATTTTGCACATTCTGACCTGTTTTCCACCACCTCTTATTATACGTTACTAGAGGACGGTTATCTATTCAAGTTAAGAATGAGGCAGCGATAGCTGCTCGTTCCGATGTGTCACAGAAAATGTGAATATAGGAAAACTCTGCTCCTCTGTCGTTTGTACACAAATTGTGACAGTAACGTAGATAGGTCAGGAGAGCTTGACATTGACGTACGCCATCTGACAACCGGGTTGTGGGGCAAGAATTTCTCACTCCTCAGTCCGAGAAGCCAAGGCTGTTGAAACAGCAAATTTGTTGCAGTAGAGACTGGTGTCACTAAAACCATAGGATCGTAAAGCATCAGAGGTGCCATATGTGAATAACTTTGTTCATTGTGAAACTCAAGAATTCTTGAGGATTGTCCCTTCAACCCTCCTACTGGTAAGTATTCCATCCTCTGATATATTCATCTATAGTTCGTCTGTTCTGTAACACTCGAATGACGAACGCCGTGCCTGCTTCACTCTCTCCACTAACTTTTAGCCGAAACACATATAACTTGCACACATCACTTTGGGGACTTCTTGTAGGTGTGTTACAAATTCTTGGTGAAACTAGCTTCAGCTCTTATTTCATTCATGCATGAGAAACTTTCCAAATCAGGAAATTGAACAAAAAACGAATTTTAAAATCTAATGCATCAAATTCGTCGTCGCTGTGAAGTGGTTTTTATTTCGGTAACAACTCAGTACGTCATATCAACAACGAATCCTCTATAATAGTAACGTAAATTGGGGAAGCAGACTTAGGACAAATGTGTAGGTTTTACCGAGAAAAAGACATTAGGGTGAGATAGAATTACAAAAGGAAGGGCCAAAATAATAAGGGAACTGGTATGAGGGTGTTTATGATACGACAGACACAGCTGAACATCAGATCAATGAACTGAAGGTATAATCAGTATAACCACAGAAGGCAGTACTCAAGATTTCCTTTAAGAAAACTGAATTTATTACCGGGTAGGGTGGCCGAGCGGTTCTAGGCGCTACAATCTGGAACCGCGCGACCGCAACGGTCGCAGGTTCGAATCCTGCCTCGGTCATGGATGTGTGTGATGTCCTTAGGTTAGTTAGGTTTAAGTACTTCTAAGTTCTAGGGGACTGATGATCTCAGAAGTCAAGTCCCATAGTGCTCAGAGCCATCTGAACCATTTTTGAACTGAATTTATTACCAAAGTCATCACCTAGGGCACTCGAAACAGAAGTAGGAGAAATTAAATGGATGCACACGTTTAAATGTCTATGAGAGTGGTTGGAGCTACTAAAGTCTGAGAAAGATGACTTTGCATCATGGATAAAAAAAAATGGAAACAGCACATAAACTAACGGTAAATATTTAAAGGAAAATGTAATTAGCCCTTACAAGTAAATGGTACCGTACTGCACAGTCCAAAAGCAACATCCCTACCTCAATATAAAGCATTCGCTTAGCAGGAATGGAATCGACTTTCAAAAGAGCTGATGAAAACGCTCAAAGAACAAAATACTTCACTGTGAAGACTGTATCGTCGCTAGGGCTAACCATATCTTATATAAACTTTTGATTGTTATAGACAAGATTGATATAATTTATTTGAAAATGCTTATCTTCTGTTTCGCAACTCTTTAAATAACGAGTACAGGATAATTTTGATTGCCACATGTGTTATGATCAAGAATTACTTTTCAGTAACCTTTCAGTCAGTTCTATGATCACTCTATTTTAGCCTACTTTTAACTTTTCACTCTAATTTTTGAGCATTCACAGTTTACGAAATATAGGAAAATTTTAAAATTTTAAACATAGCTCAAGCAGCAACTGTTGAAAATCTTCACGGTAAATAATAACAGCCAAACAGTTGCAGGATAAAGATTTACTGAAATCCATGACCACGGTTTGACTATATCTAAATATACCTTCATCAGGCACAAAAATACACCTGAACATGTAGACACACTCCTAACCGCCGTCTGCTTCACGTCTGCTGTGCAGCGAGCTACCTTAATTTAAGTATTAACTGTATTTTTCTTACTTGTCACTTCTTCTTCCGTGTGTTTTTGCTTTTAGGAAGCTTTATTTGTCGAGTGCTATTAATAGTGTTCCATAGATTTCGTGTTTGTTTTGAATACAGTCAGAGAGAGTCCCTTTAGTCAACCATAGTGCCAGTAGTGCTATTGCTTGTTTTCGATACAGTCCAGAGACAGGTAGTGCTATTTTCTTTGTTTCCTACAAGAAGTGGCTAGCAATAACAGTTTAGTCAATAGTCAGCCGCCTTTAGTGAATTAGCAGTCTAGTTAAAAGTTGATTAACTCTCTTCAGTAAATTGATTCCTCAGGATGGATAGGATGTGTGACTGCTGTGTACGGACGCAGGAGGAGCTGGCCACTGTTCGCGAACAGCTGAACGTGTTGATGGCCGCGGTCAGCCGTCTTCAGGCTGCTGCCTCGGAGTGTAGCGGCAGTGGGGAGTCTGGTGCGTCGCAAGGTACACCACAGGTGTTACATGCTTCACCCAATGTCCCTGCTGTCGAGACATCTTCGCGGGTACCGGGCGCGGTTGGGCCACCCTCTCCCTAAGGGGAGTGGTGGGTTCAGCGGCGTTCACGGGGCACGAGGCGGAGGGTAAATGTGGAGGCTGGCCGTGTGGCATCGCCCGCTCAGCCTGTGAGTGGACATGTGGCTGCTCCTTCAGCAAGGTACGACCAGGCACACGGGGGCAGGGGTTTATTAGTTATTGGGAGCTCCAACGTTAGGCGGGCGATGGAGCCCCTTAGGGAAATTGCGAAAAGGTCGCGAGGAAGAAGGCCAGTGTTCACTCTGTCTGCTTGCCGCGGGGTCTCATCCGAGATGTGGAGGAGGCCCTACCGGTGGCGATAGAGAGCACTGGGTGCACCCGACTGCAAATTGTTGCTCATGTCGGCACCAATGACTCCTGCCGTCTGGGTTCAGAGATCATCCTCAGTTCGTACAGGCGGTTGGCGGAATTGGTGAAGGCGGAAAGCCTCGCTCGCGGGGTGGAATCAGAGCTAACTATTTGTAGTATCGTTCCCAGAACCGATTGCGGTCTCTGGTTTGGAGCCGAGTGGAAGGCTTAAACCAGAGGCTCAGACGATTCTGCGGAGTTCTGGGGTGCTAATTTTGTCGACCTCCGCTATCAGGTGGAGAAATCTAGGGTCCCCCTGAATAGGTCAGGCGTGCACTATACGCCGGAAGCGGCTACAAGGGTAGCGGAGTACGTGTGGAGTGCACATGGGGCTTTTTAGGTGAGAGAATTCCCTCCCTAGGCCCGACAAGACGCCTCCTGAGACGCGGCAAGGTAGGAGTAGGCAAAATGCAACAGGGAATAACAATATTAATGTGCTAATAGTAAACTGCAGGAGCGTCTGTAGAAAGGTCCCAGAACTGCTCTCATTAATAAACGATCACAACGCCCATATAGTACTAGGGACAGAAAGTTGGCTGAAACCAGACGTGAACAGTAATGAAATCCTAAACTCAGATTGGAATGTATATCGCAGAGACAGGCTGGACAGTGAAGGTGGAGGCGTGTTTATAGCGATAAGAAGTGCAATAGTATCGAAGGAAATTGACGGAGATCCGAAATGTGAAATGATTTGGGTGAAGGTCACGGTTAAAGCAGGCTCAGACATGGTAATTGGATGTCTTTATAGGCCCCCTGGCTCAGTAGCTGTTGTGGCTGAGCACCTGACGGATAATTTGGAAAATATTTCGAGTAGATATTCCCAACGTGTTATAGTTCTGGGTGGAGATTTTAATTTGCCGGATATAGACAGGGCAGGGATCAAGAATCCAGGGAAATTTTTTAAGTGCTTTATCTGAAAACTACCTTGAGCAGTTAAACAGAGAACCGACTCGTGGCGATAACATATTAGACCTTCTGGTGACAAACAGACCCGAACTATTTGAAACAGTTAATGCAGAACAGGGAATCAGCGATCATAAAGCGGTTACGGCATCGATGATTTCAGCCGTAAATAGAAATATTAAAAAAGGTAGGAAGATTTTTCTGTTTAGCAAAAAGGACAAAAATCAGATTGCAGAGTACCTGACGGCTAAACACAAAAGTTTTGTCTCAAGTACAGATAGTGTTGAGGATCAGTGGACAAAGTTCAAAACCATCGTACAATATGCGTTAGATGAGTATGTGCCAAGCAAGATCGTAAGAGATGGAAAAGAGCCACCGTGGTACAACAACCGAGTTAGAAAACTGCTGCGGAAGCAAAGGGAACTTCACAGCAAACATAAACATAGCCAAAGCCTTACAGACAAACAAAAATTACGCGAAGCGAAATGTAGTGTGAGGAGGGCTATGCGAGAGGCGTTCAATGAATTGGAAAGTAGAGTTCTATGTACTGACTTGGCAGAAAATTCCAAGAAATTCTGGTCTTATGTCAAAGCGGTTGGTGGATCAAAACAAAATGTCCAGACACTCTGTGACCAAAATTGTACTGAAACAGAGGATGACAGACTAAAGGCCGAAATACTAAATGTCTTTTTCCAAAGCTGTTTCACAGAGGAAGACTGCACTGTCGTTCCTTCTCTAGATTGTCGCACAGATGACAAAATATTAGATATCGAAATAGACGACAGAAGGATAGAGAAACAATTAAAATCGCTCAGAAGAGGAAAGGCCGCTGGACTTGATGGGATATCAGTTCTATTTTACACAGAGTACGCGAAGTAACTTGCCCCCCTTCTTGCAGCGGTGTACCGTAGGTCTCTAGAAGAGCGTAGCGTTCCAAAGGATTGGAAAAGGGCACAGGTCATCCCCGTTTTCAAGAAGGGACGCCGAGCAGATGTGCAGAACTATAGACCTATATCTCTAACGTTGATCAGTTGTAGAATTTAGGAACACGTATTATGTTCGAGTATAATGACTTTCCTGGAGACTCGAAATCTACTCCGTAGGAATCAGCATGGGTTTCGAAAAAGACGGTCGTGTGAAACCCAGCTCGTGCTATTCGTCTACGAGACTCAGAGGGCCATAGACACGGGTTCACAGGTAGATGCCGTGTTTCTTGACTTCCGCAAGTCGTTCGATACAGTTCCCCACAGTCGTTTAATGAACAAAGTAAGAGCATATGAACTATCAGACCAATTGTGTGATTGGATTGAGGAGTTCCTAGATAACAGAACGCAACATGTTATTCTCAATGGAGAGAAGTCTTCCGAATTAAGAGTGATTTCAGGTGTGCCACAGGGGAGTGTCATGGGACCGTTGCTGTTCACAATATACATAAATGACCTAGTGGATGACATCGGAAGTTCACTGAGGCTTTTTGCAGATGATGCTGTGGTGTATCGAGAGGTTGTAACAATGGAAAATTGTACTGAAATGCAGGAGGATCTGCAGCGAAGTGACGCATGGTGCAGGGAATGGCAATTGAATCTCAATGTAGACAAGTGTAATGTGCTGCGAATACATAGAAAGATAGATCCCTTATCATTTAGCTACAAAATAGCAGGTCAGCAACTGGAAGCAGTTAATTCCATAAATTATCTGGGAGTACGCATTAGGAGTGATTTAAAATGGAATTATCATATAAAGTTGATCGTCGGTAAATCAGATGCCAGACTGAGATTCATTGGAAGAATCCTAAAAAAATGCAATCCGAAAACAAAGGAAGTAGGTTACAGTACGCTTGTTCGCCCACTGCTTGAATACTGCTCAGCGGTGTGGGATCCGTACCAGATAGAGTTGATAGAAGAGATAGAGAAGATCCTACGGAGAGCAGCGCGCTTCGTTACAGGATCATTTAGTAATCGCGAAAGCGTTACGGAGATGATAAACTCCAGTGGAAGACTCTGCAGGAGAGACGCTCAGTAGCTTGGTACGGGCTTTTGTTAAAGTTTCGAGAACATACCTTCACCGAAGAGTCCAGCAGTATATCGCTCCCTCGTACGTATATCTATCGAAGAGACCACGAGGATAAAATCATAGAGGTTAGAGCCCACACAGAAGCATACAGACAATCCTTCTTTCCACGAACAATACGAGACTGGAATAGAAGGGAGAACCGATAGAGGTACTCAGGGTACCCTCCGCCACACACCGTCAGTTGGCTCGCGGAGTGTGGATGTAGATGTAGAAATGCTTCTGATATATTTATTAAGACACAGGGTTTGAAGTAGCATAACCTTTAAAATTTTGACGCCCGTAAGTATGTATCCCGGGTTTTAATGTGCGCGAGTGTCTCGCGCATACCACAAGTGCCCTCTCTCGGTGAAATTGTCTGCCCTAGTACTTCCACACCCTCTTCACGTTAGTTCACAGCCTAAGTACTGATAGTATGCCATGTTCGCATCAACCATCTCTTCATAAATATGCTGTGCAGTTGGAGGTGATATTTTAACTACTGACGACGATTGTTTTATGCACCTCCACTGCAGCATGTGATTGTAGTAAGTGACTAACAGTTTTTGTGCTTGTAAAACGTCGGTAATTTTCATGGTACTTAAAGGTATAAGGCTTTTTTTTTACCTTGTATCGAGTTATGTTGCTAAGTTTATTATTAATGTAGGTGTCTCCTGATCAGCTGTATTTTTGCTTCTCATGAAGGTACATTTAGATATACAGAAACCGTAGTCAAGGATTTCGGCACATCTTTATCCTGCAACTGTGTGTCTGTTATTATTTACCTTGAAAAAAATTATAATTTTAAGTTCAAGTATCCCATATTCTGCTTGTAGCTGGCAAGAATCGGCAATGACGCGTTCACGAAAACTGTTACGAGAAAAGATGGTTCCTGACAAGTAATATGTAGGAAAAAAAACAAAGTTTTGTCTGTCGCAGTTAATATTCAGCCATTTGAAGCTTGTGAAAATGCTTTGCGGAAGAACTCGTTGCGCTTGCAGCTCAGTGCCTCTTTCCCACAAGCGGCACTGAATGTCATCTGTGGAGAGTGGGCGAGACAAATCAACGCTGAGGAAATGTAATGTGTTTCTACGGACAGACTTCAGGCTGCTCAGCCTCACATTTGCGTACGCAGTCTTTCAAAAGCAGGAGTGGCAGTCGCGCATGATACTAACGTGCTGTCTGGTCCCTTTCACGATATTAATCTCGTCTCCAATAACGTAGAAGTACGGCCTTCTCATTTTCCTGAAATGAAGAATTTCCGTATGAAGCAAAGGAAAGTCTTTTCGACGATACGAATCTCCGAATTTTTCAGGTCTGATGCGTAGCAAAGCCTTGCACTTCGTGTGCTTGACGATTCCGTGTTAGTTTTGTATGTCCAAATAAATCGAAATTTTTCATTCGAGGAATCGTATTCTTGAAACATTCAGAAGCTGCCGTCTGTGCGACAGATTCTGTCCATCTATAACACAGTGTAATTTCCGTTAAGATCCCAAACACAATATCAAACGACGACTGTAGCCAAGATGCTCAGATTTAATTTGGCAGTTGACCAATTCAGAGAACTGGAAGTTCTCTGTTGGAACGTAAATATATTAAGTAAGCACTGGAAAAGTATTTTCTACGTCTTTTTTTTTTACTTTTAATTTTATGCATATCTTCAATGCAATTTTAGAAGTATTGTGAAATCGATGGAATCCAAGACTCTGATTGCAATAACGTCTTGGCCATGTATTTCACAACAAACGTATGTAACAAGCGCAGAACTCAAAATGGAGTGACGGTGGAAACAGATAAAAATTTATAAGGCTCTACCATTAAACAAATCAAGATGTTATGAATTGTTTTATACACAAACAGTGCAACTTCCTAAAATTGCATAATGTGCTGTGCTAACTGTCGCCATCGATGGGAGTGTGATCACACTTATATAGATATACTGTACTTGCCTTTTACGAAGTAGATTCCAGTTCTTTCTTTTTGTTGGACTTTAAACATTGTATATTTACAAGTACTTTTATTTTATGCTAATCGGAATAAGACCAGTCCTAACCGAAAATTCTGGTATTAAATGTTTGTGACATATTCAGACATCGCTTTACACGGAGACAAAACCAAATCCAGTAAGTCATTAGTGCAACGTAATGTAGGAGAAAGTGTCTGGAACAGTGCGCAGAGGACTGGTAAAGGTACATGATTCAGTTGAAAACAGTTTATATTTCTTGCACTGTGTACACGAAGTCTAGCCGCGCATGCTTGACCTAGTAACCTTACCTGCTCTTAACTGCGATGCAGTTGTTAATACACTTCACTTTCATACGTTAAACGTGATTAAGCTTTGCATCAACAAAACACCATAAAATAAATAACAAGTTTATATAGTAAAATCTTATACACTGACGAGGCCTTATATCGTGCACTTTGGTGGCGTACACTAGTTACAGTAATTAGGCAAAACTACAAGTGATACGCTCCAGCATTCAGAGAATACGCGACCGATAATTAATTCGAGTTACCAAGAAACTTCAGCTTTTACTGAAATAGCTAATCGCGTATAACAATACTGTAACGGTGCTGTCCTGCTACGCATAACTGTCAAACGAAGCAAAAGAACAGTTTAGGGACTGATGGCAATCGAGTATGCCATACCACGTTCTTCAAGACACAAAATTATCCAACGGTACAGTCGCGACCATGTCATCAGCGAAGATCTGTCAGTAACACTCAGACAGTGTAGTACCGAATAATCAACACCGTCCAGTTACCAACTGTAGGGTGACTTAAACCATATTATGTGACATAAATCTTGTTCGGTATTGCAGTGACTGTGTTGTTAAGAAGAATGCAATGTTCCTTCGAACATTCATACAAGAGAACGCATGAACGACGACATATGGACATTTCGGTCTGGTTGTGGGTCGCGAAAGAATATCAAAAACGGTTAAGGCGACAGTTCGCTTAATGTGGGAAATCCGGGTTCGAGTCCTGACGTCATTTTCTTACACGGATGGTGGTGGTTTCTATTCGCAACTGCAAATACACGTAACATGTAAGCTTTGCTCATTCTAAGGCTGTAAATATTTTCACCATCAAAATATACTCGTACAAAAATGGCTCTGAGCACTATGGGACTCAACTGCTGAGGTCATTAGTCCCCTAGAACTTAGAACTAGTTAAACCTAACTAACCTAAGGACATCACAAACATCCATGCCCGAGGCAGGATTCGAACCTACGACCGTAGCGGTCTTGCGGTTCCAGACTGTAGCGCCTTTAACCGCACGGCCACATACTTTTACAAGAAAATGGCTTTCTGTATGATACTGTACGTATTCAAACACTTGTTGACATAAAATGAGCAAGTGTATAGCTTATTACGCAACTAAGATGGGACTATCATTTGAAATATTCTGAAGCTCCAAAGAAACTGGTATAGGCATGCCTATTCAAATACAGAGATTTGTAAGCAGACGGAATACGGCGCTGCTGTCGGCAACGCCTGTGTAAGGCAAGTATCTGGCGCAGTTATTAGATCACTTACTGATGCTACAATCGCAGATTATCAAGATTTAATGGAATTTAAACGTGGTGTTATTGTCGGCAGACGAGCGATGGGTCACCATGCTCGGGACCAATGACGACTGAAGAGAATCGTTCAACGTGACAGAAGTGGAAACTAAGAAGTGTTCATGTCATTTTTTGTTTGTCGTCTCCTTTAACGGTACCGCCGCCTCGTTTTCACATTCCATTTACTGGCGTAACTAACTTCTGCCATACTTGCCAGTGAGTGGCAGCAGCAGCGCTTATCGATATGTGAACTGTCTTACCATCTCTGGAGCGACCGATAATATTTCGGGGACGTCGTGTGTCTGGAAGTCAGTCGACGATGGAGCAGCAGCCGGGGACGGACCGGCGGTTGCGTCGGCACGCAGCCAGTAGTCGCCCGACCGCTGGCGACACACATGCTATGTCCGATAGAAGGAGATTTGAGCGGGGACGACCGTTGGGTGTTCGTTCAGTCGGTCGTCTCACCAGGCGACGTGTAACTGGTTCTCTGACCATTTCTGGGCCCCTTTCAATTGGTCATCCGGCCGGACATGGGTTGGTTCCTAGCCTGTGCAGAGATGTCGGAGAGTTCCCTCCGCATGGTTGGGTTCGAGCCAATGTCTCCGTGTCGTTATGTGTCCGAGTTGCGAATGGACATCAAGGGAGTAGGGGACGGACCAGCATTTCAGTTGGGCATAGAGTAGCAGTCGGGGAGAAAGGAGAGTCAAGTACGGAGCGCCAGTGAGCTGCGGACAGTCAGTACTTGCCGACCGCTGTCGAAAACATGTACTGTCTGATTGAAGAAGACTGGAGCAAGAAAGACCGTTGGTTGGTCGTTCGGTCGGTCATCTCATCGGCCGACGTGTATTTGGTCTTTTGACCGGTTTCGGGTGTTGGGCAGTCGGTCAGTTGGGGCAGAACAGCGCAAGTCTCCGTGGCGCGTAGTCAGGCCGGAGCCGCTGGCGGCTTGCACGCGCGGTTGAGGTTGTGAGGCGCTTCTTGCGAGGGTTACGAAGTTCGTCGCCCACCAATCCTGGACACTAAAGTTGAGTACTCATTTAACGTACTATCAATTCTCAATTGCTATCACATCTCTTTGTTTGGTCCTGATTGTTGCTTTCTGGGGGATTCCCACAAGCACCAAAGTGTGTGCATTGAAGTCGGCTAGAATTACAGCCGTCTTCCTGTAAGGTGTTTAAATTACTTTAATTCATGCCTTCATTAGAGAAATGTACCAGCGGTATCTTCTGCCTTGTGGTTGTTGACGTTCCGGTGACCTCCCCTGGTCGTTAACGTAGTTTTTGGGAGTTTATTTTCCTTGTCATGTTGATACTGCACAGCATGGCATGTAGTTCGACAGCTGAGGTGTTGTTTATAGTGTTGGGTGTTGTCGTTTTGCTGGTCGGGTGCAGCAGAACCGATCTTCTTAGTTGGCTTGTCAGCCGGATTTCGGTTGAGTTGTCTTCCGATTAAGAGGTTGTCGGTCTCGCTGCCTTTCCCACCTAACAGTGCGTTATTGTTACCTTCCGAGGCCGACCATTGTAACATTCTGTGCGCCGCTCCACTTGTTTCACATAGTGATTTCCTTTCCAGTCTTAACTACTCTGTGTGGCCTTCAGCCAGGTTTTGGCTTAGCGAAATTGCAAGGCTTTTGTTCTTAGTTTTTTTTTTTCATCAGTCTACTGACTTGTTTGATGCGGCCCGCCACGAATTCCTTTCCTGTGCCAAGCTCTTCAACTCAGAGTAGCACTTGCAACTTACGTCATCAATTATTTGCTTGACGTATTCCAATCTCTGTCTTCCTCTACAGTTTTTGCCCTCTACAGCTCCCTCTAGTACCATGGAAGTTATTCCCTCATGTCTTAGCAGATTTCCTATCATCCTGTCCCTTCTCCTTATCACTGTTTTCTACACATTCCTTTCCTCTCCGATTCTGCGTAGAACCTCCTCATTCCTTACCTTATCAGTCCACCTAATTTTCAACATTCGTCTATAGCACCACATCTCAAATGCTTAGATTCTCTTCTTTCCCCGTTTTCCCACAGTCCATGTTTCGCTATCATACAATGCTGTACTCCAGACGTACATCCTCAGAAATTTATTCCTTAAACTAAGGCCGGTATTTGATATTAGTAGACTTCTCTTGGCCAGAAATGCCTTTTTTGCCATAGCGAGTCTGCTTTTGATGTCCGCCTTGCTCCGTCCGTCATTGGTTATTTTGCTGCCTAGGTAGCAGATTTCCTTAACTTCTTTGACTTCGTGACCATCAATCCTGATGTTACGTTTCTCGCTGTTCTCATTTCTACTACTTCTCATTACCTTCGTCTTTCTCCGATTTACTCTCAAACCATACTGTGTACTCATTAAACTGTTCATTCCGTTCAGCAGATCATTTAATTCTTCTTCACTTTCTCTCAGGATAACAATGTCATCAGCGAATCGTATCATTGCTATTCTTTCACCTTGTATTTTAATTTCACTCCTGAACCGTTCTTTTATTTCCATCATTGCTTCCTCGATGTACAGATTGAAGTGTAGGGGCGAAAGGCTACAGCCTTGTCTTATACCCTTCTTAATACGAGCACTTCGTTCTTGACTGTCCACTCTTATTATTCCCTCTTGGTTGTTGTACATATTGTATACTACCGTCTCTCCCTATAGCTTACCCCTACTTTTTTCAGAATCTCGAACAGCTTGCGTCATTTTATATTGTCGAACGCTTTTTCCAGGTCGACAAATCGTATGTAAGAGTCCTGATTTTTCTTTAGCCTTGCTTCCATTATTAGCCATAACGTCAGAATTGCCTCTCTCATCCCTTTACGTTTCCTAAAGCCAAACTGATCGTCCTCTAGCGCATTCTCAATTTTCTTTTCCATTCTTCTGTATATTATTCTTGTAAGCAGCTTCGATGCATGAGCTGCTAAGCTGATTGTGCGATAATTCTTGCCCTTGTCAGTTCGTGCCGTCTTCGGAATTATGTGGATGATGCTTTTCCGAAAGTCAGATGGTATGTCGCCAGACTCATATATTCTGCACACCAACGGTAATAGTTGTTTTATTGCCACTTTCCCTAATGATTATAGAAATTCTGATGGAATGTTATCTATCCCTTCTACCTTATTTGACCGTCTGTCCTCCAAAGCTCTTTTAAATTCCGATTCTAATACTGGATCCCCTATCTCTTCTACATCGACTCCTGTTCCTTCTTCTATCACATCAGACAAATCTTCACCCTCATAGAGACTTTCAATGTATTCTTGCCACCTATCTGCTCTCTCCTCGGCATTTAACAGTGGAATTCCCGTTGCAATCTTAATGTTACCACCGCTGCTTTTAATGTCACCAAATGTTGTTTTGACTTTCCTGTATGCTGAGTCTGTCCTTCCGACTATCATATCTTTTTCGATGTCTTCACATTTTTCCTGCAGCCATTTCGTGTTAGCTTCCCTGCACTTCCTATTTATTTCATTCCTCAGCGACTTGTATTTCTGTATTCCTGATATTCCCGAAACATGTTTGTACTTCCTCCTTTCATCAATCAACTGAAGTATTTCTTCTGATACCCATGGTTTCTTCGCAGCTACATTCTTTGTACCTATGTTTTCCTTCCCAACTTCTGTGATGGCCCTTTTTAGAGATGTCCATTCCTCTTCAACTGTACTGCCTACTGCGCTATTCCTTATTGCTGTATCTATAGCGTTAGAGAAATTCAAACGTATCTCGTCATTCCTTAGTACTTCCGTATCCCACTTCTTTGCGTATTGATTCTTCCTAACTATCGTCTTGAACTTCATCCTACTCTTCATCACTACTATATTGTGATCTGAGTCTATATCTGCTCCTGGGTACGCCTTACAATCCAGTATCTGATTTCGGAATCTCTGTCTGACCATGATGTAATCTAATTGAAATCTTCCCGTATCTCCCGGCCTTTTTCAAGTATACCTCCTCCTCTTGTGATTCTTGAACAGGGTATTCGCTATTACTAGCTGAAACTTATTACAGAACTCAATTAGTCTTTCTCCTCTTTCATTCCTCGTTCCTAGCCCATATTCTCCTGTAACCGCCGGCCGCGGTGGTCTAGCGGTTCTAGGCGCTCAGTCCGGAGCCGCGCGACTGCTACGGTCGCAGGTTCGACTCCTGTCTCGGGCATGGATGTGTGTGATGTCCTTAGGTTAGTTAGGTTTAAGTAGTTCTAAGTTCTAGGGGACTGTTGACCATAGATATTAAGTCCCATAGTGCTCAGAGCCATTTGAAGCATTTGAACCTCCTGTAACCTTTTCTTCTACTCCTTCCCCTACAACTGCATTCCAGTCGCCCATGACTATTAGATTTTCGTCCCCCTTTACATACTGCATTACCCTTTCAATATCCTCATACACTTTCTCTATCTGTTCATCTTCAGCTTGCGACGTCGGCATGTATACCTGAACTATCGTTGTCGGTGTTGGTCCGCTTTTCGATTCTGATTAGAACAACCCGGTCACTGAACTGTTCACAGTAACACACCCTCTGCCCTACCTTCCTATTCATAACGAATCCTACACCTGGTATACCATTTTCTGCTGCTGTTGATATTACCCTAAACTCATCTGACCAGAAAACCTTGTCTTCCTTCCACTTCACTTCACTGACCCCTACTATATCTAGAATGAGCCTTTGCATTTCCCTTTTCAGATTTTCTAGTTTCCCTACCACGTTCAAGCTTCTGATATTCCACGCCCCGACTCGTAGAACGTTATCCTTTCGTTGATTATTCAATCTTTTTCTCATGGTAACCTCCCCCTTGGCAGCCCCCTCCCGGAGATCCGAATGGGGGACTATTCCGGAATCCTTTGCCAATGGAGACATCATCATGACACTTCTTCAATTACAGGCCACATGTCCTGTGGATACACGTTACGTGTCTTTAATGCAGTGGTTTCCATTGCCTTCTGCATCCTCATGTCGTTGATCATTGCTGATTCTTCCGCCTTTAGGGGCAATTTCCCACCCCTAGGACAAGAGAGTGCCCTGAACCTCTATCCGCTCCTCCGCCCTCTTTGACAAGGCCGTTGGCAGAATGAGGCTACCTTCATATGCCGGAAGTCTTCGGCCGCCAATGCTGATTATTTATCAAAATTTAGGCAGTGGCGTGGATCGACCTCGGGACCGAAGACGTTTTGATTATGAATCAAAGACGATACCGCTAAACCACGGGACCCTTTCTTAGGTCTTAAGCCATTAAAAAAAATTCTTTCTTGTTTAATATGTGACCTTCAGCTGAGTTTCAGTCTTTCAAACTTAAAATAGAATATTCCTTGGGTCTAGACCTTAAGCTAGGTATGTGGCCTTCAGCGACATTTTATGAGAAGCATTTTAGTATAAAGCCTTTAGCCTACTTTAGTTGAAATTTAGAAGCTCTTTCCTTTTACTTTAAGCCATGAAACTGTTTTCTGCATGGAGTGTGGCCTTCAGCCGACTTTTAATCTCTCTTAAATTAAAAATTCAAAATCCTTGTGTTGCCCTTCAGTCATAAGGTTGTTATTCTTTAGTATGAGGCCTCACCTGAGTTTTACACGAAACATTTTAAAATAAGTCCATCAGCCTAGCCCTTAAGCCGTTAAATTGTTTTGTTTATACTCGGCCTTTAGCCGTGTTTTCAGCGTATTTAGATTAAACATCGAAAATCCTTGTCTCACCCTTAAGCCGTAACTCTGTTCTTGATTTATGTGTGGCCTTCAGCCGAGTTCTATGAGAAAAATTTAAGCTAAGGCTTTCAGCCTATTTATATCGAAGATAATTTTTTTTTTGAAAGAAGTGAAACCTCCAGAAGAACTCCTGTACCTCAATTTCTTGCTGAGGCCTTGTGCCTCGCATTTTTGATGTGGCCTTCAGCCGATCTAAATTACATCAAAGGAGGTCTTTCGTTAAAACCTTTAAAGTTTTTGATTTGCGATCATGTTTTTTAAAAAATAATATATATATATATATATATATATATATATATATATATATATATATATATATATATATATGTGTGTGTGTGTGTGTTTTATTTCGTACTTATTCTGGCGCTCGAGGCTGCTCATGCTCAGTCCATCAATAATCTACACAAAGACATGAAAACTGATCGCATCCTTATAATTAATAAATTTCTGGCTCACTGTATTGCTCAGACTTTTTTTGCATTTACGACTATATGCGAGGGTTATTTATTTAGTAAAAATGAAATTCCTCCAGCTGTACTTAAGATGTTTTATTTGCTTCGCTACTAGTTTCGACGTAGCGTCAACACCATCTTCAGGCAACAACACCATACATAAAACTGACGATGTGGGACGGTTATTTCCGTTTCAGATCAATACCGTGTCCATCTAACATCATTTGTACTTGTTTGTACCATAAAAATTGTTAAAGTCAGGGTAAATTGCATCTTAGTGAAAATGAACGAAATGTAATTACTTTTAATGAATTCATCATATATATAATATGTTTATAATATATTTATTTTGTACGCTAGCTCACAGACCACTGATATCTCACATTGTTTGTTTTATGTATGGTGTTGTTATATAGGGCCTGAAGATGGCGTTGACGCAACGTCGAAACTAGTAGCGAAGTAAATAAGAAATCTTAAGTACAGCTGGAGGAATTTCATTTTTAATAAAAATTATACCAGCTGTGTACCACCTTCGTCCAGTTGAAATATGCATGTACGAAGGCTATTTTTTTTTTTTTTTTGTTCATCCTCCGATCTGTCGAGATATTAGAAGAATAGTGAAAATCCGATGAAGTTTTATATAGATGTGTTGTGAAGTGTCTCTAGTATGCCCGTCGATAGCGTCACGCTTCACTTTTCAGTTCTGGACGCACAGTGAGCATGTAAAATGCTGAGTTCATTAGTGTCTCCCGCCAAGTACGAAATGAATGCTGAGTGTTGACACTGAGCTCACGCAGCCCACATAACGTGACTGTCGTGGATTTCTTTCATGACAATATTCGGCTGCACAGTGCAGTGCGGCTCATGTAGCGTTTTCGCTGGGAAATGCTCACCTACACAGCCGCTTTTGGCTCCCTCTTTCAGTTCTTTGCTCACATGAACCGATGACTACGACAGAATGTTGTCACCTCAAACTAGCTGTAGACTGTGTAGGGAGCTGGCGGAAAGTTCGGGTACCTGCTTTCTTTGACAAGGTTATTGTAAAGTTGGGACAACGCTACAACAGACGTCTACCTGCTGTCTTTGACAAGGTTATTGGAAAGTTGGGACAAGGATGAAACAAATTTCTAACCTGGAGCGGCCATTGTGTTGACTAGTAGCTTGAAGATGCAGTTAAAATTTACAGTTGGTGAGTCTGATTACGGTTATAAAACCTGCACATAAAGGTCACTTTACATATATAATTACATGCAGTTGAATAGATGCCATATTGCATCAGTGAGTAAACTGTTGACTGTCTGTTTGCTGCTAGACTGTTATAAGTAACTGATGCAGTATGGGCCTCTGTTCCAAGTAGAGTGATCGTAACAGTCAGTGTTACCAAATTAGCTGTGTAGCTTAGCTCTTTAAAAAAGCCATGGCCCGCTTATCTGATGTAGATCGCAGTGGTACATCAGAGAGGTATTCCCACTGTTGAGGCTTGCAACGAGTGCAGAAACGACTCCTACAAGACAGTGAATTATATTCAGAAATGAACTTTGCTATGCGCAACGAGATTGCGAACTAACTAAGCAGAAGCGGTTCGCGCGACAGCACTCACCCGCGACCCGAACTTTAGCCAGTGGGGTTCGCCGTAAAGCCGAGTCGGCAACGGACGCCAGGGGCCTGGAAAGGACTGTCAGCCGGCCCAGTGGAAACGAAATTTAATTTTACGTTACGACCACTGTGAAATAAAAGTCGAATTAAATCGCCCGACACTCACAATTTTGCACCCGCGTGGTGGCGTCCCATGTTTACTGATGTTTACTGTCCACCGCGGGTTTTAATTTACTTTTTTTTTTTTTGGCCGGGTTTACGATCCGCATTTAGAGTGTCGTGTTCGAATTTCAAGCTTTGGTTAGCATTAACGTGATTACATCGTGTAGTTTCCACTCAGCTACGCCGGGAACATTCGTTTAATTCCGGCTTTAAACGAGAGCGAGCGCCAAACCTGCACACGTGACCTCTGGTGCGACATTTGACAGCCCTGCATACTGAAGCCGAAGAATTGGATACGACGCCGCACTGAATAAAACAAACTCCAGCGTTTCATACCCGCCACGGTTATTTACACTTGCATAAAACAGTGACACTCAGCAAGTACGCCAGCTGCAGTGCAGTACAAGGAAATCCATGTAGTGGACACTGGAATAACAAGCGTGCTGTTTGCTATGTGTATAGAGCGGATGAAACAGTTTGGAAGCGAGAGTGGTCAGTATACACACACAGAAAACGTCGTGGCAAAACCGGAACACCGAGCGAGGTGGCGCAGTGGTTAGCACACTGGACTCGCATTCGGGAGGACGACGGTTCAATCCCGTCTCCAGCCATCCTGATTTAGGTTTTCCGTGATTTCCCTAAATCGCTTCAGGCAAATGTCGGGATGGTTCCTTTGAAAGGGCACGGCCGATTTCCTTCCCCATCCTTCCCTAACCCGAGCTTGCGCTCCGTCTCTAATGACCTCGTTTTCGACGGGACCTTAAACACCACAAACCTAACCTAACCTAAAACCGGAACAACACCAGTCAACATCTGCGTGTAGATTTATTGTACACACAACAAAAATTTGAAACGCACTTATACAGCGTAAAACAATGGTATACTAACTACAAACAACAGTTAACAGTAACTGAACGATCGTATGACTTTTCATACTCACAGCCACCTCCATAGCTGATGCAGACCTTTGTAGTGGTGCTGGACTCTGACATAAGCCAGTTCGAGCCCCGTAGTGGAAAATTTTCACCTCTTGTATTTGTTTGGCAAAGGGAGAACAGGTAGTGGCGTAACATCGTTGACGGCGATCCGTCGGTCGAATGGTTGCGTTATGGACGGCGGTCATATCGGTGCTATTCGAGAGGATTAGGCTATGTGCTGGCATCGGGTTTCCCTGTCTCGCTTCGTGCAACCATACCAAAACAAACCCAACAATACATTGTAAAAACACTTAACAGCAGTCACCCACAATGTGCAGACACTCACGTAGCAAATGGTTCAAATGGCTCTAAGCACTATAGGACTTAACAAAATGTTCAAATGTTCAAAGGTGTGTGAAATTTTATGGGGCTTAACTACTAAGGTCATCAGTCCCTAAGCTTACACACAACCTAAATTATCCTGAGGACAAACACACACACCCATGCCCGAGGGAGAACTCGAACCTCCGCCGGCGTAACATCTGACGTCATCAGTCCCCTGCACTTTGAACTACTTAAACCTAACTAACATAAGGACATCACACACATCCATTAACGAGGCAAGATTCGAACCTGCGACCGTAGCAGCCACATGGACCCACAACGCATTTCAGAGACATTCTGAACAAGTCTCCACCAAGATACCAACGGCAGATATGTGACTGTACTTTCGCACAAATTTGCCTAAAAGCTCACGCATCCAATTTGTTGACTAGAATAATATACAGAACGTCGTAGAAGAAAATTGAGGAGCTATCAGACCAGTATCAGGTTTGCTGTTCTAAAGGTAAATGCACCAGGGATGCAGTTCTGATGTTGCTCTTGGTAATGGAAACAAGACTGAAGAAGAATAAAGAAATTTTCATTACTGTATTTTTAGAACTAGATAAAGCGTTCGACATTGTAAAATCAAGCAACATATTCGAAATTCTGAGAAAAATATGAATAAGCTACAGGGAAAGGCGGGTAATACGTAACATGTACAACAACCAAGAGAGAACACTGGGGATGGAAGACTAGAATTAAGTGCTTGAATTAAGAAGTGTATCAGACAGAAATCGGGTCTTTCGCCCTTACTGTTCAGTCCATAAATCGATCAAGCAGTAACGGTAATAATATTGAAGTGTGTGATTTAAGCTCAAGAAGGAAAGATGCCAATAATAAGTTTCGCCGATGAAATTGCTACTCTCTGTGAAAGTGATGAAGAATTAAAGGATCTACTGACTGGAACGCAGACTGTAATGAGTACAGAATATGAATTGAGTGTAATTTGAAGAAGAATGAAAGTAATGAAGAGTACCAGAAATGAGATTAGCGATTAACTTAACTTCAGAATCGGGACCCAAGAAGCACATGTTTAAGGAAACCTACTACCAAGGAAGCAAAATATTATAACGTGAATGAAACAAAGAGAACATAAAAAGCAACCTAGCACAGGTAAAGAAGTAATTACTGGCCAAAAGAAGTCTGCAAGTAGCAAACGTAGGTATTAATTTGATGAAGAAATTTCTGAGATTTTTATTTGCTTTTAATTATTTTTACTAGTCTATTTCCGTAGGAACGAAGTGAGGCCCAAATTTCCATGGTCACTGAATGAGTCAGTACATGAAATTAACATCAGAAACGTTAAAAAGGTATAAAATATACGCGAATCGTATGCAGACTAGAGTGTGCGAGTATATATTACCACAATGAACAATATGAGAAAATAATTTGCGAAAATTTCCCTTAGCCGGGATGAAATGCTTCAGTCAAAAGCGGATTACGGCAAAAGTTTCTTTAATTCTTGCGATACCATATTACAAATGGATGCAGAAGAATACTGCACGCATATTTGCACACGAGTTACCAAGGTGCAGTCCAGTTGCAAATAGAGTTTCTGCCTAGTATTACTGAGTGACAGTTGTTAATTTTGACTGGTAACAATCAATTATTAGCAACTAACGCCATTATATGAAATATATATTGACAGGCTATTCTTAGAATACCCAGACTCCTGATAACGTGTTTGAGGAAGGTTGGTCAACTTATGACTCGAACCGCCCGTTTGTGAGACACACGAGTGTACGTCACATGCTGGGACTCAGAAGTTTCGAGTTTTGTACCAACCAGCCTATATGAGTTTTGCGTTGCGTGTCTGGGAGGATGGGAGGAGGGGGGGGGGGGGGAGGGTGCACTGCACTCTTTGTTTTTTATTAGGCGAAAGAAGTTATGATAATATTGGTGAAGTTTACATGGTGCTGACAAAAAATACCCGTTGCGAATGGGGATATTACAGAACATAAGACCGTATGTATCTTTCTTCTTAACTCGTCAGTCTTCACACTGGCTTGTTCCTGCCAGTCACGGATTTCTCTCCTGTGCCAAACTTCTTTTCATCTGAGATCAGCAATTACAACAACTATTTGCTGGATGTATTTCAGTTTCTGCCTTCCTCTACAGCTTTTACCTTCTACGTCTCCCTCTAGTGCCATGAATGTTATTCAGTGTTGTCTTAACATATGTCCTACCATCCTGTCCATTCTTCTTGTCTGTGTATTCCATACACAACTTTCCTCTGCGATTTTGCGAAGAACTCCTTCCTTTCTTACCGTATCAGTCCTACTAATTTTCAACATCCGTCCGTAGCAACATATCTCAAATACTTCGATTCTCTTCTACACCGGTTTCTCCGCGGTCCACGTTACACAACCATAGAATGGTGTACACCAAACGCACAATTGAGAATACATTTTCTCAATTTAATGCCTAATTTTATACTAGCACCCTTCTCTTGGCCGGGAATGCCCTCTTTGATAGTGCTATCTTTTTTACGTCTTTCTTTCTCTGTCCATCATGAATTACTTTGCTGCGTAGATAGCACAATTTCTTAACTGAGTCTGTTTTGCTATCACCCAATTCTGATGTTAAATTTCTCGTATTTATCATTTTCTTTCGTCTTTCCTCGATTAGCTCTGTCCATATTTTGTAATGCATTGTCTGTAATCTTGTAACTCTCCACTTTAACTGAGGGTAGCGAATCGTCAGGGAGTATTATCACTGGTATCTCTTCGTCTCGAAATTTAATCCCACTGTCGGACCTTACTTTTATTCTAGTCATTCTTCTTAGATGTGGAGAGCGCACTGTTGGCGTTGGAAACTATATCCCCGTCTTACACCCTTTTTGATCCGAGCACTTCGTTCTCGATCTTCCATTCTTAGCTTGTACATATTGTATGTTAAGCTTTTTTCCCTGATTCTTACCACCATTTTTCTCAGAATTTCGAACTGCACAATTTTGTACTGTCGAACGCTTTTTCCAAGTCGACAGATCCTATGAAGGTGTCTTAATTTTTGTTCAGTCTTGCTTTCATTATCAACCACAACATCAGACCTACCATTCTGCTGCATTTATCTTACCGAAAGCCGGACTGTTCGTGATATAAGAGATCCTCGATTTTCTTTTCCATTCTTTTCTACACTTTTCTGGCCAGCAACTCATATGCATGAGCTTTAAGCTGTGATATTTCTCGCACTTGTCGGTTGTTGCTGTCTTCGGAACAATACGGATGATTATTTTCCGAAAGTCTGATGATATATCGCCAGTCTCATACATTCTGCACACCAGCGTGAACAGACGCTTTGTTGCCACTTACCTTAACAGTTTTAGAAATTCCAATGGAATGTTATGAATCCTTTCTTTCTTATTTGATATTAAGTCGGCTGATGTCCTGTTACATTGTGATTCGGATAATACATCCACTGTCTCCTTCCTGTCGAATCGTGCTTCTTCATCTATGTGTCATCAATCAAGTTCTCTCTCTCACAGAGCTGAATTCCCTTTGCACTCTTAATACTATCACACTTGATTTTCATTTCACGGAAGGTAAAACAACCTTTTCTGTATGAGACTCATTCCTTCTGGCAATGATCTTTCTTCTATATCTTTATATTGTTCATCCCTAAGTGACTTGCATTTCTGTGCCTGCGAATTTCCCTGATCATTTTTGTACTTTCTTCTCTCGTCAATTAACAGTAGTATTTTTTTGTGTTACCAACGGTTTCTTCGCAGTTACCTTCCTTATGTCCATGTTTTCTTTTCCAATTTTTGTCATCGTCATTTTTATTGACGTCCATTCCTCTTGAACTGTACTGTCTACTGAGTTGTTACTTATCACAATATCTACACCCTCAGAGAACTTCAAGCATATGTCTTCACTCCTTAAAACTTCAATGTCCCACTTCTTTGGGCAATGATTCTGCCTCACTAGTGTCTTAATCTTTTGTTGATTATTCATCATTTATAAATTGTGTTCTGAATCTATGTAGGCCTATGCTCCTGGTAACAACTTACAATCCAATATCTGATTTCGGAATCTTTTTCTGACCATTATGTAATGTGATTGAAATCTTCGGATACCTCCCGAACCTTTCCATATAAAGCTTTAATTGGACAAGATTTCGCTAACACTAGCTGAAATTTATTGCAGAATTGTATTAGTTTTTCTCGTCTCTCAATTGTACTACCAAGCCCATATTCTCCCATAGCTTTTCTTCTACTACTTCCCCTACAACCGACTGCCACTCCCCCATAACTACTAGATTTTCACCTTCCTTTAAGTACTGAATGATCTATCCAGTATCCTCATACACTTTATCTCTTCATCGCCATGTATACCTGAACTAACGTTGCCGCTGTTGGTTTCATGTCGATTCTGATGAGAACATCCTGATTTCTGAACTTTTTACAGTAACTCACTCTCTGCCGTACCTTCCTATTCATAACGAATCTTCCTCCCTGTATATGATTTGCTGCTGCTACTGTCAATATTACCCTGTACACTTCCGACCAGAATTATTTGACTGTTTTTGCATTTCACTTCACTGTTGCCCACTGTATCTAGAGTCAGACGCCGGCCGTTGTGGGCGAACAGTTATAGGCGCTTCAGTCCGGAACTGCGCGACTGCTACGGTCGCAGGTTCGAATCCTGCCTCGGGTATGGATGTGTGTTACGTCCTTAGGTTAGTTAGGTTAAGTAGTTCTGAGTTCTAGGGGACTGATGACCTCAGATGTTAAGTCCCATAGTGCTCAGAGCCATTTTAGAGAGAGACTTTGCATTTCCATTTCTCTGATTTTCTAGACATAGACAACGTGGGTTTGTGGCAAAACGTTTTACAGCTGTCAGATTTTACCATTTTCGTTTGTTGCACACTCAAAGTTCCTCAAAATGAGGAAACACCAGGAGAAGGAGCACAGTGTCAGTTGATACGCAAAATCCGAAAGTATGACAACGGTACTCAGCATTACCGGCGAGTGCACTGGAGGGCACAACCAGGAAAATCAGGCGTAATGCGGTTATTGAGAAACTTTGCACAGTAGATTCCAAAGACAATCACTGAAGTGTACATTCCCCTGCGTCTCAGACACACGTTAACACAGTTCAAGCTACATATTCCAGTAAGATGGTGCACCAACACAATGGTGATTGAACTAGCGGGATGATCTGAATGACGGACTTAATGAGAGGTTTATGGGTCGTAAGGGTCTCTGGAGGTCAGTCAGTGACCGTACTACCCTTATATTAAAGCGTGATTTCTGTTCTTTCCGACATGCCCGAAAGAACAGGCAGCACATATTCATATAATTGATTCGCGTCGATGGGTAACAAATCAACTTTCTTCAGGGAGGATGTGCAGTTACTCCGACCTCCTGCGGGCGAACATGGACCGACACTGCGAATAGGTGGCGCTATGTGAAAATGTGGGTCGGCCGTGAGGCGTACCCACGTAGGCGGCACAGCTGTGGTAAGTACTTTGTCGCACCGAGCCAGGGGGCGCAGTGGTTAGAACACTGGACTCGCATTCAGGAGGACGACGGGTCAATTACGCGTCCGGCCATCCTGATTTACACTATTTGTCATTAAAATTGCTACACCACGAAGAAATGAAGATGATAAACGGGTATTCATGGGACAAATATATTATACTGGAGTTGATACGTGATTACATTTTCACGCAATTTGTGTGCATAGATCCTGAGAAATCAGTACCCAGAACAACCACCTCTGGCCATAACAACGGCCTTGATACGCCTGGCATTCAGTCAAACAGAGCTTGGATGGCGTGTACAGGTACAGCTGCCATTGCAGCTTCGACACGTTACCACAGTTCATTAACAGTAGTGACTGGCATATTGTGACGAGCTAATTGCTCGGCCACCATTGACCAGACATTTTCAGTTGGTGGGAGATCTGGAGAGTGTTCTGGCCAGGGCAGCAGTCGAACATTTTCTGTATCCAGAAAGGCCCGTACAGGACCTGCCAGATGCGGTCGTGCAGTATCCTGCTGAAATGTAGGGTTTCGCAGGGATCGAATGAGGGGCACAGCCACGGGTCGTAACACATCTGAAATGTAACGTCCACTGTTAAAAGTGCCGTCAGTGCGAACAGGTGACCGAGACGTGTAACCAATGACAGCCCATACCATCACGCCGGGTGATAGGCCAGTATGGGGATGACGAATACACGCTTCCAATGTGCGTTCACCGCGATGTCGCCAAACACGGATGCGACCATCAAGATGCTGTAAACAGAACCTGGATTCATCAGAAAAAATGACGTTTTGCCATTCGTGCAACCAGGTACGTCGTTGAGTACACCATCGCAGCCACTCCTGTCTGTGATGCAGCGTCAAGGATAACCGGAGCCATGGTCTCCGAGCTGATAGTCGATGCTGCTGCAAACGTCGTCGAACTGTTCATGCAGATGGTTGTTGTCTTGTAAACGTCCCCATCTGCTGACTCAGGGATCGAGACGTGGCTTCACGATCCGTTACAGCCATAGGGATAAGATGCCTTTCATGTCGACTGTTTGTGATACGAGGCGGTTTAGATCTAGTACGGCGTTCCGTGTTACCCTCCTGAACCCACCGATTCCATATTCTGCTACCAGATATTGGATCTCGACCAACGCCATCAGCAATGTCGCGATACGATAAACCGCAATCGCGATAGGCTACAAATCGACCTTTATCAAAGTCGGAAACGTGATTGTACACATTTCTCCTCCTTACACGAGGCATCACAACAACGTTTCACCAGGTAGCGCCGGTCAACTGCGGGTTCTGCATGAGAAATCGGTTGGAAACTTTCCTCATGTCAGCACATTGTAGGTGTCGCCACCGGCGCCAACCTTGTGTGAATGCTCTGAAACGTTAATCATTTGCATATCACAACATATTCTTCCTGTCGGTTAAATTTCGCTTCTGTTGCACCTCATCTTCGTGGTGTAGGTTTACCCTGATTCCATTAAATCGCTCAAGGCAAATGCCGGGATGGTTCCTTTGAAAGGGCACGGCCGACTTCCTTCCCCATCCTTCCCTAATCCGATGAGACCGATGACCTCGCTATTTGTTATATTCTCCCAAAACAACCAAACCAAACCAAATACTGTGTCCGGCTGGCGCAGTGGTCAGCACAACGGCCTCGTCAGTATAAGATTCCACGTTACAATTCCAGTACGGCACACAGTTTTCACTCCTCGCTGGTGTTTCCGCCTAACGTTCCGAAGCAGCTGCCATCAGATATCCCTTTCCTTTCCTTTCTCCCCCTCCACGTTGAATTTACTTATAGTGCTACTCTTCATGCATGAATAAATGAAGCAATCAAAAGTGTTTATGCTGCGGTACGGATCTGTCCATAAGCATAAATCGAACATTGTCTTCATATTGTACAAAGGACGAAATTGACATACAGCCAAATTCTAGGGTAGTAGGAAAAATCTTTGAAAGCTGCTTAACGATTCATAAGAAACCACGATGCACTGCTTCTCAATGGTAAATAATGATTTTTCGAAATGATGGCGGAATTTTTTGGATACTCTGTAGATGAGATAAAAGTCACGCCATTATTCTAACATACTACTGTTTGTCTGTATGACTTGTTACGATTATGGTCAACAATGTACGTGATCGCTTACTGGCCTCTGGTAATAACTGGGTACTTTTATGGGCTGCTGTAAATTGGTGAAAGAAATGCAATATCAACTTTACTGCATGTCGCCGCTGCTCTCTGTTCACTGTTCTTGACTTAACCAGGTGCTGGCGGAAGGCAGAGGGCCGGTGGTGTCTCCTTTTCTCTAAATTAAGCCAAAGAGGGAATCAATATTGGATTGATTCACGCTGATATCCTCTAGTCCTAGAGTAGTGGAAACAGCATAGACGCATGTATATTTGTTGGAAAATAACATTGTCGTTGGAATAGTAGTACACAGTGTATGTGGAATCGTGTGAGACCCACTGAATCAAAATAAGGCAACCCAGTGGTATCACATGTCATGTCAGGAGTATAGTACACAGGAAGATACCTACGCTTAAGTGGTAGTGGGCGGAAGTAGGTATAAAGGCAATCGGCTGCGTGCGCATTAGTGTGTGTGTACTTGCTTTTAGTGCATTTAGGTAACAGACTCCATTAGTGACAGTGTGTGTTGTGTACCAACCACGGCTGTGTCAAAGCCACGCGGAAAACATTTTCATTTGATGAAAAAGCAAAACTCGGTGCGCACATGGAAACGGGATTCTCTAATAGTCAAATCGCGAAGAAGTTGAACCGTTCAACTGCAGTCAATGATAATTTCGTCCAATGGCGCACACGATATGAATGGAATGGAAAACATGGCCAAAGCAGAAAATTATGTGAAACAAGGACCACAAAACATTATTCGTCTCAACTTGCTGCTGATTTGTAGTTGCCGCTACCTGCCAAACCTCTACGACAACTTTTGTAACAAGACGAACATCTTGCATTCAAGAAAGGGCTTCCGAAACCGCCCTAACACTCAAACAAAACATGTTAGATGTGAAGGTAGGCTTCCGCGGCCGCTGTCAGAGTCGGTAAAATTCTTCTGGCTTTGAGGTCGCATTGACATCTGTAAAATTCCGACGTTTCGGCGACTGCTGCAAGGCTCCTTCCTCAGGGTGTATGAATAACTGCTAACAATGCGGCCTCAAACCCATAAGAATTTTACTGACAAAAGATGTTAGATCGAAGTTTGCTTAATAAAAACATCTGCCGTGGACTTCAGAATGGGATAAAGTGATCTCCGTGATGCGAATGAGTTTGATTTAGATGTGCCAGATGGATTTCATCATTATCTGCATGATCTGAGAAAAAAACGGCAGGTATGAATGAGCAGAAACCTTGGTGGTGGAAGTGTTATGATTTGAGCAGCCTTCTACACTGAAGGTAATTCATGCGTTGTTTGGCTAAACACTAAAATAAACTCCAATATGTGCACTGAGACGCTAAAGCCATTACTGATTAGAATGTATGAAGAACTAGGGGACGAGAGTCTAATATTTCAACCAGATAATGCATCTGTGCATGTTTCTGCTACAATCAAAAGTGGTTGTCCAGGCCTGCACTTAGCACAGATTTGAATCCCGTGGAAAAAAGCTTTGTCGAATACTTCCGACGCGTGTTTACCATAATGGCAGAGAAAATCAATGCCGAAGAGAATATTTGAGGTACTTAGGACCAACTAACGTTGAGGAAAGTACCAATAACGCTGCAACACAACAGAACAGTGTGTGCCTTATACCAATTTACAACCAGAAAATGTAAACACCTTACTTTGTTACTGCTTTTACGAAAGAAACAATATAATTCCGTCATGATAGTTTATATCTGTTTTTCACGTCTTAATTTCATAGTAAATTCGAATCATAAATGCTTCAGACATTGTACTATTATTTTCGTAGGCACTTCGCCTTTCTACTGACTGTAGTTTTACATAAGTACGTTACAATAGCGGACACCATCACAGTGATTGGGGGCACTGATGTTGAAACAGAAGTCGGAGCTTTCTTACAGTTTCTGCCATTAGCGTCAGCTGGAAAACCATAGAACAAAAAGAAATCTGAATTATGCAGCACTGTCTACAGTGCTTCCGCTTGCACAGGTAATTCAGGTCCTTGTTCATAGGTTAACCACCATCAAACAACTGTGAAAAGCGTGATACGAATGATAAATGAACACTAACGCAGCGTTTCTTCCCTTTTCATTTTCATTTATTTATTAATTTTTTTATCTCTCTGTAACACAGGTCATGAGGATCAGAGGCAATGCTTTATTGAAAGCTCTCCTGTTTTTGTTTCGTCTAGAGGTGGGATGCCATTGTAGCGCTGAATAATAATTAATTTAAGTTTTTCTTTATTTTTGGAAAATATAATAGAAGTTGTTATTAGAGAGTGTGTATTATTGATTTAGTGGGCACCTCTCATGATAGTAATCATTAATTATCATTAACCTAGTTTTTCAGAACTTCGAGGTGCGGGGAGCTCTTCTTCCCTAGCAGCATTTGGTCGGCCATTACTCTGACGATTCATGTTATTAAATTTAAATGCGAGAGGCTTCTCAATTTTGATCTTTCACTAATTTCAAAGTTGAAAAGAGTAGTGATAGATTTCATTTACCAAAATTAACAGCACTTAATGAGTTCAGTATGTTTCATTTTCGCCGCTCAACGGCCGATGAGATTCTCTCCAGTTTTACTTTGCAAATATTGAACAAGAAATATTGAAAATCATTCCATTCAATAATCTCCACAATATCTCAGTTAATCTTTGTGAAAGTTGGTTCATAAATAACTAGTAGCCCCTGGGACCCATATTAATAATTAATGTTTGGGCAAGAATACGGATATTTTCTTTTCTAAACAGCAGCGCTCACGCAAACCATCTATTAGCAGTCGGTGAGTCGCGCGTTGTGTTTAAAAAATAGTATATCGCACGTACTTCAGAGCAGCCGAAGTCCGAACGAGTGTTATCGCGGTATAAGTTAGTTAAAAGTCTCATGCTAGCCCACAATATTTAAAACCATCCAAACCAAAATCATAAAAGATAATTATAAAAATAAAAATATATAATTATTCCGTGATAAAGTGGACCCACACATACATATATAGTTATACCGTGATAATTGGCGCCCAAGAACGTGGGGCTCGAATGCTTATGTACCAACATTATATACAGAAAAATTATATACATGAAATTAACTGAGGTATAGTCGTATTTATCAAAAATTTTACAAAAATAGCAGTAATATTTGTATGAATATAATCATGTTTATGATGCAAGAACTAATAACATATATGTAACGTTGTTTCATGGACCCAATATAAGAACTTTGACCTGTACGAGACTGAGGCAGTGAAGATTTATGGACCTGAAGCTGAATCAATACATACAATTGTCTCAGCCGAGATATACTCAGCAGTAAGCAATACTAATTACTAGAGGTAAGGGTGTAAGTGCATGTGCTTCTGGGCTGGAACCGAGAAGAGGAAGGAATCCGGCGGCCATGCACCGTGCTGACTTTCTGGGCACAAATTTGTCATAATTGTGTAGATAAAGTTCTTTTGGCATAGTGAAAATTTGGTCGGATTCATTTACTACGTATAACTTAGTATTAGTGAGTGAATGAGTGATAGAATTTGCTAGACAGCAAATAGTATTTGAAATAGAGGTCACACAATTAGCTGTGTGTATTTCAGATAAACTCAAGTGCAGTTAACGATAGGTTCACTTATGTGTGTGCTGACATCAAAATAATACTTCAGTAGAGATAGATTTTTTGCAGTACACAAGAAGTATTGAAAGGATTATGTCATAAAGTGAGTGCAAGAGGATAGGTGATAGCTTCATTTGTAGTAATTAGTAAGATTTCAGTAGAGTATTTCAGTATTGTTGTGTGTGTTTAGTATATTTTGTGTATTTATTGTGTGTGTGACAGTTTGGAAGAAACAGATTTCTGTGTATATTTGTGTCCAGTTAATGAGAGTAAATTTATGCATACACGGTTAAGACACGGAAGGAAAAACTAGTAGCAAGCGAGAATATGTCTGGGTATGATACAGATGACAATGTACAGGAATTTCCAGTAACGAATCCACCCGAAATGTCAGGCTCTCAAATTCCCAGACAGGAAGGTGAGCAGCCTTTGACAGATAACGTTTCAGGCAATGCTGAGGATCAGGCTCATATGAGCAGAGAAGTTTTCTCAGCTGCTGGGACAGGGAAAGATGATGCTACTGCGTCAACCGATAATGTTATGCAAGTACCTGCACCAACAGCCGACTTCTTGACTGTACTTATGGCACAATTAGATCTAAGAGACAAGCAACATCAAGTGAAAGAAAGGCAAGAGCGCGTGATTCGTGAGCGGGTGTTTATTTCACGAGTCAAAGATATTTTAGCTGTATATCGTGCAGAGCGTGATGCTCAGTTTCTGGATAAAATGAATGAAATATTTGAACTCCGTGACAAGGTGCTGGTGTCATATTTGTCACAGGAGATCGATGTGGCAAAACAATAACTCCCTGAATTAATTGAACAAAACAAAGTCATACGCAAAAGGTAACACAACTAGACGAACGCGTCGGTTAGACAGACGAGGTGCAGTGCGCCTTAGAAAAGGAATCGTAAAATATTGTTAGGACAGCAGACGAATTAGTATGTAATTTAAAGAAAAAGTTGAGGACTGTCACTCAAATTATGCCTGGGCTGTAACTCAAAGCACAGTCATCGATTGATTCGACATCTAGTAATTTGGATGAGAGTGGAAATGTACCACTATGCGGTGTAGAAAAATCAGACTGCGAGAGAACGCAACCTCTCTTGCCGTAGAATTATGCAGGTATTGTCGCTGCAAACGAGGCCGGAATGCTACCAACCGTAGCACACGTAAAACATGAAGAATCGGTAACGAAACACCGGCAATTTCAAACATTTAACGATGAAAAGAAAAGCGTACATCCCGTGATTTTCGTAAAGAGTTTTAGAAAGGTGTTACCTGTTTCATGGACTAAACATCAAAAATTTCAGTTCGTGATTTCATTTACGGGAGATGCGGCACTGTGGGCGATGGAAATCGCGGAACAGTGTCCGACGTTCTCGCAATTTGAAAGCAAATTCCTAGCCAGGTACTGGTCTACATCTGTACAGGAGAGGCTACGTAAAAAGGTGTACTACCCTGAACCCTTTAGCCGGCCGAAGTGGCCGTGCGGTTAAAGGCGCTGCAGTCTGAAACCGCAAGACCGCTACGGTCGCAGGTTCGAATCCTGCCTCGGGCATGGATGTTTCTGATGTCCTTAGGTTAGTTCGGTTTAACTAGTTCTAAGTTCTAGGGGACTAATGACCTCATCAGTTGAGTCCCATAGTGCTCAGAGCCATTTGAACCATTTGAACCTGAACCTTTTAACCCTCGCTGTGGTAAGCCAAGGAAATACTTTGAACGAGAAATGAACAAGACGAGATTTTTGGATGAACCCATGCCCGCGAGAGATGTTTTACGAATACTAAAAGGCAAATTACCAATAGTGATTAGGGAAAAATTAGTGCACGTACCGATACCGACCTGGAATTGTTCATAACGATAGATTCTTTGGACTTAATACATGAGGACGCCCGGCAGAGTGAGCAAGGGATTTCAAAAACGGCCAAGGTAATAATAAAGCAAGAAGTCAGGGTAATGATAGCACTCGTAAAAACGGTTATGGCAATAATAACGAATATTCGCATGGAGAAAACCTCCATAAGAAGGCGAACTCAATGAATAATGGGCCAACTGCGAATAACAACTGGAGTAGCAACGGTTATAATGCGAATCAGTATGCCAACAAGAAACAGTCTCCACCAAAAAAAAAAAAAAAAAATCGGGGGGGGGGGGACAATTATAACTGAAAGATTCGGAGCGAAGGGAGAGGAAACTCCTGCTTCGTAAACAAAAATATGAGAACAAACAATGAGCAGAGGCAACAGACAGGGCCAGCGAACTGGCAGGCACAACAAGCCATGCCAACAAGTCATGTGACTGTCAACGTTATTCCGATGCAACTGCCCTCACCTCAGCCACAGAATAGTCAGCCACATGTGTATGTCGCGCATCGTACATCTCAAACTGTGACTGACGGGGTGGAAATCACAGACGTGACAGACCAAGTATCGGCAGGGTGCGACAGACCGTCAAACTCCGACCGACCTCTGTAAGCCCTTCCCAGACGGTCGGCAAGGTTAATGAGGGGGGCGGGGGGGGGGGGGGCAGGCAGAATGTGGGTGTGCATTTACTCCGTTATAATGATGAATGCGATATGAGGGAAGAGTTAATAGTTGATCCGCGATCGGCGGAACAACAGGAGGTAGAACATGTACAGGCTGCATTCAGAGCAAAAATAATGGCATAGAAGTGACAGTAATACTTGATACAGGGGCGAGTGCCTCTTCCAAAGATGAGCAATTATTTAAATGTATAGATCGTGTATAGAAGTTACATAGTTTGCCAGTGGAAAATTGTAAGGTCGTAGGTGCTCTACGGGGCAGAGTACAAGTGGTATTATGCTAATTCCTTGTGGTCAATAATCTTACTGCAGACTGGGACTTGATGCGCTGCGGGAAATGAATGTTGGAACTGACCTCTCCCGGGCAAACTGCACTTTATCCTATCACAACCGGCAGATTGACCTTGCACTGATAAGGACTCCGGAAGCGTATAAAATTACTGCCGGAATGTCCCAATAATTGTAAGTGATCCAGGTACATCGAATTTCAATGACTGTATCATTAATCAAAACAGTAATAAACAGGAACCCGACTGGGAGTCGGAATTTGTCACTATCGAACAACAAATTGAAGAAAAAGTATCCGAATCATCTTACTTAAGCCTGCACAACAAGCTGACTTAAGTCTAATATTAAATTAATTTGTAAAAGTGTTCTCAGAGAAACCAGGAATCATCAAGGAATATGAATTTGACACGTAGAAATAATTTAATATGGAAAATAATACTGACATCCATACTGTGGATTAATGTTTCTTTGGACAAGAGTAACTTCCTATGGGTGGACTGTGAATGGACTCTGTGGGTAGCGCACAGCGAACTCTGGATTCCGGGGCCAACAAACGCATGGTATAAGCGACGCAGGCCAAACATAGTGAAGTGAGAAGTGTCACAGGAAGGTACTCGCATCAACAGTCACCACAGTGACAGTGAGTAGTGCTGAGTAGTGAACACTCAGCAAAAAAACAATGATTAAATCCGTATAGTGAAATGTGTTAGTTCGAGGAAGAAATTTATTTAAAGAACTGGACCACGTATGTTCGTACATTACATCAGTGCATTCAAAAACAGTAAACACGAATGACTGTGGAGTGCTTGAAAACTAGTAACATTTCTTTCAGCATTTGCGGTATGTGTATATGTCTTGTTTTGCTGATGAACTGATACGCGGTGAATATTTGCATGATTCGCGAGGCGAGCTCCCGGCGGATGTTCCTGACTGCACAGCTGATGCGCCACGCCTAGCGACTGACTGTCAGCTGTCTGCGCGGACGTCACAGCGCAGGTCAACGAACTGTCGCTAAGTGTGATAGGCTGCCGTAGACGGTTCTGTTGTCGCCGGCAACGAATCGCCGACAGCTCAACAATACTCCAGCGTCGCGTGACTCTTACTTCTCTGCAATTTCTAAATGTATTTATGGTTGACGACGAATTAATAAACACTGACTACAGTGTAAATCTGTAACAAACCTAATGTGAAAAAAAATCAACTGACCGGATAAGTAAAATCTTAACGAACATTCCAAACAATTTAGTAAAATATCTATATATTTCTTCTTGTGATGTACATGTGTATGTTATACAAAATATCTGCCAAGACAGTTACAAATAATGCAGGCACAGACAAGCATTTTCCGCAAGGATGACTGATAATAGCTCAAAACAGACGTACTGTGTACGTAATTTCAATTGACACTTCTTCTTTATGTAATGTCTTCGTCGATTAATTCAGTGGAAGTATTATCAGCATAGTTGATATGAAGAGAGACTGAATGCCAACAATCTGAAGGCTCCTGGCGAGGTTTTTTGATCCGTTTTTGCTTACGCCTGTAACCCAAATGGAGGAGCGTAAGCAAATTCCTACCGGGTCAGTAGGACACCGGATTGTTCACATTTCTGACACAAAATATGGTTGGAACAAATAGATGTACAAACCCGAAGGAATGAGATCGAAACATATCTAAAACATACGAACGATATAGTACGAATATATACATGTAACTGTGACTTGAACACAAACGTACATACCTTAATCATGCAAACATGAACGCTTAAATAGTGATGATAGACGGTGGTGAGACTGTAAATAAAGTAGTAAACAACATTAAGTACACGCTCATTAGGGGGCCCATGTTACTGTGCGTCACATAAATGGACATTTGGAGAAAAGAAATTTTTGTTATGAGATGTGTGAACCATAAATTACCTAAAGGCTAAGTTCGTCTGCGTGTTGTATAACAAACAGTAAAGAACGTAAGTTATTATTACCGAAACACAAATATCTATCTAATTAACAAAACACAGTTTTTTGATATAATCTGTGTGTAACATAGGCCATGAAGATCATAGGAAATGCTTTAATGAAAGCTCTCCTGTTTTTGTTTCGTCTAGAGGTAGGCCGCCATTGTAGCGCTGAATAATAATTAATGTATGTTTTCTGTATTTTTGCAAAATATAACAGAAATTTTTATTAGAAAGTGCGTACTATTCATTTAGTGGGCACCTCACATGATAGTAATCATTAATTATCATTAACCAAGTTTTTTCAGAACTTCGAGGTGCGGGGAGCTCTTCTTCCCTAGCAGCATTTGGTCGGCTATTACGCTGACGATTCATGTCATTAAAGGGAAATGCGAGAGACTTCTTAACTTTGGTCTTTCACTAATTTCAAAGTTGAAAATAGTGGTGGTAGATTACATTTACCAAAATTTCGCCCCACTGAATGAGTTCAGTATGTTCCATTTTGACCACTTAACACCCGATGAGATTCTCTCCAGTTTCCCCTTGCAAATAATGAACAAGAAATATAGAAAATCATTCCATTCAATACGTTCCGCAATATCTCAGTTGATCTTTGTGAAAGTTGGTACATAAATAACCAGTAGCCCCTGAGACCCATATTAATAATTACAGTTTGCGCAAGAATACGTATATTTTCTTTTCTAAATAGCAGCACTCACGCAAACCATAATTATATTTAAGGCGGAGAATCGTGCGTTGTTTTTAAAAAAATATTATATCGTACCTACTTCGGAGCAGCCGATGTCCGTACGAGTGTAATTGCGGTATAAGTAAGTTAAAAGTCTCATATTAGCCCACAATAGATAAAGCTACCCAAACCAAATTCATAAAATATAATTATAAAAATAAAAATATATAATTATCCCGTGATAAAGCGTCCCCACATATACATATACGGTTATACCGTGATATGTGCCGACCTTTTCATTGCAGTATACCAGTTGCAGCCTACGTCCTCAGTTATTCGCTGAATGTATTCCAATATCTGTCTACCCCTGCAGTTTTCATCCTCTACAGCTCCCGCTAGTAAACTAACGTAGAAGTTATTCTCTGGTGTCTTAACAGGTGTCCAATCATACTATCCATTCTTCGTGCTAGTGTTTTCCATGTATTCTTTTCATCGCAAATTCTCCGGAGAAACTCCACATTCCTCGTGTTATCAGTCCACCTAATTTTCAACATTCTCCTGTAGCACCACATCTCAGATGCTTCGATTCTCTTCTGGTTTTCCAACAGCCCATGTTTCACTATCATATAATTTTGGCTCCAAACGTACATTCTCAGAAATTTCTTCCTCAAATTAAGGCCCATGTTTGATAGTAGTAGACTTCTCTTAGGCAGGAATGCCCTTTCAGCTAGTGCTGTCTACTTTTTACATCGTCCTTGCTCCATCCGTCATGGGTTAGTCTGTTGCCTGGGGAGCAGAACTCCGAACTTCATCTTATCACAAACCTTGATGTTAAGTTTCTAGCTGTTCTCATTTCATTCATTCTCACTAGTTTCGGCTTTCTCCGACTTACTCTCTATCCTTATTCAATACCCAAGAGACTGTTCATTCTGAATTACTACATTTTTTTTAAAAAAAAGTCTCCTCTATTTTGTGTGGCGCACTTAAGTTGTGATTGAAAAATGAATTCTGAAAACAGAAAATTAATTGGACTGCCATTGATTAATGAAGCAGCCAAATAAATAAAATGAAAAGTTTAAATTGTTACACGGCACAAACAAATTTACCACTAAGAGAAGAAAATTAATAACTCAAGATTTTGTGTAACCTCCTTTGATACCGTGGAGTGGACTGACTGCGCACATCGTTTGTTAGCCGGAAACTGCGTTTACAGATCAGCATAACAAATCTCAAGGACGCACGTGTGGCTGCTACAAATTCGTACATCAGTGATGTTCTGCAGCGGCCAGCAAAAGATATGACGGCAGTCTTGCAGTTCTCCTAGCTGCAATACATAAAAGCTGGTCGACAAGATTAATGTAGTTGAAATGAAACATTGATAAACAATAACTATTATTCACATATAGACGATACTTTTACTACCTTGAAAAATCTTTCAAGTACAACTGACCGTTATAAAATCATTAGTGAGAGCAATCGATAAGAGCGGAGACATCAGCAGATAGTTTCGAGGGCGAACGAGCTAGACGCGGCTAGTGTTTATATACAAGCAGACAATTGAAGGCAACTTTACTTTCTTTTTCGTCAGTCTCTTCCTGCTTGCGCTGCGTCTGATGCTGTATGTGGCAGTTAAAATATGCAATTTAACATCTGTATGTCCTCTCACAGTTAAGAGTTAATTAAAATTTTACATTATAACACAATTTAAAGACAATACACAGAATTAATACAAAAAACAGCGTTTCTTAGGTAGGTTTACATAAATTATTTTATTTTTATGGCTTCAATTTATTTACATGTAAAAAGAGTCGTTTCACAGACCCCTTGAATGATACCTTTTAGTTTTATAACGTAGAAAATAAAAAGTAGAATTCAATTCAATTTAGAAGTCAGATAGCAGGTAAACTTTTACGTAGGAACTTCACTTTTTAAGTAAAGTTCTGTTAATTATCCTGTTTACGATAATTGTCATTTATCTTTAAAGTACAACTGATCAATCATCTCATTAAAAGTTCCGCAAAATATATGCAAGTCATAAAAGTTCCATAAATGTCACTTCATCTGTAAACATCTTTTACAAACAAGAAAACACACAGAATGTATTCATTACTGTGCTCTTGGCACACATTTGCTCATGTTTCATCAAAAAATTCTGTCTGCTTTGCTCATTTAATCAGTTAAAAATATTTCAATCTAACGTATTGGCTCCTTGTACACTGGCGGCGCTCAATCAGCTGTGCAGACAAGCAAAGAGCGTCGATCAGCAGCGACGGCCCCAGGTCGCCGCTATTGCCATCTCGTAGGAATGAGGTCACTCAATCACGCGTCGCATGTCACGCGCCCTGCAGTCGGCCGGTGAGACGATGAAGACAGGCACGCTCCACGCACGTGATTGGGCTGGTTTGCTGCGTGGACACATGTGGTGCCAACCTACGCGATGCTTCTTACGTTCATGAAAAACATAAAAAACGACAGAATCAGCCCTTGTGATGTGTAATAGGTGCCCCTCTAGCAAGAATGTAAATTGTCACTGTTTATTTACTAAAGCATTAACAATTCACATAGCTGAAGTTTATCACACGGTTTCAACAACCACAACAAACATGTTTCAGCACTGTCTGTTACACTTATTTAGTGCAGTTATAAGCGTGTAGTTAAGTAATAATTTATTAAACGTCTCTGCTAACACATTGTATTCGTCACACTGTAGACAAATCATGCGTAATTGCACTGTATATGTGTTTCCGATAAAACATTGTCCCAACACCGTATCTTCATCGAAATTCGTTGCAGTTTGTGCATTAAAGTATAATATCGCTAGGCAACACTTCACTATATTGCTCTGTATGTGTGTAAAAGTGTATCATTCATTAAATTAGGCCACAAAAAGAGGCTGAAGACGCGGTTCATGTCCCATCGGCTGCTACGCACGGTACACAAATGGTAAGTTCGAACCTAGCCATTGTTCATCACCTCTTCGCTTGATTGTAAGTGTTATGAACACTTAAAAGTCCACATTTCAGACTCGGGATTTTAAATATGCCTCAGAAACTCAATGTGTCAAACATGTGTCTCTCCTACCATAGTTGGTTCATCTCATGGCCTTACAAAATTAATCTTACAGCAAGGCACAAAAAAGGCTCATAATACTGCTTTACTACAGCGTTATCTGTGTCATGAATTGTGTTCACATACATAATAGATATACAATAAACAAACAGCAGTAAAAACGACGATGCATATAAGTTAACTAAATGTTTACTAACTACGAGTTGAGAAACTTAGAGCTATCATTCACATAGATCTGCGCATGTTACTATTTCTGTAACACATCTTTAGTGTCAAATAGAAGAATATGCTACTCATGGAGCAAATATGTCAGTGAGAAATATCCTAATAAAGAATTCTTTAAATGTCTCAATCAAAGGTTATTAAAATACTACTAAAATGTAACATTAATAGGAGTCAGCAACATGATTGCGTAGTCATTGAGTTGTTTGCATGAAATACAGAAATAGTAATATCTACATCTTCATCTACATGGATACTCTGCAAATCATATTTGTCTGGCCGAGGGTTCATCGAACCACCTTCATAATTATCTATTATTCCAATCTCGTACAACGCGCAGAAAGAACGAACACCTATATCTCTCCGTACGAGCTCTGATTTTCCTTGTTTTATCGTGGTGATTGTTTCTCCCTATGTTTGTCTGAGTCAATAAAATATTTTCGCATTCGGAAGAGGAAGTTGGTGATTGAAATTTCATGAAAAGATTCCGTCGCAACGAAAAACGGCTTTCTTTTAATGATGTCCAGTCCAAATCCTCTATCATTTCAGTGACACTCTCTCCCATATTTCTAAATAATACAAAACGTGCTGTCCGTCTTTGAACTTTTTCGATGTACTCCGTCAGTCCTATCTGGTAAGGATCCCACACCACGCAGCAGTCTACTAAAAGAGGACGGACAAGCATAGTTAAGGCAGTCTCCTTAGTAGATCTGATATATTTTCTAAGTATCCTGCCAATAAAACGCAGTCTTTGGTTATCTCTATGTGTTCCTTCCAATTCAAGTTGTTCGTAATTGTAATTCCCAAGAATTTAGTTGAATTGACGGTCTTCACATTGACTAATTTATCGTGTAACCGGAGGTTAACGGATTATTTTTCCACTCATGTGGATAACCTCACACTTTTCGATATTTAGGGTCAACTACCAATTTTACCACCATTCAGATACCTTTTCTAAATTGTTTTGCAATTTGTTTTGATCATCTGATGACATTTTTAGTCGATAAACCAAAGTGTTATCTGCAAACAACTTAAGACAGCTGCACAGATTATCTCCCAAATCGTTTATATACATAAGGAACAGCAAAGTGCCTATAAAACTACTTTGGGGAAGGCCAGAAATCACTTCCGGTTTACTCGATGACTTTCCGTCAATTACTACGAACTGTGACCTCTCTGACAGGAAGTCACAAATCCAGTCGCATAAGTAGACGATATTCCATAAGCAGGCAATTTCAGTATAAGCCGCTTGTGTGGTACAGTGGCAAAAGCCTTCTGGAATTCCAGAAATACGGAATTGATCTGAAAGCCCTTGTCAATAGCACTCATCACTTCATGCGAATAAAGAGCTAGTTGTGTTCCACAAGAACGATGTTTTCTAAACCCATGTTGACTGTGTGTCAGTAGACAGTTTTCTTTGAGGTAATTCAGAGTGTCCGAACACAATGTATGTTCCAGAATCCTGCTGCATATCGACTTTAATGATATGGGTCTGCAATTAAGTGGGTTACTCCTACTAGGTACCTTTCTTGATATTGGTGTGACCTGTACAACATTTTAGTCTTAGGGTACGGATCCTTCGTCGAGCGAACCGGTGTATATGATAGTCAAGTATGGAGCTAATGCATCAGCATACTCTAAAAGGAACCTGATTGGTATATAGCCTGGACCAGAAGACTTGCTTTTATTAAGTGATTTAAGTTGTTTCACTACTTAAAATAATTATTTACAGATTTATTTACAGTATTTATGTCAGATACTGACCGTTTAATTTACTGCCAACTTTCCTCCATTTCAGTTAATGTTTATTTTCAGTAAGCACTGAAGGTGCTGTCTATTTTCTGTTCATTAGTGCTAGTATCTGAGTGGCACTTATTAATCTAGTAATAAATATAAAATGTGCAAACAAAGAGAAAACGCAAGAAAATTCTTTACACATAAACACATGAAAACTGTTAATAATCTCTGCAGTAGACAAATATTTACATTGTATGCACGACTGTGCTTTCTCATTAATTAGTCAAATCCAGTTCACTTATTTATGTATTACTTTATATTCTCTGTTTGTTCGTTTTATAGTCCATATTCTATCAACCTTAACAAATATATGAATACACAATATACAAGATAACATATATGATAATGATAATAAAGAAAATAATACAAAATGATGCACGCCCCTGTTTACATAGGTAAATATGACTTCTGTTCATAATTTTACATATTTCTTGAGATCATTTTGATGGTATAAGCTATTGATTACCCGAGATTTTCTGTGTGTTGTTGTGGTCTTCAGTACAGGGACTGAATTGATACAGCTCTCCATGCTGCTCTATCCTGTGCAAGGTTCATCATCTCTCATTGTAACCAACATCCATCTGAATCTGCTTTGTGTATTCATCTCTAGGTCTCCCTCTACGATTTTTACCCTCCACGCTGCTCTCCAATAGTAAATTGGTCATTCCTTGATACCTCAGAACAAGTTTTTGTATTTTGCTTGGAAGGCGGCGCTTGGGTCTGCTCCTGAGATCTGCAAATTAGGCCGAATGAAGAAAGCGAGTAGGAGCGGGTGAGGTAAGGCACGTCGGTACTGCTAGTAAAGTTAAAGCACCTTTATTGGTGTAATGAAATACACAAACACATTACTCAACTTTTGGTACAGATGAGCATGTCGGTGCGAGGCCGTTCATGTGTCAAAGCTAACAGTTACTAGAAGCTACAAAGGCAAAGTCTATAATAACTAGCCTCCCTACAAGTAGAAGCAAAGTTGCTAGTCGTTTGCTCTTGATCAACTGGGTAGAAAGTAGAGCGTCGGTCGTTAAGCCCTACAGCGTCTGATAGAGGGTGCTGTGGTCAGTGTCGTTCATCCGCCAACCTACGAACGTGCATTTACGCTGTGGCTTCGGAACTATCGATACCACACATGTCTTAGCAACCGATCCCATCTTCTAGTCAAGTTGTGCCACAAATTTCTCTCCTCCGCAGTTCTATTCAAAATTCTTCATTAGTAATGTGATCTACCCTCCTAACCTTCAGCATTCTTTTGTAGCAATACATTTCGAAAGCTTCTATTCTCTTCTAGTCCAAACGATTTATCGTCCACCCTTCCCTTTCATACATGGGTACACTCCATAGAAAATACTTCCAGAAACGACTTCCTGACACTTAAATCAATACTGGATGTTAACAAATTTCTCTTCTTCAGAAATGCTTTCCTTTCTATTGCCAGTCTACATTTTATATCCTCTCTACTTCGACCATAATCAGTCATTTTGCTATCCAAATAGCAGAACTCATTTACTACTTTAAGTATCTCGTTACCTAATCTAATTCCCTCAGCATCACCCGACTTAATTCGACTATATTCCATTATTGTTGTTTTGCTTTTGGTGATGTTCATCTTATATCTTCCCTTCAAGACACTGTCCATTCCGTTCAAATTCTCTTCCAGGTCCTTTGCTGTCTCTGACAGAGTTACAATGTCATCGGCTAACATCCAAGTTTATATTTCTTCTCCATGGATTTTAATACCTACTCTGGCGTTTTCCTTTGTTTCCTTTACTTCTTGCTCAGTATACAGAATTAACAACATTGGGGATAGGCTGAAACCCGGTATCACTCCCTTCCGAACCACTGCTTCCCTGTCATACCCCTCGACTCTTATAACTGCCATCTGGTTTCTGTACAAATTGTAAATAGCCTTTCACTCTCTGTATTTTACCTCTGTGACCTTCAGAGTTTGAAAGAGGTATTCCAGTCAACACTGACAAAAGCTTTCTCTAAGTCTACAAATGCTAGAAACGTAGGTTTAATTTTCCTTAATCTATTTTCTAAGATAAGTCGTAGGGTCAGCATTGACTCCACGTGTTCCTACATTTCTACGGAATCCGAACTGGTCTTCCCCGAGGTCGGCTTCTACCAGTTTTTCATTGGTCTGCAAAGAATTCATGTTAGTATTTTGCAGCCGTGACTTATTAAACTGATAGTCTTCAATGTTCACATCTGTCAACACCGGCCTACTTTGGGATTGGAATTATTATATTCTTCTTGATATCTGAGGGTACTTCGCCTGTCTTATACATCTTGCTCACCAGATGGTACAGTTCTGTCAGGGCTGGCTCTCAGAAGGCTGTCAGTAGTTCTAATGGAATATTGTCTACTCCCGGGGCTTTGTTTCGACTCAGGTCTTTCAGTGCTCTGTCAAACTCTTCACACAGTATCATATCTCCCATTTCATCTTCATCTACATCCTCTTCCATTTTCATAATAATGTCCTGAAGTACATCACCCTTGCTTTTTTTTTTTTTCTGGTCATCACTCTACTGACTGGTTACATGCGGCCCGCCACGAATTCCTTTCCTGTGCTAACCTCTTCATCTCAGAGTAGCACTTGCAACCTACGTCCTCAATTATTTGCTTGACGTATTCCAATCTCTGTCTTCCTCTACAGTTTTTGCTCTCTACAGCTCCCTCTAGTACCATGGAAGTCATTCCCTCAAGTCTTAGCAGATTTCCGATCATCCTGTCCCTTCTCCTTATCAGTGTTTTCCACATATTCCTTTCCTCTCCGATTCTGCGTAGAACCTCCTCATTCCTTACCTTATCAGTCCACCTAATTTTCAACATTCGTCTATAGCACCATATCTCAAATGCTTCGATTCTCTTCTGTTCCGGTTTTCCCACAGTCCATGTTTCACTACCATACAATGCTGTACATCAGACGTACATCTTCAGAAATTTCTTCCTCAAATTAAGGACGGTATTTGATATTAGTAGACTTCTCTTGGCCAGAAATGCCTTTTTTTGCCATAGCGAGTCTGATTTTGATGTCCTCCTTGCTCCGTCCGTCATTGGTTATTTTACTGCCTAGGTAGCAGAATTCCTTAACTTCATTGACTTCGTGACCATCAATCCTGATGTTAAGTTTCTCGCTGTTCTCATTTCTACTACTTCTCATTACCTTCGTCTTTCCCCGATTTACTCTCAAACCATACTCTGTACTCATTAGACTGTTCATTCCGTTCAGCAGATCATTTAATTCTTCTTCACTTTCACTCAGGATAGCAATGTCATCAGCGAATCGTATCATTGATATCCTTTCCCCTTGTATTTCAATTCCACTCCTGAACCTTTCTTTTATTTCCATCATTGCTTCCTCGATGTACAGATTGAAGAGTAGGGGCGAAAGGCTACAGCCTTGTCTTACACCCTTCTTAATACGAGCACTTCGTTCTTGATCGTCCACTCTTATTATTCCCTCTTGGTTGTTGTACATATTCTATATGACCCGTCTCTCCCTATAGCTTACCCCTACTTTTGTCAGAATCTCGAACAGCTTGCACCATTTTATATTGTCGAACTCTTTTTCCAGGTCGACAAATCCTATGAAAGTGTCTTGATTTTTCTTTAGCCTTGCTTCCATTATTAGCCGTAATGTCAGAATTGCCTCTCTCGTCCCTTTACGTATCCTAAAGCCAAACTGATCGTCACCTAGCGCATTCTCAATTTTCTTTTCCATTCTTCTGTATATTATTCTTGTAACCAGCTTCGATGCATGAGCTGTTAAGCTGATTGTGCGATAATTCTCGCACTTGTCAGCTCTTGCCATCTTCGGAATTGTGTGGATGATGCTTTTCCGAAAGTCAGATAGTATGTCGCCAGACTCATATATTCTACACACCAACGTGAATAGTCGTTTGGTTGCCACTTCCCCCAATGATTTTAGAAATTCTGATGGAATGTTATCTATCCCTTCTGCCTTATTTGACCGTAAGTCCTCCAAAGCTCTTTTAAATTCCGATTCTAATACTGGATCCCCTATCTCTTCTAAATCAACTCCTGTTTCTTCTTCTATCACATCAGACAAATCTTCACCCTCATAGAGGCTTTCAATGCATGCTTTCCACCTATCTGCTCTCTCCGCTGCATTTAACAGTGGAATTCCCGTAGCACTCTTAATGTTACCACCGTTGCTTTTAATGTCACCAAAGGTTGTTTTGACTTTCCTGTAAGCTGAATCTGTCCTTCCGACAATCATATCTTTTTCGATGTCTTCACATTTTTCCTGCAGCCATTTCGTCTTAGCTTCCCTGCACTTCATATTTATTTCATTCCTCAGTGACTTGTATTTCTGTATTCCTGATTTTCCCGGAACATGTTTGTACTTCCTCCTTTCATCAATCAACTGAAGTATTTCTTCTGTTACCCATGGTTTCTTCGCAGCTACCTTCTTTGTACCTATGTTTTCCTTCCCAACTTCTGTGATGGCCCTTTTTAGAGATGTCCATTCCTCTTCAACTGTACTGCCTACTGCGCTATTCCTTATTGCTGTATCTATAGCGTTAGAGAACTTCGAACGCATCTCGTCATTCCTTAGTACTTCTGTATCCCACTTCTTTGCGTATTGATTCTTCCTGACTAACGTCTTGAACTTCAGCCTACTCTTCATCAGTACTATACTGTGATCTGAGTCTACATCTGCTCCTGGGTACGCCTTACAGTCCAGTATCTGATTTCGGAATCTCTGTCTGACCATGATGTCATCTAATTGAAATCTGCCTATATCTCCCTGCCTTCTCCAAGTATACCGCCTCCTCTTGTGATTCTTGAACAGGATATTCGCTATTAGTAGCTGAAACTTGTTACAGAACTAAATTAGTCTTTCTCCTCTTTCATTCCTTGTCCCAAGCCCATATTCTCCTGTAACCTTTTCTTCTACTCCTTCCCCTACAACTGCATTCCAGTCGCCCATTACTATTAGATTTTCGTCCCCCTTTACATACTGCATTACCCTTTCAATATCCTCATACACTTTCTCTATCTGTTCATCTTCAGCTTGCGACGTCGGCATGTATACCTGAACTATCGTTATCGATGTTGGTCTGCTGTCGATTCTGATTAGAACAACCCGGTCACTGAACTGTTCACAGTAACACACCCTCTACCCTACCTTCCTATTCATAACGAATCCTACATCTGTTATACCATTTTCTGCTGCTGTTGATATTACCCGATACTCATCTGGCCAGAAATCCTTGTCTTCCTTCCATTTCACTTCATTGACCCCTACTATATCTAGATTGAGCCTTTGCATTTCCCTTTTCAGATTTTCTAGTTTCTCTACCACGTTCAAGCTTCTGACATTCCACGCCCCGACTCATAGAACGTTATCCTTTCGTTGAATATTCAATCTTTTTCTCATGGTGACCTCCCCCTTGGCAGTCCCCTCCCGGAGATCCGAATGGGGGACTATTCCGGAATCTTTTGCCAATGGAGAGATCATCATGACACTTCTTCAATTACAGGCCACATGTCCTGTGGATACACGTTACGTGTTTTTAATGCAGTGGTTTCCATTGCCCTCTGCATCCTCATGTCGTTGATCATTGCTGATTCTTCCGCCTTTAGGGGCAATTTTCCACCCCTAGGAGAAGAGAGTGCCCTGAACCTCTATCCGCTCCTCCACCCTCTTTGACAATGCCGTTGGCAGAATGAGGCAGACTTCTTATGCCGGAAGTCTTCGGCCACCAATGCTGATTATTTATCAAAATTTTGGCAGTGGTGGGGATCGAACCCGGGACCGAAGACGTTTTGATTATGAATCAAAGACGCTACCCCTAGGCCACGGGTACATCACCCTTGTATAGACCCTCTATATACTCCTTCCACCTTTCTGCTTTCCCTTCTTTGCATAGAACTGGGTTTCCATCTGAGCTCTTGGTATTCATACAAGTGGTTTTCTTTTCTCCAAAGGTCTGTTTAATTTTCCTGTAGGTAATATCCATTTTATTGCTAGAGAGATATGCCTTTACATCTTTACATTTGTCCTCTAGCCATCCCTGTTCAGCCATTTTGCACTTACTGTCAATCTCATTTTTGAGATGTTTGTATTCATATTTGCCTGCTTAATTTACTGCATTTGTATATTTTCTCCTTTCATCAATTAAATTCAGTATCTCCTCTGCTATCCAAGGATTTCTACTAGGCCTCGTCTTTTGACCTACTTGATCCTCTGCTGCCTTCACTATTTCATTCCTCAAAGCTACCCATTCATCTTCTACTGTATTTCTTTCCCCCATTCCGGTCAATTGTTCCCTTATGCTCTCGCTGAAACTCTGTACAACCTCTGGTTCTTTCAGTTTATCCAGGTCCCATCTCCTTAAATTCCCACCTTTTTGCAGTTTCTTCAGTTTTAATCTACAGTTCATAAACAATAGATTATGGTCAGTTTCCACATCTGCCCCTGGAAATGTCTTACAATTTAAAATGTGGTTCCTAAATCTCTGTCTTTCCATTATATAATCTATCTGAGACCTTTTAGTATCTCCAGGGTTCTTCCATGTATACAACCTTCTTTCATGATTCTTGAACCAAGAGTTAGCTATGATTAAGTTATGCTCTATGCAAACTTATATAAGACAGCTTCCTCTTTCATTTCTTAGCCCCAATCCATATTCACCTACTACGTTTCCTTCTCTTCCTTTTCCTACTGTCGAATTCCAGTCACCCATGACTATTAAATTTTCATCTCCCTTCACTATCTGAATAATTTCTTTAACTCATCATACATTTCATCAATCTCTTCGATCTCTTCGTCATCTGCGGTAGGCAAGCAAATAACTGCCTTCATGAAGAATGCATACAATTTCCTATGGGCCAGTGTACTAAATTTCTTATTTCTTGTCCTGCCTTAGAAGTGAAGAAGATTTTGGATGTGATCTGAGGAGGATACGATCCCCAACCTTATACTCTTGTACTTTGCCAAACTTCTTATCATAAGCACGCTTCTTAGTCTGTGCAGCAGTATTTATAGCAATAAGCGCTCGCCTGATTCGTTCATCTCTGCATAATTCCTCATCAGAGTACCTCGGCAGCGGATTGACCATTCATTCCTCTCTTTGGTATCGAACATCATAGATACTAGCGAAAGTGTCGTCGATGTGTGTGGAAGACTTTTTACCACCTGCTCGAATGGGGAAACGATTTCCATCCATTTGGTTTATTTACTCCGTATATATATATATATATTCCAATGTATGTATTGAATTTCTGGAAATTCCTTCCCGTGGGATTTGATTCTAGACTGAAGTCTCATATTAATATCTGGCGGATACAATTTTCCTTTAAAAAGTTTATCCACCTCTTGCCAGTAAAACTTGGTGCATTATCGGATAGAATAGTGTTCAGCTTCTTGAACCTATGAAATAAACCTTCCCATTCAGGTTTCATGATTGGCACAACTGTTGTTGACTTAGTGGCGTACAAAGGTACATATTTCGAGATGAGGTTATACAAGGCGACAGTGTATTCGACACCTCCCGTCGCCTGAGTTGGAGAATGGACACATCAATAGCCGCCACCTTTCCTGGTTTATTGGTGATAATCGGAGGCAGTGCTATTTTATTAGAAAGATTAGGAGGTTTACTTCCGTGACAGACGTTTATGCACACACCGGTGCAGGTTTGGTATGCAAGTATACTGCTCAATTTTTCTCTTCCACTTCTCCACCCCATATTCCCCCCACACGATATGTGCGTACCATCACATGTCCCTTATAACTGTCCAGTATGCAGACACATCATACCTCTGACTGTCTGCGTTGGCGGTGGAAAAGCACGTCATTATGGACTGTCAAGTATTGAGAGTATGTGGTGCGCCGCTCGGCAAGCGTAAGCTTAATTTGGGCCCATCTGTCATCTACATCGTGCATATTAGCCATTTTCCTACACAATTCCTAATAGTACTGGTGGTGTAAATCGTCTTTCATCAACATAATTTTGAAATTGGACACTTGTTCAACTAATTTTGAATACTCAGGTAAATCATGTGGTAAACGAGAGAGCGTGTCTGCTACGACATTCTCCCTGTCACTTGTATGTGCGATCTCATAATCATATTCCTGGAGTAGCAGCGTCCACCGCGCTGGTCGCTGATGCAACAATTTGTACGTTCGGAGGAAACTAAGCACCTGGTGGTCACAATAAGCTTTGATATGTTTGCCATGGGTGTAATAATTAAATTTCCCAATTCTAACAGTGTAGTGATATAAGACGTTTCACATTCAGTCAGTGCACGAATTGCAAAACTGGTGACTTCGTATGTTATCTTGCCGTCTGTGACATCCCCGCGAAAAAGGCACGCTCCTAAACCGGTCCAGGAAGCATCATTTGCTACGCGGAAATCTTTGGTCATGTCGGGGTGACGCAGGATGTTCGCTGATATGAAACTCTCTTTGATATTATCGAACGCCGACCAATGCCTAACCACATTCTTTTTCAGTAATTTTAACAGATCAGGATCATTCATCGACTGATCGGGTGTAAAACGGCGAAAAATGACTCAAGTACAAGGAAAGATTTAAATTGCTTTCTAGTGTCAGGTTCTGGGAAACTGCGAATTGCATCAATCTTTTCTGAAGCAGGCAATATGCCTGTGGGGGAAACAATTTATCCAAGAAGTTTATCTCTATCAAACTTCGATTTCTCTAAGTTGCCTGTTATACCAAACTAAGAGAACTTCTTAAATACCCCATGTTGCACATCCAGGCGCTCTTCCGACGTGGCAGTTGCGACTAGCAAATCGTCCATACACAGTGTTACTCGGTCCAGCAATTCCGACCCCAGTACCGTGTCCAGGGCGGTGATAAACACTCCCGTGCTTACATTAAGGCCGCAGGGCAAGACCCTAAAATGATAAGACTTACCAGCAAAGGTGAATGCAGTACACTTTCTAGATTGCTATGCTAAATGCACTTGCCAGTACGAACAACGCATGTCGAGTGATGATAAGTGTTGTGCCCCATGAAATTTCTGCCGTTGTTCCTCTCAACTTTCGGGTTGATTCCTCACTGGGACAATAATCTCGTTGATTGACCTCACTTCCAGGACAAGACCTGAAAGTATCTCTCCAAAAGTCAACGTAAATCTGGTCTTTGATCGTCCGACAAAGACGTTGCTTCCTCGGACTTATTCTGAATGGCGATAGAGTTTACGTCATACCGCTGGCTATCCTGTTCATCTAGTGCGAGGCTACGGTACCGAGGATAGTCTTGCATCCATAGCATTTTTCTATTTATGGATTTCACTTGAACACCATCACACTGCCTGGTATACTGACCATTTGTTCTAATCAGGTTCAGAATTTTTAATTCTCCTCCAATCCCTAAACGACATTGACAATGGGGCAGGTCGATAGCACGTCCCTATCCCGCATATGCTCAATTCCTACGAGACAGGGCACTGAGTCCTCTCACGACAAGGAACGTGTATCCATCGGTTCCGCTCTTGTATTTAACATCTACTTGTGCCTGTATTGTAACTAGTTGGTCTCCGAAGCATATAGCATCGAATACCACACAATTCTGATGGTTCAAATGGCTCTGAGCACTGTGGGACTTAACATCTGAGGTCATCAGTCCCCTAGAACTTAGAACTACTTAAACCTAACTAACCTAAGGACGTCACACACATCCATGTCCGAGGCAGGATTCGAACCTGCGATCGTAGCAGTCGCGCGGTTCCGGACGGAAGCACCTAGAACCGCTCAGCCACCGTGGTCCGCCACAATTCTGAACTGGTAACGTCGGTACTTTTCGATGGTGAGCGCCAATGTCAAAACTGAGCGTTACAGGAATACCTCCTACTACGGCTTGCACAGCAGCCTGTAAAAATTCACAATTCTGTTCGGAAGTTGTTCATTATCTATAAACAACTCCTGCCTCATGTCCTGGTCGTCATTGTACTACAGCATATGCATATGCTCTAGCACAGTTCCGCCCCATTCCATCCCTTGTGTGAGCCGTCGTTCATATAGCGATTGCTGCCATGTCCGTTACGCTTACCATTCCGTGTTTCTTGGTGTTGTTTGCTACTTCTCACACCGTCTTGTATCAAATAGATAGTCCAGCACCGAAAGAAAATGTTCTAGGTCCTCCTCCGGAACAGTAATTTAATTTTTCTCGCATAATGAATGGAAACTTTGCCTTTAACTGCCGGAGCATGTCTTTCTGTGCTTCCGGCTCGTCCTAATACCGAGCGCGAGTGATGTACGAGGTGTGGCTAGAAAAAAAACCGGACTAGTACTGGTGAAACAATAAAACGAATGCAATAAGGCTGAAAGTCGCGTGGCCTGTCACGTGACTCTCGCTCCGCCTACTGCTCGAGTTTCATCTGCCTCCTGCACTCAGTCTGCCCGTGGCGTCTGTTTTAAGTAGTTGACGTTTTGTCTGTGCGTCGGAAAATGTTGAGTGTACAGAAAGAACAGCGTGTTAACATCAAATTTAGTTTCAAACTAGGAAAATCTGCAAGTGAAACGTTTGTAATGTTACAGCAAGTGTATGGCGATGATTGTTTATCGCGAACACAAGTGTTTGAGTGATTTAAACGATTTAAAGATGGCCGCGAAGACACCAGTGATGACACTCGCACTGGCAGACCATTGTCAGCAAAAACTGATGCAAACATTGAAAAAATCGGTAAACTTGTTCGACAAGATCACCGTTTAACAATCAGAGCAGTGTCTGAGTTAACAGGAGTTGACAAGGAAAGTGTCGAACAAGTTTACATGATATGTCAGCAGTCTTTCACTTCTCCTAGCGGAAACAGAAAAGTTGGCACGCAAGGTTAATGGTGTTGAAATGAGACGTTGACAAACAGTAACAGTTGTCCATATATTGACTATACTTCTACATATGTAAATACTTTTCACACCTTGAAAATATCTTTCAAGTGCAACTGCCCGTTATAAAATCATCCTAGAGAGCTATCAACAAGAGCGATGACATCAACAGTGAGAGAGATATATATCGAGAACGAGCGAGCTGAACACGGCTCATGTTTATATTCAAGCAGACAACTGAAGATAGCGTTACTGTCATTTTTCGTCAGTCTCTTCCTGTTCTGGAAGCCTCTTGCATGGAAAAATGTTTAGAGACTTCGCTGTGCTTCTTTCCGGCGCGACTGATCGCATGAAATTTGATTGTTGACGCCGCTTTCGCTGCGCCTGATGCGTTATTTGGCAGTTTTGAAATACAATTTAACATATGTATGCTCTCTCACATTTAAGAATTAATGATAATTTTACATTATAAGACAATTTAAAGACAGTACACGGAATTAAAACAAAGAAACTGCGTTTTTTACGTAGACTTACAGAAAATTAGTTTGGGGGCTTAAATTTATTTACATATAGAAGGGAAGGTTTCAATTCCGTTCAACCGATCATGTAATTCTTTTTCACTTTTACAGAAGACAGCAATCTCATCAACAAAACTTATCATTGATATCCTTTCACCCCACATTTCAATCCGGCACTTGAATTTATCTTTTATTTCCGTTATTACTTCTTCAATTTATAGTCTGAACGGTGGCCGAAAGACTACATCCCAGTCCTTCACCTTCCGCAGTAAGAATGCGTGAAGTTTACTACAAGTACCGCTATCCATTATATTCGTTTCTGTTTCCCAGTAAAACCGTTTGTTGTTCGTAAATACACCGCTTGGAGTGCCTTCACGTCCAAATATTTTCATGAGTTATTGCACATCATTTGTAAATACACACTGCAGAATGAACGGAAATGAAATACTAATGCGTTACACGAGCAGGATCAAACTGACAACAAATTCCAGGAACTACGTTGCAGTATTTATCAGTTTCCTGTGAAAATGTATGAGCTATTTTAAAACAGAAAATTCTGGTGTTATTGAATTACCAGCTGACGGTTATATTGAGGCACGTATAGATTTTTCAACTTTTATCACTAAATGCGTCACATCACAAGCGACTGCTCTTGGCTCTTAATAAGTAACATATGCACCTATTCATTGATGATATTTGTTATTAACTGTATGCTTTTCTTGGGGACATAATGTGCTCGAGTAGTTAACCAGCGTGCTTACAGAGCACTGCCATCGCTTATTATTCAAACACATTAATTGTTGGCTGCTATTTCAACTTTGTTAATTAATTGTACACGGCAAGTGACATCGTCATGCAAACGCTGCCTTTTTATTAATATGTCCCAGCATATGAGTACGTGAATTCAAAGGATTGTAGGAAAGAAAGAAACAAGAAATAACTCTCCTCTTGTTATGATTGGTGACGTCCAAGTCTTCAATAGAAATGAGACTAATAAATCATGGCCAAGTTTTATCTCTTTTAAATAGAGTATATCTTTGTTAACGGCATAAATACCTACAACGAGACACGTTCGCCTAATTTCATTGAGCACAACGTTTTCGATGGTATCATATTTATCAATTTGGGTACTAATTATCTTCAGTATGACTTTACATTACAATGCAAAGGTCTAAATTAAATTGTTCTTTCTATTGCTCTTTATAGCATATCACTGTGACTCCGTGATAGAGACTTAATTAGACTGTAGAAAGTTCATCTCTTGTTTATATTCAGCTATATATAATATTTTCATTCTGACATTGTTTTAAAATGCAAAACTCGAAATGCAAATCACCTTTCACCTTCCTGTTAGAACTTCCAGATGAGAAGATCCTTTATTTTGTTACACTACAATTAGTGATATAATAACTAAATGCTTAGAAAATGCATTATATTTTATTTAATAGTAGTGTCATTAGCACCATGTTGGACTAATCGGTATTTTTAAATATTTTCAGTCTGTTGAAGTGCTCGGTTTGGTGACGCAGTGATAACGTCCCATAAGTGCGCCATCGTCTCCAAATTGCAAAGTACATCATTCAAGCCAGCAGTATATAATTTTAACAAAGTCCGTCAAGTACACTCCTGGAAATGGAAAAAAGAACACATTGACACCGGTGTGTCAGACCCACCATACTTGCTCCGGACACTGCGAGAGGGCTGTACAAGCAATGATCACACGCACGGCACAGCGGACACACCAGGAACCGCGGTGTTGGCCGTCGAATGGCGCTAGCTGCGCAGCATTTGTGCACCGCCGCCGTCAGTGTCAGCCAGTTTGCCGTGGCATACGGAGCTCCATCGCAGTCTTTAACACTGGTAGCATGCCGCGACAGCGTGGACGTGAACCGTATGTGCAGTTGACGGACTTTGAGCGAGGGCGTATAGTGGGCATGCGGGAGGCCGGGTGGACGTACCGCCGAATTGCTCAACACGTGGGGCGTGAGGTCTCCACAGTACATCGATGTTGTCGCCAGTGGTCGGCGGAAGGTGCACGTGCCCGTCGACCTGGGACCGGACCGCAGCGACGCACGGATGCACGCCAAGACCGTAGGATCCTACGCAGTGCCGTAGGGGACCGCACCGCCACTTCCCAGCAAATTAGGGACACTGTTGCTCCTGGGGTATCGGCGAGGACCATTCGCAACCGTCTCCATGAAGCTGGGCTACGGTCCCGCACACCGGTAGGCCGTCTTCCGCTCACGCCCCAACATCGTGCAGCCCGCCTCCAGTGGTGTCGCGACAGGCGTGAATGGAGGGACGAATGGAGACGTGTCGTCTTCAGCGATGAGAGTCGCTTCTGCCTTGGTGCCAATGATGGTCGTATGCGTGTTTGGCGCCGTGCAGGTGAGCGCCACAATCAGGACTGCATACGACCGAGGCACACAGGGCCAACACCCGGCATCATGGTGTGGGGAGCGATCTCCTACACTGGCCGTACACCACTGGTGATCGTCGAGGGGACACTGAATAGTGCACGGTACATCCAAACCGTCCTCGAACCCATCGTTCTACCATTCCTAGACCGGCAAGGGAACTTGCTGTTCCAACAGGACAATGCACGTCCGCATGTATCCCGTGCCACCCAACGTGCTCTAGAAGGTGTAAGTCAACTACCCTGGCCAGCAAGATCTCCGGATCTGTCCCCCATTGAGCATGTTTGGGACTGGATGAAGCGTCGTCTCACGCGGTCTGCACGTCCAGTACGAACGCTGGTCCAACTGAGGCGCCAGGTGGAAATGGCATGGCAAGCCGTTCCACAGGACTACATCCAGCATCTCTACGATCGTCTCCATGGGAGAATAGCAGCCTGCATTGCTGCGAAAGGTGGATATACACTGTACTAGTGTCGACATTGTGCATGCTCTGTTGCCTGTGTCTATGTGCCTGTGGTTCTGTCAGTGTGATCATGTGATGTATCTGACCCCAGGAATGTGTCAATAAAGTTTCCCCTTCCTGGGACAATGAATTCACGGTGTTCTTATTTCAATTTCCAGGAGTGTATTAATATTGTTGTGGTGTCACCGCTAGACACCACACTTGCTAGGTGGTAACTTAAATCGGCCGCGGTCCTGTAGTACATGTCGGACCCGCGTGTCGCCACTGTGGGATCGCAAACCTAGCGCCACCACAAGGCAGGTCTCGAGAGACTGAGGAGACCTCGCCCCCAGTTGTACGGACAACATAGCTAGCGATTGGACGTGCTAAGCCTTGCTCTCATTTGCCGAGAGATAGACAGTAGAATAGCCCTCTGCTAAGTTAAATGGCGACCACCTAGCAAGGCGCCATTTGTATCAGTGCCAATAGCTTACGAGTATGCAGGAGAGATGTATTCCAACAAGAGAATGAAGTTAAGTATTAAAAAGGCTACGTATTTTTCTTTAGTGCATTTATAAGTCTCATGTTCCAGACTTCACGCCCGTCTGCGTTAGCCTTGCGTGCCCTATCGGCTACAGCATTGTGTCTGGGCTGTATGGTCTAGACACAACATTATTGGCGACGAGCAAAAGAGTTTGTATTAATTCGTTTGTGTCATGGCTTCGCCACAATCTCCGGATGTACTGTCCGAATTTTTTCGCTTGCAGAATCAGCAGTCGCAGACGTTATTGGATGCCCTGGGACAGCTCGTCCAGGGTCAACGTGTGCTGCAACACGATGCGGCAGCCGCCGCTTCATCGCTACCGCAGCCACAACACGCCATTGCACCGCCCTTCCGTCATTTTGACTCATCCTTGGAGTCCTGGCCGGAATGGTCCCGCCAGTTCAGCTTTCATCTAGCCGCCTACAGAATTCAAGGTAATGAGCGGCAGCCGTTTTTGCTTTCTTGTGTCGGTGTGTGCACCTACCGTGTGGTAGTGAAGTTGTTTCCCCGGCGCGACGTAGCAACTCTGTCCTACGAAGAAATTTTGTCGGCGTTAGATGCCTATTTCAAAGAAACAGTAAATGTTGTTGCAAAACGGTATACGTTCTTTCGTACAAAACGTACGGCCGGTCAGACTAATAGGGAGTGGGTTGCGACATTGCAAGGACTTACTAGGGAGTGTGCGTTTGAATGTGAATGTGGCCTCCCTTATTCAGATACTATGGTGCGTGATGCAATTGCACAGAACGTTTCTGATGTTCGCATACGGGAACAGATTTTGAAACTAGTAAATCCCTCCCTTCAACAAGTGATAGACATATTGGATAGGCAAGACACACTTGACTCTGCTCAGGACTCATTTGAAACTTCGCCAGCAGTGTGTCACATTAACCGGCCCGCCGGGCCCGCTGCACGGGACGCTACGCGGCCCTCGCGCCCGTCACAGCAGCGGCAGCCTACCTTGCAAACACGTGCGCCGCGTAAGCAAGCAACTGTAGTGAAATCATGCCCGCGGTGTGCAGCTAGACATTCGCGTGAAAATTGCCCGTCACGCCAAGCTATTTGCTTTTACTGTCAATAGAAAGGACATGTTCAAAGTGTTTGCCAGAAAAAGCTTAGATCAGACAATCACAATAATTCCAGGCCCTTTGCTTCGCGCCAGAATCGACCCCAGGACGATCAGGCTCGTGGACCTTCGCCCATGGACATTCATGTAGTTCATTCCCACCCGTCCAGTGACACTTTAGCTAACGGTGACTGTGTTCGTCCCACAAACAGTGTGCGTCGACGTCGCCGAAAATCCCGTGAAGTCGCAAGTGCTTCTGTACCTGTATCAGTTCAAATTGCACGTGACAGTCGCTCTTGTCGTCAGCAGGACAATAAACTTTTTGTGGACTTAGACTTTGAAGGCAAAGTGATACCCTTCCAGCTCGATACCGGAGCTGCAGTTTCATTGCTCAATCACGACACGTACAAACAACTGGGCAAACCGCCATTGCGTGCCGCAAATGTTAAGTTACATAGTTACTCTTGACAGCATATACCTGTGTTAGGACAGTGCAGCCTTCTTGCCACTTACATGGGACAGACAAAACTTGTATCATTTTACGTTCTTCGTTCTACTTCTGCAGTGAACTTGTTTGGTTTAGATTTATTTCAATTGTTTAATATGTCTATAGTCAATCAGGTCCTATCAGTGAATCAGACTGTGCCTTCCGCCAGTGTTTCTAGTCTTTGTGAAGAATTTGCAGACATTTTTGCACCGGGCCTTGGTTGCGCTAAGAACTATGAAGCGCATTTGGAACTGCAAGAAAACGCGCAACCGAAATTTTTCAGAGCGCGCAATGTTCCCCACGCATTGCGTGATGAGGTCGCCAGAACATTAGCCGATTTAGAATCTCAAGGTGTAATTGAACGTGTGCAGGCTTCTCTCTGGGCCTCACCCTTAGTAATTTTGCCAAAACCTTCCGGTAAACTGAGACTTTGTGTGGACTTCAAGGCAACAGTGAATCCACAACTTGTGACTGCCACTTTTCCTTTGCCCCGCCCGGAAGATCTTTTTGACAAACTGTGCCCGGGAAACTATTTTTCCAAATTGGACCTAGCAGATGCGTACTTGCAAATACCTGTGGACGAAGAATCCCAGCGCGTCTTAGTGGTTAACACGCATCTTGGCTTGTATCGCTTCAAAAGACTACCGTTCGGGTGTGCATCCGCCCCTGCTTTGTTTCAGCAATATTTACAAACTGTGTGTGCGTCGGTCCCTACTGCTGCGAACTATCTGGACGATATTGTGATCTCAGGAAAGACAGAAGCCGCACATTTGCAAAATCTCCGAACATTATTTCAGGTCTTGCGTCAGAATGGTCTTCGCTTGAGGAAGGACAAATGTGTGTTTTTTGCTCGTGACTTACCCTACCTGGGGCATGTCATAAATGCCCAAGGTATACATCCGAGTCCAGAGCACCTCCGTGCCATACAGGATTTACCTGCACCGCGGAACTTGAAACAGCTACTGAGTGTGTTGGGTAAAATTAATTATTATGCAAAGTTTGTGCCGCGCGTTTCTTCCATTTCAGCTCCGCTTCATCGCTTACGCCGTAAAGGTGTTCCGTTCGTCTGGACGACGGAATGCGACCGCGCCTTTCGCCAGTTGAAATCGGCGTTACTTTCAAATACGTGCCTTACGCCATTCGATCCCCGAAAACCTCTTTTGTTGATGGTAGATGCCTCGGATTTTGGGATCGGTGCTGTGCTTGCGCACAAAGATGGTTCGCATGATCGCCCTATTGCCTTTGCGTGCAAATTGCTCTCATCTGCGCAAAGAAATTATTCCCAGATAGAGAAAGAAGCTTTAGCTCTAGTGTTTGGTGTTACAAAGTTTCATGATTTCTTGTATGGTCGTCACTTTACAATCATCACGGACCACAAACCTTTGACATCGCTTTTTCATCCGAACAAGCCTGTACCTCCACGTACAGCGCAGAAATTCATTCGCTGGTCTCTTTTTCTCTCGCAGTACCGCTACGATATCTTGTATCGGTCCACTGCTAAGCACGGAAACGCTGATGCGTTGTCCCGTTTGCCTGTTGCTGAGGATAAAGCATTCGATTCTTCCGAACTTGCCTTCATGTTCATTGATTCGGAAACCGATGATGTGGTCGAATCGTTTCCGATTGATTTTCGTCGTGTAGCTACAGCCACAGCTGCTGACCCTGTCCTTGCTACTGTTTTGCGTTTTGTTGCTACGCAATGGCCCTTGTCACAGTCACGGATCGAGGATCCTTTGGTTCGCCGTTTTTTTGCCCACAAGGAGAGACTTTTTGTACGACGTGGTGTTTTGTTGTTGCGTTCCGATAATGATCAATCCAGAGTCGTGGTCCCACGTTCGTTACAGTCCTCTGTCTTAAAGCTTCTTCACCAAGGACATTGGGGTATAGTGCGTACGAAACAACTTGCTCGTCAGCACTGTACTTGGTTCGGAATCGATGCTGCGATTACGAATCTGTGCTCCTCTTGCGTGGCGTGTGCCGAACAGCAATCCGCACCGCCGCGGCAATTCTTTGCCTGGCCGAAAGCCACTTCCCCTTGGCAACGCTTGCACATCGATTTTGCTGGTCCATTTTGGAATGCTCGATGGTTGGTTGTGGTCGATGCTTTCAGTAATTTTCCTTTTGTTGTCCGGATGTCTTCCACGACGTCTTCTGCCACAATCCAAGCCTTGTCTGCTATCTTTTGCATTGAAGGTCTTCCGCCGACTCTTGTTTCCGACAATGGCCCACAATTCATGTCCGCAGAATTTCAGTCCTTCTGCGAGGCCAATGGTCCTCAACATCTGACATCCGCGCCGTTTTCGCCTCAGTCAAACGGTGCCGCTGAACGATTGGTCCGGACTTTCAAGTCACAGATGTTGAAATTGAAAGAGTCGCATTCTCGGGAGGACGCTTTGTTGCTCTTTTTGTCTTCGTATCGCTCTCAGCCCCGCGATGGTCGCTCGCCGGCTGAATTGCTCCATGGTCGTTCTCATCGCACCTTGATGTCTTTGCTGCATCCGCCACATCAGGTTCCTGTGCAGCGGCCGACTCCTGCTTTTGCTCCTGGCGACGTTGTCTATTATCGCACCTATCGCGGTTCACGGCGTTGGCTCGCAGGGCGCATTCTTCGCTGCCTCGGCCGCGCGATGTATTTGGTTTTGGGGGCCTCTGGTGAGGTGCGTCGGCATCTCAATCAGCTGCGCCTCTGTCGTCGCCTGGGTTCTGCCGCTCCCCGTCTGCTTTCAGCGACGGAGCCGTCCGGTCAGCGCCTTGGGGACCCATCTACTGGCTCGTCTCATCCCCAGGTGTTACCGTCGCTGCCTTCCCTTTTGCCTCATGGCGTCGCGCCGCCGCCGCCGCCGGCGCCGCCCGCAGTGGACGCTTCGCTGCAACCGCCCGGCGCCTCCCGCTCGCTTCCCGTGACCAGCCGTCCTCCGCCATGGACCTCTTGCCCGCTCCGGACCAGATGTCGTCATCGCGCGTCGGATTCCCCGACGCAATGGAGGTCGACCCTTCGGCCCCTCCTGTCTCATTACGTGCGCATACACCGCATGTTGACGTGCACCCTGGACTAGGTTTTCAGGCGTTTCCTAGCTCCCCTCGGACCGAATGGCCGGGTGCGGGTGGCACAGCCTCGCCTGTTGTTAGGCTCCCCACCTCATCGCATACGTCAACATGCGGTCCTCCCCACGGCGGGCGGAAGCCTTATCTCACGACCGTTCGCCGATTTGCGGGGGAGGAATGTGGTGTCACCGCTAGACACCACACTTGCTAGGTGGTAACTTAAATCGGCCGCGGTCCTGTAGTACATGTCGGACCCGCGTGTCGCCACTGTGGGATCGCAAACCTAGCGCCACCACAAGGCAGGTCTCGAGAGACTGAGGAGACCTCGCCCCCAGTTGTACGGACAACATAGCTAGCGATTGGACGTGCTAAGCCTTGCTCTCATTTGCCGAGAGATAGACAGTAGAATAGCCCTCTGCTAAGTTAAATGGCGACCACCTAGCAAGGCGCCATTTGTATCAGTGCCAATAGCTTACGAGTATGCAGGAGAGATGTATTCCAACAAGAGAATAAAGTTAAGTATTAAAAAGGCTACGTATTTTTCTTTAGTGCATTTATAAGTCTCATGTTCCAGACTTCACGCCCGTCTGCGTTAGCCTTGCGTGCCCTATCGGCTACAGCATTGTGTCTGGGCTGTATGGTCTAGACACAACAATTGTCATGCAAATCATACTTTGCATTGAAATTTAACATGAAACACGATTTCATGTCAACAAACTTTTCCCCTCTCCAACGGTTTCTGTACCTGATGATTCAGCCTCATAGACATAATAGGTACTTGATCAATTCAAGATATTAGATGAAGAAGCAGTGTTTTACTTGTTTTACTTCAACCCATTAATTCTAAAGCCTACATTTTCATGATATTGTTATTATCTCAGTATCGTCAACTTGACGCAACATTATATTTTGAACAATTTGCTTGTGACGCGAAAACGTTTAAAAAAACCTATACTGGTCTGTTTGGAATAAGAAAGCTTTAGAGTGGCGACTCAGGGACAGGAGCTACATTTGTACATAAAACATTATATGATTCCTATATTGTTAGAAATTTTTTGGTGTTTGACACAGCTACCATCGAAATTGGCGATTAATGGAAAAATGGGTGATTAGCCGAAGAACTACCTAATTATGAAAGAGGGAAATTAAAATCAACAACAGCAATTTCAAAATATTCACAAGTAAAAATAAATTTTTAAAACGTTTATTGGCAGCAACTACGTTGCGACATAATACAAAAAATAAGGGCAATATTCTTCTTCTTTTTTTCTTAGAGTCATCAGCCTTCTGACTGTTTTATTGTGGGCCGACACGTATTCCCCTCCTGTGCCAACCTCTTAATCCCAGAACAGCGCGTGCAACCTATGTCCTCAATTATTTGCGGGATATATTCCGATCAATGTCTTTCTGTACAGTTTTTGCCTTCTACATCTCCCTCTAGCACCACGGAAGTCATTCCCTGATAGCTTAACAGGCGTCCTATCATCCTGTCCCTTCTCCTTGTCAGTGTTTTCCAAATATTCCTTTCCTCTCCCATTCTGCCCAGAGCTCCTCACTCCTCATTAGTATTCCTAATTTTCAACTTTCGTCTATAGCACCACAACTCAAATGCTTCGATTCTCTTCTGTTGCGGTTCTCCCACAGTCCATGTTTCGCTACCATACCATGCTGTGCTCCAAACATAAATCCTCAGAAATTTCATCCTCTGAATCAGGCCTTTGTTGGATATTATTGGTCTTCTCTTACCAGGAATGCCTTCTTGGCAATGTTAGTCTGCTTTCGATGTCCTCCCTGCTTCGCCCGTCACTGCTTATTTTGCTGCCTAGGTACTAAAATTCCTTAACTTCATCTACTTCCTGAGCATCAATCATGATGTGAAGTATTTCGCTGTTCTCATTTGTGTTACCTTTCATTACTTTCATCTTTCTTCGATTTACTCTCAGTCCATATTCTGTACTCATTAGACTGTTCATTTCATTCAGGAGATCATGTAATTCTTCTTCATTTTCACTCAGAGTAGAAATGTCATCAGCGAGTCGTATCTTTGAAAGTTTTAAACTCGAATTTTAATTCCACTCCTGAACCTTTGTTTCGTTTCCGTCATTGTTTCTTCGATGTACAGATGGGACATTAGGGACGGAAGACAAAATCTCTGTCTTACATCCTTTTTAATGCGAGCATTTCGTTCTTCGTTGTCTATTCTTATTATGCCCTCTTGTTTCTTGTACATATTGTACATTACATGTCTCTCTCTTGCACCATTTTGCGTTGTAGAAAGCTTTTTTCAGGTCGACAAATCTGATGAACATGTTTTTATTTTTCTTTAGTCTTGCTTCCAATATCAACCGCAACGGCAGAAGTGCTTCTATGAAGCCTTTACCTTTCCTAAAGCTAAACTGATTATCACCTAATACATTCTCATTTTTCTTTTCCATTCTTCCCACTTCACTTACTCCTATAAGCTCCTCACAATTGAACTGAGTGGCACATCACTTCTCCTACTGCTGAAGACATTTTCCACTTCATCACCATTGGCCTCCAGAACATCCGCCCATTCTACAGTTCACATGTTATCTGGCAGCCTGTTCCATATTCCTTATATTCCTTTTAAACGCCACTGCCACATACTCCCAAAAACACTACTACTTGCTTTTTTCCCAAGCAGATACCCTCATCTAATATTTTCCACAACACCCACAATTCCTTCCATCACTATCCATCACACAACCACACCAACAATCCTTCTCCTTTTCCACTACTTCACGCTAGTTTTCTATCCTCACCTTTCGTCTCACTTTTCATCATAATACCACAGTCTCTTAAATTTACCCTTTACCTGGAACTGGCCATCAAGTAGACGCCACATCAGTGTCATCTCCTGCAACTCTTTGCCTCCGTGCAGCTAGCCATGAAACGTCAAATCGACCGCATCAGTGTCATCCGGAAATGTGCACTACTCCTACTTTGCCCACTTTTCTACATTTCAAAACATTTCGTCATCATGTTCAAAACTGTAAGGTGACTGGCGGCTACATCGCTGCCGCCAACCCGCTCCCACGTGGGGGAATGAAATGACAGGAAGGAAAAAAAAATATTAAAGCGACTGGTCAAAAACTCTTCACTGTATTCGATAACACATACACACACACTTACAATCCTCACATAGAATCTACATTTTTATTTCTGGCTAAGAAAACATCCTCAACGAAGAATGATGCCCCAAAAATAAAATAATATGATTTTGCTTTCCTGGTTCTGACCAAGGTTTTCGGAAGGTTATCCTATGCTGTAAGGCATGGGCCGGAACTGGTCATCCCCTCTAATTTATTCCCAATCGAGATCTCCCATCTGTCGCAGTATCAGCTTGGTTGATAATTGGCCGGATAGAGCTGCGACTCTTAATGGGTAGGATCTCGAACAGCCCGCTCCTCTCCGAAGAGTGGAGAATGGAAAGAGTAAAAGAAAAAATGATTAAAGCAGAATGTTGTGAAACATAGCTAAGTAGGTGTTGGGTACAATCTCGCTTTTTTGGCTCTTCTTTTTCCGCTTTATAAATTTCAAGCTTCTCTAACAAGCTGAAACGACGAACATTTTTCTCTCTGCGGAGAACACGCATATTTATATCAATGCTCCCTATAAAATGGTCTGTGTTTGGTAAATGCAATCCCAAAGCAGTTTTTTTGTGTGCCTGCGAATGCTCCTTTAATCTGATGTAAAATGAGCTGCCGGTTTTGTTAGCCCACTATAGGCTTTACTGACTGTACTTTTATTATTCCATATCATACATTTATATAGTTCAAGAAGATGTTTACGCCCACAGTGGTGACATCTAGCGAGCTTACGACACCAATATTTTGTGGATACTGTACAGCAGTTTGATGTGAACAGTAGTGCTGTTAACAAGAAGGTTCTGCTGACTCGGAAACCAAGTATAAACCAAAATTTATATATGTGCGGTAATGTTACGCTGATTTCTTGTTTATCTTTTGATGACGCCACTGTCGTTCCATTATACTAAGACATGTTTCATAAACAGGTATACTTTATCATATTAAAATTGCATGATACAGGTTAATAATACTTTTCGTTATGGCCTACTTGATTGTGTTTAGATGTAGCCAATCCGCTAGTTTTGTTGTGTTTCTGTCATGTTCTACTGCCGGTATGAAGATGTTCATTGTTGGGCGAAACCAGTAGTATGAGGACTTAACATGTTTTTGATCATAGACGGAAATAAAAAGTAATACGTTATACAGTTTCAGGATGACTGTTCTTTTCACTGCCGTGTCGCATCTTGTTAAACTGTGTAAATCAACTATTCTTTCCTTTAAACGGCTGCTTTAGGACTTTGAATATACTTGTCAAAGTAAGAAATTCATGATAATGTATGTTTAGGATCGGTATAATATAAATACTCCAGCCGCAGTGAATTGTCTATGAATCAGTTCCAAGAACGCAGGCGATACAGTCGCGACATTTAAACGTTCCTACAACTTTGCTTTGTACGAAGAGTGATGCTTTGTGTTGAGCTTTATGAATGAAAAGACCCCTGAATTTTTTTTTAAAATAGGTAATCTGAGCTATGTGCGTGCCGCTATCACTATCCAGCACTCTGCCTCGGGACAAAAGGGCTTAGAAAAATCTTCATGCTATGCGGTGGGCGCTGTCTGGGCGGATCGAAGGGAGTTTGGACTCTGTTTCTCTTCGTGTAGGAGGAGCCTTTGAACAATTTTTACTGTTCCCCGTGTGCGGCGGGCCTTTATTACTGCCTGGCTAGTGAATCCTTGTCCGTATTTGGAAGCTTTATTTGAATTTTAGAATTGTTCGGAGTTCACTTTTATGGAAGTTTTTCAAACGAATTAGCTGAAATCACTGTAAGTGCAGATTCTCCATCGCAACATAAAAGTGTGTTGTGTCCGAGCCTTGACAGCGATCTGCGGGGGAAAGACATACTGCGGACTGACCGTAACTGTCCGGAACGGAGAGCACCAACTGCGAATAAAACTTTTTGTGAATATACCAAGTAGGTATCGGACTGTGTCAGCCCTTATGTAATGAACTGGCAGCGCACTAATGGCATTTCATCAACATATCTACTTAATTACCGGAAGGAGCCAGCGATTACTGAGACATTTGCGGTAACTGCTTTTTCCAATTCTTTTCCAGTGGCGATTCTGTCTGATATGCCCTTGTAGAATTATACCGATGCCTCTTATTTAGTCTTTTTCTTCTTCTTGTTTATCCCGGCTTCTTGAGATTTGTTGTGAAGAGACATGAGACAACAAGTTCCGTAGTGGTGTAGGATAATCAATGAAGTTACACGACAGTTAATAATTTAACTTTTGAAACTACGGGTTATTGGCCCTAAGGGGCTATACGACTCTTTTGTAATAACGTGATTTGTCTATCCCACGTAAAGTTTAAGTGAAACTACATTTACTCTCCATTCGGGTCAATACCACAAAATAAAATTCACTACATAGATCAGAGAACTGTACACACGCACGTTTACTCGTCTCAGAGTAAAAGCTGCACATAAATTCACACTTTCTTATGCATACAAAATCCTAAACACCTTTATATTAAACAAATACATTATGGCATATAATTACTAATTAAACATTTCCGATTCTGATTAAAATTCAAGAACTTGTATTTCATAATCAATAAAATTTTATCGCTTGAGAGAAATTATTAGTTTGCTAAAACGGATTTAGATTACAGTCAAGTCGTGTCTGGACGATGACGTCACGAACCGACACTTGCTAGGAACGAACGAAATACCTGTACCGAAAAATACTGTCCGTTGAGTAATTTACTGCCTTTTATAACAAATTTGGTACCCCTTGCATCGCTACAAAATGCCACAGTGAATTCCGAACAGAACACGAGTATTATCTGTACTAAGGTGAGTGGCCACAACTGCTTTTCGTACGGTGAGAGAATGTACCTAGTAGTTAACTGTAGTCTTGCTTATTGTCTTGTGTTTACTTTCACATTCGTCTCTTCTGTAATCTACCCTGTTGCTCGTGGCAGAGGGTACTCCGTACCACAACTAGTAAGTTCTTTCCTGTTCCACTTCCGAACAGAACAATGGGAAAAGATTGTGTATATGCCTCCGTATGAGCATTAATTCCTCGTGTCTCATCTAATTGGTTCTTACGATCAATGTATGTTGGAGGCAACACAATCGTTCTGCAGTCAGCTCCCTATTTTCTCAGTAGTGTACCTCGAAAAGACTGTCGTCTTCCCTCAAGGGAAGCTTCTCCGTAATATTTGCATGTTGTTAAAACTTACCAGTAACATATTTAGCAGCCAGACTCTGAATTCGTTTGATGTTTTCCTTCAATCCGACCTGTTACGGATCTCAAACACTCGAGCAGTTCTCAAGAATACGTTACAATAGCGTCCTGAAATCACAGGGCTCTGAGCACTATGGGACTTAACTGCTGAGGTCATCAGTCTCCTAGAACTACTTAAACCTAACTAACCTAACGACATCACACAAATCCACGCCCGAGGCTGGATTCGAACCTGCAACCGTAGAGGTCGCGTGGTTCCAGACTGTAGCGCCTAGAACCGCTCGTACACTCTGGCCGGCTACAATAGCGTCCTACATGCGGCCTCCCTTATAGATGAACCACACTCTCCTAGATTTCTCACAATAAATTGAAGTCACCATTTCGGCATTCCCACCACAATCCTCACACGCTCGTTCCATTTGAAACGTCCCCTTAGAAAAATTAATGAATTACTATGATGGTTAACCCCTTACGTTATTTGATTTTCAAACAGCTGAGCAGAACTGAACGTACTCAGACATTTCTCACTTTACTTATTCTGATCATCACTAAATTGACAAACAATATTTTTAGCGCAACGCAATCTGACTTTCAAAAATCCCTACAAAAGAATGGCCCTGACTAACATTAACCTATATCTTTCACAAATCGCTTACTTCACAAAAATCTTCGTTACTCGAACTACTGCAATACAGCGAGCGCCAATACCGCCAGCTAAATAAAAGATTCAATCTACTGAGGGCACTAACTACTGATAGTTAGCAAATGAAAGATTTTGATAAAGAACAAACAATGTATTTACCTTAATAGAATTCAAAAGTCATAATATCTATATCAGTTCATGATATCCAGTATTACAAATTTACTGTCTCTGATGGACACACGTCCAGATCCGCTCTCACAACTCCGCCATCTCTCTCCCCACATCCACCACTGCTGGCAGCTCACCTCCAATTGCGCAACGCTATGCGCTGTTAACAGCCAACTGCCCAACACTACAATAGCCAACAACAATGCAAACCAGCCACAGACTGCACACAGCACAGCCAGTGATTTTCATACAGAGCGCTACGTGGCGTTACCAATAAAAAAACCTAAACAGCCTACTTACACATTCCATATCGCTTTGCTGTGTTATGCCCAGATAGTTAACAGACATGACTGTGTCAAGCAGGTCACTACTAATACTATATCAGAACATTACGCGTTTCTTTATCCTACATCAGCATTAACTTACGTTTCTCTACATTTTGAGATAGCTGCCATTCATCATACCAACTAGAAAATTAATCTAAGTTATGTTACGTATTCCACAATCACTCATGTTCGACACCTTACCGTACATCACAGCGTCATCAGCAAACCTTCACCGAAGAGTCCAGCAGTATATTGCTCCCTCCTATGTAGATCTCGCGAAGAGACCAAGAGGATAAAATCAGAGAGATTAGAGCCCACACAGAAGCATACAGACAATCCTTCTTTCCACGAACAATACGAGACTGGAATAGAAGGGAGAACCGATAGAGGTACTCAGGGTACCCTCCGCCATACACCGTCAGGTGGCTTGCGGAGTATGAAAAAAAAAAAAATAAAACCTTCCGTGGATTGCTGTCTACCCTGTTCGCTAAATCATTCATCTACACTCCTGGAAATGGAAAAAAGAACACATTGACACCGGTGTGTCAGACCCACCATACTTGCTCCGGACACTGCGAGAGGGCTGTACAAGCAATGATCACACGCACGGCACAGCGGACACACCAGGAACCGCGGTGTTGGCCGTCGAATGGCGCTAGCTGCGCAGCATTTGTGCACCGCCGCCGTCAGTGTCAGCCAGTTTGCCGTGGCATACGGAGCTCCATCGCAGTCTTTAACACTGGTAGCATGCCGCGACAGCGTGGACGTGAACCGTATGTGCAGTTGACGGACTTTGAGCGAGGGCGTATAGTGGGCATGCGGGAGGCCGGGTGGACGTACCGCCGAATTGCTCAACACGTGGGGCGTGAGGTCTCCGCAGTACATCGATGTTGTCGCCAGTGGTCGGCGGAAGGTGCACGTGCCCGTCGACCTGGGACCGGACCGCTGCGACGCACGGATGCACGCCAAGACCGTAGGATCCTACGCAGTGCCGTAGGGGACCGCACCGCCACTTCCCAGCAAATTAGGGACACTGTTGCTCCTGGGGTATCGGCGAGGACCATTCGCAACCGTCTCCATGAAGCTGGGCTACGGTCCCGCACACCGTTAGGCCGTCTTCCGCTCACGTCCCAACATCGTGCAGCCCGCCTCCAGTGGTGTCGCGACAGGCGTGAATGGAGGGACGAATGGAGACGTGTCGTCTTCAGCGATGAGAGTCGCTTCTGCCTTGGTGCCAATGATGGTCGTATGCGTGTTTGGCGCCGTGCAGGTGAGCGCCACAATCAGGACTGCATACGACCGAGGCACACAGGGCCAACACCCGGCATCATGGTGTGGGGAGCGATCTCCTACACTGGCCGTACACCACTGGTGATCGTCGAGGGGACACTGAATAGTGCACGGTACATCCAAACCGTCATCGAACTCATCGTTCTACCATTCCTAGACCGGCAAGGGAACTTGCTGTTCCAACAGGACAATGCACGTCCGCATGTATCCCGTGCCACCCAACGTGCTCTAGAAGGTGTAAGTCAACTACCCTGGCCAGCAAGATCTCCGGATCTGTCCCCCATTGAGCATGTTTGGGACTGGATGAAGCGTCGTCTCACGCGGTCTGCACGTCCAGCACGAACGCTGGTCCAACTGAGGCGCCAGGTGGAAATGGCATGGCAAGCCGTTCCACAGGACTACATCCAGCATCTCTACGATCGTCTCCATGGGAGAATAGCAGCCTGCATTGCTGCGAAAGGTGGATATACACTGTACTAGTGCCGACATTGTGCATGCTCTGTTGCCTGTGTCTATGTGCCTGTGGTTCTGTCAGTGTGATCATGTGATATATCTGACCCCAGGAATGTGTCAATAAAGTTTCCCCTTCCTGGGACAATGAATTCACGGTGTTCTTATTTCAATTTCCAGGAGTGTATACAGGGAATAATACCGGTCCTATCGGCCTTTCTTGGTGCTCTCCTGACGTACCCTAGTCTCTGATGAACACTCACCGTCGAGGACAGCATATTGGATTATATCATTCAAGATGTCTTCAAGCCACTCACATACCTGCGAAACCATTCCAGATGATCTTACTTTCTTTAACAGCCCGCAATGGAGCACCGTGTCAAACGCTTTCCGGAAATCTAGATATAAGGTTCGCAGTGTGTCACGTGCGAAAAGGAAAAGCAGAGTTTCAAACGAGAGATGCTTTCTGAAAGCACGCTGAATCGTGGACATAATCTTCTCGGTCACCAGAAGTTAATATATTCCAGCAGAAAATGTGTTTGTTGGTCTGTAATTACGCGAGTCCGTCCTATTACGCTTGCTATACAGAGGAATTACCTCTGCTTCTTTCCAATGGTTTAGGACTGCGCTGAGCGAGAAATTCGCGATACTTGAAGAGTTTGTAATTACGCGAGTCCGTCCTATTACGCTTGCTATACAGAGGAATTACCTCTGCTTCTTTCCAATGGTTTAGGACTGCGCTGAGCGAGAAATTCGCGATACTTGAAGAGTTTTCCCAAGTACCATGTAAACTGTGAGATAAACACTTAAGCTGAATGCTGCAATTATGAATAATCCGAATTATCGCTTTCGCCTGCGAGAACATTGCATTGTAAGATTGTCTGCTTGTTAGCGTTCTATGATTTTTAACAAACTTTGACTTTACTAATGATTTTTTCCCTGATTGAAGACTTGACTACAGAATGAGGTATTTGCAAAAGAGAGGTACTTCTATGGATAAAAAAATAAACGACAGCCGCCATTGGTACGAGATACCAGAAGATATTAATTTTGTCAATATACGCTCTTCTAAGAAGCTAAATATATACTACAATAGTTGAGTACTGGGAAGAACGTTTTTATTAAATAATAATTGTTGTCTTAAAAGTTAACATTTTTCTCATTTCTGAAGTGATTATTATGCTCATCTTTCTTCTCCTAGCCGGTTGGAGTGACCGAGCGGTTCTAGGCGCTTCAGTCTGGAACCGCGCGACCGCTACGGTCGCAGGTTCTCATCCTGCCTCGGGCATGTTTGTGTGTGGTGTCCTTAGGTTAGTTAGGCTTAAGTAGTTCTAAGTTCTAGGGGACAGATGACCTAAGAAGTTACGTCCCATAGTGCTCAGAACCATTTGAATCATTTTTTGTTCTTCTCCTAGCAATTACGATACAAAGTGCAAGCAAGCAGAAGACTTAGGATTTTCAAGGCCAGGTAATAGTGTGCGATCCCTATTTAATTACACGGTCTTTTGGAACGTAACAGATTCTCTTTTGTGAAAAGCGAAAATTTGTGAAACTTGCCCTACTGACACAGAATATCATAGTTGTTCAGAGTCGTATCCGTCTGACATGCTGTTCAATAACAGCGTCAAGAATTTTTCAGAGCTACATTACGACGCAGATCTTGGAATGCCCTTTCTTACGCTGGCTGCTAAGAAGAACTTTAGCATTAGGTGCGCTCGATTGCACTCCGGCGAGGCTATGCATTACTGCAAAATTAATAATTTACTCATTTTCAGCCAAGAAGACAGTAATTAAGATACACAGCACTAAATATTTCATTTATGATGAAAAAGTCAATTTCAATTTTCATGTTCAAAAGTAACACCAAAAGGCAGCCCACCCGACTGGCCGTGCCTTCTCACACACGGCTTTCCGGGCGGGAAGGAGCGCCGGTCCCTGGCACGAATCCGCCGGGCGGATTTGTGTCGAGGTTCGGTGAGCCGGCCAGTGTGTGGATGGCTTTTAGGCGGTTTTCCATCTGCCTCGGCAAATGCGGGCTGGTTCCCCTTATTCCGCCTCAGCTACACTAGGTCGGCTATTGCTGCGCAAACAAATTCTCCAAGTACGCGTACACCACCATTACTCTACCATGCAAACATAGGGGCTACACACGTCTGGTGTGAGATGTTCCCTGGGGGGTCCACCGGGGACCGAACCGCACAATAACCCAGGGATCGGCGTGGGGCAGCGGAGGGGTGAAGTGGACTGTGGTAGTCGTCGTGGGGTTTCGGATCACTGCAGCTACGGCGGGGACGGAGCCTCTCCATCGTTTCTAGGTCCCTGGTTAACATAACATAACACCAAAGGACACATGTATTTCGGAAGGAAAGAGGATCTGATAAGAGTAGGGAACTAGTTACAATCAGTTTTTCAGCGAAAGTTTCGAGGCTGCCTGTCTGTGTGTTCTTTTTTCTCTTATCAGGAATAATAATTTTTCTACTAGCAGGGGAGGGTCATTTGAACGCAGGCTAAGTAGGGGCAATTAGACAAACTGAACTGGGATTCCATCAGCAACTGGTGCCATATATGTATTCAACCCTTCTCTACGCTATGGATACCTGTTACTATGTGGTCCATATGGGATTCTGTTAGACGGTCAAACAACGGTATGTGTGAACGAGTTTCCCGTGTGAACGACTTTTCGAACATGAAATTTAAAACTTCGGCATTCGATTTCCTATCTTCATCTCCACACCAGATTGATCAGCAAGTGACTTCACGGAAGCCTTAAAACCACTTAGTTATCTTAAATAGGACGAGAACTTCCCCGTGTTCTCTGCCCGATCTTATCCTAAGGCATGACGGAGTTGGTAACTGTATGTTTCGCGAGTAGATCTATTCTCAGACAATCCACAGACGAATCACTACAAACTTTTGATTTTCATCATCATTATCGCGTCCTCTTTTGAACCGAGGGTGCAGCAGTTTCTGCTTCCTCCGAATTTCCTGAATCTCGTTTTTAAACCATGATGGGTCTTATCTTCCGTTATCCACTTACTAGGCAGACAATTCTCCAGACCACAATTTACAGTCTTCTGAAAGTTGGCCCATAATTCCTTTACGTCCATCTTACGGGAACTAAGTGATATTAGTTTACACTTTACGTGAGATACTAACAGCTGCTTATCTGCTCTCTCTAGCAGAAACTCTCCCAGCCTTCTCAACTTATTTATTAACTTTCGTAATCATAGACGTTATAATGACAGTATGATCGCTGATCCCCGTTTGTATACTGACATTGTCGATACGGTCCGCCTATTTGTGGCTCTAAGGTCTAAGATATTTTCGTTGCGTGTGGGCTGCCGAACTAGTTCCTCGGGATAGTTTTGAGAAAACGCGTTCGAAGGTACTTTTCGTGACCGGCTGTCTGTACCCCGCCGCACTGAACCCATAAAGGTCCCAGTCTATACTTGGCACATTTAAGTCAACTAGTAATGCATTATCTGTATATTTAGGCGCTACTGTCACAGCAGAATCGGACGGCCACTAAAAAAATTCAGCAATCAGCTTCGTTTACCTAGACCTGTTGTACGGAACCAGACATTTTCACTGTCACACTCAACTTCGGCCTCTATTGAGACAATATTTTTATCAGTTACAATGAACACTCCCCGTCCTATGGCCTCTACTTTATCTTTCCAATGTACTTTCCATGAGTCGCTAAATATCTGAAAGCTTTCCACTTCTGGTTTCAGCTAGCTCTAGGTCAGAGAATGAGTGCGAGAATTTCCGTGGAGGACAGTAAATTCGGGAACCAGGAAAATTTTTACAGTCGAAGTGACTTCACTCAGAACGCTATCTGACATCCCTCACTACGTATCGACTGACCACTGCTCGTTAGAGTACCTCAAACTACCGCCTAGCCTAAACAAAAGCTCAAGTGCACTTCACAAATATTCTGCTACTCGAGTAGCTGTTTCCTTTGTGTAGTGAACTACTGTCCTGATCTATTAACTACAAATCCCCAACCAATAACGTACAAGATAATCACAGAGTCGACGGATCTTTTGTTTGAGATAATCCATTCGGCTCCAAACCAAAGGACCGCAGTCACCTCTGGCAAGAATGCGGCAAATTGCGACCTCTGCCTGCACCCCACAAGTGATGCCAGCACCCTTAACCATTTCTGCCAAACCCTGTATGAACTGAGTGAGTATGGCTCAGAACCCATGCGACAGGCATCCTTGGTGCCGAAGTAAGGCACAACTAGCAGACGACTGCAAGCCTGCACGCTCGACATCTGCGGACAGGGCTGTCTCCGTAATTCGGATTAGGCACTCCAGCAGACATATCGAGTGCCCAGTGGCTTTCTCTCCAGCCCTGTATACTATCTGCCCGGTAACAAGTAACCCTCTAACCCCCCCCCCCCCCCCACCCCCATAGTGGCTGCTCGGAGGCTGCTGAAAGATGGGATGGGCCACCTGTTCACTCACAGGGGGACGGGCGAACGGGCGAGACAAAATGACCAGTCTCCACATTGGTCATCCGCATCAATCGAACATGCTACGACCCACAACTAACACTACTTTGAGGGCGGATTCACCGAGTCGGTACACCGGGATAAGGTACCTCGGTACGAGAGCCCGAGGGTGAAGCAAGCTACAGACGTGTCCCACGGGACGAGCCAGATTCTCTGCCACCGCTGTACCCCGAGACATGTGAGTTAACGAGCATTTCGCTCTCATTTTATATGGCCGAAAGAGTCAGCCTTCAGCAATTGTGAAACGAACCCTGTCGTCCAGGACCGCGTATCACAAAGGGCGCAGTTTCACCACGAGAACCTACGTTACAGGGAAACCCAGTAGAAGTCGTTCTGCCCAAGGAGACGTAGCAGTGTTAAATATGGTGGACCTAAGATCGGCCGTAAAGGGAAACATTTATGAAAACTATTTAATTCAGTAGTAATGTAAGGAATGAAGCCACCGTAATTTTGATCTGCCATCCTCCATAAATTTCATGTTGATCCCAATAAAACTTGAATATTGATAACATCTATAGTAGTATTTACTGTTAAAGTGAAATAAACAAGTTTGTAGCAAATACCTGTAGGCTAAAATCTGAATGATTTGGTCGACCTTAACGAACGACGTTTCATATAAAAGCGCATCATTAAAATGGCAAACGTTGTAAATATCTACTCTGTAACTATATTTGTTTAAAAGATATAGTAAACTTAAATTATAAGTATTTTCAGTTAAGCATCAGATCATCATTTCCTTCATACAAAACACATTGGACGATGACAGCATGACACCTTATTGAATCATTAGGTAATAGAATATTTGTAAAGTTTAGTGCATAATAGTTACTTTCGTTCTCCATTTATTTATCAAAAAGCACATGTGTACAAGGCTGCTGGCCGTGACATTCATAGTTAGGAAGGAAATTATATTGGTTTTATGTAAAAGACCATACCGTTTATTAGGTAATGGGTATTAGTGTTACTTTATTTAGAAAGTGAAATTGGTCTAGCTTTAATTATTTAAATATGTTAAGTTGTAAAATAATGTAGAATAAGCTGTAGCCAACTAGATGGACGGCCTCAGGAAAGGGCACTGCCCTAGTCACTTGAGCGAAGATGTTCGGCACCCGGGAAACGCGGCCGGGGACGGGCAGAACGAGTGCTGGTGCAGACGCGAAAGCAGATATTTCGGCTGCAGACGCCAAAAGGTACAGTTGGGATTGAGACTCGAAAGTGCACAGTTGGTCTTTAGGCAGATAGGAAGTGAAACGACTTAGAAAATTTCGCGTTATTTGGTATCGCGGACCTTAGTCTCTGAGCGGTGAGCAGCCGCGCGCCTGGTGTCAACTCTTAACTTTTCGTATAGATAACTTATATTTCGCGATGAGATTGTGAGTGATCGAACTGTGTCAAATGGATATGCGCTCGAGTCTAATAGTAACTCTAAATAAGACCACTTTCGATTTAGTTTGCTGTGGCTTGCATCATTTATGGGTCGTTAATTTAGTTCCCGATAGTATTATTACTGTTATTATATGTTATGTTACCTTCGTATTTCGCAAACTTGCAATCAGCCAGAAAATTTAACCAATGGATCACAAGTGTCTAATTTAGGGCGTGTAATGTGACACGTGCGGTTCAACCCCTAGCCGAATTTGAACGAAGACATTTCGACGAAGATGAACCGCATGTGAGCCCGAAAATCTTTGGGATGTTAGTTCGCAGGCAGCAGCCTGAAGGCGATTACCCTAGTCAAAACCGCATTCAGCTGTTCGCGAACTGCGGTTAGCTCATCCTGCGCCCGCACACAGGAAGCACACGTCATAGAACCCTAGCAAGACTAACTGAAGAAGTAAACTATAAAGCCAGACAGAATCCTTTATATGCAACTTGATACCCTCCAACGGACCCAAGGAGCTGTCGAGGGGAAATGAAAACTACGCCATAGATTGCCGAAACTGACACTAACAAAATGCAAGCTTATTCCTCTTAAAGGGAAACGCGCTCGAAGTTTCAGAAAAACACTATGAGTAAAACACAGAAAAAGATAAACACTTAACTTGCCATTCTGTAGATGTGTATCAACAGAGGGTTGGAGCCTCACGGACTGCCTTACTAAAGGAATGGATGCTTGTCTCCAAAGCAAAACAAATGAGCAGACAGAATGAATTTAAAAGCACACTTACTAAATCGCGTGGTATAACCTCTGAAACAGGGAAACAAGCACGAAATTTAATAGATATAATACAAGGAAAACACAAGAAAAGAGAAACACTTTCAGCAGTGAAAAAGTAATGCGACTTAATCTGATGCACTGTACGAAAAATTATCGTGACTGTTGTAACTCAAAGGTATATTAAAATTCCTTATTCAGCAGCAGATTTATTTTAAATTATGTGCTGTAACTGGTGTTTTGTTCTTTCAGTGAGTATGAATAACTTTTTGTATGATTGCGTGTAGTTCTAGCGAAAAACGTCCTATTCAGCAAAAGATGTAGCTACTCACGGCACGGAGACATATGGGCAAAGTCTTTACATTTTGGTCCATAAGTAAAGTTAAACACAGCTGCATTACCCATGCTAATTCAATAACCTTCATTTATCCTAGTGATTTAAGGGACCTTTCCATCAGCTAGGGGTACGTTTGTCTCTTGAATCGACTAACTTACAACACTGTGATGTTGGTTCAGGCTGGCTATTACTTCAGTCGTATAAGATAAGCCTACTTGCGAAACTACTGTCAACGTAGGTTTCTTTGTGCCGTTACTTCAAACACATTCTTCGGAATCAGATTTTAAGAGTGATTCACCTATGAAGATTTGCTTGCTTTTGAAGCTGTTTATAGTAAAGACTTTGGAAAATGCGAAATTTATCGTCCTGTATCATGAGATCTTTCCGGAGGTATGACAAGGGAGATATACAGAAAAAGTGTTTGCCCAACACATCACAAATGCACAGCCCCGCGTAAATGGGAATTCGAGAATACCGCCAGATGATCTTGATTCGTTTCCCTGATATTTTGGTTTGGAAACAAGGCATTCATCTTCTAGTACATCTTATGACTGGTGATACTACTTCGTATTGCTACTTTCAAGCTGCAGGGTACTTCTATGACATCAATTACACAAAATGAAGATATGCATATCGTCCTTGTATTTTTCGGAAATAATGACGTATATTAGTAAACTGTATTTGTCGAAGGAAACACATATCTGAGTCTTTATAGCGTCTGATGAGACTTCGAGCGTTTGGAGACGAATAGTTAGCGGCGGAAATTAGGCTACCACCACGACCTAATGTCAGTAAAACGTTCACCAACGAGAAAGTTATTAAAATTTTTAGATGGTTTCACATGATATAATCAGTGTTATAGGTAATACAATAGGTGTCCGTTCGTAGAAATTATCAAACCAGATTCTCTAGTTCCTTTGAGACTCCAAAACGACAGTAGGAGATTTCTTGATATAATGTTCGACTAGGACTGAACGAGTGTAATGAAAAGATTAGTCTTATACAGTTCTGATAGCGGAGCACGAAAATATCTAAAGACCATTACTATCCAATTCCGTCATCTTGAGATGTGGCGTTTGGTAGATGCTGAGCATTCCACTGTGATGAAGTTGTGTTCACATCCGCCATCATAATTCATAGTGTACTTCTCCTGGAGCTAATGTAATGCAATAGAATGCCACCTTCATCTGCTTCTACTCAACGCATTGAGCTTCCCTTAAGATCACAGTAGACAGCGGATGACATGTGAACAAATCTGACGTCTGTTGCTGGATATACAGGGTGTTACAAAAAGGTACGGCCAAACTTTCAGGAAACATTCCTCACACACAAATAAAGAAAAGATGTTATGTGGACATGTGTCCGGAAACGCTTAATTTCCATGCTAGAGCTCATTTTAGTTTCGTCAGTATGTTCTTCCACCAACGCTCAATGGAGCACGTTATCATGATTTCATACGTGATACTCTACCTGTGCTGCTACAACATCTTCCTTTACAGGTACGACACACCATGTGGCTCATGCACGATGGAGCTCCTGCACATATCAGTCGAAGTGTTCGTACGCTTCTCAACAACAGATTCGGTGACCGATGGATTGGTAGAGGCGGACCAATTCCATGGCCTCCACATTCTCCTGATCTTAACCCTCTTGACTTTCATTTATGGGGGCATTTGAAAGCTCTTGTCTACGCAACCCCGGTACCAAATGTAGACACTCTTCGTGCTCGTATTGTGGACGGCTGTGATACAATACTCCATTCTCCAGGGCTGTATCAGCGCATCAGGGATTCCATGCGACGGAGGGTGGATGCATGTATCCTCGCTAACGGAGGACATTTTGAACATTTCCTGTAACAAAGTGTTTGAAGTCACGCTGGTACTTTCTGTTGTTGTGTGTTTCCATTCCATGATTAATGTGATTTGAAGAGAAGTAATAAAATGAGCTCTTACATAGAAAGTAAGCGTTTCCGGACACATGTCCACATAACATATTTTCTTTCTTTGTGTGTGAGGAATGTTTCCTGAAAGTTTGGCCGTACCTTTTTGTAACACCCTGTATATTGTCCGAGCGCTTGTGAGGGATTTCTCTTACTTCTTTCTTTCCTTTTTTTTGGATAGTTTGTTGTGTGTTTATCCAGTTTGGTTTTAATTTTTATGCATTTCCTTTCCCATTATTAACATATTAAATTTTTAAAAACTCCACTAGCTGTAAATTGTTTAAAATGAAGATACAAGATTTTTGTGTAAACGCATTATATCCTATAGAGAATAAGAAAAGGGTTAAAACAAATACCACAAGAAACAACAGCCATAAAACTAATACTAAAATCAACCACAGTATCATAAATCACAAAATGTCCAAATGGTCCAAATGGCTCTGAGCACTATGGGACTCAACTGCTGAGGTCATAAGTCCCCTAGAACTTAGAACTACTTAAACCTAACTAACCTAAGGACAACACACACATCCATGCCCGAGGCAGGATTCGAACCTGCGACCGTAGCGGTCGCGCGGTTCCAGACTGAAGCGCCAGAACCGCTCGGCCACCAGCGGTAAATCACAAAAGGAGGACATTGAGATGTGAGTTATATCCTTTTCATCTTTCTTCTAATAAGCTACTGCTTCTTATTTTACTGTCTTATAGTTTCGTTGTTCTTATGCCATTTATTTAAACTTGAACTCGATTTCATGACTATCGACATATATAGGTTCGTATATTTTTGACGTTGCGGAAAGTAAAGTGATGTTTAAGTGTAAATACACACTCGAATTTTCTTCTAAATATGATTGCCTCTTTATCTGCCGTATCAATATAAGACTGCGTTACACGTATTAAAATTACTAACGCTTTAAATAGTAATCTGCGACAAAGTTGAAGTCGCGTATTGTAAACAGCGGTTAGCTGAAATATCCGTAACTCCAAAGTTAGAATTAATTAATATATAATTTGAAGACACTACCCATTTATGTGCCTGGCCGTATTTCAAAGTTTTGTTCCCGTATCTTTAAACCCAGAGATGTTGTGAAAACGGTGAAGTTCGTATATTTTCCATACTTTAATTTTGAAGGAAATGTTCGAATTTAATATATTTTTCAATAGATTATAAATGGCGGTTCTCTTAGAAGCTGATGAACTTTGTTGAACTTGAAGGTACTGTATAATTACTTGTGTGTAATAAGGGTTACTCATTTGAAATATATTTGGAAAAACTTTCCTTCGTTTTACAAAAGTACGCTACTGTTCATCTGAAATATAGCTCTTATGACAACTTTCTGGTGTATTATGGCATTACATTGTGGCTAAATTGTAGAGGACATATAAAAGTTGAGGTCGGTTAAAGATTCAGAGCCAGAAACATTGTATGATAAGCTTATTACCTTGCAAGACACAACCGAATGGTGGCTCTGAGCACTATGGGACTCAACTGCTGAGGTCATTAGTCCCCTAGAACTTAGAACTAGTTAAACCTAACTAACCTAAGGACATCACAAACATCCATGCCCGAGGCAGGATTCGAACTTGCGACCGTAGCGATCTTGCGGTTCCAGACTGCAGCGCCTTTAACCGCACGGCCACTTCGGCCGGCGACATAACCGAAAAACCATTTTACGTACACTGGCTTTTCTGGGTGAATCTGTAGATTTCTTCCACATCACTGATGCGTAGCGCGAGCAGTATAAATAAAAATAAGAAATTTGTGTCTTCGAAGAAATGTAAGAGACGTGTGGTCTAACAAAATAGTGTGCAAGACTCCATGCATCAGAATACCTAGCTGGAAGAGACAAAGGGATGGGACGTCGTCGAACACTGCCTGGAGTATAATCATTAAAATAAATACAGCTAGATCAGACTGAAGATCTAATTAAGACATTTAATGAAACACGGAAATCCGGAAAATCCAATAAACAGGAAGGGATATTTATATTCGAACGCATCGTCAGCACTCTGTTTATTAATGCCGGGCGTTTCATCTGTCAGACATGAAGGGGTTACGCGTTTTACGGAACGATGACGACGCAGCTGGGAAACATATGAACATCAAAGGGCGAACTTGGTGCTCGGACACATACTCAGGTAATTACACCAACCGTGCACCGAAGTCTGTTTGCAATGCTGGCAGTGAGCAGACGTGCTGCCATCGCTTGCTATACCTCTCGGAAACAACTAGGTCAGTCAAATGCATAAAAATGGAAACACGTCGACCGTCCCCTGTAACTAATTGAGGGTCAGTAGTTTGTCGTAGCGCAATAGAGGTTACAAACTTCCATTTTCTTAGCCGTCATGTGGAACACGTCACTCTGTACTGTAATGAAAACAGATTCAGTTGTTAGAACTAGAAAATATGGTGAAGAGATTCCTTCAATACGGACTACCTTTCTCCTTCCGTGACTACGACCATCATGGTATACCGTATACACGGAGGTAACGTCTGGAGACTGGGAGCAATTTGCACAAAGCAGACCTTGGAACTACTGTATTCTGTGTGAGAGAAACTAAGTGTTTACATTTCGTGAAAAGAGAGCTAGTGTCGTTCGTTATGCGCTGACGGCCATTAAAATCGCAAACTGATGATGGTGGCATATTACAAGCGTCAAATTGACATGAAGTGCACTACATGCTTCGACATTCTGTTATCATTTCAGCTCCACAGCTCCAAGTATGTGGGAGTAACGCAACCAACACCTATATAAATAAAAATGTAAATTCTCTTTTGTATAAAATTGTAAATCTTAGGAAGCTCTTCACCAATTGCTTTGATATTTTAGCAGAACGTTTCATTCGAATATGGTTCTGCTTTTATATACCGACTGTAGCGCCACACCTAATGAAAATACATGTATATTGTGTACAGAATAAATTAAAACGTAATGTATATAATACACATACTTATGTACAACATGCAGCTCCAGTAGCTACACAAATACACTCGCGTATTTCTGTGCAAGATTGTGGGAGGTTTTCAAAGCAATCGGTGAGGAACATTCGGAAAACTTATGATTTTTTACAAATGAACCTTTACATATCTATAACTATATATGTAAACTTCAATTTGTTCAAAATCGTTAATTTCTGAGTGTTCTTTTCTAATTCCTTTGAAGTTTTGACGCAACCATGCACTCAAATACCCACATGCTTTTATACACCATTTTTTAATTATTTTTATAAATATGTAATGTATTAAGGCGGAATGTTATTAGCAAGCATGTCAGAAATTTCCTCGCTGATTTACTTCAGATTTTTAGACAACACTCTAACGAACATTCGTACAGACGGAAGATAAAGATTTTTAATATATATATAATAGTTAAACGTTATTATCTAACAGTAAAATTGTATTTATGGCTTGTCGCCTTATGATTTTAATACCAAACTTCCAATTGCAATAAATTAGGCTCAAAAACAGCGAGAGGGGGAAGCGGAGATGGGACTTGATGTGGGTGGAAATGGACAGAGAAAGCTGAAAGGACGAGATGGACAGAGAGACGGTAAGCAGGAGGAGTTGGAGAGAGAAGGAGAGGAAAAGATGGACATACAAAGGGGGACGGAGGTGAAGAGAAAACACAGGAGGAAAGAGAGAGACGGAAAGGATGGAGCAGAAGAAGACTGACAGATATAGGGGGAGAGGGTGGTTGAAACGAAGGATACCGAGAGAGGGGCAGGAGTAAATGCAGAAGGGGAAGGGAAGATGAACAAAGAGAGGTGTCAGAGAGAGGAGGAAGGAGGATGAGATGCACAAAGAAATGGGAAGGAGGAGATGGGCAAAGACATAGGGAAGAAGGAGATTAGGACGTGTATCTAGTTCCAATAGATATTAGAATCGTGTGATTTCTCTTTTCTTTCTCTTCCACTTAACAACACTGAACCATTGTAACACGTGGTTGGGAACAGCTAGTTCTGTTTTTAAGGAAAGATTGTGTAACAAGTCTCTTTTTTCAGAAATCACCTTTCAGTTTAGTTGTTCGTGAGGAAATCAAGTTACGCCAAGTGCAAGGACGAATTTCTACCTGATCGTGTGCGAATATGACAGCGGCAAGGTCGTGGTCTATGCTGTTTACCGTTCTACCATATTGCTCCTCGCGAACCTCCAACTGTCACGTTAATATGGCACTAATAGGTTAAGGTGGGCCATTTTATTTCACAACTTGCATATTGAAAGACTTGTTATCTAAAATTTTAAAACATGTCATACATTTAAGTTTTTATCTTGTAGTAACATAAAAAATTTCCATTATTCAAGTAAATATTGTTTTCAGCCAATAAAAGTAAAATAAATAATTATTAGTGAAATAAATTTACCTTAACTGAAGTGACTTGTAAGCAATGTTGAAAAAACAGATAATTTAAATTACTTAAAGGAAAAATGTTGTTAACTTAGAAAGAAATAAAAGGGTAGGAAAGCGTAGATAAAATTGTAGCACGCCCCCATGATTTATCGGAAGGGAAAGACTCGGAGTTGGATCGAGCACTTTTCTATCGATTTGACATTAGAAGTTGAACATAGTTTCTATACTAAGGATTAGTTATATAAATTAATTAATTTTTTTTAGTCAGACTTGTATGAATAAACTTTAAGGACAGATATTACAATACTTACTACAGTCAGTAATATATGGGATTGTCAAGAAGAAAGATATCGGAATAGCGTTATCCATTGATGCATTTATGACCAGAATTTCCTTTATTTGGAATTTTTTAAGCAGCTGTGTTTATGAAACTTCCAGGCAGATTAAAACTGTGTGCCCGACCGAGACTCGAACTCGGGACCTTTGCCTTTCGCGGGCAAGTGCTCTACCAACTGAGCTACCGAAGCACGACTCACGCCCGGTACTCACAGCTTTACTTCTGCCAGTACCTCGTCTCCTACCTTCCAAACTTTACAGAAGCTCTCCTAAAGCTGTGAGGACCGGGCGTGAGTCTTGCTTCGGTAGCTCAAATGGTAGAGCACTTGCCCGCGAAAGGCAAAGGTGCCGAGTTCGAGTCTCGGTCGGGCACACAGTTTTAATCTGCCAGGAAGTTTCATATCAGCGCACACTCCGCTGCAGAGTGAAAATCTCATTCTAGCTGTGTTTATATCTCTAATATTTCTCTACGTTTTTAAGAAAATTTGTAACTACTCTCATGAAAAAAATTTTGCATCACCTCGGTTCCGAAATCAGAATCTGTACAGAAAAATGGAATAGAGATGAACATAAATATCATTTCCGCCCTTTTTATTATTCATGAAAACCACACATTGCATGTTGTACCACCATACAGCAAGACCTTCAGAGGTGGTGGTCCAGATTGCTGTATACATCAGTACCTCAAATACCCAGTAGCACGTCCTCTTGCATTGATGCATGCCTGTATTTGTCGTGGCATACTATCCACAAGTTTATCAAGGCACCTTTAATCCAGATTGTCCCACTCTACAACGGCGATTCGGCGTAGATCACTCAAAGTGGTTGGTGGGTCACGTCGTCCATAAACAGCTCTTTACATCTATCCCAGGCTTGTTAGATAGGGTTCATGTCTGGAGAACATGCTGGCCACTCTAGTAGATCGATGTCGTTATCCTGAAGTAAGTTATTCACAAGACGTGGACGATAGGGGCTCGAATTGTTGTCGACGAAGACGAATGCCTCGCCAATATGCTGCCGATGTGGTTGCACTGTCGGTAGGAGGATGGCATTCGCGTATCGTACAGATGTTACCACGTCTTCTATCACTTCCAGCAGCGTACGTTAGCCCCACATAAAGCCACCCTAAAACGTCAGGGAAGCTCCACCTTGCTGCACTCGCTGGACAGTGTGTCTAAGGTGTTCAGCCTGATTGGGTTGCCTCAAAAGACGTCTCCGGCAATTGTCAGGTCGCAGGCATATGCGACAATCTTCGGTAAAGAGAACGTAATGCCAACGCTGAGCGGTACACTCGCCATAGTGTTTGGCCCATCTGTACTACGCTGCATGGTGTCGTGGTAGCAAAGAAGGACCTCGCCATAGATACCGGGAGTAAAGTTGCGCATCATGCAGCCTATTGCGCACAGTTTGAGCCGTAACACGACGCCTTGTGGCTGCAGGAAATGCAGTATTCAACATGTTGGCGTTGCTGTCAGGGTTCCTCAAGCCATAATCCGAAGGTAGCGGTAATCCCCTGCAGTAGTAGCCCTTGGGCGGCCTGAGCGAGGCATATCATCGGCAGTTCCCGTCTCTCTGAATCTCCTCCGTGTCCGAACAACGTCGTTTTGGTTCACTCCGGGACGCCTGGAGACTTCCCTTGGTGAGACCCCATCCTGGTACAAAGTAACAATGCGGACGCGATCGAATCTATTGACCGTCTAGGCATGGTTGAAGTACAGACAACACGAGCCGTTTACGCCCTTCCTGGTGGAATGAATGGAACTGATCGGCTGTCGGACACCCTCCATCTAATAGGCACTGCTCATGCATAGTTATTTACATCTTTGGGCGGGTTTAGTGACAACTCTGAACAGTCAAAGGGGCTGTGTCTGTGATACAATATCCACAGTCAACGTTTATCTTCAGCAGTTCTGGAAACCGAGGTGATGCCAAACTTTTTTTTGATATGTGTGTTATATGTCACCTTGTCTTAGTATATGTCTACTTCATCTTCTGTTTCTATGTCATTTTCTGTTGTTCCATTTCCCCTATCATCACTGCAGTGTCGTAGTTATGTCTGGTCTAAATGCGGGGTTACTTTGCCACTCTCTTACTTATTCTTCTAGGCAATGGGCTTGCCGCAGTGGATACGCCGGTTGCCGTTGGATCACCACACTTAAGCGCTGTCGGGCGTGGCCGGCACTTGGATGGGTTACCATCCGAGCCACCATGCGGTGTTACCATTTTTCTGGGTGCACTAAGCCTCGTGATGCCAATTGAGGAGTTACTCAGCCGAATAGTAGCGGCTCCGGTCATGGAAAACCATCATAACGACCGGGAGAGCTGTGTGTTGACCACACGTCTCTCCTATCCGCATCCTCATCAGAGGATGACACGGCGGTCACATGGTCGGATGGTCCCGATGAGCCACTTGTGGCCTGAAGACAGAGTGCTTTTACATATTCTTCTCGTAATATTCTACAAATATAGACCCATGGTCTAGGGGTAGCGTCTTTGATTCATAATCAAAACGTCTTCGGTCCTGGGTTCGATCCCTGCCACTGCCTAAATTTTGATAAATAATCAGCATTGGCGGCCGAAGATTCCGGCATAAGAAGTCAGCCTCATTCTGCCAACGCCCTTGTCATAGAGGGCGGAGGAGCGGATAGAGGTTCAGGGCACTCTCTTGTCCTAGGGGTGGGAAATTGCCCCTAAAGGGGGAAGAATCAGCAATGATCAACGACATGAGGATGCAGAAGGCAATGGAAACCACTGCATTAAAGACACGTAACGTGTATCCACAGGACATGTGGCCTGTAATTGAAGAAGTGTCATGATGATGTCTCCATTGGCAAAAGATTCCGGAATAGTCCCCGATTCGGATCTCAGGGAGGGGACTGCCAAGGGGAAGGTTACCATGAGAAAAAGATTGAAAAATCAACGGAAGGATAACGTTCTACAAGTTGGGGCGTGGAATGTCAGAAACTTGAACGTGGCAGGGAAACTAGAAAATCTGAAAAGGGAAATGCAGAGGCTCAATCTAGATATAGTAGGGGTCAGTGAAGTGAAGTGGAAAGAAGACAAGGATATCTGGTCAGATGAGTTTAGGGTAATACCAACAGCAGCAGAAAATGGTATAGCAGGTGTAGGATTCGTTATGAATAGGAAGGTAGGGCAGAGTGTGTGTTACTGTGAACAGTTCAGTGACCGGGTTGTTCTAATTAGAATCGACAGCCGACCAACACCGACAATGATACTTTAGGTATACATGCCGACGTCGCAAACTGAAGATGAACAGATAGAGAAAGTGTATGAAGATATTGAAAGGGTAATGCAGTATGTAAAGGGGGACGAAAATCTAATAATCATGGGCGACTGGAATGCAGTTGTAGGGGAAGGAGTAGAAGAAAAGGTTACAGGAGAATATGGGTTTGGGACAAGGAATGAAAGAGGAGAAAGACTAATTGAGTTCTGTAACAAGTTTCAGCAAGTAATAGCGAATACCCTGTTCAAGAATCACAAGAGGAGGAGGTATACTTGGAAAAGGCCGGGAGATACAGGCAGATTTCAATTAGATTACATCATGGTCAGACAGAGATTCCGAAATCAGATACTGGATTGTAAGGCGCACCCAGGAGCAGATATAGACTCAGATCGCAATGTAGTAGTGACGAAGAGTAGGCTGAAGTTCAAGACATTAGTCAGGTAGAATCAATACGCAAAGAAGTGGGATACGGAAGTACTAAGGAATGACGAGATACGTTTGAAGTTCTCTAACAAAATGGTTCAAATGGCTCTGAGCACTATGGGACTCAACTGCTGTGGTCATAAGTCCCCTAGAACTTAGAACTACTTAAACCTAACTAACCTAAGGACAGCACACAACACCCAGCCATCACGAGGCAGAGAAAATCCCTGACCCCGCCGGGAATCGAACCCGGGAACCCGGGCGTGGGAAGCGAGAACGCTACCGCACGACCACGAGATGCGGGCGAAGTTCTCTAACGCTATAGATACAGCAATAAGGAATAGCGTAGTAGGCAGTACAGTTGAAGAGGAATCGACATCTCTAAAAAGGGCCATCACAGAAGTTGGGAAGGAAAACATAGGTACAAAGAAGGTAGCTGCGAAGAAACAATGGGTAACAGAAGAAATACTTCAGTTTGAAACGTCCCCTAAGAAAAATTACACATGACTGTGCTTAAACTGATACACAATATTTTTAGCGCAACGCAATCTGACTTTCAGAAATCCCTACAAAAGAATGGCCCTGACTAACATTAACCTATACGTTTCACAGATCACTTACCTCACAAAAATCTTCGTTACTCGAACTACTGCAATACAGCGAGCGCCACTACTGCCAGCTAAATAAAAGATTCAAACTACGGAAGGCACTAACTACTGATAGGCATAGTTAGCAAATGAAAGATTTTAATAGAGAACAAACAATGTATTTACCTTAATAGTCATCAAAAGTCATAATATATATAGTAGTTCATGACATCCAGTCTTACAAATTTCAAAACTCCGCCATTTCTCTCGCCACATCCACCACTGCTGGCGGCTCACCTCGAACTGCGCAACGCTATGCGCTGTTAACAGACAACTGCCCAACACTACAATGGCAGACAACAATTCAAACTAGCCACAGACTGCACACAGCACAGCCAGTGATTTTCATACAGGCGCTAAGTGGCGTTACCAATAAGAAAACAGAAACAGCCTACTTACAAGTTGATTGATGAAAGGAGGAAGTACAAACATGTTCCGGGAAAATCAGGAATACATAAATACAAGTCGCTGAGGAATGAATAAACAGGAAGTGCAGGGAAGCTAAGACGAAATGGAGCAGGAAAAATGTGAAGACATCGAAAAAGATATGATTGTCGGAAGGACAGATATAGCATACAGGGAGTCAAAACAACCTTTGGTGACATTAAAAGCAACGGTGGTAACATTAAGAGTGCAACGGGAATTCCAATGTTAAATGCAGAGCCCCCATGCTCCCCACAAAAAATTTTACAAGTTGTTTTGGGCACTGGCCAATACACATTTGTTAAAAATTTTTTCACAATTACAGTAACAAAGAAATCAAATGCACACACTTATTGATACAATGTTGGTCAAATGCTAAAATTTTCTCACAGTCCATAAGACAGTCCTGATCATTCATCACAGTGAAACTGCCGTTTCTTTTCTCAAAGTCTGAGCAGTAAAAACAATGCACACGGAAGTAGTGGATTTTCATGCAGTCTTGAAGAAGTAGTGTTAGCCTTCCAACGGAAAGACAGTGCTGACTCTTGACATGCTGACAGGTAATGGGCCACAACAGAGCAAACCCACAGCAGAGTCATTCGACGTTTTGAAGAGTACTGGTAGGTAGGTCATCAGAGAGCAGACCCACTGTAGTCCTGGTAGAGATTACGGTATTGGTGGTCCACCAGAGGTGCAGACCCACTGCAGTCCTTGTAGAAATAATGGTATTGGTGGGTCATCAAAGATGCAGACCCACTGTAGTCCTTGTAGAAATAATGGTATTGGTGGGTCATCAAAGATGCAGACCAACTGTAGTCCTTGTAGACATGGCCAGCAGCCATCTGTTGTGACTGTGCAGGTGCACAGTCACCATTGAAGAGTCTTGCTGATAATATAGAAAGTCCATAACCACCACTTGTGAACTCACAAAGTTTCTGGAATTGTCCTTAGAACCAGAAATGCTGTTATCCAGTCCCTTGCTGAATTATTAACACACGTTCAAACACTATCAGTCCCTACTTCTCACATATTGTCCATATACTATGACCAACAGAAACGTGTGCAGTGAAATGTAACTTACAAGTTACTTAATCTGATGAACTGGTGTCCATTACAATTTTATAACATAAGAATACAATTACAAAGATACAGAATACATCATTAAAGAACATAACAATACAGATAACATTTGTAGTACAGGCTTTACAATAGAATCGAAATAACATATACATCAGTGTTACAGGAATTATGACATGAGTACATACATAAAAGATCAGAATAACTTTCGAAACATCAACTTCACGCATGAGCATTAAAACAGAACGGAATAAATAATGTCTAAACATCTTTACAAAGAAAATAACATAGTATTTGAAAAATTCTACAACATAAATCTTATTAGCTAAACACATAAATACAGGAAGATCACAAATATAAAAGAGTACACAAAGACATAGCGGAATAACAGAAAGGGAAAGGACAGGGTTTGTTTTCCTGCAGTATCTTGCAAACGAAGCTTTCTTTACTTCTGGGAGATCTCCCTTCGTTCTTCATTATTGCAAAAAGTGCTACCTATACCTGCTTTCTTTACTTTTTTCGTAAAACTTCTCAATGCATTTCTTCGAATTCATCACAACTCATTCTCTTATATAGTCTACCCCTCTTAAGCTAACTTAAATCTACTGAGCTCAGATGCTAAACTAAGGGACGAGGCAATGCAGCAGCACTAAACAATTAATACAAACAGCAGTGAAAAAAATGGAAATTGTCAAAGCAAGCTGCAGTAAATCTAAATTACCAAGCAATGCAACATTACAACTAATATGAGCCAATGTGCAGCAACAAGAAAAGTAAATCAGTAGTAAAACTAGCTTAACAGAGTAATAAAAAGTGAAATTTAGTAGCACTATGCCTGGCAAAGAGCAGCAGCAAATGCAATAACTTATATCTAAACATGACAAAGCTCAAGCAGAAAAAATATTACACTAAAGATAACAATGCATATAAGGGAAATGTATAATCACATCTTAATGTCTATGTAATTAAAGTGGTGCACCACAACTATTTCTACAACAGAAATTACCAAGTACTTGAAAAGAAAATTATATATGCAGTTACTGTTATTAGTCCCTTCTTACTGTTCTTTCCATTCCAAGAGCTCCTTTTTCGAAGAATGTGGATCAGAAAATAATTATTTAATAGATCTGTTGACAGAAAGTGTTCACATTAGCAAATGCATTTAATTTTATTTTATGAAACCAATGCTGCAAGACAGCTGGAAACCAGATATCAACTGAAATAAGCAACTACGCAAACCAAAGCATAAAAACATCATTTAATAGCTATGTGACATTTCGTAAGTCAGTAGCTCGCAACTCTCGTAGAAAGATACTTGTCATAACCAGGTTTGCAGATGTAAGAATATTTCCCATCAATTCATAAGCATTTCAGTAAGTAGCACAAAGTACGATATGTTTCCAAATAATGAGCGTGTCGTATTTGCGATGCTTTCTACAATGGAATGTCAATAGCGAGGATAATGGCCTCCTTTTTTCTCCACCTGTGCCTCTGAAAGGCACACACTAATGGCTTTTTTCCAGGCGAGTGTCGCGCAGCTGCCCACGTAATGCGTCATGCCCATGATGCATTACGTGAAGGTCACTTAACTTTCTTACCGAAATATTTACAACACCAGTTTGCACTACAGTGGCAGTCTCATATACAAAATTTCACGGGTCGAGAATTTGCATTGGAAATGTGTAGAAACAAGATCTTATGAATATAGCCGTGTCCAAAACATTTTCGCCGGCATTGTGATACATTCACGCATCTACACACATTTCATAACCCTTAAAGTACGATTCTTGGTTTCCAACATCCTTTTTCACAAGTCAGAGTCCCTAACCACTATTCATTACTCCTTACCTTATTACACATATACATATTCGTCGACACTTCTTAAATATTTCATCTTAACAAATACATAGCATAATCAAATTCTTCATATAACATCAGCTTATTGATCATAAACATACCTCAACAGCATAATACACATCGTCGTCGTAAAAATAACATCAAAACACCTCAGTCTAATCTAAAAAACCTCATAGCTTTCTGCAATAATGTCAAAACATAAAAAAAAATACTCTGCTCATTTCATTAGTGTCATCTACCTCAAACGTACTTTAAAATCATGCTCCCTTACCAAACACATCATTCAAAGCTCTCATAGTATCACAATGGTTCCAAAAAAATATGAACAGTTCACAAAGTACAGACAAAATACAAGTTCATAAGTGTGAAGTTACCCAACTGTGTAATTGCATAAACATGTGTCTCTGATGTAGTAAAAAAAAATCTTTATCTCTCAGTTAAATGATCAGATAGCTGTGTAATTAGTGTGTTAGAGAAATATGGTACCGATGTGTAAAGTTGTATAAGCAAATACCATATTAGCTAGGGCTGCTTGTGCTTGCCAAACACATGGTACACAAAGTAAGCGTGTACCCCCTGAGGATTAATGTAATTATACCCTCAGGTGTTACAGATTACAACAATGGAATGAAATGTATCATGGAAAACTTTCTTTGTAATTAAAAAATATTTAAAATAAAATGGTTCAAGTACAAAATTAATCACTCAAATACGTGTACTGTTGCGCTAAACGTGCGTCTTGCTGTAAGATAATCTCTGTGGAAGTGTCATAGTTATTGTCCTCCGAAAGCTAAGTTCTGCAGAAGCTAATGTACTTACCTCATGATAAACAAAAGTGAAATGCTTTGCGTATAGATATCTTAGATATTACGCTTATTGCCGTGATGAAGAAAGTACTGTGCTGTAACGTATTGTTGTGCTACAGAAAAGGCGGTCTCATTGTAGCTATACCGCCGGCCGAAGTGGCCGTGCGGTTAAAAGGCGCTGCAGTCTGGAACCGCAGGACCGCTACGGTCGCAGGTTCGAATCCTGCCTCGGGCATGGATGTTTGTGATGTCCTTAGGTTAGTTATGTTTAACTAGTTCTAAGTTCTAGGGGACTAATGACCTCAGCAGTTGAGTCCCATAGTGCTCAGAGCCATTTGAACCATTTGTAGCTATACCACAAAAGTTACTACTAAATCATGTTTTACTTTCCAGATGAATTCCGAAAAACTGTGCAGATATAAAACAGATACACCGCAAAACCAATATTGTAAATTGTCACTCAGTAGCGTCGTGATAAAATCGTGTAGCTGTCACATAAACTAACCACTGTGTCATCTGGTATCTCACAGAAAGTACTTTAAATCCAGAATGTATTTTCAGGTAAACCAAAAGGTTGCATTAAAATCTCATTAGCAGTACTGGTAAATGTTCTAAGTATGTGAGCCTTATAGTTGTTACGTAATCGTGCAACTAACAAGTAAGTATGTACACACACAATAACACTGTGTCGTCTGCTCGCAATAACAATGCATTCGTAATTTCTGTTTAAATAAGTTCTCTTGGTTCTTGACTGGATAATTAACTTCAAACATTGTTGCATGTTAACAGATTCTAAGTCTGACAAAGCATACTAGTAATGTAAAGTGAAAAGTTTTATGGCAAAGACAAAGTTAAAAAGCAGATTATCTTTCAATAAATGGTTTTACATGTGAAATGTGGTGTAAACCTTTACTCTTCCTAGTACGCAAAGTTTCAACTTCAACGCAATTATCATGTGGTATACGTCGGATTCTGTAAGGTCCATTGTAAACTATAAAGAATTTGTGACTCAAGTATTTCTTCTTATGTGACAAGGAATGAGCTTTAATGAGAACTTTCTGACCATTATATAATTTCTTTGCATTTGCTTTACCGTGAAGTTTTCTCCTTTTGTCTGCTGCAGATTTTATATTTTTAAGAGCCAAATCAATTATGTCTTTGTGTCGAAGTTTACGTGTGTTCGGGAAAGGTACAAGCGCTCTGATTCTGTTCGGTGGTTCTTCATTTTTCAGTACAAGAGTAGGTGGTAAAGCAGTGGAATCATGAGGCATTTCATTCAGCACATTTTGAAATAAGTGAAAATATCTGTCCCAATGCTGATGCCTTCTGTGACAATAACGTCTGCAAAACTTATTGATTTCTTTCATAATCCGTTCAGACGGGTTACAATATGGTGAGTACAATGAAATGATTCCGAAGCATGCGTGACCAAACAGCAGATCTGAATTGCGGTGCGTTATCTGAAATGACTTTACTAACGTGTCCAACTTCACGTAAGAAATTTTTAACAAAGGCGTTGGATAGAGACCGTCCAGTGGCTTTACGTAACGGTGTGAAAGAAACAAATTTAGATTTAAGTTCAACAGCGACTAGAACGTACGAAAATCCATTAGATGTTCTGACAAGTGGTCCCAAGAGATCAACAGCAGCAAATTCTTTTAATTTAGAAGGAATAATAGGAAACAATGGAACACGATGTGAGATAGTAGATTGTTTCGCCTTTTGACAAAGTTTACAAATAGACAAGACTCTTCGAATTCTCTTTTCCATATTGTTAAAATAACTAGTCGTTCGAAGAATATGATAACATTTTCATGGACCAAAATGTGCGTAGCTGAAATGAATGTACCAAATGAGCTTATTAACAAGATCGTCTGGAATGCAAAATTACCCATAGCTTGTCATCAACAGTGCAGCGTTTGAAGAGTATGTTGTTTATAACCAGGTAATAATGCCGAATCTGAGTGTGTGACTTTTCATGCCATTTACTTTTGATGTCTTTCCAAATCGGATCTTTATCTTGTTCATGAGCAATATCCTTTACAGATGTGCTGATGAAGTTTTCAAAGGCGACTTTCTGAATGTAAAGAATACTGAAATTTTTCTCAAGATTGCCTTCTGTGTTACTTTTCTCAAGCCCAGCCAGTGCGCGTGACAGTGCGTCCGCAACAATGTTCTCCTAGCCGGGAATGTAGACTATTGTGAAATGGAATTCTTGCAGAAACAATGCCCAACGTTTTAACCTGTCATGATTTAATTTTGAAGACATAAGAAATTGTAATGCACGATGATCACTGTATACTTTTACGTGCTTGCCAGAAAGAAAGAAACGGAATTTGTTAAATGCCCAAACGATAGCTAAAGCTTGTAATTCAGTAACGCAATATTTTTTTTCAGATTTTGTTAGCACTCGGCTAGCAAAAGCAATGGTTTTCTGAACGGTAGTGTCATTTTCTATGGCTTCTTGAAATAAATGGGCACCAAGACCGTCTTTAGAAGAATCCGTGCTAAGGCAGAAATCTTGTGACAGATCTGGATGAGCTAGTATTGGCGCGTTAAGTAGTGATTCTTTCAAAGAACTGAATTTCAACTGTGCTTGTTCGTCCCAGTTCCAAATAGTATTTTTTTCAGTGAGAGAACAAAGTTTTGGTGTAACAAGAATTTGCATATTCAGAAAACGACGGTAAAAATTTACGAGACCTAGAAAACTGCGGACATGTTGTTTTGTGGATGGAACTGGAATGACTCTGATTGCTTCTAACGTTTCAGGATCCGGCTGAATGCCTTCAGAAGAAATAATATGCCCCAAAAACCTCACCTTTGACCTACCGAATTCAGACTTTTCCAAGTTAACTGTAATTCCATATTCTGCAAAAATACGTAACAAACTGTTGAGGATGCGATTATATTGTTTCCATGAAGCTTCTGCTATTAAAATATCGTCCACATATAAGGTGAAGTGATGTTTTAGGAACTCAGGTAATATGGAATTTAGCCCGTGAATGAATGCCCCCGAAGAAATGTTGAAACCAAAAGGAAGTTTCCGAAACTGATATCAAACGCCGAAACAAAGGAAAGCTGTGTATTTTGTACATTCTGGATGAAGTTCGATCTGATAAAAGCTGGATCTGAGATCAATGGAAGACAACACTTTTACACCATTAAAATTTTGAAGAAGTTCTTCCAACGTTTGCGGCCTGTCTGTTTCAGGAATAATGATAGTATTGATTTGTCTCGAATCTAAGACAAGCCTGATCGATCCATTTGTCTTCTCAACAACATGTAATGGATTGTTGTATGAGCTTACTGCAGGCTCAATAATGCCCTCGTCAAGCATAGATTGTATTTCTGTTCTAACACTATCCCTATAATGTGCTGGAATTACGTATGGTCTAACACAAAATTTAGTATGCTCACGAACACGAAATTGGTATTGAAATCCCTGGATTGTTCCTGTTTTGTGAGTAAAAACTGTGGAATGTGCTTGTAAAATCTCAAAAAGGTCCTGCCTATCAGTGTCATTACAATTCTCAATTGTTTGAATTTTATTCTGAATTAACTCATTAGTTTCAAATACGCCGTCGATATCATCCCTGTCAGTACTTGCAGAGTGATTGTTAGTGTCTAGTTCCGTAGAAAATTTCGAACTGTTGTCTAACAGAAGGTAAAGCCGATTAATTTCCTCGTCATGGTTTGAGAGCCAATCTTCAAATTCCAAAGCTATTGACCTACCTTCTTTCTCTAAACGTATTTCAGCATAGTGAAAGTTTAAGATTACTTTGTATTCATTCAAAAAGTCTACTCCCAATATAATTTCCGTCGACAATAGTGGAACAATAAGAAAGTTCATAGAGAAGCTGTGGCTTTGACAAAAGAAATCTAAGTTGGTTTGTTGGCGTACATCTACACTTTTTCCAAAGATTGCACCTTGTAATTTAATCATACGTAACGGAAGTGTGGGACAATCGTTCGATTTATTGTATTTCCTAAAAGCTGTTTCACTAATTACTGAAATGGGACTGCCAGAGTCCAGTACTGCCATAAATTGTACGTCATTTATAGTAATGTGAATCACAGGATATTCAATGTTGTTATGTTTTACGTCGTGCTCCTGGAGTAAGATGTCCCTAATGTCTTCCATTTTTGCGTAATTACTAGCTACGGCAGCTGCGTCGTCTGTTTCAGAAGTACGTTTTGCGGCTGCCAGCGGTATGAGTCATTGCCTATTGTGTCTTTGTTGGCGCACATCGTTATTGGGATTTGGAGACCTAACGTCTACAAATTCACCTTGTCGAGAGGGCCCTGCTCTGTTTGAATCCCGCCAGTTCTGATGCAATTTAGGTCTGTCGTTACGATCATATCGGCTGTCGTCATGTCGGTGGATTCCATAGTTTCTTTCTTGTCAATTACGTGGTGGTGAATTTCTCCCTGAATCGTAACTGCGCGCTGGACCGTTGCGTCTACAGTTATTCTGTCTCCCTTTATAATTATTTTGGTTCCCAAATTGTCTGTTTCTCTGATTGTCTCTGTGATATTTGCTACCGCGGAGAGGCGATCTTTCCCTATAATTATTACAACTCTGCCAACGGTTGTCATACGGGTGGTGTCTGTTTTGGTCACGATTTACGTTGTAAGAATAGCCTTGTCGTGTATTATTTCTGTCATCGCGGAATTGCGACGGATGTGACCTGTAATTGTTGTGTTCCTGTTTTCGTGTTCCGCGATTGTCAGTGTCAATTTCCAGTTCTTGTAACAGTCCCTGAAAAGCTTCAATGTCGTCTTTGCAACGTCCTGCTAAAATAATATGTCGTAAATGTTCAGGCAATTTCATTAAGCAAATACGGATGAGTTTTGAGGGGCTGTATGGGTATGAAAGATACTGATTCTTGTGCAACATGTCTTCAAAATATTTGACAAGACTGGAAAATTCATATTGTTCAAAGTGTTTCATCATCATGATGCTATGTTTTACTCGGTCTTGTGTAGCTTGAGACCAATATGCTGAGAGGAAGGCATGGTCAAGTACTCCTTCACTGTGACAATCGTGAATGGCCGATCGCATTCTTACAGCTGGTTCATTCTCCAAGTAGCCACACATAAATTCTAACCTGTGCTCCAATGACCAGTTGGGAGGAAAACAATGAGAGAGTTGATGAAGCCATGCTTGTGGATGAATATCGTTGTCGGATTTCTTAAATGTTTTGAATTTACGTGTAGTAATAAACAGCTTATAGTCAAAATCATCACGTCGGCGAGTCGCATGTCGGTCATTGTTACGTAGTTTCGGCGGTTCCATTTCAAAATTCGGTGCACCTTGCCAATTTCTTTCATAATTTCCGAAATATCCTGCGTTATTATTTTGTGGTTGTTCCGTATTTCAATGTCTCTCTTCCCGTACTGGAGCGCGAGTGTCCTCTGAAATATGTAATTCTTGTATTACTTGTGCCAACTGATCTTGTACTTCCCGGATTTCTCTTTTGTACTGTGTATTGATTTGCTTTTGATTTTGTTTGAATTTTCTAATTTGTTCATACTCTTCAGTGTCCGTGAAGGCTACAGGTCTTGTGTCATTCAGATCATCATCTACCTTTGTAGATAAGTTAGTGAACTGATCTGAAAGTTCGGCTACTTTATCCGATAGTGAAATTATTTCCGCTGTGTGTTTTTCTGAACAAAGTTTCAGAGTGTCCATTTGTGTTGAAATCGTATCTACTGTGTCCTTTAAGTTTTCCTGAGTTTTTGCAAGTTGCGTAACCGAATCGGTAGATGCAACTGTGTCAATTTTAGCTTGCAAAGTGTCGTAATTTTCATTAACAATGGTTTGCAGTTCTTCTATGGCTGCTTCGTGATTCTGTAATGCATTTTCATGACGCGAAAAAATAGGTTGGAAATGCTCAGAAATTTGTGTTTTTACGTCATTACAGACTTTTTGACATTTCGATTCGATTTTAAGTAACTCAGCAGTTAAACCTTCACGTATTTGTTCAAGTGTGGTATCTAACTTTCGAAGATTTTCTTCCATCGTGTCTTACTTTTGAAGATTTTGTTTCATTGTGTCTAACTGTCGCTGTGTTTGTCTCTGATTTTGTTTCATTTGTTGCATTAATTGCAATAATAATGTATTTGTGCCTGGAAACTGTTCCTCTATGCTTTTCGGCAGTGAATTTGCACCGGCAACATTCACATTTTGACAAGCGGAAAATGTGTCTTGACTCATTTGAGAAAACGGAGAGAACCCAAAACCTGAGTCTACAGTATTTGCAATATTGTGTTCTGTCATTCCCGATTCCTGAGGCGAGCTGTTGCCGACCGATCGATCGATAATGCTTCCCTGTTCACTACCTCTTTCACTGTCTACAACATTATTCGACGCCCGCTCCATTTCCCTATGCACAGTTGCCAAATTACTACTTTGAATGTCTGTTAATTCATTACACAGTGGTGCTGGTAAGCTACGCTCGTCGTCACTATTATTTCTCAGTTTACTTTGGAGCCTAGTGTTACGTTTTTCACACACCATTATTGTCACAATATTTCACACGACAACACAGAAAAGTACAATTGGAAGAGCAAAATAAGAAAACACATTAACATAGCATTGAAAATAATATCTAGTTAATTGCAAGCGCAGCTGCGAAATACTTGGTGCAAATTTACATGCGTGCCAAACCTGTTTTACTGTACAACAATGAAAGACAGCAACTACGAAGGAGATGTTGTTGTTGTTGTGGTCTTCAGTCCTGAGACTGGTTTGATGCAGCTCTCCATGCTACTCTATCCTGTGCAAGCTTCTTCATCTCCCAGTACCTACTGCAACCTACATCCTTCTGAATCTGCTTAGTGTATTGATCTCTTGGTCTCCCTCTACGATTTTTACCCTCCACGCTGCCCTCCAATGCTAAATTTGTGATCCCTTGATGCCTCAAAACATGTCCTACCAACCGATCCCTTCTTCTAGTCAAGTTGTGCCACAAACTTCTCTTCTCCCCAATCCTATCCAATACCTCCTCATTAGTTACGTGATCTACCCATCTTATCTTCAGCATTCTTCTGTAGCACCACATTTCGAAAGCTTCTATTCTCTTCTTGTCCAAACTAGTTATCGTCCATGTCTCACTTCCATACATGGCTACACTCCATACAAATGCTTTCAGAAACGACTTCCTGACACCTAAATCTATACTCGATGTTAACAAATTTCTCTTCTTGAGAAACGCTTTCCTTGCCATTGCCAGTCTACATTTTATATCCTCTCTACTTCGACCATCATCGGTTATTTTACTCCCTAAATAGCAAAACTCCTTTACTACTTTAAGTGTCTCATTTCCTAATCTAATTCCCTCAGCATCACCCGACTTAATTCGACCACATTCCATTATCCTTGTTTTGCTTTTGTTGATGTTCATCTTATATCCTCCTTTCAAGACACTGTCCATTCCGTTCAACTGCTCTTCCAAGTCCTTTGCTGTCTCTGACAGAATTACAATGTCATCGGCGAACCTCAAAGTTTTTACTTCTTCTCCATGAATTTTAATACCTACTCCGAATTTTTCTTTTGTTTCCTTTACTGCTTGCTCAATATACAGATTGAATAACATCGGGGAGAGGCTACAACCCTGTCTCACTCCTTTCCCAACCACTGCTTCCCTTTCATGCCCCTCGACTCTTATAACTGCCATCTGGTTTCTGTACAAATTGTAAATAGCCTTTCGCTCCCTGTATTTTACCCCTGCCACCTTCAGAATTTGAAAGAGAGTATTCCAGTCAACATTGTCAAAAGCTTTCTCTAAGTCTACAAATGCTAGAAACGTAGGTTTGCCTTTTCTTAATCTTTCTTCCAAGATAAGTCGTAAGGTCAGTATTGCCTCACGTGTTCCAACATTTCTACGGAATCCAAACTGATCTTCCCCGAGGTCCGCTTCTACCAGTTTTTCCATTCGTCTGTAAAGAATTCGCGTTAGTATTTTGCAGCTGTGACTTATTAAACTGATAGTTCGGTAATTTTCACATCTGTCAACACCTGCTTTCTTTGGGATTGGAATTATTATATTCTTCTTGAAGTCTGAGGGTATTTCGCCTGTCTCATGCATCGTGCTCACCAGATGGTAGAGTTTTGTCATGACTGGCTCTCCCGAGGCTATCAGTAGTTCTAATGGAATGTTGTCTACTCCCGGGGCCTTGTTTCGACTCAGGTCTTTCAGTGCTCTGTCAAGCTCTTCACGCAGTATCTTATCTCCCATTTCGTCTTCATCTACATCTTCTTCCATTTCCATAATATTGTCCTCAAGTACATCGCCCTTGTATAAACCCTCTATATACTCCTTCCACCTTTCTGCCTTCCCTTCTTTGCTTAGAACTGGGTTGCCATCTGAGCTCTTGATATTCATACAAGTGGTTCTCTTCTCTCCAAAGGTCTCTTTAATTTTCCTGTAGGCAGTATCTATCTTACCCCTAGTGAGACAAGCCTCTACATCCTTACATTTGTCCTCTAGCCATCCCTGCTTAGCCATTTTACACTTCCTGTCGATTTCATTTTTGAGACGTTTGTATTCCTTTTTGCCTGCTTCATTTACTGCATTTTTATATTTTCTCCTTTCATCAATTAAATTCAATATTTCTTCTGTTACCCAAGGATTTCTATTAGCCCTCGTCTTTTTACCTACTTGATCATCTGCTGCCTTCACCACTTCATCCCTCAGAGCTACCCATTCTTCTTCTACTGTATTTCTTTCCCCCATTCCTGTCAATTGTTCCCTTATGCTCTCCCTGAAACTCTCTACAACCTCTGGTTCTTTCAGTTTATCCAGGTCCCATCTCCTTAAATTCCCACCTTTTTGCAGTTTCTTCAGTTTCAATCTGCAGTTCATAACCAATAGATTGTGGTCAGAATCCACATCTGCCCCAGGAAATGTCTTACAATTTAAAACCTGGTTCCTAAATCTCTGTCTTACCATTATATAATCTATCTGAAACCTGTCAGTATCTCCAGGCTTCTTCCATGTATACAGCCTCCTTTCATGATTCTTGAACCAAGTGTTAGCTATGATTAAGCTATGCTCTGTGCAAAATTCTACAAGGCGGCTTCCTCTTTCATTCCTTCCCCCCAATCCATATTCACCTACTATGTTTCCTTCTCTCCCTTTTCCTACTGATGAATTCCAGTCACCCATGACTATTAAATTTTCGTCTCCCTTCACTACCTGAATAATTTCTTTTATCTCGTCATACATTTCATCAATTTCTTCATCATCTGCAGAGCTAGTTGGCATATAAACTTGTACTACTGTAGTAGGCATGGGCTTTGTGTCTATCTTGGCCACAATAATGCGTTCACTATGCTGTTTGTAGTAGCTAACCCGCACTCCTATTTTTTTATTCATTATTAAACCTACTCCTGCATTACCCCTATTTGATTTTGTATTTATAAGCCTGTAATCACCTGACCGAAAGTCTTGTTCCTCCTGCCACCGAACTTCACTAATTCCCACTATATCTAACTTTAACCTATCCATTTCCCTTTTCAAATTTTCTAACCTACCTGCCCGATTAAGTGATCTGACATTCCACGCTCCGATCCGTATAACGCCAGTTTTCTTTCTCCTGATAACGACGTCCTCTTGAGTAGTCCCCGCCCGGAGATCCGAATGGGGGACTATTTTACCTCCGGAATATTTTACCCAAGAGGACGCCATCATCATTTAATCATACAGTAGAGCTGCATGTCCTCGGGAAAAATTACGGCTGTAGTTTCCCCTTGCTTTCAGCCGTTCGCAGTACCAGCAAAAAAATGCTTCAAATGGCTCTGAGCACTATGGGACTCAACATCTTAGGTCATAAGTCCCCTAGAACTTAGAAATACTTAAACCTAACTAACCTAAGGACATCACACACACCCATGCCCGAGGCAGGATTCGAACCTGCGACCGTAGCAGTCCCGCGGTTCCGGACTGCAGCGCCAGAACCGCACGGCCACCGCGGCCGGCAGTACCAGCACAGCAAGGCCGTTTTGGTTAATGTTACAAGGCCAGATCAGTCAATCATCCAGACTGTTGCCCCTGCAACTACTGAAAAGGCTGCTGCCCCTCTTCAGGAACCACATGTTTGTCTGGCCTCTCAACAGATACCCCTCCGTTGTGGTTGCACCTACGGTACGGCCATCTGTATCGCTGAGGCACGCAAGCCTCCCCACCAACGGCAAGGTCCATGGTTCATGGGGGGGACGAAGGAGATACTCTCTACAATTACGTGCTAGCAATAAACAAAAGCTACACTAATTACACAAACTACAAGACAAAATCAGACGATTTCAGTGAGGTATCCTGGCAGGATGGCCATATGAAACGTCCCATAAGAAAAATTATACATGACTGTGCTTAAACTGATAATATTTTTAGCGCAACGCAATCTGACTTTCAGAAATCCCTACAAAAGAATGGCCCTTACTAACATTAACCTATACGTTTCACAGATCACTTACCTCACAAACCTCATTACCTCATTACTCGAACTACTGCAATACAGCGAGCGCCACTACTGCCAGCTAAATAAAAGATTCAAACTACGGAAGGCACTAACTACTGATAGGCATAGTTAGCAAATGAAAGATTTTAATAGAGAACAAACAATGTATTTACCTTAATAGTCATCAAAAGTCATAATATATATAGTAGTTCATGACATCCAGTCTTACAAATTTCAAAACTCCGCCATTTCTCTCCCCACATCCACCACTGCTGGCGGCTCACATCCAACTGCGCAACGCTATGCGCTGTTAACAGACAACTGCCCAACACTACAATGGCAGACAACAATGCAAACTAGCCACAGACTGCACACAGCACAGCCAGTGATTTTCATACAGAGCGCTACGTGGCGTTACCAATAAGAAAATAGAAACAGCCTACTTAAAAGTTGATTGATGAAAGGAGGAAGTACAAACATGTTCCGGGAAAATCAGGAATACATAAATACATGTCGCTGAGGAATGAATAAACAGGAAGTGCAGGGAAGCTAAGACGAAATGGCTGCAGGAAAAATGTGAAGACATCGAAAAAGATATGATTGTCGGAAGAACAGATATAGCATACAGGGAGTCAAAACAACCTTTGGTGACATTAAAAGCAACGGTGGTAACATTAAGAGTGCAACGGGAATTCCACTGTTAAATGCAGAGGAGAGAGCAGATAGGTGGAAAGAATACATTGAAAGCCTCTATGTGAGTGAAGATTTGGCGGATGTGATAGAAGAAGAAACAGGAGTCGATTTAGAAGAGATAGGTGATCCAGTATTAGAATCGGAATTTAAAAGAGCTTAGGAGGACTTACGGTCAAATAAGGCAGAGGGGATAGATAACATTCCATCAGAATTTCTAAAATCATTGGGGGAAGTGGCAACAAAATGACTATTCTCGTTGGTGTGTAGAATATATGAGTCTGGCGACATACCATGGTACCATGGTACTAGAGGTAGCTGTAGAGGGCAAAAAACTGTAGAGGAAGACAGAGATTGGAATACGTCAAGCAAATAATTGAGGACGTAGGGCCGGCCGAAGTGGCCGTGCGGTTAAAGGCGCTGCAGTCTGGAACCGCAAGACCGCTACGGTCGCAGGTTCGAATCCTGCCTCGGGCATGGATGTTTGTGATGTCCTTAGGTTAGTTAGGTTTAACTAGTTCTAAGTTCTAGGGGACTAATGACCTCAGCAGTTGAGTCCCATAGTGCTCAGAGCCATTTGAACCATTTGAGGACGTAGGTTGCAAGTGCTACTCTGAGATGAAGAGTTTGGCACAGGAAAGGAATTCGTGGCGGGCCGCATGAAACCAGTCAGTAGACTGATGACCAAAAGAGATATTCTAGAAATAGTGTGCACTGTCACGCCTAGGTACGCCGAATGGTGTGAAATCTAGAAAGAGTTGCATATGTAGTCAGGTGTCATTCTTTATCATCTAGCCTGTATGCTCGATGGGATGTAGTATTGTATTTTCGAAGGAGCCAGTTTCCTCACATGCAAATTCTCGCCTCAGATAGATGGTGATCAGATATAATTGTCAATGATAATTAATTGAAACCATCAGCCGCCGACAGGTGTTGTTGATATACCTCGATGGGGACAACTGAATATCTGTGCCCCGACCGGGACTCGAACGCGGGATCTCCTGCTTACATGGCAGAATCTCTATGCATCTGAGCCACCGAGGACACAGATGAACAGCGCGACTGCAGGGACTTATCCCTTGCACGCGTCCTGTGAGACGCACTTTCCCAACTGTCCACAATCTACATACGTAATGTACCTAATTGATATGGTATCTGTTCCTTATAGAACAATTACTATCTTAATATGTATAGTTAAAGGCTACCGAGCCATTGACCTTCGTCTTTGCGAATGCGCGGGGGTTGCCCGAACTCTTACGGGATTCGTCACCTTAGTGTCCGCGAGTAATGAGTGGATGGGCAAATATCTATTAGGTACATTACATATGTAGTTTGTGGAATGTGGGTCTCACGGGAAGCGTGCAACGGATAAGTCCTTGCAGTCACGCTATTCATCTGTGTCCTCAGTGGTTCAGATGGACAGCCGGCACGGTAACTCAGCGTGTTCGGTCAGAGGGTTAGCAGCCCTCTGTAATAAAAACAACTGAGTTAATGGATCAAAGACGAACTGAGACGGGTGTCTTGAGACGTCCGCCACGAGCAGCTACAACGAACATATACGAACAAAATGAGATTAAATAAAAAAAAGTGGATAGAGCGACTGCCATGCAAGCAGGAGATCTCGGGCTCGAGTCACGGTCCGGGAAAACATGTTTAGCTGTCCCCATAGAAGTATATCAACAACACCTGTCGGCAGCTGAGGGTTTCAATTGAGTATCATTTATTCTAGAGAAGCTGCACGGTCATCAGTGGTATCTGTTCTTTCGATAACAGTTACTATCTTCATATACGAGGGGCGTTCAGAAAGTAAGCTCCGATCGGTCGCGAAATGGAAACGACTATGAAAATCCGATAAAGCTTTGCACAGATGTGTTGGGTAGTGTCTCTAGTATAACCCCAGTTAGCATCACGTCGCTCTTCTCATTTCTGAGTTCACAGTGAGTGCGTAAAGATGTCTAGAAAATAGTGTCTGCCGCCAAGTACGAGGGCCTGGTGAGAAATTTCGCCTGAAGCTATGCAGCTAACATTACATAACTGTCGTGCTGTTTCTTCTTCAAGACAATTCTCAGCCGCATTCTGCAGGGGCAATGAAGATGCTCCTGCATCGTTTTCAAATGGAAATGTGAGATTACCCACAATACAGTCCGCAATTGTCTCCCCCTGAGTTTCATCTCTGGTCACATGAACCGCTGTCTTTGAAGACAAAATTTTGACACAGACAACGAGGTGTAGGCCAGCGTGGAGAATTGGCGGAAAGCACTGGCGGCTGCCTTCTATGATGAGGCTATTGAAAAGTTGGTACAACGCTATGACAAAAGTCTAAGTCAGAACGGCGACTACGTAGAGAAGTAGCTGAAAGGCGTAGCTAATTGTTACAAGTAAAACATTTCTGATGTTCACTGTGGTTTCAATTTGGCAATCAATCGGAGCTTACTTTCTGAACAGGCCTCGTATATAGATTTAAGTGTGTTGCATATGAAACACGCCCAATTAGGAAAGTTATTATTTCACAGCCAGAGGTAGCGCGCTTTATTGCTAATTTTTCCCTTGTCTTTAGGAAGAATTAATAGAAACTTGGGAAGTTTCTGAATGTGTTTCACTCTGTTAACCATATATTCACCCGCCATTGTCTTAAACTATGTCTTCTCGTGTGGTTGATCTTATTTTGTTTCGGAAGTCGTCATTATCCAGTAAGTTGCAACACGGAACATTATGGTGATATAAGTTGGTAACTATCAAGTTTACGCAAAGTGATTCCAAAGAAGTTGTGCTAGCCGGCCGCTGTGGCCGATCGGCTCTAGGCGCTTCAGTCTAGAACCACGCTACCGCTACGGTCGCAGGTTCGAATCCTGCCATGGGTAAGGATGTGTGTGATGTCCTTAGGTTAGTTAGGTTTAAATAGTTCTAAGTTCTAGCGGACTGAGGACCTCAGATGTTAAGTCCCATAGCGCTCAGAACCATTTGAACCATTTTTGAAGTTGTGCTAAAGGCGCCTGATAACCACAGGGACACAATACCCTGCTTGCGCCTCACAGCACACCTGACGGTGTTTATGGGCGTTATGCTTGCCGCTACTAATACAATGCATCCAAATATTGCTCAATGGAATATTCTCATGTGTGTTAGTGCAAGTATATGGTTTACAGTGTCTATTCCTGCCAGTAGCGGCCTTTTCTGCTGTCGTTTGTATGTGGACTGTGAACTTGAGTGCTTAGTTAATCGTAGTTCCCTGTTATGTTGTGGTGTTCTAGAACTATCATTCTGTTTCCATGTTTCATCGATCGGTTTCATGTGAGTCTTCCTTAAAGTAGGACGTCAAGCGGTATTTTTTTCTTTTGTGTAACATTTTTCAAATAAATTAGTGTTGTATTATTCCTGCTCATGGACTCCTTTGTAATAACTCCAAATGTTATTCCAGGTAATATATTTGCAAAGTTATGGTAACTGCGCTGAGTGGACAGGACACTACTATTCCTTTGCACTATATCATAAAATGAAAATCTACTCAAAAATTAACGTACGTACACCGTTTATATAATACTATTCTTTGTTCTGCGAAGTTTCAATACTTCATGCTATGTACGCGGACCTAACCGAATCACGCGCGCCCTGCCGTCGCTCAGTCCGGCAGCACATGCGCGGTGGTCGGCCTTAGCTTCACGTCGCGGCCGCCGGAGGTTCATGGCGTTATATCCGGCTGACCTGACGCCACGGCCACTCGCTCTTGCTCGCTAGCTGTGGTAATATCGAAGTGTTATTGTATAGAGCTTATATGACAACCTTGGGCTTAGAACTTAGTTACGATTGGGATTGTACTGCGGATTTGTGAATTGTATTGTGAACTTAATTAGGTAGCTACTTGCTATGATAGCAGTAGACGGTGCCTGCTTCAGTCTGGAGAATAAAGATAAGTAATCTTCCTGATCGCTGACGCCTTACTTTGAGACTAATCTTTTCCCGGCCATCCGATCTTGCGTCACTCCCCGATCACGTCCTGCTACCAATTCCAACTTATGTTTGCCACTCCAGGCAGACATAAAAATTTATTTATGAGAAAGTGACCTCATATCGATTCCTTCTTCCATTTGAGTCAGCGGTTCGTTACAGATACAGTATATGATGAAAAGTATCCAGACACCAGGCTGAAAATGACGCACAAGTTCGTGGCGCCCCCGTCGGTAATGCTGGAATTCAGTATGATGTTGGCCCACCCTTAGCCTTGATGACAGCTTCCACTCTCGTAGGCATACGTTCAATAACATGCTGGAAGATTTCTTGGAGAATGGTAGCCCTTTCTTCACGCAGTGATGCACCGAGGAGAGGTATCGATGTCGGTCGGAGAGCCTTGGCACGAATTCAGCATTCAAAACGTCCCAAAGGTGTTCAGTAGGACTCTGTGCAGGCCAGGATGTTACTGTTTTCTAATCACTCCGCCACAGGCCATGCGTTATGGATATGTGCTCGATGGTGTTGAAACATGCAATCGCCATCCCGGAATTGCTCTTCAACAGTGGGAAGCAAAAAGATCATTAGAACATCAGTGTAGGCCTGTGCTGTGATAGTGCCATGCAAAAACACAAGGGTTGCAAGTCCCCTCCATGAAAACTCGGCCACACCTTAACACCACCTCCTCCGAATTTTACTATCGGCACTACACACGCTGGCATATGACGTTCACCGGATATTCGCCATACCCACACCCTGCCATCGGATCACCACATTGTGTACCGCGATTCGGCACTCCACACAACGTTTTCCCATTGTTCAATCGCCCAATGCTTACGCTCCTTACACCAAGTGAGGCGTCGTTTGGCATTTACCGGTGTGATGTGTGGCTTATATGCAGTCGCTCGACCACGGAATCCAAGTTTTCTCACCTCCCGCCTAACTGTCATAGTACTTGCAGTGGATCCTGATGCAGTTTGGAATTCCTGTGTGATGGTCTGGATAGATGTCTGCCTACTACACATTCCGATCCTCTTCAACTTTCGGAGGTCTCTGTCTGTCAACAGACGAGGTCGGCCAGTACGCTTTTGTGCGGTACGTGTCACTTCACGTTTTCACTTCATTATCACTTCGAAAACAGTGGATCTAGGGATGTTTAGGAGTATGGAAATCTCACGTACAGACGTATGACACAAGTGACACTCATTCACCTGACCGTGTTCGAATTGCGTGAGTTCCACGGAGCGCCCTATTCCGCTCTCTCGCGATGCCTGAAGGCTACTAAGGCCGCTGACATGTAGTATCTGGCAGTAGGTGGCAGCACAAAGAACCTAATATGAAAAACGTATGTTTTCAGGGGTGTCCGGATACTTTAGATCACATAGTGTACAAGTATTTCCTTGTAACGTTTTGCCATTCATAACTAAACCATCATATTTTAAAGTTTGTTTTATTTTTTAAAATGAGCAAGAACCCAGTTTTCCCATTGTAATGATTATTCAAGTAATTTCTGGTTGTTTAAATTAAATCGGAAGAGACTTGCTTGGGGACGCAACCATTCAGCACCAAGAGCCCTCTGTTGTTTGTCGTTTCATTTATTAATTTATTCACTTACTCATTTAGTAATTTATTTCTTTTTGAAGTCGGCCTGCATCTTTATTCGAAAAATCGATTAACATTTTATGTAATTGGTTTCCTATCTATGAACATTAGCTATATTCATGGTTATTTATAAGGAATTTTCACCAACCGCATAGTCAAGCAACTCTGACCAATTAGGTCTCAATGTAATTTTTATTCGAGCTAGTAAAGACAATGAGCTTGATCTCATTCGAACAGAAAAATAATCAGTATTGATGACGAAGTCTTCTCGAGTTATCGGCAGAGTCAAGCCGTCGTTCAGCGGCAACGTTTCAACAAGTTTCCTATTTGTCATCTTCTGACGAAGTATCCTGTTCGTGTCCTGTCCGATTCTTTATAGCCGCTGGACCGCAGGCTCCCCAGCCTCGTCTGCGACGGCACCGCAGATCGCGCGCCTCCGGAGGGGTGTCGCGGAATTTGATGGGGGGAGCCGAACTCTACGGTGATTGGGACTCTTAACAATTTCAATAGAAAATGAGAATAATTGTACCTTACACTTTATTACTGCCTTTGAATTGGATCCTTTTGTTTGTCACTATACGATACATATCAACAGAAAATTTAATTAGCTTGCACGAAAGGAACCCCTTAATGCGGCAAATGTCAGTTTATTCTGTGTACACAAGTTGATCCTGTACTGTGTCAAGGGCAGTCGACTTTAAATGATAAAGAAGGAGAAAAAGTTATGTAAAAGTGAATTAATTAAAAAATAATCGCCATAACTGTTAATATATTTTTCCCACTACGAAACAAGACGCTCAGTGCCTTCAGTGAAAATATCCAGATTACGCAAAGGGATTCCAAAGAAGTTGTGCTAAAGGCGCCTGATAACCGTATGGACACAATCTTCTGCTAGCGCCTCACAGTTACGTTTGTCGCCTGGCTGTGTTTATGGGCGTTATACCGGGTGATCCAAAAGTCAGTATAAATTTCAAAACTTAATAAACCACGGAATAATGTAGATAGAGAGGTAAAAATTGACACACATGTTTGGAATTATTAAAACAAAAAGAAGGTCACACAATGTCCGACAGATGGCGCTGGACAACAAAACTGCTGCCGTGACGGGTGAGAGGTACGCCGATATGTTACAGAATCACATCATCCCCAGCCTGGCTGATAAACACCTGCTGGAACGTACGATGTTTATGCAGGATGGCGCTCCACCCCATATTGTTAGACGCGTGAAAGATGTCTTGCGCGGGTCGTTTGGTTATGATCGTGTGCTCAGCCGCCACTTTCGTCATGCTTGGCCTGCCATGTCCCCAGACATCAGTCCGTGCGATCATTGGCTTCCGGCTTACCTGAAGCCACAAGTGTATCGTGACCGACCGACATCTCTAGGGATTCTGAAAGACAACATCCGACGCCAATGCCTCACCATAACTCTGCACATGCTTAACAGTGCTGTTCACAACATTATTCCTCGACTACAGCTATTGTTGAGGAATGATGATGGACATATTGAGCATTTCCAGTAAAGAATATCGTCTTTGCTTTCTCTTACTTTGTTATGCTAATTATTGCTATTCTGATCGTATGAAGCGCCATCTGTCGGACATTTTTAGAACTTTTGCATTTTTTGGGTTCTAATAAAACTCCATGTCACTCCAAGCATGTGTGTCAATTTGTACTTCTCTATCTCCATTATTCAGTGATTTATTCAGTTTTCAAATTTATACTGACTTTTTGATCACCCAGTATTTGCCGCTAGTTGCTTACGAATCCCTGATTGGATCACGACTGTACCTGTTCGTCCAAAGCAACTTGATATCGACGAATGTCTTTCTTCGTGGCTCCAAAGGTATGGAAATCGCATGAGAAGAGATCGATACTGTACTTAGGATGCGTAATGGCTTCCCAGCGAAACTTCTGTTGTCAGAATACGCTTGCAGGATGTGGGCCAGCAACGCCAATGAACGCTATCGCAAGCTTTAGGGGTGCAGCGCAACCGCAATTATTGCTCTGGTAGACAAGAGGGAACAACTAGTGACCGAAGCAGTAAAGTGTGGTCACTCATAAATTTACGAGATGGAAAAGTGAGAAATACACGGAGAATAATGAGAAGCTGGACTCTGAGTTAAAAGCTGCTGTACAACAGTCTACTGCTAGAGCATCGGCGGTACGATATGCTTCAGGAGTGTTAATGGTACCTGATTTTTGTCAGAGGAGGAGGAGGAGATTAGTGTTTAACGTCCCGTCGACAACGAGGTCATTAGAGACGGAGACTTCGAAAACAGTGGATCTAGGGATGTTTAGGAGTGTGGAAATCTCACGTACAGACGTATGACACAAGTGACACTCATTCACCTGACCGTGTTCGAATTGCGTGAGTTCCACGGAGCGCTCTATTCCGCTCTCTCGCGATTCCTGAAGGCTACTAAGGCCGCTGACATGTAGTATCTGGCAGTATGTGGCAGCACAAAGAACCTAATATGAAAAACGTATGTATTCAGGGGTGTCCGGATACTTTAGATCACATAGTGTACAAGTATTTCCTTGTAACGTTTTGCCATTCATAACTAAACCATCATATTTTAAAGTTTGTTTTATTTTTCAAAATGAGCAAGAACCCAGTTTTCCCATTGTAATGATTATTCAAGTAATTTCTGGTTGCTTAAATTAAATCGGAAGAGACTTGCATGGGGACGCAACCATTCAGCACCAAGAGCCCTCTGTTGTTTCATTTATTAATTTTTTCACTTACTCATATAATAATTTATTTCTTTTTGAAGTCGCCCTGCATCTTTATTCAAAAAATTTATTAACATTTTATGTAATTGGTTTCCTATCTATGAACATTAGCTATATTCATGGTTATTTATAAGGAATTTTCACCAACCGCATAGTCAAGCAACTCTGACCAATTAGGTCTCAATGTAATTTTTATTCGAGCTAGTAAAGACAATGAGCTTGATCTCATTCGAACAGAAAAATAATCAGTATTGATGACGAAGTCTTCTCGAGTTATCGGCAGAGTCAAACCGTCGTTCAGCGGCAACATTTCAACAAGTTTCCTATTTGTCATCTTCAGACGAAATGTCGTGTTCGTGTCCTGTCCGATTCTTTATAGCCGCTGGACCGCAGGCTCCCCAAACTCGTCTGCGACGGCACCGCAGATCGCGCGCCTCCGGAGGGTTGTCGCGTAATTTGATGGGGGGAGCCGAACTCTACGGTGATTGGGACTCTTAACAATTTCAATAGAAAATGAGAATAATTGTACCTTACACTTTATTACTGCCTTTGAATTGGATCCTTTTGTTTGCAAATATACGATGCATATCAACAGAAAATTTAATTAGCTTGCACGAAAGGAACCCCTTAATGCGGCAAATGTCAGTTTATTCTGTGTACACAAGTTGATCCTGTACTGTGTCAAGGGCAGTCGACTTTAAATGATAAAGAAGGAGAAAAAGTTATGTAAAAGTGAATTAATTAAAAAATAATCGCCATAACTGTTAATATATTTTTCCCACTACGAAACAAGACGCTCAGTGCCTTCAGTGAAAATATCCAGATTACGCAAAGGTATTCCAAAGAAGTTGTGCTAAAGGCGCCTGATAACCGTATGGACACAATCTTCTGCTAGCGCCTCACAGTTACGTTTGTCGCCTGGCTGTGTTTATGGGCGTTATACCGGGTGATCCAAAAGTCAGTATAAATTTCAAAACTTAATAAACCACGGAATAATGTAGATAGAGAGGTAAAAATTGACACACATCTTTGGAATTATTAAAACAAAAAGAAGGTCACACAATGTCCGACAGATGGCGCTGGACAACAAAACTGCTGCCGTGACGGGTGAGAGGTACGCCGATATGTTACAGAATCACGTCATCCCCAGCCTGGCTGATAAACACCTGCTGGAACGTACGATGTTTATGCAGGATGGCGCTCTACCCCATATTGTTAGACGCGTGAAAGATCTCTCGGGCGGGTCGTTTGGTTATGATCGTGTGCTCAGCCGCCACTTTCGTCATGCTTGGCCTGCCATGTCCCCAGACATCAGTCCGTGCGATCATTGGCTTCCGGCTTACCTGAAGCCACAAGTGTATCGTGACCGACCGACATCTCTAGGGACACTGAAAGACAACATCCGACGCCAATGCCTCACCATAACTCTGGACATGCTTAACAGTGCTGTTCACAACATTATTCCTCGACTACAGCTATTGTTGAGGAATGATGATGGACATATTGAGCATTTCCAGTAAAGAATATCGTCTTTGCTTTCTCTTACTTTGTTATGCTAATTATTGCTATTCTGATCGTATGAAGCGCCATCTGTCGGACATTTTTAGGACTTTTGTATTTTTTGGGTTCTAATAAAACTCCATGTCACTCCAAGCATGTGTGTCAATTTGTACTTCTCTATCTCCATTATTCAGTGATTTATTCAGGTTTCAAATTTATACTGACTTTTTGATCACCCAGTATTTGCCGCTAGTTGCTTACGAATCTCTGATTGGATCACGACTGTACCTGTTCGTCCAAAGCAACTTGATATCGACGAATGTCTTTCTTCGTGGCTCCAAAGGTATGGAAATCGCATGAGAAGAGATCGATACTGTACTTAGGATGTGTAATGGCTTCCCAGCGAAACTTCTGTTGTCAGAAAACGCTTGCAGGATGTGAGCCAGCAACGCCAATGAACGCTATCGCAAGCTTTAGGGGTGCAGCGCAACCGCAATTATTGCTCTGGTAGACAAGGGGGAACAACTAGTGACCGAAGCAGTGAAGTGTGGTCACTCATAAATTTACGAGATGGAAATGTGAGAAAGACACGGAGAATAATGAAAAGCTGGACTCTGAGTTAAAAGCTGCTGTACAACAGTCTACTGCTACAGCAATGGCGGTACGATATGCTTCAGGAGTGTTAATTGTACCTGATTTTTGTCAGAATAAACCTTACCAAGTAGAACTTCCGTGAGTTCCCATAACATTGTAGCTGTAAAAATTAATGATATGAGGTATGAGTTGTCCACCGTGAAGGAAATACTGCGTGTGACACAGCCTTTTGGTACTATGACAGGTGATTCTTATAATGTTAAGAGTCATTTCGATAGGCTACATGGAGATGAAGCAATTTCTGATAGTGTATCAACTAACTGTGTGTCATATGGCATTAGGCAACTCCCTCTTTGTTATCTGTTCTATTACAGGAAAGTTTCCTATAGCAGAGGCAATTCCAAAGTCATTACGCCTGCTGAAAAGTGAAAATACCAAAACGTTTCTATAAATTCATTTAAAGGACTTTTGCCAAAAACATGGAATGATTTACAAGAAGCACAGTTCGCTGCATAATTTATTTAGGTTGAAGCAGCTCTTCGCGCAAGAGAAATTGCCAAGTGCTGAACAATTTCAGGTGTTCTTGTCCAAGCATTGTTTTTCCGTGTACAAGAAAGTCCCAGGCAAGAAGTTCTTAATCCAGAAAACTTCCGCAGACAAAAAGGTAAACTTCGAAAAATATTTGAATCATACAAGGTACTGAGATGAAGTCATCTCACAGCGAGATGTGTTGCATATTCTTAAAGCTAAACTGCCACTAAATACCAAGGAAAAATTACGACATATTCCTTGAAACGAGCCTACGGCATTTTATGTCTATTTTAGACTCAATTGACTTCATACATGAAGATCCTAAAGTAAATAATGTAGATGGTACCCTAGTTCCACTCTAGTGGGCAGCCATTTTAACAATAAAGAGAATGAACGTAAGTAATCACATACTTCAAGAATATTCTTCTTGTTTATATGTATAAGGAGTGTTCAATAAATGAAGTAACACTTCTTTTCTGGCCCGATTAGGTTGAAAACAATAAGGAATTTATTGGGGGACATTGTAAAATTATACTTTCACAACGTTTCGATATGTAGCGGTCCTATTCATAGCCTTCAAAATGGCGCCTGTAACAAGGGTAGATTTCAAGCAGAGTGCTGTCATTGACTTAGTTTTGGTGGAAAAGCCGAGTCTATCAGATATTCACAGGCACTGGCAGAACGTCTACGGATACCAGGCAGTGAATAAAAGCACAGTGAGTCGTTGAGCAAGGCGTCTGTCATCAACGCATCAATGTCGCTCAAATCTGTACGATCTCCCGCATGCCGGCTGGCCACACAACTGTGACCCCTGCAATGTTGGAAAGTGCGGACACTCATTCACGGCGGGCGACAGAGCACACTCAAACATTTCTCTGCACAACTGGACGTCTCTGTTGTCAGTACTGTTACACTCATCCACTAGTCGGGGTACTCTCAGAGGTGTTCATTGGCCTGTTCTTCCGTATACACTCCACAGGACGGATCTCGCACTTTCCGACTTCCATCAGTTTGGCCCAATGCACTCCGCGGGAGTACGTGGATGATAGGGAGGTTATTGACGCAGAAATACCTTTTCTCTGATGTTGACTAGTAGAGTGGTTCCATGCAGGCATACAGGCCATCGAAGGTCATCGTGCTGCACGGATAATACGTTAAAAAATAGGGTTTTGCAGGCGGAAGAGTGGGTAAAATTCCGATTCATTGAAACTCTCAATAAAACAAATCTGCTTTCAGACAAAAAAGTGTTGCTTTATCTATAGTGGACCCCTCGGTATCTATGTATGGTTAATTCGGAATGTAGTGTAATATCTATTTCGAGGTTCATATCAGTAAATGTTCACACACTAAAGAACTTATAGGGCTTTGAATTACAGGTATCTACTGTTGTAACGACACTAATGATTGTGGTTCTGGCTGCATTTTATTTCCAATTTATATGTAGCCTATTTCTCCTATTCGTATGTAGGTATAGCACACAAAGGGACTTATACCTCTGAAAACAATACCTTCAGTTAGTGTAATACGTTCGTGTAAGAGACGTGTCTGAACAGTTCAGGCCAAAACGTCACACTCCCTTAGATGTATGTCATCGTCATGGACTAAAGTTTTTGTTACTTTAAACATTTAAATACAGCGTAAATATTTTTGTTAGCACTCTCTATTTTGAAAAATATACGGTCTTTTGGGAAAACATTTTTAATTTTTGATACAGGAAACATCCAGCGTTCCAAGATTTTTATTTTGTTGATTACTGGTTGCTGGTTACTTAAACCGACAAAACAGGGGTATTCCATAAAACATGGAAACCATATACAGACTGTACATACATGTTTATCACAGTCAAGTTTTTCATTGGCCTTTTCCTTTTTTAATTATATAGTAGAAGTCTTTTGGCATTTTAAATTAGGTTCGAAGCTTGTTGGTGACGGTTTAATTGCTCTGTCAACAGTTATTTTATTTTTTTGGAAGGCGCACCAGCATCTTCATTTGAAGTCCGATTAACTTTTCACAACATGATTTTCTTTGTTTGACCGTAAACCCCATACGTGATTATTCATCACCAAGCACGCCGTTAACCAAGAATGAAAATTATGGCCTGAAAAATAACCAGTATTGCAACAGGAAACGAGTATAATCGTACCGTCCCCCTTTTTACCGTCTTCGATGTTGATTCTATTGTTTGAGACGTTATGATACACATCAACACAAAACTTTATGACCTTGTACGAGAGGAACCCCTTCAGGGTGACAATCGTCAAAAATGAAATCGTTCAAAAGGGACTTAACATCTGAGGTCATCAGTCCCCTAGAACTTAGAACTACTTAATCCTAACTAACCTAAGGACATCACACACTTCCATGCCCGTGGCAGGATTCGAACCTGCGACCGTAGAGGTCGCGCGGTTCCAGACTGAAGCGCCTACAACCGCTCGGCCACAAAGGCCGGCTGGTTTCAATCGTCAGTTTATTCTAGGTCCAATAGTTGACCATATATTGTGACTAGGTAGGTGATATTAATACGTGGCAAAAGAAGAAAAAGTTAGTTACATAGTTTATTAATTAATAGTAATCGCTAAACTGTTAATATATTTTTCCCATATGGAAATGGGGAGAGGTTGGAACTGCATTGATGACGTGTAACGGATTCCTTTGCTAGATGTTGGCCAGCAACACCACTGAACCTTATCGCATGCTTTTGGCGTACAGCACGACAGCAAGTTTTGCTACCGTGGGCAGGGTGGGAGCAAGAGGGACGGTTTAAAACCATTGGACGTAATATGAAAGAGACCCGTAGCAGCAAAATGTACTTATCGTTTTTCTGGCCAATGTTTCATGCCGTCCTATGGCGTGGTCACGCAGGGGTTTGACGTTGGCGTATGCATGAACAAAGCAGCAAAGGAGCTCTCTAAGGCCACCTAGGTTGGCAACACTCTGGATATCACCCGCCCACCTCTGTTGCGTACCTAATCACGTCTCTGGAGATCGCAAAACAGGAGGACTGAAAAAGCAGCTCACCCTTTGCTGCTTCATATCGCCTTGAAATTCCATAGATTAGTTTTGAACATCTCACCCTGTACAACAGAACATAAGTTGCGGTTGCACTGCGGTCACAAGGGGAGTCATTTTGGATGCGGTTTCTGGCTTACGATATCCTCAGAGAAGGATTGAATCGTCCAGCGGTATCAGATGTGTCAAAGGTTATTAAAAACGTCATCTCGTTGCTCTTCACATTGGAAACCATCGTCTTCGACAACGTAATAGGTGCCAGTCAACACCCACATAAAGCCCTCATCGTGTCGCAACTGAGCGGCTGTATGTGTCTCTATCTCGGATTCCCATAGCGAAATCGGGCGATTTCAACGCTAGGCGCAGTGGTTCTGCTCTCCATCACATAGGCGTCAGCAAAATGGGTCAAATGTGCCTAAGAAGTGGTTGGACATACTGTCATTGTCAAATGCTGATTTTATGTTTAGCATCTGACGATGCCGCTATGGCTCCGGAATACTTTGACATGTCTTTTATAAAACAGATCTGAAGATAGTCATTGCTAAAAGTTTTTTTTTATTTTAGTTTTGCCGTTTGCATCTTGTGGCTCCCCCCCCCCCTCGCCCCCACCACTGTTTGATTGGGTGTAACATATCATAACAGTTGTAGCGCTTTCAGAAGTTTACATAATCTAATACAATCGTAGCTAATGCATACTTTGTCTTGTCTCTTTGGACTGGCAAGCACTCTTGGGCCTGTTTGGAAGCGGTATTTGACTGTTTTAAAACTTCAGCTAAGCAAGTTTTTCAATTAAACTATGGTTATAAACCATCTAGAATGTCTTCGTCTGAGAGCGTAGTGGGGACCGCATATGCTTCCAAAAGTATCGTTCCTTTCTTGCGTTCCCCGCACTAAATGTTTGGTAGCTGCGCCGCATTTTGTGGAACTTTTTGGCAGTCGGCATCTCTATGTATTTCGACTGCGACCATGCTACTAATTGTCTTATTATTAATTCATATCTTTTAAAAATTTATTATTATTTCATTATCAGATTTTTCTGTCTTGTCTTTACGTATTTCGTGTGTCCCCTGAGATGTCAGGTTGTTTGTTTGTATGTCGGCTTGATGAAAACATGGTGGAAGAGTGTTTTACCTTAAATTGTTAGTTTTTAGTTGCGTTTTCCATTGTGGGTACATTTCGAAACTAATCGTCAGAAAGGGTGAAAGGATGGGGCGGGGGGGGGGGGGGGGGCTAGGTAGATTGGTGCATCGCTAGCGATCGCCAGGAGAGATACTTCATTCGCTCCGCCGTTCACTCCCGTACAGCCATGCCACGTTCTTTGAGTCAGGAAATGTATTTGTTTACGGGAGAACAAGTTTCCACATGAACAGTGAGACGACACGTGTAGCATCACGGCCTGACAGCAAGTAGATTATTTCTGCGGATTTCTCTTATGCATGCAGCGTAGCGTAGCACATCAGGGAGTCGCGCTCAACGATAATACTGGACGCTGAAGTGGCACAGTATCGCCATTTCACACCAGTTACAGTTCTGCGCACCGCATCACGATGAACGTATTCATGAGCCGACTGTTCGAGGAAGACCAACATTACCACAGTGTATTCGTAATCGTTAAACGGCTCCAGTATCCGATATGAGGGTAAGAGCTACCCCGCTACCGACGGTGTATTCTACTATTGCCCTCGTAAGCATCTTCATTAGATTTCTCACTGAGGCGTTTCACTCTCTACATTTAAAATATGAGATACTTTAAATGAAATGCATATGATTCTAAAAGCACTTTTTACCGTATAATACTGTTATCCAAAATTGTAGATAAAGGAAAGTAATAATAGGTGACAAAATAAGACAATTTTCGTTAGTGCAATATGACAGTGGACCGTCTGCTTCCTTTATAGTTTAACGGCCCTCGACATCGATGTAAGTATAATGTTTCTTTTAGTGAGGCCGGAGGCCTCATGCCTATGAAGCGACTGCCGATGTCATTGTTAGGTGCCAACTGGCAGATTTATTTATTTACTCGTTCGGCATCACAGAGGCATAATTTACAATATTCTTATCACTATATACTAAGAAAGAAAACAATATAATTCTACACTATATGAGATATGTTTTTGAGCCACTCTTTGGCTGAGTCACTGAGTCTATGTATGTCCATGAGTTCACCACCATAGCCATACACTTTGCACACGAGTAGATGGTCCATTGTCTGTATTTCTCCGCACTCACATACAGCGCTGTCTGCCAGGCCCCACTTGTTCATCAGGTGTTTACATCTCCCAACACTCGTTCTGACCCGGTTTAGAGCTGTCCACACTCTTCTTGGTAGGTTGAAGCCATCTATCTTCTTGTTCGGATCGTGTACTAAATTTTTTTTCTTAAATTCACTTGCCGACCATACTTCGTTCCAGGCCGAAGTGTAGACAACCTCCTAGATGGTGTACCCCGGGCAACGCTGTAACATGGCACAGCGGCGAAAAGTCTACACATCCACGGCGGCCGGACGCGACAATGCCTCCCGGCCCACACAGAGGCAAATAGAGCAGAGTCTTAACTGGCAGATAAACAAAAACAATTCCTTAGGTACACAGTATACACAAGGAACTGAATGAAATGAGCGATAAATTTATCGCTCTGAGCACTATGGGACTTAACATCAATGGTGATCAGTCCCCTAGAACTTAGAACTACTTAAACCTAACTAACCAAAGGACAGCACACAACACTCAGTCATCACGAGGCAGAGAAAATCACTGACCCCGCCGTGAATTTAACCCGGGAACCCGGGCGCGGGAAGTGAGAACGCTACCGCACGACCACGAGCGGCGGACGATAAATTGATCTCAGGGAGTTTCCGTTTAGCGATAACGGACAAATAACGAAAGTAATGTGATCGGTTGCTTCGCCACCTAATATTTCTTTACCAAACCTTTCTTTACGGTCTCTGAAAAGATACAGAATTACATACAAAATTATCTTCATCATCACGGGTTTTGACAGGTCATGCATTACGAAATGAATTCCCTGTACGTAGTTATTACAATATGATTTATTCAAGCCGAATCGAGATTATAAAGAAATATATATGCTTACGTCACAGGAGCAGGAAATAAAAAGCCTACGTGTTACTAGAAAAAGGGAGGACGATATTATATATGCTTTTTAACAAATAGGTGCTTGGAGTTCTTTTGTCTTCTACAAGCTTGGCTTGGTTGCGACACCTTTGGCCTCGAAGCCTTATTTGAGTTTCAATAACATAAGGTGCTTCACGAATAAAATAGAACACAAATTGACATAGTATTTAATTAATTACCAAGTCTCGCTGGTATACATTTACTTTATTTTTTATATCATCTAATAGGTTCATGCGTGATGCATAAGCATATATGATGACTGGCTTATACAGCGCTATGTAACACATTCAAAACATCTGGTCATGGGTTGCGAGACATTTGCCACCACTTGCCAGCCCTTAACTGTGATGACCTCTGACCCAGAGATCCGGATACGTGAAATGACGAGCCCATATCTTTCAACCAAGCCCTGACTCGATGTCCAACGTGGTTTGATATTCACAAGTGGTCGCTGCAACTGGTAGCAACTCTGTGATCTAAATCTGACATCCTGTATGCCCTAAAATCGTCTTCATGTTTAATCCTGTATTATCTATCCTATATTCTTATGTTAATAAGTCCTCTAGCAACTGCAGTTTTGATTTTTGTACTGGTTATATGGCACCATGTGTGGTGGAAACAGATTTAGGTGTACAAGATCTACTAGATCTTGTATAAAAGGAACAAAGCTCCATTTCTAAGGAACTACGTGCAACAGCGAATAAGAAATTGCTGATAATGCACTTACCGACTGAGGGATCCAGGGGCCAACGCTACTATTCTTCTGCTACCTGTCTCTTATTTTCCAAACTTCGCAATACCTCTCCTTCATTCCCTTCTGAATTGGGACTTCATTAACTAAATTTGTCGGAGGGAAGTGATTTACACTCACGTTGTGGTACTGTTTCTAGAATGAGTTGTTTACATTTCAAAAGAAGTGTGTGCTGCTCAATAGGCACTCGACGGATTACAGCTGTGTACTAAATTACGAATAAATTGTAGAGTTTTCCATTCCACATACAATTCTTCCACTGGCTGAAAAATCGAAGTACGACCCGACCTCAGAGTTTCATTTACAGCAAATATTGCGAAAGACACTATTAATATGAGTCCGAGTCAGGCAAAGAGTTTTCATCGTTCATGAAAAGCTCCTTAATAACGCACACTCAGTTCCATAGTACCATAAAAGAATTTATTCCACTGTGTTGTGTAGTGATATGATTCATCGAAATCGAACAGTTCACGGGCAGTTAGGAAGTAGCCGCCAGCAGAATTGTTCCTATGCTGTCCTGGAGTCGTGGCGTATCATATACATGGTGAGTCACCTAACGTTACCACTGGATATATTTCGTAAACCACATCAAATACTGACGAACCGATTCCACAGACCGAACGTGAGGAGAGGGGGTAGTGTAATTGTTTAATACAAACCATACAAAAATGCACGGAAGTTTGTTTTTTAACACAAACCTACGTTTTTTTAAATGGAACCCCGTTAATTTTGTTACCACATCTGAACATATAAATAAATACGTAATCAGTGTCGTTTGTTGCATTGTAAAATGCTAATTACATCCGGAGATATTGTAACCTAAAGTTGACGCTTGAGCACCACTCCTCCGCTGTTCGATCGTGTGTATCGGAGAGCACTGCAACATACATCGCGTTTCTACAGAATGATCTGCCCACTGGAAACGCGTCGACGTATGTGGTATCAGCATGATGGTGCACCTGCACATTCCGCAATTAACACAAGGCTGACCCTTGACAGGATGTTCGACGGGCGTTTCATAGGACGTGGAGGACGCATAAATTGGCCAGCCCGTTCTCCTGATCTTACACCTCTGGACTTCTTTCTGTGGGGTACGTTAAAGGAGAATGTGTACCGTGATGTGCCTACAACCCCAGAGGATATGAAATAACGTATTGTGGCAGCCTGCGGCGACATTACGCCAGATGTACTGCGGCGTGTACGACATTCATTACGCCAGAGATTGCAATTGTGTGCAGCAAATGATGGCCACCACATTGAACATCTATTGGCCTGACATGTCGGGAGACACCCTATTCCACTCCGTAATTGAAAACGGAAACCACGTGTGTACGTGTACTTCACCCCTCATGGTAATGTACATGTGCGTCAGTGAAAAAGACCAATAAAAAGGTGTTGGCATGTGGACGTAATGTGCTGTTCCAGTCTCTTCTGTACCTAAGGTCCTTCACCGTTCCCTTTGGATCCCTACGTAATTCGGTGCTGTCCGATACACACGATCGAACAGCGGAGGAGTGGTACTCAAGCGTCAACTTTAGGTTACAATATCTCCGGATGTAATTAACATTTTACAATGCAACAAACGGCACTGATTACGTATTTGTTTATATGTTCAGATGTGCTAACAAAACTAACGGGGTTCCATTTAAAAAAACGTAGGTTTGTGTTAAAAAACAAACTTCCGTGCATTTTTGTATGGTTTGTATTAAACAATTACACTAGCCCCTCTCCTCACGTTCGGTCTGTGGAATCGGTTCGTCAGTATTTGATGTGGTTTATGAAATATATCCAGTGGTAACGTTCGGTGACTCACCCTGTATAACAAAAATGATCGAGAATAATTCTGAAAATTTGTGCGCTTACAAATCATGTGCAAGTGCCGTTGCGCGCTTTCTTGAAACTGTTTGAGTAACTAGTCGACAGCATTAGCTCGTTTCAGTGCTCGAAACATCTGCATATGGTCCTTCGCGAGTCTGCGCACGAGATCTTCCGTCTTTGGCTTCGGATGGAATATGAGTTAACGTTAACAGAAAAACGGTTGTCGACTGATAATGAGTTGATCCATTGTAGCTGGCATTCTGCGCCAAAGCATTTAGTGCAACATATCTAACATTGCTAGAAACTGGTACTCTTCCCAGTAGTCGTATTCCCTCCTAAAGACATCGCGACGTTCAAGAAGAGGAAAACACTCTTAATTCAGTAGAGCGCACTCCTTCTTCAAGTACAAGACGCCTAGCTACCCGATTGAACGTTTCACAATCTGAGTTATGTAGGATTCTTCATGAGAGAGGACTGTATCCTTTTCATGTGCAGAAAGTTCACCAGTAGTTCCAACCGTTTGCACTTCTGTAACTGGCAGCTCTATCGCTTCATAATGTTCAGTGATGAGGCAATCTTTACAAGAGATGACATGAGCAACGTACAAAATATTCATGTCTGGACAGACGAAAATCCCCATGCCACGACAGTATCTCAATTTCAGCGCAGATTCAGTGTCAGTGTCTGGCGTGATGTTGTGTGTAACCAGTTACAGGGGCCGTTTATTCACTCGAAAATTTAAATGGTCAGATGTACGGTAGCTTTTTACGAGAAGACTTTGCATAGCTTCTTGAAGATGTTCCTCTGGAAGCAAGAACCCACATGTACGTCCAACATGAAGGGGCACCTGCACACTTCCACCATGTGGTAACAGCTTATCTTAATCAGCAGTTCCCACATCGGTGGACAGGTCGCGGGGGCCCTGTCAACTGGCCTCCCAGAACCCCCTAGATTTAATACCCCTAGATTACTGTATCTGGGAGTGGATTAAAGACATCATGCACGAAGTTAAGTTGGAAACATGAGAACAACTGATACAACGCATTTTCCATGCCGCAACGTCAATAAGGAATGAGCATGTGAAATTACGAAATGCTACTCGCGCGGTTCACTCCCGTGCGACTCTTTGCCTTCAGATGCTGGGAGAATATTTTGAACACTTGCTTTAAATCCACTCTGAATGCAAGAGACTGCTAGAAAATTTTTAAAATTAATTATTATGTGCATTTTTGGTAGTGAAATCCTACAGTAAAAGTTTATTTCTGCCATATTCCTGGGTTTTTCAGCTACTGTAGCTCCTTAATTGTGGATCTGATCCCCTTACTTTCTTTACTTTTTTGTTCCAAATAACCTAAGGAATTCCATCCAAAAACCGGCAGTAAACCTCGTGACGAGACCTGTTTGTGGCACACCAATATTGTAATGACACTAACATAAACTAAAATGAAACTATTATATTGTAAACGATGAATGTCTGTGATGGGTTCTATTAAGCCGATCGCTGACTTTGCACGACCGCACAGTCGACGGTACTGCTTCTCGTCTGCGATTGTAGTGCTGGAGCAAGAGAGAGCTTGGCTCACAGCAGTGAGTGTCTATCAGACTGTGAGCGAAAAAGGATACAGTAGGCAGTTTTTGTGATGTACTCTGTAAAGCCAACAAGTGTTAGATTATAATGGAGGAGTGTTCTCATACAATATTTAGTGTTACATCACACGTAAAATTGGAGTGATGGAATGACGAGTGATTTTACAATGAAATGTAAAGTGAAATGATTAAACGTAAATTTAATTATGACAAGATATTACGCAGAAACTTTACGTGTACATGTATTACTCTAAATATAAATGCTGAAACAGAAGTCTTCTGGCAGTTAAGGTAAAGAAGTTAACTTTTTATTACTCTCGTTTTGCCAGCGCGTTAGTGTAGGTGAGGTGGCTGATAACTGGTAACAGTGAGCTCTATGTTGAACAACCCCACTGCATTCGTAATCCGAGTGCTGACCTGAATCCTATAGAACACCTTTAGGACGTTTTGGAACGCCGACTTGGTGCCAGACCACACCGACCGACATCGATACCCCTCCTCGGTGCTGCACTCCGTGAAGAATGGGCTGCCATTCCCAAGAAACCTTCCAGCACCTGATTGAACGTATGCCTACGAGAGTGTAAGCTGTCGTCAAGGTTAAAGGTGTGCCAAAACCATAATGAATTCCCGCATTACCGATGGAGAGTGCCATGAACATGTAAGTCATTTTCAACCAGGTATCTGAATACTTTTGATCACATAGTGTACAATTCAAAGTATTACAGTCAGCATTGAACACCGCTGAGGCTGTAGATAGTATATTTTATTCTTCTTCATGAGAGAGCAGAATAAAACGCGATCTACCGTTGCTGCTTAGGAAGTAAGAAAATTTTATTTATTTGTTATATGCACAGGTAACAAAGTTTTCAGTTGTGAACAGGGCCACAGGTTTCAGAACCTAAGGAGCTGAATGTATTTTGCAGTAACTGTATTTCTTTACTGGCACTGGATGTTGCATTGCCCAGTCAGTTCGTATAAAAGTTTTGCGAAGAATAACACAGACGAAGCACACCGCTTGCAGTTTCAGTAGTATCGTTACAGATGTACGATTGAGAAATGCGCTCACATCAATGTGAAAGTGAGGTGGCATCCCATCCTGCTAAAAGTATTAATCTTCATTTTCAAAAGAGTCATTAATCATATGCAACATTCCTAAGTAAGTGTCACCTGTGTCATTCTTTTCAAAGAAGTACGGCTCGATTAATCCTCTAGAAGGCAGACCACACAAGACTGACACTCGAGGTAGATTGGCATGAGTTTCCTCGGTTACGTATGGATTCTCATGGGGTCCAGTGGACGCAGTTATCGTGATGAATTGCTTTGTTAAGTTTAAAGGTCACTTTACGCCTTGGAAATGTTGTTCCTCTTCACATCTGTTAATGAACCACTCACAAAATTCATTTCGCCTTTCGGGATCATCGTCGTTAAGAGCGTGGAAACATCTTGGAACGTAAGGCTTAAATTACTGAGTCCGCTAGATTCTATGAACACTGATTTAGTAGAGCCCAGTCTCACGAGAGCATTGCCTCACAGATTTCCTCAGGCCTTCTGTGTACGCCTGGATCACTGCATCAACACTTTCATTATGTGTTGAACGTCTCTTTGTTCTGCAAGTTCCCTTCTTTATATCCTGCACCGTACCTTTAACGTCAAACTTGCCTCGGCTGCTTGTCGTTGTTACCCTTGCTGGTGTTCGTGGTCCAAATTCAACTCTCCAAGATCACGTACCTCACTTACATTCTCTGTTTTCCAGTAACACTTTAACACCCATTTACATTGACCCAACAATAACGGTATGTTTGCTTACAACCATGAAACAAAATAAAACGTTGTTATGTTTTCTACCGCATTCTGATTTATTACCCACAAAAACTGTAATTCTATCCCCTTTAATTAAAGATATTTTCAGCTTCAAAGAGGGTATACATTATTTTGGGATACCCTTACTAGACGCTGTTCCATCCTCTTCTTCTCTGAATAACTACTGCAACATATATCCTTGTCAACGTGCTTACTGTATTCATCTCTTGGTCTCCCTCTCTAGTTTCTACCACCCACACCTCCTTTCAGTACTAATATTGATGATCTCTTGATGTCTTAGAAGGTGACCTGCCAAGCGATTCCTCCTCTCAGTGAAGTTATGCCTAAACATTTATCCTGGTCAACCGTGTTTCGTACCTCCTCACTGGTTACATGACCTACCCATCTGATCCTTAGCATTCTTCTGTAGCACCACATTTAAAAATGATCTATTCTCTTCTAATCTCACCTTGTACTTTCAAACAAGGATACACGCCAGACCATTACGTTCAGAAAAACCTTCCTAACACTTAAATCTATATTCAATGTTAATAAATTTCTCTGCCACAGATAAGCTTTCATTGCTACGGTCGTTCTACTTGTTATATACTCTCTACTTCGGTCATCACCAGTTATTTTACCGCCCAAATAGCAAACCCCATTTACTATTTTCAATGTCTTGTTTCCTAATCTAATTACCCGTCCATCGCCTGATGTAATTCGACTACATTCTATAGCCATTCTTATCTTATTCTTTCAAGACACAGTCCTTTTCGTTCAAGTGATCTTCCACGTCCTTTGCTTTCCCTGACAGTGTTACAATATCATCGGTGAACCTCTAAGTTTTTATTTCTTCTCCCGAAACTTTAATTAACACTACAAATTTTGTGTATCTCTGTGGAGGTGATAAAACATTCGATTACGTGTTGTTACTGTTACTTTGGAAATTTGTGCTAAGGTTTTATGAGGCCAAACTGCTGAGATCATCGGTCCCTAAGCTTACGCATTACTTAATATAACTTACGCTAAACACAACACACACCCACGCCCGAGGAAGGATTCCAACTTCCGACGGGGGCAGCCGCGCAGACCGTAACAAGGAGCCCAAGACAGCGCGGCTACGCAGCGCGGCGTTACTGCTGCCTAATGATTTTCTTTTAAATAGCCAATCCGCCATTATTTGGTTATAACCATTAGTATCTGCTGTAAACTTTAAATTATCAACCTCTGTGTTTATAGATAAAGTGCAGAGGGAGACTCAAGTCAGGCGTACAGTCACTGAACTGAAAAACCTTCTGTGCTGAAGACATGATGAACCATTGATAAATGTTTTACTGCTGTGCGGTTTCTAAAACATTCTAATAACAACCCCCAGGCTGTGGCTAGGCCATGTCTCCGCAATATCCTTTCTTCCGGCAGTGCTAGTTCTGTAGGGTTCGCAGGAGAGCTTCTGTGAAGTTTGGAAGGTGGGAGATGTGGTACTGGCGGATTTAAAGCTGTGAGGACGGGGCGTGAGTCGTGCTTGGGTAGCTCAGTTGGTAGAGCACTTGCCCGCGAAAGGCAAAGGTCTCGAGTTCGAGTCTCGGTCCGGCACACAGATTTAATCTGCCAGTAAGTTTCATGAATGGTGTTGTTCTCAAATTGCATTTGCATATCTAATTAATTGAGATGCACGTCGTGATTCATAACATCTTATGTAAAAGACAAAACGGGAAGTAAAGTATTAAATTCAGTTGTTAACCTATAAACATCCGTATTAGATAGGTGGAATATTACAAAAATTTCGTCTAAATACTGCCGATAAACAAATATTTTATCGTGTAACTGGGTGTGTTCTTTAAGGTATTTTGATTCAGAGAAATCACAAAAACACCCACAAGACACTTAGCCAAAGAGATCCGCACAGCCAAGCAGGCCGACAGATTGATCCAATTTTCCGTGGCCTATCTTTTTTGAAAGGACATGGTCGAGTTATTCATGCATATTTCTTTACAGATGCCCGTCTTTTCTAGTCAATCGATAACTTGCCAGTTCCGACAGATACTTGAATTCTTCACACCACAATAAAATCAATATCACATAAGGAGTAAATATTTAAACCTAATTGCAGCATGCAACTAGCAGAACTCCACTATTGAAAGTGGTGCAAATTAACTGAAAGGAGTATTACATAATGCCCCGAATTTCAGAGGTGAGACTTATGGATCCCACCAATTGAGAGACGGATCATAGGTCATTTTTTGGACGTTTTTTGTTGCCTCTGCATTATACACTCCTGGAAATTGAAATAAGAACACCGTGAATTCATTGTCCCAGGAAGGGGAAACTTTATTGACAGATTCCTGGGGTCAGATACATCACATGATCACACTGACAGAACCACAGGCACATAGACACAGGCAACAGAGCATGCACGATGTCGGCACGACTACAGTGTATATCCACCTTTCGCAGCAACGCAGGCTGCTATTCTCCCATGGAGACGATCGTAGAGATGCTGGATGTAGTCCTGTGGAACGGCTTGCCATGCCTTTTCCACCTGGCGCCTCAGTTGGACCAGCGTTCGTGCTGGACGTGCAGACCGCGTGAGACGACGCTTCATCCAGTCCCAAACATGCTCAATGGGGGACAGATCCGGAGATCTTGCTGGCCAGGGTAGTTGACTTACACCTTCTAGAGCACGTTGGGTGGCACGGGATACTTGCGGACGTGCATTGTCCTGTTGGAACAGCAAGTTCCCTTGCCGGTCTAGGAATGGTAGAACGATGGGTTCGATGACGGTTTGGATGTACCGTGCACTATTCAGTGTCCCCTCGACGATCACCAGTGGTGTACGGCCAGTGTAGGAGATCGCTCCCCACACCATGATGCCGGGTGTTGGCCCTGTGTGCCTCGGTCGTATGCAGTCCTGATTGTGGCGCTCACCTGCACGGCGCCAAACACGCATACGACCATCATTGGCACCAAGGCAGAAGCGACTCTCATCGCTGAAGACGACACGTCTCCATTCGTCCCTCCATTCACGCCTGTCGCGACACCACTGGAGGCGGGCTGCACGATGTTGGGGCGTGAGCGGAAGACGGCCTAACGGTGTGCGGGACCGTAGCCGAGCTTCATGGAGACGGTTGCGAATGGTCCTCGCCGATACCCCAGGAGCAACAGTGTCCCTAATTTGCTGGGAAGTGGCGGTGCGGTCCCCTACGGCACTGCGTAGGATCCTACGGTCTTGGCGTGCATCCGTGCGTCGCTGCGGTCCGGTCCCAGGTCGACGGGCACGTGCACCTTCCGCCGACCACTGGCGACAACATCGATGTACTGTGGAGACCTCACGCCCCACGTGTTGAGCAATTCGGCGGTACGTCCACCCGGCCTCCCGCATGCCCACTATACGCCCTCGCTCAAAGTCCGTCAACTGCACATACGGTTCACGTCCACGCTGTCGCGGCATGCTACCAGTGTTAAAGACTGCGCTGGAGCTCCGTATGCCACGGCAAACTGGCTGACACTGACGGCGGCGGTGCACAAATGCTGCGCAGCTAGCGCCATTCGACGGCCAACACCGCGGGTCCTGGTGTGTGCGCTGTGCCGTGCGTGTGATCATTGCTTGTACAGCCCTCTCGCAGTGTCCGGAGCAAGTATGGTGGGTCTGACGCACCGGTGTCAATGTGTTCTTTTTCCCATTTCCAGGAGTGTAGTTTTGCTTAGGAGCGTTTGGCGTGATAAACTTTACTTTAAAAAAGTAATTTAGGTAACGCTATCAGCGAAGGTTAAATAATGATCAGTTATTAGCGTCTTCATACTTTAGGGACTGGGAAGGTAATATATTGAAACAGTATCACTATCGCCTCTATTTAAGAGGATACTTGCTATCAGAGTTAAAGAACAGGTGAATCACATTTTTATCAGCACCTACGAAACCAATTTAAGGGACAGTAAGCTTTTTTTTTGCAAGTAATAATATGATGTATGTAAAAACATGTAGAACTGCGATTTCTCAAAATATGCATAACTTTAACCCCAGACAATGATCACGCAACTAGGTAACATGAATTTTCAACAAGTATTTTAAACTTTTGCTATTTTTGGGCAACGGCCTTGCCGCAGCGGATACACCGGTTCCCGTGAGATCACCGAAGTAAAGCGCTGTCGCGCGTGGCCGGCACTTGGATGGGTGACCATCCAGCCGCCATGTGCTGTTGCCATTTTTCGGGGTGCACTCAGCCTCATGATGCCAATTGAGGAGCTACTGGACCGAATGGTAGCGACTCCGGTCAAAGAAAACCATCATAACGACCGGGAGAGCGGTGTGCTGACCACACGCCCCTCCTATCCGCATCCTCATCTGAGGATGACACGGCGGTCGGATGGTCCCTATGGGCCACTTGTGGCCTACAGACGGAGTGTGCTTGCTACTTTTAAGTGTATTTTTATACTTTTTGTATAAGAAAAGTCTGTAGGTAACATCTACGAACAAATCACATTAATTACGGCACCATACTAAGAGTGACGGCCAATACTGGGCATGGCAGCCAGTGACTGTACTGTTTTAATCCCATATCCTGTTCATCTCTATAGTACAACTGATTAAGTGTAAAGTTGCAGTATGTTTTATTCCAATGTTTACTACAACATAAATTCACTTCCGACACAGCAAGGTCACAGCTCCACATAATACGAGCAGCGGCTGCTGGTTTCGCAGCCGAGTTACTACAGCGCCCCTGCTGGCGAATAAATGAGCAGCGTTGGTAATAATTTAAATCATATAAAAAATTTGCACTCATGAGAAAATTTTTCGAACTATTGAATTTTCGTATTTTCATTACTCCAGGGACCGCAAATGTACCAGTATGTATATTACGGAATGATGTAAAATTATTCATATTTTTTTGGTATTTAGTTTTATACAACCTATTGGTAGGGCCGGTATATTACCCAAGAGATCACAATATAGAAGAAATACGTTACCTGTTAAACCACATGGAATAGCTAAAAATGGTCATTCTGGAGTTCCTCGTGCAGATATGAAGTATTAAAAGAATTGAACACGGTTATTGATGGACGTGTGGAAAAACAATTAGACCATGCAAAATATGTTCCACTGCAATACAATGATTATAGCTTTACGAAAGAACATTGTCAATAAGGGACAGGAAAGCAGATTTATATTTAATTCGTTCCGAAGTCATTATATCAACTCCAACATGTCACACATAATTACAAAGAATATAGTTTTACAAACTTCTTATATTTAGTTCCCTTCACATACAAGAAATATTCTCGCAGACGTGTATGCACCTTAGAGACTAAATTATGAAAAAAAAGTGTTTTGTGGAAGTAACCGCATTACAATAAGGATCGGAACAGTGCACTGAAACTGTTACAGGGACGATCTCCCTTTCTATATAAGACATAATGTGACTCAAATTTAGCGATCACACATTTCAGATTACTTTATTTATGTCCTCTGAACGAAAGGTTATGCGACTTATAAGAGGTAACAACTGTAAGGAGTGTGCAGATGACAGCCATTTTTCTTCGACTGACGTATGTAAGCACAGCTGTTCTTCGATAAGCAGTGGGTGAGTGCACGCATGTAAACGATGCGCGTTACAACGTGGAAGCTGCTCGTAACGGGCTGCGTGCCTTATCTCCCACCTCGAGAACGCGCGGCTGAGTTGATTGGTCGGGTGCTGCGGCATCTTCCCTTTAAGAGCTTGCCGGGCTTCTAGCGGTGACTGCTGTAACCTAGAGCTAATCTGCCCTCCTTCCCATTCTCTCTACATTCAAGCCATTTTCTCTTCTTACATGTGTTTCTAAGCTGAATTTTCGTTTTAATCCTTTTGAATCAGATGTGGTAGAGTTCTTGTAAGCTTCACTGTGATGAACAAGATACATGCTGCGTTACACATGCAAATGCTCTGTCAACTACCTAAAATATTTTCACTGCCAGAAAATAAAGCAGTGACTGGGAATACTAACGGCTTGTTTTATTAATAAGATACACACTTGTGGTGTTCTGCTAGAGGCACTTAGTTTGTAGCCCTGATGGCGGATATGAGTAGTGTGACATGGATTTCACAGAATAGAGGCAGTGTTAGGGAACAATCCATATGCGTAACTGGTCAACGAACAACAGATTACCTGAGGATACGTCTTTTGTTTTAGTTTCTCATCGTGTAAAGGGGGTTTAATAAAGGATGTGACAAACTTCTAACCTCTGTTGGCTTAGTAAGTGCCCAGGGCTCGGCCAAAACCTTGTTGTAAATGTTCTGATATCTTCCCATGAATTAATGAAACTGAAGTCAGTATAATAGTGAAACGAAAGAAATGTCGTAAACACAAGCTAGGTGATGATGATGATGATGATGATGATGATCATGATGATGATGTCACATGCTCCGTGACAGAGCGTAGGGGAGCGATGCCGAAGACTCGCACCGCCCTACTGATCTATAATTAAAATGTTCATTTAATCCCTGTCTAATATTCTGAGTACAATGATACATTATACCGCGAGAGTATTGAAGAATGCACTAAGTACGGCACACTACGTTCCTATTAAAAAGTTAAATTCGGAAATATTTGTTGTTCATAACTTTAAAAGTTCTCGAGTTCGTGTAGGAATTTTATAGATTTTTAAGAGCGCGGCTGTGGGGTACTTCTAAATTCTCGGACTCCTGAAGAAATTACTTAAGTTCCCAGACCTGACACCTGAATAAATTTCAAAGATTTGAACAAATAAATTTTACGTGTTAGGCCGCATCATTTAAAACCATTACAGTTACGAAACAGTTGATGTTTAGAAGGACTTGCTGAGGGCGGTTAATTGCCCTGCCCAGTTAACCGCCTTGAAAAGAATAGCAGGAAGTAGTCGAAACATCAGAAATTTTGTTGCTTACCTACTTTAAAATAACGCTACCTACCTAGCAAAATTATTTTATTCAATTTTACACTGGCCGTGGAAGTCTACGAAGTTACAAAAATTTCAAGAAATTTAATCGCGACTGAATTTTCGGCTAATTAGCACGCGTCTTGACTCACCGATCTCACAAAGTATACTAATTCCAACCAAAATCTCCTGTGGATCCAGAGCGGGATAAATATTCACGCATCTCGTTCGACGGCGTATCAGAGTATTAGACAGGATAAAGTTCACATCTGTATCTACCTGTATATTCTGCATGCCACAATACGGCGCACGGCGGAGAGTACTTTGACTACCTAGTACTCATTCCGTTTTCTGTTCCATTCGCAAATTGAGCCTAATTTCTCTCCTTTTTTTCGCTATCCTTAAGCGAGAAGTACTTTGGTAGCAGTTTGTGCAGTCAGTCGTAAACGCTGATTCTCTAAACTTTTTCACTTGTGTTTCGTGAAAATAAGCTGGTTTTTCTCTCCAGGGGTTCCATTTGAGATCATGGAGCAACTCCATAATACTCGCGTGCTGATCGAACCTAGCGGGACGAATCTAGTAGTGCGTGTCTGAATTGCTTCAATTTCTTCCTTGAATACGATCTAACGGGGATCCCAAACACTCGAGAAATAATAAAGAATGGGTCGCGCAAGTGTTAAATACGGGTCTCTTGAACAAACGAGAAGAAATTTCTTAAAATTCTCCTAATAATCAAAGTCTATCATTCAAATTTCCTACGAGAAATCTTATGTGTTCACAGTATTTCAACTCGGTTCGTAGTGTTACGCCTAGAGATTTAATGGACGTGGATGTATGAAGCAGCACACCATCAATTCTGTATTTGAATATTACACTATATGTCTCTACTCATATGAATCCCAGATGCGAGAGGTGGAAGGAGATTGAGCCAGGCGAGAATCACAACATGACTGGAATGTGCTCAAACCATTGATATTTGTCATGTGTGCTAGGAATAATCTCATAGTTGCTATGTAAGGGTTTCAGCGGCAAAGAATTCCAGTTGTATCGTTAAGATAGCCAGTGTCCGTCTTTGGTTCAGTCTGAAAGCGTTATATAAGTGTTTTGAGAAATAAATGTTAAGAAAAGAATTCGAAACGTTCCGCTATCTCGGAGTTCATTAGCACTGACGGAAGCCAATCAAATCGTCGTGCACGCAAATTCAAGAGTCCCTACAGATACAATTAATGTTAGTCGTTCTCACAGCGTAGATGTCAGCGGGAGAGATTTCTCAGCCTTCGGCCTTGGCTCGATCCCTAGTATCGTCCGATGTCCAACTATTTTATCGATGTCTTGATCGGTTTTAAAAAATAGCTCTGAGCACTATGGGACTTAACATCTGTGGTCATCAGTCCCCTAGAACTTAGAACTACTTAAACCTAACTAACCTAAGGACATCACACACATCCATGCCCGAGGCAGGATTCCAACCTGCGACCGTAGCGGTCACGCGGTTCCAGACTGAAGCGCCTAGAAACGCACGGCCACACCGGCCTGCTGATCGGTTTTAAGAAGCCCAACTAAGAACTCGTTTGGCGACACAGTGTGTGGCGGGATGCTTGAATTTGCGCTGATTGGTTAACGTAAATGTTAATAATCGGAAACAAAGCAACGTATCGCATTTTTTCTTAACAATTCCTTCTCAACACAACCAACCTTGGAACATCCTGACAAGCTTTTCAGACCTTTTCTGACCCCCTGAATATAGAACTCGTATTCTGTGCTGGAGTTCCATCCTATAACCCCCTTGCACAGTAAAGTGACACCTTTAGGAATTCTACTGAAAATCTCGGTAGCATCTATTGTAAAAATAATTGTGAATCCGAGTTTTCTTTCGGTACATATTTTCTTTCTAAGGACATGCAACCTGAGTACCAGCGTATTTGGAATATGTTGAAAGGTCTCTGTTGGATCCCTTTCATGTTAATTACTTAAATCTGTTGTCATTTACGGCATACATTCCACTTCTAAATTTACTGTGATGTTTCTATCCGGAAGGGGACTGAGCAGTGAAACGTGTTACTTTTACGCATAAACAAGAACGATCTGTCACACTACTACACTTTAAAACACAGTTTACATGTAATTCATGTCACACAGTCTCATACGGAACCTACATCCGCTTTCTTTTATATACTGTATATGGTAAGATACTGTCATCCCCCTTCCCTTCTGTGTGAAAGAATGAATGAGCAAATGTATTTCTAGTTGCATGCTTGATGGTAGCAGACAAGCCTGTCTGCTAGAGAACAGTAGGACCAACGTCGGAACAGGTAGCTACGCTTTCTAGAAGCAAAGAGGGTTCTATTCTTGGTATGGTCCTGTCCATTCCTTGTCATGTTGGTATAGGAAGCTGCATCTCTGGTCACTTCAGTTTGTATTTGTGAAGCACGCTCGGTAGGAGCCCAGGTCAGTCTGTCCACGGCGAGCGTCTGAAGTGGTAAGATCTCCGGCTAAGCGCGTGTCTGCTAAGTCCGGAGGACAATGGATTTCTTAAGTTCAGCCTAGCTGAAAATTTAATCACCTTTATTTCAGGTTTATCTCTAAAACATCTAATGTTATCTTAAATTGCAACGCAGTGTAATTCGAGTGTGAAGTTCAGAATATATTCCGGTAGTTGCTTTGTCACTACTTTGTGAGTAAAGTGGAGCCACGTGTTGATCAGTAACTCTAACTAAGATCATCAATCTTAAATGCGAATGTGCGTGAGATTATAACGTCTCGTCTTGACAATATTTTTCAATATAGCAACTTTTCTTTATGTTCAACCCACGTGGGGTGTACTTTGTGAGACCAGTACCACGTGCTTATACAATTGTTTGACCCATCAGGTTAATAGTAAGACGATAGTAACCAGTTCGAGGTTTTTCTTTTGTAAATTGCTTTTCGACCTAATTTATTGTAATTATCAAAATTATTGTGGAGTTACACTCTTGGTGTAAACCAAGTTGACCACGTGAAGCATGTGGTGTAATCATCAAAGTAGCCCTCAGCTATTCTTTTCGGGAAGATTTCACAGAGAGTTAGTATGAATTTAGTATACCAGTGTGTGGTAATTACATGACGGACAGGATTGCGCTACGAACGTAACTTTTTGGGTGAAAATTAAATCGGTTGGTTGTGGTTAATTTCCTCTTGCATATGTTTCAACGTTCTTCGTGTGTTATTTTATGAATGCAGTGTTGTATGCAGTCTCCCAATCTTGGCTCCATATTTGATGTGTTCCGTAAGATTACAAACTCACATTTTCACAATCCTAAACAAGGCAACAGTTTAGTTATGAATCAAGTTTAATATGCTGAAATTTCAGTGATCAATGTTAAAATAAATTTCCAAATATAAACTGATTTATTTCTTTTTATTTAAATTCTCTTTTATATATATATATATATCACCCGTTGTGGTATGACTATTAAAAGATTATAATTAATGTTAGTCTGGTTGGGAATTTGGTAAGCTAGACTGTATACCTGGTGAAACAGTTTCTCAGTAATGCAAGGTTAACTTCCCCAGACAGCTCACAGCGGCTGCTCATGCATGGCTGTTTAAATCTTTGGGCAGGTTTACTGTCATCTCTGAACAGTCAACGTCTGTCCTCAGGAGTTCTGGGTAATGGGGTGATGCAAAACTTTTTTGGTGTGTGTATATAGTCACTTGTGTCCAAAAGTAAAGCAACAAACGGAAATTTTGCAACGTTTTTTATTTTGCCACAAACAGCATAAACATGTGATAGTAAAGTAGAAACAATGTAAACGATACAGAACGTATACAACTGCAGCATGCGTAACGGTCGATAAAAATTTGCTTCCTTTTTTCCAACTTAACGGATTAGCACATATGTTCCGACGACTGGTTAATGTGCTCAGTATTGGGTGTGACCACATCTCGTCTGCAATACAGTCCTGGCATCGACGGGGTATGTTGTGAATGATATCAGTCCCATGTTGAGGCAATATCGGCTATTCTTCCTGCAGAGTTTCTCGCAAGTCTTGGTGAGTAATTAGTGGATGCTGATGTGATGTAAGCAGTCTGCCTAGTGCATCCCAGGCATGCTCTATGGAAGTCGAGCGTTATCGTCCGTTAATACGGTCTGAGCACGTACCATCTCGCAACAACCGCAGATGAGGCCATATCTGACAGCAGTTAAACATTGCTGATTCATTGAAACAATTTCATGAAGAGAGATTCGAGTGGTCAACGCAATCCCTGCCCATAACATTACGGGTCCTCGTTGATATCGATCTTTTTCGACAATGTTTGGGTCCCGAATTCCGGTTCCGCGTTCCCACCAGATGAGAATACATCGAAAATCACTCTCCAGACTAAATCGGCACTCATCTGTGAAAACAACATTGGCCTAATTTTCGACCGCCTAGGTGGCGTGTTGATGACTCCACGCTAGACGTTCCCTTCAGTGAAGACGCGTCAGAGGTAGACCTACAGCAGGCCTCTGGCAATAAAGGCCACTCTGCCGAAATCTTCTGCACACTGTTTGCCTGGATACAACACGTCCACTGGATGCTGCGAGCTCACATACCAGTTACCGTGCAGTACTAAGGCGGTACTGCCGTCCTCTTACAGCAAAATAACGGTCCTCTTTTCCGAATTCATGCGTGGTCTGCCCTACCATGGTTTTCTGGATACGGTTTCAGTCTCTATACTCTGTCGCAACGTCGGAGAAACAACAGAATGATTCTCACTAAGCTATCGAGCTCCGCAGAGAGTCTCGTAGGCAGCTTGACAGTGCCATACTGCACCAAATGTAATTTTGTACACAGCGATTGTGGATGTGGGGCTACCCGGCAATCACTATCTCGTTTAGTAGGTACCTGACCTCATAGTTGGCATGATTGTCAACTAACCAGAGTCCCTGCAGGACACGTTCGTACGGCCATCTAGTTGACAGTTTGTATGATTATATCGTGAATAAGACACAAGACGGTGAAACAGTGGTTTGTAACTTCTGGAATAAAAGTACCCTAATAATGTCTTTAAGATGACTAGGACAATACATGTATCGGTATCTCATATAATGTTTCGAACAAGCATCACTGATATAAGGCCCTGTCACTTACAAATATTTGTGTGGATTTATTGCTTCGGTAGGCTAGTATTATTCCTTGTTACCAATCCTGTGTGTCAGGGTGGATTACTTGTTCTACACTTTTTTACCAGAGGTTGCATATTTGTGCCGATCCTGCCAGCGTCCGTGCTCGCCACACAACCTGCTCCAAGGAATTGATTACATAAGTAATACTAATAGGACACATAGCTTCGACTTTCTTATGTCGGTGCAGTAGCGCTCCTAAAGTCTATAAGAAAACCCTTGGCGCAGTGACACATAGCAGGAGGATGGAGGTTGGGGCGAATGAGTGGTGGTGAAAGCGGGGAATGGATGAGGCGAATGCATTGAGAGAGTTTCTTTGACTGTGAAAGGAAGGGAGTACCCTTGAAACACTGGTGAAACTTATGTAGATGGGTCCAAAACAGTTCCTGAATCAGTTAGCTTATACCACGCAGTCCTGGGTATAAGAGGTGCGCCCTTGTACAGAGATAATTTTCGGTATGTAACATATTAGTGTCCTGCAACGTTAGCGGTTCACAGTGATTATTATTATTAGTAGTAGTAGTAAGATTCAGAAAATATGAAAGCTCGTGGCTGCTGATGTTGTTATGTTTTACCATGTAGTTCTATCTTGGTATTTAATTTTCCTTTCCGTGTTTTATGTTTGCCATGTAGTTCTATCTTGGCATTTAACTTTCCAGTTCATCACGTGTAAGTTTTACATGTTTAGTCTTATTACACAGAAGTAGCGCTTTCTTATTTTTCCAAGAAATATTCTTTCTTAAGGATGTTCTGTACATACCTGATTGGTAACCTTCCCCTTCTCCACGAAGTGTGCCTTGTATCCAGTGAGGTCTTCTATTCAGTTGTGGTTCTCCATGTGCATCACACACTTCTTTGTTTGTTAATATTCTCCATTGTGTTATTGTTTTGAATCCCACCAAAAATCTTCCTGAAAACTTTCTTTTTAAATGTTTCTGAATTTGCTTCTTCTGGTATTGTTAATGTCCATGTCCCACAAGCGTATGCCACAACCGGTGTGATAAGAAACTTCCTGGCAGATTAAAACTGTGTGCCGGAACGAGATTCGAACTCGAAACCTTCGCCCTTCGCGGGCAAGTGCTCTGCCAACTGAGCTACTCAATCACGACTCACACCCCGTCCTCATAGCTTTACTTCCGCCAGTACCTCGCCTCCTACATCCCAAACTTTACAGAAGCTCTCCTGCGAGAGGTCCCCCAAGCCCCTTCTCACCCTTCTGTCACAGTTAAGCGTCCCAGCGGCACCCTCGCCTCCTCCGCTCCCAAAAAAAATCGCAGCCTCTCCCTCCTCCCCCTCTTCCTACAAATACCTCCTGTCTTGTCCTGATCCCTCACTCCTTGAGGCCTGGAACCTCACCCTGCTCTTCCGCCAGCACTTTCCCGGAGCCCTCATGTCCCTCCTCACTCCCCAGCAAAACTCCATTCTTTTCACCACCCCTAACCCCACCCTTCACTCTAATATCCTCTCCAGAATCCCCATTACCCGCTTTGGCCCCAATGCCTCCCTCACCCATGCTCCTTCCCCTTCCCCCTACCTCCAACCCCAACCCCAGCATCACCCACCGACCCTCACCGCCGTGATCACTCGGCCTAGTCCGACAATCATGGAGGAGGAGGTGTTGGCAGAGCTTAAGGCTCACCAGAACCTGAAAATACGGGTGGTTCGCCAGATTTTCAAAATGCACAGCAGTACGTGGTTGTCCCAAATCTATACTAAATCTGGACTGAAATTCTCCTCAGCGTGGAAACACTGTTCTGGCTTACCATGCGAGAACGGCCTAGAAATTGAGCTCGACGAGGGCAAGAAAGAGATCGAAGGAAAGGACGGAAGTTTTGTTTCATGAGGAGGAAGTTGCTGAAGGTGCCGTAATGGACCCTGAAGATCGGATGCTGGACCGGGCCTGTCACTGTCACCCAAAGGGACCTCGCAGGAACTGAAATTTGATAAAATGTGAATCTCTGATATCTAAATTCTGTTTTTTTTTTTTTAATTTTCACGCCCTTTTATTAGTTCAGTTGTATAAAAAATGGTTCAAATGGCTCTGAGCACTATGGGACTTAGCTTCTGAGGTCATCAGTCCCCTAGAGCTTAGAACTACTTAAACCTAACTAACCTAAGGACATCACACACATCCATGCCCGAGGCAGGATTCGAACCTGCTACCGTAGCGGTCGCGAAGACTTGGAAAAAAAGTGCTTGAATTTCTTGGTTTTTTAGTCAAAAAATGTTGTCCCGAGGGTTTTGAAAGCCAAAAGCCTGCTTTCAACATACTCTGAACTATAGGCACAAGATAAAAAATAAAATATATCTCGTTTTTGGCAAGCAAAAGGTACCCCGTTACTGGACTAAAATAATATCTATCGGCTTGCTTTTTGTATGCTACTATTTATTTGTTCTGTGACATTGTTTTCTGTTATAAGCAAGATTACAAGGTAAGTGAACCGAAATTAATGTTAAACTTGCTGTGCAAAGATTGTAAACGTTTGCTATGATACAGTGAAATATACAGTGTTCATTTTAAGTGAGGACACTGAAGTATCTCGAAAACTACAAATCGGATCAAAGAAAGTTATAACCACACTCGAACCGCCGCCCCACCCCCGCATGGCTAGTGGAGGCAATGAGAACCGCTTTCTTTCCTTCTTCTTCTTCTTCTTTTTTTCTACGGCAAAATCTAAATATGGTTTTGTATGAAGCATTCTCTTCATTTCACCACAAATGGCGCTACGATTGGAGGAGTAAAAATGGGTAAACAATCGTAATTTACGACACGCTACTAAATGGCCCTTGATGATCCTGTGGCACGTAGAACCCCACCTCGATGCTGCAAGGATAAGACAGGCGGCTACTCCGTGGCCATGTAGGGAACTACGGCGACTGGATTTCACGTATCGTGCAGACATAGAAGAGATATCGGCTCCAAACACTACAATGTTTGAGCGCTGTTTATTACCTGTTTTTTTACATCTACCCATGGTTTGGAGAGCATACGTGCAAGTGACCATTAATGTCGAAGTCACACAAGAAAAAATTGAAATGTTGCTGATGTACGGAGAATATAGGAGAAATGTTGAGGCTGTTGTCGCCTTGTAAGCCGAGCGTTTTCCAAAGAAAACTGGCTCTCGTCCGTTCTTTTACACGGTTGTGAAAGGCTTTATGCCTGATGGCATCTTACTGTGCGACAAGAGGAAACGAAGTAAACGTGTTAGAGCAGAAACTAATGAAATAGCTGTGCTGGTGGCAGTGTACCACAACCCACGGATAAGGACCCAGCAGTTAGACCGCTATTCCGTTATGTCCTTAGGTAGTTTGTCACAATACTGTGTCGTCATGAGTATCATCCATTATCATCCATACCACGTGTCACTGCATCAAGAACTTCATGGCTCCGATTTCGATATCCGGGTAGTGTTTTGGGAAAAGGCACGTCCACAAATGCAAACGATCACCACGTTCACTGCCAAGGTACTATTTTCCGGTATCTCTACATTCTCAAACCGTGGTAGCGTTAACCGGCCATAACAGCCATTACTGAAGTGTAGACAGTCCACACTCGTTACGGAAAGTTGACCATTAACCCTCTTGGTCGATTAACGTGTGGAGTGAAATCGTGGGGAACCAACTCATTGGTCCTTATTATACAGACGGCACGTTGAACGGACACAAATACCGAACGTGTTTGGAACAGGAACTATCGGTGCTGCTGCACGGTATTGTCCTAGACTTTCAACAACGGCAGTGGTATTAGAACGACGGTTGCCCAGCACGAGAGGTCTTAGACCGTTTTTACACTGGTCGGTTGGTCGGCGGAGGTGGCTTCATTAATCGCCGCACTAGGTCACAGGATTTCTCTCTGTGGGGACATTTAAAAGGTAAGATGTACCAGAAAGTGTCAACAAGCCATGAATATAGGGTCTACAGCAATAAAAACGCCTGTGATGACAATGCACAATCCAGCAGATATGCTTCTGTTCTGCGTACTGTCAATTGAAATGCGGATCACTAAGTGTATTGAAGTTGTCGGTACTGAGTTTGAACACTTAATCTAACTGGAAAAGAAGAGTACCGTTCAATTCAACCAAATGTCACAGTGGAGAGTCGATTACCATGTCATAAATTAAGATTTAGTACCAATTTGTATTTCTCCGATTATAGCGCCATCTTTGATGAAACGAAAAACATGCTTCAGACAAAACGTAGAATCGTAATCCGCAACAAGGAACAGTTGTTCCCACTGAAGATTACGAAGTTGCGGACCGCCACCCATGCACGTGTGGTATCATTGGATGTCCCCCTCCAAGACAAACAAACTGGATTTATAACTTTTTCAATCAGATGTGCAGTTTTCGAGATTTTTCGATGTCTTCAGTTAAAATAAATAATGAGGTCTCACTGCTATTAATTTCTAGTCCTGTTTCAAGTTAGCTGATATATAATATTATGGTTAAGGATTTAATATCTTATTATTTTCCTCCTAAGATTTCGATATCGTCAACATATGCCAGTCCGTCTTCATGTCTGAATGGTCAGCGTGGCACAATGCCATGCGAGGCACCCGTGTTCGATTCCCGGCTGTGTCGGAAAGTTTTCTCCGCTCGGGGACAAAGTGTGGTGTACTTTTCATTATCATTCTATCGTAATCGACACGCATATCTCCAAAGTGGCGTCAACTAAAAAGACTTGCACCAGGGGACCAGTCTATCCGACGGGAGGTCCTAGTCTCACCACATTGCAACATATGCCAGTATGTTAAAACTGTGCTTTAATTTGTTTCTAGTTGTAATGAATTTATTTTCCTTATGATTTTATCCATAAACGGGTTGAAAAGCGACGGCGACAAAAGATATTATTGTTTGACGTGGGAAGTAACAGGTAACATTTCCGACACACAATGCTTAAGCTATAAATTTTGAAATTTGGAATATATTGTTTTAACAGCCGTATTAATTTGTCTCCGATTGCAAATTATGTCACAATCATCAACAGATAGTTTCTTTTAATATTATTAAACGGTTTTTTAAAGTCTATGAAAATCATATGTATATCCTGAGCATATTCAGATTTCCTTTCCAGTAGTATTTGTTAGAATAAAATGCTATCCAGCGTCGATCCGTCTCTTAAAAAACCAGCTTGTGATTCACAAATAATTTCTTATAGGTATCAGTGCAGCAAACTTATTTTCCTCAAGGAAGTCAGCAACTCTGTTGCTATTTAAAACAGTTCTCATTTATTCTTGAGTCTCATATACAGTTTTTAACTACATGTTTCAGTTACTCTGCATCATCTTCAGATCTAAGTAGTTCCGTCAGCAAACCGTCTTGTCTGTCCAGAACAGTGATCTAATATGAGACTCTCAACAGCTAAGATGGATTGCTACACACCTCCTTACATCTGAATATGACCCAGAGTGATCGATACACGTAATTTAACTATAAATGTGGAACTGAGACTAAAAATGAGAATTACTTAAATCCTCCAGATATGGTTGTAGATTTGGTAAAATTGTCTTTATGTGCAGGTTTATTCTGCGTTGAGTGGCGATGTTCTCCAGTAGTATCTACAGTCATGTGGATTTCTTTCTTTTATGTATTGGGTGAGTTAAACCACCTTACCATTCTTCTGGAATTTGTGTGGCTCTACCCTTCATTCGACCCCTGCGAAACCCTACATTTCACCAGGATAATGCACGACCGCATGTTGCAGGCCCTGTATGGGCCTTTCTGGGTACAAAAAATGTTCGACTGCTACCCTGGCCAGCACATTCTCCAGATCTCTCACCAATTGAAAGCGTCTAGTCAATGGTGGCTGAGCAACTGGCTCGTAACAATACGCCAGTCACTACTCTTGATGAACTGTGGTATCGTGTTGAAGCTTCATGGGCAGCTGTACCTGTACACGCCATCCAAGCTCTGTTTCACTGAATACCCAGGCGTATCAAGGCCGTTATTACGGCCAGAGGTGGTTGTTCTGGGTACTGATTTCTCAGTATCTATGCACCCAAATTGCGTGAAAATATAATCACATGTCAGTTCTAGTACAATATATTAGTCCAATGAATACCCGTTTATGATCTGCATTTCTTCGTGGTGTAGCAATTTTAATGGCCAGTAGTGTACTTTGCATCGGGTGTCTTCGTGAAATACTTACGATATCGCACCAATCTTACAAAGTGTACATAAATTCCAGCTACCAACAATCAATTGCTTTAAGTACTTGGTCGTCATGTTTCAAATCCGTCAGATTTCATTATTTGTCATGTTCACAACAGGATCTCATGACAGAGTTGCTAGCGTTTTGCACGACTTTCAATACAGAATATCAGAAGTATTTCTGCTCTGTTATCTCCCTATAGTACTCACAGCTATAAACAAAAAGGAAAACTTCGAGGAACTAGCCTACAATATTTTTCTTGTTATACAGAACCACAATTGCTGTTGAACAACTCGTTATTAATACAGCCGGCTCGCAACTTACTGTTGCATCATCAGGTACGTACTCAAACCATTTACAGCAAAATATACAGATTGGACGCACCCATCACGCTCAGTCATGTATTAAAACGTGCCTGAAACGAACTATGGTCAGCATAAGATTGGCGGAATGAAGGAGAAGACCATGGCAAATACCTCGAGTTCGTGTACATCGGCGCATCACGTCGTCAACAAGGACGGGTCAGTACCAAGTGACAATATCCTCACTGTTTTGCTGTAAATATTTTGAATATGTACGTGACGGTGCAACTTAAGTTTGCTCTAATAAGGGACTATTCTACAGCTACAGCAGTTTTGTGTAAAGAGAATGCATTCTTACAGCATTCTTACTCACAGTGTAATTTGTGTTGCAACGATTTCCTTTCCATCTTGAGCGAATATGGAGTATTGGTCACTTTATTTTCCAAACTAAATTAGGGAAGCTAAGTCCTTATTTTATGCACGCGTAATCGATGGTGGCCTACTATTGTAGGAGCTGTTAGTCAATTGTTTTGAGGAGAAAAATTCTGTTCTAGAAGTACAATTAAAATTAACAAACTATAACTATTTGAGGGAAGACGTTAAGTGAGTTGATTTTAAAGTGACTCTTGACCAGTGTGGTTTGAACTATGAGGGTCGTTCAATAAGTAGTGCCCCACATATTTTTTTTCTCAGAACCTATCTGTTGTTAAGACTCAGAATTATGTGGTAATATACTTCAACATGTCTTGTCCATGTACAATTTTTCTACGTAGTCTTCGTCACGTTCTATGGCCGTACGCCGACGTTGTGGAAGAGCATGTATTCCCTGCTGATAAAAGTTCTTGTCCTGTAGGTGTAGCCATGTTTTCACTGCATGACTGACACTCTTGCCATCTTCAAAGTGTGTTCCCCGTAGAGAAAATTTAAGTGGCTCAAAGAGATGGCGGTCGGAGAGTACCAGGTCTGGATAGTAGGGTAGAGCTCTGTTTCTGTATTTCCTGAGGCTGTAACATTCTCCACCCATCGCCCAACTGTATTCTTATCAACTGCAGCATCGCCATACACTGCACACAAATGTTAATGGATGTTCACTACGGTTTCTTTTTCTGCTGACAAGAATTCAGTAACAGCACGCTGCTTTTAAAATGAGTCGTATACAGGGTGTTACAAAAGGGTACGGCCAAACTTTCAGGAAACATTCCTCACACACAAATAAAGAAAAGATTTTATGTGGACATGTGTCCGGAAACGCTTAATTTCCATGTTAGAGCTCATTTTAGTTTCGTCAGTATGTACTGTACTTCCTCGATTCACCGCCTGTTGGCCCAATTGAAGGAAGGTAATGTTGACATGCGACTCATTGCTCTACAGTACTAGCATCAAGCACATTAGTACGTAGCATCAACAGGTTAGTGTTCATCACGAACGTGGTTTTGCAGTCAGTGCAATGTTTACAAATGCGGAGTTGGCAGATGCTCATTTGATGTATGGATTAGCACGGGGCAATAGCCGTGGCGCGGTACGTTTGTATCGAGAGAGATTTCCAGAACGAAGGTGTCCCGACAGAAAGACGTTCGAAGCAATTGTTCGGTGTCTTAGGGCGCACGGAACATTCCAGCCTATGACTCGCGACTGGGGAAGACCTAGAACGACGAGGACACCTGCAATGGACGAGGCAATTCCTCGTGGAGTTGACGAGAATCCTAATGTCAGCGTCAGAGAAGTTGCTGCTGTACAAGGTAACGTTAACCACGTCACAGTATGGAGAGTGCTACGGGAGAACCAGTTGTTTCCGTACCATGTACAGCGTGTGCAGGCACTATCAGTGTAGTGGACTGTTAAGGCAGCCAATCCACAGTGAAGTAGCCGAAAGGGCACGCGTCAACTCACGCCGTCTGGCGTTAAGTCTGGAACAGGATTCGTAATGAATGTGATAAAGAAAAGAACGTAGCTACTAGAACACTTAACTTTTATATCGTCCTTTGGTATACAGCATTCTGGATGATACAAGTGAGACTCTGAGGTACATGCAATGGTACAAATGGCGCCTTGCTAGGTCGTAGCCATTAACTTAGCTGAAGGCTATTCTAACTGTCTCTCGGCAAATGAGAGAAAGGCTTCGTCAGTGTAGTCGCTAGCAACGTCGTCGTACAACTGGGGCGAGTGCTAGTCAGTCTCTCGAGACCTGCCGTGTGGTGGCGCTCGATCTGCGATCACTGCCAGTGGCGACACGCGAGTCCGACATGTACTAATGGACCGCGGCCGATTTAAGCTACCACCTAGCAAGTGTGGTGTCTGGCGGTGACACCACAATCAGCAGCCGATTGGCCTCCTCGGGTACACGTCTGCGAATGGTTCATCCCACAATGTGTCAATCCTCATTTCAGTGCAAATGTTCTTTTTACGGATGACGCTTCATTTCAGCGTGATCAAATTGTAAATTCTCACAATCAACATGTATGGGCTGAGGATAATCCGCACGCAGTTGTGCAATCACGTCATCAACACAGATTTTCTGTGAACGTTTGGGCAGGCATTGTTGGTGATGTATTGATTGGGCCCCATGTTCTTCCACCTACGCTCAGTGGAGCACGTTATCATGATTTCATACGGCATACTCTACCTGTGCTGCTAGAACATGTGCCTTTACAAGTACGACACATGTTCTTCCACCTACGCTCAGTGGAGCACGTTATCATGATTTCATACGGGATACTCTACCTGTGCTGCTAGAACATGTGCCTTTACAAGTACGACACAATAAGTGGTTCATGCACGATGGAGCTCCTGCACATTTCAGTCGAAGTGTTCGTGCGCTTCTCACCAACAGATTCGGTGACCGATGGATTGGTAGAGGCGGACTAATTCCATGGCCTCCACGCTCTCCTGACCTCAACCCTCTTGACTTTCATTTATGGGGGCATTTGAAAGCTCTAGTCTACTCTACCCGGTACCAAATGTAGAGACTCTTCGTGCTCGTAATGTGGACGGCTGTGATACAATACGCCATTCTCCAGGGCTGCATCAGTGCATCAGGGATTCCATGCGACGGAGGGTAGATGCATGTATCCCCGCTAACGGAGGACATTTGAACATTTCCTGTAACAAAGTGTTTGAAGTCACGCTGGTAGGTTCTGTTGCTGTGTGTTTCCATTGCATGGTTAATGTGATTTGAAGAGAAATAATAAAATGAGCTCTAACATGGAAAGTAAGCATTTCCGGACACATGTGTGTGAGGAATATTTCCTGGAAGTTTGGCCGTACCTTTTTGTAACACCCTGTATAGACGCCTTTTTGACGCTGTACTACGGCTCTGCCATCTGCCAGAACAGTTCGAAACTTCATCGGCGCATAGAACAAACATCAAATGCGAATCACCAACAAAGACATTTGTGTATGTACGTTAACGGCTTTTTTTAAAAAAAGTGAGGCTTTACTTATTGAACGACCCTCGTACTAATTAGTCCTCCTGCGCATATCTGAGAAAGCTGATAGGAAGTAGGGACTGATTGTGTTCGCCTTCTAGTAGTAGTTCCTTGGAATCTTTTTGAAGGCAGTTCGAGCGCTGTAACGCTATAGTGATTATTTTAACTTGTATATAACAGGCAGGCTGTTTTACTAACGGGACAGTGCTGAAGTTTGAGTGCTATCCACAAATAAACTTTTTCCTAATTACATCACGAATATTCGGTATTACGCGTCGTGCAATGCCAGACGTGCATGAAGACGGAAAACTCACCTTGTTAACAAGTGGGGGGAACTAAATTGATGAAAGGTCTACGGATTTAAAAGTACTGGAACACAAAATAATATTCTGTTCGAATGACTGGCTTTGCTTCGTATTTCACAACCGTCAAAGTTGGAAACATTTCAAGTGAGATAATATCATTCGCAATGGGCAATCGGACTTTTCATACAAATGAAGAACAGGTTCTAAACAATTACTACAGTTCTTACTTATCTCGGTGAAGTGGCAGCAATGGCGGCTGTGCAAACTTCGTCCAAGCTGGTTACTGTTATTTCAACAACAACACTCACCCACTTTTCCGCTTGGTAATCTGTTGTTAACGTAAGAGAGAGATAAATGTTAATAAATAATAAAATGGGAACAATTACTGGTACAAAACAGATAATTACTCACACCATTAGATATACAACGATACTGAAATCTTTAAAACACCAAGGGCCGGAGGAAGAAAGATAACGAAGGGGCTAGCAGAAGAAGAAAAACAGAGAAAACAAGATGTAATTTAAACCTCTTCATCCAGATTTTGAAACACTATGGATTCGTAAGAAGGAATAGTAATACGTCTTTATGACGTCCACTCTAGTGAAAATTCGTGCAGAGCAACATCATTGATGATTAGGGGATCGAGGATGGGATGTTTCGTTAGTTGATCGCTTTAATCCTATATACAAAAAGTAATAGGGGAACGCGTATTTTATTCGTATTATAGGCCGTTGTTTCCACTCACCCACTTTTCCTGCGCTTCTGTTTGTTTACAAGCGGCAGCATGGAAATATCTCAAATAGAGTCCGAATAGATTGTAAATATAAAACATTGTACCAATAAGCTTCCTAAATACTCAGTTGCCAGCACGGAGTTAAGGAGAAACGTGTGAAACAGTAGCGGCAAAATTAAATGTTGTTTGAAACGAAAGAGTCATAATGCTCAGTATTTAGTGCCGGAACGAAACTCAGTAAGGAAAATGAATTAAAATCACCGATACTTGGGTGAAGATCGACTAGAAAGGAGGGTACAAAATCAGCGTGAAGTCCGCGCCGTGAAGTAACTCGAGTCTTCCGGTATTAGGCGCAATATATGCATCGATGGAGAGGGTTTGATTTTCACTGTGGCACCCTTTGTTATACGAGTGTCAAAAGACGTAATCTCGGCTGACGACGCTTCGAGAGACTCCACGTGGCACTGCTGGAGCGTCCATGTCTGGGCTTCGTGGACGTCAGGCGCCCTATTTCTGGGTTCGTTTTAGTGTTCCTTGTTGTAACATTTGCATCTGAGGAGATGGAATTAGAAACGCAGCTACTATTACTCCTCTGTAACAAAAAGGACAAAAGGAACAATAATAAGATCATAGCCGCTAAGAAATAAAACACGTGTTGCAGCTTTGTAACGTAACGATACCCGGTGTCGACACAATATTTTGAAAATAAATCACCGTAAACTTAGCCGTTTATGTAACATCTGTGCCATCTGTCGCTTTCGCTTGTAACTTTTATGTGTGTAGTAATTCACTTTAAAATGCGACAGAAAATGCAAAAATTATGTAAAGCAGAGAAATTGAAACTGTCTATCATTATATCAGTGATTATTTTGTATGCCTCATAAGTAAAACCTTTGTAAATCTGATTTGAACTGAGTATTGTGATGGGGATTTTCATTCAAAAACACATGGCTGAGTTGTCAAATCGGGTTATGCATTCGTCGTCAACGCTTAAAACTGCTATTGCTGCATACTGATTACTGATAGAAAGCTAAATATCATCGAGAAGTGCTGGGACGAAGCAGGGCGCAAAGTATATGAATGTAAATGTGCTTATGAAATATCACGAGGAATGCGAAATACATCACATATGGTAACAGGGCAAGACTCCACTTCCTACAAACCTGATTAGCCGCAAATTACTAAAAAATTTGCAAAAGAATCCATGCACATATAATTCAATCAAATAACGAGGTTCTATTTTCTTCAGTTAGTTCTAATCCGCAGTCTGCATTCCCTTACGCCTATTACTAATTTCAGTGGCCGGCCGGTGTGGCAGTGCGGTTCTAGGCGCTTCAGTCTGGAACCGCGTGACCGCTACGGTCGCTGGTTCGAATTCTGCCTCGGGCATGGGACTGATGACCTCAGATGTTAGGTCCCATAGTGCTCAGAGCCATTACTAATTTCAGTTATAGTTAAAACATCGAGAAAACTTAATTCAGGATACGGTGTAATATTAGGAGTGGTTTTAATAAATCTTAAATTCCAAACGACCTTTTGTTGCGTTGCAGAGCATAGAGCAATCTTTTTAGTACTAAGGTGAGATTAACATTTTATATTTCTGGCCAGCTACTCATTTAGTAACAGCAATTAAGATGTTCTCTGGGGTATGTGTCTGCATATTGAGAACGTGTGTGCTAATACGAGTGTATGAACGTATTTAATTGTGATTGACCACTCCAAATATACAAAATATGATTTACGTCTTAATAAACGACGTCCCTGTGGAACAACGTCTTCATCACATTGTTGTTTTACTTTCTATGTTCCTGTGAAGCTTTTCTGCTGTCAGGAGATAGATAGAAATATTTGAAAACTGAAGAGGAATTTAGCATAACGCGAGACCCAGTTTTAAATGTTGTTTTCACACAGATATTTTCCAGCAACTGTGGTGCTATGCTCAGTAGATTCAGTTGTTTATTGTCCTTCTCACGAGAAGCTATTAGTTGTTCGTCCTGGCATCCTTAAATCTATTACACAATGCAGAGATAGTCATGATTTCTTATGTTGTTCTGTTTTCCCCTTCATTTGTTGAGTTAACACACTTAGTTCTATCACTCTTGTCGTCACACTTGCATTTTGTGTCATTTGTAAGCCAAGTGCAGAGTTTCCTGCTACCTCAGTGTGTCGTTACAATTATTTTCTGTGACAACTTATGAAACAAATTGCTATATGGTTAACCTCATACTTTCCTTGAGGTCGCTTAGTATTGTTTTTACTTCCATTCTCCTCACTTTATCACTCATTACCTGCAACCAGTGTGCGCCGGCACGGTAGCTCAGCGTGTTCGGTCAGAGAGCTGGTTGGCCTCTGTAATAAAAAAACTGAGTGGAAGGATCAAAAAACGAACTTCAACGGAAGTCATGTGTCGTACGCAATGACCAAACTCAATGATCAACAACTAACAAAATGCAACAAAAAAGTGTAAAGTTAGCGTCTTTGATTAGTAACCAGAACGTCGTCGGTCCCTGGTTCTACACCCGCTACCGCCTACATTTTGATTAATAATCAACATTAGCGCCTGAAGATTACAGGCATGAGAAGTCACCCCGTTTTGCCAACACCTTTGTCAAAGAGGGCGGAGGAGGCAACGGAGGTTCAGGGCACTCTCTCGTCCTTGGGGTGGGAAACTGCTCCTAAAGGCGGAAGAATCAGCAGTGATCAACGATATGAGGATGCAGAAGATAAAGGAAACCACTGTATTATAAATGTGGTGTCACCGCCAGACACCACACTTGCTAGATGGTAGTCTTTAAATCGGCCGCGGTCCGTTAGTATACGTCGGACCCGCGTGTCGCCACTATAAGTGATTGCAGACCGAGCGCCGCCACACGGCAAGTCTAGAGAGACTTCCTACCACTCGCCCCAGTTGTACAACCGACTTTGCTAGCGATGGTTCACTGACAAAATACGCTCTCATTTGCCGAGACGATAGTTAGCATAGCCTTCAGCTACGTCGTTTGCTACGACCTAGCAAGTCGCCATTACCAGTCACTATTGATGCTGTAAAACATGTACCGTCAAGAGCGATGTTTACCAATTATGGATTAAAGTTAAGTATTCCAGCAGCTACGTACGTTTTTGGCTATTCTCATTTCCGTGTCCTGTTCCAGACCTCACGCCAGCCTGCGTGAGCTTAAACACGTGCCTTTCGGCTTCCTCATAGTGGATTGGCTGTCTTGCCAATCCACAACAAGTGGCGACGAGGCCACACCGCGTTCGTAACTATACTGCCCTGATTTACTTGTGTAATGGCTTCGCCACAATCTCCAGATGTACTGTCCGAATTTTATCGCTTACAGAATCAGCAGACGCAGGCCTTAATGGATGTCCAAGCTCATCCAGGGTCAACGTGCAATGCAAAACGATGCGGCAGCCGCCACTCCACCGGTCATGCAGCCACAACATGCAGCTGCACCGCCTTTTCGTCCTTTTGATGCGGCACTGGAAAGCTGGACGGAGTGGTCACGCCAATTTGGATTCCATCTCGCCACCTACAGAATCAAGGTAATGAGCGGCAGCCTTATCTCCTTTCGTCCGTCGGCGTCCACACGTACCGTGTGATAGTCAAATTATTTCCCCAACGCGACGTAGCAACTCTGTCCTACGACGAAATTTTGTCTGCATTAGATGCATATTTCAAAGAATCAGTCAATATAGTTGCCAAACGGTACACGTTCTTTCATACAAAAGGTACGGCAGGTCATACTAATTGGGAGTGGGTTGCAACCTTGCAAGGCCTTACTAGGGATTGTGCTTTTGAGTGTGAAAGTGGACTCCCTTATTCAGATACTATGGTACGTGATGCAATTGCACAGAATGTTTCTGATGTTCGTATAAGGGAACAGATTTTGAAATTAGTCAATCCCTTCCTTCAACAAGTGATGGACATATTGGATCGACAGGACACACTTGACTTTGCTCAGGAATCATTTGAAACTTCCCCAGCCATGTGTCACGTTAAACGGCCCGCCGGGCGAGCTGCACGGAGCAGTAAACAGCCCTCGCGCCCGGCCGCGCAACGGCTGCCAGGCTCTCAGCCACGTGTGCCATGTAGGCAAGCAAATGCAGTGCTAAAATCATACCCGCAGTGTGCTACTAGACATTCGCGTGAGAATTGCCCGTCACGCCAGGCTATTTGCTTTTTCTGTAATAAAAAAGGACATGTTCAAAGTGTTTGCAGAAAAAGCTCCGATCGGACACACACAACCATTCCAGGCCCTTTGCTTCGCGCCGGAATCGGAATCGAACCAAGAATACTCAGGCCCGTGAACCTTCGCCCATCGAAATTCATGTAGTTCATTCCACTCCGCCCAGTGCCACTCTCTCTAACAGTGACTGAGTTCGTCCCACAAAAAGTGTGCGTCGACATCGCCGGAAATCCCGTCATGTCGCAAGTGATTTTGTACCAGTGTCAGTTCACGTTGCAGGAGACAGTAGCTCTTGTCGTCAACAGGACAATAAAATTTTTGTCGACTCGGACATTAACGGCAAAGTGATAACATTCCAGCTCGATACCGGAGCTGCAGTTTCACTGATCAATCAAGACACGTACAAACAGCTGGGCACACCTCCGTTGTGTGCCGCAAATGTTAAGTTAAATAGCTATTCAGGACAAGCAAACCCTGTGTTAGGACAGTGCAGCCCTCTTGCAACATACAAGGGACAAACAAAACTTGTGTCATTGTATGTCCTTCGTTCTTCTTCTGCAGTGAACTAGTTTGGTTTAGATTTATTTCAGTTGTTTTACTTGTCTGTAGTCAATCACGTCCTATCAGTGAACCAGACTGTGCCTTCAGCCAGTGTTTCTCGTCTTTGTGAGGAATTTGCGGACGTTTTTGCACCGGGCCTTGGTCTCGCTAAGAACGATAAAACATATTTGGAACTGAAAGTGAACGCGCAACCGAAATTATTCAGAGTGCGCAATGTTCCCCACGCATTGCGTGATGCGGTCGCAAAAACATTACACGATTTGGAATCACAAGGTGTAATTGAACGTGTGCAGGCTTCTATCTTAGTAATTTTGCAAATACCTTCCGGAAAATTGAGACTTTGTGTGGACTTCAAGGCAACAGTGAATCCCCAACTAGTGATTGCCACTTTTCCTTTACCCCGCCCGGAAGATCTTTTTGACAAACTGTGCCTGGGTAAATATTTTTCGAAGTTGGACCTAGCAGATGCGTACTTGCAGATACTGGTGGACGAAGAATCCCAGCGCGTTTTGGTGGTTAACACGCATCTTGGTTTGTACCGATTCAAACGACTGCCATTCGGGTGTGCATCCGCCCCTGCATTGTTTCAACAATATCTCCAAACAGTTTGCGCGTCGGTGCTTACTGCAGCAAACCATCTGGACGATATTTTGATCTCTGGAAAGACGGAAGAAGAACATTTAGCCAATCTCAGAACATTATTTCAGGTCTTGCGACAAAATGTTCTTCGCTTGCGGAAGGACAAATTTGTATTTTTTGCTCGTGACTTACCCTATCTGGGACATGTACTCAATGCCCAAGGCATACATCCTAGTCCCGAGCACCTCCGTGCCATACAATACCTGCTTTCGCCGCAGAATTTGAAACAGCTACAGTGTGTGCTGGGAAAAATTAATTATTATCATCGCTATGTGCGCCACGCCTCTTCCATTTCAGCTCCGCTTCATCGCTTACGCCGTAAAGGTGTTCCATTCGTCTGGACGACGGAATGCGAACGCGCCTTTCGCCAGTTGAAATCGGCGTTGCTTTCCAATACTTGCCTTACGCCATTCGATCCCCAGAAACCCCTTTTGTTGATGGTGGATGCATTGGATTTCGAGATCGGTGCTGTGCTTGCCCACAAAGATGCATCACACGATCGCCCTATTACCTTTGCGTCCAAATTGCTCTCGTTTGCGCAAAGAAATTATTCACAGATCTAGAAAGAAGCATTGGCTCTCGTATTTGGTGTTACTAAGTTTCATGATTTCTTGTATGGTCGTCACTTTACCATCATCACAGACCACAAACCTTTGACATCGCTTTTTCATCAGAACAAGCCTGTACCTCCACGTACAGCACACAAATTCATTCGCTGGTCTATTTTCCTATCGCAGTACCGCTACGATATCTTGTATCGGTCCACAGCTCATCACGGAAACGCCGATGCGTTGTCCCGTTTGCCTGTTGCTGAGGATAGAGCATTCGATTCCTCCGAACTTGCTTGCATGTTCATTGATTCGGAAACCGATGACGTGGTCGAATCGTTTCCGATTGATTTTCGTCGCGTAGCTACAGCCACAGCTGCTGACCCTGTCCTTGCTACCGTTCTGCGTTTTGTTGCTATGCACTGGCCCTTGTACAAGTCACGGATCGGGGACCCGTTGGTTCGCCGATTTTTTGCTCACAAGGAGAGACTTTTTGTTCGACATGGTGTTTTGCTGTTGAGTTCTGATAATGATCAGTCCAGGGTCGTGGTCCCACGTTCGTTACAGTCCTCTGTCTTATGGCTTCTCCACCAAGGACATTGGGGTATAGTGAGAACGAAACAACTTGCTCGTCAGCACTGTACTTGGTTCAGAACCGATGCTGCGATTACGAATATGAGCTCTTCTTGCATTGTATGTGCCGTACAACAATCCGCACCACCGCGGAATTTCATTGCATGGCCAAAAGCCACTTACCCTTGGCAACGCTTACACATCGATTTTGCTGGTCCATTCTTGAATGCTCGATGGTTGGTTGTTGTCGATTCCTTCAGTAATTTTCCTTTTGTTGTCTGGATGTCTTCCACGACGTCTTCTGCCACCATCCAAGCGTTATCCGCTATCTATTGCATTGAAGGTCTTCCACAGACTATTGTTTCCGACAATAGCCCACAATTCATATCCGCAGAATTTCAGTCATTCTGCAAGGCCAATGGTATTCAACATCTGACGTCCGCGCCGTCTTCGCCACAGTCAAACGGTGCCGCTGAACGATTGGTCCGGACTTTCAAGTCAGAGATGTTGAAGTTGAAAGAGTCGCATTCTCGGGAGGACGCGTTATTGCTCTTTTTGTCCTCATATCGCTCTCAGCCCCGAGATGGTCGCTCGCCGGCTGAGTTGCTCCACGGTCGCCCTCATTGATCCTTGATGTCTTTGCTACATCCGCCGCATCAGGTTCCTGTGCAGCGGCAGACACCTGCTTTTTCCCCATGCGACGTTGTCTACTATCGTGACTATCGAGGTTCACGGCGTTGGCTCGAAGGGCGCATTCTTCGTTGCCTCGGCCGCGCGATGTATGTGGTTTTGGGGGCCTCTGGTGAGGTGCGTCGGCATCTCAATCAGCTGCGCCTCTGTCGTCGCATGGGATCTGCCGCTCCCCGTCTGCTTTCAGCGACGGTGCCGTCCGGTCAGCACCCTGGGGACCCATGTACTGGCTTGCCTCAACCCCAGGTGTTACCGACGATGCCTTCCATTTTGCCCCATGGCGACGCGCCGCCGCCGCCTCCGCCGCTGCCTGTTCTCCCGCTGGCGCCGCCCGCAGTGGACGCGTTGCTGCAACCGCCGGGCGCCTCCTTGGGTCACGCACCGCTGATCGCTTCCCGTGACCAGTTGTCCTCCGCCATGGAACTCTTGCCCACTCCGGACCATATGTCGTCTTCGCCCGCCGGTTGCCTGGGCCCAATGGAGGTTGACCCTTCGGCCCCTCCTGTCTCTCTACGGGCGCATACACCGCATGTTGGCGTGCACCCTGGAGTAGGTTTTCAGGCGTTTCCTAGCTCCCCTCGGACCGAATGGCAGGGTGCGGGTGGCACAGCCTCGCCTGTTGTTAGGCTCCCCACCTCGTCGCATACGTCAACATGGGGTCCTTCCCCTGGCTTGCGGAAGCCTTATGCCGCAACCGTCCGCCGATTTGCGGGGGAGGAATGTGGTGTCACCGCCAGACACCACACTTGCTAGGTGGCGGTCCCTTAGTATACATCGGACCCGCATGTCGCCACTATCAGTGATTGGACACAGAGCGCCGCCACACGGCAGGTCTAGAGAGACTTCGTAGCACTCGCCCCAGTTGTACAGCCGACTTTCCTAGCGATGGTTCACTGACAAATTACGCTCTCAATTGCCGAGACGATAGTTAGCATAGCCATCAACTACGTCATTTGCTACGACCTAGCAAGGCGCCATTACCAGTCACTATTGATGCTGTAAAACATGTTACGTCAAGAGCAATGTTCATCAATTATGGATTAAAGTTAAGTATTCCAGCAGCTACGTACGTTTTTGGCTATTCTCATTTCCGTGTCCTGTTCCAGACATCACGCCAGCCTGCGTGAGCTTAAACGCGTGCATTTCGGATTCCTCTTAGTGGATTGGCTGTCTTGCCAATCCACAACAATAAACATATAACGTTTATCTACAGACATGCAGCCTGTAATTGAAAAAGAGTCTTCATGATCCCTCCATTGGCAGAAGATTCCAGAATACTCCCCCATTCAGAATTCCGCGAGGGGACTCCCAGGGGGGAGGTATCCAAGAGGAAAATGTTGACCCATCAACAACTAGGGGAGAGGAATGTCAGAAATCTGAACGAAGTAGGGAAACTGGAAAATCTGAAAAAGGAAATGTAGAGGCTCAATCTAGATATAGTAGGGGTTAGTGAAGGAAATGGAAAGAAGACAACGATTTCAGGTCACATGAGTACAGAATAATATCAACAACAGCAGAAAATGGTATAACAGGAGTAGTATTAGTTATGAATATGAGGGTAGGGCAGAGAATGTGTTGCTGTGAACAATTCAGTGATACGGTTGCTTTTATCAGAATAAACTGCAAATCATCATCGACAACGATAGTTCAGGTATGGATACCGACGTCGCAAGCTGAAGATGAAGAGACAGATAAAGTATATGAGGTAATGAAAGGGTAATAGAGTATGTATAGGAAGATAAAAATCTGATAGTCATGGTGGACTGGAATTATGTTGGACAGTAAGAAGAAGAAGAAAAGATTGCAGGAGAATATGAGATTTTCAGACGGAATGAGACAGCAGACAATCTAACAGAATTCTGTAATAAATTTCAGCTCTTAATAGCGAATACTTTGTAAGAGAATCACAAGAGGAGAAGGTATACCTGGAGAGGGCTGGCTGATATAAGATGATTTCAGTTACATTATATCATGGTCAAACAGAACTTCCAAAATCAGAAATTGGACTGTAAGACGTAATCAGGAGCAGATTTAGTAGTGATGAAGAGTAGGCTGAAGTGTAAGAGATTAGTAAGGAAGAATCAGTACAAAGAAGTATGACACGGAAATATTAAGGAATGTCAAGATACTCTTACTGTTATCTAAGGCTATAGATACAGCAGAAAGGAATAGCTCAGTGAGCAGTACAGTTGAAGACTAAGGGACATCTCTAAAAAGGGCGATAACAGAAGCTGGGAAGCAAAAAAAAACACAGATTGAAAGGAGGGTACCTCCAATGAATCCATGCGTAACAGAAGAAATACTTCAGCTGGTCGATGAAACAAGGAAGTACAAACATGTTAAGGCTAATTAAGGGGAATTCAGCAATATAAAAATACAATTTGATCAGGACTGTAATAAATAGGAAGTGCAGCGAACCTTAGACGAAGTGTCTGCATGGAAAATGTGAAGAATCCGAAAAGGAAATGATTGTTGGAAGGACTGACTCAGCATATTGGAAAGTCACAACAACCTTTTGCAAAATTAAAAGCAGGGATGGTGACATTAAGAGTGCAACGGACATTCCAAGGTTAAGTGCAGAAGAGAGAGAGAGGATACGTGTGACATGATAGAAGAAGAAACAGAAGTCTGTTTGGAAGAGACAGGGGATCCAGTATTAGAGTCAGAATTCAAAAGATCTTTGGAGGTCTTAAAATGAAATAAGGCAGAAGGGACTGACAACATTCTCACTGAATTTCTAAAATCATGTGGGATTAGTCACAACAAAACGACTATTCATGTTGATATGTAGAATTTATGAGTCTGGCGACATGCCATCTGACTTTTGGAAAAACATCATCCACACAATACCGAAGACTGCAAGAGCTGACAAGTATGAGTATTATCGTACAGTCAGCTTAACAGCTCATGCATCCAACATACTGAAGAGAGTAGATAGTGGACAGTTCTGTTGAAAAGGCATAAACATCTATGTAAAGGACAATCATAGAAGTTGGAAGGGAAAACACAGGTAGAAAAAAGGTAACTGCGAAGAAAAGATGGATGAAAGAAGAAATACTGCAGTTGATTGATGATAGAAGAAAGTGCAAAAATGGTGAGGGAAATTCAGGAATACAGAAGTACAAGAATAGAAGAATGGAATAGAAAATAGGTTGCGTTATATCACGACCAGTTTAGCTTTAGGACTGTTGAAGGCACCAGAGTGAGAATTCTGACCTTGCAGTTGATAACACAGCTCTACAAAATAATTTTTTTTTCGTTGCCAGGGATGTTTGAACGTAAATGGGATATTGTTATGATACTCATTCCGAGTATATTTGTACTTTTTCCAAATTGGCTCTGGTTTTTGAGATATAGGTTATTTGTGGAAATGAGAGTTTCATGTGGATAATATCGACTGCAGGGTCCATATATGGTGTAATGTATTTGCTACCTGTTTTTTAATTAGTGATATTGTACTATCTTTATTGAACAATTGTGCTCAGGGATTGCATCTGTGTGGTTGAGGATTACATCATGCAAACATCACACTGTCAGCATGTGTTCAGTCCTGTTGTGCGGTGCGTGTGTTGAAGATATTGAGGGTTGTGCAGATTTGAATTCGGCGGTACTCGACATTCATTTGTTGGCCGAGGTAATCCCCGCAACAGCCGATAGGTAGCGTTCAGTGTAAACAAGAAAAATGGCGATGGTCGAAAGTCACACACATGTGCAGTGCAGCTTCAAGGAGATAGAACCTTTTCATCGTGACGTAGCAAATAAGAGGTGAGTATTCATTTCACACAAAACAATTAATGATGTTTGTTGGATGTGATTGACATGCAAATACAAGAAAGTTCTGCATAATATGTAGTATTTGTGCAATTTTGTTTTAGGAAAACATGAGTTCTTCACGCCGTCTTTGCGTGAACCATCCAGATGAGTTCTGCTACATTTGTGGTGAATACGTTCTTCAAAAGAACAGGAAGAATATCACTCCTTTTGTGAAGGAAGCGTATCTGGCATATTTCGGAATTAAACTTGGAGATGAAGACAAGGCGTGGGCACCCCATAAAGTTTGTAAATGCTGTGTGGAGCGCTTACGGCAGTGGACAAAACGAAAAAGGAAAAGCTTTAACTTCGGAGTGCCTATGGTATGGCGAGAGCAGAAGAACCATACAGATGATTGCTATTTTTGCATTGTTAATGTGAAAGGTTTTAATAGGTTCAAAAAACGAAAGTGGGAATATCCCAATTTGGAGTCAGCAAGAAGACCGGTGGTGCACAGCAACGATGTTCCTGTACCAACCTTCACAACATTACCCACGCTAACATCATCAGATGACGATGTGCACGGCGAGGAATGTATAAGTAGTGGTTCGGAATACGAAGGACGTGAGACACAACCCCAGCAGTTCGACCAGAAGGAGCTCAGTGACTTGATACGAGAACTCAATCTTTCAAAGCAAGCATCAGAACTCTTAGCATCCAGGCTTAAGGAAAAGAACTGTCTTCATCCAAGTGTTAAAATAACAGCTTACCGGACGAGAGAAGAAAACCTTCTTCCATACTTCAACCAAGAAGAGGTTATAGTGTATTGCAGCAATATACCTGGACTTTTACTTGAATTGGGGCTGCCGGAATATAGACCAGAGGACTGGCGTCTCTTCATAGACAGTTCCACTAGAAGTTTAAAATGTGTTCTCCTACACAATGGCAATCGTTACGCATCTATTCCAATTGCCCACTCAACAAAACTTTGTGAAGCATATGCTAACATCAAGATGGTTCTGCAGAAAATTCAGTATATACAGCACCAGTGGTTGATTTGTGTTGATTTGAAAATGGTGAACTTCTTGCTTGGACAACAAAGTGGATACACAAAGCACCCATGTTTTATCTGCATGTGGGATGGTAGGGCAAAGCACGAACATTGGAAGCAGAAAACATGGCCTCCAAGGGAACATATGGCTGTTGGTGAAGCAAACATCATTAATAAACCTCTGGTTAGTAGGGACAAGATTGTTCTTCCACCATTACATATTAAGTTAGGACTAATGAAGCAATTCACCAAAGCTTTAGACAGAAATGGTAATTGCTTCACATACATCTGCAATACGTTCCCTGGACTCAGTAGTGAAAAACTTAAGGCAGGAATATTTGATGGTCCTCAAATTCGCAGGCTCATCAACGATACCAATTTTACAAGTGTCATGACTGTCACTGAAGCATCGGCCTGGAACAGTTTTGTCGCTGTTGTAAAATGTTTTTTGGGCAATCATAAAGCTCCCAATTACGATGAACTGGTCAAAAACATGCTCACTAACTTTCAAAACTTAGGAGCTAACATGAGCATAAAATTGCACTTCCTTCACAGCCACTTGGATCGATTTCCTCGTAATCTAGGTGATTTCAGTGAGGAACACGGAGAGCGGTACCATCAAGATATGAAAGGAATAGAGGAAAGATACACTCCTGGAAATTGAAATAAGAACACCGTGAATTCATTGTCCCAGGAAGGGGAAACTTTATTGACACATTCCTGGGGTCAGATACATCACATGGTCACACTGACAGAACCACAGGCACATAGACACTGGCAACAGAGCATGCACAATGTCGGCACTAGTACAGTGTATATCCACCTTTCGCAGCAATGCAGGCTGCTATTCTCCCATGGAGACGATCGTAGAGATGCTGGATGTAGTCCTGTGGAACGGTTTGCCATGCCATTTCCACCTGGCGCCTCAGTTGGACCAGCGTTCGTGCTGGACGTGCAGACCACGTGAGACGACGCTTCATCCAGTCCCAAACATGCTCAATGGGGGACAGATCCGGAGATCTTGCTGGCCAGGGTAGTTGACTTACACCTTCTAGAGCACGTTGGGTGGCACGGGATACATGTGGACGTGCATTGTCCTGTTGGAACAGCAAGTTCCTTTGCCAGTCTAGGAATGGTAGAACGATGGGTTCGATGACGGTTTGGATGTACCGTGCACTATTCAGTGTCCCCTCGACGATCACCAGTGGTGTACAGCCAGTGTAGAAGATCGCTCCCCACACCATGATGCCGGGTGTTGGCCCTGTGTGCCTCGGTCGTATGCAGTCCTGATTGTGGCGCTCACCTGCACGGCGCCAAACATGCATACGACCATCATTGGCACCAAGGCAGAAGCGACTCTCATCGCTGAAGACGACACGTCTCCATTCGTCCCTCCATTCACGCCTGTCGCGACACCACTGGAGGCGGGCTGCACGATGTTGGGGCGTGAGCGGAAGACGGCCTAACGGTGTGCGGGACCGTAGCCCAGCTTCATGGAGACGGTTGCGAATGGTCCTCGCCGATACCCCAGGAGCAACAGTGTCCCTAATTTGCTGGGAAGTGGCGGTGCGGTCCCCTACGGCACTGCGTAGGATCCTGCGGTCTTGGCGTGCATCCGTGCGTCGCTGCGGTCCGGTCCCAGGTCGACGGGCACGTGCACCTTCCGCCGACCACTGGCGACAACATCGATGTACTGTGGAGACCTCACGCCCCACGTGTTGAGCAATTCGGCGGTACGTCCACCCGGACTCCCGCATGCCCGCTATTCGCCCTCGCTCAAAGTCCGTCAACTGCACATACGGTTCACGTCCACGCTGTCGCGGCATGCTACCAGTGTTAAAGACTGCGATGGAGCTCCGTATGCCACGGCAAACTGGCTGACACTGACGGCGGCGGTGCACAAATGCTGCGCAGCTAGCGCCATTCGACGGCCAACACCGCGGTTCCTGGTGTGTCCGCTGTGCCGTGCGTGTGATCATTGCTTGTACAGCCCTCTCGCAGTGTCCGGAGCAAGTATGGTGGGTCTGACACACCGGTGTCAATGTGTTCTTTTTTCCATTTCCAGGAGTGTATAAAGGAAGATGGGACAGGCATATGATGGCAGATTATTGCTGGAATCTGCAACGTGACTGTTCTGAAGAGACCTATAAAAGGAAAGCGTGCAGGAAGCGGTTCTTCATGGACGGAAAATGATATACTTATAGAGAAACTTTTCAATTATGTTTTATACGTGGACAAATGCCTATCAGGTTTTCATAGAAGCTATTTATAAAGATTATTTTCTTTTTTCATTGTAGTTTGTAGCGCTCGAGTTCAGTATTAGCAATTTTTTCAAGTTTTTTGAATAAATCATGCATTATCTCAAAAACTAGAGCCAAACTGCATAAATGGTTGCTATATTCGTCCTCAGCACCACTAACCCATCCTAAAGCCACTCAAATATCCTTGGCAAGGAAATGAGTGTTGACCAGTGTAATAGAAGCAAGAGTAATGAAAAATCAACACTCGCTCATAGGACTTGTCGACTTGGAAAAAGCGTTCGACAAGGCAAAATAAAGCAGTATGTTCGAAATTTTGAGAAAAATAGTGGTAAGCTACAGGAAGAGAAGCATAGAATACAATATGTACATCTTCCAAGGGGAAATAATAACACTGGATGACCAAGAATGAAGTGCTCAGTTTAAAAAGGATGTAATAAAGGGATGTAGGTTTTCGCTCTACAGTTCTGTCTATACATCAAAGAAGCAATGATGGCTATAAAGAGAAAGTTCAGGAGTGCAATTAAAATTTAAGGCGAAAGAATATGAATGATACGATTCGCTGATGACATCGCTATAGCCGGCCGCGGTGGTCTAGCGGTTCTAGGCGCTCAGTCCGGAGCCGCGCGACTGCTACGGTCGCAGGTTCGAATCCTGCCTCGGGCATGGATGTATGTGATGTCCTTCGGTTAGTTAGGTTTCAGTAGTTCTAAGTTTTAGGGGACTGATGACCATAGATGTTAAGTCCCTTAGTGCTCAGAGCCATTTGAACCATTTGACATCGCTAACCAGCGTGAAAGTGAGGAAGTATTACATGAAATGCTGAATAGAATGAACAATCTAATGAGTACAGAATACTTATTGAAAGTAAATCGACGAAAGAAGAAGCGGAAATGAGAACAGGAAGAAACTTAACATCTGGATTGATGATGGCGAAGTGGATGAAGCTAAGGAAATCTACTACCTAAGTAATAAAATAATCAATGACAGACGGAGCACGGAGGACTTCAAAAACTGACTTGCGCTGGCAAAATATGCATTCTTAGACAAGAGAAGTCTACTAGTCGCAAGCACAGGCCATAATCTGAACAAGAAATTTCTGAGAATGTACGTTTAGAGCGCAGAATTGTATGGTAGTGAAACATGGACTGTGGAAAAACCATAAAGTAAGAGAATCGAATCATTTGAGATGTGCTACAGACGAATGTTGAAAATTAGGTGGACTGATAAGGTGAAGAAAGATGAGGTTCTCCACAGAATCGGAGAACGGAAGAATAAGTAGGAAACACTGGCAAGGAGAAGGGACAGAATGATACGACATAACAATGTTGGCCCACGCACTCCGAATTCCCAAGTGTATATTACAACGGCAGTCGAATGAAAAAGGGACTTAGCGTTGTCAGGGGTGGTCGGTTTTATTGACCACCTTAAGTGAACGACTCTGACTTAGTCTCTGTGGCGGCCGCGGTCAGTTTTTATGTCTAAGACTGTACATGCTCGTTCTTCCGTCGCTCTAGCGGCGAGTTTGGAGTCTTAGTGCTCTTATGGCGACCACATCTTCTTCCGTAGACAATGGCAACACTATCCTTTCAGCGCTTTTCGGGCTATAGTCTCCGGCTGCTTTATTTCTGAAAGACCCTAACAGTAATGAAATGTAATCTGAGGACGCATCACGAAACGTGGGAACGACCGTCGACGTTAGTTAGAAAGAAGGGATGAAGATTCAAATTAATAAAAAATGACGACGAAGTTAATGTTTGCGAGTCGTTCCATTTGATCTTTTGCCAGTATTTACTAAGATGAAGCAGAAGCTTGATAAGTAATTCAAACGAAAGGCAGATGAGAAACTCAAGGATGAGAAAAACAGAAAGAGATATGTAAGAAACTAAGAAAGAAGCTGAAACTTGAGTCCAGAAAGATAAGTCGATTGGAGAGAAAAACACGTGTAATGAATTTACGGAAGAAATCTCCAGCATATTCGAACAGTTAAATCAGACTACATGAAACAGAAAGGATTGCAGGACTGGAGAAGGAGTGTGAAATCGTTTCGATGTGCTAGGAATCAAACTGGTCTCTGTATTTTCATACTGCACGATTGCTGACCACATTGGAAGCTGTGTACGGTTTTTGTAATGCAGTTCCATCTCGTTTTGCGAAAGCATTTGAATGAATCGAAAAATATAGGTTTTGTAAACAGTTCCCTTGAGTACGAACTTTTAATATTTGGATAATAAGAGAGAGACGTTTTTGAAATCTTATCGAGAACTATGATAGCAGGTTATAGATAGATTCTTTTCAAATGCTACTCAGAACGGGATAAGGAATGAAATATTTCGAATCTTACATTTTACAAGGAAGACGCGAGGTGATCTCTAACCTGTCTCCCAAGGGTTCTGGGACCACAGTTTGCAATTTTAATAATATTTGAAGCTAAAAAATATAATGAAACTAGTGGCATTTAAGCCAGAGAGGGTGTTCAAAAAATGGTTCAAATGGCTCTGAGCACTATGGGACTTAACATCTATGGTCATCAGTCCCCTAGAACGTAGAACTACTTAAACCTAACTAACCTAAGGACATCACACAACACCCAGTCATCACGAGGCAGAGAAAATCCCTGACCCCGCCGGGAATCGAACCCGGGAACCCGGGCGCGGGATGCGAGAACGCTACCGCACGACCACGAGCTGCGGACCAGAGAGGATGTCTCATTTAATACTAAAACAGCTCAACAGCTTTTACTCCATGAATCAAGCAAGAATGCAGTCGGAGCCCTCTGAGTGATGTGGAATAAATGATCGAAAACGATGATAAAGCTGTGGGAGGTGACAGTAAAGTAGAAACTGAGGCCGCGGAGCCTACGATTTCTTGTGCCTACAAGAGGAAAACGCGTATCGGTTCAACAAAACAAGAAAAGTACGTAATCAGGAAGTGAGACGGAATGCTAATGGTACTTACTGCAACCTACATCCTTCTGAATCTGCTTAGTGTATTTATCTCTTGGTCTCCCTCTACGATTTTTACCCTCCACCCTGCCCTCCAATGCTAAATTTGCGATCCCTTGATACCTCAGAACATGTCCTAGCAACCGATCAATTCTTATTGTCAAGAAGAGATGAGGAAAACTGCCGTAGTTGTCGTTGAGCTCAAACACAGATATATCGTGAATGAATAACTGGGATGAACGTTTTATGATATCCAGATACGTTAGGATAGAGATGGAATTAATTATTTATTTTTAAAAGTAAAACCTGCCACCATGGCTTACGGGTATCCTCTTTGACTAGGCAACAGAACGTCCTGGGCCCCGGTTTCGATACGAAACTGATTAAAATTTGATTAAAAATTATCTGGATGGCGGCTGAAGTTCCCCTGTGTAAGGAGTCACCCGCGTGTGGACTGCGACATTGTCAAATGGTGGAGTAGTAGATGGAGGTCCTTGCGAGTGGGGTGGAAAACTACTCTTACAAAAAAAAAAAAAATTATCAGTTGAAATAGGATGTAGTTGGCGATGGATATTCCTGCTTTCTCAGGCTGTGTACCGGAAAATGCTTCCGGATATATCCACCGTTAAGATCTCTGAGTGGGGACTACCAAGGGGAATGTGAGCCTGAAAGGAAGGGTAGAACAATGTTGTAGGTAAACTAGATAATCTAAAAAGGGAACTGCAAGGGCTCAGTCTACATGTTGTGGGGATCAACGATATGAAACGTAAAGAAGCCAAGAATTTCTCATCAGACGAAATATACGGCAGCACCAATAACAGCAGAAGATGGCACAACGGGAGCAAGATCTGACATTAACAGAAATGTAGGGCAGAGGCTGAGTTATTCTGAACAGTTCAGAGATAGGATTATTCTCATCGTGATCGACAGTAACCTAACACCATCAACAGTAATTCAGGTAAATATGCCGCCGTCACAAGCAGGAGGTGAATAAATACAGAAAATGCCGTGTTATTAAACTCTAATTCGGTATGGAAAGGAGATGAAAATCTAATAATCATGCGTGAATGGAACGTTGTATACAGGAGGTAATATATGAAACAGTTACCGAAGGATATGAGCTCCACAGCAGGGATGAGAAAAAGGGAAGACTTATAGAATTCTGCGCAAATTTCAGTTACTAATAGTGATTATACTGCTCAAAATAGCTAGAGAGGACGTATACTTGAAAAAGTCATGGAAACACGGGAAGATTCTAGCAGGATTACATTACCATCAGATAGAAGTTCCGAGATCAGACTATACCCTTCCTTATTATCTTCTCGCTCGATATTATTCTGAAACTCCTACCTTGCGGGCCGCATACAGAGCGAGCTCATAAACTTTGATAATAGGATCCTGTAATGAAATTTTTGTTAAAGATAACAAATTCTCTATCCTTCTCGGCGTAGGTAGAGTACACATTATGAACACTCGGATTGGCAGTGACGCAGGCAATGGAACAAACAGATCGTTCCTATAGTCGATGACGGCATAGTTCATGAAGTGAATGTCCGACCAGAGCGTATCGAGAGTCCGTAAGAGTGCGCAAACAGTCTATGGAATCGTAGACACAGCGAAGGTCAATTTCTGTACTATTAAAAGTGAATGTAGAATGCGTCAGTGAACAATGATACTGAAGAAGTGCGTGGCTGCGGTACTTACGGACACGAGTTCTCCTCCAGGCGAAAGTCATCTTTGTCAGCTTGACCAATAGGCCTGCCTTCCTGTACCGCTGTAACACTTCTTTCAGCGCTGTCTAATAGATGGGACAGAACCGGCGCTCCTGTGGATGACCCGAAAGGCACCGTGCTGGATGCGAATAAGTTTCAGTCCATGCAGAAGGTGGTCCGTGGTTTCGAATCATCAGCAAGTGGTATGTGATAGCACGCTTGGTTTAAATCTAGCACCCAGAAACGATTGTTCTAGTTCGGAAGGGTAACCGATTCCAACCACATTTTCTTCAGATTACGATAATCAAATTCTGGCCTACACCTGTAACTGGTTTGAGCACGAAGGAAACGGATGCCAAGTATGGTGAAACAGATAGCCTGATAACTTCACCACCTCAGCAACTGGTCAATCAGTTTGAACCATTTACGCAGTTTGGTCGATGATAACAGATAAGGATCTTGCCACACTGGAATTTCGTTTATCCCTGACTCCCTCATCCATCTGTCAAAGCTTCCGGAGATTGTTACAATAAATCCACCAACTGCTCAGTCATACTTCGGGGAATGCCCCATATCATATCCCAAGTCCTCAGTTTGAACACGGTCCACTTCAGGTGAGGCCCTGTGTCTACACAATGGGTACATTTTCTATGGACAAAATTTAAAATCCAACTGTTTCCCTGAATAATTTCACATACACTGGGTTACTATCAAAAGTAACTGCCCAAAACCACCTCAGTAGAAAGACAGTCGTTGAAAACCTTAGAGACAAGGTATAACTTCCAGTTCTGAGCTTGCAGCGTAGTTACACATCAACATTTAACGGCTATCCAGCGGAGGAGCAGTTCTTCCAAGGTCGGTGTCAACCCAGCGATCTGTTTATTCTCGCGGAATCAGTGGAAATGAAGACGCTACTGCCGGAATCAGTCGATGCACACACCAGTTTTGAACCAAGCATGGCACACCCAAATGGCAAAGACGCTGGGTTAAAATACATACCTTTCAGCAGCCACTTGGGTTGCTATGGGAACGCCGACCTGTCACAAGCTCAGACACCATCTCCGCGATTCTTTGCAATTTTCAGCCCACCTGCTGCACCGAAAATATTGACACCACGTGTCCTTTTTGGTACTTGACTCAGCACGTTCCTTTTTATAATTCAAACAATCTTCCCTGGTGATGCACTACCAGTCTGTTTCTTGTCTCAGTGTCGGCATTATAAACAGAGTTAACCATTTTGGCTAGATCTGAACATGAGTTATGCGTAAACATCACATATGACCGACTTCTTCATCTCTCTCTCTCTCTCTCTCTCTCTCTCCGAAATGTTCACAACTACCATAATTCCAATACATTCTTCATGAGCTGTAAAGATCACACTAGGCTAGCATTTTGCACTGTCGGTTTTATACATGGGATTATTTGACTTTGGAATAGGTTGTACTTGGATACAAAGATCTTTGAATGATAAGCCGCTGAGCCATTGTATATAACACTTATTTAACAAATTGTAAAACAAAATTACGTACATTACTACTCGAAAAACAGTTGCTTACGTTCATTTATATTAACTGTTAAAACTTTGTACAAGTAATAAATTTCAAAATTTTAAGAAAAATAGACCCTTGCTTTCCAAACAGACTGTGTAAGCAGTGACTGAAATTTGGTTTACAAGAGATTTATAGTGCTTCATTTCAAGACTGTAAAAAGAACCAAGCAAAATTCAACAATTTGAATGGCTTCAAATGGTAGAATATTTTTAAACCCACACCCTTACTCAGCTCGCCACGCTGCAAGAAAATCAGAATCATTAGTAATTAAAAGTAGATATTCCATTTGGATGTCGTTTGTCCCGTATCAGCGGATGAATACGATACTGGAGTGTCTGTGTTATTCTGCAATACGATGCAAGGTTCCTTCGGACATGTGTGAATGTCGTACATGCATTTCCGAAGGAACCTTCCATCGTAATTCAGAATATCATAGGCACTGCAGTATCGTGTTTGTCCGCTGGCATCGGGCAAGAGACTTGTATAGCAATATACATAACGGATATATTAGTACAGGTTGAGGAAAAATGGTTGACGAGATATGGAAGTTTGGGTCTGGCCGTGAGTCGTGCTCTGATAGCCAAATGGTAAGCTGGCTTCACAGTACGCCTTCGGCAGCGCAACGATTCGGACGTCATATTTGTATTCCTGCCGTGTTAGGGGACTCGCGATGTTGTTGTGATTTACAGCTGGCTTCGTATATCTTACTTCCTTCCACGCACTACGACATATTCACAACCAAAGTCGACACGGCAGTTTAGTTTTATGAGCGAATAAGTGATACCAAAAGCAGTGGAAATTGAACGAAGCGGGGTCTACATGGAACTAGTTGATGGCGCAACTTCTGAAAGTATTTAAAAAAAGGCGACCGATCTTCAATTCAGGCATTAGGATGGTCACTTTGGCCCTGTGACGGGTATGAAAGTCTAGGCCAGTGGACGATCCATGTGTTCGAGATGCCGTTTGAGGTGCCATCAGAGATAGTTGTCGGAGCGTTGAGACCTTGTGGCACTCCGATGAACCATTAGGCGGAAAAATAGCTACACTCTACCACGTACCCCCCCCCCCCCCCCCTAACCCCCCCCCCCCCCCAAGATCTGAATGGTGTGCGTGCGCAAAGGCCTTACTAAATATTTGCAGTCCTATTTGAACAACGTCGGATGCCCTGCCATCGTAATTTATGACCGCCAGCCAAAGACCTGTTCGAGATGCGAGCGAAAGGGACATGTCAGATCAAGCTGGACGCAACGAAACATCATACAACTGCCATCGGGGAAGGAGAAGATATCGCCCTATCTAACGGTGCTCCCACTGGAATACTTGGGAGCCCTTCAAACTATCGACAGAAGTGCTACCTTCAGCCGGCACTGAGCAGCAGGGCAGTACAGTCGGACATCCTTCTCGGCCAGAGCAAGCCGTGTAATCGATTTTCCAATGCGAATGGGGAGGTTCCCTGCAGGAGAGGTTGGCCACTAAAGATTCGGTGCAGAGAACCGACACTTTGGTCCCTGCGATGGAAGATGTAGACTGGCTCCATGCAATAACTGCAGGGCGACATCAAAGACGAAATCGCCATGGTGACGAACATCTCCAGCAGGACAATATGACTGTCACTTCTCCTGACTGGATTCGATCATCAGCAGATCCGAAAGAGACCTCTCATAGTATGAACCGACAATGTCGCTAAAGCCTGTGCTGCCACTTCATATCACGACAGTTAAATAGTGGAGGACATAGTAGGGAATCCGTTGTTGAGAGGAGGGCGTGGGGAGCAGGGGGAGAGGGATGCCTTCTTGAAGTCTCACATCTTGACCTCACCCAACACTAGCCACGAATACCGCCTCCCCCTGTCAGGCCTACACGATTACCATCATCGACCTCTATACCATCAGTTCTGGGGTGAAGCTGAAAAATTTTTGTGACATGCTGCAGGCAGCAGGACTCGACGTCACACTCCTTCAGAAGTGTACCTAGATCACTTCACACATATTTACAGATAGGACGTTTATAAGGTATTGCCTATCTTGTGAACGAAGGCATCATGATCGACGCTGTGACCTACCTTCCATCAGCAGGAGGACTTCGTACCACATTTCAGGACGTTTGTGAATCTCTATGCCCCCTATGCTACGAACAAGAGGAGACGGTTCAAGATTTTATGCAGAGAAGATAGCGCCCTTTTTTTTCTTGAGGGATGCTACTATCATACCATCCTAGTGGGCGATTTCAAGTGTGTTTTTCACTGCAGGTTCAAATACCACACTTTACCACATGCAGGGAACTGCATCTCCTGGTGAAACGCCTTCACCGTATCGACATTTGGCAGAGCATCCATGGCAAAGACAGGGACATTCATATGTTACCAGACATTAGGATTGGGACAACCAGCCTTTCAGGACAAAGTACCGTTATACAAGATGGCGGCGATGACGTCATCCAATATGGCGGCCGTGACGTCAATCAAGGTGGCGGATTTTGGTGGGAAGTTTGAATTATGGCGGGAAGTGCCACGCCCCCCTCACCCAGAATAATGGCGTGCAGTTCAAATTCCAAAATGATAATGCTTCACAGCTAAGGAAATGGCGGGAAAATGGACTTGCCTTTATTATTGAACCAATTTCAAGCAGACGTGTTCGCCGCTGGGTCTGGGCTGCAACTGGCTTAGTTCATATCGTCGCCACCAGAGGGCGTCACCACAAAGTCAGATCATGATGGAAGTACAGTTATTCAAGATGGCTGCACCCATTGTATCCACCACGAACTCCACAGCCCAACTGGCTTAGTTCGTATCAGTTCCACCAGAGTGCGCTCTCCTGCCATTAGATCATGACGGCATCCACTGTGTTCACCACGAACTCCTGAGCCCAATTGACTTCGTTCATATCGTGGCCATCAGAGGGCACTACCGTGAAGTCGCATGATGACAAGATCGTCTGCTCTCTCATGCACCCGTGTTATAACCGGACACACGCCGCGTCAGCGGCCTGCGAGCGACCGCTTACACCGGCCTCCAGCCCGCACCTTTATACTCGCGCCGGATTTAGTCTTCTACATCTACATCTACATGACTACTCTGCAATTCACATTTAAGTGCTTGGCAGTGGGTTCGTCGAACCACAATCATACTATCTCCCTACCATTCCACTCCCGAACAGCGTGCGGGAAAAACGAACACCTAAACCTTTCTGATCGAGCTCTGATTTCACTTATTTTATTTTGATGATCATTCCTACCTATGTAGGTTGGGATCAATAAAATATTTTCGCATTAGGAAGAGAAAGTTGGTGACTGAAATTTCGTAAATAGATCTCGCCGCGACGAAAAACGTCTTTGCTGTAATGACTTCCATCCCAATTCGCGTATCATATCTGCCACACTCTCTCCCCTCCTACGTGATAATACAAAACGAGCTGCCCTTTTTTGCACCCTTTCGATGTCCTCCGTCAATCCCACCTGGTAAGGATCCCACACCGCGCAGCAATATTCTAACAGAGGACGAACGAGTGTAGTGTAAGCTGTCTCTTTGGTGGACTTGTTGCATCTTCTAAGTGTCCTGCCAATGAAACGCAACCTTTGGCTCACCTTCCCCACAATATTATCTATGTGGTCTTTCCAACTGAAGTTGTTGGTAATTTTAACACCCAGGTACTTAGTTGAATTGACAGCCTTGAGAATTGTACTATTTATCGAGTAATCGAATTCCAACGGATTTCTTTTGGAACTCATGTGAATCACCTCACACTTTTCGTTATTTAGCGTCAACTGCCACCTGTCACACCATACAGCAATCTTTTCTAAATCGCTTTGCAACTGATTCTGGTCTTCGGATGACCTTACTTCTGTAAATATGCTAACTAAAGTAATATCCACATCGTGCATCTAACCTATCAATTACCGAAGTACTTAACTCGATTTCAATTTTAATCGTATTCAATAAGTCACTTTACAATTTCAGTATTCAATGATTAAATGAGAAGATCCACATATTACCACTATCAGCGTGGTGTTCAGTCATGACCTATCACACCCCACCTCTACAATCCTGCACTCCTAGAGGCTAACGCATTAGTCAAGTGATTCAACGTCATAGGACCTAGGACTTGGAATAAATTTTCACCAATGCCCCACCGAATTGGACTTGCAATCAAATAGTGAAAGTCTCCAGAACGATCCTCAACCCAGCACCATGCCCACTTAACGACCCATGTTGGAGGGATAATGCGCACTAAGGGACACTAACCTGTACTAACCTGCACTAATGTGCACTAACCTGTACTAAAGTTTACTAACCTGCACTAATGTGCACTAACCTGTACTAACGTGTACTAACCTGCACAGTGCTTTATGTCATCCAAGATAGTGAGGCGAAATGACGGGAAAACAGATATGAACACAAGTCTTTATTTTGCAGGCAGTGTCTAAATACGAGGTTTATTTCGAACTGACATAGTAAATATTACCGCCATCAGATCATACTGTCATCCCTCCTATGACCTAATCCCAGATGGTGGTCTGTAGGAGCAATAATTATGATAAAATAATTCACGACGCGCTAGGCTGCAGGGGAGAGTAAGGAAGGAGTCCACATTTTATTTATAAATCTAATATATTTATCACTCTGAGGCAACGCATCTCCATATTCCGCTTGCGCTCACAATACACAATCTACAGACGTGCAGACAACTCCTAATTTACGCAAATAATTTAATTACAGACATTCATACTCCTCCTAAATAATTCAGCACACGTATGTCTAGACGCCCTCAGTACTCGTAAACTGTCCAAATAACTCATAGCAGAGCCTACACACCTGCTCACAAAATAATTCAATGAAAGTCCGCAAGCACCCTCCACAACATCTGAACAGTAGAGCGCACAGAGAAGCCCAACGAAGTGGAGAGACCGTCAGTTGTCAAACCACGCACAGGCCGCACGCCGCGGCCCTGCCACTGGCTGCCTCTTATTCATACTTCATTTATGAGAAATTCCTATCCAAATACGTGTTCACCTAGACACGTGCTGACGTCATCGGGCGGGTGTACAACCACGACCTGCAGTCGAACGCAGGCGCCGTTGATGACGGGGGGGCATATTTACAGAGCACGCCCTCCAAGCAGGTCTGCGAGTGTTTGGCGTTCCTCGCTACTCTCACTGTAGTTGCGGTCCGGTGAAGACGCTGCAGAATTACATTCCACAAGAGCGGAGTCTGCTTTCTCCTTAGCGATTCTAATGCACCATACGTTACATTTGACTGACATGTCACCGGGCGCAGCTAAATACCATTGCAAACGCATCCAGCAACGTTAACAATCTTATACTCAACTCATTTTGCTATCTAAAATAATAAACAAGTCTAGCTCTAATAATTCCATAGGCCTCCAGATACGCTGAACGTGCGCTTTTGTACTAGTTTTCGTCTTCTCTCAGATTTTATGCACCGAAATTTAGGCACTAACAGAACCACGTTACGAAAATAACGCACAATAACGACAAATGCAGTTTTCTTCGCGGACCAGAACCCATCACGTTATACCAATCCTCCTCTCAACATACACAAATGTTCGCACAACTATGTAGAGGCTCCCATATCCCAGCACAAAGCATGTTAAATAATCCAACATTACCATCTGCTCTAATCCAATTTATTCGCCGAATTACTGATGCCGCCGGTATCGAAGCACCACCCACCTATTCTTTCTCGGACATCCAGCGGATATTTTACACAGATCGCTAAATTACATTGACAGTTAAACTCGCAAAATTCTCTCCACATTATGAAATACATAGCGCACTCACAAGAATGCTGGAAGCCTGGAAAATATTTACCATTGTAACTACAATTAAATATTACGATTGCTGCTTCAGTCTGACAACAATCAGTATACAGGTAATCTCTCCTCTTGACGACTGTGCTTCAGTATCAATAGCGAATATAATTTTCTACTAAAGAATTTTCACTCATACCCTTGGCGCTATCAATCTGTTCAATCTATACGTTCCTCACAATGGGTCACACAGTCATGCTCTTTAGTCATGCTGTGGGGCGGCGGGTGGAATTATTGTTGTTAAAAATGTTCCTATTATTTTTGCTGTTGTTTTCCGTTCTCAACACTGGCTCTCTACTACAATATTGGCTACCAGAAAGTGATTAGCAAAACGTGAAGCCTGTAATTAGAATTCCTAGTGCCCACTTCATCTGAGAATACACTTATAGCTGCAGCTTATAGCTCTGAGGAATTAGGAGATTGTCCGGGATTTATAATCAAAAACGATTTTCCAAAATAGTTGAGTATATTCTGAAAGTCACAGATGAAAAACAAAAGTATCCACACAACCTAACTAACAGAGCAGTTCAGAGTCTAATGCGCTGATGCAACTATAAATGTCCGAATTAAATGTTAAAATGAATGCTCGCCATAATTTGATGATTAGTTTCATCAAACGCCACGCTCAATAATTGGTAGAATGTCTGTCCCGCGGCGGCACGTGAAAATACGACATACGCGAACTGAAGCTAGATAATTAAAATCATCCCAGAATTAACACTTCACTCGAAAATGATTTCATGGTTACGCATATCCCGAGTAACTTACTACGGCATCCGAGGCCGTTTATAGCAATGATACCGACGCGACGCGATTCCCGACACAGATGCTGTGCTATTCAGCGTCTGGAGAGAACTGGGGCCTTGCTTCCTCGCACAGCGTTCTTTTATATAAAGCCGCCGTGCGGACGGCTAAGGGAACGCCTGATCAAATCGGCTCTCCCGACTAGCCGCTGGGCTAGTAATGCACCACTTTAAGTTACCGAATAAATCATAGCTTCTTTTGCTGATGGCCGATGAAGCTCTCAATTTAAATGTGCATTCAGCACACAGGTAAGTAATCATAATAAAATTTTGATGTGGCTAAGTTAAATATTTTGGGCGAGAGAATTAATTTAATTACACTGCACGCAGTAGACGAGCTCTGAACTGGCCCTTTGGAGATACGCTATCGCTATAGTTTTATAGGTATTCAAATGAAACTTCTCACATCCTTATGGTGATAGTGGATCTCCATTCTACTTAAATATAAACATCCCAGCCTTATTTATTAGCCTACTTAATCTATCTTGCTTCCTTAAGTTTTGAGACGAAAACCAGACAATCATGAATTTCCACTAAAATCTTAATTTGTGAGATCCAGAAGACTGTTTTTATTAAATAATTATGAAAAAATAATCTAATTATAAATTTTTAACTCTCTAGCTCTTTTCTGTTGCGCCAATGGTTTTTACAGAAAAATGTCCAAATTTCGAAAATGGCTAAAGTTATCGAACTGATATTCAACACACATTAATTTAGTATTACTCCTGACATGCTAGAAATGTTTTAGGTTATTTGCTTGATTTTTAAAGTATTGCGCAACATTTATGACGTCAGAGCTAGTTACAGCGGACTGGCTGGCACACAATGGAAAGACTGATGTGAATTTATTATGGCGTGAGTAGGCCACTTCCCTACATCACCCTCTACTTAAATTTTTTGTTTATGAATGTTAATGAACAAAAAAAATTTAATTACAAAAAGGGAAGCAAGAGTACAGCTTAACTTCCTATGAAAAATTGAAATTGAAATGTAAACATGTATAAATATTAAAGGAAAACTGATTACCTACCTTAATTATTTAAATTGCGGGCATGTTCACTGCCTCTTAAGCAACATTATTCCTCAAAATTGAAGCAAAGTTAATGAAACACTTTGGCATACATATTGCCTTAGACAAACAAACACATAAAAATATGTAGAATTATGAAAATCTTAAATCCATTAAATACGTTTTTACATACACAAATTCAAAGAAGATAAGTTATTCAAGATACATAAAAGATGATTATCTCTTAGCAGTCTTTTCTAAACCTGAAAGAAAATTTCACAAATCATTTTTACACACATAGTTGTAGCCGCTTTGGCTGGCGTTCTACACTTCCATTCACAAGGGTAGAGGAGGGGAAGTTGCTATTGTGTGCGTCCTTCACGTTCACTCTAAATTACATGGGGAAAGGGGAGGGGTCACTGTGAGTTGTGTCCAAGTCACTCCACGCTTTCACGTAGCTCCCAGACTGCCATTATCTGGTTTGTCCTGTAGAACAAACAAAAAGAGTGCCTCAGACTCTGTTCACTTAACATCTAAGGGTGGGTCACAATGAAATGGGGATATATACATTTTATCCTGCAATATGTTGCTGGAACGAAGTTAACAGAACTTTTTCAATTTTACTCTCGTGGTTACTTAATTGTCATAAAATCGGTAAACAAATGGCTCAAAACGCCGTTAGTCACTTATTAGAGAAAATTTGTGCTCAAGGCATACAATCATAAATCATATTTAATCTGAATTTATTATTTCTGGGCTGGAACACTGAACCAGTGCTCGGTACATTCCTGACAAATCAGTATTTTACTTACTTAGCTGACTCATCTTTGATTACCTTATTCTCAGAGATAGTATGAGTATATTTGATTAGTAGTTTTCTCAGCTTCTTTGTACATGTGAGTAACATTTGGTAATAGTACAGTTCTGAGTGTTCAAAACACACTACGTTTAGTTGAATACTAAATCCACTTATTGGTCCTCTGCTGCTGTGTCAGTTCCACATCTGCAATTAGGTACTTACTTACTTTGAAGTGTATTTATGCTGAGCTACCAATAATGTTTCACGTCTGTCATTATGTTACTTATTTACTTTGCTAGTGTATGAACTTAAGTAATACTCACTCTATTGAAATTTAAATCATAGGATAGCACATTTATTCCATATCTATAGTGTATTGCAGCTGATCAAATTGCTCACGTGGCAATCCATTTCCACTCGATCGGACGCTGAAACCACAGGTAGTCTCTCTCGACCTACCACTAAAGTGCATCAGGTAATTATGGACGAGCGTAATGCTAAATTCCTTAAACCTATAGGACACCATGAGCTGCTCTGTCTCATCTAACATAAGGGTACCTATGGTCGCATTCACGCCTCCAACTCATAACCTCAATACATGTAGGTGTGTCCTGTCACACACTACACCAAAATAATGGCCAGCTCCAACCTTATAAATACTTCAGGGACGTGTCCTTCACGTCTCAACCACAAACACTGCTCAAATCTATTACACTGCCATTCCTTGCTACACAAGGTGAGTTTATTCTTACAACTTGTCTGCATATTTTTCATAACACTAAGCAATCTCTTTTACTATTTTTAGCTAGCTCTACAGCATACAATAGGTTTCACTGTCACTTCAGATTCTTCTTGTACATGAATTTGTATATCTTTTTTTTTAAATATTGTTGGTGGACCATTTCCAATAACACAACACTTTGTAGTTACAATATTACCAGAGTTCTATACATACTTGTTACTCAAATACATTTATATCTTAATTACGTCATACTTCTTTATTGTTTACGTCACTGTTAGGTTTGTCACATTAGGTATTTTCTTTTTTCACTAATCGGTGGATTGAATGGTTACAGGACTCATGGCTTGTTAGCCATGACGGAAAATTTTCATATTGGAAATTTTTGTGAACAGGAAAGAGGAAGAATGAGTGAGACCTGAAATGGAAAGAAGATCTCACACAGCTGGGACTGCACAGCTGCCACACTGTGTAGAGGTTACAGAACAATCTCCTCCCTACAGCAATCATTCACTACCTTTGACCACGCCACATCGATCAGAAAATACCTTATGATGCCTTTTTAGAACCTGTCTCAGTTCTTCCTTCTGATTAGCTGGAATTCTAATGATTTCCTGTAATTTAGCTTCTATTTTGTCTAAAATAATTGCTTCTTCTTCTGTGTTCAGCTTATTTTTACTAAGATTAACACCTTCGTCCCAATATCTCCTATTTTTCAGAACTCTTATAGGCAGCTCCCAAGTTTCGTCATTAGTTACTACATGTTTATCACTAAAAAGGTACTGTAATTACTCCGGTTATCGGCAAGACCATTTTTAACTGGCTTCTTTCAAAGTCAACAACCCACTGATATTTTGACAAGAAATCTATGCCAATTAAAATTTCAATACTGAGATTGTTTACAATTAAACATGGATGATCAATTAAATTACCATTAAAGTTAAAGGGCAGCAAAGCTTCTTGCTTTACCGTTTTTGTCACCTTGCCAGTAGCACCAACTATTCTTAGTCCTGATACCCTCATTACTGTAAGCTTGTCTTTACCAGGTAATGCATCAAAGAAGGACTGAGATATCGCACTCACCTCACTTCCACTGTCTAAGGGACAACGTACATTGATACCCAACATATTCACTTTTATTATAGGGTGGCTTATCCTAGGTTGTACAGGTGGTTCCTCAAACGCATCCAATAGTTCCCTTTGGATTTGTCTCCAACTAAAGTGATCGACATCTGTCTTTATTACATTTAGGTCAATGCGTGTAGGGGTTTCCTGAATTACATTTTCAGCTGCCTTTTCCAGTCGGTCTATTAATTTGAAATCGAGACACCGCACGACTTCATTACATTTAGTTTGCTGAACATAACCCAAATTACTGTAGTCTGAGCGATTCTACGCCTCCAGGCCGGGCATAACACTAGTTACAGCTAAACCACTTTTACTATTATCGTCGGGTTCCTTCTCAAGTGACAACTGGTCACATCTACTGGTTTCATCGACCCCCAACAGGCTACCCTCTACATTCTCACTTACTTCCTGCCCTAAATCTATTAGTACATTATCAACATCCTGCACAGGCACTTTAGATAAGAGCACATCATCCTCATCGTAAATATAAGCATGAATTTCTTCTGCTTCTTCACCTGACAATTCAGTATTTTGTAGCTCCTCCCTATCGTTACACTGCTGCGCCTTCTCTTTCTCTTCCCACTTAGAAAGCGTCTCTAACACGTTATCTATCAAGTACTGTGAGTGATCTAATATTTCTGCTGTATTCTTAGATGCTACCGACTCTTCATCCACATGTTCAGTTTGAGTATTCTGATGTGTCTTACCATTTCCCGTAACTACTGGCTCAGGAAAAGTAACCGCCTGGCGAGCGCCAGTGTCCTCATAGATGGGAGCTGGTTTTCCTGCCTTGGCGTACTACTGTTTCCTTTATTTTCATTATAGTTAACTGGCACAGCATGACTTTCTGTACTGTTGTTTACATGCATAATTCTGTTTGGAACAAAATTATTATCACTTGGATGCCATTGTTGGTTCTGATAATCTTTTCTCCAATTCCTCCATCTGTTAGGATGGCGAACACCTACTGTTCTGATGTTTACATTGTCATTCTGCTCGTTTCTAAAATTAGTACTATTGTTATTAGCATTTCTGTTATTACGTGCTTGCTCCTCATTGGCAGAAACACGTTCTACACGTTCCAAATATTCAATGAAACGATCCAGATTGTCTCTAGGGGCAGATATAATTCTAGTTTGCCAATACCATGGCAGTTTGGCTTCAAGACCTAGTATAATCATTTCCGGTTTTAGCTTTTCCGCCAAATGTGACAAACGTGAGATCCATGACCTCGCCAACTCTTTAATTGATTCCTTGCCTGCATTGAAGCGTTTTCCACTCCAAAATTCTCTCAACACTTCATTTTGCTTATTACTAGACCAATACTCATTAATGAAAGCTGTTTTAAATTCTGCTAATGTTTTACATTTCAACATAACATCAGCTGACCAACGCATGGCGTCACCTGCTAAATGGCTTCTAATAAATGAGATTTTCTCTCGTTCAGACCAAGTTGGTGGAATCACATCTTCAAAATCGTTCCAGAAATCTAGCGGGTGGATATTGTTATCTGGATCGAACCGCAAGAACTGCCGACACCCGATAACAGCGGCGTTTGCAGCTACAACTTGTTGTATACTACCATTACCAGAAGTTACTGACGCTACTTTACTCTCAATGTTAGCAATGTTAGTACTAATATTTTCTACTTTCATTTCATCATTATCTACTCTTTGCACAATATGAGTAGTATCAGTTTTGATTGCGTCTACTTCTGCTTGACATATATTTACTTTTATATTAACATCTTTAAATCTATCTGAGCACAGTTCAGATTCCGCCTCGATCTTTTCAGTTAACTTGTGCTCCAGCTTCGCATCTTCCATTTGGAAGTCTTTGCGAACCTCAGCAACTTCGGATTTTACTGTTTTATACATTTCAGAAAATTGTTGAGCAACCTTTTTCTTAATATCCTCATGATTGTAATCAATTTTATAATTCAAACTGTCTAGATCCTCTTTCAACTTATTGCAACCAGCCTTGAAGGTATCGCCCATTACCTCCAATCGTTTATTAAAATTTGTTTGGCTGGCCACAATTTCAGACTTTAATTCAGCATTACTGCTTTTGACCTGTTCACTTATTTCAGACTTTAATTCAGCTGTCATTCTAGCATTACTGTCTGACATTTTTGCATTACTGGCAGCTATTGCTTGTAATATAACATTTAAATCAATAGCCCCAGCATCTTTGGGTTGCTCACTAGCTGGCTTTTTATCACACTCAGGTGACGAAAAACTAGCTCCAACACCAGAATCATCAAAACTAAACGAAACATCTGATTGATCAGTCATATTTAACTACTCCTTCTTAAACTCTATCATCTCTGATGACTGTTTCGTTTTTAACTCATCAGATAAACTATCATCCAATAAATTAACAATTTCTGCTTTCTGCTTTACTACAGGGGTCTCTCTACTATTGAATCATTGCCCCTTTTCACACAACTGCCAGGAAACAATATTTCATATTTCACCTCAACATTACTATTTTCATGCATATTTACAATTGAACTGTTGTCTGGATTTACAGTTCCCTCAACAGACATAGGTTTTGATTTAAGTTTAACCTCAGTGTCTTTTGGCGGTTCCATCGCCGACATTCTTTTAGTGCAGGTTAGTAAAATTTTTAACAACTTTTCACTTAACTTAGTTCCTTCTGCACGACGTATGGCGTTGCCGGCGTGGCGTACCAGGATTACTGATGCGACGCAGCGCGCTGAATTGCAGATGGCACTCCGACGGCTGTTGTGTGTTTACGTGGCCCGCAATTGCAGGCACGGCTCCAGTTGCTCTGGCGGATGACTGCGGTGAGGCAAAACTGGCTTCTGACGATGCCGGCAGCGCCGCTAGACTCAGTGCCAGCTCCGTCAATCCAGATGCGTTGTTAATCCAATTGCGTCGTCCACATGCACACATAACACTTTCACTGTTCTATTTCTCAGCTGCGTGTCGCATTTCACTCGCGAATCCGAATATTTAAAAATCACTTTCACTTTTACTCAGTTTATTTCCCGGCCGATGCACCATATGTGGAGCGGCGGGTGGAGTTATTGTTGTTAAAAATGTTCCTATTATTTTTGCTGTTGTTTTCCGTTCTCAACACTGGCTCTCTAACTACAATATTGGCTACCAGAAAGTGATTAGCAAAACGTGAAGCCTGTAATTAGAATTCCTAGTGCCCACTTCATCTGAGAATACACTTATAGCTGCAGCTTATAGCTCTGAGGAATTAGGAGATTGTCCGGGATTTATAATCAAAAACGATTTTCCAAAATAGTTGAGTATATTCTGAAAGTCACAGATGAAAAACAAAAGTATCCACACAACCTAACTAACAGAGCAGTTCAGAGTCTAATGCGCTGATGCAACTATAAATGTCCGAATTAAATGTTAAAATGAATGCTCGCCATAATTTGATGATTAGTTTCATCAAACGCCACGCTCAATAATTGGTAGAATGTCTGTCCCGCGGCGGCACGTGAAAATACGACATACGCGAACTGAAGCTAGATAATTAAAATCATCCCAGAATTAACACTTCACTCGAAAATGATTTCATGGTTACGCATATCCCGAGTAACTTACTACGGCATCCGAGGCCGTTTATAGCAATGATACCGACGCGACGCGATTCCCGACGCAGATGGAGAGAACTGGGGCCTTGCTTCCTCGCACAGCGTTCTTTTATATAGAGCCGCGGTGCGGACGGCTAAAGGAACGCCTGATCAAATCGGCTCTCCCGACTAGCCGCTGGGCTAGTAATGCACCACTTTAAGTTACCGAATAAATCATAGCTTCTTTTGCTGATGGCCGATGAAGCTCTCAATTTAAATGTGCATTCAGCACACAGGTAAGTAATCATAATAAAATTTTGATGTGGCTAAGTTAAATATTTTGGGCGAGAGAATTAATTTAATTACACTGCACGCAGTAGACGAGCTCTGAACTGGCCCTTTGGAGATACGCTATCGCTATAGTTTTATAGGTATTCAAATGAAACTTCTCACATCCTTATGGTGATAGTGGATCTCCATTCTACTTAAATATAAACATCCCAGCCTTATTTATTAGCCTACTTAATCTATCTTGCTTCCTTAAGTTTTGAGACGAAAACCAGACAATCATGAATTTCCACTAAAATCTTAATTTGTGAGATCCAGAAGACTGTTTTTATTAAATAATTATGAAAAATTAATCTAATTATAAATTTTTAACGCTCTAGCTATCTTCTGTTGCGACAATGATTTTTACAGAAAAATGTCCAAATTTCGAAAATGGCTAAAGTTATCGAACTGATATTCAACACACATTAATTTAGTATTACTCCTGACATGCTAGAAATGTTTTAGGTTATTTGCTTGATTTTTAAAGTATTGCGCAACATTTATGACGTCAGAGCTAGTTACAGCGGACTGAGTGGCACACAATGGAAAGACTGATGTGAATTTATTATGGCGTGAGTGGGCTGCTTCCCTACAATGCCATAATATAAACCACGCTATTTTTACAATGCAATATATACACAGTTTACACAGTTTAAGCCACAGCAACTTTACAATACAATATATACACATATTAGACAAACAGTGCAATTATCTTTTAAAACTGTCCAGCACTCGAAATTGTAGCGCGAAACCGATCACAGTCCCAGCAATATATCACGGAGTACCTTGCCGATCTAGTAAACATACAGTTCACGTCCCCCATCATACAAAATCACCCCTTTTATATCAGCAAACTGAAGTCACTCTCAGAACTGTTCTACAAATTCGCGATGATTTTCCCCTCGGCACAAACGTGTTACTGTCTCTGCTTCCTTGCCTGCTCGCTTTTCTATGCACATATCCAGACTCGGGGATTACATGAATACACTTATTTTTGCCGGTATATTATACTATTTTCGCTGTAATTCTCGATATCAAGTACACAGCGGTAGCATCCCGATAGCTAACAACGTAATTCCTGACATACAGACTCGAAACGAATGTTAAGCTATGTGGAGCGTCCTCTAGACCACTGAGTAACTAGAAACAAACACTTAAAAAATCATAGTTCCACCTGCGAATACCAATCTCGCTAATCTAACATACTACAAATCATCCAATTATTTTACAAGCCAATTAAGGACCTTCCCATGTCTACAGAACAGACAAACGTATCTTCCACACATCACTTTCGATCTTCTCCCAAATAAATAGGGACGCTAAATGTACAAAAACAGTCAACCGAACAATTTATATCGGCGCTAATAACACACCATCCCAATCATACCATCTTCTCCCCTCCAATCCAAGAATGATGCTGTTAACAGGAAACGGGATCATTACCACCTGGGACTTTTCATACAGGGAATCATTCCGGAAAACCGCTCGCTTATATGGTTATCAGTATACTTACAATTGAATATTACGATCGCGCTCTCAATTGAACAACATTCGAGAATGAGCGAATTATCGGCAATACACCCTCTTGTCGGTAGTGGCTTTGGAAATAGCTGTACCTTTCTTAAAACTGGATATACTCCCCCCACTGCAACCACAGTACTCCAAGTAAAATCCTTGCCTTTCCTAAAACAGGGCATAGTCATCTCCTTTCCACAAACACACATACTTTATAAACCTGATGCTCAAATGCGAACATATCACGCACCCACTAAGTATTTTACTTCATCAATAACTGATTGCTTACCATACGAAATAATAGTGGTAGAATAATCAGCGATGTGCATGCATATCTCTTCATCTATCGAGTCCTACCACTGTGTCCTAGAAAGAGACTCGTAATCGGCGAGATGTTAAAGAAAAACCGATCCCAGCAACTAGCTCATGTTACTGTCACAATCAGCCTTGGTTCTACAGGTGCACACAAGTATCAATGTTAAAATCCTATTTATGAATTGAGTTACGACATAACCTCTGGATAAGATGTTTTCTTCTGTACAAATACGGTGATCGTAGGAATACATATTATCAGCCAACGATGCAGCCTAGGGTTAAAATGACTGAACTTTGAAAGTGATTCTGCTAAGGAACGTGGTATGTTCGCGGTATTTGCGAACCACCACATCCCCCCTCTCCAAACTTGATAATTCTTTAGTATTTATAGCGGACTCTGTGTCGGCATCACATCAGAGGTTCTGCGATATAGCCAGCGAGCTATAGACAATGACTAATTGAGAAGGAACACAAACAGTAGTAGTAGATGATGTGCTGACTGAGGTCATAAGAAGAAAAATGTACACAAGTTTCTCAGATCTCTAGTGTTACGCTATATGTTCGAAATGATGTCAATCATTTGGAATCACCTCTCTCCGTTCAAACACATACCTGCATTGGATTACAACCACTACTCAGTCCTATTTGTCGCACTCCCATATCTCGAAAAGAGTCACCTTTCCCGAACGTAGGTTCTACAGTAAAATTCCATCGTGGTTTTGGTCACCCCCTACACATCGAGCATATGATCCTATTTGTACAGTTTCGCGCATGTTGTAACGTTCCCTGGCATTTTCACAGTTTATTTGTACCATATACGCCGCTCTGGGCAAATTGTATATATTGTAATTATTGAACAAAATATTACTTAATGTGGTATTAATTATTCTCCTTATATTTTTATTGTAATATTTCTCTGTATTTAGGATAGGAATTTTTCTGTATTTATTTTATGAATGTAAAATGTGTCAGTATTTGCTGTATCAGAGATATCGCATTTTGCCAGAAATCAATTTACAAAGAAATGTTAATAGTCGGGAAATGCTATATAAGGACTAAACATTATGTATTCTTTGGTCTTGTCGGATGAGACGCGATAGAGGTAGGACGCTGTGAAGAAGCTTGTAACGAATGGGTAGTATTCTTTTGTCTCTGTCTGGACGTAGCCGCCATTAGACGACGAGCTACGAATTAATGTGAGTTGAATTGTTGTTTGAGCTAAATATATCAGTATTTATCAGAAGTGTGATTTATTTATGTAAATTAGCTTGCCCACGTCATCTATAGAATTTCTTTAAGAATTTTTCAGCATTTTTTAGCTGTGTTGCTGGGCTGTGCTGCGACCAACAATCGCAGATCTGAAGAGGCGGCACATTTAAAAAAATTATCAAACCCGTAAATCGGGAACAGATGCATAGAAATCAATAGTGAATTAAGAAATTGTTCTTTCTTTTCAGTGATCCTGAGGCTGAGAAGAATTGAATTAATTATACGTTTGTGCATTCGTAGGCGGATAGTTAATGTTAGTTAACATTGAGATTTAAACAGTTTGGTTCTTTAAAATAACTCAAATGCATATTGAAGTAGGTTTGGTCAGTGATAAATGTCGGCTTGGCAATAATTAAAACATTTTCTGCTGATAGAGATAATCTTGTGTTCTATGGCTATTGCCGGGATAAAATTCAGTAAAGAATATTTAACAAAAAAAATCCACTGCATCTGGAAAGTGTATGCCAAGGCCGAATGATTTAAAGGACTCAATTCTCAATCTAATATTCTTAACCAGTTCATATGAAATCACGTAAATAATTTTTTCTTTAAATGTACGTAATTATTAAGAAAGTAAAATTTCTTATTACCACACGAAAATAAGAGAGTGGTTCTACAACAAAGTTCGCACGATGTAAACTTAACTTAAAAGCAAAAAAGGATAAAAATTTGTTATTATCATTCTTGTAACGAATTCGACATTACGTACGGCCGATTTCGTTACAATTGGCGCCCAACGTGGGGCCCGAATAAGCAGTGGTCACTAAATACCCGTGAGATAACTAGGGAATTAATATAGTCGAACTTTGTTGCAGAACATTTAATAATTTTTCTATGTATTGTATGTATTGCTTAACCAATATTGTGTGGTAATACCTGTGTATGATTTTTTGCATGAGAACACTATGTATCCAGAGGCAAGCTGAAGAAGAGAGCTCATTGTTTTGAAAAATTAATTACCTACCACAATATCAGGGGGCAGCTGCACCCAAGATAGATCACCAAAAGGTAAAGCTACAGTGTAGTTGTCCTGTGGGTAGTAAAGTAGCCTCAGTGCAGTGTTCTCGGATCATTAGTGGTGTGCTTGTTGTTAGTACTTTGTTTTAAAATAACAGGACGTTTAAGTAGTTAGTTATTGTAGTATATAGTAAGTGTATATTAGTTAATGTCCATTTCTTGTGTGGTTATGTCAGTGAAACCTGTGTGTTAGGATATTTAGTTCAGATTTTATTTCTTGTGTTTACTATGGTTAGACTGCGTAGTCAGAAAGATATCAATATGGATAATGAGCAACAGTCAGTAAGTAGTGATACCGAGTTGGAAAGTGGGACACAAAGTAATGTTAGTGACGTAGTTCAGGAGGTACAATGTGAGAATCTGGGGGCAGAAGGGCAAGAAATGTTGCCACTGCCACCCAGTGATTCAGTTGATAGCGGAAATTCTGTGCAATCTGCAAGCACTGGACACGGACCAGAGAGTGGTGTGATGTCAGAAGTGCAATCATTAAGAATTATGTTCGAGCGCATGCTCAATTTTCAAACTGAATTTGTACATATGCAAGCAGAACGTGACCAGAGATTGGTAGCTGAATTTGATGCTAAACAAGCAGAGCGCGATAAAGAACGTGATGCCAAACAAGCAGAGCGCGATAGAGAACGTGATGCTAAACAAGCAGAGCGTGACCGACGCCTGCATGAGAGGGACTTACAGTTGATGCAAACTTTAGAAGTCATGCAAAGTGAGATTGTTAGTTTGAAACAAAAATATGAAACTATACCCAAAACAGTACAAGAATTAAGCGAAAGAGTAGACACTATTCAAGTGGCTAATGCCAATATCGTAGAGGAGATCAGTGTCTTGACTAATAGGGTCGAACAACTAGAACTTGACACAACTCAATTAATTGAGGACAAAGTGACCGAACAAGTGCACAATGTAGAACGTAAATTCACGAAGGAAATAGATGAGAAAGTGCACGCCGCAATTGAGGCCAGAGATGTAGGCTCAAATGCGGATGTGCAAAATCTAAAAAAGATTGTGCAAAAAGACATTCCGCTGTGGCAGCGGAGTGTGGACCGGCGCCTTGCCGAAATGGAACTTAGCTTGCGGCAGGACGAGGCACAGGCGTATGTCACGCCAGCCAGGTCCAACAATGATAGGCATATAAATGCTGCAGTAAAAAATTGCGACTGCGAGACAGAACAGGCAACCAATGTAAATGGAACAAATAAATGTCATTCCAAAGTAGTAATTGAAGAAAGTCTGATTAGGAACCGACAGTTTCAGATCTTTACAACGGAGAAGAAATCTGTTCACCCTGTAGTGTTTATCAAGGGATTTAGAAATATTTTGCCTAGCGTTTGGAGTCATACCCAGAAAATACAGTTTGTTATGTCATACATACAAGGAGATGCTGCATTATGGGCAACCGAAGCAGCCGACAGTTGTGATACATATGAGCAATTCGAAAAGGCATTCTTGGCCAAATATTGGTCAACATGTATTCAAGAGAGATTACGGAAGGAGGTATATAATCCAGAGCCGTATTCTCCACGATTAGGAAATTTGCGAAAATATTTTGAGAAGTACATTAATAAGACCCGTTACTGGGACGAACAGATTTCATCTCGGGATTTGATCAGGGTTTTGAAATCACACTTGCCGATACATGTAAAGGAAAAGCTTATACACGTGCCTGAAAATGATATGGAACATTTCTTGTCTGTTCTGGACTCGATTGACCTGATTCAGGAGGACGTTAAGGCAGCCTCTGAACAGGCTAGAAATAACGGAAACGGTTATAGAAATGGTAGAAATAACACACCTCCACCAAGTAATGGAAACGGCGGAGGTAATAATAGGAGACAGGAGTATGCACAAAACGGAAATAGAGGTAGAGACCGGAATGGCAATAGTCCGCCGGTGAATAATGACCGAAAGAGGAGGTTCGATGACCGGTATGAAACAGGCCCACCAAGTAATCATAGTTGGAAAAATGCCAGGGGGCCGTACAACACTAATACTTATAATGATGCAAACCGAACTTGGCCACAGAACCAGAGGCCCAGTCCGGACCGGCAAAACAGTGATAGATATGACAATAACCGACCGCCACCACAAAATGCGCCAATTGCGCAACCGTGGCGGCCGACGCAACACAACGTGCACATAGTGGAGGTCAGTGACACAGAGCAGCCACGCCCATCCACTAGCAATAATTCAACAAACTAGATGCAGCCGAGATACGCTCTCCATCGTCGGCTGAGGTTTGGAGTGAGAGCAGCCCGACACAGAACAAAACGCCGAACAAAATCTGTATCCTTAGGTACAATGACGGGGTACAGATGGGAGACGAACTAATAACTGAACCATCCACGTGCATAAAGGAACACAAAGACAAAGTACAAGCGATAATAGAGATTAAAATTAACAATATTGATGTGCAAGCAGTCATAGATACAGGTGCTACTGTTAGTGTCATGAGTATGGACTTATTCAAAGTACTGGGGAAGGAAAGGCGTATGCTGACTTTTCCCGTGAATAATTGTAAAGTCACTGGAGCCATAAGTGCACAGCGACAAATAATTAAACTCCAAGTGCAGGTAGAGATGTATATAGGGGAAGAAGCCATAGCGAGCTCATTCCTGGTAGTAAAGGGTTTAAAGGTAGCCTGCATTTTGGGGGTAGATTTTTTAAGAGAAAGGGACGCAATAATCGACCTTTCTCGGGGAAAATTAAGTTTGATGAATGCTGGTAGGAGAATAGAATTGTCCATGCTCAGATCCGGAGAGGTACCTGTACCTGTACCTAAATGTAATGCTATTAATATCAAATGTAGGAATCAGTCGATACTACATTTAGACAATCATTGTCTAGGAAAGAATCTCTATTATCCTGACGTACAAGGTGATCAATCAAAAGCGAATATGGACGCATTAGTGAACAAAGTGTCACAGTCCGAAAATTTGAATTCTATGCAACAGCGGGAGTTGGTACAATTATTATTTAATTATACAGATTTGTTAAGGGATATCAGTACAATATCGAGGTAAAGCCTCACAAAACTTACTGTCGAGCCTCATACTCCATTCCTTGGTCCGAATAGGAAATAGTAGAGAGAACATTTGGAGAGTTAAATACATTTTTCAGGTTATACATTGCATATAAACACACGAGAAGAGAAGATAAGAAAAGCAGGGTGCAACCTTATCAGGTGCGCTCAGAAAAGGAAAGAAAAATATAACCGACATGTGACGAATAACAAAAAATTTAGTGTTGGGGACTTGGTACTCTTACACAATCATCCTAAGTCCTCGGCATCCTTGAAACAGAATAGCAAGTGGCAATTGGTGTACAATGGACCTTTTAGAGTAGTAAGTGTGCCACATGAGTGTAGCTATCTCTTAGCAGACCCCCACTCAGGGAGAGTACGGGGACTGTATTCGCGTAAGGATGTAAAAGCATTCCTACAATAAAAGACTGATAGTCCTATGTGGACACTGTTCTTTGGTAAATAATGAACATTAATAGTGTATGTACTAGTGTAGAAGTGTTTAGTTATAAGAATATGATTGACTTTCTCATGTGTATGGATATTTATGTTATGTACTCTTTTTATTTGTGTTATCTAAACCATGCTCTAAATGTTTGCACAGATAATCTGATTAGTGCAATTATTTGTAGTGTTAAGCTGTGACAAAGATCAGTCAAGAAGAACGTTTAAGTAAGGATTAGTTAGTGTACTACATAATTTCCAATATGTGTGTCAAATTTGAAATATTTCTTGGCACAATCTTTTCTATTATGTGTATGTATGTATATATGTGTAGCTGTCAAATTGACAGAGTCGAACCCAGAATAATATCAGTAATATGATGCCCTGAGAACTTTATTATCTCACCAATGTTATCAGAGAAAATAATGCACCCAGTAGTGACCCGAGGGCACCACGGGAGGCAACCTTGTTGTAAATTTATGTAACGCAAAGTTACGCACAAAGAAGCTTCAATTGAAGCATGTGCAGATTTAATCAATAAAAAAGAGCTAGCCAGATACAGTCCAAGTAAATTTTTGCCTACAGAGACTACACTGTAGTTACGTAGGACGTTAATAGTAAAGTGTGACATGAGTACAAAGGAGTTATTGAACAATATGCCTGAATCCGGCTGGAATGCACAAATAAAATCTAATCGAACACGAATATAGATGACTATGGGCAAACTAATACGAATTTTGAGTAATTGTACCCATGTACGCAAATCTCACACCTTGGTAAAGAGTTACGAATGTGCTGTTACAAACAAAATTGAGCAGCGGACATTGTAAATAGAAATAAAGGAACTTTAACAAAAGTGCAGTATTGTGCGGCAGAGACAGACAGTGACTGTTAAACCTGCAGCAATACGTCACGGAGTAGTTATGTATAAATAACAGAAAACTGTATCATCGCCGTGTGTGCAAGTGGACAAGGGACTAGCACAACACGAACAGTGAACCGATAACGGACGGTGATCAAGTTAGTGTCAAACTTTAACTCTTTGTGTGTCAAGGGACGCTAGGAAAGCGCATTGACTACAGAAATACATTTTGATTTTGTCCTAAGGTGAAAACTTGCGTGTGACTAATGACAAGTCATGACATGGTGAAGAATATTGTGTGCCCATAAAAGTGTTACTGTGACAACGAAACATTGTGCAAACCAGACTAGTGAAGGCCTACTGAGTAATAACTACCACTAACTGTGTGCGTTCTTTCCCACAGCAGGAAAAATGCCTATAAGGATAGTACACTGTTTTTGAACTTGTTGCATGTTTCCTGGAGCACCACAAGAAGACGTCGCACGAGCGAGCTGATATCCAACGCGCATCCGGCTACATCAGCTATGCAGCGGTCGCAGCAGCCCGTAGCAGACAGACAGCCACGCCCCTCCGCGCCGTAGCTGTCAACGCCGGGGGCGGTGATCTACACGGAGTCAGCGCGCCGCGCCGAGCGCCACTCAACCGCGCCGCGCCGAGCGCCGCACAACAATCACTCCGCACCGCTCACCAAATACAACATTATCGACTTTTTGAAATGTTCACATAAACTGAATAACATGTTAATGACTTCATTTCGATGAACATTGAGCATTTACTATGTATGTCCGTGAGTGATATATCCTAGGACAAGTGACCTTGTAGTGTATCACAAGAATAATAGTATCACACACAAAAAACCTTCCATTGAACTATATGTGACTGTGATATTGTGTAATTGTGTAACCCGTTTGTGACAAACTGCTGATTTAATTCGAATGAATAACTGTTAAAAAGACTACATTGACTATGAACAAACTGGGATGGCTGGGCTCCGGCACAGTTTTGCCCAGGTTTCCTGTTTGCCTACGCCCAAATGGGGGAGCCATGAACTTATATAACCCTGGGACTAAATAATAGAGCCATTCCGTAAAACATACAGAAGTGTAAAGAACGTTACTGGCACCATTGTGTCAAAGTGTAAAAACTCTTTGCCAAATGCTGCCAGGGGGCAATGTAACGTTCCCTGGCATTTTCACAGTTTATTTGTACCATATACGCCGCTCTGGGCAAATTGTATATATTGTAATTATTGAACAAAATATTACTTAATGTGGTATTAATTATTCTCCTTATATTTTTATTGTAATATTTCTCTGTATTTAGGATAGGAATTTTTCTGTATTTATTTTATGAATGTAAAATGTGTCAGTATTTGCTGTATCAGAGATATCGCATTTTGCCAGAAATCAATTTACAAAGAAATGTTAATAGTCGGGAAATGCTATATAAGGACTAAACATTATGTATTCTTTGGTCTTGTCGGATGAGACGCGATAGAGGTAGGACGCTGTGAAGAAGCTTGTAACGAATGGGTAGTATTCTTTTGTCTCTGTCTGGACGTAGCCGCCATTAGACGACGAGCTACGAATTAATGTGAGTTGAATTGTTGTTTGAGCTAAATATATCAGTATTTATCAGAAGTGTGATTTATTTATGTAAATTAGCTTGCCCACGTCATCTATAGAATTTCTTTAAGAATTTTTCAGCATTTTTTAGCTGTGTTGCTGGGCTGTGCTGCGACCAACAATCGCAGATCTGAAGAGGCGGCACATTTAAAAAAATTATCAAACCCGTAAATCGGGAACAGATGCATAGAAATCAATAGTGAATTAAGAAATTGTTCTTTCTTTTCAGTGATCCTGAGGCTGAGAAGAATTGAATTAATTATACGTTTGTGCATTCGTAGGCGGATAGTTAATGTTAGTTAACATTGAGATTTAAACAGTTTGGTTCTTTAAAATAACTCAAATGCATATTGAAGTAGGTTTGGTCAGTGATAAATGTCGGCTTGGCAATAATTAAAACATTTTCTGCTGATAGAGATAATCTTGTGTTCTATGGCTATTGCCGGGATAAAATTCAGTAAAGAATATTTAACAAAAAAAATCCACTGCATCTGGAAAGTGTATGCCAAGGCCGAATGATTTAAAGGACTCAATTCTCAATCTAATATTCTTAACCAGTTCATATGAAATCACGTAAATAATTTTTTCTTTAAATGTACGTAATTATTAAGAAAGTAAAATTTCTTATTACCACACGAAAATAAGAGAGTGGTTCTACAACAAAGTTCGCACGATGTAAACTTAACTTAAAAGCAAAAAAGGATAAAAATTTGTTATTATCATTCTTGTAACGAATTCGACATTACGTACGGCCGATTTCGTTACAATGTGATCGGTCAAATTTAAGTCTGAACTGAGCAAAGTCAGAGAAAGAGATATCCACCACCTTCAGCAGCCTCTGTAGAAACAGAACGACCTGAATTACGGCAACAGTACCATGTTTTGAATATTCTGTGGAAATGCACGCAATGTAGTACGTCCCCAAACTAGATACAAGTTCTACAGATCCACATCCATTTAAATCAATCAATCCAACAGATAATAATCACGAACTATAAAACATCATACTAATTAGTGGTCCCCAAGGCACCGATAGCTGCAGTCGGACTCCAGCATGGGGAAACGTATTTCACAATACTTCGCAGAATAACGTAGCGGGCAGCCATCCAAGCATTCCTAGCCGTATAACCCCTTCCTCACCGGCTATCACCTCAAACTGCTACTGCTACTGCTGCTGTATCTATGACACGATTCTATTAAATATACAGCCACAGCCGAGGTCACTTTAAAGTTTGATCACCCATACTCTAGGCGAATTATCATATGACACGCTCCCTCTGGTCCTGTTTAGTTGTCTCAAACACTGTTTTATAACACAATTTTGTACAACGCCAAACAACTCGTTTCTCTGCCACGAGTTTGATGCCTGTCCCATGTCCTAAACTAACTTTAAGACGCCCTGATACACGGCCTCTCGGCGGCCGGCAGAACTTGCGCGGAATTCACAGCAGCCGGCCGGGGTGGCCGAGCGCTTCTAGGCGCTACAGTCTGGAACCGCGCGACCGCTACGGTCGCAGGTTCGAATCCTGCCTCTGCCATTGATGTGTGTGATGTCCTTAGGTTAGTTAGGTTTAAGTAGTTCTAGGTTCTACGGGACTGATGACCTCAGCAGCTAAGTCCCATAGTGCTCAGAGGCATTTGAACCATTTTGAACAAAGCCTCTCACAGAAGACTAGACATCGCACGGTGTAAATCATTTTCTTACTGCAACTACCATAATACGCCACACATCCCCTTATTTTAAATAAGAACCCACTTACAACATAACAAATGTAGAACACTTTTACGGCGTTGGTGTATGTCTCCTACCGGATGTCAGAAAGCGAATGACGACCTGTACATTTAGACTCGTCTCTCACACTGACGGAATAACTGACGACTAAGCGTTCCTTTTCGACTCTTTCTTCATGCTGCACTCATTTACGCGATCACTGTTTCGCTGCTAGCAACCCCCGGAAGTTGCCGTCCATCCACGAAAACTTTTTTTCCAACTCAAACAAATCATATTACTCAATCATTATCTGCTAACCAGTGCAGCGATGGGATGGAAAAGACACCATCGATGTACTCTAATAATAAACATGAAACTCGATAGCGCGAAGTATTTTACACTAACTCCAACACCGGCCAATCATGTGACAGCATGATTCCTCAATTTCAGTATCGTAGCTAAACCATCCATTCTCTACTTTGCCAATATCATTGCGAACATGGATATATGACTACTCAGTACGCCCATTCATAGTTAATTCTGGAATACTTATATCATCAAAGTATATCACAAAGTGCTCTTTATATTTCTAAGACCTCGAGTACTTAATTTACGATCCATCTCTCTGCATATGGGAGTCACAGAGCATTCTCCCCGTCTTAGCGTAAAAGAGCATCCTCACACAGTCATTGACCCACCCACCCTGCAGCACCGTTGTAGAATTAATCTCCAACCGATCAGAAGAAGACCACAACACTCCTCGTCTCGTGACTGAATTTAGCTATCTTAGCCCGTCCAAGTGCACGAGATTTCTCGAGATGTGACCACGTCGAGGTGCTTAGCACTCGTTATCGATGTATGGTAACAGATTTTACAGTGCAGTAATGTAATAGCATACAGTTAAGAAGAACAAGATAAGACTTATTTTTATACGGGATGGAGTTCGAGACTAATCGAGTTGGACACGTTTTTACCTTAATCAACGAGGCTATCAACTGTAAAATTATTCTTCTAGAGTCTAAGATCTGTACCTGGAAGGTATTGGTAAGGGAGAAAACATGAACACACGCACTCCTAAGAATGCAACGTTCTGCACTTAAAAACGGGCTATTATGTTAGATACAATACGTTAACGGCGTATCAGACATACATCCTTCTTCACAGTTTCTCTACGCTGATTATTGAATCGTAAAACAGAAAAATTACTTCCATAAAACATTTACTTACTTCATACGAGCACAATATAATTTTTCGGAGACGTGTAGTGTCCACTGTTCACATACGATCACATTCCAGAAATTATACCGTGCCTGCATCTGGCCTATATTAAATGACAGTTAGTAGCTAGCAATACATCCTGCAAGGAAACATATAAACCCATAGCAACTGCGTCGAACATGTGAAAATTACAAATCATTCCGCCACTAACTGGAAAACAAAACATCTGTCGGGCAAATGGTGGGCTGAAGATGGTCGGTATGTATTTCTCCAACTTCTGCTCAATTCAGATATAATTGGAGCGATAACATGCGCGAAGCTGTACAAATGGGGTCAGTTGCACGATGGGTAGGGTGTGACTAAAACCACGTTGGAATTATACTGTAGAACCTACGTTCGGGAAAGGTGACTCGTTTTCAGATATGTTGAAGGAAAGGTAAGGATTTGACTTGGAGTACTTTGATAGCAGTGGGGGGAGCATATATAGTTGTAGGGAAGGTACAGCTATATCCGCAGCCACTGCCGACGAGAGGGTGTATTAGATAATTCGCTCATTCTCGAATGCTGTTCAATTGAGAGCGCGATCGTAACATTCAATTGGAAGTATAATGATAAACATATATGCGAGCGGTTTTCCGGAATGATTTCGTGTATGAAAAGTCCATGGTGGTGATGACCCACGTTTCCTGTTAACAGCATAATCCGTGTGACTGTAGAAGTCTGTTGCATTGTAGGAATGTATATGAGTTAACTTTGCCCTTGTCTAATTGACCAGATAGCGAAATAATACTTAGAGTGTGTTGGGCGGCTTTCGTGATCAAGTAGCACTTTGAGAAGATGATATGATTGGGATGGTGTGTTATTACCACCGATATAAATTGTTCGGTTGACTGTTTGTCTACATTTCGCGTCTTCATTTAGTTCAGAGAAGATCGAATGTGGTGTGTGGAGGATACGCCTGTCTGTTCTCTAGACATGGGAAGGACCTTATTTGGCTTGTAAATTATTAGGATGATTTGGAGTATGTAAGATCAGCGAGATTGGTAATCGCATGTGGAAATATGATTTTTCATGTGTTTGTTTCTAGTTACTCAATCGTCTAGAGCACGCTCCACGTAGCTTAATGTTCGTGTTTGTAGAGGTATGATTTCGAGTCTATATGACAACAAAAAAAAAAAAAAATGGTTCAAATGGCTCTGAGCACTATGCGACTTAACTTCTGAGGTCATCAGTCGCCTCGAACTTAGAACTAATTAAACCTAACTAACCTAAGGACATCACTCACATCCATGCCCGAGGCAGGATTCGAACCTGCGACCGTAGCGGTTGCTCAGTTCTACACTGTAGCGCCTAGAACCGCACGGCCACTCCGGCCGGCAGTCTATATCTCACGAATTACGTTGTGTTAGCTATCGGGAGGCTACTGCTTGTACTTGACATCGAGAATTACAGCGAAAATGGTATAACATTATGGCAAAAATACGTGTTCTTGTAATCCCCGAGTCTGGAGAGGTGCATAGAAAAGCGAGCAGGCAAGGAAACAGAGACAGTAACGCGTTTGTGTCTAGGGGAAAATCATCGCGAATTTGTAGAACAGTTCTGAGACTGAATTCTGTTCGCTGATGTAAAAGGGTTGTATAATGGGGGATGTGAACTGTATGTTTACTAGATCGACAAGGTATTGGGTGATATAATGCTAGCCGGCCGCGGTGGTCTCGCGGTTCTAGGCGCGCAGTTCGGAACCGTGCGACTGCTGCGGGCGCAGGTTCGAATCCTGCCTCGGGCATGGATGTGTGTGATGTCCTTAGGTTAGTAAGGTTTAAGTAGTTCTAAGTTCTAGGGGACTGATTACCACAGCAGTTGAGTCCCATAGTGCTCAGAGACATTTTTTTGATATAATGCTGGGATTTTGATCGGTTTCGCGATCCAATTTCGTGTGCTGTCCAGATATAAAAGATAATTGCACTGTTGGTCTAATATGTGTAAATATTGTACTGTAAAGTTACTGTGCCTTACCCTGTGTAAACTGTGTATATATTGCATTGTAAAGGTAGCATGGTTTATGTTGTGGCGTAACAAGACAGCCACGCCACTCGGAAGTAGCCGAAAGGCACGCGTTAACTCACGCAGGCTAGTAGTTAGGTCTGAAACAGGAGACGTAATGAATGCTATAAAGAAAAGTACGTAGCTCCTGGAATACTTAACTTTAATCCATCCTTGTGGTACATCGCTCTTGACGATACAAGTGAGACTCTTTAGATACAAGCTATGTAAGGCTAATGGCGCCTTGCTAGGTCGTAGCCATTGACTTAGCTGAAGGCTATTCTAACTATCTGCTCTGCAAATGAGCGAGGCTTCGTCAGTGTGCATCGCTAGCTACGTCGTCCGTACAACTGGGGCGAGTGCTAGTCCGTCGCTCGAGACCTGCCGTGTGGTGGCGCTCGGTCTGCGATCACTGACAGTGGTGACTCGCGGGTCCGACATGTACTAATGGACCGCCGCCGATTTAAAGCTACCACTTAGCAAGTGTGGTGTCTGGCGGTGACACCACATTCCTCCTCCGCAAATCGGCGGACGGTCGTGTTATAAGGCTTCCGCCCGCCGTGGGGAGGACCCCATGTTGACGTATGCGACGAGGTGGGGAGCCTAATAACAGGCGAGGCTGTGCCACCCGCACCCTGCCATTCGGTCCGAGGGGAGCTAGGAAACACCTGAAAACCTAGTCCAGGGTGCACGTCAACATGCGGTGTATGCGCCCGTAGAGATACAGGAGGGGCCGAAGGGTCGACCTCCATCGAGTCGGAGCGCCCGACTGGCGAAGACGACAGATGGTCCGGAGCGGGCAAGAGGTTCATGCCGGAGGACAGCTGGTCACGGGAAGCGATCGGCGACGCGTGACCCAGGGAGGCGCATGGCAGCTGCAGCGACGCGTCCACTGCGGGCGGCGCCGGCGCCGGCGGGAGAACAGGCGGCGGCGGCGGCGGCGCGTCGCCATGGGGCAAAAGGGAAGGCAGCGTCGGTAACACCTGGGGATGAGGCGAGCCAGTAGATGGGTCCCCAGGGCGCTGACCGGATGGCACCGTCGCTGAAAGCAGACGGGGATCGGCAGAACACGAGCGACGACAGAGGCGCAGCTGATTGAGATGCCGACGCACCTCACCAGAGGCCCCCAAAACCAAATACATAGCGCGGCCGAGGCAGCTAAGAATGCGCCCCGCGAGCCAACGCTGTGAACCGCGATAGTTGCGATAATAGACAACGTCGCCTGGAGCAAAAGCAGGTGTCTGCCGCTGCACAAGAACCTGATGCGGCGGATGCAGCAAAGACATCAAGGTTCGATGAGGACGACCGTGCAACAACTCAACCGGCGAGCGACCATCTCGGGGCTGAGAGCGATACGAAGACAAAAAGATCAACAACACGTCCTCCCGAAAATGCGACTCTTTCAACTTCAACATCTGTGACTTGAAAGTCCGGACCAATCGTTCAGCGGCACCGTTCGACTGAGGTGAAAACGGCGCGGATGTCAGATGTTGAATACCATTGGCCTTGCAGAATGACTGAAATTCTGCGGACATGAATTGTGGGCCATTGTCGGAAACAATAGTCTGTGGAAGACCTTCAATGCAAAAAATAGCGGATAAGGCTTGGATGGTGGCAGATGACGTCGTGGAAGACATCCTGACAGCAAAAGGAAAATTACAGAAGGAATCGACTAGAACCAACCATCGAGCATTCCAGAACGGACCAGCAAAATCGATGTGCAAGCGTTGCCTAGGGGAAGTGGCTTTCGGCCATGCAAAGAATTTTCGCGGTGGTGCGGATTGTTGTTCGGCACACGCCATGCAAGAAGAGCACATATTCGTAATCGCAGCACCGATTCCGAACCAAGTACAGTGCTGACGAGCAAGTTGTTTCGTTCGCACTATACCCCAATGTTGTTGGTGAAGAAGCCGTAAGACAGAGGACTGTAACGAACATGGGACCACGACTCCGGACTGATCATTATCAGAACGCAACAACAAAACACCACGCCGTACAAAAAGTCTCTCCTTGTGAGCAAAAAATCTGCGAACCAACGGATCCTCGATCCGTGACTTTGACAAGGGCCATTGCGTAGCAACAAAACGCAGAACGGGAGCAAGGACAGGGTCAGCAGCTGTGGCTGTAGCTACACGACGAAAATCAATCGGAAAAGATTCGACCACGTTATCTGTTTCCGTATCAATGAACATGCAAGCAAGTTCAGGAGAATCGAATGCTTTATCCTCAGCAACAGGCAAACGGGACAACGCATCGGCGTTGCCGTGCTTAGCAGTGGACCGATACAAGATATCGTAGCGGTACTGCGAGAGGAAAATTGACCAGCGAATGAATTTCTGCGCTGTACGTGGAGGTACAGGCTTGTTTGGATGAAAAAGCGATGTCAAAGGTTTGTGGTCTGTGATGATGGTAAAGTGACGACCATACAAAAAATCATGGAACTTAGTAATACCAAATACGAGGGCCAAAGCTTCTTTCTCTATCTGTGAATAATTTATTTGTGCAGACGAGAGCAATTTTGACGCAAAGGCAATAGGGCGATCATGCGATCCATCTTTGTGTGCAAGCACAGCACCGATCCCGAAATCTGATGCATCGACCATCAACAAAAGGGGTTTCTGGGGATCGAATGGTGTAAGGCAAGTATTAGAAAGCAACGCCGATTTCAACAAGCGAAAGGCGCGTTCGTATTCCGTCGTCCAGACGAACGGAACACCTTTACGGCGTAAGCGATGAAGCGGAGCTGAAATGGAAGAGGCATGCGGGAAAAAGTTATAATAGTTAATTTTGCCCAACACACTCTGTAGCTGCTTCAAATTCTGCGGTGAAGGCAAGGCTTGTATGGCACGGAGGTGCTCCGGACTGGGATGTATGCCTTGGGCATTGATTACATGTCTCAGATATGGTAAGTCATGAGCAAAAAACACACATTTCTCCTTCCGCAAGCGAAGACCATTTCGTCGCAATACCTGAAATAATGTTCGAAGATTTGCTAAATGTTCGCCTGCCGTCTTTCCGGAGATCACAATATCGTCCAGATAGTTTGCTGCAGTAGGGACCGACGCACAAACAGTTTGTAAATATTGCTGAAACAATGCAGGGGTGGATGCCCACCTGAATGGCAGTCTTTTGAATCGGTACAAACCAAGATGCGTGTTAACCACCAAGACGCGCTGAGAGTCCTCGTCCACTGGTATTTGCAAGTACGCATCTGCTAGGTCCAACTTTGAAAAATATTTACCCGGGCACAGTTTGTCAAAAAGATCATCCGGGCGGGGTAAAGGATAAGTTGCAATCACTAATTGTAGATTCACAGTTGCCTTGAAGTCCACACAAAGTCTCAATTTTCCGGAAGGTTTTGGCAAAATTACTAAGGGTGAGTCCCAGAGAGAAGCATGCACACGTTCAATTACTCCTTGTGATTCTAATTCGTTTAATGTTCTTGCGACCTCATCATGCAATGCGTGGGGAACATTGCGCGCTCTGAAAAATTTTGGTTGCGCGTTGACTTTCAGTTCCACATGTGCTTCATAGTTTTTAGCGCAACCAAGGCCCGATGCAAAAATGTCTGCAAACTCTTCACATAGACGAGAAACACTGAAGGCACAGTCTGGTTCACTGATAGGACCTGATTTACTATAGACAAGTTAAACAACTGAAATAAATCTAAACCAAACAAGTTTACAGCAGAAGAAGAACGAAGAATGTAAAAAGACACAAGTTTTGTTTGTCCCTTGTATGTTGTAAGAAGAGTGCACTGTCCTAACACAGGGATATGCCGTCCGGAATAACTAGTGAGCTGAACATTTGCAGCACGCAACTGAGGTTTGCCCAATCGTTGGTACGTGTCGTGATTGATCAATGAAACTGCAGCTCCGGTATCGAGCTGGAATGGTATCACTTTGCCTTCAAAGTCCAAGTCTACAAAAAGTTTATTGTCCTGCTGACGACAAGAGCGACTTTCTCGTGCAATTTGAACTGATACTGGTACAGAAGCACTTGCGACCTGACGGAATTTCCGGCGACGTCGACGCACATTTTTTGTGGGACGAACACAGTCACTGTTAGAGAAAGTGGCACTGGGCGGAGTGGAATTAACTACATGAATGTCCATGGGCGAAAGTTCACGAGCCTGATTGTCCATGGTTCGATTCCGGCGCGAAGCAAAGGGCCTGGAATGGTTGTGATTGTCTGATCGGAGCTTTTTCTGGCAAACACTTTGAACATGTCCTTTATTATGACAATAAAAGCAAATAGCTTGGCGTGATGGGCAATTGTCACGCGAATGTCTAGTCGCACACCGCGGGCATGATTTCACTGCATTTGCTCGCTTACGCGGCACACGTGGAGAGCTAGGCGGCAGCTGCGCGGACGAGCGCGAGGGCTGTTTATCGTTCCGTGCAGCGCGCCCGGCGGGCCGGTTAATGTGACACATGGCTGGCGAAGTTTCAAATGATTCCTGTGCAAAGTCAAGTGTGTCTTGCCTATCTAATATGTCTATCACTTGTTGAAGGGAGGGATTAACTAGTTTCAAAATCTGTTCCCGTATACGAACATCAGAAACGTTCTGTGCAATTGCATCACGTACCATTGTATCTGATTAAGGGAGTCCACATTCACACTCAAAAGCACCATCCCTAGTAAGTCCTTGCAATGTTGCAACCCACTCCCTATTAGTCTGACCGGCCGTACGTTTTGTACGAAAGAACTTATACCTTTTTGCAACGACATTGACTCTTTCTTTGAAATAGGCATCTAATGCCGACAAAATTTCGTCATAGGACAGAGTTGCTACGTCGCGTCGGTGAAACAATTTCACTATCACACGGTAGGTGGACACACCGACACAGGCCAATAAAAAAGGCTGCCGCTCGTTACCTTGAATTCTGTAGGCGGCGAGATGGAATCCAAATTGGCGTGACCACTCCGTCCAGGTTTCCATTGCTGGGTCAAATGGCAGGAACAGGGGTGCAACAGCATGTTGTGGCTGCGGTAGCGGTGAAGCGGCGGCTGACGCATCGTTTTGCATTGCACGTTGACCCTGAACGAGCTGTCCAAGGGCATCCAATAACGCCTGCGTCTGCTGATTCTGCAAGCGATAAAATTCGGACAGTACATCTGGAGATTGTGGCGAAGCCATGACACAAATTAGAGGAATACGAACGCGAAATCTTCTTTTAAGCCTCGTCGCCAACTGTTGTGGCTTAACAAGACAGCCACGCCACTCGGAAGTAGCAGAAAGGCACGCGTTAACTCACGCAGGCTAGTAGATAGGTCTGAAACAGGAGACGTAACGAATGCTATAAAGAAAAGTACGTAGCTCCTGGAATACTTAACTTTAATCCATCCTTGTGGTACATCGCTCTTGACAATACAAGTGAGACTCTTTAGATACAAGCTATGTAAGGCTAATGGTGCCTTGCTAGGTCATAGCCATTGACTTAGCTGAAGGCTATTCTAACTATCTGCTCTGCAAATGAGCGAGGCTTCGTCAGTGTGCATCGCTAGCTACGTCGTCCGTACAACTGGGGCGAGTGCTGGTCCGTCTCTCGAGACCTGCCGTGTGGTGGCGCTCGGTCTGCGATCACTGACAGTGGCGACACGCGGGTCCGACATGTACTAATGGACCGCGACCGATTTAAAGCTATCACCTAGCAAGCTACCACCTGGCGGTGACAACACAGTTTATATTATGACACGACTAGAGAGGATGACTGTGTGACCTATCGTGAGGGACGTATAGACTGAGCAGATTAATGGCGAGAGGGTATGAGTAAGAACTTTTAAGTGGAAAATAATATTCGCTATAGATAGTGAAGCACAGTCGTCAAGAGGAGAGATTATCTGTACATTGATTGGTGTCAGAGTGCAGCAGCAATCGTAATATTTAATTATAGTTACAATGGTAAATATCTTCCTGGCTTCTAACATTCTTGTGAGTCTGGAATGTATTTTGCGAGTTTAACTGTCAATGCAATTTAGCGATCTGTGTAAAATAACCGCTGGAAGTCCTAGACAGAATTGGTGGTTGGTGCTTCGATACCGGCAGAATCAGTAATTCGGCAAGAAAATAGGATTAGAGCAAATGATAATGTTTGGTTAATTAACATGCTTTGTGCTGTTATATGGGAGCCTCCACATAGCTGTGGGAACGTTTGCGTATGTTGAGAGCAGGACTGGTATAACGTGATGCGGTCAGGTCCGCGAGGAGGACTGCATTGGACGTTATTGTGCGTTGTTTTCGTAAAGAGGTTATGTTAGGGCATGATTTTCCGTGCATAAAATCTGAGAGAAGACGAAAACTAGTACAAAAGCGCACGTGAAGTATATCTGGGGGGCTATGGAATTTATTAGAGTTAGACTTGGTTATTATTTTAGATAGCAATGTGACTTGAGTATAAGATTGTTAACGTTACTGGATGCGTATGCGATGCCCGGTGAAGTGTCAGTCAAATGTGACTTATGGTCCATTAGAGTCGCTAAAGAGAAAGCAGGTTCTGCTCTTGTGGAGTGGAATTTTTCAGCGTCTTCGCCGGACCGCAATTAGAGTGAGAGTAGCGAGGAACGTCAAACATTCGCGGACCTGCTTGGAGGGCGTGCTCTGTAAATATGCCCCCCCCCCCCATTCCGGTCATCAATGGCGCCTATGTACAACTTTCGCGAGCGTTAGGCTGCAGTTCGCGGTTGCGCTCCCGGCCGATGACGTCAGCACTTGTGTCTAGGTGAACACGTATTTGGATAGGAATTTCTCTGAAATGAAGTATGAATGAGATGTGGCCGTTTTTGGGACCGTGGCCTGGGGACTGTGTGTGGTTTGACAGTTGACTGTCTCGCCACGTTGTTGGGCTTCTCTGTGTGTTCTACTGGACTGGGGTTGGCGGAGGGTTCTTGTAGGCTTTGATTGGATTATTTTGCGGGTAGGTGTGTAAGCTGTGCTATGAGTTATTTGGACAGTTTACGAATACTGAGCGTGTCTAGATATATTAGATTTCTAAATAAAATGTTCGAAAGTGAATAGAGTGGACTCCTTCCTTACTCTCCCCAGCAGCCTAGCGCAGCCTAGCATAATTCACGCCCCTACAGACCACCAACTGGGATTAGATCATAGGAGGGATGAGAGTAAGATCTGATGGCAGTAATATAACGTATGTCCGCTGGACAGTAAACCTGGTGGTGGAGACACGGCCTGCAAAATAAAGGTTTGTGTTCAGATCTTTTTTCCCATCACTTCGCCCCACCATCTTGGATGACATCATGCACTGCACACGTTAGTACAGGTTAGTGCTCATTAGTTCAGGTTAGTACAGGTTAGTGTCTCTTAGTGCAAGGAAGCCCACCAACTTAGTTGGTAAGGGGGCGTGGTGAAGGGTTGAGAATCGTTGTGGAGATTTTAACTAGTCGATTCCAAGTCCAGGTGGGTGGGGCATTGGTGAAAATTAGTTCGAAGTCCTAGGTTCTATGAAGTCGAATCATGTGACTAATACAGTAGCCAATAGGAGTGTAGCATTCTAGGGGTGGGATGTGCTAGTTCATGATTGAACACCGTGCTGACAGTGGGAAAATGTGGAAGTTCTCATTTGATCATTGAATATTGAAAATGTAAATTGACTTATTCAATATGATTAAAATTGAAATGGAATTAAGTATTTCGGTAACTGATAGGTTAGATGCGCGATGTGGTTCTTACTTTACTTAGAATATTTACAGAAGACTATGTCCGGCGCTAGTATAAAGGTGCAGGCTTGAGGCTGTGATGTAAGCCGTCGCTCGCGGACCGCTGACGATGCGCGAGTCCAATTACAACGCGCGCGCTAGAAAGAGCGCATGATCTTGTGTTATCACACGACTTTACGGTAGCGCCCGCTGGTGACCACGATATGAATTAAGTCAGTTGGACTCTGGAGCTTGCGGTGAACACAGTGGGTGCCATCGTCTTGAATACCTGTACTTGCGTCATGATCTGATGACACCAGTGTGCCCTCTGGTAACTCCAATACGAACTAAGCCACTTGGGCTGTGGAGCTCGTGGTGGATATACCGGGAGCAGCCATCTTGAATAACTGTACTGGCGTCATGGTCTGACGTCGTGATGGCGTCCTCTGGTGGCAACGCTATGAACTAAGTCAGTTGCAGTCCAAACCCAGCGGTGAACACATCTGCTTGAAATCGGTTAAATAATATAGACAAGTCCTTTTTTCCCACCATTTTCTTAGGTGTGACGCATTGTGTTGTTGTAATTTGAACTTCGCGCCGTTTTTCTGGGCGATGGGGCCGTGGAACTTTCCCGACAAAATCCCACTTCTCGCCAAAATCCGCCATCCTGGTGGCGTCACGGCCGCCATCTTGGATGAATTCATCGCCGCCATCTTGGATAACGGTACTTTGTCCTGAAATGCAGTTGTCCCAATACTGACATTCAGCAGAATAGCCTTGACCAGCTCTGTGTCCCAGGGTGTCTCCCAGGGACTTACAGCAGGAACGCTTGATGCTGAGATATGACCAACAGCCGTTATGGATCATTATGCCCATCTCACAGCAGAGTGTGTTGCAGAGCAGGAGTTCATGGATAATATATGTACCGCTCCTCAAGGATACACTGTGTCGACAGAGGGTAGTGGAGACCTAGAGGATCTGTGAGAGGCGGCGTCCTAGGTTTTCTTCCACAATCCAGTGATGGCTCAACTACACAAAACCAGCACCGGAGTGTGTGCTGAAGAACTCTGGACTAGAGCCTATATGTTGGCAGTGGAAAACCTTGGAATATTGTTTTATATTACCACTGGATATAACCCGCCTAACCACTGTCACCAGGACGTCAGATGGAGTTCCGTCGATTGCAAGAAAAGATCACAACACTTACACGACGTCGTCTTGAAGGCATGTTTTTGCTTGCGCATAGTCAAGACTGGCTGAGGGATGAACCTGACGGTCATCTATCACATTATCCGCGAACGTCCCAAATGTTGAAGTCATTGATCCCAGGGCCAGATTGTCGGCACCGTACGGCCTGAAAGAGTCTCGGTAATGCCTTCCTGGGTCATAACCATTGTTGTACGCTGCAGAAGATCAGGATGCTACGACGGTGGATGAAGTTCTCCAGATAATGTCATGTACCACCGACAGACCAGTGACGACTCTCACGCACCCCATAAACGCGGATGACGTCGCCGACGCCCTCATCACAAGGCGACAAACAAATCACTGGGCTCAGAAGGTATCCCAATAGGGTTTTATCGTATGTTTCGTGATTTTATGATGCCCAACTGGGCTACAAAGTGCCAAAAACAGATGTACCCAGCAGCGCAGATGCCACCTGCATTTGTTCACATCATTTCTATATCTGCCTGCCAGCAGGGGAGTTGGCCATTAACGGCCTTTTACGGTTCTCAACAGCGATTTCAAGGTATTTACGAAAATTCAGGCAGACCGCATTCGGAATGTCCTGCACCATGTTGTCTGTACAGCCCAGATATGTCTCGGCAGCAACAGCAACGTACAGACAGTGCTCAGTGATGTTGTCGCACTGCAGAGCTATGTCGTGTATGTGGAGCTCTAGTGTCGTGGACTTTAACCACTTTTTCCGTTAGGTAGGCCACGATTATCTTGAGAAGGTGCTGCTGCAGCTGGCCTTCCCCCAGTCCTTCATTAACACTGTCATGCTAATTCTGCAAGGTCCGACTTCACAGGTTATGTTATGATCAACAGACGTATAGTTGGCAAGATCACTATCAATCGAGGCAAGTTTGCCCCCTGCCATTGCCATGGAGCCACTGTTACATGGACTACGATGATGCCAGCAGGGCCTTACGTTGAGAAATCGTACTTTGTCTGCCGTGCATATGTAGACGATCTGAGTTTTTAATGTGTACGCCATATGAAGTAAGAAGATCATTTGACTTCATTGCCCATTACGGGGCTAAGCCGCTTGAACTTGGAGAGGTCTGGAGCGATGGTCAACGGCTGTGGCTCTCAAGAATGGAAATTGGCCCGATACCAACTCAGGCAAACGATCAAATGTTTGGGCGTTATCTTTATGCCTGACAGTCACCTACACTTGTCTCCTATAAGGCATACATGAAGATGTCCATATCAACTTGCTGTGATGTTTGAACTTGGCTCAGTGGGTGGCTTATGTCAACATCTATCTGGCATCCATGATACCCCACACGGCCGCAGTCTCCCGGATGCTGAAGACGACAGCACGCATTTTATAGGCAGTTTTTGGTTACTTTGCCCGTGTGGGAAAGAGCATCAAAGTGCGATACGACACGTTCGCCCTCAACTACGACAATAAGCGGTCATGGAGCGGTCAGTAAGCGAGTTAGAGCGGCTGTTTTATGAGTCGCTACGATGATGAAGATATGGACCCATCGCCAGCACAGCTTCACTCACAACCAGCACAGGACTCTCAACAGTTGGCTCTCACCTCTTACAAACCACCCACTGTAGTGGAACATATTTCGCCGATACTATCAAACCTAAAGGAGCTCTTAGAGCAGTTGTGTCAACGCTGATCTTCCGAGTGAGCGGACGTACAGAGCCCATGATGTTTATTGCCATATAATGCGAGGCCATCACCGAAATCCTTTTCAGAGCCGTCTGCCCTCAGTTACTTGACAGGTGGTCTGGGGTTTCGTGCGATTCCGACGCCAACAATAAACATACGAATCGCCAGAGACTCCATCCTATAAATGTGGCCTATTCTCCATTGTCTCCTCAGTGCCATCTACCTGATACAGATGAACATTGAGTGTGAGCCTGGTGTGGGGGTGTGGAGGTTGACAAGAGCGATGTTGATCCTCACTCATCGAACGACTCTTAGCGCAGTGACTCCAACATCTCTTCTTATCCCAGATATGACGTTTCATCCACATACTAAGATGTATATGGTGATACGGATCAAGAATTTGACCATATGGTATCTTTATTTTGATGATGACAAACAATTACTCGATTTTGAACCTTCCTATTGCAACGGTTCACCCGTCTCGACGCCACTCACACTGATGTGTCGGCAGCTGGGCCAACACCTTGTAGAATGAAGTGGCTGAAAGTGCACGCTAAACTAACGCAGACGGGCGTGAAGTACTGGAACATGAGACTTATTAATGAATAAGAAGAACAGTACGTAGCTGGAATAATATACTTAACTTTATTCTCTTGTTAGAATACATCTCTTGAATAGTAGTAAGCTATAAGCACTGATACAAATGGCGCCTTGCTAGGTAGTAGCTATGGAATAAGCTGAAGGCTATTCTATCAGTCTCTCGGCAAATGAGAGGAAGACTTGGTAGGTCTGGTCGCAAGCTATGTCGTCCGTACAACTGGGGCGAGGTCTATTCCGTATCTTGTGACCTGCCATGTGGTGGCGCTAGGATTGCGATTACACAGTGGCGACACGCGGGTCCGACATGTACTACAGGACCGCGGCCGATTTAAGTTACCACCTAGCAAGTGTGGTGTCTAGCGGTGACACCACACACACTACCGCCAATACTTTGCTAATTATCTGTGTAGGGTCCTCTTGGACCTTACTCACAGTTGTAGTGTGCAGGGTACGAGAAATTAACGTTATGTGCTTGACAGTTTTACGAAACAGACCAGAACAAGTGACAGAACCATATGAACCCTATCTGCCTGAAGACGTGCCTGGCCCTACTGGCGAGCTACAAGAATCCATGGACGTATTACTCGGTAGTAGCAACAGTGTAGTTTCTGATGTTGGTTTCACTGGAAGGGTAGCCTTTACGTTCTATTTATGCTTTACTTTATTGTTTACTTTCTTTACCAATGTAAGGACACCATTGTAAGAATACAGATGTTTTGTTTTATCTGGCTTCAACTCCACGCTAAAAACCAAAATCAGAGGGGGGTGGTTTAGGGATAGGAAGTTGGTGGCACTGTGGCCAGGCTTCGAGTAACGACTCCTACCCACCCTGCCTCCACCGACCTACTGATCTATTTCCTTTAACAAACAATCATGTTGGAAGAACATCCGCAACTGAGCATTATAGCAGAGGCTGAAAATAGCGCTTCAGTTGTAAATTTTGTTTATTTTCACACGACCTCTTTCGGACTGTTTTACGCCCATCTTGAAGTGCCGTACCTGTGCTGTGGTCCCCGAGCGCCGTGTACACCAGGAGCGGTGTGCTGCCTATGAGCACAGATCGTATTATTTGTAGTTCAAAATGGCTCTGAGCACTATGGGACTTAACATCTGAGGTCATCAGTCCCCTAGAACTTAGAACTACTTAAACTTAACCAACCTAACGACATCACACACATCCATGCCCAAGGCAGGATTCGAACCGGCAACCGTAACAGTCGCGCGGTTCCGGACTGAAGCGCCTAGAACCGCTAGGCCACCGCGGCCAGCTATTTTTTGTGGTGGTAGTAATGATTCATCCCACGTAGCAAAGAACGCATTGGGTTGATTCTTTTTGCATGCAAACTTGGAAGTCTAGGCTATGTCTTGACCAGAGTACATCCTCATGTGTCACATCATCTGTCCCCTCACAGCAAATAAACCTCAAGCGGGCGTACCGTTTATCGTAATACTAGCGGGCGCGTTGTGTATTTTGTACACATGTAAATAATAGCCATCTATATGTTACCAAGGTAAATATGAATTAGCAAAATCAGTTTTTAATCTTAGTTTCATTAAAGAACGATAAAATAAATTTACATAATACGAGCTAAAGCAGTGTTTTACTAAACACTAATTAAATAAAATGTTAAGTTTTGAAGGTAGCAGACGAGGTACTGGCAGAATTGAAACTGTGGTAGCGAGTCGTGAGTTGTGCGTAGGTAGCTCAGTTGCTAAAGAAGTTGCCGCGAGAGGAAAAGGTCCCGAGTTCGGGTTTCGGTCCAGCCCACAGTTTTAATCAGCCAGGAAGTTTCATATCATTGCACGCTCCGCTGCAGAGTGACAAATCTCATTCTGGAATAATCAAATCAACTTTCAATATACCACTCTGTTGCCATAAACAGGTGCCAACATTAATGACCCACCCAAAGCATAGCGGTCTTGCATCAGATACAGGCCTACCGCTTATTCGATCACTAATTATCTCGTAGACAATTGCCTCATTGTTCGACTTTGCTGTTCACTGGTAAACTAGGTCATTTTCTCTTTCATGGGTCGTAAAGTTTTCCTCGCCTAGTAGGTTTTGTATTTTACATTACTGCTGCTCACTTGGGCTTAGTGCAACACAATTTACCACTGTGATAGCTGAAGCAATAAAAGGGATATGTTTGCGCCTGTAGTTGTGAAGCCAAATCACTTTATTTGTGGTTGGCACATTTTATATACAGGCGCGGCCGATCGAGGTTTAACGACTTCCTAGTCCCCAGGAAAAGTCAATACTGCTGTATTGTGGGCTTAGCCTATCCCGCCAACAATACACATTACATCCAAGTAATGTAGGCAACTGGCTTCATAGCAGACGACTCCCGAGGGCTGCCGCCCTGCACCCTGAAACAAGACGGTCACCACAGTACCAAAAGAGGCCGCTGTCCTCGTTGATCTCTTTCTTACGCCGGCCAGATGACAGGAAGCAAGATCGACTGTAACTTGGTGGCAGGGTCAAGGTTCAAAATGGTTCAAATGGCTCTGAACACCATGGGACTCAACGTCTCAAGTCATCAGTCCCCTAGAACTTCGAAGTACTTAAACCTAACTAACCTAAGGACATCACACACATCCATGCCCGAGGCAGGATTCGAACCTGCGACCGTAGCGGTCACGCAGTTCCAGACTGAAGCACGCCGCACGGCCACCAGCGGCCGGCACAGGTTTCAGGCCAGCACACGCGCACTGGGAGTCCAGACAACTTCGAGGTTTTCTTAAGTGGTATGTTTTACTTGTGAAAACCTCGACGGATACATTTTAATTGAGATCTTCCTCGAAAAATGTTACAAGGTCCGAACCTCCTTCTACACCTTATACGGCACAGACAACCGACTTCACTTTAACCTGCAATCAGCCACCAAAAGAACAATCATATTCGCTCGCAGCTCCTGTACAATACTTCCATCCAACATCTTATCCTTACTCTCCTAACCATCAGCTGTACAACTATATAAATCCAACCGCATCACCATAGCCTCTATAATTTCCTCACGTCCTTAGACCATAGTTTCCACCGATTTCCTTGCCGCTGACCTGAACATTCATTGAACGTTCTCCAATAGAACTCCACTGGTCGCGTTTGTTTATTGACTCCTCCTAGGCGACATAATCGCTACCTGTCCTAGAGGTAATACAACTCCATACTTCAACCTCCTTGGACGTATTACCATAGAAGTCCTTGATCCAGTTGGAGCCTACGAATCGTACTCGGCATGCCTTGTTCATAAACTCACTCTCTTGAACCCCCTCACAAGAAAAGCTACTGGGAATATATAGAAACTCGTGTAGGAAGCCAGCCAGCCACAAGCAATAGGCAAATTATATTCCTTCTGCCAATTCCTTCCTTCAAAAGCCTTTCTTAAATGTCATATCCACCCATTCGTAACAATCCAATTTATTCTAACCACCCCACCCTTTTTCAATGAGCGTTACTTCTCCTTCGTTAATAGTGTAGCTTACACCACACCTGCCTGCAGACTAGATACTGGTAATCACTCACATTCCACCACAAATGTTTATATATCAATGTCAAATGGACATAAAGGGATTCGAATGAATTTCCTAACTAATACGATTGATCAGTTGCCCAAATCTGCCCTTTTGTGGCCACGCGATCTGATATAAATAACGCGAGACGACTCACATCATGTACGTACCAAACGCTAGAAGACACTATTTTCAAAGATGATCTAGAATGGTGTGTAACTTCAGTGAAAATAAAATTTACGTGATCACAGCTCTTTAGCTTTATAGGTCTAGTAAGTCGAGGCAATTAGCAATATCACCGTATGTACTGCGTCCAGTGCGTCGGAGTGATAGTTCTCGTACACGTCTGCGACGACGGAAGAACTCCAGCCACAAAATATATATAAAAACTCATTCAAACACTAGGACGGCAGAAGACGGTCCTCTGACTAGTATAATCTAATACTGTCTTCTCCTCTCTTTGTTCTGTAGACGAGAAACGCGAACTCCCAGGAACAAGGACGGAGTTTAGATAACGTGTCAACGTGAGTGCAGGCAGAAGTAGTGCTCTTATGTAATGCTGTTCTTTGTAAGAGTGCTCGATCTATCCCGCTGGAAAAGATTTATGTATAATATGAGTTGTACAAGAATTCTTTCTGTTTAAAAACACGACAAACTATCCGCGCTGGATGACAAAAGACTAAATATGGCTGGTCGGCGTAACGTTCTTATGTAATTTTTATACTTTTTGATATCCAATGATGGCAGAAGCAGAAACGTCCTAAAAATTAAAGCAAATGTAATAAACGATCAAGACAAGCCGCTGTCCAACATGGGCGCCGTCGGCGTTCCGAAGAATCTGTAGAGAGGGAGAATATTACGGAGTTTCGAGAATATGATTCGTCGTCTGCACATATGAGGGAGGGGAGCCAAGTCTTCTTGGGAAGCCAGTGGTGGAGAGAAGAGGTCTTCCGTGTCTTTTAAAATTAGTCCAAGCGGAAATATTCCTCCGGAAAACCTTTCCATAAGCTGCCACATTATGGTTCTACGTCATCACACTCTTGTTTGTTTCTTCATTCTAAGAAACGTAGCATGGAGGTTCTTCGAAAGTTGCAAATTACAAAATTGCCTAACACCATATTTTTCCAGCGAGATACCTGAAGTAAATAGTGTTTAAAATATAGAAGAGGTGTTGAGATTCCAAGTTGTAATTCACTGGTTGGCATTGAGGAAGAGAATGAATTGTTCTGGAATCATCAACTTGAGGAATGAGTGCTTAAACAGGAGAGTTGCGTTACGATGTGACACGTGGCTGGCAAAGAGACGAGCATATCGTAATGACGCCGCTGCAAGTGGTTTGCGGCGGCAGATTGCTTGCAGGACGTAATCACGGGGCTGCCAGACGCTGCGCCAGGGGCGATGTTTGCTCCTCGTCCCTTGTTGACCATTGCTCCCTCAGGATAGCCGCCGCAACAGCAATACCCCACCACCAGCCCAGGGAGCTGAGGAGAAGGAGTCGCCTCTGATACGCCAGTTTCACAGAAAAGCAGTACGCTGTGTTTCGATACTACGCAAATAGTCAGAACGTCACTAATTTAACCCTTTGAACACTGTTTATGAAATTCTTCACATCATTGAGCAACGCAGTAAAGTTGATTACACATTGTATTATTCAGTTTTGTACGAATGCACATTGTCTCGGCAATGCGATTCCTGAAAACTAAATAACTATACTTCCAAGATTCTACTCCAGGCGGATGTAAAATGAATGTGCGCAACGGAAATACTGAACGCGAAAATGAAGATTTTGCCCTCTTTGACTACCCCTGAAGCAGATCTTAGGCTCTCTTAAAGGTGATTATCTCCTCCTTCTTGCACTTTAACATGTAAATTACAACACAAACATAAATGAATCATTAAGGGAACTAGTAACTACCAAATGGTAAATGCTGTTTCCGCGTATACATTTATTGTAGATTAAAACGCCTTTGTATTACAAATGTTTATATATCAATGTCAAATGGACATAAAGGGATTCGAATGAATTTCCTAACTAATACGATTGATCAGTTGCCCAAATCTGCCCTTTTGTGGCCACGCCATCTGATATAAATAACGCGAGACGACTCACATCATGTACGTACCAAACGCTAGAAGACACTATTTTCAAAGATGATCTAGAATGGTGTGCAACCTCAGTGAAAATAAAATTTACGTGATCACAGCTCTTTAGCTTTATAGGTCTAGTAAGTCGAGGCAATTAGCAATATCACCGTATGTACTGCGTCCGGTGAAAAACTAATTCAAACACTAGGACGGCAGAAGACGGTCCTCTGACTAGTATAATCTAACACTGTCTTCTCCTCTCTTTGTTCTGTAGACGAGAAACGCGAACTCCCAGGAACAAGGACGGAGTTTAGATAACGTCTCAACGTGAGTGCAGGCAGAAGTAGAGCTATTTAATACTGAACGCTGCGTAATCAACGACTCCCAACCCGGAGGCGAAATCCAGAATTGTATAAGTTCGTAACAGTACAGTGCCTAACCGTTATAACTAAAAAATCTCCTGATAGCAAAGACAGCAAGTACCAACAAAAGCTGATACTGAGCCGCTGTCCAACATGGGCGCTCAAAACGGAAGACCTTTTCTCTCCACCACTGGCTTCCCAAGAAGGCTCCCCTACCTCATAAGTGCGGAAGACGAATCATATTCTCGAAACTCCGTAATATTCTCCCTCTCTACAGATTCTTCGGAACGCCGACCAGCCATATTCAGTCTTTTGTCATCCAGCGCAGGTAGTTTGCGAAAAAGTACCTATGCTTATACAATTGTAAATTGCTCAGAGAAAAAATCCTCAGAAATGACCCAACCTGTGTGATATCCGAGGTGACGCTTACTCGCTCCTCTCTGCTGTGTCCAAGATTCTGAGGGTTTACTAAGTATTATCCGGTTATCCTTCCAGCCCCGCTACAATCCCGGCCAGCCGCTACTCTACGGTGCTTCAGCGCTCAGGTGCTCCGACCATCCTCCGTCTCGTCTGCTTCCTGTGTTAATCCGGACCAACGCACCTGTGTAGGCTTTTCCACCCAGGGCTTGAGTTACGCCTGCTGTTTCATTTCCACTGGTGTTCCAACCTCTACTGGTATAGGCAATGATTCTCTACACCATTTTGCAGTCCATCACCTTTCATGCAATAAGTTTTAACAACTGTTTGGAAGGTGTACGTCAGTCATCTTTAAATATTCATATATACGATGTACAAGCTATCAAATGATACCTAACTCCGGTTGTAAATCACGGCAAAGTATGAAGAAGAGTGCTTGTAAGGTGTGAAATTATAGTCACATTACAATACCCCCACCTAATGAGCTATTTTACACTCGGATGGGGTATTCTTATAGTATTATCTCATCCAGTCAAAATAATATAACCCTTAATTTTCTGCACAAGCGAACTAATAAGAATACATGGGCTGAGGAACAACTGAATCAAGATATGTTCTTCTAGAGTCAATTAGCATTCATTCATGGGCTTACTGCCATAAATTTCTTTACTACAAGTTTATTTTAATCTGTCTGATCGATATCTGTCTGATCGATATGTTCGGAACATTTATTTTAGACATGGCAATTGGAATATACAATAACACGCAAAGTAACCCAGGTTTTCAAAGGAAATGTAACTAACGTTACACATTTTTATGGTCCTTCAAAAATGGCATTTCTTATCTCTCTTTAGACTTAAGCTGCATGCTCTCTGTCATTCATCCATCCATAAGACTTAGTTTGAGGCAAGAAATATTAAAGTAAAGTATCCTAATCTTTTCAAAGTGGCTGTCCAATTAATTATGTGTGCTTCATTTAACCATTAATACGCAAAACAAGCAGTTATGTCAATTATTGTAGAAGTTATTTGTTGGTCCTTATATATTTATATAAAATTCTATGAAGCATCCTGCGTAGTTACACGTGTTCATGTTTATGCTCTTGTCTTGCATTTTAAAAACATTATTTAACAAACTGATTGTCCAAGTCTAGTGCTTCTGTAACGAGTATACTCTTTAAACATTTCAAAAATCTTATCATCTAAAGCGTTATTTGACAAACTGCATTTACATTTACTGTGAAAACTAATATTTGTAATAAGAGTTCGGATCGCCCTCCAATTTTAACCAATGTTCTTGTTCATAGTGTACAAAAATATAATATATTCAAACCCATAGGATCATTATCAAAGAAAATGTCAAACAATTATTTTACACAAATAAATACACACATAAATTCTGGAAATACACAAATGTAAATATTTAAAACATTGAAGCATATAGCATCATTATCAAAGAGAATGATATACAATAATTTTACATGAAAAACTATATAAAAACTTTCTTAAGACTACCCTGAAAAATAAGTAAAAGATGTTTACAAAAATGATAAATATCGGTAACTGTTGGGTGTAACTGTTCAGTGTTCACTCAATTAAACACTTTTTTTAATCAAGAGTCACACATTGATTTGGATTTCACAACACACTTTCATCTTCATTTGTGCATGGGGATGGAATCTACAGTTTCTTTGTGAAGTTTAGGAAGCGAAGATTGGTTCAACAATTTGTTGAGATCGGTCATGATGGCTTTGCAAGTCAGTCTATGGACCCTCAGCCCATTTTTGATCCTGTCAGGTTACAAGTTTCTCACAGAGTTGATGATGTAGAAGGACCCTCGGAATATACAGCTAGGTAAGTGGGTGTATGTTTAGAAACAGCCAAGATTTCGTCAAATTTGCGCACAGTATGATGGAGGTAGAGTCAGGTAGGATCTTTATAGGTCACGTAAAATTCTACTGTGTCAGCTAAAAGAAGTGTAATGGTACCTAGTCTTCAGGTCCTCGTGTGTGATACTACTCTTCTGTTCTTCATGTCACTTCTTTCTCTTGATATAAATATTGTATTTTAGATAAGGATATCGGTAATTGTGGACAGGTAGGTTGTCTGTTTGATGACATTGTACGTGGAACTTGAATCGTTGTTTTCGAGTCATATTCGTCAGAAGTCTGTGCCAAGTGACTGACAGCTACAGATTATGATATTTATCAGTGTCTGTCTGGGTGAGAACAGCAGAAGGAAAACCAAATGGAGTTCACAGTTCATACAGCTATTAGGAGTTGTACCGTGGGCTAATCTGACTGTATTATGTGCGCAATTCGTTTATCTAATCTCCAATGTGTAGTACGACAGCGGAGGCAACTCATTAGTGGGCAGTTCAAACACCCATCTTGATCTGACCCAGCAGGTCTGCCACGGATTGCTGCACTACCTGCTCAATTGTTGCCTGTGCCGTCCGAGGTTTTCAGGTAGCTGCATTTGAAAAGGACTGCTGTTTCTCCACAACCGCAACATGGCTTTGGCTTAGCGACGGCATCCCTTGCTTCTGCTATTCTCTGCAGTTGTGCCATTAGCCTCCCATTCCATCTGCACATCACTTTGTTGCTTCCTGTTTGTCTCAAAAAAGTTTCTTTTTGTGACACCTGTGCCTATAATATATACAATAAGTTTCCGATTTACAAAAACACCATACAATACATAACACAACATCATTGAGATGTTCTGGTTATGAAATATAAATTTTTAAGAAGCATTCATTAATGAGGTCATTTATCATTACATTTGTTGTTGTTCTAGTTGTAGAATCAACCAAGATGCTCTCTTATTATTCTGATCAAAATTTCATGTACAAAGTTAATGTTAATTTTAAAAGAACATATTCCTCAACCTATGTAATTTAATTATTAAATATCTGTCAGCCCTTATATACCTATAAAACATACATGTTCATTTGTTATCCATACAACAGTAGGATTATAATCATCACCAGATCCGAATGTTAATATCTGCAAATACTTCTTGTTAAAGTACTTGTTAAGCTTCTGGCCAGTAGGATATTTTTACTAGTCTAACTACAACCCCTATTCAAAGTACTACACTGTCGTTGGGTATCACAAGATCGTCCGATCTCATGGCTCTTGGTTTTGTCGTGGATGCGCACAACTTGCACAAAACATACACAAATGAATGATTAGGCGGGATCTTCTTCCTTTCATGTTTTGGTATGCTTCCTGTGGACAATCATAAACTACATAGAAAGTATGACTACAACATTACTGATACTCTCTTTAATCATAATGTAATTAACCATCGTTCATCTGTCACTGTACGGTTTTCGGAACTGTTGCTATTACCTTTATCTGTAGTTAACTCTTTCCTTTAGGTTACTATGGATACATTTTATTTTACTAGTGGCAAATGTTTAGTACATTATATAAAATCACTGCTCGTCAACTCGACTGCCATGCCCCTATATACTACCCATGATGTCATTTCGTTTGAACGAATAGCATTGCTTACTTAAATAATTGGCGGATCTCACATCCTAGAATTTCTTACTTTCCTTTATTAATTTTTACATGTCTAGATCCCCTTGTTACACTTCCATTTCCTGTCGCTATAGCACTCAAACAATATTTCGGTGCGCTCATACAGTTTTCCCGCAGAACTGGCCGCCATGGACATAATTATTCCGTCTCTCTGAAAAGCATAAATACAATGTTACCATATACAAATAATGGTGTGCTCTCGCGTAGCCACGTGGAGCAGGCCACCTAGTCAACTATCGTTCCGCTGAATAGAGACAAATCATACTTGGACAACACACCTGCGCCACACCGCAAATCACTACTAGCAAGTCACTCATTTGTGATCCCATTGCTAAACAGGGAAAATAGACACTCATTTCATGAAGTAGTTCTACATTTTTTTTTCTAAAATGCTGTCGTTCTCTGCTAATACCCTCCACATCAATTGGTAACAAACTTACCAATTCACATATCTTTACAGCATGTTTGCAGTACCATAAGTTTCTCAGTTTTATTTTATTCCTTCATAGACAGATAGCGCATATTAAATTTCAACTTTTAAATTATACTCTCGGTTTGCTGTACACATAGTTACAGCCTACACAAAGAAACATACCCTAATTTTTAACCCTCGATATCCTGCCTATTGTTATGCGCTGTAGAACCTATGTTAACATGATAATAACACAGAAAATATTGATAAATCTAAATCTCCCCTCAGTGTACTAACTTAACTTAATTGCTAGCTATATACATTATACTTTACTTTTGCCATACAAGCTCACTTTCATTCTACCTACTTTTTCTACGTCATTTTGGCATACTCTCCTAGGTTTAGGTGGTCTAATTTCAAATGATTGTTTCCGATTCCTGTTGTTTTTCATTCCTCCCCATCTTTGGTTAGACCGTTGTAGAGTTTCTGTGTTGTCGCCCCAGAATGCGCCATTATTTTGTGACTTCCATCTGCATTCATTTCGTTGCCTATATTCTCTGACATAGTTCTACCACTGTACGTTGTTCCCACTACGATACCTATGGTCCATGTTTTGGTGAGGCGGCCGATTTTTATTGTTTTGCCAACGATGGCCTCTATTATTCCCTGCGTTGTTCTCCCGTCTTTCACTTTGCATGGTTCTCTGCCTACGATTTTCTCGCGCCTGCTGCTCGTTGAAAGAGAATTCCAGCTTTCTTAGGATACCCTTCAATCCCTCTACACCACTTCCACATCGGCCGACGAGCTTTTCCTGGTAGGAAATTGTCAACATCATCTAACAGAATCTTATGATCTCAGCCGGTGTGCTTGGATCGTCCAGATACTGATTTTTCTTCGTCAAGTTTTCTAAATACTTTTCCGGACTGTGGAACCCTGAACCCTCCAAGTCTCTGCTGATCATTATTTCCTGTTTGATCCTGTCCTGTGTTGCCTTGGACAATTATTCGATTAAACATGCGTCACGATACTCTTCGTATGACGTTCAAGTTTTTGCAGTGTTCCGCATGTATTTGGCCGACGTTCCCCCGATATATGGACATACAAAGTCCAGTTGGTGCATCAGAGGCCAGCGAGGAGGTAATGATAAATCAAATTGTCCAATGAAAGTTTTTGAGTGTGAAACATTACCATCTTCTTTGTAATGTTGGAATTTTCGTACGGAGATAAAATGCTTAAAATCGAAAATTTCACTAGAATCCTTCTCACTCGATCTACCACATTCTCACTTGGCGCTAACGTTTTCAGTCTACCAATACTTTGGGCATCCTCTCTTCTACTCCTGTTATGTTTTCATCAGTGGTAAAATGTCCCAGGTACGCATGATTGGGTAACAATTATGCATATGAAATATCTCATTGCCGTTCTCAGTATTCGCAATTTTCCACCCAGCCGTGTTCTCTGTAGATGCGGGGGCCATATCTCTAGCGACATTTCGTTGCTATGCAGATACGCTTTCAGTTGACAAGTAACTCTTACATTCGACCACATTATAGTATCGCCTGGGCTTGGACATGCTCGTGCCATGTATGAACTGGCTTTTTCGGATTCCAAATAGCCTACTATTTCTATCCTGAGACGTGATTTTTGACTAGGTTTCGACCTGACTTCCTGAGCTAATTGCTTAATTTCGCTTTCTATGTTTTGTTTAAATTGTGAGAGCTCCGTGGTCAATGCCTTATTTGGTGCAATTTCCGTCTTTTGCAGCTGCGTTATTTCTACTTGTTTCACGCGCCTCCGCAACTTCGTTAATGCACCTCTACCTATTATTGTCGTACTTTCTGTCTTCTGTAATGTTTGGAAAATTGGAAATTTGTGGTAAGTTCCATGGGACCAAACTGTTGAGGTCATCTGTTCCTAGGCTACACACTAATTAATCTAACTTAAACTAACTTACGCTAAGGACAACACATACACCCATGCCCGAGGTAGGACTCGAACCTCCAACGGGGGGAGCAGCGGCAACCGTGGCAAGGTCCCCTACACCACACTGCTAACCGGTGCAGCTCTAATGTTTCACGAGCAATACGCTTTGCGCCCCTCGCTAGTAATCGTACCTCGTTCACGGTTCTTCTGACCTCCAAAACCTCTCGTTCTAGTTTTGTTCGCAGTGTCACTACCTCTTCATTTTCGCGTTCAGTATTTCTGTTGCGCACATTTATTTTACACCCGCCTGGAGTAGCATCTTGAATATAGCGACCCTGACAGGATCCTACTCAGAGTTTTCTGATAGTAGGCACAAAGTGGTTTGAAACTTCGGACATTAAAAAAAAATCCCATTTATAATTTTTAGGTATTATTGATAGTGATCACCAGCTTGCGTGTATAGTTGGCAGTGGTAAAGCAAACAATAACATTAAAAATAATATGTGTGTATTTTAATGTATTTCTTTTCAGACGCATAGCGCTTCACTCCACTGGCTGTAATTTATAGATATTTATGGTACATCATTTTTCGTTGTATTTTGTTTGTATTGTAACGACACTGCTTGTTCACGACGTTGCCACTAGTTTAGCCTGTTTGTTGTATACATTTTACGTTACATGCCCGTCACATAATAAATGTATGTAGTGTAAATTGTGTGTACTTTTAAGAGAGGATTGTTATCAGGTATCAGTCCATGATGACTAGGGCGAAAGGGCGCTTAGTAGCACAACAGTTGACTAGTTGTAACAACATAGAAATGACAGATAAACGGGGAAATCAAGAGAGCCTACGGGATGAGAAAGAGTTAGACACAGCTAAGGGGAATACCGAACGAAGGGAATTTTTTGAGGATGATGGACACAGTCGAGACCGTTGTGGCAACATGATAGCAAAGATGACAAACAGAGACACACTGAGGCACTCGTAAAGATACGGGACTATAGGGAAATAGCGAAAAGGTCGGGGAAGAAGGCCAGTGTTCACTCTATCTGCTTGCCTGGGGGTCTCATCCGAGATGTGGAGGAGGCCCTGCCGGCGGCGATAGAGAGAACTGGGTGCACCCGACTGCAAATTGTTGCTCATGTCTGCACCAATGACTCCTGCCGTCTGGGTTCAGAGGTCATTCGCAGTTCGTACAGGAGGTTGGCGGAATTGGTGAAGGCGGAAAGCCTCGCTCGCGGGGTGGAATCTGGGCTAACTATTTGTAGTATCGTTCCCAGAACCGATCGCAGTCCTCTGGTTTGGAGCCGAGTGGAAGGCTTAAACCAGAGGCCCACAAGATTCTGCGGAGATCTGGCGTGCAAATTTCTCGAACTCCGCTATCGGGTGGAGTAATGTAGGGTCCCCCTGAATAGGTCAGGCGTGCACTACACGCCGGAAGCGGCTACAAGGGTAGCGGAGTACGTGTGGAGTGCACATGGGGGTTTTTTAGGTTAGAGAAATCACTCCCTAGGCCCGAGAAGACGCCTCCTGAGACGCGGCAAGGTAGGAGTAGGCAAAATGCAATTGGGAATAACTATATTAATGTGCTAATAGTAAACGGCAGGAGCGTCTATAGAAAGGTCCCAGAACTGCTCTCATTAATAAACGGTCACAACGCCCATATTGTACTAGGGACAGAAAGTTGGCTGAAACCAGACGTAAACAGTAATGAAATCCTTAACTCAGATTGGAATGTATACCGCAGAGACAGGCTGGACAGTGAAGGGGGAGGCGTGTTTATAGCGATAAGAAGTGCAATAGTGTCGAAGGAAATTGACGGACATCCGAAATGTGAAATGATTTGGGTGAAGGTCACGGTTAAAGCAGGCTCAGACATGGTAATTGGATGTCTTTATAGGCCCCCTGGCTCAGCAGCTGTTGTGGCTGAGCACCTGAAGGATAATTTGGAAAATATTTCGAGTAGATTTCCCCACCGTGTTATAGTTCTGGGTGGAGATTTTAATTTGCCGGATATAGACTGGGAGACTCAAACGTTCATAACGGGTGGCAGGGACAAAGAATACAGTGAAATTTTTTTAAGTGCTTTAAATGAAAACTACCTTGAGCAGTTAAACAGAGAACCGACTCGTGGCGATAACATATTAGACCTTCTCGTGACAAACTGACCCAAACTATCTGAAACAGTTAACGCAGAACAGGGAATCAGCGATCATAAAGCGGTTACGGCATCGATGATTTCAGCCGTAAATAGAAATATTAAAAAAGGTAGGAAGATTTTTCTGTTTAGCAAAAGTGACAAAAAGCAGATTACAGAGTACCTGACGGCTCAACACAAAAGTTTTGTCTCAAGTACAGATAGTGTTGAGGATCAGTGGACTAATTTCAAAACCATTGTACAATATGCGTTAGATGAGTATGTGCCAAGCAAGATCGTAAGAGATGGAAAGGAGCCACCGTGGTACAACAACCGAGTTAGAAAACTGCTGCGGAAGCAAAGGGAAAATCACAGCAAACATAAACATAGCCAAAGTCTTGCAGACAAACAAAAATTACGCGAAGCGAAATGTAGTGTGAGGAGGGCTATGCGAGAGGCGTTCAATGAATTGGAAAGTAAAGTTCTATGTACTGACTTGGCAGAAAATCCTAAGATATTCTGGTCTTATGTCAAAGCGGTAGGTGGATCAAAACAAAATTTCCAGACACTCTGTGACCAAAATGGTACTGAAACAGATGATGACAGACTAAAGGCCGAAATACTAAATGTCTTTTTCCAAAGAGGAAGACTGCACTGTAGTTCCTTCTCTAGATTGTCGCACAGATGACAAAATGGTAGATATCGAAATAGACGACAGAGGGATAGAGAAACAATTAAAATCGCTCAAAAGAGGAAAGGACGCTGGACTTGATCGGATACCAGTTCTATTTTACACAGAATACGCGAAGGAACTTGCCCCCCTTCTTGCAGAGGTGTACCGTAGGTCTCTAGAAGAGCGTAGCGTTCCAAAGGATTGGAAAAGGGCACAGGTCATCCCCGTTTTCAAGAAGGGACGTCGAACAGATGTGCAGAACTATAGACCTATATCTCTAACGTCGATCAGTTATAGAATTTTGGAACACGTATTATGTTCGAGTATAATGACTTTCCTGGAGACTAGAAATCTACTCTGTAGGAATCAGCATGGGTTTCGAAAAAGACGGTCGTGTGAAACCCAGCTCGCGCTATTCGTCCACGAGACTCAGAGGGCCATAGACACGGGTTCACAGGTAGATGCCGTGTTTCTTGACTTCCGCAAGGCGTTCGATACAGTTCCCCACAGTCGTTTAATGAACAAAGTAAGAGCATATGGACTATCAGACCAATTGTGTGATTGGATTGATGAGTTCCTAGATAACAGAACGCAGCATGTCATTCTCAATGGAGAGAAGTCTTCCGAAGTAAAAGTGATTTCAGGTGTGCCACAGGGGAGTGTCATGGGACCGCTGCTGTTCACAATATACATAAATGACCTGGTGGATGACATCGGAAGTTCACTGAGGCTTTTTGCAGATGATGCTGTGGTGTATCGAGAGGTTGTAACAATGGAAAATTGTACTGAAATGCAGGAGGGTCTGCAGCGAATGACGCATGGTGCAGGGAATGGCAATTGAATCCCAATGTAGACAAGTGTAATGTGATGCGAATACACATAAAGATAGATCCCTTATCATTTAGCTACAAAATAGCAGGTCAGCAACTGGAAGCAGTTAATTCCATAAATTATCTGGGAGTACGCATTAGGAGTGATTTAAAATGGAATGATCACATAAAGTTGATCGTCGGAAAAGCAGATGCCACACTGAGATTCATTGGAAGAATCCTAAGGAAATGCAATCCGAAAACAAAGGAAGTAGGTTACAGTACGCTTGTTCGCCCACTGCTTGAATACTGCTCAGCGGTGTGGGATCCGTACCAGATAGGGTTGATAGAAGAGATAGAGAAGATGCAACGGAGAGCAGTGCGCTTCGTTACAGGATTATTTAGTAATCACGAAAGCGTTACGGAGATGATAGATAAACTCCAGTGGAAGACTCTGCAGGAGAGACGCTCAGTAGCTCGGTACGGGCTTTTGTTAAAGTTTCGAGAACATACCTTCACCGAAGAGTCCAGCAATATATTGCTCCCTCCTACGTATATCTCGCGAAGAGACCATGAGGAAAAAATCAGAGAGATTAGAGCCCACACAGAAGCATACCGACAATTCTTCTTTCCACGAACAATACGAGACTGGAATGGGAGAACCGATAGACGTACTCAGGGTACCCTCCGCCACACACCGTCAGGTGGCTTGCGGAGTATTAATGTAGATGTAGATGTAGATGTAGCGTAGGGACTCCAAGTGAATGCGGAACAACTAAGAATCGTGGTAGATCGCCGTCAGTGACATCGTCACAGGGCAGCATATCAGGGGCCAGCGGTTATGACTTTTTTGAATACCAAGAAATGGAAAAGGAAAATGAAACAAGATCACTTCAGAGTAGAGGAATTTTACCACTAAGTCGTGCTTTAAACGTCATAACGTAAAACACGTTCGGCTACAAATGAGAGATGAATCGCAATATTACAGCCATGGTGTGAGTGGCATATTAAAGATGTGCGATGTGCATGACAGCTCCAATTTGACATTCAACAGTTGTGACACTATTGGTGAGGTAATCCCACCCACTATGTGGAGGTGGTACCCCATTCACCAAAGTTCGGTTTTGGTTCTCACGCATAGTGCTGCTTAGCTTTTAACCGTGACGATAATAGCTGTCTTAGACCTCCGTCTGGATCAGTATACTGTTTTGTCAGTACAAGCCGAAATTATTTTGCATCATTTGTTTTCCCATAAACTGCTAAAGTTAATTTTTCATTTAATTCAAGAATACTGCATTGAGGAATGCAAAATTGTGTTGTTTAGTTACAGTTGTGAGGACCTTGTAAGATCTGGCACACGCATTGTGTTATTTCGTTCTAATTTTCATTCTGCGTAGGTTTGTATCTTTTATCTGTAGGGAACGAGCCGGATCTGAGCAATATCAAGCTTGTAGACTCATTTGTAAGTCACTGTTTGGAAACTTGCGAACTTATTGACTTTGATTCTCTTGCTGTTCACCGTATTTGAAAATGCTGCTGAAGCAAATAAATGTCGTTTAAAGTTTTTATTTGAGTTTGAGTCAGCACCGTATCTTAACTCGATCCAAGATTCTTACAATTCATTCATGTGGATATTTTTAAACCAAGGCTAAACTTTTTCATTTATTGCTTTGCTCGACAGGCACTTCTCTAGAGCGCATTTTCTGATGGCACTGATCTATGGTATTCCTGTGCATTTGTCACATTTGAATTATGTTTGAGTTCGTCTTTCAAGTTATCTATACAAATTTAAATATTTTACTTACTTACTCAGACACTCATTCAGCCCAAACCGCGTTTCATCAGATCATGCTGGCGTTAATACTATAGCGTAACGTAGAACTGTACCGCTGTTTCTCATCATGACGTGGATGATGGACGATGCCGGTTGTAGCCAATAGTTCCTTTAACTGTTCCAATAAATAAAACGTTATGAGTCACTATTATTCTTCGTTCATTTTTATCCACTGAGAAGAAGAATGGGTATCTCAACTACTTACTGACTGTGAATACGAGTTACCGTAGAAAAATGCTCTGTATCTTCCTTGTCTTCTTCATGACTTCGGCGAGAGTTTAATACCATAACGTTAGTGAATCCCTTTCATTGGTGATAATATGAAAGGGATACGGTATACTTGAAGACATTGGCCTGAATTAATTACTTCTCAAATGAGCAGTCTTAGTTCTCTGACCAACATACAGTATTACGATGTGTGAGAAACTTATGAACGAAAGGAACTTACATATAATCTGTCTCTGCAAGTAACACAGGCTACTGGAACTTGGGCCATACAAAGAAATAACTACTAAAGTATAGCACGGAAGGTAACTGAAACAAATGCACTGTGAGACGAACAGAAATGACAAGTTTATTCCAAGACAATAATTAAACCGAAGTCACCGCGATTTCTGATGGTAACAGGTACATTACAAATGCCATAACGTGGTCCTTAGCAGGATGTGTTATCACCACGATCGGCAATGCATGCTCAGCAATGTGCTCTCTGCTAGCTGAAGGTAGGTAAGGAGGATCTGTCGTTGTTGTATGCGTTCCATTCCTCCACCACTGAAGCTGACAACAGCGAAATGGTCATTGGTGTATGTGGACGAGATGTAATACCTCCCCACAATGTATCCCACACATGATCGACGGGACGTCAGTCGGAGGAAACGTCAGGCCTGTCCATGCGCCGAATATCCTCTTATTGCAGCAGCTCCTCCAACTGAACCGTTCGCGGCAATCGCGCAATTTCACCAATAAAAAAGACGTCAGCGCGAAATGCATCCCTGAAAAGACGGACGTGGGAAGAAGTACAGTGTCACAATAATGGTAACAGGTGAAAGTCCAGGCTTCTGTGGCCGAGCGGTTCTAGGCGCTACAGTCCGGAACCACGTGGCTGACACGGTCGCAGGTTTGAATCCTTCCTCGGGCATGGATGGATGTGTGTGAAGTACTTAGGTTAGTTAAGTTTAAGTAGTTCTGAATCTAGGGGACTGATGACCACAGATGTTAAGTCCCATAGTGCTTAGAGCCATTTGAACCATTTTAACCGTGTTCAAAGATCTGGATGTGCGTACGCACGAGCAAAATTATGCGTCGCTACACCATAACACCACCAAACTGACCACTCTCGACAACGTTCCTGGGTGCATTATGTGTTCTCACCACTCAGAATCAATAAACAGACTGAATCTAATCTTATACGAGGAGACCACGTGACCCCAATCCTCACTTGTCACGTCCCTACGCTCTTGGCATCATCGTAAATTTTTGTACAGGACACATTCACCGGTCTACATTGTTTATACGCACTACTCCTTTCCGTGTGCGCCGTTTCAGCGGTGCATTCGCCTCTGACTTCGTTTGTGTACGTGACAATGCGCGATCGCATTGAACAGCGAAGGTGGAGGTGGTTTTCGAACGATGGGATATTCGGCTATTGGACTACCCTGCCCGTCCCCTTGACGTAAATCCCAACGAGCACTAATGGGATGCGTTGGTGGACGTATTGGAGCATGTCCACATGCACCAAAACCTCCAGGCTATGGTCAGTCGAGCTAGTGGAAGACTGTAACGCCGTACCACGAAAACTCGTTACCGACCTTATGGTCAGCACGGGAGCACGTTACAGAGGATGCATTGCCGTCCGTTGTGATCACACACCTACGTTTTGTAATATACACGGTGACATCAAGAATCACGGTGACTTCTGTGTAGTTATTGTCTTCTAGTTACTTCGTCTCACTGCGTATTTCTTTTTAACTTCTATACTATACAATCCACTCTATGTATAGTCCAATTCTATCGAGCTACTTTTTTGGCAGTAACACATCATGCGAAAGTTACTTTCCGCCCTGAGTTTTACACAACGGTGTGCTTCGCAATGCTGTTTGCACTTAAAACACCCGATTCTGTGTTAAATTAATGTGTCTCCTTACTACTACTAATACGAGTAGTGAGACGCCCTGCTAAACCTGCAAGACAGGACAGGTAGTTTAAGTTGTGGAAAGGGGCCAAAATAAGCGACTGTCAGTTACACTCGGACATACAACCTTTTATTTGATTCAACAATACAACAGCCAACAATTTAAAAAAATACACAACTTTAGCGGGTGAATGCGCCGTACAATCTCATGACTTAAGGGCAAGACCACTTTCATTTAAAAACGGCTGAAGGCCAATAGCTTAAAAAAAAAAAAAAAGCTCCGTCTTTAGGCCACAAGTGGCCCTTCCGGGACCGTCCGGCCGCCGTGTCATCTTCCGAGGAGGATGCGGATAAGGAGGGGCGTGTGGTCAGCACACCGCACTCCCGACCGTTAGGACGGTATTCTTTGACCGAAGCCGCTACTAATCGGTCGAGTAGCTCCTCAATTGGCATCACGAGGCTGAGTGCACCCCGAAAAATGGCAACAGCACATGGCGGCAGGATGGTGACCCATCCAAGCGCCGGCCACGCCCGACAGCGCTTAACTTCGGTGATCACACGGGAACCGGTGTAGCCACTGCGGCAAGGCCGTTGCCCCCAATAGCTTAAAGCTCAACCAAAATCTGAAATTTAAAAGGCAAAGACTCATCTTAAAACAGTTACTTAATTAGGCTGAAGGCCCAAAGAATCTGACACTTCAAAGAGCAAACAACTTAAATTCAAAATCGGCTAAAGGCCCAACACATAAGACTCAATAACATTAATTTTAAAAAATGCCAGAGGCTTTGTGTAAAATAGTTCTTAAATTACACTGAAAGCCCAAACCATTTAACACCTTAAGAGCAGAACAACTTTAATTCAATTCGGCTGAAGGCCCCATGAATCTGACACTTTAAAAGCAAAACAACTTAAATTCGAAATCGGCTGAAGGCCCAACACTTAACATTCAATAACATTAATTTTATAAATGCCAAAGGCTTTACGTAAAACAGTTCTTAAATTAGACTGAAGGCCCAAACTTAAAATTCGGCTAGAAGACATACAAGTACAAACAACAAGAACAAACAAGATAAGGCAGTACATCCAAGGGCACTCACAAGCTCCGAGTGTCGACCTGGAATTCAAATACTACCGCTCGCTTAGGTGAGACAGGCAGTCGGCCCAACCATTGTCGATCCGCCGACAACCCAACCGACAGAAACTCAATGGACCCACCGAGAAGATAACTTCCCCTTCACCCAACCGGGACACAACAGGGAGTTCAATGGAACAACCTACAAGGTATTGGCGCCCACAACGAATTACACATTGAGCTGTCAAACTACACACCGTGCTGGACAGGGACAACACGATGAGGAAAATACGCTGCCTGCATTTAGGTCGACGGCCAGGGCCGGTAACCGGAACATTAACGGCAACAAGGCAGAAGATTCCGCTGGTGCACTTCAATTCAAATAACCAAGTACAGTTAAACTCCACCGGAGGGTGGCTAAAATTTGCCAACTTGAAAACACACATTGTTGCTCGCAGGAATATCCCAATAACCGACAACGAACTCATAACGACACAATGTGGACAGTCGTGACTTGCTGGTAGATTAAGTCAAAACTCAACTTTCGTGTCCAGGATCGGTGAGCCACGAACCTCGTAGCAATGGGAACGGCACCACACACTCCGACACCACGTAGAAGCCACCAGCGGGTCTGGCCAGACTACGCCCTGTGGAGATTTCCTTGCTGCTCCTCGGCATCCGATCAACTGCCCACCACCGGAAACGGTGAGAGGACCAAATATCGTCGGCCGATGAGACGAACAACAAAACGACCAGCCAACGATCGTCCCGGTCCAATCTCCCTCCGTCGGAGAAATCGTGTGTTGCAAGCGGTCGGCGAGCAATGGTTGTCCACGCCTCAGTGGTTCAGGGGTGCTTCGTCCCCAACTTCACTGCTGCCTCATCCCTACTGCACTGCTGGTCCGTCTCCAAATGAACTCTCAGACACACGACAACCCTTAAATACTATCGGTCGCTCCAAAGATGATGCAACAGTGCCCTTATCGATACGCACTGCTTCTGCCGCTCACAGGCAAGTGAGGCAGAAAGTTAGTGACGCCATTAAATGGAATGAGAAAACGAGGCGGCAGTATAGTAGTAGAAGATGGCATACAATAAATGGCATGAACAAGAGCCGAGCACAGCTCAAGTAGTAAGTGCATTTCCATACAATTACTTTTAGGCAGTACCACCAAAGTTTCTGAATTTGGAGGACGGTAGAAACGTCCTGATTACCTCTGCCTACAAGAGTTGGTAGACGGGTTCCTTTTCGTCTCTTTAGAACTCATTTTTCTTTTCTTTGCTATGAATACTGTAATCACGATACAGTCGAGCCTGTCTCTGTGATAGGCTGTGTGTTGCATGTGTTCTTTTCACGGCTCTTTAGGGGGAACATAAGTGACCTCTGAAGTAGTTAAAACGTTATTTTAAGATTTTCACTCACTTAATTTGTTATCATATTATAAATTACGTTTCCTGTAGTATCTATTCGACGGAGTATCTCATTCTTGCCCCTAATCAAAGCGAAACCTCTCAAGACTAGAAAGGCGGTGTTTCTGACATCCCTAAAACGGCGCAAAGGGGTCATTTTGGCCAGACATAAAATATTTTCATATTTGACTCAAACGAGTACTCTTTTTTGTGTTTGTTAATCCATACATTATTTCTAGTAATCACAGCAATTATTTACAGTTATAAATAATAATATGATAATAATATAATAATATAATAATAACAACAACAATAATAATAATAATATAATAATAATATAATAATAATATGTAAATAATAATATCATACAAATTTATTGTTGTTACGCTAACAAGTTTCTTAACTATAGATTTTAATTTAGTACCTATTCATACAACCTTCTAGACATATTTAGTACATTTGGTCCATTTTACTCTCACCGGTGTTTTACAAAGAGCCCTGTATAATTTTCACTCAAGACATTTGAAGCTGCTAGACGCACTTAGCCCGGGTGATTTCTGTTTTACATGCAAATTTTCCCCACACAGCTTTGTGGCACTTTACACAGTTTTTGCTGGTCTTATTGCCTTTGCAGTGGCTATTTGGCACTTCCTCCGCTTTCTAGGTGATTTCAGTCCCATGTCCTCCTTCTTTGCCTGATGTTCTTGCTCTTTCGTTCCCTTGAGTTCTTTTGGCAGTTGACGTATGAACTTCTTCCTTTCCATTTTCTTGTTAGTTTCTATTTTATAGATGAGCCGCGAATTTATTGCCGCCATGTCCAGTATATATTGCAGAAGACACGCATTGGCAATCTCCATACATGCAATCTTCGTAGTATATTTACAAGTCATTTGATCAACCACGACCACCCCGTACTTTGTTGCATTGTAGAACATTATCGTTTCAGGTTTCTTCTTTTCTTCCTTGTTTATTGCTACTTCAGCATGCAGCGTACTCATCAGAATGACATTTTTATTCTTCTTTCCTTGGTATACAGCTAAGGTGCAGTGTTTGTAGCTGCTACTCCGCAATATTGTGGTGGAGTGTACATGATTTTTCCCTTTGGAGTGATGCAATTTCCTAACTTTAACGCTCCTGGTCTTATCCTTCTGGCAGTCGTTTGATAAATCGCGGCCAGGTCCTATTCCTGCCTTTATGGCCTTCTCCTCGAGCCCCCTTCAAATGGCCACTCGTGCCAGAAATTGCACATGCAGTAACCCTTCAGTTTAAATCCGGTTCTCCTGACAGCAGCAGTTACTTGGTGCACTGGATATTTTACAAACGGAAGGATCTCAGATGCACCTTTTCAAACTGTCAACTTCATCGAATCACATCCTTGGGAATCACTTCCATTTTTATGCCGGGCTGCACCGCTTGTCAAATTTTCACATGTATCGAACGCGCCGGTCATCTCCCACTACTTCGTGACCCATATAGCATGTGCTGACAATTTGTTTTTCTTTTTTTTTTTAGCTTTGTGATCCACTGACGACGACAAAATCGCACGATTGTCACAGCTCACAACCTAACACACTGTACAAGAAGAGAGGAGGACAGCTTCAGGCAGTGTGACGTATCGGAACGGAGAGCAGGCCTGACAGTTCGTGTGACGTCAAGCGAGAGATGTCCACTGTAATGTTGCCGAGAGAAACGGCGCTGTGGGTACGCAACTGAGCGGTTCAGTCAGCTGTAACGCTCACGATGATAAAACACAGCGAGCACAAGTAAAACGAGGTAGTCAGTTTTCAGTCTACCGGGAGAAACTTTTCCTGTTTGTGCCAAGCGATGAAGTTGCGAAGTGTTTCGTATGTAATACAGAAGTGTGAAGTAGTGAGAAATGTTTTTTTACGGCGTCATTATTTTGTCTGCCACGCAAACGAATATGGAAAATACTAGGAACATGGTGACGTGGAGGGCTATTAAAGCAGTGAAGCGGCTGTCCGTGTCCGTCTGAGCAACAGAATAGCTTTTCATACAGCAAAGCAAGTCGTTGTTGAAAAATGTGGCAGTCGGGATAGTGACCTTTCTCATTACTGTAACGTCCGCTGGCTTCGCAGGGGTAGGGGAACAGATTCTGTTGGTTGAGAGACGAAACAGCATTATTAGTGATTAATCAAAATCAGGCTGTTCCTCAGTTACAATAAATTACGGGCGATTTTGACTTAACTTTCCCCGCTAATTTATTATCTCTGTTGAAGAATTTAAATACCTCACTACGATGCAAGGAACTCATCGTAACTGACATCTAAAATGGAACGAAAGCCTTCAAAATAGCATTGTATCTGTGCAGAAATCAACTGCTGACTGGAAACACTGTGCATATCCTGTAGTAATCGTACTTGTGTACTCCAGATATTAGCCTCCATGAAAATAAGAGTAAATCTTACAAAATCGTCGTAGTCAGTCTGAGTGCAGCATTCAAGATGTAGAAACATTGGCTACTACTTTTCAGCGCTTTGCAACTCCCCATTCATTGGTTGTAACAATGTTCCTATCAAATGGAAACTTCCTGACGGGTTAAAACCGTGTGTTGGACCGAGACTCGAATTCGGCACCTTTGCCTTTCGCGGGCAAGTGCTCTGCAGATTGAGCTACGAAGCACGACTCCTGCGTCGGAGAGCTTCTGTGAAGTTTGAAAGGTAGGATACGAGGTACTGGCGGAATTAAAGCTGTGAGGACGAGTCCTGGGTCGTGCTTTGGAACCTCAGTTGGTGGAGCACTTGCCCGCGGAAGGCAAAGGTCCTGAGTTCGAGTCTCAATCCGGCGTACAGTCTTAAACCACCAGCAAATTTCATAACAGTGCACTCTCGGCTGTAGGGTGAAAACTGCATTCTGAAATTTTGCTATCAGTTACAACTCGGATCTTTTAGAGTTACAATGCGACTGTTTGTCGAAGGAGAAATGTAACCACAAGAAAGACCTGACTAATTACAAGAATCTTACCCAAACCAGATTTCCGAGGCTTTATGCAGTTGTTGAGTGGATATCACCTATGTTCGGTTCGACATACATGAGCAAAGAATTCATTTCTATTATGAAAACAGCAGACTGCAAATCCCGAAGAACTTTGTTAGATCACAAACTAATATGCAGTCTTCGATTACAAATACCCCAAACATTACGTCTTAACATTCATAAACTAATATCCCCAGCGACTCGCTGGATATACTGCTGGTGTTCCGAGTTTTTCAGGACGATATTTCGACGTCGTAACTCGTCATCTTCATCAGGTGTTTCCTGAGATTGGTCGACAAGCTAATCAGGGCTCATTTTTGTTGTCTCTGGCAGAAGCAAATCTGTTTAAGGATAAATTCGAGGATGAGGCACTTCCTACTGCTGCCTACCAGCCTACATGTTAAATATTTATGACGCGTTAGTCATCTGGCCAAATGGCTGGAAAAGACTGGAAGAGTCCTGGACCATCTGAAATCGAGGCACTACAACATTAAGTTCACAACGGAACTAAAAACTGATAGTCAGCTCCAGTTCCTGGATGTTCTGGTAAATGGGAAGCACTTAGGCCACACTAGGCCACAGTGTGATGGAAACCAACACACACCAACTTATAAACACAAGCCGACAGCTGTCATCATCCATCACAGAAGAACAGAGTGCTGAGAACACTTGGGCCAAAACATTCCTCGACCCATACAGATTAAGAACAGAGTTGGAATGTCCTCAGCGAGTGTTCACAAACAACGGATACTCAACCAGGGACATCCGAAATGCTCTCTATCCCATTAGACGACATGATACAACGGGACAGCAGCAAGAAGAAGAGACTAGAAAGGTAGATTGTGTGCCGCATGTGGGGCCTGTATCTTCTAAAATCAACAGAACCCAAAAAAAAAAAAAAAAAAAAAAAAAAAACATAAAATCAAAAGTGTGTTCTGCCCATGAAACAAGATCACGGTTCTCCTTGGAACGGCCAAAAATGATCTGCATGTAGGAAATCCTGGTGTCTACCACATACCATGTGAATGCTGTATGCCTTAAAACGGTCAAACCACCAGAAACATTGACATTAGATCTAAGAAAACAGCGAAACAAGCCAGCCTACGACAGGCCACTAAACAGCAATAGCTAACATTGCCTGTAACTTGAACACACTATGAATTACGAAAAACCCGGGATCATGTTTCAAACACTCTGATTCTGTTATAGTGTCATTGCTGAATTTATTGAAATCAAAACGGCAGAGACCCTGATCAACATCTAAGCCAGGTACCAGCTGAATACGGCGTGGAATCTGGCTTAGAAACTACTACAGAAACAACAGAAGGAAGTTCCCTTAACCTGTAACGAACTCCAAATGACCAGGGCCTTAATTATCGGGACGAAATCTCTTATGAAGCATCAAACGGCAACTGCCTCCTCCTCGAGAGACAGCCACAGCGGTCGTGGACAAAACAGGTAACAACGGCAACCATCTGAAACCTTAGTCACCACACAACCTGGGAGCGTACGACAGAACTCCAGAAGGCGACCACCGCCACTAGAGATTGCTGCAGCGTGATCAGATATCACACGCAACTCTAACAGCAGCGCGATGTCACAGGAAGCGCACCTTGCAGACGTATACCGAACGCAGAAAAGTCGGAAATGACACGGCCACGAGGGAAAGCGGCAGCAGTCGTGCACAGCATAAGAAACGTCGCTACAATAGTGCTAGGCATCTGACTAGTGGGTGCAGATCTAGTGTGAAGCGCCATGGGAGAGCCGCCATCGGACAAAACAGCCACAACGGACACGGACATAAGACAGAACGCCTGGACACGGATACCACTGACGGAAACGACCACACACGGCGCGGATGGCACAATAAACACTTGACACCGCCCAGGCATAAATATGGGACGCAGTCAGCTTCTCGACTAGTCTCAGTTAACACCTGATGAAGTTGCCGAGTTACGAAGTCGAAATATCGTGTTCGGGAGACGCAGGACACGGTATTTTGGAAACCCGTTCGGACAGTTTTCAGTTGGATAAAACACACGGTATTGATAGACTAATTAAAGAAAAACTAAAGAGAAAAGTCAGCAAGCGCCCACATAATTGTTTTGTACAGCTCTCTTCTAAATTTAGTGGATGTGGTGTTATGTTCTGATCCATTCATGTTATGAGGTGACTTCTCTTCACATTAAACTGGAATTGTTATATATTTGCTAATAGCATAGATCTTAGATACAGTCCAAGAAGAAGCGAGGATGATCTATAACACTTCAAATCAACTAGTTGCTACCTCCTACGGTTTTTACAAGAATCGTGATAGATCACCTTCCATTACACATTCATCAACGTATGCTCCAAAACAGCATTACAATAACAGGAATTCTGTTATACTGAGACATCATTAATATTTATTTAAGGTGAACCACGTAGTTTTCACCGACCTTCACTGATCACGAGTCTCGTACTTACTATGGTCTACAACTGCAAAACCTTAACTAGTTTAGTACATTTCTGCAATGTGGAATCAGACATCCGTTCTAAATCGTTCACGTAACTAACACATTGGATCTCTGAGAACATTAGCAGAATTAATTTTTTTATCGGCACCGAACGGGACCGATTAGATGGATTGTATATTTGACACTCGCAGAAATTAGTACCGCCATTATCAACCTTGTTCAGTGTATCCACAGTCAGATTTAAGAAAACCACTAACTTTTCTTGTATCATTCTTCATCGACTGCAAGTGAACGGATGTGAGAACCTTATTATTTTGAGATATCTGGAAATGTATAGTACTTTTATGGCTAATTTATTACTTATAAATATGTTTGCATCAAACTGGATTTAAACATTATCCGAAAACATAGGAAAATTACATATTACTTACTTGGATTCCTAGTAAATTTGATTTATTTACACAACAAGTTTAAGTAACCTGATCATCAACAGGTCCATAAAAGTATGTTAGGGGAAATATAAATTCATTATCGTCAGGTGATAAAATTATGAATCATACACTCTTATCATTACAGTACGGTTGATAAATGTGTATAATTCATAGTTTTATCATCTGACGGCATTGACTTTATATTTCTCCTCACAGAGGTTTGTATAAATAATGAATCTGATGGTGATCAGATGACTGAAATTGGTCGTGTAACTAAGGAATTTAAATAGCAGCTGTAGGCGCTAATATGATACTTCTTTCATATAAGTGCTCTTGAAAATTTATTTAAATATTATGTTTTGATGTTGTTTGTCTGGTACCATTAGCTTGGCTGTGCAGCCGACATTTTTGAACTTACGGGATTCTAAAAGTTCACTAATAAACTACTGGTCATTAAAATTGATACACCACGAAGATGACGTGCTACAGACGCGAAATTTAACCGACAGGAAAAAGATGCTGTGATATGCAAATGATTAGCTTTTCAGAGCATTCACACAAGGTTGGCGCCGGTAGCGACACCTACAACGTGCTGACATGAGGAAAGTTTCCAACCGATTTCTCATACATAAACAGCAGTTGACCGGCATTGCCTGGTGAAACGTTGTTGTGATGCCTCGTGTAAGGAGGAGAAATGCGTAGCATCATGTTTCCGACTTTGATAAAAGTCGGATTGTAGCCTATCGCGAATGCGGTGTATCGTATCGCGACATTGCTGCTCGCGTTGGTCGAGACCCAATGACTGTTAGCAGAATATGGAATCGGTCGGTTCAGGAGGGTTATACGGAACGCCGTACTGGATCCCAACGGCCTTGTATCACTAGCATTCGAGATGACAAGCATCTTATCCGCATGGCCGTAACGGATCGTGCAGCCACTTCTCGGTCCCTAACTCAACAGATGGGGACGTTTGGAAGACAACAACCTTCTGTACGAACAGTTCGACGACGTTTGCAGCAGCATGGACTATCAGCTCGGAGACCATGGCTGCGGTTACCCTTGACGCTGCATCACAAACACGAGCGCCTGCGATGGTGTACTCAACGACGAATCTGGGTGCACGAATGGCAAAACGTCATTATTTCGGATGAATCCCGGTTCTGTTTACAGCATCATCATGGTCGCATCCGTGTTTGGCGACATCGCGGTGAACGCACATTGGAAGCGTGTATTCATCATCTCCATACTGGCGTATCACCCGGCGTGATGGTATGGGGTGCCATTGGTTACACGTCTCGGTCACCTCTTGTTCGCACTGACGGCACTCTGAATAGTGGACGTTACATTTGACATGTGCTACGACCCGTGGCTCAACCCTTCATTCGATCCCTGCGAAACCCTACATTTCAGCAGGATAATGCACGACCGCATGTTGCAGGTCCTGTATGGGCCTTTCTGGATAACGAAAATGTTGGACTGCTGCCCTGTCCAACACATTCTTCAGATCTCTCACCAATTGAAAATGTCTGGTCAATGGTGGCCCAGCAACTGGCTCGTCACAATACGCCAGTCACTATTCTTGATGAACTATGGTATCGTGTTGAAGCTGCATGGGCAGCTGTACCTGTACATGCCATCGAAGCTTGTTTTGGAGTGGTTGTGCGGTTCTAGGCGTTACAGTTTGGAGCCGAGCGACCACTACGTTCGCAGGTTCAAATCCTGCCTCGGGAATGGATGTGTGTGGTTTAATTAGTTCTAAGTTATGACCTCAGAATTTAAGTCGCATAGTGCTCAGAGCCATTTGAACCATTTGAACCAAGCTTGTTTGACTCAACGCCTAGGTGTATCAAGGCCGTTATTACAAACAGAGGTGGTTGTTCTGGGTACTGATTTCTCAGGATCTATGCACCCAAATTGCATGAAAATACAATCACATGTCCTAGTATAATATATTTGTCCTATGAATACCCGTTTATCATCTGCATATCTTCTTGGTGTAGCAATTTTAATGGCCAGTAGTGTATATGGCTGAGAATGGGTGTAAGCAAGTGGTTCACTGAGGGATCTGGAGAAGAGGTGCGAAACTTGGAAACAGCCAAGACTGACATATAATTTATTGACTTTCTAGCGGGACATGCCTAGAAACGGTGTGCCCACATGTGGCGTGCGGTGGCAGAGACAGCGGCTGATGAACCGGAGGCCCCCATGAGCTGGTCTCAGCCCTTCGCATCACGCAACTCCTACCAGCTGCCTCGCAGCGCAGCATCAGGTGGCGGCGTTCCTTCTCCAGTATATTCGTGGGTAGGGAGTCAACACTCAGCGCGACAGCAGCTGCCAGTATTGCCGAAACCCCGGACTGATGGGTGGAGTACGGTGGCTGGCACTACTGGAACTCGGGGCTCGGTGCTGGGCGGATCTCAGTTTGAACTGCGGCCCATCGAATCTGCTGCTTTGTGACGGTGGTCGTGATAGGTTGGCGGGAGAACGCTGGCGCCCTCGCAGCGGAAGCCTACACTCACAAGGGAACCTCCCCATCGCAACCCTCTCAGATTTAGTTATAAGTTGGCATAGTGGATAGTCCTTGAAAAACTGAACGCAGATCAATCGAGAAAACAGGAAGAAGTTGTGTGGAACTATGAAAAACAAAGGCAACATATACAAACTGAGTAGTCCATGCGCAAGATAAGCAACATCATGGATAGTATGAGCTCTGGAACGCTGTGGTACCGTGGTTAGCGTGAGCAGCTGCGGACCGAGAAGTCTTTGGTTCAAGTCTCCCCTCGAGTGAAAATTTTACTTTCTTTATTTTCGGAAAGTTATGATCTGTCCGTTCGTTCATTGACGTCTCTGTTCACTGTAACAAGTTTAGTGCCTGTGTTTTGCGACTGCACCGCAAAACCGTGCAATTAGTAGACGAAAGGACGTGCCTCTCCAATTGGAACCGAAAACATTTCATCGCAAGATCATAGGTCAACCGATTCCTCCACAGGAAAACACGTCTGATATATTCTATACGACACTGGTGACGGCATGTGCGTCACATGACAGGAATATGTTGTTGACCCACCTAACTTGTACACTTGGCGAATGGGTAAAACGATTCTTCTACGTTGTCCGATTTAGGTTTTCTTGTGGATGAGGTAATCACTCCCAAAAAAGTGATGAAAACATAAGAGTTTGTCACATAAACTGAAAATAAAAAAATACACTTTTCCTTCGAGGGAAGACTTGAACCAAGGACCCCCCGTTCGACAGTTGCTCACGGTAACCACGGGACCACGGCGCTCCTGAACTCCCACTGTTCTTGATGTTTTCTATTTTTCACATGGACTACTCAGTTTGTATATTTTGCTTATTTTTTTCATAGTTCCACACAACTTCTTCCGGTTTTCTCGATTGATCTGTGTTCAGTTTTTCAGGGCCTATCCACTGTGCCAACTTATAACTAAATCTAAGGGGGGTTCGATGGGGAGGTTCCATCGTCAGTGTAGGCCGGGTCCAAGCCAAGCTGTCGCAACGTGCCCAGCTTGGTCAGACGGTTTTCGCACACCACAGGGCCGGTTTAATCACGGTAGAGGCCACGTACGTGGCCTGACATGCGCCGCCGAAAGATCTCAAACGCCGGCTGTTGTCCCAGCTCCCGGGTCATAGTCGCAGAGCTGCTGTCATCGCATGACGCTGAGCTAGCACTGTCAGCAAGTGCATGGGTTTCGGCATCGGGCCCCGGCTACAGCCTATGTTGGTTAGAAAATACTGACCTTACGCTGGTTTATACAGTCAATAGATTACCCGCAGATCTGTCTGCTGCAGTAAAAAAAAAAATCAAATATGCTCCTGTGCCACTCATTTTAAAATTACATTTCTGAACAGTTACGCGATACATTGTTTATTTCCAAGTCTATCATAACAAGATTTAAAATTCACTATGTGTAAAATGCTTCCCTGCTGTATAGTGATACATCTGATCTATCGGCTGCTGTGCATTTGTGGCAATACTTGCTTTATATTTTAAATATGCCTCATTCGTCGTCTTCAAAGATAATACTCAAACCAACGCAAGCGTACAGTCGTCACCATCAGAGCCAACAATCTATTAGATTATAGTCTTGAACCACCGACTGTTGCACTAAGGGACGATGAGGAGTAGGAATGGAGTTATAAATTGTAACATGGTATATGAAGTTCAGCAAATCATTGTTAGTCACATTATTCTGAGTACAAATATATGACCTACTGGCAGATCAAAGAGAGTGCATCGTGGCGCCCACAGTCTCATGCAATTAGTTACAACACTGTACTAAACTCATTAACATGCAGACCCAGAGGTATGTCTTGCATTACCAGGCTGTTCTGTCATTACACATGTTTATTATCTTTGACGTGTTCCATTAACTTTAATAAAACAATATTTCAACAATAAATACTTCTAAGAAAAATTCATCATGACACTCACACATCATAACACAATAGTCGCTTAAGTCAGTGCCTCTATACCTGCTGGATAGCCTCGATTAACTATTTTAGGAGGTAACTCTCGTACATGCACATACGTACTGTGGTAGCACTTCATCATGTAGGTGGTCGAGGGTACATTGCAACCAGCAAGGATTTCTTCTGTTTTCTAAAGTCATTGGATTGCCGCAGATATGTACCATTCTCACACGTTACCGTTAAATTTGTCTTCCTGCTTTCTATGTAATCCCTGATTTCCCAAAATATAAGTCGTGGTGGCTTATGATGGAAGGAAACTGTATGTTTATTAGTTTTTAACGTATATTATCAGATTATTGTAAGTAATCTATGATGTGTTCCGTAACTTGTTATTGTAGCGTCATTCAGTTCCCACTGGACAAAGATACTGGTAACAATACCACGTTTTGCTCATGCAATTCTTTTTTACGTTTTTCTCACTTATTATATGTGGCAGACTAATAGTAATATCTCCGAGATACTACCCCACCATTTATGAATTACACTTCCTTAAGTTTCCTAAAAAGGCTCTGAGCACTATGGGACTCAACTGCTGAGGTCATTAGTCCCCTAGAACTTAGAACGAGTTAAACCTAACTAACCTAAGGACATCACAAACATCCATGCCCGAGGCAGGATTCGAACCTACGACCGTAGCGGTCTCGCGGTTCCAGACTGCAGCGCCTTTAACCGCACGGCCACTTCGGCCGGCTAAGTTTCCTAGAAAGAACAGCTTTGTCATCCTATTTGGAGCTACCTTCTATAACGGCCACAACTCGTCATGTTCACGAACTTTGGTGTGGTCGAAAAATCAGAAAACTTACCAATGCGTACCGTGAAATCCTAAAAAGAAATGTTGTGTTTGCAAAATGAAATGATTCATATTTCATAGGTTGCTTTATTATCACCGTATGAATTGCACTGGCCATATACAGCCATGTAAATAAATGAAACAGTGTCGCAATCATCTAAAGTACCACCGTTGCCTTATGCCCGTTACGAATCTGTAACAATACAGTGGATAATACAGGGAACTGACACTCTTTCATATGTCACTTTCTTTCGAAAGAGGATACAATATATATATATATATATATATATATATATATATATACTCCTGGAAATTGAAATAAGAACACCGTGAATTCATTGTCCCAGTAAGGGGAAACTTTATTGACACATTCCTGGGGTCAGATACATCACATGATCACACTGACAGAACCACAGGCACATAGACACAGGCAACAGAGCATGCACAATGTCGGCACTAGTACAGTGTATATCCACCTTTCGCAGCAATGCAGGCTGCTATTCTCCCATGGAGACGATCGTAGAGATGCTGGATGTAGTCCTGTGGAACGGCTTGCCATGCCATTTCCACCTGGTGCCTCAGTTGGACCAGCGTTCGTGCTGGACGTGCAGACCGCGTGAGACGACGCTTCATCCAGTCCCAAACATGCTCAATGGGGGACAGATCCGGAGATCTTGCTGGCCAGGGTAGTTGACTTACACCTTCTAGAGCACGTTGGGTGGCACGGGATACATGCGGATGTGCATTGTCCTGTTGGAACAGCAAGTTCCCTTGCCGGTCTAGGAATGGTAGAACGATGGGTTCGATGACGGTTTGGATGTACCGTGCACTATTCAGTGTCCCCTCGACGATCACCAGTGGTGTACGGCCAGTGTAGGAGATCGCTCCCCACACCATGATGCCGGGTGTTGGCCCTGTGTGCCTCGGTCGTATGCAGTCCTGATTGTGGCGCTCACCTGCACGGCGCCAAACACGCATACGACCATCATTGGCACCAAGGCAGAAGCGACTCTCATCGCTGAAGACGACACGTCTCCATTCGTCCCTCCATTCACGCCTGTCGCGACACCACTGGAGGCGGGCTGCACGATGTTGGGGCGAGAGCGAAAGACGGCCTAACGGTGTGCGGGACAATAGCCCAGCTTCATGGAGACGGTTGCGAATGGTCCTCGCCGATACCCCAGGAGCAACAGTGTCCCTAATTTGCTGGGAAGTGGCGGTGCGGTCCCCTACGGCACTGCGTAGGATCCTACGGTCTTGGCGTGCATCCGTGCGTCGCTGCGGTCCGGTCCCAGGTCGACGGGCACGTGCACCTTCCGCCGACCACTGGCGACAACATCGATGTACTGTGGAGACATCACGCCCCACGTGTTGAGCAATTCGGCGGTACGTCCACCCGGCCTCCCGCATGCCCACTATACGCCCTCGCTCAAAGTCCGTCAACTGCACATACGGTTCACGTCCACGCTGTCGCGGCATGCTACTAGTGTTAAAGACTGCGATGGAGCTCCGTATGCCACGGCAAACTGGCTGACACTGACGGCGGCGGTGCACAAATGCTGCGCAGCTAGCGCCATTCGACGGCCAACACCGCGGTTCCTGGTGTGTCCGCTGTGCCGTGCGTGTGATCATTGCTTGTACAGCCCTCTCGCAGTGTCCGGAGCAAGTATGGTGGGTCTGACACACCGGTGTCAATGTGTTCCTTTTTCCATTTCCAGGAGTGTATATGGTGTCCCAGCTATCTTGTCCACCCAAAATATCTCTGGAACAATAACAGCTATTGGAAAACGACTTTCACCGGTATCAATGTAGGGCTGGGGCCCATGAATGTACATACTTGGAAACATTCTAAAACGAAAGCAAATGTGTTTTTTAACACAAACTTATGTTTTTCTAAATGGACCACCTATATTTTTTCTTCAGCAATCCATAGCATGACAAAGCACATACACAATGGCGTTGATTGCGTCGCAATATTCCCATTACATCCCGAGATATAGAGACGCGAAGTTGACGCTTGAAACACCCGACATGCGCTGCTAGCGCACTTCCTGAGGTTCAGGCGTGAAACCCATGCTGCCCGTTATCGCGATGTGATTGACATGTGTAATCACACCTCCATAATTATCAAGAGGTCCTAAACGAATAATACGGTCTGCTGCCATCAACTCTCATAAGCACATAATGGTTTCCCTCTTGCACGTTTTACGTATCTACGTACACAATATGAACCAGTACCGATCGGCGTACACCCGTCAGGTTGCCTTATTTATCCTTCACAACCAAAATAACGTCTATGTAATGCGTTATATGACCCATTGTGACTGTCGCGCAGGGCCTGGCTCTACCTTGTCAAGTGTCCAACGTAGTTCCCACTACAGCCACAGTTACCACTTCACCTTGTTTATGATTTGCGACCCATGCAAACTCCTGTACTCCATCACCCTCCGAGCATCCCATTTGTTGTTGCTTTGGCGTGCAGTACACCGCTTGCCAGTGTAGTCGGGCATCAGAGTAATCTAGTGACGGCACGGAGGTAGTACACATTGTGAATAAACGTTGTGTTGTGGAACTTATAGTGTACAGTGTAATGTACACACATGAAGATGTGGTAGAAATGCTGCTGATCTATGGAGAATGTACGTTGACGGGAAATACGTTATGAGATTGCTTGTTTGTTGATAGTACTGTTAGCAAACATTATGATTATTAAGTTAATATGTCTGTTTTCTACCCTACTCTACATTCCTGTACTGTACCCTGTTGTAGGTGGACGAAATGCTGTTCAGGCAGAACGACTGTACATAAGACGATTCCCTGACAAGCCATCGCCTTCGCGCCGGATGTTTGGTCGTCTCACATCTCGTCTACGTGAAACGGGAAGCTTAAATCCAAGACCTCGACATCGTCCTAGAACACGCACAGATGAACGTGCTGAAGTTGCTGTGCTCGCTACCATAGCTGTGAATCCTCAAATCAGCACACGTCAAATTGAACGTGAAGTTGGTGTGTCGAAATCAAGCGCACAGCGTATTCTTAAACGTCATAAATTTCATCCTTACCATGTTCATTTACACCAGGATCTTCATGAAAATTACTTCCGCAAAAGAGTAACACTTTGTCGATGGGCTCAGCAAAAACTTCTAATCCAAATTTTTTTGGAGATGTTCTCTTTACTGACGAGGCATCATTCTCCAACAAAGGAATTGTCAAAATGAGGATTATGCATTATTGGTCCGCAGACAATCCAAAATGGCTCCGTCAGGTAGGGCATCAACGTCTGTGGAAAGTTAATGTTTGGTGTGGGATTATTGGAGATACCATTATAGGACCTTTCTTTATAAATGGCATCCAAAATGGCAGACAATAATCCAGATTTATACGACACAATCTTCCTGTTCTCTTGGACACCGTACCTCTGAACCGGAGAATGGTCATGTGGTATCAGCATGACGGCTGCCCTGCACATAACGCCTTACGAGCACGACGACTTCTGAACCGTAAGTTCCCTGGTAGGTGGATTGGACGAGGTGGCCCAGTTAGGTGGCCTGCCCGATCTCCGGACCTTACACCGCTGGATTATTTTCTTTGAGGAGCAGTGAAGGATGCTATTTACCAACATGAACCAACACCACCAGAGAACATGAAGCAACGCATTATTGATGCTTGTACAGCCATCAAAGAGGAAACAGTAGAACAAAGTAGGGCCCCCTTCATCTGCAGAGTGACCCTAAGTATGCAAGCCAATGGGCATCACTTTGAGCATGATTTGTGAACGCTACGTTTAGTATGTAGTGCTGGTATCACAGTGGAAGTTTCTACAAAGTGCCATTTTACCCAGTGATGTTAAGAAACATTTGTTTGCAACAATTTGTCATTTAACGCATTAGATAAACATAACATTGATAATTATGTGATAATAAAACCAATTGGTTAAACATGTTTACATTCATCTTCTATGACCTACCTGAACTTCCCAAATCAAAACATTTTTCCCTAAACAACGGTAAAACTTTTAGTCCACTTGCTCGTTTCACTACAACCATCAACATGAATTTTACTATTACGAGTGAATGATTAACTGTCACTTGCGCTAGATCTACAGTAAAGTAAAGTTTTAACGTTGAACGGCATTACCTTTTTAGTAACCGATTAACGATAAGCGAAGTTAACTTTGTGACTAACGTTGCGGTACACAGATATGTTACAGAACCGCATCACCCCTAGCCTATAGGATAAATACGTGCTGGAATGTACGATGTTAATGCAGGATGGCAGCAGACCGTATTATTCGTTTCGGACCTCTTCATAAGCATGGAAGTGTGATTACGCATGTCAATCACATCGCTATTACGGGCAGCATGGGGTTCACGCCTGAGCCTCAGGACGTGCGCTAGCAGCGCATGTCGGGTGTTTCAAGCGTCAACTTCGCGTCTCAATATCTCAGGATGTAATGGGAATATTGTGATGCAATCAACGCCATTGTGTATGTGCTTTGTCATGCTATGGATTGCTGAAGAAAAAATATAAGAGGTCCATTCAAAAAACATAAGTTTGTGTTAAAAAACACATATGCTTTCGTTTTAGAATGTTTCCAAATATGTACATTCATGGGCCCCAGCCCTACATTGATACCGGTGAAAGTCGTTTTCCAATAGCTATTATTGTTCCAGAGATATTTTGGGTGGACAAGATAGCTGGGACACCCTGTACATATATGTATTAGGAATACTGTAGGAGGCGTGATTTTAAGTAAGTACCGTTTTGCCACACCGCGGCCGCAGCGCTGCGGTCGGAGTTCTGCGCATGCGCGATGGGTACCTACTTCTGTTGTCTACACACTGACGCCATTACTGTCTGATTCATCCTTGTTTACGTTGTGTACTGAGTGTTTAAGATGCCTCCGATAATCGTGAGTCTCGCCCCAGATCACGTACGAAACAGATTGCCCGATCGCCTCGTCTAGCAGGCAACCCTTGTCGGGGAACTGCCACCAGGCGGCAACAGCGTCACACCATTACTTGTCGCACCAACCACTAGATGGCACTCCGTTCTGTGAAATATGTGGCAACATCGTCCGAACGCATGCAGCTTTCCACCATTTGGCGTCTGTGAAGTACAGCTGGTTCTGACATACCGGTTGTACCGGATTGAGTCGTCACGGCGAGGCCCTGCGAGTATATCAACTGTAGAAGGAGTTGACGGACAAATCCTGAACTAAAAATGTTCAGATTTCCCGTCAAAGATAAAGAAAGGTTACGGTAGTGGATTTTAAATTCAGGTAAATCAATAAATTAGTTATGAGTAAGAATTAATAAAGAGCCCTAAGCATTGGATCCCATCTAAATTTTGTCGATCTTATATTCTGATGTAATGTGGCAGCCCTTCCTGTACAAGAATCATATCATACAATTTTTAAATGAAATCTTTGCTGCGATTTGCACTTTTTTAAACTGTTTATTCACTTCACTATCGTAATTTTGGCTGTAGAGGTATTTTTGTGTGCAATGTGAAAACTGAAACCAATATAAGATATGGATAACAAAATGCATAGCATAGTGTGGTAACATTTGGTAAACAATTTAAGAAGCATTACCTTACAACACCTTTCCCTTGGTACTAGAAAATGGCTCTAGAGCTGAAATCGCAACAGTGAAATAAATTAATAATAGCCGTCATCTAACTGCTAGGTCATCGGTCCCTCTAAATCGTGGTATATACTAGAGCGAAAGAAGTGAACAAGTGTAAAACCTCGTTTACACTGCTGCAAACGAGTATTCATAGACAATTCGCCAATGTTCACTGCCATTCGTTTATGCTTCTGAACAAGCGTTTGTACTGGAATGAAGGGATGAGAATAGAAGAGAACGAGCATAGCATGCAAACTATAGACGCTGCCTATTTTAATTTTTTTTATCTGTGTGCTAATAATCCTCACACAGGTTTCACTCGAAAACAACACTACTTATAGTCACAGGTCTGCGCGAGTGCGGATATCCCCAGTGATAACTGTGTTGCAGATAAAAGCGTACATCTGTTGCGAATATTTGTGGGTTATCTTGAAACTGTGCAAAGTAAATTTTTAACATTGTTATGGTTTGCCGTCTGTGGCTCTTAAAAGTTGACACCGCCAAAATATGCTCGAAAAACACGCTTTCACTTGTATATTACCACGTTTGCAGTCCCCTTTTAACAACAATCCCAAATTCATCGTTTTGTGCCGCTCTTATATCATTTACGATAAGTTACATGCAAAGTAAAAGAATTTAAATTTGAAATGACTGTCACTGAAATATGTCCAGCCTTAATTCGCATCATAACCGAGTGCGGATTTTGAAAACTTTCTAGTGTTAACCTGCACGTGGAGATCATTTTTACCACCATAATCCATATCAGAAGAGCTGTATAGCAAAGAGGAAATACACGGCATGGAAGGCGAGTGTAAAACCTATGCGACTGTAATACAGTCTGCATTTAAACAATAACTCGCGAGAAATGTTTGTGTGTTACTTTTCATTTATTTCATTTCGCATATGATTGTAAGAAATAAACTTGGTTTGTAGAATTACAGGAGCTACTCTACATTCTTAGATTGAAAACTCGGGAAAAACCACAGCCGATCATGAGCTACGGTCAACAGTGTGACGAATACATTTCGCGCTAGCCGGACGCAAATCAGTGTCATTCACGTCACCGAAGACACAGCGTTGCCAATTCCGCGACATGGACAGGTCAGTTAGCATTGTAGCGTCGCCTACGACATCTGTTGACCTAAGGGAAAACTATTTTTACGGTTGCCTGTTCCGCCGTAAGGACGGTCAATCTGTTTCTTACGTGATCTGGGGTCTCGCCGACTGTGATGGGCTGTTATAACATTTCTTAGTGCTAAAGGCCTAAAAGCGATCGATATTCATCGTGAGATCTGTGCAGTTTACAGAGAAAACATTATGAGTGATGCAATGGTGAGAAAGTGGGAGAGAGCATTTAAAAATGGCCGCACAAATGTGCATGATGAACAACGGAGTGGGCGTCCTTCGGTCGTTAATGAAAGTTTGGTGCAGGAAGTGGACAATAAGGTGAGAGAAAACAGACGCCTTACCATTTTCTCCTTGTGGGATGACTTTCCTAAAGTTTCTCGTTGTGTTTTGTATGGCACTGTGACCGAACACTTGAATTACCGAAAATTGTGCGCACTTTGGGTACCGAAAATGTTGACGGATGTGCACAAAACCAAACGTTTAGACAGTGCATTGACTTTCCTTGAGCGGTACGACAACGACAGTGATGATTTCTTAAATCCAACTGTTATGGGCGATGAAACATGGGTAGCCTACGTCACACCAGAATCAAAGCAATAGTCCATGGAATGGCGGCATTCAAATTCACCCAGGAAAGTGAGGTTTAAGCAAACAATTTCTGCCTAGAAAATCATGTACACAGTTTTTTGGGACAGAAATGGAGTATTGCTTGTGGAATTTCTGCCTCGTAATGAGGTAATCAATGCAGCAGCTCACTGTAAGACATTGCACAATCTACGCCGTTCAGTTCAGAACAAAAGACGTGGAAAGTTGAGCAAAAACATCGTTTTGTTGCAAGACCATGCCCGGCCGCATGTGGCCAATCAGACCAAAGATCTCATCACATCTTTTCGGTGGGAAACTCTAGATCATCCTCCGTATAGCCCCGATCTTGCGCCCAGTGACTGCCATCTCTTCTTGAACTTGAAGAAACACCTGGCGGTCAGCGTCTTCAAGATGATGACGAAGTCAAAACAGTGGTGATGCAGTGGTTAACAAGTCAGGCGGCAGACTTCTATGAGGAGGGTATTCAAAAACTGGTACAACGTTATGACAAGTGACTTAATATTGACGGAAATTATGTAGTAAAGTAGATTAAGGTACAGGCAGTCATGTAAAAATAAAATTATTGAGATATCTTTGCACGTCTTTTTTTTAAATTTCAAAACAGTACCTACTTAAAATCACGCCTCTTATATATCGTACACCAGTAGACCTAAAAGTCTATGTGTATGTGAATTTTTAAACATTCTGTAAATTGTTGATAACAGATAATGACTAAATTACAGCAGGTGTTTTGCAATGAATATACATTTTTATTACTAATTTGTGATACAGATTTAACAGAATATATCCTGGGTTGTTAAATTCCCTTTAAGCATGAAACTCTCGCACTGTGTAAGATATATCCTAACTGAATCGGTCTTTTTCCTACTTAAATGGGAACCGTGAAGTGGTACTTCCAAACTAAAAGCGGCAAGGAAATAGCCATAGCAAATGAGGCGGTGAATGAAATTCCGGTAATTGTTCTGCATCGGATTTGTGGGTTACCGTCAGAGGTTTATCGGATTTGCTTCTTTGAAATGAGCTCTTACTTAAAATTACTTCCAGGTAATTAAGCTTTTAACCCACCGGACAAGCGTAATCAAAAGTTCTGCAGAGGCTTCCAGATTCTTTACTTCCGTCATAATTTCCCGCTCTCCGCGTTCCGAGGACGTAACTCCTGATGCATTAATGCTTCGCAACTGGGGTATTAGTAGAACAACAGATGTTCTCTTGGCTTTGCATTCAGCTTCATACCTCATTGTCTTCAGTAGACGAATTCATTATTCATGAGATAAATTAATGACAAACATGACTAAATGCATGTACGTAAAGACAATGCTGAGGTTGTGAGCAGACTACCCTTCTGTATTATTCTGAGTACACGAATGTATGTAGTTATAACATTGTCCTGAATAAAAGCTGTTTTCTAAATTAATTTCTCACCAAGCAGATGAATTATAATTCAGTCTGAATATATATATATATATATATATATATATATATATATATATATATATATATATATATATATGTGTGTGTGTGTGTGTGTGTGTGTGTGCGTGCGTGTTAAATGGCACATAGGTTGTACATCAAAATTTAAGTGCATTTTATGGTCACAATACTGCTTGCAAGGCCGAAGTCTAATTTCGATAACGCATACTTAACCCATCTTATAGATGAGTTACTTGCAATGAGCAAACGTGGCTTAGTCTGATGACCTAAGACTTTTATATTTAATATGAGAAACATATTGATCCATAACAATTACTTCGAACAGAATTTGATGAACAGCTGCAACCCCGAAAGCAATACACCTTCTGATCTGTAAATATGCAAAGAATGGAAAATCATTCTGCTGATTGCTGTTTTTAAAAGTATTTATTAGTTGTAATAGTGCCTGGTTTTAGTGTATTTCCTATTGAAGGCAGAAAGGTATGAGGGTTCGTGTTTTAAGTTAAATGCAGAATGCAATGTACATACCACAACAAGTGAGTAATGAAATCATTGAAAATGAATTTATCGAATGAAACGGAAATACCAATAATCCCTCAAAGTTGTAATTCAGTTAATAATGATTTCGACTCACAACATGACCCTTGATAGAGGAGAAAAAAGAACTGCCCTTACACGTGGCATGCCATGCACCACGTAAGAAAGAAATGGACAAAAATAAAATGTATACGCAAGGAAAATGCCGGTAAGATTTAGCTAAACGAAAAGTTATGAATTAAACGACCTATTATTCGAATTGATCAATGAAAACCCAATTCTGTACCGAGCTCCTCTAAACTAACTACTTAGCTGAATAACAAACTTAAGATTTAACTTAAACATAAGCTCCTTAACGAGCCGAAAATGCCGCAAACAATGTTACACGAAGCTGGATGATGTAGCCAGGATCTCATCAATCTTTTGTGTGTCGTCACATGACCATACCCGTGGAAGGAAAATCAAAGGAAGTTAACAGACCTCTCGTCTGTAGCGGAGCTGCAGCAAGCGGCCACCGCGAAATGCTGACAGAGACGACGAAATCCAATTCTACCAGACCCCTTTGTGTGGTTCAAATGGACGTGCACCTAGAAAACACCACGTGTCAACACTCGCTCGCCACTGGCTACCGCTTCAACTAGCTAAAGTATATTACTTCAGATATCCATTCTTAACCGAGCGAGGTGGCGCAGTGGTTAGACACTGGACTCGCATTCGGGAGGACGACGGTTCAATCCCGCGTCCGGCCATCCTGATTTAGGTTTTCCGTGATTTCCCTAAATCACTCCAGGCAAATGCCGGGATGGTTCCTCTGAAAGGGCACGGCCGACTTCCTTCCCCATCCTTCCCTAATCCGATGAGACCGATGACCACGCTGTCTGGTCTCCTTCCCCAAAACCAACCAACCATTCTTAGCTACTCAAAGACTATGATGCGTTCATAATCGATTAATCAGTACTTATTATCTTTGTAGGATTCTTGTGATCCAGAATAGTTCTGAAACTTGACATTGAAGCAAGCAACTTTCAGTCTTTATCAAGAGGCAAATGGAGTCTAGCTGCACATAATCCTTCTCTGATTCCACTGAGGTATCCTAGGGCCAAATACGCAACAGGACTGTGTTTTGAGAAACATCTGTCAACACTGAAACAAAATCCACATGAATGACGCTGGTTGTTTCTGTTTTAACATTGATTCTTTGTTTATACAGGGTGGTCAGAAACAGCCTGAAAAGAGCCTGATGAGCTTGTAAAAATGTCGCAAGTGAGTTTGAACTTGTCAGTAATTGCTCAGAATTTAATTCGAAATGTCGTGACGTGTCCGATTTATATACCATATAAGTTAACCAATGAAGTCGTTGCGAGCGCCGCTACAAGCACTAGCACGCACTGAATGCGGTAATGCAATGAAGTTTGAGGGGCCGTGAGTAATCATTTGTTGAGATGCTCATTACTAGCTAAAATGTGCCTCTTTCGAAAGCTATAAATTTAAGCTAGATGAGCAAAAGTTGCAGTTCGTTGGTTTTAGGAATCCAAACGAAGAACATGTTGGGAGACACTTACCGCATTATCAGCGTAACAGCTGTCGCGTACAAGTTCCTAATATACAGAAGAATGGAAACGGTGATTGGGGATGAGCTGGATGGCGTTGAATTGCACTTTAGAAAAAGTAAAGGTACGAGAGAGGCAATTCCGACGTTGCGGTTGATAATGGAAGCAAGATTAAAGAAAAATCAACACGCGTTCATGGGATCTATCGACCTGGAAAAAGCGTTCGACAATGTTCGAAAATCTGAGGAAAGTAGGGATAAGCTATAGGGAAAGACGGATAATATACAATATGTACAAGAACCAGGAGGGAACAATAAGAGTGGACGACCGGATTAAAAAAGGTGCAACATGGAGATAGTTTTTCCTCCCTGCTGTATATTTTGTACATCGAAGAAGCTATGATGAGCATAAAAGGAAGTTTCAGGAGAGTAATTAGACTTCAAGGTGAAAGGATGTCAATGATACGATTCGCTGATGACACTGCTATCCAGAGTGAAAGTGAAGAAGAATTACATGATATGCTGAATGAAATGAACAATGTAATGAGTACAGAATAATGATTTAGATTAAATCGAAGAAAGACGAAAGTAATGAGAAGTAGTAGACATGAGAAAAGAGAGAAACTTAACATCAAGACTTATGATCACGAAGTAGATGAAGTTAAGAAATTCTGTTGTCTATGCAGCAAAGTAATCAGCGACGGATAGAGTAAGGAGGATATCAAAAGGAGATTATCACTGGAAAAAAAAGGGCATTCCTGGATAGGAGAAGTCTACTAGTATCAAACATAGGTCTTAATTTCAGGAAGAGATTTCTGAAAATGTACGTCTGTAGTACAGGATTGTATGGTAGTGAAACGTGGACTGTAGGAAAACCAGGACAGAAGAGAATCGAAACATTTGAGATGTGGTGCTACAGGCGAATGTTGAAAAATACGTGGACAGATAAGGTCAAGAATATGAAGGTTCTCCTCAGAATTAGAGGAGAGAGGAATATGTGGAAAACTCTGACAAGGAACAGGGACTGGTTGACAGAACATTTGTTAAGACCTCAGGAAACGTCTTCCATGTTATTAGAGCGAGTTGTAGAGGGCAAGAACTGTGGAGGAAGACAGAGGTTGGAAAATATCCAACAAATGATTGAGGACGTAGGTTGCATTTGCTACGCTGAGATTAAGAGTTTGGCACAGGAGATGAATTCGTGGTGGGCCGCAACAAACCAGTCAGAAGACTGATGACCCCAACAAAAGAGAAAAGTTGTATGACACAAGATTATTACTTTACTCTCATAAGCAAAAACATTATGACTACCCACTTGATAGCTTGTTTGTCCTTCTTTGTAACAAAATACATCACTGATTCTGCATACCAGGAATCAGACTGCCATTTTGGTAGGTTTTTTTAGGTATGTGGCATTAGATGTCTATGCACAGGTCATGTAATTCCCGCTCGCTCACCGATAGATCTGTACCTACAGATTGGAAAATTGCGCAGGTCACACCAGTGTTTAAGAAGGGTAGTAGGATAATCCATCGAACTACAGACCTATATCATTGACGTCGGTTTGCAGTAGGGTTTTGGAGCATATACTGTTTTCAAACATTATGAATCACCTCGAAGGGAACGTAATCAGCATAGTTTCAGAAAACATCGTTCTTGTGCAACGCAGCTAGCTCTTTATTCGCACGAAGTAATGACCGCTATCGACAGGGGATCTCAAGTTGATTCCGTATTTCTAGATTTCCGGAAAGCTTTTGACACCGTTCCTCACAAGCGACTTCTAATCAAGCTGCAAGGCCTATGGGGTATCGTCTCAGTTGTGCGACTGGATTCGTGATATCCTGTCACGACGGTCGCAGTTCGTAGTAATAGACGGCAAATCATCGAGTAAAACTGAAGTGATATCAGGTGTTCCCCAGGGAAGCGTCCTGGGACCTCTGCTGTTCCTGATCTATATAAATGACCTGGGTAACAATCTGAGCAGTTCTCTTAGGTTGTTCGCAGATGATGCTGTAATTTACCGTCTAGTAAGGTCATCCGAAGACCAGTATCAGTTTCAAAGCGAGTTAGAAAAGGTTTCTGTATGGTGTGGCAGGTGGCAGTTGACGCTAAATAACGAAAAGTGTAAGGTGATCCACATGAGTTCCAAAAGAAATCCGTTGGAATTCGATTACTCGATAAATAGTACAATTCTCAAGGCTGTCAATTCAACTAAGTGCCTGGGTGGCAAAATTACCAACAACTTCAGTTGGAAAGACCACATAGATAATATTGTGGGGAAGGAGAGCCAAAGGTTGCGTTTCATTGGCAGGACACTTAGAAGATGCAACAAGTCCACTAAAGAGACAGCTTACACTACACTCGTTCGTCCTATGTTAGAATATTACTGCTCAGTGTGGGATCCTTATCAGGTGGAACTGACGGAGGACTTCGAAAGGGTGTAAAGAAGGGCTGCTCGTTTTGTATTATCACGTAACAGGGGAGAGAGTGTGGCAGATATGATACGCGAGTTGGGATGGAAGCCATTAAAGCAAAGACGTTTTTCGTCGCGGTGAGATCTATTTACGAAATTTCAGTCACCAACTTTCTCTGCCGAAAGCGAAAATATTTTGTTGAGCCCAACCTGCATAGGTAGGAATGATCATCAAAATGAAATAAGAGAAATCAGAGCTCGAACAGAAAGGTTTAGGTGTTCGTTTTTCCCGCGCGCTGTTCGGGAGTGGAATGGTAGAGAGACAGTATGATTGTGGTTCGATGAACCCTCTGCCAAGCACTTAAATGTGAATTGCAGAGTAATCATGTAGATGTAGATGTAAATGTAGATGTAGATGTAAATAACAGGCCGCTGATTCGCGTACATGGTGATGGCGGCCGATAGCAACCCCGATGGATTCCATAGCATTTACAGCATGCAAATTTGTCCTCTGAGACATCACTATAATGCTCCCAAAGCCACTGTAACTCGGTTCTGGCTCCGAGAAACGAGACATTTAAACTGTTGAAGGACAGCAACGCCGTCGGGGAATACATCGAGCACGAAGGCGTGCAGGTGGTTCACAGCTGTCATCGTGTCTTCGATTACTATCACAGATCCCATGCAAGCGCAGCAGGATGCCTCCCGTAGTATAATACTGCTCCCACTAACCAGAATCCGTGCCGTGCTGCACGTTTTGAGCTGCCGTTCACCTCGATGATGGCGTTTGTGGAGACTATCAAGAATGTGATTCACCCGAAGAGGAGACTCATTGACGGTGATCGACGGCATAATCCAGACGGTTCTGTCCCACTGCGCATTCTTAATTTACGATGTCGTTAGATCAACATGTCAATAGAAAGGGTGGGATCTGCTGCGGACCTCCATGTTGAGCAATGTACGATGAACGGTATACTAAGAAACACTTGTGCGTGCACCAGCATTATGCTCTCTAGGTAGAGATGTAACCGAACGCCACCTGTCCTGCCTTACAGAGCAGATAAGGCTCCGAAAACGGCGTTCTCTGAAGAATCGGTCGACGTCCAAGCATTTAATGCTTAGTAGTATTTTCACTAACCTTCTACTCTTTCCGTAGGTGCTCACAACAGTAGCACGTGAACATTCGTCCAACTTCGACGCTGTCGAGATACTCGTGTACGTGCTCTGCTTAATAAAATTCTGTCGTTTGTCAAAGTTACTTATTTCAATGGACTTTTCCATCTGCAGCCCATATCTTTGCTAGGGCGATCCCCCGTCCGTATGTGCTGCGCTTACATACTTTTGTTGCTGCGTCACGTGCCCGCAATGGCACCAATAGGCGTCCAAGGTCGCGATGGGCTGTGGTCATAACGTTTTGGCTTGTCAGTGTATTTATGAATAAGAAGCTCTGCCTCCCGTCCAAAATGATTAACAGTGAAGTACGTACTCTGTACATAATATACACTGTTTTCTTTTCTGAGTAGTTGTTTCTCTCTAGAATACTTACTAATGAAGGACACAGGACAGGTGGGAAACGAAGCGCTGATGTCACAGGCGAGCTGCAAGGTTTTCTCGCTACCACTGATAAACTCCTCAGTTCACCATTAATAAATGTGCACTAGCACAGCCAGTCCATGAAAGACACACTATGAGTTCTGTAACGACTGTCTGTCTTCAACGTAACGCTAACCCAACAAAATGTGTCCATTTGACCCCACATATTACAGGGACTTTGCCTTATGTGCTTGTCGTCTTCCATCCAGAATATCTGGTTACCTCTTCTTTCTCTTTTTATTCAAATGCAAGCCTTAACTGTAGCAAAATATACAAACACATAAGGCGTTTAGTCAGCCGCAACTCATCTGGCCCTTTGTTTACCGGCTGACTACTGTATTGGCACGGAGCTAGTCACAGTACTGCAAACCGCAAAAGCTCTTTGGGAACCTACTTACTCCGGCGTGTGCTGTCGCTATCCTGCTGTGGGTGCCGCTTCCCTTGAGCGTTTTATATTTTTACGAAATTTAAATATTTCGTTACTGTACTGGAAAAAATAGAAAGAATCTCTTGTACAGAATGAAATTTTCACTCTGGAACTGAGTGTGCGCTGATATCAGACTTGCTGGCAGACCGAGACTCGAACTTGGAACCTTTTTTTATCGCGGGCAAGTGCTCTACCTGCTGAACTACTGTGAAGTGTGGAAGGTATGACACGAGGTACCGGAGGAAGTAAAGCTGTGAGGAAGGGTCGTGAGAGGTGCTTGGGTAGCTCACTTGATGCCGGCACGGTACCTCAGCGTATTCGGTCTGCCGGCCGAAGTGGCCGTGCGGTTAAAGGCGCTGCAGTCTGGAACCGCAAGACCGCTACGGTCGCAGGTTCGAATCCTGCCTCGGGCATGGATGTTTGTGATGTCCTTAGGTTAGTTAGGTTTAACTAGTTCTAAGTTCTAGGGGACTAATGACCTCGGCAGTTGAGTCCCATAGTGCTCAGAGCCATTTGAACCGTATTCGGTCTGCAATAAAAAAACTGAGTGAACGGATCAACGACGAACTAGAACGGGCGTCATGGGACGTCCGCACGAACACTTGAAACGAAGAAAATGAGAACGAAAAAAGACAAAACAAATAAATGAAAAGGAATTTCGTAGGGCAATTGCCCGTGAGAGGCAAAGGTCCCGAGTTTGAGTCTCGCATCGGCTCACAGTTTTAATTAGCCATGAGGTTTCAGTCTCTTGTACGCTGATCTGCTCCTGTAACTGCTAGTCGTCTTGCTGTTCTGCGCCTATACGAACAACATGGAAGCAGTGACATAGAGAAGTAGAACGGAAGTCGTCTTAGGCAAGCACCATTCTCACGTCAAGCACAAAATTCACTAGTGAGCAACAAACACTTTTTTTATTTGTCAGAACCTGATTTCGGCCGAAGGTTCTTCAACTCGAGTACAGAAAAGTAACAAACGAGTTGCTGGTAACATTTTAATAAAAATTATGATCATCCTCCTCTTCGTGCATTAACTGACCATGATGTTCTGAGATACGTCTGCACAAAACAGTGATGCTTATTAATGGTTGCAAGATATAATGGTTAAAAAAAGTGAAAATGGGTATGTGTATGTGGTAAAGGTTGAAAATGTAAACTTTAATGCATTTCATAACAAATTTGATTCAGTATTTGAAAGTACGTACATTTCTTAAGGACTTTGTGGGTATTATGTTTAAAAACAGTTACTCCGTAGATAATCAAGGGATTTAAAATGTTACGGAAAATGGAATGTTTCACTACTTTTGAAACAAATAAAGATTCTATATTATTGGCATTGTGTGCAAATATTGAAATGTATTGGAAACTTATTAATTGGTCAATAAGGCTACAAATCCGGACAATACTTCGTAATACGAACACTAGAATTAAAATCATAGTGAAAATGGTGAAACAGGGGAGAAGACAACTAGATTTCGCTCAAAATAGTACTACAGATAAATTAAATGACTATAAGACTATTACAAAAATTATACGCGCGAAATGCCACTTTCTAGATGTAACAGCAAAAGGAATTAGATAATCCAATTTCTCCGTTTACGTATTTTTCTAGAATTCCCGTAGAAGTGGCAACCAGAAGAATAGTGACATATTTAAATTCAAACAATTTACCTATCACATCACGTTTGGATCTAAAGGAATTGTTCCATCAAGAATAATCACAAAACTGGACAAGTCTTAAACAGCAACAGATAGCCCGTTAGTGTTTTATTTGATCTGGCAATAAAATATAGTACTGTTGAAAACAGAACTTTTTCAGAGAAGTCTTCTGAAAAAGATCTATTTTTCAAGTTTCATGTTACAAATAATAATTTTAACAAAAACAATGGAAAGTTTAGAAAATTTGGTGCCAAATAAACAGCAACTGAAGAGAAAAGGATTCACCTTTGGCGTCTTTCATATTCACTGAAACTGAAAGTTGTTTGACACATATGTAAACAATAAGCTTTTACTATGTTTCACATTTGCTAACTCGCAAGTTACTTTCCTGGGATATTTTTTGCCCATTAATCAATGACTGAGATGCAGAGAGCTGATAAGAGTTCTATGAGCGATGTTCCTTGGCGAGCATTTCCTCAGTCAATAAGAGATCAGCGCAGCCTGAGTGGTTGCAGCGTGGCCGGCGTTCAAATTTAGACAGAGAGATTGGTCTTTTGCTTAATGTGCTTCCAGTCTGGTTTATGGAGAAGAAAGGGTTCGCGGAAGTTGTTTCTTGGGTTTCTAGTAGCTAATTTAAAATGAGATTTCGTTCCTCTGTTCTCTGGTTACTAGCTACCAGTCATGAGGTAACACACTGCGTAACGAGCTTAGGGTATTACTTCAGTGCAAAGAATTCACATCTGTACTGCACTATTACGAGTAACAGGATTCAACATGATCCGTACTGCATCGTATCGAGTTTCGATTCATGTGAGCCGGATTTAGGTTTCTCTACATATTACATGCGAATCACAGGTGAACTACATAATCTCTTCATCACTACAAGGGGGACATTCATGAAAAGGCTAAGAATATTTTTCGATGTATTTCTCATTAATTAGTACAACTCATTGACAATACTTTCTTGAAGTTTCGCAATCGAAATCAAATCCTTATTGATATAAAAATATTAAACAACCAGCGTGTTCATTCTGCAACACGCACTTGGCGAAGAGACTCTTCATTACTAGTTTTCGCATTAATAGTATAATGAGATCGTCTGAGATTTTCGCTCAAGCAAACTTACTGCTTCAAATGTTTGATTCCATTGGGAAACAGTTGCTCCCAGATATTGTACTCGTTCCAAGAAGTAAAGGAAAAAGCAATCTGTCGCAATGATTTTTATTGAATATCTTGATTTCGGTCACTGTGTATCTTCAGTACAGTAAGTGTAGGCCAAAAAATTAAAATTTCTAGCATGTGCACACTGAGTGTTATAGTCTCCCTCAAATATGGTACAAGTCCCATATTGATTCAGCACATCATGATAATGTGCAGGCACTGAGATAGTCTCAGTTTTCTCGTTGTTTCTCAGCTACGGCGAATAATCTTTCAGAAAACATACAACTGTGAACCCTTATTGAAAAATGTTGCAGGAATGCGTGAAAACTTTCAGTGCTTCACTAGATCGAAGGCGCGTGGCCATCATCACTGAATTTTTGTTAGGTGAACTGCGTGAGTTTGAGAAAATTCTTCGCTTCTCAAACTTTATTAGAAAATGCCTCATAGCAGAAGCAGTTTGATTCGCTCTACGTGTCATTTGTGTTTCGAACCATGTGTAATACCAAGTAATCTCTTTTTCTAGATTTACCTCCACTATAGTACTGTACGCCCAGATCTATCGTGAGAAAATTTTTCTCCAACAGACAGTTCGTAGAGGTCTGATTCCACAGGCAATCCAAACAACGTTGTTGGTATCTGTAATACAGTAAAAAAGATAAACTGTGCAGCAAAATGGGTGCAAAACCGAATGTAGTGGAAGAGATCTCTTGCAGTTAGGTTTTGACACAATCTGTAAGATTTCATGCGTGTTTATAGCGTTGTACGTTAGGTTTTGTTAAATTTTAACAAATGCAATGGATTCCTCCCTTTTTAAAAATATGTGAACTCATATGTAACTCGACCTAGAAAATGTTGTAGATGTTCACTTTTTCAGAAATGGGCCTCAATTACATTTACGGGCTCAAGCGGTTACACCACTATACAATTTTCTAAGAATCATTTCCTTTATTGGCTTAAAAGATCCTCTGAAAATTGTAAAATTTTCATTATTGGGTTATAAGGTGCTCTGAACGTTTTAAGATATGAGGCAAAAACTCTAATTTCTAAAAACAAGAAAACTGTTCTGTGGAGTTCAGAGCTCCTTCTCTAGCGCCTCGGATGATCCGAAGCACCCCATCTGTGCCAATTCGATACCTCCTGTAGTGTCTGGGTACATTTAGAAGCATTTCAAAACGATAATACGTTAGCTTGCAGGCGACAAGCGTCAGTACGTGTACGAAAGGAACGACGGTATCGCTTTGAATCCTGATTTTGTGTGAAATACTGACTTAGAAAAGTGCATTTCTGATCTTACACTCGTAGTACAAATCATGTAAGAATTAGTGGTAAGAAATTGTTCTGGGGCAGAAGTGGTTCGCATTGTAACCTAAGAGGCGTCGAAGCAGTATTTCATCAAAGCGTTCAAAGGACGTATACAAGGCTGAGAGCAGTGTGGAAGGAGTCAGTGCCTCTTGTAAGAAATTTCAAGACAGTGGCCAAAATTATGATGTGAATTAGGGACCGAGATGTAGGATTATATACTTTCTTGCCGTTTTCTCTGTTATTTCTTAGCACATGAAGAATAAAACTCGCACGGCAGATATAACACTGAACGAGGTCCTCTAGGCTTAGGCTACACAATAATTCTCGCTTGTCCAAACTGCCAGTGGTTGTTGTACCAAATGGTAAGTTTATACGGAGCGCAAATGAAACCAACCGTCAAATAGTCCTAAAGGTACGACTGCCGATATTTCAGCCGTTCTGTGATAAACTAGTGAATATGATTCCTGGGATAGCAGATTAATGGTAAGACTTTTCTAAAAGTCGGATTTCTCATTTCTCCATGTCCATTATACGTTTCAAAACTTGAAACGCGTTTAGTAGGAATATGATTTTTCAAAACGGCACACAGTGTAACTCCAGAAATTTTCAATTTTTTTTTTACTTGGATATTTAACCACGTCTTGGAAATGACATTTAAAAGTGAACCACGAAGGGGATTTCCGAGAGTTAATTTAGACAGTAGTTATTAACAAAAGCCTATCCTCATCTTGGTGAAAATTAAACAATTCTATTCAAACACTCACCTGTTGCACAAAACAATTTGTATTTCTAAAAGCCCCTACGTGTTCACCAGCAATCACTTAGGTTACCATAGATTTATTTTCATTTTTCCATGTTCAGTTATACTCCACGCCGCACATCGCCGCACATTCAACACTCCTCGGGAGAATTGTTGCAGTCGCCATTTTATATTATTTTCCGACAGTTATTTTTTCTATTATATTTAAATAGATTCTCAATAATTACTTCAAGTTTATCTCTTTACCATATTGCCTTACAGCGGCGTTACCGCTTAAAGCCGCAATCAATTGATCTATTACAGACGACTGTGTTTTATCATATGTTACTCTCCGACACGTGCACATGTCATCATCGTGTCTCAGCCTTATCATTATGACAAGTGTACCTATCAGAGGATTTCTAATGTTTGGCTTTGCTAAAGAAGAGTCGTTTACAACTCTTGATAATGATCTTAAGGCTGAAACTACAGTTGCAAAAATGAAAAATTTCTTCAATCAATGGCAAATAAAATGTATTTCCAAAAGTTCTGTATGGCTATGAACTTCACCATGAAAAGTTGATCCTCTTGTAATGCAAGCTCTCGGAATTTTGACGATAATCTTCTTAATGAGGCACAGCGCTTGTCCCATAATGTCTGCCAGTCGAGTTTGTTGAATGTTCCGTAAAGCTTCTATGCTTACGAAACGATATTATGATGAAACGTATCGCAAATTATTTTATCTTCGCTGCTTCTTCCCTTTACCAACCTTGGTAGGGGTCTCTTATTGTTGAAGTAATCTCAGGAGTCTGTCGAACGTTTCTTGTAACCCACTTTCCTACAGCTCTGCAGTGTTCTCCACGAGTCTCCAGGCCTACTCCACGCCACCATCTCCTGCTGTCATCAAGGAGTAAAATGATCTGGTGATGATCCTCTAAGAGATCGAAAGCAATCACCAAATGAAGTAAACAGCTTCCATGCGGTCAAGACTGTTTTTGTTGAAATAATTTTATTGCAGCTTTACCGTTGGCTGTGTTTCCAACAGCAACAAAACAAAATACCTGATGATTTGTAAGCATTGCATACAGAGCCTGGAGGCTGAGTACAACCGCAGTCGCCGGGCAGTGAGGACGCCAGTAGCTTTATCAGTTTCTCTGAAAAGCAGTAATTCAGTTCAGTTTCTGTTTATCACGTATTTCCAGGCGGAACTGAATTTTCTGTACTTTATTGTGTAGAGTAGTATTTACTAACTTACTCTAATCTATTTTGCGTAAATTTTAGTGCATATCTGTGCGAGGCAGCCTCTGCCAGAAGAGACACGTCACGTGACATTCTCTACGTTTTGTGTTTGTAGACACGGCACAGATTACATCAGCGCTTTAGAGTTAGCATGTTTATTTCCTTCATTTGTATATGGAGAGTTTCTAGCGAAAAGCCACTGTCGATACATTTGTTTTCCCTGGAAATTAGTAGTTGATGGATCTTACAATCTTAGGGTGTAGTAAGAATCTGCACAGCAGATTTTAGTGTTTGTTTATTCTCCTTATTTATATTCTGCGTACATTCCAACTTCAGTTTTTGATGTTGTTAAGCAATAGCCATACAAAAATTTTTAAATGAACACACCACCATTCCATTGCCTTGTTGTTTATTTTATTACGACCCAGGTTTCGGCCATTTATGGTATTTTCAGGTGATTGAGTTTACGTCAGTAACATACAAGGTGTATCATAAGTAATGGCGAAACGTTTACAGTTGAAAGTACACGATACAAGAAGCAAAATTGTCTGAGTAAACGTAGGGTCGAAAATGCATACTTTAAGAGCTACGAGCAATGTTTCATCTTCGATACTGTGAAGCAAATCTCTTCTACTGCAAGCTCTTTCCACATTTTGGGAAGTAGTAGTATGGACCAAAACAAGAAAAAATGTGCAGTAAACATTTGCTCTAAAATGCGTACCTTCAGAGCTATGAGCATTTGTTCATCTTCGCTACTAGGACACACAACTCTTCTAATGAAGAACTGCTCATAACTTTTAATGTATTCATTTTAGACTGTTTACTGGACATTTTTTCTTGTTTTGTTCCATACTACTGCTTCCCAAAGCGTAAAAAGCAAAGAGCTTGCAGTACAAGAGATTTCCTTTACAGTATCGAAGATGAAAAATTGCTCGTAGCTCTGAAGGTATGCATTTTCTACCCTACGTTTAATGTGAGTTTTCTGCTTCTGGTATCGTGTACTTTCAACTGTATGTGTTTAAGCCATTAGTTATGATACATTATGTATATTGCAGGATATCAAACTCAAAATTGGCCATATTTTTTTTTTAATTGATGGGCAATTCTGAGCTTCATGTTCTGCAATATATGTTAATGACATAAAATCAATCACTTGAAAATGGCTTAAAGGGCCGAAACTTTGGTTGTAACTAAACAAACAACAATGCAGTCAAATGGCGGTGTGTTCATTTAAAAAATTCCGACTTCAGTTGCCCCAAAGACGTGCAACTTTCTCATTTTCGGGGGTCTGTCTGCACTTCTTCATTTACTCCTCACTGCTTTGTTTGTAATTTTGAGATCTTATTCAGGTTTTCAAACGTTACGATTTTGATAGGGACTGTGCTTGTTACAAGAGGACACCAGGAACATTGTCCGCAGCTGGGGGTCTAGTGGCTAGTGTTGCTGCCTCTGGATCACGGGATTCCGGGCTCGATTCCTGGCCGGGTCGGGGACTTTCTCTGCCTGGGGACTGGGTGTTTGTGTTGTCCTCTTAATTACATCATCATCATCATCATCATCATTCATGACAGTGGCTAGATTGGACTGAGTGAAAATTAGACTGTGTAAAAATTAGGACTTTGTATGGGTACTGATGATTGCGCAGTTGAGTTCCTCACCAACCTAACATCATCATCATCTCCAGGATAATCGGCTGATGTCCGTAGACAGATGAAGTTTGCGTTGAGTAACGTTCCCTGGCAGCAGACACACTATTAATAAAATGAAAGGACATTTAATTGTATCATGTACGCCGTTATGAAGCAATTCGTATGTACTGTAATTGTTTAACAAAAAATATTGTTTAATTTTGTATTAAGGACGTTGTAATATTTTCTGTAATAATATTCTCGATGTATTTATGATTGTAATATTTCTATAATCATTATGTAATTACGAAATATGTTAATATCTGCGATGAAAAAATGTAAAATATAGCCACAGAGGAAAATAATGTTGTAAGATTACAAAGAGACATTCACAATCAACAATAGTATAAATAGCAATACATAATGTGCATTCTCTGTGGTCTCCCTCGAGAGCTGAGAGAGAGAGAGAGGAACCTGTGACGTAGCATTATATGAATGAGTAGACTTCTTTTGTCTGTATCTATCTTTAGCCGTCATTAGAGGAGAAATTATAAAGGCGTGTAATTTTAATTATTGTTATGGTCTAAATACATTATAATTTATCAAAATTGTGTATTACTAATGTAAATTAGCTTGCCCATGTCATCTATAATATTTCTTTAAAGAATTTTCAACACTTTTAGCGATTATCGTTGGTGTTGCTGGGCTGTGCCGCGACCGAACGATTTGCAGCGGCGGCACATTTAAAAAATTGTTCCGCTATAAAATTAACCAAACCCGTAAATCGGGAGCAGGTAAAATTAGCAGTGAATTACGAAATATTTTTCTTTTACTGCGATCCTGAGGCTGACTGAATTTATTACTGGTTTTACATTTGTGCATTCATAGGCTGATAATTAACGTTGAAGTTGTTAATCTGTTGGTTCTTTCTATTTCTAAAGCAAATAACTTAAACGTATAGTGAAGTGTGTTTTGTCAATGATGATTAAACGTTCAATCCGGCTTGGCAATATTTAACCATTTTATGCTAACAGAGACAGTCTTGTGTTCCATAGCTAACGCCAGGAAAGAATTCAGTAAATATTTAAAAACCCACTGCATGGAGAAAATGTGTGCCAAGGCCGAAATACGTAAAAAAAATGAATTTAAATAATTTTCAAAGTCAGAAATATTATTAATCAGTTAGTTTGAATTTATCAGCAGGAGAGTGTTGCTAAGGTTCACGTAATTTTAAATGTGCTTAATTCTGTCTAAATGAATTTTTATTAGCACACATAAATAAGGGGTTCTACAACAAAGTTCGTACTGAAAGAGTAAATAACAAAAATATTTAAAGACATTTCTTCCCCATTATCATCCATTCATTTTTACATTTTATATATATATATTTTTTTTTTTCATTAAAGTTGGACAAGCTCGACATGCTCCTGACTACCAGTAAAAGTTGTGGATACATCAGGACGCTGGTGACGAGACCTGTGACACCACTAAAACCGCTGGAATTCGCTGGTGACCAGGTTGGTGCTAAGTCTTCTGATATGCAAAATCTGGCTGGTTCGTCTTCACTCGAGTTAAAGAGAGAGACAGAGAGAGATACAGAGAGGGAGGGAGATGAACGATGGTGGGCTCGCATTTCACTCGGTGGGATGTGAAATCTGCCACACGGCTAGCTCCTTATCAACGGTACGAGGTGCAGTGTACTAATGATAATACATCTGAACTGGCATGGGACGTCTTTCCCGTTCGAACAACGGCCGATTTTCGAGTCCGGACAAGCGCAGAGTGCAGATATACTAGCACCAGGGACCTCCAATGTTAGTCAGTTACGGAGACACTCAGGGAAATAGCACGCATGGCGGGAACAATGATAGTGTGCAATCTGGGTGTCTGAGAGAGGATTCCCTACCAAAATCAAAGTCAGATCAGCCACTATGTTGTCAGATAATACTTGTGCTTGCAGATGGATATAATAAGATATTAGTAAACTGCAGAGGCATCCAAGGGCAGATCCGTAATACCTATAACATAAAAGCGAACAGTAGTGAAATCCTAAATTCAGACTGGAATATTTATAGTAAGTGTGGGTTAATCGCTAATGATGGTGCCGTATTTATTGCAGGAAATAATTTGACAATGTTTAGCGAGGTTACAGGGATTCCGAATTTGAATTAATCTTGATGATGTTAAGCATCAAACGTCGATCAAAAAAGATAATCGAATGCTTTTACAGACTGCATGGCTGAGGAGCTGTACGGATGGATTGCTTCGGGGAGGACCCGCAGAATATCAGTAATTTTTCCAGACAATGCCACTGGGATTAACTTGAACTAACCAGGTGTAAACTGGCAGAGTTATGTGGCCAAAACCGGTGCCAGAGACACTATACTGAATATCTTGTCCAAAAATTACTTCGAGCAGCTAATAGAACAAACTTGTGAATGTAACACCTTAAACGTTGTAGCAACAACCATACCTAAACTTAACTGGTATCTTAAATTAGAGGAAGATATCAGGGATCATAAGGCTGTGGTAGCAGCTATAACTACGGGTTTTACAAGGAATGTTACACAAATGTAGGAAAATAAACTCGTCAGTCACCTCATTGTGCACGCATATATGAATCATTAAGCCTTCACAGCTGGTGCAGCGACCGAATCACTTGCTCAATTGCGCGCGCACTGCCTGTACATGACCATAAGGCATTAGCGATCAGTGAGGCAATTATGTTTCAAGCGGATATTGTACGTAACCATGGGTAACTGTAAGAACGTGACGGATTGGCAGAAAGGATCAATCGTGATTTGCAGTACCCACTGCTATACGATGTGCGAAGGTGCTGTACTTGCTTTTCTTCCCAGCGGACTCTTCAACGTGTCTACAAGCAGTAACGTAACACACGATATCAGAACTGTGGTCGGAAAACGATTCTGAGAGGGACAGGAGACACGTTTCAAAGCTTGTGAATCAAAATCAGTTCCAAATCGTATAGGAACTGCAGCAGACATATAATGTAGGTACATACCAAATTGTTAGCGAGAGGGCATTGCGACAGGTACTGCAGACAATGAACATTTGGAGCCGGTCGCCTCGCAAGCTGCCACTACTCATACAGATTCACAAAAACGACAACAGCAAAGTTCATCGGACTGCAAGAACATATCATTGGTATTCTGAACCCTCACCCACCCTGTTACATCTTGAGTGGCCTGCAACATCAAATTACTTGAGCCCCATAAACATGGTGGAACAGCGGGTAAAACGCTGACACCAGTATCCCCGCAATTAGGTGGAATTGCCCCGTAGAATCCTCAGTGAATTTCTTAATCTGCATGGGACGTACCTTCACAACTGTTGTGTACATAGTTCCGCGTAGTCAGCGCGTACACAACTTTCCCAATAGAGCGCGCCCCGCTAAGCACAACAGCGCAGCCGCAGCGCTCGTCCGTCTCCGCTCTACGAGATGGCGCTGCCATAAAGACGGACCAAATTCTCCTTCCGCCGATCCGCGTATTAGTATGTCTCGCAGCCAATGAGATTGCTGCTAACGTAGAACCTTGCGGATCACACTCGCGCAGTGATACCTGAACGCGCGAGGTATTATAACGAGTGTACAGACCTCCGATTAGTCAGTCTGCATTAGTCTGTAGTCAAGTTTCAGTCTGCGCCTGATAAGATTATCATATTCCTGTACATAGCCATTGTAGTGGACTGACAAGGCAGCCAGTCCATAGTGACGGGTAGCCGAAAGGGCTCACGTACACACACGCCGACTGGCGCGAAGTCTGGAACAGGATTCGTAATGAATGCGATAAAGAAAAGAACGTAGCTACTAGAACACTTAACTTTTATATCGTCCTTTGGTATACAGCATTCTTGATGATACAAGGGAGACTATCTTGAGATACATGCAATGGTACAAATGGCGCCTTGCTAGGTCGTAGCCATTAACTTAGCTGAAGGCTATTCTAACTGTCTCTCGGCAAATGAGAGAAAGGCTTCGTCAGTGTAGTCGCTAGCAACGTCGTCGTACAACTGGGGCGAGTGCTAGTACGTCTCTCGAGACCTGCCTTGTGGTGGTGCTCGGTCTGCGATCCTGACAGTGGCGACACGCGGGTCCGACATGTACTAATGGACCGCGGCCGATTTAAGCTACCACCTAGCAAGTGTGGTGTCTGGCGGTGACACCACAGCCATGAAGAGAAATGTATAGACACTTTGTCAAGTATCAGAGATATGTGAGAATAAGATTAACGTAGCAAGACCAAAGGAACTTCAGATTGTCAATTGTAAATAGCATCCAGCACCAAATTAAGTTATTTTTGTGCTTGTTATTATTTTAATTAAATATGTGTGAAAATTAATCAAGTTCTGTTTAAAGTTGGTCACCGTCAATCTGCTACTCTAAGCGTGCAAGTGGCATTTCTATCGTCTGACCTAACGGCAGAAGATAAACACGCCACGATAAGACCACGAGACATATTGCTGACACTCGCCTACTTCGTTAGAGCGACAAGTCAAATAATCTGATGGTGTGTGTACCGAAGGTCATACAGTACGCACACCACAACAACCTTGTGGAATCACTCCCTAACAGAATATAGGCCATTACCAGCTCCATGGACAGAATTACCCGGTGTTAAACGATGCTTGTAATTATGCCCCTAGAGGTGACTAATATTTGGTCCTCCGAGTTCACTTGTGCTTAACAAGCGCCACATATTCACTGTTGAGGACGATTGTGTGGAGAACAAATGGGAAAAATTTGATTGTGTCGTTCAATATGCCACACACAAATATGTTCCGAGCAACGTCTTAGTTCAGTAGTCGTTCAGAAGGCTGCTACTTAAACAAAGAGAGTTTCATCATTTATTGAAGACAAGTGGCAAAATAGCTGAGAAAAACAGGCTGAACGAGGGGAAAATGAGTCCATGGAGAAGAATGAGAGAAGTCTTCAATGACTTTAAAAGCAAAATTGTGTAAATCAATTTCATCAAAACCCTAAATGGTTTACCCGCAACTCGTGGTCGTGCGGTAGCGTTCTCGCTTCCCACGCCCGCGTTCCAGGGTTCGATTCCCAGCGGGGTCAGGGATTTTCTCTGCCTCGTGATGACTGGGTGTAGTGTGCTGTCCTTAGGTTAGTTAGGTTTAAGTAGTTCTAAGTTCTAGGTGACTGATGACCATAGATGTTAAGTCCCATAGTGCTCAGAGCCATTTGAACCATTTGAACCCTAAATGGTTTTGGTCTTACGTAAAATCAGCAGGCCTTTAGAAATCCTCTACTCATTCATTCGGTGACCATTCTGGCTCCAAAACGAATTTTTTTTCACAGTGAAAGATTGTAGCACGGTCCCTTCATTCACCCGTCCTAGGAATGCTGAAATGGCAAATACTGAAATAACATATCGCGAAATAGAAAAGCAGCTACAATCACTTAGTATTGGAAAGGAATCAGAACCAGATGAGACACCTATAAGCTATGGACCTTGATCGATTTTTGGCATCAATTTATCGTAAATCGTTGGAGAAACGAAACCTGAAAAGTGGCAGAACTTCCCCTTTTCAAAAAGAGCCGTAGGATAGTCGCAGATAGCTACAGGCCTATGTAGTTGACGTCAATTTGTGTTGGATTATAGAACACGTTTTCTGCTCGAGAGTTATGACGTTTTTGAAGAACGAAAATATACTCTGTAAAAATTATCATGGATTTCACAAACAGAGATTCTGCGAAACTCAACTCGCGCTGTTCCTCCATGAGATCCACATAGTTGTAGGCAGCAGCACTCAGGTTGATGCCGGCTTCCTTAACTTCAGGAAGGCATCTGACTTTGAGCTGTGTAGTGAAAATATACGAGCTTACGTGTTATCGGATCAGATATTCGACTGGATTCAAGACTTTCTTGCAGAAGGAAGTCAGCACGACGCTCTTAACGGAACAACATCGACAGACTTAAAGGTAATTTCCGGAGTAACACAAGGAAGTGTAATAGTGAAGTTAGTTTGTACTTTGTGTGTAAATGATCTAGCACAAAGCGTCGGAAGCACATTAAGACTGTTCGCAGATAATGTGGTTGAGTGTCAGAAAACAACAACGCCAGAAGACAGTTTGGATTTGCAGAAAGACCTACGGAGGATATACGAATGATAAATGCTCTGACAGTTGACATTGATAGTAAATAAATAAACGTGTTGCGCATACAAAGGGAAAGAAATCCACTACTGTACAACTACACTATTGGTGAGAAATTTGTAGAAATAGTATTTACCGTAAAACATGTATGAGTAACTAACCAAAGCGACCTTAAGTAGAATGACTACATAAAACGAATAGTGGGAAAAGCAAATGCCAGACTGAGACTCATAGGAAGTACCTTAGTGAAATGTTATGCATCCACGAAGGAACTGGCTCACAGAGGGGTTGTTCATCCGATTCTTAAGTACTGTTCATCAGTCTCGGAGCCTTACCAGACAGGACGTATAGAAGAGATAGAGAAGATCGAACGAAGAGGGGAGCGTTGCATCTCGGGATCGTTTAGTCAGAAGGAGAGGGTTACTCAGGCGCTCAGAAACTCCCGTAGCAGACATACGAGACAGGATTTGTGCTTCACGAACAGATTTATTATTGAATTTTCAAGGGAGGACTTTCTGGGAGAGCCAGAAAACATATTACATCCTGCTACATACATCGCGTGAAAAGATCAGGACAAAAAAATTCGAGAAATTAGAGCTAATGCAGAGACTTATCGACAATCATTCTTCCTACGGCCATTCACGAGTGGAACTGGTAAAGGGGGATCAGGTAGTGGTACCAAAAGTAAACTCCGCCACACACCATTACGTTGGTTGCTGAGTATGATACAGATGTAGATATAGATGTAAGTTGAACGAGAAACCACTTTAGAATTGTATTCCTGTTTATTTCTTTCGCAGACTGATGAAAGCCATGGAAGGTAACTGAATGAATTCGGAATGACACGAACAGAAATAACACTTTTATTCAAAGACAATAATTACCCTCAAGTCATCGTCAGTAATGATTGTCTCTTATACGAGAGAAAAGGCGGGAAATGGAAAATAATTCGATGTGTAAACAGCACTAACGGTGATGCACTTTCTGAGACGTGCTCCCATGCTTGGCACATAGTTGGTGAGACATTATTGTAGTAGGGTATTCCATTCATCTAACAGCACGGTTGACAACTGCCAGGACTTTCATTGGTGCATTTGGGACGTGCTACACTACGTCTTCCTAACACACTCCACATGTACTCAATAGGATTTAATGTCAAGGAAATGGGCAGGACAGTCAGTTTACCGAATATCCTCTCGTTCCAAGAGTTCCTCCACCTGAGGATATCGACATGGTCGCAATATGTGATCAATGAAAATGAAGTCAAGGCACAATGCACCACTGAAAACGCACATTAGGAGGTGGAATAGGGTCACAATAAAGTTGAGCAGTGAATGTACCGTGTTCAAATATTTGGGGGACTCTACGCTCAAGTAACATTACGCCTCCCCAAAGCAAACATTTGGACCATCAAAACGATCTCGCTCGGTAATATTTGTGGGTGCATTATGTGTATTTATTTTGCGAGAGATGGGAACACGTAATGCAACCAGGAATATTTTCGAACAAGACTGGTTTCGTGTGAAGCTTTGCTGGAAACCGTATGAGTGAATTTCTTGCCTTGTGAATTTCAGTCAGTATGTGTCATTTGTAATGTCCTGTTAGCTTTTTCAGTTTCATCACTATCATATTTCGAGCTCAGTATCCAACATTTTTCCTTCGTTATGTGTGTTCTCTTCGTTCCGTTCCTGAGAAGAACGATTGCACAACCGCAAATCTGTCATGAAGCTTCACTTCCTCACCCTCCTACTCATAATACTGACTTAATCTGTTACATGCATCGTAATTTAAAGTATTTCCCCGATACGTTCCTTAATACCCATGTGGTACTTCTACAGCTTTCAACAACAGCGTTACAATGCGACACGTTGCACTGCCCAAGAAAGCAGAAATAAAGCAGCAACCGGATTGGCACAAAACGATTAGTGTGACATCTCAGGTTCAAGATGTAGTATCAGGATCTGGTATGGTATTCCGTAGAATGTAGAGAAAATGAAGTGAGAGACAGCAACTTGGGGAGAATTAGTTCTAAATTAGGAATCCTATTCGTCAGATAGAGAAAGGGACCGCTTCATGGATCCACCGCACTCTCATGACGGCTGTGTAGCTATAGAAGCTTTTTGACAGTGTAAAGACTTGGATAATCTACAGTCTCGTGAACACCAGGCTACGGTCTCAGGCGTGTTTCCGTGCGTACGTTTTAGTTCCTAATGCTGAAGCCAACCTAGGAGGCTGTATTGCTCTGGTAAAATGATGTTCAGACTTGAACAAACTCAAAAATCACCAAAGATATAAACAGCGGTCTAATAAGTTCTCCACTGTATTATCAGCGAACCGTAGTCCAGGATGTCCGACGCAGTGACGAGACTCAGGAACGTAGACCCTTTACATACACAAATGCAGAAAGAAAAGTTTAACATTATAACAGAAACTCTACTGTCAAAATAGAGCGTGTTGGAAAGTAATTCTCCCGAATATTTTATTAAATACTCTAAACGCTTTTTAACGAAATAAACAATATTAACTTTCTACATCTTTATTAATGTCTACATCTTTGCAGCCCCCTACCGCTGATGACTCCGAATTATAGCTTGAAAACTGGAGGTGTGTGACGTAACTACGTGCATGCTTGAGAAAATGCATGCTGTAATCGAGTTTCTAATTCAAATCGTAGTTAGACACATTAGCACCATCTGCATTAGAATTATGGCACCAGCCTGCACACTAGGGCTGCGACATCAGCAACAATTCGACACCTTAGGTTCACAGTAACCGATCATCCTACGTACAGTTGCCCGCAGCTCGTGGTCGTGCGGTAGCGTTCTCGCTTCCCACGCCCGGGTTCCCGGGTTCGATTCCCGGCGGGATCAGGGATTTTCTCTGCCTCGTGATGGCTGGGTGTTGTGTGATGTCCTTAGGTTAGTTAGGTTTAAGTAGTTCTAAGTTCTAGGGGACTGATGACCATCGATGTTAAGTCCCATAGTGCTCAGAGCCATTTTTACGTACAGTTTCAATTTGGCACGATTCGGTTTTCATATCTTCCGGAATCTTACAAAACACCTTCGAGGGCTTCACTTTGACAGTGCTGAAGCGGCGCAAGTGGACGTCACACTGATGCTGCGCCAACAAAGTTAAACATTCTACTGTGACGGTATCAGAAAACTGATCTCTCCTTGGGAGAAATGTATTGGTCTTCATGGGGACTACCATGAGAAACAAGTGTATAGTTATAAGCCGGCCGGAGTGGCCGTGTGGTTCTAGGCGCTACATTCTGGAACCGAGCGATCGCTACGGTCGCAGGTTCGAATGCTGCCTCGGGCATGGATGTGTGTGATGTCCTTAGGTTGGTTAGGTTTAATTAGTTCTAAGTTCTAGGCTACTGATGACCTCAGAATTTAAGTCTCACAGTGCTCAGAGCCATTTGAACCATTTATAGATACGAAGAATAGGACTGTAGAATGTTAATAAGGTTTGCTTTATTGAATAACAAATTCGGAGGCGTACCCCGCTCTTTTCTCTTAGAAATCACTGTACATCAAAAAAGTCGATTCCATCCCATATTTGATAAACCAAGACAAGTGGAAATACTAAAGAGCTGTAACTCAAGAAAAAGCAAATAGGGGGGGGGGGGGGTGAATACGGTGTGAGAAATGATCTAAAGGAAACAGTCACAAACACATTCAAAAATACTGACGTCCATGAGCATGGGACTAATGCTAAGACATCTATTTTATGGCCACACCCAAGGATAGTTCCTGCAAAATGGCTTAACCCCTTCCAGGCATCTTTCCGTGGTTGGGTAATCTGTACCGTTTCGATATAAAGCAGCCTTTATTTGCAGCATTACGTTTTTCATTGGATGCTCACATCGTTTAAAATCATCCCTAACACCGTCATTTCCTGCAGTTTGTAATCCGAAAGACTCGCTTCGCCATGTGGAACTGCGACGTACAGTAATGATTTTTCACCATTGTTGACGACCAAATAATGGCTAAGTGGGGACGCGTCAGAACTTTATTGTACGAATATAACACTGGCAGGTGAAATTTAATAAGAATTCTATTCTTCGAGCTATCACTGAATTTGTTTTTCATTCTGTAAATTATCAATATCTTCTAATCCTGGAATTACAATACTAACTAGAACACGAAAAGAAAATAAATAGCTTTATTGTGCACAGCAGCTAAATTTTTGTTAACTTTATTTCAACATATTACAGCTCTTACACGTCAAAAGTACGTGTCTTAAACTACAGCACGTATTTTGACAAATACGAGGACGTTCAGTAAGTAACGCAACACTATTTTTTCTGAAAGCAGGTTGGTTTCAATTGAGGGTTCCATTACACCACATTATTCCCCACTCTCTTGGCCACAGAATCCTATTTTCCAACATAATCTTCATTCAATGCGACGGCCTTACGTCATCTTACGGGGAGGGCACGGGTATGCCTGCATGGTACCATTCGACTGGTCGACGTCGGAGCAAACGCCTGCTTGCATCAACCTTCCCTTCATCCACGTTCTGCTTCCTGCGGAGTGTCCTTCACTGCTTCAAACATATAGAAATCGGGCGGCGTCAGAACTGTGCTGTAAGGTGGGTTAGGAAGAAGAGTCCAGTGAAACTTTTTGAGCTCCTCTAGGATGCACAGAATTGTGTGAGGCATTGGTTTGCCATGTTGAAGAAAAATTTCATTTGAATTTTTTGTGGCGACGAATACGCTAAAGCCGTTTCTTCAGTTTGCCGATGATAGTACAACACACTTCAAAGCTGATCGTTTTATCATGGCGGAGGACATTATATAGAGTAACACCTTCAGAGTCCCAAAAGTCCGTCGCCACGACTTTGCCGGCCGAGGGTGTGGCTTTGAAATTATTCTTCGAGGGAGAGGCGATGTGATACCATTCAGTGCATTGCCTTTTTTTCTGTCCGAAGTGATGAACGCATGTTTCGTTGCGTGTTACGATGTTCGAGAAAACATTGTGACGATCTACCTTGTAAAAGGTAACACAGATATGATCCTTCGTTGCTGTTTGCCTTCTTCCGCTGGGGGTCAAGGAAACAGCCGGCATACGCCTTTGAGAACACAGGTGGTGGACGAATATGTCAGCACTACCGACAGAGTCGTCCAGTAGTGCAGCGAGGTGTTTCACTGTGTCCCGACTATCACCCCAAATAAGCGTGCCCACACATTCCAAGACAGCAGGAGTCACAGTTGTGTACGGCCTGCCAGCAAGAGGGAGATAGGGCAGGTAAGGGCGACGTTGTTGTGACGATGGCAGACGCCTCGCCCAACCACTCACCGAGGTTTCGCTCACTGCCATTTCTCCGTAGACATTCTGCAAGCGCCTACGAATATCTGCGATGCTCTGGTTTTCCGCCAAAAAAACATTTCAAACGCTACGTATAGTGCCGCACCTATGGGAACTTCATGAAACGGTAAGGGCTGGAGCAGGAATTATATCTGTCAGCCGATGGGCACTCGTATGCATGCAATGCGACAGCAGCGTAAGGCGAAATGAAGTCACTTCCGAGAAGAGTATTTTCCAATAACGCATAACGGAACATTATATACTCAATAACACGAACCCCGAAGCATTCTTCCGTAGCAGCATCCCCCGAACAACCCGGTAGTTGAAGAATGTGTAGCAGCATCGGAATATTATTTTGAGCTGAATGCAGAATAAATTTTTCCGCATATGCCGAATATTTAAATTCTGCTTGTTTGATCACTTCACTCGAATAAATGGGCATTGCTATAATTAGAATATACCTCACGTGCCACTTTAGTAAAGATACAATTTAGTGGTAATGAATGAAAAGGAGACTGTAAATATTTAGGTAGAAAATACTGCTATTCGTTCATAACAACTTTATTTTCTCCCATCTTACAGCATTTGCTGAAAGGGTTGCCTCTCTTATTTGATTGCGTTCTCCCTATTTCTTTCACGTTTTTTTTTCAGTGAATGCATGTATCGATAATGGAATCAGCATTCTATTATCTCTCAATTCCATAGTTTTACGACTGTAGCTTTACAACTGACTTTGCTATGTTTGCGATGTTCTCAAGCATATCTGCTGTAAGTTGTAATTGTAAATTCTGAGAATCAAACCGTTTGGAGAATAACCGGCATTCTGGGAAAATAAGTATGCGAGTGCTTCATGATGTTTCACATAAAATTGTATATTACATCGTCTTTAACACTAGATGCTGCAAAAGGAAAGCAACTTCAACTGTCCTCTATACGGATAGAAAGGGGAGTAACGTCAGGGTTTTGGTGACATCAGTGACAGTTGTAGTCTCTTAGTTCGTGGTAGGAATACAACCATCAACATTAAGTTATTATTTGAACTTGTCAGCAATTCGAGTTTCACAGATACTTAAAACGCATTGATTGGTTTTGGAGCGGTAAATATCCGATCAAGAAAGAACCACAATATTAACATTATTATAAACATTGTGGCTTTTCTTTGATTGGAAACGTATTACGTCGAAATGAAACTACGTATAATAACTATAAAACACACAAGTCAAAATTCTCTGAGAAATGAACAATTTGTCTGTTAATGAAAGTTCGTAGGAAGTTGATTTTATAGATAAGTATGATATACATATACCTAATCAAACGAACATCTCATTACTTAAAAGTACAACAAAACATAACCATTTCATTGCATAAACTTCAATAATAATAAGAAACAAAATTTTCAGAAGGAAACGCAACATTAGAATCGTAAAGACAACTGTGAAGTTTATCATTCTCAGTTGTCAATACGTTTTTGGCATCAGTATTGGGTCGCATCTGCTCTTAAGCTACGAGCAACTTGGTATCTCCTTGACATTGTCGAAATAAGACTGGAGATCTCATCTTGATGAATGTTCTCCAAAACCGAGCGTACATCTGATTCAGACACTAGATGTGGTCTAAATCCTCTGAGCTTTTCTCTGAAGGTTACCCCATAGGTGCTCTACAGCGTTTTCATGAGGATACTACGCGGGGCACTCTATCACTAGAATCTTACGTCTTAGAAACGGTTCAGAAAAAAATGGTTCAAGTGGCTCTGAGCACTATGCGACTTAACTTCTGAGGTCATCAGTCGCCTAGAACTTAGAACTACTTAAACCTAACTAACCGAAGGACATCACACACATCCATGCGCGAGGCAGGATTCGAACCTGCTGCCGTAGCGGTCGCGCGGTTCCAGACTGAAGCGCCTAGAACCGTTCGGCCACAAGGCCGGCTCTTTCTATAACAACGAGGTCCGTATTTCTACTATTCATTTTGCCTCCCAAGACCATGATAGAAGCTCATTGACATTAGTTGACCCCGTGTGCGTTCCTAAGCCTTTAGTGCATCACCAGCACTCTACTTGACTCTGGGTGCAAACCGAAGCGTGATTCATGTGTAAAGCGGAATTGTCCCCATTCATCTACCGTCCAGTTCTGATGTTACGGGCACGACAAAATATGATGTGCCCAATCTCCATTACCAATAGCTGGAAACCTTAAGGATCGACGGGCGTTAACGTCTCCCATGCAGTCTATTTCTGATAGTTCGGGTTGAAACAGTTATATTACCTACATGCTGCAAGGCACTTCTTAACATTCCGGCAGTTGCAGTTTGTTCTCTCAGGGCACTACAGCTCAGAAATCTGCCTGGTCCTGCAGTGGTAACCCTTAGTATTCCTTGTCGTCTTTTTTTCTGGAGTGCCAAATTCTTGATAACGACTCCACGTTCTTGAAACTAACATCTTCCCATATTTAGAGCCCTTACAGATTCAGCTCTTTTCCACCATTTTAAAATAATAGCCTTATGAATTTCATTAAGGATTAAGTAACTACGGTCTCCAATCCTTAAATCTGTTCTTAACTGTTTATTGCGATATTACACAGTTATTATGTACCTGTCAAAAACACCCTTATTTATTTTTTCCAAAGGTAACAATACAAAATAACAGTAGAGGTTATTGTAATCTGGTAGAATGACAAATGACTGGCACTCTAAGGCTTGCTTCCATTCACTTTAATAGCTTGGTCAATTCTTTAAATATTTTCAAATTTTTAGTTGTTTCTTCGATAATTCTGTTGCGCATATTATCCCTCAGAACGAAATCATCGAAAAATAACTTGTGTATATACAACACAAATTGTGGAATTGGAAAAGTCAGGGATGCAGATAGAATGTCGTTGCAATACTGCCAATCTGGCTGCTCGAACAGTTCACGATATTCAACAGTTGTGCGATACAGTTGTAGCACATATGCTAATTCCTTACTTAAAACACCAGATCAAATAGCTAAGTGAGCAAATAATGAAACTGAAACCAAAGAATGCTTCTAAATGCTTTGACAGCTGCTGACATTAACGTGAACACACATCCCCAAATGTAACATTTGCATCTACAACTATTGACCTGGGGAAAACGATGAAAGTTTAAATATTTAACAAACATTGCTGTATCTCTCAAGCACATTCAGGCATTGACCACGACTGTTAGAATATCTATTATCATCCAACGATTGTATTTGTAGTAATATATATGCTTACATGTCCAATTGACATCAGAGGGGTGCGTGATGTTGGCGCGATGTTGGATTTCATAAAATCTACCCGTTTCATGGTACTAAAAGCCACATCTTCATGTGAACATGTGACTAAAACATTAGAGCGGAAAATCTCTGTATCTTTTTACCAAACATTCGCTGTCCATCAGATTGAAACACCGCTAAAAGTCGGTATGTCATAGAATAATCACAGCCAGATTCCAATATATTGGATGAGTCCTAAACAAATCGTATCACAGTTATTACTTATCCTGTCTGTACGGAACCTCGTACAAAGGGCGCGGCCGCGTCCTCTGTCATACTGATGGAGCTACATACAAATGATAAAATTGGTAGGTGGGGTTATGCAAATTGACACAGATACAAGCTGCAGATACATGTCGGATTTAGATAAATTTGAATGTACCTTCTTGGCCAAGTATGCTCAAGAGGCGTTCAAGAAGGTTGGGGAAAAAATTCTTAAATCCAAAATCTTACAATGACAGGCAAGGAAGTCTCCACCATTTCACCGACAAATTCGTGAACAAAACTAAGTAGTGCGATGAGACAAGTACTATTCATTGCATGTTGCGAATTTTGAAAGCCAAGTTGCCAATTGGTGTATTTGAATATATTATATATATATATATATATATCCTGTCTGCGTGCACTGGATGAAACTCTGGACGCCAACAGTGCATAACACAGAATTCAAATAACATTGTACAGTTATATGATTTTTGACATCCAACATTACAACCACACACAGGGACCTGCTCCAATGGGAATGAGCGGCGCAGATTAAGTAACAGATCAAGATCACAATTTTAGACAGCCAAACCGAAAGTGACACGGCCACTGTTGGAAAGGGCATGAAACCAGTTTAGCTGTGAACGTGGAGTGACCATTACTCAAGTTCACTCTGATCACTATCACAACACAGGCCTACATTGATGTTTTACGGACCTTCTTGCTTCCCACTGTTGAAGAGCAATTCGGGGATGGCGAATGTGTCTTTCTACATCTGTTCATAATGCACGGCCTATGGCGGCGTGGTGACACGACAATAACATACCTGTAATGGACTGGCCTGCACAGAGTCACGACCTGAATCCTACAGAACACCTCTGGGATGTTTTGGAAAGCCGACTTCGTGCCAGGCCTCACCGACCGACATTGATACCTCTCCTCAGTGCAGCACTCCTTGAAGAATGGGCTGCCATTCCCCAAGAAACCTTCCAGCACCTGATTGAAAGTATGCCTGCGATAGTGGAAGCTGTCATCGAAGCAAAGGGTGGGCCAACACCGTATTGAATTCCAGGATGATCGATGGAGGGTGCCACGAACTTGTAAGTCATTTTCAGCCAGGTGTCCGGATACTTTTAATCAAATAGTGTTTACGTACTGAGGGTCCAAAGAAACTGATACACTTGTCGAATTCGTCTAGGACCCCCGCAAGCACACAGAAGTTCCGCAACACGACGTGGCATGGACTCGAGTAACGCTGGGGTGCTGGAGGACACTCACACCATGAATCCTGCAAGGCCGACCATAAATCCGTAAGAGTACAAGAGGGTGGAGATTTCTTCTGAACAGTACTTTGCAAGGCATCCCTGATATGCTCAATAACGTTCTTGTCTGGGGAGTTTTGAGGCCGGCGGGAGTGTTTAAAGTCAGAAGAGTGCTCCTGAAGCCGTTCTGTAGCAATTCAGGACGTGTGGGGTGTCGCATTGTCCTGCTGGAACTGCCCGAGTCCTTCGGAATGCATAATGGGTATGAATATATGCAGGTGATCAGACTGGATGCTAACATACGTGTCACCTGTCAGAGTCGTATCTAGACGTATCAGGGGTCCCATATCACTCTAAATGTACGCGCCCCACACCATTACAGAGCCTCCACCAGCTTGAGCAGTCCCATGTTGACTTGCAGGGTTCATGGGTTCATGAGGATGTCTCCATACCCGTATCGCTCTTTAGCTCGATACAATTTGAAACGAGTCTCGTCCGACAAGGAAACATATTTCAATTCATCAACCGTTCAATGTCGGTGTTGACGGGCCAAGATGAGGTGGACAGCTTTGTGTTGTGCAGTCATCAAGGGTACACTAGTGAGCCTTCGCCTCGGAAAGTCCATATCGATTATGCTTCGTTGAATGATTCGCACGCTGACACTTGTTGATGGCCCAGCACTGAAATCTGCTCCACTTTGAGAAAGGGTTGTACCTCTGTCACGTTGAAAGATTGTCTGTAGTCGTCGTTGACACTGTTCTTACAGGATCTTTTTCTGGCTGCAGCGATGTCTGAGATTTGATGTTTTACGGGATACTGATATTCACGGTACACTCGTGAAATGGTCGTGTGGAAAAATCCCCACTTTATCGCCACCTCGGAGATGCTGTGTCTCAGCGTTCGTGCGCCGGCTATAACACCACGTTCAAATTCACTTATATCTTGATAACCTGCCAGTGTAGCAGCAGTAACCGATCTAACAACTGCTAGAGACACTTGTTTTATGCAGGCATTGCCGACCGCAGCGCCGTATTCGGCCTGTTTACATATCTCTGTATTTGATTACGCATGCATATACTAGTTTCTTTGCTACCTCTGTGTATATATAGAGTAATTTCATATTTCTGTGATCCACGATACTGGCGATTTGCAATATATACTTTTCGAAATTTGATCAGACATAGTCGTGTCTCTAAATGTGAAATTTCAGTTAGTACTGGTAGAAACAGGACAGCTGGTCCTTTGAGGTTTCAAAACTGAACACTCTCGACATACGTGGGACATTTCATAAATAGTGGACATTAATATTTCAACTCTAAGGTTTTCTTCAGCTTCTCTTTACAGTTCTTCAGTATAATCTCCATACTTCTCTATGACTGAATTCCGCCTTCCCTAAAGCTGTTATTCCATCCAAGATATCACTTCAGTTCATCTGTCGAATGGCTTGGGTAATGTCCACAGAGAGCTTCTCCGGGGAAAGATAACGACGTCCATGCACAGATTTTTTTACACTTTGGGTACAGTGTAGTGGACTTATGGCCGGGCTGTATGGAGGATGCGGCAACGCTTCCCATCCGCATTCGCGCAGTGTTTGGGCTAGAACACTGCCGATACACCGACGATCATTGTCGTGTATATTGAGTGGCCCAAACTCGAGAAACTGAGATCAAGTTTTGTGTATTTTTCTGCGACGGTTTTGCATGAAGTTACAGGCCCATATTATTGGCATCGATATGCAACATGATTTTGGAACATATATTAAGTTCGAACATTATGAATTACCCTGAAGAGAACGGTCTATTGACACAAAGTCAACACGGATTTCAAAAACATGTTTCTTGTGAAACAGAACTATCTCTTTACACGATTGAAATGTTTAGTGCTATTAACAGGGGATTTCAGACTGATTTCATATTGCTAGGTTTCCAAAACGCTTTTGACACTGAACCACACAAACGGCTTGTAGTGAAATTGTGTGCTCAGCTATGTGACTGAATTCTTGATTTCCGAGCACAGAGGTCACAGTTCGCAGTAACTGACGGAAATTCATCGAATAAAACAGAAGTGATTTCTTGTGTTCCTCAAGGTAGTGTTATAGTCGCTTTGCTGTTACTTATCTGTATAAACGATTTAGAAAACCATCTGAGTATCCGTCTTAAGTTGTTTGTAGATGCCGTTGTCGTTTATCGTCTAATAAACTCATTAAAATATCAAAACATATTGTAAAACGATTTTGGAAAGACATGAAATTGGTAAAAAAATTGGCAATTGACCCTAAATAATGAAAAGTGTGAGGCCATCCACATGAGAGCCAAAAGTAATCCGTTAAACTTCGGTTACATTATAAATCAATCAAATCTGAAGGCCGTAAATTCAACTAAATACATAGTAATTACAAGTACGAACAACTTATACTGGAAGGAACACAAAGGAACTGTTGTGGGGAAGGCTAACAAAAGACTGCTTTTTAGTGGCAGGATACTTCGAAAATGTAACAGATCTACTAAGGAGACTGCCGACGCTACATTTGACTTTTGGAGTTCTGCGCGGTCTGGGATGTTTACCACATAGAATTAACGGAGTACGTCGAGAAAGTGCAACGAAAAGCAGCACGTTTAGTATCACCGCGAACTAGGGGAGAAAGTGTTACAGATATGAACAGTATTCGGGATGGACACCATTAAACAAAGGCATTTTTCGTTGCGGTGGAATCATCTTATGAAATTTCAGTCATCGACTTTCTCCTCCGAATGCGAAAATATTTTCTTCACACCGACCCACATAGGGAGAAACAATAGTCACAATAAAATAAGGGAAATCAGAGCCCGATCGGGAAGATATATGTGTTTCTTTTTTCAGGGCGCTGTTCAAGAGAGGAATAACGAAGCATTTTTGTGAAACTGTTTCGATGAATATTCTGCCACGCAGTTAAGTGTGATTTGCAGAGGATCCACTTAGACGTAGATGTAGATTTCCCGTGATCCCTGCACTCAGCCGAGCGTTCGCGTAGTGCGGTGGACAAGACGACTAGTATGATACAAAAGATCGCTTCACGATCCGTATATCTCATTGACCCCGCCGCCTGTGCAACTAACGCCAGTGCCGTGTGGACGGTCAACCAGGATATGACCATATACGTACTTACTCCCCTCATGAACCATGGACCTTGCCGTTGGTCGGGAGGCTTGCGTGGCTCAGCGATACAGATGGCCGTACCGTAGGTGCAACCACAACGGGGGGGTATCTGTTGAGAGGCCAGACAAACGTGTGGCTCCTCAATAGGGGCAGCAGTCTTTTCAGTAGTTGCAAGGGCAACAGTCTGGATGATTGGCTGATGTGGCCTTGTAACAATAACCAAAACGGCCTTGCTGTGCTGGTACTGCGAACGGCTGAAAACAAGGGGAAACTACAGCCGTAATTTTTCCCGAGGGCATGCAGCTTTACTGTATGATTAAATGATGATGGCGTCCTCTTGGGTAAAATATTCCGGAGGTAAAATAGTCCCCCATTCGGATCTCCGGGCGGGGACTACTCAAGAGGATGTCGTTATCAGGAGAAAGAAAACTAGCGTTCTACGGATCGGAGCGTGGAATGTCAGATCCCTTAATCGGGCAGGTAGGTTAGAAAATTTAAAAAGGGAAATGGATAGGTTGAAGTTAGATATAGTGGGTATTAGTGAAGTTCGGTGGCAGGAGGAACAAGACTTCTGGTCAGGTGACTACAGGGTTATAAACACAAAATCAAATAGGGGTAATGCAGGAGTAGGTTTAATAATGAATAGTAAAATAGGAAAGCGGGTAAGCTACTACAAACAGCATAGTGAACGCATTGTTGTGGCCAAGATAGATACGAAGCCCACACCTACTACAGTATTACAAATTTATATGCCAACTAGCTCTGCAGATGACGAAGAAATTGAAGAAATGTATGATGAAATAAAAGAAATTATTCAGATAGTGAAGGGAGACGAAAATTTAATAGTCATGGGTGACTGGAATTCGAGTGTAGGAAAAGGGAGAGAAGGAAACATAGTAGGTGAATATGGATTGGGGCTAAGAAAAGAAAGAGGAAGCCGCCTGGTAGAATTTTGCACAGAGCACAACATAATCATAGCTAACACTTGGTTTAAGAATCATGAAAGAAGGTTGTATACATGGAAGAACCCTGGAGATACTAAAAGGTATCAGATAGATTATATAATGGTAAGACAGAGATTTAGGAACCAGGTTTTAAATTGTAAGACATTTCCAGGGGCAGATGTGGACTCTGACCACAATATATTGGTTATGACCTGTAGATTAAAACTGAAGAAACTGCAAAAAGGTTGGAATTTAAGGAGATGGGACCTGGATAAACTGAAAGAACCAGAGGTTGTAGAGAGTTTCAGGGAGAGCATAAGGGAACAATTGACAGGAATTGGGGAAAGAACTACAGTAGAAGAAGAATGGGTAGCTTTGAGGGATGAAGTAGCGAAGGCAGCAGAGGATCAAGTAGGTAAAAAGACGAGGGCTAATAGAAATCCTTGGGTAACAGAAGAAATATTGAATTTAATTGATGAAAGGAGAAAATATAAAAATGCAGTAAATGAAGCAGGCAAAAAGGAATACAAACGTCTCAAAAATGAGATCGATAGAAAGTGCAAAATGGCTAAGCAGGGATGGCTTGAGGACAAATGTAAGGATGTAGAGGCCTATCTCACTAGGGGTAAGATAGATACTGCCTACAGGAAAATTAAAGAGACCTTTGGAGATAAGAGAACGACTTGTATGAATATCAAGAGCTCAGATGGAAACCCAGTTCTAAGCAAAGAACGAAAAGCAGAAAGGTACTTGAGGACAATTTTATGGAAATGGAAGAGGATGTAGATGAAGATGAAAAGGGAGATATGATACTGCGTGCAGAGTTTGACAGAGCACAGAAAGACCTGAGTCGAAACAAGGCCCCCGGAGTAGACAACATTCCATTGGAACTACTGACGGCCTTGGGAGAGCCAGTCCTGACAAAACTCTACCATCTGGTGAGCAAGATGTATGAAACAGGCGAAATACCCTCAGACTTCTAGAAGAATATAATAATTCCAATCCCAAAGAAAGCAGGTGTTGACAGATGTGAAAATTACCGAACTATCAGTTTAATAAGTCACAGCTGCAAAATACTAACACGAATTCTTTACAGACGAATGGAAAAACTGGTAGAAGCCAACCTCGGGGAAGGTCAGTTTGGATTCCGTAGAAACACTGAAACACGTGAGGCAATACTGACCTTACGACTTATCTTAGAAGAAAGATTAAGGAAAGGCTAACCTACGTTTCTAGCATTTGTAGACTTAGAGAAAGCTTTTGACAATGTTGACTGGAATACTCTCTTTCAAATTCTAAAGGTGGCAGGGGTAAAATACAGGGAGCGAAAGGCTACTTACAATTTGTACAGAAACCAGATGGCCGTTATAAGAGTCGAGGGACATGAAAGGGAAGCAATGGTTTTGAAGGCCTCTCCCCGATGTTGTTCAATCTGTATATTGAGCAAGCAGTAAAGGAAACAAAAGAAAAATTCGGAGTAGGTATTAAAATTCATGGAGAAGAAATAAAAACTTTGAGGTTCGCCGATGACATTGTAATTCTGTCAGAGACAGCAAAGGACTTGGAAGAGCAGTTGAATGGAATGGACAGTGTCTTGAAAGGAGGATATAAGATGAACATCAACAAAAGCAATACGAGGATAATGGAATGTAGTCTAATTAAGTCGGGTGATGCTGAGGGAATTAGATTAAGAAATGAGACACTTAAAGTAGTAAAGGAGTTTTGCTATTTGGGGAGCAAAATAACTGATGATGGTCGAAGTAGAGAGGATATAAAATGTAGACTGGCAATGGCAAGGAAAGCGTTTCTGAAGAAGAGAAATTTGTTAACATCGAGTATAGATTTAAGTGTCAGGAAGTCGTTTCTGAAATTATTTGTATGGAGTGTAGCCATGTATGGAAGTGAAACATGGACGATAAATGGTTTGGACTAGAAGAGAATAGAAGCTTTCGAAATGTGGTGCTACAGAAGAATGCTGAAGATTAGATGGTTAGATCACATAACTAATGAGGAGGTATTGAATAGGATTGGGGAGAATAGAAGTTTGTGGCACAACTTGACTAGAAGAAGGGATCGGTTGGTAGGACATGTTCTGCGGCATCAAGGGATCACCAATTTAGTATTGGTGGGCAGCGTGGAGGGTAAAAATCGTAGAGGGAGACCAAGAGAAGAATACACTAAGCAGATTCAGAAGGATGTAGGTTGCAGTAGGTACTGGGAGATGAAAAAGCTTGCACAGGATAGAGTAGCATGAAGAGCTGCATCAAACCAGTCTCAGGACTGAAGACCACAACAACAACAACGTACTTACTCAAATAACAAATTATAGAGAACGACCAGATCGAGGACGTCAAAAGCAAAAAGCTGTTTTAGCTTGGAGGTGTTCACAACACCATGACACTCGGCACAATACGTTAATAATGTAACTAAGTGTTGTAAACACTTGCTCATATTGAAATGAAGTCCCATGCTTCTTGACAGAGCGTAGAGGAACGATGCGGCAGACCCGCACCGCCATACTATGCCAGGTCCTAATGCAGGAGGTCGGCCGTTGTCTTCCTCCAACCTTTATGAGGATGAACGATGGTGATGGTGAAGACGACCCAACAACACCCAGTCATCTCGGGCCAGGTGAAAATCCCTGACCCCGTCAGGAAGCGAGAACGTTACCGCGAGACCACGAGCGGCGGATACTTGCGCACAAGCAAAACCAATTAAACACCAAACTTACTTCATTACAACAATCACATCTTTCTGTAACACATGGCAGCAATGCAAAGAAAAGTTACACTTCGCAGTGGTGTGTCCTCCGGCGCTTATCTTCTTAAATATGGACGCAAAGGATGACTGAGACGTAACTTAGTAAATTACAACAACAATTAACGACTCCGCCAGCAACGGTGTGACGAGTTGCAAAGACACCAGTGAACATTCGCAATAACAGAAATACTGAAGATGGGATTGGACTGGTTTTACTGAGCTAGTATCGCGAAACCGAGGTATAAAGGGACGGTGCATTTGAGGAGCTGTCAGTTGCACTCAGATGATTCTTGTGAAAAGGTTTCTGATGAGATTTTGGCCCCGTGACGGGAATCTGAACGAGGAATGATAGTTGGAACTAGACGCATAGCACATTCCATTTCGGAAATCATTGGCGAATTCTGTAGTCAATAACGTGCCGAGAACATAAAATTTCAGGTGTTACATTTCGTCACGTACGACGATGGAGCCACCGGCCTTCACTTAATGACCAAGAGAATCAGCGATAGCTTAGAGTTTTATCATTGATGACATACAAGCAACACTGCGTGAAATAGGTGCGAAAATCAATGTAAGACGAAGAAGAATCTGTCCGTTTGGATAGAGGGGTAAAAATTAGTATTACACTACTGGCCATTAAAATTGCTACACTAAGAAGAAATGCAGATGATAAACGGGTATTCATTGGACAAATATACACTCCTGGAAATGGAAAAAAGAACACATTGACACCGGTGTGTCAGACCCACCATACTTGCTCCGGACACTGCGAGAGGGCTGTACAAGCAATGATCACACGCACGGCACAGCGGACACACCAGGAACCGCGGTGTTGGCCGTCGAATGGCGCTAGCTGCGCAGCATTTGTGCACCGCCGCCGTCAGTGTCAGCCAGTTTGCCGTGGCATACGGAGCTCCATCGCAGTCTTTAACACTGGTAGCATGCCGCGACAGCGTGGACGTGAACCGTATGTGCAGTTGACGGACATTGAGCGAGGGCGTATAGTGGGCATGCGGGAGGCCGGGTGGACGTACCGCCGAATTGCTCAACACGTGGGGCATGAGGTCTCCACAGTACATCGATGTTGTCGCCAGTGGTCGGCGGAAGGTGCACGTGCCCGTCGACCTGGGACCGGACCGCAGCGACGCACGGATGCACGCCAAGACCGGAGGATCCTACGCAGTGCCGTAGGGGACCGCACCGCCACTTCCCAGCAAATTAGGGACACTGTTGCTCCTGGGGTATCGGCGAGGACCATTCGCAACCGTCTCCATGAAGCTGGGCTACGGTCCCGCACACCGTTAGGCCGTCTTCCGCTCACGCCCCAACATCGTGCAGCCCGCTTCCAGTGGTGTCGCGACAGGCGTGAATGGAGGGATGAATGGAGACGTGTCGTCTTCAGCGATGAGAGTCGCTTCTGCCTTGGTGCCAATGATGGTCGTATGCGTGTTTGGCGCCGTGCATACGACCGAGGCACACAGGGCCAACACCCGGCATCATGGAGTGGGGAGCGATCTCCTACACTGGCCGTACACCACTGGTGATCGTCGAGGGGACACTGAATAGTGCACGGTACATCCAAACCGTCATCGAACCCATCGTTCTACCATTCCTAGACCGGCAAAGGAACTAGCTGTTCCAACAGGACAATGCACGTCCGTATGTATCCCGTGCCACCCAACGTGCTCTAGAAGGTGTAAGTCAACTACCCTGGACAGCAAGATCTCCGGATCTGTCCCCCATTGAGCATGTTTGGGACTGGATGAAGCGTCGTCTCACGCGGTCTGCACGTCCAGCACGAACGCTGGTGCAACTGAGGCGCCAGGTGGAAATGGCATGGAAAGCCGTTCCACAGGACTACATCCAGCATCTCTACGATCGTCTCCATGGGAGAATAGCAGCCGGCATTGCTGCGAAAGGTGGATATACACTGTACTAGTGCCGACATTGTGCATGCACTGTTGCCTGTGTGTATGTGCCTGTGGTTCTGTCAGTGTGATCATGTGATGCATCTGACCCCAGGAATGTGTCAATAAAGTTTCCCCTTCCTGGGACAATGAATTCACGGTGTTCTTATTTCAATTTCCAGGAGTGTATTATACTACAACTGACATGTGATTACATTTTCACGCAGTTTGCACGCATAGATCCTGAGAAATCAGTACCCAGAACAGCCACTTCTGACCGTAATAAAGGCCTTGATACGCCTGGGCATTGAGTCAAACAGAGCTTGGATGGCGTGTACACATACTGCTGCCCATGTTGCTTCAACACGATACCACAGTTCATCAAGAGTAGTGACTGGCGTATTGTGACGACCCAGTTACTCGGCCACCATTGACCAGACGTTTTCAGTTGGTGAGAGATGTGGAGAATATGCTGTCCAGGGCAGCAGTCTAATATTTTCTGTATCCAGAAATGCCCGTTCAGGACCTGCAACATGCGGTCATGCATTATCCTGCTGAAATGTAGGGTTTGGTAGGGATCGAATGAAGGGTCGTAACACATCTGAAACGTACCGTCCACTGTTCAAAGTGCCGTCAATGCGAACAAGAGGTGACCGAGACTTTTAACCAATGGCACCCCATACCATCACGGCGGGTGATACGCCAGTATGGCGATGACGAATACACGCATCCAATGTGCGTTCACCGCGATGTCGCCAAACACGGATGCGACCATCACGATGCAGTAAACAGAACCTGGATTCATCCGAAAAAATGACGTTTTGCCATTCGTGCACCCAGGTTCGTCGTTGAGTAACCGTCGCAGGCGCTCCTGTCAGTGATGCAGCATCGAGGGTAACCGCAGCCATGGTCTCCGAGCTGATAGTCGATGCTGCTGCAAACGTCGTCAGACTGTTCGTGCAGATGGTTGTCATCTCGAATGCTAGTGATACGAGGCCGTTGGGATCCAGCGCGGCGTTCTGTATTACCACCCTGAACCCACCGATTCCATATTCTGCTAACAGTCATTAGATCTCGACCAACTCGAGCAGCTATGTCGCGATACGATAAACCGCAATCGCGATAGGCTACAATCCGACCTTTATCAAAGTCGGAAACGTGATGGTAGGCATTTCTCCTCCTTACACGAGGCATCACAGCAACGTTTCACCAGGCAACGCCGGTCAATTGCTGTTTGTGTATGAGAAATCGGTTGGAAACTTTCCTCATGTAAGCACGTTGTAGGTGTCGCCACCGGCGCCAACCTTGTGTGAATGCTCTGAAAGGCTAATCATTTTCATATCAAAGCATCTTCTTCCTGTCGGTTAAATTTCGCGTCTGTAGCACGTCATCTTGGTGGTGTAGCAATTTTAATGGCCAGTAGTGTAATAGGCTATGGCTACACGTGACTGAAGTGAGGGCATTTTTTAACACATGACACCACCTGTGACAACAGGTGACTGCAAAACCCTGGCCTCGTCTGATTTCAGTTGGTAATGGCTGTTGGTAGGGTTAGAGCTTGGCGCAGACCGCACGAAGCGGTGCATCCAAGTTGTAATAAGGCAACGTGCAAGCTGGCGGTTGCTCCATAACTATATGGGCTCTGTTTACATGCAATGGATTGGGTTCTCTAGTCGAACTGACCCCATCTTTGTCTGGAAATGTTTACCATCGGCTATGTGAATACCAATTAGATGGAATTTTTGTGGATGATAATGCGCCATGTTACCAGCCTACAACTGTTCGTTAGCGGTTTGAAGAACATACCGGAAAATTTGAACTAATTGGTTTGGCCTCCCAGATCGCCTGACATGAATCTCATCGAACGTTTATGGGGCATAATCGAGAGGTCAGTTAGTGCACCAAATCCTGCACCGGCTACACTTAGCCAATTATGTCCGTCTATAGAGGAACCGTGGCAGATTATTTCTCCATGGGACTTCCAACGACTTGGAGACACCCTGCCACTTCGAGTTGCTGCGATGCGCCGGGCAAAAGGAAGTACGACACAATTTTAGGAGGTATGCCATGACATTCGTCATCTCACTGTGTTTTCCACTGATCTCTGAGCACTTTAAATGAAATGATTGTATTGTAACTAAATGAAGTCTCTTTTGAGAAATAACACTTGGTTTCAAGCAACTAATCTTAGTCGTATAATTGATCTTGTATTTCATGTTTCCATCATGTCTGATCCACTGCCGTACGTGGACGACTTACTGACCATCACCTAGCTGACGTCTTTCCTGCAACTTGATCAATGATATCTCCAGACCAATTCCATTATTTCAACACTTTATAGATAGGTACGGAAGGGCGCATTATTACCCACGCTTCGGTTGCTTCCCTGTGGGACTGGGCATTGAGCATATGCTTGCACGTACAGGGGCGCCTACTTAAAAAAATTATTGGGGGTTCGGGGAGACCCATACTGCGTGTGTTGCCCCGAAAGGTTTTCTAAATTTTAGATGAAAACAGTGAATTTTAAATTTTTTAAAGCATTTAAGAGTGATATGTTCAGTGAATATATAGCTCTGAAAAGACTGAAATTATATTTAAATAAATCCTAAACTATCATTAAAAGAGTGTTGTTGTGGTCTTCAGTCCTGAGATTGGTTTGCTGCAGCTCTCCATGCTACCCTATCCGGTGCAAGCTTCTTCATCTCCCAGTTGCTACTGCAATCTACATCCTTCTGAATCTGCTTAGTGTATTCATCTCTTGGTCTCCCTCTACGACTTTTACCCACCACGCTGCCCTCTAATGGTAAATTTGTGGTCCCTTGATGCCTCAGAACATGTCCTACCAACCGGTCCCTTCTTCTTGTCAGGTTGTGACACAAACTCCTCTTCTCTCCAATTCTATTCAATACCTCCTCATTAGTTATGTGATATACCCATCTAATCTTCAGCATTCTTCTGTATCACCACATTTCGAAAGCTTCTATTCTCATCTCGTCCAAACTATTTATCGTCCATCTTTCGCTTCCATATATGGCTACACTCCATACAAATACTTTCAGAAACGACTTCCTGACACTTAAATCAGTACTCGATGTTAACAAATTACTCTTCTTCAGAAACGGTTTCCTTGCCATTGCCACTCTACATTTTAAAACCTCTCTACTTCGACCATCATCAGTTATTTTGCTCCCCAACTAGCAAAACTCCTTTACTACTTTAAGTGTCTCATTTCCTAATCTAATTCCCTCAGCATCACCCGACTTAATTCGACTACATTCCATTATCCTCGTTTTGCTTTTGTCGATGTTCATCTTATACCCTCCTTTTCAAGACACTGTTCATTCCATTCAACTGCTCTTCTAAGTCCTTTGCTGTCTCTGACAGAATTACAATGTCATCGGCGAACCTCTTAGTTTTTATTACTTCTCCATGGTTTTTAATACCTACTCCGAACTTTTCTTTTGTTTCCTTTACTACTTGCTAAATATACAGATCGAATAGCATCGGGGAGAGCCTACAACTCGGTCTCACTCCCTTCCCCAACCACTGCTTCCCTTTTATGTTTCTCGACTCTTATAACTGCCCTCTGCTTTCTGTACCAATTGTAAATAGCCTTTCGCTCCCTGTATTTTATCCCTGTCACCTTTAGAATTTGAAAGAGAGTATTCCAATCAACATTGACAAAAGCTTTTTCTAAGTCTACAAATGCTAGAAACGTAGGTTAGCCTTTCCTTAATCTAGCTTCTAAGATAAGTCGCAGGGTGAGTATTTCCTCACGTGTTCCTATATTTCTACGGAATCCAAACTGATCTTCCGAGAGGTCGGCTTCTACTAGTTTTTCCATTCGTCTGTAAAGAATTCACGTTAGTATTTTCCATCCGTGACTTATTAAACTGATTGTCCGGTAATTTTCACATCTGTCAGCACCTACCTTCTTTGGGATTAGAATTATTATATTCTTCTAGAAGTCTGAGGGTATTTCGCCTGTCTCATACATCTTGCTCATCAGGTGGTAGTGTTTTGTCAGTACTGGCTCTCCCAAAGAGTAAAAGATAAAATATTGCTGTCGCACAATAATAGCACTTTGATTAATAACTAAAATAACTAATTTAAGTTTATATAATAATAAGGCTCAAGGTTCATTAAATAAAAACCATATCTGAAAGTTAATGCTTTAATACAATTAATAATACAATATGCCTAGGTCCTTCAGTAAAAAAGTATGTAAATAGCGGTTTTAATTGGGTCTTACACCCTTAAAAATTTTATTAATTGAAAATAACTATTACAGTACTATAGTAATATAGTAATACAGTACTAAACTAGAACTATTATTTCGAAATTGAAAATTTGATATTGTGCATGTATTTAACTCTCTATTTTATAAAGCTTTTTAATATTGTTCTGAATGCCATTGTAAGTGCTAGAGTGTCTTTATAAAGGTGCAAATGTTGACCCTCTGACTGCATTACTGACAGTCGTTGATGACTGGTCGGATATCCAATTCATGCAAAACATCTCGGTGGGTATGAAGAATAGCCAAGTTGTTCAATCGCTTCTGTCCCATTATTGATCGGAGATATGACTTCAGACGTCTATGGGCTCTAAATGATCGTTCTGCTGTTGCTGCCGTGATCGAATCTACGTGGAGAAACTTAATGCCCTTCACTACTTCACATAGAATTTCTCCAACTGTAGGCTCTTGTGTAATGTACTTTCTTACATCACGCATGTTTTTTAAGACCAGTTGCTTTTATTAGCTATATCGGCAAACCTATTCAAGTGTAATTGCAGTCTCTCAATGTCTAGGTCATTTTACAAAAACTCAGTTGATTTTTCGAAATTTGTTTCACCTCTGTTTACTAAAAGCAAGCACTCTTGTTCAACTGCAATGACCTGTGTGAGTCCAGTCGAAACAAACCGCTCAGTAATGCAAGATTGCACCGTTTCACAAACTTCAATGTAAATAGCTTTGTAGCATACCTTTGGGGTTTTGAAAGTGTGTGGTGAGCTGGCTTCGTTATTTTCATACTTCGATTCCTTTTTCTTTTAACCACATGTCCCAAAAGTATTCGAAACTATCACACCTTCCAGTCAATATGCAAATGAAGCCCTCATATATTTTACCCAGATCAGCCGCACTTAGATGAGGGCACTGAATTTTTTCATTGACATCCTCTACTGGGTTAACTGCATGGCAATAGAGACGTAAAAAGAAATAAGTATTCAATTGTAACATTGACTCAAGTTAGCCTGCACAATTTTAAACTGTCTCTGTTTAGTCCTCTGCAGAAAATGTTTCAAAAAACTCTACAAGTTCTTCAAAGTTTTTCAATAATCTCAAGATACTAGAAGCTCGCATAGTCCATCGAGTTTGGCTAAGGGGTCATAGACCAGCTTGGTCGTTGGCGCTCTCACAGTTTATGCTTCTGAAAAGTCCCATCCTTTTGTGGCGTTCCCTAACAGTGTTTATCAAGTAAGTCCTTCGCTAAAGCCATAATATCTCACATAGACGGTGGAGACTGTCTAATAATATCAAGTCTGAACTGAGAGCAGTGCAGTGCACATAAAGTGCTTTTGCTTGTATATCTAAGACTAATTTTTTAAATCCTTTGAACTTAACCCTCATATTCGAGGCACCATCATAGCACCGCCCTCTTAAGAGAACCATTGACAAATCAAGACGAGCGTAAAGTCGTTTAAAATACTAAAGAGAGTTTGTGATTCAGTGTTGGGTGTCTCGTATAAGCCGATAAAGTCTTTGTTGATGATTAAGGAACCATCGGCATGACGAATACAAAATGACACTGGTTCGTGAACACTGTTTCGTGAATTGAAGAATCACATGTTTTGTCAACCAAAATAGAAAAATGTTCAGTCTTCTTGATTGAAACCAGTACCTTTCTCAACACAGACTTCCCTATTTGATCAATGATCTATTTTTCTATTAGATCAATGATCTCGTTTTGAATATCGTGGGACATCCACGTATACTACCAACGCCCTAACCTATCTTTAAACTCAGATATGTCATTCTTTTAGAGTTCCAACAATATGAATTTGAGTTAACAACTTCGTGCGCTTTAAATGCCTGTCCTTTTCGGCATAAAAATTGAATGGTAGTAAAAACTGTCTCAAGAGCTATACGGCCTTTCTTGATATAGCTATCTGACTGTTCATTCAATTGGGATGCCACACTTCGGTTAGCGACAAAATTTAGTTTCAGAACACTTTCTTTATGTTGTAAACGTATTTTCATGGAGACAGAAGTTTTCCAAAGCTTTTTCCCAGTTAGGAAACCCTACAGAAGTAAATGCATCTTCTTTTGTTGAAGAAAATTGTAATAGATTTTTAGCATCTGCCTCTTTGCAGGCTTTGCAAAAAACGTTTTTGGTAGGTGCTTCGTATTCTCGCCATGTATATTTGATCAACCAAGACTTCTGAAATAATCTTCCCTTATCGGATTGTCCAGGTTTTGGCTGTGAATGGTTCTCACCTGAAGACGACGAAGCAATTGACTACCCAATAATTGTTGGAGGTTGACTTGCAGTATCATCAATTTCCAAGCGCGCCTTTTTCGTAACAGATTTATCCATTGCCAACTTAATTCACAATACATTAAGAGACTGAAGTAATTGAATAAAATATAGTCATATAAAATAGTCCACTAGACACTAATGCGCAAACACTAAACATGTCTGTAGCATGCACTGAACGAAACAATCCACACTGAATGACTGCGACAGCAGGGTGGGCTTTGTATAGCCGCGGCGTCGGTAAGTCTCGAAGAGTCAAGTCGATGCGAGGCAGAGGGTTCCAGATACTTCTGCTCTGAAATCGCCGCGGCTGCAGCGCTGGCCCAGCGGCGCCAGACTTTACCCGAAGGTTCGCGCACTGGTACAAATTCTAAGTGTGCCCGCAAGCACAGTAACACTATCGTGATTCACACCACTCGTTTTCAGTTAACCTGCTTACTACCGTAATAATTATTTAATTTAACTCATTAATGAATATATTTTAAAAGGTAACTATCATCAAAGAAGGAAAATAAAAATTAGAACATAATTTTCTGATTTTACGAAGCATAATATAAGTAATAGTTTTCTTCAATTATTGGGGGACTCCAACCCACCAAAGGAATTTTTGAGGGGCTCGAACCCTCTCAGACCCCATGAAGTCGGCGCCTCTGGGGACGCAGCTAGTCCAACCACCAATTCAAGACATTCCCATTTGGGGCTATGACAGAAAGGAATTCAGCTTAGATTTAAGAATAAAGTAACGGTTGTAATTGCAGATACTTTCATGTGGTATCTTAACTGATACAAACGTTGGTGTGTTGGTTATGTTTCTTTGCCTCGAACAATCTTCCCGCATAAATGGCACAAGCTATCCAACCTGAAGTTTTCTGTACCGTTGTAGCTTCACCACCAAGTGGACTACGCCTGTCAGTATAGACTGATCGTTTTGGGTCTATGCATCCTCACTTCAACATCTCACTTTCTTCCCAGGGTAAAATGAGCATTAATGGCTTGCACTTGCCATGTGTACTTGGAGGCAGTAAGCAACGTAAGAACATACGATTTTTAATAGCCATAATAATTAGCTTGTAAGTGACGTAAACACTAATGTAATCATCTTTACTATACCGTTCTCAGTGACTGGTATAAATATCTGCAATTACACTCAGTACATCATATATATATATATATATATATATATATATATATATATATATATATATAATTCACCTGTGTCTCCTGCACTGTTGTAAGGGATTAAGTGGTACTTCTTTTGATACTCACCTTCAAACAAAAACAAAACTATTGTAAATGACCAAACTAAAATGTGTAAGTATTTGTGATTATTGCTCACTATTCAGCCTCTTTTTATGTTGTAAAAAGAAAAAGTTTTCGTGTTTTTCATATGAATTTTACTTACGTTTTTATGCCTGTTCAGAGATTCAGATAGGCATACAAGATAATTACACCACACCTAAGAGCTGCAATCCCTCCGTAACGTCTTCGTTTTGCATGTAGGACAATTTCCTGTAAATCAGTACATATTAGTATACTGTATATTGAAATTGTGTGATTATTTTTGTAGTTAAATACTGAGACTACAATAAACAGTACACTACTTGTGACACTGCTAGCTAAGAAGTGTAACGACTTCAAACTGCCTGTAGGACAAACGGATCTATAAGAGCATTATCATTCAGTCTTAAGTGACTTTTTCTGTTTTCATTCTTTACCCAGAAGCAATTGACATTACATAAAGAACTCTGTCTTTTGTGTTTAATTTGTGGTTCTACTAGAATAACAAAAGTGATTCACGTAGCTCTTAGGTGCATAACATCAGCACCAAAATTAATTAAGTTTCTCTACGTCCAGACTCTTTTTCAAAGATATAGGTATATAATTTGTATGTAAGCACTGCAGGAATTGCAATCCTCATATTTCTTACTCTGTGTCAACTTTTCTTTGTCTTCTTCTCGACTTTCTGGCTGAGGCATCGAACTGCAAGAACTGCGCCAGTGCTCTATGCACCTATTTGGCTATACAAGAATCTGTTTAGAATTGCTACATGGCTAGTTAGACGCACAGGTAATGATATAAAGAGAAACCTAATGGGTACTACATTGCATTCTGAGAAGAAAGATTAAAAAATAAGGTAAAACGCATTTCTTGTTTAACTCATTTGTAGCTATTTAGTACCTAAGTGAGCCATGCGTAGCTCGTGTTCGTGACATTTCTTGTTTTACATCTTGTTTTTATCGTACTGCCGCCTCGTTATGTTAATTTTCAGTTACTGGTGTCACTGAATTGCTACCTTGCCTGCCCGTGAGCGGCAGCAGCAGCGCTTATCGATATAAGCCCTGCCGTATTATCTTTGCTGGACTGCTATTACTTCCCGGTCGTCGTGTGTCGCCTGTCGGTTGGAACGCGCCAACAGTTAGTTCGGGCCTGGCAGTGTTGTAGTTGGCACGCGGCACAAGTTTAGTCGGGGCGCGGCTGCAGTGCGGTCTGGACCGCCATGACTCTCCCGACGGTTGCCGACACACAAGATTGGAGTGGGGACCACTTTCGTTGGTCGTCGGTCGATCGTCTTGCCGGACGACGTGTATATGGCCGCCGATCGCTTATGGGTTGGCTGTGTGTGCCGACTCGTGATTCGTCCCTGTTATTGTACAGTTACTGCCGTTAGCACTGTCTGGTTCTTCGTGTAAGTGTTCATGAAACTGTGTGTAGTTTGTGTGATTTTGATTGACTAGTCATTTTAAACGTTGTCGGCGTACTGGCTCTGAGGAGTCGCTCGGTTGGCGTGGAGCAGCGAGGAATTCACGGCAGGGCGTAGTTTGGCCGGGGCCCACTGGCGGTCTCTACGAGGTGTCGGAGTGTTTGCCGCTGTTATCATTGCTACGAGGTCCGTGGCTCACCGACCCTGGACACGAATTTTGATTTAACCTACCAACAAGTCAAGACTGATAACATTGGGTCGTTAGGAGTTCGTAGTCAACTGTTGGGATATTCCCGAGAGCAACAACGTGCTTTTCAAGTTGGAGAATTCTAGCCACTTTCCGGTGGAGTTTCAATATATTTGGTTATTTGAATTGAAATGCACCAGCGGAAACTTCTGCCTTGTGGCCGATAACGTTTCGGTTAACTGCCCTGGGCGTTGGTTAAATTTCAAGCAGTGTAGTTTCCTCATCGTGTTGTTGCTGTCCAGCACGGAGTGTAGTTTGACAGCTCCGTGTATGATTGATTGTGCGCGCCAATATATTCTACGTTGTTCCGTTGAAGTCCCTGATGTGCCCTGGTAGGGTGAAGTGGAAGTTATCTTGTCAGTGGGTCCACTGACTGTCGGTCCGTTGGGTTGTCGTCGTATCGTGAATGGTTAGCCCGACTGCTTTTCTCACGTAAGAGAGCGTTAGTGTTTCGGTTACAAGCCGACCCTCGAACATCTGGGTGTCCTTGTGTGTAGTGCCTTATTTTTTTAAAAATTTGTTCTTGTTGTTGGTACTTGTATGGCTTCTAGCTGGTTTCGTGTTTTAAATCAGAGTTGTTTTACCCTTAAGGCCTTCAGCCCAGTTTAAAGTACAGTTTCACGTAAGCGCTTTGGCATTTTAAAATAATGAATTTTTAAGTCTTTGGCCTTCAGCCGGTTTCAGTTTCCGCTGTTTGTTCTTAAGGCTTTCAACCTAAATTAAAGAATAGTTTCACGTAATGGTTTTGGTATTTTTTAAAAAATTAATGTTTTGGAGTTTGAAGTGTTTGGCCTTCAGCCAATCTGAGTTTAACTTGTTTCTTTCAGCCTAACTAAAGAACTGTTTTAAGATAAGGCTTGCCTTTTAAATTTCTGATTATGCTTGCGTTTTAAGTTATTGCCTTCAGCCGTTTTTAAATTAAAGTGGCTTTCAGCCGGTAATTAAATAGCAAAGATTAAAGCTGTGTGTTTAAAAAATTTATTTGGGGCTCTTGTAATGTTTGATCAGATAATAAAGTTGTATGTTCGAATGTAACTGACAGCGCCTTATTTTGGCCCGTTTCAACAATTTATTGTGTCTGTCGTGTCCTGCGGATTAAGCAGGGCGCCTCACTAAGTGCACTCATCGGCTTTTACCTGAAAATTTTAAAATTCAGATTCTATGAATCTGCGATGGCTCTAACTACTGAGGTAGAATGTAGACATCTATAAAATGAGTAATGTCAAAATACACGTCTCCAAGAAGTCGTCTTTTACTGCCGTATTTTGAGAGAACCATATATACAATCTTCGTGAAGCTAGTACTTGTTATAAGATTGAAATCTTTTCAGTTATTCGCTGTTTTCAAGGTGTTAGCCTTGTCTTTACCGTAACATGATTACAATTATTCTGTTACCTACTAGAACTGTTGTTGCGAGAGGTCGTTTTAATTTCTTTATGTACACTAATGCTACGGATGTCATGGAGAAAGCGAAATATGTGATATTAAATAATAATCTCATGATGAGACTTTTATCACACATCACACACTCTCCTTCAGGTTTTTTCTATAGCGTTAACGAACATGGTGTGGTATGTCTGCTTATCTCATTTCCTATATTGTTGACATTTGCAAATCGGATGCGAAGTCTCTTAACGAAGTAACTTCGAATTGCTCTATTGTGCTCCCTATTTCAGTCTTCAATAGAAATAGGTATTCATGGCAGAACTGATAACTAAAAATAAATCCTCCCCTTCACGCTCCAATACACTGTCGTTCATCCGTGGAAGAAAGGTGTACTGCAAGTTTAACGCAAATGGAATTCAACATTAAATTATAAATTTCTATACATTCTTTGTGGAACTTTTTCTGTACAGTGCATCAGAAGACAACCTCCATACGCAACAGTATGGACAAAGTCGAAGAAACGAGTAACTAAACATGAACTCGAGACCAGACGCAGGGAACACTGCAAGTTGTTTACATATTGAACATATTGGGCGAGAATTATAACATTAACTCGTTAGTAATATAAAAAAAGCAAGCAGTCTACTATGAAAATGGAAGTGACTGGAGAAACACAGACATAATGTGTTCAATGACTGCAAAAATTTGGACAAGTAGAGTTTCTAAAGCTAAGCTTTCAGAATCGAGTGTACAATTAAACAAAGAAAATTATGCAATATTTATAACTGATAATTGTGAAATAGTTGACTGTATCCTTATACCATTTGCCCAAAATTCTACCCGACAGTGCATCAGAGTCACCTCATCTTTCAAGAGACACAAAACAGAATCGAATTCACTTCATGCGCTGGCGTCCTGTCGGGACGTCTGTGCACTTCTGCTGACGTGCTGTAAACTCTTCGGTGGTGCCACTGAAGTATTTCTGCCCAAAAGAATATCGTAAACGAATGTCATAATGCTTTTGTTCATTTCGTCATAAGCGTTTACGGGCATTGCTGACAAATGCAATAACTAAATAATCCTATCTTATACTATGATTAAAGCTATCAGATTTCCTACATATGTTTTGTATATAAACAAAAAATTTACATGTATTACAATGCTCTAATCTGTTTATTGTGGCTTGGGTAATATTCTTACCATTCTGTAAAGCCTTTTGTGCAGTTTTTCAGAGTTTGGGAAGGAAAGTTGGAGTGATTTCTGGTCTACAAAAAGCGCCGGAGGTAGACAACAGTCATAGCATCAAAGAGGACATATCTATAGAAGATGAACTGGAGGATTGCACGAGCCTCTCTGTGGTGTCTGCAGATCGCCTCGAGTCTTGCGCTAACGCATGGGACTGAGACTCGTCCGCACAGACGCTCTCAGAGCTGCCAACAGACTGTCTGTACAGTCGTCATATTACACACTGGTGGTGATCGCTCGGGGCTCGGTGGCCGACACGTTACAGCTGGCTTTGGTGTTCCCAGCCACTCCATCACGGCTGGACACGTCCTGTCTTCTCACAGGAGGCCTTCACTCCCTGTTAGAGGCGTGTGGTAAGCCAGATGTGGAAGGCCAGAAGCCTCTTCGTTCTCTTCAGCTGCATCTCTCTCTCTCTCTCTCTCTCTCTCGTAGACCGGCCTCCTTTTCTTTCTGCCTAATTCCCCCATCTGTCTCACTTCTTTGCTCTTCCCTGGCAGAGTCCGCCTTCCCTCTTCCTTAGAACCTTAATTACAACTAAAGAGCTGGAGACGTCCCTTTGTCGTCCTCGCATTTATCCCATGATTAAGAAAGTTTTCGTGATACTCCTATCTTAAAGGAGTGGAAAAGAAAGCTAATTACGCACCCTGTTCTGTGTGGCTGTGCAGCTCCTTATTCACCGACGTCAACTGATCTCGTTTAGTATACTACCAGTTGCTAACGTTTCGTCGTGACAGCATGTCTGAAAAATTCTATGAATCGAGACCCCAAAATCAGTATAGACATTCTGTTGGAATTACGGTATTGGATAACCTGTCGTCTGCGGACTAACGTCATTACATTGAGCAGTGGAGTAAAATGTTCCAGCTCTTGTCTGTAGACAAATATGGTTTCTTGATTTGCAAAACGTAGCTACTTTTCTGCGCCGAAATAATAGGAGAAATTCGAGCTTTTACGTATACTAAGAGAGAGCCATTCGTTGTGGGATGTTATATGGTAATTGTTCGTCAAATAGCGGCCATGTCTGGGGTGAAATCTATTGCGGAGTATGGGTGCGGGTCATGGTTCCATATAGCGTTACTTAATTTGTATTTACTTTGGTCAGAGTGATTCTACCGGACTACAAACTTATTTCTACAACATACTTCAAGAACGAGAAATGTATAGGAAAGAAACCGTGTCATTCTACTCCAAAGTAGGGCTAACACTACGAATTCTTTTTTCCTATAAGGTTTTGTCAGCCTGATCAGTAATACGAGAGGACATTGCTGAGAAAGATCTTGTTCTGCCAGAAACTTAGACTATTGCTACTTATGGGAAAAGTATGATGTTTATAATGATCATTGTCATAACTGCCATCTTCACCTACATCTGCATGGATACTCTGCGAATCACATTTATGTACCTGACAGAGCGTTCACAAACCTTTATTGTTCCAATCTCGTATAGCGCGAGAAAGGAACGACCACCTATATCTTCACTTACGAGCTCTGATTTCCTTTATTTTATCATTTTGAGCGTTTATTCCTATGTAGGACGGTGTCAAAAATATATTTTTGCTTTCAGAGGAGAAAGTTGGCGGTTATAATTTCGCGAGCTGATACTGCCGCAACGAAAAACGCCTTTGTTTTAATGATGTCCATCTCGAATCATGTATCAATTCAGTGAAATTCTCTCCCCTATTTCGCGATAATACAAAACTTGCTGCCACTCCTTGAAGTTTTTCGATGTGCTCCTTCAATCCTTACTGGTAAGAATCCCACACCGCGCATCAGTATTCTGCAATAAAACGGACAAGAGTAGTGTAGGTAATCTCATAAGTAGATCCGTTACATTTTCTGGGTGTCATGCGGATACAACGGAGTCTCCAGTTAACCTTCCCCACAACATTTTCTCTGAGTTCTCTCCAATTTAAGTTGTTCGCAATTGTAATTCCTAGGTATTTAGTTGAATTTACGGCCTTCAGATTTGACTGATTTACCGTGTAACGGATTCCCTTTAGCACACATGTGGATGACCTCACACTTTTCGTCTTTTAGGATCAACTGCCATTTTCGCACCATATCTTTTCTAAATCGTTTTGCAATTTCTTTTGACCTTCTCATGAGTTTATTAGCAGATAAACGACAGCGTCATCTGCAAACAACTTAAGAAGGCTACTCAGATTGTCTCCCAAGTCGTTTATATAGATAAGGAAGGCAAGAAATCACTTCTGTTTTACTCTATGAATTTCCGTTAATTATTAAAAACTGTGACGTCTGTGACAGGAAATTAAGATCCCATTCAAATTAGTGAGCACGCAATTTCACTACAAGCTGCTTGTGTGGTACAGTGTCAAAAGACTTTATGAAATCTAAGAATACCGAATTAATTTGAAATCCTTTGACAATAGCACTCAACACTTCATGTGTATAAAGAGCTAGTTGTGTTTCACAAGAACGATGTTTGGGAAAAACGTGTTGAATGTGTGCCAATAGACCGTTCTCTTTAAGGTAACTCATAATGTTCAAACACAATATATTTACCAAAATCATACTGAATATCGACGTTAGTGATATAGGCTTGCTATTTAGTATTTTTTCCTACCTTTCTTGAATATTGGTGTGACCTGTGCAACTTTCCAGTCTTTGTGTACGGAACTTCCGTCGAGCGAACGGTTTTATATGATTGTTTAGTATGGAGCTATTGAATCAGTATACTCTGAAAGGAACCTGATTGGTATACAGTGTGGACCAGAAGACTTGCTTTTATTAGGTGATTCAAGTTGCACCACTACTCCGTAGATATTTACTTTATTTATTTCTACGTTACTCACGTTGGCAGCTGTTCTTGATTCGATTCTGGAATATTTACTTCGTCTTCTTTTGTGAAGGCAATTCGGAAGGCTCTGTTTAGTAGCTCTGCTTTGGCAGCACTGTCGTTGATAGTATCTCCATTATTATCGCGCAGAAAAAGCATTGATTGTGTCTTGCAGCTAATATGCTTCACATACAACTGGAATCTCTTTGGATTTTCTGCCAGGTTTCAATACAAAGTTTCGTCGTGGAAACTATTATAAGCATGTCGCATTGCAGTCCGCGTGAAATTTCGAGCTTTTGTAAAACCTCGTCAATCTTGGGGATTTTGCGTCTGTTTGGATTGGGCATGTTTCTCCAACAGTGTTCTAACCTGTTTGGTGTCCCAAGAAGGTTCAGATATGTCGTCGCTGTATAAGTCTCTGAATTCCAGCTGATACTATTTCTTTGAATTGTAGCCACATCTGTTCTACACTTATAATATTAATCTGGAGGAATGGAGATCGGCTCTCAGGAAGGCGTCAAGTGAATTTTTATCTGCTTTTTTTGAATACGTGTATTTTTCGTTTATTCTTGGAGGATTTGGGGGTTACAATATTCAGCCTCGTTACGACAACCCTGTGTTCACTAATTCCTGTATCCGCTTTAATTGTCGTTATTAACTCAGGATTGTTTGTTGCTAAGAGGTCAAGTATGTTTTTACAGCTGTTTACTATTCGCGTGGGCTAATGAACTAACTGATCGAAATCATTTTCAGAGAACGCATTTAGCACAATTTTGGATGACATGTTATGCGTACCTCCGAAATTCTTCCTGTGTTCGGTCTGCACCCTTTGTGACTGAAGCCCTTTCTGTGTTTTCCCGAGATCCTATAAACTATTAAAGCCGCCCAGTCCAAGCCGCACAGCCCCTGCTACCCATGAAGCCGCCTCCCTGCGTATAGTGGACTCCTGATCTATTCAGTGGAACCAGAAACCAAACAACCCTGTGGCGCAAGTTACGGAACCTGCAGCCTACCCGGTCGCAGAACCGTCTGAGCCTCTGATTCAGACCCACCTCTCGGATCTGCACCAAAGGCCCGAAAACTGGCAGCCTTTACTGCTTCTGTTAGCTGCTCAAAACCGGAGAGAATCTCTTCTGGTTCAAAGTGACAAACGTCACTGGAAGCGACGTGGGCCTGCAGCTGGCTGCACCCTATGCTTTTTGTGGCTTCTGGGAGGACCTATTTCACATCTGGAATGACTCCTGGTATGCACACGGAGTGCTCACTGGCTTTCTTGGCAGCCATGTCCTTAAAAGGCCCCATAACGCGCCTAACGTTGGAGCTCTCAACTATCAATAATCCCACGCTCTGTGGGTGTTCAGATATTGCATGCTGAGAGTTTTCCTCTGAAACGGGACAGGCGACAGCACCTGGCTCAGCAACAGTGTCAGCGACAGACAGCACCTGGAACCCGTTTGTCAGACTAAACGGGGAAGCCTTACGTGCGGCCCACTGGGAAGTCTTTTGTCGACTGCTGTGCCCGGGGTGACCTCCCACTCGACCCTAACTGAGGAGCAGCCTCAGTGCGAGCAGTGAGTGAGCTGGCCAGTAGTGAGGACCTATCGGAGGACTCGGACGTGCTGGACATCTGTTGGATCCCCATGGCCGGCCCAAATCAGAGGTGCCGTTTAACAGCAAAGCTGTGTATCCAAAGCCATCACAGCGTGGCGCTGAGAGAGAAGTGTCACCAACTTGGTTGCATCCACAAACAACAATCATACTCTATATCAACAGTCCAAGACCGTGAAAAACTAAACCACCAACATAAACGGAGTATCGCCATGTGCTGTGAAACTGTACACATACAAACAAATAGGAGAAATAATAAAAGGCAGTACACCCAACGGCGCTCAAAACTTTCAAAGGTTTGGCCTGGAATTCAAACACTAACGCTCGCTTAGGTGAGACAGGTAGTCGGCCCAACCATTCTTGATCTGACTACAACCCAACCGACAGACAGTGTACAGACCCACCGACAAGATAAGTTCCACGCCACCCGACCAGCACACAACAGGGAGTTCAAAGGAACGACGTAGGAAGTATTGGCGCCCACAATCAATTGTACACTGAGCTGTCAAACTACACACCATGCTGGTCAGCGACAACACGATGAGTAAAATATACTGATTGAATTTACGTCAACGGCCAGGGCATGTAACCGGAACGTTAACGGCCACAAGGCAGAATATTCCGCAGGTGCACTTCAATTCAAAATAACCAAGTAAGAGTTAAACTCCACTGGAGGGTGACTAAAATTTGCCAACTTGAAAACACACGTTGTTGCTCGTGGGAATATCCCAACAGCCGACAACGAAATCCAAACGACACAATGTGAACAGTCGTGACTTGCTGGTCGATTAAGCGAAAACTCAACTTTCTTGTCCAGAATCGGTGAGCCACAGGCCTCATAGCAATGGGAACAGCACCGGACACTCCGACCGCGCGCACACGCCGCCACCGGCCATGGCCAAACCATGCTCTACGGATATTTCCTCGCTGCTCCACGCCAGCCGACCAACTGGTCTCACGCAGCACAGCCGGAAGCTATAAGCGCCAGGCCAAATATAGTACAAGGTGCGAATATCGATACACACCGCTGCTGTCACTCGCGGGAGAGAGGATAACAGCATAATCGCGATAACCACGGGAGAGTAAACACAGAATAGCAACCAAGGTTTAATCCAACAAATAACAAGATTTAGCCATGGCTCAACCTCCCCTTACCCCCTCAAACTTCAGTTAGGGAGGGGGTGATTCAACGGACACTGACGAAATCGCACGAACTGTGTCTAGTAAATTAGACTAATACGCAGAGATTCAAGAACCTAACTTTCTAAGCACTCAGGTGAAAATAATTAGCTCCTGATTAGGAACTTGTAACACATCACAAAATCGGTTCACTTTCCGACACAAACGGAAGCGCGACAACTATGGCTATTAGATATTAAATTAACAAGGAGAAACTCAAGAAATTAAAGCATTAAAGAACACAGGCCATAATATATATTTCACTGTTGGTTAGAAACTCGCAAAAGTCAAAAACTAGGTGAGTTCCCTGTTGCGTGTGTCTCGGCCGGCTGTTGCTGCCATCTTCATCATCATCATCATTATGGTTGAAAGACTATGCTTTGTCCCTGCAGTCACTCTCCTCTGTTTTGTGGTGTTTTGTTCGGTTCCTGATAATTCTGACACTTCTTAACTTTTAATATAACCTCTACTCTTGAATTTCTTGCTTTCCCTTGGATTTCTTTTCCAAAATAATTTCCTCAAATCAGTCATTGTACTGTGTTATAGTACAACGAAAACTGTCCCGATGGTAACAGTTCCTTATTATTTAACTCTGGCAACCGGTTCCAGTAAACAGTGACCATCTTCAGACCAGTGGACCCTTGATAACGCTTGAAACTGGTTCAAGGATCTACTTTCTGAACGTACTAAATAGTTATATTTTTATCGGTTTCAGTCAAAAGTGACCATCTTCAGGCCAGTTATTCCTTGATGACTCATGGAGCTTCACGGAGCTACAGTACATGCTGAAAAGTATCTGATGACTGGTACACAGATTATATCAGCGCCGCAAACAACACTACATTTGAATACAGAGGATACGCGACCTCTTCTGCCAAAGACGGCCGCTGTGACCGAGCGGTTTTAGGCGCTTCAGTCCGGAACCGCGCTGCTGCTGTGGTCGCAGGTTCAAATCCAGCCTTCTGCCTGGACGTGTGTGATGTCCTTAGGTTAGTTAGGTTTATGTAGTTCTATGTCTAGGGGACTGATGACCTCAGACGTCAGGTCCCATAGTGCTCAGAGCCATTAGAACCATTTTCTACTTCCAGAAACATTACAGCGACACAATATTACGACCATAACTAACGTCAGCTTACCTAACAAAAAGCGCGTTTAAATAAATACAGATGAAAAAAGCCAGAAACACATTAACTTGCAAGGCACATAATCACAAGTAGGTTAAATTCAAATTGCAGGTGCGTATAACTGAGAGAACCAGAGGTTTTACAGAGTTTCTGAGAGAGCATAAGGGACAATTGACAGGAATGGGGGAAATAAATACAGTACAAGAAGAATGGGCAGCTTTGAGGAATGTATAGTGAAGGCAGGAGAGGATCAAGTAGGTAGAAAGACGAGGACTAGTAGAAATCCTTGGGTAACAGAAGAAATACAGAATTTAATTGATAAAAGGAGAAAATACAAAAATACAGCAAGTGAAGCAGGCAAAAAGAAATACTAACGTCTCAAAAATGAGATCGACAGGAAGTGCAAAATGGCTAAGCAGGGATGGCCAGAGGACAAATGTAAGAATTATACCACGAAGGGTAAGATAGATACTGCCTACAGGAAAATTAAAGATACCGTTGGAGAAAAGAGAACCACTTGCATGATGGAAACCCAGTTCTAAGCAAAGAAGGGAGAGCAGAAAGGTGGAAGGAGTATATAGAGGGTCTATACAGGGGCGATGTTATTGAGGACAATATTATGGAAATGGAAGAGGAGGTAGATGAAGATGAAATGGGAGATATGACACTGCATGAAGACTTTGACAGAGCACTGAAAGACCTAAGTCGAAACAAGGCCCCGGGTGTAGACAATATTCCATTAGAACTGCTGACGGCCTTAGGAGAGCCAGTCCTGGCAAAACTCCACCATCTGGCGAGCAAAATGTATGAGACAGGCGAAATTCCCTCAGACTTCAAGAAGAACATAATAATTCCGATTGCAAAGAAATAAGGAGTTGACAGATGTGTAAATTACCGAACTATCAGTTTAATAAGTCACAGCTGCAAAATACTAACGCGAATTCTTTACAGACTAATGGAAAAACTGGTACAAGCTGACCTCGGGGAAGGTCAGTTTGGATTCCATAGAAATGTTGGAACACGTGAGGCAATACTGACCCTACGACTTATCTTAGAAGAAAGATTAAGGAAAGGCTAACCTACGTTTCTAGCTTTTGTAGACTTAGAGAAAGCTTTTGACAATGTTAATTGGAATATTCTCTTTCAAATTCTAAAGGTGGCAGGGGTAAAATACAGGGAGCGAAAGGCTATTTACAATTTGTACAGAAACCAGATCGCAGTTATACGAGTCGAGAGACATAAAAGGGAAGCAGTGGTTGGGGAAGGGAGTGAGACAGAGTTGTAGGCTCTCCCCGATGCTATTCAATCTGTATATTTAGCAAGTAGTAAAGGAAACAAAAGAAAAGTTCGGAGTAGGTATTAAAAACCATGGAGAAGTAATAAAAACTATGAGGTTCGCCGATGACATTGTAATTCTGTCAGAGACAGCAAAGGACTTGGAAGAGCAGTTGAATGGAATGAACAGTGTCTTGAAAAGGAGGGTATAAGATGAACATCGACAAAAGCAAAACGAAGATAATGGAATGTAGTCGAATTAAGTCGGGTGATGCTGAAGGAATTAGATTAGGAAATGAGACACTTAAAGTAGTAAAGGAGTTTTGCTAGTTGGGGAGCAAAATTACTGACGATGGTCGAAGTAGGGAGGATATAAAATGTAGACTGCCAATGGCAAGGAAACCGTTTCTGAAGAAGAGAAATTTGTTAACATCGAGTATTGATTTAAGTGTCAGGAAGTCGTTTCTGAAAGTATTTGTATGGAGTGTAGCCATATATGGAACCGAAAGATGGACGATATATAGTTTAGACAAGAAGAGAATAGAAGCTTTCGAAATGTGGTGATACAGAAGAATGCTGAAGATTTGATTGGTAGACCACATAACTAATGTGGAAGTGTTGAATAGAATTGGGTAGAAGTGGAATTTGCGGCACAACTTGACTAGAAGAAGGGATCCGTTGGTAGGACATCTTCTGAGGCATCAAGGGATCACCAATTTGGTACTGGAGGACAGCGTGGAGGGTAAAAATCGTAGAGGGAGACCAAGAGATGAATACACTAAGCAGATTCAGAAGGATGTAGGCTGCAGTAGGATAGAGTAGAATGGGGAGCTGCATCAAACCAGTCTCAGGACCGAAGACCAGAACAACAACATAAAGAGAGTATAACTCTATTCTAACATACATGTAGCACTCCTTCAGCAACAACTTACGTTTTGGCAAAGTGTACACCTGTTTGGCAAACATATCTCCTGCTGTCGTTTAACGGCCATCATAATATGACGAGATACAGTTGGAATCCAGCTGTGGCTGTGCTTAACTTGAGTTCTACATCTTCCATTAGGAATATTTTTGTCTTGTAACCTGACAGAAACGATGCACACCGCTACTGTGAACCACATACTATGTAGGAAACGAAAACCTATCCAAAGTAAATGGGCAAAAGCACTGTACAGGCTATAAGTTGCTTGAACTCCTGTAAATAGCAATGAATTAAACTGGAATCGTCTTAAAACTGAACGTACTTGATCACATATTGCTCTGAGTCAAAGTTCAGAAGGACAGGTAGCAGTTGCATTCGAGAATCGGCTAATGGAGCCTTTAGTAACGAGATTCGAATTTCCCAAGTGACCACCTGACTGGGTATGTCCTGTAGTGGACTAACGGGCACCCCATGTAACACGTTACCGTGATCCCAGGAATCGCAACTGCCGACGATCGAACTTAGAACCGCACATTGCCCATCAATGCGACATCTTTTGAGTCTGAATTACTAATAAATAGAGGAAAGGAAGAACGAAGCTTTTAAAGTTTAATGTAGTCTACATAGTCTCCTACCACATGAGTAAAATGTAGAGAACGTTCATAGAGTCCTGTGAAATTGTCAGAAAACTACTTCTGTAGGCTGTTTCCAACTCGGACATCACACAGGCTTGAATATTGGTTATGTCGTCATATCTTTAAATCTTTATGTTGAAACGCCCTGCTAAACCCGCAGGACAGGACAGGTAGTTTAAACTGTGGAAAGGGGCCAAAATAAGCGGCTGTCAGTTACACTCGAACTTAAAACTTTATTTATTTGACCAAACATTAGAAGCGCCAGTAAAATGTAAAGAAAGAAACACAGCATTAATTTTTGGAACTTAATAACTGTTTGAACGCACCACACAATCTCATGCCTTAAAGGCAAGACGACTTTAATTTAAAATCGGCTGAAAGTCAATAACTTAAATCTCAAACCATAATCAAGAATTTAAAAGGATGAAGGCCTTATCTTAAATCAGTTCTTTCAGTTAGGCTGAAGGCCCAACGATCTCACACCTTAAGAGCAAAACAACTTTAATTTTCAAAAAAATCGGCTTAACGCCAATCTCTTCAGACTCAAATCAAAACATAATTTTTAAATGGCAAAAAGCCTTATCTTAAAACAGTTTTTTTAATTAGGATGAAGGCCCAAACAATCTGACACCTTAAGAGCAAAACTACCTTAATTTAAAAATCGGCTGAGAAGGCCCATCACTTAAGACTCAAGAAAATTAAATTTCTAAAAGGGCCAAGGCCTTACTTAAAACAGTTCTTTAAATTAGGCTGAAGGCCTAAACAGTCTTATGCCCTAAGGAAAAAACAACCATAATTTAAAAATCGGTTAGAAGCAATACACATAAAAACAACAAGAAGAAATAAGAAAAGGCAGTACACCCAACGGCGCTCTGAAGTTTCAAAGGTTTGGCCTGGAATTCAAACACTAACCGCTCGATTAGGTGAGACAGGCAGTCGGCCCAACCATTCTCGATCTGACTACAACCTAAGCGACAGACAGTCTACAGGCCCACCGACAAGATACGTTACACTCCACCCGACCAGCACACAACAGGGAGTTCAAAGGAACAACGTAGGAAGTATTGGCGCCCACAACAAATTGTACACTGAGCTGTCAAACTACACACCATGCTGGTCAGCGACAACACGACGAGCAAAATACACTGCTTTGGTTCAAATGGCTCTGAGCACTATGGGACTTAACAGCTGTGGTCATCAGTCCCCTAGAACTTAGAACTACTTAAGCCTAACTAACCTAAGGACATCACATACATCCATGTCCGAGGCAGGATTCGAACCTGCGACCGTAGCAGTCGCGCGGTTCCGGACTGCGCGCCTAGAAAATATACTGCTTGAATTTACGTCAACGGCCTGGGCATGTAACCGGAACGTTATCGGCCACAAGGAAGAATATTCGGCTGGTGCACTTGAATTCAAAATAACCAAGTAGAGTTAAACTCCACTGGAGGATGGCTAAAATTTGCCAATTTGAAAACACACGTTGTTGCTCGCGGGAATGCCCCAACAACCGACATCGATAACCAAACGACACAATGTGAACAGTCGTGACTTGCTAGTAGATCAATTCAAAACTCAACTTTCGTGTCCTTGATTGCTGAGCCATAGACCTCATAGCAATGGGAACAGCATCGCACACTCCGATCGTACGTGGTCGCAGCCAGCGGCCCTCGCCAAACCACACGGGGCGGAGATTTCCTCACTGCTCCACGCCAGCCGACCAACTGGTCCCACACAGCACAGCCGAAAACTATTAGCGCCAGGCCAAAGATACTACAAGGTGAGAAAATCAATCACACCACTGCTGCCACTCGTGGAGGGCGAGGATAACAGCATAATCGCAATAACCGCGGGAGACTAAACACAGAATTGCAACCAAGGTTTAATCCAACGCATAACATGAGCCAGCCACGGCTCACATGTGAGCTGCAGCACTCTGTCGTTTAGCGGTAGTTCCGTATTGATAGCATGAAATTTCGTCACCTGTGATGTTTTTTCCAGAAAAGAATTATTTGCGTTTTCCACTTCAGTCAAATGGCGGCATCCTATTTCGTGATACGCGACATTGCTTCTGTTGACGAGTCGTGATGTATGCGACAAAATCAGCACATGTTTTCTTATCTTTAAAACATTATGGAGAATATGTGGGAACTTGGTTCAGAGTTGTTTCTCAATTGCAACTTGTGACACAGCACCATTAAGACACTATGACTGCGCGTCCACTACATAACCCTAATTACACATGACTGACAGGACGGATGCACACCGGTTCTTTACAAGTGTTACTTTAAGGTGCCACATATTACTGCACCGAGATCATCTGTATGCCAAAAGTATAATGACTCTCAGAACGTTTCGTACAGTTGATATATGGCAATTGTGCCATTCTCTGAAGTGGAGAGGTTATGGGTTACTTTACTCTCGGTCAGCCCTCCTATCATATTCTTCCCATCCTCATCACTCCCTCCTGCCCCCCCCCCCTCCTTAAAAGTTATGGCCATCTCATGGTTCTATTTCAAATGGTGGAAACAGCCAAATTGTTTATACAGCATTAATCATTGTAATCAAGCATCGTTTTTATTCAAACAGTTATTGGATGTTAAGTATTAGACTATTTTAGTGTTAGACAGTTATCACAACCACCATCTCTGGACAAATAAATAACACTTTCATATTGTGTAGGGCTAGCAGGAGCGTTTTGTTTATTTCCTAACGTTTTCCCCATGGCTTCACCTTTGTATGCATCAATACATGTACCGAATGCGTCTCTTCCTCCCACTCTCTGTGTCCACCTCTTCCTCTATCTGTCTGCCCACCTCACACTCCCACATCTGTCTGTCTACATCCTCCTTTCCTCTCTGTTTACCTCTTCATTTTCTCTTCTCCCTTTTATCGTCCTTCATCCCCCACTGTGTGACCATGTCTTCCACTTTCTGACCATATCCAAAACCCTCTCTCTCTCTGGGCTTCTCCTGTTCCTTTCCCACCTGCCTTCTACCACCTTCCACCTGCCTCATGCATGTCCCCCTCATCCCCTCTCTGTATATTTACTCCTTCCCCTCACCCTGTCCACCCCATTCTCCTCTACATCTCAACGTGCGCCCTATCATTCTCACAGCACACACACATGGCCTGTTCAGTAAAGTTCTGTAAAGCAGGCTGATTATAGTCCCACAACATGTATATTATGTATGGTAGGCTACACATAAGGAGCTAGAAAATCATTTACTTGCGGCTGAAGTACAGGCTGCTATTCAAAGTAGGTCAACAAAACAGCAGGGACATTTTGCAGGCCAATACTTTTCCGACGAAACATGCCTGTCATTCAAGGCAGCCTATAGGCCAGGAGCGGAAAACACTCCTATTGGAGCAACAGCAATGAGACTTCTTCAGGAAAAATTTCTCCTAGAATAGGATGTCTGGATTCAGAAGATTTCGTGAAATCAGAGACTGAATGGGAGCGTTCAAAGTACTGAAAGATGTTTCTGAGTTTACAGCTTGTAATGTACATTCATCTTCATGACTTAGATTAGTAACTGACACTATCATTTCGTATTCGTCGGATTTGACACCTATTGTCATAATTTTATTCATTTATTTGGTTGTTCTTCTTCGGTTATACGACAACAGCATTGCCACAGCCGTAACACAAATTTCCTTCAGATCACCAAAATTGTTGTGCTTGGGTGGGTGACTGTCCGGGCTTGCCGGATGCTATTGGCAAGCAGGGTGCACTCGGTCCTTGTGAGGTCAATTGAGGAGGTACTTGATTGCGAAGTAGCGGCTCCGGTCACGAAAGCTGACAACAGGCGGCAGAGCGGTATGCCGACCGCATGCCCCTCCATATGCGCACCCAGTGACGCCTACTATCTGAGGATGACACGGCGCCGACCGAGTTGGCCGTGCGGTTCTAGGCGCTACAATCTGGAACCGCGCGACCGCTACGCTCGCAGGTTCGATTCCTGCCTCGGGCATGCATGGATGTGTGTGATGTCCTTAGGTTAGTTACGTTTAAGTAGTTCTAAGTTCTAGGGGACCGATAACCTCTGAAGTTAAGTTCCATAGTGCTCAGAGCCATCTGAACCATTTTTGATGACATTGCAGTCGATCGAACCGTTGATCATTTCGGATGTATGACACCAATGAAGTGGCTTTTGCTCCAGGCATATTTTTCTTTTATTTCTGAGTATAGACGGTGAAGCCCGTTGAAACATGGTCATTATTAGGCAGACGTCCACATATCAGCATAGATTTAGAATGCATCACTAATGAGAAATACAGTCTGTCATTTCTCCCATGATATCTTGCAAGTCGTGACTAGAGTGCAACCGGGAAACGCCATATTCCTGTATTTCCGGAAAGCGTTTGATGCGGTGCCCCAGAGCAGACTGTTAACGAAGGTGAGGGTGTACGAAGTATTTTTCCAGATGTGTGAGTGGCTCGAAGACTTCTTAGCTGTTAGAATCCAGTAAGTAGCCCTACATCGCGAGTACCCATCAGAGAGACGGGTCTGGAGTGTTCCAGGTAAGTTTGATAGGGCCATTCGCATTCTCTATATACATATATCATCTGATGGCTGCGGTAAGCAGCAGTCTGCAACTGCTCGGTGACGACGATGCAGCATATGGGAAAGTATCGTCGTTGCGTGACCGTACAAGGATACGGGATGACAGTGGCAGAATATCTGTATGGTGTATGAATGATAGCTTGTTCTAAGTATAGGAAAATGTAATTTAATGCAGATAAAGAAGAGAAACAATCTTGTTACGTTCGAATGCAGTATTAGTGTTGGCTGCTCGAGATGTTCACGTGGATTACATATCTAGGCATAATGTTGCAAAGTGGTATGAAATGGGAATGCGAAAGATTGTCTTCGATTTATTGGAAGAGTCTTAGGGAAGTGTAGCTCATTTACAACGGAGACTGCCTATAAAAAATTTATGGAAACCTTTCTTGAATTCACCTTGAATGCTTCTGATTTCCCCCCCCCCCCTCCTCCAGATCTAATAGAATGATGACAAGGACGAAAACAAGAAGTGTGCTGCTAAATTTGTTACCAGTAGATCTGATAAATATGCAGGTGTTGTAGAAAAATGCTAATTACATACAGGGTGAGTCAGGAGGAAAGTTACATGTTCTTAGACGCGATAGCATTAGTCATTCTGAACAAAAAACTATTTATTGACATAAGCCCTATTGCGAATGGTTTCCGAGATAGAACACGTTTAATATCACATCTGTAGGTTTTTCTTTAATAACTTGAAAACTCTGAAGGAAACGTGTTTCAGTACAAAATTAAACTAAATTAAATTTGCTAAAAAAAAGGTTCTATTTCTTTTTTGTCTAGTACTAACAGCGCGGAAAAATCACGAGAACACTGAAAATCTCACGAGAAGAGCGTTCGCTGTAGCTTAGGTACTTTTTGTAGGCCAGTTTCAGGTAGTTTTCCGACTTGATAGACTACGAGCTTCTTGTATCAAAATGTTCGTCTCATCTTCCTATATATTAATGTGGTGCATTGTAAACAATGACAATGAATAATACAGTATATAAATAGAAATTTACATTAAAGGTGTTCTATCTCGGAAACCATTCGGAATAGGACATATATCCGTATCAAGTTTAGTGTTCAGAATCATATTAGAACAAATAAGCCCTCGGTCACAAATATTAAGTCAAAATTGACCAGGTTTCGAGGCTACTATGAGCGTCGTCTTCACAATTAAACTAACTGTTCCAAAACATCTCTTTCCAGTCAGTACACACTTTAATTTATTAATGTCTTATATACCTATTATTTTTTAGAACCATAGGTTTAATTCTGAAGAAGACGCTCATAGTAGCGTCCAAACCTGGTCAATTTTGAGTTAATATTTGTGACCGAGCGCTTATTTATTCTAAATAATTCTGACACGGTCACTGAACCTTAGCAACTATGTTCACAGTGTTCAAAAACAATAACGCCATCAGCCATCAAAACACGAATCTTTCCTCCTGACTCATCCTGTAGGTATCTTCGTGTTTCAAATTTTGTTTTACAGTTGCACACATTGCAACAGGAAATAACGCACATTAACAACCATCTGAAGAACATTTTGTTAGTTGAGATGATAAGCAGAAGAGTTAATAACATGAAGTGTTCAGCATCGACACTGAAGCAGGAGCTGGAAATAATTTTCATGATATACGTATTGACAACATTAACAATCTAGGAGTTTATATATGTATGTGTGTATATGTTTGTCTCATTATTACATGTGATATGCTCGAGCATCTGCCCATGAACGGAATCTTTCCTACACGCAAGATACATCGGTTTTCTAACGCATGATAAAGTTTAAACGCCGATGACAGTAAACGGACTGTAGTTGGAATGAAATCAGTTTGTGACTTGAGTCCAACTGTGATTGTGGAACATCCTCGATATTATAGCCCTAAAATGATATTGCTTTCATATGAGTCGATTCCTCTTTGCGAAAATTCAATGTTAGTTGCAGTTATGTCAAGCAGAAAAATTCAGATCTCCTCAGTGCTGTTAGATGGCTATACAATGTACACTAGCAGCTTCTCATCAACAGCTAAATTAAGTAATGGGAGCAAGAGAGAGGGGGAGAGAGAGAGCACTCATCTACAAGAGCAAACGTTTAAAAATTTGTTGTATGCAAGCTATGCCACAGCTTAATTGATGACTAAGCCCTGATCCATGTGTGTTTAATTTATTCGATAATCTATCTGCCAGTTTAACAGAGCTTGTTTGAAGGTCTACACATACTATGGAACAAACAAATGGACAACCATTTCACATATGCTGTGCATCAATAACTAGCAATATTTACTTGAGCATCACACCAGGCTGAGGCATTCAACTACATTCTTCTTTCTGCCTCTATATCAAACTCTGGGACGACTCTCACACCAGAATGAGGCACAAAGCTAAATTTTTTTTTAAGCGTATCTATCAAACTCTGGGACGACTCTCACAAATAGCTGATGAGACGAAGAACAAGAGGTCGATACTACTGACGATTTCATTAACAACCACAGCGATATTGAGATAAGAAAATGTGTGGAGTACCAGGGAAAATCATAAATACTGGGTACACTATGTATCGCACTACCATTTACTACATCATTTATGTAGTGCACGAAAACACCGAAAAGTAGTTTTTCTAAAACTCTTGTCAAATGGTGGAATGCGTCCAGATTACTGAAGGCCACAAGAGACCCTATACCCGAAGGATATGGAGGTTATATATTAGGCCGGAAGTGGTTGTGTGATGTACCATAGCTGTTTCTCTTATCGTAACTTGGCCCCACTCATCGAAGTTAATGTGAATGTCAGCTATGACGATTTATTTAGAGATTCTGAATGACCAAATATGTCATTTTCTTCTAAAGCCTCGTGATAAATATGCTGTGTCCACTCACGTCTTCTAAAATGACAACATCCGTGATCGCAGGGTAGCACGCATAGGTTCATAGTTCAACAAATATTCATACTCGACATATTGCCTTAATCCCATAGAAAACATCTTGGATTGTCTGGAACAGCCGGTGCAACTTAACAGTCACTCTCTCTCTGCCGTTTAGTATCTCTAATCTAAGTGGCTTACATGTGCAAAAATATGGACTTTTCACCGAACTGAGGACACTATCAAGGCTATAATCAGTTTCATACGATATTAGCGTAAATAGATAAAATACGTAAGACAGTCCGCCATTCGTATCTCTGGATGGGGATTATACAGGTGGAGGTCGTCATCAGGAGAAGCAAAGCTGGAATTCTACGGATCGGAACTTGGAACGTTAGATCCCTTAATCTGGTATATAGCTTACAAATTTAAAAAGAGAAATGGATGGGTTGAAGTTTAATATAGGGGAAATTACTGAAACTTGGTGGCAGAAGGAACAGGCCGGCCGCGGTGGTCTCGCGGTTCTAGGCGCGCAGTCCGGAACCGTGCGACTGCTACGGTCGCAGGTTCGAATCCTGCCTCGGGCATGGATGTGTGTGATGTCCTTAGGTTAGTTAGGTTTAAGTAGTTCTAAGTTCTAGGGGACTGATGACCACAGCAGTTGAGTCCCATAGTGCTCAGAGCCATTTGAACCATTTTTTGCAGAAGGAACAGGACTTCTGGCAGGTGAATTCAGTGTTACAGATACAAAATCGGTTAGGGGAATGTCGGAGTAGGTTTAGTAACGAATAAAAAAGTGGCATGCTGTAAGGTACTATAAACAGATAGAGAATAAGCTACAATGAACAGCATAGTGGACGCATTACTGCTGCCAAGATAGTCACTAATCACATGCTTACCACAACAGTACAAGTTTACATGCCAACTAGCTCTGCAGGTGATTGGGAGATTCAAGAAATGTATGATGGGCTGAAGGAAATTATTCACATATTGAAGGGAGATTAAAATTTAATATTTATAGTGCACTGGGTACTGGAAGCATGACTAAATAAAAATCAAGACACGTTCAGAGCATTTATGGACCTGAAAAAAGTGTTTGACAATGCAAAGTAGTGCAGGATCTTCGAAACTCTCAGGAAAAATAGGGGCAAGCTATAGGGAGAGACGGGAAATGTACAATATCTACAAGAGCCAAGAGGCAAAATAAGAGTGGACGACTAGGAACGAAATGCTCGGACTAATAAGGGTGTATGACAGAAATTTTGTCTTTCGCCCCTGATGTTCGATCTGTACATCGAAAAAGCAATGATGGAAAGAAAGGAAAAATTCACAAGTGGAATTAAAATTCAAGATGAAAGGATATCAGTTATACAACCCGCTGATAACATTGCTATCCTTAGTGACAGTGAAGTAGAATTACATGATCTGATGAATGGAGTGGACAGTCTAATGAGTACATAATATGGACAGAGAGTAAATCGAAGAAAGACGGAAATAATAAAAAGTAGCAGAAGGGATAATGATCATGAAACGAATGAAGTGAAGGAATTCTGCTACCTTGGCAGCAAAATGAATTACGGACGAAGCAAGGAGGACATCAAAGAAGACTAGCACTGGCTAAAAGGCCATTCCTGGTCAACAGAAATCTACTCGTATCATATATCGGCCTTAATTTGAGGAAGAAATTTCTGATTAATATGTGCTTCGAGCGCAGTGAAACATGATCTATGGGAAAACCGGAACAGAAGAGAATGGAAGCATATGAAACGTGGTGCTACAGACGACTGTTGAAAGTTAGGTGGACTGATAAGGTAAGGAATGAGAAAATTCAGCGTGGAATCGGAGAGGAGAGAAATATGTGGAAAACGCAGATAAGATGAAGGGACAGAATGATAGGTCATCTGTTGAGACATCAAGAACTGGTATCTATGGTACGAGAGGGAGCTGTAGAGGGTAAAAACCGTAGCGGAAGACAGAGATTGGAATACATGCAGCAGATATTTGAGGACGTAGTTTGCAAGTGCTAATCTGAGATGAAGAGGTGGGGACAGAAGCGAAATATGTGGGAGGGCGTACGAAAACAGTCGGAAGATTGATGACTCAAAAAAAGGGAAAAAAGGGGGGGCACTGGAATCCAATACTAGAAAAAGGAAGAGAAGGAAATATAGTGATTTTAAATTTAATAATTAACAGCCTCAGTTGCACTGTTTGCCTAGAATTTACCTAGGTTTCAGTCGGTATAACCCAACCTTCGTTAGAATAACTACCGCCTTTCCATCGTGGACATCGCCAAGCTAAAATTACAAATCCATAAATTCACATAAAAGTTATCTGGAACTACCTCGGCCCCACTTCGCGACCGTGACGCGGCAGCCACGTGTGCTGTACTGGAACTGACCATAGCGTCATGAGGCCCGCCGAGGCGGACTCAGAACCCTGCGCCTGAGCATGTACTGTATGACAGTTACTTGTTGGGACAGGACATGAACTTAACTCCGGACCTTGAATTTACTGGTAAAGTGAGATAAAAGGTACAGCTGAGGAAAGGGCGTATACGTTAAACTGTGCAGAACGTAATTAGATCGCCTGTCTTAACATTTATGAAGTATTCATTGGTCATGATATGAGGAAGACATTTCAAGTCAAATATACTAATCTTGAATAGTGACCATCTATTTTATATGGCCCGTATTGCCGGATGTTACAGATTAGATAGAGACTTGTTCCTAAGTTCAACCATGACCATTTGTGTGCTAAGTCAATACGATGTTCATGTGTTGTAACCATACCTAAGCAAGTGCTTAACAATTACGTATTAAAAACTTCTAGACCTAGTCATAATAATGACGATGTTGGCTTTATATTATTATTCCCACTCCTAAGTTCTTCTTAGGTGATTAAACTTCGTGCTTAAGCACAAAAATTGTCCTAGATAGGCCATACCTTGTAAGCACATGTCTTCCTCATATCATGACCAATGAATACTTCATAAATGTTGAGACAGGCGATCTAATTACGTTCTGCACAGGTTAACATATACGCCCTTTCCTCAGCTGTACCTTTTATCTCACTTTACTAGTAAATTCAAGGTCCGGAGTTAAGTTCATGTCTTGTCCCAACAAGTAACTATCATACAGTTTATGCGCAGGCGCAGGGTATTGAGTCCGCCTAGGCGGGCCTCATGACGCTATGGTCAGTTCCAGTACAGCACACGTGGCTGCCTCATCACGGTCGCGAAGTGGGGCCGAGGCAGTTCCAGATAACTTTTATAATCAATTTATGGATTTGTAGTTTTGGCTTGACGATGTCCACTATGGAAAGGCGGTAGTTACTGTTATTCCGAAGAAGGATAGGTTACCCCGACTGAAACCTAGGTAAATTCTAGGCAAACAGTGCAACTGAGGCTGTTAATTATTAAAATTAAAATTAATATTTACACAGTTGCTGACAGGGCCGCGAAATGTTGAAGGTATTTAACAAAAAATAATAGGTGAACATGGACTGGGGGAAAGGAATGAAATGATAGGCCGCCTATTAGATTCTTGCACAGAGAATAATTTAATCGTAGCTAACACTAGGTTTAAGAATCATTAAAGATGGTTGTTTACATGGAAGATACCAGGAGACACTTGAAAGTTTCAGTTTGATTATACGACGGTCACTCCAAAAGAAATGCACTCTATTTTTCTTTAATCCATCTTTAATTCTACATGTTTGAAAGTTTTACAGTGTGTAGATACATCCTTTATGAACAATATTTTCATTTCTCCACATAATTTCCATCCCTCTCAACTGCCTTACGCCATCTTGGAACCAGCGCGTGTATACGCGAACGGCAAAATTCTGGACCAACCTGTTGAAGCCACTCTGTGGCAGCATGCACAAGGGAGTCATCATCTTGAAACCTTGTTCCACGAAGAGAGTCTTTTAGTTTCCCAAAGGGATGATAGTCACATGGAGGCAGGTCAGGACTGTAAGGCGGGTCTTTCAGTGTTGTCCATCTGAGTTTTGTGATGGTTTTCTATCTGAGATGTGGCCGTGCATTGTCATGCAACAGCAAAACATCCTGCTTCTGCGGATGTGGTGGAACACGACTCAGTCGAGCTTGAAGTTTCTTCAGTGTCGTCACATATGCATCAGAAATTATGCTGGTTCCACTTGGCCTGATGTCCACAAGCAAGAATCCTTCGCAATCTAAAAACACCGTACCCATAAGTTTTTCAGCAGAAGGTGTGGTTTTGAATTTTTTTTTCTTGGGTGAATTTGCATGAAGCTACTCCATTGATTGCCTCTTCGCCTCTGGTAAAAAATGATGGAGCCATGTTTCATCACCTGCGACAATTCTTCCAAGAAATTCATCTCCACCATTCTCGTACTGTTCCAAAAGTTCGCTGCATACCGTTTTTCTTGTTTCCTTGTAAGCCACTGTCAACATCCTGGGAACCCACCTGGCACAAACCTTTTTTTAACGCCAACACTTTCAGTATTCTCCAAACACTTCCTTCCCCTATCCCAACGTAGCGTGACAATTCGTTCACTATGATGCGTCTGTCAGCAGTCACAAGTTCGTTAACTCTCTGCACATTGTCTGGAGAGTGTGCAGTACGAGGCCTGCAGCGGCGAGGATAATCCTCAATATTGCCGTACCCGCTTTCATCACGTAATCTGCTTGCCCACCGACTAACTGTACTGCGATCTACAGCAGCATCTCCTTACACCTTTTCCATCCTCTTGTGGATGTTCCCACTGTCTCGTTTTCACAGCACAGTAGTTCTATGACAGCACGTTGCTTCTGACGAACGTCAAGTGTAGCAGCGACCTTGAAGACATGCTGTGACGGCGCCACTCACAGGAACAGGTTCGAACTAAGTTTGAAAACAACCGGGAAGGATGTATCTACACACTGTAAAACTTTCACAAATGCAAAATGAAAACATTATTTTTACAAAAATTGTGTGCATTTCTTTTGGAGTGGCCCTCGTATAATGGTAAGACAGAGATTTCGGATTCAGAGTTTAAATTGTAAGACATTTCCATAAACTGTAGATAAAAACTCAAAAAACTGCAATAATGTTTGAATTTAAGGAGATGTGACCTGGGTAAACTGAAAGAAACAGAGGTTGTACAGAGTTTCAGAGGGAGCATTAGGGAACGATTGACAACAAGTGAGAGGAACCCAATAGAAAAGGAATGGGTAACGGAGAAATGAAGTACTGAAGGCAGCAGAGGATGAAGTAGGTAAAAAGATGTGGACTAGTGGAAATGCTTGGTTAATAACAGAGATGTTGAATTTAATTGCTGAAAAGAGAAAATTTAAAAATGAAGGAAATTAAGCAGACGGAAGGGAAACCAAACGTTTCAAAAATGACAGTGACAGGAAGTGCAAAATTGCTAAGCGGGAATGGCTGGAGGACAACTATAAGGATTTAGAGGCTAATGTCACTAGTGGAATAATAGATACCGCCTAATAAGATGGCGGCCACTGAGTGACGCGCGTTTCTTTGGCTCGCGAGTTTTTCCGCTCATTGAAGGTGTTACAGAGAAGTGCGGCAGTCCACAACGTGTGCATCCGACTAAACAAGTGTTACTTGCCGTGGTGTGTTGTTCTCCGTTGATTACCACAAATAAGTGATAAGTGAGTGAAAAATGGGAAGAGCACGAGTAAGCGGCAGCAGGCGAGGCTACAGGGGCGCAGGCGGCGCGGGCGCCCGGTCTCCGGCGGCAGGTGAGGCCTCGCTTCCCGACATCGGGGAGCTCGTCCGGTCCCAGGTGAGTGCGGCGCTGCACAGCAAAGACACGCTAGACGTAATCGTGCAATCCATTACGGACTCTGTGACGGCCGCGGTCATGGACAAACTGCAAGAGTCTGTCGGGCGCAACAGCGCCGAAATCCAGTGTCTTAAAAAGTCCCTGGCCGCACAAGAGAAAAAAGCCGCCGACCTAGAAGCTAAACTGTCTGCGGCCACCGATGAAATTGAGCAGTATCAGCGAAGGAACAGCTTGCGCTTGTTCGGGGTAGCTGAAAACGATCGCGAAAACACCGACGACCTGGCCATTAGCCTCGTGCGTGAAAAACTTGGCGTGCGGATCGACGTGGCCGATATTGACAGAAGCCACCGTGTTGGGCGCAGGATACCAGGTGCCATGAAACCCAGGCCCATAATAATTAAATTTGTGTAATACCGGAAAAGAGCCGAAGTGTTTGCTCAGAAAAGAAAACTCGCCAAGACTGGGCTTACCCTGAGGGAAGATCTGACGCGCGAAAGACTAAAAATTTTGAACACTGCGATCACACAGTTCGACCTTCAAAATGTGTGGACCCAGGATGGCAGGATCGTAGTCAAGACGGAAGGAGGGAGGAAAACGGTGACGAACATGTCCGAACTGAAAGACTGAGCGAAATCTCGCGTGACACAAAGTCTCATATTGTACTCTGTCTAATATAAGTTAATTAGCATTCTCTCTTTTCATTTTTTTTACGTAAATATTGCTTCGTTATTTCTATAAGTACCATAAGTACTCTATTTAAAATCAGTCAATTTTTTCACATAGATATTGCTTCTTTATTTGTGTATCATAAGTGCTCATGTATATTCATATTGTCAGTCAAACGGGAATTAACATTCACCATTAACAGGAATCTCCTTAAAAACCGCCTTTCTATATCTGTTATTTCCATCCTCGTCACTACCACTACTACTACTATTATCTTTTTCGTAAGCACCACTGCCACTTTCCATCTTTCTTTTCGCTCCCTTCGCCGATACCTCCAGCTTGTCTTTCACCTTTAGCCCACAGACGCTTGGACACACCTGTAAATATGTCTTCCCCCGCGAAATCCAGCTTTTGTCCCTCTTCCGGCCAGCAGGTAAACGGAGCGCGCTCGGTCCTACAGGCGGCCACAATGGGACGGACCGGTTCCGGCGGCGGGCTCTTTGTGGCCCACGCGAACGCTCAGACGCTAACGGCTCACTTCGACGAGTTCTGTAACCTGTTCTGCCAATCGCTGTTCCATATCATCCTCGTCTCTGAAACTTGGTTGAAACCAAACATTTCTTCCGACGCTATCCGAATCACTGGTTACACTCTCCTAAGGGCAGATCGTGAAACGCGACGCGGGGGTGGTGTGGGTGCCTATGTTCGCTCTGATCTGAGACCTACTATACTATGCACAGCGGATGCAAAGGGCGAAGGAGAAGCAGAGTTCTTGTTTTTCGAAATAAATACATCAAATCAGAAACTGCTAATTGGAATAATCTATAAACCTCCAAACGTCGGTGCTATGTCCTCCTTTCAGTCTGCCCTGTCCTCGCTCGTGACACTGTATGAACACATAATCATTATGGGCGACACAAACATCGACTTAAAGTTAAAATCTCCCTCTGCAGAAAAACTAAGGAGACTGTTCCACTCCAATGATATGAGTTTAACACCGCTGGACCCAACTCATCACACGCCACACAGCCATACACTCATAGATATAATAGCAACAAAGCGACCAGATAAAATAATTCGCACCAATCAGACATCCGCTCCGGGACTCTCTGCTCATGACGTGATATTCTTAAATTACTCAGTGCATACTACCAAAGAAAAATCTCACCTGGTAACCTATAGAAACCTAAAAAATGTTAACCATGACGCTCTTCAAAAGGATTGCTCAGACATCCCTTGGCATGATATAAGCAATGAACCGACTTTAGACGGAAAAATTCGGGAATTATGTCGCAAAATCATTGCACTGTATGATAAACATGCTCCTCAACGCACTGCCAAGGTAAAGAGAGCTCCCGCCCCGTGGCTCACCACTGCATTACGCCAGTTAATGAATAAACGTGATGCTGCACATAGGGCCTTCAAGCGTAACCCAACTCCCGAGGCGTACGAAGCTTATAGGAAACTCCGAAATAGAACCAAGCAGAGCGTGAGGAATGCCAAAATCAGACATTCCCGCTCTGTCGTATGCGGCATATCAAAACCTGCTGCACTGTGGAAAAAGCTGCGCAGTTTCGGTATAGGGAAGCGAAGATCTGACGCTGTTTATCAAGCGTCTGCAGAAGAATTAAACGATTTCTTCTCAACAGCTGTAAACTGCCACGCAGCGACAAATTACCAGCCCCAAGATATCAATCTCTCGAGAGACAAGTTTTTCCTAAAACATGTCACTACCGGCACAGTACACAAGGCAATTATGAGAATCTCTTCCGAGGCAGTAGGAAATGATGGAGTGAGCATTGGCATGATTAAGAACGTCGTAGACACTATTACTCCAGTTATCACAGACATCTTCAACCTGTCTCTTGTCAGTAGTACATATCCTACTGAGTGGAAGCAAAGTTTAATTCAACCTATACCCAAGACTGACAACCCTAAGTCGCCAGGTGACTACAGGCCGATCAGCATACTACCTGCAATATCTAAAGCCCTAGAATACATCGTCCATGAACAGCTGACGGATTACCTGAAAACTCATAACATCCATGACAAATATCAGTCAGGCTTTCGAAAGCACCATAGTACAGCAACTGCATTAATCAAAGTAACTGATGACATTAAACATGCTATGGACAGACGTGAAGCTACCATCCTAACACTGCTTGACTTTAGCAAGGCTTTTGATACAGTTGACTTTGATATATTACTAATTAAAATGAAGCAGCTGAATTTCTCAAACAGCGCAATACACTGGTTCGACAGCTACCTCAAAAACAGAAGTCAACAAGTCATTTGCGGGTCGGAAAAGTCATCATGGAAAAACGTGCGCTCTGGAGTTCCCCAAGGCTCCGTCCTTGGTCCATTACTCTTCTCACTGTACATTAATGATATTTCTTCAATGATTCACTCCTGCAACTACCATCTATATGCCGACGACATCCAACTGTACATAAGTGCAAGCCCCAAGAACATTGCTGACGCAGTAGCGAGTATGAACGCAGATCTTTGCTCTGTTTCTCGATGGGCACAGAACCTAGGTCTGAAACTAAACCCCAAGAAATCCCAGGTCATACTTATATCTCATCCAAAGTTAATCAGTCGGTACTTTCACGAAACAGTCCCTCAAATACACCTCAATGGTACCCCACTACCATACCAAAAAACAGTAAAAGACCTTGGAATAATCTTGGATGAACACCTAAACTGGGAAGAACAACAGTCACAGCTTGCCGGAAATCGCTCTCCTCCCTACATGCAATTCAGAAATTTAGAAAAATATTTCCAACCCATATTAAACAAAAATTAGTCCAAACACTAGTCTTGCCTAATCTTTACTACTGTGATGTAGTTCAACACGGCACAAATAGTGAAAATTCGAGACGCCTCGAGCTAGTGATGAATGCTTGCGTTAGATACGTATGCAATATACGGTTGTATGATCATATCAGTCCTTCATACTCCCAGCTAGGTTGGATACGCCCACATAAGGCACGCGATCTCCACACGATGTGCTTACTTCATCGATTTCTTAGCCACTGGTGCCCCCAATACTTATCTTCTCACATTAAACACCTATCATCATTCCACAACCGCAATACCAGATCGGATACGTCTAGCATCTTGGCTGTACCTTTACATAACACAAAATCTTTCTCCATGTCATTCTCCATCTCAGCCATACGACTATGGAACGCGCTCCCCTGTGATCTGCGTCTTATCCGGAACCACTCAACATTCAAGAGTGAACTCACGACTTACATATTAGGGACGGTATAGCCACCATTGTTGTGCCCCTCTCATCTCTTTCTTTCTCCTCTTTATCATAGCTTCGAATTTTACCATTCTATTTCTCTTCCTCTAACCTATCTACCTCTTCTATATCTCTTTCACCCCATTCTATCGTCTTATGTCTCTGCTTGATGAGAATAACTCACAAGCTGCAAGAATGTAACGAGAAAATTCCCAACTAGCAATAGGACTGACATTCATAAAAGAAAAATATGTTAACTTTCATATACATAGTCTTTATTATTATTATTATTATTATTATTCTTGATTGTTATAATTAATTTTTGATTGTTATAATCATCATTGTACTACGTTTATAATCTCTATTTTTTTCTTAACATTAATACTGTATAACATGTTATATGTCCTTAATGTTCTGTAGAAACTGAAATTTGTTGAATCTGAGTATGCCTGGTTAGGTGTAAGAGAGGGCCTGAAGGCCCTAATCTTGCCAGGTAAAATAAATGCATAAATAAATAAATAAATAAATAAAGTGGAATTAAAGAGGCCTTTCAGGAAAAGAAAAGAAGCTTAATAAATATCAAGAGTTTAGATAGCAAACCAATCCTAGGCAAGGAAAGGAAAGATGGAAGGTGGAAGCAGTATGTAGTGTGTCGGCGCAAGGGAGATGAACTTGAAAGCAATATTATGAAAAGGGAAGGGGATGTAGACAAAGATGAGTTGGGTAGAATGATACTGCGAGAAGAATTTGATGAAGCTCTGAAAGATATCAGTCGAAACTAGGCCCCTGCAGTAGTTAACGTCAGACCTGTTGATAGCCTTGGGAGAGCCAGCCAATACAGAACTCCTGCTGGTGCGCAAGATGTATGAGACAGGTTAAATACTCTCACACTTAAAAAAGGAAATTAGTAATTCCAATTCCACAGTAAGCAGTTGCTTACAGGTGTGAAAATTATCGAACACTACGTTCCATTAGTCATGGTTGCAAAATACTAACATGAATTCTTTACAAAAGAATGGTAAACTAGCAGAAGCAGACCTCAGAAAAGATCAGTTTGGTTTCTGGAGAACTCTACTAGAAGATAGACTAACGAAATGGAAAACTACATTTATAGCATTTGTACATTTAGAGAAAGCTTTTGACAATGTTTACTGGAATACTCTCTTTGAAATTCTGAAGGTAACATTGGTGAAACGCAGGGAGCGAAACACTATTTACAACTTGTAAAGGAACCACGCCGCAGTTATACGAGTCGAGGCGAATGAGACGGGAGCACAAGTTGAGGAGGAGGTGAGGCAGAGTTTTAGCGATTCCCCGATGTTTTTCGTTGCGTACTTTGAAAAAGCAGTAAGGGAAATAAAAGAAAAATCTGGAATAGTAGTTAACATTCAGGGAGAAGGAATAAAAACTTTGAGGTTTGCCGATGACATTGTAATTCTGTCAGGAACAGCAAAGGACTCGGAAGAGTAGTTGAACGAAATGGATAGTGTCTTGAAATGAGGATATAAGATGAACATTAATAAAAGCAAATCAGGGGTAATGAAATGTAGTAAAATTAAATCAGGTGGTGCTAAGGGAATTAGATTAGGAAAAGAGACACATTATGTAGTAGATTAATTTTACTATTTGGACAATAAAGTAACGGATGCTAATAGAAGTAAAGATGATATAAAATGTAGATTCAATGGGAAAAGAAACATTTCTGAAGAAGAGAAATCTTTTAACGTCGAATTTAGATTTAAGTTTTAGGTCTTTCCTAAAGGTATTGGTCTGGAGTGTATCCATGCATGGGAGTGAAATGTGGACGGTAAACAGTTTAGAGTAAAAGAGAATAGAAGCTGTCGAAATGTGATCCTACCTAAGAAGAAGATGCTGAAAATTAGATGGGTCGATGATGTAATTAATGAGGAGGTACTGAACGCAATTGGAGGAACAAGAAATTTGTAGCACAACTTGACTAAAAGATGGGACCGGTTGATAGGACACATTCAGAGACATCAAGTGATCACCAACTTAATATGGGAGGGAAGTGTGTGTGGTAAAAATCGTAGAGGGTGACATACTGATGAGTACAGTAAGCAGATTCTGAAAGCTCTAGGTTACAATAGCTGAGATGATGAGGCTCGCACACGGTAGAGTAGCTTGGAGAGTAGTATCACACCAGTCTTCGGACTAAAGATCGCAACAACAGCATTAGTGTCATCTCTCCCGGGAGAAAATTTTTTTGACCAATTGAGTTACATTTACTTTAGCTAAGTATCTGTTTACTTATTTTAGTCACAGTTTTTAAGACAACAGTAGACCGTTACATATAAAATTACATTTACGTGAATTTTTATGACAGTCTGTAACCTCTTGTTTTTCTTTTTCTGTTTTTAGTACTGATGTACCTTTACAGCGCCTATCATGCCATTCTTCTTACCTTTGTTGGTTTTTACACTTATCACACTGACATTTAGATGGCAACGTGCACGCGACACCAGACATCGTTTTCGCATGACCTCTCTTTCCACTCTGTGTCAGGTGTTGCTTCAGTGTTACAGGACAGGAGAATTTCTGGCGATTCAATCTCTTACGACTATATTTTGCATTTATCTTCACCTACTGCTATTAGTATATTTATGGCAGCATATATTTATAATACAATAACAAATAACACAAGCTTTTCCAATTACTTTTTACCTTTACAGCTTCACTAATTTTGAATCTTACGTTGCTAATGGTAACCTCAATAACGAGGTACAGTGATTACTAACATAGTGCTAGGATCACTGACCATCAAGAATAGTTCAGTAGCATTTTGTCTTGGGTGATTTCATAGTTTCTTTTCCATGTAGTTTGAGATGGACACCAACCCACACAACCAGCCAAACACACGCACATCCACAAACACACACACACACACACACACATACACACATACAGTTTATTACCCATTGGGAAGTGTCTAGATTCCCTGAACGTTCCGTATCAGATAGGCCACATTGCGGAGTCCAGAAATATCCAGTTGCCTCGTACAGCAAGGCAATGGACCAGTGCTTATTATTTACACTACTGGCCATTAAAATTACTGCACCAAGAAGAAATGCAGATGATAAACGGGCATTCATTGCACAAATATATTATACTAGAACTGACATGTGATTACATTTTCACGCAATTTGGGTGCCTAGATCCTGAGAAATCAATACCCAGAAGAAACACCTCTGGCCGTAATAACGGCCTTAATACTCCTGGGCATTGAGTCAAACAGAGCTTGGATGGCGTGTACAAGTACAGCTGCCCATGCAGCTTCAACACGATACCACACTTCATCAAGAGTAGAGACTGTAGTATTGTGACGAGCCAGTTGCTCGGCCACCATTGACCAGACATTTTCAATTGGTGAGAGATCTGGAGAATGTGCTGGCCAGGGCAGCAGTCGAACATTTTCTGTATCCAGAAAGGCCCGTACAGGAACTGCAACATGCGGTAGTCATTATCCTGCTGAAATGTAGGGTTTCGCAGGGATCGAATGAACGGTAGAGCCACGGGTCGTAACGCATCTCAGATGCAACGTCCACTGTTCAAAGTGCCGTCAATGCGAACGAGAGGTGACCGAGACGTGTAGCCAATGGCCCCCCATACCATCACGCTGGGTGATACGCTAGTATCGCGATGACGAATAGACGCTTCAAATGTGCGTTCACCGCGATGTCGCCAAACATGGATGCGACCATCATGATACTGTAAACAGAACCGGGATTCGTCCGAAAAAATGACGTTTTACCATTCGTGCACCCAGTTTCGTGGTTGAGTACACCATCGCAGGCGCTCCTGGCTGTGACGCAGCGTCAAGGGTAACCGCAGCCGTGGTCTCCGAGCTGATAGTCCGTGCTGCGGCAAACGTCGTCGAACTGTTCGTGTAGATGGTTGTTGTCTTGCAAACGTTCCCATTTGTTGACTCAGGGATCGATACGTGGCTGCACGATCCGTTACAGCCATGCGGAGAAGATGCGTGTCATCTCGACTGCTAGTGATACGAGGCCGTTGGGATCTAGCACGGCGTTCCGTATTACCCTCCTGAACCCACCGATTCCATATTCTGCTATCAGTCATTGGATCTCGACCAACGCGAGCAGCAATGCAGCGATACGATAAACCACAATCGCGATAGGCTACAATCCGACCTTTATGAAAGTCGTAAACGTGATGGTACGCATTTCTCCTCCTTACACGAGAAATCACAACAACGTTTCAGCAGACAACGCCGGTCAACTGCTGTTTGTGTATGAGAAATTGGTTGGAAACTTTCCTCAAGTCTGCACGTTGGAGGTGTCGCCACCGGGGCCAACCTTGTGTGAATGCTCTGGAAAGCTAATCATTTGCATATCAGGGCCTCTTCTTCCTGTCGGTTAAATTTCGCGTCTGTAGCACGTCATCTCCTTGGTGTAGCAATTTTATTGGCCAGTAGTGTATCTTTCGTTGATTGTTCTCGCTCTTCTTAGGCACGCTTTGAACTACCTCCATTCACTTTTTCGTTACTGTGCCAAGCGATTGTGGAGCTATTGGGCTTCCTCTACAGCTATTGCTCGTCTCTGTTGTGGCATCTGTTACCTTCAGTTACCCTCACATCTCTTTGTGACAGAACAAACTATGGAATGTATGGCGACAAAACCCTTATTTATTGTAATAACGTCATAAACATTTTTCCTTTTAAGGTCTACCTAACTGTCTTTCCTCTATCTTCAACTACGGGAGTCTGTTTTACTTGTGTCGACTAATCTGCAGTACGTGCAGAGGAGACAATGTTCAGAACAGATACTTGTAAAATACGTGTAGAAATATGTTTTAAATATGTTAAATATATGTGCAAAGTCTGCGACAAGTGCGTACTCTGACAAAACTGCACGTTGAAAACTCCTTCTATACCCCTGGATCGATTTCAAGCAAACTTTGTACACATATTAGTTACTGTCTAGAAGGAAGCACTGTGAGGGTGAGAATCAGCAACCACCTAATATTGTGGGAGAGACAGAATGGAGAGAGAGAAGGGGGGAGGAGAAGATGGACAGACAGAGAGGGTGAAGGTAGAGGAGGAGAAGGACATGGTGAGCGGGAGTGGAGAATTGGCAGAGAAATGGAAGAGGAAGGGCAGAGAGGGCAAGAGGAAGCCACAATACAAATAGTCACTGGCGACTGCAGGGTCTTACGATCACTTCAGCATACACCATGAGAACAGCGATCATCTCCATAGATTTTGATCGGGCCTTCTGTAGAGTGTACCATATTTCCTCCTACAGGTGACGGACCGTATGGGATTTCCTCTGAGCCTCATTTACGGTATAAAAGGAATGACAAAGGAAATGGAGAGGAGAAGATGTCTCAGAGAGGGGGAGGAGGAGGTAGGCAGAGTGGGAAAAAACAGATAGGGCGGGGGGGAGCAGACGGACAGAGAGGGACAGACGGGAGGACATAAACTGAGAAGAGGTATGGAGGAGGTGGACAGAGAGAGGGAGCAGAGAGACGTAGAGGAGGGCGAAGGAGAAGGGTAAAGAGGAATAGATACATACTCGGGAAACGCGGGGTTCTCAGCTAGTTCAGTATATTTGACATTTGGCGTGATGTCGGTATGGAGTGTTGTGTTTCCCTGAGAGTTGCGAGCTAGCGGACTCGTCCTCCTGCGAGCGGAGGGGCGCCGGTAACCGTAAACCCGGACGTTCGGCCGATGGCGTGGCTTCCCTCTCGGATACCGATCGCTCAGGGGAACAAGGCCGCGCTAACGAGGCAAGCCGAGAATCCGGCCGACCGACGAGCCGCCGCTAATGACAGGACGCCGCCACTTGGCGTCTCCCTGCAGTCCGAATTACGCCGTCCGAAATTACAGGCGGCAGCCCGGCAGACTGCTCGCCGCCGCAGTCATTTCCTCTTTTTCAAAATCCTCTTCCGGCTCCCGCTCGTCCCAGTCCAGTGTGGGGTGGCGGAACGTAGTTGTTGTTCCTTCTGCACGACGCCGCTTCACCTGCCAAGCGGCTTAAAACAGCGACCCGTTAAATAACAGATTGCTGCAGTGCCTCCCGCTGCCGTGTTATTTAGCGCTGGAGAGGGATTTGAGGGATTTCGCCTGGAGGAATCACCGGGTTGTGCACATCAGTCACGCGGAGGGTTCAGCGGCTGAACTACGCCCTCTACTGCTTTCACGTCTCCACATCGTGGTCTGCAGCCATAACGAAAACACGACACTCCTACCTTGTGAGTTAACGTGCGATGACAATATAATCCGAACGTCCAAATATGAACACTTTTTATTAGAGATTTTTCCCCAAGGTATCCATAGCAAAGTGCATTTCTTCTACATCTGCATAGTAGAGTAGCGTCCGTATTCCCCACGCCGTCTTATTCAGCATGGTGGATCAAAATCGGTTCCCTATTTCACGTTCCTCTCATTAAAGCAACCTGTGTATCTTGATTATAACGAAGCACGCTATTAACTTGAGTTCCATGGCTGTTGCGAAAAATAAATTCCTTTGCAAAAAAAAAAAGAAAAAAAAGAACGAAACGACCAGAAATGAAGAGGGTAGCTGCAGGCATCTCAGGTTGAGAGGGTATTTGATGTTATCTGGGTGATAGATAAATCGAGGAATATTTGCGAAGTAGAGGAATGTCGGGTAAAGTGGCCACTCTAACGGAAATTGGATTTTACCAAACCATTTTTACCGATGGAACCTTACTGCACAGTCATTCTGATTCCTAATATTATAAGGTATTACATTTAACATTTTACGTTAGAAAGAGAATAATCTATGAGAGCTATATTCATTTTGCTAAAGGCTTACATAGTGGTAATTTTTCCTTATCTAGCGGGGTAAAGTGGCCAACAGCATTCCATGCTTGTTGCCCTGATTTTCGGATATATTTTTTGGCGTCTTTATGCCCAACTAGTGACACAATAGAAAGCGGAAGGAGCAGATTATTTTCAAACGTCAAATATAACTGAACAAAGATAGTGTATAATAACATGACTTCATTAATTCAAAGTGGTTGCAAATGGCTGTATTATCATGTGTGATGCATGGAAGTAACTAATTTTTATTAGGCAAACAATTTGACCACTTTGACCACTTTTCCCGCTTAGACACCACGTCAGAATTACCACTTCACAGGATAAACTATCCAAACGATAGAAACAAATAGGGCCTACTTGAGGAGGATAAAAGGCGTTGATTCAATATTGGTACGGTAAATACTCGTAAGTATTACCCCATCTAAAAGTGAGGTAAGAAAGAGGAATAACAGAAACTGATTACATCAGATTACTGAAAATCAGAAAAGATCGTACTAAAAAATAATTGAACAAGCTTCCTCTGCCAAACTTACTGGCAAAAACTATGGTGAGTATTAGATCTAGTCTGACCACTTCTTGGCAAGCAGCAGCGCTGATTAGGATAAAAAAACGCAGTGGCCACGTTTCCCGCCATGGCCACTCTATCATCCTTTCACCTACTTGGATAATGGCAATATAACAACGGTAATGTCAGAGATGGACCCATGCCAGTTCTGTCAGATTGGGGGCATTGCTGGCCACGGGAGTACCTCAGGGTTAGCGTAACACCGCAGTAATGTCGCGTGAGAGGGAACACATGAGGACGCAGGATATACAGGACGCACCGCTGAGCCGTCGGAGTTCCCTCTGTCACTACCAGACACGACCTGATACCACCGGCAGTGGTTCCCCAAGTCGCGACGCCAGAAGCCACTGGAAGAATGGGAGCTCTGCCGAGGTCACCGCCATACGCACTGACGATGGTCACGTAGTCTTGCAGAGCGGCGATTCATAGTTGAAGAGAATGAGATGTCATTCAGCGGCAGTCCGTGTATCCCGTTCACGGCACGACTCGCCGCCCAGCCATTAGTGTTACGATCCTAATAGCTGCCTAGGTGGAGGACGGTAATTACCAAGTCTGGCTAATGCTAGATGATGCAGAATGTTCGGCGGAGTCCATTACACATTCTCGGCCGGCAGGCGCAGATGTGAAAGATTTACCATGTTCTTGCTGCACAATACGGCAGTCCTTCCTTATGGTGCTCAGAAATGGTCGACCGCAACCTTCATGATGCCTATCCTTGCACCCGTGGTCTACGGCACCGGCACGGTAGCTCAGCGTCTTCGGTCAGAGGTTGAGCTACCCTCTGTAATAAAGAAAACTGAGTGAATAGATAACCGAAGAACGTGAATGGGAGTCATCAGACGCCAACCCCGAACGAATTCAACGAACAGGGTAGAACAAAATTACATAAAAGAGGGGGTACCGTCTCTGATTCAAAATCAGAATGTCGTCGGTCCCGGGTTCGAATCCCGCCTTTGCTTAAATTTTGATTAATAATCAGCATTGGCGGCCGAAGACTTCCGGCAGAAGAAGGCATCCCTTATAATTCCAACGGCCTTGTCAAAGAGGGCGGAGGAGCGGATAGAGGTTCAGGACATTCTCTTGTCCTAGGCATGGGAAACTGCCCCTAAAGGCGGAAAATAAGCAGTCACCAACGGCATGAGGATGCTGAAGGCAACTGAAGCCGCTTCATTAAAGACTTATGATGTGTATCCACAGAACATGTGGCCTGTAATTGAAGATGTGTCGTGATGATCTTTCCATTGGCAAAAGATTCCGGAATAGTCCCCCATTCGGATCTCCGAGAGGGGACTGCCAAGGGGGAGGTTACCATAAAAAATAGATCGAGTAATCTACGGAAGGATAACGTTCTAGGAGTCGGGGCGTGGAATGTCAGAAACTTGAACATGGTAGGGAACCTAGAAAATCTGAAAAAGGAAATGCAAAGGCTCAATCTAGATATAGTAGGGGTCAGTCAAGTGGAAAGAAGACAAGGATTTATGGTCAGGTTAGTGTAAGGTAATATCAACAGCAGCAGAAAATGGTATAACGGGAGTAGGATTCTTTATGAATACGAAGGTAGAGCAGAGAATGTGTTACTGCGAACAGTTCAGTGCAGGGTTGTTCTCATCGCCGACAACGGTATTTCGGGTATACATGCCGACGTCGCAAGGTGAAGATGAAGAGACAGAGAAAGTGTATGACGGCACTAAAATGGTAATACAGTATGTATAGAGATATAAAAATCTAATAGTTATGGTAGACTGCAAAGGAGTTGTTGGGGAAGGAGTAGAAGAAAAGGTTATTAGAGAACATTGGCTTGGGACATGGAATGAGAGACAAGGAAGAGTAATTGAGTTCTGTAATAAGTTTCAGCTAGTAAGAGCGAATACTCTGTTCAAGAATCACAAGAGTAGGAGGTGTATTAGGAAACGGCCGGTGATACAGGAAGATTTCAGGTACATTACATCGTGGTCAGACAGAGATTCCCAAATCAAATACTGGACTGTAAGGCGTACCCAGCAGTAGACAAAGAAGTGGGATACGGAAGTACTAAGTAATGACCAAATTCAGTTGAAGTTCTCTAAGGCTATAGAACAGCAATAACGAAGAGCTCAGTGGGCAGTACAGTTGAAGAGAAATGGACATCTCTAAAAACGGCCATCGCAGAAGCTCGGAAGGAAAACATAGGTACAAAGAAGGTAACTGCGAAGAAACCATGCGTAACAGGAGAAATACTTCCACTGATCGATGGAAGGAGGAAGTACAAAAGCGTTCCGGAAAACTCAGGAATAGAGAAATACGAGTCGCTGAGGAACGAAATAAATAGGAAGTACGGTGAAGCTAAGACGAAATGGCTGCAGAAAAATGTGAAGACATCGGAAAAGAAATGATTGTTGTAAGGACAGAGTCAGCATACAGGAAAGTCAAAACAACCTTCGGTGACATTAAAAGCGAGGGTGATAACATTAAGAGTGCAATGGGAATTTCACTGTTAAATGGAGAGGAGAGAGCAGATAGGTGGAAAGAATACATTGAAAGCCTTAATGAGGGGGACGATTTGTCTGATGTGATACAATAAGAAACAGGAGTCGATTTAGAAGAGATAGGTGATCCAGTGTTAGAATGAGAATTTAAAAGAGCTTAGGAGGACTTAAGATCAAATATGGCAGTAGTGATAGATAATATTTCATCAGGGTTGCTAAACCAACTGGAGGAAGGGGCTACAAAATAGCTATTCGCGTTGGTATGGAGAATGTACGAGTCTGGCGACGTACCATCTGACTTTCGGGAAAGCATAATCCACACAATTCCGAAGACGGCAAGAGATGACAAGTGCGAGAATTATCGCACAATCAGCTTAACAGCTCATGCACCCAAGTTGCTTACAAGAATAATACACAGAAGAATGGAAAAGAAAATTGAGGATGAGCTAGATGGCTATTAATTTGGCTTTAAGAAAGGTAAAGGCACGAGAGAGGCAATTCTGACGTTGCCGCTAATAATGGAAGCATGACTAAAGAAAACTCAAGAGACGTTCATAGTGTAACACTCCCTAGGCCGATGTACAGCTTTGTAACATTCCCTCTGCGGAATGACAAACCCTACCTTATCACGCACTGGACACCTCGGACTGTCAGGTATGGTAAGAGGTAGATCTACAGGAGTGCCTGGCAGGTCCTCTTTATGACTTGCCTGCGCGGAGGCAGAGTAATCAGTCTCCACACTTTGTCGACCTGTTATCTTACCTGCCCTCACCTGCAGTTCAGCCGCTCGTACGTTATTCCGCATCCTGTGAATTCTGGACTTAGCAAATAAATAGAACTAAGATTTTGGAGTGAATTTCCGATGCTACTAAGTAATGCAACGCAGCTCTGACAAAAGCAATTGCATTCTAGAGACACATTGGTCTGAAAATCCTTTGATACAATTTATCACGAGCAAGTGGTAAAGTCGTAGTTTGCCCGCCAGAATCCAGCCAGATAGCGGTCAGCGGGATATGCCCCTCTAAGTGTGTATAAGACCACTGTCTGGTACCGACTATATTTCGTGGTTGTCTCAAACGGACTAATCCCAGTTGTGATCGTGTAAATATAATTCACTCTTCTGCCATGCTGGTCTTTTGGTACACAAGGCAGGATCCTGTATTACCGGATGACACGGAACTCAGTCCAAGTACTATGGGACGAAACATATGAGGTCATCAGTCCCCTAAACTTAGAACTACTTAAACCTAAATAACCTAAAGACATCACACACATCGATGCCCGAGGCAGGATTCGAACCTGCGACCGTAGCATATGCATGGTTCCCGACTAAAGCGCCTAGAATGGCTCGGCCAACGCGGCCGGCACTTAAATTTGATATCCCACATAAAAATAAGTATTATAATAACCAATTGGTCATAATGATCACTGGCAGAAGACAAAAACATAATAGCAACAGCAGGAGCGAGCCCTGCAGCTGACGTACCGTACTCAATGACTGTCGTGTTGTTGCATGTAATAAGCTTTGCTCAATTAACTATTTGCGTCTATGCCTCAGTAATTGTCACGTATTAAGATAAAAATTCATTCATAGTCCAAGTAACTTCACCACCTACGCGACCTTTACTTTGTCATGGTATTATGAAGATTTAGCCACAAAGCAAAGCTTAGTTGGTAATCCTGCGGGAGTGCAACGGCCGGCAATCCGTACTGCTTCCCTATCTAACCGCTAGTCCTCGAGAGTGGTGAACTGTGCGCTCCTTCTCCCCCCGCTAAACCGCGTGTGAAGTCAGTAACCGTCTCTGCCCTCAAAACAGACACATTTTACCTTATACACTACTGGCCATTAAAACTGCTACACCAAGAAGACATGCATATGAGAAACGGGTATTAATTGGACAAATATATTACACTAGAACTGACATGTGATTACACTTTCACGCGATTTGGCTGCCTAGATCCTGAGAAATCAATACCAAGAACAACCACCTCTGGCCATATTAACGACCTTGATACGACTGGGCATTGAGTCAAACAGAGCTTGGATGGCGTGTACAGGTACATCTGCCCATGCAGCTTCAACACGATACCACAATTCATCAAGAGTGGTGACTGGCGTATTGTGACGAGCCAGTTGCTCCGCCACCATTGACCAGACGTTTTCAATTGGAGAGAGATCTGGAGAATGTGCTGGCCAGGGCAGCAGTCGAACATTTTCTGTATCCAGAAAGGCCCGTACAGGACCTGCAACATGCGGTTGTGTATTGTCCTACTAAAATGTAGGGTTTCGCAGGGATCGAATGAAGGGTTGAGCCACGGGTCGTAACACATCTGAAATGTAATGTCCACTGTTCAAAGTGCCGTCAATGCGAAAAAGAGGTGACGTGTAACCAATGGCACCCCATACCATCACGCCGGGTGATACACCAGTATGGCGAAGACGAATACACGCTTTCAATGTGCTTTCACCGCGATGTCGCCAAACACGGATGCCACCATCATGATGCTGTAAACAGAACCTGGATTCATCCGAAAAAATGACGTTTTTCCATTCGTGCACCCAGGTTCCTCGTTGAGTCTGTTATGCAGCGTCTTGGGTAATCGCAGCCATGGTCTGCGAGCTGTTAGTCCATGCTGCTGCAAACGTTGTCGAAGTGATCGTGCAGAAGCTTGTTGTCTTGCAAACGTCCCTATACGTTGACTCAGAGATCGAGATGGGGCTGCACTATCCGCTACAGCCATGTCGATAAGATGCCTGTCATCTCAACTGCTATTGATACGAGGCCGTTGGGATCCAGCACGGCGTTCCGTATTACCCCCCTGAACCCACCGATTCCATATTCTGCTAACAGTCATTGGATCTCTACCAACGCGAGCAGCAATGTCGCGGTACGATAAACTGCAACCGTAATAGGCTACAATCCGTCATTTATCAAAGTCGGAAACATGATGGTACGCATTTCTCCTCCTTACACGAGGCATCACAGCAACGTTTCACCAGGCAACGCCGGTCAATTGCTGTTTGTGTATGAGAAATCGGTTGGAAACTTTCCTCATGTCAGCACGTTGCAGGTGTCGCCACCGGGGCCAACCTTGTGTGAATGCTCTGAAAAGCTAATCATTTGCACATCACAGCATCTTCTTCCTCTCGGTTAAATTTCGCGTCTGTAGCACGTCATATTCGTGGTGTAGCAACTTTAATGACCAGTAGTCTACTTTCCCTGTTGCTTTCTGCGCAAATACATTTTTGATTTACACTCTTCTACCAATTTTAATCTGGCCCTCTGCTCTAATTTAATTTTTTTCATACGAAATACTTTTTTAACCTTCGGCAGCCTCTGGTCTGACCAGTCCACTTTCTCCAACCCCAAGGGGTGCCCGTCTGTGGATGCTGCGTCGTATTTCTCAGCTACCCCTCTCTTTTCTGTGTTCACATTCTTGCCAGTTACCATGCCGGCCTACCGCTCCCCACCCGGCTCTTGCCGAAAACCTTCGGCACGCTAACTCCGCTTTGACCGTCCGTCTGTCTGCCATCCGGCTGAACGCTAACCAGCGCTGGCTTGGTTAAAAAAGGATAGAACTTTAGTTTGTTTGTCCATACGACAACCGAGCTACTTTCTGAAGCCACCTCACATCCTTAAGTATCACATGAAGTTCTTTGGACTATTGGTTATCTGAAGCGTGGTCATTCGTGCACAGCACATTGCCACGTTTCGGTAGGATTTGTTGAAGTGGAAAAAGTGTTCGACAATGTAAAACGGTTCAAGATGTTTGAAATTCTGAGAAATGTGGAGGTAAGCTGTAGGGAGAGACCGATAATATACAATACGTACAACAGCCAAGAGTGAATAATAAGAGTGGTAGACCAAGAACGAAGTGCTTGTGTTAAAAAGTGTGTAAGACAAGGATGTAGCCTTTCGCCCATACTGTTCAATCTGCAGATCGCGGAAGCAATGATGGAAATAAAAGAAAGGTTCAGGAGTGGAATTAAAATTCGAGGTGAAAGGATATCAGTGATACGGTTCGCTGATGACGTTGCTATCCAGAGTGAAAGTGAAGAAGAATTACATTAGCTGCTGAACAGATTGAACAGTCTAATGAGTACAGAGAATGGATTGAGAGTAAATCGAAGAAAGACGAAGGTAATGAGATGTTGTAGAAATGAGAACAGCTATAAACTTAACATCATGATTGATGATCGTGCTGTAGATGCAGCTAAGGTATTCTGCTACCGAGGCAGAAAAATAGCCAATGACGGACGGAGCAAGGCGGACATCAAAAGCACACTAGTTATGGCAAAAAGGTCATTCCTGGCCGAGAGAAGTCTACTAATATCAAATATCAGCCTTAATTAGAGGTAGAAATTACTGAGAATGTACGTCTGGAGTAGAGCATTGTATGGTAGCGAAACATGGACTGTGGGAATACCGGAACAGAAGAGAATCAAAGTATTTGAGATGTGGTGTTACAGGCGAATGTTGAAAATTAGGTGGACCGGAAAGGTAAGAGATCCTGTAATTTTTGTTCGCTTTTCCTGAGGATAGCAATGTCATCAGTCAAACTTATCACGGACGTCGTTTTACCTTGAATGTTAATCCCACTCTTCAACCTTCTTTTTCCGTCGTGCATCTTAATTCTATAGATTGAAAAGTAGTAGCGAAAGATTATATGTCTCTCTTACACACTTTCTAGTACTAGCATTTCGTTCTTGGTCTTCCACTTTGATTATTCCCTCTTGGCTGTCGTAGATATTCCATATTACGCGTCTTTCCGTATAAATAATTCATATTTTTTTCAGAATTTTGAACAAGTGCTACCATTTTACGGAGTCTAACGCTTTTCCCAGAAGATCAGATCCTAAGAACATGTCTTGAGAGTTCTTCAGTCTAGCTTTTGTTATCAACCGCAACCTGAGAACTGCCCCTTTGGTACCTTTACCTTTCCTAAAATCGAAGTGATCGTCATCTAAGAGATACTCCGCTTTCTTTTCCATTCTTCTGTATGTTATTCTTGTCAGCAGCTTGGCTACATCAGCCACTAAGTCGATTATGCGATAATTCTCGCACATGTCGTCTTCTGCTGTCTTCAGAATGACGTATATGACGTTCTTCAGAAAGTCTGATGGTAGATCGCCAGTTTCATACATCCTGAATACCATCGTGAACAGTCGTTTTGCTGCCACTATCCCCAATGATTTCAGAAATTCCAATGGAATATTATCAGCCCTTTCTGCGTATTAGAGCTTAAGTCTTACAGAGCTCTTTTAAATTCCGGTTTTAAAACTGGATTCCCTCTGTATTTACTATCGATTCCTGTTTCTTCTTCTGACACGTCAGACATGTACTCGCCTTCATAGAGGCCTTCCGTGAAAGCTTTCCACCCATCCGCTCTCTCCTCTTCAATTAACACCGGAATTCCCACTTCATTCTTAATGCTACCACCTTTGCATTTACTTTGACCGAAGGGGGTTCTGATTTTTCTACATGCTCACTCAGCCCTTCCCACAATCATTTCTTTTTTGATTTCTTCACTCTTTTTGCAAACGCTTCGAGTTAGTTTCCATGCAATTCTTATTTATTTCATTCCTAAGCGACTTTGATATCTGTATTCCTAAATTTCCCTGAACATTTCTGTACTTCTTCCTCTCGTCAATCAACTTAAGTATTTTCTCTATTGTTCACGGTTTCGTCGCATTCACTCCCTAGTACCAAAGATTTTCTTTCCGCCTTCTGCGATTGCCTTTTTTGGAGATTTTCCTTCCTCTTCAGCTGAACTGCTTCCTAAGCTATTCATTATCCCAGTATGTATAGCCTACGAGAACTTCAAGCACATATCTTCATTCATTAATACTTCCGTATCCCTCTTTCTTGCGCACTTCTTCTTCTCGACTTCACCATACTTTTCAGTATTACTAAATTGTGTCTGAGTCTGTATCTGCTCCTGTTTATGCCTTGTAATCCACTATATGATTCCGGATTCTCTGCATGATCGTCTTGTAATCTACCGGGAATCTTTCTATATCCGTCGGCCTTCTCGAAGTATACCTCCTTCTCTTGCGATTCTTGAAAAGTGTATTTGCTATTACTAGCTGAATTCTATTGCAGACCTCAGTTATTCTTTCTCCTCTCTCTTTCCTACTACCAATCGCATATTCTGCTGTAACCATTTCTTCCTGTCTTTCCCCTAATGCGGGATTCCAGTTCCGCATGAGTACTAGATTTCCATCTCCCTTTACGTACTAGATTACCAATCGCAAATTCTGCTGTAATCCTTCCTTCATCTCCTTCCCCTAATGCTGCATTCCAGTTCCACATGACTACTAGATTTTCATCTCCCTTTAAGTACTAAATTATCCATTGAGAATCCTCACATAAAACACCCTCTCTATCTCTTCATCACCTGCTTTCGACATCGGCACGTATGCTTGATCTATTCTTGTCGACGTTGCTTTGTTGTCCGTTCTGACTAGAGAAATCCTATCACTGAACTATTCACAGTAACATACTCTCTACCCTACTTTACTATTCATAACTAATCCTACTCCTTATCTTCCTTCCATTTGATTTCATTGATCCACGCAATAACTAACTGATCTTAGCATTACCCTGACTCGTTTAAGCTTCTAACATTCCACGCCCCGACTCGCATCTTCTTACTCTTTCGTTGCATACTTAATCTTTTTCTCATGGTCACCTCCCCGTTGGTAAAAAGGTGATCCGAATGGGAGAGCAGTACAGAATCTTCTGCTAATGGAGAGATCACCAGGAGAACTTTTCAATTACGGGCTACATGTCCTGTATATGCGCATGTATCTTTAATACAGTGCATTTCATAGCATTCCGCGTCCACAAGCTGTTGATCATGGCTGATTCTTCCGTCTTTTAGGAGCAGTTTGCCACGCTGAGGGCGAGCCAATGCCCTGAAACTCCGTCTGTGAGCTCCACTGCATGCTGTGAGCAGGCCGTTGGCAGGAGACTTATTATACCGAAAGTCTTCGTCCACATTTGCCGATGACTTTTATTCAGTATTTGGATAATGGCAACGTTGCAACCTGGGACCCAGAATATACTGACTACTGGTCAGAGTCGCTACTCCTGTACCAAGGAAGAGAGATTTTCTATACCGGTTAGTGCTCAGTGTTCTATTATAGCGGGAAAGTGAACCGCTACAACGTAAGAGTACATGATATCCAGCAACTATGTACCCCAGAAGGGCAGGAGAGAAACTCTTCCAATTCACCTGTTTTGTGCTTTCCCATGTTTTACAAGCCTTTCTTCTTTGTAGATTAGATGGTTACAGCAACCTCGCAAATTGATATACTGAAAATCTGTATTTTTGTGCAATTATGAGAACGTCGGAAATCTCTTTTTGCCGTAGGAGAGAGCGTCGCATACTCTACGTCTAGTATCATGACCGTATTGTTCATTCATGCTCGTACCTACCTTCACCCGCTACTCTGGTATCGGGCACCGCGGAGTTTGAATGCGCGCCAGAGGTTATGAGGTGATGGTCTTAGATGGCCGTTAGCGGGAAAGGCGGCTGCGCTGTGCTGTACTCGCACGGTAAGCGGGCCACCGTCTCGCCACGTAAGCCCGACAGCCAGTATCGCTCCAAGCGGCTGGCTCATAGGCGGCTGCAATGAGTACAGCCGATTAGTTCGGTGTTCGAGCTTGATATCTTCGGTCCTGTTTGATAACTAAGTTGCTTGTCATCCGTTTATTCTCTCTGGTCGCGTATTGTATTTGCCACTCCATTGTTCTTGACCTTGTTGTCTTCGTTCTGGCGGCGGTTTAGCATAGCGCCTCGCTGTCATCTACGTTGTTTGTCCCCGTCCTGGTCTGTTTTCTTGTCCACAGTGTATTTGTCGCCTTTCCTCTGCATACCGTTAGGCTGGCGGCTCTCCATCCTAGTGGCTTTATCCATTTTCCTTTCCTGACAACCCCGTCGAGCGCACCTGTATCTAACTACCTGCGATTACAGCAACTCCAGTGGGAGAAAAACTAACAGAGGCATGACAGAATTAAAGAGGATTCCTACATTTGGGAAATACTTCATATCGATTAGCGTGACAACAGAGTCTAATTTCCACCAGATAAAAAAAATTCAATAAAGCTTTTCCATGAGACATAAAAAATACCGTAATAGAGACTACTATTGATCTAGTGTAAGCGTATAGTGAGAAAAGGTTCCAGGTGCGAATCTTAATTGAACCGTGACGATTCGCAAGAGTTGCTGGTGCCACGGCCGTGACGTAGTCCAGCATATTTGGTCGCTATCGATCATCGCTTCCAGCCGCGAGGAACTTCGACAGCGATTTGGGCGCTAATTTTTATGTTTTAAAAAGCGGACCCGAAAGCGCAATGGTCAATTGGGCAGAGGAACGGTTCCGGTTAAAAGGTTCCAGAGAGCGGAACTGAGAGACGTGTGCGAGCCAGCCGCGAGAGGACAGAAATAGACCATCGATATGTCTTGCACGAGGCCAGAGGCAGATTCTGAATTACTCCTGCCGGCGGACTGAATGGTTTGGCAGTTAAGTGCACCTTGACTGATCTAAATTGCTAGATGGTGCAAGAGGTAGCTGTGTGCAAATTCGTTGATGAGCAAAACTGAATATATAACTCTTGGTATTGTGTACTACTCATCTGTTCTTAGATCGGTGTAAGGTGCCAGGTGCCTTCTGCTCAGTGAGTCTTACCTTACGTTACTGGAAATTAGATGAATTTAAGCCTTTTCTTAAGTGGTGCCTTGCTTATGCGGGTCTTGTGACTCTATTTTGAGAATGGCGAAAGTGTAAATAGTGATTTTTTTGTGAGTTCTGCCACAGCTATGGCTGTGGTTGAAAATAGAAAAAATGCTGGTGAGTGACTTCTTTTAAACATTACCGACCGTGCAAGATCCAGTGGCGTAAGTGAATTACTATCTGGTGACCACCACATTCAAGTTAACATTTGGTTGTCGTAAATATTGCTGTTTTTAAATTGGATAATAAATTCTCAAGTGATTTCGTGAAAAGATACTGTTTTATTTGTTGTTAGCTGTATGCCCGTCTGGAACAGCGTTGGGCGGGTGTAACTATGTACGTGCAATAGAATTTATCGGTCTAAAAGATCCCCACTACTGAGTCCAGACTAAGCGCCTGCAACTCTCGCTTCCCGCGAAGCAGACCGGTACAGCGGGACCGGGAACGAGTAGGGGTCAGCCAGGCCGGTCGTCCCGGAAACACAGATGCATCCTAGAGACCACCAGGAGGCGTCCACAGCGCCACAAGAGGTCGCTACAGCCGCGGACCTCTTTCCTTCCGCTCGACACGTGACTGAAAATAGAGCCAGCCATATCCATGCACCAAGCAGTATTTAGGCTGGCGCAGGAGCCTGGAGAGGCATCTCCGGCGGTAATTCGTTTGAATACCACCCTTCGATTGTGCTATTACGGTGCCAATCGAAGCGATAGGTGCCCGCCAGCTCGTCAACGTGCAGCAGTCCAGCCAGCATCGGTCCTAGCCAGCAGCCAGCAGCCAGCAGCGGTCCCCGCCGGCAGCCAGCAGCGGTTTCTGCCAGCAACGGTCCCAGCCAGCGTCCAGCAGCCAGCAGCGGTTCCTGCCAGCAGCCAGCGTCCAGCAGCGGTTGCTTCCAGCTGCCAGGGTCCAGCAGCGGTCCCAGCCAGCAGCCAGCAGCGGTTCCTCCCAGCAACCAGCGTCCAGCTGCGGTCCCAGCCAGCGACCAGCAGCAGCAGCAGCAGTAGCAGCAGCAGCGTCGCCTCCCCCACCAGCAACAGGAGAGTGGGACTTGGGCCCCAGTCTCCTTCATAGTTTCTCGGTCCCTTCTAATCTGTGTTTCTCGTCGCCTTCTTTGTCCTGTCCTGTGCATTTCCCCTTCTCGTAATGTCGACACCCACCACCGCCGCTACTGCCACCACCACTGCCATCATTTACACGTCCCCCTCCGCCGCCGCCACCACTATCACGTGGTGTGCCGCATCACTTCCCCCTCAGTCCATCCCCCCACTCCTCACTCTCCCATCCCCCTCACTATTTGTCGCCCCATCCCCAGTTCCTCCCTCCCGCGCCTCCTCTGATCCTTTCCTTCCACTCCCTCCCTTTGCTCCTTCCGTTTCTGCGGCCCCCGCTAGGGAGGTCGCCCGGAGGGCTACGGCCCACGCTCAACTCTCCCCTTCGCCTTCATCATCATCATCTTCACCGTCGCCTTCGCCATCGCCCTCACCATCTCCGGCGCCGACCTCAGCACCGGGACCTGCCACTCCCCGCCACATTCCAGTCACTCCCATCCCCCAAACCTCCTCCGCCGCCTTCAAGCGCCCCAGTGGCACCCCTGCCTCCTCTACTCCCAAAAAGGCTCCGCCTCGTCCCCCTTCCCCAGCCCATGATGCCATGAATGTCTCCCCACCTGTCCCTGCCCCTCCTCCTCCTCCACCACCACCCACTCCTCCTACCGCCACCTCCTCTCCCATCCTGATACCTCCCTTCTTGAGGCCCGGAACCTCACCCTCTTCCTTCGTCAGCATTTTCCTGGTGCCCCCATCTCCCTCCTCACTCCTCGCTGTGATTCGGTGCTCATCTCCTCCCCCAGCCATACCCTTCACACAGATCTCCTTTCCCGCATCCCTGTCACCCGCTTCGGCCCTCATGCCTCCCTCACTCCTGCCCCTTCCACGCCTCCCTCCCGCCAACCCCAACCTCCGCATCGCCCGCCGACCCTCACCGCCATGATCACTCGGCTTAGTCCGACGATCACGGAGGAGGAGGTGTTGGCGGAGCTTCAGGCACATCCCCATCTGGAAGTGTGTGCGGTTCGCCACATCCACAACTCTGCCGGCCCCACCAACCTTATGTGGGTCTTTTCCGAGCACGCCCCCTCCATAGACCGTCTCCTGAAAGAGGGTGCCCTCCTTTTTAACCAACGTTATAAAGTTGACCCCTCCCGTTCCCCTCCTCAATCCCTCCGCTGCCAAAGGTGCTTGCGGTATAATGCACACCCGACATCTGAGTACCGCGAGGCCCCCACCTGCCCGCACTCTAGGCAAGCCCACTTTTTACAGCAGTGCCCCAATCTCCAGTCCCCCCTCCCCCCGTCCTGTAATGCCTGTAACCACCCTCATCAGACATACTCCCAGAAATGTAAGGCCCGACCCCCTCCTGCCACTCCTGAACTCACCGTTCCTGTCCGCCCTCTAGACGCCCCCACCCCTCCCGGCAATTCCCTTCACCCACCCTCTACCGCTGAGGACATCATCCGATTCCTCACCATCGTCCTTCAGAATGTTCATCCTTTTTAGCGCCTGCACACCCTCCAACAGATATCCCTCGCCGCCCGTTCCAGTTTCCAACTTAAAATGTACGCCACCTACTCCAACAACCAGGCCCATTTCACCTTCTCCCGTCTTGACACCCTCGTTTAAATCCCTGTCATGGCGCAACAGCACCGTATCCATTTCAAGAACATCCGCTCCCTTCCTGCCAACAAGAACCTCTTCCTGCATACCCTTGCCACCCACCGCGTGGATGCCTTCCTCCTCAATGAAACCTTCCTCGAAACTCACCACATCATCCACTCTTCGCCCTACTTCCTCCACCACTCCAATAATCCCCTCCAATAGCGCGAGGTGGAGTTGCCATTGGTCACCACCGCCAGATCCCCGTTCGGCTCCAACCTCTCCTTCCTGACCCCACCGAACACCCGATCCTTAGTCTCTTCTTCCCCGGCCTTACCTGTGCCACCATCTATGTCCGCCCTATCGTCCCTATTCCCTTCGACTTACTCTCCCACATTGACCGTACCTTCTCCTCCTACGTGATCGCCGCCGACCTCAACATCCATAGTCGTTCCGCCGACCAGTTACGGCGGTGGCATCAGTTCCTCTCCTCCCTTCAAGGCGACCTCATCCCCATCCCCCAGCACACCTGTCCCAAATCCAACTCCACTCACCATGTTATCCTTTCCTACCCCAACCTCCTTGGCCGCATAAAGGTGGATGTCCTAGAGCCTACTGGTAGCGACCATCTCCCTGTCCTCCTCACCGTCTTAGACGGTTGTCGCCCACACCCGACCCTCGTAATGACCCTCCCCCTAAGTACGTCCATGACTATTCCCGTGCCAACTGGAATGCCTACTGGGATACCCTTTCCACCCAGGTCGATAGCCACCCTTTCACCTACCACCACCCTGACGATGTAGCCCATGCCGCCTCCTTTCTCCTGCATACCTTGTCTGAGGCCGTGGAGGACCACGTCCCTACTGTCGCCGTCCACCCCCACCGTCCTACCTTATCCCCACAGGCCGTCCTCCTCCTCCGTGAATCCTGCCGTCTCTACCGTGCCTTCTTCCACACGCATGACCCGGACACACTACAACGCCACCGGCAACTCCAGCGACACATTCGTAATTTGCTCGCGGCTAAGAAACGTCGGGACTGGCGACAGACATGCACCCGTTTAAATGCTACCCTACCTATCAACTCGTCCAAGTTCTGGTCAGCCTTCCGTCGCCTTACCGGAACTAAACCCTCCCCCTACTATCCTCTTCTCCATGATGATCACCCCTTCCCTGACTCCCTTAGTAAGGCCAATCACTTTGCCTCCTACCTCTCCGGTGTATTTTCCATCCCCGATGATCCCCAGTTCGATTACTCCCTCTTCCCAGATGTCCGCGATCGAACTGACACCTCTATCCCTCCCCTTGCACGTAATTTCCAGTACTTGGACAACATTGTGCACACGGAACTCAATGCCCCTATCACTACACAGGATCTCTTTGCTACACTCCACACAAAACGCAACACCGCTCCTGGTCACGATCGTGTCACCTTCCGTCACCTTCGTGAAGGTCCTGTCTCTTTCCTCTCCACCCTGGCCAGGCTCTACAATTAGTCCTGTCCATTGGTTACTACCCCGACCTGTAGAAAACCTCCCATATCGTTATGTTCCTTAAACCTGGCAAACCGCCGTCCGCCGTCTCCTCCTACCGTCCCATCAGACTTACCTCGGTCTTCAGCAAGGTCCTGGAATCTATCCTCACCCGCTGCATCCACCAGCATCTCCACCAGCACCGCCTCCTTCCTGTTACCCAGTGTGGCTTTCGGCCATCCTTCTCTTCCGACGATCTTCTCCTTCAACTCACTCATCTCCTTTCCGACCAGCTTAATTCCCGTTGCTCCACACTCTTCCTCTCCCTGGACCTCGAACGGGCTTATGAATGCGTATGACATTCCGGTCTCCTCTTCAAGCTCCATACGCTCGCCCTTCCCATTAACTACGTCCGTCTGATCGGCTCCTTTCTCTCCCACCGTCCTTCCTACGTCACCATCCATAACACCGACTCCTACTCCTTTTTCCCCTCCGCCGGTGTGCCCCAAGGCTCCGTCCTCTGCCCGCTTCTGTACCTTTTGTATACAGCGGACATGCCGCCGCCGTCACCCCCCGTCCACCTCCTCCAGTTTGCTGAAGACACCGCCTTCCTTTCCCTTGCCACCAGCCTGCAGCGCTCCCTACACCTTCTCCAATCCCATCTTGACTGGCTCATCGCTTGGTGCAACCAGTGGTTGCTCAAGGTCAATCCCTCCAAAACCCAGGTGATCATTGTAGTCAAAACCACCCCTTCCTTCCGCCTCCTTGATTTCTATCTCACCATCTATGGCCGTCCTATCGCCCTCACTCCCACCCTTAAGTACCTTGGCGTCACCTTCGACCGTCGCCTCTCCTGGACTCCCCATCTCCGGACAATCCAAGCCAAGGCACGCTCCCAACTCCGACTCCTCAAGCTCCTTTCCGGCCGTACGTGGGGTCTGGAACCCTCCACCATCCTCCACACCTATAAATCCCTCATCCACCCTATCCTTTGTTACGCCCATCCGGCCTGGATCTCCAACTCCCCTACCTTTTATAAATCCCTCCAAATCCTTGAACGCCATGCTCTCCGCCTCGCCTATCGCATCCGTCTCCCCTCCCCCATGCGGATCCTGTATGATCTCATCCCCTTCCCCCACCTCCTCGTTTTCCTTGAAAGGATACGGATCCTGTACACCTCCCGCAAACTCGATCCTCCTCATCCACTTGTCTCACCCATCCTCTCCCACCCTCGCCCACTGCCGCGCCTGTATTCCCACGTCCCACCCGGTCTCCATCTCTCCACCCTCCTTACCCTCTCCCAAGGTGGCTTCCGCCAGCTCCCCCTCCCAGATGATGTCCTCCTCCCCTCCATCTACCCTCCACTTCCTGTGTCCTTTCCTTTAGGCACCCTCCCTTCCTTTTCTTTCCTTTTCCCCCGTCGCCTCTCTCCACCTCTCTTCCCCCGGGCTTCCCCTCCCACTTCCTCCCTTCCCCCTATCTCCCCTCCCCATGGCATCTGCTCTCCCCTCTCCCTCTCCGACCCCCCTCCTCCTCTCTTGGCAGGTCCCCGGACTCGTACACGGTTAGTGAACATTTGCGCGCCGGAGATCTACGCCTCATGTTCTGTGTGTGCCGTCGTTTTGTGCTTAAGTGGTTCAGTGTTATTCGTTTTGTGCACCTACGTTCGCGTGTGACAATTTTCGTCTCTATCTGTGTCCAAGTGTCTGAACAAATTTTACCTTGGACTCTACGCCCGTGGTGGCCCGTGGTGGCCAAATTCTTCATGGAACAATTCGAAGCACAGGCACTGTGCTCGGCGCCTTGCAAACCTAAGGTGTGGTACAGGTACGTCGATGATACTTTCGTGGTGTGGAGCCATGGTGAAGAACAGCTCGGTGACTTCCTAAGACACTTGAACAGCCACCATGCCAACATAACATTTACCATGGAAGTAGAAAAGGACAAGAAACTGCCATTTCTAGATGTGCTGATCACAAGGGAAGGCGAAAACCTGGGACACAGCGTGTATCGAAAACCGACACACACGGACCGATACCTGCACAAACTGTCAAACCACCACCTGAGCCAGAAAAGAGGCATGATTAGTGCGCTCGTAACGAGAGCAGGACGAATATGTGAGCCGCAACACCTCAAACGAGAAATGCAACACCTGGAAACTGTTCTAAGGAGCAATGGGTACTCCACAAATTACATTAGAAGTGTAACAGAGCCCAACACTCGGCGAAGTAAGGAACCAGAAAAAGAAATGTCGGGTACGGCCTTTCTGCCATACATTCCCAGAGTGACGGACAGAATCGGCCGTACATTGTGCAAACATGACGTAAAGACGATTTTCAAACCAACAAGGAAGATCAAAGAGTGTCTTAGATCGGCGAAGAAGAAAAGAGACCCACTTGCAAGGTCGGGAATATACCGTATACCATGCACATGCGGAAAAGTTTATGTCGGAATGACTGGACGATCAATTAACACCAGGATCAAAGAGCACAAGCGACATTGCAGGTTGGGGCAGGTGGAGAAATCGGCCGTGGCAGAGCACGCACTGAATGGGACCGACCACGTAATAAAATTCGCCGACACGGAAGTTCTAGCTGTAGAGAAGCACTATCACACGCGCTTGTTCAGAGAAGCTGTAGAAATACAAAAACACGCGAACAGTTTCAACAAGAAAGAGGAAAGCCTTAAGGTAAACTAATCCTGGCTTCCCGTACTGCAGCGAACGACCGTCGCAGGTAGCAAGAGGAGAACCGCACCGGAAATGACCGCGGAGAAGCCCTCGGACGTTGGCGCGCCAGGTACATATAGTCTGCGGCCGCGAGCTCGCCTCCAGTTCACCACCGGCAATGGAGGGTGAACCTTTGACAATGCCAGCCACCCGTGCTGGCGAAACGTCAGAAAAATCATTAGATGAACGTCGGCCGAAGAACCCGAGACAGAAGCCAATAGGCAGTTTGTCAGTCTAGCAATTGTTTATTGCTAACGCGTAATTATAGAGAGAATCTCCTTTGTAGTTGCAGGCTTTCATTGTTTTACAGTAAAACAGTTGTGGCATGCATGTAGATTTGCACCAAGTATTTCGCAGCTGCGCTTGCAATTAACTAGATATTATTTTCAGTGCTATGTTAATGTGTTTTCTTATTTTGCTCTAGAAATTGTGCTTTTCTGCGTTATCGTGTGAAATATTGTGACAATAATGGCATGTGAAAATGTAACACTAGGCTCCAAAGTAAACTGAGAAATAATAGTGACGACGAGCGTAGCTTATCAGCAGCACTGTGTAACGAATTAACAGACATTCAAAGTGGTAAATTGGTAATTGTGCATAGGCAAATGGAGCAGGCGGCAAATAATGTCGTGGACAGTGAAACAATTAGTGAACAGGGAAGCATTATCGATCGATCGGTCGGCAACGGCTCGCCTCAGGAACCCGAAATGACAGGACACAATCTCGCAAATATTGTAGATTCAGGTTTTGGGTCCTCACCGTTTTCTCAAATAAGTCAAGACACATTTTATGCTTGTCAAAATGTGAATGTAGGCGGTGCAAATGCACTGCCGAAAAGCATAGAGGAACAGATTCCAGACACAAATACATTATTATTGCAGTTAATGCAACAAATGAAACAAAATCCGAGACAAAAACAGCAACAGTTAGACACAATGGAACAAAATCTTCGGAAGTTAGACACCACACTTGAACAAACACGTGAAGATTTAACTACTGAGTTACATAACATTGAATCGAAATGTCAAAAAGTCTGTAATGACGTAAAAACACAAATTTGTGAGCATTTCCAACCTATTTTTTCGCGTCATGAAAATGCATTACAGAATCACGAAGCAGCCATAAAAGAACTGCAAACCATTGTTCATGAAAATCATGAGACCTTGTGGGCTAAAATTGACTCAGTTGCATCTACCGATTCGGTTACGCTACTTGGAAAAACTCAGAAAAACTTAAAGGACACAGTAGATTCTCTGAAAATTGGTTCAGAAAGACATATGGAGGAAATTTGCTCATTATCAGAGAAAGTAGTCGAATTTTCGGACCAGCTAAATAATTTATCTACAAAGGTGGATGATGATCTGAATGACACAAGACCTTTAGCCTTCACTGACACAGAAGAGTATGAACAAATTAAGAAATTCAAACAAAATCAGAATCAAATTAATACGCAACACAAGAGAGAAATCCGGGAAGTACAAGATCAGTTGACGCACATAATACAAGAATTACATATTTCAGAGGACACTCGCGCTCCAACACGGTAAGAAGGAATTAGAAATACGGAAAAGCCACAAAATAATAACACAGGGCATTTCGGAAATTATGAAAGAAATTGGCAAGGAGCACCGAATTTTGAGATGGAACCGCCGACACGACGTAAAAATGACTAATATGCGACTCGCCGACAGGATAATTTTGACTATAAGTTGTTCATTACTACACGTAAATTCAAAACATTTAAGAATTCTGGCAACGACATTCATCCACAAGCGTGGCTTCATCAATTCTCTCATTGTTTTCCTCCCAATTGGTCACTGGAACACAGAATTTATGTGTGGCTTCTTAGAGAATGAACCAGCTGTAAGAATGCGATCGGTCAATCACGATTGCCACAGTGAAGGAGAATTTTATCATGCCTTCCTCTCAGCATATTGGTCGCAAGCTACACAAGACCGAGTAAAACATAGCATCATAATGATGAAACATTTAGAAAAATCTGAATTTTCCAGTCTTGTCAAATATTTCGAAGATATGTTACATAAGAATCATTATCTTTCAAACCCATACAGCCCCTCAGAACTCATCCGCATTTGCTTAATCATATTGCCTGAACATTTACGACACATTATTTTGGCAGGACGTTGCAAAGACGAAATTGAAACTTTTCAGGGACTCTAACAAAAATTAGAAATTGACGCTGACAATCGCAGGACGCGAAAACAGGAATACAACAATTACAGGTCACATCCATCACAATTCCGCGATGGCAGAAATAATAAATGGACACCACAAGGCTATTCTTACAACGTAAATCGTGACCAAAACAAACACCACCCATATGACAACCGTTGGCAGAGTAATAATAATTACAGGGAAATATCACCTCTCCACAGTAATGACAATCACAGAGACAATCAGAGAAACAGACAATATGGGAACCAAAATAATTATTATTATGAAAGCCGGCCGAAGTGGCTGTGCGGTTAAAGGCGCTGCAGTCTGGAACCGCAAGACCGCTACGGTCGCAGGTTCGAATCCTGCCTCGGGCATGGATGTTTGTGATGTCCTTAGGTTAGTTAGGTTTAACTAGTTCTAAGTTCTAGGGGACTAATGACCTCAGCAGTTGAGTCCCATAGTGCTCAGAGCCAGCCAATTATTATGAAGGGAGACAGAATAACTTCAGACGCAACGGTCCACCATGCTGTTACAATTCCGGTAGAAATTCTCCACCACATGACTGACAAAAAATAAAGTATGTAAGGTACCGACAAAACGACAGACCTGAATTTCATCAGAACTGGCGGGATTCAAACAGGGAAGGGCCCTCTCGACAAGGTGAATTTGTAGAAGTTAGATCTCCAAATACTAATAACGACGCGCGCCAACAAAGAGACAGACAATGACTCGTACCGCAGGCAGCCACCTTCGCTGGCTGGCTCAGAGAAAAATAACATAGACGCTAACCTTGAGAAAAATTTTAACATTGTTTACCGACATATACCGCAAGATAATTGCGTTCAAGATGATTTGCTGCGTACTGAGGAAAGGTAAAGGATTACACCACATTTCAAATGTAAAACCGTTTGTTGAGACATAACTTGTTTATTAACTTAGTCTTTGCTATAAAATTTTTCACTTCATGTTACTAGTTCTCTTTGTCACACTTAGAAACTGTTAACATGCAACTATGTTTTAAAGTTAACTATCCAGTCAAGAATCTGGGGAACTTATTTAGACAAGTAATTACAAATGCATTGTTATAGTGAACAGAGGACACAGTGTTATTGGGTGTGTACAACTTACATTGTTTCTTTTGCGGTGTATCTGTTTTATATATGCACAATTTTTTTAAATTAATCTGGAAAATAAAACATGTTTTAGTAGTAACTTTGTGGTATAACTACAATGAGACAGCCTTCTCCGTAGCACAACAATACGTTACAGTACATTACTTCTTTCATCACGGCAATAAGCGTAATAACTATGATATCTATAGGCAAAGCATTTCACTTTTGTTTATTACGAGGTAAGTACATTGACTTCCACATAACTTTGCTAACGGACGACGATAATTACGACACTTGGCACATTTTTTACCCTCAAGTAATGACAGAGATTATCTTACAACAAGACGCACGATTTAGCGCTACAATACACGTATTTGAGTGATTGATTTTGAACTTGAAACATTTATGTTTAAATATTTTTGAATAACAATGATACAAAGGTTTTCGGTGATACATTTCATTCCCTTGCTGTAATCTGTAACACCTGAGGGTATAATTACATTAATCCTCAGGGGGGTACACGCTTACTTTGTGTACCACGTGTGTGGCAAACACAAGGAGCCCTAGCTGATATGGTATTTGATTATACAACTTCACACATCGGTACCATATTTCTCTAACACAGAATTACACAGCTATCTGATTATTTAACGGAGAAACAAACATTTATTTTTACTACATCAGTGAGAGATGTTTACGTAATTACACAGTTGGATAACTTCATACTTATGAAATCGCATTTTGTCTGTATTTTTTGAACTGTTCATATTTATTCAGAACCATTGTGATACTATGAGAGCTTTGAATGATGTATTTGGTATGGGATCATGATTTTTAAAGTATGTTTGAGGTAGATGACACTATTGAAATGAGCAGAGAATTCTTTTTAGGTTACGAAATTATTGCATAAGGCTACGACGATTTTGAGGTTTGACAGAGGTGTTACGATGTTATTATTATGACGACGATGTGTATATGTGTAATAAGGTAAGGAGTAATTAGTAGTGGTTAGGGACTCTGATTAGTGAAAAAGGATCTTGGAAACCAAGAATCGTACTTTAAGAGTTATGAAATGTGTGTAAATGCGTGAATGTATCACAATGCCGACGAATATTTTTTGGACACTGTTATATTTATAGGATTTTGTTTCTACACATTTGCAATGCAAATTCTCGACCTGTAAAATTTTTATATGTTATTGCCATTGTAGTGCAAACTGGTGTCGTAAATATTTCGGTAAGAAAGCTAAGTGACCTTGACGTAATGCGCTATAGGCGCCAAGCTATGCGACAGTCGCCTGGAAAAAAAAGCAGTGCCTTTCACAGGCACAAAAAAAAGTAGAGGCCATTAACCTTGCTATTCACATTCCTTTCTAGAAAGCATCGCAAATACGACACGCTCATTACTTGGAAAGATACTTACATCTGCACATCTGATTATGACAAGCGTCTTTCTACGAGAATTGAGAGAATTTCTATTAACTTATGAAATTCCACATGGCTATTGAATGATATTTTTATGCTTTACTTTGTACACAGTTGCTTATTTCATTTGATATGTGGTTTCCAGCTGTGTTGCAGCATTGGCTTTATAAAATAAAATTAAATGCATTTGCTAATGTGAACACTCTGTCAACAGATCTATTTAATAATAAATTTATGATTCCCATTCTTCGAAAAAGGAGCACTTGGAAAGGAAAGAACAATACGAAGGGACTAATAACAGTAACTCCATACATAATTTTCTTTTCAGGTACTTGGTGATATTTTTTTGTAGAATAAGTTGTGGTGCACCACTTTAATTACATAGACATTAAGATGTGAATAGAAATTTCCCTTATCTGCATTGTCTTTAGTGTACTACTTTTTTTTTTTTTTTTGCTTGTGTGTTTGTCATGATTAGATATAAGTTATTGGATTTGCTGCTGCTGTTTGCCAGGCATAGTGTTACTGAATTTCACTTTGTATTACTGTCTTAAGACAGTTTTACTACTGATTTATTTTTCTTGTTTGCTGCACAGTGCCTTGTATTAGTTGTAATATTGCAATTGCTTTGCTAATTTAGATTTACTGCTGCTAGCTTTGCCAATTTGTATTTTTTGTCATTGCCGTTTGTGTTAATTTGTTGCTTGTTGCTGCATTGCCTCATCCCTTAGTATATATATATATATATATATATATATATATATATATATATATATATATATGAGCTCAGTAGATTTAAGTTAGCTTAAGAGAGGGTAGCTTACATAAGAGAATGAGTTGCGATGAATTGGAAGAAATGCATTGAGAAGTTATATGAAAAAGATTTGGGCAAAAAATGACTATTGTACAATGAGAAATATTTATTTAATAGGGTTAGACAGGATTTTTTTTTTTTTTTTTTTGCATGAGCAAATGTTGAAATAAGAGGAATGATCTATGGAATGAAGTTTTGGGTTGGACTGCAGTACCAACTGTTACACTGAAATCGAACCCTGTCATTTCCTTTTGTATTATTCCGCTGGGTGTTTATGTACCCTTGTGTATTTGTGTTTTTCCTGTCTTTATGTGTTTAGCTGATAAGATTTATATTGTAGAATTTTTCTAATACTAAGCTACATTCACTATGATGAGGAATACTGTTATCCACAAATATAATTAGCATTAGTAATATGTTAGTTACTTTGTAAAGATGTAAGACATTATTAACTCTGTTCTGTTTCAATGCTCATGTGTGAAATTAATGTTTCGAAAACTATTCTCATTATTTTGTATATTTACTTATGTCATACTTCCTGTAACACTGATAACACTGATGTATATGTTTATTTCTATTCTTTTGTAAAGCCTGTGTTACTACAAATGTTATCTGTACTGTTATGTTCTTTAATGGTGTATTTTGTACCTTTGTAATTGTATTCTTATGTTGTAAATTTATAATTGTATAGACACCAGTTCTTCAAATTAAGTATCATTTCACTGCACAAGTTTCTGTTGGTCATAATATATGCACAGTATGTCAGAAGTTGGGATTGTTAGTGCTTGCAAGTGTGTTAATAATTCAGCAACGGACTGGTTAACAGCATTGCTGGTTCTAAGGACGTTTCAAGTTTTTTGTGAGTGCACAAGTGGTGGTACATAGACTTGCTATATAGTCCGCAAAACTCTTCGATGGTGATTGTGCAACTGCACAGTCGCAACAGATGGCTGCTGGCCATCTATACAAGGTCAGAAGTGGGTCTGAGCCTTTGATAGCCCACCATTATTTCTACAAGGACTGCAGTGGGTCTGCACCTCTGGTGGCCCACCAATACCGTAATCTGTACCAGGACTACAGTGGGTCTGCTCTGTGATGACCTACCTACCAATATTCTTCAAAACTTCGACTGACTCTGCGGTGGGTTTGCTCTGTTGTGGCCCATTACTTGTCTTCATGTCAAGAGTCAGCACTGTCTTTCCGTTGGAAGGACAATACTTCTTCAAGACTGCATGGAAATCCACTACTTCCGTGTGCATTTTCTTTTACTGCTCAAACTTTGAGAAACAAAACTGCAATTTTACTGTGATGGATCATAAGGACTGTCTTTATGGACTGTGAGAAAATTTTAGCTTTTGACCAACATTATATCAATAAGCGTGTGCATTTTATATCTTTGTTATTGTAATTATGAAAAATTTTATGAAATCATTATTGCCCACTGCCCAAAACAATTTGTAAAAATTTTTGTGGGGAGCATGTGGGCTACGTAAGTAGGCTGCTGAGGTTTTCATGTTGGTAACGCCACGTAGCGCTCTATATGAAAGTCACTGATTGTGCTGTGTGAAGGCTGTGGTTGCTTTGCATTGTTGGAGTATACGCTATTGTAGTGTTGGGCAGTTGGCTGTTAACAGCGCGTAGCGTTGCGCAGTTAGAGGTGAGCAGCCAGCAGTGGTGGATGTGGGGAGAGAAATGGCGGAGTGTTGAGAGCGGAAGATCTGGACGTGTGTCCATCACAGACAGTAAATTTGTAAGACTGAATTTCATGAACTGCTATATATATTATTAATTTGAACACTATTAAGATAAATACATTGTTTGTTCTCTATCAACACGATATCAGAACTGTGGTCGGAAAACGATTCTGACTGAGAGGGACAGGAGACACGTTTCAAAGCTTGTGAATAAAAATCAGTTCCAAATCCTAAATATCAAAATCTTTCATTTGCTAACTATGCCTATCAATAGTTAGTGCCTTCAGAAGTTTGAATCATTTATTTAGCTGGCAGTATTGGCGCTCACTGTATTGCGGTAGTTCGAGTAACGAAGATTTTTGTGAGGTAAGTGATTTGTGAAAGGTATAGGTTAATGTTAGTCAGGGCCATTCTTTTGTAGGGAATCTTGAAAGTCAGATTGCGTTGCGCTAAAAATATTGTGTGTCAGTTTAGTGTTGACCAGAATAGATAAAGAGCGAAATGTCTGAGTACGTTCAGTTTTGCTCAGCTGTCTGAAAAGCAAATAATTTAAGAGGTTTATCAGTACAGCAATTCACTAATTTTGCTAAGGGGACGTTACAGAAGGAAGTAAAAAAAAATGTTGTCGGAAATTCCGGAATACAGAAATACAAGTTACTTAGTACTAAAATAATGGGAAAGTGCAGGGAACCTAAGACCACATGTCAGCACGAAAAAAGTGTAGATATGTAAATGAAATTAAAACAATGGATATTAACACAGAGTGCAACAGGAATTCCACTGCTGCATACAGAGCGCATAGATGTTACGAGTACACTGAAGACGCGGAAGACTTGTTTGATAACGTGAAAGAAGAAACAGCAATCAATATAGAAGAAATAGGGCATCCAGTAATAGAACGAGAATTTAAAAAAGTTCTGAAAGGCTTAAGGTCGAATAAGGAAGAAGTGATACATAACACTCTATCAGAATTTTATAATCATTGTGGGAAGTTGCAACAAAATGATTATTCACGTTGTTGTATAGAAGAACCCGGCAAATACCGTCAGACCTTCGGAAGAGCATCATCCAAATAAATCTGAAGATTGGAAGAGTCGACACGCGCGAGAATTATCGCACAATCAGCTTATCAGCTCAAGAGGGACAATAGGAGTGTAAGACCAAGAACGGATGTGCGGCGACGTAAAGGAGTGAAAGATAGGATGTAGTCTTTCGCTCTGACTGTTCAAACTATCTATTAAAGAAGCAATGGCGGTAATAAAAGAAAGCTTCAATAGTGGAATTACAATTCAAAGTGAAGGGATATTAATGATAAGATTCGCTGATGACATTGCTATCCTGAGTGAAAGTGAACAAGAATTGCGGTATCTGCTGAATGTAATGAACAGTCAAATGAGAGCAGAATATGGATTGAGAGTAAATCGTAGAAAGACAGAAGGAATGAAAAGTAGCAGAAATGAAAACATCGAGAAACGTAGCATCAGGATTGGCGATCACGGAGTAAATGGAGTTATGGAACTCTACTAGTTGGGCAATAAAATAACCCATGAGGGACGGAGCAAGGACGACATAAAAAGCAGATAAGTACTGGCAAAAATGCCATTCCGGACCTAGAGAAGTCTACCAGTCTCTAACATAGGCCTTAATTTGAAGAATATATTTCTGAGAATGTACATCTCTAGCACAGCGTTCTATTGTAGCGAAAGATGGAAAAACCGAGAAGGAAGAGAATCGAAGAAGTTGAGATGTACTACAGAAGAATTTCGAAAATTAGGTTAATTGTGTAGTGGTGTATATACTTATAAAGCATAGTAACGCGTCTCACTTTTGTTTCACTAGACGGAAGAAAAATGTGCGTGTGAAAAACGTGAATTTGGTATATTTAACTAGTAGTAGCGAAAAGAGCGTGTACTGTGCCGGTTTTGTTGGAATTTATGGACAGATATGAGAAAGAAGAATGAGGACACAGCACAGACACGACGACGGATGAGTAATTTGTACTGACGAGTGAGGGGCACGTTGCACTTTGCAGTCGTGCTTTTAGTGGAGTCCAGAAAGGAAAGGAGCCTCACTACAAAGGCCGAGCATTAAGAAAAAGGAATGTTTTTATACAGACCATATGGTATACTCTCTCCAATTAAGTACGATCTTATGCTCTCTGTAAGGCACTGAGGGTTCATGTATGAACAATTTGTGTGAAAAGCTCTGCTAACTGTCGTTGTTGTGAGTTGAGAATTTATTTGAATACAGAATAATTACGGAGACCTTGTTTTGTCATTTCGTAGAGAGCTGTTTAAATGTAGAAACCCTCTTATAGCCCTAGCCGCTCTGCAATAGGAAAAGGAGTCAACCGTCTAGTACGTGAAACTGTGTAGCAGGACCACAACATCAAGAAAGAGAAAACAAGACAGCGACCGGGAAATTCGGTAAAGGAGGTAGCTATTATTAAAGGGAACGAGTAAGGAATTGGCATCTAGCAGTACAATCACTTAAAATCAATCTTCTGCAGAAGAGCTTCTGTGAAGTTTGGAAGTTAGGAGACGAGGTACCGGCAGAATTGAAGCTGTGAGGACATGTCGTGAGTCGTGGTTGGGTAGCTCAGTTAGTAGAGCACTTGCCCGCGAAAGGCAAAGGTTCCGAGCTCGAGCCTCGGCCTCGCATACAGTTTTAATATGTCAGGGAGTTTCATACAGGGTGTTTCAAAAATGACCGGTATATTTGAAACGGCAATAAAAACTAAACGAGCAGCGATAGAAATACATCGTTAGTTGCAATATGCTTGGGAAAACAGTACATTTTCAGGCGGACAAACTTTCGAAATTACAGTAGTTACAATTTTCAACAACAAATGGCGCTGCAAGTGATGTGAAAGATATAGAAGACAACGCAGTCTGTGGGTGCGCCATTCTGTACGTCGTCTTTCTGCTGTAAGCGTGTGCTGTTCACAACGTGCAAGTGTGCTGTAGACAACATGGTTTATTCCTTAGAACAGAGGATTTTTCTGGTGTTGGAATTCCACCGCCTAGAACACAGTGTTGTTGCAACAAGACGAAGTTTTCAACGGAGGTTTAATGTAACCAAAGCACCGAAAAGCGATACAATAAAGGATCTGTTTGAAAAATTTCAATGGACTGGGAACGTGACGGATGAACGTGCTGGAAAGGTAGGGCGACCGCGTACGGCAACCACAGAGGGCAACGCGCAGCTAGTGCAGCAGGTGATCCAACAGCGACCTCGGGTTTCCGTTCGCAGCTGCGGTCCATATGACGCCAACGTCCACGTATCGTCTCATGCGCCAGAGTTTACACCTCTATCCATACAAAACTCAAACGCGGCAACCCCTCAGCGCCGCTACCATTGCTGCACGAGAGACATTCGCTAACGATATAGTGCACAGGATTGATGACGGCGATATGCATGTGGGCAGCATTTGGTTTACTGACGAAGCTTATTTTTACCTGGACGGCTTCGGCAATAAGCAGAACTGGCGCATATGGGGAACCGAAAAGCCCCATGTTGCAGTACCATCGTCCCTGCATCCTCAAAAAGTGCTGGTCTGGGCCGCCATTTCTTCCAAAGGAATCATTGGCCCATTTTTCAGATCCGAAACGATTACTGCATCACGCTATCTGGACATTCTTCGTGAATTTGTGGCGGTACAAACTGCCTTAGACGACACTGCGAACACCTCGTGGTTTATGCAAGATGGTGCCCGGCCACATCGCACGGCCGACGTCTTTAATTTCCTGAATGAATATTTCGATGATCGTGTGATTGCTTTGGGCTATCCGAAACATACAGGAGGCGGCGTGGATTGGCCTCCCTATTCGCCAGACATGAACCCCTGTGACTTCTTTCTGTGGGGACACTTGAAAGACCAGGTGTACCGCCAGAATCCAGAAACAATTGAATAGCTGAAGCAGTACATCTCATCTGCATGTGAAGCCATTTCGCCAGACACGTTGTCAAATGTTTCGGGTAATTTCATTCAGAGGCTACGCCATATTATTGCTACGCATGGTGGATATGTGGAAAATATCGTACTATAGAGTTTCCCAGACCGCAGCGCTATCTGTTGTTGAAAATTGTAACTACTGTAATTTCGAAAGTTTGTCCGCCTGAAAATGTACTGTTGTCCCAAGCATATTGCAACAAACGGTGTATTTCTATCGCTGCTCGTTTAGTTTTTATTGCCGTTTCAAATATACCGGTCATTTTTGAAACACCCTGTATCATCGCACACTCCGCTGCAGAGTGAAAATCTCATCCTGGATGGTACCAGATTGATAGCCACGAGTGACTTTCGGAATGAATGACGTAACTAAAGGACTGGGACTAATATTCAGTATGAACTTTTTGACAAAAATGTATACAAATGATGATGTAAGAAGGTCAGCCTTAAGAATGAAACAAGAAACAAGAATAGATGTATATCTTACGGAAAAGTTATAAGACTGTGAAGACACATCGATGCAGGTAGAAGACAAATATATTTGAACGACAATGGATGAAGTTACATAATAACAATACACAGTGAAATCTATGTATTCCATAAACCCTAGTGACTCTATTAATACAATTCACACAAAAACGATAAGAACACTTCGTCTTGCGCAAATGTATTACGCATCTGAGTAAGTTTTATTATTTTAAGAATCCAGAAAATAAGAAAAATTATCAGAACATGTGAGACATGCAAAAAAATCCGAGAAGACACCAACCATGTATCATACAAGATGTATCCTATAATACCAAAAACTCTATAAGATCTTAGCAGCAGATTTTTTTTTACAGTACTACCTCCTATGTTAACAGGATTGTCACCTGTCGAAGAAATATGTAAGAATTTTACCAGAGGACTTCTGCTGAAGCTATTTAAATTGTCATCGTCAAGAAATGTACATTCTAATGAAACTACTAAAATAATGACTGACAATTTTAACGGGCTGGCAGAGTTAAGAGTACACAAATACAATGAAAGGGCACAAATACCATCACTTAATGTGAATGATATCGTACTAATAAAAGAGTATTGTCAGAGTTCAGATATAAAGAAACAAATATGTAAGTTTTTCCCAAAATACGCTGAAACTTTCAAGATAACAAGAATACCAAACCACAAAGCAATATTTCTGATCGATCCCGAAACGGTCCAAAAAAAAAAAAAAAAGGATTTTATAACACTGATACAAAAAATGTTGAAGTCCTCAGGATCATCAGCCCTCTTTGCAGATTAGTCGGGGTGCGACCACCAGGTTTCGAGTTAATTGCTTCATGTTTTTCCACTTTAGTTTTCTATGAGCCAATCTCTTCCTCTTTGACTTTTCTGTTGTCTTTTAAGTTTCTCCTACTATCTTAGAGAGTTTTTGCCACCATGAAAAGTATCTTTTAAAAACTTACAGATATACCTACATTCCGAAATCTTAAGTACAGCACACTCTTCATAAGTTGTTGCAGGAAAGTAAAGATTTAGTATAATAATTGAAGAAAATACGATGTTACAATAAATTTAAGTATTTATTTCTACAATATTTATACGAACTATCCAAATACTTTTACATATTTTGCATCTAGGGTCTTGTACTTTTTCTTGTCACGTAAATAATAGGTTGTGTTTTACGTATGTTTTATAGTACGCGTTAACTACTGGAATGAGTAATATATTTTTCTAAGTATAGTAGAACCGATCACACGTTGGGTATATATAGAATGACTAAGTACCCGCACTGTTGTTAAGAGCCACAAAGGAGATTGAGAAAGACATTTGGACAACAACTAAATGACGAATAACGTATGACTAGCAGAGCTTTACTGGCTATCCGTAGGGGTGGGTTTGAATCAATTTTCGGGGTCTGCGACGATGAAGCTGTCACTGTCAATTCTGTAGGAAATGCAGAGCAACTTCTCTTCCCGGCGTCACAGTCAAGATCCTTACCAGAAGTGGAATCTTGGGTGCGAGGTGGGAAGAGAATCTGTACTTCGGGACAGACGACTTTTTCTTCTCGATCCTAGCTTCCTTTTCTTTCTTCTCCGTTAGGAGAACCAATTCTGTCCTCCCTCTTCCCAAATGCAGATGCTACTATCGCTGTAACCCTTCTTTTATCCGGACAATATAGTGGTAACGACATACTTTATACACAGGTAATGCCGAGAAAACTTGACAGAATGGTTGTCACTTATATAAGTGACTCATTTGAAGGGGGAAAGATAGGACAGAAGGAGGTACATGTAAGGAAACTGAAAAGTGACGTATTAATATAAACTACGTTATCAACAGGCACTTCTAACACATATAAATAATAATAAGTTGAGAAACAGGAGTGATAAGAGAAAAGAAGGAAGCAATCAACTAATATTTTATGTAGATTATGGGTAAGGTCACTATTCTGAGAAAAAAATCTTCAACATTATATATGGTAAAAGCCGTATCGTCATGGACTAGACATATAATTGAAGGCATGAAGTCAGAGTGTATCCAATTTTGTAGAGAGCTAGGAGGATGAGAGTATAGCTTTACTTAGGAAATAGGGAAACCTATACCTGAGGTCAAGCGAATCCAAAGAAGGAAGCATTTGAACTGATTCGGCAGACAATAAAGTCCAGTGGTTCCAAGGAAGGAAGGATGTGAACAGTTACATAGAAATCAAATGGATCTTAAGCCATCGTGACTAATCTAAGGAAATTAATGACAACTGTATATATCATCTGATGTTGAAAGGAATGCACTGAATTTAGGTCATAGACCTGAATATGAACGTGAAATTACCTTATGGGTTGCTTATAAGCTAAGCAACATTGTCTCTAGTTGTGCAAGTTATTCTACACGACATCTGTCATCTTAATGAGGGAATCTGTAATGGTACATATTGCTATAAAGCATAAGCGATACATCTCTCTTTCCTTTTATTAGACCGATGAGACGTGCGTGTGAAAAACGTGTACTTAATTAAAAGATACGTAAAGAGCACCTACTGTGTCCGGGTCTGTTGGAATCCATGTGCAAATGAGGGCACAGCCCACAAAGCGACGACGGATGTGTAATTTGGACTGGCCAGTAAGGGGTCATCCGCACTTCGCAGTCATGCTTTGGGGGTGCTGTCGACTCTAAAAAAGAAAGTGGCTTGATGAAAATGGCCGAGAACTGAAGAAAAAATAATCTTGTTAATTAAAATTTGTGCCCCGCAATCTCGATTTAAGTACGAACCTGTGGTTTTGGTCAGGCATTGAAGCATCAAGAATGAACATGGTGTCTGAAGAGCTTTGTTAATTATCAGTTTTTGTGAGTTGAGAATTTTTTGAATATATAGAAGAATTAGGGAAATCATGTTTTTTTTTAATATTTCTTATTGAGTTGTTTAAACGTAGAATCTCTCTTATAGCCCTCACCCCCCTCCAATCCGAAAAGAGGACAGTGGCCGAATACGTAGCACTGCATAACAGGACGACAACGTCTAGAGAAAACAACGCCGGCAAGTTCGGAAAGGAGGGTAACGTTGATGCTATAAAGCATAAGCGACACATCTCTCTTTCCTTTTATTAGACCGATGAGATGTGCGTGTGAAAAACGTGTACTTAATTAAAAGAAACGTAAAGAGCACCTACTGTGTCCGGGTCTGTTGGAATCCATGTGCAAATGAGGGCACAGCCCAGAAAGCGACGACGGGTGAGTAATTTGGACTGGCCAGTATGGCCAGTATTGAATTGGCATCCTGCAAAATATCGATCACTTAAAATCCACCCACAACAAGAAAAATACCTTAACTGATAAGGTAAGGGATCAAGAGCTGATCTGGTGAAACGGCGTGAAAAGGAATGTATTGAAATCACTGACAAGAGAAGTCAAGGCATCAGGTAATAACTTGAAGGAGCTGTAGACGGTGAAAGCTGTAGAGGGAAAGAGACGGGAATATAAGCAGCAAATAATCTGAGACGTAGGTTGAAGAGGTTGGCACAGGAGAGGAAACTGGCGGACCGCATTAAACAAGTCGTAAGAGTGATGACTAAAAATAATAACTGAAGATTCTCTTCAGAAAATTATGTTCACATCTCACGCTAGCCATCGCCCAGAGACATTTAGAAGCTAGTTGAGAAAGTCTGGCTCCCAGTACGACGATAAGCAGAGGTGGTTACCCAGCGGTTATCGTTGGATAGGTGAAATTACAGATTGAACCCAACAGTGAGAAAGACAATACAACAGGAAATTCAACGAAGGACACATTTTGGGAAAATCGGCCGAAATATGAGTACTGTCGTCTTTAGGAGTTGTTGGAGGATTTTGTTATCAGTACGACATCAATGAGAAGACTTCTACATTCAATCATTCACTTTCACACGTAGATCACTCAGAACCCTACTACAGACTCAGAAATGATTGGAAGCGGATTATAAGATTTAAGAAAGGTCATTTTGAGGTGACTCTAGAATCAAACAGGAGATCCTTTCAGGAAGATGTCGTGCGTCATGCTATGTTATTTTGCCTTTTGGAAGCACCTCAGAATGTTTTATACTCATATTTCAGATTTGGGTCTCATCACTGCATTCATTCCGATGATTAGTGTCACATTGTGACATTCTTATTTTTTGCTTATACGAGGCGTGCTGCCACGAAATGGTAGGTCCGCAACTGTTCAGTACTGAGAAAGTTGGATAATTTTTTAATTCGTCCGTCTCAGTTGCATTGATATAAAATTCAGATGTAGTGGTTACCGATTTCGGTTGACACGCCAATTTTCAAGCAACACACCTTGAATTATTCATAGAATGTGGTGCAAAAAGACACAGCAAAGTGTACTGTGGGCAGCAGGTACCCTCACTGATCTTAGAGTATGCGTCTGTTGCTGAAACGCTGGAACGGGCGCTCAATCTAAGATCTGATCTGTTCGCAACACGAGAAAGACAAACAACACTGAATAGTCACTGGAACACTGCACTAAAAAGTTGGCAAACGTGACACCACAGTCGAGAGCAGGTGGGGGGAAACTGGACAGAATATGGGAAAACAAAAGAAAGGGGGGAAAGGAGAGTAAAAGCGAAGGGTGGAACCGGGAAAGGAGCTGATGGAGGATGAGGACCCAGAAGAGGGGTGGGGGGCAGATGCGACAGGGAGTGGGGGAGGCAGAGGAGGGGAATACAAAAGGACTGGGGGGGAGAGGGGAGGTAGGGAGAGGTTTGGTATAGTGGGGAGAAAACAGGACAGAAGGGGGGGGGGAAGAGGGAGCCCAGGGAAGGACAGAGGAAAGGAGGGGGAGTGAGGATCAGAGTTGATAGGAAGGATAAATGGAGGGAGAGAGGGCATCATCTGGGAGGGGGAATTGACGGAAGCCACCTTGGGAAAGGAGATGGAGGGTATAGAGATGGAGGGTAGGGGGGCACAACGGTGAAGACGTGGCAGGGGGCGGGGATGGGAGAGGAGAGGAGCAACCAGGGGGTGAGGGGGTTCAAGACGGCGGGAGGTGTAGAGGATGCGGATATGTTCGAGGAATAGGAGCAGATGGGGGAAAGGAATGAGATCATAGAGGATCCGCGTGGGGGACGGGAGGCGGATACGAAAGGCGAGGTGGAGTGCATGACGCTCAAGGATCTGGAGGGAATTATAGAATTTGGTGGGAGCAGATATCCAGGCGGGACTGGCATAACAGAGGATGGGACGGATTAAGGATTTGTAGGTGTGAAGGATGGTAGAGGGGTGCAAACCCCATGTCCGGCCAGAGAGGAGTTTGAGGAGTCGGAGGCGGTTGTGGGCTTTGGATTGGATGGAGCGGAGATGAGGTATCCAGGTGAGGTGACGGTCAATGGTGAGGCCAAGGTAGGTGAAGGTGGGGGTGAGGCGGACAGGACGTGCGCAGACAGTAAGGGAGAAATCCAGGAGCCGGAAGGAGCGAGTGGTACGACCTACAATGATGGCCTGGGTCTTGGAAGGATTGAGTTTCAGGAGCCACTGGTTACACCATGCAGCAAAAAGGTCAAGGTGATTCTGGAGAAGGCGTTGGGACCGTTGGAGGGTAGGAGCGAGGGCGAGGAATGCGGTGTCATCAGCATATTGCAAGAGGTGTACTGGAGGGGGGGGGGGGGTTGGGGCATATCTGCCGTGTACAGGAGGTAGAGGAGAGGGGAGAGGACAGAGCCCTGGGGCACACCGGCAGAGGGGTTGAAGGTGTGGGAATTGGCATGATGGATGGTAACATAGGAGGGGCGGTTCTGGATTTATCAATCGTTTTTTTTTTTACTTTAAATTGCACTGAAAAGTAATGTGAAGAGCTGAAAACACATGGCGTTAATTTCATACTTCTGTGTATGTTGTACTTTGTATACATAAATTATTTGATAATAAAGAGTGAATGTTCGCAAACAGCACATATGTATAGTGACCGAGCCAAATATCTCACGAAATAAGCGTCCAAAGAAAAAACTACAAAGGACGAATCTCCTCTAGGTTGAAAGGGGAAACCAGATGGCGCTATGGTTGGCCCGCTAGATGGCGGTGCCTTGGGTCGAACGGATATCAACTGCGTTTTTTTTAAATAGGAACCCCCATTTTTTATCACATATTCGTGTAGTACGTAAAGAAATACGAATGTTTTAGGTGGACGACTTTCTTCGCTTTGTGATAGATGGCGCTGTAATAGTCACAAACGTATAAGTACGTGGAATCACGTAACATTCCGCCGGTGCGGACGGTATTTGCTTCGTGATACGTTACCCATGTTAAAATGGACCGTTTGCCAATTACGGAAAAGGTCGATATCGTGTTGATGTATGGCTATTATAATCAAAATGCCTAACGGGCGTGTGCTGTGTATGCTGCTCGGCATCCTGGACAAGATCATCCAAGTGTCAGAACCGTTAACCGAAAAGTTACCTTATGTAAGGAAACAGGAAGTGTTCAGCCACATGTGAAACGTCAACCATGACCTGCAACAAAGGACACCAAGTAGGTGTTTTAGATGCTGTCGCATTTGGTACGGGTGCAACCGATGTTGATGTTGCGTTCTCAACACCGACGTTTTTGAGATTCCCGATTCTCGCGCAATTTGTCTGTTACTGATATGTGGATTAGCCGCGACAGTAGCTAAAACACCTACTTGGGTATCATCATTTATTGCAGGTCGTGGTTGAGTTTCGCATGTGGCTGCACACTTCCTGTTTCCTTAAATAACATAAATATCCGGTGAACAGTCCGGACACTTCGATGATGTCGTCCAGGATTCCGAGCAGCATACATAGGCCATGCCCGTTGGGAATTTTGATCACAATAGCCATACATCAACACGATATCAACCTTTCCCGCAATCGGTTTTTTTTTTACTTTATTGTTATTTTAAAACCTGTACAAATCAGGTAGGCTGACAGCGCCACACTACGCCGCTCTTCAGCCATAGCGTTTTACAATAGTATAAAAACGGAGAATGATAATGAACAAAGTGACGGGCAAAAGAGAGAGGTCACAGAGACACAAAAAACACGGAGTCGTTCACACGTGACGATAACAACACTGAAAACACGTTGGCACGGCGCACAGAACACTGACGAATCCGACAGCACAAGTGAACGTAGTAGTGGGATGGCGGACACCAAAAACACTAAACGACGTCACACACACGAGACACAGAAGGCGACGATCTCCGGCGCGCGAATATTCACTATGCGTGTGCGAGTCCGGGGACCTGCCAAGAGAGGAGGAGGAGGAAGGGGAGTGGGAGAGCGAGAGGGGAGAGTAGAGATGCCAAGGGCAAAGGAGAGAGAGGGGGAGGGAGGAAGGGGGAGGGGAAGCCCGGGGGAGAGGGGAGGAGGGAGGGGGGAAAGGAAAGAGAAGGGAAGGGAAAGGAGGGAGGGAGGGTGCCTAAAGGAAAGGACACAGGAAGTGGGGGGGAGGATCAAAGTTGATGGAGGGGAGGAGGACATCATCAGGGAGGGGGAGCTGGCGGAAGCCATCTTGGGAGAGGGTAAGGGGGGTGGAGAGATGGAGACCAAGTGGGACGTGGGCATACAGGCGCGGCAGCGGGCGGGGGTGGGAGAGGATCAGGGAGACGAGCGGGTGAGGAGGATCGAGTTTACGGGAGGTGTACAGGATCCATATCGTTTCAAGGAGGAGGTGGGGGAAGGGGTGGAGATCGTACAGGATCCGTGTAGGGGAGGGGAGACGGATGCGATAGGCGAGGCGGAGAGCATGGCGTTCAAGGATTTGGAGGGATTTATAAAAGGAAGGGGGGGCAGAGATCCAAGCCGGATGGGCATAACAAAGGATAGGGCGGATGAGGGATTGATAAGTGTGGAGGATGGTGGAGGGTTCCAGACCCCACGTGTGGCCGGAGAGGAGCTTGAGAAGACTGAGTCGGGAGCGTGCCTTGGCTTGGATTGTCCGGAGGTGGGGAGTCCAGGAGAGGCGACGGTCGAGGGTGACGCCAAGGTACTTAAGGGTGGGAGTGAGGGCGATAGGACGGCCATAGATGGTGATGTAGCCGGCAATCGGTGAACAGTCCATTTTATCACGGGTAATGTATCACGGAGCAAATACCATGCGCACTGGCGGAATTTTACGTGTTGCCACTTACTTATACGTTTGTGACTATTACAGGCCATTTATCACAAAGCTAAAAAGTGGTCCAAGTAAAACATTCATATTTCTTTACGTACTACACGAATATGTAATAAAAAACGGGGGGTTCCTATTTAAAAAAACGCAGTTGATATCCGTTCGACCTAAGGCAGCGCCATCTAGTGGGCCAACCATAGATCCATCTGGTTTCCCCTTCAAGCTAGAGAATGTGCCGCTTATTTTGTGAAATATTCGGCCCGGTCACGATCAATGGACTACCCTGTATATGTGCTGTTTACGAACATTCACGGTTTATAATAGAATAATTGGCGAGGTCAGTTTCAAGTCTGTCATGAATTCTCTTCCTCTTGAAGTTCTCTCTTAATCTCACTACCTTTTATGTTGAATTCCATGAGGGTTCACTTTAGCTCGGTGCGAGCACAGCTTATTTCAATGATCCGCCTTCTGCAGAAAGAGTATTTTCTTCCTTACACTCAGTTTTTCACTCAAGCCAAGTAGTTCTGAATTGCATAGTCCTTCAAGACACGTGTTGCAGTCCTGAATACATCGTGACTTTGCATATCTGTAATTCATGTATGTTGTTCTTAGGTATTGTAACACGCAAGGTGCACTCACCTGTGCACTGCATGCGTCTTTTCTACAACAAACTAAGTATTTGCAGATACAGGTAATAGAGTCGTGCAGCACTTAGGTAGAGACATTGTTTAATCTGATCCGCGCGAACGTCCTCCTTTTACGTAATTCATTAAAGCTATGAAAGTATACTTACAAACTCATACTCATAGATTCTAGCTAAAAAAGAGAAAGAAAAAAAACTACACACCACGAAGAATTATCCAAGTGGGACGGAAATAGATAGATGGGATGTACATAGACATTATTCAAGAGAAACAGCTTCACAAATTCAGCAAATCAATAATGGGTAGGGCCAGCTCTGGCCCATATGCAACCACTTATTCGGCTGGACATTGATTGATAGAGTTGTTGGGTGTCGTTCTGAGGGATATCGTGCCAAACGTAGTCCACTTGGCGCCTCAGATCGTCAAAATACCGAGATGGTTAGAGAGACCTGCCCATAACTCTCCAAACGTTCTCAACCGGGGAAAGGTCATGCGAACTCGCTGGCCAAGGGAGGGTTTGGCAAGCGCGAAAACAAGCAACAGAAACTCTCGCCTTGTGAGGGCGGGCATTATCTTGCTGAAATGTGAGCCCAGGATGGCTTGCTATAAAGAGCAACAAATAGGAGTGTCAAACATCGTCGACGTACCGCTGTGCTTTATGGGCACTGCGGATGACATCCGAAGGGATCGGCGGCTCCAAACACATATCCGCTGGTTATGGGGACTTACCAGCAAAGACATTTCTACTCCAGTAAATGAGATGTGTCTGGCGGTAACAGTGAAACCACGGAATCTTTCCCGACATGCTTTAATATTACGCAAAAGTCTTATACATAACACACAATCTGCATTGATTCTTATAATAAAACGTAAAATAAAAGCAAAAACATTGAAAGAAAATTTACAACTAATTTCTCCGAACTTGTAAGCCGTTAGCGAAAGACAAAAATTCGATTTTAGGTGTACGCATTGTTTTACCTGTTTACGAGAGATATTACATACAGACTTCCTCTGTTTTTCGTATATAAAAATAGCAATATGCTACCGAAGTTACTGTAAACACATATGTGAAACTGTTTCAAACACTCGGGAAAGGGATGTATCGTTGTATGGAGCCCGCTTATCGATCTTACGAGATGTGAGGCCTGTTTGTAACGGCTGTTAACCGAAAATTACGCCCGTGTTTGCTGTTTGAGCGACGGCAAATAGAAACCCTTGTGATGGGCCGGTTGCAACACCCGCTCTCGATTGGCTATCAGCCTACTAGTTGCATATAGTCTCAATTCCATCACGATTCGCAGCACACAAGTTCCATCCGGCAAGCTGCGGGGTCAGTAAATGCAAACAAGCCCAGGGAGCATATTGCTCGCATTGCGGTGTTGCATCACATACCATGAATGAGTTCCACAGAGTCAATGTTACGACGAATGATTTTTCCAGAAGCAGTAATTTAACGTGGCCAGTTGTACTGCGATGGATCAATGACCCTAATGTAATACATTGTCGTCATCATGGCCTCAAGAGGTGTTTGAATATCCAAAGGATAGGACTGCGATAGAGTAACATTTACGAGTTTAATTACAATATTTTAATTTCAGCTGGGGTATTTTTTCTTCTGTGTATTCCACCTTGTTTAGTCGCAATTCTTCCAAAGCTTTATATGATTCTGATATTATATCCTTTGTGTTTCTCATAAGGTCTCTTATTTCTTCTTGTAACACATCAGAGTGTTCCTTCCACTCGTAGATGCATTAAATGCACTCTGCTTTTAACTGTGGAGTTCCCGTTGTTATCTTAATGTTGAGACACATGCGCTTTATTTTACCGAAGTTCGTTTTGATTAATGTATATCCTGAATCAGTCCATCCGATGATCATTTGTTTTTCTTCACAATTTTCCCGCGGCCATTTCGCCTTAGCTTCCATGTGATTGCTCTTTATCTCATTTCTTAATGTGTGTTTCTGAATAATTTTGCACTTCCATTTTTTATCGGTCAATTGAAGTATATGTTCTGTTTCTGAAGGATTCTTTCTCAGTGACATTCCATCGGCTTATATTTCTCAGTCTTCCTGCTGAATTACACGTTACTAGCCACATACGTCACCTCTTTCTGTTCCACTTCCGCTTTTGATATCGACACATATACCTGAATGATGATTGTTGACACTGACTTGCTGTCGATTCTGCTAACAAAAACCCTTTCACTGAACTGTTTACAGTAACTCGCCATCCGCACTGCTCTACTATCCATAACGAATACTGCTCTTTTTATACTATTTCCTGTTACTGTTGAAATCAGCTGACAAAAAATCCTCCTTTCCACGTTACTTCACTGACACAGAATTTTCTAGGTTGAGGATGTCCATTTTCCCTTCCCTACCTTGGTCAAATACCTTACATTCCATGATCAGACTTGAGAATCTTACCTTAGTGCTGTGAACCACATAATACGGGCTCTAAAGCGCCCCGGCTCGGTCTTCCTGACTTGACGTTACGCATCATGTCTACTGACGTAAATATTGTTGCTCCTGTACGCCTCATCAGTGCTACGGATATTTTATTTAGCAATTTTTGCAAATGTGGTAAGCCAATGTGGAGTTCTGTTAATATAATTGTAGGTTGTTATCAGTATGTTAACGAGACTGATGTGTAATTATACATTACTGGCCATTAAAATTGCTACACCACGAAGATGACGAGCTACAGACACGAAATTTATCCGACAGGAAGAAGATGCTGTGATATGCAAATGATTAGGTTTTCAGAGCATTCACACAAGGTTGGCGCCGGTGGCGACACTTACAACGTGCTGACGCGACGAAAGGTTCCAACCGATTTCTCATACACGAACAGCTGTTGACCGGCATTGCCTGGTGAAACGTTGTTGTGATACCTCGTGTAAGGAGGAGAGATGCGTACCATCATGTTTCCGACTTTCATAAAAGTCGAATTGTAGCCTATCGCGATTGCGGTTTATCCATCCAGACAATGCTGCTCGAGATGGTCGAGATCCAATGACTGTTAGCAGAATATGGCATCGGTGGGTTCAGGAGGGTAATACGGAACGCCATGCTTCATCCCAACGGCCTCGTATCACTAGCAGTCGAGTTGACAGGCATCTTATCCGCATGGCTGTAACATATCGTGCAGCCACGTCTCGATCCCTGCGTCAACAAATGGGGACGTTTGCAAGACAACAACCATCGACCGGAACAGTTCGACGACGTTTGCAGCAGCATGGATTATCAGCTCTGAGACCATGGCTGCGGTTACCCTTGACGCTGCATCATAGACAGGAACGCCTGCGATGGTGTACTCAACGACGAACCTGGGTGCATGAATGGCAAAGCGTCATTTTTTCGGATGAATCCAGGTTTTGTTTACAGCATCATGATGGTCGCATCCGTGTTTGGCGACATCGCGGTGAACGTAGATTGGAAGCGTGTATTCATCATCTCCATACTGGCGTATCACCCGGCGTGATGGTATGGGGTGCCATTGGTTACACTTCTCGGTCACCTCTTGTTCGCATTGACGGCACTCTGAACAGTGGACGTTACATTTCACATGTGTTACGACCCGTGGCTCAACCCTTCATTCGATCCCTGCGAAACCCTACATTTCAGCAGGATAATGCACGACCGCATGTTGCAGGACCTGTAGGGCCTTTCTGGATACAGGAAATGTTCGACTGCTGCCCTGGCCAGCACAATGTCCAGATCTCTCAGCAATTGAAAAGGTCTGGTCAATGGTGGCCGAGCAACTGGCTCGTAACAATACGCCAGTCACTACTCTTGATGAACTGTGGTATCGTGTTGAAGCTTCATGGGCAGCTGTACCTGTACACGCCATCCAATCTCTGTTTGACTCAATGATCAGGCGTATCAAGGCCTTTATTACGGCCAGAGGTGGTTGTTCTCGGTACTGATTTCTCAGGATCTATGCACCCAAATTGAGTAAAAATGTATTCACATGTCAGTTCCAGTATAATATATTCGTCCAATGAGTACCCGTTTGTCATCTGCATTTCGTCTTAGTGTAGAAATTTTAATGGCCTCTAGTGTATTTCTGGGAGGTATATAATTCTTATTATTCGGATAGTAGGCTTCCTTGTGTACAACTGCTGGACTATTGTACAGATTACTTCATTAACATTATTCAATCAGTACAATGAAGATTTGAGAACCTCAGGATGACTGGTAGTTACTATCGAAATTCGTCATGAAATAAACTATTTTACATCAAGGTATCTTGCCTGCTAACATTATAAATCGTAACATTCATAGCCCGAACAGAATGTGTACGCTATATATGAGTAGAATATTTTTAGCACTTCTGTGAGGGACCATGCAATTTTTCGTGCTTATGTTCTGTATACAGTTTTTGTAAACGCTTTTACAGTTCCTTTTGATATTCTAAAGAATTTTTAGACGCCAACGACAGCACTATCTGAAGGCAAGCTTACAAGGCTGCAAAAATTGTCAGTCGCACAACCGAGAGGGTACTGAATGGGCACAAAATCAGTCGCATGTGGGGGAATTGCGTTAAAAGCCTTCTTCTGAAACATGTAGTCAACTTGAGGTCGCTGATGACAGTACTAATTATTTCAAGTGAATAAAGTGTTTCCGAATGATTGATAAAGCAGATGCTATTAGTGTAATTCGAAAGTATTCTAATTGGAACACAGTCTTCATCGGAATACTTGACTATGTTAGGTGACTTAATTTACTTCGCTAATTCAAGGGTATCTACTTCCAAGTTACTCATATTCACAGCTACTTGATTCAATTCTGGCATATTAATTCAGTGTTATTTGCTGTTGACGTTGGTGACATTACCATTACCAACACGCATTTAAGGGTAAAGGCATTATGATTTGCCACTGTTTTACTTTACATATCACCATGGTCTCTTCGGATTTTCTGGTGGATTTTTCTCTGTATTTTGTTGCATACTTCTGCCAGTTATCCTGTAGTTTCAGTATTGACATAGCTCTACATCCAACTTGGTGACTAGTGGAACTTGCTACACACTCAAAGAGCATATATGGGAACTCCAGTAGTTAAATGATGATTTATATAACTGGCAAGGGTAATAATTTAAGTTTGGCTTGCTCTTTGTTGTTTCCGTACTATACCTTATGACATGTTTGGTATAACTTTCTCATATAAATACGATCATTACTAAATCGGCTAAAACTGATACGAGGCTCACTTTCACTTCATTTAATTATCACACCAAGGTGAAGCTTATCTTTCAGAACCAAAAAGATATACGTCTTCTCATGAACAAGCTCTAAAAGAAGAAGAATGTCTTCTGTTACTCAGAATATTGACCACGCTACATCCGAGTATAGGAAGTTTGATTCTCCTGGCCTCACAGAACACCATTGCATCCAAGAGATGGTCACTTCACAGGTATCTCCGACCCCAGTTTCTTGTTCAATGTTACCCTTACTCGTCGTGGTACTACAGCTGTGCTCCGCAGTACTGAAGATAAGGAGGAAGGTTCTTTGACTGTGACACCCACCACTCCAACCACATAAGTAGCACAGGGCCACGTACCTTCTCATGCCCTTTCTGTGGGTGCTCACTAGAGGCACCAGGGACTTTGTATTCCGGTGTCAGCTCCTCACTTCACTTTTATTTGGATTATTCTGATTCAGGCATTCTTGTTTAAGGACCTGCTATAATAGTTGGAGGATCCTTTTACGGGTATCTCAGTTCCTATTTTGGTAGCTCGCTCCTATACGAATCTCCTTCGACACACTCAGTAGGGCTGTCCCAAGCAACACAGTATTCGGCAAGAACAGGCACCCTAAGGACACCCGTCTTCTGTAGACAGGTGAAATCCTCTTCCATCATGGAACCACATCTAATACTCTTCCACTGTTTCCAGAAAGAAGGCTCCGCTAGGCGTTACGTGCCAGCCTATGATCGTCAGGTCGGGCTTCCTCAATTTCATGGCAAAATGTTGATCACGGTAACTGTTGCATTCCCACAGGTGGCTACTGCACTTTCTGGAACAACTTCCAAATGCCACTAGCATGTCTTACCTGAGTATTCAGATGCGCCATCAGGAAAATTTAAATGCAAACATGGGCTACGGCCGAGCGAGGTGGTTAGCGCACTGAACTCGCATTCGGGAGGACGGCGGTTCAAACTCGCATCTGGACATCCTGATTTACCTTTACCGTGATTTCAATGAATATATTCAGGAAAATGTCGGGATGGTTCCTTTGAAAGGGCAGGGCCGACTTCCTTCCCCAACCTTTCTAAACCGATGGTACCGATGACCTCATTTTAGGTCCACTATCCCAGATTAACCAACCAAGCAAATCAACCAACCAGTGGCTACGCCATGACAAGCCCCAACTTCAGCGACAAAATTTGACTTCCACAACAAGGATACCGCACTTTTTCTTTTTCCAGATCCGTGTCAGACGGTTCCCATCCAAACCAGCCTCAGCGTTTACAGCCATAACCCACATCCATACCATCCACATCATCGCCCGGAACGCTCTAAATGACACGGGACAAGGATTCCAGACGCAGGGACACGACCATCGAGAGCGCCCACACATCATTTACGATGACCACAAGGTGCGTTATTCAAGTTGACTCTTTGTCGACACCGAGATCTACGTCCTGGGGATCGTAACACCGTCTCTTTCCGCGGGAGAGGGGGGTCCAGCGTAATCATCCGAAATCGATATGGCTCCACCATATTTCCAACTTTCTTATAAAGGAAAGGTTGCTGTACACCAGGTTATCACTTGCAACATACCTCTACCATAGATAAGGGCAGAACCGAAACTTGCTGGATATCTGGCCCTGACAGAAACACAACCTTGTCAGGACTGTAGGTCAGTATTATTACCAACGGCAACACACAGCAGCCGACCTCAACAAATTCGCCCATTCGGGCGTGTGAAGGTAGCCGCCGAAACACTAGCAAGTGAGTTTAGATTACTGAGCCCATGGAATCTACAGCTCGCAGCCTTCTAGGCTTCCTGTCAAACCTTCAACCGGGAGTAGCCAGCAGTCGTAGCCGAAGTCTTCTCCTGCACCGTCCACAACCTTACTCGGATTGTGTGCTCCTCGAATGGTACATGTCAATTACTTTGATACTGTGGTCTTGCCGATTAACTATTGTCAGTAGAGTCCAATTGAACCAATGAACTGTCATGTGTGATAGACGTCCCACCAGACTAGGTTATGTTCCAGTTAGTTTTGTTCTCTTCCAACGAAGTAATCACTTCACAGACTTTTATTCCTAATGTTAGTGCGAAATAAGGAGGTTGTTATTTTGTTTCTTATCAGATTTGATTACTTGGTGTCATGAAGGACATTGTTTGATTCCTTTCATTTTATGTGTCCTAATAAATTATTTCATTTTCTCACTAACTGGGAGCCATATTTTGCGTGCGTGGACTCACTGAGAGGACGACTCATACCGCAGATCACAAGTCTTGCTGCGAAGGTACTACAACAGCAGTTAAACGTCCGCATCTTTCCACTCTTATTTTAGTCTTGATCCTGGTTGGCCGCACTTTTTCCGTACGAAAACGCACTGCAATTTGCATTCGGTAGCACTCACTTGAGATGACCTTACTAGTATTCCTGATGCTGTGGTGATGTACCTTAAATCTTTTCAGTCTTCTCTTGATTTATGGTTGAAACCGGAAATTAACATTTGTGAGTAGTTCTGAGTATTTTGCCCTAGTGCATAGGGTTTCTAAGCGCTGCATGGCATATTTGTCCATACTGTTCCCCCTGCCGCCCCCCCTCCCCCAAATTCGGTGGCAAGTCAGTTCCACTCTTAGAGAGTATTAGTTTCATCCATTTCTCTAAGTGAACAACTTCTACACGTGTTTAAATTACGGTACTCATTAATAACTGGCAGACCACTTCTTTCTCCTGTAGAATGGTATTTGTAGTAATAGAGCAAAATTTGGCCCGATTTATATCCACATACCTACTTTTTTTTAGAAATCTTTTTTCTGCCCTCCTCCTACCCCCCACCCCACCCCACCCTCTCTCCACAATGAGTTTTGGTATGGTCACGCCCTGCAGCAGGAGATGTTATGCTCTCTATTCCTTGTCTAACTGCGATTGTCTCCACAAATTCTGAGCTCTTTCAGAAAAACTTCTGGCATCGACTTTATATTACGTTATTTCCAGTAATTACAGGTAAGTCATCGAACTGGAAATTGGGGGTAGTACAAGCAGCACACTCATCACTCTACCGGTTCCTCCTAACAAATGTTCCACTAAAATTCTGCACCTGTACCCCTATAGATGGTTAGTTACGTTCTCAAGGCACGCTAATGAATCTTGTGAACTGTACAAGTTGTACTATCCTTCCCCTCCCCCCCCCCCCCCCCCTCTTGTGCATGGGACGGACGATTCTAATTATAAAGACTGCTTTTGTACTAAGACTGAATAGTCGTTGTTAAAAGCACTCGTTTTTACTAATGGTCGGTAAACTGTGTTATGCTGTACTTACATTGCAAAGTTTCCGTGCTGTCGCCACATAGCATTGTCGGATGGGAAATTAAATAGGCCTTCCGGGATAATGGCATCAAGTAAATTACAAATATTTTTACACTAGGAGGAATTTATAGACCACAGTAGGCTGCCAGGCAAACGTGCACAGATAATGCATCCTTGCACCTTTTACGTAATTTTATTGACAGTATTACGTATTTTGAGTGTTCACGAATCTTGAATTAGAGTAAACAGTTCCCTTCTTCATCGCCGTTAAACCTATGTTGACTAGTTCCAAGTTTTCAGCTGTTTCTATTCCGTTTATTTTGGAATTTGTATTCACAACACAAATGTTTTCAGATTCTGTAGTATACTAACGGTGCTTGCGGCTGGTCCCGGCGGAGGTTCAAGTCCTCCCTCGGGCATGGGTGTGTGTGTTTGTCCTTAGGATAATTTAGGTTACGTAGTGTGTAAGCTTAGGGACTGATGACCTTAGCAGTTAAGTCCCATAAGATTACACACATTTCAACATTTTCTAATGGTGCAGAGCATTTACCGTATTGATAACTTATTCGTAGTTCACAAATGGTCTTTGAGTTTATTACAAAGTGGGGCGTTAAAAAATGAAATTGTCATCACCAATACCACGTATTTCGATATACAAATGCACTACGTTACAGTGCAAGTGTATCAAACAGGCAAGGCTCTCTAAATTCTGTATACAAAGCAGGTGCCTCTTTCGAAAATCACATTTAAATCTTGTTTATTTGGGACAACATCATGTTTTGCTTAGGGCAAAAAGGACAAAATTATAACAGTACTTTCAGCAAATCGATAGTGGAAGCATCGCAGTCTATCAACAGTGCTGTTCCATGACACTGATGCTTGTGATGGTCAGTATACACGGACTGCCATGTGGGTGTGTTCGATGAATTTGGGGCTGAATGCGTAAAAGTACCCAAGATCGCAATGACTGCACGACGCAACTATATTCAGGCTCTGAATCACTCCACCCGACTGTCGCTCGAAAAGACACTGCTGCAATGCAGTATAGTGCTGTCATTTCACTTACCTCGAATCATGTCCGCAGCAGTGAGGCAAGTACACATACGCAGCAAAGACTTCTAGAAGGCCATGGACTATCAGCACGCAACCATTTTTCTGCGTTCATCTGATGCAGCTGTAATGTTCATGATCTATTCCACAAGGCCACATCAGTTGACTCTCTGATCCATATGTATTCCAATCTAATGCCTCAGCGACAGACGATATTCTGTGAGTCATTTCTCGAACTATGCAGTTGTCAGAATGTAGACAGATCACACAAAATTCCAGCAGACGATTGTTGCTGTCTCTCTCTCGCTCTCTCTCACTCTATCCTTTTTTTGATATCTTTTTAGTAATGGTCGCTCACAAAAATCACTGTTTCTCTGGCAAGAGATAGGTACAGTCCACTGTGTTTCCGTCCTTTTTAATTTTACAGCACGTGTAGAGGACTCGCTCTGTTGATGTCCGTCACTCTCAATTTTCATCTCAAACATATATTTACTAAACCAGAAACAAAATCGGAACATAATTAATTGACTTAGTTTTCAGACTGCCAAGATCCCTTGTGAAGTTTCTGTTGCAATTCCCATCTGTAGTGTTATTTATTACTCTCTGGATGCATTGATGAGATCATCTTTTAAAAAGATATTATGGATGTTTAGATTCCAAGAATTCTCATTGTAAAATTACAGACTTATTGAAACTTTGTGCTGCACGAAGATTCAAAGAAAGAAAACTTTTCTTCCACTGTCCTGTTACGTCTCTTCGTGTCCTGTTTTAAGTTCCGTCGGTGTATTCACAGAGGACGTTTCTCCCCCGTGAGATAGTGTCATGATGATACGTGAATAATCTGTTCCTCTTCGATATTCATTGTAAGTCCACGAGCGCTGTAAAGTTGGAATTTTTATTAAAATTTCTTTTCGCGGCGCATTAAATGAAGTTCATTGTCATCTGAGTTTATGAGAATGTAAGAGTTTCCTGAATGTGGCTAGTGAATATCTTTTTAATACACGTCCTTCACGTACATCTGGTGAAATCTTACATATTTACTTTCATCTGGTATATGCCGTCATTAAATGTTCGGTGGAAAGATTTCAGAGATCACACCTTAACAGAAGAGTCAAAGTGTTTATACATTGATAACAATTGTTTGATTACTTGAAGAGGTGTTCCTCAAAGTGAAAACGAGAAATGTGACAATTAAACGAAATATCTTTAATTCTAAATTGAAACTTTTCAATCTGGCACATTATATATTTTAGATATATCACACGAAGGGTTTAACATGAAATGTGTATGGAACGAGTTATGGAAGAATGGCCCTCAGAGAATTGTTTAGAGATTTTTATAACCACCACCGACTACAAATAGAGAGGGTAGACGAACATAGTGGAGGCAGTGCCTTTACTACACATGTTACACACTCTTTTTCTGCCAGTGAAATGCAGTCTTAGGGTAGCCTTACCCACAAAATCTTACATCTGAAGTATCTAATTCATATTTTTTGACTGTAATCTCTAGATATTTGATTAACCTATAGCCTTTAAATTTCTGTGATTCATCGTGCAAACGAAATGCAACTTTCTTTTTACTTCTCATAGGAAGGATCTCACACCGGAAGGGATGCTTAGATTACCTCCTAAATCGTGTACATTTATTAGGAACAGCAGAGCATCTATAAATCTCATTGTGGAAGCTCAGATATGATTCCTGTAATCACTTTCAAGGATAGCTATCAAAAGCTTTGTGGAAATATAAACTATGAAATCAGCTTGACAGCACTCGTTGCTTTGCGTGAAGAAAGGGCCAGTTATATTCCACGAGAAAAATATTTTCAATATCCACGCTAGTTATGTGTTAGTAGATATTTTCCGAGATATATCATACTTTTTGACTTACGTTGCCAAACAGTTTTTTTTTTTGTTTTTTTTTTTAACTAAGTAAGCACTTACTCTTTTTTCCTGAAGCTCGGTCGCATTCTCTCGGAGTTCAAATTCTATGATCGAATATCTAGCATCAGAAATATCTGACATTCGTAATCGTGGAATACTCTGAGCTTTAGTGCTCCTCTCTGCTGGTAGCAGACGCTAGAAAGCTCCTCTTACCTCCTACAAGGGACTTCAGAAAATTTACGGGCAGGTCGTAGATCACGCTGTTTTGGGTTGCACCGTGTATCACTTTTGTGGGTGGCTGGCGAAGACGGCGGTGGGGTGATACGATACTGGAGAGACATAGCGGCAGCCAGACGCACGACTTAACGCGTAACGGGGTGCCGCGACGGAAGGAAGAAGCGGCAAGGCGGCGCCAAAGAATAGAGTAATACGCCCTTTCCCTCTGCACCACCCGATCGTTTTTACAGCATGAGTTCGCCACGACCCAGTATGTCATTTTGCGGAATATGGTGGACTTGATCACGGAAAACACAAATTTAAAATTTATTTACGGGGTCTCTTCACTGGTCCGCAGATCAGTAAGAGAGTTCACAGCTTTCCTTCGCAATAAGGAAATAACGTTAACTTCAGAAAACTCTTTGAACTTCACTTGTTTTCGACCGTGAGACGGATGATTGTACTTGTTCTGATATCGATGTAACGCAAGTTGATGATTACGGAAGGAATATTATCTGCTAATTAGAGAAGTTGTCCGAATTGGAGTTCAGCAGCAGAACGGATGCAAAATTTCCTTGGTATAGTTTAGTGAAGCTTCCTGTTATCTGATCAGACACGCTACAATATCGTTCAATTATACATAATATGGTGTAGAGGTGTATTGTGCTGGTTGCGTAGGCGCTGAGTTCACGACGGCCTATTTAGTGACTTTTAAGCGCTAAACGCTGACACACGATTTTTGCTGGAACGGCAATGGCAATATTTTCCGTATTAATGTATTTATTGCTCACCACGTTCCCCCAGATTTAATTGAATATGAATTTGTAAATATGTTATCAATCTGAACTGAGTAATAAATACATTCATAAAAGAATTATTGGCTGTCATTGATTTTCGTAGTGCACACCATCGCAAATACGTTTGGAAAGCTTTTCCGACGGACTGAAATGTAACCATTGGTCTTCCCAGCAAATGTTGCTATGCATAGCAGTATTATAAGCAGCAGAGGAGGCTGGGTCTGTAGCAATGAGAGGTTATGGTATCAACAGAAAGTTGACCGTTATGCGTTGTTCAAAAATTTCTGGAAGTTCCTAGGAACTGAAGGATTCGACGAACATGAGCCGATCATTCTACGGGCCGAGGGGAAGGGGAATGTGTGAGTCGTGAGAGATGTTATTTCTCAAAAGAAAAAAAAATATCGGGGATGCGAAGTTCCGTTTTAATTGGACTCAGCTAATGGAACCATTGTTTTCATTCTTCTTATTGCCAACTTATATCATAGCATTCTCGTTCAGAATCCGTCTGAAAATACTACGAACAAATGTGATGCTAGGTATCATCATGAAGAAAGTAAATTACTTTTCGGCTAAAGGCTTACCTATCGTTCCAACTTCTGGAAGTATGTAGAGTACAGGGTCCTGTGGAAGTATGTAGGGTACAGGGTCCTGTCGTGGGTGAGGAAAGTATAGTATTTATTTTTTATGGTAACCTCCTGGTAACTACAGTATGGGACGCGAGACTAGTGCATTACAGTTTACATTATGAATGACACCAAAAAAGTACAAAATTAGTTCATATTGTATTAAAGTTTAGCGGATGTGTGATTGTAGTGCAAACAGAGTCGAGATAGGCGTTAGAGGGAAAGACTGCAAGAAGCACGGATTTTGTTACCAAATACAAACATTGGTGGCAACAGAATAAAATCCATGGAAGTGTGCCTAGTCATTGGGTCATGTGAGGCCTAATAGTGATACATCCCATTGTTTGAGTAACAGTTATCACATCCTTCAATACATATACCAGAGAAAAGATGTTCGTGACTGAGAATAGTCCATAAGTGCTGAGCATGCCATTGTTAGGTGTATTAAATTGTAGGTGCTGATATCGGAGCTAACGATCCAGTGACTGTACCGAAGCGGGTAGCAGTCGGACGACCCTACCTGCTGAGGTACAGATAGGAGTCCCATGGAGTGGGTGGTGCGGAAGAAAGAGCTCTCTGAAATCTAAGAACACGAAATGTCAACGGTAACGAAGGTATTGTAATTATTAATTATCAAGTTAAATATCATGTCTGTTACGTATGTAGAACAGAGAGGCAGCATACGAGTTCGTTGGTGGCCTCATTTAACATGTATTGAGTTGTAATTTTGAAGATATTGTAACATTGTAAATTGATATATGAAGATGGTATTAGTTCTTTCGGACATGTCCGAAACAACAGATACCATCTTCATATAGTTAAGGCTAACCGCCCATTGACCTTCTTCTGTGCGAATGCACACGCATTGCCCGAACTCTTACGGGACTCAGTAGTGATATTGTCCGCCGCGAGTAATGAGTGTAATGGGCAGGGGGCACTACGAATGATGTGTGTGGACATTATTTTGAGAATGTGGGTCTCACGGGCAGCCTGCAAGGGACAAATTACTTAATTATCATTTCATTCTAGAGAGCTGCACGGTTACCGATGGTATTAGTCCTTTCGGACATGTCCGAAAGAACAGATACCATTATCGTATGGTTAACGCTAACCAGCCACTAACCTTCTTCTGTGCGAATGCAAACGCATTGCCCGAACCCTTACGGGACTGGGTAAGATTGTCTGCCGCGAGTAATGAGTGTAATATGCAGGGGCACCGCAGGGGCATTATATATGTAGTGTGTGGACATTAAGTGGGGAATGTGGGTCTTACGGGGAGCGTGCAAGTTATAAATCTCTGCGGTCGCACTATCCTCTGTGCCTTTGGTGGCTCAGATGGATAGAGCGTCTGCCATGTAAGCAGGAAATCCCGGGTTCGATTCCCGGTCGGGGCACACAATTTCAACTGTACCCGTTCATGTATATGAACGCCTGTCGGCAGCGTAGGGTCTTAATTTATTTATCATTTGATGGTGAATTGAATCTCTCTTCTTATTTATGTGCTCTAGTGATTGGGAACGAGGAGCTAACTTTCAGCAGCTTTGTCTGCAGTCTGTAAGGAGGTGAAGTTAGAGCGAAGTTAGAGGAAAAAGGCAAACGATTTCAGGGCACAGACTAGCTGGACCTTGATTGGTAATACTTATCGGTGACCGACTATTCAGTAAGCATTTTTCATTGTATATAAAACGGGTGTTTGGGTGGCAATTTGTTTAAGTGTTTGGTGCATGAGGTGAAGTATAAGAAACCACCACGCAGCCGAAAACAACCTGAACAACTCCACGTGGCGATCTTAGCAGCTAAAAGACATGTAAAACGTAACGAAAAAACCACATGTCATGAAAGTTTCGTAAGAAAACGCCAAGGAGAAAACGCGTTGCCAAACGGAACGGGAAAAAAGACGAGACAGACGTTAAAGTGAATAAGAAACGAATAATAAAATTGAGTGAAAAAGGAAGAAGAACTCTTTGGGGAGAAACGAAACAGTATTCGTCCAAAGATAGTAGGCAATCTACAAGCAGTCCCCAAAGATTGCAACGCTGACGCAGTCGTCGGCACATTGCAGCCTACACACAGTTCGTAGGCAGCACACAGTCGTCCGCAGATTGCAGACTACACCTGGAACGTCGGCAGCACTCATCCGAGGATAACTAGCAATCCATGAGCAGTCCGTCGGCAGCACGCGGTATAAAGTTAACGATGAGGTGTGCTTGCGGCCAATTTAAAAATGGTGTGTGTTGTGAGTGACAGAACGAGACAAGTGTAGAGTACAATTAATTTTAAAATTAAAAATATCAATACAATATTTGCTTATGTCTGTCTTCACAAGAAATACGACCACGTCAGGAGAAACGAATTTAGAAATAATTTTGGAAAAATTAGATGAATTTACTAAGGTGGTACCAACTCCTAATGTGGGAAATAGTAACAAGATACAAAATTAATTTAAAGACAATAATAATTATCATTGTCTTTAAATTTAAGGACAATAATTATTATTGTCTTTCAATTGATATTGTAACTTGTTATTATTTCCCACGTTAAGAGTTGGTATCTCCTTAGTAAATTCGTCGAATTATTCCACAATTGTTTCAAATAATTGACACGTACATAACGGTAATATTGACATAATTGCTCAAATTAATGAGAAACTTGAGCATTTGGAGGAGCGTTCAGCGAATACACTAGATCATAAATTAAATATGTCGAAAAACGAAAATTATACTGAAATACGTAACGAAATTCAAGAATGAACTAAGGAAAATGATACTGATTTAGGTAGTTTGCGAGAATTATCAGGAAAGTAGATGTGCAAGTTCGTATTGAACTTTTAGAGCAAAGATTCGGTGTCTTCACATGATATCTTTAGGGTACTCATTTTACTATGGTTTGAAGTTCCTCTTATATTCTTCCGTGTTTCTGATTTAAAAATTGCGTTGTTTTGAAAATCAGTCTCACGCAAACGGAATTGGTTTATTTTTATATTTACCCAGACATGTTACGAGACCTATGTGTCATCTTCTGTGGGTCAAATTCTTGTTTCTGTAAAGTACAATATCATATTTATAATAATTTAACTGCTGTAGGTCTAAGAATTAAAATATGTGTAATCTGCTTTGTTTTGTTCAAACACTCACCTTAACATTACATCGCTAACTGAACTGTATTACTATACACCGGTCTTGTTTTCGTCGTTCACTTTTTAAATTTTTTTTTAGCAGCATGCCATCTGAAAACTAGCCATGAAGAAAATTATTGCGTATTAGTGAAGAATTGTTTCTTGGGTAGAGGTTATGCGCGTTTCTATACTAACATTTTTCGTCCTGTTTCGTGTCCGTGGTTGGTGTGTCGATCAACTGCTATTTACTGCATCATTTTCACTCAGTTTTCTCAAATTACCGCTCACCACTTCACCTCACACGCACTTTCACAAAATTTGGCGGAACCCGATCTGAGCAGATACTTCTGACAACAGACTTAGTAAGAGTATGTCGCTGCTCACTTGTTCATCGTAGGTCTTGGGTTTGTTGTGGCGCTAATTTTGAATGTTTCATCAGTACTGGAGTGATGTTGCTTTTGGGAGAGGTGAGAATGTATGCAATGTGCCTATGTGTGTGTGTGTGTGTGTGTGTGTGTGTGTGTGTGTGTGTGAGAGAGAGAGAGAGAGAGAGAGAGAGAGAGAAAGAGAGAGAGAGAGAGGAGAGAGATGGAAAGAGGGATAGGGAGGGAACCGAGAAAACAGAAGTCTCTCTTACTTAGACTGTTTGTTTTGTTTTTTGTGGGAAGGCGCCTTTGTACAGTTCACTGAGTGTTCCAAAGAATGTTTTGTTGCGCAGTGTTGTATTTTTATTCAATACTATCTTTCCCTGTATTATTGCTTTTTCTACACTCCTGGAAATGGAAAAAAGAACACATTGACACCGGTGTGTCAGACCCACCATACTTGCTCCGGACACTGCGAGTGGGCTGTACAAGCAATGATCACACGCACGGCACAGCGGACACACCAGGAACCGCGGTGTTGGCCGTCGAATGGCGCTAGCTGCGCAGCATTTGTGCACCGCCGCCGTCAGTGTCAGCCAGTTTGCCGTGGCATACGGAGCTCCATCGCAGTCTTTAACACTGGTAGCATGCCGCGACAGCGTGGACGTGAACCGTATGTGCAGTTGACGGACTTTGAGCGAGGGCGTATAGTGGGCATGCGGGAGGCCGGGTGGACGTACCGCCGAATTGCTCAACACGTGGGGCGTGAGGTCTCCACAGTACATCGATGTTGTCGCCAGTGGTCGGCGGAAGGTGCACGTGCCCGTCGACCTGGGACCGGATCGCAGCGACGCACGGATGCACGCCAAGACCGTAGGATCCTACGCAGTGCCGTAGGGGACCGCACCGCCACTTCCCAGCAAATTAGGGACACTGTTGCTCCTGGGGTATCGGCGAGGACCATTCGCAACCGTCTCCATGAAGCTGGGCTACGGTCCCGCACACCGTTAGGCCGTCTTCCGCTCACGCCCCAACATCTTGCAGCCCACCTCCAGTGGTGTCGCGACAGGCGTGAATGGAGGGACGAATGGAGACGTGTCGTCTTCAGCGAAGAGAGTCGCTTCTGCCTTGGTGCCAATGATGGTCGTATGCGTGTTTGGCGCCGTGCAGGTGAGCGCCACAATCAGGACTGCATACGACCGAGGCACACAGGGCCAACACCCGGCATCATGGTGTGGGGAGCGATCTCCTACACTGGCCGTACACCACTGGTGATCGTCGAGGGGACACTGAATAGTGCACGGTACATCCAAACCGTCATCGAACCCATCGTTCTACCATTCCTAGACCGGCAAGGGAACATGCTGTTCCAACAGGATAATGCACGTCCGCATGTATCCCGTGCCACCCAACGTGCTCAAAAAGGTGTACGTCAACTACCCTGGCCAGCAAGATCTCCGGATCTGTCCCCCATTGAGCATGTTTGGGACTGGATGAAGCGTCGTCTCACGCGGTCTGCACGTTTAGCACGAACGCTGGTCCAGCTGAGGCGCCAGGTGGAAATGGCATGGCAAGCCGTTCCACAGGACTACATCCAGCATCTCTACGATCGTCTCCATGGGAGAATAGCAGCCTGCATTGCTGCGAAAGTGCTGCGAAAGTGCTGCGAAAGGTGGATATACACTGTACTAGTGCCGACATTGTGCATGCTCTGTTGCCTGTGTCTATGTGCCTGTGGTTCTGTCAGTGTGATCATGTGATGTATCTGACCCCAGGAATGTGTCAATAAAGTTTCCCCTTCCTGGGACAATGAATTCACGGTGTTCTTATTTCAATTTCCAGGAGTGTATTTGGTAGTTCTCCTCTATTGTGAGTTTTTGATAGAGACTGTTGCTTTCGCTGAGGATCTTAAGACCATTCTCCATGGTTTTTGGGTCGTGTTTTTCTTGTATTAGATTGTTTTGCAAAAGTGGAGTGTGTACTACCACTTCTTAAGGCTCTGAGGTGTTTGAAGTACCTCGTTTTGAAATTTCGGCACGTTTCGATTATGTAGACCGTCTGGCGTGATCTACAGGTTAGCTCGTACATTCCAGCTTAGGAGAATTTCTCTACAGAGGTGTTACTAGTTCTTACATTTTTCTGTACTTCGTTATTTGTGTTCTTGGTTCTACATCTATATCTACATATATGCTACGCTAGCCACCAAGCGGTGTGTGGCGGAGGTCACTATTCACGCCAAAGTCATATTCCCCCCTCCCCCCTTTTGTTCCACTCGCGGATCGAGCGACGGAAAAACGACTATCTGAACGCCTCAGCACGAGCTGTAATTTCCCTTATCTTTGAATGGTGGTCATTGAGCGATTTGAAAGTTGGAGGTAATAATATATGCTCTACATCCTTGGCGAAGATCGTATTTTAGAATTTAGTGAGCAGCCCCTTCCGTTTAGCGCGTCGTCTATCTGCAAGTGTGTCCTACTTCAAACTTTCTATGGGATTTGTAACGCTCTCGCGAAGGCTAAATGTAACAGTCACGAATGTTGCGGCTCTACTTTGGAGCTTCTCAGTCTCTTGAGTCGGACCCAACTGTTAAGGGTCCCATATAGACGAACAATACTCCAAGACTGAACTAACTGAAGTATTATAAGCCATTTCCTTTGTTGAAGGACTGCGTCGCTTCAGGATTCTACCAAGAAACCGCAATTTAGAGCTCGCGTTACCTGTTACTTGTGTAATCTGATCGTCCCATTTGAGATCATTTCGAATAGTCACACCCAGATACTTGACGGATGTTACCGCTTCCAAATACTGGGCATTTATTTGGAACTCTTATATTATGAGGGGTTTTCTCTTTGTTATATGGAGTAGGTTACATTTAATAATATTGAGAAATAACTGCCAGTCATTAGACCACGCATTTATTTTCTGCAAATCCTCATTGATTTGTTCACAACTTACGTGTGATACTACTTTCGTGTAGACTACAGCATCATTGGCAAACAGTTTAATTTCGCTGTCAGTACCATCAACCAGATCGTCTACGTAAATCGTGAAAAGAAGCCGACCTATTACGCTGCCCTGGGTCACATCTCATGTTACGCTTGTTTGTCCCCATTCAGGACGACATACTGCTCTCTGTCTGTTAGAAAACTTTCTATCCAATCCCATATGTCATCGGATAGACCGTAACCAAGCACGTTTTGGTGCAAGGGACAGTGCGGAACTGAGTCTAACGTCTTTCGAAAGTCGAGGAATATGGCATCAACCTGGAGCCGGTATCTACAGCGTGTTGTATATCATGCACAAAGAGGGCCAGCTGTGTCTCGCATGACCGCTGTTTCCTAAAACAGTGCTTGTTTCTGCAGATGAGCTTCTCAGAGTCTAGAATGGTCTCTGTTGTGGCTGATGATTTGTTGATGGTTTGTACTCTTTTAATTTGTTTTTTTAATTTTGTTGTTCAGTGTGTTTAGCATTTGTGTTGGAGCCATGCCCTCTGGCTATTTGGTGTATTTAGTTCCTGTGTATAGTTGAGTTCTTCCAGTGGAGTTCTGTTGAGCCTGTGTACCATGTGTCTGAAACTTGAGAGTATGTGTGTTTGGGGGCGGTTGGAGTTGATGCGAATGGTTGTACTTGTTGCTGTAGGTTTCCTGAAAATTCCGAAGTTATGTTTCTTGTTGATTCTATGTATTGTAATATCTAAGAAGTCAAGTTTCATTCCCTCTTCTGTCTCGATGGTGAACTTTATTTTTGAGTGAACTGTATTTATGTCATCCAGATATCGGTTCCAGTATATTCTCGCACTGTTTTGGATGTATAATTTCATAGAATATTTTGTTTTCAGTGTGGTTTAGAAATTTGTTTGCAAGTAGATCGCTGAGGGATGAGCCCATTGGTAGGCCATCTTTTGCTGATAGAACTCTTTCTTGAAAGTGAAGTAGTTCAGTTCTGTTATAATATTTACGGTGGTCTCTGTACCATTTTGTGTGCTGTTGTAATCTCCCCTTGATACTGCAGGTGTCTTTTAACAACGCTGATTGTTTCTTCCAATGGCATATTTCTGTACACGGATGTGATGTCAAAACAAATCAGGAATGCTGTTGATGATACGTTTATGTGTTTTACATTTTCCATCAGTTTACTGTTACTTTTTTAGGTTTCTGGTATTTGTGAAAGTGTATAATTTATGTAGTAATGTATGTAAGTGTCTAGCTAGGTGGTAAGATGGGGCATTTTTTAAACTGATTGCACACCTGATTGGACAGATATATTTATGTATCTTCGGTAAACTATTGACGCTCGGTGCTTTGGGATTCTTTTGTGTCATGTACTATCAAGACACGAACTCCAGACACGAAACAGGACGAAAAATGTAAGTAGAGAATTGCACATAACCTCTACCCCCGAAACAGCTATTCACTAATAATTTTCTTCATTGCTAGTTTGCAGATGACATGCTAACAAAAAACGACGAAATTAAGCACCAAGACCGGTGTATAACAGCACAGTTCAGTTAGCGATTTAATTTTAAGGTGAGAGTCTGAACAAAACAAAGCAAATTACATATATTGTAATTCTTAGATCTACGGCAGTTAAATTATTATAAATATATTATACTCTACAGAAAGAGAAATTTGATCCACAGAAAATGACAAATAGATGACGAAACGTGAATGAGTAAATATAAAAATAAACTAAATGTATTTGAATAAGGTTGATTTTCAAATCAACCCAATAGCTTTACGTTTTTTGAGGAAAAAGTGCAGGCTCTAGTAGATTAAAAATTTCAAGTGAGTGCACGACCACTAATTAGTGTACAGTTTTCCAGGGACTAAGTAACTCTTCTAGATAATGAATTTAAACGATTGTGGGTCGAGTCTGTAAAACGAGGCAAGAAATCACAGACAGTCAGCGTAGGGGGAAATCCTTAGATATAAATACATTATTTGAAGAACTACAGGTAGGCAGTAGCATGAAACTATAGAAGCATTTCTCAAAGTTTAAACATGACGGAGATGTACACCCAACATACTTCTTACGAGTTGTTCGAGATCTTTGCCTCAAAAATAGGAGGATGCTTGGAAAATAGATTTGGCATTACGATATCTAGTAGGGGATGTTGGTGAGTGGGAGAATACTCACGCGGAAGAATTTACTTCATGGAAGGTTCTTCAAGAGAAATTTAGACGTAAACACTGGTCACAAACGAAACAAGAAGAATTAACTAGAATAACTCGATCTAAAGCACTATAATACTTTGTGGGGACATTTAAAAAGTGTGTTGAGTGGTGTTTAATACGATCTACTTATTTAGATAGCCCACTGGACGAATCTCATTTAGCTAAAATATAATGTATTAGTGGTACGGCTACCCCATTATGTACGAAAAGAAGTTTTGTACTGGTTTGGCCTACTGTACATGAGTTGTTACCATTTGTGGAAAATCTAGATGCCATGAACAATGAAAAGAATAGGCAAAATCCGAAAGATACGGGTTATGAAAATAGTGAGCTTAAACAATAGTTTCAAAAGAAACAAGAAGTAAATTAATGCCAATGACCGAATACCCGAAAAGAAAATCTGAAACAACAACAACTTGACAAATGCGGATACACAAACGTTTAATAATGATAATAATAATAATGATAAGGAAGAAGGGGCTATGATTATGCTAAGCTTTATGTCAGCCCAAACAATCTTAGGGACGGAAAACGATCTACATCCTGGTCAAAGGGTCGTGATCCAGGTCTGTTGGCCCATACAGGGAAAAAATTGACATTTAGCGAAATCACACCGATAAAAAATTGCATATGAATAGAAGATGAGTGACAGATGTGTAACGAAATTACAAGACCAATAGTTGTAAGTACGATAAACAAATGTGAAATAGATGTATATATATGGACTCGGGAAGTTATATTTCCTATATATCTAAATAATTATTCGAGTTTTTAGAACAGGAAAATGTATATCCGATACTTCCTGTAAATTGTGTATATGTATTACGCATTACAGAAGTTAAACCTAGAAAGATTAAATAAGAATTGCGGTTACCAATAACAATGAATAATTTTACGTTTATGCAAACCTGTTTACTAGTACTTAATGTGAATCTGCTATTGCTATTGGGCTGGATTGGCTGATTTGATACGTTTAACATGTAATTGTAGAGACAAAGTATATGTAACATCATTCAAAGGAGATACTAGTGGTAATGCAGACGGAGATAACATCCGTGTGATAGCAACTAGTACTGTTAGAAACTTAGAGAGCGCGACTCGAATGCTAGGTGAGCAAAAACAAGAAATTAAAGCAAAAGCTTATGAGTTTGAAATATTGAACGATTTTCCAAGATTGTTTGTAGAAAATATTTCACACACACGCATGCAGACAGTGTACAGTCATGCACACGATCTCAAGCAGATGTGTGAAACATTATACGAACATAAATAGTTTTTAGGAGTTACTCTCGTCATATTTTCGGGGGGAGGAATAATGGGGCCAGGTGTCAGAATAACCCGAAAATAAAAGTGACAAGCCAACAAGTAGAAGGAAAAGGTTTTCGAGAAGGGTAGCGGTAGGAAGACCAGTCAAGCAGGAGAACTCTCTGGCGAAAAGCAGGAGTATGTAGGTGTCTGGTGAGGGTCATAGAGGTAGGAGAAAGAAAAACCAAGGAAAAAGCACCGGAGAGCTAAAAATAATAGTAAAAAAGTTATATAATGCACATTATGGGAGTTTATGGGTAAATTATCCCACAGAAGGGAATACAGGGTGACAATTATTGAACTATATGAAATAAAATCGTCTCAGTTTCTGAACGGTTCGCCGCTCGGCATGATGGGAATCAGTATGTACATGCGCACGCAACTGGTTGTTGTGGGCTATTTGCACGTGAAAATGAGCGAATAGCACATGTGAAGGCCTACTATGCGAGCAATAACAGCCCTGCTGCGGCTGAAAAGAAGCTTGCGGCCGAGTTCAAGCTGAAGACAACCTGTCCAAATGTGCTAAAAATCTAGAATTTGATTCGCAGGTTTGAGAGAACGGGTGGTGTTTGTGATGAAACTGTTGGCAATGTCGTTCGTCTAAAAAGGGTGCAAACCCCTGAAACATCGAGAAGACGCGCTGTGCTTCAGACCAGCTCCCGGATATCGGTCAGACGAACTGCACAGAAGGTGGGAATCAACTGGGAGACACTGCGACAGATTATTGTTGTAGGCCTGCACCTCTTCCCATACAAAATTCAAACTCATCAGCCAATAAGCCCCATGACCATGGAACAACGGTTGCGGTTGTGTTTCGCCAACACTACTGTCCACGGAACTGACGAATAGGACTTTGATGTGAATACGGTTTGTTTTAGTGACGAAGCCCACTTCCAGTTGGATCGGTTCGTCAGTAAGCTAAACTGGCGAGTCGGTGGGATAGAGTCCGCGATCGAGAAGTCTCTTCACCCTCAATGGGTAATTCTGTAGTGTGCAATGACCAGTCACGGAATAATTGGTGAGATATTACTTGATGGTACGGTGACTACTGAATGGCACGTGAAGTCTTTGAAGACGATTTCTTCCCCATTAACCAAAGTGGCCCTTATTTCGACAAAATGTGGTCCATGCAAGACAGAACTGCACCCTATCGAAGCAGGAGAGTGATGTCCCGGAGGAGCACTTTGTGGATCGCATTCAGCTCTGCTGTACCCAGAGTGCACTGGCATGAACCTCGATGGTCCGCCATATTCTTCGGATATGAACACATGAGACTTCTCTTGGTGGGGCTATATCAAAGATAAGGTGTACAGCAGTAACCTCGATACCATTGCTGTGTTGAAAACAATTGTCACCGACAGCATCGAAATTCCAACACTTCAGCAGGTCATGCAGAATTTCGCTATTCGTCTGGGCCACATCTTCGCCAATGATGGCAGGCATATCGAACATGTCATAATCTAAATCCAAATATCTGTAGTGACCATGTTGGATAAAGTGGGTGCACGCCGTAATTTGTAACTAATTTACTTTCTTTTTTATGTAGTTCAATAACTGTCATCCTGTACCAGGTTCGCGTGGACCCATGGAATGGAGGACCATAACCACTTTGTAGAAGTTTATTAGTAAGGTGCCAAAGAGAAGAGAACTTACGCCAGGTTCGCGTGGACACAACGGAGGAAGTATCCCAAGCACTTCATGAAAAAAGAAATACAAGGTTAGAGGAAAGAGTACTTAGGCCCTGGAAGGAGAGTGTTGAGAAATATTTACGTGTATTATTATTTGCACAAGGGTAGAGACCTTGGATAAGGGAAAATTTTGTTGTATCCACGGACCCAACCAAACAACCAACTCGCGTACGCGCACCACGACCGTGACATCGCTGGCCACAGTTCCTGTCCCGGCCGTCGGCGTCTCAGGGCGTCACCGCCGACGGAAGAGGTCGCACCATGGCTGAGCTCGGGTCCGCAGCGCCCTCTGCGTTTTGCACATGAGGAGGAGCGCTGGCCCCGAGACGGACAGTCTATCGTCGATTGTCTATTGCTAGCCTTTCGTGGAGTATATAGCGGAGCCATTGCAGTGTGATATTTGCTATTGTATTCGACTAGGCTCAGTACACGAATTACTCTGGGATATTACTTGGACTTATATTGCTGGTGCACGTTTCGTCAGAAATAAAGATAAGTTATCTCTTCATTCTATCTGGCGGAATTCTTGTCATTAATTATTTTTCGGCCAAGGGACTTAGCTACATCCTGGTCACTACCCACACTTTATACAATTTGTGGTGGCTGCCCTAAAAGTACCGCCGAGGACCTTGAGTTTGGGAGCCGTCACAAAACATTTCCTGCAGACTGATTGAATGAAATTATTAAAGTAATGTACCTGTTTCCGAGAGCAAAATGTCAGCTCAGAATACTGTGACGTTCGATCCTAGAATTATAAATAATATTTACGTTCTCCATCATAGAAAGAGATTTTCGTCATAAGGTGTAATAAAATACGTTTTAATGGTAAAACCAAACACAAAGAAATACTTACTGAAATAATCATCTTGAGGTTTAAGCTGTTTTGTCTTTTTTCCTTTAGCAATAACATATGTATTTGGGTGGGGTCCGCCTTTAGCAAAATACAATTTTTTTTTTGTCCCAGACATGTTTCACTGCAGTTGCAGCATCATCAGTGACTTTTTATTATTATGGCTGTTAGAAATAAGGAATGTTCTTTACTGTTTAAATGCATGTAAATATTAGTTTCTAAATCTTAATTACAAGTTTTTCAAGGGCACATAAAATTGTGTATTCATACCTTCTTACCACATGGTGTGATTTTCCTGCTGTATTACGTTTGTACAGTGTCTGTTTTTCTTTACAGTTTGTCACCTGCAACTATATACAACTTAATGTTGGCCAAATATTTACGCAGATTTATTTAATTGTATTGCAATTGTTAATTATCAAGTTGAATATCATACCTCTTATGTACGTAGTCCGGAGAGGCAGTATATGAGTTGGTAGCCGTCCTCATTTATCATGTATTGAGTTGTAATTTTGAAGCTAATACAACAAGGTGAACTGAATCTCACTTTTTATTTTATGTGGTGCAGTGAATGAGAACGAAAAGTTAATTTTCAGCAGCTTTATCTGCAGCATGTAAGGAAGTCAAGTTTGAGCCAAGTTGGAGGAAGAAGGCAAAAGTTTTCAAAGCACAGACTAGCTGGACATTGATTAATTACACTCAACAGCAACCGAATATTCAGTAAGCAACAATCACTGTATATAAAAGTGGTTATTGGGTGACAATTTATTTAAGTATTTCGGGCATGAGGCGAGCTACGACAAACCACCAGGCAGCCCAAGCCAACCTGAAACACTTCAGCCCTAGAGTGAGAAAGTACTTGGATGTACGTCATCATTTAGGAATAGGTTAGTATTTTTGTGCTAAAAATTATTGGTCGGGCGTGTTTCTAAATCTCAAATAAGTAACCATGTATTTAACAATAGTTCTAAATTATATGGCTGAATGTTCATGTCTAAACAATGTCGTAAGGAAGGATTAGTGACTGTGGTAGTCGTGCTTTTTGGTATTGACAATGAAATGAGATAAAGGGAGAACCGTGTGGGGTTGTTCGACCAGATAGTGCAGGTCACCAATTTGGTGACTTGTGTGTCGGTGAAGCTGAGATGAGATAATTAGAATGACTCTCACACCCACTACGTGAGCGCAGGAAATCACCGACCCAACCAGGAATCGAAGGCAGGAAACCGGTATCTATAGCCACAGACGATACCACTAGCCAAGTGCTGAAGACTGATTTAGTAGTCCTGCGGACATCGTATTCATTTTCTTCTGTAATTGTTTTACTCATTATTGTGGTTAACGTTTTAGCTTCAAACGTATGAAAAGTACTACGGGAAGGGTTGCTAGTTTGCATATTCTATCCACAATAGCAGCTAAGAACACCGAAAAACTTCCGTTGCCTCTGTGGTCAATTTATGATGTGTATTTGTAATACGTACCCAGGTTTGCTGAGTGCTCTTGTGCAATAACTGCTTTGTATAATGGATATGTCACCATATTTCAGTTTGACCTTGACTGTCAGCTACTGAAAGGTAATATGCGTCACGACTTTCAGTACATCATAAAAATTTTAAGTACTGTCAAGTTCAGATCCCAGGCAAGAGGAAATCATATTAAAGACCCTCCGCAGTGCGCATTGTTCGTTAGCCGCGCATGCCGTATGTGTGTTCGCCTGCCTGGGTTACTTCCCCCCCAAGTGGCCTCTCCCGACATTCCATTGTTGCGTTTGTCTCAGCGAGCGTCAGTAGTATCGTTGGTGTGTGTCCTTACGGTTGACGTGAACGTTTAAGTTTACTTCCTTTGTTCGTTTGTTTCGTTTTTGTCACTGTTAAAATGCTAATCATTGAAGAATGTGTGTTTTTAGTCGAACAAGTGTTCAAAGCTAGCGGTAAATACACAGTTTCTGTTCGTCAAACATTTAATTCAGTTTTCCCGGAGACAACAATCCCACATCGCGATACTGTGCGAGATTTGATTAACAAATTTCGAAGTACGGGTTCAGTGACAGATGAACAGAGAAGTGGTCGTCCTAGCGTTTTTTTTTTAATTTTTAATTATTTATTTATTTATTTTTTTGAGGATAAACTAATCGATATTTCCGATAAAGTGTCCATGAGTCCGAACAAATCAGTAAGAAAACTCGTTCAGAAAATCGATGTTAGTGTCGGAATGGCCCACACAGTTGTAAGGTAAAAATTAGAACCTCTCCCACACAAAGTGATAGTCATGTAAGAACTCAAAATTACTCATCATGACAAGAGACTGCTTTACTGTCAACGGTTCAAAAATTTCGTTCAACAAAATGAAAAGGATATTCTTAATGAAACATTTTTCACTGATGAGGCATAATTTCATTTATCGTAAAATTCTCGTATGTGTAGTACCGCAAATCCATTGTGTATTCACGATTCAACTAATTGAATTGTGAATTTCAACATTTAATGCGAGAATTTGTAAGTAAAAATGAATATTCAATAAATTAATATCTTGTATTTCACTGAGTTTCATTTCGATATATTCACTGCGGCATACGGCACATGCGGCTGACAATGATAGGGCACTGCGGAGAGACTTTTTGAACACCGCGTGTTAGGCCGTTTTGTGTAGGATTTATTGTTTATTAATTATAAGTAATGAGGAAATGTGGCACAGCATTTTACGAAACGAGGCGCAATGTGAGACATGTGAGCTTGGCGTAGTAAACTGTACGATTTTCTTCCCCAGCCGACACGAACAAGTTGCGCACAAGACGGTATGGAGTACCCACCTTGTAAGAATGGACTCGGTCTAAGCGTGCGGTCCACAGGTAGGTAGGGAAAAAAGTACACACGTAAAAAATACACTGAGCAAACCGAACTTGATCACCTACTTAACAGCCCGTATGTCCACCTTTGGCAGAGATTACAACGTCGACACATTGCGGTATGGATGAAATGAGGCCTCGGTAAGGGGGGCGATGAACTCTGACGCCATGTTCAGTCACAGGCCTCGGTAGGAGGCGATGAACTCTGACGCCATGTTCAGTCATATCAGAAATGTGCTCGATGGCGTTCAGGTCTGGCAACTTGGGGGGGGGGGGGGCAGTTCGTCAATTGGAGCTCGCCGCTGTGTTCCTCGAACTACTCCATCACACTCCTGGGCTTGCGACATGACGCATTATCTTCTTGAAAAATGTAAGTGCTGTCAGGAAACAGGATCGTTATGAAGGGGTGCAACAAGTGTAGGATACTATTTGGCCGTCGTGTTGCCTTGCATGGGCTTCACTGGACCCATGAGTGCCCACGTTAACGATCCCCAAAGCATAATGGAGCCGCCGCCAGCTTGTCTAAGTGCGGCACCATGAGTGTCTAGGAGATCCCCTGGAAGGCGACGAATTCGCGCCCTCTCATTGGCATGATGAGGAAGGTATCGGGACCCATCAGACCATGCAATGGTCTGCCACTGCGCCAACATCCAATGCCTGTGGCCACGGGCCCATTTCTGTCGTTGTTGTCGATGCCGTGGTGTTAATGTTGAAACATGCATGGATCGTCAGCTGTGGAGGCCAATCGTTGGGAGTGTTTGGTGTACTGTGTGTCCAGACAAACTCTTACTCTGCCCAGCATTAAACTTCTCATGTTAGTTCCACCACAGTTTTCACCTGTCCTGTTTTACCAGTCTGCCCAGACTACCACGTCCGACATCTGTAACGAAGAGGGGGCCGCCCAACACCAAGACGCTAGACGTGGCTTCATCTAGGTTTCGCCACGTATTGAGGACACGCACCACAGCACTCTTCAAACACACCTAAAAGGCCGTGCAGTTTTCAGACCGATGTGCAACTCAGATAAATCGCACTCCTTCCCTATTCTACACACCGAGGGAAACAAGAACGTCTGTACAGTAGTCCAGAGGCGCTTACTGCTTATGTTACGCGTTGCACATGCTGAATTTTTCTGCTGGTGGAAGCAAGTTCACCGATATTTTCTGTTAACGTGAGTTGCTTGAAGTGAAGACACCATAGGTACAGCTTATCTCAATAAATGTCAGTGCCAGGACAGAAGACGGGAACGTCTGCACAGACATTTAGAAACGCTGACTAGTCAGCGGAAGATGGCGCAAAATGGCAACAGTTCGTTGGCGCGACGGCGAAATACACTCCTGGAAATTGAAATAAGAACACCGTGAATTCATTGTCCCAGGAAGGGGAAACTTTATTGACACATTCCTGGGGTCAGATATATCACATGATCACACTGACAGAACCACAGGCACATAGACACAGGCAACAGAGCATGCACAATGTCGGCACTAGTACAGTGTATAGCCACCTTTCGCAGCAATGCAGGCTGCTATTCTCCCATGGAGACGATCGTAGAGATGCTGGATGTAGTCCTGTGGAACGGCTTGCCATGCCATTTCCACCTGGCGCCTCAGTTGGACCAGCGTTCGTGCTGGACGTGCAGACCGCGTGAGACGACGCTTCATCCAGTCCCAAACATGCTCAATGGGGGACAGACCCGGAGATCTTGCTGGCCAGGGTAGTTGACTTACACCTTCTGGAGCACGTTGGGTGGCACGGGATACATGCGGACGTGCATTGTCCTGTTGGAACAGCAAGTTCCCTTGCCGGTCTAGGAACGGTAGAACGATGGGTTCGATGACGGTTTGGATGTACCGTGCACTATTCAGTGTCCCTCGACGATCACCAATGGTGTACGGCCAGTGTAGGAGATCGCTCCCCACACCATGATGCCGGGTGTTGGCCCTGTGTGCCTCGGTCGTATGCAGTCCTGATTGTGGCGCTCACCTGCACGGCGCCAAACACGCATACGACCATCATTGGCACCAAGGCAGAAGCGACTCTCATCGCTGAAGACGACACGTCTCCATTCGTCCCTCCATTCACGCCTGTCGCGACACCACTGGAGGCGGGCTGCACGATGTTGGGGCGTGAGCGGAAGACGGCCTAACGGTGTGCGGGACCATAGCCCAGCTTCATGGAGACGGTTGCGAATGGTCCTCGCCCATACCCCAGGAGCAACAGTGTCCCTAATTTGCTGGGAAGTTGCTGTGCGGTCCCCTACGGCACTGCGTAGGATTCTACGGTCTTGGCGTGCATCCGTGCGTCGCTGCGGTCCGGTCCCAGGTCGACGGGCACGTGCACCTTCCGCCGACCACTGGCGACAACATCGATGTACTGTGGAGACCTCACGCCCCACGTGTTGAGCAATTCGGCGGTACGTCCACCCGGCCTCCCGCATGCCCACTATACGCCCTCGCTCAAAGTCCGTCAACTGCACATACGGTTCACGTCCACGCTGTCGCGGCATGCTACCAGTGTTAAAGACTGCGATGGAGCTCCGTATGCCACGGCAAACTGGCTGACACTGACGGCGGCGGTGCACAAATTCTGCGCAGCTAGCGCCATTCGACGGCCAACACCGCGGTTCCTGGTGTGTCCGCTGTGCCGTGCGTGTGATCATTGCTTGTACAGCCCTCTCGCAGTGTCCGGAGCAAGTATGGTGGGTCTGACACACCGGTGTCAATGTGTTCTTTTTTCCATTTCCAGGAGTGTACATTAAACAGGCAGTGCTCTTGTAGTAGACTCATTTTCCGATGTAAGTGCGCTGCTACTACATACAACGTGCGTGTGTTTAACTAGCAGTCATTCCTATCCAGGTGGCGCTGCTATCGCCTGGAAGGGATTATATCGATACGAGGCTGATCAGCGTATTTTAAAGCCTGTTTCCTAAATAAACATGGTTGCAAATATTCTGTTAATAAGCAGAGATTGAAAATGGTACTACCGATTAAAATGGTCGTAAGTGCACTTATATCGGGAACTGAGTTTTCTATATCACTAATGCCTGTTTAATGTATCTCGATGACGTTTCGCTGTCGCTCCAAGGCACTGCAGCGATTTTTCGCCGTCTTCCTCTGAACAGTCAGCGTTTCTAAATGGCTCTGCAGATGTTCCTGTCTTCTGCCCTGCCACTAACGCTTATTGAGGTGAGCTGCAGCTATGATGTCTTCGCTTCAAGCAACTTACGTTAACAGAAAAGATCGGAAAACTTTCTTCCATCAGCAGCGAAATTCAGTATGTGCAAGGCGTAACATAAACAGTAAGCGTCTTGGCATCACTGTACAGACGTTCTTGTTTCCCTCGTTGTAATTGCATTGTATTCTATAGTTATACTAAATTTGGGGTGAAATCATAAAATTAATAAGAGCTTACTGGCCTTCATCGGTCGTGCAATCCACTACAATATTGAATTTAGGGCAGCGGCCAAACGCTCCATACCAGTCCAACTTGAGAGCAGCACCAGCAAAATAACGGATATATATTATCAAGAGTGGTTGAACTTGGTGCTGCGACCCTCAGGCTTTGGTCAGTTCCATAAAAGAATAAAAAATAAAGTGGTTAAACAATAGGATACAATGGCTTATCGACGCCGAAATCTTTACAGACGGATCCCTGTTCAAAATAACGTACCAGATTTGTCTTAGGCCACTTATGGAAACAAGAAACCTAAATACTGATGGTCAGAAGAGTATTTGAAGCACAGCCCTCCCGAATGAAAATTCAATGTATGTAAAGGTGCGACTTCCTTGATGTCAGTTTCATGGCCTTAGTGATATTCTTAACCGTGTACTACAAAGGGATACCAATTAAGACCTCACTGTAGGTTTCAATGGCGTCTTTGCTCTGCTGCCGGGAAACATATATGGGGACAGATGGCCACAAATTCGTGGTGGAAAACTTAATGTAAGTAAGTTAAGACAAATAGTATAAGACAAATTTTAATGGCGGCGCATCACCTTATCATTTTAGTCCGCTGAAATACTTCTGATTGTGCTATGCACTTGAAGTAAGAGTTGATGCTGAAAATTAATGCGTCCTAATTCTGTATGTGATACCTCTTAAATCTTTTGGAACAAAACATACTTTATTAACGTTCTACATCTTTATTCTTCTTCGACGCCTTCTTTTTCTTCTTCATCACCTTGTAGATTATTTCCGGCTAGGGCCGCTTCTCCGCTCCCAGTAGCAATCTCCTTCTGTCTTGAATTCTACCATCCATATTTCTTGCTTGCATAGCCTGCTCCTCGAGTTTTATCAGTTGCATCGTGGGTGATTCCCTTTCTTCCTATGGGTGGTTTCCACCATAGTACCATATTTGGTACGTATTTTTTCTTCAAATCTACATACTTATTTCTCAACAATGTCACCCCGGCGACGAATACATTTCTTCCAACAAGGGACAAGTTTGTTGTTACCTTCATTGTTTGAATGTTTGATCTCACCTCTGCTTGTCCCGCTCCATAACAATCAAAGTGAAGTCTTCTTAGGTGTTTCTTGTGTTCTGGAAACATATGAAAATCAGATGGGCTCAATTGAGGACTGAGTGGAGGATGATAGATGACAGTGATAACAAGACGTTGTATTGTTGCTGATGTGGCGGCACTCTTGTGTGGTGTGCCACTGTCGGACTAATGCAAAGGGTGCTCCATGTGTGCACGACCTGTTCTGCGATTAGAGACCCGATCACAGCACGGTGTTTCCCAAGCACCGATATAATTACGCATGTAATGTACAGCAATCGTGTACAATGGCTACGTTCCTGCTAGTCATTGTGCACCATTGCAGATTCTCGTAGCCCTATTACACGACCTCGTTCAAACTCATTGTGGTGTTGACAATGGAGTCTTTGTCACCTTAAAGGCGTTCATGAAAAACATCAAATCACCACGTCCAATCTCAATGGTAACTAGCACCCACGGTCGTTACAGCGCGTGTCTAAAGCAAAATCTGATATTCATCCTGATAGTGGCGCTACTAGAACCACCTTGATGCTACTAGCGCATCTTTCATATGTAGAAACACGAGTACCAACCTTCGTTTACGTCGCACAATTCCTTCTTGGTGCTGCGGTCACAAGAAGACCGGGCTCAGGACGGCCACGTGGCACTACCGAGAGGGAAGACCATAGTATTAGGAGTATGGTGCCCCGCACTGCATCTGCACCAGCAGTTTCAGCAGCAGTTGGCCACACAATGACGCTACTAACTCTTAGTAATCGGCTACTTCAAGTACGGCTCCGAGGCATGCGCCATTCAGCGTGCTTTCCACTGATCCCATACCAGCACTGTTTTCGATGTCAATAGTGTCAACTGAGTGCTCACTGGAGGGCCTGGATGAGGTCTCTTTTGTTTCCTGATTAAAGTTGGTCCCGTCTTGGTTGCAGTGTTCGTTAGAAGGAAGCCAGCTGAGGGTCTGTAACTAGCCTGATTGTGTTCTAGATGCGCTAAAACCACACCTGGAGTTACGGTCTGGAGTGCGATTTCGTATGACAGCAAGGACACATTCCTGGTTATTCCACGAACCCTAACTGATACGCTGTACGTAATGTGGTCATTTGACCTGTTGTGCTGCCCTTCATGAAAAGCATCCCAAGGACTACCTTGCAAAGGAATAACGCTCGCCCATATACCGCTGCTGTAACCCAACATGCTTTACAGAGTGTGGGTGTGTTGCCTTGGCATGCCCGATGGCCAGGACAGTCTCCAATCTAGCACATATGAGACATCACCGCTTGAAAACTGTAGTGTCATCCACAAACAGCAATAACCGTCCCTGTATTGACCGACGAAGGGCAACAGTCGTGGAACTCCATCCAAAAAACTGACATCCGGTACCTCTAAAACAAAATGCGTGTACTTTTGCCTACTTGCAGTCAACATTTTGGCGGTTACGCCGATTATTACGGTACCAGCATTTCACATTTTCAATGGCTTATCTCGCGCTTACATTAACCTACGATCTTGCAAGATTAATCATCTAGATAAATGTATTACCGAAATTTCATTAAAACTAAACTAAACTCCTCCCGAACAGGCCATGAAGGCCTAACAGTACCTACCGGCCGCCGTGTCTTCCTCAGCCCATAGGCATCACTGGATTCGGGTATGGAGGGGCTTGTGGTCAGCATACCGCTCTCCCGACCGTATGTCACTTTCCGAGACAGGAGCTACTTTTCAATCAAGTAGCTCCTCACTTTGCCTCACAAGGGCTGACTGCACCCCGCTTGCCAACAGCGCTCAGTAGACTGGATGGTCACTCATTCAAGTACTAGCCCAGCCCGACAGCGCTGACGGGAACCGGTGTTACCACTGCGGCAAGGCCGTTGGCCCCGATATTTCATTATTCTACATTAATTGCATTTTGGTGCTGCGACATTTTTCCATAATTGTAAATTTGGTCTTCTGACTGAGGCGTTCTATCTCCTGTGACCGTGCCGCTACCAGTTGCTAACCTGCGAAAATATTAGAAAATATATATAATTTTTACTTCGTTTAAAGTCATATTGATCTCACTAAATGAGTAAAGCGATGGGATTAAACAAAAATGGTGAGATATTTGCAGAAGAGGGGGTTTGAAGGTAGAAGGATCATCGAAGTTTGCCTTTGACGTCAGTTATTCTAGTTAGGCCGCTACCGGCCCAGAGAAGCCTAAATCCGCAACCTCACAACCTCTTGGTTATTTCTTGACAATCTTCTCTCCGAGCCACAACCTCGCGTTCCACAAAAACACCACGATTCATGCATTTATCAGCCGAGAATAATTTTTAATTACGCTCCGCACCTGTCTCGCACGTCTGAGCGACCATTTTATCCGGCTGCTGGCGGAAGCACAGCGTGATGCTGGCGACTGTATGGCAGGCGCGGCTACTGGCGCCAGTGCCGGCGCTGGCGCCGTTAATTTGGCCAATGAGCGCGCCGGGCGTGCATTATTTGCAGGCGCGGCCACCTGATCCCGGGCTAATTCACTCTTGATAACGCGATACAATGGGCACGCCAAATCCCGGCACTAAACACGCGTTACTGCCGACTGCCGCTCGCGGGCCATCACGCATATGAAGCCATCGCGACAAAGCTGTTTAATTTTCCTAACTGAAGGCCGTTAATAATTTGGTGGCTGCAGCAACAGCAGCAACTACTGACTGCCCCACAAGGGGCGATCGGCGTTCGCCCGCAATCGCGCCACCGCGTCCCCTTCGTACGTAGAGGTCTCTGCGGCTCTGCGGTCGTCGTATAGGGTGGGTAATTGGACAGAAATTGCTGCAGTGTGTCCGAGCGTGACGCCACACGTGTAGTTACAGAGGGGACGGAAAAACAATATGCGTTTGTACAAGAGTTCTTTGTACAGCACATGTTTCCTGGTTTTTCTGATTTAATTCGGGAAATATAGCTCCCGTGTACCATATGTTTGCAAAATCTGTGACAGAATAGCACTGTTTTTTTTCCTTTTTTTAAGTAAATATAAGCTTTCGTACTGACACACATTGAATACAGTGACACGATACACAACCAACAAAGCGGACTCCTTGCCAAGATATGGAATGCCAAAAATGAGCTGTCTCGGACGCCAGAAATTTTGTATAGATCAGACGGGACGTAATTTCAATACCGGGCTTACAGGGCACACTAGATTGACTGGAATTATCGTTCTACAGCTGGAACACATTCGAAAGTGGCAGGTCAAATTATTTCAGAGGCCGCTAGAGCACTACAAATAGTAGAGGCAAGCAAGAAAGAAAGATTACACAAGCATTCCAGGAAATAGCAATATACCCAGATGCTAAAACGCAGCGCGGCAGTGTACTGAACGAGCCGGCCGTTGTGGCCGAGCGGTTCTAGGCGCTACAGTCTGGAACCGCGAGACTGCTACGGTTACAGGTTCGAATCCTGCCTCAGGCAGGATGTCCTTAGATTAGTTAGGTTTAAGTAGTTCTAAATTCTAGGGTACTACTGACCTCAGATGATTAGTCCCATAGTGCTCAGAGCCATTTGAACCATTTTTTGTACTGAACGAGCAAACTGAATGTTACGAGACATAAGTTTTTAAAGAATTGTACCCGAGTAATTGATAAAAACGTAAACAGCACTCATGGTTTAGGCCTTCAGTACCTTCCGACTGGCCGACTGCTCCCTACAAGGTAGTACGACGAGCAGTCCTTGATCATGCAGCGATTGATTAGCAAGTCGTCAATCGCTTCAGTCGTTATAGCCATTAGTTTCATCCTGTTGATGCTGCCACTTCTTTAATCAAGAAAATCCTCAGTTAGCCTTACAAGCGCTAAGTGGAAGTTGCACCAGGCCTGCTTCAGTCATAATAAAGGTCAGGAAGCACGGGAAATCGAGACCACGTACTTCCGCCCAGAAGACAGCAGTGCTAGACTATTAGTCTATTTTTTTATATTAATTCAATAGCGAGTCGTACCTGGGTTGTGTAGTCCCTTCAAAGCACATCTCCTTTCTTAATGCACGTTCTACACACCAATCTCTCAACATTTTACTCAGTTCTTCCATGTCTAATAGTATAACACTCTAGTTACGTCAGCAAGACGTGCATCTCTCTCTAATTGTAATTAGGGGATATTCAAAAGGTCACTCTCGAAATGGAAACCACAGCGCAAATTTGATGAAGCTTTACACAAATATGATAGCCAGTGTTTCTATTACACCCATAGCTAGTCCCGTCTCTCTTCTCAGTACTGACCACACAGTGAGCGTCTAACGAAGGATAGATAAGTATCCTGCCAGTTATTTGTGCCTGCCAATATGTTTCGCCTGATTTCATGCAACCCCGCATAACGCAACTGTCGTGCATTACCTTCTTCGTAACAGTTCTTGGCCCCACACTGCGGGGGGGAGGGGGGGGGGGCAATGACGACGCTCCTGCATCGTTTTCGGTAGAAAATGTATCATCACCCATAGTACTGCTCAAACCTGACTCCCTCTGATTTAAATCTCAGCTCAAATGAACCGCTGGCTACGAAGAAAATATTATGGCACAGACAACGAGTTGGAAGAAAAACAAGATAAGTTATGGCTGTACCTACTCTTCTATATGCTTCTGAATCATGGACAGTAACAAAAAGAAAAGCCCAGTATAGAAACAGCGATATGGAGCTAATGAGCTATGTAAGAGGCTGTAATAAAATACAGAAAATAAGTAATGAAACAATGCAATGAGACTTAAAAACCTTTTAATTAATGATGAGATAGAAGAGAACAGAATGAAATAGGAGGATCAGAATAGCAGAACGACTGCCAGAAAAGATAATGAATTATTGGCCAACTAGAAAGAGAGAACCTGGCAGACCTCTAAGAGTTGGATGGATGGAGACAGACAAAGGTGATTACAACACCTAATCCGTGGAAGGAGATGACGATGGTGACAAGAAGCTGCAGTCCAGCGTAGAAATTTTTTTACAACGCTACGACAGATGTAAACCTAGGCTTTCGCGGCCGTTGTCACAAACAATAAAATTTTTCTGGGTTTGAGGCCTCATTCTCAACTATAAAATTCCTATGCTTCGGCGACTATTGCAAGACGCCTTCCTCAGGGTGCACTGCTAACTGATGCACTCCGAGGAAGGCGTCTTGCAATAGTCGCCGAAACATAGGAATTTTATAGTTGAGAATGAGGTCTCAAACCCAGAAAAAATTTTCCTGATTACTTTGACAGGCGTCTAGGAGAGGCGAATACGTACAGCAGCGGTAGATAACTGTTGCAAATAAAACAGTTTTGATTTTCACGTTAGTTTTCGTTTTGTACCGATCGTTCTTTACTTTCAGAATAGCCCTTGTAGATTAACGGTACACGAGAGATTGTCGTTGGAGATTGCTAATCCGTTACATGTCGCAGTTTTTCTGAAATCCACTAATCTTGTATCTTTAGAGATGTCCCTTCCATGCAGTGGAAGCGCTCGGTCGTGGACTTTTGCAGATGTGGTGGATGTGGAGCTTGGATGGTAATAACTGGAGGACGTACTCAGCTACTCGGATTGCGCTAAATATCACACAATTTAACTTTCTTAAGGGATATCGGTTAACGATTCCTGTGGTTTTGATCAGATCGCAGTTCACTGTACACTTAAGACTTTTCGGAAGATATTGACTGTCAATGAAATTCTGCAATTGTTTGTGGATGAATTTCAGTTACTTTCAACTCACGTAGGCGACCTCACTATGGACGAGAGTCTGGAGATCTGTGTATGATGCACTAGTGACAGCGATCCCTCTAGGCATGTAATGCTCCAATATGCCGCCTTTTTCGTCCCAAAAGAAAGTTAGCATTACCTTCCCTGCTCTTGGTTCTGTTTGCAACTTCTTTGGTTTTCGTCATGAGAAATGGCGTCATTCCTTGCTCGCTCTCTTCATTTCCGGTTGGTGGAAGTGAACCCAGGTTTCGTCTCCAGTAACGATTCTTGCAAGGAAGCCATGGCCTTCTCGTTCAAAGCGCCGAAGAAGTTCTTCACAAGCATCAGCACGTCGTTCTCTCATTTCAGGAGACAGCTGCCGTAGCACCCATCTTGCAGACACTTTGTGAAACTGGAACACATCATGCACAATGTGGTGTGCTGACCCGTGAGTAATCGGCAAACATGCTGCAATCTTATTCAGTGTCACTCGGTGGTTTTCCTTCACTATGGCATCCCCTGCTGCAGTGGTCTGTGGAGTCACAAAGTTGTGCCTGACCTGGAAGAGGAGTATCTTCCACTGAAGTCACACCATTTTCGAACTTCCTACTCCATTCGTAGACTTGCTGCTGTGATAACTTGCATCACCGTACTGAACATTCATTTCTCTATGAATTTCAATAGGTTTCACACCTTCACTACGCAAAAACTGAATAACAGAACGCTGTTCTTCCCTGGTGCAAATCGCAAGTGGGGTGGCCATCTTTATACTGATACTGCTCTATGGTGCCACCTACAGGCCATTCTGCACGCTGTTTGTAGCATGCTTGCCAAGTTACAGGATAACGGCGCGAAATTTTGGTTTGTTATTACAAATTTAAGGTTTTCATTTGACTCACCCTCGTTCAATACATTAGTGCAGTTCTCTCGCACCGCTTCGGTGGGTCACGAAGATACTTAAGAGGTATGATTTTTCGCAGCCTGAGGTTGTATCAGTGCTATAAAGCACGCTATACAAAATTCGTGGAATTCACGGAGCAGCTCTTCTGTTGATATAAAACTCCTTCTATTTTAATGTTATTAGTTTGCATTAACGACCAGCGTAGCCCATGTAATCTACATTGTACTATCTGTATGTAGTTATTTAAACCAATGGGTTTGCTTTCTGTACATGAAAGTAGGGTCGTGATCCTGCAATTCTATCGATAAATGATATTACTATTGTTTCATTTATCTCTTGTCATTTGGCAACTACTTAAACACGACAGATCAAGCTGGCGCAACCCCCGCCCGCTCCCCCCCCCCCCCCCCCCCTCCAGAGCCAATCCGCCGCCTCAGCCAGCTGCTATCTTCGGGATGTTTCCTGGCAGGATTTTACTTTCGTCTTATGTCATTGCTATTGCTTTCTGTACAATAATGTTGATAGTTTGAATTAATGGCCAGTGTTGCAACCCACGATGCGCTATCTCTTTGTAATTATTGTATGCCCTAATTATTGTATGCTGTAATTCCGTTCACTTACACGTTGTTAGTTTACATTAAATACCAATGTTGCCTATTAAACCTAATAGTCTACTTTCTGTGTATGAAAGTGTGGCTTTGTTTCTGCAGCTCTATCTGCGTATGTTATTAAGTCTGTTTTATTTGTGTCTGTGGTTTGTCAAGTGCCTTTCCGGCCGATCCGGTTGTACCACTATCCGCCTACTACACAGCCTTAGTTTCCCACACATGGCTGCCTTGACTGATGTGCGGTCGTATGTTAACTTTATGTCGTTGCTATTGTGTGCTATAATTCTTGCCATTCAGTGATGTCATTTTACGATGATGATCAGTGTACATTATGAGGTCTACGTTGTAAAAATGTAAAAAAAATATGAATTTATTTCCTGGGCGTGTTGCGATATACAGGCGGCCAGTGTATGTATTTCTGTTTTAATCTTAGGTGTGTTGTGATAAACAGCTTACTCATCGTACGGCCCATAATAGGCTCCTACCACCTTCGTTTGTCGATCCCCGATCGTCTCCCCTTCCCCTATAACACGGGAATCGTTCTTGTGTTTAAAACAGTTGTTATTTCGTGGTTTTGGATTTGATATACTTTTGTTTTGTAGTAATACACGGCCTCAAGGTCGTGTCATTGCCATTCTTCTGGCGACTATGATAATAATGATTGAGTATTAAGTATTAATTACTAATACTACCGCCACCTGGTGGGCTACATATCTTCCAGCTACCGTAATGATTCACTTCCGCTTGATCTGATTGATATGATACTTGACTACTTATCTATGTACGAGTATTACGCTTTTCCCTTAAACCTGGTATATTTTCACATTGTACTTTCTTCTTACTGATCAGTTAACTAAACTCTTCTGCTATGTGTTTGTGGCTCTTTACGAATTTTTTAAGATTAGTCCGCTGATGTACAAATCGAAACGCATCGCAAAGGGAAGTAGTCAACACACAGTCAGCGACTTCCATGCGTTTTTACAGCATTCATTATATCAGTGCCACAACCTACAAATAACGAATAAATATTTCAAATAAATTTACAGACAGTTAACAATCACATGTCTGTTATTAAGTATGTGAAAGTTTTAAATTTAGTTGCTTGGAAAAGTGTGTTTTTAAAGTTTTGGTTTCATTTAATGGAGTGAGTTACTATACGACATGAGGTAAACATGGTCATATTTGGGTGTAAAGATGAAACAGAAATTCACTAAAGCGCCAAAGAAACTGGTATAGGCATGCGTATTCAGATACAGAGATACAGTTTGCAAACAGGCATAATACGGCGCTGCGGTGGTCAACGCTTATATAACACAACTAGTGTCTGGCACAATTGTTAGATCGGTTACTGCTGCTACTGAGGTGTTGGCAGAAGAGCCAACACCGTGTTGCTAGAGGAGGCCGAAATGCACGCGTTTAATTACACGCAGACTGGCGTGAGGTCTGGAACAGGACAATGTCTTGAGAATTGCAAATAAAGTACGTAGATGATGTAATACTTAACTTTAATCCATAATTTGAGTACATCGCTCTTGATGATACAAAAGTATAATAAGTTCAATATAACTGGTAATGGCGCCTTGCTAGGTCGTAGCAAATGACTTAGCTGAAGGCTATGCTAACTATCGTCTCGGCAAATGAGAGCGTATTTGTCAGTGAACCCTTGCTATGAACGTCGGCTGTACAACTGGGGCGAATGCTAGTAAGTCTCTCTAGACCTGCCGTGTGGCGGCGCTCGGTCTGCAATCACTGACAGTGGCGACACGCGGGTCCGACGTATACTAATGGACCGCGGCCGATTTAAAGGCTACCACCTAGCAAGTGTGGTGTCTGGCGGTGACACCACAGCTTCAATGACAGGTTATCAAGATTTAAGTGAGTTTGAACGTGGCGTTACAGTCGGCGCACGGGCGATGGGACACAGCATCCCCTAAGTAGTGATGAAGTGGGGATTTCCCCGTACGACCATTTCACGAGTCTACCGTGAATATCAGGAATCCGGTAAAACATCAAACCTCCGACATAGCTGCACCCGGAAAAAGATTCTGCATGCACGGGACCAACGACGAATGAAGAGAATCGTTCAAAGTGATAGAAGTACAACTCTTCCGCAAATTGCTTCAGATTGTAATGCTGGGCCGTCAACAAGCGTCAGCGTGCGAACCATTCAACGGAAAATCATCTATATGGGCTTTCTGAGCTGAAGGTCCACTCGCGTACCCTTGACGACTGCATGACACCAAGCTTCACGCCTCGCCTGGGCCCGTTAACACCTACATTGGACTGTAGATGCCTGGAAACATGTTATTTTATTTTTATTTATCGTATGGCAACAACAGCAAACATTGACAAGTACATGAAGTTTAATTTTACATGTACATCTAGTTAAGTATTACCGGCCGGGGTGGCCGAGCGGTTCTAGGCGCTACAGTCTAGAACCGCGCGACCGCTATGGTCGCAGGTTCGAATCCTGCCTCGCGCATGGTTGTGTGTGATGTCCTTAGGTTAGTTAGGTTTAAGTAGTTATAAGTTTTAGGGGACTGATGACCTTAGAAGTTCAGTCTCATAGTGCTCAGAGCCATTGGAACCAGTTAAGTATTCACATACACTTCTGTTTTACTTTTTGGCACAAATTGTATACACATGATTAAATTGCGAAAATTGTTAAGTTAATATTACTGACTATTTTGACTGATATAATTGCAAGTTAAAAAAGGCAGGTACATTTAATCATAGTTCAATATCTAATGATTGAAGCCAACTAACAGCAGAGGGAGTAGCATTAATAAAGTCACTAAATGGTCCATGATACTTCCTCTGAGGACATTCTCTAACAATATGTTGCACAGTTTGTTATTGGGCCCCACAATCACAGGCCGGAGAATCTCGGACTCCCTACTTGTGCATCACAGTGTTGCATCTGTCGTGGCCAGTTCTCATTATGTTCAGCCTTGTCCACTCAATTCTCTGCAGATGAAATCCTGGTAGGATGGCAGTTGGGTCTTGGATATCTTGGTGTGTTGTTGTTGCAGCAATCCACCTCTTGTGCCACTCTTCTTTAATGTCTAACTTCTTATCGTTCCACAGTGGATTGCGTGATTTTGGGCGGTCTGGGGGAGGGTTGTTTAAGACAGTATGAATTGGGAGGTATTGTGGGTATTCGGGGAGGTGTAGTTTCCTCCATTCTCTCTGGAAACATGTTACCTGGTCGGACGAGTCTCGCTTCAAATTGTATCGAGTAGATGGACGTGCACGGGTAGGGAGACAACCTCATGAATCCATGGACGCTGCATGTCAGCTGGAGGCAATTGAAGCTGGTGGAGACTCTGTAGTTGTGCGAGGCGTGGGTAGTTGTAGTCATATAGGACAGGTGACGTACGTAACGATCCTGTATTATCACTTGCGTCCATTCATGGCACTTGTGCATTCCGACTGACCCCACACGTCGAAATTGCTACATAGCGGCTTCAGGAACACTCTTATGAGTTTAAACACTTCCGCTTGCCACCAAACTCCGCCAAACATGTATATAATTGAGCTTGTCTGGGATGCTATGCAACGTACTGTTCCGAAGAGATTTCCACGCCCTCGTACTCTTTCTGATTCATGGACAGCGCTGCAGGATTCATGGCGTCAATTCCCTCCAGCACTGCTTCAGACATTAGTCGAGTCCACGCCACGTTGTGTTGCGTCACTTCTGCGTGCTCGCGGGTCCTTAAACGATATTAGGCAGATGTACCAGTTTCTTTTGCTCTTTAGTGTATATTGATAATTTCAAATGCACAGGCAAAAGATATATATTACCGAGTCTCGGTGTCTTTTACAATTGTCGATAGCTAATATCACCTATTCACTGGTGACATTGTCGGTATATCCTTGCACAGCTACTTACTGTAATTTGGATCGTGTCGAATCAACACTGGTAAGGCAACGTTCTCCTGGGCTCTGATTTGTGGAAAGTTTGGAGAGGACACTCTGAATATAAACTTAGCTAATGTATCAGTAAATTATGTAATCGTGAATTTGTTGTAATACATAATCGTTTATTTCAAGGCAAAACAGAAACGAAGATTAATAAAGCCAGACATGAATACCTTTCAAAACGACTTTCAAAAGATATACGTACAAGTCTGCATTTATTGCAAAATGAGTCGTGGATCATATAATAGAAACTCGGCCAAAAGTATTGAGCACCCTAGGTAATTTTTAGCGTTGTGAAAAGTAGGAAAATTAAATAAACAGAAATAATTTGTTGGAGTATATAATTTTTATTAGTAACACAAAATCAATATTCCATGTGTCCGTCTTTTGCCTTTTTTACGGCAGAAATTCCTTTTGGTAAAGAGTAAACTAGCATTTTACAATCTTCGGCACTTATGACGTTCCACTCAAGCAGGAGGCCTTGTTTCGACTTAATTGTGTCCATCCTGTCTTTGCTCTTCAATGAACCCCATAAATGCTCTATGCGGTTCAGGTCCAGTGATTGAGCAGATCTGTACAGAAGCTCAATGTTTTTTTACCGATCTCAGGTCATTGTGCGGACAGATTTATGGTAGGTTGATTTATCGTTCTGGATACAAACGCCGTCCATGTTTTTTATTGCCAGAAAGGTTGTAAAAAGGGGCAGTTAAGCAGATTCTAGGACGTCTATGTAATTTGTGGAATCCATGCGGCGTTCACATACGACCATTTGTCCCACCCCTGCAGCGCTCATGAAGCACCAGGTCATGACGCTTCCAACGCCTTGTTTTACGGTAGGTATAATAAATTCTGTTATATTCCTCGCGCGTCCGGCGACGGATATAGGTGACACCCATTTTACCAAACATCTGAGGTGCGAATAAATATTATAGAGAATTCCTTCATGAGTTTTTGAATTAATGTGTTTTGTTTTCTACACAAATTCGTGTGTGTTGTTAGAGCATCAAGTTGAGAAAACTACCTGAATTAGATTCGTCAGACCACACGACATATGACCAGTTTTGCTTGGTGAGTGTTTGGTTTTTTAGAACCCAATTATATCATGCCTTTCTATTCTTGTCAGAGTCATGGTTTCTGTGGTATCACTGCCAGACACCACACTTACTAGGTGGCAGCTTAAATCGGCCGCGGTCCATTAGTACATGTCGGACCCGCGTGTCGCCACTGTGTGATCGCAGACCGAGCGCCACCACACGGCAGGTCTCGAGAGACGTACGAGAACCCGCCCCAGTTGTACGACGACGTTGCTAGCGCCTATACGGACGAAGCCTTTGCTCTCATTTGCCGAGAGACAGAATAGCCTTCAGCTAAGTTAATGGCTACGACTTAGCAAGGCGCCATTAGCCTTACATAGTTTGATAGTTATCGTATGAAATGTCTCATCAAGAATGCTGTATTCACAACAAGGATAAATAAAAGTTAAGTATTAGAGGAGCTGCATACTTTTCTTATTAGAATTCACTACTTATCCTGTTCCAGAATTCACGCCCGTCTGCGTTAGATAGCGTGCATTTCGGCCTCCTCTATCTACAAGGTGTTGGCACATTCACCAACACATCAGTTTCATCCTGGCTTTACAGCCTTTTATACCTGTATTCTTGTCTACCAGTGATGCAAGCAGATATTCCTTTGTTACGATTTTCAGACAATTCGGCAACGATACCTAGAGAGGTTTTCTTTCTAGGTTTTGACTCTCTATCATTCGGTTCTCACGGTCAGTTGTGATCCTCTTGCGCCCGGATTTGGGCCTGTTAACATGTGACTCGGTCATGCCCAATCGCTCAGTAGCATGTTCTGCAAATCGGGGTGACCATGTCCCAGTTTTCGAAATTTCCATCTGTGATCTCCCTCGCTCAAGCAAAATCTTTATCAGCACTCGTTTTTCCTAAGTTCGTTTGTTTTAGGCATAATGGAGCAGTATCACCGACGTCACAGATGTAAAAAGGAAAAGAACACTAGTTGGTGAAATGTTTCCACAACGAGCGAATGTAGCGAACTGAGAAGTACACAAAAAAAAACATTCAAAAGACAAATTTTATTAGACTAGATGTTTTGTTGGTGGCTTTGGGCTGGATCATTATGTTTGGTCTTTTTCGATACCAACAAACTACTTTTAAAACCAAAGGTAATCTAGATACATAGCACACATGCAAAATATCTAGGGTGGTCAATACTTTTGGCCAACGGTGTACATCTCCTGCTGCACCACACCCTGTAATAAATGCGTTAGGTGTGCGTGGAAAACAAGAGAAGTGAAAGATGATGCTGCTCTAACTACGACGTTTCGCAATACTGAGCACTGGAGGAGCTAGTAGCGTCCCACGCCCACAGCTTCAGATCCGCCAGTACTATTCTACTAAAAGAGTAGCTAGTTTCAGATCGGTATCCTGATCCAGCTCATAGTCTGTCAGTCTACCGACTGAGCTACCCAAGCATGACTCACGAAGCGTCCGCTCAGCTTCAATTCTGTCAGTACCTCGTCTCCTACCTTCCAAACTTCACAGAAGCTGCGCGGACTGGTCGCGCGGTTTAAGGCGCCATGACACGGATTGTGCGGACCGTCCCGCCGGAAGTTCGACTCCTGCCTCGGGCATGGGTGTGTGTGTGTTGTTCTTAACACAATCTAGTTTAAGTAGTGTGTAAGTCTAGGGACCGATGACCTGAGCAGTTTCGTCTCTTAGGAATTAACACCATTTTAAAATTTTTTTCACAGATGCTCTCCTGCGTACCTTGCAGAACTAGCACTCCTGGAAGAAAGGATATTAAGGAGACACGGCCTAGCCAAAGCCTGGGGTATGTTTCCAGAATTAAATTTTCATTCTGCAGCGGCGTGCACTTTCTCGCGAAAGGCAAAGGTCCTTAATTCGAGTCTCGGTCCAGCACACGGTTTTAATCTGCCAGGATGTTTCCTATCAGCGCACACTCCGCTACAGAGTAGAAATTTCATTATGGATACAAAGATTGCTCCACAGCAAAAGATTCATTCTGGAAACGAACTCTAGGTTGTGTCTTGGGCGGTTCACCGCGATATCCCTCTTCCAGAAGAGTAGGAGAACGATTATGGCACTATGGGTGTGGCTCTTGCAAAGTTGGAAATAGTACTGGCAAAACTGAAGGTGTGGGGGAAAGTGTGTGGATGAGTTGTGATACCTGCCTGGCCTGATAGGTTACTAAGGTCGTTTCGCCCGAAATGCAAGATTTAACTCCATATAAGGGACGTAGCTTTAGCTTGCCAGGAAGTTTCAAGTCGTTCCGCTTCATCACGTCTGCTATGTGGAAGAGCGGTATCAGTTTTCTCTATGTCCAGTAACACTCCTTTGACATTTGAATGATGCAACAAAACTGAGATGTAGCCGTTTATTGAACATGTGGCCTACAAAAATGGAACATTCCTTACGTCTCATAGTAGTAATCACCGACAGAAAATTGGTTTGTTGCGTTTGTAGTAATTTTAGTCCTGACCATGACTTGGTATTGAAAACGGTACGTTCTTAGTCCCCATTGCAAACAGTGAAGAGTGTAATAAAATGAGGTCATGTGTCTACCTGCGAACAATTAATCTTATTTCATGCTTGCGCTGTCTTACGTACATACATACTATACATATCGGCGACTACTCATCCTGAATATCGTGCACCGACCTTACGTGGTTCCTCCACAGATGGCGATGCACTTTGGATCCACTTCTCACAGACACCTTAGGCAGTTCATCCTTAAATCTCTTCCTTCGTGTTGCAATTGTAAGTACAGGTTTAGAGCGGAAAGTGTCTGCAGTACATACACACATCCAAAAAGTCTTGCATCATCCCGTTTCCCAGAACTCCAGAAGACAGACGTTGACTGCGGATATTGTATCATAGACACAGTCCCTTTGACTGTTCAGAGACGTCACTAAACCCGCCCAAAATGTAAACAACCATGCATGAGCAGCGCCTATTGGACGGAGGGAGCGCGACAGCCTATCAGTTAAAGTCATTCCACCAGGAGGTACACGGCTCGTGTTGTCTGTGGTTCAACCATGCCTAGACGGGCAATACCGCGGTTCGATCGCGTTCGCATTGTTGCTGTGGGCCATAAAGAGCTCTCAAGAAAAGAAGTGTCCGGGAGTCCCGGAGTGAACCAAAGCGGTGTTGTTCGGATATGGAGGAGATACAGAGAGACAGGAACTAACGATGGCATGCCTCACTCAGGTCGCCGAAGGACTACAACTGCAGTGGATGACCGCTACCTACGGCTTATGGCTCGGAGGAACCCTCACAGCAACGCCACTATGTTGAATAGCGCTTTTCGTGCAGCTACAGGACGTTGTGTTACGACTGAAACTGTACGCAATAGGCTCCATGATGCGCAACTTGACTCCCGACCTCCATGCCGAGGTCCATTTTTGCAATTACGACACCATGCAGCGCGGTACAGATGGCTCGCCGGCCGGAGTGGCTGAGCGTTTCTAGTCGCTACAGTCTGGAACCGCGCGACCGCTACGGTCGCAGGTTCGAATCCTGCCTCGGGCATGGATGTGTGTGATGTCCTTTGGTTAGTTAGGTTTAAGTAGTTTTAAGTTTTAGGGGACTGATGACCTCAGAAGTTAAGTCCCATATTGCTCAGAGTCATTTGAACCATTTGAGCAGATGGGCCCAACAACATGCCGAATAGACCGCTCGGGATAGGCATCACGTTTTTTTCCCCGATGATTGTCGCATATGCCTTCAACCAGACAATCGTCACAGACGTGTTGGGAGGCAACCCAGCCAGGCTGAACTGTCCAGCTAGTGCAGCAAAGTGAGGTTCTCTGCTGCTTTGTGGTGGCATTATGTGTGGTCGACGTACGCCGTTGGTGGTCATGGAAGGCGCCGTAACGGCTGTACGATACGCAACTGCTGTCCTCCGTCCGATAGTGCAACCATGTCGGCAGCATATTGGCAAGGCATTTGTCTTCATGGACGACAGTTCGCGCTCCCATGGTGCACATATTGTGAATGACTTCCCTGGATAACGACAGCGCTCGACTAGAGTGGCCAGCATGTTCTCCAGACATGAGCCCTATCTAACATGACTGAGGTAGATTGAAAGGGGCTGTTTATAGACAACGTGACCCACCAACCACTCTGAGGGACCTACGCCGAATAACCGTTGAGGAGTGGTACAATCTGGACCAACAGTGCCTTGATGAACTTGTGGGTAGTATGCCACGACGAATACAGGCATGCAGCAATGCCAGGGTACGTGCTACTGGGTATTAGAGGTACTTGTGTACAGCAATCTGTACCACCACCGCTGAAGGTCTCGCTGTATGGTGGTACAACATGCAATGTGTGGTTTTCATGAGAAAAAAAAAGCGGAAACTGTGTTTATGTTGATCTGTATTCCAATATTCTGTACAGGTTCCGGAACTCTCGGAACCGAGGTGATGCAGAACTTTTTTTGATGTGTGTATTTGCTAATATAAATTTACTTATATTTATCCGGTGGCATATGCATAGCATTATAACTAATTACATATCACATTTTAAAATTGAAGAATAGTTTATTAATCTGGAGAAATGTTAATAGTATGTGGTAAAATGGAAATGAGCGTTTGGCGTCATTCCCCGGAGGCACCTTGCTGGGCAGGTCAGGCCGCCTTGGTGCAGGTCTTATTACATTCGACGCCACAGGGGGGCGACCTACGCGCCGAATTGGGATGAAATGGTGATGAAGACAACACAACACTCAGCCCCTGAGCGGAGAAAATCTCCTATCCAGCCTGTAGGACGGCAATCCGTCACGATGACTACTCACCTATCGGGGCGGACATAGTATGTGGTCATTGGTTTTAATTGATTATGATATTACATTATGCCCTTTCTCTCAGTTAATACTTCGTCCTCTTGAAGCATGCTGTATCCACATTCTAAAAGATAGTGACCAAATAATTGCAACACGTTGCAGGTTATACTAATAAAAGCTCAAACTAGTTTGTGCATTTACTTAGAACTTTTTTAATAGAAGATATGAAGTGCAAATTTATCAATACTTTATTTTATAAAATTCCAAGAATCACCCATTTCATACAGGTAAGAGATATTTCTCTCTTAGAAGAATTACCATGGTAAATTTTTATTATTTAAGATTTTCTCAGTGGCTGTGCGAGTTCAAATGGAGAAATGTGGAGTCCGTACACACGCTAGTCATAAGAAGATTTCTGAGGTTACTGTAACGTCGTAAAGGTTATCTGCAGGAAGCCCTCAGAGAATCCAGGAATGTGACGTTATGCTGATGTAGAATGAAACCCCTTCACCAAGCCACCGGTAGTGTACGCATGTTTATGCAAATACGCAACCGCGCACAATAACGTAGCGCCTTAAGATGATTTTCTAAAACTTGGCTATAAATACCGAATGGTGATGAGGGTCACCTTGCTATCCACAAGCGTTCGTGCGTTGCCTCTTCTGTGATGTAATGGAAGCCAAGAGGAACGTCCATCCTACAATGAGAAGAGAATGGTAGGCCGGCTGTGCAGAAAGTTCGCATCTCTAAGTAGAAATTACAATCATCATAACAAGGAAAGTTAATTTCTCTAAATTTTCATTAAGATTGACGAACGGTAGGAGACAAAATGGCAGAGGCCCCTCAGCTCGTATGCCATTTCGTCTCTTACTGTCCAGATTCTTAATGAAACCACAGAAAGAATTAGCTTGCTTTTATGTGATGTCCATGGAGGACGTTGATCCAATCCTCAACTCCACGCAAAGACAAAATTCCTAAAGGTAACCGTTTCTGTAAGTGAGGACATGAAATCTAACAGACTAAGGACAGATTCTCCGAATGCAAAATGTTTGCAAGTGCAAACTGCACGGTCCTTGCACCTCGTATTTATAGAGATTACTTGTAATTTTCCAAGAGTGTTAGAAATTCAGCAATTTCACTTCTTAGATGCGTAGCTGGACATGAGTTCCTGTTCAAAATGGTACGTACTCAGTGTTCCACCGCTACATCTGCAAAAGCATAATGGTATTAAGTGGCCTCATTTATGCCAGATGACTTTTAAACTTACTTAATATTTGTGCTGTGTCAGACGTATTCATTATCGCAACAAACATTTCAACAAATACCAAAAGGTGTCCATTTTACATAGATTTGCGACGAAGTACCATAGTTTAATATTTACGTTTCTATAGATCGATATTTAATATAGTTAACAATTATTAACTGATAACATTTTTTGAGGTACAGGATCACAGCATCCATCCTAATGTATCTGTAGCCAACTTACCCACACGAAAAGTGCTATGATGACATGTCAATAACACCTTTCCGCTTCAAAACCCCATAATTTCCTTGAATGTCTCCTGCCAGGCTGCCACTTACTTTCTACGTCATTAAATGTCACAGTAGCAGTAGTTCCAACGATGAATCGAGAGCGAATTGTATGTGCATCTACATTTACATAGATACTGAGCAAGCTACTGTGTAGAGCGCGGCGCAGAATACCTTGCACCACTAATTAGCCATATCCCTTCCTGCTACACTCACTAACAGAGCGATGGAAAATCGATTGTCTACACTCTTCCGTACGAGCACTAATTTCTCTTATATTCGTGGTCTTCACGCGAAATGTACCATGGTGACACTAGAATCGTTCTGCTGTCGACTTCAAATGCCGGTTCCCTAAATTTTTTCATTAGTGTTTCCTCAAAATAGCTTAGTTTCCCTCCATACCAACTGAGCTCACCAAGCATCTAGGTAACACTCGCACTTCGATCGAACCTGCCGGTAACAATGCTTCCATGTCTCTTGTTAACGGGACCTGGTGGGGATATCATATAGTCGAGAAGTACTCCAGAGTTGGTTGCACTAGTCCTCAGTACATGGTCCTCTTTAAAGGTGATCCACACTTCCCAGATTTCTCTCAATAAACCGATGTCTACTATTCTCCTTTTCTTTCAGAGTCCTTATGTCCTCGTTCCATTTTACATCGCTTTGTAGTGATACTGCTAGACGTCTAATCGATGCGAATGTGGTAAGCAGCACACTATTAATGCTGTATTCGGATATTACGGAATAGGTTTTCCCTCTCACTTGATTTGACTTACATTCCTAGACATTTACAGCAAGCTGTGATTCAGCAACTAAAAATTCTGTGTACGTTATCTTGAATACTCCTACAGTCACTCAAGGATAACACCTTCTCGTACACCACAGCGTCATCAGTACACACTCATAGTTTGCTCCTCACCCGGTCCATCACATAGTTCATATCCGTAACAAATAAGAGTTGATTTCCTTCCCCATAATCACTTTGATATTAACCGTGCTTGACGTTTTAAGGTCGTGATCATATCTCGTCATCTGGCAGAAAATAATAAGAAATTCTGGTCGTATGTATAATATACAAATGAAAAGACAAAATTAGTACTTTCACTGTGCGGTAACAATGTTGATGTTTATTACAAAGATGAAGATACAGATGACAATGTTACTAAAGCAGGGTTACTAAATACTGTTTTCGGAAATACCTTCAACAAAGAAGACGAAGAAAATATTCCAGAATTCGAACCGAAAACAACTGCCAATATAAGTAGCCTAAAAGTAGGTATCCTCGATGCAGCAAAGCAGCTTAAATCACTAACTCCATACCAGTCAGCTTCCTGTCATAGTATGTTGACACAACATCTCCATATTTGGCAATATTATACAACCGATCGCTCGGTGAAAGATCTGTACTTAAAAACTGAAACACTGCAGAAGTCACACCAGTAACCAAGAGAAAAAAGACGAGTAATCCGCGGATTTGCAGACCCATATCGTTAACATAGATTTTTAGTACGATTTTGGAACAAATACTGTGTCCGAACGTTATGAGGTACTTCGAAGATAACGAATTGATAAACACCCGACATGGACTCAGAAAACTTCGTTCTTGCGTGACACAACTGGCTCTTTTTTCTCACTAAGTAATGAGTGTTATTGACGGGGGATGCCCAACTGAATCCACATATTTACACAAGCGACTTGAATTTCGTGCGTATGGACTGCCGTCTCAGATTAAGTCCCTGTCAGTAGGTTCAAAAACGATTATATAATTAAAAATTATGAGCGTCTTTGACTTAAAATTGCAAAACAATAATTTTTACACTTGTCCCCGGAAAATGATGTAACCCACACGCAATGATAATTTCCAATATGGCTTATTGCCTTCTTAACAATTTCTATAACCATTACTATAACTTAGTCACAGATAAATCAGAATAAATTAAATCATATCCGCGCACTCACCTAATTGTTTATCAATGTTGATCCAATTTCTGTATTTTAAAATGTGTGAACATGTCGTACTTGTTCTGTGATGCATAAGACACTTCTCTCAGACAGCACCACCGATATATAAGGGGCAGTCAAATAAAATCTGAACACTAGCCACAACGGGCCTATGGAATCGTTACATTCAAAAGTAATTACCACCTGCGTTAAGGCACGCATCCTGTTGGGAGGCGATCAGTTCTGTTTCCTAGGAGGCGGTCGGGTGCTGACGGACTCACAACCGAACCCACTCTTGCTTTTCCTCATCCGACTGAAACCGACGTCCACACAGGTCTTCCTTCAGTTTGCCAAAGATATGGACGATCCGGTCTATACGGAGTACGTTGCAGTGTTTCCCAAAGAAATCGCAGAAGCATAGCCTTCGTCCGACTGGCAATGTATGGGCGTGCGTTATCGTGCAACAGGGTTATTACGTCCGTCAGCCTTCCGGCAGGCCGAGGGCAAACGGCAAAGGCAACACTGGAAACATTCCACGACTCCCCAGCCAAGGAAATTTACAGATGTGCACACAAACTGTGGTAAGATCGTGATGACCTTCTCCTTCGACTACAGGGGCCCACTGCTCTTCGAGTTCCTTGAGGTTGGAACCAAGATCAGGGCACAGCGCTATGAAGACACTCTGCACAAACCGCGATGCACCATGAAGTCAGAACGCTCAGAAATACTGTGGGGTGGAATCATCCCGCTCCACGACAATGCCCGTCCTCACAGTGACAATCGGACGAAGGCTACGCTTCTGCATTTGGTTGGGAAGCACTGCAGCATCCTCCGCGCAGCCCGCATCTTTCACCGTGTGACTGTCACATCTTTGGCGACCTGAAGAAGCACACGCGTGGACGTCGGTGTGAGGCAGAAGAGGAGGTGCAGGTGTGGGTGCGGCTGTGAATCCGTGGGCGAACGACTGCGTACTAAAAGAAACAGGAATGCCTTAACGCATGTGGTAGTTATTTTTAATGGGACCATTCTATGGTCTCGGGTGTTCAGGTAGCATTTGACTGCCCTCGTAGATATTTATAAAGTATGAATTTAATGAAACACATTTTTCACGGAATCACTAAACACAGAATTCGTAGCATGGCGTACAGACCACTAGACCCACATTAAGAAAATTATAGACTGAGCATTTATGATTACCATGGACGTGTGAAACACATGGTCGGCAGAAACAACAATGACACCATAGGCTTTGAGATATGCAAAATTAGAAATACGATTGTCATTCAACTGCTGTTTTATGAACAAATCGGCGATACCGAGGGTCTGGAAAACAAAAATAAATTTCTGAATGAGCGTCTTATCTCTCACGGGAAATATGATGTAAAAACTATTTCATTAGTACCTACAGAGGACGTAGCTGCAAGAGCTACAGCTTGATTTTGTGACTTTACTCTAATGAACATACATGTTAACGCCAGATATTGCTGTATGTGAATCCTTACAAATTGATTCGTTACAGTCTTCTTTACTTTCGCATCCCTCCGTCCCTCATAAAGCTCTCTTGGCTAGGGATAACAAGCCTGGAGACCTACTTTGCTGTACCCTATGCTACACGTCCACCGACTTCTCATAATTATGTCTTGGACCGCCGTTTCAAATGAACATAAATCAGAAATATTCGTAATTATTATTGCAAAATGAATCTTTAGATTTAATTGGCGGGGGAGATGTGGAATGTTTCTACCGTTGGCTGTGCAGTAAACTCAGTTTTTTTCAATTTCTTTCTCTGTGGCAGGTACCTGACTTAGGAAAGATCTGCCCATAATTTTAGGATAAACTTTAAACGACATCTACTGCTCCATCTGTAAATGGAAAAGAAATTTATAACTGCCTGCTTGTCACTCACCTCTTATTAGTTTCACAAACCTTTTCCTAGTCCGCAAAGCCCTCATACTGAAAATGCATACTTCCAGTTTAATAATAATCACTGTCATTATCAACTGAATCCCTTATCAGAAGAATTCTCATATTTTTTTGCTCGATATATTTCTTTGTAATTTCTGTACTCTCATACAATCTCAGGTCTTATATGTTTCCATTTTAATTATGCCATTTTGAAATGATATGCAATATCTATGCTACTCGTGTTGGTTTTATAAAATTGTAAATGATCTGTTTCATAAAATTCCATTATGGTCAACATTACTCAATCCAGTACAGTTTGAACTAAATAGGAGCAGTATACTCATGGTATGGGGGGGTTGACCTTTTACCCAGGAAGTAATCTAATACTTGCATCTGAAAATCATTCTTATAGACTTGAATCACTGTGCAGTAATGTGTGAGTGAGGTGAGTGGATGATGGCAGCGGGAGGAGGAAGAACAGTCTTGTGTGTGGGTGAAATTAGCCTAAATAATTTATCCCTTTCACAACTAATTTGGGCTTCCTTGCTTATGTGCAGGAGCGTTTCTTGTCCTGTAATTATAATGATTCTGGATTTCCTGTTCAGCGTAACTTACAAGTGATGAAGTATATCCTTTATACCGTCGTTACTCTAGGCAGTGAAAAGACCTATCCATAAGAGAAAAACATTAAATGAATTTAATGATGACCCTTACTGTGAGAACATAGTTGAAATTTGCCTACCAGAATATCGTTTTGTCTTCAAATAAAATGTAACTATAAACTGAATTTTGCAGAAAAGCTAGAAAGAACACCGCTCTTCCATAAATAGTCACCCGAAGTTGTAATTTGACAAGGTCCTACCCAGAATTGAGAGGATGCAGTAGGCTAGAAAGAAAGCATTGACGCGACGGGCTCACCTCATGGGAAATCGCCTCACATGTTTACGCGATGGCGTAGATAAAGACGGACCGAGTAATTGATATTTTAACAACGCGAGTCTGGTGGACTTAAAGCTTCGCGATTCAGAATTGGAGTTTGTCCGTTCTGCGGTTCTCTCATCACAGAGGTATGGATGTCATAAAAGATCTAAAGGATCCACACAGGTTGCCTTAAACAGTCCAAAGGCCACATTGGCTCCAAGTTGTTCGGAAGTTCTGCTCCTAACGGCCAAAACTGTCGCTGTTTTCACCGAAAAAAAAATCTGAGCCGTTTTTACGCACGATTTTCCTACTTAATTATACAATTAAGTAATAGTGACGTTGATGTCATACTTACTTGGGCGAAAATAAAAGTGGGGGAAAGTTTAGTGAGGTGAATAGCTGTTCTGGTAAGTTACTGTGCTCAATTGGCCGTTTAAAGATTGATACTAAAGTAGAAGCTATTTTAATAAATTATTTCACATGAATTGATTCATTACACGACACACATTCAGTCCTCCAATTTATTTGTATATGAACATAACGGTTTTTTTTTCTTTTTTTCTTTTTAGAAAGAAGAGGGCAACTGCAGTCTTTCGCACCCGTTTTGGAAACGAAGTGCTGCAATTAATACCCTCACTTGGGTCAGCAACCCCTCTTGTCTATTCAGAACAATCTTGTGATAGAAAATACCGTCTCAACACCGACTACTGCTGTAAAGATATGTTCCTGAAAAAGTAAATCTCTCTTCAAAGAGGTAACTGGTTTGACGACCTTTCCTTTCATCCCACACCGATATTCTTTTATTGTTATGTAGTGGTTTATATTCGCATTATTGATTTGAGAAGTGACTTGTAGGTGCTATTTACTTCAATAAATTGTCTCCATATTTCACTTGCAGAGGACTGTCAACAAGATTTAAAATCAACTATGAACGTATACTATCTTGACTAGAATTTGGTTGCACTTTATAACTGAACCAATGATACCATTACCGCTCTTATACCTGATACGAATAATGCAACATACGGCATTACACGTCTATGTGCTGTCGTGATAGATTATTTGAATATGTCGCAAAGCATGAAATACGTTAATGGACGACATCACCCAAGTGAGAGGAGATAGAAAGGTGTTGGTAGAGAGACAGTCAGGAAAAATGTGTTGGCGGGAGAGGGGCAGTGGCAGAGAGAGACAGATTCCGTAAAGTGAAGTGGGAGGGAGGTGGGAAAGGAAAACTCCATCGGGGCTTTGCGCGGAATCAGCAGAGACGAGTGAAAAAGTATGGATGGTCGTAACTGGAGCCCAGGATCTCTTGCTTACCAGGAAGTTGCGCTAACCACTGAATCCCCGGACACAGAGTTTACCGCCACTCTCACCGGCCGACTCACATTCCTGCACAGTGTCACATACCTGCAGTTCCCATGCATGTCATCACTGATCATTAACTTTCTAATTTTAGATTCCCGCTGGAGGTCGAACGTAACTGTGCATCCACACTGAAGGTAGTGGATTCATTGCCCATCGGGGCAAATCAGTTATACTAAGGTATGGTGTCTGTTGTTTCGGTTTTCTGCACATTTTTAATTGCATGACATGTTTCGATCACTCAGGATCATTTTCAGTTCTAAGTAGTGCTTCGACTACCCGTTTTTCTGTTCAGAACTTCATGTCCGACTAAATCTGATACCAGAGTGCTCTGATCTTATGTTCTCAAGAGACAAGAGGAGTTTCTGACACAAGTACATAGATCTTAAGATAATAGTTGATCATCGATACATTTCATGAAATTAAAAATGTGCAACTGTGACTGAACGGTAAATGATAATTATTGGAAATATCGACACACGAGACGAATGTGTGACATAAACTTTCCTTTGTCATACTTTATTCTGTTGCTAAAGATTATTGTGAGAAGGTTTTGTAAACCTCCTCAAATTTCTGATCGTGATATAAGAAATAAAGTGTGTCTGAAACTTACTGAAATCAGTAGTCACAAGAAAAATGTAAATTCAAAACGTCACTTGTAACGTAGAAGTTACATACCTGGAATGTGCTTACAGGAATTTCTGAACCTGTTCTGTTGCTCGCAGTGCACAGAGATTCCCTGGCAGTTAGATGGAACCTGTTTATTTAATAAATGAGTCTGCGTAAATGTGGTCGTTAAATATTATTTGCGCGACGGAATTACCGGCTAAATCGGCACTGCAAGTTATCGGAATGCTTCCCAAGAGAAATACGCCGCGCATTTCCACCCGATAATCTGTTTTATTTTTTTATTCTCTCGATTCATGGCACTATAACATAAATAGAATTCTAATTTCACTTTTAAATGAGGTACCTCGTTTCCAACTCCGCGAAGGGAAATTGCCGCGGACAGAATAAAACGACCCGTCTTTTGTTTCGTATTTCCCAGTTGCTCGTAGAAGCTGCTGGTTAAATAGTGAGAAAAACTGCCTATGGTTTCATTATTCGTTTTTAATTAAGTACTGAAATTTAAATTCGGACTACTATAGTCGTTTCGTTCCGTGCGACTGGAAGCAGTTTCAGTCAGCAATGCTCCAAAGCATCCTGTATGTTAGCTGTTTGTAGTGCTAAGTACTAGAGTCGTGTCTATTCTGATATAATTGCGCTACAAAATGCTGGACAGCATGATACGATCTAGGATTTCTTAGTAATGCCTAAAAATTTATGCAGGAGCTAAACTGTAATACCATTACAAATCCAGTTTTCTGTAAAAACGATTCACAGATGCATAAGCTACCAGAACGATGAACACTCTCGAGAACAAATTCCTACTATCGATTCAGAGATTCCAGAAGATATTCGATCATAACATTAATCGTAGCTGAGATGTCATTTTCAACCTACAGCTAACGATATGTAGTGAATAACTGATGTGGTCTCCTCGAAGTAAATATCGGAAAGCATTTCGTAGCTAGGGCGATTGGACAACTACATGCAGTGGTATGCAATACATATTGATCAGCCCTAACATTATGTTCTCCTACCTAACAGGAGATATGTCTACTTTCAGTGCGGATAACAGGAAGGACGCGCCTTGGTGTGGAAGCAATGAGCCCTTGGTAGGGCGCTGGAGGCAATTGGCACCACATCTGCATACACATGTTACCACATTCCCGTAAATTCCGGGGAGAGAGGGGATGAGCTCCAAAGACATCTTTAATCACATCCCACATGTGTTCGAACGGGTTCATATATGCCGAGATGGGGTCCGTATGTCTATTATAACTCGTCACTGTGTTCCTCGAACCACTCCATCACACTCTTGGCCTTGTGAAGTAGCGCGTTATCTCGATGAAAACTGGCGCTGCCTTCGGGAAACATCAAGAAGGCGTGTATGAAGTCTACAATCAGCTTATGATACTCCTTGGCCTGAGTTGCCCAAGCACCACTGGAACGCATGGATGCTCACATGATTATTCTCCAGAGCATAATGGAGCCGCCACCAACTTGTCTCGGTCCCACAATACAGATGTCAAGCAGTCGTTCCCCTGGAGCACGACTACTTCACGCCCTCCCATAGCATGGTGAAGGAGGCATCTGGATTCATCAGACGCTGCAAGTCTCTGCCACTGCCCATTGCCGGTGGTTGAGTACCCATTTCAGTTGTAGCTGCCAATGTCGTAGAGTTAACATTAGCACATGAATGGGTCGTTGTCTGCGGATGCTCATACTTAGGAGAGTTCGGCGCACTGTGTGAGCAGACTCACTTGCACTCCGCCCATCATTAAAGTCTGATGTTAGTTCCACGACAGATTGCCGCTTGTCCTGCTTGACCAGTCTTCCCAGCCTACGACGTCCGACATCAGTAAAGAGGAGTGGTCACCCAATCACAGACGTCTTGATGTCTGGATTATAAGTCGTGCAGTTTTTGAAATGTTCGTGCCGATCTTCCAAGCCGTCACAATCTTCCATCTGTCAGACTCTGATAAATCACTCACCTTTCCTATTCCACACACGGATAGCACCCTCACTAAGACTAGGTGCACTGTGCTTGCGTCTGACTAGCAGTCCTTCCTCGGCAGGTGACGATGCTACGGATTGGAAGGGTTTGTATTGTTAATGGGTCGGCTGTCAAAATCTTCTGGCTGATCACTGAACGCTAAATGGAAACAAAAGCGACAGAATAATTAATTTCGCGTAATGAATTTTTGGGAATAAATTCTCCTTGTGATATATCTAAGTGATTAACACTGCAAGATCATAGGTTAATGTAACCGTGAGATAAGCCATAGCAAAAGTGAAATGCTACCACACTAATAACCAGTGTAACCTCCAGAATGTTGATTTCAAGAGTACAAAAGTGTTGTATAGGCACCGGATGTCACTTTGTTAGATGTCAGTTCCGTAGGTCGGTCAATAAACGGACGGTAGGCAACGTCACTGCAGTTAGTGACTTTCAGAACTTCATTGAGTTCTTACTAAAGGTTGCGCAGCGGTCTGCATTGCAGAAACTGTTTATTTTCACTTTTCAGAGATGATCACATTAATGTGACTCTTTACAAACGATACATTTTCTGTTTATTTTAGACCTGAAGATGGTTGCTGGAGAAATCGAAAATAGTCATATCATCTCCTAAACATGCGATCTTTGCAGATATAGATGTAAGACGGATCACGGTCTTGCACGACTGTCTGTGCTTCAAACACATTACCTGTGTTTTGGCGTCTTTCAGCGAACAGACACAACAAACCATCCTTCTTGTACTTTATTGTTCGTCAGCGGACTACTTTGATAAGAAAAATAAGCTATGATTTCCCCGCCGGTTAGTTCCAATACCTGTGATGGAAATTTTTACTGCTATACCTCGCTAATGCTGTCATTTTCCTTAAAAAGCTCCACTGTTTCCTTCATCAGCTAATCGCGGCTATAAAGGAGGCTGAAGTGCTTCAACACCGCAGTATCATCAAACTGCCAGTTCTACAGTTCTATTTCTCTTTATCTTCTGCATGTAGCAATAGATATCCTGTTACATTTCGTAATAGGACATGTAAATAATATTATCTTTTAAAGAAAATAAAAATCATTTCTAGCATCATCTATATTGAACTCTGTGGATTTCCCAACTGCGTCTCCCAGTGTTCTTTTCGCAGCTAAAATAAATTTATTTCCGGTTCTTTATGAGTCTCATTTACAGATAAATAATAGCTGCTTAGTCAATCAGTTTTAATGGTTTTTATTTTTGATACCCCATTGGCATGTAATTTAATACGTATCTTCGCAAAACTTTCTCACTTCTTTCGGTGCGAGACCACTCCTCTTCATTCACGGTTATGGCCGGAATCTGATCCTGTGTTTGTTCCTATAGGTCCATTAGATAACTGTGTCACTATAGTGCAGTTCATGAATCAACTCGACTGTAAAATCAGAGACACATCAAAAATTTTGTTTCGGATGGACGAACGGGATTGTTTGAATGAAACATGAACCAAAACTTTTGAGGAGTAAAATATAAAAAATCAGTTGTTAACAGCAGTATCGAAAATTGTCAGAAAATTGTCAGGATTAGAAAGGGTGGAAGAATCGTTAGCGTAAACTAGACTACCATAATACTGAAGTGTAACTATTAAAATTTGGTGCTGTCACGAGTACAAAAAATTGATTTCAAGTTTTAAAAAATTACAACGGGGTTCTTGGAAATCGTACAGGATACTCATTGACTTTAGGCTGAAAAAGAGACATAAAATTTATAAATTAACCGATGAGAAAAAGAAACACTTCTATTTGTTTTGCAAATAAAAACCACCTTTTCTTGCTGTAATGTATATTATTTCTTCCAGATGCGTTTCGCCTTTTACTTTGATACATCTTCACTGGGATCTACAATGATACAGCTTGAGTTTCATACATTTCCATATGGTGTTGAACTTTGTGCTGTTTGGTTTTATGAATGTTCAGGCGACGTCTTCTGAATTTCTGATACTGACTACACGGAAATTCATGGCATGGTATGAACAAAAAGTTTGTTTATGTGGTCATCATCTGCGGCAAGCATAGAAATATTTACCCCATGACAGGTATTTCCTTGTGGTCCATACCAGAGATTAATAGGACTTCACCTGAACGATCATAAAATCATACAATACATAAAACTCAACACCCTATGCAAATGTATCAAATCAAAACAGTATCATTCTAAATACCACTGAAGATTCATCAAAGTAAAAGGCGAAGCGCTTCTGGAGGGTAACATAGATTCAGGCCCAAAACGACGTTAATAAGTAATAATTTCAGACTCAAGCCAATGACTGAAGAACACCAGGAGCCCAGTATTATAATATATTGTTTCACAGACCACCCAAGAAGAAATCTTAGACATCTGATTCGTGTTATTATGAACGTATTACAGAATCCTAACATAGTAATGACTGACACTTGTGATAACAAATAACACTGGCTTCCAAAAAACCGCTATTACTTTTTATCATTCAAGTATTGCTTTAATATATTCTGGAAGTTAGCAAGTACAATTCCTGGATGAGAAACCTACGCTTAGACATTAACAGACATCGACGACTGATCGACCGCAATGGAATGTACACTCCTGGAAATTGAAATAAGAACACCGTGAATTCATTGTCCCAGGAAGGGGAAACTTTATTGATACATTCCTGGGGTCAGATACATCACATGATCACACTGACAGAACCACAGGCACATAGACACAGGCAACAGAGCATGCACAATGTCGGCACTAGTACAGTGTATAGCCACCTTTCGCAGCAATGCAGGCTGCTATTCTCCCATGGAGACGATCGTAGAGATGCTGGATGTAGTCCTGTGGAACGGCTTGCCATGCCATTTCCACCTGGCGCCTCAGTTGGACCAGCGTTCGTGCTGGACGTGCAGACCGCGTGAGACGACGCTTCATCCAGTCCCAAACATGCTCAATGGGGGACAGATCCGGAGATCTTGCTGGCCAGGGTAGTTGACTTACACCTTCTAGAGCACGTTGGGTGGCACGGGATACATGCGGACGTGCATTGTCCTGTTGGAACAGCAAGTTCCCTTGCCGGTCTAGGAATGGTAGAACGATGGGTTCGATGACGGTTTGGATGTACCGTACACTATTCAGTGTCCCCTCGACGATCACCAGTGGTGTACGGCCAGTGTAGGAGATCGCTCCACACACCATGATGCCGGGTGTTGGCCCTGTGTGCCTCGGTCGTATGCAGTCCAGATTGTGGCGCTCACCTGCACGGTGCCAAACACGCATACGACCATCATTGGCACCAAGGCAGAAGCGACTCTCATCGCTAAAGACGACACGTCTCCATTCGTCCCTCCATTCACGCCTGTCGCGACACCACTGGAGGCGGGCTGCACGATGTTGGGGCGTGAGCGGAAGACGGCCTAACGGTGTGCGGGACCGTAGCCCAGCTTCATGGAGACGGTTGCGAATGGTCCTCGCCGATACCCCAGGAGCAACAGTGTCCCTAATTTGCTGGGAAGTGGCGGTGCGGTCCCCTACGGCACTGCGTAGGATCCTACGGTCTTGGCGTGCATCCGTGCGTCGCTGCGGTCCGGTCCCAGGTCGACGGGCACGTGCACCTTCCGCCGACCACCGGCGACAACATCGATGTACTGTGGAGACCTCACGCCCCACGTGTTGAGCAATTCGGCGGTACGTCCACCCGGCCTCCCGCATGCCCACTATACGCCCTCGCTCAAAGTCCGTCAACTGCACATACGGTTCACGTCCACGCTGTCGCGGCATGCTACCAGTGTTAAAGACTGCGATGGAGCTCCGTATGCCACGGCAAACTGGCTGACACTGACGGCGGCGGTGCACAAATGCTGCGCAGCTAGCGCCATTCGACGGCCAACACCGCGGTTCCTGGTGTGTCCGCTGTGCCGTGCGTGTGATCATTGCTTGTACAGCCCTCTCGCAGTGTCCGGAGCAAGTATGGTGGGTCTGACACACCGGTGTCAATGTGTTCTCTTTTCCATTTTCAGGAGTGTATTTTGGGAAGATGAACACCAAAAAAGTAAAACAAGGGTAAAAGAATGTAGTTGAATTATAAGACGTGAGTGCAAAAAATTAAGTTGATGGAGTCCATTCCAGGTCACAGTTATCCAGTGAAAGAGGACTAGCGTGCAATATATTTACACAAAGACAAAGAGACATGCACGAGATAAGCTACCATCGACAGCGGCATTATCCCAGTCGACTGACTGAGAGCCACCACATACAGACCACGTACTTGAAGAATGGATGTATGAACAGGCTTGATTTAAAATTGAGTACTTTAAGTACCCTTCCACTTCCATGCAGTAGGGTAAGCAATACACGAGCTTTCAGCACTTGTTCATCGACTATATACACTGACGGGAGAAAAATCGCCGTCGCAAACAAAAATAGTGTAGATAAATGAAGCTTCGGAAATGTATTTATACATCAAAAATATTTAAGTGATTGACAGTATAAGGTCACAAGGGAACCCAAAGCAAAGGTGAAATTCTGGTACATTAATAACCGATGAAACGGTAAAATGTTGAACTCAGACATGCAAAGGTGCATTCATTGCATTGTGCAGGTGCCACATATCAGATTGTGGGATGGGGTTCCATGTCGGTTGCACTTGGTCGGTCAGTACAGGGACGGTTAATGCTGGTTGTAGATGACGTTGGAATGATCGTCTGATGACATACCATATATCAACTGGTGATTGATCTGGTAATCGAGCAGGCCAAAGCCACATATCGACTGTCTATACAGGATTTTGAATTACAACAGCGGTATGTGAGCGAGAGTGGTCCTGTTGGAAAGCACCCCGTGGAATGCTTTTCATGAATGGCAACACAACAGGTTGAACGACAGGACTGACGTTGATTTTGCTTGCAGTCAGAGTGTCTGATATAAGCAAGAGAGTGCTCTGCTGTCATACGAAATCACAACCTTACCATAAATCCAGGTAAAGGGCCAGAGTGTCTAGCACGCAGACTGGTTGGTTGCAGGGTTTCAATTGGCCTCCTTCTTACCAGCAGACGGGCATGACCGGCACCGAAGCAGAACCAGCTTTCATGGGCAAACACAGCAGTCCGCCACCCTGTACCCTGCACAAACTCTAATGAGCCCTCGCTTGACAGCACTCAAGTCGGAAGTACCGGTTATATGCGCTCATTGGAATGCACGCTACAGGGATTCAGCTTGGAGCTGTCCTTCAGGTAGTGAAATTGTAACAGTTCGTTGCGCCACTGTGATGCCAACTGGCTCTCAAATAGCTGTTGCAGATGCAGTACGATGCGCCTGAGCCATACGCCGAACGCGCTGGTCTTCCTTCTCCGCAATGCTTCGTGGTCGTCCAGAGCACGGTCTTCTGATCACACGTTGTCGCATCCACTGCTGCCAGCAAGCATGTACAGTGATCATATTCCAGCGAGGCCCTTCTGAAAAATCGGAAGAGGAACATCTAACGTCTCGTAGTCCTATTGCATGACCACGTTGAAAGTCATTGAGGTGTTGATCAGTTCACAATTTCCAGTCTCAAAGGAAATTAACGCTCACGACCGTTAGAGCATTTAAAATAAGGGAGATCAGAGCTGGTATGGAAAGATATAGGTATTCATTCCTTCCGCGCGCTATACAAGATTGGAATTATAGAGAATTGTGAAGGTGGTTCGATGAACCCTTTGCCAGGTACTTAAATATGATTTGTAGAGTATCCATGTAGATGTAGATGTAGATGTAGATATTTAAAGCAAACTTCATTTGCTTGCTCATAGTGACGCTGATAGCGCCACTGTTATGTGACTGGGGCTAAATTTGGGTAGACATCATCTTTCAGGTGTAGAAACACGCCTTTGAACCTCCGCTTATGTCGCAGAACTTCGTCTTTGTGCTGAGATTTTTTTTTTTTACGTTCGTCTATAATCGCGTCTAATTCAACTTTAAAATCTCTACTACTAGAATCCACTAACTGTACATACAGGGCGACATTCAGAAGAATAATTTTTAAAGACAGGAATTTTAGGAAACTGTTATCATATCTCTTGTATTACGTATGTGATACCCTTTCTGACGGGAGTAATGCCAAAGAAGAAAAACCCAGAGAAACATCGCCCGAAGAGATCCATCTTTGATGTCCTATCGAAGTATCAACATTTTAAATATATAAGTACAGTCAGTATCTAAGGAAGAGATCAAAGCAGCAAATGTAAATGTAAACGTAAACTCCGCCCACAGACCCTGGTGGACCCAGGGGTACCGAAGGACGCCGCGTCATCCTCGGCCCACAGGCGTCACCGGATGCGGGTATGGTGGGGCATGTGTTCAGCACACCGTTCTCTCGGCCGTATGTCAGTTTCCGCTACTTCACAATCAAGTAGCTCCTCGGTTTGAGAAAGCAGCATTTCCCATCTCCAAAAACCATTTAAAATCTTTCAAAGAATACAAAAGTCAGTGGTTTGATATTAGTATGTCGATGATAAATATGAAAACAGCTTCACTGAATTTAATATGCCAGATACCAAGGATGTTGAAATCCTACAAATCTGGTAGAAGAAACGTTCGTTAGACAGCAATGGAGAGAGAACGGAATTGATCAAATGTCCAGATCTCGAAGAGAAAAGGAGGTGAATGGACTTCATACGTGTAACAAATCGATGTAAACATACTCGTATCCTCAGCAGGAAACAGTCAGTTCATATCAGAACGTTGGCACCTTGTTCTATTTTCGAGAAATACACGTTGTCATCAGCCGTCGTTGTGCTGGATAAACATTAGTACGCACTATTTCTTTCAACAGCAGAATTCTAATGGAATACCTCCGGTACAAGAACAGTTGGGGAGCACGACTGAGAACATTCGATTGTACGTGTCGTACAGCGCTTCGATAAATATCTCGAGTTTATTTACTTTACTAATAGGACTATTTTTTGCTTGTCTAATTAAAACGTGAAATAAGGTATGCTAATGTTGCTGCTATCTGATTTACGGATGTGGTCCAAGGCATAATTCTCTGCCTAGCATTTGTCTTCCATTTCTGGAGACTTCATCTGCAAGCCGAACAGTTTATGTGTGTCCATGCAACAGTCGTTTCCTGACGTCATCAGACAGCTGTCTAAGATCGCGAAGTCGCGCCAACGTATGCTAAATTTTGCGTTTAGCTCATTTACTTCGAGTTACACCTTAAAGAAATATTAGTGTTCTAAGAACGACAGCATCTCCCCCGGGCTCTTAAATTAAACCAATATTTTAGTGAGCTCTGAACAGCAGAGTACAATAAACTGGTCATTTAAACTTACAGCCGGTGGTTGAAATGCTGCCGTCCTGTGAATTTGTTGATACACAGACGGGGGAGAAAAAAAGTTAACCCTTAGCGTTCTGCATAGTTCCCGTATCAAAGACATAATTTCAAGATTTCTCATCATGTGTGTGGAGATATCATTCTGCATGATGGTACATTTTACGAGTAGAGTCTTATCTGGTGGCACAGAAAATCCACATCTACGGTTTGTTTTCAGTTAAATACGGACTTAACTCATGATTGACAGCAGTGGGAGACCATTTAATAGCGTTCTTTCACAGCAACTGAAAAATTTAATGCTGGGCTATCAAAAAGTTTAAGGCTGAAACTCCGAGGAGGTCCTTTTTCACAAGTGCGTTCCTCATTCCCTCGGCCATCAGAAACTTTTGCCGATAACGTAAGAAACCAAGACACCCAGAAATCAAAGAAAGCCAATTAATAAGTGTAAAGGTTTCCGCTTCAGCAAACATTCGATCGCATGCCCAGTTAACGGAGTTTGGCAGGAGTTGCAGGAGTACTTCTCTCCTTACGGAATGGGGTGAAATTATGCAGGAAACTCAACAACGGGGAAAATTAGCTTCCTCTCAGATCATTTGTCTTCTTAGAAATAGCAGTCACACTCTTTTAAACTAATGGAATAGATTTCGTGTAGTTAAATATGCATTTTAATCGGTTCTTATGCGCAATCATACACAGTTTCTTGAAGATAGTCTAGTATTGGAAATTGATTTTCTAGTAACTGCTATAATTTGTATATGGGATGAGATCCCAGTGATCGTGGAGGCATTGAGGGACTGGATTGCCCTTGGTGTATAACAACCACAATCCTAAGTGATTTGTACGTATGTGTATCCCACACATGAACCAATCCCTTTGGGTAACAACAAATTTGGCCCAAGGATTTCATATTGGAAAATGTTATGTACTTCATGGGTTTTTGCGGCCAATTGCTATATAACCATCCCAACACTAGTTCAAATGGAAACACAGATCTCACACACAAAGCGATCGCTTATAGTGACGTCAAAATTGATATTTCCGTTCGTTGTGAAAGTTGCTTCGAGCGTTACACGAAGTTGGAGAACAGCGAAGTTTGGACTTCGCTGTAAGACCGACCTTTACTTAACAAGAACTATTTCATGATCAACAACTTGTCAGCAGTACGATATCCTGTACGGAAAGCCTCTCTCCGAGCGTCTGCCTAGACAAAGCTGGCTTCGGCTCATTCTCGTAAGCAGTAGTTCTTTTCAATTGCTGGATGGTTCTGAGAGTGTAGATACTGCGTCACTACGCCTTTAACACACATTTAAACAGCCATTGTCAATTGGGTTAAAAAAAAGAGTCAGACTGTGATAGTTTAGCATTATTGTTTACTTTGGAAGGAGTAACGTTGGAGAGAACACATGATTCTCCCTGGAGTTTTTCAAGCGCCTTAGTACTGTGCGGGAAAGAACGTGCGTGACTGTCAGTAAGCCGTGCTAGAATCTGGTTATATACATTTGTTATTTTCAGAGTGAAAAAAGTGGTCTGATGGACTCGTGACCCAGATAATGACAGTCCCCATGTGGACATTCAGATTTACTGAGATTGTACAAAAATAAGGGAACATCGCGGCAGATCCATACATGAACGTAACCGCATATGCTAGCCAAGCATGACGTTGCGCTGTTGTTTTTGACCACGAACGGCACCTGTGCAATGCCCTCAAAACGTTACAAGTGTCAGTCGCGGTCAGAAAAGCACTCCGTGTACTTGTGAGTACATCATGTCGGAGATATGCGAATTCCAAAGTGGGCAAATTATTGGTGCTCCTTTTGTAACCAGTGTTTCGAGAGGCACCGTATCGAGGATTTACACCGCTTGCAAATGGCTCTGAGTACTATGGGACTTAAAATCTGTGGTCATCAGTCCCCTAGACTTAGAACTACTTGAACCTAACTAACCTAAGGACATCACACACATTCATGATCGTGGCAGGATTCGAACCTGCGACAGTAGCAGCAGCGCGGATCCCAATTGAAGCACCTAGAACCGCTCGGCCACAACGGCTGGCTACACCGCTTGCAGGGAAAGCGGTAAACATCATCCGCTAAGTCACAAATTTGTGCTGAGAGATCGTGACGGACGGTTAATGAAGAAGACTGTGATGGAAAATACGATGACAACTGCAGAACTGCATGCAGCCCTCGCCAACCCTGTCAGTACCCAAACAATACATGGTAGCTCCACAAGCAGGAAATCTCACATCAGTGATGTAAAGCTCGTAACAGAGACACGTGGCGCCGGAGTAATTAAACCTCTGTTATGGAGCGATGGAGGAATGTCGTTTTGTTGAACGAGACTTGTTTCACACTTTTCCAGCTTCTTGCCGTTTTTCAAGAGTGAAACATGGCGGAGGTCCAGTGAAGATATGGGCATCGATGTCGTGGTAACTGTCGGTCCCATGGTTATTCTGCTAAGTACCGTTACTGCCGAGGATTATGTGACCACTTGACCACTGTGGCGCCTCGGATCAATCCCATAATATATCTCCTCCTGCGGTGAAGGTGTGTTTCTTGCCGGCAGGGCCCCTATTCACACACCTCGCATCGTCCAGGACTGGTCTTTTCTGCATGAGGTTTGAATTTTCACATCTCTCCTGCGCAGCACGGTCACCATATTGCGATATTATTGAGTCTTTGTGGTGTACTTTGATGAGAACGGTGCGTGATCGCTATTCAGCCCGATCGTTGTTACCTGAACATGTCACCATTTTTCATGAATATGGTATAAGATTGTCTTGAAAATCCTGCAGGACTGCAGTTGTCCGCACCTAGACAACTGGAAGCTCATTTGAATGCCATTTGATTTCGTACACCGTATTAGGCATGGTAATGTTTTGCGTTTGTGGTGTTTTCGTATTTTTGTCCATCCCCTGTGCATTTGTCGTGGTTTTTCTAAAGTGCTTCAGTCAGTTCCCAGGTTCGTACCTTCGAAAAGGTATCACCCTCAGTCCGAACTTGTGTACTGACCAACTACATCTTGTACAGAAAGCAGACTGCAGTTTTAAGAGTGAAAGGACATGCAAGGGAAGCAATAGCAGACATTATTCATTCTATAAATTTGTAGCTGAGAGAGGAGAAATATAATCTCTGCGGTATGACAGTAGCCTTGTAGCCCAGTAACAGACGGTAAAGGACTTGCAAGAACACTTGATTGGAATTGATTGTGCTTTCAAACAAAGTTATGAATATGATAAAAGGTAAAACAAACATAATGGAATGAAATCGAATTAAATTACTTGTTGATGGTAGTTTCAGATTATGAACCGAGATAGCAAAAGTAATCGATGGGTTTTCCTATTTGTGCAGAATAATAATTGGCAGTGGACGAAGTAGAGAGGATATAAAATGCAAACAGTCAATAGCAAGAGTAGCATTTCTGAGGAAGCGGCATTTGTTAACATTTAACTGAAATTTAAATGTTACAATGCTTTTCTGGAGGTATTTTTATATGCAGTGGTCTTGTACACAAGTGGGAAGTGGATGATTAATAGTTCAGACAAAAAGTGGATACATGATTTTGAAATGTTATGCTACAAAAAGACGCTGAAGATTAGATGGGATGATCAGACAAATAACTGGCAGGAACTGACCGCTACGGTCGCAGGTTCGAATCCTGCCTCGGGCATGGGTGTGTGTGATGTCCTTAGGTTAGTTAGGTTTAGGTAGTTCTAACTTGTAGGGGACTGATGTCCTCAGAAGTTAAGTCCCATAGTGCTCAGAGGCATTTGAACCATTTTGCCATGTCTTGACTCAAGGAAGAGATCGGTTGATAGGCCAAGTCGCAAGGGACCAATGGATCTTCGGTTTGGTGATGGAGATAAGTGTGAGAGGATTAAATGTTCAGTGGGAAAACAAGGCTTGACTACAGTAGGTAAGCAGATTCAAACGGATGCAAGGTGCAGTAGTTACGCAAAGATGAGGAGGCCTCTACAGGCCAGAATAGCGTGGAGAGTTGCGTAAAACCAATCTTCGGACTGTAGTCCATAGCAAAAAGAGTATAAATACAAAAGCGCTTGGACCATGTAGTCCAATTAACCCACTTCCATAGACAAAGGCTTGTTTGTACCCTTCGGAGCAACCCACAACCTCTACCGCCGTGTCTCTAAAGAACATAGGATGGAGAATATAGTTCAAAACCACCTGAACCTCCCGAAACAATACAACGCATTTCCATTATGGTCTCAAAGGGAAATGAAATGTTTAGAGACCGCTGTGTAATCAGTGTCTTTACAGCAGGGGCTGTCCATGTAGATGCCATGTGTGTAGCAAAATGGCCTCCCAGACATAGATTTTAGATTTCTCTTTCTAGGCCGTTTTTGGCTCTGATCTCTTTACGAGCCTTTTTCCTGTTATTCATTCTGACTAAATGATCTTAGTATCACAATAAATCAACGTCTTCAGCATGATCAACTAGAGAGGCATTGTGAGATAGTCGTTCTCCAGATTTACTGAACATACTTTGCTGAGGAGGACGCAGCCTGGCAGTTCTCATACAAGATGCGAGATCATTTCCGCAAGGTAAGGCTATTCGGTAGTTTGCTTATGCTGAATGATCGTCAAAATCCCATCAGAAGCTTACTAGTCACTCTCGCTTTCCCTACAATGAACAGCAGTGTAAAGCCCATCTTCGGATTACACACACACACAAACAAACACACACACACACACACACACAGAGAGAGAGAGAGAGAGAGAAAGATAGAGAGAGCAGAGGAAGACGATGCTAGCGTCGAAATACGTAGCAGACGAGGACGAAGAGAGCGAGAAGCGAAACAGAGCGTAAAGTGAAACACGTTTTAGCTGCTTTACCTCGGCCTTTGCATGCGTTTCGCAGCGCAGCTCGGAGCGAACTCAGGCAGAGGGGACATCACAGCCGGCTCGTGGGAGGCACCACCTGGCCACCCACCCTGGTATAAGCCCCGGGCTTCCTACTCCTACCTGCAACGTTCCTCTACCCCTTCCCTCCATCCCAAACACCTAGCAGGCATCAAATGAGCTCCACCTGGCAGCCACACATCGGGAGAGCAAAAGAAACGAGGTGGAGTCTAGACGCGATAACGGCGCCTCCATTAATGTACTTGCGCAAGACAGTCAACAGGTCTGCCGCACGTCATTTAAGTGAAGTATTACGTGGAAGTTTGCTTGAATTCACTCACACAAAATAGCATCGAGAGTATCAGATTTAGACAAGTATACGTTTACAGCGTTTGAGGATCTCAACTAGAGAATGCTCTCCGAATTTCCACAAATTCGCTCACAGAGTCTCCTACTGTGGCATGCATGAATATAATGTTTTCATGCTCTCACCATTTGATGCAGTACTGAGGAGAATGAAGACAGAACAAAGTGATAGCATATATTAAACTTGGATTCATTAGTAGCGAGGAGAGAAAGAGAAATTATGTTAATTACGGCAGCTGAGACGGCAATCGGGTAGCCAATGATTGTCGGCTCTTTTAACAACTTTTCTTGTGCCTTGACCACAGTTTAATTGTTCAGCAACATCTTACGCGTGTCAACTTTCCGTCATTTTCAAAGGCAGTGCTACGTCAGTTATATAAAACTGTTCAGTAGATACATTGTATCACGTCACCATTCCCAATCACGAGGCAAACTGCTAGCAGTTTGCCCTTGTTTCGTGATTGTGGTCAAGACATAAGATAAGTTATCAAAAGTGCATCCAAATTCCCACACAGTATTTTCATGCAAATTGTAGCTAATAGTCGGCTCGTTGCTAACAGGGTGGCACATGAACACGAGCAGAAATTTCATAAATTCGCTCCCAATATTTGTTTTGCATTGCAAAAGTATCGGACTTCGTAATATGAATTTAGAATAAATGGTCTCTTAATGACCATGTGATGTGCATTCAAGGCTGCAGAAATGAAAGTTAGACGAGGAATAATGATAATATTAAGTAAAATTATTGTAGGCTTCAAGCATATTTTACCAGTCGAAGTGATACAGAGACATAAACGAAACTACCTTTCGCTACATCTTCAGACTGAAAAGGTGCCAACGGGTAAGTGTGTTACAGGAAGCTGACCAAGACTCAGCAATTGTTTTTTAAATTAAATGACATCGAAATTATCATCACAGAGTTTACGTATTTTATAGATATTTACAACATTATGTGAAAAACTGCCAGACTGTAGATGCTTTTTATATACTGTTATATTATGTCATAGCATACGTCCCATTTACGAGGATGCTTGAGGAAGACTTGATGGATCTTCTGGCCGGATAGTTTCCAGAGGAAGTCGCCTCGTTGTTTCGCAATACGTCAACGCCAACGTGCTTTCTGTTCCGCGCGGAATATTTTGAGATGGAACAGCGATGGGATCCGCACTCTCATAGACAATTGCAAACTTCTGCATGGAGAATTTTGTGGAACAAGCTCTGAACTCTGCGATGTAGCGTCCCTCTTGCTTCCTGCAGTTCGCTGACGACACCTGCTTGACGAAGCCTCACGGAGAACGTGCTGAACATCTCTTCGTCGACTATATCAACAGTGTCGGACTTCAAATGTGCCGTCAAGATAGAGATGGACGACAACATACCATTCTCTGAATTTACGGTTGAGCGGAAGGAAGGGGGCCAGCTGGCTGCGGGAACCAAACCATTTCGACCTGTAATTCAATATACATGAATTTCATCTATCAGTTTTAATGCTAACTCCCTCCTTTCAGTGTTGGTATTTCACATTTAAGTAAGGAGATAAAATGGCGAATGAGGAAGGTAGAGTGCGAATATGTAATTGAGAATTTAAAAGAAGCTGTGAATTCCTTTTCTCTCCTTTTTACATAAGAAGTTCTTCGAAGTACCTTTTCTTTTATCCACCCTCCTGACAGACACAGGCGCCGATGTCGTGGTCTGAGGTCAGCGAGCTTCGTGAAGCAGGAACGTCGTACTGTCAGAATTCAATGCAAAGAAATTATTTGCATAGTAATAACAATAATGGCCGGACTTCGTTAAGAACGTAGATTGGAAGCTCTACTTGCAAGCATTGAAAGCGATAGCTTGCTTATGGCACGCGATCTTTGAGCCCTCAAACTAACCACTTCCAAAGAAATGCTGAAAAATGTACAAACGTCTTTATCATTAATGAAAACAGGAGTAAACAAATACTACTAAATTTAAATTCAAGTAAATTAAATGAAATTTACCAATTCGCATCATTTAAAGGACATTTCAGCTCGAGGAGGAAGAAGGAAAATGACTAATATATGCTTTTCGGATATTTTTTTAACAGAACAACATAGAAATGAACACAGATAATTATTTTGATATTGAAGCAAAAGTTGTATTCTTACAAGCGAATAGTTCACTACGGCATGTGGAAACGAACCTCGAAATTTTTCACACGAGAAGAATACACGAAAGAAATGCACTGTCGAAATTTTAGCTCCTGAGGCCCACTGCCAGCATGTTTAAATATATGGTATACTATTAATTTCCACCGCATGAAGAAGCGCTTAGAACTGAGGTCTGTAGAGCAAATCTTGACTTGCGCGCACGTCGCTGAATAAGCAGACGCCGCCGTCACACAAGAGGGCAGCGCTGCGTAGTGCAAAGTCCACAGAGCACACACGCGAAATGTAAGCTCTTAAACCACATCAAAAATGTCTCAAATCATTAAATGTTCGAATGACTTTCATTGCATTGCGACAGCAAAACTGTTGCAGATGTAATTGTTACACGAGTGACTAGCAGAGAAAAGAAAATCCAGGCATAGTATGATGTTAGACTACTGATGACTTTCATCAATCGGAACTTAAATTTTCTGACATAAATTATTTTAGAACAATTCCTGTACCGCAGTTCTCATAATAATTTTCGAGTAGTATACATCTGGCAAACAATGAAACAATTCCTTGATAATTCTCCGTAGTCGTCTCAAAAAAACGAAGTCTATTGGATGACGAAAAAAAAAAATATTTCCTTACACGATGCACACCCGATAAAAGATAAACTACTGCGTTCAGACACTTCACAGCAATTAGTAATTTTGTTTAGACAGCACTGGAGTGGAGTAAGAAATGCACGCGGCCACTGTTCTACTTATTGTTCTGTGTAGCAGGTATGTTTCATCGGATTCGTAACATGTGGTGGTGCAAACCTCAGAATGCAGAAGTGACTGAAGATTTGCAATGATATTCCTCTGATAAATTTGAAATCAGGAAGAACTATAGAAAATTATAATGTCCGACAATTTTTTGAGCAGAGCTTTACACTGTTGAAAATTTTTTTCATCGTCGGGCTCAATCACACTTTTATCTCTAGTTGGAATCCCAATAATATAAACAGTCTTTTAGTCGTCCTCCTAATGACAAATACCGTTATGTCGAAGCAAAATTCGGACTACATAAATGAGTTGTTTTCTGCAAATGGTAGGAAATCTTTTCAGATGTAACACTAAACATTGTCCTATCCCATTTTTCCAGATCTATCAACAAAGTTTACATAATTTTCGCTACTTAACAGCTCTTTTTTTTAATGTTTGGCCCTAATTTACCTTGATATTCCTGAACACAGTAAAAAGAAATTACGGAAAGACGTAATCGTCTGTTACTTATGACAGGAATTTTTGTATGCGAATGTGTCATAGCAATCATTCATTGCACAAGCCATTCTGTTTTTTCGTTCGAAACTATAATGGGTGGTTTTCACCCACAGCTTGCACGTAACATGACAGATTGGCTTCATATGCATCATTTTAGGGGATAACAAGAAGCTTCGCCTGCACGCCACAAGCGAATTTCCGTATGACAACTCCTCACTGCCGCGTGGAGTGACCGTGCGGTTTGAGGCACCACGTCACGCACTGCGCGGCCCCTCCCGCCGGAGGTTCGAATCCTCCCGCGGGCATCGGTGTGTGTGTGTGTGTGTTGTTCCTGGCGTAAGGTTGTTTCAGTAGTGTGTAAGTCTGTGGATCGATGACCTCAGCAGTTTCGTCCCTTAGGAATTCACACAGATTTGAACATTTTGAACTCCTCACTCTAGGACTAAACCCTGTAATTTTGCGACTTTCTTTTCTGTGTAATTGCCGGTATCTGTTGTTCGGGACGAAAGAATCGTGGAAATCGATGACGTCCATCTCACTTGCAATTCAGAGCACCCAGGCTCATAGACTTCTCTCGGTAACGGTGCAATGACTCACAGAAGTAATTGTAAAGCATTTTATTTCCCACTATTGAGTCTTTCAGTTGGGCGCATATGTTCTACTTCGAGTAAGGCTTTCTTCCACTTACATAATTCACGTGGTCGATGATCACGCGATCACGCCTTCACAAGATTAATATGGCGGAATCGCCTCTACGTGTATACTGCGGAATAACGGACACGGACGAGCACCGTCTCACATGTGTCGCGGCAGAAGACGTAAGACGGTTGGTACGGCAAATTTTGTCTTAGTTTCTACGACTGAGTCCGGAACGCATACACCTCGGCTTCTACTATTTCCGGATGAACGGTATTTCCCGTGCACCAAAACCAACGCAGTCACGTGGATCCGTGGGCAAAGGTGCAGTACTTATTTCCATATGGACCTAAAGATGTGTTATACTTTTGGAACTACCTACAAGAATATCATTTTAAGATCGTACGGAACCCAAAATACGGGCAATATTTTTATAATTACCTAGAGACCCTCCAGGCAACTGGATCATCAACAGGTAGCAGAAGATACCCATTGACTGAGCTGACAAGACTATGTCTCATTATCGATGGAATACTGGATCATCAACAGGTAGCAGAAGATACCCATTGACTGAGCTGACAAGACTATGTCTCATTATCGATGGAATAACATACGACATACGTGAAGACTTACCTGGATGATGAAGAATAGGGAGAGCAGCGACACACCCTTCTGCATCGTGTACGAAGCACTCACTTTTTTTTCCTTTTACCCATATACACACATCAAAAAAGTTTTGCATCACCTCAGTTCAGAGGGTTTCGAAACTTTTACGGAATATTGGAATAGAGATCAACATAAACATCATTTCCGCCCTTTTCATTGCTCATGAAAACCACACATTACATATTGTACCACCATACAGCGAGATCTTCAGAGACGGTGGTCCAGATTGCTGTACTCACCGGTACTTCTTATACCCAGTAGTACGTCCTCTTGCATTAATGCATGTCTGTATTCGTCGTGCCATACTATCCACAAGTTCATCAAGGAACTGCTGGTCCAGATTGTCCCACTCCTCAACGGCAATTCAGCGTAGATCCATCAGAGTGGTAGGGGGGCGCGTCGTTCATAAACAGCCCTTTTCAATCTATCCCAGGTATGTTCAATAGGATACAAGTCTCGAGAACGTGCTGCCCACTCAAGTAGAGCATTGTCGTTATCCTGAATGAAGTCATTAATAAGATGTGCACCCTGGAAGCGCAAATTGCCGTCCATGAAGACGAATGCCTCACCAATATGCTGCCGATATGCCTTCCATGACCACCAGCTGCGTACGTCGGCCTCACATAATGCCACCCCAAAACATCACGGAACCTCTACCTTGCTGTACTCCCTTGACAGCTTGCCTAACGCGTTCAGCCTGACCGGGTTACCTCCAAACACGTCTCCGACGATTGTCCGGTTGAAGGCATATACGACACTCATTGGTGAAGAGAACATGATACCAATCCTGAGCGGTCCATTCGACATGTTTTTTGGCCCATATGTACCGCGCTGCATGTTGTCGTGGTAGCAAAGATGGACATCGGCATGGACGTCGGGAGTGAAGTTGCGCATCATGCAGCCTATTGCGCACAGTTTGAGTAGTAACACGACGTCTTGTGGCTGCAAGAAAAGCATTATCCAACATGGTGGCCTTGGTGTCAGGGTTCCTCCGAGCCATAATCCATAGGTAGCGGTTATCCACTGCATTAGTAGCCCTTCGGCTGCCTGAGCGAGGCATGTCATCGACAGTTCCTGTCTCTCTGTATCTGCTCAATGTCCAAACAACATCACTTTAGTTCACTCCGAGACGCCTGGACACTTCCCTTCTTGAGAGCCCTTCCAGGCACAAAGTAACAATGCGGACACGATCGAACCGCGGTATTGACCGTCTAGGCATGGTTGAACTACAGACAACACTAGCCGTGTACCTCCTTCCTGGTGGAATGACTGGAACTGATCGGCTATCGGATCCCCTCTGTCTAATAGGCGCTGCTCATGTATGGTTGCTTACATCTTTCGGCGGGTTTAGTGACGTCTCTGAGCAGTAAAATGCACTGAGTCTGTGGTACAATATCCACAGTCGACGTCCATCTCCAAGAGTTCTTATACGTGGGGTGATGTAATTTTTTTCTTTTTTTATGTGTGTATATTACCTCGGTGTAGGAAAGTACCGAGACATCGTTTTGTTTAGTCAGAGCAAGATGTGGAGCTAGGTAAATTTATTTTTGTTGTGATATAAAGTGAATACAAATTACGAATATATTAAAATAAATAAATAAATAAATAATTCCCACAATTGATTTCCTCTGACTATCCCTGATACCTTGCTTGGCGAGAGGGCACTGTGGCCAGGCCTCGGTTTACGATCCCGGCCCACTCTGCCCTCCCAGCCCTCCTTTCCATGCCTCCATCGGTAAAAATGAAAAAAAAGAGGTATGGCGGCCGCACACGATAAGCGGGAAATCCGGGTTCGAGTCCCGTTCCGGCACAAATTTTCATTGTTGTCATTCCATTATGTAGCTGATGGTTGTCCACATTAGCAACTGCTAATATGTTTCATGTGTTTCATAACGCTTCTAGTCGCAACAGTGTAAGTTCCTTCGGACTTGTTGATAAGGGGAATGCTAAGGCTCAGTCAAGACACAGTGGGCGTCAGCGATGTGAAATGTAAATAGGGCAAAGTTTTCTGATCAGATGTGTAAAGGGCAATATCAGATATAGCATAACGGTAAAACGGGAGTAGAATCAGACATGAATAGGAAGGTAGGACCAAGAGTCACCGAGAATAGTTCAGTGATACGGTTGTAGTCATCAAAATCGACAGTAAATCAACACCGACGGTGATAGTGTGGGTGTACAGGCCGACTTCGCAAGCGAAGATGAAGAGATAGAGAAAGTATATGAGGATATTGAATGGGTAATTCTACACGTAAAGGCAGATGAAAATCTGATAGTCATGGGGGATTGGAATGCGGTTATGGTGGAAGGAATAGCAGATATAATTACAGCAGAATATGGGATTGGTACTAGGAATGAGAGAGCAGAATGAATACTTGAGTTTTGCAAGAAATTTACGCTAGTAATAGAGAACACTCTATTCGGGAGTCACAAAAGGAAGAGCTGTATTTTGTAAAGGATGAGAGATATGGGAAGATTTCTGTTAGATTACATCATGGTCAGGCAGAGATTCCGAAATAAGACATTGGATTGTAAGGAGTACCCAGGAGTAGATATAGACTCAGATCACAATGTAGAAGTGCCGAAGGGTAGCCAGAAGTTTAAGAGACTAGTTACGAAGTATCTATGCGCAAAGAAATGGGATACGCAAGTGCTAAGGAATTAAGAGGTAGTCTTGAAATTCTCTCTGGCTACATATAGTGTGATAAGGAATAGATCAGTATGCAGCGCAGTTGAAGAGGAATTGACATTTCTAAAAAAGGCAGTCAGAGAGTTTGGGAAGATAAACATAGGCAAAAAGAAGGTGACTGTTAAGAAACCTTGGGTAACAGACGAAATGCTTCAGTTGATAGACGAAAGAAGAAAATACAAACATTTTCGGAAAATTCGGGAATACAGAAACACAAATCACTTAGGAATGAAATACATAGGAAGTACAGAGAAGCTGAGGTGAAATGGCTGTTTAAAAATGTGAAGAAATCGAGAAAGAAATGAGTGTCGGAAGGACTGGCTGAGCATACAGGAAAGTAAAAAGAACCTTCGGTGGAATTAAAAGCAAGAGTAGAGACATTAAGAGTGCAATGGTAATTCCACTGTTAAATGCAGAGGAGTATGCGGGCAGGTGGAAAGTGTATACTGAAGGCTTCTATGAGGGGAAGACTTGCTTGATGACGTTATAGACGGCGAAAAATGAGATGGTATAGAAGAGGTAGAGGATTCAGTATTATAATCAGAATTTAAAAGGGCTTTGGAAGACTGAAGATCTAATAAGGCAGTAGGAATAGATAACACACCATTAGAATTTCTAAAATATTTGAGGGAAGCATTAAGAAAACGACTACTCACTTTGGTGTGTGAAATGTATGAGACTCGCATATACCATCAGACCTTCGGAGAACAATCATCCACAGAATTCCCAAGAAATTGAGGATGTGTTAGATGACGGTAACTTTGGCTTCAGGAAAGGTAGTGGCACCAGAGAGGCATTCCTAACGTTACGGTTGTTACTGGAAGAAAGACTAAAGAAAATCAAGACACGTTCATAGGAATTGTCGAATTGCAAAATGCTTCCGATAACGTCAGATGTGGCAAGCTGTTCAAAATCCTTAGAAAAATGGGAGTAAGCTACAGGGAAAGACGGGAATATACAATATGTTCAAGAACGAAGAGGGAAAAATGAGAATGAAAGTCCAAGAACGAGATGCTCCGATTAGAAATTGTGTGAGACAGGGATGTAGTCTTTCGCCCCAACTCTTCACACTATAGATCCAAGAAGATTCAAGAGTGGAATTAAAATTCAAGGCGAAACGATGTCAGTGATAAGGTTCACTGATAACAGTCGTATCCTCAGTGACAGGAAAGGACAATAACGGGATCTGCTAAATGGAATTAACACTCTAATGAAATCAGAATAGAGACTAAGAGTAAATCGAAGAAAGACGAAAGTTAAGAAATGAGAACAGAGAGAAACTTATCCTCAGAACTGGTAATCACGAAGTAGATGAAATGAAGGAATTATGCTATGTAGGCAGCAATGTAAATTGTAACGGATGGAGCACGAAGGACATAAGAAGCAGACTAGCAATGACAAAGGGGGAATTCCTAGCCAAGAGAAGTCTACTAGTATCAAATATAGACCTCAATTTGAATAAGAAATTTCTGAGAATGTACGTTTGGAGCACAGCGCTGTATGGTAGTGAAACATGATCTTTGGGAAAACAGGAAAAGAAGAGATTCGTAGCATGTGAAAAGTGGTGCTACAGAAGAATGTTGAAAACTAGATGGACTGGTAAGGTAAGTGAGGACGTTTCCAGAAAATCTGGGAGGAAGGGAATACGTGGAAAACACTAACAAGATGAAGGAACAGGATGGTAGGATATGTGTTAAGACATCAGGGAATAACTTCCATGGTATTAGAGGGAGCTGTAGAGAGTAAGAACTGTAAGAGATTGGAGTACATTAGGCAGGTTACTGAGGATGTAGTTTGCAAGTGCTACTCTGAGATGAAGAGATTTTCACAGCAGAGGAACTAGTGGCGTGCCGCAAGTAAACGGTCACAAAACACTGATGATTACAAAAAATAGAAGAAAAAAGAAGTAGCACAGTTCCTTGATTTCATGTTCTTCGTGGTCACCCGTTATGTTGTTAGGCTTCTCGCTGTTCTCTTATATGCTGCTTATCATTACTTCCATTTTTCTTCGACTTACTCTCAACCTATATTCTGTACTTCATGGACTGTTTGTTCTGTTGAACAGGTCCTGTAACCCTTCTTCACTTCTGTGAGGATAGCAACGTCGTCTTCCATACCAAAACAGTATTCCACCAACTCGTCTTTAAGGTCTTTGTCGAAAATTGGAAGTTTGCCTCCTCATGTTTTCTGCACACTTAGTTGTACCGTACTTGATGTTGAACAGTTAAATAACAGCATTAAACTGTTAACCTGCCTTTTTCCAACCCATTTGTATTTCTGAAGAACATCAACAGTTTTAGTCATTTTGGACACACTCTTCTTTCTTCGGTGAACCTTTCCCTTTATACCCTTGAGATGTGCAATATTACTCCAAGAGGATAAGATTGTGTACTAATGCAGTACTAATGCAGGCGGCCTTTAAACATGAAAAAGTAAGGAGTCTGTTTTAAGGAACTGAAAGGGGTTCAGTTAACGCAGCTACATTAACTAAATAAGTTCTTAACAACAAGTATAAATGAAACGGTTTGGTCAGAAAGATTAATCTTAAACCTTGCTATTCAAGAACACAAATAAGTTGAAAGACCTGCATGCCAATGTCTAAGTCAAATAACAAGACATGGGACGCAATGTAAAAACATTTTCCATTGTCAAAACTTGCAATGGTGAACTGGTAAGCAACAAGTTAAGCGGGCGACTTGTGAACTCCGCTACGGAGTGCTAGAAATCTAAATTATTATTTAGGATGCCAAAATTGCTGTTTACACTTGGCCTCTAAAGATTGTAGGACCATTTTGAGATGAGATACTATTTGGTCCGCTTTAGAGGGTGCAGGTGTTCGGGAGGGGAATCTAGTTTGGGGCACTATTATTATTATTATCACACGTTGCACTAAATCTTTAGAGTGTGGAGATGTTGGGGAGGAGAGTCCAGTTTAGGGCACTTTCTTCCATTGTTATTAAAATCACAGAACACGTCGCACGAAAATGGAAGTGACATTATAACCTATCTGGGGCAGTGGGGTGGAAAACGGGAGCAGTGAGAGAGTAATAAACCTCGACTTTCCTCCAGAACCAAGCCCTGGAGCGACGCTTCATATCAGGAACGATTTCCAACGCGCCAGAAGATTAAATTCTCTCTCATTATGTTGCTGAAACCCTGCTGGGTGTGTCTACCGAGTTAACTAACAATCGTTTATTTTTGTATAACGTTAGTTTTAGTTGAATACCTGTATGCCTTCTCGTGCTTACGGTTATGCGGAATCGCTAATTAAGGACGGCCGCGACTGACAGAGCCAGTAAGGCGCGTGGTATGGCGGCCGGCCCGCGTGCTGCGTGCTCGGCCGCTGTGCTTACGCCGCTCTCACGCACGCGCCGGTGTGAAGACTAAGCCCGGCTAATTATATTTGCGGCGGAATCCCGCCGCTCTGCCTCATCTCTGGCTGGCGTTAATATTCATACGCGCGGCGCCCGAGGAAGGCCAGCCTGGCGGGAGGCGCCGGGCTGCTACGGTAGCCGTGCCCGTGGCCGCAGCTGGAGCGCGCTCCATAATTAAAACTTGGAGGCCAGGCACCCAACAGACCCCACCCCACCTCACTGCCCGCAACCCCGTCCTGTTCTCCGCGCACAATGCTCTTGCGAAAGGCTCGCTCGCCGACCAGGAATGTGCTGTTAAGAAAAGTCTGACTGACTGGAGTATACTTGGTCACCAGGTTCAAATGGTTCGAATGGCTCTCAGCACCAAGGGACTTAACTTCTGAAGTCATCAGTCACCTAGAACGTAGAACTATTTAAACCTAACTAACCTAAGGACATCCACACATCAATGCCCGAGGCAGGATTCGAACCTGCGACCGTAGCGGTCACGCGGTTCCAGACTGTAGCGCCTAGAACAGCTCGGCCACCCCGACCGACTTGGTTTCAGGAAGAAGCAGCATTGTTCGCCCCGGTACCTGTGATGCTCCATGTAACCACCTCTGCGGATTATTTTTCTGCATTTCGTAGCTGGTCTCAGTCCGGTAATACCTTTCAATCTGACTTGTTATTCATCGTTTATATCATCACATACTCCATCACCTCTGCAGAACTGCATGTTCTGTGGCTCAGTGGACGGCAGAAAGGACCAATGGCGGCGTCAGAATAATGAGCTCGCCCAACGTAGCGTCTTCCCTACTTCCAACTAACTATTACTACGGATTTTATAAGAAGTGATAACAAAGGTAGGAAATTATTCCACCTTTGCAAAAGTGACAGAATGCAAACTGCGGAGTCTATGAGTGGTCAGCATTAAATATTCGTTGCTGAGGACGAAGACGTTGAGCACAAAGGGAGAAGCACCAAAGCATCGTTCAGCATGCCTTACACAAGTATAAGACCCAACGTGTGTAGCAGCCGTTTGACAAAACTACGTGATCCAAGAGAGCTCGCCCGCATCTCGTGGTCGTGCGGTAGCGTTCTCGCTTCCCACGCCCGGGTTCCCGGGTTCGATTCCCGGCGGGGTCAGGGATTTTCTCTGCCTCGTGATGGCTGGGTGTTGTGTGATGTCCTTAGGTTAGTTAGGTTTAAGTAGTTCTAAGTTCTAGGGGACTGATGACCATAGCTGTTAAGTCCCATAGTGCTCAGAGCCATTTGAACCCCAAGAGAGCTCGATCACACATTCAAGACAAGTGAAATGTTAGGTAAACCGTAAGAAGCGAAAATGAGCATAAAGAGAAGCGCTCAGCGACTTTGAAAGTAAAAATCCTAAGAGGTTTCGTTCTTACATAAAGTTATTAAGTGGTTCAAAACCCGCTATTCGATCAGTCAGTCACCATACCGTCACCGAAAAGGAAGATAACAGAGAGAAGGCAGAAATACTTAGTTTAGTATTCCGAAACTGATCTTTACAGGAGACTGACGCACGGTCCCTCCTTTCTATCGTCGTACGAACGCCTGAATGACAGATATTGCGATAACCGACAGTGGAACGGAGAAGTAAGTCCAATGGTTTAGTAGTGGCAAGAGGTCAGAACCAGATGAATTATTAGATTCTACGAAGATCATGCTAAAAAGCCTCATTCCCTCCTTCTGTAGTTTATCGTAGATCGCTGGGACACAGAAAGGTGTATAGTGACTGGAAACAAGGATAGGTTAATGCCGTCTTCAAGAATGGTCGTAGGGCCGACGTAAATAATTATAGGCCTATGTCGTTGATGTCAGCTTTGCAGAATTATGGGACATTATTTATGACCAAGAATGATGACGGTTTTGGAGAACGAAAATCTCCTCTACAAAAATCAACACGGATTCCGAAAAAACTTTCGAAACTCTGATCGCTCCGTTCCTCCATGATATCCATAGACCTTTAATTCAATGGCTCTCAGATTGACGGCTTGTTCCTTGACTTGACACCGTCCTGCAATGCTGCTTAGGTAAATATACGAGCTTCGTAAGTGCGCCATAAGGGCTCCCAGTGGGGAAGCGAAAACGGTGAATAATTTACGTTGTCTACAATTTTCTGAAGCGATCGGAGATGATGGAATTATAGTGCAGAGAAAAATGATAACCGGTATTCCTTCATTTATTAATCCATTTTTACGCGTTCTGGCGTTATCCTTCATCAAAATACCGGTCTAGAGAAAAACCAGAGAACCACGCAGTTACCCATGATTGACTTACTACGAAAATGAGCATGTTCAGTGCCGGTTAACCATGTAACTATGTAATCCTCTAGTTTTTATCTGTACCAGGATTCTGATGATGGCTAACGCCAAAACGTACAAAGGTGGATTAATAAATGAGGGATTATTGGTTTCTAATTTTCTCTTCATTGCAGTTCCTTCATCTGCGGGCAGTTCAGAAAATTGCTGACTACATAAAATACGAGGGTACCCAAAATCGGACCAGATCTGCCACTGGAATTAAGGATTCCTTGCAGATATAACTCAACATGTCGCTCTTAAAGGAACAAAATCGACTGATGTAAAATTAATTTTCTAAGTAATCCAACGAAGTGTAGTAAGACCGCTCCTGTTTACAATGTATACAACTTCAGTAAAACTGTTTGAATATGATGCAATTGTCTATAAGAAAGTAGCAATTCCAGAGGTCAGTGTAGATTTGCAGAGGGCTGATGAGTAGTGCAGTTGACCCCGTGCGGCACACAAATGTATCATAATTCTTATGGATAGGAAAAGAAATCCACTACTGTACAACTTCACTGTTGATGACAAATTGCTGGAAACAGTATGTACCGAAAAATGTCTACGAATAACAATCCAGAGTGGCCTTACGTAGAATGACCACATAAAACAAATAGTAGGAAAGGAGAATGTCAGACTGAGATTCGTAGGAAATATCTTAAGGAAATGTAACTCATCCACGAAGGGGCTTGCTCGACTGATTCTTCATTGTTCATTAGTGCTACCAGGTAGGATTGATAGAAGATAGAGAATATCCAACAAGGAGCGACGAGTTCTGTCACGGGATCATTTATTTGGTGGGACAGTGACACAGAAATGCTCAACAGACCCCACTGGCAGACTCTGCAAGTGAGTTGTAGTGCATCACGGAGAGGCTTATTATCGAAATTTCGAGTGAGCAATTTCCAGGAAGAGCCGGACAACATATTATTCCTCAAACATACATCTCGCGAAAAGAAAATGTCGACAAAATGCGAGAAACTAGAGCTAATACGGAGTATTATCGATACTCATTCTGCTCGCGTGCCTTGCACGAGTAGAACAGGGAAAGGGGGATCACTTAATGTTATCATTGGTACCCTACGCCAACAACTGTTAGGTGGCTTGCAGAGTACGATGTACATTAATCAGTGGAAACGCTATGACCACCTGCACAGAAGGTTGTTTGTCCGTCTTTGTAATGAAATATATCACCGATTCTGCGTTTCATGGTTCCAACAGATTGTTAGTGGGTTTATGAAGATATGTGACATTAGATGTCTATGCACAGGTCACGTAACGTGCCACTATTCTGCGTAAGCGATAATGGCGCTCAATGAGTTCCATAAGATTTACATCAGGTGAATCTGGTCGCCGAGATATCTGTGTGAGTTCACTATCCCCCTCGTCGAACCACTGTATGACGATTCTGACTCCAAAACATGGACAGTTATACTGCTGAAAGATGTCATCGCCGTCGGAGAAGACTCCAAGCATGATGAGACGCAGGTGGTTCGCTTCCGTCAGTGTGTCTTCAAAATGGTTCAAATGGCTCTGAGCACTATGGGACTTAACTTCTAAGGTCATCAGTCCCCTAGAACTTAGAACTAATTAAACCTAACCTAAGGACATCACACACATCCATGCCCGAGGCAGGATTCGAACCTGCGACCGTAGCGGTCGCGCGGTTCCAGACTGTAGCGCCTAGAACTGCTCGGCCACACCGGCCGGCAGTGTGTCTTCGATTACTACCACAGGTCCCATGCAAGTGCAGGAGAATGTCCCCCATAGCATAATACTGCTCCCAGGAGCCTGCGTCCATGGCGCGCTGCACGTATTCAGCCGCCGTTCACCTCCATGGCAGTGTTTGCGGAGAAGACCATCGATCTAGTGTTGCATGAAATGTGTTTCCATCGACCGACGGTCGAATCCCGATGATCCCGTGCTCACTGCACTCATAATTGACGATATCGTTGGGTCAAAATGTGAACACTTATGGGTGGTCTGCTGCGGAGCTCCATGTTCGACAATGTACGATGAACGATTTGCTCCGAAGCACTTGTACTTGCTCCAACATTGCGCTCTTTCGGCAGAGATACAAGAGATCACCATCTATCCTACTTTACACAGGAGACAAGTCTCCGAACCCGACGTTCTGTGAAGAGTTGGAGTCGTCCCACCATTTAGCGCCTAATGGCAGTTTCACTGACTGCGTACCTCTTTCCGTAGAAGACCAAGACTGTTGCAGGCGAACATTGGACCACCTTCCCCGTTTTCGAGTTATTCGTTCACAGGCTCTGCTTAATAATAATCTACCCCTTGTCAAAGTCGCTTCTCTCATCGATATCCCCATTTGCATTACGTATATTCCTCTGTCAGAGTCTGTTATACATTTTCGTTACTGCGTCACGTGCCCACAACGCCACCAGGCGGCATGCAAATTCGCGATGGGCAACGTCCATAATGATTTGGCTTATCAGTACAGATGTAGATGTAAATGAACATATATACTAATGATCAACCAAGACACAATTATAGAAACCACTTTCTGTAGAACACTGATCTGGTTGCAAGAACTCGCATAAAGTAACTTGAGATTTGGTCTAAGTATGGAAACTTACGAAGGTAAATCCCTTATAAACACATGTCAGAACCTTAAAACTTCCTCCAAAAGAAGAAAAACGAAAGCTGACTGTAACGTTGTCTGACATCACATTGAAACACACATACAAACCAACTTATTTCGTTATATAATGGACAGCCATTTGTGTGAAAACACCGCTGTCAGAAGATTCATCATAAAGTCGCAGCATGAAATGACATACTAAGAAAATTAGCTAATAGCAAACTGAGAGCTAGACAAAAAATTAGCTAATAGCAAACTGAGAGCTAGACAAAACATGCTGAAAAGCGCAACCCAGGCGCTGTGTTTCTCCGAGGCGCAATATGCTATCCCTGTGTGGACCACATCTGCATATGCCAATAAGATTAACTTAACCTTAAAAGAAACGTTTTGTGCCATGAATAAGCTATTTTGGGGCACATACAAATTTCCGCCTCGCCCAGAGAGAGGTGCTCTCCAGTGGCACCAGGGAGCGTGGGTACTGCTGAGCTGGCGGACGGAATGCCACACGGAAGGTAACTGTGGCGGTTCGGGAGAGCAAAAGACAGTGGGAAATGGGGATTAGAGTGACATCTTGAAACGAGATCCAGCACTGAGCATTGGGCTACGGTCGACTAGGAGACACAGAACTGAGCCACGGGCTACTGCCGACTTGGAGAGCACGGTTGAGGACCACGCTCGATGCGTCGGCAGAATTGTTTTGCATAGGCTTGGCTGGCCCATGTCATTGCTATGTTGCACGTAGTTCGGTGTAGACGGATGAGTCGGTTGGCAGTTGGAATCAGATGTCGAGAGCGAATTTATCCAGGGAAAGATCAAACTACTTCAAGTCAGAGCGGATAGCGTGGAGTTTGAAATGCTGGGGATTCGCGGACCATCAACACTCCGTATGCCCATAGAATGCGGCAACAGTGAGCCAGGAATTTTTGCGTCAGGTAGATTTGCGTAACTAAGAGTGGAAGACTGTTCATAATAGTGGCCTGTGCCACTATGTTGGCACGACTTTTCAGTTGGTGGTGATATTAGATTGCCGAGATTTTAAACTGAGGAAACGGATGGGTCACTATTTGAACTGTAATTTGAAGAGCAGTGCTTTGTATCGGCGTACTGAATTTTGATTAAACATGGTGAGGATGTATGGGGCTTGAGTATTGTAAAGCAAACGATTGTATGAGGCGACGTATTTTGCTGACAAGTTATTGATGAGTCGAGTTCTTTTCTCTGTGCTTTGGTCACAGTGGAGTGTTCTTGTGCTACCTTGTTGACTAGAGCGCGTTTTTGTAGGCTGTACGTAGTAGCATTCTTTTAATCTCATTTGCGCTCTCTGGCAACTGTAGGGCTCTTACTGTTGATACAATTAAATTATAGTGAGTTAAGTGTCCACACTTGTAGAACATCCAGCTACACTGCACTTCCATCAAAATCGTGCGTCACAATTACAACAAATAACTGGTAGCATGATTACCCCCATGCAGCTCGATGAACAACCTAAAACTTCCTGAAACTGTTTCTGTGGAGATTACTCGAGGGTATTGAGAAACTGATCTGCCTTTTTGTTCATCACATTTCTAAAATGCCTTTTTTTTTCATTCCCTCATGTCTTAGCAGATGTCCTATCATCCTGTCCCTTCTCCTTATCAGTGTTTTCCACATATTCCTTTCCTCTCCGATTCTGCGTAGAACCTCCTCGTTCCTTACCTTATCAGTCCACCTAATTTTCAGCATTCGTCTATAGCACCACATCTCAAATGCTTCGATTCTCTTCTCTTCCGGTTTTCCCACCCACAGTCCATGTTTCACTACCATACAATGCTGTACTCCAGACGTACATCCTCAGAAATTTCTTCCTCAAATTAAGGCCGGTATTTGATATTAGTAGACTTCTCTTGGCCAGAAATGCCTTTTTTGCCATAGCGAGTCTGCTTTTGATGTCCTCCTTGCTGCGTCCGTCATTGGTTATTTTACTGCCTAGGTAATAAATTCCTTAACTTCATTGACTTCGTGACCATCAATCCTGATATTAAGTTTCTCGCTATTCTCATTTCTACTACTTCTCATTACCTTCGTCTTTCTCCGATTTACTCTCAAACCATACTGTGATACTGTGTACTCATTAGACTGTTCATTCCGTTCAGCAGATCATTTCATCCATCTTCACTTTCACTCAGGATAGCAATGTCATCAGCGAATCGTATCATTGATATCCTTTCCTCTTGTATTTTAATTCCACTCCTGAACCTTTTTTTTTATTTCCATCATTGCTTCCTCGATGTACAGATTGAAGAGTAGGGGCGAAAGGCTACAGCCTTGTCTTACACCCTTCTTAATACGAGCACTTCGTTCTTGATCGTCCACTCTTATTATTCCCTCTTAGTTGTTGTACATATTATATATGACACGTCTCTCCCTATAGCTTACCCCTACTTTTTTCAGAATCTCGAACAGCTTGCACCATTTCATATTGTCGAACGCTTTTTCCAGGTCGACAAATCGTATGAAAGTGTCTTGATTTTTCTTTAGCCTTGCTTCCATTATTAGCCGTAACGTCAGAATTGCCTCTCTCGTCCCTTTACTTTTCCTAAAGCCAAACTGATCGTCACCTAGCGCATTCTCAATTTTCTTTTCCATTCTTCTTGTAAGGAGCTTCGATGCATGAGCTGTTAAGCTGATTTTGCGATAATTCTCGCACTTCTCAGCTCTTGCCGTCTTCGGAATTGTGTGGATGATGCTTTTCCGAAAGTCAGATGGTATGTCGCCAGACTCATATATTCTACACACCAACGTGAATAGTCGTTTTGTTGCCACTTCCCCCAATGATTTTAGAAATTCTGATGGAATGTTATCTATCCATTCTGCCTTATTTGACCGTAAGTCCTCCAAAGCTCTTTTAAATTCCGATTCTAATACTGGATCCCCTATCTCTTCTAAATCAAGTCCTGTTTGTTCTTGTATCACATCAGACAAATCTTCACCCTCATAGAGGCTTGCAATGTATACTTTCCACCTATCTGCTCTCTCCTCTGCATTTAACAGTGGAATTCCCGTTGCACTCTTAATGTTACCACCGTTGCTTTTAATGTCACCAAAGTTTGATTTGATTTTCCTGTATGCTGAGTCTGTCCTTCCGACAATCATATCTTTTTCGATGTCTTCACATTTTTCCTGCAGCCATTTCGTCTTAGCTTCCCTGCACTTCCTGTTTATTTCATTCCTCAGCGACTTGTATTTCTGTATTCCTAATTTTCCCGGAACATGTTTGTACTTCCTCCTTTCATCAATCAACTGAAGTATTTCTTCTGTTACCCATGGTTTCTTCGCAGCTACCTTCTTTGTACCTATGTTCTCCTTCCCAACTTCTGTGATGGCCCTTTTTAGAGATGTCCATTCCTCTTCAACTGTACTGCCTACTGCGCTATTCCTTATTGCTGTATCTATAGCGTTAGAGAACTTCAAACGTATCTAGTCATTCCTTAGTACTTCCGTATCCCACTGTTATGCGTATTGATTCTTCCTGACTAATGTCTTGAACTTCAGCCTACTCTTCATCACTACTATATTGTGATCTGAGTCTATATCTGCTCCTGGGTACGCCTTACAATCCAGTATCGGATTTCGGAATCTCTGCCTGACCATGATGTAATCTAATTGAAATCTTCCCGTATGTCCCGGCCTTTTCCAAGTATACCTCCTCCTCTTGTGATTCTTGAACAGGGTATTCGCTATTACTAGCTGAATCTTGTTACAGAACTCAATAAGTCTTTCTCCTCTTTCAGTCCTTGCCCCAGCCCATATTCTCCTGTAACCTGTTCTTCTACTCCTTCCCCTACAACTGCATTCCAGTTGCCATTACTATTAGATTTTCTTCCCCCTTAGCATACTGCATTACCCTTTCAATATCCTCATACACTTTCTCTATCTGTTCATCTTCAGCTTGCGACGTCGGCATGTATACCTGAACTATCGTTGTCGGTGTTGGTCTGCTGTCGATTCTGATTTGAACAACCCGGTCACTAAACTGTTCACAGTAACACACCCTCTGCCCTACCTTCCTATTCATAACGAATCCTACACCTGTTATACCATTTTCTGCTGCTGTTGATATTACCCGATACTCATCTGGCCAGAAATCCTTGTCTTCCTTCCACTTCACTTCACTGGCCCCTACTATATCTAGATTGAGCCTTTGCATTTCCCTTTTCTGATTTTCTTGTTTCCCTACCACGTTCAAGCTACTGAGATTCCACGCCCCGACTCGTAGAACGTTATCCTTTCATTGATTATTCAATCTTTTTCTCTTGGTAACCTCCTCCTTGGCAGTCCCCTCCCGGAGATCCGAATGGGGGACTATTCCGGAATTTTTTGCCAATGGAGAGATCATCATGATACTACTTCAATTACAGGCCACATGTCCTGCGGATACACGTTACGTGTCTTTAATGCAGTGGTTTCCATTGCATTCTGCATCCTCATGTCGTTGATCATTGCTGATTCTTCCGCCTTTAGGGGCAATTTCCCACCCCTAGGACAAGAGAGTGCCCTGAACCTCTATGCGCTCCTCCGCCCTCTTTGACAAGGCCGTTGGCAGAATGAGGCTGACTTCTTATGCCGGAAGTCTTCGGCCGCCAATGCTGATTATTTATCAAAATTTAGGCAGTGGCGTGGATCGAACCTAGGACCGAAAACGTTTTGATTATGAATCAAAGACGTAACCCCTAGACCACGGGTACAACTCTGCCAAGTAAATGCCTATTTACTTGGAAAATTAACTCCTGTATTTCGTTTGTACTGGACCGCGATAGCGATATTTAACTTTGTCACATTTAAGACGAGTATGTTACAATAAGTTCCGATTAGTCGGTACAAGCACTGTAATAACCCCTTTGCTTAATCATAGATGCAGATTTACGCCTTCGGCGACACTGTTTGCTTCCGATCAGTGGGATTGATTCGCAGGTTCCTGCCCTTGTCGTCTTCCTCGTTTGAAAGAGAATAAACCCTTAATGAGTTATGGTCGCGTCTACGTATGTAATGTTTCGGGTCAATGGTAAGCTTATGAGACAGAGCCGTATGTGCGGAGAAGATTACTATTGTCTGGTGGAGGTCCTTGTTGCCACGCAGATTCCACAATGAATAAACAATCGGGTGAGACAGTTACAGTTTATTTGTCTCGGTGAAATTATTAATTGTGCGGGGTATAGCTAAGTGCGATCACTCCACTCGGCAGGATTGTGTGCGTATGCCCAGTAAACCGGGAACTCATAGGTCGCTAGTACTTAATGGAATAGAAGATGATTACAGCGTCGTACATTACTTTTTCGGCTCGTCATAATGTAAAATAAATAGTATTGTCATTTACTTAATTATAGCACAGTTTCAAGTTACATGGGAACTCTGTCGGGTGAATACATTGTTTCTATTCCTCGTTACAAACCTAAATCTTGTAATTGTTTGTTTGAGTAGCCGTGATGGGTTGTAATTTCATAACCTTACATTTAGCTGCAGTACAACCCTTTATCAACCTGCTTCTTTCTGAGTTATTGCTAAAATCTTTCATCATCCGTTACATTGATCCGCCACGAACTGCCACGTTTCTGGGGCGGCATCATGTACCACCTGCCCGCATCTCGTGGTCGTGCGGTAGCGTTCTCGCTTCCCATGCCCGGGTTCCCGGGTTCGACTCCCGGCGGGGTCAGGGATTTTCTCTGCCTCATGATGGCTGGGTGTTGTGTGCTGTCCTTAGGTTAGTTAGGTTTAAGTAGTTCTAAGTTCTAGGTGACTGATGACCATAGATGTTAAGTCCCATAATGCTCAGAGCCATTTGAACCATCTTGTACCACCACTTCACTGTCCACAATCACTCAAGGATGATCGTAAATTAATCAGTGAATTCAGATCCAGGAAGAGAAAGAAAATTAGCACTGTTTCTTTGCTTGTTATTAATACTCAACTTGTGATAAACGTAGATGTACCCACGCTGTTCTACCGATTGCTGTTTGCTAATCATTGTGCTACGTGTAATTCCACCTACTACTGCGGTGCTATGTAGGAGTGAGATTCTGGTTGTAGATGCTCACTTACCTTATCTAACTATTTCGCATAGTAAATATAACATTAAAAGATTACGAAGGTATCCTCTTTGCGCAAGTGGGCGCAGTAAGTAGAAAGACTGCACATGTTCTTTTGTCGTTAATCGACTATAGGAACTTCCTGCGCAGTATACAAGTACAGGTGGTGAACAAAGATGTCGAAACACCGACATCACGACCGCTACCATGACTAATACGGTGTAGGAAAACCGTTGATGTTCAAAACAACTTCCAGTTGTCTCTGAATGGATAAAAAGGAGTCTGTATGGTTTTCAAGATAATCTGATACCATTATTCCTACAGAATACAGGTAAGCTCAGGTAACGAGGATGGCAGATACCGATCAAGAACTCCTCTGTCAAATTAGATCACGAAGGTCTAATAGTAGATATTACATGTGGTGGCCATAGAAGGTGCGACAATTCGACCCTGCGCTCACAAAACGGTCCTGGACGTGAGAGCTATGTGAGCATAGGCCGTGTCGTCTTGGAACACAGCATTGCCATCAGGAAACAAATATTGTACCTTGCGGTGGAAACGGATGATCCAAAATGCTCACAAAACCCTTGACAGTAATGAGATCTTCCAGACTAACTTTGAGGCCCTTGTAGTATTACGACATCTACATCTACATGATTACTCTGCAATTCAATTGGCAGAGGGTTCATCGACCCACAATCATACTATCTGTAGTGTCGGCAGACTTGCCAACACTACGCACACTAATTGAAAGAGGCGGCCAAGATGCACGCGCTAACTCACGAAGGATGGAGTGAGGTCTGAAACAGGAGACTTAATGAATGCTATAAAGAAAAGTACGTAGCTTCTGGACTACTTAACTTTAATCCTTCCTTTGTATACATCGTTCTTGATGAGACATCTGGAGATTGTGGCGATACAAGTGCGACTCTTTAGATACAAGCTATCTAAGGCTAATGGCGCCTTGCTAGGTCGTAGACATTAACTTAGCTGAAGGCTATTCTGTCTCTCGGCAAATGAGAGAAAAGGCTTCGTCCGTATAGTCGCTAGCAACGTCTTCGTACAACTGGGGCGAGTTCTCGTACGTCTCTCGAGACCTGTCGTGTGGTAGCGCTCGGTCTGCGATGACACAGTGGCGACACGCGGGTCCGACATGTACTAATGGACAGCGGCCTATTTAAGCTACCACCTAGCAAGTGTGGTGTCTGGCGGTGACACCACACTATCTCCCTACCATTCCACTCCCGAACAGCGCGCGGGAAAAACGAACACCTAAACCTTTCTGTTCGAGCTCTGATTTCTCTTATTTTATTTTGATGATCATTCCTACCTATGTAGGTTGGGCTCAACAAAATATTTTCGCATTCGGAAGAGAATGTTGGTGACTGAAATTTTGTAAATAGATCTCGCCGCGACGAAACACGTCTTTGCTTTAATGACTTCCATCCCATCTCGCGTATCATATCTGCCACACTCTCTCCCCTATCACGCGAAAATACAAAACGAGCTGCCCCTTTTTGCACCCATTCGATGTCCTCGGTCAATCCCACCTTGTAATGATCCCACACCACGCAGCAATATTCTAACAGAGGACGAACGAGTGTTGTGTAAGCCGTCTCTTTAGTGGACTTATTGCATTTTCTAAGTGTCCTGCCAATGAAACGCAACCTTTGGCTCGCCTTCCCTACAATATTATCTATGTGGTCTTTCCAACTGAAGTTGTTCGTAATTTTAACACCCAGGTACTTAGTTGAATTGACAGATATGAGAATTTTACTATTTATCGAGTAATCGAACTCCAACGGATTTCTTTTGGAACTCATGTGGATTACCTCACACTTATCGTTATTTAGCGTCAACTACCACCTGCCACACCATACAGCAATCTTTTCTAAATCGCTTTGCAACTGATACTGGTCTTCGGATGACCTTACTAGACGGTAAATTACAGCATCATCTGCGAACAACCTAAGAGAACTGCTCAGATTGTCACCCAAGTCATTTATATAGATCAGGAACAGCAGAGGTCCCAGGACGCTTCCCTGGGGAACACCCGATATCACTCCAGTTTTACTCGATGGTTTGCCGTCTATTACTACGAACTGCGACCTTCCTGACAGGAAATCACGAATCCAGTCGCACAACTGAGACGATACCCCATAGGCCCGCAGCTTGATTAGAAGTCGCTTGTGAGGAACGGTGTCAAAAGCTTTCCGGAAATCTGGAAATACGGAATCAACTTGAGATCCCCTGTCGATAGCGGCCATTATTTCGTGCGAATAAAGAGCTTGCTGCGTTGCACAAGAACGATGTTTCCTGAAACCATGCTGATTATGTATCAATAGATCGTTCCCCTCCAGGTGATTCAAAATGGTTCAAATGGCTCTGAGCACTATGGGACTCAACTGCTGAGGTCATTAGTCCCCTAGAACTTAGAACTAGTTAAACCTAACTAACCTAAGGACATCACAAACATCCATGCCCGAGGCAGGATTCGAACCTGCGACCGTAGCGGTCTTGCGGTTCCAGACTGCAGCGCCTTTAACCGCACGGCCACTTCGGCCGGCTGATTCATTATGTTTGAATACAGTACATGCTCCAAAACCCTACTGCAAACCGACGTCAATGATATAGGTCTGTAGTTCGATGGATTACTCCTACTACCCTTCTTAAACACTGGTGCGACCTGCGCAATTTTCCAATCTGTAGGTACAGATCTATCGGTGACCGAGCAGTTGTATATGATTGCTAGGTAGGGAACTATTTTATCAGCGTAATCTGAAAGGAACCTAATCGGTATACAATCTGGACCTGAAGACTTGACCGTATCAAACGATCTGAGTTGCTTCGCAACCCCTAAGGTATCTACTTCTAAGAAACTCATGCTAGCAGCTGTTTGTGTTTCAAATTCTGGAATATTCCATTCGTCTTCCCTGGTGAAGGAATTACGGAAAACTGCGTGCAATACCTCCGCTTTAGCGGCACAATTGTCGGTAACAGTACCATCGGCACTGCGCAGCGAAGGTATTGACTGCGTCTTGCCGCTTGTGTACTTTACATACGACTAGAATTTCTTCGGATTTTCTACCAAATTTCGAGACAATGTTTCGTTGTGGAACCTATTAAAGCCATCTCGCATTGAAGTCCGTGCCAAATTTCGCGCGTCTGTAAATTTTTGCCAATCTTCGGGATTTCGCGTTCTTCTGAACCTTGCATGCTTTTTCCATTGCCTCTGCAACAGCGTTCGGACCTGTTTTGTGTACCATGGGGGATCATTTCCATCTCTTACCAATTTATGAGGTATGAATCTCTCAATTGCTGTTGCTACTATATCTTTGAATTTGAGCCACATCTCGTCTACATTTGCATAGTCAGTTCGGAAGGAATGGAGATCCTCCCTTAGGAAAGCTTCTAGTGACACTTTATCCGCTTTTTTAAATAAAATTATTTTGCGTTTGATTCTGGTGGATTTGGAAGAAACGGTATTGAGCCTAGCTACAACGACCTTGTGATCATTAATCCCTGTATCAGTCATGATGCTCTCTATTAGCTCTGGATTGTTTGTGGCTAAGAGGTCAAGTGTGTTTTCGCAACAATTTACAGTTCGCGTGGGTTCGTGGACTAACTGTTCGAAATAATTTTCGGAAAAAGCCTTTAGGACAATCTCGGAAGATGTTTTCTGCCTACCACCAGTTTTAAACAAGTATTTTTGCCAACATATCGAGGGAAGGTTGAAGTCCCCACCAACTATAACCGTATGAGTGGGGCATTTATTTGTTACGAGACTCAAATTTTCTGTGAACTGTTCAGCGACTGCCCGCATCTCGTGGTCGTGCGGTAGCGTTCTCGCTTCCCACGCCCGGGTTCCCGGGTTCGATTCCCGGCGAGGTCAGGGATTTTCTTTGCCTCGTGATGGCTGGGTGTTGTGTGCTGTTCTTAGGTTAGTTAGGGTTAAGTAGTTCTAAGTTCTAGGGGACTGATGACCATAGATGTTAAGTCCCGTAGTGCTCAGAGCCATTTGAACCATTTGTTCAGCGACTATATCATCGGAGTCTGGGGGTCGGTAGAAGGAGCCAATTATTAACTTAGTTCGGCTGTTAAGTATAACCTCCACCCATACCAATTCGCACGGAGTATCTACTTCAACTTCACTACAAGATAAACCACTACTGACAGACACAAACACCCTACCACCAATTCTGCCTAATCTATCTTTCCTGAACACCGTCTGAGACTTCGTAAAAATTTCTGCAGAACTTATTTCAGGCTTTAGCCAGCTTTCTGTACCAATAACGATTTCAGCTTCTGTGCTGTGCTTTCTATTAGCGCTTGAAGCTCAGGGACTTTCCCAACACAACTACAACAATTGACAACTACAATTCCGACCGTTCTTTGTTCCAAGCACGTCAAGTATTTGCCATGCACCCTTTGAGATTACAGCCCACCCCGTACTTTCCCGAGGCCTTCTAACCTAAGAAACCGCCAAGTCCACGCCACACAGCCTCCGCTACCCGTGTAGCCGCCAGCTGAATGTAGTGAACTCCTGACCTATTCAGCGGAACCCGAAACCCCACCACCCTATGGCGCAAGTCAAGGAGTCTGCAGCCAACACGGTCGCAAAACCGTCTGAGCCTCTGATTCAGACCCTCCACCCGGCTCTGCATCAAAGGTCCGCAGTCGGTTCTGTCAACGATGCTGCAGATGGTGAGCTCTGCCTTCATCTCGTAAGAAACAGCGGCAGCCTTCACCAAATCAGATAGCCGCTGGAATCCAGAGAGAATTTCCTCAGATCCAAAGCGACACACGTCATTAGTGCCGACATGTGCCACCACCTGCAGCTGGCTGCACCCTGTGCTCTTCATGGCATCCGGAAGGACCCTTTCCACATCAGGAATGACTCCACCCGGAATGCACACGGAGTGCACACTGGATTTCTTCCCCTCCTTAGCCGCCATATCCCTAAGGGGCCCCATTACGCGCCTAACATTGGAGCTCCCAACTACCAATAAGCCCACCCTCTGCGATTGCCCGGACCTAGAAGGCTGAGAATCATCCTCTGAAACAGGGCAGGCAGCTGCATATGGCTCAGCCAGAGACAGTACCTGAAACCTGTTTGTCAGACGCACCGGGGAGGCTTTCTGATCAGCCTCCGGGGACGTCTTTCGGTGGCTGCCACGCCTTGGAACGACCTCCCATTCAACCACAGGCGAGGGCTCAGCCGCACTGCGGACAGCAACCGGGGCAACCACAGCGGCAGACCGATCTGGGGACAGACGGGACGAGGTTGACATCCCCATGATACCCAAGTCCGGCTCCCCACAGTGGTGCCCATTGGCAACAGCCTCATGCTGCGCGACCAAAGTCAGCGCCCACGTCAAAAGGCGGCTCTTGAAACAGAAAACACGTCGGCTGTCGTGGTTACTAAAGTAGCCGCCATAATAGCACGAACAATTAGCCTAGGTTCTAACTTAATTAGCTCCTACGTAATGCACTCACAGCTACAAGGAACACTTTCCTGATTACGACTGACACTTCCAACGTCTTGAGTGCGTTACACAAGTGCTCGCGTCACCTGTGAGTTTGGCTAGCGTCTCCATCTGCGTTCTACGTTGAGGAAGACATTTCCATCGGTATTTCCAATGTTTGTCCATCCGCTGTATAAGAAATGCAGCCCTATTTCTTCCGTTGAACTTAATTTATGAATGGTCACGTTTGTGTCACTATTTCTATTCATAATTGGGAGTTGGACACTGTTCCTAAATTCACTGGGGCGCTGGAACTATAGATTTTGCATATCTTGAATGTGTCGGAGCTTGATTATCACTAAATTTTGGAGTAGTCTCCTTTTTTAACACACACACACACACACACACACACACACACACACACACACACACCTCTTTCATATTCAAGAATGAAATTGAAAAGCAGTTGATTTAGTACCTCTATTGAGTAAAGTAAAATGTTATAACTGAGCCGTGCGCCGCTCGTGTTAATGCCATTTATTGTTTGTCATCTTGTTTTGCGGTACTGCCTCGTTTTCTTATTTCATTGACTGGCGTCACTAACTTCTGCCTTAGTTGCACGTGAGTGGCAGCAGCAGCGCTTATCGATAAGTTCATTGTCGTTCCCTCTCTGGAGCGACCGATAGTATTTCCGGGTCGTCGTGTGTCTGGAAGTCAGTTGGAGACGGACCAGGACTGCAGTCGGGCACGGAGCAGCGTCGGGATGGAGCACCAGTGAGGTGCTGACAGACAGTACTTGCCGACCGCTGGGGACACACATGCACTGGCCGACAGAAGGAGACTGGAGCGGGAACGACCGTTGGTTGGTCGTACGGTCGGTCGTCTCACGGGCCGACATGTATTTGATCTTTTGACCGTTTCCGTGTGTGTGGCAATCGATCGGTTGGGGCAAAGCAGCGAGGAAGTCTCCGTGGCGCGTATTCAGGCGGGAGCCGCTGGCGGCGTGCACGTGTGGTTGGAGCTGTGAGGCGCTTCTTGCGAGGGTTTTGCGAGGGTTACGAAGTTCGTCGCCCACCAATCCTGGACACTAAAGTTGAGTGCTCACTTAACCTATTATCAAGCCTCAATTGCTATCACATCTCTTTGTTTGATCCTGGTTGTCGCTTTCTGAGAGATTCCCGCGAGCAAACAACGTGTGTGTTTTGAAGTCGGCTAGAATAGCAGCCATCTTCCGGTGTCGTGGTTAACTTAATTTAATTCATTCCGTGATTAATGAAGTGTACCAGCGGTATCTTCTGCCTTGTGGCTGTTGACGTTCCCGTTACCTGCACTGGTCGTTGACGTAGTTTACGGCAGTGTATTTTCCTCGTCGTGTTGATGCTGTCCAGCACGGCGAGTAGTTCCACAGCTGAAGTGTTATTGATACTTCTGGGCGTTTATTCTGACTTGGCTGGATTGGGCGCCAGTATCCAGAACGTTGCGCCATCGATATCTTGTTGTCGTTTTGCTGGTCGGGTGGACCACAACTGATCTTGTAGGTTGGTTCGTCGGCTGGTTTTCCGTTGTATTGCGGTTTTCGGTCTGGTTGCCTGTCTCACCTAAACGTACGTTAGTGTTACCTTCCCAGGCTGACCCTTGGAACCTTCTGAGCGCCGCTCTTTGTGTTTTACATAGTAATTTCCTATTTATATTGAAGATAATTTTTTTTCTAAAGAAGTGAAACCTCCGGAAGAACTCCTGTACCTCAATTCCTTGCTTAGACCTTGTGCCTTGGATTTTCGATCTAAATTAAATCAAAGGAGGTCTTTCGCTAAAACTTTGAGTTTTGATTCGTGGTTGTGTGTTTTAACAAATAAAGTTTGTATGTTGAGTGCGTGTGTTTTAACAAATAAAGTTTGTATGTTGAGTGCAACTGACAGTAACTTATTTTAGCTCCTTTCCACAAATATAACCGCATCCGTTCTGTCCTCGTAGCTCAGGGATTTCGATAACAAGGTAATTAAAAGAGGCAACATCGTCCATCTCCCAGCGCACACTCATTCAGCAATCCATCAGTCTGGAATCTACTGTCAACTAGGTGAAACGTAATAACTTTTGTACTTGCCTCTGCAGTTGTCTGATTTAGAAATCTACAGTTCTAATCTCAGCCTGATGCAATTTTATGCACTTGACCATAAATAGAAGGAAGGTGTTTGTGAAACTCGCATCAGAATGTTTGTTTCAAATAAAATAGTTTACTAAATAAAAAGGTAAAATAAAATAAAATGAAACTGTAGAAGCAAATAAGAGGATCCACGATAAAAGCAGACACTAAAAAGGATTCTATTTATCTAAAAGATTAAGAAATGCTGAACTAGACAAAGCGGCCGGGCCTACATACCCCAACACCCAAAGAGCCGTCAAAAACATACTTAAGCATACCTTCGATCAACGCTACATCGTACTTGGAGCTTCCTGTGAATCTGGAAGACTTAAATCCTGCAAGAGGCTATTGAACGAAGGACTTAGCCAGTTCCTCGACTACCCACCGCTACAGGAGATGCCCAACGCCGAGAACATGTGGTGAAATATTTGGAGGTCTGGACTGCATGCCAGTGAAGTCATACCCAATCGCTTTGGGCCTACGGGTGAATATGACTACGGACGTGATTTTGCCGAATATCAGGAAATGGAACATCTCCTATTGAGTCCTGATGGGTCCAGTAAGCACACCATCGATAAATTAAGGGAAGGAAGCAACGAAAGTATTGGACGTAGAGATTCTGTGAATAAAGTACAACAAATATTAAAGAACCCATATTTTAGGCTTACAGCATGTCCTGACATCACTTTTAAGTAGCGCTTTGAGTGTTTACAAGCGCTAAGGTATGACACATTATGTATAACATAATCCGTCAATTGTGTTTTAATAGCGTTTTCACTGTGAAAGTGTTCATTTCAAAGTCATAGCTTCGTTATCATGAGCACATTTGTTATGTAAGGGCGATGCGAACACCACGGAAATTTATATCAGTGGGAGTCATAGAGCATTCTTCATTGCAATCTTCGAAACTGTGATGCAATATGCACAGAAAGTAATACGAATATAAGTATTTTTGAGGAAAAAGTACAATATAACTGCTAATTTGATTGATATCATACACAAAACATAAAATAAATCAACTAAATTCGAATGTACAGTACAGGTTGCAACAAAAATCTACATATCATTTCATTAATTCTGTTTATATTCCATTGAGAGGCATTCGTATCCATTCCGTTTCCTATTATGGGAACTATTGTCTCCATTCCTGAGTTGCTAAATGTCTCCCATCAAGATTCAGTACATCCAACAGCACACATTTAGCATCCAGTGGAGCGTATTCAATTGGTTGCAGTATTCACAGCATCTCTTAAGCAGTTTTCTCATTTTAGATAACCTGTTTCTCACTGTTTCCAAGCAACGTTTTCAGTTCCTGAGGAGGCTCTTCTATTTTGTAGGACACTGCTATTTCTCATCAAATACACAAATAAAAGTTGAACTGCAAAAGAGGACCGTATATTTGTATAAAGAAGGAAAATGCTACATTTTTTGTAAGTAATGTTGTTTTACTATGTGTTCTTTAGAAGCATTTTCTCTTAAAAACTGCTTCTAATGACAGAACGGACATCCTGAACATTCTGTAATAGTGAGCGCAGGCTAGGTGCACAATTTTAGTAGCCGCAGACACATCTCTCAGCTGTGAACTATAGTAACGTGCTCGTGAATATTCATGTGGCTGTAGGGATGCGAATGAGGTATACGTGTATGTTTCGTGTTCATAAATGAGACATACGCTGAGTGCTACATTACCTAGTCCTTCATAGTCTTCACAGAATTTACCTTCCTACTCTTTGGCGAATTGTTGTGTTAATTATGTGTAGCGGCATCACAAGTGATTTGACCTGAATGAAGAGTACCAAGAGCGTTAGAAGCAGCGAGTCCTTTGTTTAGCAGAAAATACCTCACGTGAACTTTAGGCAGCGCTGTGCTCTGTGCCTGGACCGCCGCCTCCCTCTAGCGCGTCTGCAGCGAGGAGATAAAAGTCTGACCGCAAACTACCTGAATAATTAAAAGTTCCTATTTCCCCGCATGTGCAACCCACTGCAAACCGTGCGTTTACTGGCGCGTTGTATCCACTACCCCAGGCTGGCTGCATGGAGAAGAAACTACGTTTTACCTTTGCTAATCAGAAATATCAGAAAATACAGGAATGAATTCCTGACTTTCCATCAGTGCGTAGATTATTTATTTTTACTCTTATATGACTGTTCGCAAAAAATGTATTACTTCTATATGAATTTCTACATAGTCATATTTTAAGTTTCAACACTTCTACCTCACACACTCCAGTACTGACTACTTGCATTTCTTCATGCTTTCTTTTACAAGGACTTTTAACATAATCTATATGCTCAATTTGTTACTATTGTCAGTCGATCCACTTTGCACGTTACAAATTCTGTAATTATAAATAAATGATTGCTTAATTTTTGAAAATCTGTATTTTACAAGTATTTAAAAAAAATTTAAAACGTTTCAAATCTTTTGAAACCATTTGGTAGCTGCATTAGCTGTTAGTAGTTTCTTTATTACAGATTCATACACAACCGGTTGCGTTACGATTTAATCGCATCCTTAGGTGCACACATCTACGAAAAAAATGAGACATAGTAATGATGAAAATAAGGCAGTTAACTGAAAGGTAGATGAACAAATACTCATGAAAATAATTTAAGATTGATTTGTTAAAAATATACGGTTTCCTAACGTTTGGACGGCCTTAGAATTGCGAGAATCGCCTAAATTGGATGTTTACGAGACGAAACATACAAAATTCCAAAGGGCAGCAGGTGCAACCAGTGTACATGAGCACTGCGAGCCGCGGATAGGGACCTAAATAAGCGTTGAAATAAGACTCTTCAGGAAAACCATACGGAAAACCAGTGTCTGCATAGAAAAATGTAAAGACTCACCAGTATCAAAAAAGTAACAAAGCCACATGGCGGAGACGTGACTATGACTGAAGTAGGGAGACGAGACAGCTTAACAGCTCAGTTGACGCAATGTTACTGAAACCGCGGCGCGCAGAATGGACGAGAGAAGCGGCCAGCAAGAAGTATGGAAATATGCTGCTAGAGATTTCGATGATGGAGACAGAAGAAACATGATTACGTACCAACCGAAAGCTGGTAAGAGTTACAAAATAGACTAAGGTGGAACAAGACAGTGAGCAACATTACAAATTCGTAAAGGGCAATTACCGGGAACGCGGTGAAGCCTCTAATATAAAATGAAAAGTACCTAACAAATATTTCCTGTGATAAAGCATTAGTAACATAAAGATTGCTGAATGACCTATAACATTAGCTACAATTGTAGCAAAATCCATTAGGGGAACATATTAAAATGGAGACAAGTAACCTTTCCATACTAAAAAAAAAGTACTACACGTGAGTAGCACAAATATCTTCGTGGGTGGACTGTGGAATGAAACTAAAACGTTATAAAGTATAACGTGAGTAATTTGAAATTTCACAATGCGTAAAACTGTAACAAAACCCGTTAGGGGACTATTAAATGGAGAATTGCAACCGCACCATAGTCATAACCAAGCCGTTCTGGCAATTCGAACGCCATTTGAGCGATGGAAGGCCTTTTATTCTTAACACACCGTTGTTAGTTTAGTTATATGTACTTGTTCCCCTGTTTTCCTTGTTAAGGGCTTCATTTTTACGGTTATTATGCCTCTTAATTCATATTACATTTTTTTTATGGATGTGTAAACCAGAGGAAGTGATTAAATCATCGCGAAACCTGTTGTCTATGCTCCTGAAATAAAAGAATTACTACGAAATTACACGGCTAGCAAAACCTTTTGAGAAGATTTTAACAGGTGATTTAAAGAAGTTAAAATATTCCTATCATGTATCTAAGCTATTAATGCCCAAACAATGAAATCGTATGTTCTTATTTCACAGTATTCTGTAAATGCAGCTAAAGTTTGAGGAAATTATTGTCTTGTGTACACATAACTCCAGAGGCAGACAACCCTTTAAACAGCATTCAAGATTTTCGTAAATACAAAATATGATAAATCCAGCATCTAGGCTTTACCTATTCTTTGCACTAAATCTTCGTCTCCTTTTACATTACGGCCATACGAACCATCCAGGTTTCGACATGTGACACAAAACCACGCTACGCGGGAGAGGTGATTAAAATAGGTCTAATGTCATAGGCTTAATTTTCCTATCGGCTTATCGCACCTATCTTCCTTCATTCCAGCAGCGAGCAGCAGTCGCGTTATCAGCTGTCATCATCCTTATCTGCCTCTGCCCTTTCTCTAATTTATTCAGAAACATTATCCTATTGTTTATCGTTCTTTCTCTGACCGCCCGATTTCTCCTCTATATGAGATTCCTTCCGTACTGCTGCCATTTTCGTTGGTATGTCATCACGAAATGGTTCAAATGGCTCTGAGCACTATGGGACTTAACATCTGAGGTCATCAGTCCCCTAGAACTTAGAACTACTTAAACTACTACAGCACAAACATCCATGCCCGAGGCAGGATTCGATCCTGCGACCGTAGTGGTCGCGCGGTTCCAGACTGAAGCGCCTAGAACTGCTCGGCCACCAGCGGCCGGCATGTGATTACGCCAATTCAGCATAAACGTAGGTTAAGACCACGAACTTAACAAAACGTTAATAACCCTGAAAATATTGTACTAGCCTTATTCATTATGGTAACCATGTTGTTTATTTTTGTTATTGCCACATAAGGTTCATACACTCTGCAAATTATAAAGCTCTGGTTAGATGTAAGAGAGGGTCTGCAGGCCCTAACCGCACCAGGTAAAATACGCAACTAAATAAACGTAACAGTTTCATCACGGGTTCCAGGTGTATCGAAATCGGGGACAAAGAAAATAGCCGTTCCTATGGCATAATTTTTTGCTAAATTTCCTTCCCAGCATTTCCAGCGAACGTTTACGCAGCTGCATCAGACAACCTAAAACTGTTTCTAGCGTTATTATCATCATTGATCAGGATGTTTATTAGTCTCTATCATTGTATTAACCGTAAGTTTCTGTGAATGTGCTAAATAGGGAACGGCTCTGGTAACATGGTAGATGACATCTTGGGTTTTCGGGTGTTCTGCCGGATATCAGCGTCGTACTTGCACGATATTTCGGTCACGTAGCTCGTAACCTTCATCAGGTGCGACCTGAGACTGCTCCTCGAGTGGACTTGGTAGATGTTAGTGTGTTGCAATGCAAGGCACGCCCAAACTCTTCTGTCAATTTTAAGCCATTTTGGGTACTTGCGAGCTATATGTTGAGTATGGCACAACATGGCCTTATACATTATAGTTACTGGAATTTGTGAGTGAAGCAAGATAAAACTCTAAAATAAAAGTGGATTCTAAATGACCGAGATGTCGGTCGAGAAATGAGAATAATTTCAGATGGCTGTATGTTTTCAAAACGTCGAACTTCAACCTCCGATAACTAGAAATTTTTGTAGTGACGACCGACTCGATCTTCAAATGGTCTTCGGGTGCCCTGTATACCGACTGAGAGAACGCTTGAGAAACATTTATTATTTGACTGTCAGTACAGTGCTATATGGTGTATTTGCTAACGAGAATTATCAAAACACATTATCACTTACTCAGTTATCTACAAGACCCTAGATAAGAACAATAGTAAGTATTGTCACATAAAATAGAAGTCTTTCTTCGTCACTGAAATTAACGTATATAGTGGACCTGAGAGTGTCCATATGTATCAGCTACGTTCATGAATACCGTACATTGGCGTCGTGTTATTTGCTGTCAGTAGTAAAATGTGTTACATAGTGATTGTTAAGACGTAATAACACTCTTCAGTCGTGGCGTACTGTCGTAATTGGAGGCCACATCTTTATATGAAGGAGCGCTACATGTTGGCAACCTCACAGCTGATTTCTTTGTACAGGTCGATGCAAATATGCATTTCGCTTTATAGCGATGACTAGTATCTTTTTGAGCTAATTTACTTATTTGTACGGGCTAATGTAATGGGTTAGTTGTGAACTGTGCTCTTGGCGATGTAGAGAAGACTCTTACTTATAAAACATACTTTAATTTTTGAAGCATAGGCCTCGTAAGTACGTTATCTTTGTAAAGCAGTCTCCACTTTTGTCTGACATACTCCTTTTGTCACTTCCATGGTTACATTTCCTCCTCCTAGCCATCCTGTTAAGATGTTTGTATCGAGGTAGTTCCTATAAGTCAGACTGATTACTCATTTTCGTTCAACCATTAACGTATGTTCTTTCATGTTATACCACATGTCTCATTAATAAGTTTCAGTGCGTTATGGACAGGGTACTAAGTGGAAGTGTAGTGAGTCTTATTGTGTGAGCGGAAATGTTCAGTTTGGGCAACATCTGTTTAGCCTCCATTGCTGTCATCTCACAGAGATAACTACGAAATGTTGTAACTGCATAGAACCTAGGTACCATTTAACTAACGAAGCCCGACTGCCTAGCATGAGTAAAAGTAGCGCACTTGAAATACACTCCTGGAAACGGAAAAAATAACACATTGACACCGGTGTGTCAGACCCACCATACTTGCTCCGGACACTGCGAGAGGGCTGTACAAGCAATGATCACACGCACGGCACAGCGGACACACCAGGACCCGCGGTGTTGGCCGTCGAATGGCGCTAGCTGCGCAGCATTTGTGCACCGCCGCCGTCAGTGTCAGCCAGTTTGCCGTGGCATACGGAGCTCCATCGCAGTCTTTAACACTGGTAGCATGCCGCGACAGCGTGGACGTGAACCGTATGTGCAGTTGACGGACTTTGAGCGAGGGCGTATAGTGGGCATGCGGGAGGCCGGGTGGACGTACCGCCGAATTGCTCAACACGTGGGGCGTGAGGTCTCCACAGTACATCGATGTTGTCGCCGGTGGTCGGCGGAAGGTGCACGTGCCCGTCGACCTGGGACTGGACCGCAGCGACGCACGGATGCACGCCAAGACCGTAGGATCCTACGCAGTGCCGTAGGGGACCGCACCGCCACTTCCCAGCAAATTAGGAACACTGTTGCTCCTGGGGTATCGGCGAGGACCATTCGCAACCGTCTCCATGAAGCTGGGCTACGGTCCCGCACACCGTTAGGCCGTCTTCCGCTCACGCCCCAACATCGTGCAGCCCGCCTCCAGTGGTGTCGCGACAGGCGTGAATGGAGGGACGAATGGAGACGTGTCGTCTTCAGCGATGAGAGTCGCTTCTGCCTTGGTGCCAATGATGGTCGTATGCGTGTTTGGCGCCGTGCAGGTGAGCGCCACAATCAGGACTGCATACGACCGAGGCACACAGGGCCAACACCCGGCATCATGGTGTGGGGAGCGATCTCCTACACTGGCCGGACACCACTGGTGATCGTCGAGGGGACACTGAATAGTGCACGGTACATCCAAACCGTCATCGAACCCATCGTTCTACCATTCCTAGACCGGCAAGGGAACTTGCTGTTCCAACAGGACAATGCACGTCCGCATGTATCCCGTGCCACCCAACGTGCTCTAGAAGGTGTAAGTCAACTACCCTGGCCAGCAAGATCTCCGGATCTGTCCCCCATTGAGCATGTTTGGGACTGGATGAAGCGTCGTCTCACGCGGTCTGCACGTCCAGCACGAACGCTGGTCCAACTGAGGCGCCAGGTGGAAATGGCATGGCAAGCCGTTCCACAGGACTACAGCCAGCATCTCTACGATCGTCTCCATGGGAGAATAGCAGCCTGCATTGCTGCGAAAGGTGGATATACACTGTACTAGTGCCGATATTGTGCATGCTCTGTTGCCTGTGTCTATGTGCCTGTGGTTCTGTCAGTGTGATCATGTGATGTATCTGACCCCAGGAATGTGTCAATAAAGTTTCCCCTTCCTGGGACAATGAATTCACGGTGTTCTTATTTCAATTTCCAGGAGTGTATTACAATTATTCACCGTCGTGAAAATACTAACCCAAGCCAGTTACTGCGAAGCAGCAAATATTTCCTCTTTTACCAGTCTGCCCCGTCTACGATGTCCATCTGTGAAGAGGGTTGGCCGCCCAACCCCACGACGTCTGTGCGTGGTTTCACCTTCATTTTGCCACGTGTTGAACACACTCACCACAGCACTCCTCGAACACTTGGCGAGCCGTGCAGCTTCAGAAATGCTCGTGGCGAACCTTTGGGTCATCACATCTGCCCTCGGTCAAACTCAGATAGTTACGCACCCTTCCCATTCCGCAGACGGACAGCATGCTCACTGATACTAAATGCACAGTGCGTGTGTCTGACTGGCAGGCATTCCTCACCAGGTGACAATGCTGTCGCTTGGATGGGCCTATATCGATAGTAAGTCGGTGGACATAAAGTTCTGGCTGGTCAGTGTATTTTCCACTACCTGTTATACAATGCGACAACATTCATAAATAAAATCGGTGAAACATGAAAATCCTTAACATTGCCTTAAACAAACAGAGAAGCAACACGTGTAATAAATAAGCAATGGCAAATTTAATACTAATTTTAAACAGGGAATGAACGAGGAAGACTCTCGGCAATCAAAACAAGCCCCTCGCTTGTACCAGAGGCACATCCACAAACATACGGTTTAACAAAAAACGAGTTGATGCTACTGTTCAATACTGAAGCGGACCAAACCATGAGACAAATAACACAGAAAAGAAGCAACTGAAGAAGATAACGGTGTAAAGAACCACAGTGAGAGCTTAAAACCGCGATGGCCGTACACCGATCAACCACATTGTCTTCCAAGAAACGTTTCTCAAATTATGATCAACGAGAATGTCTATGTAACAACGTCGCTCAAACACTGACTAACTACACTTAAAGTACACGTTGCAGTGGTGTACTATCTCCAAGCAATATAGGGAAAGGGAGACTAAAGACACTCTACAACAATAGAACACGTTGTGAACAATGGCAAACAGACGACGACTCGCTGGTTTGACGGTTATTTTTCCTCTAGCAGCACAGCTGACAACCACAGTTATGTAATGCCGTCCCTTCCGCATTCATCCGAACTTAGTAGCGAGATAGGGAAGCAGAGATGGCTTAGCGGTCTCACCTCCCATGACTGCAGTAAACATCCTGGCAGCTCGCCGAGCCGCTCCTGCAAACTGACCGTTCCCTTCGTCCTTTCTCAGTCAGTCTCTTGCCGAGACTCCCACGGTGCTTCAGCTTCCTGCTTAGCCAAAGTTAACACCACCCTCTCAGCACTCACAATAAGACTTCTCTGACATCGATAGGCAGAGAAATTTCTCGAACGGTACACTCTCAAAGAATTAGCCCGTGTTCAAGGAAAACAACATGTGTGCAGTCCATCTTGCAAACAATAGATGCAAGTGAACATGGCACATTTCATCCTCCCAGATTTCCATAAGGCATCGTATACTGTCCCAATCGACGAATCGAGATTTATGTGAGCCATGCTGGCCCCTAACGATTTCTACTTCGCGCATTAGTGGCGTGACCTCACTGCTTTGACGAGCCGGTTCGAGTTTTGCAGTGAACTCTAAATGGACTGCAAGAGCGGTTTGTCCCGGGGAGTGGGGCGGTGTGGTGTGGGGGGTGGGAGGAGGGGAGACAAAGAGTCGACCGTGTTAAAATAGTGTCGCACAGTACGCCAGACCCGTTAGCGTTTGGGTGTTTTTCTGCTGCATTCCATTCATGGGCTAAGTGGGTCAACCCACCGCATTCCAGGGACGTACGCTGCATTCACTTGGACGCCATGCGTCTCCTGTGAAAGTCTACACTTTCCTCATGCAGTTGACGAGACTCTCAATTGCATGATTACTGATGCCGCAATTTGTATTGGGACTGGCCGCTTCTGTCTTCCTCTTGCGTTGTGTTCACTCCGGCATTTTATTAGTGTTACTGTAAGTGTATTTGTTTCAACATAGCCTTAACGTTTTGCATTCGTCACGGTTTCCCTGTATAGTTCTTTGTGACTCTAACCAAATTATTTGTAATAATTCCTCTCCAAGTCTGATCAACACTCTTCATAGAGAGCCCATAGTGTGATCAACGTTATTGTATTGAGCTAAGGGTTTCGACGCACGTCACTGTTGTTTAATGTTCTCCCCTCCTGCGGTGCCAGTATCATACGAGTTTCTGCTCATCTGTGCTTAATCACGGTTATTCAATTGGTGTGTATTCATGTTGTAATATGTATTCATTTTAGTTATGTTTTAGATGCATGGCCTGGTCAGGTCCTCAGATGGTTTATTGAGTCTGTTAAGGAGGAAAAATTGGTTAGTAGGTCGCCAGTACCGTGTCTTTTTTTGAGGTGAAGTCTTTTTTGGCTTTTCTTACGTGACTGCACCTGTCTTGGTTCTTACATTCATGTGCCTACACCCAAAAATTTTGGTGGCGCTGTTTGACTCCTCTCTCTATTCCTGAGGGCAACTAAGTGTAGCTATTTCCGATTTAATTAATTGATGTTGCAAATTGTATGAAATTTCTTTTTTTTTCTTTTAGAGCTTTTAGAAATGAGTTTGTTTAATACATAACCTAATGGATACTCAGATTCTAGCTGAGTGGCAAAAAGGTTGATTAGTTATTTTTTTTAATTTGTCATTTAATTGCACCTAATTGAAGGGGCGTAGGTGTCTATCTTTCGATTCCTTTGGTGACGGGCTGTTGTGCCTGTATTATTTTTTTTTATTTTGAACAATCTTACTTAGGCGATTATAGGCGATTACTTCTCTGCGCTGTTTCCTCCTTGTCAGCGCTTCTTGCCTTGGCTGAGGAACCTTGCGGCGAGGGGTGTGGGGGGACCCGGTGCTGCAGTGGCTGTGTGTTGCCGCGCGCCTCCGGCCTCATGTTTGTCGGGCAGCACGAGGTCTGACTCCGTCACTTACACACGTGGCCAGCTATCATGCCGCTTCGTCAGCTCCCTAAGTTGAGTTTGCCTTTTCTTCTGGAACATGTAGCCTCTTGTTCCTCAGTGCCCTACGTACCGAGATTCTGTATAGCCCCATGATCGTTACTGTCGGCACAATTGTGTGATGTTAAGGACCTACTGCCCTTTACCCAAACGCTTGTTATTCAGTTGTATTGATTCTCTTAGAAGAGATATTTCTTAAGGGTTGTTTTTCCGATACTGTTTCGGGGCCCACTGTTAACTCGGAATTGCTTTAAATAAATAGTTTCTTTACCTGTTTGGTTTTGTTAAACTCACATGTTACTCAGTTCTAAATAAATGCTCAGCGCCATGTATGTCAACTCTATAGTGGTTCTAATTGACATCTGCCTCCACTAACAATTTTAAATTTTTTGTGCTATGTCTTTCTTTTATTTTTTTTAAAAAAGGAAACTTGTTTTGTGAAGCACAGTATAGGAGCTTGGAATGTCTTTAACTGTTTTATAACTGTCCGAATTCTTTGGGGCAAATTAGACCTTTTTCGATTGTAATTATCTCCTTAAGAAAAAATAAATTCAGATAGGGAAAAATGATGAATGATGTGTTAACTGGGGCTTCGCTTTCCACGGGGAGTACCAATATTTGTTCTAATCCCGAAGATTTCAATGTGATTCGCTAGAGGAATGTTTGAAAAATGGAATCCAATACTGACAGCAAACTTTCCAGGAACAAAAAATTAATATTGACTGTGGCTCTAGGAAGCGAAGTGGGACTTCTAATGTTTCCAATGTACCTGAACGATTCATAAAAAAAAAAAGGTTCAAATGGCTCTGAGCACTATGGGACATAACAGCTGAGGTCATCAGTCCCCTAGAACTTAGAACTACTTAAAGCTAACTAACCTAAGGACATCATACACATCCATGCCCGAGGCAGGATTCGAAACTGCGACCGTAGCGGTCGCGTGGTTCCAGACTGTACCGCCTAGAACCGCTCGGCCACTCCGGCCGGCAAACAATTCATCAGATAAGTTGAGGAGCCCAACATTCTATGAGACCACAGGGGAGGAGGAGAGTAAGTCATGGGAAACATTTTAACAGTACAGATAGTCTTGTACTTCCATAGCCTTCCGAACAATATCTCGCCAATACGCGCTCTGTTTGGCGGACAATCCTGTTGTTTAGGAGGTGGTAATCCTGACTATTTCTTATACACAAGAATTAGTGCCGTTAGTGTTACCCAGCTAAAACACCCTGGATTTATCAATCTGTGCATTCAGTATTTGTTATTCTCAATCAAAAATTTGCTAATTAAATTCAAGCCATGTTGATTGCACTAACTTGCAATGGTTCAAAACGCAAACATGCCAAAGTAAGCGTTCCATTGCCTGACATGCATTACTTCCATTTCAAATCCTGTCATCCCTCCGTCTGAACTGAATGCACTCTGCAACATATTTTATTTAGCATTTAGTAACCAGCTTTCCACGCAGATCAATGAATTAACCGAACTCCTTAAGCAAAATCTAACCTCAGATTAATTAATTATAATAATGATTCATTCCACAAAGAAAATCCCGTTACATTTAATTATTGGTATATATAGAAGACATAACATTTGGTACAAAGTGAAGAGTGAAATATAAAGTTTTCCAGTACAGTACAAAGTCGAATGCAATACGTCCATTTTGTAGTTTACCACAGTTTTCTGACTGGATGTTGAGCCATACACCAAGCACAGTGGCTTCCACAGCTTTAACCAGGTTTGTAACACGGTTTACAATATTACACTACAAACGCTAAATTCCTTGAGAAAGAAATGTGGATGGCGGAAATGGTTGTGGCGTAACAAAGTCTTTTTGAGCTGTTGATGGTTGTTGTTGATGTTGTGGTCTTCAGTCCTGAGACTGGTTTGATGCAGCTCTCCATGCTACTCTATCCTGTGCAAGCTTCTTCATCTCCCAGTAACTACTGCAACCTACATCCTTCTGAATCTGCTTAGTGTATTCATCTCTTGGTCTCCCTCTACGATTTTTACCCTCCACGCTGCCCTTCAATACTAAATTGGTGATCCCTTGATGTCTCAGAACATGTCCTACCAACCGATCCCTTCTTCTAGTCAAGTTGTGCCACAATTTTCTCTTCTCCCCAATCCTAATGATGGTTTACGTCAACATCTCTCTTAACCTATATACTGAAACTGATGAATTTACCACTGTTTACAGTTCATGGACGGTTGTCACAAACTTTCGTTGCATTAAGTGCCAACACCCATTTAAAGCATAATTAAGATGGATATTGCATACCGAAAATCGAAGGAGTGGATGCAGAAAAAGCGTCATCCCAACTGAAACAAATGTATAGCCGAGGATAGAAAGGTTTTACAAATTAGTCGTTCAAACAACATCACTCGTCGCAGAGCACAGTAAAATATCAGAAACTTTTGTTGGAAGTTGTGGGAGAAGACTATTAATTAAACATCTGCCTACTTGAACTGGACACTTCAAGAATTGAATTGTGGAGAGTAGGGGTACCAGTAGAGTAGAAGTTGCCATCCTACCATAAATGACATGTGTAAACAATGGAACCAGACGCTTTCGTACCATGAGTTGTGCTCTGCCAATGAATTAAGCTGAAATGTACATCGAGACTGGCTTACGTCACTTTAAAAAAATTCTGTGATCTTAAACTGTTGATTCCAGGTGTGCGTTGTTTTTATGAAAAATAAACTGAGTATCAGTTTCGTATGCTTTGTGTGATTTCTACCCTAAGGAATGACGCATCCTGTAGACGAAATATCACGAGATATAAGATAAAGGTGTCTCAAGTCCCATAGCACATATAATGGTAATGGCATCTCTTAAATCATTGTTTTCTTTTGTAATTTCGATCTTAAATATCTTAGTTAATCTGTCACCCCATTCAACGTTATTTTTGATCGGTATTGTCATCGTAACCTAGCTTTCACTTAATGATGGAGACGTATGTCTAAATCATGTCTGTCGATGGTAACTACCGTCTAGTAACTGAAATGCACAAAAGGTTAAAAAAATGGTTCAAATGGCTCTGAGCACTATGCGACGTAACTTCTGAGGTCATCAGTCGCCTAGAACTTAGAACTAATTAAACCTAACTAACCTAAGGACAGCACACACATCCATGCCCGAGGCAGGATTCGAACCTGCGACCGTAGCGGTCGCTCGGTTCCAGACTGTAGCGCCTAGAACCGCACGGCCACTCCTGCCGGCGCACAGAAGGTCAGACAGGTGAGAGATGTGGGCCTACGGCTCATTTAAAATATAAAGTCGCCAAGGTCTTTGTCTAATATAGCTGTTCCTGGGTGGGAGGCGAGTTCGTGTTTAATTACACATTAAACTCGAAGAGAGATTAAAGCACCACGTTTGTGCTGCCGCTAGCCAGCTGCGCGCTCCCACGTCCTGTGAGGAGTACAAATTGCCTACGGACCAGTTCCTAATGACCCGTAGGCAATTAGCACTTGTAACTTCTGAATTAACTTGCTAACTCGCTTCAGAACATTAGCATTACGTGATGACAATTGGGAAAGGAAGGCACAACACTCGATTCTCTACATTTAGATCTTATTTCCTTGGAATACATTCTGTTGCAGTACTGGATGACAGAAAGCTATAGCAAACACTGTTGTAAGAAGTGCGATGACAAAAGAAAGGCAAAACACACTTGGTGTTAGAGCACGTATGCAGTAGGTGTACGGTGCTCCTCCAGATCTCACTCAATAAGAGAGAATTTAAAATAGTCTTGTGGATATTGAAAGAATAGTAAACTTCTTTCGCAGATAAAGATAAAATACGTAAGCAGCCTCCCAATCTTCACACCACTGTTTTCATACAAGCCCTCAGCAGCAGCAGCTTTGATTTTTGAATTGGCATTGTCTACTTGCTGGGCGAGCATAGACGATGTTTACAGATCAGTTCGATTATAAGAAATGAGAATTTTGGGGCTAACTGATCAGGGTCCCTACAGCGTCAGTACCAACAGGTACCATACAAGCCAAATTGAAGCAGGTATAGGTATTTTCCATCCGTACCGGTAGCTGCAGTGCCTGATGAAGTCAGTGCATGTGCGATGCATTGTTTAGCGTGTATTTCCGCCAGACAGATCTATTAGAAGCGTTTCCCCTGTGCTGCCTGGTGCGTCCAAGTAAATAATTCTGCCACTGTCATTGTCTACCCGGTCCATGATAACGTTTTAAACTTCATTTTGATTGTCACTGAGGTTGGTTTGTTGTGAACAATGTATTTAAGTAACTCGTCATGTTGTAGCTTTTCTCCTTTGTAATTTCCAAGTTTAGCGCACTGATAGCATGTTTCCGTGCTGCTTGTATCCCAAGTTTTACTAAGATCTGATGTTTGTTGCTACACATCTACACTGCTGGCCACCGTAAATGCAACACCCTGAAGGAAGCATCCGAATCGAGTGAAATTTACACCATGAGTTTGCAGCGATGAGGTATGCAACTGATTAGAATTTCAGCGCAGACGCACATCACGCGCGCCTGTGGCGCCACCTCATAGCGCCATTTAAGGCTTGGCGATTTCGACGAGTGTACGTTCGGCACGTGTGTTTACCTTGTGGTTGTTTCACAAGACGATCAGTTATGCCTCGTAGACAACAGCGAACATCTTTTGATCAAGTATCCGAGTTCGACAGAGGAAGGATAGTGGCTTACCGAGATTGTGGATTATCATACAGAGAAATCGCTAGTCGTGTTGGACGAAACCAAACAACTGTAATGCGGATATGTGACCGTTGGATGCAGGAGGGTACGACGGACCGACGTGGCCGATCGCATTCACCTCGGTGTACCACTGCACGTGCTGATAGGCAAATTGTGCGCATGGCAGTGACGGATCGCTCAGTGACATCCCGAACCATAGCACAGCACATTGCGTCTGTAACGCATCATCCAGTGTCTGCGCGTACCATTCGACGCCGTTTACAGCAGAGTGGTCTGTCCGCAAGACGTCCATTGCTTCGTCTACCATTGACGCAGAACCACAGACGTCTCCGTCGCCAATGGTGTGATGACAGACGGATGTGGACGGCAGAATGGAATGACGTTGTCTTTACTGTCGAGGCACGCTTCTGTCTGCAGCACCACGATGGTCGGATTCGAGTGTGAAGACACCGTGGAGAGAGGATGCTGGACAGCTGCATTATGCACTGCCACACTGGTCTTGCACCGGATATTATGGTATGGCGAGGTATTGGAAATTACTCTCGCACGCCTCTAGTACGCATTGCCGGTACTTTAAATAGCTGGCGCTACATATCCGAGGTGCTGGAGCCAGTTGTCCTTCCTTACCTTCAGGGCTCGGCCACAGCCGTATTTAAACAGGATAATGCGCGACCACACGTGGCACGCATTGTCCAAAGGTTCTTCGTCAATAACCAGATTGAATTGCTTCCCTGGCCGGCTCGCTCTCCGGATCTTTCACCGATAGAAAACATGTGGTCCATGGTTGCTCAACGAGTGACCCAGATTACATCCCCAGCTGCCACACCAGATGATCTTTGGCAACGTGTGGAAGCTGATTGGGCTGCTGTACCCCAGGAACACATCCAACGTCTCTTTGACTCAATGCCGAGACGTGTGGCAGCGGTGATCTCCAACAATGGCCGCTACTCTGGCTACTGATTCTGGCAGGAACCACATGTCACAGACGTCTGTAAACGTAATCATTTGATATTTGGTCAACATGTTATCTACAAAATAAATTTTGTTGTGCTACCTCTTGTCTTTCTTGGTGTTGCATTTATGGTGGCCAGCAGTGTATCTTCTAGACTAGTGACTGTTTCATTGAAGATGTCGTAGTTGAATTCGATGATCAGCTCAGAATGAAAATGTCGAATTTGGTACAGTATGTCACCACTCAAGCTCTCTTAAAAGGAGTCCCACAGCTGTTTTGGATCTGATGGGTTACATGTTGTTAGAATTAAGGCGAATAAGATTCTCATATGCTCAGCTGAGGCTGTGAGTAATGCTTCTTGTGGTGTTAATTCCCAGTTTTAGTCGTCTTTCAGTAATCGTCAGCGTTGGTATGCTTCTCTGTACGTTTGGTATACGTAACCGTCAAGAGTCTTGAGATCTGTTAAACTTGTTGGTCCCGTATTTCGTGCAACAACACCCGGAGGTAGAAATATTCGGCTTTGTTCGGATGCACGGTGCGTACTCGGCCTAGTTCTACAGTTTTCATGATTCCTGGATGACCTACTGAAATTTCTTGTTTTCCTCGTTGAAAGATTTTTCTTGTTGTGTTCCACGTGTAATAGGTAGGGATGTCGACATATAGTAATGTTTTCGCGAATGGATTTGTTTGGCACAGTTGGTAAAAAGCTGTTAATGTGGTGTTTTGAGCTGGTCCACTTGCAGTTTTTCCGGCGATGTCTTCTGTGAAGTGAAGTCTCTGTCCATTCTCCAAAAGTACTGTTAGATGTTGCACAGGTGGTTCGCGTTCGTGTACGGGAAAGCCGAAAATCCGCTGTGCTGCTTAGTTACTGTTGATGTGTCTTTCTATTGGGTACATGAGTATCTCGTCGTTTCTATTTTTATGTTGCCTGCCTTTGGCTATTTTAAATACTTGATTTCACCGAATTGCAGTATTCTATTTTTATGTGTGCTTGGAACATTTAGGAAGGTGTGTTGTGTGGTGCCACCTATTGATTATCTACTTCGTCACTGCGTCGTATTCGTATTTTTGCTGTGAAACCACCGTTTTTGGTAATCTTATTCTGTATTTGGGGTAGGCATCAATTGCGGTTTGTGTGTCGTCGAAGTATGTTTTTGGTCGTTGTTTTGTACTACTTGGCGAATTGGGGTCTAATGACTCTCATGGTCCGTGAATCATGATTTCACTACTATGTCGTACAGTTCCGGATCGTCTTGTGGATAGGAAAATTTAGCTCGGTTGATTTTGTCGATATCCTTGGGATGAATTCTGTCGTGTAGCCATATTAGATTGTTTGAGTGAGGCAATTAGATTGCGTACATCCAGCATCTAACGGTTCCAAAGATGTCGTGATGACTTCAGTGAACCTCCTTTGCTTTAGTCGGAAAACTCAAATCGTTGCATGGGGCTTTGTCTGCATCTTAGTTGTTCCTTGATTTCTGGCCACAGAAAGTTGCATGTGAATGTTATGAAGACGTTAAGTCGTCCATATTTTCTTATGCAGTTCACGGTGTCTTGTTTGTATTCGTGCATGTGTCTCGGACTTCCTATGTATGACGAGGGTAAGATTACCATTATTCCAATGTCGTCAGTGTTTCCGTCATTTGTAATTGCGTCTCGAAAGTGGATGTATTCTTCCGTGCGTACTTTCTTCTGATCCAGTTTTATGGAAAGCATCCACTCCGCTTCTCTTTTTTATTTTTCATACGTTTCTACCAGGAATTGTTAGAATAAATGGTGAGTGTCAAGAATGTGATTGTACGTCTGTTTGTCTCTGATCATTAAGCGGTAAGCACAGAAATCCTTGGAAGTGACTTTTTTGTTTGTTTCTACGTCTGTTTCATGTTCGATCTGTTCCACATTAAAGCGTGGAAAATATTAATGGATATTGTAGGGAATCATAAGAACAGTGTGTCTCTGTAGTACAATGTATCCTTCTCTTCTCTTGACAAGGCTTGTGTTTTCACTGTCATCAATGAAGATGGCAACTCTGTCTGAGGTGCATCAAATCTACATCCGTGTTCTCCAGCTGGTCTTGTGGGGTTGAATTATAACTTAATAGTCTTAAGAAATCAGTCGGTGTCGTGGCGTTCTGGACATGTGAATCAATTGATTGTATTTGTGTAAGATCCTCTGTACATGTTGTACTACTTCTCATCTCAGTCCCCTGATATTTGAGCTTCGTTGATCTGTTTCTGTTTTCTTATTGTACATCTTGAATACTTTTCGTCTCAATCCACTGATATTGGTGCATCGTTGATCAGTTTCTGTTTCTTCATTTACGATGAAATGAACTAGCAGAAACTTACGTTCTTCGTTAGGTAGTGGCATTAATGATCGGATGTTGAGATTGATTTGTCCTTGGATGGCAAAACCTTGATCGATTTCTCTCCGTTAGTGTAGATGGAAGTGACACAGAAAGATTGCATTCCAGATGTAGGTGTTGTGTACTTTTATATTTTGAAGAAAGTGTCTTCATTCTACAGATTCCCCCGTCATGTAATATAAATATTCCTCCGGAGTTGATTCCAGTGGTGGTAATAGAATTTTTACATTCATGCAACAGAATCCTGCTGTTTTTACTACTGAACTTTTTTGGTGCTGCAAAATTGGCAAATTTTATCCATTTTCTGCGATCACGACGGGGTTTGTGTTCGTCATATTCTTTCGTCGGGTCGTAGTGCAATGCTTCATTTATAAGATTGTACTGTTTTCTTCTCCTCATCCGCGCTTCTCGCAGGGTGATATTTTCAGGGCTGGCTTGTGTTTGCCGTCTTTTATTATAAGATTGTGTCGCAATTCTTGATTCTTCAATCCGTTCAACTCGTTCTTCTTCGGTTTCTGTGCCTCTCACGGTGCTCATCTCATTCTCCTCTGTTGGAAACTTAACGTTCTTCGCAATTTTCATCTACACTCCTGGAAATTGAAATAAGAACACCGTGAATTCATTGTCCCAGGAAGGGGAAACTTTATTGACACATTCCTGGGGTCAGATACATCACATGATCACACTGACAGAACCACAGGCACATAGACACAGGCAACAGAGCATGCACAATGTCGGCACTAGTACAGTGTATATCCACCTTTCGCAGCAATGCAGGCTGCTATTCTCCCATGGAGACGATCGTAGAGATGCTGGATGTAGTCCTGTGGAACGGCTTGCCATGCCATTTCCACCTGGCGCCTCAGTTGGACCAGCGTTCGTGCTGGACGTGCAGACCGCGTGAGACGACGCTTCATCCAGTCCCAAACATGCTCAATGGGGGACAGATCCGGAGATCTTGCTGGCCAGGGTAGTTGACTTACACCTTCTAGAGCACGTTGGGTGGCACGGGATACATGCGGACGTGCATTGTCCTGTTGGAACAGCAAGTTCCCTTGCCGGTCTAGGAATGGTAGAACGATGGGTTCGATGACGGTTTGGATGTACCGTGCACTATTCAGTGTCCCCTCGACGATCACCAGTGGTGTCCGGCCAGTGTAGGAGATCGCTCCCCACACCATGATGCCGGGTGTTGGCCCTGTGTGCCTCGGTCGTATGCAGTCCTGATTGTGGCGCTCACCTGCACGGCGCCAAACACGCATACGACCATCATTGGCACCAAGGCAGAAGCGACTCTCATCGCTGAAGACGACACGTCTCCATTCGTCCCTCCATTCACGCCTGTCGCGACACCACTGGAGGCGGGCTGCACGATGTTGGGGCGTGAGCGGAAGACGGCCTAACGGTGTGCGGGACCGTAGCCCAGCTTCATGGAGACGGTTGCGAATGGTCCTCGCCGATACCCCAGGAGCAACAGTGTCCCTAATTTGCTGGGAAGTGGCGGTGTGGTCCCCTACGGCACTGCGTAGGATCCTACGGTCTTGGCGTGCATCCGTGCGTCGCTGCGGTCCGGTCCCAGGTCGACGGGCACGTGCACCTTCCGCCGACCACTGGCGACAACATCGATGTACTATGGAGACCTCACGCCCCACGTGTTGAGCAATTCGGCGGTACGTCCACCCGGCCTCCCGTTGCCCACTATACGCCCTCGCTCAAAGTCCGTCAACTGCACATACGGTTCACGTCCACGCTGTCGCGACATGCTACCAGTGTTAAAGACTGCGATGGAGCTCCGTATGCCACGGCAAACTGGCTGACACTGACGGCGGCGGTGCACAAATGCTGCGCAGCTAGCGCCATTCGACGGCCAACACCGCGGTTCCTGGTGTGTCCGCTGTGCCGTGCGTGTGATCATTGCTTGTACAGCCCTCTCGCAGTGTCCGGAGCAAGTATGGTGGGTCTGACACACCGGTGTCAATGTGTTCTTTTTTCCATTTCCAGGAGTGTATTTCGTTTATCATTTTGTTTTCTCCTATTTGCTTTAGAACTGGCAAGATATCTTTTACGTTTGGGAGTTGTCTAAAATATAAATCAAAACAAATTTTCACTAACAAATGCATTAACTACACTTTACACGCTTTTCACATTTTATTTGCGATTTGTACTCAGTCACTGTGTCACTTTGACTGCTCACAAGTAACTGTTTTTTTTTTCACTCACTGAACTATTTTTTCGGTCCCTCTCTAGATCACTGATAGAAACTGACGTTCGAACCCAGGACTGATCTTGCTTTTTATACCACTGCCGATGTGTAGCCCCAGCAGTGGTGGATTCCAGAACAAACCCAAAAGACTTTGAAAGGTCCACAATGTTCTGCAACATTCTAGAGTGTTGTGGAATGTTTCACGGTGATGTGGAAAATCCCCGGACGTTCCCAAATATTCTGGAATCTTCCCGAATGTTCCAGACTATTGCGAATATTCCACAACATCCTGGATCATTGTGGAATACTTCGGAACATTCCGAAATTCTCTCGAATGCTCTAAAATGTATTGGAATTTTCTCGTATAATCTCAAATGTTAAGAAGTGTTCTAGCTATTTCTAGAGTGCTAAAATTCCCAGTTCTTATATACTCAAAAGCTCGTCCTTCACGTAAAAACGGGTAGCTTCTTCATGGGTGGGGGGCAGAGGGCAACCATACCACATAGTTCTCATGATCGTATCAGGAATTGTTTCTGAGTTTTAGCGGCCCACGCATTGTGCACTTACTTTGATAAAATATATTGATAAGTTTTAGTTCTATATTTTTTGGGTAAATTATGAAATTTTAAATGTGTTTTCTGTTTCATTTGGTAGCTATTGTTTTTGTATCAGACTTCTGTTGAGGTACAACTTGTTGTAAGTACCAACTCATCGACGTAATCCAACTTCCTTGGTATTGTTTCTGGCACGTCTGCAGTGAACAAGCTCAAGAGAAGTGGAGCAAGCACGATTCTCTGTGACAAACTTTCTTTAATTTTCTTGAGGAGCTGATTTGGGATCCCATGATCAACGCTAACAACCAGTCGTTTAGCGTAAACTAGGCGAGCGACTGCTTTGCCAGGAATTATCCTCAGTGGGTCATAGGCCGCTGAAAAGTCAATAAATGAACCTGTGGTTTAAATTGTCTTTGAAAGTCTGCCTCGATGCAGACAGTGAGTGGCAGAACTTTATCAGTGTAGATTTATTTTGTACCGAAGCCTAATTGTTCGACCGGGATATATTACTGATTAGCCGTTCTGTTTGCTTTTACCTCACAGATAACAGGGTCATTGGTGTGTACCTTTTAGGGCTATGTGTTGGTTTGCTGTGTTTTAACACAGCCATTACCTTGGAGTATGTAAATTCTTGTGGTATATTGCCGGTTTGCGAAACGTCTGTGAAGAAATGAACCGTTCATACTGATGTGTATTGGCCACCGTTTCCACTCAGGGTGGATACCGTCAAATGCTAGACTTATCCTGACTTAACGTGTTAAGCGTTGTTGATTTCTTCACAAGTGAAGGGACAGAAATGTTAGGTTTATGCGGCTTTTGTTTCAGGTTTCTGAGTTCTCGTTTCACTTTGAACGAGATTTGTCTTTTGGTACTCTGAATCTCGCTATTACAAGTGAAGCACCGACATTTGTATTAACTGGCGTAAAGCTAAATGAAGTAACAAATACTGGCGATCAGAGAATCATGCGATGTGACCACGAGACACGTACTACTGATGGTGAAAACTTTATAATTAATTAAAACTACATAATTAATGGAATTTTTTAGCTTTTTTCATCTTCATTTTGGAAAGGTTCCTCGTTTTGAAACAGTAATGACTGGCAAAAGAATGATCAAACAGTTCGTAAAAACGTTTCTAGGGATTGAAAAACATTATAATATGAGTTTAGAGAATTATCATGTGAGTAGCGTCCAAGAGTAATTACGGAAACAAAGGAAGCTGTCTGATTTTAGAGTTTAGTCACGAACAGTATCTGAACTCGTCAACTTGCATCTTCACAGACAGATAAAACACGAATATGATAACGCACAGAACTAAATTTTCACGTTTTACGGACAAATGACGCCTGCGACTTCCCTAGTGTTAACTGAGAACTGTAGGGGGATCGACCAAAACGTAAAATGAAAATGAAAAATTTGCTGAATCAGTAGAACACCTGACTCCATATGAGGAGCCAACCCTAGGATAGAGACAGACAGAGAGAGAGAGAGAGAGAGAGAGCAAGCATGCATACGAAAACCGTAATGCAAGGAGAAGTCAGGTAGAATCACTCTGGATGTAAAGTGGTTGATTTATGAGCGAATTACCTTTTTTAGAATCGTCACACAAGGGAAATAATTAAATATCAGTTTGCTTACGGTATTTAATTAAATTTTATCTTTAAATAAGTGACTGCAATCTAAATCTTGTCACCGCAATACGTCACTTGAAGCCTTTTCATTAAACCTGGATCACCTAAAGGCTCTGTAATGGTTTAGTATCTTTCGTTCGTCTAAGAATGTGACAACACAATGCTGCGTGACAATAGCTGGCAATCCTGGAGGTAGCTTTAAATGAGAGCCATTGTCGAAAGGAGACAAAACAAGTGCTTGAATGGCCTATTGGCAGGTTTGGTGGGATGTTATGGCGTGTCACTGAGTACCGACGAATGAGATACATCTACTGAAGAACAGCGGCGACCGAGTTCTTGCTGCCGAAAGCAGCGGGATACAAGTTCTCTTATGCTCTTTCTTAGTCGCTTCTCGTATCATCTCGTTTCATGTAGCAATACTTTGCTCCGTAGCGCAATCTCAGATCGTTGCCTCGTTCACTCCATCATATGGAACTGATATTCTTGTAGTGTAAATCTACAGTTCAGTGACTAAATGTAAGTTTTAATATAGCAAACCCTTACTTTTTCAAACTTCAATAATTCGGAACTTGCGATAATTCGGACTGTTTTTTTTATTTTTTATTTTTTTATTGCAAAGTGGAATGCCACTGTACTGGCCAGGACGTCTCTCGTGACAAAGTTATTATGGTAATATGTTCAAAGGATCCACTCCCTTCACATGCGCTTCTATGTTGTTCTTCCAAGACAATGCGAAGACAACATAGGTGAAAAGACTACCGAAACCGTAAGTCGGTAATATTAAGATTCTTCTCTTTAAGCTGTCGTCGACAGAAATTGAGAAGAAAAATATTGAGAGGGCACCAACCTAAGGTAATGCCGCATATTTGGCCACTGTCGACCAAGTCATTGTAGAATCCAGATGACGGCAGGATATTGGGTAACTGGTAAAAAAACGCACCATTCTATAATTGATGTAGAATACGAATTTCCTTACAGGGCAGACTTCCATTTTTCACAATACACTCAGGACCGTACAGTGTTGGAGATTTATCTAGTAATAAATGTGCAACCAGTCGCTTTTTTACGATTTACTCAAGCTTGAACACTGAGCTGTATGACTGCTCGCTCTCCACAAAGCAATCCTTGCATATTAGAAATATTCATCTAGTAACGGGGATTTGTACCATCACAAGTTGCAAGTGACTTTGAGTTCTTTCCTGTGTTTGCTATACCAGCCTGCCCGGTATACTTACTCACGCTCTTGGGCTATTACGCTGCGATTGTGTACTCGTCTCGTGACTGCCTGGTGATTGTCTGCATGACCGGCGGCCGCATGGCTGCTCTCGCCAACGCTTGTGTCAGTTCCCGTCCTGGATTTTCTTAGGTACCCACCGAGACCAGATAAATCTGTTGTTATGTATGTCCGTAACTGAATTTCATTCGTTCCGTTGCTGCTTTCTTATGGCCAATCTTAGCCTGTTATAGATATGACTTCTTGGGTTTCTGCCGCCGGTAGTCTGTTATATGCGGTGCCGTCGCGATATGCCGCCTGCAGACGAGAGTAATTGGGCTACCTTACTGGTGGGGCCACGGCCTAAATTAGTATACCTTGTGATATTTCGCTGCATTTTTTTTTAATTCAGTAGTAATTGAAGCCTGAAGGGGCAAATTAAAATGTCTTCATTCCATTATGCGTGTCTAGTGTGGTGTCACCGCCAGACACCACACTTGCTTGGTGGTAGCCTTTAAATCGGCCGCGGTCCGTTAGTATACGTCGGACCCGCGTGTCACCACTATCAGTGATTGCAGACCGAGCGCCGCCACACGGCAGGTCTAGTGAGACTTCCTAGCACTCGCCCCAGTTCTACAGCCGACTTTGCTAGCGATGGTTCACTGACAAATTACGCTCTCAATTGCCGAGACGATAGTTAGCATAGCCTTCAGCTACGTCATTTGCTACGACCTAGCAAGGCGCCATTACCAGTTACTACTGATGCTGTAAAACATGTACCGTCAAGAGCGATGTTCACCAATTATGGATTAAAGTTAAGTATTCCAGCAGCTACGTACGTTTTTTGTTAGTCTCATTTCCTTGACCGGTTCCAGACCTCACGCCAGCCTGCGTGAGCTAAAACGCGTGCCTTTCGGCTTCCTCTCATAGTGGATTGGCTGTCTTGCCAATCCAAAGCATCTAGTACACCCTCACATTTAATGTTTGTATAACTTGGTTCTGCATTGGCCTGGCATGGAAAATCGAGAACTGAAGTCTTATGGTTTAGGGAAGCTAATGATCAGATTCCTTTAGACACGATAGTAGTTTGCCTTTGAGATTGGAAGCTCGATTGTTAGTGTTTGTTACATTGTTTCTGTTTTCCCACTTTAGGTAAATGTGGGAGAAGTTGCAGTTGATGTCCTTGCAGGAGAAAAACTATTTTTAGATTGATCCAGCAAATCTTGGTCATAAAGGGGCGGGGTATGGGAGAAATTAGGAACTTTTGGCCCACTGATTAGGTTTATTTAATAATTTTGTAGGTCTGTCACATTTTTTGTTTAAAAATTATTTGTAGGATGAGAGCATTCGTTATTTGAGCCCCTATGTTAAAGTGTCGCCTGACCGTGACTCTGGTTTGCTCGTAAATTTTCCTGGAGTTTGAATTTATATTGTCTGTGAGACGCTATGGTACAGTAATTTTGGCATAAAGCGGCTGGTTGAGTACCCGAGGCGTTACATCAGTTGTCGAAATTCTCACTGAATGCTACATGAAATTTGTTATTTATTATAATCATTACAAACTGCTAAAATTGAGTGATTGTTAATCGAATTCTCAATTTAAATAAAGATTGTATAACTATGAATGCTGCTGCCCCTATATGTTTTTGGCTCCCTCTTCCATTCCATTGCGCTGCACATTATGGGGTCTTAGCTCAGAAAAACACATCACCATTCTGCACATCGTAAAGCGGCGTGCGGGATATTCTTGTTGATGTAGATGAGATATGGACGTTGATCTGCCTTCGGAAAGAGTGGAAATGTTCCGCTTGATTTCATAAAAGTCACGAGTGTAACAGAACCATTACTTCCACAACTGTGGCTTCAGCAAGCTATGGTGGATCGCCAAGCATGTTCCTTCCAACTCACAAATGTTAGTTTCAGTATACTTGTGTTTCGAACCAAGAAGTAGCCAAATGTGTGCGGATATTGACAATAAACAGATTCTTATGGAAGAGCCCTTAGGGCTCAGACTTCACATGTTAACGGCATGTAAGTAAGTTTGCTAACAAGATTTCGAGATGTCACCAGTTATTTCTCGAATATCCGGGACTAAGTGATGTCTCACAAATCTTCCAGACCCTGTTTTTGATAGATGCTATGGCATTTTACGCGAAGCATAGTTCAACAGGTTAATGAGCCTAGCTCACTAAACATCTTGTCTACATCCACTTCAAGAGGCATCTGAAGGAAACTAACTGCTCAGGTAGGACTTCATTCTCTGAGGAAGTGACTGATACCAATCTAGAGTGTGGTTTTCATTATGTTTCACCCTGAAGCACATTTCTTTGTTGGCCTCATTGGAAAAACGCATACTAATGTAAGACACGCAGTAGTTTCTTCTGTTGTCCCAAAGGGTTCAGGTAAGGAAGTTGCTAGTATATTCAGGACAATCTAAAAATTTTATTGGTAATTGGAATAACTAACATTTAAGGCAGAGTTTACTGTACTGTAATAAGAGGAGCAGAATTTTTTCAAAACTAATATGGAAAGACATTTAAAAAAACAAAGACGTGTGCACAGCATTGTGAATAGAAAACCAAAGCAGGCGAAAACGCTTAAAAGTAATTTTATGAAGGAACAGCCAATCCATTAAGCAAACAGTGGACACCGAGACGGGAATGTGTCTGCTGGCGCCCCCGGGGAGGGAGGCCTACAAGGAAGCGAATACGCCGGCCCCTGTGTCCGAGCGCTTCAAGGCACCTCAGAACCGCGCTGCTGCTACGGTCGCAGGTTAGAATCCTGCCTCGGGCATGGATGTGTGTGATGTTCTTAGGTTAGTTAGGTTTCATTAGTTCTAAGTCTAGTGGACTGATGACCTCAGATGTTAAGTCCCACAGTGCTTACAGCCATTTTCGAAGCTGATACGGACAATTGAGTCTTGCGACAATGGCAAACTGCTCTCTGAAAGGCAACAGCTCCCCGACATATGCGCCTGGACGAGCAAGAGCGGAAGTCGTGAGGTCACACGACCACATACGTGCGATCCGAACATGCTGTGAAATGTTCTCGAAGAAAAATGAGGGTGTTGTTTCTATGAGGTGACATACGAGGCGCAAGTCACCTGAGAGAATTTATACTGGGCGTTGTTGCTCTTTAGGGGTCAGTGGGAGTGATTTGGAGCCGGAGTGGATTGCAGTCCGTCGGTCGTCTTGTCACGATTATTGGGTAACGAAGAATGTGGAAGTGACACCACTGTGTGATGGAGCAGGAGTAGATGCTAGTAGTAATTCGCTACAGTATCTCAGATGGTCTTCCTGTAATACTTTTACTTACACACCTTGCCTGTAACCTGCCGAGTTCCTTAATTGACGAAACTCTATCAGTAGTTGAGTATTGTGTTCCTACTTAGGAAATTTATGGGCTGTTGATTGGTCCATGGCTCTCCACATCACTCCACAGTCGCAGGTAATTGTCCTGTTTCCAGCTCGTTCTGCAGGACGCGACAACGGCATGTTACAGAACCTCTCCGCTCTTGAATATCATGATCAGACAGTAGCTGCTACATCCGTAAGTACATATCAGAAATTACATCGCGAAAGTTTTCTAAACTGTCGCTACCTTGGCATTTCGCCAACTACAACGAATCAGATATTATGGGAATGGAAGGGAAAGTTAGCGTGCGGCTCTGACTTGAGACAGAATCAGAGGAGTGGAAGATTCCGTTTGAGGGTTGTCGTCTTTAGCCAGTCGACTCCACAGAAGAAACTATTCGCACGATTTAGGGAGACAGTGGAATTGAATGACAGTCCAAATGAGTCATTTCTCTGATTATAATATCAAGTCCATCATTCCAAATTATGTTCCGAGATTCGTTCAAAGTCTATATTAAAATTAATGAACTCCATTAACTAAACTATAATTTTGACAGTTTGCAGTTCTGTTGTTTTATACGAGATCACTTTTATGCCGAGACTTCGTTCAGTAAAATCAACAGATATTTAGTCTAATTAGAATTTGAGCAATCGAGTGCCTATTCAGTAACATACGAATATTAATTACTTCTGGCTGATTAATGACAATGAATTATAATTTATATTTTGTATAATCATAATGTGTTTTATCAGTTAGACTGGCATGCACTATTTTGGTGTAGTATCACTTATGGTGCATTTTTATGCTTGAATGTTAACGAGAAAGTTAGCGAAATGAACACTGTTCAACCCGTAGAATGAAGGTAGGTGTTCATGTGCTATGAGGTAATAGGATTCTCAGTGGGTATTATTTTAACAATTACACTAGAGCTGTCTCAACTGATGTCCATTTCTAAGTTGCTACGCAAAGCCTTTTCTTCAACGTTAGCTTTAAAGTTTTGGTAGGCAGATTTATTTTGCGTGTTGGGTGCGGATTACTTTTTCTGTCGACCTGTGCCAAACAGTACAAACAGATTCTGCCGTTGAATAGTAGAGAATAAGAGCTTATTTCCTTAGCGTTGTTGAACATTCACCTGCGCCGGCCGCGGTGGTCTAGCGGTTCTAGGCGCACAGTCCGGAACCGCGCGACTGCTACGGTCGCAGGTTCGAATCCTGCCTCGGGCATGGATGTATGTGATGTCCTTAGGTTAGTTAGGTTTAAGTAGTTCTAAGTTCTAGGGGACTGATGACCACAGATGTTAAGTCCCATAGTGCTCAGAACCATTCACCTGCTCTGGAGTGGACTCAACAAGTTGCTGAATGTCCCCTACAAAAGTACTGAGCCAGGCTATCTCTATAGCCGTCCATAACTGCTAAAGTGTTGCCGGCGCAAGGTTTTGTGCACGGTCTGTCATCTCGATTATGTCCCATAAATGTTCGATGTGATTAATGTCGGCGATCTGGATGGCCAAATCATTCGCTCTAATTATCCAGAATGTTCTTCAAACCAATTGAGAACAGTTTTGCCTGGTGAAATGGCGCATTCTCATCGATAAAAATTTCATTATCTTTTGGGCACGTGAAGTCCATGAAGGCTACAAATGAACTCTAAGTAGCCGAACATAACCATTTCCAGTCAATGATCGGTTCAGTTGGACCGGAGGACCCAATTGACTCCTTGGAAATACAGCCAACATCATTAAGGAGCTATCACTAGCTTGCACAGTTCCTTGTTGACAACTTGGGGCATGGCTTCGTGAGGTCAACACCATATTAGAAACCTACCATCAACCGGAAATCGGGATTCATCAAAGAAGATGATGGTTTTCCAGTCTGGGGTCCACCCGATATGGTCACGATCCCAGGAGAGGAGCGGCAGCTGATGTCGTGCTGTTAGCCGGCCGGGATGGCCGAGCGGTTCTAGGCGTTACAGTATGGAACCGCACGACCGCTACGGTCGCAGGTACGAATCCTGCCTCGGGCATTGATGTGTGTGATATTTTTAGGTAAGTTAGGTTGAAGTACTAAGTTCTAGGGGACTGACGACAGAAGTTAAGTCCACAGTGCTCAGAGCCATTTGAACCATGTCGTGCTGCTAGAAAAGGTACTCTCGTTGGTCGTCTGCTGCCGTAGGTCATTAACGCCAAATTTAGCGGATACGTTAGTTCAACGTACCACGCTGATACCTGTAGTTATTTCTCACAGTGTTGCTTCTCTGTTTGCACTGGCAACTCTAAGCAAGTTCCGCTGTTATTAGGTGTTAAGCGAGGGTAGTCGACCACTGCACTGTCGGAGGTGAGACATAATGCCAGAAAGTTTGTATTCTTGGCTCTCTCTTGAACCTGTGGATCTCGGTGTACTGAATTCTCTAACGATATCCGAAATGGAATGTCTCATGTATGTAGCTCCAACTACCATTTCTCATTCAAAGTCTATTAATTCTCGTCGTGCGGCCATGTTCATGTCGAACATCTCTTCACACGAATCACCTGAGTAAAAATAAAAGCTTCGCTAATGTAATGTCCTTTCATGCATTGTGTATTCAACACTACCGCCCTCTGTGTATGTGCATATCGCTATCCCGTGACTTCTGTCACTGCATTATACGGTATTCTTCTAATGTTGTTCAGATAATTGAATAAAATAGGTTGTGTCAGGTGAATCAGTAAACCTAGCTGTATACCCACCAGAAAATTCACAGGTAATATTTCGGTTCATAATTTTGAACCATCTGGAGTTACGGAGTGAGATATGGAATACTAACAAAGGGCTTCAAAAAATGCTATTGCAGGAATTGCGTAAAACTATGTGGGGCAAGGAGGGAAGGAACGCTTCTTGTGTCAAACAGTAATGTGGCAACAGGAATAGGCGCGTGGAACAATAAGGTCCGGTCGGAACGTCCGCAGCAGCGGACAGACTGCGACAGCCGTACGTTATGCGGGGCAGCTGTCATCTTTCTTGATTAGTCCGACAGCGTGCGTCAAAAATCAGGGAAGCAGCACTGGCCGCGCGTGACACGGAAATCCAGAGGCAAATCAAATCGTGGCTCCGCGGTCGCTGCGGTCGGCCTGCGCCACGCGCAGCGCACAGTGTCTGTGACGTGGCGGCCACGTGACTGCGGCGCACCGCCGCGGGACCAGTCGCCTGGCGGAATGCGCCGCGTGTAATTGGCGACAGAGGAGCAACCACAACACGCTTTGGCATTGCCAACGTAAATATGATGCAGTCCACAGTTTTGCCCCAAATTCAGTGACGACATACCCTGTTGTGTGTCATGTACTTGTGGCCACTTTTTTAGGTTACTGGAGAAATGTGAAAACTTCGGTGACCCGCGGACTGATTCTCATGCTTCCTTAAGCTCGCAGGCCGTCTCGTCACGTGACACAACATCAGCGATCCTGAAGCCTAAAATCAAAACCATAGTGTTCGTGACGTTATGTACGATGGCAGTTCAGAAAGTACGGCTAATATCAGCCGCGAAATGGAAACCACAGTGAAAATCGAGAACGTTTTATTTGTAACTGTTAGCTACAAGTTCCAGCTACTTCTCTACAAAGAGGCCGCTCCGAAAAGGACTTTTGGCGTCACATTGTACCAACTTTCCAATCCCTCGTCGTAGAACAGAGCCGACTGTTCTTTCTGCCAACTCTCTACGCTAATCTGCAGCATGTTGTCTGTGCCAGAGTATAGTCTTGACAGCCAGCGGTTCATGTGGGCAGGCAAGAAAATCAGAGGAAACCAAGTCAGGGTTATATGCTGGGTGATAGAACCAAACCGCCGCCCCACGCCAAACCCAGAGCTATTGTGCAGTTTGGTCCCCAGTGGACCCCCCTGGGAACGCCTCATCCCAGATGAATGTAACCCAAATGTTTGCGTGGTAGAGTAATTATGGTGTACGTGGAGACAGTGTTCGAGCAGCAATCGCCGACATAGTGTAACTGAGCCGGAATGAGAGCAACCAGTCCACATCCGTCGAGGCACATGGGAAACCTATCCTGCGACGATGTGGGGCAAAAGCACAAGGAAAAGAAGAGCGGTTCATGCAAGAAGCTGTAGAAGGCCCGTCATATGTCGGCGAGAGTTTAGGTTCCTTTCAAGTTGTTCGTAAGGACTTAAGAAAATTACACATGTCGCCCCACGCTAAGACGATTGCGCAAAAATAGTAACGCATTGTCGGAAGAGACACGTTTCGGGATTCCGCAGACATGTTTCTGCTACGGTACAGGCAACAGGTGCATCACATTCTCCACAGATCCGTGGTTGCGCCAATTTTTATACGGGCTTTGTAGTGCTCTATATGTTGGTAGTCTTCTTTCCGGGTACTTGACACGAAAATATCGCAATTTTCCTTAATCGAACTTGTTTTCACAGAAACTTCCACAATTTCAGTTCCTTCTTCAATCTAGAAAGTCATATTTCAGACTGCAAAGGGAAACGTCGAACTTCACTGATGAAATGAACTGAAATGCTGACAGAAAATGCTAGCAATCGATTATTGCTTACATTGTCCGTTGTTGTAACTGTTTACTCTGTTTCAGAGGTGAAATACTGAATTCGCATTCGAAGGGGAAGCAGGCTAATTTTAACTGCGGCAACCCTGTATAAGAGCTTTTAACTGCGCTACGACTATGGACACATTTAAAAGTACTGTAGGGAGGACCAATATGCTCTGAGGTCTGCTCTGAGGTCCTGCGACAAAATGGTCTTCGCTTACGGAAGGACAAATGTGTGTTTTTTGCTAGTGACTTGCCATACCTGGGATATGTGCTCAATGCCCAAGGCATACATCCCGGTCCCATGCACCTCCGTGCCATACAAGACTTGCCTTCGCCGTAGAATTTGAAGCAGCTACAGAGTGTGCTGGGAAAAATCAACTATTATCACAGATATGTGCCGCATGCCTCTTCCATTTCAGCTCCGCTTCATCGCTTACACCGTAAAGGTGTTCCGTTCGTCTGGACGACGGAATGCGAACCCGCCTTTCGCCGGTTGAAATCGGCGTTCCTTTCCAGTACTTTCCTTCCGCCATTCGATCCCCAGAAGCCCCTTTTGTTGATGGTGGTTGCATCGGATTTCGGGATCGGTGCTGTGCTTGCGCACAAAGATGGATCGCACGATCGCCCTATTGCCTTTGCGTCCAAATTCCTCTCGTCTGCGCAAAGAATTTATTCACAGATCGAGAAAGAAGCATTGGCTGTCGTATTTGGTGTTACAAGGTTTCATGACTTCTTGTATGGTCTTCACTTTACCATAATCACACACCACAAACCTTTGACATCGCTTTTTCATCCGAACAAGCCTGTTCCTCCACATACAGCGCAGAAATTCCTTCGCTGGTCTATTTTCCTCTCGCAGTACCGCTACGATATCTTGTATCAGTCCACTGCTAAGCATGTAAACGCCGATGCGTTGTCCCGTTTACCTGTTGCTCAGGATAGGGCATTCGATTCCTCCGAACTTGCTTGCATGTTCATTGATTCGGAAACCGATGACGTGGTCGAATCGTTTCCGATTGATTTTCGTCGTGTAACTACAGTCACAACTGCCGACCCTGTCCTTCCTACCGTTCTGCGCTTTGCTGCTACGCAATGGCCCTTGTCAAAGTCACGGATCGGGGACCCGTTGGTTTGCCGATTTTTTTATCACAAAGAGACTTTTTGTTCGACGTGGTGATTTGCTGTTGCGTTCTGATAATGATCAGTCCAGGGTCGTGGTCCCACGTTCGTTACAGTCCTCTGTCTTAAAGCTTCTCCACCAAGGACATTGGGGTATAGTGAGAACGAAACAACTTGCTCGTCAGCACTGTACTTGGTTCGGAATCGATGCCGCGATTACGAATATGTGCTCTTCTTGCATGGTGTATGCCGAACAACAATCAGCACCACCGTGGATATTCTTTGCATGGCCAAAAGCCACTTTCCCTTGGCAACGCTTACACATCGATTTTGCTGGCCCATTCTGGAATGCTCGATGGTTGGTTGTGATAGTTTCATTCAGTAATTTTCTTTTTCTTGTCCGGCTGTCTTCCACGACATCATCTGCCACCATCCAAGCGTTACCTGCTATCTTTTGCATTGAAGGTCTTCCACAGACAATTGTTTCCGACAATGTCCCACAATTCTTGTACGCAAAAATTCAGTCATTCTGCGAGGCCAGTGGTATTGAACGTCTGACATCGGTGCCGTTTTCGCCACAGTCAAACGGTGCCGCTGAACGATTGGTCAGGACTTTCAAGTCACAGATGATGAAGTTGAAAGAGTCGATTTTCGGGAGGATGCGTTATTGCTCTTTTTGTCCTCGTATCACTCTCACCCCAAGATAGTCGCTCGCCGGCTGAGTTGCTCCATGGTCGCCATCATCGAACCTTGATGTCCTTGCTCCATCCGCCGCATCAGGTTCCTCTGCAGCGGCAGACACCTGCTTTTGCCCCAGGCGACGTTGTCTACTACCGCCACTACCGAGGTTCACAGCGTTGGCTCGAAGGGCGCATTCTTCGCCTCCTCGGACGCGCTATGTATCTGGTTTTGGGAGCCTCTGGTGAGGTGCGCCGGCATCTCAATCGGCTGCGCCTCTGTCGTCGCACGAGATCTGCCGCTCGCCATCTGCTTTCAGCGACAGTGCCGTCCGGTCAGCACCCCGGGACCCATCTACTGGCTCGCCTCAGTCTCAGGTGTTACCGATGCTGCATTCCATTCTGCCCCATGGCGACACGCCGCCGCCGCCGCCGCCTGTTCTCCTGTCGGCGACGCCTGCAGTCGACGCGTCGATGCAGCCGCCGGGGCCCCCCCTGGGTCACGCGCCGCCGATAGCTCCCCATGACCAGTTGTCCTCCGAGATGGAACTCTTGCCCACTCCGGACCACATGTCGTCTTCGCCCGTCGGGTGCCCCGGCCCGATGGAGGTCGACCCTTCGGCCCCTCATGTCTTTCTAAGGGCGCATACACTGCATGCTGGCGTGCACCCTGGAGTAGGTTTTCAGGCGTTCTCCAGCTCCCTGCGGTGCGAAAGGCAGGGTACGGGTGGCACAGCCTCGCCTGTTGTTAGGCTTCCCACCTCGTCGCATACGTCAACATGGGGTCCTCCCCACGACGGGCGGAGGCCTTATACCACAACCGTACGCAGATTTGAGGGGGAGGAATGTGGTGTCACCGCCAGACACCACACTTGCTAGGTGGTAGCCTTCAAATCGGCCGCGGTCCGTTAGTATACGTCGGAACCTCGTGTCTCCACTATCAGTGATTGCAGACCGAGCGCCGCCACTCGTCCCAGTTGTACAGCCGACATGCTAGCGATGGTTCACTGTCTACACACGCTCTCATCTGCAGAGGTGACAGTTTAGCATAGCCTTCAGCTACGTCATTTGCTACGACCTAGCAAGGCGCCATATTCAGTTTCTATAATTACTATCTTTAAGAATGTATTCTGAACAGATACTATTGTGAATCATGTACCGTCAAGAGCGACGTTCACCATTAATGGATTAAAGTTAAGTATCAAACTAATTACGTCCGCTTTCTGAATTCTCATTCCTTGTCATGTTCCAGACCTCACGTCGTTATAGTTCTTCCCTCCTCACGCCAGCCTGCGTGAGCTAAAACGTGTGCATTTCGGCCTCCACTCGTAACACCGTGTTGGCTCTTCTGCTAACACGAAATTCGTAATCTCGTGTAGGGCCCCCGTGAGTACGAAAAAACTCCGCAACACAGCGTGGCATGCACTCGACCAATGTCTGAAGTAGTGCTGGAAGGAAATGATACCATGAATCGTGCGGGTCTGTCCATAAATGTGTAAGAGTACAACGGAGTGGAGATCTCTTCTGAACAGCAAGTTGCAAGTCATCTCAGATACGTTCAACATGTCTGGAGAGTTTGGTGGCCAGTGGAAGTGCTTAAATTCAGAATAGTGTTCCTGGAGCCACTCTGTAGCAATTCTGGACGTGCGGGGTGTCGCATCGTCCTGCTGGAATTGCCCAAGTCCTTCGCAATGCACAATGGACATGAATGGATGCAGGTGGTCAGACAGGGTGCTTACATACGTATTACCTGCCATAATTGTATCTAGATGTATCAGGGGTCCCATACCAATGCAACTGCTCACGGCCCACACCATTACAGAGCCTCCAACAGCTTGAACAGTCCCCTGCTGACATGCAGGAACCATGGATTCATGAGATTGTCTCCATACCCGCACACGTCCATGTGTTCGATAAAATTTCAAACTATACTCATCTGAACAGGCAACATGTTTCCAGTCATCAACAGTCACGGGAGTTGACGGGGCCAGGCGAGGCGTAAACGCTGTGTCGTGTAGACTTCAAGGGAAGTCGAGTTTCGAAAGCACATAAGGATTATGTTTCGTTGAATGGTTCGTATTCTGACACTTGTTGCTAGCCTAGCATTGAAATCTGTAGCAATTTGCTAAAGGGTTGCACTTCTATCACGTTGGACGATTCTCTTCGGCCATCGTTGGTCCCGTTCTTGCAGGACCTTTTTCCGGTCGCAGCGATGCCAGAGATTTGATATTTTACCGAATTCCTGATATTCACGGTACTGTTGTGAAATGGTCGTTCTGGAAAATCCCCACTTCATTTCTACCTCGGAGAGTGTCGTATCGCTCGTGCGCTGACTGTAACACCACGTTCAAACTCACTTAAATCTTGGTAACCTGCCATTGTAGCAGCAGTGACTGATATAACAACTGCACCAGACACTTGATGTCACATATAGGCGTTGCCGATCGCAGCGCCTTATTCTACCTGTTTATTTATCTCTGTATTTGAATATGCATGGCTATATCAGTTTCTTTGGCGCTTCATTGTATCTAGAACGTGTATATTTAGAAGTGCTTCCGCTCCTTGAAATGTGTTGCCGGTAGAGGATTACGTAAGACTTCCTCTCGCCTCTCAGATCTAAACCTATCACGACTACAGAAAGTGCTAGACGTACCAGTGCTATGGTGATCAGTACCCTAGAACTTAGAACTACTTAAACCTAACTAACCTAAGGACATCACACAACACCCAGTCATCGCGAGGCAGAGAAAATCCCTGACCCCGTCGGGAATCGAAACCGGGAACCCGGGCACGGGTAGCGAGAAGGCTACCGCACGACCACGAGCTGCGGACTGAGGTCAACAGTCCCCTAGAACTTAGATCAACTTAAACCTAAACAACCTAAGGACATCACACACATCCGTACACCCCCAAAACATAGATTTTTCATATTAGGTGCACTGTGCTGCCACCAACTGCCAGTTACTCCATATCAGCGACCTCAGTCGTAATTAGACATAGTGAGAGAGCAGAATGGGGTGCTCGGTGGAACTCGCAGACTTCGTGCGTGGTGAGGTTATTATAGGTCACTTGTGTCATACGTCTGCACTCGATATTTCCACACTCCTAAACATCCCTAGGTCCCCTGTTTCCGATGTGACAGTGAAGTGGAAACGGGAAGGGACACGTACAGCACAAAAACGTACAGGCCGACCTCGTTTGTTGACTGACAGTTGAAGAGGGTGGTAATGTCTAATAGGCAGACATCTAACCAGGCCGTCACACAGGAATTCCAAACTGCATCAGGGTCCACTGCAAGTACTGTGACAGTTAGGCGGGAGGTGAGAAAACTAGGATTTCATTGTCGAGCTGCTGCTCATAAGCCACACATAACGCTGGTAAACGCCTAACGCCGCCTCACTTGGTGTAAGGAGAGTAAACATTGGACGTCTGAACAGTGGAAAAATGTTGTGTAGTGACGCATCACGGTACACAAGGTGGAGATCCGATGGCAGGGTGTGGGTATGGCCAATGCCCGGTGAACGTCATCTGCCAGCGTGTGTAGTGCCAACAGTAAAATTCGGTGACGGTGGTGTTATGGTGTGGCAGTGTTTTTCATGGAGGTGACTTGCACCGCATGTTGTTTTGCGTAGCACTATCACATCACAGGCCTACATTGAGGTATTAAGCACCCTCCTGCTTCCCACTGCTGAAGAGTAATTCGGGGATGGCGATTACATCTTTCAACACGATTTAGCAATTGTTCATAATGCACGTCCTGTGGCTGAGTGGTTACATTCCTGTAATGGACTGGCCTGCTCAGAGTCCTGTCCCTGAATCCTACAGAACACCTTTTGGATGCTTTGGAACGCCGACTTTGTGCCAGGCTTCACCAACCGTCATCGATACCTCTCCTCAGTGCAACACTCCGTGCCGAATGGTCTATCACTCCCCACGAAACCTTCCAGCACCTGACTGAACATATGCCTGCGAGAGTGGAAGCTGTCATCAACGCTAAGGGTGGGCCAACACGCTAGTGAATTCCAGAATTGCCGATGGAGGGCGCCACGAACTGGTAAATCAATTTCAGCCAGGTGTCCGGATACTTTTGATCACATAGAGCAAATATTTTATACCGTTGTCTTTCTTGTACACATATTCTACAGTCTAAAGGCGAAATTTGGAAACCCATAACGCTTAATACAGAACTGTACGATCAGGACGTTTCTGTGTTTGAAAGTTGTGGAAAAAGAAACAGCCGCCCGCAAAGACGACGTCGATTTTGATCGGTACCAGATAGGGTTGATGGAAGAGACAGAGAAGATCCAACGGAGAGCAGCGCGCTTCGTTACAGGATCATTTAGTAATCGCGAAAGCGTTACGGAGGTGATAGATAAACCCCATAGGAAGACTCTGCAGGAGAGACGCTCAGTAGCTCGGTACGGGCTTTGTTGAAGTTTCGAGAACATACCTTCATCGGGGAGTCAAGCAGTATATTGCTCCCTTCTACGTATATCTCGCGAAGAGACCATGAGGATAAAATCAGAGAGATTAGAGCCCACACAGAGGCATATCGACAATCTTTCTTTCCACGAGCAATACGAGACGGGAGTAGAAGGGAGAACCGATAGAGGTAGTCTAAGTACCCTCCGCCACACACCATCAGATGGCTTACGGAGTATGGATTTAGATATAGATGTAGATCTGATGACGGCCTGGGAGGTATTAAATGTACTGATACTGGTTTCAACGTCGTCCACCAACAGATAGCGTATGGCAGAGTTTCTGTATCTGTCCTTCAGTAGGGAATACTCACATGCAGTAGGCTCAGTGTGGTGCAAATGCGTCAAACAAGCTGGCAACCATGCCGTGGAGATGCACTCGTGCTTCCTACAGCCAACTGAGCGACTCCGAAAGGGTGCACACTGCGGCCTTCCTATTGGCGCGATGGTGCTTTCGGAGAATTGCCACAAAATTTCGACGTGCTGCGCTAGTTTTGCAACTATGCAGGTAGCAGTGGTCACGTAAATATTATCACAACCGTAGACGATGTTCTGTACGTCCAGGCATCACAGACGCCCGCCTCGATCATCGTACCGTAATGACAGCAGTGGCAGATGAACAGCAACTACAGCGCAGATAAGATGGCATGTGAGACCAGATTTATCAACGCGATCTTTTGCGAGCTGGTTATTACCATCTGACCACGGGCACGCACACCTATAGCCTGTCTTATACTCACGACACAGCATCGACGTGCACGACTCGACTGCTGCCGTCCGACGATCGCCTGTAAGACGGCGCTCGAGGTTTTCAGCAATGAATTCTGCCTTGCACGCAAGTGATGGTCGTTTGCGCTTACAACATAGACCTGTTGGGCACTATCTCGTAGAGTGCGTTCGTCTAAGACACACTGGCCCCAACTCAGGCCTTATGGACTGGGATGCTACAAGCTACAACTCTCGTTCATTTTCGGTGTTTCTTGATGGGATGCTAATCAGTGGTCGGTACGTGATGAATGTTGTTAGAACTATTTCTGGCCAATCTGACAACAGGAAGGTGATGTGTAGATCCAAAAGGGTAATGCCCGAACACACATTGCGCGTAAAACTCAATGTGCTCTGCAAGACGTGTAGAAACTTCTGTGGCCAGCATGATCTTCAAACTTGTCTGAAATCGATCTCGTGTGGAATATGCTAGGACGAGAAGGGAATCGTCACCCAACAATTCTTACGTGAACAGATAGAGCAGGCGTCAATGTAGGACAGTATTCACCATCTGTACTACCGACTGAATGCCGAATCAGCACCTGCATTGTCGCCAGCAGAGGCTACATGATGTACTAATGTGGGTATCTCAGAACGGCTTGTGCTACTGATCTGTCAATGTAATCATTTAATGTACATGTACTCCTTATGCAGTGTTGCAAAAATAAATCTTCAGTCAAATGGAACCCTCCAAAAGAGTGTTATAATTCTTTTCCGGTGGCATATTTATAAATACAACTTCCATGCTGAACACATTGTTTTTCAACATTTGTTTCTCACACTACCTGGTACATCTGCGTTTAGGAAGTTTGGATGTACGGATCATCACTAAGAATCTCCTCTGTAGGCCAGTCGGATCAGTGTAATTTTTGTTCGCCCTAAAGTGGAAAGTGTTCGTAGCATTCCACTTGTCGCGTGATATATCAAGCAGGCGACAAACGACAATATCCGGCAAAATATCGAAATCTGGAATGCGTCACTTCAAGTCTCATTTAGACTTCATATAAAAAGTTTCTTACGAAAACCATCCACGATCTCTATTTGCGTTTCAGCATTTCACTGACGGAGCCACCCGAGACACACGATCACAAATTCACAAAATGGGCGGATGACGTGAAACACCAGCTGCGTGAGACTGCTGTAATTTTCCCGATTAGCTCTTGGCTGCTCTGCTGCCCCTGAACTATCAGAACAACGTTTGTGGAGCTGTCGGAATAGAGAGCAGCAGCCACTATCACATGGTTTAGAGACTAAAAACGATCTTTACCGAACTTAAAAAGTTTCAGAACTTTCTCTGAACCCAGTTTTTGTCCTATTTCAATGCGGCTGTCCATTCTAGGTGGTATAAACTTGAATATCTGCCTCATAAATGTAGTTACAAGAATTTTATAAACTATCTGTTAATAATCTATCCCCTCCAAATCGTCCTGTTAGGGAGCATTGTATTTCAGAGTATCACAGTTCCAAAGATAAGCCTAAATTTCTGTGATTTACATTGCTCTAGTGGGATAGTTAATGTCTTGTACTACTTTCAGTACAATAGTTTCACATTTAACTACACCTGTAAACGTAATTTTATGTTTGCAGCTGCTTTTTCAGGCTCTTCAGGATTGCAAAACTAAGTAAATTTCCCAATAACTATTGACTGGATTGATGTAAAACTCTACAGTCCTCGCTCTTCCATTAATGTGAATTAAACGAGCTAAAATGTCATACATGTCTTCCAACAACTGATTATTGCGTCTTTATACTGCAGATGTGAAAATTACCGAACTATCAGTACAATAAGTCACGGATGCAAAATACTAACGCCAATTCTTTACAGACGAATGGAAAAACTGGTAGTAGCCGACCTCGGGGAAGATCAGTTTGGATTCCGTAGAAATATTGGAACATGTGAGGCAATACTGACCCTACGACTTATCTTAGATGATAGATTTAGGAAAGGCAAACCTACATTTCTAACATTTGTAGATTTAGAGAAAGCTTTTGACAATGTTGACTGGAATACTCTCTTTCAAATTCTGAAGGTGGCAGGGGTAAAATACAGGGAGCGAAAGGCTATTTACAATTTGTACAGAAACCAGATGGCAGTTGTAAGAGTCGAGGGACATGAAAGTGAAGCAGTGGTTGGGAAGGGAGTGACACAGGGCTGTAGCCTCTCCCCGATGTTATTCAATCTCTATACTGAGCTAGCAGTGAAGGAGACAAAAGAAAAATTTGGAGTAGGTTTTAAAATCCATGGAGAAGAAATAAAAACATTGAGGTTCGCCGATGCTATTGTAATTCTGTCAGAGACAGCAAAGGACTTGGAAGAGCAGTTGAACGGAATGGATAGTGTCTTGAAAGGAGGATATAAGATGAACATCAACAAAAGAAAAACAAGGATAATGGAATGTAGTCGAATTAAATCGGGTGATGCTGAGGGGATTAGATTAGGAAATGAGAGACTTAAAGTAGTAAAGGAGTTTTGCTACTTGGGAAGCAAAATAACTGATGATGGTCGAAGTAGAGAGGATATAAAATGTAGACTGGCAATGGCAAGGAAATCGTTTCTGAAGAAGAGAAATTTGTTAACATCGAGTATAGATTTAAGTGTCAGGAAGTCGTTTCTAAAAGTATTTGTATGGAGTGTAGCCATGTATGGAAGTGAAACATGGACGATAAATAGTTTGGACAAGAAGAGAATAGAAGCTTTCGAAATGTGGTGCTACAGAAGAATGCTGAAGATTAGATGGGTAGATCACATAACTAATGAGGAAGTATTGAATAGGATTGGGGAGAAGAGAAGTTTGTAGCACAATTTGACTAGAAGAAGGGATCGATTGGTAGGACATGTTCTGAGGCATCAAGGGATCACAAGTTTAGTATTGGAGGGCAGCATGGAGGGTAAAAATTGTAGATGGAGACCAAGAGATGAATACACTAAGCAGATTCAGAAGGATGTATGTTGCAGTAGGTACTGAGAGATGAAGAAGCTTGTACAGGATAGAGTAGCATGGAGAGCTGCATCAAACCAGTCTCGGGACTGCAGACCACAACAACAACATACTGCAAAAGCCCTGTCTGACAGTACTGGGCCACCTCTTGTGTAGGCCTTCACTTGTACGAAACTTCATCATCATTTTGCCGGTTAGAACGTCCAGTTTCAGTAACAATGGCGAAAAGGACTGGTCAGCTTTCTAAATTCCCTAGTCAATAATCATCGGATGAAACTTTAATCATCCAACAATGAAATGGGATAATTAACGTTTTCTTAGTGGTGTAAGTGTTAAGAAATACTGTGTAATATTACTAAATAACTTCTCTGAAAATTGCCTAGGAAAGATGGTTTGGGAACCCACGAACGTTGGTGTTGTATTAGATACATTAAATACATTGTATAATGACAACGAGTACATCTGACCTCTTGTAAGTAGGCTGTTCAGGTTTTTATGTTGGTAACGCCACGTAGCGCTCTATATGAAAATCACTGACAGTACTGTGTGCAGTCTGTGGCTAGTTGGCATTGTTGGAATATTTGCTATTGTTGTTTTAGGCAGTTGCATGTGAACAGCGCGTGGTGTTGCGCAGTTGGAGGTGAGCCGCTAGCAGTGGTGGATGTGGGGAGAGAGATGGCGGAGTTTTGAGAGCGGATGAGTGTGTCCATCAGAAAGAGTAAATTTGTAAGACTGGATGTGATGAACTGATATATATATAATGACTTTTGAACATCATTAAGGTAAATACATTGTTTGTTCTCTATCAAAATCTTTCATTTGGTAACTATGCCTATCAGTAGTTAGTGCCATCAGTAGTTAGAATCTTTTATTTAGGTGGCAGTATTGGCGCTCGCTGTATTGCAGTAGTTCGAGTAATGAAGATTTTTGTGAGGTAAGTGATTCATGAAAGATATTGGTTATTGTTAGTCAGGGCCATTATTTTGTAGTTATTATTGAAAATCAGATTACGTTGCGCTAAAAATATTGTGTGTCAGTTTAGTGTTGATCAGAGCAAGTAAAGAGAGAAATGTCTGAGTACGTTCAGTTCTGCTCAGCTGTTTGAAAATCAAATAACGTAAGAGGTTTATCAGCAAAGTAATTCATAAATTTTTCGAAGGGGACGTTTCACTATTTGAGGACGTATCAGTGGCCATGAGGTAGTTGTGACAACAGTGTTTAAAGTACAAAGGACAGCGAAAATAAGTAGAAATGCCTATCTTCGTATACAGGGTGGCGCAAAATGAAGACATGGACATGAGTTGCGTAGCAGTAGTAGAGGGGAGCGGTGAATCACGAAAGAGCGCTACTAATTTGTTGGTTAAGGCGTCCAGTTTCAGTAACAATGGCGCATTGACCCGTTCAGACTCGTGTTTCCACTGCTGAACATTGTTTCAAACGTAATGAATCTATAACCACCGGTCAACAGCTTTTAAAAGTCCCCGTTACTTCACAATTTGAAGTCCTTGTTGATCCACTCTTCAAAGTCAGTGATCCACTAGGTGGCGTGCTCCGTATCTGAACACTTCTCGTCGCTCGCTGCAGCACGTCCTTGACTGTGAGTTACAATTCAATGTTTATAACATTATGATCATGTTGAAGCTTAACAAGAGTGGTTTTGACGAACGGAGACCATTTTGCGAGAGATGCTTGGTCTTCTAGTTATACGCGATGTTTTGTTAATAATGAGCGATGAAGCTCGCTTTAAGTTGGACGGTTTTGTAAATAAAGAAAACTGTCGCTACTGGTCAGCAGACAACCGAAATGAATTGCTTCATAAACCACTCTACACTGCTAAAGTCACCGCGTGGTGTGGAACTCACAAAGTGGTGATCGCTGGGCCTCATTATTTTGAAGGGAGTGGCGCTAGTGTAACAGTAATTTCCAAACGATATGCTGCAATCTAACGCAGTTTGTTGTTATCACATATTTAGGCTTTGGGGAACAGCATGGCAGAAATGTGGTTGTAGCAATTTGGAGCCACAGTCAACACGGGTGATGCATCCATGATAGCTGTTCCAGAAATGTTTCCTTAACACTTCACCTCACGTTTCAGCTATCGCCGCTGGTCTGCACGCTCTTCAGATCTGTCGGTTTGTGACTTCATCCTATGGAATCATTTGAAATGCAAAGCTTACTGCCACAAATCCCGTTCATGCAACGATCTGAAGGTTACAATACGTGACAAAGTTGCTAGTGTTTCAGAGGACATTTTTACAAAAGCTATGCAGAATTTAAAAAAAAACTTTCAATGTTTGTGGACTAAGGAGGATGCCGTCTTTACGATGTTTTCTTTGAGAAATATTTGTAATTCTTAAACTGATTAGCTTACAGGATGTATTGGTGTAAATGCAACATAAACCTTATCGTCTCAGTTTGAAATTCATTTGTTCCTTTTGCGCCGCCATTTATGTTCGGTATAGGTAAAGCAGAAGTGGTGCGATCTCTCAGTGAGGAACTTGAAACTCTTAACTCAGAACGAGAGCATGCAGAGGAACTACGGCACGACTTTAAAGGAATAGTAGACTACGAACTGGATAGATGTATAAAACAAAGCAGAGGGCTACTGATAGAGACATGTTGAATGAAACGGTGTGGCTGTGAAGACAGAAATGAGAGAAGCTTTCATTGGCTGTCGTAACAATGTCGAAAAATCTTTTACAAAACCTAAAAAAATTCTGGTCCTACTTAAAGGTAGTTATTGACATAAAAGTTAGTCTCCAATCACCCACAGAAGAGACAGGAACAGTAATTGGGGTTGTTGTTGTTGTTGTTGTTGTTGTTGTCTTCAGTCCTGAGTGTGGTTTGATGCAGCTCTCCATGCTACTCTATCCTGTGCAAGCTTCTTCATCTCCCAGTACTTACTGCAACCTACATCCTTCTGAATCTGCTTAGTGTATTCATCTCTTGGTGTCCCTCTACGATTTTACCCTCCACGCTGCCCTCCAAAGCTAAATTTGTGATCCCTTGATGCCTCAGAACATGTCCTACCAACCGGTCCCTTCTTCTTTTCAAGTTGTGCCCCAAACTCCTCTTCTCCCCAATTCTATTCAATACCTCCTCATTAGATATGTGGTTTACCCATCTAATCTTCAGCATTCTTCTGTAGCACCACATTTCGAAAGCTTCTATTCTCTTCTTGTCCAAACTATTTATAGTCCATGTTTCAATTCCATACATGGCTACACTCCATACAAATACTTTCATAAACGACTTCCTGACACTTAAATCTATACTCGATGTTAATAAATTTCTCTTCTTCAGAAACGATTTCCTTGCCATTGCCAGTCTACATTTTATATCCTCTCTACTTCGACCATCATTAGTTACTTTGCTCCCCAAATAGCAAAACTCCTTTACTACTTTAAGTGTCTCATTTCCTAATCTAATTCCTTCAGCATCACCCGATTTAATTCGACTGCATTCCATTATCCTCGTTTTGTTTTTGTTGATGTTCACCTTATATCCTTCTTTCAAGACAGTGTCATTCCGTTCAACTGCTCTTCCAAGTCCTTTGCTGTCTCTGACAGAATTACAATGTCATCGGCAAACTTCAATGTTTTTAATTCTTCTCCATGGACTTTAATACCTACTCCGAATTTTTCTTTTGTTTCCTTACTGCTTGCTCAATATAAAGATTGAATAACATCGGGGAGAGGCTACAACCCTGTCTCACTCCCTTCCCAACCGCTGCTTCCCTTTCATGCCCCTCGACTCTGATAACTGCCTTCTGGTTTCTGTACAAACTGTAAATAGCTTTTCGCTCCCTGTATATTACCCCTGCCACCTTTAGAATTTGAAAGAGAGTATTCCAGTCAACATCGTCAAAAGCTTTCTCTAAGTCTACAAATGCTAGAAATGTAGATTTGCCTTTCCTTACTCTATTTTATAAGTAGTAGGGTCAGTATTGCCTCACGTGTTCCAATATTTCTGCGGAAACCAAACCGATCTTCCCCGAGGTCGGCTTCTACCAGTTTTTCCATTCGTCTGTAAAGAATTTGCGTTAGTATTTTGCTGCTATGACTTATTAAACTGATAGTTCGGTAATTTTCACATCTGTCAACACCCGCTTTCTTTGGGATTGGAATTACCACATTCTTCTTGAAGTCTGTAGGTATTTCGCCTGTCTCATACATCTTGCTCACCAGATGGGAGAGTTTTGTCAGGACTGGCTCTCCCAAGGCCGTCAGTAGTTCCAATGGAATGTTGTCTACTCCTGGGGCCTTGTTTCGACTCAGGTATTTCAGTGCTCTGTTCAAACTCTTCACGTAGTATCGTATCTTCCATTTCATCTTCATCTACATCCTTTTCGGGGTAGCAAAGTAAAAGAAGAAATGCAGAACTCCGGCTTGAGATGTTATTTTACAAAGGAAATCTCTGGAGATTTTTCACAATTTTATTTTCGTACACTAGGAAAATAAGTGAAATAGATATTAGTATCAGTAGCATTGAGGTATAGCTGAAATCGTTAAAACTGAACAAGGATCCAGGGCCTTATGGACTCAATGTCAATTTCTGTACTGAGTTTACAGCTGAGTTAGCTGGTCTTTAATTATAATTTATTGCAGATCCCGCAAAGACAAAAGGGTATCCTAGGAAGAGAGCACGGGTCATACCTGACTACAAATAGGGTAGCAAAGTGGTTCTCAGACCTACCGATCTGTATCCTTGAAACCCGTTTCTCGTAGAATCTGAAACATATTCTGAAAAACATATTCTCAATTATCGACGCCTTCTTAACCAAATTAGGGCCGGAATTGCAAATTAGCGCTTGGGATCCCTCAACATCGTTCAGCGGGCGTATTATGCCAATGTATACCTTGCGTCCCGCATACCGCATGTCGCCCAAACGCTACCCATTCCGAAACCCTTGGCTCGTAGCATTATGGCAGCGTTGGGATACTTCGCCACCGCTGGTATGTTACTGAAGATCAGATACGTATCTCTGACCCTCCCCAAGGAAAAAGGTGGTCTCGGCCTAGTTAACGTCCATGATAGGGCCACTGCCCTCTATGTTAGCTGACATTTATGTCTGCTGCGCCGTTGTCCTACGTGCCTCACGAGTCTGCTTCTGAAGGCGCTGCGACCTGCTTCACTAAGAGCGCCAGTGCCATTACAGGACATTCCAGCGCCCCTCTTTTATATAGGACGTTTCTATTCAGAACAAAGCTATTGCAGTGTAGCGCTTACGACACCGCGAATGGCCAAAACTCGACGCCTACATCACGACATGCTGCAACGCCACCCCCCAAAATGTGGTCGAACTAAAATATCTTGACGTACGGTGGCGCGTGGTGTGGAAGACTGTACACGAAGCCATGCTTGATTCAGATGTTGTTTCCCAATGGTACGTAGTCGTTAATGGGAAGCTGGTGACGCAAGAACGTCTCTACAACATCCACATGGCAGAATCTCCCAATTGTGTGGGTTGCAATACAGTAGATTCTGACTAGCACCGCCTCAGCTGTGGAGAGGCGGAACCGGTTAGGCACCTTGTGCGGCAAATGCTGGCTTATCTCTAGCGAGTTAGGCCGGAGCATATATCTGCATGCACGTTATTGTTTCCGGATGAGACATTTTACCCTACGACTCGAACCAACTCTGTCACCTGGATACGTGGACATGCGGTCCATTACCTGTGTCGTGACGGACACAAGAACTTACTTGACTTCTGGCTCTATTTGCAAGAAAGACATCATGCTATTTCCGGGCATACCAGATACCGACAATGCTTCTCATACTACCTCTGGAGTGCCTTTCACAGCCCGCCGCGTAGCTGGAATGTTCCAGGCAGTTGTAGTTGAGGTCAGAACGAACTGCAAACGATCATGTATTGAACAATCCTTATCAGTGGGCGCAGTCGCTTGGAAGCCAAACTACGAAATGGTGGCTTTATTTTCATGTTATTTATGTTTACTATCTTCGATGGTGTCTTCATTCTGTTTTAGTTTTCCAGGCTTGATTAACTATGACTGTTCGCACATTGATATCTATATAAATAAAAAAATGAGAAATAAATTAAAATAAAAAAAAATATTTTAAAAAATACCTTCCGTGCCCTACTAGAAATACCCTTCCCTCATTCCTTTCATCGTGTTTTTGTGGTTTGACGCACACACGGTAGTCCCATATAGTGTAGTTTCTTCACATTTTCGATGGGGGATGGTTACATATAGTTAGGAAGGCAACGCCTGAAGAGGTAAGAGTTCATTTTTGTTTGGCAGGGACACAAGTGGCGGTGCCCCGTAGGGATGGCTTTCATTTTGTTTTATTTCTTTTGTTAGGAAAAACAATTTAAAAAACGGGGTGTAGCGGTAAAAAAAGTTGGTAGAGAAAAGAAAAAAAGAAAAAAAACAAAAAAATTAAAAATAAGTGGTCAGCGCGACAGACTGTCAATCCTAGGGGCCCGAGTTCGATTCCCAGCTGGGTCGAAGATTTTTTCCGCTCAGGGACTGGGTGTTATGTTGTCCTAATCATCATAATTTCATCCCCATCGACGCGCAAGTCGCCGAAGTGGCGTCAAATAGCAAGACTTGCACCCGGCGAACGGACTACCCGACGGGAGGCCTAGTCACACGACATTATTATAATTCATCCAAATACCAGGGCCTAACAATTCTAAGGAATGGACCAAAAAGGAACCATCATAATCTCCGTCGTAGATAAATCGGGTGGTAGACTGCGATTAATTAGTGAGATACTGAGGAAATACAGTAGACAAAGGATACCGTATACGAAACACTCGTTCGAACCATGCTAGAATATTGCTCAACGGAATGGAAACAAAGAATGGCAGCACGGATGGTCACGGGTAAGATCTCTTGCGCGCGTCGTTTGGTGATGGTCGTGTGCTCGCTCAGCCGCCACTTTCGTCACGCTTGGCCTCCCACGTCCACAGACCTCAGTCCGTGCGATTATTGGCTTTGGAGTTACCTGAAGTCGCAAGTGTATCGTGATCGACCGACATCTGTAGGGATGCTGAAAGACAGCATCCGACGCCAATGCCTCACCAAAACTCCGGACATGCTTTACAGTGCTGTTCATAACATTATTGCTCGACTACAGCTATAGTTGAGGAATTATGGTGGACATATTGAGCATTTCCTGTAAAGAACATCATCTTTGCTTTATCTTCCTTTGCTATGCTAATTATTGCTATTATGATCAGATGAAGCGCCATCTGTCAGACATTTTTTGAACTTTTGTATTTTTTCGGTTCTAATAAAACCCCATGTCATTCCAAGCATGTGTGTCAATTTGTACCTCTCTATCTACATTATTTCGTGATTTATTCAGTTTTCAAATTTATACTGACTTTTTTATCACCCGGTGCTTAGAAAATTTCTAGAACTAGCTGTACACGATGAATTCAGAAATATGTTACAACAACGTATTATCGCTCTGATTGATTCTCGAAGAGGAGACTAGTTACAGCACGCACAGCGGCATTTAACGAATAATTCTTCCCACGATCCACACGTGAATGAAAGGAGGAATAGCCACAGTAGTTAGTACAGTACTACGTACCCTCTGCCGTGCACTTCACAGATGTTAGTAGAATACTAATGTGGATATAGCAGCCGGTTGGGGTGGCCGAGCGTTTCTAGGCGCTACAGTCTGGAACCGCGCGACCGCAACGGTCGCAGGTTCGAATCCTGCCTCGGGCATGGATGTGTGTGATGTCCTTAGGTTAGTTAGCTTTACATAGTTCCAAGTCTAGGGGACTAATGACCTCAGATATTAAGTACCATAGTGCTCAGAGCCATTTGAACCACAAGTCAAATAAATAGCATGAAGTGCTAATGTTGGTGCAATGCAAAGTAGTGATGCAGTACGCGGCGTCTGTAATTGAAGGAGCTACCCAGCGTGGCAGGTAAAGACCGTCCCTAATACTATGGCCGTTAGATGCGCAGACAGCACGGCATGCTTGGGGAGAGCTATAGCGATGGGGCTACGGACAGGCGCTGTAGTGGAAATGCCGAGTGCTGGCGGGGAATTTCCGTTCTAGACTGAAGCTCATATATTTTTGTAAGTATTAAGTGGAGGATATCCACAGTCAAACTTACATAGTGGCCATACAAAAAGACCTGTCACCTCTGCTTTGGTTAGTACCTAAAAAGAAATCCGCCGAAAATGCAGCGATTTATCTTCGCCGGATGGGTTACCATTTATAACTTTCAGCGAAGCGTCATGAGTGGCGAATTTTGAATAAAACTTTCACGTTTGTCTTGTTACATGTTAAAATTTGCTTCTTTTTTCAAATCCCAATGGTGCTTACACAGGCTCACCTCACTAACAGGTTGTGCATATGCAACTGCCAGAGCATTCTGAAACAGTGGGTTATTGAGCTCATTAAGTGGGGAAATTAGGAAGAGTAAGGTCAGTAGCTTATGAAGAAGCACATCGCCGGTAAAAAATAAATGTAATGTATTCACTCACATTAATCTACCAATTTAGCACGAATATTATAAATTACCATTCAGGTCTAGAATTCGTCACCTACGTCTAGTACTGTCCTGTTTAGGGTGGCATTGACTGTATATTGTTTACACATTCGAGCTTGAAACAAATACAATATACGGTTAGAACCATTTATAAGAAAGAAAAAAATTATCAATTTACGCTACTGCTGACCAAATCCGTGCAACTACAATTGAACCCGGAGTCACTAGCAGACCTTTTTCTGTACAAGATTGTGGTCGCAATTGACATTTTAGGAGGTTCTCCGCGGTCTGTGGTTCTCCGCAGTGTAAGTTGGTGGTATCCACACGGAAGCACCACTTATGGAGGTATTTCTGGATTTGATAGCACCAAAGTGGCCGCCACATGATGCAATTCTGCTACTGCCGAGGTGGGAGTCTTTCCGAAGGAAGAAGCTAAGTCGAGAAATATTGCTTACTTATTTTACCAAACAATAATTTTGCAGACAAGTAGGTGATAGCTACTTTGTAAGGTTTCACGTGATAAAATGGCCCTAATGTGGACCGTCAGGCATAGGTACAAGTAGCGAGTCTGCCGACAGTCTGGCGTGTCCGCTGCTTTTTGCACCATTTGGCCGCGTTCTTCCAACCGAGGGAGATGCTTGCTTTTGGTTGTAGTCGGGGATGGTGACAGTCCCTCGGGTTTGCTGCCGGATCCTAAAATCAACATAATTCAATATTTCGGCGGTCAAAGTGTCCGCTATCTCCAGGAAAGCGCAGCAGCTGCTGAGTACCGCGGAAAACTGATTCCAAGGTTGCAAATCGTACTCCTATAGAGGCCTCCGTGCTGTACACGGCGCATGCACCGCGCGTCCCAGTTATGGATTTTGGAAAACCCGTAGCATTTCTCGTTTCACCATCTATCGATGGCACTTAAGAACTACATTATTTCTTGGAAAATGTATGTAGTTAGTGGAATAAAACGGTAGATAACGAAATTCTCCATAATAGTCATATGGCAAAATACACTTCTCTTTCCTTTCTATCATTTGCCAAAATCTCATTTCGATATCACGAACCGTTTGTGAAATAAGAGGAATGTTGTGGATACTTCCCTCTGGATTTACTGCTGGCGCGACGCTATCGCAAATGAGTGTGCTACATCAGTCAATTTTCTAGAGATTGGTGACTGAAAACGAGCTCCACCCAACTCTACAGAAAAATTCAATATATTAGTTAAATTTCACACCCGGCATTATGTTATGTAATATGCACCAAACGCAAAATCATAGGGACTTCTATTTTTCATTGCAAACTTAGGTGCTAATATACATTCAGCTATAATGATTGCACCGTATATAGCCCACGAATTCTAGATTATTACATTTAACCTAATCAATCTGAGAACAGTTGGGTTCAATCTGAAAAACTTTTCTATGGTGTCTCCCAAGAAATCTAAAAACCAGTTCCTACTGAAAAACTTCTGCTTGTGAAGTAATCGATACAACTTACAGACTCGATGTATAAATATTTCGAATTCTCCCAGAATGTCTAACAGACGACTATGATAGGAGATGTGCAAAACCACAAGTCAATCGGCTATAAACTAGAAGCCATGCTTCTACGTTTTAAAGTGATGTCTGAAAGCTCTGACGTTACTGGGATATGAGTGCCCTCTGTATCTAGTAATGAAATCTCTCACCTTCTTTGACTTCATTTCTGTGATTAATGCTAGAACTACCTAAATCGTTTACTACTGAGACAGTTTAATCACCACTGTCAGTTTGGCACTGGAACAACGAGACTAAAATATGCATATAAGAGATGAGATCCATCTTATATTCACTGTATGTGCTCACTTTCGTGGGTTTCTTAAAAAAAATTATTTTAATGTAAGTACTATAGTAGTACAAATTTCTGTACATGAAGTACTAATGCTATCATTAATTTTCTTGTACACATTGTTTCATAGCTTCAGTCTGATGAAGAAATTTGGAAACGCGGAATTCTTAGTAAAGAATTGTGCAATCTAGTTCTATCTATATTTCAAAGTTGTGCCAAATCTGAATTGTCACCTGCCTCTACCATGGGTAAATTTCTCCATCAAATAATGGAATTTTTTCTGGGTGTGTATTAATATAAATCAGTTTGTTGGAAAGAGAGCAACCTTTCCCCAAAAGGAGACCACCATGTTTTGTTGATTAAAACAAGTAGGTATTTACCACAGCAAATTTTATCTAATGGAGCTGAAGTGTCATTAGGCGGATGTAAGTTACACAATTACTTTTCTGAGTCTGCCCAAAATCGCTCCAAGCAAATGTCGTAATGATTCCTTTGAAAAGGCGCGGCCGATTTACTTCCCCCATCCTTGAAACAATCTGTGTTTGTGCTCTGTCTCTAATGAGCTTCATGTTGTCTTCTTTCCCATGTAACATACCTATTTACGTGATCCTCAGGCCTTTAATCTTCTGGGAAATTTGGTAACTTACGACGGTGCGCTGAAAAGTTATGACTCCGAATGTTTTATGTGATAACTCTTAATGCATTTTAAATGAACATTATCACCATTTGTAAGTAGGCTGTTTAGGTTTTTTTATTAGTAACGCCACCTCTGTATGAAAATCACTGGCTGTGCTGTGTGCAGTCTGTGGCTGCTTTGCATTGTTGTAATACTCGCCATTGTAGTGTTAGGCAGCTGGCTGTGAACAGCGCGTAGCGTTGGGCAGTTGGAGGTGAGCCGCCAGCAGTGGTGGATGTGGGGAGAGATATGGCGGAGTTTTGAAATTTGTCATGAACTGCTTTATATATGATGATATCAAGGTAAATACATTGTTTGTTCTCTATTAATATCTTTCATTTGCTAACTATCCCTATCAGTAGTTAGTGCCTTCCGTAGTTTGAATCTTTTATTTAGCTGGCAGTAGTGGCGCTCGCTGTATTGCAGTAGCTTGAGCAGCGAAGATTTTTGTGAGGTAAGTGATTTGTGAAAGGTATAGTTTAATGTTAGTCAGGGCCATTCTTTTGTAGGGAATTTTGAAAGTCAGATTGCGTTGCGCTAAAAATACTGTGTGTCAGTTTAAGCACAGTCTCGTAAAATTGTTTGAAAGCGGACGTTTCATATGTCGACCCTTAGCCGAGGATACCTCACTGGAATCTTCTGCTTTTTTTCTTGTAGTTTGTGTAATTAGTGTAGCTTTTGTTTATTGCTAGCGCGTAATTGTAGAGAATTTCCTTTGTAGTTGCAGTCTTTCATTGTTGTACAGTAAAACAGGTGTGGCACGCATGTAGATTTGCACCAAGTATTTCGCAGCTGCAATTAACTAGATATTATTTTCAGTGCTATGTTAATGTGTTCCCCTATTTTTGCTCTTCAAATTGTGTTTTTCTGTGTTGTCGTGTGAAATATTGTGACAATAATGGCGTGTGAAAAACGTAACACTAGGCTCCAAAGTAAATTGAGAAATGACAGCGAAGACGAAAGCAGTGTGTTAGCGCCACCGTGTAATGAATTAACTAATATTCAAAATAGTAATTTGGTAACTGTGCATAGGGAAATGGAGCGGGCGTCAAACAATGGCGTGGACAGTGAAACAATTAGTGTAGAGGGAAGCATTATCGATCGATCGGTCGGCAACAGCTCGCCTCAGGAATCGGGAATGACAGGACACAATTTTGCAAATACTGTAGATTCAGGTTTTGGGTCCTCAATGAGTCAAGACACATTTTCTGCTTGTCAAAATGTGAATGTTGCCGGTGTAAATGCACTGCCGAAAAGTGTAGAGGAAGAGATTCCAGACACTAACACATTATTATTGCAATTAATGCAGCAAATGAAACAAAATCAGAGTCAAACACAGCAACAGTTAGACGCAATGGGACAAAATCTTCGAAAGTTAGACACAATGGAACAAAATCAGAGACAAACACAGCAAAAGCTTGAAAAATTAGACACAATGGAACAACACCAGAGACAAACACAGCAACAGTTAGACGCAATGGAACAAAAGCTTCAAAAGTTAGACTCAGTGGAATATAAGCTTGAACAAACACGTGAAGATTTAACTACCGAGTTACATAACATTGAATCGAAATGTCAAAAAGTCTGTAATGATGTAAAAACACAAATTTGTGAGCATTTTCAACCTATTTTTTCGCGGCATGAAAATGCATTACAGAATCACGAAGCAGCCATAAAAGAACTGCAAATTATTGTTCATGAAAATCATGAGACCTTGCAAGCAAAAATTGACTCAGTTGCATCTGCCAATTCGGTTATGCAACTTGCAAAAACCCAGGAAAACTTAAAGGACACAGTAGAAAGACACATGGAGGAAATTAGTACATTATCAGAGAAAGTAGTTGAACTTTCGGATCAGCTAAATAATTTATCTACGAAGGTAGATGATAATCTGAACGACACAAAACCGGTAGTCTTTAATGACACAGAAGAGTGCGAACAAATTAGGAAACTGAAACAAAATCTGAATCAACACCAAAGAGAAATCCGGGAAGTACAAGATCAGCTGACACAGGTAATACAAGAATTACGTATTTCAGAGGACACTCGCGCTCCAATACGGGAAGAGGGAAATAGAAATACGGAACAACCACAAAATAATAACACAGGGCACTTCGGAAATTATGAAAGAAATTGGCAATGTGCACCGAATTTTGAGATGGAACCGCCGACACGACGTAACAATGACCGATATGCTACTCGCCGACACGATGATTTTGACTATAAGCTGTTCATTACTACACGTAAATTCAAAACGTTTAAGAATTCTGCCAACGACATTCATCCACAAGCGTGGCTTCATCAATTCTCTCATTGTTTTCCTCCCAACTGGTCGTTAGAACACAGATTAGAATTTATGTGTGGCTATTTAGAGAATGAACCAGCTGTAAGAATGCGTTCGGTCATTCACGATTGTCATAGTGAAGGAGAATTTTACCATGCCTTCCTCTCAGCATATTGGTCTCAAGCTACACAAGACCGAGTAAAACATAGCATCATAATGATGAAACATTTCGAACAATCTGAATTTTCCAGTCTTGTGAAATATTTTGAAGACATGTTGCACAAGAATCAATATCTTTCAAACCCATACAGCCCCTCAGAACTCATCCGCATTTGCTTAATCAAATTGCCTGAACACTTACGACATATTATTTTGGCAGGACGTTGCAAAGACGACATTGAAGCGTTTCAGGGACTCTTACAAGAATTAGAAATTGACACTGACAATCGTGGAACGTGGAAACAGGAACACAACAATTACAGGTCATATCCGTCGCAATTCCACGATGAAAGAAATAATAACTGGACGCGACAAGGCTATTCTCACAACACAAATCGTGACCAAAAAAGACACCACCCATATGACAACCGTTGGCAGAATAATAGGTACAGAGAAAGATCGCACTTCCATAGTAATGAATATGATAGAGATTACCATAGAAACAGACAATATGGGAACCAAAACAATTATTATCAAGGGAGACAGAATAACTTCAGACGCAACAGTTCGGCGCACAGTTACGATTCAGGGAGAAATTCTCCACCACGTGACGGACAAGGAAGAAACTACGGAACCTACCGACATGACGACAGACGATATATGCGTAACGACAGACCTGAATTGCATCAGAACTGGCGGGATTTAAACAGGGCAGGGCCTTCTCGTCAAGGTGAATTTGTAGAAGTTCGGTCTCCTAATCCCAATAACGGCGCGCGCCAACAAAGAGACAGACAATGACTCGCACCACAGGCTGCCACGTGCGCCGGCTGGCTCAGAGAAAAATAACACAGACGCTAACCTTGAGAAAAGATTTAGCATTCCTTACCGACGTATAAAACATGACAATTGCTTTTCAGTTGAAAGTCTGCGTACTATGAAGAGTAAAGGATTGCACCACACTTCACATGTAAAACCGCTTATTGAAAGATAATCTGCTTTTTAACTTTGTCTTTGCCATAAAACTTTTCACTTCACATTCCTAGTACGCTTTGTCAGGCTAGAGTAAAGGATAGCACCACACTTCACATGTAAAACCGTTTATTGAAAGATAATCTGCTTTTTAACTTAGTCTTTGTCATAAAATTTTTCACTTCACATTTCTAGTATGCTTTGTCAGACTTGGAATCTGTTAACATGCAACAATGTTTGAAGTTAAATATCCAGTCAAGAACCAAGAGAACTTATTGAAACAGAAATTACGAATGCATTTTTATAGTGAACAGACGTCACAGTGTTATTGTGTGTGTACATTCTTGCTTGTTAGTTCCACTATCACGTAACGACTATAAGGCTCACATACTTAGAACATTTACCAGTACTACTAATGAGATTTTAATTTTGGTTTACTTGAAAATACATTCTGAAATTAAAGTGCTTTCTGTGGCATACCAGACGACACGGTTTTATCACGACGCTACTAATGAGTGACAATGAACAATGTTGCTTTTGCAGTGTTTCTGTTTTATTTCTGCACAGTTTTTCTGTATTATTCTGGAAAGTAAAACGTGTTTTAGTAGTAACTTTTGTGGTATAGCTACAATGAGACAGCCTTTTCTGTAGCACAACAATACGTTACATTATAGTACTTTCTTGATCACGGTAAGGTACGTAATAACTACGATATCTATAAACAAAGCATTTCACTTTCGTTTATGATAAGGTAAGTACATTGACTTTAGCAGAACTTTGCTTACAGAGGACGATAACTACGACAGTTCCACAGAATTATCTTACAGCAAGACGCGCATTTAGCGCTACAGGATACGCATTTGAGTGATTAATTTTGTACTTAAAACATTTTTTTTAAGGTATTTGAAGTACAATGATACAAAGGTATTCCGTGATACATTTCATTCCATTGCAATAATCTGTAACACCTGAGGGTATAATTACATTAATCCTCAGGGGGGTACACGCCTACTTTGTGTACCATGTGTTTGGCACGCACAGTGAGCCCTAGCTAATATGGTATTTGCTTATACAACTTTACACATCGGTACCATATTTCTCTAACACAGAATTACACAGCTATCTGATTATTTGACAGAGAAACAAACATTCTTTTTACTACGTCAGTGACAGATGTTTACGCAATTACACAGTTGGATAACTTCACACTTATGAAACTGTATTTTGTCTGTACTTTGTAAACTGTTCATATTTTTTCAGAACCATTGTGATACTACGTGAGCTTTGAATGATGTATTTGGTATGGGATCATGATTTTTAAAGTACGTTTGAGGTTGATGACACCATTGAAATGAGCAGAGAATTTTTTTTAGGTTTTGATATTATTGCAGAAAGCTACAACGATTGAGAGATTTGACTGAGGTGTTATGATGTTATTTTTACGACGACGATGTGTATTATGCTGTTGAGATATGTTTATGATCAATAAGATGATGCTACCGTATATGAGGAATTTGATTATGCTACGGATTTCTAAGATGAAATATTGAAGACGTGTCGACGAATATGTATATGTGTAATAAAGTAAGGAATAACGAGTAGTGGTTAGGGAAAAAGGATGTTGGAAACCAAGAATTGTACTTTAAGAGTTATGAAATGTGTGTAAATGCGTGAATGTATCACAATGCTGACGAATATTTTTTTTGGACACTTATATTTATAGGATTTTGTTTCTACAGATTGGTAACGCAAATTCTCAACCTGTGAATTTTTTTTTATATAAGACTGCCACTGTAGCGGAAACTGCTGTTGTAAATATTTCCGTACGAAAGTTAAGTGACCACCTGCACGTAATGCGTCGCGGGCACCCACCTGGGCGACAGCGGCCCGAAAAAAAAAAGCCATTAGCCTTCCAGCGGCACAGGTAGAAAAAAAAGGGAGGCCATTATCCTCACTATTGACGTTCCTTTGTAGAAAGCATCGTAAATACGAGACGCGAATAATAACTTGGAAACATTCTTACATCTGCACACCTGATTAGGACAAGTGTCTATCTACGAGAATTGAGAGAAATGCCATATGGCTTGGTTTATGTATTTATTTACTCATTTTGTTTAATATCTAGTTTCTAGCTGCACTGCAGCACTGGTTAAAATAAAATTTTATAGATGTACTAATATAAATATTTTCTGCCTCCAGATCCAGTAAATAATTTTATGATCTATTCAAAAAAACGAAGGAGCATAAAAAAATATTTCCTTTCACAGGAATTGCATACGGAATTTTCTTTTCAACTACTGGGTAATTTTTTTTGGTAGAATAACTTCCTGTGGTGCACCACTTTAATTACTTAGACATTAAGATGTGATTATACATTTCCCTTATCTGCATTGTTGTCTTTACTGTAATATTTTTCTGCTTGAGCGTTGTCATGTTTAGATATAATTTATTGCTTTTGCTTCTGCTGTTTGCCAGGCATAATGTTACTGAATTTGACTTTGTATTATGCTGTTAAGCCAGTTTTAATAATGATTTATTTTTATTGTTTGCTGTACATTGCCTTAGATTAGTTGTAATATTACAATTGCTTTGCTAATTTCTTAATGCTGCTTGCTTCGCAAATCTGCGTTTTTTTTCATTGCTGTTTTTATTAATTGTTTTATGTGATGCTGCATTGCCTCGTCCCTTGGTATATATATCTGAGCTCAGTAGATTTAAGTTAGCTTAAGAGGGGGTAGACTATATAAGAAACTAACTATGATGAATTGGAAGCAATGCATTAACAAGGTATATGAAAAAGATTTGGGCCAAATGAGTATTGTACAATGAGAAATAATTATTTTGAGAGAAATATGAATAGAATACAGGAAGGAGGTTTAGATAGGACCTTTTTGGGAATAATGATGAACGAAGGGAGATCTCCAAGAACAAAAAAGGTTTTGTTCGCAAAATACTGCAGTACCAAAAGTTACACTGAAAACGAACCCTGTCCTTTCCTTGTGTTATCCCACTATGTGTTTGTGTTCCCTTGTGTATTTATGTTTTTCCTGTATTAATATATTTATCTGATAAGATTTATGTTGTAGAATTTTTCTGGTACTTCTCATGTGTGAAATTAATGTTTCGAAAACTATTCTCATTATTTTATTTATCTACTTATCTCATAATTCCTGTAACATTGATGTATATGTTTATTTCTATTCTGTTGTAAAGCCTGTACTACAAATGTTATCTGTATTGTTATGTTCTTGAATGATGTGTTTTGTACCTTTGTTATTGTGTTCTTATGTTATAAAATTGTACTTGTCACCAGTTCATCATATTATTAACTTGTAAGTTACATTTCACTGCACACATTTCTGTTGGTCATAGTATATGGACAATATGTGAGAAGTAGGGACTGTTAGTGTTTGTATGTGTGTTAATAATTCAGCAAGGGACTGGATAACAGCATTGCTGGTTCTAAGGACAATTCCAAAAACTTTGTGAGTGCACAACTTGTGGTTATGGACTTGCTATATTAGCCACAAGACTCTTCAATGGTGATTGTGTACCTGCACAGTCACAACAGATGGTTGCTGGCCATCTCTACAAGGACTACAGTGGGTCTGCATCTTTGATGACCCACCAGTACCATCATTTCCACAAGGACTGCAGTGGGTCTGCGCCTCTGGTGGCCCACCAATACCGTAATCTCTACCAGAACTACAGTGGGTCTGCTCTGTGATGACCTACCTACCAATATTCTTCAAAACTTCGACTGACTCTGCTGTGGGTTTGCTCTGTTGTGGCCCATTACCTGTCTGCATGTCGAGTCAGCACTGTCTTTCCGTTGGAAGGACAACACTACTTCTTCAAGACTGCATGGAAATCCACTACGTCTGTGTGCATTGTCTTTTACTGCTCAGACTTTGAGAAAAACACGGCAATTGTAGTGTGATCAACGATCAGGACTGTCTTTATGGACTGTGAGAAAATTTTAGCTTTTGACCAACATTGTATCAATAAGTGTGTGCATTTGATTTCTTTGCTATTGTAATTGTGGAAAAAAAATTTTAACAAATATGTATTGGCCAGTGCCCAACAAAATTTGTAAAATTTTTTGTGGGGAGCATGGGGGCTATGTAAGTAGGCTGTTTAGATTTTTTTATTAGTAACGCCACCTCTGTATGAAAATCACTGGCTGTGCTGTGTGCAGTCTGTGGCTGCTTTGCATTGTTGTAATACTCGCCATTGTAGTGTTAGGCAGCTGGCTGTGAACAGCGCGTAGCGTTGGGCAGTTGGAGGTGAGCCGCCAGCAGTGGTGGATGTGGGGAGAGAGATGGCGGAGTTTTGAAATTTGTCATGAACTGCTTTATATATGATGATATCAAGGTAAATACATTGTTTGTTCTCTATTAATATCTTTCATTTGCTAACTATCCCTATCAGTAGTTAGTGCCTTCCGTAGTTTGAATCTTTTATTTAGCTGGCAGTAGTGGCGCTCGCTGTATTGCAGTAGCTTGAGCAGCGAAGATTTTTGTGAGGTAAGTGATTTGTGAAAGGTATAGTTTAATGTTAGTCAGGGCCATTCTTTTGTAGGGAATTTTGAAAGTCAGATTGTGTTGCGCTAAAAATACTGTGTGTCAGTTTAAGCACAGTCTCGTAAAATTGTTTGAAAGGGGACGTTTCACATTATACTTATTTATTCTTCATGTCTGCATACTTATGTCTCCAGCTAGCCACCCTGGCGACCAACATCCTCGTCTCAGCGAAAGACCAGTTTGTTAACACCGCCACTGTGGAGTGTTTGACTGTTGACGAAGCCGTAACCTCATCTCTTCTTACACCGCTTCATCACTGTCAAAGTGAAGTCCTCGAAGGTGCTCTTAAGGTTATGGAAACAGCTGAAAATCAGATTGACACAACGTACTGTGTACACATAAATAATAAATACGAAGAAATTTAATAACGTTTGTTTTATTTAAAAAGCTTTAATAATTTTCAAATAAAAATTTCGGATGCATTGCTTTTCAGTGAGTCCTCGTACTATGGAGAATTCAGTTGACCAAGTGATGACTGTTAAGTCAGGAAGCCAGAAATGGAAAAACAACTTTACATTCCGTCGTGCCCCTCTGTTTCGTTTATACGGCGATTCCATTTGCCAAAGACTAATTGAAAAGAACAAAAATGAAATGTCATTTTTTGTCGAAGCTGAATCTCCAGGAAATAAATTAGCCTCGCAAATGGTGTACAATGAAATAGCAAGTGTCAAGTGGACAACTTTTCGTAACTCCTGAAAACTTCGTCTCCAATTTTATTCTCCTTGACATGCACATGAACCAGTGATAGCTGAGCCGTGGTTGGCTCGCGTTGACGCCGTTTTTCCTTTTAGGCATTTTGTCACCATCGAGTGGCGTCTTATTCCTCCCTCAGTTAGTATCTGAACGAATTCTTCACTTGCCTCCGTCAGTGGTAGCAGCAGCGTTTGTCGATACTAGTACTGCTGTAACTTCTTTGGTGTGGCACTTACATTTCCGTGTCATGGTGTATGTGGAGTTGGTCGGTTGCGGCGGAGCAGCGAGGAGGTCTCTTCCAGTTACTTGCACTGGTCGTTAGCATAGTTTTGTGGCAGTGTGTATTCCTCACTGTGTTGATGCTCTGTGGCACGGCGTGTAGTTCGACAGCTTCCCTTCAGGTGTTTATTGTGCCTTGACTGTGTATCCGCCAATTATTAAACATAATCCTGCTGTGATCCCCGTCTTTGATGATACTTTTAGTTGTCGTGCTGTTGGTCAGGTGGAACGGAATTGATTAGTTGATTCGTTGGTTCATCAGCTGTCCGTAAGTCGTGCTGCAACCCGAGTGTTTAGTGTTACGCTCGGCTGTCTGTCTCACCTAAACTGTGGTTAGAGTTTCCTCCCCAGGCCGACCCTTGGAACATTTCTGAGCACCCCTGTTTGCTGTTTGTGATTATCATTTTATTTGGTCGCAGGTACTGTGCCAGGCCTTCAGCCGTGTCTTAATGTTGTGCGTCTTATGTTTAGTATATGGCCTTCAGCCGAAGTCCATAACAGCTTCAAGATTAGGCCTTCAGCAGTGTTTCATTTAAAATTATTGTTGCTCTGTATTTAGGCCCTTGGCCGAGTTCGTTTCAGAATCTGTGGCTTTAATATGTAAATCAATGTCTGTAAGGTTTCCGTCTGATTATCTAGAATTCTTGTAACGGTCTTCGGCCGTGTTATGTAAATGCTTGTCTTAAGGTTGTCTTTATTTCTTGGGTAATTGTTTGGGCCTTGATCCGATACAATACTTCAAGTTCTGTTAACATGTTTTTCTGTTGTACTTGAAGTTTTATTGAGATGTTGTGTTGTGTAAACTGGAGAAGCATATATTTAAGCCGTCTCTTTTATTATGTAAAGAATTTTTATTATTGGGCCTTCAGCCGAAGAATTAACTCGAATTTTCCTTGAATTGACCTTTAGCCGGAATTTGTAAATGCTTGGCCTTTAAAGAATTCCTTAGCTGATATGAAATACAATTTCGGCCTTTAGCCGAGAAGATATTGTAATTTTACTTAAGTAAGGCCTTCAGGCGTTACTTTAAATCCTGGTGTTTTAAAGGCAATCATTGAAACTTAGAAGTTACTTGGGCCCTCAGTCGTGCATTGAACCTTCTTGTTTTAAGGAGTAAACTGTGCATTGGTTTGAGCAATAATGTTGTGTCTGTTCTTGCATAAGTAACAGTAATTGAGCTTGGCCCCTTCCACAACCTGATCCGCTCTGTCCTGTGAAACCAGATTTCGACTGATAGCAGAGCGTGGTTACGTTTGTGACACTCGCATGTCAGTTACTGTTACTTCGAATTCTATTTCTGTTAGTGTTGCACAATATTGTTTTGGTTGTTAATTGTTTCAGGTGACGTATTTAAATGGCAGTCAGGCAGTGTCCGGGGATGGGCCTGTTGAGGAAGGACCACCTTGTTTATGAGTTGGCGGTAGGGCGTCAGCCTATTGAGGGCAGTGTACCGGACTTGGTGGCCCGCTTGCGTGTTACCGCTCTCCACCCGGTTGACGTTACACTTGTGGTGGTGGGTGAGACAGAAGCAGCCCCGGAGTATTTGTTTAAGGTGGTTAGGGTCTTGAGGACACCACTGGTGTTTTGGTAGGCACTCGACCTAGTAACAGTCAATTGGATAGGGTGCGGGCACAGTTATCGCATTTAAACAATCGGAAAGCGGATTTGGGCATGTTAGGTATGGAAGATCATGATAAGAAATTAACCTTCGAGTTGGGGTCTTTGGTTAATGCGTCGCAGTTTAAGCTTACATGTCTGCAGTTGGATGGCAGGAAGTCTGAAGAGCAGGAGCCGAGAGACAGCCCGGGGGTGGTGTTATTGTATCCTCTGTTTGTGTTGGACGCAGCTTTGCCAAACTGCATAATCCTCTGGCGTATTTCTTTCTAGACATTACTGAACTAATTGTGAATCGACTTGAGCAAGTCGAAAACTTACTGTGGTTGTTGGTTCGTTTTGAACAACATGCTGCGGCCTTGCGTGTGCCGCACCAAGTAGTTTTGTCAATGTGTATCCGTTAGCTAGAGGTGAGTTGCGGTACCTCCTGTCCCGAGCCATGACGGAAGGTTTCTCCTTACAGTAATTGAGGGAGATCGTCATTAGGCAGAGATTGACCACCGGAGTTCGGAAACAGCTTGAGTGTCGTTACATATGGAAGACGCAGCAGGATAAAGAGCAGTTACATCAGTATATCGACAGAGTTCAGTCGGTCTGCTTGGCCTTGTTGATCGATTTGCCAAAACGAGAATTGGTGTCTATTGTTCTTAGGGGAATGCGGGCGGCGAATAAGTCGCACTTTGTCCTTCAATCTGGGAAGAGCTCCGTGCCGCTGTTATAGCGATATCTGCGCTGCCGCTTGCGGACAATGTATGTCATGAAGTTGAAGGTCAGGCCACGGGCATTGTCAAGGGAGATTCCGAACTGACTACATCGGCTGCGGTCATTAACAGGGAACCCCGGCGTTGCTTCAGGTGCGGTAGCACGGCTCATTTGGTAAGCTCCTGCATTCAACCTTGAGCGCCTAGAGCCAATAAGAGTCGCAAGGCTGGCCAGCTACCTCGGGGTCGTGCCTTTAAACCTTGGTGTACCCGTGTTGTCGCTCCTTCATCATCACCCTAGCCTTATATTTGTTATCGAGTTGGTGGGGAACCCATTTGCGCGCTGTTGGATTCTGGCAGCTCCCTTTCACTATTATGCTTCGAATGGTTTCTTGAATTTGGGCATCTTACGAAATTTCGGTCGGTCCCTTCTCCGGTTCATAGGTGTCGGGTGGCCAATGGCCAGGTGTTATCTCTGCATGGTTGCGTCCGAGGGAGTGCATCGGTTGGGGATTTTTCCTGGGCTTTATCATTAGTCTTGGTCAAGAAGTTTCCGGTCGATTTAATTTTGGGGTGTGGTTTCATCGATAAAGCTGGGTTAGTCTACGATTATTCTGGACACATCTTCTTCATTAAGTTCGCTCCTCTGGAGCAGTTTGGTTTTTTTCAATATGCTAAACGTTCTGTGCATCTAGATGCCGGCATCCTGACGGTTGAGGCTGTGCCTTAAGAGGTCGATCTCGCCCATCTCTTCCCACATCAGGCCTCTCAGTCACAGAATTTTCGGCAGTGGTTCCCGGAGCTTCTTTGTGATAGGGTGGGGGTTACTGTGGTGTCACCGCCAGACACCTCACTGGCCACGTGGTAGGCTTTAAATCGGCCGCGGTCCGTTAGTATACGTCGGACCCGCGTGTCGCCACTATCAGTGATTGCAGACCGAGCGCCGCCACACGGCAGGTCTAGAGAGACTTCCTAGCACTCGCCCCAGTTGTACAATCGACTTTGCTAGCGATGCTTCACTGACAAAATACGTTCTCATTTGCCGAGACGATAGTTTAGCGTAGTCTTCAGCTACGTCATTTGCTACGACCTAGCAAGGCGCCATTATCAGTTACTATTGATATTATGAATCATGTACCGTCAAGACCGACGTTCTTCATTAATGGATTAAAGTTAAGTATTCCACCAGCTACGTCCGTTTTTCTAAATTCTAATTTCCTTGTCCTGTTCCAGAACTCACGCAGCCTGCGTGAGCTAAAACGCGTGCCTTTCGGCCTCCTCTAGTAACACGGTGTTGGTTCTCCTGCCAACCAAAACAGTTACTAATGTTCTTAATTACCATATTCGACGATATTCCTGTTAGGCAGTCCCCATATGGCCTCCCACCCCCTAAGATGAAGATACTGGGAGCTAAAATATCCAAAATGCTTGAGCAAGGGGTTATTAGGCCTTCGACATCTGCCTATACTTCTCCCATATTCCTTGTCCCTAAGGATCAGGGGCGGGATTTCAGACCTGTTGTTGACTACGGACGCCTGAATGCTAAAGTTATCTTAGATTCTGTTCCTGTACCTGATCTTCATAACTCCTTTACGTGGTTTGCCGGTGTTAATTGATTTACTGTTCTTGATGAGAACCAAGTCTATTATCAGATTCTATTAGCTGAGTAATGTAAACATGCTACTTCATTTTCTACAGATTGTAATCTGTCTGCGTTTAACAGGGTTCCCTTTGGTTTGACTATCAGTGGAGCCGTTCTTACTCGTTTGCTGGCTAATACTCTTGGGCACTTGAAATTAGTGTGTGTCTATAATTATCTGGACGACTTAGTTATTTATAGCCGTTCATTTCACGACTATTTGGAGCATATGAGGCAAGTTTTTTTTTTTTTTTTTTTTTTTTTTTTGAGATTACACGGAGCTGGGTTAAGAGTTAAACTAGGAAAGGTGACGTTAGCAAGACAGCAAAATGGTTCAAAGGGTTCTGAGCACTGTGGGACTTTATATCTGAGGTCATCAGTCCCCTAGAACTTAGAACTACTTAAACCTAACTAAGGACATCACACACATCCATGCCCGAGGCAGGATTCGAACGTGCGGCCGTAGCGGTCGCGCGGTTCCAGACTGAAGCTCCTAGTCAGGTCAGAGTATTCGCATCGACCAGGAGCGAACTAAAGCATTACGAGCTCTGCATCCGCCCACTGATAAACGTGGAATTGCTGGGTTCATAGGCATGGCCAACTATTTTATTCGTTTTGTCCATAATTTTGCTCAATTGTCGGCCCCCTTAAATGAATTGCGCCGGAAAGGAGTGCGTTTTCAATGAGGAACCGCCCAGGAGGCCGCGTTGGAACACATTGAGACAGCTATAGCCAACCCTTCCGTTCTCGGAGTACCGGACTTTAATAAAAAGTTTAGTGTCCAAACTGACGCATCTAATGCCGGTAGTTCAGCTGTGCCCCTCCAGGGGTTCGAGGGTCAGAGGTAGCCATAAGCCCACGACTCTCGTCGGTTAACTGGTCCCCAACTCAAATATTACGTCTACGAGTCCGTGGCGTTGCCGTTTCGTTCGCACTGGAGAAGTACCACATCTTCCTTGAGCACCGGGTTTTTCAGCTAGAAACTGACAATCAGGCGTTCAGTTGGGTGTTAGCTAGGCCACGTAAGACTGGCTGTATTGCCAGGTAGGCAGTTCGCATTTCTGCTTTTGAACTTGTGAAAGGCACTGAAAATGTCCTCGCGGATGGCCTCAGCCGCAATTTCACTGAGTCTACACCTAGTGAGCACATCCAGGAGGCACAGGCAGGCAGAGTCAGTTATAGCGTATTAAGTGAGACTCCCCTTGTGTTCGATGATGTTGCTCAGCATCAGGACCAGGACACTGCTTGGGTACCCTGCTTGGGCAGCCTCTTGGCTGGGAAACAGTCGTAAGAGTACGTTGTCAAGTAGGGAATTTTGTGTAGACGGTGGGATCCGCTAGGCAATTTAAACTCTGTTTGCCATTAGCTCTGGTGCGCCCCGTTTTCCTTTATTTTCATGATTAATTGGTAGGTGGACCCTTGGAACTTATAACAACCGGCAAAAAATTAAAAAGCATCTGATCTGGCCCTCCATGGACCGTGACATATGAGAGATGGTTTCTCGGTGTCGCATGTGTAATGTGGCCAAACTTAAGAATTCTCTTCAACAGGGTCTGTTGAGTTCCGAGCGTGAAACCTGTCCTTTCAAAGCTCTATATCAATCATATAGGGCCCTTACCTCGTACTAAGAAGGGTAATCGGTACGTATTCGTTGTTATCGATGCGTTTTCTAGATTTACCTGGCTCCTTCCGAGCTGTAACGTGACTTCCACCACTACTACCTCGCACTTAACTAACTTTTTCAGTGGTTTTGGACCCACCAAAACAAATAGGCAGTGATAATGCGCCCGCCTTCCTTTCGGCTTTCTTCAAGGCCTTCTGTTTTCGGAATGGTGTTAAGCATATCACTACTACGATCCTACTAGGATCCTTTGCGGAGAGGGTCAATCGAAATCTTAAATCCGCTTTGATTATTTACATCAGAAGACGACTAGTAAGTGGGTCTCTAATTGGCCTTGGCTTAGTTTTGCCTTCAGTACCGCCAACCATGAGACATTAAAAGCCACTCCAACCTCCTTGATTCTTGCCTATCTTGTCAATTCCCCTCTTTCGAACTTGTGGGGAATTCAAGATTTGATTCCGGTGGATATCACCCCTCAAGTCGTCAGGGAAAATCGGAACCATGCCAGGTGTAATATGATCAAGGCCCATAATAAATAAGCTCAGCGTCATAATCGTAATCGGCAAGCTTTTAGGGGAAGGCCAGGAGATCAGGTCTACGTCCATAATTTTCCCGAGAGACAGGGGTGTGTTGGGAATCTTAGTAAATTTACTCCCCGTTGTTTTGGGCCTTGCACCATTGTGCGTATTTTGGGCCCGGTGAACCTGCTGATTAAGGATAACCGCACCAGTAAACCACCTTAGCTACGTTAAATTTGGTTAGTCAGATTGTGGAGTTAACCCTCCACCCCCCACCCCCCACCCCCCACCAGGTTGGTGTTTGCGGGAGGGGGGGGAGGGGGAGGTTAAGCCATGGTCGGCTCGCGTTGATGCCGTTTATCCTTTTGGGCATTTTGTCACCGTCAAGTGGCGTCTTATTCCTCCCTCAGTTAGTATCTGAACGAATTCTTCACTTGCCTCCGTCAGTGGTAGCAGCAGCGTTTATCGATACTAGTACTGCTGTAACTTCTTTGCTGTGGCAGTTATATTTCCGTGTCAGGGTGTGTGTGGAGTTGGTCGGTGGTGGCGGTGGAGCAGCGGGGAAGTCTCTGTGGTGTGTGATCAGGCCAGGGCCGCTGGCGACGTGCACGCGCGGTTGGAGTTGTGTGGCACTAGCTGCGAGAACTGCTAAGTTCGTCGCCCACTGCACCTGCATACTGGAGTTGAGTAATCAGTGAACCGGTCATGAAAGCTCAACCGCTGTGGCATCTCTTCGTTCATTTCTGGTTGTTGCATCCTGAGCTGTCCCAACGCAAGCAGCAAGGTTATGGTGTGTTGGAGTTGGCAAGATTTTGCTGCCCTGTATGGTGTTTAATCTTTGAAATGATTTTAATTTATCAGTGAAGTGCACCAGAGGTGTCTTCTGCCTTGTGGCCGTTAACATCCGGTTACCTGCCCTGGTCGTTAGCGTAGTTTTGTGGCAGTGTGGTTTCCTCGCCATGTTGATGCTGTCCGGCACGGCGTGTAGTTCGGCAGCTTGGTGTTGTTCTCCTTTTCTCTTCAAACGTTTGTTGTGCCTTGACTGTGTTTATACGCCAATTATTAAGACATAATGCTGCTGCGATCCTCGTCTTTGCTGGTACTTTAGGTAGTCGTGCTGTTGGTCGGGAGGAACGGAATTGATTAGGCGAATGGTTGGTTCGTCAGCTGTCCGTAGGTCGTGCTGCGACCCGATTGTTTAGTGTTATGCTTGGATGTCCGTCGCACCAAAACTGTGGTTATAGCTTCCTCCCCACACCGACCCTTGGAAAGCTACTGAGCACCACTGTTTGTTGTTTGCGATTGTCATTTTCTTTGGTCGCAGGTACTGTGCCAGGCCTTCAGCCGTGTATTAATATTGTGTCTTTTATGTTTATTATGTGGCCTTCAGCCGAACTTCATAACTACTTCAAGATTAGGGCTTCAGCCACGTTTCAGTTACAATTCGTTTTGCTCGGTATTTAGGCCTTCAGCCGAGTTTGTTTCAGAATCTATGGCTTTAATATGTAAATCCCTGTCTGTAAGTTTTCCCTCTGATTATCTTGAATTCATGAAACGGCCTTCAGCCGTGTTCTGTAAATGCTTGTCTTAACGTTGTCTTTATTTATTTTTGACTAATTGTTTGGGCGTTGATTCGATAAGATACTTCAAGTTTTCTTAACATGTTTTTCTGCTGTACTGTGTATAAGCTTATCTTTAAAGCCTCTCTTTTATTATACAAATAATTTTTCTTTTATTGGACCTTCAGCTGAAGAATTAACTTGAATTTTTATAAATTTGTAAATGCTTGCCTTTTAAAGAATTCCTTAGCTGATATGAAATATTATTTCGACCTTTAGCCAAGAAGATATCGTAATTTTGCTTAAGTAAGGCCTTCAGCCGTTACTTTAAATCCTGATGTTTTAAAAGCAGTCATTCAAACTTATTCTGGAGAAGTTATTTGGTCCCTCTGCCGTGAACTGATCCTTGCTGTTTCAAGGAGAAAATTGTGCAATGGTATGAGCAATAAAGATGTGTGTGTTCTTGTATAACTAACGGTAATTGGCCTTGACCCCTTTCCACAACCTGATCCGCTCTGTCCTGTGAAACCAGATTTCAATAGCCACATGAATATATTAAACTGTTCTCTTTTATTACATTCCCAGAAGCGGCATGACAGTGACGCTCAGTCGTAATTATGCATTTCAGTGCTAAGAGACGTGGAATGTGTGTATAATGAAACAAAGAAATTAAAGTTTCACTCAGACGCGGAGAACGTTTGACACAGTTTAGTTAGGCGATATCGTGTGCACATAGCAGCCGAAATCCGCTAACAGAGGAAATGCTTTACTCATATTGCGATACTTTTACGCTACACTGACGAAAAATAACAATGCTCCGTTTGTATCTTTTATAAGCAACCAAAGCGAAAAGATTTACCGATACTGGGAACTTCTTTAATAGACGTATACGGGAAATACTTCTGTCCGTAACAGAGGAGAACAGCAAAACGAATGTTGTGCGCATTCGAGAGTCAATCTAAGAAACTGTGAGAACTTTTCGAATAATGGATGTTGCCACGTAAATGATATATTTGACATCCGTATAAGTCAGCTACAAACAATTAATAACAATCAGGCACTGTGTAGACAAACGAAATCCATCGTTACATTCGCTCTTTAACTCACAAAACATTCTGTATAATCTGCTCAGAGCGTGGAGGGGAAGGAAATATAATTCTATTATAATTATTGCCTGGCAGAAGGCGAGTAGCACCATTTTCCGTCACTAAATAAATTTTGTATCATACACAAGGGTAACTCTAGCACACACACATGCACACACACACTACGTTCTTTTTCTCTATCATACTATGTATTAAGTCTTTGAATTCCCTGTTACAGTTCTAAGCTATTAGATATATATAAACATAAGTGATGCATTTGACAAATAACACGAAATAATCACACTTGCTTGTATAATGACTTGTGGAGCCAGACGAGTACGAAAAGTAATTCTGCAATACATTCAGTGCTTTGGTGACATTAAAAGCAAGGGATGTAACATTAAGAGTGCAATGGGAATAAAAATGTTAAATTTACAGGAGAGAGCTGGTAGGTGGAAAGAGTGTGCTGAAGGCTTAAATGGGGAGGGACTGGTCTCAAGACGTGCTAGAAGGAGAAACAGAATCGATAGAGAAGAGAGAACTAGAATCAGAAATCAAAAGAGCTATGGAAACCCTAAAATCGATTAAAGCAAAAGGGATGGATAACATTCCATCAGAATTTCTTAAATCGTTGGGACGGTGCCGCCAAATCGACTATTCACGTTGGTGTCTAGAATAAGTGGTTCAAATGGCTCTGAGCACTATGCGACTTAACTTCTGAGGTCATCAGTCGCCTAGAACTTAGAACTAATTAAACCTAACTAACCTAAGGACATCACACACATCCATGCCCGAGGCAGGATTCGAACCTGCGACCGTAGCGGTCGCTCTAGAATGTGTGAATCTGACGATAAACCATCTGACATTTGGGAAACATCATACAAACAATTCCGAAGACTGCAAGAGCCGACAAGTGCGAGAATCATCCCACAATCAGCGAAACACTTCATTCATCAAAATGCTGAGAAGACAGGCGAATACGAAATAAAATGGAATATGTGTTAGATGACGATCAGTTTGACTTAAGGAAAGGAGAAGATACCAGACACGCAATTCTCATTGATAATGGAAGCAAAACTAAGGGAAAACCAAGACACGCTCAAAGGATTTGTCGACCTGGATGAACGTTCGACAACGTGGGTACGCTATAGGGAAAGACGGGTAGTACACTGCGTACAAGAGACAAGAAGGAACTAAAAGACTGGAAGACGAAGATCGAAGTGCTGGTATTAAAAGGGGTGTAAGACAGGGATGTAGTCTTAAACCCCATTGACCAATATATAAGTCTGAGAAGCAATGACGGAAATGAAAGAATGGTTCAAGAGTGGGATTGAAATTGAAGGCAAAAGATATCAGTGATAAGATTCGCTGATGATATTACTATCCTCAGTGAAAAGGAAGAAGAATTTCAGGATTTTCTGAATGGAATGAAGAGTCTAATCGGTGCAGTGTATGGTCTGAGACTAAATCGAAGAAATACGAAAGTAATGAGAAGTAGCAGAAATGAGAACAATGAGATACTGAAGTTCAGGATTGGTGAACACAAAACAGATAAGGTAAGGAATTCCGATACCTAGGCAAAAAGATAACCCATGAGCAAGGTCGACAGAAAATGCAGACTAGCACTAGGGAAAAAGTGTATTTCTAGCAAAGAGATGTCTAGTAACATAAAACATAGTCCTTAATTTGAGGAAAAATTTCTGCGAATTTACGTCTGGAGCACAGTATTGTATGGAAGAGAGAGACGGACTGTGAGAAAACCAGAAAAGAAGAGAAAAGAAGCGTTTGAGATGTGGGGTAAAGAAAAATGTTGAAAATTAGGTAGACGGATAAGGTAAAGCACGAGAAGGTTCTCCGCATAATCGACCAGGGAATCATATCTGCAAAACACTGAAATGTGAAAGGGACAGTATTATATGACATTTGTTAGGACATGACGCAACAACTTCCATGTTATAAAAGGGGACTTTACAGGGTAAAAACTGTAGAGGAAAACAGAATACATCTAACAAGTAAATGAGGACGGAGATTGCAAGTGCTACTCTGAGATGAGGAGGTTGTCACAGGAGAAAAATTCTTTGGGGGGGGGGGGGGGGGGGGGCGCATCAAACTAGTCAGAAGACTGATGACACGAAAAAAAGTCATTGTCACCAACCTCATGTCCCAGAGAAGAAAGATTATATAAAAATATTCGTAAATAGTTCTGTTTACTTACAGAAAGTGAATGAATATTTTATTGTATATTCTGTAGATTATATTTTGCCTCAGAAAACGCTGTTGTCGGCTTCGCACGATAGATGCCGTTGAAAGCCAATCAGTAACACCAACAATGAATCCGATAACGCTATTCCAAACATACAGCCAACAAAAGAAAAGAAAAATTTAGTATTAAGTTTCAGAAAGTGGGAAAGGAAATTCTCTCGAGTCATTTTGATCCGGAGCGAGTACTTATTTACTTGCATCACATAGTTAAAAACTGTAAAACGGTTCTGCAAAGAGCTCCGCATTCAATACCGTGCTGTTGCAGTTACATGATTTTATTAACGTAACAGCTGTGTCTTTGTTGTAAACACATTCGGCCAACTACAGAACCCGAGCTTGAAGGGAACTATAGTTTAATATACTTAAGTCGATACAGTGCACATTTTGAGGAAAAACACATTTTGAATCCAGGAGACCCTGAACCGGAGGTCTCCTACACCCACAAACTCAGGTATTTTTAACTATCGCGGAACCTTCGCTAATAAAGATCAGTTTTCATTATTTTACTTTTTTCACTCTCTGCTTGACACAAAATAATAACAGGGTGAAAATATTCACAACACAGCGAAATCGTAAAAACTGTTTAGTGACTGAGAAGCCTTATTAACAATGGCCACAGCACAAAATAAACATATGTCAAATTAAGGTCATTCACATCACTGTCCCATGTACAGCATGTGAATAGTTTTTGTTTAAAAGCTATTTTAGCGGCAAAATGCACGTTTGTATGCCGAGGTGTCACGTCTGGTCCTCTTGATCAGGAATGTAATGTTCAGGAATGTAACGATGGAGGAAAATATTTTTTGTACAACACGTGACACAGTACCCGGCAAGTTTTGTCATCTCAAAAAAGCTGATAGCAGTATGCGACCCATAGTGCCCCCTCCCTCAACCACGAAGTTACGCCTCTGATTCCCCAACCTCCACGTCGTCCTCACAGTCCGAGCTCAAATACGTCAGGAAAATGTTCCACAATAAGTCTAAAATCTACACACAGCAAATTTGTTGCTCACGGCGTGGCCAGTCACATGCTGTTGTTTCAATATTAAAACATCCTTAATTTTGACAACATTCTACTTAGACAAAATACAGGGTGTCCAAAGTGGAATGCTCAATACGACAGAAAAGATTATTTGAAATCCAAAGTTTAATAAACGTGGGCTCCAAAATACAGGCCTGTAAAACATGCCTTGTTTCCCCTAGGGTGAAACACGTTTCTTCTGTTGAACAAGTTCTCGTAGCTCTTCTGCTACGCATTTTATACCCCATATTTACTAGACAATTTTTTCTTCTTTTGTTCCTTACTGCCTCATCTGAAAATATGGAAAGCAAACAGCTTGCAGTAGAAAGATTTGTTTCATACCATCGAAGATGAAGAAGTGCTCGTAGCTCTAAGTTGCACATTTTAGGACCCACGTTTAATGGTCTTATTTATTTCGAATGATCGTTCCTATCGCAACCCTGAATACTGACCATTCCTCCTGAGACACCCTGTAAATCTCTAACTAAATCGCAGCGCTACATTACATACGGAATAATGTTTTCCGATCGTGTTATAATTAAAATCTAGACAATATTTACTCATGTTAGGCACATAATATATTTCTACACACCGGCCGGAGTGGCCGTGCGGTTCTAGGGGCTACAGTCTGGAACCGAATGACCGCTACGTTCGCAGGTTCGAATCCTGCCTCGGACATGGATGTGTGTGATGTACTTAGGTTAGTTAAGTTTAATTAGTTCTAAGTTCTAGGCGACTGATGAACTCAGAAGTTAAGTGGCATAGTGCTCAGAGCCATTTGAACCATATTTCTACACTTTCATGATTTACGCATGTTCTTAAGGCGATCTGGCGTTGTAATTTACAATATTATTAGTCAAGATCGCTTGATGTGAAATAGATTATTTAATGGCCAGTTTCGACAGTTACTAGCTGTCTCCCTAAGAGTCTGAGATCTCTCAGAAATGTAACTGCACATTAGGCTCCTCAGCACATTAAGAAGATGTTTCTCAGTATATCGACGAGTCTAGTGTATAGTCACATTTATGAGTGATCGGAGAAGATGAGGATGTCAACTGGTTACTGTCGAAACATGTCATGAAATAAAATATTTCACATTCTCTTGAGTTATAATATTAGGAATCTACATTTTGTCACTGGATAGAAGTGAAGAAGCTAAGCAATACCTTGCACCATAAACTGGAGAAGCAAAAGACGACTGTACGTATAGATCGATGAATACATCTTCAAAACAAAAGAATATCCAACTCGTAAAGAAAGGAGATTACGTTTTAACGTAACGATGACGACCACGACATTATAAAGTGAGCGTAAACTAATGTTACAGAAAGACAGGAATGGAAATCGGTCAAATCTTAAAAAAAAACTGTCCTGCAAAATATGGGTAACAGCGGCAAGAAGCAATAACATTTAATTCGGAAAAACCTAGCATGAGCTTTAACTTCTCTGACAAATTCTTAGTCATCATTTTGCGGAGACGTTTTTGGCACTAATTAATATATTCACCAAGTCTTCTTGAACAGAACGCACTCAGAAATTCAAAACTCCTCTCTCTGGAGAATGACGCCTCGGGGACGGGGGGATGAAGGTTTCTGTTCCCGTTGAGCATAACAGTAACACGCTCTCCGAGTAAACCCGCTTTTCGTTGGATCTTCTTTATCTTCTCTACACTGCAAAACATAGTTAAAGGATTACTTTTTCGAAACTCCGTAATTGTCTCCTACTACGACGCATAATTTTGAAAGGTGCTTCGAAAGTGTCCACAAACTTCTTAAGTAGCGGTGCCAAAACATGGCGCCTCCTAATCTCACCCTCTGCCTTGGCTACGCTTCGAGGAGCAAGGTGTCGACACATGCGAAAAAAAGGTCGCAGCTCAGAAGTTCATGTGATCTGTACTGTGGGTTAATGATGTCACAATGGGAACAAATTTCACTTCGTTTCTGCCCAACACCACTGCGGCCGAGTCACACGATGGTGTGGTTGTCACACCCCCTCTTACCCATATTTCACCCCTTCTTTTGTCACCTCTGCGATGGGGGTCAGAACGACGAGACACAGCTTTGAAATCATGCGCTGTTTTAAGGGTGGACAGGTAAATTATTTCAGTCTTGCGGCGCTCAGAACTGACACGAAAACGCCACATGGGAGGGGGTATAACTGGCGTCAATGAAACTGCCTCTTACATCGGGGCGTTGATTCCCACACATTTCGCAATAGAAAACAACTGTTCGCAGTGCGACAAATAACAAGGTAGCTTTCGGCACTGCTACCTCACCGTGGGCATTACAAGGCTGCTGTAGGGACGTAGTGAGACTGCAAAATAAGTGGATCTGACTCCTTTTTAGTGTAGTGCGACCAAAAATATTGTTCTGGTGTACGGGGTGGAGCAACTAGGGACAGTACAAAACCATTCGACGTAATTTGAAGGTCATGCGTAGCACCAAAGAGCGTTTATACTAGTGTTTACAACATCCTAAGGCGTGATTACGCGGAAGTGCATCATCTACATATGCGTGAATGAAACCTCAAATGCCCCATAAGACTCCACAGTTCTACAACACCTTCAGTGGGTCTCACACACTACTGCTGAGCGCGTTACAAAAGTACCTGTCAGAAACTTCGATACCAGTTCAGTCTCGTGGCTGCTCTAGTGCTTGAGGGTTAGGCAACCACATCGACATCCCTTAGGTGGGGTTCTCCTACCAGTGTATGAAGCCCTTCTTTTTTATGATTCTGAGGTTCCTAAATATGTTTTTTTTTTCTTAATTTGGTTTTACCACCAATTCCCAGTTTATCACGATATGTTTACCATTAGACGAAGTTCAGAGCACTCCGTCTTCAGGCCACAAGTGGCCCATCGGGACGATCCAACCGCCGTGTCATCCTCAGGTGAGGATGCGGATAGGAGGGGCGTGTGGTCAGCACACCGCTCTCCCGGTAGACGAAGTTCAGAGCTACTTTTCTACTTCATATGTTTCACCCATTTATTATACAGTATTTGCACTACTGTACGATATTTGAATATAGTGTTACCGTCACCACACCGTGGTGGGAGAAGGAAGTAGGACCATAGTTTAAAACTTATGTACAAGAAAGATCACTGCTATGTAACGAAACTCATATCGATTGAACGTTCCGAACTTGTCATCCTGTGCTCGTACTAAATGTTTTGGAGAAAATGAATCAAACATAAATGTATTACTACTTCTTACTACTTACTGGGTTGGCCACGCAAGCCGCTGTCAGTTTTTACCTTCGCCAGTCAGCATCCTCCATCTTTTTCATTCCAAGCGTTCTTCTCCAATTATTTCCATCGTACTCACATCTTCTGTGAATCATCACTGCGTCTCAGCTGTGGTTTTCCTCTCGGTTTATTGCTTCTGAAGTCTTCTTCCACCACCTTTCTGGCAATCTGGCCGTCTTAACGCATTACGTGATCATACCACCTCAGTGTCCTCTCTCTAATCGCCGCCACAGTATCCCGCGACTTGTACAATTTAGCGGTTTTTCCTGTTTCTCCAGTTGTCTACATACCTCATTGGTCCGAAAATCTGTCTCAGAACAGCAGCAGGAGTTTTCTTTCAATCATTCTTGTAGCAGTACAGGGCTCTACTTTGCATATGACGACAGTTTATAATGCTGTCCAGTAGATCCTAATCTTCGTGGATGTGATAGAAGAGTGATGACTGGGTGTTGTGTGATGTCCTTAGGTTAGTTAGGTTTAAGTAGTTCTAAGTTCTAGGGGACTGATGACCATAGATGTTAAGTCCCATAGTGCACAGAGCCATTTGAACCATTTGTGATGGAAGACGGCATGTCTTCAACTTTCCGAGTGCAAACCTTGACCTGTTCTCTGCCTGGATTCTTTCCATTATTTCCTGGTCTGTCTTATTCCTTTCACTGAGAACTGCCCCAAAGTATCTTAACTGTTTTACCCTCTTAACCATTTTACCAACTACATCTACAGGTCTATTACCGTTCTCTCTGCTCACTTGTGGGTTTCATCCATATTCATTTTGAACTCTGATCTCATGCATTTCTTAACAGTCTTGCCACCTGAACCAGATCATGGCGATTTTGTGCTATTAAAACTGCATCACCTGCATAAGCCAGAGTGTTGATCCTTCCACCCAGATGCATTCCTGTTTCTTGGCTTATCATTCTCAGTGCTCGTTTTAGAACCAGGTTAAACAGGAGGGGGGAGAGTCAGTCTTCCACTGGCATTCCAGTCTTCATCTTGATATCTTCTGACTTCTTCCCATTCACTTTTACTGTGTATGTTGTCTTCTATATACATGAGTGCGTTAGTGTTATTATTTTTCCATGTACCTGAGGAGGTGCCAGTTCTTGCCACATTACTTGCCCTTTCACACTATCATACGCTTTTTGGAAGACCACAAAAAGACAGTCAACACTGCCAAATTCCCAGCTGTTTCATAGTATTTTCCTTATCATATGTAACTGGTCTACGGTTGATCTTCCCTTTCTAAACACGGCTTGTTGGAATCCAAGTACCTCCTCGCTATCGATGTTGCATCTCACTGGGTCCCCCTCCTTCAGTATTGGACAGATGAGACTGATTCAGTTCTATCGGAATTATTTCCCTCCTCCAAATTACACAGATTAGGTAGTACATTCTGTCCTGTAGCATCTCCCTTACCTCTTTCAGCATCTCTGCAAATATGCCATCCTTCCCTGTCTTCGACATTTTATGGCTTCTCCTTCCTCTTCCATGCCTGGCAGATTATTCTCCGCTGTTGGTATTGTTACTCTATATTCTCTATAACCTTCTTCCTCTTCTTCTTCATCATCTGATGCTACTGTCGCAACGCTGTTGATGGTGTCGCCCACATTAAAGAGATTTTCGAAATAGTTTTCCCATTCCTCCACAGCTTTCGTTACATCTGTTATCATTTGTCGTGTTCGACCTCTGATCACGTCAATCCTTGCGTTACATTCTTTCTTGAAGAACCTGACTGTCTTATAACAGTCTCTTGAATTTTAAACTGTTCTATGCTAACTTTTCTATTCGGAGGACTTTTCTTGGTTCTCTAGCTGCCTCCATGTATCTCAGCCTTATTTTTTTCACCTTGTTCGTTTGTCAGCCATAATATTTTACCCGCTTTTGTCTCCTTGACTGCATATATTTATAGATAAACCAACCTCTTCTCCTCCTTCTCCTCTCCAATGGTTTCAGCAGTTCATCTGCGGTGGGTTTGACTTCTATCTTGAACTTGGAGCAGAGCTTACCTACGTAAATGTAATATCCACTGAAAATCCTGAACTGTAGCAAAAGAAGGTCAGTATACCTATACATGCCTTCAGCCATATCAGAAGCTTAATGAGTGAAAGTTTGCCCTGAAACTGACATTATTCTCGTGGGAGCTTCTCTAACTGCCAGCCCTGCATCTCTTACCAAATAAGGGAAGCAGGTATCGGTAGATTGGAATTCTTGGTAAAAGTTCTCTATAATTGGATCTGCTACAGATCAAGTTTGTTTATCTCTCTACCTAAAATAAAAATGCCGTTCTGTATCTAAAGTATGAATTCAAAAATGAAACAGCAGCGCGCGGCTTTGTTCAGTCGCTGATCCGTGCGTAAATAAGAAAGCGGCAGCAGTCAGACGCCAGAGCGGCGCGGCGTGGGCCCCAGGGCAGAGTCTAAATCTGTGGGAGGCGTCCAAGATAAACAGACAGGCCGAGCGGTGGCGCCGTTCATCCCCTAATTGAATTCGGTTCCACGCTTGATTTGTTGGCACCGGGCAGAGCGCTGGAACGGGACTCAGGCGAAAGGGGTGACGGCGAGGGGTGGGTGGGGACGAAGTGGTGGGGGGAGGGGGCGGGAGGGGGGATCAGACGTAGCACGCTCCTTTAGCAGTGTTTTAGCCGAGGAAATAAGGCGGTCTCCCGAGATTTGGCAAACCTGACGCAAAACCCTCGCTTTCCGAAGGCGAAAAACTCCGAAGCACGGTGAGCTCTCTGGCGTCGGTGTCTCTGATGTAGAGTGATGTAGCTTTCGTTTGAGGAAATGTAGGAGTGTTAAACAGAAATACTATTCGCATCGCTTCCTCAGCGATATTATTGTAGGCTGTTCATACTATGGAGAGTTAACTCTACAGATATAAGGGACAATTAAATGAAAACCGAACACCTGCGACAACAGAACCATGGAATGATTCCATTCAGTATAATCACAAAAAAATGCTAAGACATTTGTCCCACTGGGAAATGAGACGATCAATCCCAGTTCCGCAGAACGCAGTCGGCTTCTGACGGATCCACAGTTCCACCCACTATCACACTTCCTCTTCCCATTGAAACCGACGATCACGCATGGCTTTCTTCAGGTCTCCAAAGATGTGACCGTTATCGTGCAACAGGACGACTCCGTCCGACAGTATTTCTGGGCGTTTTGACTTTATGGCACGTCACGATTTCTGCAGAGTGTCTTCGTAGTGCTGCGCACTGATAGTGGTTCCATGCTCAAGGTACTAGACGAGCTGTGGGCCCCTGCAGTTGAATAAGGAAGTCGTCATAATCTCACTGGAACTTATGTCAAAAGCTTTGAATTTCTTTGGCGGGTGAGGTGTGAGATGTTTCCACTGCTGGCTTTTCCGTTTGCCCGAGGGCTGTCAAAATGCTGTTGGACGGAATAATCCTGCTGCATGATACCACTCGCCCACACACTGCCAATCGGACGAAGGCATTGCTTGAACTGTTTTGGTGGGAAAACACTGCAACATCCTATATACAGCCCGGACCTTTCATATGTTTGGTGACCTGAAGAAAGACATACTTGGACATTGGCTTCTGTCAGACGAGGAATTACAAGAGTAGGTATGGGTGTGGATCCATCATCGGCCGACCACCTTCTACAAAACTACAACTGATCGTCTCGTCTCCACTGGAACAAACGAGTTATCAGTAATTATTTTCGTATGGAACCATTCCATGGTCCTGTTTTAGCAGGTGTACGACTTTTAATCCACTGACCCTCGTTTATCTGTGTCTTCGTTTTCATCTCTGAACAGGAACAAGCCAATCCCGTATGGGATAATATGGTCTCATTTTAACCTAGTAATCAGAACTAATAAATCTCCTCATTTTGTTCATAAGTCAACATATTTCTTTTCAATGTATTTCTCTCATTGATCACCCCAGCAGTTAGGTCGTTTGTTTCAGAGTACAGTCCATGCACTACCCAAACTATTTTTGCAGTGTCTTTTGGCTTTAGTGTTCTTGTAACAACTACTTATATACGTATATACAGAAATAAAGATTTGAATAGGCTGGGGTGCAGAGGATGTAGCGAGTACTTCATTCCGGAAGTAAGAACTAACTTCACCTAAATATTACTAACTCAAACTTTCTCCTTCTGCTTATGAATATCTTAGTACTAATAACATTACTAATAGCATTAACCTCCTAGCATTCCTTCAGTCCATACAGTTATTTTTCGTACATATGTCACTACCGTTTCTACTTACAACATTGGTTAAACGAGTCCCAGATCAAAATTAATAATTATACTTAGATATAGAGCTTTGAATATAATATCAACAGGACCAATCATTTATGCAAGTATTTCTTGAGGTCCCGGTGGGCATGTTCTCCGTTAATTCTAATGGTTTTAGGATAGGCCAAGAGATAACTTCCTTCGTGTGCACTCCTCGCTTTTTATAAGGACTCTTGTATAAAAGTTGCCATTGTCCGTTCTTTTATGAAGAAGTAAAGGTTTTTGATTATTTTTAACAGAATATATTAACCTACCCGATATTTTTGTGTTTGTCGAAATCTTCTATCATAATAGATCTTTCTCAAACGTGCATATTCGGCCAGTGAGATTAAAAATTTTCTTACATTCTCATCCCGGTAATACTCTTCTCTGTATCAATGAGGAAGCAATGTATCCATTCTTAGCTGGAGTGAATTGTATTCTGCTGTAGCAAATTGTTCACAACCTGTTCAAGAAGCTCTAAACATTCTACACTTTTTTGTTTGATTACTGTGTGCATAGGTTCTCATGAAACGGTTAAATTCTCCAAAGATACATTTACTGAGACCTCCCTCAGGATTAAAACGTGAAACCAGTATCTGTTTAATGCCATATTCATGTAAAATATTTTCCATGTTCAACAAGTGAAACATGATGCATTAACTGACAATAAGGCAGCAGGTTTGCCAGCTGTTGATCGCTATTGATTACTATTCTATTAATGATTGGACCTGTTACAATACATTTTTTTGTGATTTAATATACTCTGTTTGCATTATCTGATTAGTGACTGCAGCTCTCTTGGTTTACAGGATGGTCTAAATGTCATGACAGTAGATTTTTCGGTGACGAACTTCCTTTTGATAATAATATGTGTTGATAATATGAGGCATGTTTCCCAATACATATAACACTTTAATAGTACTTAGATTAATTCTGCTTGTCGCAATGACTTAATAGTAGTAGTTTCAACGATTTTACCTTTTACTTGATTTTAAATATTTTCAACCTGACTAGAGTGTGAAGGTATAATACTGATGTATGTTCTCTCTATCTTAACTCACTTTACTCTTACGCTCTGTCAGTATTTATCATAATCTAAACTCCTGCTTTCACGACATCAACTACAACCCTTTGTCTGTCGACATTTAGATTGTATGTGCGCAAAGAGGAGTCGAGTTGTGACTCTTCCTCTGTTATAAAATCAGTGCCAAATGGGCATTCTGCTATCAATTCACATGTGACTTCAAACGAGAATTTTACTTCCGCATTTCCTATTTTAAATTCCAACTGATTTGCATTTCGATATTGCACGGTTTAACACCAATAGCACCTAGAGCTTCACAGTTTTGTACGGAATGTATCGGTACTTTTGTGACCTAAGGAATCTCTTCGAACAAATTGGATAACAACATTCACCACAGCACCAATATCTAATACAAGCATAGTCTTATCTTTCTTACAGCTGCATGTACAGAGGCTTGGACATTCTATTCACTCTGAAAACAGCTTTTAATATGGTCTGTTGTTCGTCCCAGTAACAGGTTTCCTGTATTACTTATCGTGGCTCCCGGTCACACAACGGCTTAATATTTGCAGTACTCTTAATTTATTATTTTTAATGTTATCGGGCATAGCTCTTTCACGACCTGAACAATGTTTATGGTGGATTTCTTTATTTGCCAGTTTATATTAATTGTGCAGCTTAGTACTATAATTCCACGTAAAAGTGTCTTATGTGTTTTCCGGTTAGTGCATGTGTCTTAATCATAGCACTTCATTAGCCCAGTACGATGGTAACTGCTTTGTTTTTTGTTACCATCGCCGCTCAGTTTAATGAGGCCCAGTGGACCACTTTCAGCATCCCGAAGATGGCATAGTTGCAGCGTCATGATCTATGTCACAGGATAGTTTCTATCGTCTTACAACATGCCTTCACTGTAAAATTTCACTTTCAGTGTGTGACGCTACAACGCAGTCCTTGCTATGAATTTTTTCGCTTACTTAACACATGAAACTGTTTGTATACGATGTATTGTCTAGTGTAAATATGTATTGTGAATGCGATGTTTAAATTATGTAATATTTAACACTGGCAAGTCAGGGAATATTTTGTTACCGCTGAAGTCAGAGAGATTGTTTTCTCACGCCTCTGGGCGCGGGAGCGCCCCAGCGGGTAGTAGTAGCAGGAACGCCGTGCTAGGAGTAAGAAGTACAGTCGAGTGCTGCTAGTCCTAGCTGTGTTACATCTAACGGCTAGTGTGTGGATCTAAGTACGACGGGAAAGTAATGGTCGGCATATCTGGAAGCGTGGCCGGGCAAGTTATTATGGATTAATGGGCATAGTGCTGAAGAAACGAGGACTTAAATTTGAAGCGCACTGTGGGACCAAGTCGCAACAGTAAAAGCCCGCTGCCACATTGTGTCGCCGCATTGGACTTCCGTCGATCCACCAACAACGAGGGAAGTAAGATCTACGAAATTTTCGTAGGATAAAATTGTTGAAGGCTTGCCAGTGACTGTGCTTTTCTCTGAAGTTGAACAATTAATAACAAGCACTTTATAATCGAAGTGTTGCAGTTACATTCCACCCGACAATGACACGAAGTAGGTTCCTTCCGATCCTTGCCTTATTGAACCTAGTGTGTCACGCCGTTATCAAGCGAAAATACGTTAGTTATCAAATTATTTGCATAAATGGTGAAGAGTAAATTTCAGAATGGTTATCGTAGTTAATTGTCGCACTTAATAAGCTTACGCCAACCGTATTAACTTAATAATAGTGTGAAGTAATAAATTTGATTATGAAGATTCATTTCAATGCATCTTCAGATGAAGTTAGTTCAAGGAAATTTCATGAAACTATAATGCTTATTCCACTTGACAATCCCCACATTAATGAATTATTATCTTTCAAAACATAGTTAATGAAATATTGGCTATATATTTCATTATCAGTAGATTAAACTGTGAAAAGCACCTAATTTTAAAGAGAGAATGACAGTCCAGTATTCAAAATCTCGATGGATAATTATCTGTGTTGTCAGCATTGCACTCAGCTGACAAATTATCAACAAAATAATTATTGAAAGTTAACCATTAATGTTTAAGTGTAGTCAGATTGTTATGACATTGTTTTATATGACTTCTGAGCATGACACAGCACTTACGTAAAAGTTCCCGTTCCAACTGCTGCGCTACAAATGGGTAAACTTTATATTTGACACAATTATTCACGTACTTAACAGTACTGTCGCTCATCAGTTGAGCTGGCGATAGATTTTTTAATTGCCTTTAAAACTTAATCATTTCTTTCGGCAAAATTTCCACTGGCAAAATTTATTTCCAAATTATTTCCATTATTTCATTTACCGATCGTTATTGAATGAAATTATCATTCAATAACAATCAAGTTATAACGTCTCCTGTTTCCCGCGGAATAATTATTATTTAATTCGGATTCGGATGACTTATCCCGACGCGGGTCAAAATTCATAATTCACGGTATTTGTCAACTAGTAATTTCGCAAATCTCGAGAAGTAAGGGGGTTTTATAAGTGGAAAGAAATGAGCCATGTCCGTATTGTTGTAAATCATATAATTCATATTGTTTATGAACACCTTAATTAATTCATCTTCAAACAGGCATTCACGTTAAAATTGAGTATAAATACGGCACTGCGTCCACCTTGTATGATATATGCTTGAGTGACAGACCTATGTTACGGGTTTTGTTATTTAAGTTCTTGTCCTGTAATGTGTGATAAATATTTTCACCACCTGTGGTAATAACAGATGACATCGTGTCTAGCATTGTCTGTTCTCCATAGGATTGCCCCTCTTATGCATTACCGATTTGTGTTACAACATAATAAATGTCTTTCAGTTCCATAAAATTTTCATCTACTGTATTCTGCGATGGTTTCACTTGAAGCTATGTAGCAATTTCCGAAGCGCCATTCTGAGGTGACAGTTCATTAACCATCTTTAAAGTGTCAGTACTTTATTACAGTTGTGTTCAAGGTATTGTTAAAGTTAATTGTAAACTAACTGCCTCACATATTATCTAGTATCTTATGTCTTATGAATACAACGGTTGCCAGTCTATTACTGTTTGACGGCATTTTATTACAATAGAGTTTAGCACTTCGTGCTTGCCCAGTTGACTTTATTTATTGCCCTCCTCTATTTCTTTGGAATACTAGTTAATGCTTTCAATGCTTATCAAACTTACTTTATGCATTGGCTTTATATTTAATGCAACAGTGTTTCATTCTGGCTACGTGTGTGTGTGTGTCACAGGACAGATTAGCCATTTTACTGAGCGAGGTGGCGCAGTGGTTAGCACGCCGAGCTCGCATTCTGGAGGGTGACGGTTCAAACCCGCATCTGGCCGTCCTGGCTTAGGTTTCCGTGGCTTCCCTAAATTGTTTCACGAAAATGCCGGTATGGTTTCTTTGAAAGATCACGGCCGACTCTCTTTCCTATCCTGCCCTATTCCGATCAGGCCAATGACCTCGCATTTTGGTTCCATCAGCACATCAACCAACGAACCAACCAACCTCGTTGTCTGCTTTGGTCTATCTGGTGACATTCACCAACCTATTTTGTAATATATCTCTGAAAAATGTATCCATTTTGGTAGCGTATCTGGCCAGATGATTACATCAAATTTGTACTGCGTGTCATTTGATATTTCCCGAACTAGCTGTCTGTATGATAATCATCTTGTCATATGTTTAGTAGACATTTCTGTCTCCCGGGCTTAGTTGATTATTCCTGTATAATTTGTCGGCTGTTGCTACTGTTTATTTTCCTGTAACATCTTATATTAATCATTTCGCTGGTTTATATTAAAGCTGTAGATGATTTAATGCCACTGATTTCTTCTAAATCCCTTCTGAGTAAATCTAAAGGACACCGTCCAAACGCAGGATGTTATTTATTTTAATCTGATGTTTCACTCAGCCATTGAGCTGTATGACTGTGTTTATTGTTAAGAGTCTCCAAAATAGTTACCAATCCCTGTAAATCGTGAATCACCTTCATCAACTGTATAGTTGTTGCACTGCTAATGGTAAGTAATTTTTTACCCTTGTGTTGGTCGTAAATGCTATTAGTATTCCTCCCATTGTCTAACTTTTCACTCAAGCTTGGGAGACGATGCTGATAAACTGGTCTTATGTCTGAGGAAACGTCTTCCTTAATGAATATTGTGTGTAAAACTGTATTATTTTAAATGGTTTCCCTTTGGAGGAAAACTGTCATTGGTTCTTAAGCCGTTTGTGCAGTTTCTAAGAAAAATTAGTGATTGGTTTTCAATTATTATTCTTTCTTGAACACTTATACTGCGGATACTTAAGACTTTAAACTATTTTGGTTTCGCCATGAAAGACGGTGATTATTGGACCTTAAGCCATTTGTGCCGTTTGCTAATGTACTCCATGGATGTTATCGAATAATCTGTTAATGAGCAATGCCAAAGGCGTCTAACAACATTGTAGAATCTCAGTACCGGTACTTGAATTTTTTATTAACTTTATTTTCCCTCCAACGTGGGGATGAATGGACTGCATTGCTTTCTTTTCCATCTTGGTCAAACTCTACCTTGGAACATCCATTAACTGCATTTTAGGATTTCTGGTTGCATTTCCATTAACTGCATTTTAGGATTTCTGGTTGCATTTCAATTCACCAGCGACCACAATCCGTAACACGTTAAAATTCTCTTGTGATAAAACCTCTAAACTGTGTCTGTAGTTTAATTTTTTTCCATCCAAGAACACCACTGCATTCCTTCGTTTCGGGTGCAAGACTAATTGGTAGAGCTTCACAAAATTGATACTAAGAATAGTGTCGCTGGCTTTTTCCATATGACCATCACATTTGCAGTGACAATGTAAGATTAATATTCAAAATTGGTCCTGATCTATTCTTTGAGTTTTGTGCACATCCCTTAGGCTGCACCATGCATTCTGAACATCAGCCACTGATTTTTCTTGTCACATCTCTCATATATTTATCTATGACCGAAATTTGACTGCTTGAGCCTAAAATTCATGGCATTATTATATGACCCATCTCCACGTGGATACCCTGTGATGTGAAATATCCTCTGTCTAGTTGCAGAATTTCGTATCAATTTCCGACAAGCTCCTTTTCAGTTCACCAGAATCAAGAAGTAAGGCTTTGGGTATCGTATGCCGCTTCAAGGCAGGGGCAATGCTTCAGCTTCTAGTCAGTAACGCTGACTATTGCTGTCTCCATCAAGGTTCCATTGATGATTTCGCAGATCAAGACCATGGATTACAACAGTCTCAACTCCTTCTCGATGCTGATCATTGCGTCCTCCATTATTTCTTATGTAATCTCGTCTTTGCAGTGGCTCCCATGGTCTACTGTGATTGCTTCTATTCCACTTATTATTGTGGGGTAGGTGTCTCGCCTACCAGTTCGAAATACTTCAACCATATTTTTCTGACTCGAAGTGAGATTGTACAAAATATACAGACTGTCTCACTGCTGCCCTGTGATCGAACCAAGGTTCACGTAATAAGTACTGGAGTGCACCAATGTCGTTATAATTTCGTCTGGCATCCTTTTATCAATTATTTCCACTGATAAGCCGTGTCCAGAAACAGATTAAAATTCACCATTTTTTCTAACATACTGCACTAGATCTCGGTACTGCTATTCAGCAATCATTAAAATGCCCACTTTGATGTGATCTTGTTTATTTTGTGCTCAGTAATCATTTAAAAATGCACACTTAAATTCCTCGTACGTTCTGCTCTTGACAGCAGTCACTCTCCTAGTTGTTGCTAGTTGTTCTCTGAGATGCGCAGCAATAAAATTTATTTTGAATCCTGCAGGCCATGTCCTAGGCAATCCGTCTTGTAATCATTCAGTTCATCATCTTCATCTGCCTCCTGATACCTAATGCCTATCGGTATTGCTAGCTGTGCGGGTGGAGATCATTGATCCGGCTCGCCGATTGTACACCAAAGTCTGTTAGTCATCTGACACAATTTTTCCTTTCCCTTTCTCCTTTCATCTTAACTCATGACTAGATAGATATATTTTTTTGTTGCTATTCCCCGATCCATTATTCGTTCTCTTTGTTTCAGTAATTCCACCAAAGCTTCACAGTTTCTGTGGTTGTCGTCCCCTTCAATTTCTATAAACTGGAATGGTACCATGATATCTTCCTGATCTTTTAAATTAATTGGCATGGCCCTGTCTGATCCTGTGTCACCTTGCAACGACAGCTGTTCGACTAATCTCTTGACTTCAGTTACTTCTTCTATACTTCACATTTCCATTCTTCGATTTTTTTTGTACTTTTCGTTTCTTATGACTTTGTACCTATCTTAGTGTTGCATTAATTATTTGAGTTACATTAGCTTCAGAATATTTTGATGCCTCTTCAATTGTCCTACATACTTTGTAGCTCAAATCATCACGTTTCTTGCTTTGTCCACTAGTTTCTGCTCTGACTTCAGATACTTCCATTATTTTCTTCTAAAGTTCATTGCTCTTCTTGTACTACTGTTCATTTTCTTTTGCTATAGCTGCGAAATTTCTTCTGTCTTTTTTGCAAATGGGCATCGTTTTTCTCGTTACGTTATTTTGCAAAATTTTCTTCCAACTGTTTGTCTACTTTTTGTAAGTGCTTTTTATTTTGCATTGCCATCTCAATCAGCAAAGACTGAAGATGAAACGGCGCCACTGTGTGAGAACACAGGACGTTACTTCCTCGTGTTCAGGGGCTTCGGAGTTTTCTGTCGCCTGTGATATTGTCGCATTTTCTCATTCACAGACTCAGTTTCCAACTGGTCCCCAATTTCCTGTATATTACTCAATTCGCTGTCTGTAATAATTGTTTCTCAGCTGATCATTTTGAGTTTCCATAGCCTCACGATATTGCTTACTATCCTGCTGTAAATCCATAGCTAACTGAGCGTCTGTGGTTTCTGAATGACAGGGTACTACTTTATGGACCACATACATCATGTGCATGAGCACGGATGCTGTCACAAACATTAAAACGTTACTCACTAGACCTGTTACACAACGAAACACACAAAAACCCTTCCAAAATTACAAACACCAGTAAATACTTCAAAAGTTATTTTTGCTGCAAGAAAAGTACAAATTAGCACAACGCTGTCAATTTTATTACTTTAGCCACGTGAAGTTGATGCGCTCGTGTTCTCTTTTGGATTTGGGATGTGAAATTGAACGGTAAACTGTGGACAACTGCTCATCAGACAGTCGCCAGTATCCGCAAAACTTTTAATTTAGTTTACCATAAGGCGACTGCAGATAACAGAAAATCACCAGTATTCGATAATAATACGGGCAAGGAGTAGCCAACTTTGTATGTGAGACAACGGCTGAGCATTTCCAGATGCTAAGAGCATCTGAATACGGTGACCTATACAGTGAACAGACCACTCGTCATAAGGTCTTGTGTCCCGGCGGGGGTTCGAGACCTCCCTCGGGCATGGGTGTGTGTGTTTGTCCTTAAGATAATTTAGGTTAAGTAGTGTGTAAGCTTAGGGACTGATGACCTTAGCAGTTGAGTCCCATGAGATTTCACACACATTTGAACATTTCAACATAAGATCTTGTGAAATATTAAAGAAAGCTGCTCAACGGATAGGCTTCTGAATTTAAACTGAGGTTGAAATGAATTATAACCGAAATATGATAAGAATTTGGCGCATATGGATGAAATTAGGAATGAACAGATGCCGTTTGCTGTTTCCACGTAAACACCCATTTATTGCTGAATTAAACAACAGGTTTTAGAAAATACCCAGAAAAAGACTTATAAGCATTTTCCCTTGCCTATGTGTACGTTGAGCGTAACTACCTGACTCTATGAATTAATCTATAAGAGAAATACTTTAAACAAACGAGTTAGCACATCCCTACTCATGTTTTACAAAACGCGGCTTATGCTGCGGCCCCCACGAATTCCTCAACCTCTTCATCCCAGAGTAGCCCTTGCAATTTACGTCCTCAATTGTTTGATGGATGTATTCCAGTCTCAGTCTTCTTCTACAGTTTTGCCCTCTGTAGCTCCCTCTAGTACCGTGGAAGTTATTCCTTGATGTCGTAACAGATTTCCTACCATCCAGTACTTTATCCTTGCTACGGTTTTCCACATATTTCATTCCTCTCCGACTATGCGGCGAACTTCCTCATTCCTTACCTTATCAGTCCACATAATTTTCAACACTCGTCTGTAGCACCACATCTCAAATGCTTAGATTTTCTTCTGTTCTGGTTTTCCCATAGCCTTTGTTTCACTGCCATACAATACTATGCTCCAAACGTACATCCTCAGAAATTTCTTCCTCAAATTAAGGCTTATCTTTCATACTAGTAGACATTTATTGGCCAATAATGACGTTTTTGCCACTGCTGGTCTGCTTTTGATGTCTCCCTTACTCCGTCTGTCATTGATTTTATTGCTCTCAAGGTAGCAGAATTCCTTACCTTTATCTGCTTCCTGATTATCTGTCCTGATGTTAAGCTTCTTGCTGTTCTCATTTCTGATACTTCTCATTCCTTTCGTCTTCCTCGTTTTTGGTTTCAGCCTATATTCTGTACTTATCAGACTGTTCCTTTCATTCAGCAGATTGTTTAATTCTTCTTGACTGTCACTAAGGATAGCAATATCATCAGCGAATCTTATCATTGGTATCACCTTGAATTTTAATTCCGCTCCTGAACTTTCCTTTTGTATCCACAAGTGCTTCTTCGATGAACAGTTTGAATAGTAGGGGCGAAAGATTACATCCCGACTTACACCGTTTTCAAAACGAGCACTTACATTGCTGGTTTCCCTCTCTTACTATTGCCTCTAGGACCTTGTGTAGCTTACCCCTATTTCTATCATAGTTCTGGACATCCTATACCATTTGACATGTTTACCATTATTCTAAAGCTCAGATGAACGCTGGGAGTTCAGCCCCACCTAGCCCCTATGATCGGTCTTAGGACGACGTCCTCCCTCTCTGCATTTCCTGAGTGAAGACATATCTCCCACTCTGCCGGTCCAAGATGATGAAGTTTGAGATCTGACTATCCAACGCAGAGTATTTAGCTACTCTTCTACTCAAAATCTTGCTTGTTTTTTTTTTTCAGAACCAGATTCTTGTTAGCCAGTTGTGATGACAGAATTTCCGAGTTGTGATCAATGAAAAATCTATAACATTAGCAACAATTTACTTTCAAATAACTTCCGGGAATTCAGCCCGGTGACACTTTCAGCGTCCGCCGATATTTCGGCGGGAGAACACCCCGCCATTTTCAAGGCAAACTGGCGAGGTGTTCTCCCGCCGAAATATCGGCAGTCACTGAAAGTGTCACCTGGCTGAATTCCCGGAAGTTATTTGAAAGTTGTATACGCCAGGAGAAATTCAGGTCTAACAATTTACTTCTCTTATAGAATCTTCGGTGATTCTCCATTAATTCAGATTCCTTCCTTCGAGTGGAGCAGAAAGCAGACCTTCTCTCCCACCACAAGAGTAGCTTCACGCTTCAGCCAATGGCAAGAACTGAGTATATGCACTCTCCAGTCCTCCGCGCCACGAAAATAATCGTGGTGAACCAACCCGCAACTCCCTTACAAAACATAAATACCTAGCGCTGCTGTTGTTCTCTGAGTCCACAGAGTATTATCGTTCTGAGTGTGTCTTGTTTCTCATACTCTTGCTGAGGTGTGTCTGTTTTGAAAGCATTATTTACGCTCCTACAAACAGTGGAAGTTCGCAACGCACTGAACACCTACTTCGGCACTCTATCAGACTCGTTTTAATAAGTGGCATGCTGTCTCTGATAGTGCCCATCTATCCATTCTACCTGGCACAAACTTTAGCCTTTTAGCTACGAACAGTTTTATGACGCACTTGTAGATGTATCCCAGCATCTTTCACTTCTACACGGTGACCCAGGGCGGTGATTCGTGACCAGAGGTTCATTAGTTGTTGAATGTGGTGTAAAGTTAGTGTGGTCTTTTAAAAGTGGTATAATTTTTTATGGGCTAGTTCCCGTCGGCGAAAATAAATTGAATGTATTTGCAATTTACTTTTTTTGAATATTTTGAAGTAAGAACCTGTTAAAGAAACGTCAAGTACTGATACTGATCATTTAAATTGAAATTTTACTGTCGCATGGTTAAAATTAACTTTTCAAGTAATGGAGATAGTTTTACTTATCTTATTCACTGAGATTCTGACGATTTTACAGAGTTTCTTTTTTAATAAAAGAGAATGTATAAATCCTTTAATAGCGCATTTATGGAGTTCAAGGGCAAATCCTTTTAAAAATATCTTTGATACGGAGTCTCTTATCTTATGTTGTCAGTTGTATTTGAAGCGTGTTAATATTGTAGGTGTGACCTGGTGCTTGAAGTGATCTCCACTACAGGAAGGCTTCTGTGGATCATTACTGGGGTATCAGGGTTCCCTGACGACGCCTCCCAAGCTGTTGGTCACACGGCCACAGCGGAGTCACTACTGTTGCCTCCAACATTACTGTCGCAAATGAATTCTTCAATAAATGCTGTTCAGTTCAGTTTCGTCAGCTGCTAAAAGCCCAGCCCTCAATCCCAAGGTATTAAAATTTCGAAATCGTTAGTTTACCAAAGTAATGTGTTTGTAGTAGTTTCCCTTTTGTTTTTTTTGTTTGTTAATTATTTTGTCGATAGCAACATTTACATTGCGTCATTAAGCTATTTCATCTCTTTAGTTCCTATGACCTCGTTCATACACCCACAGAATCCTTCGATAGTTACTGTTAGCCTCGTGTTACTCTTGTGACGGTTTATGTGTTTCCTCCTCGTACTACTACCCCTCCTTGTCGGCTAGTGTCTCCTCTCTTGTGGTACCACAAGTATGACGTCATTGACGCGGAGGTCGATGGCGGACAACTATTGGCTGCCGCGGCTGATACGGCCCAACACTCGCCACAGAGCGCGGAGCTCTGTCTCCTCGCTGGCCCCTTGTAATTGGGGCGGTCCTATCAGCCTTGGCATTGTAGCTCCTCCAGCCTGTTGACGAAACACAGCGCCGGAGACTGGATAGAAACAACCAATTGTGAAACAATGCGGAGGGACAGACATGAGCATGGCAGTGAACTACGTATTAGCTTGGCGTCGTATTATAAGTCTGTGCTTATGATAACGGCATTTTTCGCTGTTAGCGCTTTAGCTAGCATCTGACCTGACAGTCCCGTCTGTGAAGTTTTATATCTTCTCTATTAGTAGGTATACATTTTATTTTAATGACGTTTTATGGATTTTCCTTATCTAGCAAGTTAGACACACTTTTGGAAAAAACTTTAAAAATTTGCATATGATTTTGTGTTAAAGTGTCAGCACACGTTTCCCCCCGTACAAACCTTCTAGGCTCGTGCAGTTAGAAGCAATTTTTCAACAACCAGATGTCTCTCTGCACTGCATCTGTTATGTCATTTACCATTGTTGACTCGCACTGTTATTCTTTCAGTGCAACCAGATGTCTCTCTGTGCTGCGTCTGTTACGTCTTTGCCATTGTTATTCTTTCAGTGTTCAGCAGTCCTCCTTGCGATAAGCACATGTTTATTTTGATGCATTAGCTCATAAAAGTGGTCTATTTTGCAAACTGTTTGTCTTGATTAATTTTTCCTATTCCTCATGTGATTGCTTTAAGTTATTATTTGAAATTTTTAACAATTATGGTTGTTGTTTTAGCTGCTTGTTTGGGTTATCTTATTTCTGAGTTTGATTTTTCTCGTAATTTATTTTCTTTGAATATACTGCCTTTTGTTAGATTTGCTGGTTCTATATGATCTATACCTTTTCTTTGAACTAAGGAAAATGTTACGGAGAAGAAGACTATCAGATGAGGAGATAAGGGAGTTGTTGGAGCAGTCTTCTGATTCTTAAACCCCACCTAGTGACTGTGAATCTTCCAGTGATGATGATAATGAGGTGGATGTCGCTGAAGACTTAGAACTACACAAAGGTGATGATCATGAAGAATTCCTTTACGAAGATGGAAAGTAACAATTTAGTGCAAATTTTATTGAGTGTGACTCATTGTTTTCTCGTAATGGGAATGAAACACGGGTACAGCAGCACAAGATCGAATTCCTGGTAGGCGGAACAAATAGGTTGTACTGAAAGAAGATCAGGGACCTAAAAGTTATTCGATTAATGTGATAATGAAGAATCTTGTTTTACATTTTTCTTTCATGTATCCCTCAATGAGAAAGTGTGATTGTGGATCAACAAGGAAAGCTGAATGGCTTACGCGGACTGGGTGATGCATGAAATGAAAATGGTTCTTGATCTTCTTGTCCTGACTGGAGATTAGAAGTCAAGACATAAAGATATCAGTAGGCTTTGGAGTGGTGAGAGTGTCCACCACTGTTAAATGAAATTGTGTCTCCCAGCCGCTTCCATGCTATTCTGGTTATTGAGGGTCTTCACCATCATCGATTTAAGTGTAATGCATGCATAAATAATTTGGCTGATTCTGGCTTCCAATTAAAAAAGAAAAAACAAAAAAAACAAGGCGCCGGACTTATCATCAGTTTGGTAAAGCAGCTAGAAGGGATAAAGGAGTCCAATTCATTAGTAGCACCGGCCCCAGGAAGAGCAATGAAGTTACCAGCTAAGAAAAGGAGAATATGTTTTTATTGTTCGGAGATGAAAGGTAGAGAACGCCATATTACGTGTTATCAGTGCACAAAACCTGTATCCTCGGAAAAGGCTACTATTATCTGTAGATCCTACACAAATTTGCAATAGAGTTAAAGAGACCAGCAAAAGTATAAAACTTGTATTTTTAAACTGTAAACTTTGAATAAATAAAATTGTTTGAAAAGTAATTACACCTCAGAAGTCGTTCACATGGTAAGTAGTCAAAATAGTGTCAATTTACGTCAATTTAAACAGCACGGGCCTGAGAGGCCTGACTGGTAGGTACGCAACGCTACGCAGATTTTCTGGTAAGCAGAGGGTTAAAGAGTAGCTAAATGCTATGTAAAACAGAGGGAAGAAATTAATTCAAAAAACAGTAAAATTAATTAAAAAACAGTATAGTTTAAAGCAGATAAAGGAATCAAAGAGTTATAGAACAGCATAATTCGTATAGCAGTTCACATTTTCAAATTTCGTTTACCGTCTTCTGTTCTCATCTACTTAGCAGGTGGCTACATTTAGCACGGTGAGACAGTAGTTAAAATGATAGATGGACATTTGGAAAGAGTGAGACTCAAATCCGCTTCCTGTTGCCCAGTTTCAGGTTCTGATGGTTCACTATATCGCCCAATGACAATTGCTGAATGATTTCATGCCCATCATTCTCCAACTTGAGATTTCGGTACGTTTCCAGTGAACTGTCGGTGGTTACTTGCTTCCGTTTCCCTACAGGCAATTTGGAAACATGGGATTTCCTTTACTTCTGAAAATGCCAAATCTGATTCAATGTACAGAATTCCTTAGAAGACAGTAAAATCTGTGTCTATCACATACTAGTTGATCGTCTTTTATACATTCCTTCACATAACTATGCCATTCCTGTTGATAGCAATCGCGTAGATATAATTTTCAGCATAACGTGTAACATGCAGCCATAAATCGATAGTTCCAATAACAGGGGTGGTGTAAACTCAGTCTAACATCAGCCACATGAGCAGAAGCAAAATTATTACATATTTTAACATTCTCATAACTTTTCCCACTTGTTGAACTCTTCCAGTGGATATGATTTTGTTTGACTAAGTACGTCACCTATATAATATTGGGGTGGTGGTTAATGAAGGAATGCTATAACGACCCCTCATTCGAGTAATGAGTGTTTTAAGTGTTTTATTTATTGCATGATATTTTAATTAACTCTGTAAAAATGACAGTAACAGCCGAATTTACAGGGACTCTGCAGAGAAAAACATCGCGTATTTTATTCCACACAGTCATTACTTCAGTGCAAATAAAACTGAAAAACAGAGGTCTAGATATGCTATTGTTAGCCAAGTGAATAAAACTTTTAATGTATGTACTTCAGTAGCACTATACATCGAGAATCTTCCATTGCTTCGAGTAAGAAGATCACAGTACAGAAAGTGTAAGGAACACTGTTTGGCGTCATTAGTTGATTTCGCAAGAGTTATCACAACGTTTATCTTATGAGTCCAAATTGAATTTAGAAGAAATACGCGATATCAAGGAACTAAATGTGCATAGTGCATTCACAACACGAATAAGATTATGGTTGAAATACTAAGAGCTATCCAGTGAGTTGATATTCGCCCTTTATAACGACAAATGATATTTGAGAAATATACTGAGAAAATAATTGCAATAATGTAGAGTAACATGCTGAACGTAGCGTCTTTAATTAGTTACCAGATGATATCACAGACCTAGGATATCTAGAGCTAAGAGGAATAAGAAATTGATTTTGAGGCTGATTTGTGCCAGCAGAGGTAATGTGCCAATATTTTACAATGGAAAGTAACTGTAAAAATTGCCATTCAGTGACTGAGGAGTGTCATCTCTGGGCAGTTACCGTTAGGATATCACTACCATTTATGTGACAGGTAACGATCTTATCTCAAGGACATTTTCCAGACTTCCAGCAACTTCCACGGTCCAACTCTCTCTCTCTATGGAATCACGACATCTAGTGCTACTATACAATGGGAAACTGAAGCCGGAACTCGTCCTGGTCACCTATGTCCACCCAAATCTCTTTGGCAACTGCGTAACCTAAAATGGCGGGAAACAGCTCCTTTCTCTTATTCTCTCTCTGGGCCAATAAAATTCGAGCTCCAGCTTCTCCCTATTCTCTATAACTTAATTGCAGGAACCTCGTCATTTGTACTCTGTGCATTGTAAACATTATTTCTCAGTGTAAATCAATAATAAAGAGTCAGAAGAAACATAAGCTGCTTTTGAGCACGTAAAGGTGTAATTAGTGGGGGACTTATGAGCTGCGCGTTTGGAATTCAGACACGTCAAGCAGTTTTTACAGTAGTTCAAATGGTTCAAATGGCTCTGAGCACTATGGGACTCAACTGCTGAGGTCATTAGTCCCCTAGAACTTAGAACTAGTTAAACCTAACTAACCTAAGGACATCACAAACATCCATGCCCGAGGCAGGATTCGAACCTGCGACCGTAGCGGTCTTGCGGTTCCAGACTGCAGCGCCTTTAACCGCAGGGCCACTTCGGCCGGCTTTTACAGTAGTCCAAACTACATCTGCTTTTAATCCCCGCATTTCAAATTCACATTTAGACTGTGAAAGAACCACGAAGCTGCAAGTAATATTTGATAGGCTGAAGTATAAAACACTGAGGTGGCAAGCATATGGGAAATCGCAAGGGGCTGAGAAGCTAGTGCCGTGAGTTGTAGTTGAGGACACCGTGCCAATACATCAAACCAGTGAGGCATAGTATACATCCTTCCGTCCATATAAAACCAGAGGCACCCTCCCACGAGCTAGAATGGCGACTACAATGCCCTTTAGTAACCTGTTCATACTGACCTCGAGCAGGGTATACTGGAGAATTATCGACCGTTGGGAATCTAGATGTGATGGCACAATAATGTTTTGTATCCAGTATGTCACATTTACTGGTCTGACAGTATATTAAGGTATCTCGAGGAATATCTGATCAAAAACAAAAATATATCTGTTTCTTATGATCTTAATTCTTTTGGCTGGCTTTCTGCTGCCCGCCATGCCTACCTCTCCTTCGTCTCAGTGTACAACACGCATCCAACGTGTACAATAAGTTATTTGACGAATTGCAGTATCTTTCATCTCCTTTGGCTTTTACCATTCACGGTTTCCCGAAGTGCCATACCAGCATTTCCTTGATGCCTTGTCGATGGTTTTTATTTCTTATTTTTGCCTTGATGACTCAGTGGAAACTCACACATTTGTTATCTATCAGCCCACTTGATTTTGACATCCTTCTATTGCAACTCATCTCAGTGTCTCGATTCTCTTGTTTTCCGGTTCTCCCACAGACCATCATTTACCTCCCTACAATGTTGTGCACCACATTTCGTCCTCAAATTAAGGCCAATGTTTGACATTAGTTGAATCCTGTCGACCATGAGCGACCTCTTTCCTTCTGCTGGACTTCTTTTTAAGTCCTCCCAGCTTTGTCCGTCATGTGTTATTTTGCTTCGAAGGTAGCAGAATTCTTTCACTTCGTCAAAATATATGTGGTCCCTAATTATGGTGCTAAGTTTTGTCCCCAATCTCATTTATACCACTTCTCATTTCTTCAGCTTTCCTTTAGTTTTCTCTAAATAGTATGTCCTCATTAGGCGGCCTATTTCATTCAAGAGTTTCTGCAATGCTTCTTCAGTGAAAATAGGTATAACATCAGCAAATCTTATCATTGCTGTACTTTCACCCTGCATTTTAATATCTTTCAGAATATACCTTTCTAAATCTTCCTTTCAATGCCGTCATTACTTCTCTGTGGTACACGTTGAAGTGTAGAGCAGAAAGTATGCATCGTAGCCTTACCCCTTTTCAGTCTGAGGATGTCTCTCTTGTTCGTCCATCTCTTTTAATCCTTCTTGTTTCTTGCAGATATTGAATATTACCAGTCTTCTCCCATAGACTGCACATATTTCCCTGAGAATTTTGAACGCCTTGCTACAGTTTACATTGTCGAATACTGTTGCTAGGTCGACAAGTCACGAGAACCTGTCTTGATTTTTCTTAAAGATTGCTTCCAATTTCAAGGGGAACGCCACTGCCCCTCTGTTTCCTTAACATGCCTGAAGCTAAAGTGATAGCCATGTAACAGTCCCTCAGTCTTCCTTTTCATTTATCTGTCTATTATTTTTCTCAGAAACTAGGGTGCATGAGCTGTCAATTGATTGTACGATAGTTCTTACACTTATTTGCCTTTACTATCTTCGTGATTGTGCGAGTGATATGTTTCGTGAAGTCTGATAGTATGTCTTCAGATTCACAGAAGCTGATAGTTGTCTGTTATAATTTGACAACGTCCGTAAACTACACTATGTGATCAAAAGTATCCGGACATTCCCAAAAACATATTTTTCCATATTAGGTGCATTGTCCTGCCACCTACTGCCACGTACTCCATATCAGCGACCTCAGTAGTGATTAGATATCGTGAGAGAGCCGAATGGGGCGCGCCGCGGAAGTCACGGACCTTGAACGTGGTCAGGTGAATGGGTGTCACTTGTGTCATACGTCTGTACACGAGATTTCCACACTCCTAAACATCCCTAGATCCACTGTTTCCGATGTAATAGTGATGTGGAAACGTGAAGGGACAGGTGCAGCAGAAAAGCGTAAGGGCCGACCTTGTCTATTGACTGACAGAGACCGCCGACAGTTGAAGAGGGTCGTAATGTGTAATAGGCAGACATCTATGCAGACCATCACACAGAAATTCGAAACTGCACCAGGATCCACTGCAACTACTATGAAAGTTACGCGGGAGGTGAGGAAACTCTGATTCCATGGTTAAGGTGCTGGTCGTAAGACACACATTACGCTGGTAAAAGGCAAAATGACGCCTCGCTTGGTGTAGGAGCGTAGAAATTGGAAGATTGATCAGTGGAAAAATGTAGTGTGGAGGGACGAATCACGGTAGACAATGTGGCTATCCGATTGCTCTCTCAACTTTGAGAGAGCGTAACGCAGCCCTCTGTGCTGCTGTTACATTGCTCTTGGGTGGACGAGCCCTAGTCAAAACACGGCATGCCTACCTCCTAACCTCCTCTGCAGCGTCAGGAGGTAGTTTTGCAGCAGAGAAGGCTGCGTTACGCTCTCTCAAAGTTGATCCTAGTATTGTTATTTTACCTGCTGACAAGGGCAATGCCACCGTTATTTTAAATAAACATGATTATGTACAAATGATGCAACGTTTACTATCTGATTCAGCGTATCGCAGAATCGATGCTGACCCCACAAAAAGTGTTGAGAGAAAGACCAACAGCCTCCTAAAGATAAGTGCTTTGTCGCAGGACACTATCAAGAGTCTTAACACCTGTACTGCGATTCCCCCTAGGTTATATGGCCTTCCAAATGTTCACAAGGAAGGGGTTCCTTTCCGTCCTATAGTGAGTAACATCGGCGCTCCGACATATCGTGTATCCATGCATCTTGCTTCTCTGTTGAGTCCACAAGTAGGTCGGTGTGAACATCATATCAGGAACTCAGCTGATTTTTTACGTCGTTTGGAGGGACTGAGGTTGAATGACGCTGATATTTTAGTGAATTTCGATGTGGCCCTCTCTTCACTCGTGTTCCTCTGTCTGATTCGTTGCGGTTAATTGAGGCCACGTTTGGTGCTGAATTAACTAATCTCTTTAGGTATGTGTTGACATCCACTTACTTTTTATTTAATGACCAGTATTACGAGCAGACAGATGGAGTTGCGATGGGTAGTCCGTTGTCTCCTGTGATCGCAAATTTGTTCATGGAAGACTTCGAGGAACGTGCATTGGAGTCGGCGCCTTTGAAACCCGCCTGTTTCTTTAGATACGTTGACGACACCTTCGTTGTTTGGTCTCATGGTAGGGAGGATTTGAATGTCTTTCTATAACATCTGAACTCGATCCACCCGAACATTCGTTTTACGATGGAGGTGGAAGATGATGGTTGCCTTCCCTTTCTTGACGTGTTGGTTAGGAGGAAGGATGATGGATCATTGGGACATGCAGTCTACAGGAAACGTACTCACACCGACTCGTACTTATAGGCTAATAGTGTCACCATCCGGCTCAGCGTGAAGGGGTATGGTTGGCTCTGAGCACTATGGGACTCAACTTCTGAGGTCATTAGTCCCCTAGAACTTAGAACTACTTAAACCTAACTAACCTAAGGACATCACAAACATCCATGCCCGAGGCAGGATTCGAACCTGCGACCGTAGCGGTCTTGCGGTTCCAGACTGCAGCGCCTTTAACCGCACGGCCACTTCGGCCGGCCGTGAAGGGGTACTTCGTACCTTGGTACACAGGGCACATGTCGTTTCTGACGCTGAGACTTTGCCAACTGAGCTGTCCCTTCTTGAAGTTACATTTCGTCAAAATGGTTATAGTGAGATTGAACGTGCGTTGCGCTATCGACCTACTGTACATCGGGTGATTGATGATAATTCTGAGTCAACGCCTAAGTCTACTGCCTTTTTGCCTTACGTAGGAAACACGTCCAACAAGATCGGTCGTATTTTACGGAAATACGATGTGAAATGTATTTCCGACCTACATCTAAAATTAGAGCACTTTTGAGTTCGGTTAAGGATGATCTTGGACTGCGTAAGGCGGGTGTATATCGTATTCCTTGTAGCTGCGGCATGGCATATATTGGTCAAACTATCAGGACCGTGGAGGACCGATGTACTGAGCATAAATGGCACATACAATTACAGCAGCCAAATAGACCTGCTATTGCCGAACATTGCTTGGATACTGGTCACCCCATGTTATATAATAACACCGAGATATTGGCATGCTCGTCCAGCTATTGGGACAGTGTTATTAGGGAGGCAGTTGAGATTAAATTAGCGAGAAACCTCGTTAACAGGGATGGAGGTTTCTGTTTAAACTCTGTTTGCAATCCGGCTCTCTCCCTTGTCAAAACACAGAGGGACAGAGTCAATGCTACCTCACCTGCGAATTCATAGTCTCACTATCGATAGCTCTGACTTTGGTCATCTTTGGTGGCACTAGTGTTCATTGTGTGTGTGTTATCTTTCCTGCTTCTGTCCGAGAACCGAGGTATTAAATTTGCATGTACGCCGCCTGTCCGTTGCAGTTTGCCTTGAAAATGGCGGGGTGTTCTCCCGCTGAAATATCGGCGGTCGCTGAAAGTGTTACCTGGCTGAATTCCCGGAAGTTATTTGAAAGTTGTATACGCCAGGAGAAACTCAGGTCTCACACTGTGCGAGAATTGTAAATGCTCGAATTTCAAGATTGAACACAGCACATCAAAACAGGTAGATAAAACTAAAAATAAAATACCAGTGCAAAACAGGTAAAAAGAATTAACTGTGGCTGGGTGACCACTTACAAATAATGGGTGACCAAACCACTTTACAGAACATTAAGATGTCAATCCCAATATTTTGGGAAGAAGTCAGACATCACATAAAAACGTAAAAGTCTAGCACACTCGCCTCATTATTAGTTAAAATAGAGGGCAGGTCTGGTGGGAAACTTAGATCTTCCCTCAAACCCGCATATAAAACACACTCAGTTAAAATATGTCTTATCGACAGCTGTGCCCCACATGTCTGACACGACGGTGGCTACTTCCTCATCTCGTCGTGGTCGGAAGGAGGTAAGCCACGGTCGGACAGAATCCTTCACCGCTCTCAACTTATTATCCCTCACTTCCAGCCACTGAGCCTCCCACCAACAAATGATGTTATTGCCTGCAGGGGGACCGAACAGCGAACAGGAGGATGGAGCAAGCCTCCTTGGCAGCCGCGTCTGCAAGTTCGTTTCCAGGAATTCCTATGTACCCTGGAACCCAGCAGAAAAATACATCCTTACCCTGCTTTTGCAAGAGCAGGAGTGTGTCCTGAACTTCTTGCACCATCAGATCTGCTGGGTACATCTGTTCAAGAGCGTGTAGAGCACTTTGGGAATCTGAGCAGATGATGATATTCTTGCCATGATGTCGTTGCATATACTGTAATGCTTTCAGAATGGCAAACAGTTCGGCATAGTAAACTGAGAACTGCTCTCGGAGCCCTATCCTAAGGACAGTATCGGGAAACACAGCAGAGCAGCCCGTAAAATCCCCTTGTTTAGACCCATCCGTGTAAACAGTAATAAAATCTGAATGGCCGTCTAAAATCTCAGTACATTTAATTTTAAAAAGGTGGTCCGGGGTACAATACTTCTTGTAAGCTGCCAGATCAAGAAGTAATCTCGGCCGTTGTAGCAGCCAGGGAGATCCCCTACGCCATCCCTTGATGAGGTCCTTAATGCCCTCCAGGTGTATTGACTCGAGACTCTCCTTTGCACGGACGTCAAACGGCTTTGTTGCCTTCGGACGGTGGCGGAAGAGACGTTCCAGTGCCGGCTGTGAAAAGGTGTTGGACGCCAACGAAATAGGAGTGGACTTGGCCCTGTATGCTTGCCGTACCACGAGGAGAAGACGCCGAATGGACAGCGGAGGCTCTGCAGCCTCGACACATAGACTAGCAACTGGACTCATGCGATAAGCCCCCATTGAAAGCCTAATACCCTCATGGTGAATCACATCCAACATTTTGAGGTACGAAGGTGTTGCAGATCCATAAGCTTGACATCCGTACTCAAGTCAAGGTCGCACAAAGGCCTTATAATGTTGGAGCAGATGCCGGATACTTTTGATGACATGTGTATGTATTACTTGTATGCTAGTCGCAAGAAGTCTTTGCTGTCAAATCTGCTACCAATGCACGCTTTTCCGTATAAACATTGCTACTTTTCCTGTACTGCTTAATTTTCACTTAGACTTTTACATCGAGAGATGTAATCCCCAACGGGGATTGAGACCTGTATTACGACATTGGTGGCGTCGAAATATCAAGCGGAACGAAGCCTTTTCCTTTGTCTTTTCCGTTCAACTATATTTTGGAGTGAGGATGTGCGTCTGCTTGCGCCTCGTATGGTGTGCCCATACTCTAGAACAGCAGGTGATATTTTTCTCCGTATATGAACTTGGTGAGCCATCTTGGAAAAATAATAATCCATTGTATTCGTGGTGAGGATTAATGTGGAGTAGTTTCTGTTCTGTTTTCATGCTGTATTTGACCGCAGTCGAGTTTAACAAGCCGGTATTTCATTCCCCAACGGCTTGTTGCACTTTGTACTTGTCACGGCCACCCCGAAGAGCAGGTCCGTGTTTTCAAGGGGAATGTGTACCACGTGGATGATGTTGTTATTGTTTCTATATGAAATATCTGAATTCTTTGTGATTTACATGCCAGGTAAGCCGAGGGCGCTAATGGGCTGCTTCCTGGACTCAGGTAGGCGCAGTGGCTCCGATCTCATCTGCCCGGCAGATTAACGACTAAGGCCGGTATGCCAGCCAGCCATGGTGTGGTTTTTAGGCGTTTGTGCACTTCCTCCTAGGTGAATACAGGGCTGGTGCCCACATCCCGCCTCCGTTACACGACTCGCAGACGTTTTAAAACGTGTGCACTATTTCATGTCTTACACTAAACGCAGGCAGCTGGCGTACACTAATTCCATCTTGGTGGGGTGGCGACAGAATTCGAATGTGGCCACCTTCTAAATAAACATCGCTAAATTCATAGTAACAAGGCCGATCCCGCGTTGACGTCGTTCAAAGGCCCAGGAAAAGGATGATGATCTGAATTCTTTGTGATTAATTAATCATGGATCAGAAGAGAATCTGGTACCTTCGTTGACATTTTGTTTGTTGCATCAGTAGTACAATATATTTTTCATGATGGTGTTAGTCAGTAACTGTGAGGCCTTGCACTAATGCCTTCCGCAGGAATAAAAGAGGATATGATTTTTTGCCTTCAGCAGGATTATTAGTGCGATGAGAACAAGTAGTCACATCATACATAAGGACAGAAAGGTTTTATATTACTTTCACAATTTATTCTCAGAATTCAAAAAGTGAGTTTGCCTCATTAATTGCACACGAGCAGTTTTTTCACCGTCTTGACACAATGTTCTGTGGGAACAACTGATTACCATACATGAACAGTCAAATGTTGTATTCGACACATGAATCCACTAATACGATACATGTCCTTCTCTGGACTCGCATTCGGAAGGACGACGGTTCAATCCCGCGTCCGACCATCCTGATTTAGGTTTTCCGTGATTTCCCTAAATCGCTCCAGGCAAATGCCGGGATGGTTCCTTTGAAAGGGCACGGCCGACTTCCTTCCCCATCCTTCCCTAACCCTATGAGACCGATAACCTCGCTGTTTGGTCTCTTCCCCTAAACAACCAACCAACCAACCATGTCCTTCTCACTAGCTGCAGTATAAGCTATGCCCATGTGATCAAAAGTTAGATTCAGTGATGAGAAATTCCTTCATTTAACAACAGTCAACGATTTCAGACGTCGAAGAATATCAGTTGTGCTAAGTATATTTAACGCCGAAATAGAGTTTATGGCCACGCATGAACAGCACGCACGTCTGGGGACGGAGACAAGCGTCTAATCGTGACGCACTGGAGCGCTTTGAAGAGCCATCTGAGCGGGATGCTAATTACAGTCGGTATAACCATCCAATCAGGGGTCGCAGCTGAGACCATGACAAACGGAGGTAGCGGATGAGAAGGGAAACTACGAATGGACAGCGAAACAGAGGTGGAATTGAAACTGAGTGAACTCGAAGCTCAGAACTGAAGAAAGGTGGGGCTTGAAATCATAGTGTTGGCTGGGAGAGTCCTGCACTGACCGTCTACTTAGCAATTAGGAGCGTGCACCCGAAAGTACGGTTGATTCGATGCAATGATGAGGAATTAATGGAAAATAATCTGCTGGTTTAAACAACAAAAACGAACCAGAGATCCCCCTTCAGCCAGGAGGGAGTCGAACCAGTGTGATAATGGATGCAGCTACTGACCAGAGCGTCATTTCGCGGGACCTGTTTACAGTGATCAGCGGACTTCCTAGAGTATTAACCTTGCCCAGTAATGGAGAAGAAAAGAGTTGGTGCTATAGGAGCACAACTAACGGCGGTTAGCATTTAGGTGAGACAGCAGTTAAAGAAGGAAGAATTGAAGGTGGATCATAACTTCCAATTATTACAAGCGTTATTAGTTCATAACGTTTAACATCCGATCGGTTTGAAATGGAAACAACAGTGGAAATCAAAAATGTTCTGGGTACTTGTTTAAATAGTCGCCGCTTCGACTTAGACGTTGTCGTAGCGTTGTTCAATTTTCCAATGCCCTCATCGTAGAGGGCTGACGTCTGTGATTTCCGCCTATTCTCTACGCTGACATGCATCTCGTCGTCTGTGCCAAAATTTCACATGATCAGACATGAGAATCACGTCCGGGCTGCATGGTGGTTGATCAAACACTTCCTGTCTAAAACGCTCCAGGGGCGCCTCCATTGACCTAGTAGTTTGCGGCCGAGAATTGTCGAGAAGAACGAAATGCGTGATAATTGTGTCACGTGGACTGCATGAGAGCAGGTGAAACCTCTCAGGAGGTACCCATACTTATCTGGAGACACTACTTTACAGTCATCTTTCCGTGCTCACTATTCACCCAGAAGAGACTTGACCCGACCGACGGGCACGCAGGAGGCACTGCCTCACACATCTCCCGAGCAAGGCTTCATCGGATTTTCTCTGTCCTCTGCATTGCATGATCGATCGGACCTCGATAAACTAACAACCCGCGCACTCGGAGTAAGATCTTCAGCGAAAAAAGAGGTAAGAATTATATGAGATATGAGATTACATTGTTGATTTTTTGTCTAGGTATTAACATTTTTATTTAATAAGGAAGCTTCGGAATAAGGCTAGTGGTTTTTCTTTCATATATAATGTTGAAATTTTATTTATTAATGTATGTTTTAGTTTAGGCAATTAGATGTAATTTGTTTTTGATTGATTTGATTTAGATGGCATTTGTAACTTTAGTTGCAACACCACTAGCACATGCGAGAGGAAGGTACACCTATCACGAAGAAACGATAGATAGGGGGCGGGGGGGGGGGCAAGGCAATAAAGTTAGATCATGTTCGTCATACATAGAGTGTTTTCGGAAGGGAGTACCCTCCGCCTTAGGCGACCGTCTATTTTCATTAAAACGTGATAGGAACTGTTTTCACTAATTTTCAGTGTCAGTTGTGTGTCCTCCGCTGCTTAGATCATATCAAGAAGAAATATTACAGACAGAAATTTGGTGATTTTGTGATAATAACTTTGACAGGCATGATTTTCTCAGCATTGTCGCAGTTATTTCTGTAAGCATTCCCGCAGCTGAAATTTGTTACCAATAGTAAGCGTTATGGAAGCTAACAACTTTAAGATCTGGTGTGCACACCATTCAAAACACGAATTAGAAATCTGGTAATCGGTTTACTATTACAAACACAATCAACATTACAGATGCTCTTTCACTAAAATAAATTTAAGCAGATTAATTTCACTTGGTTACGTTACATCTCGGCTCGTACGTCTGGGAACTTTTGGAGATTATTTTTTCCCCCACGTAGTCAGATAAACTACACTCTTCCCAATCACACTCTGTTTGTAGTTTTCTTTTCCTGCTGCGCTATTTACTTATCATTTGTGTTTTCATACATCGGTCTTGAATAATTTCTGGAAATGTCCTTGTTTATTACGAATATTTTTTGTTGTTGTGATAATTACTATGCCGCGCAAGGCAATAATTAGCAAGTTGCGCAGCAATCTTTCTCAGACAACCAATAAACAAAAATTGAAGTGAGTACAATACCTTACTTTCTGATGAATCACTTATTACTGCTACAGAGACTAATTCAGATGCAACAGTGGTTTAAGTAGATGCTTCCCTTCATGATAAGCAGGTTACGACGAATATGTACAGTACACGGAACTCAAACGGCAACATTTTCGCAAACTTAAAATATTTCATTACAAGATGAGATGCAAGACTCGAAATTATAAGTCTTACATTCCACGCAGTTTGACGGTATCACCAAAGTGACGACGCTAAATTTTTGGTTAAACGCAGCAATGAACGAACACAGACGACCACACATCACACAACAGTTAACGTGAATTCTTAGCAAGAAAACGAACTTTCACTGCTTCAGCATTTATTACAAGAAAATAACAAAGAACTAAATTATGAAGTCACCCTGAAACAAATTTACAAGAATACAACAAAATACTTGATAGAAAACGAAAAGAAAGTCATAATTCAATCGTAAAGAATGTAACGACAGGCGTGATAACAGAATTAAGTTAAATCTCTGTAGAAAGGGAAGAAATCGTAGGAACACACAGTTACAACGTCTGTATTCTCAGAGGCAAAATTTTAATGGAATGACGGATGCATAACATAAGCTTCAGTTATTGAAAAAGTTAATAAAGTGATTCCTAACGATGCAGTCTCAAAATTACAGTACAAATCACAAAACCATTCGGAACATATTAATAATCTGTAAACAGAAACATCTAAAATTGAAACCAGAGGAAAAGAAAAGTTTGAGACACTGAAAGCACAAATCGATGAACTTTCAAACAAAACTGAGGCGATCGAAGTAAATACAGACGATCACTCAGTAGACAAACAACCAATATATTTTAGAGAGACCGAAGAATTTCAGTCCCTAGAGCGCTTTAAAGGATGACAAATAAAGGTAAAAAATCAAAACATTAGAAACACTACATACAAGGAATGAATTAGATACACACACGTCTAGCTGACATCGAAAAGCATTGGAGGTAAGAACAAAACACATGTGATTGAAAATAGACCTTTCACGGACGAGAAAAATATATCGTGGAAGAACAACATTTTGGCTGACTTACACGTGAAAGAGACTTTGAAAATGAACTCGAACATTCACACACGTGTTTCAACGGACAGACCTTTCATGGCCTAACAAGACACGACGGGTCTGATTACAAATATTTTTAACGGTTAGAAAGCCTCAAGTAATTCGCAATGGCATCAACGATTTACATCCCATAAACTGGATTCTACGGATTACCTTTTAACATCTTCAACTTTTGTAGCCCTGTCTTCCTCAGTTGCGTGAAATACTACGGTATGTTGATAATTTTTACTTTCTGGACCGTCTGACTATAACTGAGACTTTCATTTGCATTTTGTGAACCGGCCGCTGTGGCCGAGCGGTTCTAGGCGCTTCAGTCTGGAACCGCCCTGCTGCTACGGTCGCAGGTTCGAATCCTGCCTCGGATATTCATATGTGTGATGATCTTAGGTTAGTTAGGTTTAAGTAGTTCTAAGTCCAGGGGACTGATGACCTCAGATGTTAAGTCCCATAGTGCTTGGAGACATTGTTTTGCATTTTGAGTCTATCTGTGAAGAATATTCCTCAATAAATCATGGTTTGCAAGTAACCTGAATGTGGGCTTATGTGAATACGCTTCATTTCTATTGTTGAACTTACACCAGTCGTCTTTCGGAAACATACTGTGCGTTGCTGTTTGGACAGTGGAGAGTTTCTGAAAAAATAAATAAATAAATAAATAAATATTTCCACTTAGCACGCCTCATTGCCCCTAAATTATGTGTGTTTTCCTGATAGCTCTCCCATAAAATAACTAAAGAGAATCAATTTCTTTCAGAGTAAGCCTGCCTTTTCCTCCTAGTGGTTTTCCATCCTCAAGTACTTCACCTTTCTTCTCTTTCAGCAAGCGACGAAGCCTACCGCCAAGCCTCGTTTGATTGTGGCCAACACATTCTATTGTTGTATTGTACGGATGTTTACCTGTTACAGATTTGAACGAAGAGGAGAGTCCCTATTACCGAGGTGTTAAATATATCTAACACCATATTGGTCCTCGTATCTGGGGAACATCCTCACAACTGCAGCAGCCTCCATGCCGCCACCTGAGCCACTACAATTTTTAGAGCATGCTTTTCTTTCCACAGTTTCTCACTGTCTTCATTGTTGGACATTTTTCTTGTTGCACACTGGTTGCAAAATTTAGACATAATTTCTAGATCTAAAACAGTACTGAGTCTATGCCAATGACAGATGCAATTCCATACAGAGATGTGTGGCCCCTTTTCATCCAGGTCCCATCTGCAGACACACACACAGGTCAGTAACATTTGTAGGATATTCACTGTCATGTATATCTACCCAAGGATCTATTTCTTTCTGGTTTATTTCCACCAACTGCTGCACTGCTTTCTTCATAGAAACATTGGCAGTATCGATAACTGCATCAGCCACTTCTTTATTTCTTCAAACCTTGCACAAGGTGGAGGCATGTTCAGAAAACCACACAATAAATTACCTCCTTCCCTGCACTGTCTAAAGCATCTCAGAGCATATGCTAACCTAAAATTGCTTTCAAAGGTATCAGTGTCACTTTCTTTTGAAGGTGGAAAATGAAAATTCATAACGACACGAATTGCGAATTAATTTAAAATCGCATGCTATTCCCACTCTTCTTTCTTCAACAAAAATCATGCATTCCGTATTTTTACAGCGAACACATGAACATGAAAAGCTTACAGCCTGGAAGAGAAGCTCTAAATCAATAAGTCTGAATCCAGTGGAGTACATATCAACATCATTCACGCATCTACGATTCTCCTTTCCCAGGTTTCGATGCTGAAGCTGAGAGGTTATGTTCCTCATTGCGAGCTGCTTCCTCTTTTTTTGTTGGTAAACCGATTTCCATGATACCTCCATTTCCTAAACACAGTTTTTCTACCACGCATTATTCGTAAAGTTTGACTTACAGGTAAAGGTTTGCGAATTCAACTTTCCAACTACTAATATGTGTTAGTGTTGTCAAAACGTAAATAAACTACTTGCAAGAAAGTTTTCAGGCGAAGATAGATGTCAGCCAGAGATATAGATGTGAGCCAAAGATATCGAAAGAATATAGCCTTCATATTTGCAAAAATTCTGCTACAGAAAGCAGTTTCCCAAATGTCGGAAAAACTGGGAGTAGCCGCCAGTGCAGAGTTACTCAGTTTATCAATTTGAGAGTATATCTAAGGCTGCTATCACGATAAAATTCACATACAACATGGTTTAAACTGTGTAGATCAAGAAAATAATATTTTGGAAAAATCTATTTCTTGGACCAAAATCCATCTGCATTTCTAGGCTACCAAGATCTTTACGTATTTCTTTGCAAATCCTTGCTAAGAGGACATCGTAAAAGAAACATCGGTGCATTCCGTGACGTTTTGCAATTGCTTCATGTTGAAGAATCTGACTGTATGTACAAAAACGGAAAGGTTTATCAGTGCATCTGCAATTACGATGACAATATGAATAGGCGACAATCCAGATAATTCTATAGCCCCAGAGAGAATGAACGAGAATATCCAAATGTACCAAAAACACTATCAGGGACATAACATTTTGAGTAGACCACTATAGTATGACCAGCAATAAAATCCGAATATTTATCATAACAAACAGCACTTTCGTAAATCAAGGAGCAAACAAGAACATAGTCCGATTTTGTAATAACAATACGTTTAAGAGATGGAGTAATTGTATTAGAATTCTCGCAGCTATATTTCTCTGTGCATTCTTGCAGTCGAATTTTGTCACCAACAATTAGTGTTACACAAGCTGTTGGCCTTAAAGTTTGGTATGCATACCATTCAAAACCAGAAGCCCAAAGCTTAGCATCTAGCGGACAGGTTAGAATTAAAATCAAAACCAACAATATGGATCCACTCTCACTAAAACAAACTTAAACAGATACCTTTTAAGGTCACACATTTGCAAAAGACAAAAAAAAACTGCTGTCCACGGAAAAGGATTACTGCAGACGAAATCCTGGAGCCTCAAGAATACGTTACATGAGAAATGAAGAAATCATAAAGTTCACTGAAGTGGAGGATAACGTTATAAAAAACACTGAAAGAAAGAAGTTATTGAAAGATAGAAGTTACTATATCATGACCGTTTAGAACGAATGAATGATACCAGAAGGTCAAAGAATTAATTGAGGGACATCCGCTAGGTATAGATAAGGCCATATGCCTACAACATCAGTGACAGATCACCAGCAAGCTACGAGTTATTAAACACGGTTTTCCGAAACTCCTTCACCGAAGAATATGAAGTAAATATTTCCGAATTCCAATAAAAAACAACTGCAAAGATGAGAAACATAGAAGTAGATATCCTCGGAGTAACGAAGCAGCTTAAATCACTTAATAAACTCAAGGCCTCCGGTCCACATTGTATACCAGACAGGTTCCTCTCAGAGTATGCTCATAAAATAGCTATATATTTGGCAATTATATACAACCACTCGCTCACAGAAAGATCCGTACCTAAATACTGGAAAATTTCTCAAGTCACACCAATACCCACAAAGGGAAGTAGGAGTAATCCGCTGAATTACAGACCTATATCACTAACGTCGATTTGCAGTAGGGTTTCTGAACAAATACTGTATTCGAAAATTATGAAGTACCTCGAAGAAAACGATTTATTGACACATAGTCAGCACGGATTCAAAAAATATCGTTCTTGCGGAACACAACTAGCTCTTTATACTCATGAATTAAAAAGTGATATCGGCAGGGGATGTGAAATTGAATCCATATTTTTAGATTTCCAGAAGGCTTTCGACACGGCTACTGAGAAGCGTCTTCTAACCAAACTGCATGCCTGCGTGCCTACTGCTCCTGAGTTGTGCGACTGGAGTCGTGATTTCCTGTTAGAAAGGTCACAGTTCTTAGTAATAGACGGAAAGTCATCGAGTAAAACCGAAGTAATATCCTGCGTTCCCCAAGGAAGTGTTATAGGCCCTCTATTGTTTCTGATCTATATTAACGACATAGGAGACGAGCTGAGTAGACGTCTTAGAATGTTTGCAGACGATACTGTCATTTACCGTCTTGTAAAGTCAACAGTTGAACAAAACGACTTGCAAAATGATTTATATATGATATCTGTATGGTGAGAAAAGTGGCAGTTGACCATGAATTAGGAAAAGAATGAAGTTATTCACATGAGTACTAAAAGAAATCAGTTAAATTTCGATTACGCGATAAGTCACACAAATCTGAAGGCTGTAAATTCAATTAAATACTTAGGGATTACAATTACAAATTACCTAAATTGGAACGATCACATAGATAATATTGTGGGTAGAGCAAACAAAAGACTGCGATTCATTGGCAGAACACTTAGAAGGTTCAACAGGTCTACTAAAGTGACTGCTTACACTACGCTTGTCCGCCCTATTCTGGAGTATTGCTGTGCGGTGTTGGATCCGCATCAGGTGGGATTGACGGATGACATCGAAAAAGTACAAAGAGGGGCAGCTCGTTTTGTATTATTGCGAAATAGGGAAAATATTGTCACAGACATGATATGTGAATTAAAGTAGCAATCATTAAAACAAAGGCGTTTTTCGTTGCGACGGCATCTTCTCATGAAATTTCAATCACCAGTTTTCTCCTCCGATTGCGAAAACATTCTGTTGGCACCCACCTACATAGGGAGAAATGATCATCACGATAAAATAAGAGATGTCAGGGCTCGCACAGAAAAATTTAAGTGCTCGTTTTTCCCGTGTGCCGTTCGAGAGTGGAACATCTACATCTACATCTGCATGATTACTCTGCAATTCACAATTAAGTGCTTGGCAGAGGGTTCATCGAACCACAAACACACTATCTCCCTACCATTCCACACCCGAACAGCGCGCGGGAAAAACGAACACCTAAACCTTTCTGTTCGAGCTCTGATTTCTCTTATTTTATTTTGATGATCATTCCTACCTATGTAGGTTGGGCTCAACAAAATATTTTCGCATTCGGAAGAGAAAGTTGGTGACTGAAATTTCGTAAATAGATCTCGCCGCGACGAAAAACGTCTTTGCTTTAATGACTTCCATCCCAACTGGCGTATCATATCTGCCACACTCTCTCCCCTATTACGTGATAATACAAAACGAGCTGCCCTTTTTTGCACCCTTTCGATGTGCTCCGTCAATCCGACCTGGTAAGGATCCCACACCGCGCAGCAATATTCTAACAGATGACGAACGAGTGTAGTGTAAGCTGTCTCTTTAGTGGACTTGTTGCATCTTATAAGTGTCCTGCCAATGAAACGCTACCTTTGGCTCGCCTTCCCCACAGTATTATCTATGCGGTCTTTCCAACTGAAGTTGTTCGTAATTTTAACACCCCGGTACTTAGTTGAATTGACAGCCTTGAGAATTCTACTATTTATCGAGTAATCGAATGCCGACGGATTTCTTTTGGAACTCATGTGGATCACCTCACACTTTTCCTTATTTAGCGTCAACTGCCACCTGCCACACCATACAGCAATCTCTTCTAAATCGCTTTGCAAGTTATACTGGTCTTCGGATGACCTTACTAGACGGTAAATTACAGCATCATATGCGAACAACCTAAGAGAACTGCTCAGATTGTCACCCAGGTCACTTATATAGATCAGGAACAGCAGAGGTCCGAGGATGCTTCCCTGGGGAACACCTGAAATCACTTCAGTTTTACTCAATGATTTGCCGTCTATTACTACGAACTGCGACCTTCCTGACAGGATATCACGAATCCAGTAGCACAACTGAGACGATACCCCATAGGCCCGCAGCTCGATTAGAAGTCGCTTGTGAGGAACGGTGTCAAAAGCTTTCCGGAAATCTAGAAATACGGAATCAACTTGAGATCCCCTGTCGATAGCGGCCATTACTTCGTCTGAATAAAGATCTAGCTGCGTTGCACAAGAACGATGTTTTCTGAAACCATGCTGATTACGTATCAGTAGATCGTTCCCTTCGAGGTGATTCATAATGTTTGAACACATTATATGGTCCAAAACCCTACTGCAAACCGACGTCAATGATATAGGTCTGTAGTTCGATGGGTTACTCCTACTATCCTTCTTAAACACTGGTACGACCTGCGCAATTTTCCAGTCTGTAGGTACAGATCTATCGGTGACCGAGCGGTTGTATATGATTGCTAAGTAGGGAGCTATTGTATCAGCGTAATTTGAAAGGAACCTAATCGGTATACAATCTGGACCTGAAGACGTGCCCGTATCAAGCGATTTGTGTTGCTTCGCAACCCCTAAGGTATCTACTTCTAAGAAACTCATACTAGCAGCTGTTCGTGTTTCAAATTCTGGAAAATTCCATTCGTCTTCCCTGGTGAAGGAATTTCGGAAAACTGCGTTCAATAACTCCGCTTTAGCGGCACAGTCGTCGGTAACAGTACGATCGGCACTGCGCAGCGAAGGGATTGACTACGTCTTGCCGCTTGTGTACTTTACATACGACCAGAGTTTCGTCGGATTTTGTACCAAGTTTCGAGACAATGTTTTGTTGTGGAACGTATTAAAGGCATCTCGCATTGAAGTCCGTGCCAAATTTCGCGCGTCTGTAAATTTTAGCCAATCTTAGGGAATTCGCGTTCTTCTGAACTTCGCATGCATTTTCCGTTGCCTCTGCAACAGCGTTCGGATCTGTTTTGTGTACCATGGGGGATCAGTTCCATCTCTTACCAAATTTATGAGGTATGAATTTCTCAGTTGCTGTTGCTACTAAGCCGGCCGGAGTGGCCGTGCGGTTCTGGGCGCTACAGTCTCGAACCGAGCGACCGCTACGGTCGCAGGTTCGAATCCTGCCTCGGGCATGGATGTGTGTGATGTCCTTATGTTAGTTAGGTTTAATTAGTTCTAAGTTCTAGGCGACTGATGACCTCAGAAGTTAAGTCGCATAGTGCTCAGAGCCATTTGAACCATTTGTTGCTACTATATCTTTGAATTTGAGCCACGTCTCTTCTACATTTGCATAGTCAGTTCGGAAGGAATGGAGATTGTCTCTTAGGAAGGCTCCTAGTGACACTTTATCCGCTTTTTTAAATAAAATTATTTAGCGTTTGTTTCTGGTGGATTTGGAAGAAACGGTATTGAGCCTAGCTACAACGACCTTGTGCTCACTAATCCCTGTATCAGTCATGATGCTCTCTATTAGCTCTGGATTGTTTGTGGCTAAGAGGTCTAGTGTGTTTTTGCAACCATTTACAATTCGCGTGGGTTCGTGGACTAACTTTGTAAATAATTTTCGGAGTAAGCATTTAGGACAATCTCGGAAGATGTTTTCTACCTACCATCGGTTTTGAACAAGTATTTTTCAAATGGTTCAAATGGCTCTGAGCACTATGGGACTCAACTGCTGTGGTCATCAGTCCCCTAGAACTTAGAACTACTTAAACCTAACTAACCTAAGGACATCACACACATCCATGCCCGAGGCAGGATTCGAACCTGCGACCGTAGCAGTCGCACGGTTCCGGACTGCGCGCCTAGAACCGCGAGACCACCGCGGCCGGCAACAACAAGTATTTTTGCCAACATATCGAGGGGGGCATTTATTTGTTACGAGACTCAAATATTCTCTGAACTGTTCAGCAACTATATCATCGGAGTCTGGGGGTCGTTAGAAGGAGCCTATTATTAACTTAGTTCGGCTGTTAAGTATAACCTCCACCCATACCAATTCGCACGTAGTATCTACTTCGACTTCACTACAAGATAAACCACTACTGACAGACACAATCCTGCCTAATCTATATTTCATGAACACCGTCTGAGACTTCGTAAAAATTTCTGCAGAACTTATTTCACGCTTTAGCCTATTTTCTGTACCTATAACGATTTCAGCTTCTGTGCTTTCTATTAGCGCTTGAAGCTCAGGGACTTTCCCAGCACAACTACAACAATTTACAACTACAATTCCGATTGTTCCTTGATCCAAGCACGTCCTGTATTTGCCAAGCACCCTTTGAGATTGCAGCCCATCCCGTACTTTCCCGAGGCCTTCTAACCTAAAGAAACCGCCCAGTCCACGCCACACAGCCTCCGCTACCCGTGTAGCCGCCATCTGAGTGTAGTGAACTCCTGACCTATTCAGCGGAACCCGAAACCCCACCACCCTATGGCGCAAGTCAAGGAATCTGCAGCCAACACGATCGTAAAACCGTCTGAGTCTCTATTCAGACCCTCCACCCGTCTCTGCACCAAGGGTCAGCAGTCGTTTCTGTCAGCGATGCTGCAGATGGTGAGCTCTGCCTTCATCTGGTAAGCAAGACCGGCAGCCTTCACCAATCAGATAGCCGCTGGAATCCAGAGAGAATTTCCTCAGATCCAAAGCGACACACGTCATTAGTGCCGACATGAGCCACCACCTGCAGGTGGCAGCACCCTGTGCTCTTCATGGCATCCGGAAGGACCCTTTCCACATCAGGAATGATCCCACCCGGAATGCACACGGAGTGCATACTGCATTTCTTCCCCTCCTTAGCCGCCATATCCCTAAGGGGCCCCATTACGTGCCTAACATTGGAGCTCCCAACTACCAATAAGCCCACCCTCTGCGATTGCCCGGACCTAGAAGGCTGAGAATCATCCTCTGAAACAGGGCAGGCAGCTGCATCTGTCTCAGCCAGAGACAGTACCTGAAACCTGTTCGTCAGACGCACCGGGGAGGCTTTCTGATCAGCCTCCGGGGACGTCTTTAGCTGCTTGTCAAACCTTGGAACTACCTCCCAATCAACCACAGGCGAGGGCGAGAGCTCAGCCCCACTGCGGGCAGCAACCGGGGCAACCACAGCGGCAGACCAATCTGGGGACAGACGGGACGAGATTGACATCCCCGTGATACCAAAGTCCGGCTCCCCACAGTGGTGCCCATTGGTAACAGCCTCAAGCTGCGCGACCGAAGTCAGCGCCGCTTTCTGCTGTGAGCGAAGGGATGCCAACTCAGCCCTCATCCGAACATAGCAATCACAGTCCCTATCCATTCTAATCGATGTTGAACTGAAACACGAGTACGTGCCTAGATAACGCAAGGGAAACACACAAAGAATGTATGATCTAACCTGTACAAATGTCTAACGACTGCGCTACAATCTGCCTGAATTTACGAGTACAGTAACTAAAACTCGACATTACACCTCCTATACGAAACCATGTAACAAATAAGTGAGCTAGGAGTATACGACTTGCTGCTGGCAGCTTGATATCCAACGGCGGCAGGGAGCACACTGGCTGTGACTAACCGACACTGACCGTTCAAAATAAAAACAGAAGTCAAACGACTACGCGAATTTACACTATTCAAGTACTAAAACGCGATGCTACAATTCTCAATTACTATAATACGCCTGAAATTTATGAATTAAACAATGCAAGTACCCAAAAACACGCAAAGAAATTATGAATTCACTATGTAACAAATAAGTGAGCTAGGAGTATACGACTCGCTGCTGGCAGCTGCTTATCCAACGGCGGCAGGGAGAGACAGCTTGAAGGTGGTTCATTGAACCCTCTGCCAGGCACTTTATTGTGAATATCAGAGTAATCATATAGATGTAGATGTAAAACTTTACGAATCTCCCAAAAACAGGTAAGAAAATTGTGAAATATGAGGATAGAGAAGCGTGAAACAGTGTTCTACGTCTAAATCAATATCTAAATGATTCTTGTGCAATTGACAGTTACGCGCCTAGCAGCGAGTTCATCGAACTACCTTGAAGCTCTTTCTGTATCGTCCCACTCTCGAAAACTGCGTGGGAAAAACGAACACTTAAATCTTTTAGTGTGAGTTCTGATTTATTTAACTGGCTAAGTGGGCGCCAACAAAACAGTTTCGCACTCTAGGGAGAAAGTTGATTATTGTAATTTCATGAGAACTTCGTAAACCTGTTACATTTGTAAGTGTTGTTCAAAGAAATTGCAGTCTTTTGTTTCCTTTCCCCACAACATTTTCTATGTGATCTTTCCAAGTTGAGATATTCATAGCTGCAATCCTTAAGTGTTTAGTTGAGTTTAAAGCTTTCAGATTTTTGTGATTTATCGTGTAAAGGAAATTTAACGGATTTTTTTGTGCTGGTTTTGATGACTTCACGTTTTTCATCATTTAGGGTCAATTGTCACTTTTTGCACCATACAGATATCTTGTCTAAGTCATTTTGTAATTGGTTTTCATCGCCTAATGACTTAACATAACGGTAAGTAACAGCATCATCAGCAAGCAATCTAAGAGGGCGTCTCAGATTGACTCCTTAATCATATAAGCAGATGTGGAAAACTAGAGGGCCCAAAACACTTCCTGGGAAAACGCCAGATATTACTTCTATTTCACTCGATAACTTTTCTTCAGTTAGTGTGAACTGTTATCTTTCTGACAGGAAATCAGGAATGCAGTCTACCGCTATTTAATTAGAACTCGCCTGTGACGAACGATGTGAAAAGCCTTCTGGAAACGTAAAATTTGAAATTCACTTGGGGTCCGCTGTCGATAACACTCATTACTTTGAGAGAGTAAAGAGGTAATTGTGTTTCACAAGAACGATAATTTCAGAATCCGTGTTGGCTATTTGCCAAAAAATTATCTTTGGCTGTAAAGAAGTTGACTACTGCGTAACGCAAATTCATTGTAATGGTAATGTGGGCACGTGACACTGTATGTAAGGTAAATAAACTACTGTACATATAATGAGCAGAGATGAATGATGTAATCGTTCTAGCGACGGTAAGAGCCCCAAATTGGGAATTCCACTGACATAAGTAACTACAACAAAGTCAAGATTATTACGGGTCTTTGATTGGGAACAACCATTACGGATATGGCAAAATTGGTCTGATATTTGAGTGCTGCTGTCATGAGCATTTACCAAAGCGGTCTGACGGACGTTGAAAACATGAATAGGCCACAAGCTTGTGACGTCCATGCCTCACCCCTGAACGTGATGGGTGCAGGGTTACCATCTCTGCAAGGCAGAAAAGGCGGCTTTCTTGGCTAATCTGACGAGAGAATGCAATTCTGGTAGAGGGGTAAGTGTTTCGAAGCACGGCCCTGCAGTGGGTGATCCCTGCGTTTTCCCATGTTCAGCCAAATCATTTTCTGTGGCGATTCCTATGAGCTTCGGAGCGTCGATATGGTCCATGAGTCAATCGAAATGTTTGGCGTGGTTGGATGAATCGTATTTCCTGTTACAGCAAGTGGATGGCTGAGATGGGACAACCCGTCCTCTAAGCAAACTGGTGCTTTAACATATACCGCACCGAGGACATGGGGCGGTGACCGCACTGCTATTCTATGGGAAGCGGAACTATCAGGATGGGCTCCCTTTCGACGTATGGAAGTAATCGAAGGTCCCTTAACAGTGGACGCTATTGCGGACCACCTGCACCACTAAATGCCTTGAAGTCTTCCCTGAAGACAACGGAATTTTCCTGCAGGAGAGCTGGCAAGGGTGGAATCGTGCTACAGCGGTTTGAAGAGCAAAACAGTGAACTCGAGCTCATGTTTGGACCACAAAATTCGTCTGATCTGAACCCGACGGAACATATCTACGGCGCTATCCTGCGCCCGCTCTGCGCACGCGAACTACCTACCTGCAATTTTCAGGAATTGCATAAAACTTCCGTAGACATCTCGTGCCGCATGCCTTCCGAAACTTACCAAAGACTTCTGCCAGGCTGCACTACCGTGTACACACCAACAACGCGCTCTTAAGCAAGTGTTCGTAAGGATTCACCAGTCTTTATAACAGAGGCGCTTCTAGTAGACGATTATCCGCGGTTTTGAGGACACTGTGTAAGTAGGCTGTTTCTGTTTTCTTATTGGTAACGCCACGTAGCGCTCTGTATGAAAATCACTGGCTGTGCTGTGTGCAGTCTGTGGCTAGTTTGCATTGTTGTCTGCCATTGTAGTGTTGGGCAGCTGGATGTGAACAGCACGTAGCGTTGCGCAGTTGGAGTTGAGCCGCCAGCAGTGGTGGATGGGGGGAGAGAGATGGCGGAGTTTTGAAATTTGTAATACTGGATATCATGAAGTGCTATATATATTATGACTATTAAGGTAAATACATTTTTTGTTCTCTATCAAAATCTTTCATTTGCTAACTATGCCTATCAGTAGTTAGTGCCTTCAGTAGTTTAGTGGCGCTCGCTGTATTGCAGTAGTTCGAGTAACGAAGATTTTTGGTGAGGTAAGTGATTTATGAAAGGTATAGGGCCATTCTTTTGTAGGGATTATTGAAAGTCAGATTGCGTTGCGCTAAAAATATTGTGTGTCAGTTTAAGCATAGTCTTGTATAATTGTTCAAAGGGGACGTTTTATATGTCGACCCTTAGCCGAGGATACGTCACTGGAATCTTCTGATTTTTTTCTTGTGGTTTGTGTAATTAGTGTAGCTATTGTTTATTGCTAGCGCATAATTGTAGAGAGAATCTCCTTTGTAGTTGCAGTCTTTCATTGTTGTACAGTAAAACAGTTGTGGCATGCATGTAGATTTGCACCAAGTATTTCGCAGCTGCGCTTGCAATTAACTACATATTATTTTCAGTGCTATGTTAAAGTGTTCTCTTAGTTTTGCTCTTCAAATTGTGTTTTTCCGTGTTGTCGTGTGAAATATTGTGACAATAATGCCGTGTGAAAAACGTAATACTAGGCTCCAAAGTAAACTGAGAAATGACAGTGAAGACGAAAGCAGTGTGTTAGCGCCACCGTGTAATGAATTAACTAATGTTCAAAGTAGTAATTTGGTAATTGTGCATAGGGAAATGGAGCGAACGGCAAATAATGGTGTAGACAGTGAAACAGGTAGTGAACAGGGAAGCATTATCGATCGATCGGTCGGCAACAGCTCGCCTCAGGAATCAGAAATGACAGGACACAGTTTCGAATTCTGTAGATTCAGGTTTTGGGTCCTCACCGTTTTCTCAAAAAAGTCAAGACACATTTTCTGCTTGTCAAAATGTGAATGTTGCCGGTGCAAATTCACTGCCGAAAAGCACTGAGGAACATGTTTCGGACACCAGTGCACTGCTATTACAGTTAATGCAACAAATGGGACAAAGGCTTCAAAAGTGAGACACAATGGAACAACACCAGAGACAAACACAGCAACAGTTAGACACAATGGAACAAAATCTTCATAAGTTAGACACAGTGGAACAAAATCTTAAAAAGTTAGACACAGTGGAACAAAATCTTAAAAAGTTAGACACAGTGGAACAAAATCTTAAAAAGTTAGACACAATGGAACAAAATCTTCAAAAGTTAGACACCACGCTTGCACAAACACGTGAAGATTTAACTACTGAGTTACATAACATCGAATCGAAATGTCAAAAAGTCTGTAATGACGTAAAAACACAAATTTGTGAGCATTTCCAACCTATTTTTTCGCGTCATGAAAATGCAATACAGAATCACGAAGCAGCCATAAAATAACTGCAAACTATTGTTCATGAAAATCACGACACCTTGCAAGCTAAAATTGACTCAGTTGCATCTACCGATTCGGTTACGCAATTTGCAAAAACTCAAGAAAGCTTAAAGGACAAAGTAGATACGATTTCAACAGAAATGGACACTCTGAAACTTGGTTCAGAAAAACACACTGAGGAAATAAGTACACTATCGGAGAAAGTAGCCGAACTTTCGGATCAGTTTACTAACTTATCTGCAAAGGTAGATGATGATCTGAATGACACAAGACCTGTAGCCATCACAGACCCAGAAGAGTATGAACAAATTAAGAAATTCAAAGAAAATCAGAATCAAATTAATACGCAATACAAAAGAGAAATCCGGGAAGTACAAGATCAGTTGGCACAAGTAATACAAAAATTTAATATTTCAGAGGACACTCGCGCTCCAACTCGGGAAGAGGAACTTAGAAATACGGAAAAGACACAAAATAATAACACAGGGCATTTCGGAAATTATGAAAGAAATTGGCAAGGTGCACCGAATTTTGAGATGGAACCGCCGACACGACGTAACAATGACCGATATGCTACTCGCCGACACGATGATTTTGACTATAAGCTGTTCATTACTACACGTAAATTCAAAACGTTTAAGAATTCTGCCAACGACATTCATCCACAAGCGTGGCTCCATCAATTCTCTCATTGTTTTGCTCCCAACTGGTCATTGGAGCACAGGTTAGAATTTATGTGTGGCTACTTGGAGAATGAACCAGCTGTAAGAATGCGATCGGTCATTCATGATTGTCACAGTGAAGGAGATTTTTATCGTGCCTTCCTCTCAGCATATTGGTCTCAAGCTACACAAGACCGAGTAAAACATAGCATCATAATGATGAAACGTTTCGAACAATCTGAATTTTCCAGTCTTGTGAAATACACTCCTGGAAATGGAAAAAAGAACACATTGACTCCGGTGTGTCAGACCCACCATATTTGCTCCGGACACTGCGAGAGGGCTGTACAAGCAATGATCACACGCACGGCTCAGCGGACACACCAGGAACCGCGGTGTTGGCCGTCGAATGGCGCTAGCTGCGCAGCATTTGTGCACCGCCGCCGTCAGTGTCAGCCAGTTTGCCGTGGCACACGGAGCTCCATCACAGTCTTTAACACTGGTAGCATGCCGCGACAGCGTGGACGTGAACCGTATGTGCAGTTGACGGACTTTGAGCGAGGGCGTATAGTGGGCATGCGGGAGGCCGGGTGGACGTACCGCCGAATTGCTCAACACGTGGGGCGTGAGGTCTCCACAGTACATCGATGTTGTCGCCAGTGGTCGGCGGAAGGTGCACGTGCCCGTCGACCTGGGACCGGACCGCAGCGACGCACGGATGCACGCCAAGACCGTAGGATCCTACGCAGTGCCGTAGGGGACCGCACCGCCACTTCCCAGCAAATTAGGGACACTGTTGCTCCTGGGGTATCGGCGAGGACCATTCGCAACCGTCTCCATGAAGCTGGGCTACGGTCCCGCACACCGTTAGGCCGTCTTCCGCTCACGCCCCAACATCGTGCAGCCCGCCTCCAGTGGTGTCGCGACAGGCATGAATGGAGGGACGAATGGAGACGTGTCGTCTTCAGCGATGAGAGTCGCTTCTGCCTTGGTGCCAATGATGGTCGTATGCGTGTTTGGCGCCGTGCAGGTGAGCGCCACAATCAGGACTGCATACGACAGGGCCAACACCCGGCATCATGGTGTGGGGAGCGATCTCCTACACTGGCCGTACACCACTGGTGATCGTCGAGGGGACACTGAATAGTGCACGGTACATCCAAATCGTCATCGAACCCATCGTTCTACCATTCCTAGACCGGCAAGGGAACTTGCTGTTCCAACAGGACAAAGCACGACCGCATGTATCCCGTGCCACCCAACGTGCTCTAGAAGGTGTAAGTCAACTACCCTGGCCAGCAAGATCTCCGGATCTGTCCCCCATTGAGCATGTTTGGGAGTGGATGAAGCGTCGTCTCACGCGGTCTGCACGTCCAGCACGAACGCTGGTCCAACTGAGGCGCCAGGTGGAAATGGCATGGCAAGCCGTTCCACAGGACTACATCCAGCATCTCTACGATCGTCTCCATGGGAGAATAGCAGCCTGCATTGCTGCGAAAGGTGGATATACACTGTACTAGTGCCGACATTGTGCATGCTCTGTTGCCTGTGTCTATGTGCCTGTGGTTCTGTCAGTGTGATCATGTGATGTATCTGACCCCAGGAATGTGTCAATAAAGTTTCCCCTTCCTGGGACAATGAATTCACGGTGTTCTTATTTCAATTTCCAGGAGTGTATTTTGAAGATATGTTGCACAAGAATCAGTACCTGTCAAACCCATACAGCCACTCAGAACTCATTCGCATTTGCTTAATCAAACTGCCTGAACATTTACGACATATCATTTTAGCAGGACGTTGCAAAGACGACATTGAAGCTTTTCAGGGACTGTTACAAGAATTAGAAATTGACACTGACAATCGCGGAACGTGAAAACAGGAACACAAGAATTACAGGTCACATCCGTCGTAAAATTTATTGTGGGGAGCATGGGGGCTATGTAAGTAGGCTGTTTCTGTTTTCTTATTGGTAACGCCACGTAGCGCTCTGTATGAAAATCACTGGCTGTGCTGTGTGCAGTCTGTGGCTAGTTTGCATTGTTGTCTGCCATTGTAGTGTTCGGCAGCTGGATGTGAACAGCGCGTAGCGTTGCGCAGTTGGAGGTGAGCCGCCAGCAGTGGTGGATGTGGGGAGAGAGATGGCGGAGTTTTGAAATTTGTAATACTGGATATCATGAAGTGCTATATATATTATGACTATTAAGGTAAATACATTGTTTGTTCTCTATCAAAATCTTTCATTTGCTAACTATGCCTATCAGTAGTTAGTGCCTTCAGTAGTTTAAATTTTTTATTTAGCTGGCATTAGTGGCGCTCGCTGTATTGCAGTAGTTCGAGTAACGAAGATTTTTGGTGAGGTAAGTGATTTGTGAAAGGTATAGGTTAATGTTAGTCAGGGCCATTCTTTTGTAGGGATTATTGAAAGTCAGATTGCGTTGCGCTAAAAATATTGTGTGTCAGTTTAAGCATAGTCTTGTATAATTGTTCAAAAGGGACGTTTTAACTGGAGCAGATGAGATGGGTCGTGTCTGCTAAATTCCTGCTGTGTTGCGAGTCCCTAAATGCCCTTAGATCTCTGCAACGCTTTGTATGCAGTGGATGGAGAAGTACTGGATATTTAGGACGCCCTTCACTACTTCCAAAGGCAAGGGAAGGACATGTCTTTCTGCTGGGTGCCAGAGAACATGTGAAAGTATTAAATACTGGAATTCGTGTTCGGGTCAAGTCGGTATCTATAAATATTGTGAACATTATTTTGATATCGAAATGTGTAAATTTCCGTGCAGTACAATAGATTTTGAATAGAAATATACGGAAGCCACGCCACAAAATGCGAAATGTAAACTAGCCGGCACATCAAACCATTCATCTGCGAGAAGCAGTTTGTTTTCAATGAATTTTAGATATGCTAATTTATTGCGAAACGAACGACTCAGATTAAATTGTTACCCTGAATATTCCTAACCAGTATCCTTCGTCTCGCAGATAATCCGTGTAACAAAATTGTCATTGTAATTACACGGCAAATGAACACAAAAATTAACGCATCTGACTTTCTGCTTAAACTGCTTGAAAACTCAGAAGATATAACTTTACTGAAATTTTCTACTAGTATTAAGCCTATGAACTGGTATTGATATTGTTTTCACAGATATAGTCTGACAACCACTTTGCCTTACAGTGGATATAAGCCTTCATTGTAATTAAATTTGTTGGCCTACCTGTGCGCACGGAACGCTCGTCTGCTCTGGAACCTGTCACTATTAGGATAATGATGAGACTGTAATAAATTTAATTTGATTTGCCGTATTTGCCATGTGCAATGTAAGACGGTATATTACAAGTTTTTATAACAATACTTCTTAGTACACAACTCGCGATGTGCAGTGCAGGTATGCTGCCACAGTCGTGCAAGTAACTGAAAACGGGGAACTAATATTAACGACTGATAAAAGAGAACAAAGACTTCAAGTTTAACTAAGCTTCATAAAACTATGAGGGATGGGTTCTTGCTCCGGCGAGAGGACCCTGCAAAATGTGGTGTTTGTGCCGTACAGATCACTGTGCGCCATTTTGCTAGACTGCGTTTTAGTTTCGGACCAGAGGGCAGCTGCAGATTTGCCGACATGCCTATTTTAAGTGATATTAATCGAATGTGGTTAGAGTCTTGCGGCATTTTGAGATTTCCAACTTGTTTCCTAAGAGATTAGCCAAATGTTCATGTGTGGACTAGGTTACCGCCCCATACAAGTTTTATGTAAATGGTCAGCCAGTCGAATATCCCTACACCGACATTTTTACTCATCTCGCGTATTACCTGTTTTATTTTCAGTTGTAGTACTTTCAAGATATTTTCCAGTCCAGCCTAACTTTGTATCTTGTACGATGTCATATTGCAGTGCCTGTGTTGTTAAGAATAAGGATGCAATATTCCTTCTGACGAGCTAGCGGACAATAAGCTGCGTCTAGTCAAGTCCTAAACGCGGCAGTGACATACTCCTTCAGGACTTACACGAATTCAAGACTCGAATCTGGATTTTCCGCTTTAAGGGAGTGGTTGCCTTAGGCACTTTGACTACCCGTGCCACATTCATGGGCAGACAGAAACATTAGCACCGTTATTCTTAACAAAACAGGCATTGCATTATCGAATTTATCTACAGATACCGTCAGCGACTTTCAGTTTAAGAAGTCCTCCCCTGTACGGGGACCACATAATGTGTGTAAGAGTACAGGTAGTGACGCAGGAATGATGCAATATGGAAATTGTGGTCTGGCCTTGATTTGTGCACGGATAGCCGAAGCAAAGCAGTTAAGGTGACCACTTGCGTGAAGTGGGAAATCCGGGCACTAGGCCAGATCCGGCGCCAACGTTCATTGTCTTTATTCCCTTATACAGTTGAAGTTTATTCGTAATTGCGAATAAATTTCATGTTTTTTTTTTTAAGTGCTCAGCTACTTATATTTCCTTGTGCTGTTATTTTACTCCGCTGTCGTTTTAATCCTAGATGTAGCACCTTTCACCTTATCCCCATTGTCTTATGACGTTGAGATGAAGTTATTGTGTTGGTCATCGCTAGTGGTGTGGGTGTAATTCAGTGAGTGGCATTTTGTGCACCTGCTCCTTATGGTGTACAACATTTTAGCCACTTTACCAATATTCGTGGCCCTCTACTCAGCGGAGTAGTCAGGCGTCTGACTGCAATGCATCGGGCCTGGGTCCTGTTGCTAGCCGGGTCAGAAATTTTCTCCGCTCGGCATCCAACTGTTTTGTTTCCCCATTATCATTTCATCATCATCGACACGCAAATCGCTCAGTGTAGTCAACTGAAAAGACTTGCAACTCGGCGGCCGGACCTCCCCAGGTGGGGAACTCCCGCCATCAATGCCATACGATCATTTTACTTTTTCCACAAACATTCATTTCTTTCAATGTTTGTAAGGACATTTATATCCTCGGCCTTTGAGCATCCGTAAACTCCAAACAAACGTACACAGTCGGGCGGTGTTCTTAGGACGTTAACTGAGAAACAGGCTTTGTTTTCCTTAGTGAAAGGCTTCGTTCGAATTTTTCTCTCTTGACAAACTGAAAATCTCCATGAAAGCTGTCGTCGCTCAGTACTCAATGTTTACTTTTTACTGGTTGACTGAAATCGTGACGGAAATGAGTCGAATCAGTTCCCCGCTATAGGGGCAGTACGTGCAGGCTCGCGGGACGCGCCGTAAGAAACAGAGCGCCGCGCTGTGACGTGGCCAGCCCCCACAGGAGCAATCGGAAGTGGGCCAACGAATCCGACGCGAGGCCAGGGGAGCCGCGCCGGAGCGAGGAGGAAACGGGGACAATCCGCATCGATCCGGCGCGCCTTCTCACTTACGGCCCTTATCTGTCCGCTTTCATCTGTCCCGGCGACAGCTGCTGAATTTCAAAAGGGCCCGCCCTGCTCCCCGGTATTCCTTCATCTGTTTATCCCAAGTCAGCGCCCAGGAGGGGCGGGAGAGCTGCACAGGCGCCAATTGTTTACGTGAGTCGAATTCCGCCATCGTAAAAGAAGTTACACCCTTCTCTGATAAATCTCTCTATTCGTTACTGGCTTCGATACGTCGAAATGTACAGAGAGCTCTGTGATACGGCAAAATGTTCACAAAATTATATCTCGTTGGTTGGCTGATTCGGAAGAGGGACGAAACAGTGAGGCCATCGGTCCCTTCGGATTAGGGAAAGGAAGTCATCCGTGCCCTTTAAAAGGACCCACCCCGACATTGGCTTGAAGTGATTTAAGGGGCTCCGGAACGCCCTATACTTGCAATGTTAAAATAACGCTTATAAATTACATCTTTCCTCACAAAGTATTTGAGGTAGGAAGTTGAACTTTTTACAGATTATTTATTGGAATATGGGCTACAACTTAACACAGGCATTTTACAAAATTTTAGTTCAGTTATTAAAGATGATTTTTTTTCAATTGTAATGAAAATTCACTACATTTTTTTGCAATTTTTTATTTATATATTCAAAAATATACAGTTTTTTGGAAAAAGGCTGTGTTAAATTATGCAGAAGGTACTGTATAACGTTTACTGAAAGTTTGAAACAAATATGTTTGGAAGATCCTTAGAAAACATGTAATTAGTATGAGAAAATAAAAGTTTTGGGAATCGAGCGACAAAGATTGGATTAACTTTTTAGTGCATTCCAGGTCCATAGGATGGATTATCTTCATCCTCTGCAAACTCCTCCTCCAGCTTCCTCTTGTTCCTCCTCCTGTTTACTCTTGCTTGTATTTCTAGACTCTTTACAGCCCTGTCTGCAGTCCGAAGGCGTTCCTTGTCTAAAGCAAGCATCGCTCGTACCATGTTAGAACCTATCTTCATTCCCATATTTCTAAATACCTTTGGCTTTCCAACATTTCTCCTTTTCTTAAAAGCCTTCAGAGGATTTCTAATAACTTTACTTTTACTCATTATTATACTTCAACAAAACAGAGACTCAAGAAACAGAATTAATTACGAATATTTTCGAGATAACGACAGAGTAAATAAACATGAAACAATCGACAATCACACCAGCGATATATATTGAACCATCACAGGTTAGCCACAACACATACTTTATCTCACATCACTAAAATGTACCTGATGAACACGGACGTTAATAATAACACCATTTGACAGCAGTTTAACAGCGCCACAGTGGGTCACGCCCATGTAGAACACATTTCTAAAAAAGTTTAAAAATAGTTGTAGTCTTCGGAATTGAATAAATTATATATCTATTAAAAGGTAATAGTCTGCAGATTCAGAAAACGCAAAAAAGTAAACATTGAACTTTTCATGATTTTGAGCCTTTCCGGAGCCCCTTAAGGATATCACCCAAAACAAAATCACGACGGCCGGACACGGATTTGAACCATCGTCCTCCCGTATGCGAGTCCAGCGTGCTATTTTTTTTTGTTTTTTGTTTTTATAGCCAGTCCTTGAGAGGAGAAAATCACCGACCCAGCCGGAATGGAACCCGGGCCCTTAGGATTGACATTCTATCCCACTAACCACTTTTTTTATCACACAATTGCATCCTAAATACCAATTGCTTTTACCACAGTTTTTTCTTTTTTTTACATTTTTACACTAAAATGGCAGTGTATTCCTTCAAAAAAGGAAAATATTCACTTTTTTTCGAAAGCACTTATTGAAGGCAATCGAAATAAAACAAAAGAAGTCATTTCCACAAAAACAAAAGGGTGAAATCAGAAAAACGCATAGGAAGGAATGGGGCGTCAATTTTAACGTATCCTTTCTTCCGTCACTTCTACATCGTGGTACATCTAAATCCATAGAAGTATCCTCAAAAATAAAAAAATAAAAAGTGAGTCATGCCAACTCATTCAAAGCCTTGTCGATGAAAAACAAGATAGAACATATTAGAAAAAAATTCACGATAACGGGGCATCCTGAGCTACGTCCAATGTGCGGTGGCCATATATTGGGAAAAGGCCCATGGATCTGCGTCATTCCCACTCACCATCATGTAGTGGGCATAATGATCAACAAGCCACATGATGGTATTGTTCTTCGATCGAGGAAAAAAGGCTGCATCTGGACGCAAGAGAATATCCTCCGAGATAGCCGCCTCCGACGTCCTGAGGAGAAAAGCCAGTTGTCAGCGAAGCCATCTCCGATGAGATAATGTACCAGTTGCATGGCAACGATTGCAGCGTTCCGTTACACTGAGGCCAATAAGAAAAAGTCGCGCGTTGGTAGGTACAATATCATTAACAACTTGGTGCCACGAGGACGCCACTTCCATCGGCAAAATCGGGAGGCTGATGTTAGACCAAACAATCTCTCAGTTCGTTTCTGGCGACAGGGCTTCCACAGAGGAAAGACAATAAGGAACTGGCCAGCGGCTGAACTGCATTTTTAGGGAGAGATTCGCTTGGGAAAGGATATGTACTCCTAAATAACTGACCTCAAGAAATAATTCCTTAACGTGCCGTAATTTATAACTAATCCTACCAGTATCTACTGGAGGTGTTAAACTCGCCGGTCGGACACAGTCATAAAGGCGAGCTGTAAGTGACCGGGGGGGGGGAGGGGGGGGGAGGGGGGGGGCGTTGAAACGTTAACACGGTTCGATGGATGAATAAGGCAGAAGCCTTAACCCTAATGTCAGGTAGGACCGAACCTCCCTGCAAACGGGGCCGCACCATGACCCCATAACGCACGCGAAATACAGAGTGGTGCCAGATTAACCTGCCAGTTAAACTTAACAACTTGCGGGACATCATAGAAGGAAATGGAAAGATTTGTGCAATAAAATAAACCTTATTTAACACATACGTTTCCATGGCCCGAACCTTATGAAGAAGTGAGAGGGAGCGACGCTCGTGTTCAATGATTGCACCCTGAATCTTATCCGTGACAGACTTCCAGTTTATCGTAGCCATCTTTAGCGGACAACGGTCAGTTATAACACCCAACGATCGATATCGGGCGACCTTCAAAGCCCATGGAATTTCAACAGTGTCAAATCCTTGCAAACTGAGTAAAGGACATTTCTGGTCTTTAATCCGCGCTCCCGTAAGACGACAAAAGGCATCTTAAACTTCCTCCAGCAGTGGTATATCATTATCGGTACGGAGAAGAACCATAACGTCTTCAGCATATGCACGAACGGTTAACCTTTCTCCCAGCAGCGACCAGCCATTCAAACTAGCAGCTATAGTTTGCAATAATGGATCCAGAAACCAGCACGTAGACAGCGACATAGATAATGGACTCCCTTGAAGGACCCACTGACACACCGCGATGGGGGAAGTAAGACGGCCATTTACGTCATTGGACGCCCGAATACCAGTGATTAGAGAACCAAACGGCCGTCATGCAGCATCGTTAAAAACCAACAGTCGTCAATACTCGCGTAAGGAATCCATGACTGACGTTGTCGAACGGTTGGTGAAAATCAGTGAAAAGAAAGCGCTTGGCGCGGGAATGGAGGAAGCAATCGAAATTAAATCACGACGTTCAGCAACGGGAGTCAGGAGAGTACGACCCGGAAGACAGCTCTGATGCCTCGCGATTATGGTAGACAACAATACCGATACTAGGCTATTGACCGCTCGCGCCACTATTTTATAATCATAGTTGAAGAGGGTTATCAGGCGGACCTGATCCACACGCAAACGTCCCAGCTTTTTGGGGACCAGGACTATTTTAGCAACCTTACAGCTGGGCGGGAGAAGGCCTCCGTGGAACACTTCATTCATCACGGAAGTTACCGTATCTCCTATTAGGAGCCAAAATAGAACATAAAATTCTTTGGGAAGGCCATCGGGGCAAGGTGATTTGTGGGAGAGAGAACGAGCCACAATATCAAGTATATCATCGCGATGTAATACAGAGAAAAACTCGTCCTGGAGAGCTGGCGTAACAACACGATCAAGGAGGGAGGTGAAATCAACAGACGGTGGACCGTCTGAATCCACTTCAGCATAAAGCTCGGAATAGTACTGGTAAAGTTCACGCATGATATCTGATTGGGACGACCACTCACGCCCATCTAGAGAAGGAATGGTAGAAAGACACGTCCTTTGAGATCGCTTGTGAAGCCGGAGAAGATGATACAGAGAGGTCAGCTCATCCTGTGCGACTGAACGGGGCTGGGAACGCAGTCAGAGACCATGCATTTGCCTACATTTGAGTTGGAGAAGTTTTTCCTTCACACGGTGGACGTCGACGACCCTCAAGGGGGATCACAAGCATTATCGTAAAGATCGCGAAGGACTGTATAATAAGATTCACTAGTGCGCATTATTTCAGCCGCTTTTTCAGCGCTTAAATGCTTAAGTGTATTTCGAATCCGGGGTTTAGCAAAGGTTACCAACCATTCTAGAAGTGAGGAATAAGGCGTCTGGGACTGGGTTATCCGCCGATATACGTCTGCGATGATGCCTTCCAGAGTGGGGTCCGTGAGATGCAGAGTGTTTAGCTTCCATAAAGGGCGCGAAAGATGGGCCCGCTGCGGGACATGGTTATAAGTCATTGAAACAGCACAGTGATCAGTGAAACTGGTAGGAATTACATCATCAATCGTTAGAAGCTGACCACATATGGGGGAAGATAAATACAAGCGGTCCAGTCGGCTACTTGAAGTAACTGTAAAAAACGTAAACCGCACCAATGTAGGATATCTGCAAACCCAAGCATCCTGGAGATCAAGGACGTCACCATATCATTAAGTTCACGACAAAATGTATAATTGGGGGTCTGATCTACACAGAGTGAGACGCAGTTAAAATCGCCTCCTAACAAAACCTTGCGTGGGTTCCGTCGAAGTAAATAAGCAACTTCTTCCTGATAAAACCGCGTGAGATCGTATGAACGACCAGATCCAGACGGAGCGTAAAGAAAAAATAAGGTGAGGTCATAAAAACTACAGCCTATACCGCGACCATCATCTAGCGTTTCGAAGTCCGTTAGCTGGATTCCACCTCGATAAAGCAAAGCCTTATCGGTAGAATTTTCAAGCTCGACATTGAAAAACATAGAATATGCAGGAAGACAAAACACATCAAATAATACCTCTTGTAAACAGACGATATCGGCTGGGGAATCGTAAATAAACTGGCGTAATGCAGCAAGCCGTAATTGGGAACGTATCCTATTAACATTGAGGGTTAGAAATGTATACGCCTGCATCCGTTAACACATGTAAGGCCAATAAAACAATACTAAGGAAAAAGCACTATCACGTCCGTCTCTCCCCAACGTCCGGACGCCGGGAAAAGAAGAGACAATGCTAGTCCTCCCCACCTGACGCCGGGGAATACTCGTTTTTCTTTTTACGACGCGCCGCGGTACGTGCAGGTTGAAAACGCTGTTTCACACCACTCCGTGAAAACATACACTTTTGATGTGGAGGGTTTGGGGGCACGTCAAGCTCCGATTTGATAGAGGAGCCAACGCCACCGCACTTATGGGAAATCTGGTAGCACAACTCAGAACGACCAGGAGCAACACGAGGTACAGAAGAGACAGGTAATGCAGTGCCGGTGTCGGTTGTCATCTCCTGAACATCAGGAAGAGAACCCGTAGAATCCTGTTGCTCGACCGTATCAGCGAGGAGGATTGGTGGTACTGCACTGGAACACTGTAAAGGCTGGCCAGCAGGCGACGTCTCTGGGGGAACAACGGAACCCTCGGGAATCGTCACGTCGACGGGTGAAGTGTGCAAATTGAACGCACATTTCAACATCAACAGAAGCAGCTACATCCTCTCTGGTAATACTGGAATCACAATTAACATCAGTAGACAACGCATTACCGCCAGGAGGTGCACCCTCTGTCAACGCCGTGTCAGATGAACGAGACTGGAGTGGGGCGTCCTCGAAATCTGTACCGTCCTCCGTCCGCCGGCCTTTGACGTGCGCTGCAAGAGCCGTCGTCCACTCGTGGACAAAGGCCGCACTGCTATGCGTCGGTAACACTGGAAGTTCGCGATGAGTAGGGGGTAATGTTGCCTCTACATCGCTTAAGCTGGAGACTGACTGACAGCTGACTGCGAAATTACTATGTCTGCTAACGTTAAGGGAAGAAGTTTTTAATAAGACGACGTCACAACAGTAGCACGGCGTGGGCAATCATATCTGATAAGACCGCTTTCGTTACAGAGAAAACAAGTTTCTTCTTGCCCTGTATACGTAACATGGATTCGGTAACCACAAACAGTCAAGTGGGAAGGAATATTCTTTTTAACGCACATGTCCCGAGTCCGGATACCATTATAACACTGGAAGCCATGTTGTGCTGACCAGCGTTCCCATCGGATATGCCGTATGACTATAAAGGGAAGCAACGCTGTTTTAAATAATGAATCGTCCACTTCAGGAGGAAGGTTATAAATTCTAACCGGAGTACAATCGAGTGCTGCATTTTCAAGTAGGACTTGACTAACGGAACTATCGCGATGTGTAAACAACACTTTAGAACCAACCCGGGAGAGAAGTCTTTCTACGTGAAGTGCATCATAAAACTTCGCAAAGAATGCATACAAATCAGAATCAAAGTAAGCAGTATCTACCTGATCAAGTGTAACACGGATAATATTGGCCAACCAATCGTGAATTTCTAAGGAGCCAGGTTGACCACGACGTGTACTCTTGTCAAAACTGAAACGAACAGTAGATCGACGAGGAACTGATTTAGGAGACTCGACAGACACCATGGTGCGGTCATAAAACACCACCGCCAAGTGGAAAACGACAACAAACTCCGCTACGCAACTACTATGTGACTCCGGCCGATACACCAACAAGACTGAGTAGCTTCGACACAAGCGGCGCTGCGGCATAGGCGGAAGTTAACGACAACCTGCTCGCTCGACGAGCAAGGCGACACTACGCTAATCAATGCGTCACCTCTATTATTAATATCATCAGTCTGATCAAGACTACATGGAGTACTTCAGAACAGAGAATACTGGCCAAGTTACCAAAGACATTAAAGGTGGCCCCCATCTTTCGAAACACATAACTGATCAACATTTTTTTTCTTTATTGTGATTTTAAACACCTTATACAAAGGCGGGCTGTCAGCAGCACAATACGCCGCTCTTCAGCCTTGAGTTTGACAACAAGTAGTACATAAAGGTGGCACAGAGTAGACAGTAAGAACGGTAACAAAAAATGTAGACACTAAAAATCGAAAAAACACGGAGCCGTTCACGCTGGACGAGAAACATCACTGACACTAGGCGACACGGTGCACATAACATGGATGATGGCGACGGCACGTGAACGGTGGTGGCGTGACGGCGAACAACACTACACACAAACGAAGGCACACACACGAGACACTGACGCCGATGATCTCCGGCGCGCCAATGTTCACTGAGCGTGTACGAGTCCAGGGACCCGCCAAGAGAGGAGGAGGAGGAAGGGGAGTGGGAGAGCGAGAGGCGAGAGCAGAGATGCCACGGGCAGAGGAGAGAGGGGGAGGGAGGAAGGGGGTGGGGAAGCCCGGGGGAAGAGGGGTGGAGGGAGGGGACGGGAGAAAAGGAAAGAGAAGGGAAGGGAAGGGAAGAGAAGGGAGGGAGGGTGCCTAAAGGAAAGGACACCGGAAGTGGGGGGTGGGGCAGGGTCAAAGTTGATAGGAAGGGTAGATTGAGGGGAGGAGATCATCAGAGAGGGGGAGCTGGTGGAAGCCACCTTGGGAGAGGGTAAGGAGGGTTGAGAGATCGGGTGGGACGTGGGAGTACAGGCGCGGCAGCGGGCGGGGGCGGGAGAGGATCGGGGAGACTAGTGGGTGAGGAGGATCGAGTTTACGGGAGGTGTACAGCATCCATATCCTTTCAAGGAAAAGGAGGAGGTGGGTTAAGGGGATGAGATCGTACAGGATCTGGGTGGGGGAGGGGAGACGGATGCGATAGGCGAGGCGGAGAGCATGGCGTTCAAGGATTTGGAGGGATTTGTAAAAGGTAGGGGGGGGGGGCTGAGATCCAAGCCAGATCGGCATAACAAAGGATAGGGCGGATGAGGGATTTATAGGTGTGGAGGATGATGGAGGGGTCCAGACCAAACGTACGGCCGGAGAGGGGAGTCCAGGAGAGGCGACGGTCGAGGGTGACTCCAAGGTACTTAAGGGTGGGAGTGAGGGCGATAGGACGGCCATAGATGGTGAGATAGAAATCAAGGAGGCGGAAGGAAGGAGTGGTTTTGCCTACAATGATCGCCTGGGTTTTGGAGGGATTGACCTTGAGTAACCACTGGTTGCACCAAGCAGTGAACCAGTCAAGATGGGATTGGAGAAGGTGTTGGGAGCGCTGCAGGGTGGGGGCAAGGGCAAGGAAGGCGATGTCATCGGCAAACTGGAGAAGGTGGACGGGGAGTGACAGCGGTGGCATGTCCACCGTATACAAAAGGTACAGAAGGGGGGAGAGGACGGAGCCTTGGGGCACACCGGCGGAGGGGAAAAAGGTGGAAGAATCTGTGTTACGGATGGTGACATAAGAAGGACGGCGGGAGAGAAAGTAGCCGATCAGAAGGACGTAGTTAATGGGAAGGGCGAAGGTTTGGAGCTTGAAGAGGAAACCGGAATGCCATACGCGGTCATAAGCACGTTCGAGGTCCAGGGAGAGGAAGATTGCGGAGCGACGGGAATTAAGCTGGTCGGAAAGGAGATGAGTGAGGTGAAGGAGAAGGTTGTTGGAATAGAAGGACGGACAAAAGCCACACTGGGTAACAGGAAGGAGGCGGTGCTGGCGGAGATGCTGGTGGATGCGTCGGGTGAGGATAGATTCCAGGACCTTGCTGAAGACCGAGGTAAGGCCGATGGGACGGTAGGAGGAGACGGCGGACGGCGGTTTGCCAGGTTTAAGGAACTTGAGGATACAGGAGGTTTTCCACAGGTCGGGGTAGTAACCAGTGGACAGGACTACATTGTAGAGCCTGGCCAGGGTGGAGAGGAAAGAGACAGGAGCTTCACGAAGGTGACGGTAGGTGACAAGATCGTGACCAGGAGCGGTGTTGCGTTTTGTGCGGAGTGTAGCAATGAGATCCTGTGTAGTGATAGGGGCATTGAGTTCCGTGTGTGCAATGTTGTCCAAGTACTAGAAACCAGGAGCGAGGGGAGGGACAGAGGAGTCAGTTCGATCGCGGATATCTGGGAAGTGGGAGTAATCGAACTGGGGATCATCGGGGATGGAAAATACATTAGAGAGGTAGGAGGCAAAGTGATTGGCCTTAGTAAGGGTGTCAGGGAAAGGGTGATCATCATGGAGAAGATGACAGTAGGGGGAGGGTTTAGTTCCGGTAAGGCGACGGAAGGCTGACCAGAACTTGGACTAGTTGATAGGTAGGGTAGCATTTAAACGGGTGCATGTCTGTCGCCAGTCCCGGCGTTTCTTAGCCGCGAGCAAATTACGAATGTGTCGCTGGAGTTGCCGGTGGCATTGTAGTGTGTCCGCGTCACGTGTGCGGAAGAAGGCATGGTAGAGATGGCGGGATTCACGGAGGAGGAGGACGGCCTGTGGGGGTAAGGTAGGACGGTGGGGGTGGATGGCGACAGTAGGGACGTGGGCCTTCACGGCCTCAGACAAGGTCTGCTGCAGAAAGGAGGTGGCATGGGTGACATCATCAGGGTGGTGGTAGGTGAAAGGGTGGCTATCGACCTGGGTGGAGAGGGTATCCCGGTAGGCATTCCAGTTGGCACGGGAATAGTCATGGACTTACTTAGGGGGAGGGTCATTACGAGGGTCGGGGCGGGGGCGACGACCGTCTGAAACGGTGAGGAGGACAGGGAGATGGTCGCTACCAATAGGCTCCAGGACATCCACCGTTACGTGGCCAAGGAGGTTGGGGGAGGAGAGGATAACATTGGGAGTGGAGCCGGATTCGGGATGGGTGTGCTGGGGGATGGGGATGAGGTCGCCTTGAAAGGAGGAGAGGAACCGATGCCACCGCCATAACTGGGCAGCGGAACGACTATGGATGTTGAGGTCGGCGGCAATCACGTAGGAGGAGAAGGTACGGTCGATGTGGGAGAGGAAGTCGAAGGGAATAGGGGCGTTGGGGCCGACATAGATGGTGGCACAGGTAACGGCAAGGCCAGGGAAGAAGAGACTAAGGATCAGGTGTTCGGTGTGGTCGGGAAGGAGAGGTTGGAGCCGAACGGGGATCTGGCGGTGGTGCCCAATGGCAACTCCGCCACGCGCAATTGGGAGGGGATTATCAGAGCGGTGGAGGAGGTAGGGCGAAGTGTGGACGGTGTGGTGGGGTTGCAGGAAGGTTTCATTGAGGGGGAAGGCATCCACGCGGTGGGTGGCAAGGGTGTGCAGGAAGAGGTTCTTGTTGGCGGGAAGGGAGCAGATGTTGCTGAAAAGGATACAGTGCTGTCGCGCCATGACAGGGATTTAATCGAGGGTGTCAAGACGGGAGAAGGTGAAATGGGCCTGGTTGTTGGAGTAGGTGGCGTACATTTTGAGTTGGAAAACAGAACAGGCAGCGAGGGAGATCTGTTGGAGAGTGTGCGGGCGCTGAAAAGGATGAACATTCTGAAGGACGATGGTGAGGAATCTGATGATGTCCTCAGCGGTAGGGGGTGGGCGAAGGGAGTTGCCGGGAGGGGTGGGGGCGTCCAGAGTGCGGACAGGAACGGTGAGTTCGGGAGTGGTAGGAGGGGGTCGGGCCTTACACTTCTGGGAGTAGGTAGGATGAAGGAGGTTACTGGTATTACAGGAGGGGGGGGGGACTGGAGATTGGGGCCCTGCCGTAAAAAGTGGGCTTGCCTACAGTGCGGGCAGGTGGGGGCCTCGCGGCACTCAGATGTTGGGTGCGCATTATACCGCAAGCACCTTTGGCAGTGGAGGGATTGAGGAGGGGAACGGGAGGGGTCAACATTATAACGTTGGTTAAAAAGGAGGGCACCCTCCTTCAGGAGATGGTCTATGGAGGGGGCGTGCTCAGAAAAAAACCGCAATAGGCGGGTGGGGCCGGCAGCGTTGTGGATGCGACGAACCGCACGCACCTTAAGATGGGATGGGCCTGAAGCTCCACCAACACCTCCTCAGGGGTGGCACTGGGGCGCTTGATGGCGGCGGAGGAGGTATGGGGGATGGGAACAACTGGAATGTGTCGGGGAGTGGCAGGTCCTGGGGCTGGAGTCGGCGCCGGAGATGGTGAGGGCGATGGCGAAGGCAATGGTGAAGACAATGACGAGGACGATGAAGGGGAAGGGGAGAGTGGAGTGTGGGCTGTAGCCCGCCAGGCGACCACCCTGGCGGGGGCTGCAGAAACGGACGGAGCAGAGGGAGGTAGTGGAGGGAAGGGATCAGAGAAGGTGCGGGAGGGAGGAGCCAGGGATGGGGCGACAAATAGGGAGGGAAATGAGAGAGTGAGGAGTGGTGGGATGGACTGAGGGGGGACTGAAGCGGCACACCACGTGATAGTGGTGGCAGCAGCAGAGGAGGAGTTGTATATAATGGCAGTGGTGGTGGCTGTAAAAGAGGTGGTGGGGGTTGACATTATGATAATGAGGAAAAAAACACCGTGCTAGACAAAGGAACAGATGAGAGATGGGCAGGGTGCCGAGAGACACAGAGGAGAAAGGGGCGGAGAATGACGAAGCAGACTGGGGCGTAAGCCCCACTCTGCTTCCGCTGGGGAGGGGGGGCCGACCCAGATGGCTGGCTGGTGGGGACGCCTCTGCTGCTGCTGCTGCTGCTGGCGGATGGTGGGGGCAGCTAGGACCACTGCTGGCCGCTGGATGCTGGCTACTGGCTACTGGCTGCTGGCTGCTGGCTGCTGGCTGGGGCCGGCACAGGCGAGGACCGCTGCGTGCTGCTGGCGTGGACGCTGCTGGCTGCTGGCGGGGACCGCTGCTGGCTGCTGGCGGGGACCGCTGCTGGCGAGGACCGCTGCTGGCTGCTGGCGGGGACCGCTGCTGGCTGCTGGCTGCTGGCTGGACTGCTGCACGCCGACGGGCTGGCTGGCTGGAACCTGCAACACCTATCGCTTCGATTGGTACCAGAATAGCACAATCGAAGGGCGGTATTCAACTGAATTACCGCCGGAGATGTGACTGATCAACATGCTACATGTTCTTAAATACATGTCACAGTGTCTGTTGAGTAACTGCACAGATACGTCATTCAGTGTTTCTTTATCAATCGGAAATAGCGCTAGGGGGAGCACTTAAAGTAGTCTCCTTAAGGCAGAAATAAAATAGAAAGAAGTCATGTGAGAACAATGAGGACACGTTTCTTTTAAATTACTTGTTCATGGACACACTGCCTCAGGAAATCCCTTGTGTCACTGAATAACAACGTTCTACATTTGGCTGTTAAAAATAATATCATTTTTATTTAGAAGGAAACGTCTGCTCGAGTTCCACTTTCCTGTTTATTTTAAACCGTCATCGATTTCGGCCCCCAAAGCCATTATCTAATGATAGCAACATAGTATCAAACGGGTAACGTATAGCATAAACATCATGAGAACAAGTGTACCTTGTATGATATTGTCGCACAAGAAGCTTTGTAGCGCTGTGGTGTAGTGGTTATGAAACTGTGGCGTGGAGGATCGTGAGTTCAGAACTCACCTAGACTGTTCTATTTTATTTTCTATATTCGGTTCGAGTACATTCTAGAAGTATCCACAAATGTCAAGAATGATTATATTGGAATGTTCTGTGACTGTGTATGCACTGTATGTGTTCTGGCCGCAGGCAGTTCGCTCCGCGCTCTTGAATGTGCAAATGCTGAATAAACTTTCGTTAAGTAAAGTTAGTGTTCTTCATTCATCTAATTACACCTCCTTCTACGTGACAATATCAACAATTGCCTCTTCATCTTACATGAGTATTCTCTATGAGCAAGATGATGCTGAATGAAACACAAATTGAATTGGCCGAAAAGTATTCGGTCCAGTTAATTCCGCACAAAACAATCACACAAGGATTCATATTTGCTCGTATGTATAACATCCAACAAGAATGGTACCTCATCTAACTGAACATGTGAATGGTATGGATTTAAAACGAAAGGTATAAGAGTTACGCTGACATTCATTGTTATTGTGTCACATACATCAACATCTCCAAAGTACAAATCCTCGACAAACAGTGAGGACCTGTCTCGACCCACAGAGCGCACAAGACGGATGTCATTTCAGCGTTATTCTACATTTTGGAATGTTGGATACACTACTGCCAAGACACAAATAAGTTCTCTTCCAGTAACAGGTACCAATACTCATTCTGCGAATGCACCATTCCTATTGCAATTAAAGCATCAATATCCAAACACTAGGAAGTGCACACACCACGCTTCTTCTTCAGGTTATTTCAGTGATATGGGTTAGTTTTTAGGAAAAAAAGAGAACAAGCAACCAACCACAGATAATTACGGTATATATTAAGAACAAATAGCGCCTTTATTAGTTTCTAATCAAAAAATTCACCTCCCGAAGGGTGTTCAGATTAAAAGTAGATTTTGGTAATACTATATTCGCCGTGTTTCGCTGGGAGGGAAGTCTGTTAGAGTGATGGTCCCATTTAAAATCTATACATTGGAACAACAGTTGGCGAAGAGGTCAAGAGATTTAACAGTGAATAAATGTGTTGATGACAAGGAATGTAATGACACAGGCAAGAATACCCAGGAACATTTACATGAACAGTGTTACATCTGAATACCAGATATAGTGAGAAAACATGGCAAAGAGAAAATCTAAACATGAAGGGGTTAGACAGTATATTTGTCGTGGAGAAAACACGCACTACCAGTTGGACCATTGTATGAACGTTAAACAAATTTTCAGAGAATGTCTATTTAAATTTATTTTATTATTTCACCAGAGAAATGTGAACACGAGTTAGTGGAAGTGTGTGAGCGAACAGGTTACTGGGGCACAGCCAGATGAAGCTGAAAAAAATTATTCGATGAAAAGAAAAAAATGAGAATGGGGGATTATTTCGTAACCGAAGAACGGCTTGATGAGAGACTCAAAGTGTACTGGATATTCGAGTCTTTGCTACTTACTTTGCAGTGACTAGTATTATTTTTTGCATGATTATATTCTTAAATAAATAAACTGGTAGGAAGAAATATATCCATTAATAGATTTCGTACGAACTGTATTTGACTTATGGAAGAAATATTTGTATACCTGAAGAATTTTATGAAAGATTACTTGTCTCCCCGAATAAATTCGAGAAACAATACAGTCCGATTACAGTGGTATATAAACTATATTATGGAAGGAACACAATTTAACAATGCGTTATGGAGGACATGTACGAGTACATCAGTCAACCGGGAGTGAACCTTAAACGAGCCCGGATAAACCTTAAGAGTATGCATGTTATCAGTATGCCATAGACGAAAAATTTAACAATTGCTGTTACCCAACGAGACCTAATCTGCAGAAAGAGAGACACGAACCTCATTGTGCAATACATTACAACCTTAGAACTGCGAAAGAACTAACGGATAACAACAAGAAAGGATACAGAGACGGAAATACAACTCTAGACATGAGGAAAAAAGTCATCGGATTCAAATGGTTCAAATGGCTCTGAGCACTATGGGACTTAACTTCTGAGGTCATCAGTCCCTTAGAACTTAGGACTACTTAAACCTAACTAACCTAAGGACATCACACACATCCATGCCCGAGGCAGGATTCGAACCTGCGACCGTAGCGGTCGCGCGGTTCCAGACTGTAGCGCCTAGAACCGCTCGGCCATCCCGGCAGGCAAAGATGTAGGAAGTTGTGAGTTACATTTGCATTTCTGCCTACTTTCCTCTCATGTGACGATTCTGGACAAAATGTAACAATTTTGTATTTGCTGAATGCGTCTGAGCCTTCTTGGTTTGTCGAAATCTGTATGGAATGCGATTCTGTGGAATAATCCCCGTTCTGTTCATGAGTTGCGTATAACTCGCGATGTAGTTAGCAAGTCAGTACTTCCACTCACGAAATAGACTGTCTCTTCCATTACATTTTTAATGTGCGCTGAAGAACTATATTCTGTAGGGAAGTGCCAGTGGCAGCATGTATTTCAAGTCACTGTAATGGATTTGTACTTTGGAGATGTTGAAGTCTCATCGAATTGTAATGCCCTCCCTTCAAGCGTTATCTGAACTTAAAACCAAAGCTCACTCTTTGTATTTCATCCGCAAAGACTAATAAATAAACGGGACTGGAGCTGTCACACACAGCGCGTTGCAGTCCTCTGTTACTAGGAGAAGATTCACATGTAATATGTGGATAGAGCATGCACTCGTAAATAATTTCAAGTACTTATTATGGAGTAAAGGCGCATCTTAAGGTGGCAGATACAATCGTCGCAGAGTAGAGTTAAGGCCCAATCTAACTTTTTATTCGTCAAAAAAATATAATATATTGTGTAAAGAAGTATGCAAACAGGGAACGAGAAAGACTGACAAATGGATAAATGGCTAGTTTGCAGACGTCTTAATTATCAAGCCAGTCTTAGCCTTGCTACAATGTTGACTTCCTTAATATCTTTGATATCTCAACATCTTATAAACATTTTGTATTTATTTACATTTGATTCTATAGCTATTATACATAGGCAGAATATTCATTAGGATCGTTAAATCACTCCACGTGGAAATTTTTGTATAATAAATTCATTTTGTTAACCACATTTTGTAGAATTTTTAAGTCAATTAAATATTCACAGCTTTAAAAATTTTTGTGTTCGGCAGAAATTGTAGCGTATGTTGTAGGCCATGATAAGGAGTGCATCCTCTGGAAATTTTACAGTGGTTCGTGCATTGTATAAAATGTTGCCAGGGAAACAATATTGTAAATATAGGAACTAAGAATATCTGCTTTGAAGTGCCTGAGAATGACAGGTATGAAATAAAGCTGCCGAGATGGAAAGAACACTTTTTGCTCTTTTTTCTTCCTTCATAATATTGTAGTTTTAGGCAATTGCTGCTTTCCTTGCCTAATCATACTTGTGCACTATCTTTCATTCGATCTTCCTCGCACAACTCACGCTATAATCTCCTGCTTTAGGGGATAAGTTTCTGTCTTAGCTTCCACGTAGAGTCTCCGGGACCCATCTATTTCACAGGTACAGCTGTCGTTGTAGATCCCTTGCTCTTTGTTCAGTTGCCTTTCTTTTGCATAGGCTACTCGTTAGCACACAGGCTCCCTCTCTATAGGTCAATGTTTTGCTTGGAGATTTCACTTCGCTCGGAGCTGTATCTTGGATGGACGCCTTTAGCCCACTTTTTGCATGCCGCGGCTTCTTGTGCATTCAGATTATGGCACACTCCGTTTCTTTCTGCAATGTCGAATGTTAATTTTCTTACGTCCGACATGTATCAACAGAATATAATCACTTCAAATGTAGGAATTGCACTTCCAATTTATTTTCTATTTGGTTGTAGAAACACTTTTTTGTGTCTAAAAACTTTCGTATCCCCGTTTACATTTTTATTTTTGTTTTGAGCACGCCTCTTAATTGTTGGTTTAGGCAAATTTTATGTTCTTAGACATTATTTTCTCCCATGATCCCCATCCAGATATAGCGATACAGTCTAATTGACTTCTTCTGTGCTCCACTTTCCATAACACGTTTCTGTTGCCATACTGTAAAATTAAGTAATTATTGACTTAAAAATAAATATTTATTGAATTATTAACTTAGGACAGTAAACGCATTAGAAACTTCACTATTTTCTTTCTAAGCGTTATGTTACGCTCCAAATCCTAAACGCAGTTTTTAAGGCTCAGTAAGTTTCTTATACTGTACTGGTATAATATCGGAGACATATAGCAATACACTATAGACAATGTCGCCATTTTCTCTTCCTGAGTTCCATACAAGGAGATTACAACCAAAATAGACTAGCGAAAGTCTAAATAGTAAGGTTTTTCATGTATATTCATCCCCGTAATATTGCCACTTAACATGTAATAGAAATTCTCCTCGCCATGTAAACAAAATATTAGGTAAGAACTTCAACAAAATCAACGCTGTCTTCAGAGAATCTATTACTCAACACAGATTACACAGTTGACTATGGTTCCATGAAGCACAGAGCTTTCGCTGACTTCTCTAAATGTCAGACAGTATAAATGGCACGAATTTTATGGTAGTGGTACGAATTAAGAGTGGTACATTATAAACAACTCTCTCCTATAGTAAAAATACTTCAGCAATACTTTAACAGTTTAGTGAGAAGGTGGACTCTACAGTTAATTATAGTTTCATGAGAACGAAGGAAAGCACGTGGCAAAAACACGAAAAAAAATTCATATGTATAACAGAAAAATACGAAAAATTAGCAGCACATTTCCAGTTCCGCAGGTGTTTACATATTGCACATATTTAGAATTAGTGTAAGAGCAGATTTTAATTTCTGATGGCGTATGGATTTGGGTCATAATGAGAAGACGGGAACGCGGAGGCCTTTTTGGAATTCAGGGAGCTAATCGCGGCGGCACGTGGCGTAAACGGCCCACGTGGATACAGCCCGAACAACACGTGCGTGACATCGGCCTCAGCTCAACGACTAACCAGCGTCCACGAGCTGAAATTTTAGTTGCTAGTTGTCGTCTTTTTCTAAAAGCCAGAAACATTTCTTCATGGTGCGAACAGCTTCATATCCCCAACGTTCCATAAAGGAGACTCCTCGTTGAAAATTTAAGATCGTGAGCTACTACAAAACGCTAACGTATTTAATAACACTATCTAAAGTAACGGCAAAGCATTGCATTTGATTTAAGGAAGTAATTCGAATTTTTAGTGCCGATGCAATTTACTAAGGACAGAGAGTGTAAATTCCCTTTATGTTAACCGAATCTGATCCTCATCAATAGCCATCTTGCAAATAGACGCAAACTCCCAATATGAATCATGTAAACATAGGATATTGATAATGCCCTAAGTTAATGAATTAGAACAGTACAAGAAGATCAACAGAGGATAATTTCAGACTGTGTACTCTGCAGAAAATATGCATTCACTTCAGATTTTCAAGATATTTTAACATCAGTTTCCACTCGTAAAATTTAATGTGTGTCAGTTGTAAGCACTGAAGAGAAGACTGAAAGGTGAAAGGAATATATAGGACCTCAATAGAATGGATAACGGCCGAACAACGGTATAATACAAGAAGAAGATGTTATATTTGTTACCAGTACGATTTGTAAAGCTAGATTAGGAGCTAATAGTGAATTATGCGTTACTTCATTAGGTTTTCATTTACATGAATGATCTCCAAGAAATGGGTTACAGTGCGTGAAATGTGATATTGATAAATTAAGTTATGTATTGTATGTATCAGTGCAGTTCAGTAGCAGAAAGAACAGGATTCCTGTTCATCCGAGTCCATGTTCACTAACACAAAATCGAAATGGAATAGTGAAGGTCTAATAATGGATGACAAAGAAATTGAACCTGGGTGAACTACTACGAACAGAAATATGAAAGTGTTATCGTAGCTAAGATCCAAGACCTACAGACGTACACGCCTATCTCCATAGGTAAGTAGAAGAGTGAAGGAATGTAATATGATATTAATTTCGTTAAAGAGGAAAATTTTGTAATGGGAAGTGTGACGGTACGTCACATAAATGGACGTTTGGAGAAAGGGAAAGGAAGTTTTTGTTATGAGACGTGTGAATTATAAATTATTTCAAGACTGTTTACGTGTGCGCGATGTATAACAAATAGTAAAGAACGTAAGTTATTATTATGAAAACACAAATATCGAAGTAATTAACAAAATACAGTTTTTTGTGTAATCTCTTTGCAACATAGGCCATGAAGATCAGAGACAATGCTTTCATTGAACGAGCTCTCCTGTTTTGTTCCATCTAGCGGTAGGCCGCCAGTGTAGTACTGTTTGATAATTAACATAAGTTTTATCTATATTTTTAAAAAATACAATAGAAGTTGTTATTAGAAAGTGTGTATTATTGACTTAGTTGTCACCTCGCATGATCACAACCATTAATTATAATTAACAAAGGTCTACAGAACTTCGCAGTTCAGGGAGCTCATCTCCCCTAGCAGAATTTAGTCGACCATTACGTTGACTGTATTATTTAATTAAAATATCATGTCATAATATTAAATGTAAATGCGAGAGACTTCTCAGTTTTGATCTTTCATTAATTTCAAAGTTAAGAAGAGTCAAAATACATTTCGTTTATTAATATGTAGAATACTGAGTGAGTTCAGTATGTTTCATTTTGACCGCCTAACGGTAGACGAGATTCTCTCCAGTTTTGTCTCGCAAATATTGAACAAGAAATATTGAACAGCATTACATTCCGCAATATCTCAGTTAATCATTGTGTAATTTGGTACATAATTAACCAGTAGCCCCTGAGACCCATATTAATAATTACAGTTTGCGTAAGAATGCGCATATTTTCTTTTCTAAATAGCAGTGCTCACGCAAACAATTTATTAGAAGGCAGTGGGTCGCGCGCTGTGTTTAAAAACTATTATATCCTACGTACTTCGGGGCAGTCGATGTCCGTACGAATGTTATCGCGGTATAAGTTAAAAGTCTCATGCTAGCCCACAATATTTAAAGCCACCCCAACTAAAATCATAAAATATATAATTATAAAAATAAAAATATATACTTATACCGTGATAAGTGGCGCCCAACAACGTGGGCTCGAATTTTTATGTACCAACACTATATACAGAAATATTGAGTACATAAAAATAACTGAGGCACAGTCGTATTTATAAAAAAATTTACAAAAATAGTAGTAAATATTTACATGAGTGTAGTAATGTGTATGATGCAAGAACTAATACCATATAAGTAACATTGTTCCATGTACCCAATATAAAAACTTTCACCTGTACGAGACTGAGGCAGTGAAGATTTATGGACTGAAGCTGAATCAACACATAAAATTGTCTCAACCAAGATATATTCAGCAGCAAGCAATAAAATTACTACACGTAAGGGTATAACAGCATGTGCCGGGACAAATTTGTCATAATTGTGAATTGCGTTGTTTTATCACAGTGAAAATTTGGTCAGATTCATTTACTATAATTTAGTACTAGTGAGTGAATCAGTGATAGAATTTGCTAGACATTGAACTGTATTTGAAATAGAGGTCACACAATGGGCTGTGTGGATTTCAGATAAACTCAAGTACATTTATTGATAGGTCTCTTGTGTGTGTACTGACGCCAAAACAATATTTCAGTAGAGATAAATTTTTGCAGTACACAAGAAGTATTGGAAAGGATTACGTCATAAAGTGAGTGTAAAAGGATAGGTGATAGCTTCAGTTGTAGTAATTACTAAGAGTTCATTAAATTATTGCAGTATTTTTGTGTGTGTTTTGTATATTTAGTGTATTTCTTGTGTGTGTGACATTTTAGGGTAAACAGATTTCAGTGTATATTTGTGTCCAGTTAGTGAGTGTAAATTTATGCAAACATGGTTAAGACAAGGAAGGAAAAACTAGTAGAGAGCGAGAATATGTCTGAGTATGATACAAATGATAATGTACAGGAATTTACAATACAGAATCCACGCGAAATGTCAGGCTCTCAAATACCTGGACAGGAAGGTGAGCAGCCTGTGACAGATAACGTATCAGGCAATGCTGAGGATCGGGCTCAGATGAGCAGAGAAACTCACTCAGCTGCTGGGACAGGGAAAGATGATGCTACTGCATCAACAGCTAATGTTGTTCAAGTACCTGCGCCAACTGCTGATTTCTTGACTGTACTTATGGCACAATTAGATCTAAAGGGAGAAGCAATGTGAGGAAAAGGAAAGACAGGAACGCCTTGAACGCGAACGCAGGGATCAGGAGCGTGACGCTCAGTTCCTGGCAAAAATGAATGCCATGTTTGAGCAACATGACAGGGCGCTAGTGTCATATTTGTCACAGGAGATCGATGTGGTAAAACAACAAGTCGCCGAATTGGTTGAACATAACAAAGACATTCCGCAAAAGGTAACCTAATTAGATGAACGGGTAGATCAGTTGGACAAGGCACAGTGCGTCATAGAAATTGAAGTGAAAATATCCAGGGAAAAGTCGAACATTTGTCAAACAATTTGGGTTAAAACATCAATGACTGTGTCACACAAGCTGTAGCCCGATTGGAGCTCGAGGCTGAGTCATCAATCGGCGTGACACTTCGTAAAATTTCACAGAATCGAAATGTACCATTTAATATATGAGGGGCAGAGAAATCAGACTGCGAGAGAATGAAACCGTTCTCGCCGATTAATTATACAGGTATTGTCGCTGCAAACGAGGCTGGAATACTACCTACCGTAGCACAAGCAAAACATGAAGAATCGTTTATGAAACACCAGCAATTTCAAACATTTAACGATGAAAAGAAAAGCGCACATCCCGTAATTTTCGTAAAGAGTTTTAGAAACGTGTTACCTGTGTCATGGACTGAACATCAAAAAATTCAGTTCGTGATTTCATTTATTAGGGGAGACGCAGCACTGAGGGCGATGGAGATCGCGGAACAGTGTCCGACGTTCTCGGAATTTGAAAGCAAATTCCTAGCCAGGTACTGGTCTAGATCTGTAGAGGAGAGGCTACATAAACAGGTGTACAACCCTGAACCCTTTAACCCTCGTTGTGGTAACCTAAGGAAATACTTTGAACGATACTTGAACAAGACGGGGTATTGGGATGAACCCATGCCAGCGAGAGATGTTTTACGAATAATAAAAAGCAAATTACCAGTAGCGATTAGGGAAAAATTAGTGCACGTACCTGATACCGACCTGGAACTATTCATGGCAACAATAGATTCTGTGGACTTAATACATGAGGATGCCCGGCAGAATGAGCAAGGGGACTCAAATAACGGTCAAGGTAATAATAAAGTAAGAAATCTGGGTTATTATAGCCTTCGTAAAAATGGTTATGGCAAAAATAACGAATATTCGCATGGACAGAACCTCTATAAAAAAGGCGAACTCAGTGAATAATGGGGCGCCTGCGAATAACAACTGGAATAGCAATGGTTATAATGCGAACCAGTATGCCAGCATGAACCAGTCTCCACGAAAAAGGGTGCGGGGCGGGGGTAGACAATTATAACCGAAAGAGACGAAACGAAGGGGGAGGAAACTCCTACTTCGTAAACAAAAATATGAGAACAAACAATGAGCAGTGGCAACGGACAAGGACAGCGAATTAGCAAGCACAACAAGCCATGCCAACAGGTCATGTGCCTGTCAATCATATTAACGTTATTCCGATGCCACCGCCCCCACCTCAGCCACCGAATAGTCAGCCACATGAGTATGTGGAGAAGGTACATCGCAAACTGTGACTGACGGGTTGTCAATCACGGGCGTGACAGACCGAGTATCGGCAGGGTGCGGCAGACCGCCAAACTCTGGCCGACCTCTGTAGGCCCTTCCCAGACGGTCGGCAAGGTTAAAGAGGGGGGCAGGCAGAATGTAGGTGTGCATTTACTTCGTTGTAATGACGGATGCGATATGAGGGAAGAATTAATAGTTGATCCGCGATCTGCGGAGCAACAGGAGGTAGAACATGTACAGGCTGCATTCAGAGCAAACATAAATGGCATAGAAGTGACAGTAATACTTGATACAGGGGCGAGTGCCTCTTGCACAGATGAGCAGTTATTTAAATGTATAGATCGTGTAAAGGAGTTACACAGTTTGCCAGTGGAAAATTGTAAGATCGTGGGTGCTCTACGGGGCAGAGTGCAAGTGATAAGGAATCAGGTGCAGGCTGAGATTGCCATGGAAAAAGAAGCCATATTATGCTCATTCCTTGTGGTTAAGAATCTTACAGTGCCTTGCACCCTGGGACTTGATGCGCTGCGGGAAATGAAGGCTAGAATTGACCTCTCCGGGGCCAACTGCACTTTATCCTATCGCAACCGGCAAATTGACCTGGCACTGATAAGGACTCCGGACGTATATCTAAACTACTGCGGGAATGTCCAAGTAACTGTAAATGATCCAGATACCTTGAATATGAATCACTGTATCATTAATCAAAACAGTAATGAACAGGAACCCGATTGGGAGTCGAAAGCTGTCACTATCAAGCAACAAACTGAAGAAAAAGTAGCCGAATCATCTTAGTTAAGCCTGTCACAAGAAGCTGACTTAAGTATTAAATCAATTTGCCAAAGTGTTCCCAGAGAAACCAGGGCTCATTAAGAGATGTAAATTTGATATGCAGGTTAAGTCCCATAAATATTCTGTCGTGCTACCTACTCTATACTGTGTCTAAAAGGCCGACCGTGGGAAAGGTGTAAATACTTAGTTAATTAAGATTTCTTTCATTTATGTTTAACTTTGTGTACATGCTTATTATATATGTGGTAGTTTTTAAGTATATGTGTGATTGAGTTGCTTATGAATGAAGGTCATGCATTTCAATGAGTGCAATCAAGCAAAGTATTAGTAAATGAATCCGTGTAATGGCATTTTGCACAAGGTAGAAATGAGAGAGAAGCATTGTGCATGGTTGTCGGAAACGCGTCCTAGCAGCGGGTAATTTACCGAATCCGAGAAACAGAATGACGTATACTCTAAACAGTATAATACCTGGAGGTATGGCAGATAATTAACATCTGCACAGCTTAGAAGCGCTTGCTGTTACACCCGTACAAGCAAGGCAATAGCAAACGCAGCAACAATAAAAGCAATGCATCAGTGTTGAATGAATATAAAGAACATAAGTAAAAAGCCTACTGAACTCACGAGTCCAGAAAGACCAATTGGTCCACACTTTAAATAAGAGGTGCCAACTAGATTAATCACTTAGTGCAGAGTGATAAGACATATCGAGAAGGAACTCTGATTTGTGTTACGTATAATATACGATTGTGTAAAGTGAGAGCCATATTTCTTATGTAGCTCAAGTAATAGGTGTTAAAATATGTTCCAATTCACAAGTGAGACTATCCGGACGCTTAGTTAGTGCAATATGGATAAACAGAATCACTAATTCGGATGTGATGGAAAAAGTGAACAGTAAACTGTGTGATAACACACTGAGTGTTGATTGTATTTAGCAGTGAAAAACTGTTTGAGTACAGTGAACTAAGATAAATAAAATTAACAGTATACATGGTGGTGCCTTCCCCAAAAACAATTTAATATGCGAAATATTACTGACATCCATAGTGTGGAAATATGTTTCTGTGAACGGAATACTCCCAGCGGACTGTGAATGGACGCTACGGGTAGCGCACAGCGAACTGCGGATTCCGGGGCTGACAAACGCACGCCAGAAGCGACGCAGGCCAAATATAGTGAAGTGAAAAGTGTCACAGCAAGGTACTCGCATGAACACTCACCACAGTGACAGTGTGTAATGCTGATTAGTGATCACTTAACAAAAAACGATGATTAAATCCGAGTAGCGAAATGTGTGAGTTCGAGCCAGAAACTTGTTTTCAAGTACTGGACCTCGTACGTTCGTACATTATATCAGTGCATACAAAAACAGTAAACACGTATGACTGTGGAGTGCTTGAAAACTAATTAATTTCTTTCAGCACTTGTGATATGTGTATTTGTCATATTTTGCTGATGAACTGATACGCGGTCGAATATTTGCATGTTGCGCGAGGCGAGCGGACGGCAGATGTTCCTGACTGCACAGCTGATGCGCCACGCCTAGCGACTGATCATCAGCTGTCTTCGCGGACGTCACAGCGCAGGTCAACGAACTGTCGCTAACTGTGGCAGACTGCCGCACACGCTTCTGTCGTCGCCAACAACGATTCGCCGACAGCTCAATAATACACCAGCGTCGACAACTCTTACTTCGATGCAATTTCAAAATGTATTTATGATTGACGACGTATTAATAAACACTGACTACATTGTAAAGTTGTAACAGACATAATGTGCAAAGGACACAGAAATTAATTACAATGACTATATATACTTCTTATTGTGGTGTGTGTGTGTACGTGAAAGCAGAGACAGACATTTTGCACAAAGATGACTTCATAGTTCAAGACAAACGTACTGTGTACGTAATTTCAATTAACATCTGTTTCTTGTTGTATGTATATATAGATATATATTTTTCTTTGTTGATTAATTCAATGGACGTATTATCAGCATAAATAAGATAGAGACTGAATGCCATCAATCCGAAGGCTCCGTACGAGCTTTTTGACCCGTTATTCCTTACGCCTGTGACCCAAATGGGGGAGCGTAAGCAAATTTGTACCGGGTCTGTAGGATTCCGGATTGTTCACATTCCTGATGAAAAAGAGACTTGGAACGAGTAGATAAACTAACCTGTAAAAATTAGATCGAAACATATCTAAAACAAACGAACGACATAGTACGAATATAACCATACATTTAACTGTGACTTGAACACAAATGTACCTATCTTAATCATGCAAACATGAACTCTTAAGCAATGATGTAAGACAGTAGTGAGACTGTACATAAAGTAGTAAACCACATTAAGTACACCCTCACTAGGGGGCTCGTGTGACGGTACGTCACATTAATGGACATTTGGGGAAAGGGAGTTTTTGTTATGAGACGTGTGAATTATAAATTATTTCACGACTGTGTACGTGTGCGCGATGTATTACAAATAGTAAAGAACGTAAGTTATTATTATCAAAACACAAATGTCGATGTGATTAACAAAATACAGTTTTTTTGGTATAATCTCTGTGTAACATAGGCCATGAAGATCTGAGACAATGCTTTGATTGAACGAGCTCTCTTATTGTTTTATCTAGCGGTAGGCCGCCATTGTAGTACTGTTTGATAATTAACATAAGTTTTATCATATTTTTGAAAAATACAATAGAAATTATTAGAAATTGTATATTATTGACTTACTTGTCACCTCGCATGATCACAACCATTAATTATAATTAACAAAGTTTTACAGAACTTCGCAGTGCAGGGAGCTCATCTCCCCCAGCAGGATTTAGTCGGTCTTTACGCTGACTGTACTATTTAATTAAAATATCATGCCATAATATTAAATGTAAATGCGAGAGACTCCTCAATTTTGATCTTTCATTAATTTCAAAGGTAAGAAGAGTCAAAATACGTTTCGTTTATTAATATGTAGAATACTGAGTGAGTTCAGTATGTTTCATTTTGACCGCCTAACGGTAGACGAGATTCTCTTCAGTTTTACCTTGCAATTATTCAACAAGAAATATTGAACAGCATTACATTCAGCAATATCTCAGTTAATCATTGTGTAACTTGGTACATAATTAACCAGTAGCCCCTGAGACCCATATTAATAATTACAGTTTGCATAAGAATACGCATATTTTCTTTTCTAAATAGCAGTGCTCACGCAAACAATTTATTAGAAGGCAGTGGGTCGCGCGCTGTGTTTAAAAACTATTATATCGTACGTACTTCGGGGCAGTCGATGTCCGTACGAGTGCTATGGCGGTATAAGTTAATTAAAAGTCTTATGCTAGCCCACAATATTTAAAGCCACCCCAACCAAAATCATAAAATATATAATTATAAAAATAAAAATAACACTTATACCGTGATAGAAGCCGAAAAAAAATAAGCAGCTGCTCCAGTTTTAAGAGCTAAGGGTGCCAGTTGTAAACATTAAAGGGAAGGCTGAAAGCTAAAAGAGATACATGGAATGTCCATACAAAGTAAAGAGACCTGAAATTGACGTTATGTATGTATAAGAAGTAATCTATGAGATAGGATATATAAAACTATCGGGATAATTTCTGTGTCTGTGTGTGTGGGGCGGGGGGAGGGGGGGCTTAGTGGTTCGGATCGTCGTCAGTCTTGCAGTCATGAACTCGTGTGACGCGATCTGGTACGATTTCCTCTCCTATGCCCACCTCTTCATCTTAGAGTAGTGGTTATCACCTACATCCTAAATTATTGCTGGATGTATTCCAATCTCCTTTTCCTCAAGGGGTTTTACCCTCTTCCGCTCTCTTTCACTGACGTGTAAGCTATTCCCTGATTTCTTAAGAGATACCGTGTCACCTGGTCCCTTCCTCTTATCAGTGTTTTCCTTATATTCCTTTCCTCCTCTATTCTACTGATAACGTCCTCGTTCCAGACAGTTCACGTTTTCAACGTTCTTCTGTAGCACATCTCAGATGCGTCGATTCTCTACTGTTCCGGTTTTCACACAGTCCACGGCTCACTGCCATGCAATGGTGTGCTCAAAACGTACATTCGCAGAAATTTCCTTCGCGAATGAAGACCTGTGTTTGAGGCTAGTAGGCTTCTCTTTCCCACCAACGCTCTTTTGCCAGTGTTAGTCTGCTTTTCATGTTGCCTTGTTCGGCCCATCAAGGGTTCTTTTTCTGCCTTGGTAACGCACTCCCTTAATTTGGTTCACTTCATGATCAGCAATTCTGATATTAAGTTTCTCGCGGTTGTCATTTCTGCTACATCTCATTACTTTCGTCTTTCTTCGATTTACTATAAAACTTAATTCTGTGTTCATTAAACTAGTCATTTCAATCAACATATCCTGCAATTCCTACACATTCATTGAGGCTAGCAATATCATCAGTGTATCTTGTCACTGATATAATTTCGCCTTGAATATTAATCCCACTCTTCAGTCTCCCTTTATATCCGAAATTGCTTCTTCAACGTATAAATTGAACTACAGGGTTGAATTTTTCACAGAATTTCGAACATCCTGCTCCATTGTAGATTGTGGAACGTTTTTTATATGTGTACAGATCATATAAAGGTGTCTTGATCTTTCTTCAATCTTGCTTACACTATCAACCAAAACGTCATAAAAGTCAGAGCTCTCTCTCTGGTGCCTTCATCTTTTGCTAAAGTCTAACTGATCGTCATCTAACACAATCTCAATTTTCTTTGCCATTCTTCTGTATATTATCTTTGTCAGCAACTTGGATCCATGAGCTGTTAAACTGAATGTGCTACACTTCTCGCACTTGTTGGCTCCTGCAATCTTAGAAACTGTGCGGATTAAGTTTTTCTGAAAGTCTGATTGTATGTTGCCAGTCCGATACATTCTACACACTAATGTCAATAATTGTTTTGCTGCCACCTCCCATAATGATTATAGAAATTCAGATGGAATGTTATCTATCTCTTCTGTCTTATTTGGTCTTAAGTAACAGAAATCTCTTTTAAATTCGGATTCTAAAACTGAATTGTCTGTTTCTTCCCTGTCTATTTCCGTTTTTTCTCCCTTCAGGTCATCAGAAAAGTTCTCCCCATCATAGAGGTCTTCAGTTCACCATTTCCACCTATCCACTCTCTCGTCTGTACTAACAGTGGTATTCGCACTTATGCATTTAATTTCTCCAAAAGTTGTTTTGACGTTTCTGTATGCTGAATCAGTTTTTCCGACGCTCATTCTTTTATCGATTTCTTCACCTTCTTCATGTAGGTATTTTGCCTTAGCTTCCCTCCACTTCCTATTTACTTTATTCCTAAGTGACTTTTATTTCTGTCTTCCTAAAGTTCCCTGAACGTATTTGCACTTCCTTCTTTCGTCGATCAACTAAATTATTTTTTCTGTTACCCACTGCTTCTTCCCAGATACCTTCCCTGATACCTTCCCTGATACCCTTTCCAACTTCAGAATTGCCCCTTTAGAGATGTCCATTCCTCTTTAACTGAACTGCCGGCTTTGCTACTCACTATCGCAGTATGCACAACCTCAGAGAACATAAAGCATATCTTTTCATATCTTTGTGCTTCAGTATCCCATTTCCTCCACACTGATTCTTCATTAGTAGTCTCTTGAAATCCAATCTAATCTTCATCATTACTAAATTGTGACCTGAGGTTTTATCTGTTCCTGGGTGCGCCTTACAGTTCAATAGCTGATACTGGAATCTGTACCTGACGAAGATGTAATCTAACTGGATTCTTCCTATATCTCCGGACCTTTCCCATAGCATACCTCATTCTCTTGTGATCCTTGTACAAAGAATTCGTTGTTACTCGCTAAAATTTATTGCAGAACTCAATTAGTTATTTTCCCTCTTACATTCCCCCTACCAACACCATTTCTCCTTTAACCCTTTCTCATGCTCCTTCTCCTACAACCGCAGTCCAAAGTCTCATGACTATTAGATTTTCATATTCCTTTACGCAATGATGTAACTGTCCGATATCCTCATCTACTCTCTCTCTCTCTCTCTCTCTCTTTCTCTGTCTGTCTCTCTCTTCATCTCCTGTTCCGGACGTCGGTATGTATATCTGATTTATTGTTCTTAGGACTTGTTGTCGATTCTGATGAGATCGATCCTATCTCTGAACTGTTCGCAGTAACTAATTCCGTGTGCTATTTTCTTATTCACAACGAATCCTATACCCATTATACATTTTTCTGCTGCTGTTGATATTATCCTATACTCGTCTGACCAGAAATCCTCGTCTTCTTTCCATTACACTTGACTGCTTCCCAGTGTATGTCGACTGAGGCCGAACACACGTCCCGTCTCGTTGAAAGTTACCCTTTTTCTTCGTTACTCAATCTTTTTCTCATGGTCACCTCCCCCTTGGCAATCCCTTCCCAATAAACCGAATGGGGGACTAGTCCGGATCTTTTGACGATGGAGAGACCATCATGAGACTTTTCCAATTACAGGCCACATCTCCTGTTCATACAGGCTATGTGTCATTAATACAGTGGTTTTCATTGCCTTCTGCACCCTCGTGCCGTTGATCATTGCTGGGTGTTCCAATTTCTAGCGGCAGTTTCGACCCCTGGGGCAAGAGAGTGCGCTGAAAATCAGTCCGCTCCTCCGCCCTCTTTGACAAGTCCGTTGGTAGAACGAGGGCGACATCTTGTGCCAGACGTCTTCAGTCGCGATTGCTGACTATACAGTATTTATTCAAAACTGAAGCAGTGGCGAGGTTTCGACCCGGGATCCAGGTCGTTTTGATTACGTTACCCCTAGGCCATGTTACGTTCCCTCAAAATTATGGAGAATTTAGGGAGACATTCTCATTATATAATTGTTCTACATGGGATTCGAAAGTATACGACAGGCGAAGTGTCCTAAGACTCCAAGAAGAATATAATAATTGCCATTTCAAGGAATTTATTTGCTGAAAATTATGCGTATAAGTCCAGAATGCAGTTATGGGATTCCAAGAAAAGGAAAAAGTGCTTGAGAAAGGAGTGGGACGCTTTTGTAACCTATGCGTATAGTTACTTTATCTTCAGATGGACCAAGCTATGAAAGAGGTCAAGGAGAAACTTGGAAAGGGATTTAAAGACCAGAGAGAGAAAATAAACACATTGAGGTTTGCCGATGACATTGTAACTCTGTCGGAGACTGCAAAGGACTTTGAAGAGCAGTTGAACGAAATCGATAATGTCTTCAAAAGAAGTTATCAGATGAACATCAAAAGAAGTAGAGCAGCTCTCCATGCTTAGTTTCTTCTTAACTTCAGGGTGGTTATAAATAAACTTTCGTTGCTTGAGCCAGTGTAGAGGATAATTATTTTGAGTGCGAGCACCCAACTTTTAGGAAAGTTGTTCCAACTGTGAGCTGCGGGATTTGCTTGGTTAGCAGTGTTGCTGACATTATTTTCAGCTATGCGGCATTACCGATACGGCAACGTAGCGCTGAAACATTATCATCAGTGTGCGTAACAGTTTCAGACGGTGAACCTAGGTCTGGACAAGGTGAGCTTGGCTTTATTGGTATAGCTGTTTTATCAAAACAACAGTTGTAATACTGCTGCTCTTCGCGAGTATCGACGTACTAAAGGAATAAGGAGAGGTTCTCTTTCCACACCGGCGTTGACGAACCGGACGTTTGAATTAACTGGCGGTTTGGGAATTGGGGAATTCTATTCTCTTTCTGGCTAAATTGCTAGTGGTTCACGTTTCACTTCTGTAGTAGGCTACACTCCAATAAACACCTTCAGAAAAGCCATCCCAATACTTAAATTATTTATATTTGAAACAATGTAGTCGAAATAAATGAGGCGATGATGAAGAAATGAGACACTAAAATTAGTTATTAAGGTTTTTTATTTGAACAGTAATATAACTGACAGTAGCAGAAGATGACAGAATATAAAATGAATGTCGGCATAGGCCAAATAGAAAAGTCTGAAGAAGTGAGATTTGTTAACTTCGAACTGAATTTAAGTTTTAGGTAGTTTTTTGCAGACGGTATTGGTTAAAGTGTTACTATGCATTGAAGGAAACGTGAATGATAAAACTTAGGGACAAGAAGAGAGTAGAGTCTTTTGATATTTGCTTTCGTAGGAGAATTTTAAAGCTGCTATGGGTATATAGGATCAGTAATGAATAGGTACTGACTTGAATTACAGAAAAATAAGATATTCACGGAATACTTTGATCAAGAGTAGGATTAGTTTGACTGAACAAACTCTGAGGCATCACAAATTTGCCACTTTCGTAATGGAGATAAGTGTACAGGAATGTAAATTATAAATGGATACCAAGACATTACTACAGTAAGCAGGTACAATTAGTGTAGTCGAAGCAACTATGGAATTATGGCAGTCTTCGGATTAAGGACCGTAACAACCGGAGAAATAAAATTAATGGGTGGTGTGGAGAAGAAAACGTAAAATCGAGAAATGTGAAGAGACAGATAATATGGCTTAGACAGTCCTGGTTACTATCATTGCATTTGTAGGCGTAGGCAGAGTTTTGAGAGACATTAGACAGAATAAGATAACAGGCATATTTAGAAGGTTTGGCACAAATAGCAGAGAGAGGGGACTTGTTTACATTTATATGCAAGAAGGAAAGTTGGAGTCATAGGAAATCGAAATGGGAAAGGGAAAATCAGCGACAAGAGGAATTTTAAGTAAGACTTGTCGCTATTATGCTCTAATATTAATGCATAAGAAAGTACAAGGTTCGCATTTAGCGTCCTCATTTTCGCTAAAAGTAAAAACACAGAGCTATTTGTTGAAGAATGAATTGGCCTCATAGTTTGCATTTATAACAGAGAAAATTAACTTGAATGCACTTAGTAATATTAACGTCACGGATGTGTGCAAATGGTGCTAGCCAGAAGGAAAGACAGTCTCACCATCTTCAGAATTGTAGATCGGAGTAAGGTTACATTGGACTCTATTTTTGGCCAGACTGCCTGACAAAAAAGAGCTGCACCCAGCAAGAGGAAAGGAGGCGAAATGAAACTTCGTGGTTTGAGAGCCTGAGGCAAGGTGGCCCACAACACCTGTGATGGTTCTTGACATCCCGGGTATTTGCACTGGGTAGACGTTGACGTCAGAGTTGGTTCCACACATGCTCTATCGGGGTCAGATATGTTGAACTTGTTGGTCAACGAAGTACATCAACATAACATAGGCAATTCAGAGTTAAGAGTTGCATGTGTGGACGAGTGCCGGCCGGTGTGGCCGTGCGGTTCAGGCGCTTCAGTCTGGAACCGCGTGACCGCTACGGTCGTAGGTTCGAATCCTGCCTCGGGCATGGATGTGTGTGATGTTCTTAGGTTAGTTAGGTTTAAGTAGTCTATGTTCTAGGGGACTGATGACCATAGATGTTAAGTCCCATAGTGCTCAGAGCCATTTGAACCATTTTTTTTTTTTTTTTTTTTTTTTTTGTGGACGAGTACTGCCTCATTCATAGCCGGCACCCCGATACTGTCACATTCTGGATAACAAATGAGGATATAGGATGTCCTTGGCGTACCCTCGTGCGGTCCCCTCACACGTGACCTGAAGTCATAACCGATGGCTTCTTACACCATGTTACCAATATTAATAGTACTGTGCCTCTCCAAAACATCGTTAGAATGTGTCTCCATCCCAGGGCCTGCCATACTAGCTGATGAAAGTCTTGCAAGGTAGTGCAAAACCGCGATTCATAACAAACGCGACTTCATTCGTCAGCAGTCCACGCTTCCCAATCACGGTACCACATCTGACGCAGCTGTTTGTGTTCTAGTGTTAACGGCACCCTATCCATGGGTCTCTAATGTCCTAGCCAGGCTTCTGCCAGCTTCCGATCATTGGGTTAAGATGACACACTGCAGGTGGAAATGTGAAGACGTTACGACGTTCTTGGTGCAAAACACCGCGATCCTTCTTGTCGTGGTCAGACTTGGTCGATCAGGACCTTGATGATGAGTATACCTGGTGTCAGATTCCCGTGCAAACCAATACCTTGGTACTGACATCTGACGGACCCGAAATTCTGCATCTTACACGATTCGATCATCCAACCAAATAGAGACCCACAATGAATAGCCTTTCAAACTCTGTCTCACACGAGTACGTGGCATCTCCGTGTACTTCAAAGTAATTGATATCTGACGCTGTTCACGCACCCAATATACCCTACCAGTTCTGGTTACGAGACTAAATACGATCAATATTAATGCACTCCGGTAGCCTTTCTGTCTGGTCGCTATCATACCAATCGATGGTGCGTACGCGTATGTAGGTATATTGACATCCACCGATGTTATATGGATGCTTCACTTATTTGTCAGGTAGTATAGATTGACGATACTGCTAACCCCTTCCTCCGTTATCGGTACGCATGCGACTATGCGTAACTAATATACTCCAAAACGCCAAGAATAAAAACGGCATTTATCGGGGCTCCTACCTCGGTTAGTGCCGATAAAATGGTAGGGCAAGTGTTTTGGATTCCTCTTTGGCTAGGGGCTATTTGCGTACCAAACAGAAGGGTCATCCTAGTGTCACAGTCCCACAGTACGTGGTCAAAGTATGCATATTTCACACTTCCTCTACCTTAGGCAAATAGAGCAAATCGGTTCGTTGTTTCTGCATTTGATGTGGTCTACGGTGGGCTTGATGGAACTGTGTGTGTGTGTGTGTGTGTGTGAATTCCTAAGGGACCAAACTGTTGATGTCGTCGGTCCCTAGACTTACACACTACTTAAAGTAACTGAAACTATCTTTGGCTAAGGACAACACACACACCCATGCCCGAGGGAGGACTTGAACCTCCGGTGGAAGGGACGGCGTAATCCGGGACATGGTGCCTTAAACTGGGTGGCGACTCCGCGCGGCTTGATGGAACTTATGGAGGTACCAATAGTTCATGTGTGGTTCCTCGGAAATTCTCACAAACAGGGTTCTTTACAATATTTTCTCCGTCATCAGCGAACCAAAACCCAGTCGAGGATTCCAAGACGGATATGCGCAGAAAATGACTGAAAATGTTACAATGTATTCCTAAGATCCCGATCTCGAACAACCTACATAATTTTCTTGCTATCTTTATCCGTTTCCAATATACTGAGGTTCAAATTTACCCTACTTCTACATGTAAAAATCCGGTATATTCGGTATGGGGCGAAATCTAAATAATATATAACCGCAGTAAACTGCTCCCATTATGACGGTATATTCTCTTGGCATTTGTCTAGCAAAGCCACCTCCAAGTTTTGAAAATCATTATCAGTAACTGAGAAACATCCCAAACACCCGTTTATTGGGTACAAGAACCTAGTCACAGATTTAAAGACGGCTAGGTACGCAATTCACAGAAATTTTTACGATGTATTCCTAAGACCGCTATCTGGAACATATTTTCATCCGCTTCCAAGAAACAGTGGTACATGTACACGTGAAACATATGCCTAAGACGCGGTGTTTCGCGGAAACGTAGCTTATAAAGTGACATAAAACACAGAAATATGCCGTAAAGTGTCACCTTTATAATCTGGGAACCTCATGTTATGGCGCTGAAGCACAGGCAAAAAGTTTTTTCACGTAAAATCCGGTCTGAGCAGTAAAATTAGATTTGCGTTATTTCAATGTAACAAAAGCAAACTATCTAAATTTTACTGACCAATACATATCTTTCCATATGAGTTACATGCCCTGCTGCAGCAGGGTAAAGAAGGGAACCAGCTGAAAAATACTCCAACCGGAGTGTTCCTGTTTATTTAAAAGATTGACTGAAGAGGGGTACCAGCCGCCTCATTCTATTTTCCCTAGCATCTTAAAACATTTTCCCGAAAACTTTGGCATGCGAACATATTCGCGCTTGTTTTATATCAAGAGAGAAGAAGACAGTGACAGTGGCAAAGCGACGGAAAAATAATAAATAATGGAACGTAGTGAATAGTAGATGTGTTATAGAAAGAGCGAAGGAGACAATGCTAGTATGAGAGACAGAGAGAGACACAGATGAAGTGAAACATAGTGGACATTGACAGACCAGAGCTAGGAAAGGAGTTAAGGAGACAGTTTGATGGGGAGGGGGGAGGGGGGGGGGAAAGAGAAAGGGAAAGACAAACTGGAAGTGGGAGAGAGCAAGTGATAATGAGTGGTGACAGTGAGAGGACACAGCTGGAGGAGTAAGGAAGAAATCGGAAATTAGAAGGAAGAGAGAGGAAGAAGATTGTGGCTGTCACACAGGAGAAAGTGAAAGAAAGACACAAGCAGATAAAGAGAATGAGGTGGGCTGAATGAGTGAGTGAGAAAGAGGTAACTGGGAGTGGATGGGTATGAGTGACTTACAGCGATGGACTAGCTGGTGTGAGTAAGTTGCAGTTAGGAGAACTTGTGAAATTTGCAGTAGTTTGCGAGTTGGAAATGCACGAATATGTTCAGATGCAAGATTTTGAGAAAGTTTTTAAAGGTGTTGAGGAAGGCGGAATCAGGCAGCTGGTATCCTAGTTTACTTTCAGAGCTATTTAAGGAAACAGGAACGTAATCGCATTTTTTGTGCTCCGAAAGGACAGTTTCTTCCGTTGGTATTTGTACGACTGAGGTCTCGTAAAACAAAAAAGTGCTTTACCGAATCATCACAATTTCTCCAAATTAAGGATTTCTTTCTCTCTTTGGTCAGTATAACTACACCTTCCGTAATCGATTAGGTAATGCAGTGATGCGGTTGTTCTCTTCCATCACCGGCAACGATAGTGCAGGGAAACATGCCGACGTCGCTAGCTGAAAATGAAGGAATAGAGAAAATTTATGAGGATATTGAACGGGTAATTAATAAATGGAGATGAAATTATAATAGTCTCGGGGGACCGGTATGCGGTTGTTGGGGAAGGAGTAGAAGATAAGGTTATAGGAAATTGTGGGCCTGCTACTGGGAATTATAGAGGAGAAAAACTAGTCGAGTTCTGCAATAAACTTCAGCTAGTAATATCGAATACTCTGTTCAAGACTCACAAGAGGAGGATGTACACTTGGAAGAGGCCCGGAGATACGGGAATATTTCAGTTAGATTACATCATGGTCAGCCAGAGACTCCGAAATCTGATACTGGATGGTAACTCATATCTAGGAGCAGATATAGACTCAGATCACAATTTTGATTGGTGAAGAGTGGGCTGAAGTTTAAGTCAATTGCAAAGAAGTGGGATACTGAAGTACTAAGAAACGAGGAGGTACGCATGAAGTTCTCTAAGGCTACAGATATTGCGATAAACAGTAGCTCAGTAGGCATTTCAGTTGGAAAGGAATTTACATCTCTGAAAAGGTTAATCACAGAAGTTGGAAAGGAAACCATAGGCATAAGAAACACAGCTGCGAAGAAACCATGGATAACAGAAAAAAATACTTCCGTTTATCGATGAAAGAAGGAAGTACAAAATGGTCAGGAATATTCAGGTGTACAGAAATACAAATTACTTAAGAGTGAAATAAATCGGAAGCGCAGGGAGGCTAAGCCGAAATGGTTGCAAGAAAAATATTAAGAAATCGAAAATGGAATGATTGTCGTATGGACTGATCATATAGCAAAGTCAAAACAACCTTCAGTGGAATTAAATGCAAGGATGAGAACACTAAGAGTGTCATGAGAATTCCACTGTTAAATGCATTAAATGTAGAGCATATAGGTGGAAAGAGTACGTTGAAGGCCTTAATAAGGGTTGAGACTTGTCTCGTGACGTGATAGAAGAAGAAACAGGATTCTATATAGCGGGGATAAGAGATCCATTATTACAATGGAATTTAAAAGAGGATTGGAAGACAACATTCCGTCAGAATTTCTAAAATAATTGGGGGATTTGGCAAGAAAACGTCTATTCAGGTTCGTGATCACAATGTATGAGACTGGCGGTACACCATCAGACTTTCGAAGAAACATCGTCTACACAGTTCCGAACACCGCAAGAGCTGAAAGATGCGAGAAGTATCGCACAAGCAGCTTAGCAGCTCATGCATTCAAGTTACTGACAATAATACACAGCAGATCGTAAAATAAAACTGAGGATATGTTAAATGACTATCTCTTTGGCTTTAGGAAAAGTAAAGACAGAAAGTTAAATGCACGAGGGAGACATTTATGACGTTGCGGCTGATATTAGAAGCATGATGTAAAAAATAAATCAAGACACATTCATAGGATGTGTCGACCTGGGAAAGGCGTTCGACGATGTCGAATGGTGCAAGACGTTTCACATTCTGAGAAGAATGGACGTAAGCTATACGGGAAGTCGGATTATGTACAGTATGTGCAAGAACCAAGAGTGAACAATAAGAGTGGAAGACCAAGAAGTAAGTACACGGATTAAAACGGGTGAGAGGTAAGGATGTACTATTTCGCTCCTGCTGTACAACCTGTACATTGAAGAAGTAATGACGGAAGGAAAAGGAATGCTCAAGAGGGGAAGAGAGGAACTAAAATTCAAGGTGAAAGGGTATCTATGATGAGATTCTTGACGACGTTGCTATCCTCAGTAAAAGTGAAGGACAATTAGAGGAAATGCTCAATGGAGAGACCAATCTAATGAGTACAGAACATGGTTTGAGATTAAATTGGAGGAAGACAAAAGTAATGAAAAGTAGCAGAAAAGGCAACAGCGAACGAACTTAACATCAGGATTGTTCATCATGAAGTAGATGAATTAACGAATTCTAGGATGAGATTTTTACTCTGCAGCGGAGTGTGCGCTGATATGAAACTTCCTGGCAGATTAAAACTGTGTGCCCGAGCGAGATTCGAACTCGGGACCTTTGCCTTTCGCCGGCAAATGCTCTACCATCGGAGCTACCGAAGCACGACTCACACCCGGTCTCACAGCTTTACTTCTGCCAGTATCTCGTCCCCCAACCTTCCAAACTTTACAGAAGCTCTTCTGCGAACCTTGCAGAACTATCACTCCGAAAGAAAGGATATTGCGGAGACATGGCTTGGCCACAGCCTGGGGGAAGTTTCCAGAATGAGATTTTCAACCTGCAGCGGAGTGTGCGCTGAAATAATACTTCCTGGCAGATTAAAACTGTGTGCCCGACCGAGACTCGAACTCGGGACCTTTGCCTCTATTACCAGGTGTCAAAGAAATTTCTGCGAAAGTACGTTTGGAGTACAGAATTACATGGTCGTGATACAAGAATTGCGGGAAAACCATATCAGTAGAGAAACGAAGCATTTCAGATGTGCTGGGTACTATCAACAAGAGATTTGAAACTAATTCCGTATTTCTAGATTTCCAGAAGGCTTCCGATGCCATACCTTACAAGCGGACAAAATTCTGTGCTTGTGGAATAAAGTCTGAGTTATGCGAGAGGGGTGGACATCGTTAAAACACAGGCGTTTCTCGTTGTGGTGGGATTTTCTCACGAAATTTCAATCACCAACTTCCACCTTCGAATGCCAAAATATTTTCTTGCCACTGACCTACATAGAAAGAAATGATCATCACAATAAAATAAGGGAAATCAGAGCTCACACGGGAAAAATATAGATGCTCGTCTTTTCCGCGCACTGCTCGAGGGTCGAATAATAAAGAATTATGATGGTGATTTGATTAACCCTCTGCCAGGCACTTACATCAGGTTTGCAGAGTATCCGTGTAGATGCAGATGTAGATGTGGTGCTGCAGAAGAATGTTGAAAATTAGATGGACTGGTAAGAATCGGGGAGGAAAGGAAATGTATGGAAAATAATGACAAGATATAGGGACAGGATTGGTAGGCAGCTGTTAAAACATCAGGAAACTACTTCCATGGTACTAGAGGGAGCTGTAGAGGGTGAAAACTGTAGAGCAAGACCAATAGTTGAGGACATAAGTTGCAAATGTTATTCAATGATGAACAGGTTGTCACAGAGGAGGAATTCGTGGCGAGCCTCATCAAACCATTCAGATGAATGATGACTAAAAAAGTTTAAGAGCATTTTATACTGCGAAAAATCTTCGACAAATATTTATGAAAGCAATAAAAGCAAGTGCTACGATCTCAATTTAGTAAAAGATTAATTCCTACTCGTTTTACGATGTAATACGTGTCTGACAACACTGGACAAGATGCCGCCCCTTCGACCACACAGACGCAGCTTTTCCGTTGTTTCTCTAGATCCAATTCATCCCAAATCACCATTCATTCTATGAAAATATAAATTCGGTAACTATATAGTGTACAATCACAATTAACAGAATGTAGTGTCTGAAAATGTAATGAAATGAGCGTATGGCATCGTTGGTCGGGAGGTCCCATCCGGGGAAGATAGGCCGCAGCGTGCAAGTTTTATTTCAGTTGGCTCCATATTCGGCGACTTGCGCGCCGGTGATGAGGGTGAAATAATGATGAGGACCACACAACACCCAGTCCCCAACCGGAGAAAATCTGCAACGGAGCCGGGAATCGAACCCGTGGCCGCTTAAATGGGAAGCGAGCACTTTACAACCCAGGTAAGCAGGTCATATTGTCTGAGACATACTGTTACTCATAGAGCTATAGACCTAACGCTAAACAGTGAAAAATTTGTCATAACAATGGATCTGAGGTTCTGAGGTGCCAGCTCAACTGAGTTTCAGTGAACGTATTTCGTTATAATCGACAGAAACGCCTTATATTAATGCAACATAGTAGCAAAGTTACAAGTCGTATTATCTTGCACAGTAAAAAAAAAGAAAAAGAAATTATGTGGTGAGAGACAGAACATACAGTGTACCTAATCCACTGCAGTATGACGAAGTAATCTCGCATTTGTTAAAAGCTGAAGGTTAAGTATTTTCTAGCACGAGAATTAGACCGGAGGAGGTCCTCGGGTTTTAATTCACTTGCAGCTCAACACAACCAGAGAAAGACTTGAGTTGCTGCACTGTTTCATTTCACGATAATGGTTCGCCCCATAGAAGTGTCGTGTCTGCAACCGTCTCATTTGCATATTGCACGGCTCGGCACGAAGTGTCCAAACTTCTCTTAGGAGAAATTTTGTGTCTGGTAGGATAGCCATGTACGTGTGCCAGAAGACCAAGTCCTTAGGGTCAGCACTGCATACTCGTTACGACGAACTTCTCCTAGTCTCAAAGGCTTTAGTATTCCTTTGAAAGTCACACTTAGACTTAACAAGGTCTCTCTTGAGGGAACGAGCAAAGTTCGAGCTACGCGTCTTTCCTCGAGCTGAAGTCACAGATACCGGTACATATTTCTAATTCGTACATTACTTTGCGGTAGAATTTACTTTCTGTTCTTCACTGAACATCGAAGCCCTATCTCAATAGCAAATGGTTCACACTCCATTAAATACAACCTCTACCAACGTAATTAAAGAGGTACTGTTTTACCTATGTTACATTATATTGGTAGAACGGTACTAGTGGTGATATTGTTTCGAAGACAGGCGTCAGTTTCAAGTCAGTCTGCATTTTCTCAGACGTGCCAGCTTTCCGGGTCTAATGACAAGGACGTCATCTACCTTCCATTTTCCAAACGAAACGTGTAAAATGCTCGGCTGCATCGGAAGTAACAAGAAAAAGTGGTAGAAATAACGTTATTCTTCGAAGTCATGTTAACTACTTTCGCTCTTTCTATCACGATGTTGAATTAGAAATGCAACGGTGAGAACAAATACAATACATAGTCTGGAGAAATAAAGCTTGTGCTAGTAATTTCTAGTGGAAACCAAAGCCTACCACTGTTTCTGTCAAAATTCATAATGGGGTGTGATGATCTCTTAGACTCATGTACTTCTCGTGCTAACATACAAATATACACTCCTGGAAATTGAAATAAGAACACCGTGATTTCATTGTCCCAGGAAGGGGAAACTTTATTGACACATTCCTGGGGTCAGATACATCACATGATCACACTGACAGAACCACAGGCACATAGACACAGGCAACAGAGCATGCACAATGTCGGCACTAGTACAGTGTATATACACCTTTCGCAGCAATGCAGACTGCTATTCTCCCATGGAGACGATCGTAGAGATGCTGGATGTAGTCCTGTGGAACGGCTTGCCATGCCATTTCCACCTGGCGCCTCAGTTGGACCAGCGTTCGTGCTGGACGTGCAGACCGCGTGAGACGACGCTTCATCCAGTCCCAAACATGCTCAATGGGGGACAGATCCGGAGATCTTGCTGGCCAGGGTAGTTGACTTACACCTTCTAGAGCACGTTGGGTGGCACGGGATACATGCGGACGTGCATTGTCCTGTTGGAACAGCAAGTTCCCTTGCCGGTCTAGGAATGGTAGAACGATGGGTTCGATGACGGTTTGGATGTACCGTGCACTATTCAGTGTCCCCTCGACGATCACCAGTGGTGTACGGCCAGTGTAGGAGATCGCTCCCCACACCATCATGCCGGGTGTTGGCCTTGTGTGCCTCGGTCGTATGCAGTCCTGATTGTGGCGCTCACCTGCACGGCGCCAAACACGCATACGACCATCATTGGCACCAAGGCAGAAGCGACTCTCATCGCTGAAGACGGCACGTCTCCATTCGTCCCTCCATTCACGCCTGTCGCGACGCCACTGGAGGCGGGCTGCACGATGTTGGGGCGTGAGCGGAAGACGGCCTAACGGTGTGCGGGACCGTAGCCCAGCTTCATGGAGACGGTTGCGAATGGTCCTCGCCGATACCCCAGGAGCAACAGTGTCCCTAATTTGCTGGGATGTGGCGGTGCGGTCCCCTACGGCACTGCGTAGGATCCTACGGTCTTGGCGTGCATCCGTGCGTCGCTGCGGTTCGGTCCCAGGTCGACGGGCACGTGCACCTTCCGCCGACCACTGGCGACAACATCGATGTACTGTGGAGACCTCACGTCCCACGTGTTGAGCAATTCGGCGGTACGTCGACCCGGCCTCCCGCATGCCCACTATACGCCCTCGCTCAAAGTCCGTCAACTGCACATACGGTTCACGTCCACGCTGTCGCGGCATGCTACCAGTGTTAAAGACTGCGATGGAGCTCCGTATGCCACGGTAAACTGGCTGACACTGACGGCGGCGGTGCACAAATGCTGCGCAGCTAGCGCCATTCGACGGCCAACACCGCGGTTCCTGGTGTGTCCGCTGTGCCGTGCGTGTGATCATTGCTTGTACAGCCCTCTCGCAGTGTCCGGAGCAAGTATGGTGGGTCTGACACACCGGTGTCAATGTGTTCTTTTTTCCATTTCCAGGAGTGTATTTTTTCCAGCTGATATTTTCTTTGTTTTACAGACCAATATATTTCAAATTTCGTAGCTATCTGGCCAGTCCAAAAATAATTATCGTTCCACAAAATATATCGGTATTTTTTCAGGATCATTTTCTGTCGCTTCGGTAGAGGATTTTATGCACAATATCTGTAAAAGATGGAAAAGGTGGATTTTCATTTGTAAGATGGAAGGAAGAGAAGTTGAAGTCTTACAGAAGAAAGAAACGTTGGCTCGTAAAAGCAGGTACAAACAAACGTAGAACAAATTTGTCTTTCAGACTGGTGTTATTTTACTTCTTTCTTTAAAAAAAAATTCACTGAAATGTCACCTGCAAGAAAGATCACTTTAAAATTGGTAATCGTTTATAGAATTCGTCATGAATGTATCATTCTTTCTCTGGGAGATTTTCCACATTTCACACTGCATTTTTTCTGGTGCAGCTCAAACGTGGAGATAGTGTTCACGTCAAAGATTTAACGACCGCGAGCATTGCCTGCAGGGGAACAGCGACGGTTGGAAATTAAAAGTGCAGAATAGTCACAAGTCGCATTTAACTTTTACTATCTTTTGAAATGTTTCATTCGACCATTGCAAGCATCTTCAGGAATTATAAAACTGAGTTGACCGCCACACGTCAATATCGAGCTGTGTGTAGGGCCGCTATCATACATAGTACATTTATATGACTTAACTTTGTGTTCTGCCTTACGGCTGATCTTGTCGTGGGGGAAGCCACGTCAGAGACGTCTATGCATGAGCATCTAGAGAAGTGATTCCAGTGGTGGTTTCCCGTTGCCTCACACTGGTGATGATGAAATGATAGTGAGGACAACACTGGTGATGATGAAACGATAATGAGGACAACACAACACCCAGTCCCTAAGCGGAGAAAATCTTCGACCCAACCGGGAATCGAGCCCGGACACCTTGACGTGTCATAACGCCGCGCCGATCACTCAGCTATCGGGGCACACATTTGTATGACGTGAAAAAAAAATTATATACATAGCCCGATATTTGTAACGTGGTCTATGTCTACGTAATCCCTGGAGACGGTCGCGTTTGTCAAGTGAATCATGTCAAATTAAAGAAAAATTTACTTGCGGCTTATGGCAGCTCTGCAGTTTTAAGGTCGAAGATTGTATACAACCCCTTTCTCTTTAAATTAATGTTACTATTACCGGACTGTTGAAGTACACCTTGACGTAATCGTATTTGTGATGTGGAGATAAATATTTCGACCAGCAACAACAAATCATTTTCTTTTTTTTTTTATTGCTGGACTTTGAGGATATTGCCTTGGGCAAGGCTCCAGAAAAGAATGACTACTATTATCGCTACGTCGTCGACACATTCGTTATTTAGTTCTTAGATCGCGGGAAACTTAAAGAAATCTAGAAAACAAGGGATGACCAAATTCATGCTCAGGAACGCAATCTGCAGCAGAGCTTTGTGCACCTGTTTCACACGAATACTAAGCAACTTGCTTCAGGTCTTCCATGTAAATGTATGAGGTTATCGCCAGATTTCGTAGGCCATCTCAGGTGAGGCACGGAAGCCAAACACATAGGAAGCCGTTCGCACTTTGTCTTTTTAGACTGTATTATTGGGAGGTTTAAGCAAATTTTGAAGAGATACTATATGCCACAGCCCAAATACAGGATTAGACAGGATTATTTTGAGAGCAGATAATTTACCATCAGAGCTTAAACCAATATGTGACCTCCTTCTAGATGCGTTCACGAGAAGAAATGAACCATTCAACATTGAACATTTATACGTGGGTTTTGTAAAAGCGTATGGTCATATGCTGCCCTTCATTTTCCAAAGTTATTCGTTAACACTCGAAACACGTAAAATGATAAAGAGACTACAGATAAATGCTGCTCCAATGAGTGAATTATGAAAACAAATTGACAAGTTGAACGTTGATATAGTCTGTTTGCAAGAACTATACTGCAGAACAATATGCTCCCATTTTTTTCTGTGGGTATGGTAACAGTTCCTGGCCACGATGAGACAATGTACGCCATTATCCTTACAAGTAGAAAATCTACTGTGAGAAAGATGGCACAGCTGAGTCACAAGTGCATCGTTACAATGCAACTGAAGGACCTGCAGACAAAATGGGCTGTAGTAAGCATATACGTGCAGTATTCTCGCATCGTACCTTATGTAGATAAACACATCGCTCTACATCGACAATATGTGTGTCTCCTTGTCGCAACAGACTTAGGCAAATTGACGAACAAGGTGAGGTACTAGAGGACGCAGTACAAGAACTGGTTCTCATTGTTTTGGTGTTAGAGGCCAGCCGAGGACATTCGACGAATGAGCAGGTTTCAGTTTAGCAGAGCGCATGGCAGCAGCTGAGACTGATAACTGGCAATTGCTCCAGTATCTAACTTCCAGTGACCATAATGCAATTATCATCGAAGTGGGGACTATAACACAGGGACAGAAGCAGAGCAACGCAGGATTGGGTTAGCCGTCAGGAAAACGGATGGGGATGGCATGGTTGAATACACTGCTGAATTTCCAGTGGAACCGCTTCCGGTACATGTAGACTTTGGTGCACAGCTACTAACATAACTCTTCCTAAGAAAAAGGTAAACAATCAGGTTACAGTCCCTTGGAACCCACATTTTTCCACGACAAGGCGAAGGGTAGGATGAAGTAAAAAGATTATCAACGTGCTCTAGGGCAATCGGAGCTTACTACAGGCTCCATGAATACATAGTAATTAAGGTGCGCTACAAAACATTTCTTCAGGAGACTAAAAGCCGGCGTCAGTGGCCGAGAGGTTCTAGGCGCTTCTGTCCGGAATTGCGTGACTGCTACGGTCGCAGGTTCGAATCCTGCCTCGGGCAAGGATGTGTGTGGTGTCCTTAGGTTGGTTAGGTTTAAGTAGTTCTAAGTTCTAGGAGCCTGATGACCTCAGGTGTTAAGTCCCATAGTGCTCAGAGCCATTTGAACCATTTTTGAAACAAAACATACACTGGAAGTAATTTCTACGAGTGAAGCTACAATTTGACGTATGGGGAAGACGGTATAAACTATTGACTGAAAAGATTAAGGGACCTCCTATCACGTCCACAATTCGTAAGGACGATAGGTCAATGATGGCTGGATGGAGGGAGAAAAATATCTACTAACTGCCCTGTTTCCTTATAACACAGACACAGTTACCGAAGCACATGCACAGCTTAGACGTGAACTAGATAGCGAATACGACAGTCAGTTGTTGGTGGTACCGTCCTCTTTAGGAGAGGCCGCTGTCGCAATTTCCAAGTTCAAAACCGGTTGCTTCATGGTTGGTTGGCTTGGAGGAGGGGACCAAACAGCGACAGCATAGCTCCCGGCGGATTAGGGACGGCTAGAAAAAAGTCGGCCGTGCCCCTTTCAAAGGAACCATTCCGGCAGTTGCCTGAAGGGATTTAGGGAAATCATGGGAAACCTAAATCAAGTGTCTCGCCCTCAGTATCTGATAACTATCGCTAAGTCCATCCACTACTGCTCTCCTAATTCTGTCGCCGGCCGAAGTGGCCGTGCGGTTAAAGGCGCTGCAGTCTGGAACCGCGAGACCGCTACGGTCGCAGGTTCGAATCCTGCCTCGGGCATGGATGTTTGTGATGTCCTTAGGTTAGTTAGGTTTAACTAGTTCTAAGTTCTAGGGGACTAATGACCTCAGCAGTTGAGTCCCATAGTGCTCAGAGCCATTTGAACCTAATTCTGTCTGTGATTTGCTGGCCTGGTCTCTACTCCAAGAGGACGATCTAGTACACCATCGTTCGTACGCCTTTCTGCTCGAGATCTACTGCGGTTATCATGGTGACTTTGTTCGTTATGACTCCTCTGATACTCACAGTACCCGTAATGTGGTCGTTTCCCGAAATGCTGTCTGTTATAGTAATTTTGTTGGTTACCGTAATATTGTTGATTACCATAACTATAACAGTGTTCCCTGTTATTATTAGACTAGTTCTGATTCAGCTGATGTGTTTCATTCTCATATCTGTCAGGCTTTCGCGTGCGGTCCCTTCTCCCATTTCCGCTGCGGCCGTGACTACGTTCGCGACGCCTCTCTCCACACGCATATGATCCGCTGTACTGTGCACCATCACCTGCATCGTAATGCAGTTCCCGTAACATGGTTCCAAATACCTCTATGTCATATTCACATCTTCCTGCAACGATGATATGATGCAAATACATTGGTAACCCCATAACGAAAAATGCTAATTATTTCTGCCGGTCCGTAAGGATCGTACAAGAACTGATTTTTGTATAGCATGTCTTGGAATAACTGAGTCGGCATTCAAAAGCCTGAATGATGCAAGTACGCATCATAATTATTCCGTGTTTAACGCGCTCCTGGAATACCTCAGACAAGTAAGCTGACAGAAAAATCCTTCTACCTCATTGACTGAGTAGCAGTCGTCTGCTGCCGCTCTCATGCGTATAGATTGTAAGTAGGCTGTTTAGATTTTTATGTTGGTAACGCCACGTAGCGCGCTGTATGAAAATCACTGACTGTGCTGTGTGCAGTCTGTGGCTTGTGGGCATAGTTGGAATATTCGCTATCGTAGTCTTCGGCAGTTGGATATGAACAGCGCGTAGTGTTGCGCAGTTGGAGATGAGCCGCCAGCAGTGGTGGATGTGAGGACAGAGATGCCAATTTTGAGAGTGGACATTGTGGACGTGTGTCCATCAGAACGAGGTGTAAGAGGTCCGAGCAGATGTAATTTCGATGTATTGCTCATGCGCTGCCTGCGATATGCAAGGTCTCTGACCAGAGAGCAGTGTTGTCTGCAGTAGGAACTGTGTAGCTGTAGCAGTAAGTTGTTGCTAGTCTGCAGTCTGCTCTGGTCTGGTCTGGTGTATCGTGTTGGCTGGCCCGGTCGTGGTGCAGCGATGCCGGAGCCTGAGTATTATTGTATAAGGTAAAAAGCAGCCTCGCGCATATGTAGCAATGTTATCTCAAGTCGCATGTAAATGTTTTAAAAATCTCGTAATAATAATCTTCCACATAAAAAGTAACTTTCAACAACCATTCATTTCAATTTAAAGAATTTACTAATTTCTCCCATCCATGATCATCCCGATTGTTGCAAAAGAAAAAAAAATCTGTTGCTTCCTTTCATAAATGACAGATCTATCGGCCAGCATTCAACAGGGCTGTGCCAGAAAAATTTATTGTAAGAGCAGATATATATGCGTTATCCGGCGACTTCATTGAAGTAAGAATTTCTCCTATTTTTATTCAAAATGATCTTTTAGGGCCATGACGCAGCACTGCTGTCGTCAAAAATTTACCAGGTTAAAGTCACAGTGAATTATTGAAAAATCATAAGTGAGCGACAATTTAATTGAGAGGTTAGTTACATTGTATTACTACCAGGTTACTGAATTTATTTTTTTATTGGGACGTTACACTGAATGTCAACGACATAATTATATTTTTTACTGTTGAGAGGTTTAGCAATTTTTCTGTTTTGAGCTTAGATTAAATGTGAATGAAATTTCTGGGAAGGTTAAATGTGAATAGAATTATGTGGAGAGGTTACACTTGTAATTTTTTTTTATAAATACCTTAGATTTTGTTACGGATAAAAATTGCTTATAATCAACGTTATCGTCTCTGAATGTGTGAACAGGTTCAGGATTGCATGAGAATCTATTTATCTGTGTCTCTTCGGATTCTAAGTCACGTAGTCTCTGTAAATTACCTAAGTTACACTGGCTGTGTGAGTGTGACAAATGTTCGGAATGTGGCATATGCTTTGATGTGTTACAGACTGAAGAATTTTTCATTTGTGTCACTTTAAAACGTTCGTCAATTTGGCTGTTCTGTTGTTCAAATTTCTTATCGACTTCCGCATCCAGCGTGTGTGAAAGTTCTGCTGACATTGATTTAAACTCGTCGCGTAACTGTGTTGCGATTTCAGAACACTGTTTAGCTACTGCACTAATTTCATCTCTAAGTGATTTTGTTGTGGCTGCATGCGTATTACGTAACTCTTCGCTACTATTCTTAGCACAAGCCTTAATTTCCTCACGTAATTGTTCTTTAGTATCATGGCGTTGCACGGTAACTGCTGTAATCTGTTCACTAAGTTATTTGTTCTGTTCATTAAGGTTGTCGTGTCTTTTATTCATCTGTTTGAAACTTTCACTAAATTGTTTGATCGACCTGTCATACTTTTCATTGAGTTGTTTGCATGATTCATTAACTTGTAGCAATACTGCCATAACTTGAACCCAGCCAAAATTACCGACTCTATTCACTGTACTGTGTGATGGTGTGTCTGCATTTGTCACGCTTTGTGAAACCATTCGGTTATTCTCTGATTCTTGAAAAGGTTTGCCAATTGAATATGCACTGTTGGTCACTACAACGGAATCAAATAAATCTGACATATTTTGAGTACATTGTTCACCTTCGTTAGAAATAATTATCTGTTAGCTACGTGAATTTTGCAAATTAGGTGTGTCAAACTGGGCAGCGTTCATTCTAACGGAACGTGCCGCGTCATCATTTGCCGTTAAATTAAGTGTGGACATAACTGAATTTTTTTGCTCATCATCTGGAATAAAATCATTACTAGTGATCGGTACGCACTGATTGTCTGTAAATGGGGGATTATCATTATTACACTGAGTGTCGCAAGTATTATCAGTCAAATTATTCGAGTCGGCTATTTCACTCATTGCACATCGCGATGTACTGTTAACAGTTTTTCGCGGCATTTTCCACAAATCAAAATTAAGCACAAAATGAAACAAAGACAAAGCAAAAATGGAACAAACACAATTACAACAAAGAGCAATAAATTGCCGATGATCTGTGAAAGAAAGAGTAACAAATTAGTAAATGCGTTGCGCCAGATGCAAACTACTTTTAAGTAAATAAGAGTAGATATATGCCTACTTCTCAGAAATTCACGAAGAAAATACGGTCCTGGCCGGTTGTCGCCAAGTGTAACCGCACATAATTCTATTCACATTTAACCTTCCCAGAAAATTCATTCACATTTAATCTAAGCTCAAAACAGAAAAAATGCTAAACCTCTCAACAGTAAAAATATAATTATGTCGTTGACATTCAGTGTAACGTCCCAATAAAAAAATAAATTTAGTAATCTGGTAGTAATACAATGTAATTAACCTCTCAATTATATTGTCGCTGACTTATGATTTTTCAGTAATTCACTGTGAATGCAACCTGATAAATTTTGGACGACAGCAGTGCTGCGTCATGGCCCTGAAAGATCATTCTGAATAAAAAAAGGAAAAATTCTTACCTCAATGGAGTCGCCGGATAACGCATATATATCTGCTCTTACAATAAATTTTTCTGGCACAGCCCTGTGCAATGCTGGCCGATAGATCTGTCATTTATGAAAGGAAGCAACTGATTTTTTTTTCTTTTGCAACAATCGGGATGGTCATGGATGGGAGAAATTAGTAAATTCCTTAAATTGAAATGAATGGTTGTTAAAAGTTACTTTTTATGAGGAAGATTATTATTACGAGATTTTTAAAACATTTACATGGGACTTGAGATAACATTACTACATATGCGCGAGGTTGCTTTATACCTTATACAATATTACTCAGGCTCCGGCATCGCTGCACCACGACTGGGCCAGCCAACACGATACACCAGACCAGACCAGAGCAGACTGCAGACTAGCAACAACTTACTGCTACAGCTACACAGTTCCTACTGCAGTCAACACTGCTCTCTGGTCAGAGACCTTGCATATCGCAGGCAGCACATGAGCAATACATCGAAATTACATCTACTCGGACCTCTTGCATAATGTTATCTCAAGTCCCATGTAAATGTTTTAAAAATATCGTAATAATAATCTTCCTCATAAAAAGCAACTTTTAACAACCATTCATTTCAATTTAAGGAATTTACTAGTTTCTCCCATCCATGATCATCCCGATTGTTGAAAAGAAAAAAAATCAGTTGCTTCCTTTTCATAAATGACAGATCTATCGGCCAGCATTGCACAGGGCTGTGCCAGAAAAATTTATTGTAAGAGCAGATGTATATGCGTTATCCGGCGACTTCATTGAGGTAAGAATTTTTCCTTTTTTTTATTCAGAATGATCTTTCAGGGCCATGACGCAACACTGCTGTCTTCCAAAATTTACCAGGTTAAATTCGCAGTGAATTATTGTAAAGTCATAAGTGAGTGACAGTTTAATTAAGAGGTTAGTTACATTGTATTACTACCAGGTTACTGAATTTATTTTTTTTATTGGGACGTTACACTGAATGTGAACGACATAATTATAATTTTTACTGTTGAGAGGTTTAGGAATTTTTCTGTTTTGAGCTTAGATTAAATGTGAATGAATTTTCTGGGAAGGTTAAATGTGAATAGAATTATGTGGGGAGGTTACACTTCGAAATTACATCTGTTCGGACCTCTTACAGAGGAAATTTGTTAGACTGGATATCATGAACTGATATATAATGACATTGTTTGTTCTCTATCAAAATCTTTCATTTGCTAACTATGCCTGTCAGTAGTTAGTGCCTTCCATAGTTAGAAATTTTTATTTAGCTGGCAGTACAAGCACTCGCTGTATTGCAGATGTTCAGTTAACGAAGATTTTTGTGAAGTGAGTGATTCATGAAAGATATACGTTATTGTTAGTCAGGGTCATTCTTTTGTAGTTATTATTTAAAGTATGATAGCGTTGCGCTAAAATAAATACTGTGTCTCAGTTTAGTGATTATCAGAATAAGTAAAGGGAGAACTGTCTGAATACGTCCAGTTTTACTCAGCTGTCTCTGTATCAAATAATGTAGAAGTTTACCAGCACAGTAATTTATAAATTTTCTAAGGGGACGTTTCAAGCTGGCTCACTCTCGATATACCCACACATGTATTTAATCTTGCAAGAGGAAGGGAAAATTGAAACTGTAGTAACCAAGCCCTGGTATGAATCCCATCTGAAGCGTTCCAAATACTTCGAAGTTTCTCATCGAGAGGAAATGTTTAAAATAAAATCTGTGTATTTCCACTCTCGAAGATCGCTCTCGAGCGCTCTCATTTCGCTTTCGTCTGCCCCTGTCCTCGTCTGAATCAGCACCGTGTCCAGAATATCGGTCTGTACTCTCCCACGTGTATTTACAGACACATTTGATAGCCGCTGTTTTATACCCAACATTCTCTAAGTGCACTACCTACTCTAGCAATTCTGTCGTAATGTCCCTATGTTGTTAGTTAGGTTTAAGTAGTTCTAAGTTCTAGGGGACTGATGACCACAGATGTTAAGTCCCATATTGCTCAGAGCCATTTGAACCAGTTTGTCCCTATGTTGTATATTTACTTCCCAGTGACCCCGTTGAGTTTTCAGTGGTGATCTCCTCCCAATTGTCTCTGCTACGCTGATCGGTGCATTCTTGTCGCAATTTCCGCTAATGCACAAATAGCCCAACTCTCTGGCCCTGCTTGCGACCTCGGCTTCCAATGTGGGATCGCATAGCTATTAGCGTCCACCTGGCAACTAGTAGGCTCCGTTACCTATGCCAGCAAGACTTAGCAGAAGCGGCGGCAGCTCCGCGTGTTCGAGGTTGCGCGACTCAGCTAGCGCACAAAAATACCCCGTAAGACGCTCTGCCTGCAGCTTAAGTTGCCTGCTAGCGTGCGATTGCACCTCTTCCAACATGAAAACAGCTGGTCGAGAATTTTGATCTGCCCCTTAAATTCCGGACACACAATAAGAGAGTTCCAAAACTAACAAAATACACTTATACACGACACAGAGCAACGCAACTCCGAGTCAAAAATAACATCGTAAAATCACGAGAAGAAATCGTCTCGGAACAACGTGTAAGTTGTTAGAGCGCTAAAGGAAAAACAATTGCAATTATTACATCCTGCTTACTGACTGGTTCTCTACAGCTCCAGTTAGTTTCAGATGCAGGGTCGCCATATAAATGCTTACTAATGGATGATTGATTATCTGAAAAGTGATTTAGAAACAGAAATTAGGGAAAATTGCACAATCTTCTGTAAGTTTCGTGTGGCACAAAACTTTTCTGGTTCACCACCCAATTTAATTAAATCAGAGAATTTAATATAAGAACTGAATTAATCACTGAACCAATAAGCATAACTAACTTTCCCCAGGTATCCATTAGGAGACTACAGGTGTTCTTTTTGCCATCAGCTTAACTACTGTCGAATGACTACCAAAAGGGTACAAATCTCTTTGCCTCGACTGAGAAAGCTACGTTGGCTACATTGTTGCTACCACAGCAGACAGCCAGATGCTTCACTGCTACCATATATAAGACCAATTCAACGTTCACACCCACTTACTCAGTCATACAGATGGTAAAGGGAGAACGAAAATGTGGGAACATAAAATGTAGGTATTGTACGTAGCATTAGATGCGTACTTGAAAATTGATACTTTAATGTAACTTTGTACCATTGAATGGAGGCAAACAGAAGGTACTAAACTAAATTACAAAGAACTGAGCTGACAGCACGAAGTACAATTTAAATAGTATGAAACTAATCAAACAGAGACGTTTGAAACCGGCATTCGATGCCACGACCTCTCACTTTCCCGACACACGCTTTACCACTAGACAACCGTGCCCTTTAAATGATGCATTAGATGAAGCTTTCACATAAGGTGACTATGTGAGACCGTGCAGAGGTCATCTTGCGTTGAAAGCTGATAACAGTAACTAATTTTGTGCAAGTTGCAGTTTGCTCTACCTCATGAACTTAATCCCATATTGAATGTTTGAGAGGAGTTCGGGAGGGGGTGTGGATTCTCCTAAACTTTCCTCAGCGTCTTTCAATTATCTGGAATAAGAATGAAATTCATGTAGTCGTGAGCCGGGTAAGTATCATTCGTGACGATTTGAACTCCCGCCTCCTTTTGTGAGGGGCGCTGTTTACACTAGAGCGAGCACTGACGGCTGTTTTACGGGGGCGAGAGACGGACTCTGGTGAGTCAGCGAGTTCCTCTTGTCTCGCCGAGTTGTGTGTGTGGAAGTGGCTGTCAACAGATATCACCCTGCCGAATAGTGTACTTTGCGATTAAACGTTGATGTCATGAGTGGCATATACGAGTGGTGTTAAACAAGTAATGGAAAAAAAAAATTGTCGGCCAGTTTCGGTTGAAAAACGCGGACTTTGTTGTGCGACATCGTTGAATATTCCCGCTTCAACCCCTGTATCTTCATGAGGTTTCAAAACATGGCAGCGCTACACATTGTCCTCCCAATGGCATCTGTAATGGGGATGCGTTCCAGCAGGCACAGAGCTGTAAATTTTTTATTTTTATTTTATTTTTATTTTTTTGCAGAAAACCATTTGGCGGAACGCCACATAACGCGATAAAAATGCTATTAAATAACGTCGCAAATATACCAAAACTGACGTAACGAAACGTAAAGTTATATCAGAAAAGTAGCAAAGACTCTGTAATCAATTAATATGAGCTGATAATGTAACTGAAATCTCTGTAGTGTAAGTAGCCATTTTGTGACGAGATGTTTTCAGTCGGTAAACAAGAAAGCACGGGAAAATTTAGGTCTCTATTTATCTTGTTGGCACATAACTCACTGATATGTGAGAGGGCAAAACACGATTGCCTCTTTCTGTCACTCTGCCATCCATCGTTACCTGCAATTTTCGCCTAAAACATAAATGTCTCACTGATCGCAAATGCCTTGTGGTTACATAGAGGCAGTATGTGCACAATTCAGCAATGTGCCGAATGTACACGATTAACGATTCATCGGTGCGTGTGCACTGAGATCAAACTTTTTTCTCCAATGAGCGTAACTGAGAGGGCTTTAGAGTCCTGCGTTATTGAGCAAACACTACGTCTGTTCTTTCAGGCGTTAGTCTTGCTGAACCACGTAGATTGTGCACGGCGTTGAGTATGCCCAGTCAAATTATCGTCTCCATATTCGGATGACTATTATTGGATCACGACCAACGTGTTCAGCAGTACCGCGGAACGATAAAACACGCTTTCCACGGACCACCTTCCCAGCGACGTCGAATGCTGAAAAGTGCTGAAAGAAGTTTCTCTTTATTATGCGAGAGATAACGCGATCTCCTCACTAAAAGAAAAAAAACCCTGTCATGGCGAATGTCGCAATTGACACTGACAGACGACAGCACTAGCTGTGCAGGTTAGACAAAGCGTGTCGGGAGATGCGGATAACAGTCCAGTCGTTGTTCTGGCATGCAAACGGAGCGATGTAGCTGATGTCCAACATGTAAGTAGCCTGTTTAGGTTTTTATGTTGGTAACGCCACGTAGTGCTCTGTATGAAAATCGCTGACTGCGCTGTGTGCAGTGTGGCTGGTTGGGGGTCATTGTTGGAATATTCGCTAGTGTAGTGTTGGGCAGTTGGATGTGAACTGCGCGTAGCGTTGGGCAGTTGGAGGTGAGCCACCAGCAGTGGTGGATGTGCGGAGACAAATGTCAGAGCTTTGATAGGTTACTATGAGCGGACGATCTGGACGTGTGTCCGTCAGAAAAAGGACATTTGTAAGACAGGATGTCATGAACTTATATATATAATCACTTTTGAACACTATTAAGGTAAATACAAAATCTTTCATTTGCTAACTATGCCTATCTGAAGTTATTGCCTTCAGTAGGTAGAATCTTTTATTTATATGGAAGTATTAGCACTCGTTGTATTGCAGTAGTTCGAGTAACAAGATTTTTGTAAGTAATTCATGAAAAGTATAGGTTATTGTTAGTCAGGGCCTTTCTTTTGTAGGGATTATTGAAAGTTAGATTTCGTTCCGCTAAAATATTGTGTGTCAGTTTAGTGATGATCAGAATAAGTAAAGAGAAAACTCTTTTAAAATCAAATAACGTAAGAGTTTTTCCAGCACTGCCATTCTTTACATACAAAGGGGACGTTGGGCATGTTCATCGACTTTCTGACGAACGGTGGAAGCAAATCTTTAACGGCAGTTTGTAAACTGTTTGAACATAAAATGATGCTATGCAAAACCGGAGTCGAGGTAATTGTGATACACCACGGGCCTTTGTTGACAGGTGTGAACGACGACTCCAGAGATGTGTACGACCTACCAATTCTGTTTCCTTAACGACGGTTCTACGACCATTGCTACGTACTGTTCCGCAGCAGGAGCCTGGTTCATGTATCATTGCTGATTGTTGTTCATTGACATTGAAGACTGGAAGTTTCACGCCAAGACCGCAACTAGATGTCCACTGAATGATGACAGGTGGCCTTTTCAGACGAACCACTTTTTATGCTCCGTTGGTGCCAACGACATGAAATGTGTGAAAGAACAGGGTCCGGGCAGGAAGAGGGAGCGTTATGGTCTGCAAAATATATTCAAGGTGCACCCTGGGTGGTGTTGTCATTTTGGAGTGCATCTACATCTACATCTACGTGATTACTCTGCTATTCACAATAAAGTGGCTGGCAGAGGGTTCAATGAACCACCTTCGTGCTGTCTGTCTACCGTTCCACTCTCGAACGGCACGCGGGAAAAACGAGCACTCAAATTTTTGTGTGCGAGCCCTGATTTCTCTTATTTTATCGTGATGATAATATCTCCCTATCTAGGTGGGTGCCAACAGAATGTTTTCGCAACCGGAGGAGAAAAAAAAAAGGTTCAAATGGCTCTGAGCACTATGGGACAGCTAAGGTCATCAGTCTCCTAGAACTTAGAACTACTTAAACCTAACCAACCTAAGGACATCACACACATCCATGCCCGATGCAGGATTCGAACGTGCGACCGTAGCGGTCGCGCGGTTCCAGACTGTAGCTCCTAGAACCCCTTGGCCACTCTGGCCGGCCAGTGTAGATGGCGTTACTCTTTCATGCTTCATGTGGCTACACAGAAACGGTAATAATTTTTTGATCCGTGACGTTCTCTGCCTCCCTTCTGCGTGGTGTTTGAAATTCAGCGGCCACCAGCATACATTCTATGTAAAGAAGGTCGGTAATAGACATCTGATCTCAAATTCAATAGAATCAGGTTGCAAAACAAAACGGCACTTTGAGTTTCATAATGCTAGAAATTTTATGAAAAATTTAGTTCTTGGGAGGTGCAGTGCTCTGCGAGAAGGAATACTCTCATGCCATACCGTGAACTCCCGTTGGATTAGTAACCGTCGTTGTTAAATATTACAGCCAATGGATTCGTTACTAATTCAGTGGAAATTAATACTTAACGCGAAGTGGATTCGCTTTCAAATTACGAATAATAGATTGTGTGCACGCCACATTCTAAATTTGTTGCCGTGTAATTTATTGACGCTGCTGTGCTAACCATGACGTACAGCGTCAGTGTCCTGCCGACACTTCCCTCTCTCACTGCCTATCGCAGTCAACTGCAGAACACTTCTGTAGAGCGAATCTCGTGCCAGTCACACTGTTAGATTTGTCGTGGGTACATGAAAAACCAATGCTGCCAGAATCTGTAGCCATGGATACCACCATATTGTTGACATGGGTCGCCATCGAATTATTTTACTATAGCAACGCATGGAAAATCTCATTGAGGTAAATTATCCAACAGTTCAAAGTTCGACAACAAAAACCGCACAGCCCTACAAAAACGCCAGAAACACTGCCGCTATGGAGCCGTCGCTGTCCTGACATATGACAGTGACCAGTATCACAGCTGTTATAAGCTCGATTCAGGATTACTTGGTTGAGGTGAACACACGTGAACGCTAATGACTTGACACGCATTTCGAAACCAATGGCAGTACGTCCCTCATGCTAACAGGGAACCTTTCGGGCAGCTTGTACACTACATGAAGGAGAGGTTTATGTGGGTTTACAAGACAGGTTTGTAGCATCTGTGATTATCTCCCACCAACACACAGTAGAGTGATTTACCGTTCGACAACATGAAGGCAAGCTGCAGTTTCAAATAACCACGTCAGCTGTTACAGTGAGTGACATACAGACTCAATTCTGAAAAATCTCGGTGGGGTTTGTTCCGCATTTAACTATTTCTCAATCCCAAACACTTATTTGTTCTAACAACGTATATACGCCTTTTATTTCACAAAGAAGTCATCATCCAATTTTAAGTGCTTATCGGTTTAACTTGCCGAGTCAACTGTCTCTTCCAACAGCTTCATAATTATAAATCCAAAGTACAATAATGTTCTACAATATTATTTTGTTAACCGATCTTCGACATACGAGGAAACCATCAGACTTTACCTTAAGAGGGTGTCCGCCCCTGGTAGCTGAGTGGTCAGCGCGACGGAATGTCATACCTAACGGCCCGGGTTCGATTCCCGGCTGCGTTGGAGATTTTCCCCGCTCAGGGGCTGGGTGTTGAGTTTGAAGCTTCTTGATTTAAATGAGTGTGGCTGTACTTAAATTGCTGAATGACTGAGACACAAAATATCCTGGCGCAACACAATCTGACTGCTCAAAAAATTACAACCTGACTTCTATACATTTCCTTAAGCACTTACCTTACAAAAATCTCCATTACGTGAACTACTGCAATACAGCGAGCGACAATACTGCCAACAAAATTAAAGATTCTAACTACCAAACCCACTAACTACTAATAGGTATGTGGTTAGCAAAGGAAAGATTTTGGTGCAAATCAAATAATGTATTTTTTTACCTTAGCAATGTGACATCCTGTTCAGTCACGAATATAAGTCATCATTGACATAAAGTACAAAGGTATATAATCATGAATAATATTCAATCTCCAAGTCGAACATGTACAGATAGTTAGCCTACGCTAACACTTCAGACCTCTACCCTCCGTCAATACTAACTTCTCACATCTAACTTCCATCACTGCTGATTGTTCTACTCCAACTGCCAAACAGTACTTCCATCACTGCTGGCGACTAACTTCCAACTGCCCAACACTACTGATGATTAACTTCCAACAACGAGTCCAACCAGCCACTGAGTCTCTTACAAAGAAAGCGCAGTCAAAGATCCAATGCAAAGCCCTACACATAGCTGCCAACACAGAAGCAGCCCTCTTTCATAGTCACCCTGCTCCCCACAAAAAAATTATTTTGGGCAGTGGCCTGGATCAGTTTGAACAATTTTTTTTATATTAACAATATCAAATATATCAAGTGCACACAATTATTAATGCGCTGTTGGTCAAAAGCTAATATTATCCTCACAGTCCCTAAATACAGTCCTAATCATATATCAGAGTAGTGGTCTATGACAGTTTTATGCACAAAGTCTGAGCAGTAAAAGAAAACGTACAGGCAAGTAGTGGATTTTTATGCAGTCTTGAAGTGTAGCCCTCCCAACGGAAACACTCTTGTCATGAATATTGGTTATGGGCCACAACAGAATAAACCCACAGCAAAGTCAGTCGAAGTCTTGAAGAATATTGGTAGAATTAGTAGGTCACCACAGAGCAGACCCACAGTATTTCTTGTAGAGCAATGGGCCACCAAGGGTGCAGACCCACTGTAGTCCTTGTAGAGATAGTGACTGAATAATTCTTTTCAGATTTTGTTAGCACGTGGCCGGCAAAAGCGATGGTTTTATGAAATGAAATGGCTCTGAGCACTATGGGACTTAACTTCTAAGGTCATCAGTCCCCTAGAACTTAGAACTACTTAAACCTAACTAACCTAAGGACATCACACACATCCATGCCCGAGGCAGGATTCGAACCTGCGACCGTAGTGGTCGCGCGGTTCCAGATTGTAGCGCCTAGAACCGCTCGGCTACTTCGGCCGGCGATGGTTTTATGAACAGCAATGTTATTTTATATGACTTTTTGAAATAAATGGGCGCAGAGACCAACTTTTTAAGAATCCGTGCTAAGGCAGAAATCTTGTGCCAGATCTGGGTATGCTAAGATTGGCGCGTTAAGTAGCGCTTCTTTCAAAGAATCAAATTCCAACTGTGCCTGTTCGTCCCAGTTCCAAATAGTATTTTCGCAGTGGGAGAACAAAGTTTTGGTGTTACCAGAATTTGCATATTCAGAAAACGGCGGTAAAAATTCACGAGACCTAGAAAAATGCCGACATGTTTTTTTTTTTTTTTTTTTTTTTTGTGGATGGAACTGGAATGGCTCTGATAGCTTCTAACTTATCAGAATCCAACTGAATGCATTCAGAAGAAATAATGTGCCCCTAAACTTCACCTTTGTCCCACCGAATTCAGACTTTTCAAAGTTCACTGTGATTCCAGATTCTGCAAAAGTACGTAACACACTGTTGAGGATACGAGTATCTTGTTCTTAAGAGGCTTCTGCTATTAAAATATCGCCCACGTATAAGGTGATGTGACGTTTTAAGAACTCAGGTAATATGGAATTTAGCCCACAAATCAATGCTGCTGAAGAAATGTCCGACCAAAAGGAAGTTTCCGAAATTGAGAACAAACGCCGAAGCAAAGAAAAGCTGTATATTTTCTACACTCTAGATGAATTTCAGTCTGATAGAAGCTGTACCTAAGACCAACAGAAGACAACTCTTTTACACCACTGAAATTATGAAGGAGTTCTTCCAACCTTTGCTGCCTGTCTGTTTCAGGAATAATGATGGTATTTATTTGTCTCGAATCTAAGACAAACGTGATCGATTCGTTTTTCTCCTGAAAAACATGTAATGGATTATTGTATGAGGTTACTGCAGGCTCAGTAATGCCCTCGTCAAGCATAGATTGTATTTCTGTTCTAACACAGTCCCTATAATGTGACGGAACTATGTAAGGTCTGACGCAAAATTTAGTATGCTCACGAACACGAAATTGGTATTGAAATCCTTTAATTGTTCCTGTTTTGTGAGTAAAAACTGTGGAATGTGCTTGTAAAATGTCAAATAGGTCCTGCTTATCAGTGTCATTATAATTCTCAATTGTTTGAGTTTTATTCCGAATTAAATCGTTGGTATATAATATGTCATCAATATCATCCCTGTCATTAATACCCAAGTGATTAAGAGTGTCAAACTCCATCGAATGTTCCGAACTGTGGTCTAACAAGAGGTAGAGCCGATTGATTTCCTCGTCATGGTTTAAAAGCCAATCCTCAAATTTCAAAGCTATTGACTTAACTTCTTTCTCTAAATTCAGCATTGTGAAACTTCCAAATTGCTTTATATTCATTCTGAAAGTCTGCACCAATAGAATTTACGTCGACAATAATGGAGCAATAAGAAAATTCATAGTAAATCTGTGAGTTTGACAAAAGAATTGTAAGTTAGTCTGTTGGTGTAAGACTACACTTGTTCCAAAAGTTGAACCTTGTAATTTAATCTTACATAAAGGAAGTGTGGGCAATTCTTCAATTTGTTGCTTTTACTAAAAGCTGTATCACTAATTACTGAAATAGGACTGCCAGAGTCAAGTACTGCCATAAATTTTTTGTCATTTGCTCTGATGTGAATTACAGGATATGCAATATTATTCTGTTTTACGTCATGTCCTTGGAGTAATAGGTCCCTAATGTCTTGCATTTTCACATACTTAAAATCCACGGCAACTACGTCGGCAGCTTCATAAGTATGTTTCGTAGCTGCCAGTGGTGTGAGTCATTGTCTATTATCTCTTTGTTGTAGCATGTCGTTACTGGGATTTGGAGATGTAAGTGCTACAATTGCAACTTGTCGAGACGGCCCTGCCTTGTTTGAATCTCGCCAATTCTGATTAAATTCAGGTATGTCGTCATGATTATAACGTCCGTCAGTACGTCGGTAGTTTCCGTAGTTTCTTTCTTGTCGGTTAGGTGGTGGAGAATTTCTCTCTGAATCGTAATTGCGAGGTGGACAGTTGCGTCTGGAGCTATTCTCTCTCCCTCATTAATAATTACTCTGGTGCCCATATTCTGCCAACGGTTGTCATACGGGTGGTGTCTATTTTGGTCATGATTTGCGTTAAAAAAGTAGTCTTGTCGTGTCCGGTTATTAATTCTGTGGTCACTGAATTGTGACAGATGCGACTTGTACTAGTTGTTTTCCTGTTTTTGCATCCAGTGACAGTCTGTGTCGATTTACAATTCTTGTAAAAGTCCCTGAAAAGCCTCAATGGAACGTCCTGCCAAAATAACATGTCTCAAATGTTCAGGTAATTTAATTAATCAAATACGGATTAGTCCTGATTCGATGTACGGGTTTGACAAATACTGATTTTTGTGCCAAGTATTTTCAAAATATTTTACAGGTCTAGAAAATTTAGATTCTCGTGTTGGAGTGCAAATGCCCTCTGAAATGTGTAATTCTTGTATTACCTGTGCCAACTAAACTTGTTCTTCCCGCATTTCTCTTTTGCACTGCGTATTGATTTGATTCTGATTTTGTTTGAATTTCCTAATTGGTTCGTACTCTTCTGTGTCAGTAAAGGCTACCGGTCTTGTATCATTCAGATCATCATCTACCTTCATAGATAAATTAGTTAGTTGGTCCAAAAGTTCGACTACTTTTTCCGATAATGTACTGATTTCCTCTGTGTGTTATTCAGAACCGAGTTTCAGCGTGTCAGTTTGTGTCAAAATCGTATCTACTGTGTCCTTTAGGGTTTCCTAATTTTGTACAAGTTACATGTATCTATAGGTAGACGCAACAGAATTTGTTTTAGACTGTAAGGTGCCGTGATTTTCGTGAACAATAGTCTGCAGTTCTTTTATGGCTGATTGATGGCTCCGTAATGTATTCTCATGTGGCGAAAAAATAGGCTGATAATTCTCACAAATTTGCGTTTTTACGTCTTTCCAAACTTTTTGACGTTTAGATTCGATTTTAAGTAACTCAGCAGTGAAACATTCACATGTTTGTTCGAGCGTTGTGTCAGACTTTTTAGGATTTTTCTTTGTGAGAACATATATTGAAATAAGAAGAAAAGATTTGTGGGACAACGAAGTTTTGATAGGAAATGAAGTATCACAAGTACTGCAGTAGCAAACGTTACACTGGAAACAGACCCTAGCTTTTCCTTTTGTGTTATTCCGCTATGTGTTTATGTGTATCCTTGTGAATCTGTGTTCTTCCTGTCTTTTTGTATTTAACTGATTAATCGAATTTTTCTCTTCTAGTAGTAATCTGCATTTACTGTGATGAGTAGTACTGTCACCCTCAAATCTAAAATATTCGTTACTTTGGAAAGATGTTTAGACATTATTTATTCTGTTCTGTTTTCCTTTAATGTTCATGTGTTAAGCTAATATTTCAATGGATGTTCTCATTTTTCATTTATTTACTTAATGTCACAAGTGGTGGTGGTTGTTGGGATGTTTAAGGGGGACTAAACAGCTAAGATCATCAGTCCCCCAATGTCACAAGTCCTGGAATACTCGTGTATATGCCTATTTCTATTCCTTTTTAAAGCCTGCATTACTACAAATGTTATGCGCATTATGATGTTTTTACCGATGTTTTCTGTACCTTTGTAATTGTATTTTTATGCCATAAAGTTGTAAATTGTATAGGCACCAGTTCTTCAAATTAAGCAAATACTAGGGATTCATTTTACTGCATGCATTTCTGTTGGACATACTGTATGTGAAAGATCTCAGAGGCTAAATGACTGTGTTAGCGTTTGTACGTTTGTTGATATACAGCAAGAGACTGGTTAACAGCATTGGTGGTTCTAAGGACATTGCAAAAAATTTGTGAGGGCACTGACGGTTAGTTTCCAACATCGAGTCCAACCAGCCACAGAGTCTCTTACAAAGAAAGTGCAGTCAGATATTCAATGCAAAGTGCCACACAGCGCTGCCAACACAGAAGCAGCCCACTTACATGTTGTCTTTATTATCATTTCATCCCCATCGACACGCAAGTCACCGAAGTTGCGTCAACTCGTAAGACTTGCTCCAGGCGAATGGTCTACCAGTCGGGAAGCCCTAGCCACACGGCATATCCATTTACCTAAAGAGGGCGTAGTATTCATGAACAGCACTGAAAAAGATGTTAAACATCTAATGTTAAGTACGGCAAAGCAATGGTAACGCAGTAAAACTTTTGAACTTGCATAGTAAATAATCATAAAAGGAACAAACCAGAAAAAGATTAACATGAAATTTCGAAAAATCAGTGGCTATATAACAATTTAAATTAAATTAATCATCAAAATGAAAAAAAATTATTACAAGAGAAGAGAACTAAAGAATAGCTTGGGAAGGTACTACATATGAAAAGTCATACAGAAAGAGAGTGAAAGACAGAACTGACAATTATAACAAGAGAATATACGGAGTGCATAGACAGTTACAATAAAATTAAGTATACAGGACAATCGAGGAATACAATGGAACAAGCAGTGTGGTAAACACTGATGAACTATGGAGGTTAATATTAGAAGAGGGAAAGTAAGAGATGTGTTCCGTGATTTAATATAAAATCAGGACTATGGGCCAGATGTTCGTTGATTTTGAGGGATTCTGAGACATTAAGGTTTCCGTTTTTGCTTGCTGATTGGAGGACATGGAACAATGAAACAACGAATGGGTAGTGGTTACTTGACTTGTAGCTGTAGTCCGCACTTTTACATACTCTGCAAACGCGGAATCATAATTCTCCACCCTCCATCTGCGATCATTTTCAGCCATCCTAGTTGCTATGTCTTTATCTGAGTGATCAATATAGCACTTACCGCACTCTAGAAATGTTATTTTGTAAGCTCCCTTGTTCGGTAGTGTCTTTACTGCTGTGTTGAACACTTTGCAGGGAATCCTTACTCCTGACAGATTTCAGTGTTTTGGCCCATACACTGTGATACCTGTCCTGGGTATGGGATGGTTCCCAAGTTCCGGCCAAGATTGGAAGGAACACCAGAGGGCGGTTAGAGAAGTGATATAATTTTTGTTCAGTCAGGGCAACGTTAGAGCCACTGTATGAGGAGAGAAACTGTATTGTGACTAACTCTGTTTTGAAATTTCTTTGGACATGCTGTATCACTGAGTAGAAATCTGTTTATTTGTGCTACTCGGTTTTGTGCAATGAGGTATTACTGCGTCTGTAGCTGCTGTTTTAATGTTAATATTTTTGTGATTTATTTCCTTTACATTCATTTCATATTTAACTTCAACATTTTAATTGCGTTATCCTTGTACTGTCAAATTTTAAATTTAATCTTTTGTCATATCTCACGTTGTCTAACTTCTTTTTCGATGTGGTTACAGACAATTATGCCCTCTTTAATGGCGATAGTCAGGTAATGTCTAATGATGACCTTTTAAGCCTTAGTTAGGTTAACAAAGAGAATTAACAGTGGACATCAATAATTGTATTGATTTTGATTTATAACTAGCTTACCAAGTTACTGAAGCAATTATTTACGCAGATCACAAAATTCTTTTTATGCTACTTCGAAAAGTCTCCATGAAACGCAGTATGTTTACGTTATTGAAATGGGGAGTAATGGGAGAAACTGTCATGTTAACCATCCAATAGTACTAATAGTATTAAGTGTTAGCGTGGTTAATTCTGTATCAGAATCGCGTTCCTATAATTTTTTCGTTTCATCCATCTAACACTTGCAATAGGCTTACGTTAATCTCCTCTCAGTCCACAATCAGGATCACGTTATAAGAATACAATAAACGGAAATATTATTTAAGTGACTTGAGTATTGCGTCCTAACCTAGACCCGATATTTTACGCTATCCATTTGGTTTCAGATAATAAGTTTCGAAGCAAGTTTCCCTGAATCAGTCAGTATAGCTAAGACAATAACATAAACTCTAGATAACGACTGTGGTATTCACTCATTTAGTTAGTTTTGAATCTTCTCTAAAGAAGTATTCACTTTGGTAATGTGCAGCTAGATTATCATCTGATTTATTTTTTCCAGAATTCCTTCTTTGTAGATAATATGATTTCTTTATTGCTTTCGATATAGTTCCTTAGGATAAAGTTCCTTTCTTGTGACTTCGTAAACCTTGTATTTGTATACCACAATTGATTTAATATTTTTGGATAGCTTATCAATTAGCTGGTAAGTGAACTCTGTGAATATGTAACTAACACTTTATCGTTATCATCAAAGATCAAAAGAAATGCATACTTTCATATATCAATAGAACTAATATAACTGCAAAGCTTAGCAGATCTCGTGGTGCTTCTGGGTAAACATGAAGAAACTTTGAATGCTGAAATAAATCGGGTGCAGTAATAAAAATATATATCTGGTAATACGAATATATTTGTGAGACCAGCAAAGGGAAAACAACAACCGTGAGGAAGCGTGTAAAGACAATATTTTGTCAGTCAGACGTAGAAATGGACTAGTTAGACATGAAATTAGACTCACGTCTTAACAATTTTCTATATCCTATATATGAGTCACTATGGAAATGTTTCAATTTTAAGCCAGATCATTGGCGACAGCACTTTGCGTCACCATTTCTCCTTCTCTTGCCGACCAAATACGGGCGGGGAGAATTATTACAAAAGCAGTATTCGAACTCTCATCCTCTGAGTTAAAAGTCACAGGAAATGCGTGTGTTAGTGAACCTGGCTCTATAATGTCCAACCTAATTGTATAATCTCGACCCATATCAGTTTTACTTGTTCTCGGCCTGCCGAGTGCAACATAGTTTTATTCACTGTAATTTGATGGATAAAACGTAATGAATGATTTGATGTTCTGCAAGAAAATGAGCTAGAGGTACTTCTTACATCGAGGACTTAGAAGAAATTAAAGAACACCACCTTAGTTTGGTACCACACGATAATCTACCTTGAAATTCAACAAAGTGAAAGAGCCAGTAAATGACGAAGGTTCTTCTTGTATGTAATTACACTGATGTACGCTTTTTTCCAAGAGTATCAGAGCCGTTCATAACTGATGGAAGATTTGATAAGAACATCTCGTACAACATTAAGCGATATTAATGGACTTGTCAAATTAGGCATCTGACATACTGGTAAGCTTCGGAGTAGTTTTTCAGTCGTTATTCATACCGATGGACGTAATCTTGCGGTCAGGGGGTAAAACAACTAGGCGTCTAACGTACTGGTGAGATTGGGTGTATTTTTTCTGTTTTTTTTTTTTCTCGTACCATTGTAGATAACAACGATCTGCCTCAGAAAACCTTACACATACACGTTTAACGTGCGAACTTATGCGCAAAATAATTCACCTAAATCTCGTATTCGCACCATACCTAATTATTGTCTTAATCTTGATTTAACTGATAGCGTAGACGCAGAAATTGAGTCAACCACAGAAATAAAATAAATCCTTGACTGTTTCGAAGGATTATTCGACTCAGGTAGACATGGAATCACGTGAAATGTTCTGTGCCCATACTTAAGTATAGTGTTTGACATTCCGATTGCAGTTAAATGTCTGACGAAATTACTGTCACCACATCTACGTAAACTGCCTATACATTGAATGATGTATGGCAACTATCTTAATTTATATTATCTTTTAATGCAACACTAAGCTACTGCCAGCTCCTATGTCAACCTGCGCTTTCGATTAGGTTTATAATATTTAAAATAATTGTTTTAATCGGAAGCAGTAATTTCATTTTGTATTTGCATAGAACAAGTCATGAACGTCTCCACCAAGGTTCCTATGATGCCTTAGACAGAGTTTTTGTGATACGTACTTTCGATGTACTATAGTAACAAGAATACTATATAGCCAGGTGCATAGACCGGATCCGCATCATTTGAATGTTTTTTTGTATATTTGGACTGACTGCTGGAAACCAGTGACAGTTTCAGTACAAGAAAATATTAGTTCCCATTTCTTCGCTAGAAAACTGATGAGATTATTTCAATTCCCATACCGCACATACATTGAAGCGCCAAAGAAACTGGTGTAGGCATAGGTATTCAAATGGAAACAAGCGTTTGTCGTCATTGGCAGGAAGGCCCCTTCCGGGGCAGGTGCGGCCGCCTTGTTGCAGGTCTTATTACATGCGACGCCACATTGGGCGATCTGCGCGCCGGATGGGGATGAAATAATGACGAAGACAACACAACACCCACTCTCTCAGCCGAGAAAACACTGACCCAGCCGGGAATCGAACCCGTGCCCGTAGGACGGCAACCCGTCACGCTGACCACGCAGCTATCGGGGCGGTCGCGTATTCAAATACAGATATATGTAACCTTAGGCAGAATACAGGCCTGCGGTCGGCAACGCCTGTATAAGACAATAAGTGTCTGGTGCAGTTAAGCCGTTTACTAATGCTACAATAGCAGGTTTTGGCGGTACGCCACATAACGGGATGAAAGTGATATAAAAATAACTTCGCAAATATACCAGAAACTGACGTCGTAACGCAATAAATACTATCGCAGAAAAATAACAGAGACTGAAATCAATTAACATGATCTGCGAATGTAAACAATTGTCTTTTACAAAAAGATCGCTCTCTCTTCCGTTTTGTTTCTTCTTAGTGTAAGAAGCCATTCTGTGACGAGGCACGGTGTAAGTTTCATGTAATATTTAGCCTAAATATAATCAAATAATACTTAAAACTGTCGCTAATGTTATTCTGTAACAGCTCCTATATTCATGAAATGATATATTTCAATAATTTATGCAAATTTTATAGGGGAACATTGGTGTAGAGGTCAGCGCCATTGTTCTAAATGAAACGTCATAGAGTCGTAATGAAAGTCTTAATATCTGCTAATTTTGATAAGTAAAAATAAATGTAAATGTAATAAAATGCTCTTGATTAGCGGTTCTTCCTTTGAAACCGGAAAAGAGCTCCGTTTTTCCGATGTTGAATCATAACTGAGTAAAGTGACTTCTATAGCTTCTTTTAATCCCCGCTGAAATGGAATTGCGAGAATCTCCTAAGCTTAACATAAGTTTCTAAAACAAATCCAGTTAACAATAAGTACATTCATTTAATACCAATTTCGAATATTAATAGTGTCTCTTAATATAAAACTATCGTGTCCGGTAAACTAACTGCGAGAAATACCACAACTGAGTCATTGACGTAAATAATTTTCCAGTTGTAAAGCAGCCAGAATATCACTAACTCCCAATTTTCAAAATATATAAATAATAATACATAAAAGAACCACCCAAGGTTATCAAGATTTAAGAGACTTTGAACGTGGTATTATAGTCGGATCACGAGCGACGAGACACAGCATCTCCGGGGTAGCGATGAAGTGGGGAATTTCCCGTACGAAAATTTCACGAGTATACTGTGAATATCAGGAATCTGGTGAAACATCAAATGTCCGACATAGCTGCGGCCGGATAAGAATCGTTCAACGTGACAGAAGTGCAACCCTTCCGCAAATTGCAGCAGATTTCAATGATGGGCCGTCAACAAGTGTCAGCTTGCGAACCTTTCAACGAAACATCATTAATATGTTCTTTCGGAGACAAAGGCGCGCTCATGTACCCTTGATGACAGCACTACACAGAGGTGTACGCGTCGTCTGGGCCCGTCAACACCGACATCGACTGTTGATGAATGCAAACATGTTGCTGATCGGACGAGTCTCCTTTCAGTTTGTATCGAGCAAATGGACGCGTACGACTATGGAGACAACATCATGAATCAGTGGACCCCGCCTGTCAGCTGTGGACTATTCAAGCTGTTGGAGGCTTTGTAATGCTGTGAGACGTGTGTAGTTGGTGTGATATGCGACTCCTGATACGTCTAGATACGAATCTGAGAGGTGAAACGTACTACGGAAGCATCCTGTCCGATCACCTGCATCCATTCACGTCCATTGTGCATTCCAAAGGACTTGCACAAACCCAGCACACATCCAGAATTGCTACAGAGTGGCTCCAGGAAAACTCTTTTCTGAGTTTTATATACTTCCGCTGGCCACCAAACTCCCCAGACAAGAACATTATTGAGCATTTCTGTCATATCTTGCAATTTGCACTTCAGAAGAGATCTCCAGCCCCTAGTAGTCTTACGGATTTATGGATAGCTCTGCGAGGTTTATGGTGTCAGTTCCCTCCAGTACTACTTCAGACATCAGTCGAGCCCGCGCCACGTCGTGTTGCGCCACTTCTGTGTGCTTTCGGGTGCTCTACACGATGATAGCCAGGTGCGCCAGTTGCATGGGCTCTTCAGTGTACACAACTAAGCGACCGTTCAATTGTCGTATAGATTAGAGGAATACTTGTTAATTTTAAAGCAGTCGGATAGTGAAGATTTCTTTCAAATAGGATACCGAGCCAGAACTTGCTTGTTTCTTGAGGAAAATTAATGCATAGTCTGTGACGTTTAGTATGAGGCACGTTTCCTTATCTTACAAAGAACGAGAGGGCAGTTCCACTGAAAAACGTTCGTTCTTCCTTCTACGATAATCGACATGTAAGGCGTCTCAAGACTACAATAATACATGAAAGAGAAAGGATACTGGATGATCTGCCAACATAAAGTGTGTGAAACTACTTATACCAAAATTTTACGTGCACTACTGACTGCGAGAACGTTTTGGTGGATACCCTGTCGAGCAAAATCAAATAAGATAGTGAATGAATGAATCGATTTAAAAGCAGTGAAACGGACTTTTTATGGTAAATGGATACTGGGAATAACACATAGTTTCTACAGTTTCACGACAAAAACGAAATGACATCATGACATCATGACCTCACTGACGTGCTGGCGCGCCTTTTGAAGCAGTCACATTCACGGTTTCTCTGTAGAATTATCAACCTCTAATGTGGAAGTTTGCACCGAGGAAATTGCAAAGACGTTCTATGACGCTGCGAAGCATTATTAGTTAACGCTCACTTATCCGAGTCTATCAGCAGTCAAGTGTATTTGTCACTATGGAGATCATTACTCTCAATGCATGTAATTCAGCAGCACCGAAAGACCTTTAGCACTTCAAACGTTTATCTCAGTTATTAATTGCATAAGTCGTAAACAAATTTAATAACGTTTTATCTTTTCGTAGATGTCTCATTGTCTATATTGGTCACCTCAGCTACTGACGCATCGGTTGCATTGTAAAGAATAAAACAATCAGCACACCCATAGAATTTGTCTTGACAAAATGGATGAGAAATTGTATTACAACTCACGTTGGTTGCTAATGAGTAAAAAAGTTATTAACCTATCAAGACCAAATATATCCTCAAGGAGAGTTTGTGGTAATAGATATTAATGCAAAAATGCCTGGAACACTTTTGCCTAGTGCCATTTCCAGTACATTTGGATGTCTCAATATTCCACGTAAATAATTTCGTAGGAGTTTAATCGCTTGATTCCTAAGAATGAGTTACGGCAGCCGTGAAATAATATTCTACAGTCCGTCAGGAATTAGGAGTGGAATCTATTAAGTAAAAAAGTTCAGCACAAGTACATTGACAGGAAAGGACATCACACAGAGAGATGTGCATGTTCCGCTTAGCTCCACAGACTTTCATTGTCACGCCGAGCAATACTAGTCGGTATGACGCGAATACCGCGCGTCTGACAGGCCCATCAGAATTCAAGCTGTACACACTTCATTATTCACTGTTGTCTCAACAGACGTCCTATCAACGTGGCCCTTCTTCTATCAGTGTTCTCCAAATTTTTCTTTTGTCACCGGTTCTCCGGAGAACCTCCTCATACCTTACCTTACCATTCCACATAATTTTCAGCCATTTCAAATGCCTCGATTCTCTTCTTTTCTGTTTTTTTTTTTTCCAAACTCCACGTTTCACTACCACATGAAGCAGTGCTCCAAGAGTACAATCTCGGAAATATCTTCCCCAAAGTAAGATCTACGTTTGATGCTCGTAGACTTCTCTTGGCCACGAACGCACTTTTTCCCAGTGCTAATTTGCTTTGTATATCCTCCTTGCGTTCGTCATGGTCAATTTTGCTGTCTGGGTAGGAGTATCCCTTGACTTCGTCGACATTGTGATCATCAATCCCTATTGCTACTCTCACTTCTACTACGTCTCATTACTTCCGTCTTTCTTCGATTTACTCTGAGTCCATTTTCGGTACTCTTTAGACTGTTCACTTCATTAAACAGATCCGGTAATTCTGCTTCACTTTCACTGAGGAAAGCAGTGGCCCCATCTAATCATATCACTGATATCCTTTCACCCCGAGTTTTAATCCTACTCTTCAACCTTTCATTTATTTCCCTCATTGCGTCTTCGACTTATAGATTAAACAGTGGGGGCGAAACAGTCTTATCAATCCGAGCAATTAATTCTAGGTCTTCCAGTCTTATTGTTCCCTCTTGGTTCTTGTACATTTTATACATTACCCATGTTTCCCTCCAGCTTACCCTTATTCTTCTCAGGATTTCGAACATCTTGTACCATTTTACAAGGTCGAACGCTTTCCCCAAGTCTAAAAGTATTCTTAACGTGTCTTGATTTTTCTTTAATCTTACTTCCATTAACAACCGCAGGGTCAGAACTGCTTCTCTGGCGCCTTTACCTGTCCTAAAGCGCCACTGATCGTCAACTAACACATCCTCAATTTGGTTTTCCGTTTTTCTGTATGTTATTCTTGTCAGTAGCTTGGATGTATGAGATGTTAAGCCCTTCTTGCAGTGATTTTAGCACTTGCTGGCTCTTATAATCTTTTCAGTGGTGTGTGTGTGTGATGCTTTTCCGGAAGTCAGATGATGTATCGACAATCTCATGCACTCTAGACATATAAGTGAATCGTTCTGCAGCCACTTCCCCAATGATTTTAGAAATTCTGGTCAAATATTATAAATCCTTTCTGCGTTACCTGATTTTATCCTTAGAAACTCTTCTAAATGCTGCCTGTAATACTGCATCCTCTCTCTCTTCCCCATCGATGTTTGATTCTTCCTCTGTCGCAGCACCAGGTAACTCACCCCCTTCATAGAGGCCTCCAATGTATTCGTTCAACGTGTCCGATCTTTCATCTGCGTTTCACAGTTGAATCCCCTTACAATTTTAAGTTTCCCAGGTTTGCTTCTCATTTTACCGAAAGTTATTTTGAATTTTCATCGTGGCAAATCACTTCATCCGACAATAATTTCTTTTCCGATTTCTTCACAATTTTCGTGCAGCCATTTCGCCTTTGCTTCCGTGCATTTAACATTTGTTTCATTCGTAAGTGGCTTGTATTTCTTTACTTTTGAATATCGCTGGAAATGTTTGCATTTCCTTCTTTCGTCGACCTATACCTGCCCCTGAGTATGCCTTATAATCGAATATCTGATTTCGGAATCTCTGGCTGACCGTGATGTAACCTAGTTGAAATCTTTCTGTATCTCCCGACCTTTTCCTAGTCTATCTGTAGTGATTCTTGAACAGGGTACTCGCTATTATCATCTGAAACTTACTGCAGAACTCAATTAATTTTTCTTCTCTCTCATTTCCTTTACGAAGCCTAGATTCCCCATTAAATCTTTCTTGTAATCCTTCACCTAACGTCGCAATTCATTCCTCCATGAGTATTAGTTTGTGATCTTCCTTTACGTACACCATCCTCATATACTTTTTGTGTCTCTTCATCTGCGGCTTGAGACGTCAGCGTGTATACCTGTACTATCGCCGGCCGGAGTGGCCGTGCGGTTCTAGGCGCTGCAGTCTGGAACCGAGCGACCGCTATGCTCACAGGTTCGAATCCTGCCTCGGGCATGGATTTATGTGATGTCCTTAGGTTAGTTAGGTTTAATTAGTTCTAAGTTCTAGGCGACTGATGACCTCAGAAGTTAAGTCGCACAGTGCTCAGAGCCATTTGACCCCATTTTGAACCTGAACTATCGTTGTCGATGTTGGTTTCCTGTCGATTCAGATGAGAGTAACCCTACCACTGAACTGTTCCCAGTAACACACCCTCTACTCTACCTTCCTATTCATAACGAATCCTATTCTCGTTAGACCATTTTCTGCTACCATTGATATCGTCCTGTACTCATCTGACCATAAATACTTTTGTTCTTTCCATTTCACTTCACTGACCCGTACCATAGCTAGATTGAGCCTTCGCAATTTCGTTTTCAGATTTTGTAGCTTCCTTACCACATTAAAGCTTCTGACGTTCCACGCCCCGACTGGTAGAACGTTATCGTTTCTTTGGTTATTCAATCTTTTTCTCATAGTATCCTCCCCATTGGAGATCAGAATGGGGGACTAGTCCGGAATCTTTTGCCAATGGAGACATCATCGTGTCGCATTTTAAATTACATTCCACACGTCCTGTGGACACACATTATGTCTCTTTAATGCAGTAGTTTCTATTGGCTTCTACTTCCTCATTCCGATGATCATTGCTGATTCTTCCACCTCTAGCGGCCGTTTCCCACCTCACGGGCAAGAGATTACCTTGAACCTCTGTCCGCTTCTCCTCCCGCTTTGACAAGACCATTGGCTAAATGAGACTGACTTCTCGTACCAGAAGTATACGGCCACCATTGCTGATGATTTTTACTTAAAATATGAGCAATGGTGCGGTTAAAACCCGGGGCCAATGATGTTTTGATTCCTAGACCAGCGCATGCAAGGTTTCCGTAAAACATAATACGTAGAAAAAAGACTGTAGTGATTCCTACGACCAATAATTTTCCACTGTAGTTCACTCAGAAGCGATCGAGAAAATGAGCAACTTTGCATTCCTTTTATGTTTCTCGGGTGATATTGGGAACGCAAGTGTGAAAAAAATCTTCATTTTTATTTTATTTTCATTTCTGGTTTTTCACACGATTTCTTCGTTATACCTAAGAATTTAGGATGAGGCACCACCCAATATCATGAATATCCCTGTTGCACAATATGCAGGAAAATGTGTCCAACGAGGAGGCATTAAAGTAAATTTCAGCTATTTAGCGGCGCAAAGTGCAGGACCGTATCTGTGGTTTGGCAGTTTCTCGATATTTTGCGGCTTCCAGAGCGGGGGAAAATTGCTCCGAGCCGCCTACACTTCTTCGCGACTCGTTATAAACGCCACGGTTGCATGTATGGGACAAAGCACGTCATTAGGTTGATCGCCTTTTGTTGCCCCGTGCATATGATAGTTCAGCTGACAATTTCAAAATGTATAGGCATGAAAGTGATTATCTGAAGTAAACAGAACATCTAGTATCCCAAAATTGGAATCACTTGTAACAGACATGAACTATACTATCATACAACTACAAATCATAAGTAAAATGCTTTATTTCCTGAATAAATGAGAAAAAATACTTTATCTCATGAACGAAGGATTTTAAATGACATAAAGGTTGTTGTTGTTGTTGTTGTGGTCTTCAGTCCTGAGACTGGTTTGATGCAGCTCTCCATGCTACTCTATCCTGTGCAAGCTTCTTCATCTCCCAGTACCTACTGCAACCTACATCCTTCTGAATCTGCTTAGTGTATTCATCTCTTGGTCTCTCCCTACGATTTTTACCCTCCACGCTGCCCTCCAATACTAAATTGGTGATCCCTTGATGCCTCAGAACATGTCCTACCAACCGATCCCTTCTTCTGGTCAAGTTGTGCCACAAACTCCTCTTCTCCCCAATCCTATTCAGTACCTTGTCATTAGTTATGTGATCTACCCATCTAATCTTCAGCATTCTTCTGTAGCACCACATTTCGAAAGCTTCTATTCTCTTCTTGTCCAAACTATTTACCGTCCATGTTTCACTTCCATACATGGCTACACTCCATAAAAATACTTTCAGAAATGACTTCCTGACACTTAAATCTATACTCGATGTTAACAAATTTCTCTTCCTCAGAAACGCTTTCCTTGCCAATGCCAGTCTACATTTTATATCCTCTCAACTTCGACCATCATCAGTTATTTTGCTCCCCAAATAGCAAAACTCCTTTACTACTTTAAGTGTCTCATTTCCTATTCTAATACCCTCAACATCACCCGACTTCATTCGACTACATTCCATTATCCTCGTTTTGCTTTTGTAGATGTTCACCTTATATCCTCCATTCAAGACACTATCCATTCCGTTCAACTGCTCTTCCAAGTCCTTTACTGTATCTGACAGAATTACAATATCATCGGCGAACCTCAAAGTTTTCATTTCTTCTCCATGGATTTTTAATACCTACTCCGAATTTTTCTTTTGTTTCCATTATTGCTTGCTCAATATACAGATTGAATAACATCGGGGAGAGGCTACAACCCTGTCTCACTCCTTTCCCAACCACTGCTTCCCTTTCATGCCACTCGACTCTTATAACTGCCATCTGGTTTCTGTACAAATTGTAAATAGCCTTTCGCTCCCTGTATTTTACCCCTGCTACCTTCAGAATTTGAAAGAGAGTATTCCAGTCAACATTGTCAAAAGCTTTCTCTAAGTCTACAAATGCTAGAAACGTAGGTTGCCTTTCCTTAATCTTTCTTCTAAGTTAAGTCGTAAGGTCAGTATTGCCTCACGTGTTCCAGTATTTCTACGGAATCCAAACTGATCTTCCCCGAGGTCGGCTTCTACTAGTTTTTCCATTCGTCTGTAAAGAATTCGTGTAAGTATTTTGCAGCTGTGGCTTATTAAACTGATTGTTCGGTAATTCTCACATCTCTCAACAACTGCTTTCTTTGGGATTGGAATTATTATATTCTTCTTGAAGTCTGAGGGTATTTCGCCTGTTTCATACATCTTGCTCACCAGATGGTAAAGCTTTGTCAGGACTGGCTCTCCCAAGGCCGTCAGTAGTTCCAATGGAATGTTGTCTACTCCGGGGGCCTTGTTTCGACTCAGGTCTTTCAGTGCTCTGTCAAACTCTTCATGCAGCATCGTATCTCCCATTTCATCTTCATCTACATCCTCTTTCATTTCCATAATATTGTCCTCAAATACATCGCCCTTGTATAGACCCTCTACATACTCCTTCCACCTTTCTGCTTCCCTTCTTTGCTTAGAACTGGGTTTCCATCTGAGCTCTTGATGTTCATACAAGTGGTTCTCTTATCTCCAAAGGTCTTTTTAATTTTCCTGTAGGCAGTATCTATCTTACCCCTAGTGAGATAAGCCTCTACATCCTTACATTTGTCCTCTAGCCATCCCTGCTTAGCCATTTTGCACTTCCTGTCGATCTCATTTTTGAGACGTTTGTATTCCTTTTTGCCTGCTTCATTTACTGCATTTTTATATTTTCTCCTTTCATCAATTAAATTCAATATTTCTTCTGTTACCCAAGGATTTTTACTAGCCCTCGTCTTTTTACCTACTTGATCCTCTGCTGCCTTCACTACTTCATCCCTCAAAGCTACCCATTCTTCTTCTACTGTATTTCTTTCCCCCATTCCTGTCAATTGTTCCCTTATGCTCTCCCTGATACTCTGTACAACCTCTGGTTCTTTCAGTTTATCCAGGTCCCATCTCCTTAAATTCCCACCTTTTTGCAGTTTCTTCAGTTTTAATCTACAGGTCATAACCAATAGATTATGGTCAGAGTCCACATCTGCCCCTGGAAATGTCTTACAATTTAAAACCTAGTTCCTAAATCTCTGTCTTACCATTATATAATCTATCTGATACCTTTTAGTATCTCCAGGGTTCTTCCATGTATACAACCTTCTATCATGATTTTTAAACCAAGTGTTAGCTACAATTAAGTTACGCTCTGTGCAAAATTCTACCAGGCGGCTTCCTCTTTCATTTCTTAGCCCCAATCCATATTCACATACTGCGTTTCCTTCTCTCCCTTTTCCTACACTCGAATTCCAGTCACCCATGACTATTAAATTTTCGTCTCCCTTCACTATCTGAATAATTTCCTTTATTTCATCATACATTTCTTCAATTTCTTCGTCATCTGCAGAGCTAGTTGGCATATAAACTTGTACTACTGTAGTAGTTGTGGGCTTCGTATCTATCTTGGCCACAATAATGCGTTCACTAAGCTGTTTGTAGTAGCTTACCCGCGTTCCTATTTTCCTATTCATTATTAAATCTACTCCTCCATTACCCCTAATTGACTTTGTGTTTATAACCCTGTGGTCACCTGACCAGAAGTCTTGTTCCTCCTGCCACCGAACTTCACTAATTCCCACTATATCTAACTTTAAACTATCCATTTCCCTTTTCAAATTTTCTAACCTACCTGCCCGATTAAAAGACCTGACATTCCACGCTCCGATCCGTAGAACGCCAGTTTTCTTTCTCCTGATAACGACATCCTCTAGAGTAGTCCCCGCCCGGAGATCCGAATGGGGGACTATTTTACCTCCGGAATATTTTACCCAAGAGGACGCCATCATCATACAGTAAAGGTGCATGCCCTCGGGAAAAATTACGGCCGTAGTTTCCCCTTGCTTTCAGCCGTTCGCAGTACCAGCACAGCAAGGCCGTTTTGGTTATTGTTACAAGGCCAGATCAGTCAATCATCCAGACTGTTGCCCTTACAATTACTGAAAAGGCTGCTGCCCCTCTTCAGGAACCACACGTCTGTCTGGCCTCTCAACAGATACCCCTCCGTTATGGTTGTACCTACGGTACGGCTATCTGTATCTCTGAGGCACGCAAGCCTCCCCACCATCGGCAAGGTCCTTGGTTCATGGGGGAGGGGGGGACATAAAGGAAGATTACAGGTATCTGTAGACGGCATTATTTTAGCCACGTTAAGAGAGATACCAATCTCAACCATTCCATCATTGGCTGTTCTTATCTGGAGTATAGCCATTATTTCACGATCTTTTTATGTAGGTTTTGTAGACATCACGTATGATCTACAAAATTTCGTCTAACTTAATACTGTCAACAACGTATTACTATCTGCTGCTAAACTTCTACAATCTCAGTTCTTGCCACATACGATTTCTGTGAGCATCTCCCTCACATTTTGTGTCCTAATCCTTAGAAAATTTACCTGCTCCTGAACTCCTTATCACATGTATATTCTGAATGGGGGTTTTCGTAAAATAGTTTCCTTGACTGTTATTTCTAGTGCATAATGATTTAAATATTATATTTACTGCTCACATATCTTGCAATACGTTATTGTTGAGTGACAGATAAAGTGCTACTCGTTTGTTGCTGTCCAGTTGCTCTTCTTCAACAATAATTTCCTTTCATGTAGTGCGGTTTCAAGTATATCTTCCTCAACTACCTTTGAGCAGTTAAAATTCTAATAGCGTTTTTTTTAAAGAAAACATTCTTCATATTTGAGAGTGTGCCTCCCATATCATCTACTATTTTCCAGTATACCTCCAACATTCTACTCACCGTACTAACTGGAAAAGGCCGTTGTACTGAACAAAGGTATCTGTTGTACGCATTGTTACTGTGGCACGAATTTTCCATTGTTTGACGCGCAATTTTTATTGGGTGTATGCACGTTACTCACGTTTTTATCGTTAATATAGAAGGAATAACGTTAAGAAGCCTCCTTATGCGTATTATTCTTCACTTCGTGTATCAAGAGCTAAACTCTAGGCGGTAACGAAGATGAGCGAATATATTAGGCACCCGACTACAGTATGTCGAAATTTCTATCGCAATATATGTAAACCTTCTGTTTTCGACGGTCATCAAGAAAAAAATTTGACGAGACTGGAGAAACAAGGTGGCCGCGAATCTACCAAGATTATTTATATTTATGACGAACAATATCTTAATGCACAGAAGCATATGACATGTGATGTAGATCTCGCTGCGAGAAGAACAGTGGAATTTTAATTAATCTTTTTATTGTGTGATTTGACAGAAGCACAAGATGAACGATCCTCTGTTAGTTTCTTTCAGAGATTTAACTGCTTCAGTTTATTGCTTCTTGCAATGCTCGTAACACCGTGAATTGCTAGTTTAACGACAATGGTAGTTTGTTAAGGTAAATATCTGTGCCGGTTGTAGAACAAGTGGGGCAACTTTTCCTGCTCTTCATGAAGGGGATTTAACTATGAAGAGCTATTTAAACCGGGAAACGTGTCACAAATATGGCACTGTAAATCTTTGTTTCGTATTTATTTGGGTGAGAAAATTCACTTAGCATTCATTTATTAGCTGAACGCAGTTAAGTAATTATTTGTATGTAAATGTCTGAACTGTGTACAGTATTGTTATAATAGTTCTAAATATTAAAGCAGTAGATAAAAGTGCAGAATTTCGATAATTATTCAGGCCTAATGTTTAAAAGCTGTGAAAATGTGACTTATTAAATTCAACAATTGGAATTCACAAAAGTACGATAAGGCACTAGGTATTTTCTTCGTTAAAAATATTGAAAATTCGTTAATCACTTCCAACAGCAACGTGCGATGCACCCAAATTTTCTACGAAATGCCTGGCTTCCTCGTAGAAAATTACCAAACGCCAGTGCCTTAGTGATAACAGCGTCTTAGTTCCAAAACAGAATTATAGTGAAACTAATCCTACATATACAAATAATACACAAAACTTCAGGTAAACAAGTATTGATTAATACGAAAATACTAATAAAGTCTCGTGTCATCGAAAATCTCGTAATTTTCGTGCAGTAACAAGCAGTTTTTGATCTCCGTGGGCAGAAGTTATTTAAAGTAAACGTCGCACTTACGACCTTCGACCGATTTAAATACAAGCAACTCTGCTCTGCAGCAGCTCTAAATGGGAAACTGGTACAACCTAGGAGCTCTTTTCTCTACCATGATAATTACAACGTTATACAGCTTTTCCTTGCGGAAAATTTAGCCCTCAGTCATGCCGGAGTATTCTAGCTACTCTGCATTGTTCTATGTAACAATTAAGGCCATTCACCTGTACTTTGAACTTTAACAACCCGTTGTTGATGGCACTGCACTCTCTCTGTGTACTCTATTGTGACATGGCATAACACACTACGACGTACACGGTCCAGTCACATTAATGTGACCATCGCTTATGTCCGACGTCAACGTGCAATAACCGCTAACAGACGGCGGGTAGCAGCCCTAGCTCTGGACAGTGTATAGAGCGTGTTGGGAGACACGAAAAATACTGCACTTGCTGTTGAAATGCGAAAACGAAGCGTTTTTTCTGACGTCAAAAAGGGCGTGATCGTTTTCTTTCGGACCAAGAGTGGATGCACTTCCGAAACAGCTGCTTTTGTAAACCGTTCGTGTGCCGCTGTGATTAAAATATACCATACATGGCAAATGATGCTGTCCAAAACCGTCACTGAAGCGAATGTGGTGCACCAAAGGCCATAGACGACAGTGATGAACGTCGGCTGAGGAGGTGTACACGCAAACGGTCGCGCAACTGTTGAGGAAGTGGCCGTCCAGATGAACCAAGAGGCTGTCAGTAGTGTATCCCCAACGACCCTTCAGCGAAGGCTGGAATTTGATGCCATTTCTGCAACTGGACAACCACTGAGAGGCAACAAGTAGCTTTTTCATGTGAATCACATTTTACGCTCCATCGAACAGATCGCCATAGTGTGTATGCCATGGAACTAAAAGGAAATTCCCTGCAACAATCGTCAGAAGGGTCCAGGCTAGAGGTCATTACCTGAATGAGTCGCCATCCTAGAAGTAACAGTATATCAACACAAGTAAGCATCTATCCTTGTGGATCATGCCCACCCTACATCCAGTTTGTTTTTCCTCAGATCGATGGCAGGAAAATTCAACACGTTACACAGCTTGCAGTGTTACAACAGCAGCAGGATGGGTTTACCGTACTTCCCTGACAGCCATACTCACCGGCTGTGAACCCAAAATCTAGATCGTCTGACCTCGATCGGGGAGTTCGTACCGTGGACCCACAACCGCGGAGTATCGTGAAGCTGCCCACAGCACTGGAGTCGGCATGGATTCACATCCCTGTCGGTACTTCCCTACCTCGCTGACTCTCTTCATGCACGTCTCTCAGTGATCTACGCTGCAAAACATAGTTACCAAGGCTTTACATAGATGGTCACATTAATGCAACTGGACACTGTATATCTGAAACATATCAGGGCTTTCATTGTTAGGTGCAAAATTAAAATACATCAACCTGTTGGTACCAACCAAATAGTATCGAGCAGTTACTATTATGTGTGTAACACTTTTGTGGAGCTCAAATGCCGTCACTCAGACGTTCGTGCTCCATGCACAGTCATTGTCCAACAAAACGGCTGTAGATCTGAAGATAATCATTTGATGATTAAAACCGGTTACCTTTCAATAAATGTGCCTTGCGACATCATATTTGGATCCCTTGTATCTCCAGTAATGTTTTCAGAAACAGCCATTTATTTTCGTTTCAAGACTCTATGAAAATGTACCCTTGCAGTATCAAGATATAAATTTAATAGTTAAAGAGATACTGATGCTGTAATAAAAAAACACTGATTTCAGCCATAGTTATGATAAATAAAATGAACTTCTTCGGTGCAAAACAATATAGTAATAAAAGTAGGATTTTATGAATAAGTGCCGATTCGGTCCCTACAGCATGGAAGAAGGTTAGAAGGCAGAAGATGAAAAGCAGATGGGCGAAGAAATGGAGTGTGGCAAGAATTTAAAAAAATAACATCTTTAGCTCTAGAAAGAATTTAAAAATAATATATTTATCTCTAGAAAGCTAAGATCATTATACCAGTCGAAAGTGTGTAATCCACATCTGGTGAAATACATGAATTCCTTAATTATACTTGTTTTCACTCACCGAAGTACTGATTGTAACAACACACGTTGACATCATGATGCACTTTGATATCTGTTTCGCTATATTATATAGCCACATGCGTATATGCTCAAACTAGCAGTGCATTTGAAACTTAGGCCAATTTTATTTCTGATTCGTTGTGCCACCTGCAAGACGGGGGGAGCAACTGGTACCAGAACAGCTTAATTAGCCTAAACGTTGAATGAAAGTTACAACGAGAAATATACCTTCTAGTATGGTGCATGGCATTTATGGCAAGTACAGGGTGACACAAAAGTCCGTTAACATTTGACGAATTCAGTACCTCAAGTATTAACGTAGGTAGAGGGGTAAAAATCTACACACTTGAAATGGTATAGGATTTTATTGAAACGAAAAGAAGTCCACAAAATTAGCAACAAATGGCGCTTCATATGATACAAATGCAATAATTAGCATAAGAATTGCATTTAGCAGAGGCGATGTTCCCTTCTACAAGTGCTCCACAGTCAGCAGACATTCATCAGCAATACCTACAGTCGAGGGACAACGTTATGAATAGCACTGTACAGCGGTATCGTGAGAAACTGCCGTCGGATGTTGTTCTTTAGTATCCCTAATGAGGTTGGACGATCGCTGTAGACTTGCGACTTCGGGTAACCAAACTACCAATAGGTACACTGTTTGAGGTTGGGGAGCTTGGACGCCAAGCATGGCGATTGTGGCGGCTCAGCACTTGATCGTCAGCAAACAACACGCACGAGAGATCTTTTACATGTGTGGCAGTATGGTGTGAGGCGCCATCTTGAATAAAACTCGTACCTTCCAGCAGGTGTTCGTCACCCAGTCTAGGGATGATTTGATTCCTTCTCTCACTATAGTTCCTTTTATATACGACTAGCTTTCGTACGTGACTTCCCGTGCGTGGCTTTAGAGCCTGCATCAGGTCGAGAAGATGCAATTCTAGAACACTGCGATGCTAAACATTCTTCGCTCTCCAATTCACTTTCTGCTACGCTTTTCATTCGTTCTCGTTGGTCTTGAGCAGAAACAGAAGAAAGATTAGACCGTTTTGAAAATGTTTCAAATGGGTCTAAGCACTATGGGACTTAACATCTGAAATCATCAGTCTCCTAGACTTAGAACTACTTAATCCTAACTAACCTAAGGAAATCACACACATCCATGTTCGAGGCAGGATCCGAATCTGCGACCGTAGCAGCCGCTTGGTTCCGGACTGAAGCGCCGAGAACCGCTCGTCCACCGAGGCCGGCAGACCGTTTTCGGTAAGCATTATTACTGTTCGGTAAACTTATCAACGATAATAGACTAATTGGAGAATGAATTCAAAAATGAAGAAGTTAAATGAACGAAGACACTAATATGAATCACAACTATTGTGTCACTTTCCTTATAATTGGTTCAAATGGCTCTGAGCACTATGGGACTTAACATCTATGGTCATCAGTCCCCTAGAACTTAGAACTACTTAAGCCTAACTAACCTAAGGACAGCACACAACACCCACCCATCACGAGGCACAGAAAATCCCTGACGCCGCCGGGAATCGAACCCGGGAACCCGGGCGTGGGAAGCGAGAACGCTACCGCACGACCACGAGATGCGGGCCCTTATAATTATTAGAGACGATGAAAGCACCTGAGAAAATGTCGGAAGTGATTTTTAGTGTCACCTCGAAAAACTTATCAACGATAAATGATTTGTGGTATTAACTCGACAAACATATCAATGATAATAGGACAAACTCGTCAACTATAACAGTTACACCTACTAAAGAATGAAGTAAAAAATATAAATGGATAACGGGAGTTAGCTGTTAACATTATTATTATTGTAATGAATCGTCCCAAATTACTACTCTTTAAACGTATTATCATTGCTATCACGGTTTACTCAGTTTAGTTTTATAGAACTTCTGCTATCCCGATTTTTTCTTCCAATGTAATGAAATGATCCTCACACGAAACTGAGTTGCTCTTCATAGAAAAGTTTTACCAATTTTGCTCACTTTCATGGACAACTCACACTTCACTAAAAATTTGGTTATGGTAAAATTATTTTTAGAATGGTTCCTAAGACAGTTGCCCTGTATCTCCCACGAATCCCGATTTCCTCGTAATGACCCAGTTAAGGAAAACACTTTATACGTGTAGATAATTCGACTTCTAGACGGCCCATCAAGGTGAAATAAGTACCAGATTTTAAGGTAGACCTCCAACAATACAGCTGTGGAAACCACATCGAATTTCGTATAACAGTTCTTGCGTGAGGGACTTACAAACACACTGACAGATACAGAAACAAACAAAAACTGTAAAAATAATTCTTTTGGCTTCTGTTTCTGTTATAAGGATCACTCATATTAAGTTCTCTTAAATACCTTCTTGATACAGACATCAGCTAGTTACAGTTTTATTACATGTATAGATTCTCATATGGGTTCACTGAGGTGTTACTGTTCAGCGCAATCTGTTGCCCAGATTTTGCACTCATTTTTGTTTTCGATAAAACTGCATTTGATTTTAGGCGAGTGTGTCAAGTTCTGCCTCTTTTCTTGCATTATTCAATTAGGTAGTGCGTTTTCAATTGTTAGCTGACTTTTGTGTCATTCCCTTTGTACTGTAGGAAGATATGTTTCTAAAAAGTGTTGATACAAGAGAGATCTCAAAAGAGGATGAAGGGATTCCAAGGTGGAGAGAGAGAGAGAGAGAGAGAGAGAGAGAGAGAGAGAGAGAGAGAGGAGGGAAGCACGAGTGAATGACTTCTAGCTTACCATTTACAACCGTCCTACACAGCTATCACAGTAAAATATCTTGGAGTAACCATTGACCGGCAACTAACGAGTAACGGTCACCTATTAACCACCCAACAGAAAGCCCACAAATGCCTAAAGCTCGTGAAGCTAGTAATAGGCCAAATTTACACACATCCATTATTCAGCCCCACTGAAATTCTATAAATCCCTCCTAATCCTCCAATTCAAGCACCCCGTCTTGCTTTCCACATCCTTTTATCTTCCCCCACCCAGACCCTCTATCATTTCATCAAAGTCCCACCCTTCCTCACCCACTTTGAACACCTATGGATCTCCTACTCTGTCCGCAAACTAGTTTCCAATAAGCCTATAGTCTTCCCTCTGATCACCAACCTCCACACAATCCATACCCTATCCAAACGCAACTTCAACCAACTCAGTCTCCCAATGAAATCCACCCTTATATTTACCCCTTCTACCAACTTCAATCCTTCCCCAGCTATCCAACTCCACATCAGGGCTCCTCTAGCCTTTTCCATTTGCACCCACCCATATCCCTTTCTCTTTGTGCCACGGCCCTCCCATATGCCATTACTCCTCCTCACCCTCTGTCCTTCCCAGTATCTGCTTCATCCCCTACCTATCATTTCATTAGTTTTCCCACCTAAGAGACCCCTATTCCCTTAGCCACAGGCCCTCCCCCCATCCCCTGTGGAACATATTCGCTCCTCTTAGAACACTTATTCACACTGTGGAAGTCCTTCAGGTGTTAAGTGGAAGTGCAGTGCTTCAGTGCTTTTTCACAGGAGAATTTCACCTTATCGCACCTGTGTTTCAAATTATGAATATTCCTCGTCCTTTCAGCTGTTGGTCATTAGTTCTTAACTTAAAATGTAAACAGTCCTCATATTTTTGTTCTTTTATCACCTTTGTGCCTTTCTATGAGCTCTTGGCTGAAGAGCTGACAGCTCACCCACCCCCCCTCCCCCCGCCCTCCATGTGGGGCTTAGGGAATGAAGTAACAAGAAAGAAAATAATTATGAGGGAGTCTTGGAGAAAGATGTAAGTAAAAATAGAGAATGGTAATGGGGAAAAGTATAAACAAAGTAGGAACGTGACAGAGCAATCCGACAGCAGCTAGCAGTTGAAGGTTGACCGGAAATGCTTAAGTCGTGCATGCCACATGTCTCGGTCTGGGCAAGGTCGCCTCCCTGCTTAGGTTTCCACGTGACTGTAGAGAGCCACCGCCCTCGCAAAGGAGGGTGGGGAGAGCATAAGCCTCGCGATAGCGCGATGGCGCCGCGGGGTGCCGGCAGATAGATGCGGCGGCCGAAAGAAATATTCGGTCGTCAGCCTTTGTGGTGGCGCGAGTCGTCGGGAGATGAACGACCAGCCCTGCGCCTGCGATAGCGGCGCACGCTGCCAGCCAGCCGGCGCTGTGTGTGGCGCGGTGGTGTGGCTGTGAGGGGCCCTGCATTGCGGTCAGGCAGCCCCGCACGCTGCGCAGGCGGCCGACGTGAGAAACGGCTGGAAGACCGCTTCATCTGCAGCCGCCCACTGCGCCAGTGTCGGCCAAATTATACTGCAACACACGATTTAAGCCAGAGTCCAAACAAACTCGACCAATGTGTAGTATTTAAATAGGTTCCGTGCAAAATTTGCCTCGAGAAAACACGATTTTCTTCTCGAGCGTCATAGGAGTGGTTTTTACTTCCTGTCGAATAACAGGAATAGCTTTCATTCTGCAGCGAAGTGTGCGCTGATATGCAACTTCCCAGCAGATTAAAACTATGTGCTGGGCCGAGACTCGAACTCGGGAAGCTAGGACGCTAGGTACTGGCAAAACTACAGCTGTGAGAACGGAGCGTGAGTCGTGGTTGGGTAGCTCAGATGTTACAGCCCTTGCCCGCGAAAGACAAAGGTCCCGAGTGCGAGTCTCGGTCCGGGGCACAGTTTTAATCTTCCATCAAGTTTCAGCTTTCATTAAGGTTAGAAGCTGAAATACACAGCTGTGCTGATTTCTATTGTGGCGATCGATTTCGATTACTTACTGACCATCATCAGGCAGTACAAGGCGTATTCGAGTGTGCATTCTACAACTGTGGTAAGTAATCATTGCTTAAATTCTCCATTTTGGCATAGCATACAATACCATGAGTATGTAATTTTATCTGAAAATAAGGAATTTTACAGTTGTAGCAGTAGGCAAGTTAGTAACGTTGTGAGTCGTACGCTAATGTTTACAGTGGAAGAAAGAAATACGTTATGTGTTATCACATGTTATATTAAAATTTCGAGAGTCGTTGGTTATTGTGATGGTCTCTTATGGACTGAGGATAGCAATTATGTGAACGAAACCTACAGTCATCATACAAGAAGTACAGCTGTGTATTACATGATAAAGTTCCTAACTATTGTATTACAACTATAATACATATGACTCTGAGGATAGGAGAATACAGCTCAGTAGCCTCAACAGATAGCTGGATACAAAACATGTACATTACTTCCCCCCACATTACTATAACTGTAATTACTGACTAACGAGTCATTACAATTCGTCATACATTCCACCTCCACCAAATTTAGAGCCACCCCAACCTCTCTTCTGATCACAGAGTTTTCCATCAAACACACACTGACAAGTGGCGACATGGTCACATATTTAAACCGTAATCCAGCAAGTGTATAATACTCTTCTCTTATTTCCGTCAATGATCACACGGCTTTTGAGACTTATACTAACAATATCGATCAGGAAAGAGCTCTTCATATCTGGTTTAGAACATGTCCCTTTCAATTTGGCCATAGTGACACCTTGTGGTGGTGTGACTATGGCTACTTTACATTAGGATATGTTACAACACAGACCTTATTATAGCTATTGCCGAGCAAAACCAATAGTACAAGGACTAAACGTTTTGTGATAATTGGCGGGATAAAAGAAAGTCATTATACAAATTCATTACATCATTCACTTCTCTTTCAGTAAGTTTTTCATTATCGAATATCTCTAAACATTTAGCAACATTTCTAGCATCCTCAATTTATTTTGATTTCTTCTAACCTCCATCTCCATCATTGTTAGTTATTTTGCCGAATTTTCTAGACAGAGAATTTTTAAAATGTCATGTCCTTTTGAACGCTGGTTTATTTCGCCAACTCCGGACCTGAGATGGAGAGATTTCTAGTTTCTCGAGCTCTTAATCTGGTGCTGCATTTCATATGGCTCCTGCCACTCAGATCTTCGTTCCAGATTTTAATTTACGCTGTGAGAATTCCTATTTCTGTTTCACCTTTGTAAATTATTCTTATAATTGCAGTGATTATGGTGACTATTATAATTCCTGTTCTGGTACATACTTCCGTGTCTAGTGTGCTTGATTTTCAACGCCTGTTGAAGTTTCTCAATAAAATCTAAAAACTCGTCATTGGAATATGTCAGACTGTGGGAAAGATCGCATTGTAAGATGTCCGGCAGTCGTCTTTTGAGCATCGTACTCTGTCAACACTCGAAGCGGGCGATTTATTTGCGTCACCTTAGCCAGTTAACGCACACAACAATTCCCTATGGACACTATTTCGTGTCTGAAACTTGTCCGTTTAAGAAGATATTGCCGGCCGCGGTGGTCTAGCGGTTCTAGGCGCTCAGTCCGGAGCCGCGCGACTGCTACGGTCGCAGGTTCGAATCCTGCCTCGGGCACGAATGTGTGTGATGTCCTTAGGTTAGTTAGGTTTAAGTAGTTCTAAGTTCAAGGGGACTGATGACCATTGATAAGTCCCATAGTGATCAGAGCCCATTAAGAACTTATTATATAGTCGTGTTTGTCTCCGTTTCCTCCAGAATTGGTTCAAAAAACGACTCTCAAACACTTGATGGGTAGTAAATGAAGATCTCATAAAAGCTGTTCATGAGTGTCCAGTGCCCTTAAGAAGTCCTTAAGCGAATTTAATTTTAGCCTCTTATGACATTCCTCTCACAAAGCCATCCCTGAATGGGGCAAGAAAATGAAATGTGTGGTGTTTTCCATCTTTTGCAAAACACTTTCTCGTTCCTCAACTAAGCCCTGGAAGAGCTAACACAGTAGTTGCCTTATTAATTTCTAAAGAATTTAATTAAACCCTCATGTCTCTTATCAGCAGTTTATTCTGCACAGTTCCTTTATTTAATCTTGATTCTAAATTTTCTCTATTTTTAAGCACTTTCTCTTCACATTCTACTCTTCTACTTGACAAAATGTTAACAAATTTAGTGGTTACTTACCCGAGTGCATTTTGCCTTAGCACACAATTCTTAACTTCACCGACCAGCTCGTTCTGGATCTGTTCCCACTGTTCCACCAAAATCCTTTTCTTTTGCATAAACTCTGGTATTTAGCAGGCCAACATCCGTAAAAATTATCCTCATGTCTGCCCTTATAGCTTTTAATTTTGTATCAATAAGCCCTTCAACATCTGATTAAATTTTTTCCACCTCAGCATTTCCAGTATTTGAATTGATATTAGTATTTCCCTATTCTATTTTTGTACTCCATACTACACTGCATGTCTTTGTACTCTATACTACACCGCATGTCAACAAAAACTTGCATTACATTTATATGGATATGGTGTCTGTTCTTTCGGGCATGGCCTGCAGCCGTCTAGAACGAAATTATAATTATATATCAATACAGTCAGCTGCTGACGCACGTTGAAATACATCAACGGGGACCGGTGAAAATGTCTGCCCCGACTGCGATTCGGACCCAGGATATCGTGCTTACATGGAAGACGCACTATCCATCAGAGCCACCGAGGGCACAGAAAGTGGTGCGACTGCAGGGACTACCCCGCACGCGCCTCCCGCGTGACCCACATTCTCACCTTATATTTTCACACACTACATTCATAGTGTCCCTACGCAACACACTCATTACTCGTGGAAGATATTCTTACCAAGTCCTCTAAGAGTTCAGGTAATATGTGTGCATCCGCACAGAAGAAGAAGGTCTTTGTCGGTATTGCCAGAACTATGTACTTATATTGACATGGTGCCTGTCCTTTCGGACATGTCCGAAAGAACAGATACCAAATACAGTTCTGGCAATACCGGCCATGACCTTCTCCTGTGTGGATGCACACATATTACCCGAACTCTTACAGGACTTGATAAGAATATCTTCCACTACTAATGAGTGTGTTGGGTAGGGACACTACGAATGTAGTGTGTGAAAATATAAGGTGAGAATGTGGGTATCGCGGGAGGCGTGTGCGGGGTAGTCCCTGCAGTCGCACCACCTTCTGTGCCCTCGGTGGCTCAGATGGATAGTGCGTCTTCCATGTAAGCAGGATATCCTGGGCCCGAATCGCGGTCAGGGCACTCATTTTCACCTCACCCCGTTGATGTTTATCAACGTGCGTCAGCAGCTGAAGGTATTAATATAAAAATATTTACATTCGTTATGACAATGAATTGTCTGGAAAGTTGCTTCCATTCGCTGATATAGGACTACCTGCCCCATCAATAAGTTTCATTTCAACACTATCGCATTCAGAGTTTGGACTAACTGACCCACTAGTGTTATCTGAACCACTCAGACATTGTGGTTGTTCATTCGTTATAGGATCCATCACTACCGATGGCCCTGAAGATTCACACAAATTAACGCTACCGGTGCGTGTACTTAAGTTATCGGCCATGCTGGGTTCTTTTTCTGTGCGGCTGTTACCGATGCCGCCGCTAATGAACTCCCAGTCGCTGTCGCTAGCCTGCGTTGCCATGGACACAATTGTCGCTCGTGCTGCCGTCGAAGTCTCCGCTACTGTGGGCCGCTGCATACTGAAACTCTGCATAGCCTTCTTTGTTGGAATACTTACTTTTCCACACCTAACTTTTGCCAGCAAGTCTCACGAGGCCAACTGCTGTAAATTCTTATACTCAGAGCCCCGAGGCATACTGACTATCAAGCAACAGATTTTTGGGACCTGGATCACAAATATTGTAATACATTACAAGTTTATTTCGAACCGTAAAGGGATGTGATTCATATCCTGGACGAGAAAATGCCAAGTGCGACTGTAGCTACCAGTTACCACTAGGGGAGTTGCTTTTCTAAACACCATCCCTTACGACCAAACCAGCTGAGTTTTTATCCATCGTTACTTGTACGTCAGGTACTTGGGTTATGCACGAATCTGTTTAAATAGAATAGGTCGACATTGTGATAGGGTCGAATCGCATATGTTTGTTTCACAACTGCAGCTAATTTGCCGCAAAAAATGACCTGCAACAGTGCTGCTACAGTCAAATAGTCTATGCACTGGCTAGAATTGCCAGTTATTGAAATCCAGAGAAACACAAAATAAAAGTTAAATGAATAATTTAGTAACAAGTGTTATATAGTAAAGTCTGTAACTGGTGTAGACGACAAAGAATTAAGTTGAACAATGTTTATTCCAGACAGTACATCTCAAATGAACAGCAAGTGATCCTATGATATTCAGTTAAAATACGGACAGAGAATACTCCTATCAATTGCAGCAGAATTATGTTGAGAGTGTTATGAGAATTATAGCAAAATCCCCAAACTAAAAAGTCATCACAGATACGTGAAAACAGAGTCCATTTCAGAATCATAATACATGAAATATTACCCAGCTAAAAACAGTTCAGAGTGCAATGTGATTATTTACGAATTAATACAGGCAACCTGATGAATAGAAGCTCATACCCTGTCTTTCCTCAGTTTTGTAATGCAAGCGGAAATCGTTAGAGCCCTCCAGAGCACAATCAGACCTATGAGAATACAGAGTCCTTTAAAAAATTAGAGACTTGTAGTGGCCTTTGCTGCCAAGAATCAATCACCAAGCGATTGAATGCCACTCCTTAGCATAGGCAGGTTTGCCTTCTTTAAGTACAAATGCAAAAGTGCCCATAATCGCTGCACTGAGCTGTTCATTCGAAAAGTCGGAGTCTCTATTCGACTCTCGTAGTGTTCCGCTGCTGTCTGCAGTCCCCACCGAAAATACATTGGTCGTAAGTTCTACAGATGTGATTTGACTCAACTTGAGCACTTTCTGGACTAACTAATATATTCCAACAACATTTAAATAACGTATTGTTATAAGTATTCATTCATACTAAGATCATTCACAAGTATTAAAAACTAAGCTTTGTTAATTAATCAATAAGCAGTTATTCTTGCTCAAGTGGGCTCAAGTTAAATGAAAACGAACTGTCATCAAATATTGTTTAAACAATTATGTATGCCTACTTGACAAGCATCTTATAGTTCCCTATATGCTAAGACACATGATTAACCGCTTTGAAATTAACACAATTTTAATAGCACTTGCAATCCACTTTTCAATAAAGTCCCTGGCAAAACATTAAAGTTCATTAAATAGCTACACAAGTATGTCAATATGAAGTGGAGTTGTGGACAGTAGAATGTTGTGACTAACATGTGTGTAATAAAAAATATGTGCAAGACATCATAACTCAATAAATAAAATACAGGTAAGTGGCTTTGTGGGATAACAGCTATAGTCCAATCCCATCATCTGAAATATTTGTTAACATTATATGAAGTATTCAAAAGTTGTTAGTTCAAAGTTTAGTTGTGAAAACTTTTAGCCATTCAAATATTAACTTATGTGGTATTAAAGATATGGAAAATGTTATTGTGCCATTGTTTGCACCTCATTTTTCTGAGATAGTAAATGCATTCAGCTTAGCTTCCATACTTGACTACAAAATTTTACAGATTCTCAAAAAGCTGCAAGAAGCCGTCTTCCAGCTTGACGGACACTCCACCATTTTTGGCGCATCTGCACAAAGGTGCCGGTCGCGGTGGCCGAGCGGTTCTGGGCGCTTCAGTCCGGAACCACGCGGCTGCTACGGTCGCAGGTTCGAATCCTGCCTTGGGCTTGGATGTGTGTGATGTCCTTAGGTTAGTTAGGTTTCCGTAGTTCTAAGTCTAGGGGACTGATGACCTCAGATGTTAAGTACCATAGTCCTTAGAGCCATTTGAACCATTTTTTGCACAAAGTTGCAATGACCAACAACCGCCAAGGCTTTGGGATTTACCCTTTCTAATGATGCTGCTCGCCACTGTATCTGGTCTCGCCCATATCGGTCACCTAGCCAGAGCTGCCACGGCGTGCCCTGAAAAATTCCTCCCTTATACTAGCTCTAGGTGGCCCAATCACTCGCTTACATAGGCATTACGTTACTCGTTCCTTGCAACTGCGTCTGCCTGTCCAACATATTTAACTGTTCTTGTTCGAGATGTATGTTCTTTTTCAACCGAACTGCCTAATCAGGTCTCGTTACCCACATCCTTAGTGAATGCGTCTCATCATTCTCCAGTACTGCAATATCCCACGAAATACGAAACTGATTTTGATTATTTATAGCGGAACTATTCAGTTTTTTTTCTATGGCATTTGAAAGAAGCATGTTAGAGAACTTCAGTAACATAACTTGATTGGATTTGATCAAATAGTGCGAGGATAACAGCCCCGAAACTCACTGTCCCGCCTTCAGGAGGAGAGGTTCCACAAACGTCTGTCCTATTATACCAAACGTGAACAAATTCGTAACTCACGTGCGGTTCTCGTGTTTGCCTACGCGTTTGAAGCCCGTCGCTCTGTGTATTGCTGGTATAGCAGTGCGATAACCTGCTCGTAAAGATATTAATGTATGCGATAGCCGAACAAGTGAATATGTGTATGTCTCCAAACTACCAGTGCAGCACTGCGGTTGCATGCTGAAGAGTATCCAGATTGTACCAACCACTCACGACCTGTCTTTGCTACCATTAAACACCAGTTCTAGACACTGGAAGTGTGGTGAATAAAATACACCTAGACAACAGAAGAGCAGCTGATGAAAGATATGGGACAAACATTTTAGCAGCTGTAATACTCAATACAAATGTCACTAAGAGGCATCCTGGGAGAGAGATATCAACCATTTCATTTCATCCTCTCCACGTTTGCTGCAATTACACGTTCACGGCAGTTATTTCAAAAATTATGTACAGTTTTCCGAATGTTATCTACTAAAGGTGCAAAGTGATGCAGCGTATTTAAGTAAAAATTTGTTTAAGGGAAAAGCATCGTTTACAAGCCATGTGCAAGTCAGTATTCTCAATATACACTAATCGTCAATTGAAAACACACGCTGACCCAAAGAAGTGGATAAATACAACGCTATTGGTCTGTCAACGTTTGCTACGTGTTTTTCAAGACCGACACTACTGGCCCCTGTTTTGTTGGTGGGATCTTCATACACTCAAGTATGTCGATTTCTTACAAGGAAACTCCCCATCGAACCCTCGTCAGATTTGCTGGTAAGATGGCCCAATCGATAGCCTGTCAAAAACTCAACACAGATAAAGTAAGAAAACAGGAAGAAGGTGTAATGAACTGTGAAAAAACAAGCAAATTCGAAACAGTGAACAACCCAAGCTCAAGAGCGACATTGAATAGCAATTGCGTGTGGTTATGTTGTTACGTTGTTGGAGTGTGAAGAGGGAGATCTGGGTTCAAATCTCTCTCATGCCCCATATATGTACACATTTTCTAACAAAATTATGAACTGTCCCTCAGGCCACTAACGTGTCTGCTATATTCAAATCTGTGTCTAATTCGTGGTGTAACGCCCGTTTCCAACAGAAAGGTGTAAGAAAGGGACCTCCCGGCCTACGTACCATCTATTTGTTGGGCACAAGTACCACGTGTTATAACTCTGGCGTTCCGTTTTGGAAGTTCTGACTCTGGCGTTACTTTACTTGCAAAATATTTTCATTTCTGTGAAAGGTTCATGCCGCATCTCGCTGCTCTCACTGTTCATCACATTTAATTTGCGACGGCAATATATTCTTATCACATGACGCGTATTTTGTAACCAGTGTATAGTATGACTACTGCCAAGACTACAGAAGGACAATACACACGTCAATGACCGTACGGATAGCTCATAATTTTGTGAAAAAGAAGGCACCCGGAAGGTTTGGACACGGATCTCCCCCTCTTCCCCCCTTCCCTTGTAACCTCCTCCTCACTTATCGACCTTAATGACAGTGAAAAATTAAACGGCGTGTACCTAATGGAAATTTGGGAAAAGCAATCGTCACCGAAGTTAATCTGTCAGTAAAGAGGGAGGAAAGGGTTACATCTAAATGAAAGGAAAAATGCAAATGAAACTGTTGGAAATTAATTTTGAAAAGGGGTAAAGTTAATAAAGAAAGTAAATCTGCGGCCGTTACGTTAACAATTAACTAGCGGTAATTAGATATTTGAGATTTGGGGGAAATTACGGTCGCCAGTCCTATGGACAATTACTATAGTAACTAAAAAAGAAAGGTTATTACACATATAATTAGCATTAGAAGCGTGGCAACTGAAGGTTGACACGTGTAGTGTGAAAACTGAAAGTTTGTCAGAAGTAATAAATTTCGCTACACTCTCACTTAATTTAGCAAAAGAATTAAAAAACCGGAAAATTGAAAGTTAATTTAGTGACTGATATTAATAGTGAGCTTTGTTTCTGAAGTACATCGAAATTCAGTAAAATACGGTTAGTCTTATGCTACCTCATCAATCATTTCAAAAGCAACTTGAATCTACGCAATTTAGAAATAAGAGATTTAACTTTGAACTTGAATTAAATGATTCTGAACAATTAACAATAGTAAAATTTAGTACGTACCAAGCTGAGCTGCAGTCACAGGTAAGCTAAAATACGGTAACAAAACTCGCACTCTTAATTTGTGGTTGTGTAATCTAAATATTGTAGCCAGCTATGAATACCTTAACTGAACTTTGAAATTAAAGCAGTGAAATGGAATGATAGTACTTTAATGCTGGCGTCTGAATTTCAACGACACTCGGGTTCATTTCGGAAAAGGAAGGGACCCTGCTTGGTAATGCAATTGGGACAATGAGCAACAAAGGTTCATGCTAAGTTGCTGTAATTTTGTGATGCAACAGTTTTAAAAGCTGAGGTCTGCCATACAGTTCTATAACTTTACGTGCTTCCAGTCTTCCTTGTTGGTTGATTGAAGGTTTGAAGTCGTCGGTCGAGGAGGTGGCGACAGTCACTCATTGTCGGCCGTCGCTGTTGCAGAAGCTGAATGTTGGCGCGCCTTCTTCTCGACACTGTTACCAGACGAAACGGGCTCTTGATGTGCGCCACCTAACGCTTCCCGTCCGCGACACCGTGTCAGAAACTATCATAGCAAGTCGAGCGCAATTACATGCTGCCAAACCCCGAAAGCGCGGCAACTCGCGGGAGCGTTACACAACACACCTGCTCCACCGCCCTACTGCCGCCAGGCTCTGCTCTGCCCGCGCTCCACGCGGCAGAGTTAACACTCTCAAAGATCGTAAACACTTTGGTTCTCCACATGACCTATCGATGTAATCGTTCGATAGCATAGTTTTCCCTAGGCCAGACCCAGCGTAAAAATACAAATAATATTTACAAAACAAACCAATTATACATCGACATAAATGCATATATATACAAATAGTAAAACAATTACAATATACAAAGACGCAGAAACGTCATATCTTCAGGTAACAAAATAAGGAAAAAAAAATAGTACAATAGATGGAAATAGGAGGATATGCGTTTCCGGCGATACACCCTCTCCCCCTCCTCCCCTCCCCCGCCCCCACGGCCTCTGTGGCTGATCTGTTCTAGGCGCTTCAGTCTGGAACCGCGCGACCGCTACTGTCGCAGGTCCGAATCCTGCCTCGGGCATGGATGTGTGTGATGTCATACGGTGAGTTAGGTTTAAGTAGTTTTAAGTTCAAAATGGCTCTGAGCACTATGGGACTTAACTGCTGAGGTCATCAGTCCCCTAGAACTTAGAACTACTTAAACCTAACTAACCTAAGGACATCACACACATCCATGCCCTAGGCAGGATTCGAACCTGCGACCGTAGCGGTCACGCGGTTCCAGACTGTAGCGCCTAGAACCGCTCGGCCACTGCGGCCGGCTAGTTTTAAGTTCTAGTGGACTGATGACCTCAGATGTTAAGTCCCACACTGCTCAGATCCATTTAAACCATGTTTAAACGGAACTCCCGCTTTGATGTGCCACGCTGTAACCAGACAGCCACGACGCCACGATTCATCTTCCTCGCTCGATGTTGCACATCTTGAACTTGGGCGGTTAACTGTTTAGATTTTGCTTCCTTTTTCACAGTTCAGTACAACTTCTTCCTGTTTGCATGTTTGATCTGCGTTCAGTTTTTTGACAGACTATCCAACTGGGCCAATTTATCACAAAATATTAGGGAGATGCGATGGGGAGTGCCTCTTTTTAGATATCGTGTTGCAGCAGGTATTGGAAGACACAGAAAAAAGAAAAGTAGATGTAATATTTCGGCGACTGTAAACTGTAAGAATTCCCAGGACGTCAGGAAATTCGCCACCTTTTTCTGCTACGACTTGGGGAAAACTGCACATTGATGTATTTATTGAGTGTGGATATATCTGGTGTGGCTTGTCGTAACTTCCTCATTTTGTATACAAGCAAAATGAATCTGACATAACCACGTCTTGTGGTCTTGTTATTAAACATGGTTTGGTTTGAACTTCAACAATAAATAACTTTTATGAGTCCGTGTCATACCCTGTGGCCGCATCTTCGTCAAACGGAGCAGCTTCCAGCCGTAAACATAGTTGACTCTTCGCTGAAAATAAAATACCTTCTTTTTGGACTTCCACTGTCTCACTAATAGCCCATCTTACTACTGAAAGGCTTCAGGGTGAAACTAAAGCCGATGAAAATAATGTTGAACGGAACGTGACGACCGTGGGCGTATCTACTTCTACTCATATTTAAATGATACTGTCTAAGAAAGACGTAAACAGTTTTGATTTCCCAGGCTTTGCATAGTCTACGTAGTACGTCCTCAAATACTACCAAAAATGTAATTTGTGATTTTCACATGATGAAAATCTCTTAAATGAAGTAACTTTACTTCTTTTTATTTAATTTTGTTAAGATTAGTGGCATCGTCATCTAAAACAGAATCCTCCATTTAGAAATTACTATGTCAATGTAATTACAAAATAAAACAATGTTTATATCCGTTCATGAGAAACACAACAATAGAAATATACAGGGAGATATGTCTAACTTAGAGGCAGACGCGGACAGGAGAAATGGACGGAAGATGGGCAGAAAGAGAAACGTGATAAAAGAATTAAAGGAAGATTGGGGAAAAGGTAGTTGCATGACTGAAAGAGGAACGGAAAGAGAAAAAAGTTAAACTTGCTTTCTTGTTTGACGCAACGAAACTGGTGGCTAAATGCGTATACTATCATCTTCCTACCCCCTTTTGACGTAACGTAAAGAGAATGGACAATAGGAATTAGTGAGGTCCTGCGTTCTGCGCTGAACGATTAGCAACTGCTCTTCGTATTAGCGACCCATTCACTCGGAGAAGGTAATAAACTGCGTTACCGTTAACGGATGGGTAATGCTCTCGAACCTGGCAGAGTCGGGTACATTTGCATATTAAATGCTTGTGATAGGCTATTACAGCAACAACTGTCAGTTACAAGAGCAGAAGATTGCCTAGAGCAGCTCTACAGCTTAACTCCTGCTGACAAAGAGAAATTGAGGCCATCACGGAAAGTCTCCATCCAGACTGTGTTGTCCCATTTGCATACGATGAGCGATTGTGGATTGTCGGTAGATCAGCCAAAACTAGTTTCCGTTTCAGAGATGGCGGACGACGGCGAGTGCGCTTCACGGCGGCAGATTTGTGCTGTGTTTAGTACCCATCTGCAGCGCGGCCACTGTGGGCGAGTGGCTACATCACGTTAGTGGGAGCACTAATGCGATCTGAGTATCAGCCACGGTCTGTCTCCGCAGCTGATGTCTGTGTTGCATTTGTGCGGCAGTGCTACATTGTACGGAAGCTGGAGCGTCTCTTTGACGTTGCTGAGAGGCGGTTCCTTTCCCCACGAGCTCACACGATGATGGGTTACAGTGAGAGAGAGATGGTGGGCACGTCCTACAACTGCACGTGTGTATCTCGCTGAACAGTCAGGGTAGATCGTTGTTTCTCTTAGTGGCTTACCACTGTACGGTTTAATAACCTTCTGTCTTACACCTCAGCTTTGTCATTGTCAGTTCACAATAAACTTTCTCAGTAGTTCTGTTTTACTAGTGATGTGCTAATGGTCGTCCTATCAGTACATACATCAGCACAAATGTTGCTGCAGCATAACTAATTATGTTTGTAGTTGTGACAACATGTCACCAGTTACATTTACTATTCCTCATGGCTTGCATCGCAGTACATATCTCGTAATGACATTTTATGAACGATATACCATAAGGCTACTATTTTTAAGGCGTTATTCAAGAGTTTTTCCGTTAGTCGATATGCTTATATCGGCTGAATTGCCGTTTTCAAGCGCTCTATAGTTATATAGCGCTATTAGTAGGCCTATATACACTTTGCACGTTATATAACTGATTGGTTTTTGGAATACTTACCTCCATATCTCGTCCTTGACGTTGTAGTCATCAAATATTTCTGCTTATTGAATTTGTAGTGAAAATGGCGCTGTTTTTGTTTGTATAAATTTTGTCTCAACAGTGATGATATTGCTTACATGTTTCTTGTTGAGTAATTTTTGTTGAAATTTTCGTTTTATGAGATTGTGGCTGTTTTACTCGACAATAGTCTACGATGCTTTATGGTTACATATTTATCTTATACAATTAAAATTATTCATGCAAATTATTGTCATCCGAAAACTCACAAATATACTTATTTTGGACAATGATTGACAGCTTAAATAATCTACCGTTACAACAACAGCTCTACAGAAAATAGAGCAAAAAACAATTTTAATCGAAGTATAGACAATCAAATGTATGAGAAATCTAGACATACCCAATTTCATGCTGCCATAACTGTAACACGAGGAACATCAACAAAGGTGAAAATCAGATTATACAGCAAATATGCACAGAAAATATTTCAGACAAACTAAATTCGTTGTTAAAAAATACTACACTCAGCTTTTCCTAAGTCTACCATGACAAAGTTTGCTTATCGGATATGGAAAACACGCCAGAAAGAGCGCCACAGATCCCACCACATTTTTCTGCCATTTGGAAACAGAAAGCCTTAACGTAAAGCAGTTCGATAACGCAATGAAAATCTTACATACTCGTATAATACCTGAAGGTCCAATAATGAACCTTTTAGATGAAATAGAAATATACGCAAATACACGAAAATACCCAGACAAAATTCTAAACGAACAGACTGAACAAAGCATAAAAATTTACTGAAAATTTCGTCGAAATCTTAGAACACGATAATACATAACATGATAAGCAAAGGCTACTCATACAAAAGTATACAAAGAGTCGGAAACCTCAAAATGGTTCAAATGGCTCTGAGCACTATGGGACTTAACATCTGTGGGCATCAGTCCCCTAGGACTTAGAACTACTTAAACCTAACTAACCTAATGACATCACACAAATCCATGCCCGAGGCAGGATTCGAACCTGCGACCGTAGCAGTCGCGCGGTTCCGGACTGAGCGCCTAGAACCGCTAGACCACCGCGGCCGGCAGTCGGCAACCACCTCACAATTTCATAGATTACTAAGATAAATATTTTACCATACAACATCGTTGACTGCTGTCAATTAAAAGTGTCAGATTTATAGAAGACGAAAATTCCGACAAAAATTACTCAGCAACAACTTCTACTGTTGAGAAAAAACATATATAAACAAAACCAACTCGATCTGCGATACAAATGCATTACGCAGAAATATTTGGCCGTTACATGATTATGGAAGTATGTATTCGACACACTGTTCCAAAATCAGTCAGATATATAACGTAAAAATTGTATATACTAATAGTGCAATAGAAGTGCAGATCACTTGAAAATGGGAATGTAGCCGAAATCAGCTTATCTCCTAACTGTACAGCTCTCGAATAAAGCTTCATAAAATAACAGTGTCATTGTATAATATACATAAATGTTGTTACATTTAACGTGAGGAATGTGAGCTCATCGCCACTTACGTGGATCAATACTGTAACTATACTTTTCTTCTACAATCTCATGTTTGTAGATATATCTCAGAACTGTTTCGCAGAGGTGGATCGGTCTGTATTTCCTCCTTTAAATCGTCGCATGAACGATAATTAATAGAGATCGAAATAAATGACAGAGGGAAAGAAAAACAACTGAAATCATTCAGCAGCGGCAGGTCCACTGGATCTCACGGGATGCCATTTCCGTCCTACACAAAGTATGCAATGGAACTTGCCCCCTTGTACCAGCAGTGCACCGTATTTCATTAGACGAGTGAAGTGCTCGTGATGATTGGGGAAAAATGACCAAGTCCGAGTAAGACATGTGCACTGTGGGTTCCGTGCAAATTGAATTATCTATATACGTATAGTTCACTTACCTGAGAATCGAGAATCTCAACGATTTTTGCCTTTTTTTCGATATAGATACTGGCAAGATATCACACTCGGGAATTCCAGTACCAGGTCCAAAAATCCGTAATAGTTCCTCAGACTAGACATTTTATGTTTACTTGCAGTAACGTTTGTCCACTACGCTTTCGATGGATGTGAATGTAATCCACGTTCTAATGGCAAATCTGTTTTTATGTGCTACAGTTATAACTTAACGATTTTCAGGTTTTTTAACCTACTTGTTCAGTTAAACCATATTTCTTGTCGAATTCCGTGGTTCTACGTTAAAGGGAAATACCTTCTGAATTTGATCAGTGAGGTCTCGCGTATCAAAACGATATTGAATGCCATATCTTTTGATTTCATTGACTTAGAAGCATTGACTTACACCCCTAAGGGACAACAGACCTTAATGTGTGACAAAATTTTTAAGCTGCTTCGTCAAGGCTGTTCAATTGGGAAATGTCTAAGCAGACTGACAAATAATGGATAAAAGTTAGCAAAAATAATTTTTCGTGCTATACAATTACAAGTTAAAAATGATAGGGTTTTTTTCCTTTACCTGTGCTCTGGTTCCAGGTCAACGGGAAGTACCCTACAGGTCCTGATGAGTTCTCGAATATTGAAATGTGACATAAATGGCCGTATCTTTTGATTGCATTGCCGTAGAAGATAACAATTTTTACTCCGCCAAGCGATCACGGATCTTAGTATGTTACCTAAGTTTGAATGTGATACACCAAGCTGTTTGAGAGAAAAAGGGGTCTAAACAGGCGGAAAGACAGAGAAAGAGAGACAGATAGATGGTCAACAAAGCGACTCTATACCTGTTCGTATTTTACACTTTATGGCACGGAACCTTAAAAAGCACAGGCCATTCCTGGTTTCAAGAAGGGTCGCCAAAAAAGAAGCATAAAAATGTCAGGCGTATTATGGCATTGGTGCAGTTCGAAAATTCCTCCATAGGAACCAAAATGGGATCCGAAAATAACGGTCGTGTGAAAGCCAGATCGTTCTGGTAGTACACGATGCACAGAAAGCAGTAGATATAGGCGCCTAGATTGATGCCATGTGCCTTAACATCCGGAAGTTATTCGACACAGTTACGCACTGCTACCGAGTGGACTAAATACGAGAGTACAGAATACCAGACCACCTGTGTGACTGGACTGAAGAATTCCTAGCAAATAGAACGCAGCATATCATTGTGAACGAAGGGAAGTCTTCAGGCTTAAGGGTAATTTCGGGCGTTCTCCAATGGAGTGTTTCAGAATCAGTCATTTTCACAATCTACATAAATGACACAGTAAATAACGTTGGAAATTCCTCGAGACTTTTCGCGGGTTGTGCTGTTACGTAAAGAGAAGCTGAGACAGTAGAAAACTGTGGTAGATTTCAAGAAGACCTGCAGAAGGTCGACACCTAGTGAGTGGCAATTGCCCCTCAGCTGAAACAAATATAACGTATTGCGAATACATAGAGAGAACGACCATTTATTGCGTGGTTACATGAATTGAGAATAATCACTGGAAGAAATTACTTTTATAAAATATCTAGAAGTATGCTTACGGAGCGATCTGAAGTAGAATGACCACACGAAATTAATCAACAAGTAAGGCAGATACCAGACTGAGATTCTGTGGAAGAATCACCGGGAAATGTAGTCCATCAAAAAAGGAGGTAGCTTACAGAACACTCGTTCGACCAGTACTAGAATACTGCTCGTCAGTACGGGATCCATACCAGACAGGTTCGAGAAAAAGGATACAAAGAAGAGCAGCATGTTTCGGTACAAATTCATCTCGTTGGGGGAAAGCGTTCAGACGTAAACGTTCAGCAACTCCAGTGGCAGACGCTGCATGAGAGGCCTTGTGCTTCACTGTAAGGTCTACTGTTAAAGATTGAGAGATTACGTTCCTAGAAGATTCAACAAATACATTGCTTCCTCCCATTCATATCTCACGGAAAGACCATCAAGATAATATTAGAGACTTTGGAGCCCACATTGAGGCTTACCAAAAACTATTTTCCCCGTGAACCAAATTCTACTGGAAGAGGAGTAGGGGGAAGCAACACTAGTACACAAAGAATTTTCCGCTACACACTGTAAGGTGGCTTACGAAGTATAGATGTAGAACTATAATATTTGATGTAGTACCCATTCCTTAAGTCACTGCTGAAATTCCATCATCGTGGTCCCAGGAATTTCTATGACACGTGCGACAAAACATTCTAGCCGGCATAACTGTCTCTTCAATGTTCCGCCCATAGCATTCACCTTATTAGTTGACGACACAATAAGCTATAACCTAATTATTCTAGTGTCTATGTTCATTAACTTGCATTTCTTTCTGCTCTGCGAGAAACCGTCCTCTCAGAAAACATCCTACTGGACCGTCCACACATCACACTTTCCTAGTTCACTTTGTGAGACAACAGCTATGGATATGAAATTACTATAGCGCCAGCTGCTTCTGCGCCGTATCGTGATTAGCACTGCGTTTCATATTGCACATTACTTCGTCTTAGTGAGAACAGCGCCTAGATTTAAAAGTTAGCATAGCTGGTGGGAAGAAACAGAGAACACACCTTCTGCAGAGGACAAGTGGATGACGAGAATCAAAGATCGACATTAAGTACAGCCACAGAATACAAAAATTATGAGCATGTACTGGTCAAGTAAAGAAAAAACGGACACCTCAGAATTATGCAAATGTAAAAAATTACGAAACACGTTTCAACATCGTAGCTTTCCGTCATCTTCATCACTTGTAGTTTCGTTATATCGTGTCTCGTTTATATCCTTTATCTCGTCTTTTTTTTTCCCGTTTGAGCCTCGGTGCTCCGATTGGTACGGCCCGTACCCTAACTCTTCCCTTCAGAGTTGCACTTGCACTCTACTATCTCAGTTTTGGCGGATGTATTTTTACCTCTCTGTCTTCTGTAGTTTTTGCCATCTACCGTTGTTTCTAGTACCGTGGTGGTTAGTCCCTGATGACTTAACATATGACTTATCATCCTGTCCCGTCTTGTTGTCAGTGTTTTCCCGTGAGTTTCTTTCCTCATCGATTCTACGGAGAACCTCATCATTCATTATCTTATCACGCCATCAGATTTTCTACAGTCTCCAACGCTTCCATTATCTTCTATTCGGTTTTCGCACTTTCCTTGATTCACTACTATCAACTCTGTGCTAAAAACATACATTTTTACAAATTTCTTTAACACCAGTAGATTTCTCTTGGCCTGGAATGCTCTTTCTTCCTGTTCTTGTCTGCTTTTCACGGTATCCTTCTTTCATTCGTCATGGGTTACTTAACTACCAAGACAGCAAAATTCCTTAACCTCTACGTCGTGGCCACCAATTTTGGTATTGAGTTTCCCGTTATTCTCTTTTCCGATAGTTCACGTTGCTTTTGTATTTGGCCATTATACTCTCAACCCATATTCTGTACTCATTAAACTGTTCTTTCCATTCAGTAAACCCTGAGATATTTCTCCCCTTTCATCTAGGACAGCAATATCATAACCAAGTCTTAGCATTGAAATCCTTTCACACCTTTCTTTTATTTCCGTCATTACTTCTTTTACTTTCTTCTGTGTATTACTCTTCGTAGCAGCTTGGATTCATTGATTCTCTAGAGGCTCATGCGATAGTTTTCACACCGTTCTGCCCTTCTTACCTTCCTAATTGGTAGAGGACATTTTTTCAGACGTCTGATGGTACGTCGCTATTTTTATAGATGTTACACACCAACCTAGATACCTGTTTGGTTGCTAATTCCCGCCAATGATTGTAGATATTCCGGTGGAATGTTAGTCATGGCCTCAGCTTCGTTTCTTCTAGAATCTCCCAGAACTCTCTTAAATTCTGTTCCTATATCGGATCTGCTATGCCTTCCTTATCGACTCTACTTTCTTCTTATAGCAAGTCACTATAAATTAGCTTCTCTTCAGATAGGCATTCAGTGTACTCTTTCCATTTCCCTACTCTCTCTTCTGCGTTTAACAGTGGAGTTCCGGTTCAGCTCTTAATGTTAGCATCCTTGCATTTAATTCAACTGATGGCTGTGTTGCCTGAGTCACTCCTTCTGACGGACATTTCCCTGTCGATATATCCACATTTTTCCTGCACCTGTTTCGTCTTGTGTACCCTGCACATCCTATTTGTTTTAATATTAGAGATTTTTGTCGGTGTATTCCTGTCTCTCCCTGAAATTTTTTTTATTTTTCTTCTTTTTTTTTATTTTTTATTTATTTTTTTACTTCCTCTTTCTGTCGATCAAATGAAGTATTTCTTATGCTACCTAAGTTTTCTTCAGAGCTAGCTTCCTTGTACCTATGTTTGACTGTCTTACTCCGTGACTGCCATTTTCAGAGATGTCTCCTCTCCACCTCAATTTCCTGCTGTGATATTCTTTATCGCAGCATCCGTTTCTTATACATCCCTGTAAGTATCCTCACCATCTGGCAACACACTGCTCGGATAGTGTTGTGGAGGGACGAGAACTCTAGTCCTCGATTCCATCTCTCCTTCCCTTCGGCCGCGGATGTCGTTCTCGATCGACGTAGTGACTCCATCTGCGTCCCACCCTTGATTGTAAGAGAAGTCAGTGTCTCTATGGATCAGGCCGCGCCGACTCGTATTTCAGCAGCCTCATTCAGAACCAGTTCCAAAACAATGAGGTCTGTCTTAGGCCTTCCTTTTAACCGTATTTCATCGCACCCCCTGTAAATGTGCAGTGTTCCGCAACTGCAAATTGTGTAAGTTAATTGGGTTCTGAATGTCTTCTACACTCCCAGCACCTTATTCGGACTATCAGCACGTGATGGCCGATGTATGACTTACCGCATTTTTTGGAATACGGTAGACACCTGGTTTATATGTTTCACCTATCAGTATCAGGCGTCCAAATATAACACATGTACTAGTTTGCAATAGTCAACGCTTCGCTTAATTCTGGAATAAATACACCTCTTTACCGTAGCCAGAAGTTATCACCGTACACTAATATCTGTCACTTCACCATAACAATATGCGTTCCGGTGCTACACTCCAGTTACATAGTAAGATATTCTATTTACCATCTGTTTCTCATAAAAAGTAATAGAAACGAAGCAATAAGAAGACTGGCTTCATTTCACGGGTAAATAGTTCCATTTCAGAGATTAGATTAGATTAGATTAGATTAGTACTTGTTTCATAGATCATGAATACGGCACTTCGTAATGATGTGGAACGTGTCAGGTTAATAAAAGGTGTCCATACAAGATATTACATTAGACAAAATATTACATCACACTCTTTTTTTGTGGAGGTTGCTAAATTACCTACTTACTATATCCAAAAATGCATCTAATGAGTAGAAGGAGTTGCCATTAAGAAATTCTTTTAATTTACTTTTAAATGCTATATGGCTATCTGTCAGACTTTTGATGCTATTAGGTAAGTGACCAAAGACTTTTGTGGCAGCATAATATACCACCTTCTGAGCCAAAGTTAGATTTTACCTTGAGTAGTGAAGATCATCCTTTCTCCTAGTGTTGTACCCATATACACTGCTATTACTTTTGAATTCGTTCGGATTGTTAATAACAAATTTCATAAGTGAATATATATATTGTGAGGCTACAGTAAAGATTTCTAGCTCCTTAAATAAGTGTCTGCAGGATGATCTTGGTTGAGCTCCAGCAATTATTCTGATTACACGCCTCTGTGCAATGAATACTCTTTTACTCAATGATGAGTTACCCCAGAATATGACGCCATACGAAAGCAGACAATGAAAATAGGCGTGGTACGCTAATTTACTGAGATGTATATCGCCAAAATTTGCAATGACCCTAATAGCATAAGTAGCTGAACTCAAACGTTTCAGCAGATCCTCAGCGTGTTTTTTCCAGTTCAACCCCTCATCAATGCATACATCTAGGAATTTTGTATATTCTACCTTAGCTACCGATTTCTGATCGAAGTCTATATTTATTAATGGGGTCACTCCATTTACTGTGTGGAACTGTATATACTGTGTTTTGTCAAAGTTTAATGAGAGCACATTTGCAGAGAACCACTTAATGATTTTCGGAAAAACATCGTTTACAGTTTCACCAGTTAATTCTTGTCTGTCGGGTGTGATAGCTATACTTGTATCATCGGCAGAAAGTACCAGCTTTGCGTCTTCGTGAATATAGAATGGCAAGTCATTAATATATATTAAGATCAGCAGAGGACCCAAGACCGATACAGCGCAGATCGTTCAGTGTACCTATAAAAAAGTTACTAAGCCTGTCAGCATTCGAAATTAAGTAGTCACATCGTTATAGTTGCATTCAATGGCACACTTTACATTTCTGTAAAAGATACGTAGCTGAAGATGGTGTTAAGAGTATAAATGAGAGTTTCATGGGTATGAAGCAAAGCCATTATTCCACAGCATAACAATAAAAAAACTTACGACATAATATCGATGTCACATCAATCTAGAAGTACTTGAAAATGGCGATAAAGCCGAAACAGTCTGTCGTAAATAAAGATTACTTACTATAAGCAGCTAATTGGTATATCTACTCAACTAATCATGTCGTTATCAGACATATATTATGCTGCTGGCCTTAAAAAAGAAAAATTGATAAAAAAACACTTACAGACGAAGGATCTGCGAAGGATTAAAAAAATAAATTCGAAAAGGCTGCGAGTGGAATCGCTACTTTTATTGGTGAAATGGAGGGGGGGGGGGGGAGGTGAGTGAGGGGGGTTGTTGGTGCTCGCTGCCTATTTGAGTTACGAACATGACGTAAAAGTTCTGTTTAGCCCAGACCAGCGGACATTTGTATAGCCATTGGAAAATATGTCTTACTGTAGCTGTTACATTACGGTATATTAAATAAGGTATGAACGTCTAACAGGAGCTGGCGCCCATGAATATTGTGCGAGTCGATTAATTTCTTCGGCAAGAGATGTTAATTGAGCTGAAATTAATGCTCAGCTAAAGGCATCATTTGTATGTGCACCCTTCGGATTTCACTAGCAAATATGTTTCTCTGAGAGGTTTTTGAAGTGCACGATTGCTATAAAGTTATACAAATCGGTTCAAGTTTTGTACTAAGCTAGATAAATAGATAACTCAACACGAAATTTTTTCACCCAATAATATTTATCCTTTGCCAAGGTACGACTTTTTAAAGTTGAGATGAATGTAGAACGTAAGATTCATTCTAACGTGAATTGAATGCGACAAGTATTTAAAGTGATTCAGGAAATTTAAAGAACACATTGTTACCATAAAATTGAGAAGAAAAATGTAGTTTAATTAGGGTTTTATGGGAAAAAACCCTTTATTGCCAGTTTCTATACGCGCGTCGCTTGTATGTCTCAAACTGTGCGAATCGGTTCAAATTCCGTAAGACGTTAGACAATTATATGTAATTAATGATGGTCCTGCTATTTCGTGAAAGCTTTATATGTTGCCACAATACAAGCAACTTGTTTCGTAAGACAATAACATATGCTACAGGTAAACCAGATCAATCACTGCCCGAGTCAAGAAAAAATGTACGTGGGTTACCAAGCTGTGGTGGTCTAATGTCAAATGCTCGTCTCGTAGCATAAAAAAGGCGAATATGTCCTGGGCAGAATTATGGATATAAAAGAAAGGACTAGCTTTTCACTTTATCTGTTAGCTTCATTCAGATGAAAATATCTTGACATAAAATTCGAGCTATTTTACGAGTTAACCCTGCTCATTAGCTCTATTAGCTGCCTGGTATTGCCACACCTGCATCTTGCAACTTATGAGCTAAAGTTCCTGATCCCACTGTAGCAAAAATCCGGAGGAATAGCCAGCCATAGTAAAAAATTTATAATACCTGTGGCTGAATAGCGTGCATGTAAATATATAAACAGATTTTCTGGGAGGTGATAAAATTCTTGAGGATGGATTTTTTCCTGGAGAGAGGACATCACGTATCATGTTACTTTACTCGACACAATGCGTCACGTTACATGACCTGGCTAGTACACTAAAATGTCAAAAAGTCGCTCATACTTTAAGATGTCCTGATTTGATTGTCTTGGAAGCTGAAATATAAGTCGAACTGTAGTTCCCTAACTCTTCCCGGGACATATTCCATATTCTTCTTTTTTGTGCTACAATAGCAGCATTTTTCGTTCCGGAAAAATATTTATTTGATAAACAATTCAGTAACATAAATTTTTCATGCAGCGAGTCACCTTACAAACAGAATACACCTGTGGTATTCAGGAATGGTATCTGTGTTGTTTCACCTCTTTCTAGAATAACAAGCACGATGATTACTCTAACAGTTGCATATCAGCTTTGCTAAAACAATTTTATACTGGGTTTAAGCTATGACTTCAATTAGTTCTGTAAGCAGAAACAAGGCTTTCTATAACTGATGAAGTGTGAATTTGTGAATACCTTTTTTACAATATTACAACTCTTTGAAGTGAATATTGACTTTAATTTCTTAAATAGAATGAAGCAGTTTTTCAAGGTATTCGATCGGCTTACACAATATGTGTACATAATCATAACACTTCTCGCAATGTTTTGAAAAACATATAGCGAAATTACACTGTTCCTGTCATATGAACTCTGCAGTATGGGCAATACAATATACTGTCTTTTCCGTATCGCAACTGCTCATTCCTCCTTTTTTGAAGATAGATGTAACTGTGTGAAGTAAGATTGTCTCATTTACTCCACTTTCTAAAGAGCTTCGGCATTCGGAAATTGCACTGCGATGAAGCTTTGTAGGCAAGTACGTTAATTCTCAGAGTACCACTTACAGCCTATGTCCTCAATTATTAGCACTATCTATTGTAATCTTTGTCCTCCTCTACGTTTTATACCCTCTACAAATCCATCTAGTACCATGGGAATTATTCCAAGGTGTTTTAACAGATACCCTATCATTCTGTCCCTTCTTATTGTCAGTGTTTTCCCTACATTCCTCGTAAATTCTGCGGAGAACATCATAATTGTACATCTTATCAGTACACCTAATTTCTAACATTCTTCTGTAGCACCACATCTCAAATGCTTACATCCTCTTCTGTTCCGGTTTTCCCACTACCATACAACGCTGTGCTCTAGATACACATTCTCCGATTTTTTTTCAAAATTAAGGCCTATATCTGATACCAGTAGACTTCTCTTGGCCAGTCTATTCTGTTTCATATGTCCTCCTTGTTCCGTCTATCATTGCTTATTTTGCTGCCTAGGTAACAGAATTCCTTAACTTCATGTACTTCATGACCCTCAATCCTGATATTATGTTTCTCGCTATTGTCATTTCTGCTACTTCTCATTGCTTTCATCTTTCTTCGATTTGCTTTCAATCAATGTTTTGTACTCATTACACTGTTCATTCCACCCATAAGATCTGCAATTACTCATCACTTTCATTCAGAATAACAATGTCCCAGCGAATTTCATCATTCATATTATTTCACTTTCAATTTTAATTCCACTCTTCAAACTTCCTTTCATTTCCGTCACTGGTTTTTAGACGTACAGATAGAACAGCGGAGCGAAAGACTACATACCTGCCTTACCCCTTTTCAATCCAAAAACTTCGTTCTTGGTCTTACACACTTATTGTTCCCTCTCGACTCTTGTACATGTTCTATATTACCGCCATTTCCTATAGTTTACCACTATCTTTCGCAGAATTTCGAACATCGTGCACACCTTGACATTGTCGAACAATCTTTTCCACGACGACGAGTCCTATGGACGTGTTTTGATTTTTCTTCCCTTTTGCTTCCATCAGCAGCAGTAACATCTGAATTGCCTCTCTGGTGCCTTTAACCTTCCCACGGCCAAACTGATTGACATATAGCACGTCCTCATTTTCTTTTCCGTTCTTCGTATATTACTCTTGTCAGCAACTTGGATGCATAAGCTGTTAAGGTGATTGTGAGATAATTCTTTCGTTTATCGTCTCTTACTGTCTCCGGAATTGTTTGGATGACGTTTTTCCGAAAATCAGATGCTATTACGCCAGACTCATATTCTTCAGACCTATGTGAATGGTCGTTTGTGAATGGTTGTTACGTTGCCACTTCCCCAATTATGTTAGAAATCTTGGTGGAATGTTATATATCCCTTCTACCTGATTTTCTTTAATTCTAATTTACATTCTGGTTCTAATACTACCTATCTCTTCTGCATTGAACAGCGAAGGAAATTAGTACTCCCGCCTAATATCGTGTAGCGTTCCCGCGAGCACGCAGAAGCGCCGGAACACGACGTGGTATGGATTCGACTGATGTCTGAAATAGTTCTGGAAGGATATGACACCATGGATCCTGCAGCGCTGTCCATAAATCCGAATGTGAGAGGGTGGAGATTTCTTCTGGATAGAACGTTGAATGGCACACTAAATATGCTCCATAATGTTCACTTATGGGGTGGTTGGTATCCAGCGGAAGTGTTTAAACTCAGAAAAGTGTTCCTGGAGCTACTCTGTAGTAGTTCTGGACGTGTATTGTGTCGCATTGTGCTGCTGAAATTGCCCAAGTCCTTCGGAATGCACAATGGACAGAAATGGATGCAAATGATCAGGCAGGACGCTTACGTATGTGTCACCTGTCAGAGTCGTATTGAGACGTATCAAGGGTCCCATATCAATCAAACTGAAAACACCCCGCACCATTACAGAGCCTCCACCAACTTGAACAGTCCGCTGTTGACATGCAGGGTCCATGGATACATGAGGTTGTCTCCACACCTGTACCCGTCCACCCGCTCGGTACAATTTGAAACGAGACTTGTCCGACCAGGCACATGTTTCCATTCATCCAATGTCGGCGTTGACGGCCCCATGTGAGGTGTGTGTCATGCAGTCATCAAGGGTACACGAGTGGACCTTCGACTTTGAAAGCCCGTGTCAATGATGTTTCACTGTATGGTTAGCGCGCTGACACGCGCATTGAAATCTGCAGCAGTTTGCGGAAGGGTTACACTTCCATCACGCTGAACAATTCTCTTCAGTCGTCGTTGGTCCCGTTCTTGCAGGATCATTTTCGGCCGCAGAGATGTCGGAGATTTAACGTTTTACAGGATTCCTGATATTCATGGGACAGCCGTGAAATGGTCGTACGGGAAAATCCCAATTTCACCGCTACCTTGGAGATACTGTGTCCCATCGCTCATGCGCCGACTATAACACCACGTTCGTACTCACTTAAATCCTGATAACCTGCCATTGTAGCAGCAGTAACCGATAAAACAACTGCACCAGACACTTGTTGTCTTATATACCGCAGCGCAGTATTCTGCCTGTTTACATATCTTTGTATTTAAATTCTCATGCCTATACCAGTCTCTTTGGCGTCCTAGTGTGTATTGATTACCTTTTCTTCTGCTACCAAGTTATCATACAAGAGTCCGCCCCCGGTAGCTGCGTGGTCACCACGACAGACTGTCATTTCTAAAGGCCCGGGTTCGATTCCCGGCGGGGTCAGATTTTCTCCGCTCAGGGACTGGGTGTTGTGTTGTCCTAATCATCCCCATCGACGCGCAAGTCGCTGAAGTTGCGTCAAATCGAAAGACTTACACCAGGCGAGCGGTCTACCCGACGGGAGGTCCTCGTCACACGCCATTATTATTATTATCCGACAAGTCTTCCCCTCATAGTCTCCAACGAACTCTTTCCACCTATCCACTCTCTTCTCAGCAATTAATAGTGGACTTCGGAGTTCCCGTTTCACATTTCATGCTACCGCCTTTTATTTTAATTACAGCGGAAGTTGTCTTAAATTTTCTATATGCTGAGTCAGTCATTCTGAAAATCATTCCGTTTTCGATTTCTTCACATTTTCCATTCAGCAATTTCGCCTTATCTTCCTTGGCATTCCTTACATTTTGTTCCTCCGTGACTTCTATTCCTGTATTCCTAAATTTCCTCCTTCTTTCATTTATCAGCTGAAATATTTCTTTTTATACTTATGGTTTCTCCGCAGCTACCTTCTTTGATCTATGTTTTTGTTAGCAGCTTTCTGATAGCCCTCTTTAGAGATGTCCATTCGTCTTCAACTGCAATATCTACTGAGCTATTCCTAATTGCTGTATCTGTAGCCTTAGAGAACTTCAAGCATATCTCGTCGTTCCTTAATGCTTCTGTGTCCCATTTCTTTGTGTGGCGATTCTTCCTGACTGACCTCTCAAACTTCTGCCTACACTTTATCACTGCTACATTGTGACGTTAGGCTATATCTGCTCCTGGGTACGCCTTACACTCCAGTTTCAGATTTCGGAATTCCTGTCTGACCCTGATGTAGTCTAATGAAATCTTCCCGCATCTCCCTGGCTTTTCTAAGTACATCTTCTCCTCTTGTGATTCTTGAACAGAGTATTAGCTGTTACTGGCTGAAATTTGTTACAGATCTCATTTAGACTCTGTTCTCTGACATTCCTACCACCAAGCCCATATTCTCCCGTTATCCTTGCTTCTACATTCTCCCCTACAACCGCATTCCAATCACCAACACTATTAGATCATAACCTCTTAAGTACTGAATTACCCTCTCTACATCCTTATATACCATTTATATCTCTTCATCCCCGGCATAGGACGGTTATTTCAGTGCTGGAATTGAGGAAATTTGATTTCATACTGATGGATGCCAGCCGATGTTCGTGGGACCAACGCACTCAGTTTTCAGAAGGACTGGAGGAAGGTGAAGGCAAAAAATGATTAAATTTTGTTTCTCAAAGAGCGTCACGTAGTCATTCTCACAAAAAACGTAAGAGTATAAACTTCCAGGTAATGAGCTGTTGAACTTTTACTGTGTTTATAATGAGTTTAGCTGACTAACTATATATTGTTATTTAATATATATGAAAATTACATGAAGTTTATTATGTTAATAGGGAATTTTCTGTACATGTTACTTTTTCTCACTCATTTATAATTACGGCAAGTAGTGTTAATACATAAAAGTTCTTATTCTTGTGCTGAGGCTGTTGGTAACTGCCTGTTACTTTTCAAATGTGGCAATTTTATAGGGTTTATCACATCTAGGAATGTAGAGATTATGTCCATCTGTTGAAAGTATCTTGCGATATGGACATGGACCTTTGGCTATCAGACAAGGTTCACGACACTTATAGCTACGGGAATTCCCAGTTTGACGGTTACCTTATAGAGATTGGCCCACTGATCGACGTTACGGGTACTGCTGGAAGAGGATGGTTCCAATCCGATACTTAAAGAGGGTTTATCTTCGCAATATGGAAAGATTGCCGGCCAGAGTGGCCGAGCGGTTCTAGGCACTTCAGTCTGGAACCGCGAGACCGCTACGGTCGCCGGTTCGAATCCTGCCTCGGGCATGGATGTGTGTAATGTCCTTAGGTTAGTTAGGTTTAAGTAGTTCTAAGTTCTATGGGACTGATGACCTCAGCAGTTAAGTCCCATAGTGCTCAGAGCCATTTGAAGCCATTTTGGAAAGATTAAACTCATGATTCTGCAGGGTAATACCCTTGTCCATTTGACATTGTAATGATTGACCTTGTATGGCGTCGAGAAGGTTTTCGTTTGAACGCCGCATGCTTTTGGGACTATATTGTTGAATTCGTGCAAGGTTTGGCCTTTCGTCAACAGAGAGGGTTCGCAGAACCGGTACCTCACATAAACTGCCTTTAGGTTACGGTGGTTACCGCGTCTGTGTAACGTGGACGTATCAAGGAACGTATTCCTTCATGTTACTCATGGCTCATTCGTCAACTGCATTTTGCCGCTGATTTCGGAATGGCCTTTGACCCAGAGACGATGCACTCTTCTCAATTGACGGTTACAGGCCTACCTTCCACAATTCTCTTTAATATACCTGCATAAGGCTTCCACCAACTCCGCTTGAATTCCTCAAACAAAATAACAGAATGCATAGAGGAATTGTATCCTCCAAATCCAAACTCATAACAATATGGCATATACACCTCTTGTTTACGACCTAATATCTTTTCAATCAAAGTAGACTTCCCTACATTTGTGTCACCAAACAAATACATTTGCGGCCTCCTTACCTTCGAGAACTGAAAGGATGCATTGTACCAGGCTACAACTTCTTTAGCCCGCCCGGAATACAACAAACCACAATGCGATAACTCTCGACGATCCTTGCGATTCTGTTGAAAAGCTTGCAAATATTTTTCCAATAAATGTCGCGCGCGACCATTGACTAACCAAAAACGGATCAGTATAATCAAACTTCGAAGACGAAGTTGTAAATCGACATGGTAACAGCAGAACTAAGGCGAGTTTCAAGCTGATGTCGTGTCAAGCGAGGTACTCGAATAGGACATCTGTGTCGTAAGGTCCTTTCCTGTAATCTGTTCCTTACAGTACTGATCGGACACAGAGTCTTCAGTTGTCCTTTCAAGATCGCCTTGCAGTGGTCTGGCGGTATCCGTACGATGCCACAACGCTGAGAGGGCAAGGTATCGGAGTTCATGGGGGGCTGTAATGCGTCGGTGACCTCGTCCAACTGACCTTGTGAGCTCACCTGTCCCCAACCTGGCGTATGAGGAAGTATTGGCACATGCGGCAACACGACTGAATGTCCATCTGTTTTTGATCAAACAGACTTCCTTTGCAACTTCCACTGCATTAAAATATAACTTTGCATGTGCTTGCTTGAATACAATGTTCACAAATGACAAATGCCATCTCTGTACCTTACTGGTAAACATGGGGACACCGTTACTCACTATTTTCTGAATCGTCACCTGTCACTGTAACGCACAACACTCAACAGATCGGGAATGGTTTTAATTTTTGCGAAGACCTCAAGCCACGCGATAAAGTCACAGGTGCCGCCTGTATCAAAAGACACATAACGAATCTGCCGTTGATAAACGTGTTCCTCTAATTCTTTTGAACGCCGCACTTGTAGAATTCGGAATAAGGAATTCGCAGTGGTTTGTCATAGAGTATTTACAGTCATTATGACTCTCATCATTCATGTTAATGACCTTTCGAGTACCGCCCGCATCAGTGAAGTCGGTAGAGCACGTCTGGTTTGCGGAGCCGGATGTAATATCGCTGCGCTGGCGCTGGTGTCTGACAACTGTACCCAGTGCTTTCTGTCGCCGTCTGTCGCCGCTTCAAAGGAGCTCTGACTAATGTGCCGCGTGCCTCGGTGTTCCGGTCGCTTGGGCCTTTCACGCTGAAGGTTACTGCAAATTATACGAGATGCTCCCAGTATTTAGCAGAATTCCAGGAAAGGGAGACGTATTAATCACCCGGCTGACAGCGGAGCGCTGCGCTTTCACGCGGTAAACAGAGATCAGCAGCGTCAGTGGTACGATAGACGGCCTCGATACTGACCTGGAGCGACTCCTTCACTCCAGTTCAAACCATGGCGCTCTTCTCCTAGAGCACTTTTATTAGCAGTGGCCTAATGCGTCCCGGCAGGCACACCTTCGCGCATGCAGTGTTTACGATCCTGCAGCGCACGGTACATGGGCGAATCAAATATAAATGAGACCTCTGGCCATGAGAGCGTAGTACTGACACGTGACGGTTCCCGCTCTTCGCAGTGTCGGGAAGGGTTGTCAGGAGGGAGGGAAGCAGTCTCTCACTTCCATCATTTGTCATCATGACGATGTCTAAGCAAGATGTAACTGTCTCTGTTGTGCAGTGCGTTGCTTCTTGAGTGTCACAAGCTTTTGACGGTCACTAAACTTGCAGATAAGGTCTGTGTAAGCTATGGTTCAAATGGCTCTGAGCACTATGGGACTTAACATCTGAGGTCATCAGTCCCCTAGAACTTAGAACTACTTAAACCTAAGTAACCTAAGGACATCACACACACCCATGCCCAAGGCAGGATTCGAACCTGCGACCGTAGAGGTCGCGCGGTTCCAGACTGAAGCCCCTAAAACCGCTTGGCCACACCGGCCGGCTGTAAGCTATGGAAGAACTTTTGCTGCTATTGCAAACGTCACAGATTTTGGAAACAATTGCGTCAGGTGAGTTTCTTCCATTTTCACAACTGATCGAAACTGGTTTCCAGGGGTGTGAGGGTAGGAGACTTGTTTCCGATCCACAATCGTGCCTGTTATTGGAGCGTGGATGCATTATTACAATCTTAAATAAAAAGAAAGAATAAGGCAGTAGAGCAAGAATGGGGATCCCGGTAAAAATATTACGGCTGTCAGTTGGCAAGGTCATGGCTACTTTCTCCTTCCACCTCCGTGGCTTATTGCATATCTTCTTGTTTGCATGGACGTCCGGTACACAGCATGCTACCTCGAAATTTCCAGTAAGTTTAGACTGGAAAATTGCTTCAAATGATGTTACGTATCCATGAGAATACTGATTTTACTTCAAGACAACGAAAGCATCTATTCCGCAGCCATGACCAAACAAAATTCTGAGCAACTTAACTGCGAATCACTTGAACGCCCTCCCTATAAAGAAGATCTAACTTCATGCAACTTTCACATGTTTGGTCCACTCATACAAACTGTTAGATTGCACCGGTTGGTTTGTCTTCGGCACTTTTCAGTTCTCACCGTAGCCATCGACTGAAATAGTTTCTCTGCCTGTTTCTCCATATGTTCGTGAGCGGTGTTTTGTGCGCTGCTATCAGGTGGTTGCCGATGTACGGTGAGGTCACGATGCATGAGAGCCTCAGTGGCTGGTAGGTGGTGATTGCAGTAACAGCTTGTCTAGCGACTCTGCAGTAATAGTGTTGTTCGGTTCCCCAAGACGGGTTTGCAGCTCTGAGTTTGGAGTTTGATAGACGAATTATGCCGTCGCTTGTTAGGTTTGTTGCCAGGTCACAGAGATCTTATGGGCCAGCATAATTTGTTGTTGAATGCTGCTGTTTTTGCGAGTGTCCACTGGTGTGTTTTGCAGCTCGTCATTCGTTGGTCGTTGTATGATGTGTCGGATGTGCAGTTCACTCGTACTATGGATCAGTTATCGTTTCACCCAGTTCCAAGAAGAAGGGCACACAGCCGTGATACATAGCGTTCTTCATGTCGCTGCTATGCTTCATACTAAGATCTGATTGAAATAATGAGATTATGTGGGGTTCAGTTGATTCCGCTTGTGTTCAAGTGCTGGCTAACGCCTTGTTCACGTAACTGGCTTATGGAGCCGAGTACTACGGCGCTGTGTTCACCTTCTTACCTAATCCGTATTCGAGTCCCGGTCTGGCATGAATTTTCATTGAATCATTCCATTAAACATCTGATGATTGCGCACATTCGCAATTGCGAATACATTTCATGCATTCTTCCTTAAAGACTTGGTGTTTTCCACGCCATCGATCTGATAGCTATGTAGTTTCTTGTTTGTGTAAGTCCAACGTGTCTAATCGCTTGATTTCAGTTGTGTTATGAGCCAGCGGACCTTCTAGTGTGGAATATTTTCAGTTATCTTGTCAGACGGTCACATGATTCCGTGGGTGGAATTGGGTTTCGAAAGGAATTAGGCTTCGCCTTTTATTGACTGTTCCGTCTTCTGTAATGGGTAGTCACTGTGGTACCATGGCGAAAGTAATTGTACTAAACCTTGCCTAGCTTAGTAGTGGTGCATCGCTGTAGTTAGATGTTTAATTTGCGTTGTATGTGGTACTATCGTATATATTAATTTTTGGTACTTCCGCTTTCAATGTTTTTAACCAGCAGCATACATTTGTTCCGAATATTCCACGGCACGCATCAACTAACGGATGCCGTACTTAGGCAGTGAATGAATGAATGTCGTGTGACTAGGGCCTCCCGTCGGATAGTCCTTTCGCAGGTTGCAGGTCTTTCGATTTGACGCCACTTCGGCGACTTGCGCGTCGATGGGGATGAAATGATGATGATTGGTACGACACAATACCCACTCCCTGAGTGGATAAAATCTCCGAACCAGCTGGGAATCTAACCTGGGCCCTTAGGACTGACATTCTGTCGCGCTGACCACTAAGCTACCCCGGTTGGACACTTAGGCAGTGTGATCATGACACGAGGTAGTCCGTTGCGGCGCCAAGGCGACCTGTTATTCTAAAGAGCTTATTGCTTGCTATGTGTGGCTATTTTACGCTGGCACGGTGGCTGCAGATCTAATTTACACGGCCCGGAGTTAAGGGCGTTACTTCATAAGCTCAAACTCTTACTTTAAGCAAACTTGTAGCGTTGGGTATGGCTGTATTGCGCTGGCGCTGTGATAATATATTTTCGCCTGTGCGGCGCAAGCTTAAGGGAGTTATAAAAAGTTTCACATTACTTTTGCTGGTATTTGTTGTGTTTCTTTTAAGCACCTAATTGTCTTATTTGAGGAATGTAGCCTATTTCCGTTTTTGTCTGAGGTTTTGTTTAAAAATGTGGCCAAGGCTGCCTCGGGAATTTTAGAAATTCTTTCAGTATTGTTAGTTGAGTTATTAGTTTATAATTTCTTCATAAAGTTATTATTGGAGATTTGAAGTGTCTCACTAATTTTATTAAATTTTCTTGTGGCGTTGATATTTTGGAGTTAACTATTTTAATATTGATGTTTTTTTGTAAATGGTGTTGGACAGTCTTGTTTGATATATGTGCTAATTTTTTGCGTCCTTAATTGTACTGAACGTGCTAAATTTCCATTTATGGGGTTCCTTTTGTTGCGCTGGGAGTCAGCGTCTGGACTTACATATTTCCAAGACTGTCCTTGTGATCTGCGTTGATAGTTTCCGGGGCCGTAAGCTCTAGTTTATGTCGTGCCCGATCTTCTACACACAGCTTGGTACAAACGCTTTCACATTGTAGCAACATGAAGATACTCACGGGCCTGTCAACCTTGAGAGCTTTACCTACTTCTGTCCACGTTGGAAATTAATAAAACAAAATCCAATGAACCTCGTCAGATTTAGTACCCAACCCATTCTTCCACTGTGGATGAAGCCAATACCCATAATTAACTGCGAAAACGACCGGCTTCATTCTGCCACGAAAGTGGTATAAAAGTCACGTATTCGGTGGAAAAAGGTGTTTCGAAAGCAGAGGGATACATAGAAAAGTGGCATGCACTTATACTTTTTATTGTCTAATTGAGAAATAAAAAAAGTTAACATACCCACAAACTGTTTTATGCAACGTAGCCAACACTTACCTTCCAAGACTATACAGACGTAGTGACCTTAAAATTGGTAGATTGTGATTCGGAGAATGAAGGAATCGTATGCCGTACATAGGCAGTGTGATTATGAAGCGCCGCGCGGATTGGCCGCGCGGTTAGAGGCGTCCCGTTACTGACTGCGCGGCCTCTCCTGCTGGAGGTTCGAGTCCTCCCTCGGGCATGTGTGTGTGTGTGTGTGTGTGTGTGTGTGTGTGTGTGTGTGTGTGTGTGTGTGTGTTGTTCTTAGTATAAGTTAGTTAAAGTTATGTTACGTAGTGTGTAAGTCTAGGGGCCGAGACGTAAGCAGTTTGGTCCCTTAGATATTCACACACATTTTGAACATTTGATTATGACGCAAGGTAGTCCGTATATTTCAGGCGACATACGCAACTGCCTGCCACATCCGCGTCGGTGCACTACCCTGAAATAACAATGAGAAAAGTGTCTTTGACGTCTCAGCGTTCGAATTAACCTGATCTGAGTCGGGCCATCAGGGTCTCTGTTACATCGAACCAGGGTTTCACACATACAGTGCTATTTTTACCTCACACTCACCTAAGAAACAATGATTTTAATACGACAAATTGCGTTGAAGTGATTTGAGTGTCTGTGATCTAATACGACTGAAATGTTACCTGAATGAGATTTTCACTCTGCAGCGGAGTGAGCGCTGATATGAAACTTCCTGGCAGATTAAAACTGTGTGCGCCGACCGAGACTCTGGAAACATCCCCAAGGCTGTGGCTAAGCCATGTCTCCGCAATATCCTTTCTTTCAGGAGTGCTAGTTCTGCATGGTTCGCAGGAGAGCTTCTGTAAAGTTTGGACGGTAGGAGACGAGATACTGGCAGAAGTAAAGCTGTGAGGGCTGGGCGTGAGTCGTGCTTCGGTAGCTCAGTTGGTAGAGCACTTGACCTCGAAAGGCAAAGGGCCCGCATCTCGTGGTCGTGCGGTAGCGTTCTCGCTTCCCACGCCCGGGTTCCCGGGTTCGATTCCCGGCGGGGTCAGGGATTTTCTCTGCCTCGTGATGGCTGGGTGTTGTGTGCTGTCCTTAGGTTAGTTAGGTTTAAGTAGTTATAAGTTCTAGGGGACTTATGACCACAGCAGTTGAGTCCCATAGTGCTCAGAGCCATTTGAACCATTTGAAAGGCAAAGGTCCCGAGTTCGAGTCTCGGTCGGCGCACACAGTTTTAATCTGCCAGGAAGTGAAATGTTACCTGTTCACGTGCATTTAAGGGGCACTTTCAGCTCTCCAGTCAGCCAGTCTGGGTCAGTCTCTCGTCCCCAGCGTGGTAGTCTGTCTCTCGTCCGAATTTGTGAGGCAGTTAGTGTCTGTCTGTAGTCCGGAGTGCTAGTATGTCTTTTGTTTGGATCAATCTTTAAAGCCGGATTTATGAGAGTCTTTCCACTCCGCCAGTAAGAGAACTCATCGAGTGGTCGCCCGGTCGGGGCTTACTTCCTGCATGTGAGTCTGCGCGTTAGGCCGCCAGTCTGCTCGAGTTGCTCAGGCAATGGTCATTGGTTGTTGGAGCTGTCGGTTAGTCGGTCGTGCACTGAGACACAAGAAGACTTGTCCGCCTTGTGCGTAGGCGCATGTGAGGTCGCCACGTGAGTCCAGTGGGCCACGCCATATAGCGAGGGGTTGTGGCTTCGCGGTTGACACCAGAGCAACAGGAGTCAACCCACATCGGTCTGGCCGGTGCGAGCTGCGACGCCGTGAGACGGGAGATCGGCGCGCCTTCCTGCGTCCGTTTAAGCGGCTGGCAGCGGACGGTTCGGGAGAGCGATTTGGAGGTCCTGCGTCAGGTCTTCTCCAGAAATCGCAGTTTATTAGAAGTTAAGTGATTGGTGATATGTTGTTTCATTTACTTGTTATATTCTACTTGTTTTCATGGTGAGGTCCCAGCCGCTTTGTTTTGGGGTCGTCCCACCATTCTCCTCCGTTTGCCCACCCACAGGAAGGTGGTTATTTATGAATTGGATGGTTCGTTTTTCCTTGTGGAGTAGGGGCGGGTTAGAACAACCTGCAGTTCGAGTTGTTCTGTAATCTCCCTACCAATCTGCCGTACATTAGTAGCTCCCTCTGTCATGTTTGTTGGATTCGGTGTGTTAAAATTATGTGACCTGGCCTCATCTTGAGCATGACATTAAGAAATTAGTAGCCGGTTGTCATTTGTGTCGGGCTGCGAAATCTAGTGTTACGACTTTTGCACCACTTGTTAGCAGCAGACACAGTGGCTGCGCCAAAGACTGAGACGGCGTGGATTTTTAATTTTATTTATTGAACTTTACTGGGTGTTGTGTGATGTCCTTACGTTAGTTAGGTTTCAGTAGTTCTAAGTTCTAGGCGACTGATGACCATAGATGTTAAGTCCCATAGTGCTCAGAGCCATTTGAACCATTTTTTTACTGAACTTTCTTTACAATTTCTCCTTCGTCGTCGCTGCCCAGCCCATTGGATCCCTCCGCCTGGTTGCTGCTGTGTAGATTCTCCGACAATGAGCGCAACGCGCACCGCTTATCGCACTCGGGAGCGTCAGGCCACCAGTGCTCCGCTGAAGCCAGGATGCCCTGTGGTTGAGATGAAGTCGTCGCCGCCTGGCGCCCCAGTACGGCACGCCCACGGCGCCGCGTCGCCGAGAGGTCAGCAGCCGATGTCTCCTTCACCGGTGGCTGGGAAGCCATCAGTCGTGATGTCCGCGAGGTCCCGTCATGGACGGACCATGCGCCGTGTGGCCGGGTTGCTGTGAAGTCCGGTGGCCAGTCCACAGCGGCACCTGTGACCAAGACCGCGCTTGCGGCCGGTCCTGCTGGAACGTCACGCTGTAATAAGTCGGCCAAATTGCTGACTGAACTTGGGCCGACCTCCAGAGCTGAAGTTGACATCTGGTGGCGAACGAATGACTCCTGTGAGCTGGAACAGACTCCCGGGATCGTCACCTACGAAGATTGAACATTTGGACATGGACCACGTCCGTCCTCAGATCCGAACTGCCTCCTAATGGCTTCTGTCTGTTGCTGCCTGCCCTCCACTATATATATCCGGCTGGAGGACGTTTTTTACCCTCGGTGGTAGCTTTTTGTTATTACTCCCACAGTATATTGCAGCGTAACTTAGCGTGCTGGCCCCATTTCCCCATACTGAGCACTCTCCAGGCTTCGCTCGGCGCTCGGTCTGTGTGCGTCCTTGCATCAGTCTGTTGGTAGACTGTTTCTGTCAGTAAGGCTATCCGTGCGTGCTTATTTCGCAACGCCTCTGTTTTGCCATTCTCCACTGTGTGAAGCAACACTTACTACATGTGGCCACAACACTAGCAATGCCCTACAGCAAGGTTTATTATCTTCGGAATGTGAAAAATATGCAATGGATCGTCTTTACATCGATTATGTGGGCCCGTTGCCACGTTCCAGTAGAGGGAATATGTATATTTCGGTGGTAATTGATGCCTTTTGTCGGTTTACTTGGCTTTACCCCAGAAGTAATACTACCAATGTAACTATTTCCCATCTTACTAACATCTTTTCTATATTTGGGCCTCCTAAGAGCTTTGTTAGTGATGATGCCCCTGATTTTGTGTCAGATAAGTTTAAGGCCTTTTCTTTCAGGAATGGCAACAAGCACATAAATGCAACACCCTATTACCCTCAGGGGTCCTTTGCTGAACGTGTGAATCACAACCTAAAATCAGCTTTAATAATTTACCATCAAGTTAAACCGAGTAAGTTGGATACTAACTTGCCCGGGATTAATTCTGCGTTTAACACTGCGGTTCATGAGGCATTGAACACTACTCCAGCCTCTCTCTTATTGGCCTAGCCTATCAATTCGCCTTTGTCTAACTTACGGAGCATCCAAGACTTACTTCCTGAGCGGGTATCCCTGGGATTAATTAGAAGGAACTGGAATCGGGCTCGTCGCAATATAGCAGCTGCCCTTGATTGTCAAGCCGTGTGGTACAACCGCAATAGGCGTCCTTATCAGGGAAATCCGGGGGATCAAGTCTATATTAAGAATCATCAGGGTCGAGGAAGGATGGTGGGGGGGGGGGCAAATTAGGCAAGTTCACACCCCGCTTTATAGTTCCATGCACAGTACTCTGTGTGTTGGGGACGGTCAACATATTAGTCAAACATGATCAGACCGATAAGGAATATTTAGTCCATTTGAGCCAGGTGAAGTCTCTGAGTTCGGGCGCCTGTTCTAGTTTGGGGCGAGGATGTTGTGCCTTCGTAAAAATAGCTATTTTGAAAAGCGTGCAGAAGCGCGTTGTGTGAAGCAGTCGCCCTCCGTTTCTGGCAGTGACGCCGCTGGGGCAATCGCAGCTTTGGTGTCTCCCTCTGGTGGGAAAGGGGGAAAGGTTCCTGTTAACGTGCATTTGAGGGGCACTATCAGCTCGCCAGTCAGTCAGTTTGGGTCTGTCTCTCGTCCGAATTTGTGAGGCAGTTAGTATCTGTCTGTCGTCCAGAGTGGTAGTATGACTTTCGTTCGGATCAATCTTTAAAGCTGGATATATGAGAGTCTTTCCACTCCGCCAGTAAGAGACCTCAGCAAGTGGTCGCTTGGTCGGGGCTTAGTTCCTGCATGTGAGTCTGCGCGTTAGGCAGCCAGTCTGCTCGAGTTTGCTCAGGCAATGGTCTTTGGCGGTTGGATCTGTCGGTTGGTCGGTCGTGCACTGAGACACAAGAAGACTTGTCCGCCTAGAGCGTCGGCTCATGTGAGGTCGCCACGTGAGTCCAGTGGGCCACGCCATATAGCGAGGGGTAGTGGCTTCGCGGTTGACACCAGAGCAACAGGAGTCAACCCACGATATCGGTCTGGCCGGTGCGAGCTGCGACGCCGTGAGACGGGAGATCGGCGCGCCTTCCTGCGTCCGCTGAAGCGGCTGGCAGCGGACGGTTTGGGAGAGCGATTTGGGGGTGCTGCGCCAGGTCTTCTCCATAAATCGCAGCTCATTAGAAGTTAAGTGATTGACGATATGTTGTTTCATTTACTTGTTAAATTCTACTTGTTTTCTTGGCGAGGTCACCAGCCGCTTTGTTTTGGGGTCGTCCCACCATTGTTCTCCGTTTTCCCACCCGCGGGAAAGTGGTTATTTATGAATTGGGTGGTCCCTTTTTCCCTTGTGGAGTAGGGGTGGGTTATAACAACCTGCGATTCAGGTTGTTCGGTAATCTCCCTATCAATCTGCCGTACATTAGTAGCTGCCTCTGTCATGTTTGTCGGATTTGGTGCGTTAACGAATTTATTGCTTGGAGTGTAACGGCCGCATTCCTGTAATATGTTTTGATCTTGCCTATCATCTTGAGAGGTGGTATCTGTGTACTGTAGAGCATGTTAACTTGTTTGGCCAACCTTGTATAATTTTCTATAAGATTGCATTTCATGGGCTTTTATTTAAATGGTTATTTCACAGATAAAGTTGCCACCCTTCTACCCTAAGACTTTTCTTTGAAGTTAAAATCAAGTTGCACCTTCGGTGGGAAAGTTAACATTTCAATTTTAGTGTTTCGTACCATTTCCGTCCCTCCTACGGGGTGCATACTTTGTGTGCTTGTGTGAATTGTTAAAATTTTTAGTTTAAAGTAATCTGGTTGTTGCAGATTTGCACCAGTGTAGTCTTTCAGAGGTTGTTGTGAGCGGTCGTAACTACGGCTGTGTCAAAAGGCAGCGGCTAGGTTCTCAGCCCGCAAGCTCATACAGTCAGAAATTTGTTTCTTTCTGCATCTGAATAAATAGTAACTTGATATTTAGAAGGTGTTTTCTGGTTTTAATTTTAAATCTGTTTCTTTTGAAAAATTCTTTAGGCACCATTAGAGTGAATAAATTACCATTTGTTAAAAAGGAATTAGCTTATGATTTCATCAGTTACTCCCTGGCGACTACTTCCACGCTCACATAGTGTGATTAAATGTGTCAATGTTCTTGATGAATCGCTAGTAAGTAGATTAAATTCTCAAGAATATTCTTTGAAAATAAATCCACGGTTCAACGACTTTGAACAAACAAAGTTAGTACTGACACTAATGATGATAATAGTAATAATGACAAAAATTCCAACAATGAAGGTGGCACATATAAAATGATTTTATAGGTGTACATAACAGATTCTTTCCGATACAGTGAGTTTTGGCGAAAGTAAAGAGACTGTACCCACTAAGAACTCTGGGAAACGAGGAACAAATGTTTGGAAAAAAGAAGATACGGGGGCAAAGAGGGCGTAGAGAGATAATGGTAGTCATTATTGTTTCTTCGGTAGATATGTCAGGATGTGTTGTTCAGTTCTCTAATATGGTGTTGGAGGTTATTCTAGTGTCCGATTCCTGCTCCAGAGAACTTCGAGATAGTGGCTGAAAAGTATATAATGGGCCTATACTTCCGGTTAATCATGATTTTTAAATGAGACATGCACCTAACATTCCCTGCTTTTCAGGAAAGACATCTATTCCGAAGAATAACGAAAATTCGGATAATTATAGATGTAGATACTACTGAATCTTTACCGCACGAATGCTTCTGTACAATAACGATCGAAAGAGGTTTTGACCAAAAATATTTAGAAATAAGAAATAGTTACTGATATTTGGTATAAATAAAGTGAATCAGATATAATTTTAGATTGAAAATTACTGTATTATTATTCATTGCTTATAAACTGTAATTATGAACTAATCATTAAACTAATCAGGTGGAACCAAAGACACTGACTCGAACTGAGAATTAAAAAGCTCAGTTAATACGATGAAGCCGGCCGCGGTGGTCTCGCGGTTCTACAGTTTTACGTAACATGGGTTTTCAATGCGCACGAAATTCACTGCTGATAAAGGAAAGTTTCGGAGAGTTCTCAGTTTCGTAACTGAACTTACTTATCTTCATTACCGTTATTATATAACCTCGTCAATTTGTATATTTTCCTCTTCTTTCAATGGTGGTATTCCCTGAATCAAATATGGTGATCGGATATTTACATTATTACGGTTGCTGCACCAAACTCTTTGTTATTCAGTTTAGAAAAACTACTAGGCTGGCTAGCCTTGTACAGTCTAAAGATGTAACTGGTCCGATCTTACTTTTATGAGTTTCTGCTTGGGCGATCTAAGGCATTATTCGTCGACAATGTATGGCAGCATGCTCCTCTTTATCGTCACTCCATGTAACAAGCTTGGGCCTAGAAAACTCTTCTTGAACATTTTTTGTTCTTGGTGACTATGTACTGTGTGGCCATTTACCATCACATAATATACCTGGCCATACATTAAAAACCTTGCAGCTTATTCCTTACATTTCCGCGCACCGCGTCTGCACCTCATGACCTGTTGCTAGCAACTCCTCTCCGCCGACTTCTACCAGACTCCGCGTTTACGCAAACAGCGACAGTACTCCTTGCTTCAAACGTATTCCTTGTCTCGAGTAAACTTCCCCGACTGGGCCAGAGTTTTTCTAAATCGCAGTTACTTTTTTTTAATATGTTAGTTTGAAATAAATTTTTAACGTTTAAATATAAGACAACATCAATAAAGTAATAAAAAGTACGTAAGACACAAATTACTTCACGACTGACTTTCGCTTTCGAATCCTGCCTCGGGCATGGATGTGTGTGATGTCCTTACGTTTGTTAGGTTTAAGTAGTTCTAAGTTCTAGGGGACTGATGACCTCAGATGTTAAGTCACATAGTGCTCAGAGGCATTTGAACTAAACACAAAATATTGCTTAGAACGGATACTCCAGTTAACTGCAAAACAAATCGCATTATGATTTGGCCAAGACACAATTTATAATCTGTAGAGGCACTACACCTTTACGTGTATGACAACAAAATCCTCTCTGCACACTATAATTAAAATATTTTTTATCTTAATACCCATGCCTGGAATTTTAAGGAAAGACAGATTGGTAGTAAACAAACTCAAACAGCCTCAAATGGCGCGGGGCAAAGTCAGGACATGCCGTGAAAAGGCAGTAATCGGTATTGTAATTGTAAACTGTCGAACCTGCGTTGGTTAAGTACCGGAACTTCAAGCGCTGATAGAAAGCACCGAAGCTAAAATCGTGATAGGTACGGAAAGCTGGCTGTAGCCAGAGATAAATTCTGCCGAAATTTTTACAAAGGCACAGAGGGTCTTTAGAAAGCATAGATTGCATGAAACCGGTGGTGGTGTGTTTGGCGCTGTTAATAGTAGTTTATCCTGTAGTGAAATTGAAGTGGATAGTTCCTGTAAATTATTATGGGTGGAGGTTATACTCAACAACCGAGCTGGGTTAATAATTGGCTCCTTTTACCGACCTCCCGACTCAGCAGCATTAGTGGCAGAAGAACTGAGAGAAAATCTGGAATACATTTCACATAAATTTACTGAGCATGTTATAGTCTTAGGTGGATATTTCAGTTTATCAGATATAGACTGGGACACTCATATGTTTAAGACGGGTGGTAGGGACATAGCATCGAGTGACATTATACAGCGTGCACTATCCGAAAATTACCTCGAGCAATTAAACAGAGAACCGACTCGTGGAGATAACATCTTGGACCTACTGATAACAAAAAGACCCGAACGTTTCGACTCTGTAAGCGCAGAACAGGGAATCAGTGATCATAAGGCCGTTGGAGCATCCTTGAATATGGAAGTAAAAAGGAATATAAAAAAAGGGAGGAAGGTTTATCTGTTTAGCAAGAATAATAGGAGGCAGAATTCAGACTACCTAACAGAGCAAAACGAAAATTTCTGTTCCGACACTGACAATTTGAGTGTTTATGGAAAAAGTTCATGGCAATCGTAAAATGCGTTTTAGACAGGTACTTGCCGAGTAAAACTGTGAGGGAAGAGAAAAAAAACCCGTGGTTCAACAAAGTTAGGAAACTACTGGGAAAGCAAAGAGAGCTTCACTGCAAATTTAAACGCAGCGACAACCTCTCAGACAAACAGAAGCTAAACCATGTCAAAGTTAGCGTAAGGAGGTCTATGCGTTCAGTGAATTCGAAAGTAAAATTCTATGTTCCGCTTTGACAGAAAATCCTAGGAAGTAAGTGGATCGAAACAACATATCCAGACACTCTGGGATGGTAATGGCATTGAAACAGAGGATGACACGCGTAAAGCTGAAATACTAAACACCTTTTTCCAAAGCTGTTTCACAGAGGAAGAACGCACTGCAGTTCCTTCTCTAAATCCTCGCACTAACGAAAAAGTGGATGACATCGAAATAAGTGTCCAAGGAACAGAAAAGCAACTGAAATCACTCAACAAAGGAAAGTCCACTTGACCTGACGGGATACCAATTCGATTCTACACAGAGTATGCGAAAGAATTTGTCCCCCTTTTAACAGCCGTGTAGCGTAAGGCTCTAGAGGAACGGAAGGTTCCAAATGATTGGAAAAGAGCACAGGTAGTTCCAACTTTCAAGAAGGGTCGTCGAGCAGATGCGCAAAACTATAGGCCTATATCTCTGACAATGATATGTTGTAGAATTTTAGAACATGTTTTTTGCTCACGTATCATGTCGTTTCTGGAAACCCAGAATCTACTCTGTACGAATCAACATGGATTCCGGAAACAGTGATCTTGTGAGACCCAACTCGCTTTATTTGTTCATGAGACCCAGAAAATATTAGATACAGGCTCCCAGGTAGATGCCATTTTCCTTGACTTCCGGAAGGCGTTCGATACAGTTCCGCACTGTCGCCTGGTAAAGTAAGAGACTACGGAATATCAGACCAGCTGTGTGGCTGGATTGAAGAGTTTTTAGTAAACAGAACACAGCATGTTGTTATCAATGGAGAGACGTCTACAGACTTTAAAGTAACCTCTGGTGTGCCACAGGGGAGTGTTATGGGACCATTGCTTTTCACTATATATATATATATATATATATATATATATATATATATATATATATATGGCCTAGTAGATAGGTCGGAAGTTCCATGCGGCTTTTCGCGGATGATGCTGTAGTATACAGAGAAGTTGCAGCATTAGAAAATTGCAGCGAAATGCAGGAAGATATGCAGCGGATAGGTACTTGGTGCAGGGAGTGGCAACTGACCCATAACATAGACAAATGTAATGTGTTACAAATACATAGAAAGAAGGATCCTTTATTGTATGATTATATGTTAGCGGAACAAACACTGGTAACAATTACTTCTGTAAAATATCTGGGAGTATGCGTACGGAACGATATGAAGTGGAATGATCATATAAAATTAATTGTTGGCAAGGCGGGTGCCAGGTTGAGATTCTTTGGGAGAGTCCTTAGAAAATGCAGTCCATCAAAAAAGGAGGTGGCCTATAAAACACTCGTTCGACCTATACTTGAGTATTGTTCATCAGTGTGGGATCCGCACCAGGTCGAGTTGACAGAGGAGATAGAGAAGATCCAAAGAAGAGCGGCGCAGTTCGTCACAGGGTTATTTGGTAAGCATGATAGCGTTATGGAGATGTTTAGCAAATTCTTGTGGCAGACTCTGCAAGAGAGGAACTCTGAATCGCGGTGTAGCTTGCTGTCCAGTTTTCGGGAGGGTGCGTTTCTGGATGAGGTATCGAATATATTGCTACCTCCTACTTATACCTCCCGAGGAGATCACGGATGTAAAATTAGAGAGATTCGAGCGCGCACGGAGGCTTTTTGGCAGTCGTTCTTCCCGCGAATCATACGCGACTGGAACAGGAAAGGGAGGTAATGACAGTGGCACGTAAAGTGCCCTGCTCCGCACACCGTTGGGTGGCTTGCGGAGTATAAATGTAGATGTAGACGTAGATGTAGAACCAAATAGTGCTTCATATAATGAGTAGCATGCGCAGGACAACATGGCTTTAGAACAACACCCTCCTAGCTCTAAGTCTAAAGTTTAACTTGCATAAGAAAGGAAAACAAAATAAGACAACTTAAAACAACTAACGTCTGAGGGTCCACATAGCTTTCAAACCCTCAAGACAACTTTATGTATCACATAATCTGTTCCATGTAAATAGTAACACGAGTAAGTGCCCGTTTAAATTAAAGACGAATGACTAATATAACACTTCCTATCCATTCCTGTGGTTCAGAATTGTAAGTGAACATAAGACAGGAAGCACCACTTCAAAAGTTCGGCGAAAAGGCCAGTCCCTATAAACGCACCATGTCTCATTCACGCACTTCACCCACAACAGCAAATACCTCAATCTGCACTGATGATAGTGCCTTCTTAGTTGCATCCGTAACGACTATAAGCAAGCTGAAATAGAGCTTCGATCTGATCTAGTTCACTTTCCCAAGCCAAAACACCAGGAGTCTAGTAACGAACTGTTGGAATGCAGCGGGAAGAGCTATGTGGAGATGAACCATTTGAAACGCTGTCTATAAGTCAGGAGTCTACAGCTGATAAAAGTGAGAACGTATGGCTAGCATTCTATATGTGATTGAATGGAGCGCACCAGTCTGCAGCACATTCCCTCCTGGAAATTCGAGTATTCTCAAAAATATGCGCCACTGTTTCCTTGGGAAGCTTGGTTTGGAAAGTCCACAGCGCCGGACGCTAATCCTGATTCAATGATAAATGAAAACCAATTGTCGCTTGCAAGAACCGTCGTAAACAATCACGCCACTGCCCCAACCCACTTCATATAAAGCACAGCAATACTCGAATCCCACACTGCCAAATCGTGGTCCCCTCAGCTTCGTTGCACAAGAGGAGGCACCGCACGCAGCCAAAGATCTCACGGTTTGCGTCAACGACAGGTTGTCACGAAGCGAGACATTGTTGAAGATGGAGTATTATTCGTTACACGAACGACATGCCTTTAACGTACCTCACGAATGCTACCGGGAAATCCGAATTAGTGCACAAAGTAAAATTCCATAATACACTCCTGGAAAAGGAAAAAAGAACACATTGACACCGGTGTGTCAGACCCACCATACTTGCTCCGGACACTGCGAGAGGGCTGTACAAGCAATGATCACACGCACGGCACAGCGGACACACCAGGAACCGCGGTGTTGGCCGTCGAATGGCGCTAGTTGCGCGGCATTTGTGCACCGCCGCCGTCAGTGTCAGCCAGTTTGCCGTGGCATACGGAGCTCCATCGCAGTCTTTAACACTGGTAGCATGCCGCGACAGCGTGGACGTGAACCGTATGTGCAGTTGACGGACTTTGAGCGAGGGCGTATAGTGGGCATGCGGGAGGCCGGGTCGACGTACCGCCGAATTGCTCAACACGTGGGGCGTGAGGTCTCCACAGTACATCGATGTTGTCGCCAGTGGTCGGCGGAAGGTGCACGTGCTCGTCGACCTGGGACCGGACCGCAGCGACGCACGGATGCACGCCAAGACCGTAGGATCCTACGCAGTGCCGTAGGGGACCGCACCGCCACTTCCCAGCAAATTAGGGACACTGTTGCTCCTGGAGTATCGGCGAGGACCATTCGCAACCGTCTCCATGTATCTGGGCTACGGTCCCGCACACCGTTAGGCCGTCCTCCGCTCACGCCCCAACATCGCGCAGCCCGCCTCCAGTGGTGTCGCGACAGGCGTGAATGGAGGGACGAATGGAGACGTGTCGTCTTCAGCGATGAGAGTCGCTTCTGCCTTGGTGCCAATGATGGTCGTATGCGTGTTTGGCGCCGTGCAGGTGAGCGCCGCAATCAGGACTGCATACGACCGAGGCACACAGGGCCAACACCCTGCATCATGGTGTGGGGAGCGATCTCCTACACTGGCCGTAAACCACTGGTGATCGTCGAGGGGACACTGAATAGTGCATGGTACATCCAAACCGTCATCGAACCCATCGTTCTACCATTCCTAGAACGGCAAGGGAACTTGCTGTTCCAACAGGACAATGCACGTCCACATGTATCCCGTGCCACCCAACGTGCTCTAGAAGGTGTAAGTCAACTACCCTGGCCAGCAAGATCTCCGGATCTGTCCCCCATTGAGCATGTTTGGGACTGGATGAAGCGTCGTCTCACGCGGTCTGCACGTCCAGCACGAACGCTGGTCCAACTGAGGCGCCAGGTGGAAATGGCATGGCAAGCCGTTCCACAGGACTACATCCAGCATCTCTACGATCGTCTCCATGGGAGAATAGCAGCCTGCATTGCTGCGAAAGGTGGATATACACTGTACTAGTGCCGACATTGTGCATGCTCTGTTGCCTGTGTCTGTGTGCCTGTGGTTCTGTCAGTGTGATCATGTGATGTATCTGACCCCAGGAATGTGTCAATAAAGTTTCCCCTTCCTGGGACAATGAATTCACGGTGTTCTTATTTCAATTTCCAGGAGTGTAAATGTCATCCATACAGGAAAATACAACGTATAGCCAGGGATCTAAATTTTTGATCACTGGTACTTACAAGGTCGAGACAATTGAACCAGTTTCTCAACCAAGAAAATTTGAGTGTGAAAAGATTGATTAATAGTCACCATAGTTCTTGTACACTGAATCTCTTGTGCCTCTGACATAATTAATATGAACTCCAACCTTGATAGTAATGTACTTGAGTGTCTTAACGAATGGACACGTATCACAGGATTAGAAGGAGAGGTCCGGTCTCTTGACCGTGAGGTGAAGAATGCGGTTTACAGCGTCTTCAACCATGAGGTCAACTCAAATTTCAAGTAACTTGCTGCGGTAAGTGCTGCTCAAAGATGAGGCCTCCGTGATGGTGATTTCAGCCACTCATGAATTGACGGAAATCTATACAGCACGTGCATCTGAGATAACTAGCAACCATTTTGTAGCACTGTGTGCCAGAAAACTGCAAATTCTCAAATAAATGAATCTCATTTTGTACCACCTCTTTTCAATTGTTGAAGTTACCTAGTGTACAGTAGAAATGTGCTGCCACGTTTCTTGAGGACAGAACTTCTTGTGGGTCTGACATAACGTGTTTTGAATTCCAACCTTGATATTAATCCTGAGTATCGTAACGAATGATACACATATCACAAAATTACAAGGAGGGGTCCTGTCTTCTGACCACCATGACCCACCGGATCTTACGCTTATGGATATTTCCCTGTGGGGTTACAACAAGTTGTCGGTCTTTGAAGCCAGAAAAGGAAGTTTTTGATACAGTTCTAATCGTCTCCGTATTTGTACTGTACTCGACAGTGTTACGTAAAAGAGTACAGATAAATTATTAGCACTGTTGTTTGTTCCATACCAATAAAAAACTAACATCTTTCAGTCACCAGTTTTTGTTCGAAAATACTTGCTCTCAAGTATCTGTGTAATACTAAGAGTAAGAATTTGGGACCACATGGTAAGACCCTTATCACCTATGAGAAAACTTAATGACTTTTTCACTACCTTCTCAATGACAGGACAGGTGAGTAATCTTAAATTGTTTTACTACAGAGTTGTTTGTGTTTGTTGTTTATGTTGTTGTTGTAGCATGCAGTTCGAACACTGGTTTGATGCAGATCTCCATGTTATTCTATCTTGTGCTAGTCTCTTCATCTCTGAAAAACTACTCCAACCTATATCTTTCTCAGTCTGCTTACAGTATTCATCTCTTCGGTCTCCGTCTACGATTATTACCATCCACGCTTTCCTCCGTTGTTAAATACTACAGAACAGAATGAAATATATGAGTGTTTATCGCTACTGCTTTAAAACTTTCTCCCTATTTCTCAATGTTTCTTATCGGATATAATGTGTGATTATCAATATTAAGATGTTGCAAAGAGTATGTCAAACACGTATGAGGATCGTTAGACTCTTATATATACAGTATTATATTTGATAACAAGTAGTTTCTAATTAACAACGTTTAATTACTAACAGATAGAGGTAATTTCATAAACAAATTCCCTGAGGCTGCCGGGACAGTCAATCTGATTATCTATTCCTTCCGCCTGGCGGAAGCTGGACATTGGGTTCCTCAGTCCATGATTTGCATGGCGTTGACAGGATATCCCTTTGAGGCGTTCAAATCCTATTGTCCAGCTCATCACCATGTTGTGTCAACTATCTCGTAGGAATTATTTTCCACTAATGCTCGACCAATAATGACTAGATCACCCATTAGAATTGTAAATCGTCCGATGGCACCTTAAGACATTTCAGAGCGGATCTAGTCGTAGACAGGGGACTCTGACAGCACCGTTGCTCGAATTTCCTTGTTAGTGCCATTAGTGTTCTAAGTTTGATCGCCGATGATAGAAAGTAGAGGGAGGACTGTTGTTTGTCGGCTGCGGCTTTCGCTGCGCAAGCACGTTCAAGCGGCTTGTGTTTAATTTTGGTGTACCGGTGTGGACTGAGCAATTTTACCCTGTTTAATAACAAATCATCCGTCGGTACAATCATTATACATGGTTCCTAAAAATTTTGTTGTTTCCTCAACGCACACTGTTAGATGCGCAAATGGAATGTAAATGTGGAGCGAAAGGCTTTCTTGTACTAAGTAAGTTAAGTTTTTTACTTACCATGTACGTAGCCTGGGTTAAAATAGTACACTAAGGCGACAAAAATTATAGGAGAGTGATTTGCACCTATACAGATGGCAGTAGTATCGCGTAAGCAATACATAAAAGAGCAGTTGACTGGCAGAGCTGTCATCCGTATTCACGTGATTCATGCGAAAGGTGTCCGACGTGATTATGACTACAGGACGGAAATTAATATACTTTAAATGCGGAATAGTAGTGGGAGCTGGACAAGGGGCATTGTATTTCGGAAATCCTTAGGGAATTCAGTATTCAGAGATCCACAGTGTCAAGAGTGTGTCGAGAATACCAAACTCCAGGCATTACCTCTCGCCACGGACAACGCAATCGCCGACGGTCTTCATTTAACGACCAAGAACAGCGACTTTTGTTTAGAGTTGTCAGTGCTGATAAATAAGTAACTCTTGCGCGAAATAACTGCAGAAGTCATCGTGGGACGTACGACGACCGTATCCGTGTGGCGAGTACCGCGAAATTTGGCGTTAACAGACTACGGCAGCAGATGATCAAAGTGAGTACGTTTGCTAACAGCACGACATGGCTTGAAGCGCCTCTTATGGGCTCCTGAGCATACTGGACACAGCATAGACGTTTGGAAAACCGTGGCCTGATCAGATGGTAAGAGGTGATGGTTGTGATCTAGTGTGGTGGAGACCAGACGGAACTATAGCCCGAAACTGGCAACAAGGCAGTGTGCAAGGTGGGGTTGGCTCCATAATGTTGTGGGTAGAAAAGGGCAGATGAACCGATCATAGACTGAAAATGGTGGTGATCCGCTATTTGGATAGAATTTGCAACAATACATGTACTTCATGTTCCCAAAAAATGATCTAATTTTTATGGATGACGATGCGCCATGTCATTGGACCACTGATATTTGAAGAACACTCTGGAAAATTTGAGCGAATGATTTGGCCATCCATCGAAGATTTATGAATCAGTTCCTGCATAGAATCTTGACCGGTAACACTTTTCCGATTTATGGACGGCTTTAGAGGCAGCTTGGATCAATTTTTCTCCAGGCGACTTTCAACGACTTCTTGCCACGTCGAGTTGTTGGACCACGTCGGTAAAAAGGAGGCTCGACATGATATTAAGACGTATCCCTCGGCTTTTGTACAGCGTAGTAATTACATATAAAAATTATGTATCGAACAAGTTTTTGTGTGCACCTGACAAAGAGATGATTGCCTCTCCATATCCTGCTTGACACAGTTAGGATCATCTCAAAAGTTATGCTTGGAAAGGCTTCGTAGACGCTTTTGCAGAATGCTTCATAAGTCTTGTACCGAGGTGTATTATTTTCAGTGATCAGCATCAAGTTTGGTAAGCTTCGGACTTCCTGGTGATTTTGTTGGAGGTGTTGCCTCAACCCTTCTATTCCGACGTCCTCCCAATTTTTCATTAAGGAGCTCACACACCTCAATAGCAAATTGTACTAGAACACTATATTGCAGTAGTCACTTGGTAATAAGGTATTATCTACATTTGCAAAACCTCCAGATACGAATTTGTATTCCGCATAGACTCTCATACGGGTATCATCACGGCATTACGGCTCATACCATAACGTTTGAGAAGGTTCTTTGGAGCAATTATAAGTGATGTGGACTTCCCACAACGCCCAAGACCACGTGCCTACCATGTGAACTACGATTTATTACGCATTCATCAGAGAATATCACTCTTGAGTGACATTTGGAATTTTGAAATTTTACGAACAAAGCAGAGCAGGCTGCAACTTTCTGTTCAACGTGATTCATACATATTTAAAAAATAGCTCCACCTAAAACCATTTCAACCAAACTTGGTACACAGATAACTGTTGGGTAAGAACCACCTACATATCAAAGGGATGGGGATGGGGGTGAAAAAGCATTTTATCCCACGACATAGTAATACCCTTATGTAGTCATCTACTACTTGTTCGAGGCACTTAGAACCTTTAGACAAACATTGCAATTAATTTCGAACTATTATGAAGTTTTTTCTCTCTGACAACCCCCAAGATATTATGAAAGAAGGAAATTCTTATTACCTTCTGTATTTTTGCCCTACAATCATTACAGCTACCGCATGATGCGTGAAGTTTTAATTTATTATTTCTTCACTACTAACAGTATTCGTGGCATACTTTGCAGATTTATTTGCATTTAACAATAAATGTAACAGTAAAATTATATTACTTTACGACGAATAGTTCAGGAGATAAGACGACATGAGATGAGGCTCGAATAATGAGTTGCGTGAAAAACTGCAGCATTATGCACGGCTTTTTAATTTATTACTACTTTACTACTATGTTCGCATCACATTTTGCAGGTGGTATCCACTTATTTCGTTGAATGCGCGTACAAAAATATATCTTTGTACGAAACATAGTTTAGGAGATAATACGTCAGATATTGGGATGCCTGAACAACTGTCACATCACGTATGACGTCTTAATTTATTACTTCTTTACTACTAACTCTATTCGAAACGTATTTCACAGACAGTAGCCACATATCCTCCAGAATCTACATAAAAATGTAAAACATTGTAGGGCACGTAGTTCTTGAGATACCATGTCACAGATATTGAGCTGTGTGGAAATGTAGATGCTGGACGAAGTTCGCTAGAGATACCGGTGAAATATATGTAGAAGTATGTTAGATATTTGTTTAATGAGTGTGACATATGCGCCCGCATACATGGATAAAAGTCTCATCCTAAGTCCCTGGAACGATTCCATGGACAAAAATCTCATCCTAAGCCACTGGAACGATTCCATTCAAACTTGGTACTCCTATTAATCACGAAATGGAAAAAAAATACTGTGGGGATAGAAACCACAACCTCCTATTGTGTGTGCATGGTTACGCAGACAGTGAAAGGGGGACGACGAGATGGACAGACATGGAGGGGGAAGCAGCAGTTGGGAACAGAGAGAGGGAAAGAGATGAGAGGCATAGATAGGAGGATGAGGAGGAGGAGGAGGAGGAGGAGGAGATGGGCATAGAGAGGGAAGGGGGAGAGATGTAAGGGAAAGGTATGAGGGTGAACAGGCAGGGGGGAAGGACAAAATGGTGAGAGACAGAGCGGAGGAGGAATAGACACAGAGAGGATGGAGGAGGAGATGGAATTGTAGAGGGGCGAGAAGAAGTCAGACAAAGAAAGTGTAGGAGGAGAGGGACACAGTGTGGTGGAGGCGGCAAGGGAGGATATGAACTGATAGACGATCGGAATGAAGATGTATCTGGGCAGTACTGGGTAGGAGTTAGTTGTGAGATAATTCATTCACAAACATCGGTTCAAATCGTCAGATTCAGGGCGGTGATATCACTAAATCAACTGTTTCCTCTACACAACAAAGGCAAGATAGCTACTTGGACGTCTCGGAGAGTTAGTGCAAAAACATTTATCTTAAAAATAGTATCGATTATAGTTGTTGTTCATTCGAATTCTGAAACACTTACTGTAAGGCCACATTTCAAATCATCATTGTAAGCTGATGCTAATCAGCAATTTTTTTAAAGCTATAATAAGCACATTTGTTGTTTGACAGTGTTCCTAGAAAAGTCCAGTTATAACAGAAATTGTATCAAATGCCCATTTCCGTTCCCACACAGTATGAATAACTCATTTTCCTGCCACAGTTGCCGAGAACATTTATTGTCCGAAGGCATAAGCGGGTGCCATGACAGGGAAACCGATACTGTCAGCGGCGAGGCCAGCATTAATCTAGCGATGTCGCTCTGTTTCCGGATCACGTGCGGGGACACAGGTGCGGCGGAAATGAACTGCGATGGCGCTACTGTGGTCGCTGACCACCAACTCGCACCTGCTCTAGAGGAACGTTTCAGTAGATGCTGCGTAACATGAAACTACATGGGGAGACAAAGTTATGTTCCAGAAATGTAAATTAAAATATTTCTGCCTAAAATTTGCTTGGGAAGACATCTGCTTCTGGACATCTTGTAATCAGATAACAAACCGCTTCCGTTGTAAAAGATTTATTTGTTGAAATACCACAGGTTTCTGGCACTTGTAAGCCCATCTTCAGGTGAAACAAGACTACTTTACGAACATGAAGAAACTCTAATAAAAGAACGTACACCACTTAACACCTGGTTAGTTACAATAACAGAAATTCAATGCCTAATTATTAACAATAAGCTAATACGGTCGGCTTAGTCAAAATGGAGCAAGGGTTACTCGTCAAATAATCAACAAAATTACCTAAGGAAACAGACGGTCAAACGGATTCAAAAAGGAGAAAAACTAAGGGGATATCAACGAGAAACGTAAGAGAACTTACAGAATGAGGCATAGAACACTATAGTGGTGACTGTTGATTGCCTCAGTTGAGGGAGAGATGTTGTATGACGCAGTGGTAGAAGGCGATCATTTATGTCTACATTTATACTTAATGAATCACTTCGCAGTGTCTGGCAGGTAGTACCTCTAATTGTTTCATATATCAAGGATTCTTCACACTACATTTGCGGATGTAGCATTGGAGGGATAGCTTTGTGTACATCTCTAGATGAATTGTAAGTTGCATAATTTTATGCGCGTGAATACGTAATGGGTTCAAGAAAATTGGTTTCTTCTACCCTTACAGGCGGATGTCGAAGGTTTTTAAGCACATTTTCACTTCTTCCTTCGGTAAGTTTTTCAAGTCTTCTGCTACCTTTCCCCGCAGCTCAGACGAGCCCGTGACCTTTCGTAAATAGTTTCTTTGCATTCGCTTCATATCCTCTGCTAGTACGACCTAACACAGGTTTTATACTCTACTCAGTATTCGAGTGTTGGCATGAGAAGCGCTTTCTATGCATTCCCTTCTGTAGACAAACTGCGGTTCCATGTATCCTACCAATGAAACTAAGCCTGTCATTTGCTTTACCTACAAATAACCCTGCCTACGCTGATCAGCCAGTACATTATGATCACCTAACTAATAGCTGGTATGCTCACCTTTAGCACAGGTAACGGTGGCGACGCTGGGGGGGGGGGGGGAGGAGTTGGCACCACATCTGCACACCCAGGTCACTTAATTTCCGTAAATTGCAGGGAGGGCGATGACGAGCTCCGACTCCGCTTTCAATCATATCCAATATATGTTCGATTGGGTTCCGATCTAAAGAGTTTGAGAATGGGGTGGGGTGGGGGGGGATAGCATATCAATTGAAACACGCCACTGTGTTCCTCGACTCGAACCGCTAAATCACACTCCTGGCCAAATGACATGGTGCATTATCTTGTTGAAAAGTGCCACTGCCGTCGGGAAACATCACCGTCATGAAGGGGGTATGCGTTCTGCAAGCAATATACGATACACCTTGGTCATCATGGTGTCTTCCACGAGCTCCACTGGACTGCCAGATGCCCACGTGTATGTTCCCCAGATGAGAAAGGAGCCACCGCCAGTTTGTCTCCGTCCCGCAATACAGCTGTCATATTCCCTTGGATGATGGATTGCCGCTCTCCCACTAGCATGATGAAGGAAGTATCGGGATTCACGCAACATTCTGCCACTGTGCCAACATGCAGTGCCGATGGCACGTGCATATGTCCGTAATAGTTGGCGATGTCTTGCCGCTAACATTGGCACACTTGAAGGTCGTCGGCTGTGGACGCCCATCTTTAGGAGTATTCAGTGCACTATGTGTTCGTACACACTTGTAGTGTGCCCAGCATTAAAGTCTGATCATAGTTCCGCCAAAGTTCACAGCCTGTACTGTGTTATCAGTATGTCCAGCCGACGACGTCCGAAATCTATAACAAGGGATGGCCCCCAACTCCACGACTTCTGGAATTGGTTTCAGATTGGTTTCCCCACGTGTTGAAGACACTCACCACATCACTCCACGAACACCTGACAAGTGGTGCTATTTCCGAAATGCTCGTGCCGAGTCCCCGGACCATCACATTCTGCCCTCGGTCAAACAGCGTCGAGCGTCTTCCTTATTCCACGCACGGACAGCACACACGCTGACACTGCATGAAACGTGCGACTGTCTGACAAGCAGTCAGTCAATCCTCGCCAGTTGACGCTGCTATCACCTGGACGGGCTTAAATCGATAATAGGTTTGTGGTCATAATGTTCTGTCTGGTCAGTGTAGCTCTAGAACTACACTGCGGAATGCACAGCAGAGCATATTTGGCACTGTATCGTTAATGCAGCTGCTTTCCATTTCATTTACCTTTGGAGCTTGGGAAAGACGGTTTTTTAAAAGCCTCTGTCTCGCTGAAATTTCTCTAATAATCTGTTTGCGATAATTATGGGCTGTAATATATTCCTAGATTACAAGACTGTGCCTTGAAACTTTGTATATAGGCTTTCTCTGGAGTGTTTGCGTCTGTCTTCAAGCACCAGCATGTTCAGTTTCTGCAGCATCTCCGTGACACTCCCCAGTGGGTCAGACCTGTTACCGCTATTGTTGCCCTTCTTTGTATACGTTCAGTACCGCATGTTAGTGTTATTCGGACCGGATCCCACACATTTGGAGAGCACACTTTTTTGTAAGCAAAGTTCTTTTAAGACTGTATTTCTTTGGTCTTCTATTAATGAACCGAAGTCTACCTACCACCCACTTTGCCTATAAATAAGACTATGTGGTCGCTTCGTTTTATATTCGTTCAAAATGTTGAATTCACGCAATTGGATGAGTTAACTGATTCCATTTATAACGAATAGATATTTTAGCCATAGAATACTATGCGTGTATTGTCAGCTGCATCAATTCACATTTCAGAATATTTAAAGTAAGTTGCGAATATTAGCACCACTTTGAAAGAGATACGACTCAGTATTTTTGCAGATATTTTCAGACAGTATTTCATAATAAATAACTGCATCATCAGTGAAAAAGTCTGAGTCTGCTATTAACATTGTCTGCGGGGAGGTCATTAACATACAACATGAACACCTAGCGTTCCAACACACTTCCCTAGGCCTCAGGTTAAGTTGCTTCTGCAGCTGTCTGTGACACTCGGTCCAAGAAAACATGCTGCGTCCTCCCTATCAATAAAACCTGAGCTCAGTCACAAATTTCGTTTGATGCATTTCACGACCGTACTTTCGATGTGGTACTTAGTCCTATCAACAAATAGTGCATCCACCTGACTGCCTGAAACTACGGCTTTCAGGATGGCATCTGGGTAAAGTGCGAGATGAATTTTAAATGACCAGTGTTTTCGAAATCTATGCTGGTAGGGATGGAGGAAGTGATTGTCTTCGGTACATCCCATTACGATTGAGTTCAGAATGTGTTCTAAGACGACAAATGAATATTGAAGATTTGGATCGGCAGTTTCGTGTATCTCTTCTGCTACCCTTCTTGTAGACGGATGTGACTTGTGCTTTCTTCAACTACAGGGCAAGGTTTTGCGTTAGAGGTTCTACAAGAGGCTTACTCAGACGGAAATAGGATGGCAGTTTCACTTCGAATCCGTACAAAGCTTTACTCTGAAATACCTGTGTGACTAACTAACTCTAAATGTAACTGATCAATTCTGTACTCAAAGAATACCTCGCTGATACGTTTCGTCGAGTGTCCCACTTTGTAGATGTTTACGTTAGGAAGTTGCCAGTTTTGGCATAAAGCTGACGCCCCTCGATAACTAGATGTACCTGCAATTTCAAGTGAAAACATTTTCTATCGTGGACAACTCCATCATTTGTGGAAAGAGCAACACTGATTCTAATACTATTCCCTAAGACATTAAATGTGTACAAGTAAATTTTCAGCAGTGCCAAACGGCCAAACAGAGTAATCTTAGGCAACTTGTCGGGCAATACAGCACTGTCGTCGTATTTCTCTAAGACCTCTACTTCTTTGTAGCGGCACCATAGTTTAAGCTAGGGTAGTTAGATTTGGTGCAATATTTTGGAGCGAACCAGTTACAGACAGGTGCGGGCAGGATTGCAGTAAGTTACGCTGAACAGTGGTTGCGAAGTGGAATGGAGGCCACAGGGGCCATCGAACGACTGAAAAGAGTAAACGCAGTGGTTCACATGTCGCTAGCTGTGGGCAGAAGGGACCCACTGGCGCAACTGGGATGTGGGGCGTATGTGGCGCGGAGCGATACGTTAGCGAAACTGAGGCGCACAGACGAGAATAAATAGTTACCGTTTTCTAACGAGATTCATTGAAGTGTGGCAGCTCTCCTGGACGGCGGGGCATTTAACACTACCGGCGACATACGGCAGCAGATGGGGTGTGAGCGTCCCAGTCCATGGCGGGTCGCTGGTTCGACCCTCTGAGGCCAATGCGGGGTCCGCAGCCAGCCAGGATATGCCACTCTTCGGGTCGCTACCGCGGGCAGTCGTCTCGGCTCCCGACACACGTCAGAGATTCTCGTGGCGAAGGGCCGCAGGTTTGGACGCCGGAACGGGGGCAGTCGTTGCCGCCGCTTCCCATCTACGTCAGCTGAGGAAGAGCAGCCGGGGGCTGGCCTACGGCTTCCGGCGGATCACCACGGAGTCAAAGTGGATGGTGGCCACTGAGTCGGCTGGTGTCGCGGCCATCCTGACGTAATCGGAACTCTACAGCTGGCGAACAAGGCTGGCATGACACAACGTTGTATTGCACAGGCCACTGGGGGCTCTTCCTCAGCAATGTGGGACCCATGACACGGACCGAGGTGAACGAAGCTCTGTAGTGGAAAGGAATAAATCATTTGGAAAGTTCTCGCCAAGTTTTAATACGGCACATTCTGACACCATCCACAACATTTGGTGTCAGAATAGTGGACGTCGTCTGTCCAGTACGACTTTCGAGCCCACCTCCTACAGTACAGTCACAAGATGTGGCGAGTGCTGACAAAATTGTTCTTTTGAGTGTTGGACGTTTTATTTCTTGTTGGTGTTCTTAGTATGGCTTGCCAAAAGCCACATTTTAGATGTTTTGCTTATGCATATTATTTTATTTTGTCAGAGTAAGTCTCCGTACGTGCAGGGAGTAACATTAGTTTGTGGCGTTTGACTACTTTTGAGTTAATTTGCGTATGATGTTACTGAGTATGATGATACGGAGTTGCAGGAAGTAAGATTATTCTTGTACTTAGTCCCGAAACCAAAAAACTGAGAATGAAAGCAACACCATGGCAAAGTCAAGGACGCACGGTGTGTCGGAACCAGAAGCGGCACGGATTTTAATGGAAAAGATAGCACAATTGATAGCGGACAATACGCAGTTGAGAAATGAATTAACCTCTAGAAGTGAGCGGGAAACCGCATCTGATCAGTCGTTGTTCCCTAGGGAGCAAGAGATTGATCCAGCCGCCATGAGTTTGATTATTCCGTTTTCTGGCATCTGAGGATGTGTGTTCCTTTGTGGAGGACTTGGAAATTTCAGCTGCGATGAATGGTTGGTCTCATGAGCAGTTGTTACATGTAACCAAGATTAGACTAAAGGGTGAAGCGAAAACGAATGTAAGGTGTTCTGAGGCCTTAAGGAAGGCAGGACAGTCTAAGCAGTTAAAGGAAGGGCTTTTACAAAGGTACAAGAAACAGAATAACGCTCGGTACTTTAGGGAGAGGTTAAGTACAATGACAAAGATACAGGGGGAGACGGTGGAGAAATTTGCAGACAGGATAAGGGAAATTATAGAGTACAATTACGAGTTTGGTCAGTGCGATGAAGCGAATAGTGTTCTGTTGCAGGAGGCCGAGCAAAGGGCACTTGATGTATTTTTGAGAGGGTTACCGGCGCATATATCACGGAAAGTGCGTGAAGGAACTCCAAACGATTTGTATTCGGCCACTCAGCTGGCAATTAAGTGTGAGGAAATAGATGAGGCAACAGGGGTAAGCGAGAGGCAATCAGTATTTGCAGAGGGTATCAAATGTTATAAGTGTGGTCGTACGGGACATGTGCAGAGGCACTGTACCCAGTCACCAAGGAATAGAGGAAGGGGTAGAAATCAGCAGCGTGGGGGATGGAGAAATGGAGATAGGAGAGATGGACAGGCGTTAAACGACAGAGGGGGCCCAAGACCCACCTAAAGGAGCTCCCGTTTAATTTCAATGCTACGAATACGTATGCAGAGGTGAAATGTTCAGTGGTAGGATCCGCAGGAACTAAAAAGTTTAAGATTTTGTTGGACACAGGGGCGCAAGTATCGGTGGCTACTAAGATTATAATGGGACGAAGGAAGTTAGACCCACCACGTTATAGACTGCGTGGAGTGGAGGATAAGGAGGTCACACCTTTGGGGTCAGTGACAGTTGACTTTCGCGTAGGGAAAGTCCGATTTAATGCATGGGTGGAGGTGGTACCATGGGTGAGCGAGGGCTACGACATGATCCTAGGAGTAGATTTCTTGCATCAACATCATGCCAAAATTGACCTTGGACAACAAACTGTGGAACTTGGTGTTGTCCTTGCGGAGCTGTCGTGAGGATTGTTCAACGTAATGAACAAACCAACTGAACCGCGTACATTCGCATGAGTGTGTGTCTAGTGGCACAGGGAAGTAGCTTTGGATAAGTGTGGAGTCGAATATACCTGTGGGTACAGTATGTGTTATTGAACCATTGGAGGATAATGAAGATTTGGGTTCACTGGGTTGTTATGTGAGACGTAGTGTTGTAAGCTTACACGAACGGAACAAGGGGCGAGTCGTCCCCGTGAACGTGGATAATTTTAGCTCTGTAGACGCGAATTGAGTTTTAGTAGCAAATCTGGATGTGCCAGATGACGAAGACTGGTGTCCGAGAGGTAGGCGAAGCGATCAACCACTAACTGCCGATGGAACTGCATTGCGCGATAAAATTAAGCATTTGAAAGGAGGAGAAAGGGAGCATATGGAAGAATTATCGTGAGAATTTATGGATATGTTTTTTTTTCCCCACAAGGGCCGTTACCAGCAACTCCATTAGTTCAGCATAGGATACCAACAGGGAATGAAGCACCTGCTTACCGTAAACCATACAGAATACCCAGGTATTTGCAGCCGATTGTGGAGAATTTCATTGATTAGCAGCTTGCTGACGGTATTATAGAGCATAGTAATAGTTGCTGGGGAGTAGGCATTGTCGTTGTGCCTAAAACATCAGCGGATGTAACTAAGAAATACAGGTTCTGTTGTGACTAACGATACCTCAATAATAAGACAGTAACGGGCGCTCACCCCATTCCAACATATCGGAGACTTTGGGTCACTTAGGACAGTGCCAGTACTTTTCTACGATGGATTTGACAAATGGTTATCATCAGTTAGAGGTGGCTCAAGAGGATCGTCCACAAACTGCTTTCTCAACACCTGGAGGCCATTACCAGTACATTAGAATGTCATTCGGTTTGAAAAACGCTCCCGCAACGTTTCAGAGGTTGCTAGACAGTGTCTTGAGGGGTATGAAACCACGGCAGTGTCTTGTCTATTTGGATGACATTGTAGTGTATTCAAGTAGCGTGGAACAACATAGACAGCGGTTAAGGGAAATTTTTATGGGGTTAAGATTAGCTCGGTTGACATTGTGCCTGGAGAAGTGTCATATCGCGTTAGAAGAAGTAAAATATTTGTGTCATATCATCAGTAAGGACGGAGTGCGAACAGCTCCGAGGTTGGTCCAGGCAGTAAGGGATTTTCGGGAACCGAAAACAGTTAAGGAAGTGCAGTCATTCATCGGACTTTGCAATGTGTATTGAAAGCTCGTGAAGGGTTCTGCAGATTTAGCACAGCCGTTGACGCGATTGTTACGGAAGAGTGTGAAATTTGAGTGGTCAGAAGAGTGTCAGACACCGTTTGACAAACTGAAAGAATGTTAACATCAAGTCCGGTTCTTGTGTTTCCAGATTTTGAAAAGGAGTTTATACTATCATGCGATGCATCGAATCAAGCATTAGGGTGTGCTCTTAGTCAGGAAACTGATGGAAAGAACATTCTGTAGGCTATGCGTCTAGGCAGTTGAATGCAGCAGAGAAGAATTACTCAACAACAGAGAGGGAGATGCTTAGCGCAATCTATGGAATCACTTATTTTAAATGTTATTTATATGGGAGAAGATTTCGGGTAGTGACAGATAATTTTTTTTTTTTTTATCATCAGTCTACTGACTGGTTTGATGCGGCCCGCCACCAATTCCTTTCCTGTCCTAACCTCTCCATCTCAGAGTAGCACTTGCAACCTACGTCCTCAATTATTTGCTTGACGTATTCCAATCTCTGTCTTCCTCTACAGTTTTTGCCCTCTACAGCTCCCTCTAGTACCATGGAAGTCATTCCCTCATGTCTTAGCAGATGTCCTATCATCCTGTCCCTTCTCCTTATCAGTGTTTTCCACATATTCCTTTCCTCTCCGATTCTGCGTAGAACCTCCTCATTCCTTACCTTATCAGTCCACCTAATTTTCAACATTCGTCTATAGCACCACATCTCAAATGCTTCGATTCTCTTCTCTTCCGGTTTTACCACCCACAGTCCATGTTTCACTACCATACAATGCTGTACTCCAGACGTACATCCTCGGAAATTTCTTCCTCAAACTAAGGCCGGTATTTGATATTAGTAGACTTCTCTTGGCCAGAAATGCCTTTTTTGCCATAGCAAGACTGCTTTTGATGTCCTCCTTGCTCCGTCCGTCATTGGTTACTTTACTGCCTAGGTAGCAAAATTCCTTAACTTCATTGACTTCGTGACCATCAATCCTGATGTTAAATTTCTCGCTATCCTCATTTCTACTACTTCTCATTACCTTCGTCTTTCTCCAATTTACTCTCAAACCATACTGTGTACTCATTAGACTGTTCATTCCGTTCAGCAGATCATTTAATTCTTCTTCGCTTTCACTCAGGATAGCAATGTCATCAGCGAATCGTATCATTGATATCCTTTCACCTTGTATTTTAATTCCACTCCTGCACCTTTCTTTTATTTCCATCATTGCTTCCTCGATGTACAGATTGAAGAGTAGGGGCGAAAGGCTACAGCCTTGTCTTACACCCTTCTTAATACGAGCACTTCGTTCTTGATCGTCCACTCTTATTATTCTCTCTTGGTTGTTGTACATACGTATAAGACCCGTGTCTCCCTATAGCTTACCCCTACTTTCTTCAGAATTTCGAACAGCTTGCACCATTTTATATTGTCGAACGCTTTTTCTAGGTCGACAAATGCTATCAAAGTGTTTTGATTTTTCTTTAGCCTTGCTTCCATTATTAGCCGTAACGTCAGAATTGCCTCTCTCGTCCCCTTACTTTTCCTACAGCCAAACTGATCGTCACGTAGCGCATTCTCAATTTTGTTTTCCATTCTTCTGTATATTACTTTTGTAAGCAGCTTCGATGCATGAGCTGTTAAGCTGATTGTGCGATAATTCTCGCACTTGTCAGCTCTTGCCGTCTTCGGAATCGTGTGGATGATGCTTTTCCGAAAGTCAGATGGTATGTCGCCAGACTCATATATTCTACACACCAACATGAATAGTCGTTTTGTTGCCACTTCCTCCAATGATTTTAGAAATTCTGATGGAATGTTATCTATCCCTTCTGCCTTATTTGACCGTAAGTCCTCCAAAGCTCTTTTAAATTCCGATTCTAATACTGGATCCCCTATCTCTTCTAAATCGACTCCTGTTTCTTCTTCTATCACATCCGACAAATCTTTACCCTCATAGAGGCTTTCAATGTATTCTTTCCACCTATCTGCTCTCTCCTCTGCATTTAACAGTGGAATTCCCGTTGCACTCGTTATGTTATCACCGTTGCTTTTAATGTCACCAAAGGTTGTTTTGACTTTCCTGTATGCTGAGTCTGTCCTTCCGACAATCATATCTTTTTCGATGTCTTCACATTTTTCCTGCAGCCATTTCTTCTTAGCTTCCCTGCACTTTCTATTTAATTCATTCCTCAGCGACTTGTATTTCTGTATTCCTGATTTTCCCGGAACATGTTTGTACTTCCTCCTTTCATCAATCAACTGAAGTATTTCTTCTGTTACCCATGGTTTCTTCGCAGCTACCTTCTTTGTACCTATGTTTTCCTTCCCAACTTGTGTGATGGCCCTTTTTAGAGATGTCCACTCCTCTTCAACAGTACTGCCTACTGCGCTATTCCTTATTGCTGTATCTATAGCGTTAGAGAACTTCATACGTATCTCGTCATTCCTTAGTACTTCCGTATCCCACTTCTTTGCGTATTGATTCTTCCTGACTAATGTCTTGAACTTCAGCCTACTCTTCATCAATACTATATTGTGATCACAGTCTATATCTGCTCCTGGGTACGGCTTACAATCCAGTATCTGATTTAGTAATCTCTGTCTGACCATGATGTAATCTAATTGAAATCTTCCCGTATCTCCCGGCCTTTTCCAAGTATACCTCCTACTCTTGTGATTCTTGAACAGGGTATTCGCTATTACTAGCTAAAACTTGTTACAGAACTCAATTAGTCTTTCTCCTCTTTCATTCCCTGTTCCAAGCCCAAATTATTCTTAACCTCTTCTTCTACTCCTTCCCCTAAAACTGCATTCCAGTCGCCCATGACTATTAGATTTTCGTCCCCCTTTACATACTGCATTACCCTTTCAATATCCTCATACACTTTCTATCTGTTCATCTTCAGCCTGCGACGTCGGCATGTATACCTGAAGTATCGTTGTCGATGTTGGTCTGCTTTTCGATTCTGATTAGAACAACCCGGTCACTGAACTGTTCACAGTAACACACCCTCTGCCCTACCTTCCTGTTCATAACGAATCGTACACCTGTTATACCATTTTCTGCTGCTGTTGATATTACCCGATACTCATCTGACCAGAAATCCTTGTCTTCCTTCCACTTCACTTCACTGACCCCTACTATATCTAGGTTGAGCCTTTGCATTTCCCTTTTCAGATTTTCTAGTTTCCCTACCACGTTCAAGCTTCTGACATTCCACGCCCCGACTCGTAGAACGTTATCCTTTCGTTGATTATTCAATCTTTTTCTCATGGTAACATCCCCCTTGGCAGTCCCCTCCCGGAGATCCGAATGAGGGACTATTCCGGAATCTTTTGCCAATGGAGAGATCATCATGATACTTCTTCAGTTACAGGCCACATGTCCTGTGGACACACGTTACGTGTCTTTAATGCAGTGGTTTCCATTGCCTTCTGCATCCTCATGTCGTTGATCATTGCTGATTCTTCCGCCTTTAGGGGCAATTTCCCAAGATAGTGCCCTGAACCTCTATCCGCTCCTCCGCCCTCTTTGACAAGGCCGTTGGCAGAATGAGGCTGACTTATTATGCCGGAACTCTTCGGCCGCCAATGCTGTTTATTTACCAAAATTTAGGCAGTGGCGGGGATCGAACCCGGGACCGAAGATGTTTTGATTATGAATTAAAGACGCTACCCGTAGACCACGGGTAAACCTTTGACTGATTATGCTGCATTGAAATTGCTGTTGGGGTTGAAGGACCCGTCTACAAGACTCGCTAGATGGGCTCTGAGGCATAGTGAATTCGACAACGAAGTGGTGCACAAGCCTGGGTAGAAGCACGGTAATGGGGATACACTAAGTAGGAAGGTGGCGAAAGTAGAGGTAATAGGCTATGACCTAGAAGCATGGAATAGATTACAGGACGCGGACAACTATTGTAAATTGTATCGGACACAGCCACAGTTTAATGTGTACGACGGTCGTCTGTGCAGGGAAACGAAGTTAGGACCAAGGGTAGTAGTGCCAGCGAAACTGAGGGACGAGGTTTTAAAGGAAGCACATGGTCACGTGTTATCCGATCATGGAGGGTGTAGAGCGACGAACAGGAGAGTAGCGGAGAGGTATTGGTGGAGAGGTAGGAAAGGAGATGTGGATCAGTAAGTCAAGATTTGCACACCATGTACGCAAAGAGCAGATTTGTGTCGAAAGCAGATACAGCTACAACGATTACCGGAAGCAATATGTCCATTCTCTTTTCTGGGGATTGATGTCTTAGGACCTTTTAGGCGAACACCATCGGGGAACAGACTCATTCTGACAATAATAGACCATTTTTCAAGGTATGGGGAGATGGTGGCTATGCCAAATGAACAGGCTGCAATGGTCGCGCAAGCGTTAGTAAATAACTGGATTTTGAAGTTTGGTTTACCAGAGACAATAATAACTTACCAAGGGACCAACTTCATGTCGGATTTATGAAGGGACTATATAATTGTTGAACGTAAACAAGTTGAGGACGAGTGCGTTGCATCCACAGGCCAATGGAAGGACAGAACGGGTACACAGAACAATCGGGAAGATGATGAGTTCTTATGTGGATTCTCATCACCATCAGTGGGACGACTATTTGAAGCATATTGTATGCGCATACAATGCAAAAGTCCATACAAATACCGGTTTGTCTCCATATGAGGTAGTGTACAGGCGAAAAAAGCCGTCACCGTTTGATTTAGTGAAGCTACAGAAAGGAAGCACCAGTGAATCTGTATGTCAATTCGCAAGAACAATTCCGTGTGTTTGGAAACGAGTACAAAAGGCGAATACAGAGGCTTTGGAAAAGCAGAAAGACGCAGTAAGGCGGAAAGGAAGTTTACCGCAGTGTAGGGTGGGGCAATGGGTAATGCTGTACAGCCCCTATACGCAAAAAGGGAAAACGAAGAAGTTCCTCACGAGGTATCGAGGGCCACACCTAGTTGTTTAAACCACATCTTCCGTTAATGTTAAGCTTCAGTTGCCAACTAGAACGACGATAGTACACGTTGGGTGATTACAGCCATTAACGGTGGCCCGGATGTTATTCCAGGCGTGTCACGGGAAGGAAAGAGGAAGAAAGACAGAGTAAAGAGAGGTGCTAAGCACAGAGAAAACCAGGAAAATAGAGTACCGCTGGAAGTACCGTATGCTTTGCAATCTAGAAAGTAGTAGAGTATTTGTAGTTTTCTTTTGTTTTCGTCTTATGTATCATTGGGTTTGTGTTGATTAATTAGGCATTGTATTTTGTATGTGTTTCAAGGACTGTGAGTCTGCTAGGGGCAGCAGTCTTTTTGTATAGGGAGAAAGGGTGATGGTGATCCCTGTCCTCAGGTCACTGAAAAGGGAAGTGTAGCGTCTGACATATGTGGAGTGTTGTTCGAGGAGAGGTCAAACGCAGTTCTGGAGAAATAAATGCGTCAGAGTAAATTTAGTGGCAAAGTCGTACTAAGAATGTGTGGAACGACGTCAGTGTCGTACTATTCCTGTTTAAAATTTTAGTTATCGACAGTGCTGGCTCAGGAAAGTCGGTTTATTGAACCAGTTCAAATAGTGTAAGTTTAAGGATGAAAGTAGTCACACAGTCGGTGTTGAGATTGGATCAAAAGTAGTGAACGTTGGAGGAAAATATATGAAGCTACAAATATGGGACACGTGCACGGTACAGTTATTTTTGGCTAGGGGGAAAGGAATAGACTGTTCACGGACATCGTGGAGCCCAAATTGATCTTGCAACAGGTCGGGATGCATTGTATCTTCTCCACCTACGCGAATTTGGTAGTAGTAGCAAGTTGTTTTGAGCAATGAGTGTTTACGGAAGCGACACGTGTAGAGCTCGAAGGAAGTGGAATTTTAATCAATGGAACTAAGTGTAATATAATAGGACCAACCTTCCATCTGCCAGCGTCAATTTCAGGAGTCACACAATTGAATGTTACGTAGCAAATAACGATCATTTTGAGCACCTCTGTGCCAATTGTCATCGCAGCCTTAACTTTATGTGTTATTTTCTTTCTGATCAGGCGGAGAGCCAATTCCCAGAGGGATCCGAGGGTAGTCCAAGTCCCATGGGATTGGATACCGAGGGCGTGAGACGAGTAGGTAAGGGATTGATCAAGCACTGGTCGTCCGGTAAGGTATTTTTACGTATTGTTTCATGTCATGGTTTTAAAAGCTTCCTAGACCACATTTAAGTTTTCTAGTAGTAAGTAAGCATGTCGTAAGTGCCAATCCAGACAAGTTTAAGAGTTAGTTAAAGGATGACCCATGGACCGGGTCTTTTCGAAGAGGGGAATAAAGTAGCGGCACCACAGTTTAAGATGACGAAGTTAGATTTGGTGCAATATTTCGGAGCGCACAAGTTACAGCCAGATGCGGGTCAGACTGCAGTAAGTTACGCTGACCGGCGGTTGCGAAGTGGAATGGAGGCCACAGTGGCCATCGAATGACTGAAAAGAGTAAACGCAGCGGTTCGCATGTCGCAAGCTATGGGCAGAAGGGGCCCACTGGCGCAATTGCACGCGTGGGGTATATGTGACTCAGAGTGATATGTTAGCGAAACTGCAGCGCACAGCCGAGTATAAATAGTTGCCGTTTTCTAACGAGATTCATTGAAGTGTGGCAGCTCTCCTGGATGGCGGGGCATGTCACACTACCGGCGACATATGGCAGCAGATGGGGCGCCAGTGTCCCAGTCCACGGCTGGTCGTTGATTCGACCCTCTGAGGATCTGCAGCCAGCCAGAGCGTGCCACTCTTCGGGTCACTACCGTGGGCAGTCGTCTCGGCTCCCGACACACGCCGTAGATTTTCGTGGCCAAGGGCAGCAGGTTTGGATGTCATAACGGGGGCAGTCGTTGCTGCCGCGTTCCCAGCTACGCCAGCCAAGGAAGAAGCAGCCGCGGGGCCGGCCTACGGCTCCCGGTGGAGCAGCGCGGACTCAACAGGGACGGTAGCCACTGAATCGGCTGGTGTCGCAGCCATCCTGACGTAATCGGAACTCAACAGCTGGTGAACAAGGGCGGCACGACACAGTGTAGCGTTGCACAGGCCGCTGGGGGTACTTCCTCAGCAATCCAAGGCCTGTGACGCGGAACAAGGTGAACGAAGCTCTGTAGTGGAAAAGAACAAATCATTTTGAAAGTTCTCGCTGAGTTTTAACATGGCACATTCTGACACCATCCACAAGTCTTTGCACAGCCTACCGCTGGTTACCAGCGGGCCAGTTTCACACACTCATTTAAGCTCAGTGGCAACTTGTCGCGATCCAACACCATCGTTTCTAGCGCATAATGTCAGAAGTATAACGTCCTTGACGTTGGTGTTGGTGGGATAATTCACAGCTGTGTTTGACACCCATTCCCTAACATTTCATGTCAACTAATAATGTCTCAAAACAAGTGTTTTAGTGAATACGCACATTTTATGTTCACCCGAAATTTCTTCCGCGGGCTGGAATGAAATCAGTCGCAGGCCAGATGTGGTCCACGGGCCACCGGTTGCCCACCCAGGTTTAAACAATAGTGTAGTTGGTATATGAATAAATTATCTTACCGTAGGCAGTTTGCGTAAACAAGCAGCAGTGATCGTTACCTACAATGTAATGCTGCAACAATTTTCAAACGAAGACCATGGACCTGAACCTAACCAAATGGCGTCAAAAAATTTCAAGCAGCTAGAATATTCATCGAGATAACACGACATATGAATACTGCCTTCATTAAAGTAGAAAGTATTTGAAGTTTTAAGAAAGAAATTAGACTGCTAATTGCTGTGGACAGTAACGATCGGTCAATAATGTGGCACGATGAAGGTAATTATGACGGGAGGGAAAGATATGGACGCATACTTGAGTGCTAGTAATCTTTTTATTATGAATGAAGACAGAGACATTACTACATTCGAGAGCAGTACTGGAAAAAAGTAATAGACACTTAACTCTACTCAGCTACTGCCTCGTACATTCATTGACTGTCTGGAAATGCGACGACGAAGAATATTCGAAGGATCACAGAATTATGACTTCTAATCTAGATACACACTCACTACATCACAATGTTAGCGATTAGACACTGTTAAATACAAAGCCTAATTGGAAAAATTAAATAATTTACAAGAGTACATTAAACAGGAAGTGGAACAGAAGCATCTAAAGCTAACCGCCACAATGACTTTTAAACGCATGGCCACGAACTGTGTAGGCTGTTGGAAAAGAAATGGACATCGACATATTCGTGACAGAGAACGAAACAACTATAGCCGCTGCGTGCAAAAAGGCCTTCATACAAAAAGAACCATTACATATGAGCCTGAAAGACTGTCAGTCCCATGGTGAACAGCCGAATTAATAATCCAAAGGTAAAAACTAATTCTGATAGGCGATTGTGTCAAAGAACGAAGAACGAGGATACATTAAGAATTCAGCGTAGAGAAGAGTACATCAAGCAGAAGAAAGAATATACAGAGGCAATTCGTAAAAATAAATTCCAATCATGGAACTAATTTTGTAGTTCAGCTCTAGAAACAATCCATGGAAAGTAGTCCATCGTTCGGCATCAGTTGTAACAAGGAGGCCTGCTTTATAATGGCTCTACAAAAAGTGGTAGTACAATGACATTTAACTCAGAGGATGCATATAACCACACGTTAGACTACTATATACCAGTAGATAAAAAGGACAGATGTAAGGAATACCATGAAGGAGTTTGTCGCTTTACTGCAAAATCTGGAAGAGGACAGTAGCGATTTCACACAACAGTAAATTCGTGAACTACTAGAATATATGGATTGTTTCACATTAGAGGTAAAAAAATAAGATAGTTGTCATTATGTCATAAGCTTGAAGCCGATGTCCGCCATCTAAAATAGCCCAAACGTTTAGGTTCACTGAATTAATACCTCCATGGTTCACCGTGAAGATACTTCCTCGTGATGTCACTCTGACGTTACGGTGCCCAGTTTCGGCTGTGATGGATGTTTCGATTGTGTAAAGACAGTTGTTTTATCAAAAATATTAGCTTGCGTTGTTTACAGGTGTCCTAATCGATCCGATTGATCTTAATGTAACGTTCAAAGAAATGAAATTTCATTCGTAAATAGAGCTGTTCAAACTATTTTTTCTTTTGAATACGATAATTATGGTTGCACCGATTACTTTTACCCCCCGTGATTTTAATTCGGTCATTTGAATGGAAACCTGCCTTATTTTACTCAGTGTAAAGAGTGAGAAATCTAGCACGAGGAAGTAAACACTACACAAGCATTATCACAATATTAATGCACCTATGAGTGACGCCGTTTTCGACGGCTTATCGTGAGTTTTTATCGTGATATTTCACCAAGACACGCTGAACCACTTGACAGGATATGTGCAAATGTCTTAAATCATTCATAATGCAAAGCACTTTCCTTCGTTATCACTGTACTTGTTTACTGTTACATCACAGACTGTTTCCGGTAACTGCCACGGGAGACTAAATGCAGTAATGTCGTGGTTGAGTAGGCTGTTGCGTGTCTAAGACAATACTATTGCAAAAGTATTAACCAATTAAGGGAGAACATATAAGAAAAGTAATGAGAACGATCACAGTTAATGAAAGGCATATAGCTCTCCAAACAGGTACTAGAAGCAAATAGTGTCACATCATAGGGAAAACGTCAAATAGGAGGGCAAAAAAGGCTAATAAAAGAGGGGAAAGTTACACTATGGAAGGGATGGAGAGAGCAAGGGCGAGAGTAAATCGCGTGCCCATTGAAAACGTAGAAAGTATGACAGCGCTGTAGGTATTCTGGTTGTAATACATTGCATTATGCAATATAAATGAGAAATGTGTGTCGTTCATCCAGTTGGACAAATTGGATTCATGTGTCATAACATTCAATAATGACGGGTTTAGAATTGCGATGTAGCGGCTGCTTCACAGAAGGCGCGCTGAAATACAGGGTCAGGCTGATGAATGACATCGTTCTCCCAAATACTCGTCAAGCTACAGTCACATAAACACGGTTACGCACATCAGGCATTATCGAACAACGACAATACCTGGGCTTCATTTTTGTTCACTTTTTGAAAATTTTGAATTGGAAACATTTATACATAGCCAACCGTTGATGCGCGATATTGGCTTAGAGGTTCCACAGTACAAATGTAGCGTTCAGTCTCTGCTGCTAATAAAGGATAGAACAAAGGAAAGGGATTTTGCTAGTTTATTGAGAATAGAATAAATCATTTCATCCCTTTAGTAATACTGACAGTAAGAATGGAAAAGATGTCACCAGTTTAACATTTTACTTCCTTATCTAAATAGCACATCACCTGTAGTCTTAAATTGATTTATTTATTAATCTTACATACAGGACAAAAGGTTTAGGGATATTGCATGTAAAATTAGAAAAGAACCAAAGATAGAAACGTAACTGGCTAAATGTTTAGCCATAAATACGGCGGGCTGTTACTGTTCAATTACCTGCATGTAAGACAAGTAATAGAAATTTACTAACTGGCGGTTATGCTTATCGGAGATAGAATCCAGAGATAATATCACAGCACATACAATTAAACTGCTGATGTAGAGACGAAAGAGTTGTAAACTTTGTAGCTTACTTTTAGTTGTCTTTGAAAGTTATGTGTGTTGTCTTTTCATTCGATGAGTACACTGGAAATTATTGAGACAAATGGCCTTAATAGTCGGTATTTTACGTCACAGAGATTCCGAATACAATTATTCACGAGTATTAAGTGACATAATCTGGTGTTTACCACGCTGCTGAGCGGTTTGGGAAAATAGCGAGTTGAACACAGAGGCGCAAACGTGGAGGGTGTTGGTTTGTGGATATACGTTTTGGAAAGGTGGATTTTAGAAGTGTGAGGGTATTCAGGTAACGTTGCCGCTGCGTTGCCTGCTCGTTCTTAATTTGTGATGGCTTCAGAAGGGATAATTTTCTATATGGTGTTTCTTTATTAACTGGACTCGGTTAGTTTGATTGTCGAAATAAATCAAAATTACCTGCTCACATTGCTTGGACTCATAGATTTACCACTCCTTTACCATACTTTTAAGTAACTTCATGGCGGAGTTATATTTTTTCATAAGAAGTGAATTTTGCGAAGATAGTTCCAATCGTTACAAACCAGTTTCGTAATACAGTTTCTTAGATCTAGTGTCCTTTATATCATTCAACAGGTTCAGTTTCTTTCACCATCCCATTTTCCTTCGCTGTCACTTCAGTAAAATTTTAATTTTTAATTGAGTGTAATCGTATTGCACAGCTACTTAAAGTATACAGTATGATTTGCCTAGCATGTTTACTTTTCCTCGCATCGCACTTGGACAAAGTTTTCTTTAGCTGGTTTACTGCTACGTTGCATTCTGTTAATTAATCACTCCTAAGCAGAACCGAGTTTCCGTAGCCGCAAAGTAAGTCACGAAAGTTTGTGAATACAATCAACATCACTGTTAGGACACTGTTACAGTCATGAATTGCATTACAAATTATCATCAAAATCATTTAACTTAAAGTTTAGTTCAGATTTCATTTCTTTGTCAGACATTCTTACTTCTTCAATGCCGAGTTACATGTTCGCGTTAGTTTCATTCAGTGTTCGGAATTTTACTTACTCATTTTGTAAACATAAATCTGGATACAATTTTAACGGATGCATTTTGGGCACTTACGCTTTCAAAGCTTAGTTTGTGTTTTATTCACTCTGTTAGTTTTGTATGTTGGAATTTGAAGATATGTACTGTGACGCCATGCACTGTGAACTGTTCCCTGCACTGCCTAATACAGAATTTCTCATGAGAGCCTCTTTGGTATTCAGTTGTAGATTTTTGAGTTATTCTTAGTATAAATTAATTTGAGTACAGCTACACAATTTTAGATGGCCTGAGCGGCACCTTTCATCTGATAGCGTTTACGTAAGCTTCCCACTTGCAATGTTCATTTGAAAGAACATACACATTACAATGCACACAGACACGAAACTGAAGGACAGCAGAACTTGATAAAAAAAATAGTTACAGAGCCATAAAATGATTTCATTATTCATCAGTAAATAAAGCAAATGTCATCAGAAGCTGAAACCGAATTGCAAAACGATTTAGACAAGATATCTCTATGGTGCAGAAAGTGATAGTTGACTCTAAATGATGAAAGATATGAAATCGTTCACACTAGCAGTAAAAACAATCCTCAGATATTTCAGTTACACAGTAAGTCACAGAGATCTAAAGGTAGTAGCAGCCTGGGCTAAGGATTACAATTATGAGTAAGTGAAATAGGAACTATGACATAGATAATGTTGTAAGGTGGTGTGGGCTCCTGACCTTCATTTATTACATATTTCGACCTAACCATGGTATTCTGCGTATCAAGACGTTTCATTCGAGCCCAAACGCGATAGGGCTGAGTCAATTTTACAAATTTCCATTTAACGATATGCAAATCTAATAAATAAATTGCAAGTGCGCACCATGATTAATAAGTCGAGGCTGGCATACACAAACATTCAAGACACATCGGCCACAGGAGTTTTCGTTTGGCGGAGGCAACCAGCCCACTGAAAAGTCCGTAGGAGGGTGGGTTAGCACGCAGCTGCGTTGGCCGGCTTACCACCCACAGACCAAAACAGTTTTTGCCAGAGAAAATCGATAATGGCTTGTGTGTTCACCTTAAAAGCAAAACCCACTTAGCCGGCCGAAGTGGCCGTGCGGTTAAAGGCGCTGCAGCCTGGAACCGCAAGACCGCTACGGTCGCAGGTTCGAATCCTGCCTCGGGCATGGATGTTTGTGATGTCCTTAGGTTAGTTAGGTTTAACTAGTTCTAAGTTCTAGGGGACTAATGACCTCAGCAGTTGAGTCCCATAGTGCTCAGAGCCATTTGAACCAAAACCCACTTATTGTTTGGGAGATCCCCAGCATTTGCATATTCTGATGGACCTAGTGTGCAGTTTCAGAGTTCTCACAAGTGGACAGTAAACGCCTAATGCAGATGCTATATATTTCTTGATTGGTCAGCTTAGCGATTCTCCGATTTGTAAGAGTAACGCTGATTGGTGGACTATTTCTGACGCTATGAGCTGGAGGAGCGAGGGAAAGACAGCAGATGATACACCCTTTCGCATTTTCATTGCGGTAAGTCGTTCCGGTGACACCCTTGTAGCGGGAACATGTAGCGGGAGCGAGTGCACTCGTGCGTGTACGAAGAGAGCGAGGAACAAAGTCTCTACTCAGTACCGCACTGAGAGAGCACCTCTGTCGTTAGCGAATCGGAGTGATACTCTATACTGAGTCACCTACGATTAAACGTTTGTTCACTGTGTTGGCTGCGACACTTTATGTGTGGTGTGAATGCAGACAGAGTAATAGTTAGCGCCTGCGAGCGAACATTGTGGGACATCGAGGTAGACTGGTTATCTGACCAGTGTACCACGCCAATACTTAGACTAGGTGCAGATAGGAGTCCTTGACTTCATCAAGGCGTAGTGAGAGTTCGTTTGGCGAAGTTCAATCCAGATAGAAAGAGATAGTTTTGTTATGTTTCGGCGGCGAACGACGCAGGCAGCAGTCTTCGCAGCTCACAGTATTGTGCGCTACAGTGTAGGCGAGCCCCATATTTCCTCCATCAGAAATAACATACTTCATTCACGTCACTCCATTACATTTCTCACGCTACAGCGTTGACTGTACTTAGAAAAATTCAATCGGATAATTATTCAAGTTGAGTAGGCGCGGCTCTCAGCCATTCTGCCGAGTAAATAACATTCTTAAGGAAAAGGGATAAAAGAGCTTTCCCACACTTTGTATATAAATGTCATTAACAGGATTCCTATCCAAAAATGGTAACATTAAATTCCGAAAAGAACCCTGAAATTTGTGTGTCAGTTTATAAATAAGTCATTTGATTTTCTTAAATTTTGCAATAAATAATATTTCCCATTTGTTTAATGATTTTCTTACACTAACTAGCAATACTCCAGTACCAAAGTAAGAAAATAGAATATTTTTGTGTCTTCTCCTTACAGCGGACGACTCCAGAAGATATTTATTGCTGAAAGTTTTTCAGGCATTTCTTTTTGGTACGTTAGGAGCGTCGGTCTGACTTCTGTAGTTGTGTGGGGTGGAAATTGCTTCTTGCAGGAGTCAAAGGGTACTTGCCAGATCAATTCGTTGCGCAACTCGTCAACATAGCATCCACACATTGACAATGTTGTGGGAAAAGCAAACAGAAGACAGTGATTTATTGGTAGAACACTTTTAAGAAAATGTAACTGGTTCACTAAAGAGACTGCTTGTCGACTCTCTTCTGGAGTACTGCTATGCGATGTGCGATCCGCATCACATAGGAGTGACGGAGGATATCCAAAATTCAAAGAAGAGCAGCTTTGTTTGTATTATCGAGAAGTAGGATATTATCGTGAAATACGACAGATAGTGCCAATGAAATGGTACACGAACTTGTGGGGCAGTCATTAAAATATAGGCGTTCTACGATATGGAAGGACCTACTCATAACATTTCAGTCACCAATTTTCTCCTGAGACTGTGAAAATATTTTATTGGCGCCCATCTACGTAGAGACAAATTATCGTTATAACAAAATAACAGAATTTAGATCTCTGGTGGAGAGATTTAAGTGTTCTTTCTTCTCTTGCGTGTTGCATAGTTCAACGGTAGAGAAGTAACTTAAAGATAGTTCGGTGAACCCTCTGCTATGCACTTAATTGTGAATTGCGGAATAATCATGTAGATGTAGTTCAGATGTAGCAATCACACATCCTCTCCTAAAGGAGATACGCACCATACGTTCCATAACAATCAATGGCTTCCAAAATTTTGGCAAGTGTGGAACATAAATTGGAAACGAAAAGCTCACTGGAAAATGAGTGACGTAAAAAAAATTCCTTCTAAGAGAGAATATGTCTGTTATGAAAAAGTACTCAGAACAGAAGGTTGACAATCTTTCTGCACTGTAAGTGATAAATCCAAACAAATCGAAATAAATTCGCAGATACAAGCTGTGACGTTCCGCAGTTGAGAACGTCTCTCTCCCCACAAATCTTCTTCATCACTGCTCACTTCGTTATTTCAGTTGAATTACGTGTGCGACTGCTGGTTTGGCATCACCGTTGCCCCATATCTCTCAGTAGCCATCGCAGATTTTCACTTTTTCTTAGCCATTCAGCTTGTCTGTCATCACTTTACAATTTTTTTTACTTTTCTCCTGTAAGGTGGTTTCCAGTGGGCACATGTACGCATTTTCTTCAAATCGCAAAGAAACAAGATACCAATAGCTGGTATCCGCTTACGAAGCGGATGAAAGGACAAGTGGGATATCTGTGTTGTTACTAACGTAGAGTAGCACTGACGTACGGAAAGAGTGTTTTGTATTTGATTGTATATGTAGTGGTGCTCCAAATTACTTGAGGATTTAGAGGACATTCCACAAGTAAAAGCTCTAAGAGGAACTCGAAACGCTGTATATTTTTGTGTAGCATTGAGGATCTGTTCTTCTTTACTCTTTCTGTTCTGAGTAGGAACACACTGAAAACTTCGTTCTTCCTCTTTTCTTACTCTTTATTCTTTATGATATTCATGCCGTTTAACTATATCTTGCCCCCATGAACTTTTTGTAGGATGTAATATTCCTTTTATTTAAAACCTAAGGCTATATTTTTCATAATCTTTTTCTGATACCCCAATATTGTCCATCATATTTAGAAACTGCTTCCATTTTCCTCTCCGTTTTCTTTTTCCCTACGACGCTTGAAATTCCACCTTCTTGACTAGCTGTTTTGTTTTGTTCGTTTTATGGTACAACCTGTATCCTCTAATCCATATGATACCTCAATCCTGGACCATCTTATTCGGAAATATGTCAAAATGAATTCCTGGCCAGAAACGTAGATCTAATCTTTTAGTCACATATACCTGATTTCATACAGAAAAATCTTTAGTCATTTCTGCTCTGGTAATGCTTCAGGCCAATATCGCTACGGACACCAAATATTTTACCAGACTGTGTGTGCATCTGACAGAAAGCATTAGCGTCAAGAACGCCCTTATTTTTGAAGGATTCATTTTAAATAAATTGAATTTCGAAATCTCTTTCGCCTGTTTGCATCAGGCGTTGTGCTTACTGGGGCAATATCCTCACTCGGTTATTATCCGGAAGTTTCTTCTCTTTTCGTTTAAATCTTTTGAGGCTCTGAACTGACGCCGAATACTTCTGCTTAACACAGTATCATCTTTAATCTTTGCTGGAGAGGTTTCTCAGTCTTCCTTTATCCATGTATTTTGTTTGATGCAAGACATGTTTCGCTTTAGACGATTCTAATGCAGCAGATATTTTACGTCCATTCTCACTCAATCCTGAACGTATTATGTCCACCCCGACATCGATACAATGTGATCTGCCTACACTTTTATTAATTTCATAACATTATCAAAAGTTAAATTTTCTTATCCCGTATTAAACCTTCCGTCTTTCTGCACACTTTCATTAGCTTCACTATATAGAAGAGTGGCACTAATTGAATGGGATCATACCCATTTTACGTGTGTCCCCATCTTCCTCCCTCTACAGTGTTATTTTTTCTACCGTGTACAAACTCTAGGGATTTATTGATGAGAGAATATGGACCAAACAAGATCTAATGAACTTATGTCCGGAAATCCATGGTTTACATGGTAGAGACGATTTATTCCATCATACTTTGTTACAGAGACTGCGGTCTAATGCGCACTATACCATGCAGTGTCAGTTACAGTACGCCTGGTTTCCTCCTACAGGGTAGTACAATTCTCATACGTCAAGCCCTAGCACCCCCTTCTGCCATAGAAACTGGTAATGTTGTGTCCGATCCATTTATCTTTTTGACTCACCTTGTAGTGCATGTATATACAGTGTTGCACACAGTGGTTATGTATTGGAATCGAGAGCTTGTAGACATGGCGTTTAAATACGGAAAGGCAAATACCAACGGTCGGAGGGCGGAAAGGTTGTATCAGGAGACCTACGCCCGCCGACAGCTATCACAGCATTCAGTGTTGGTAGCTGTGTTTCGCCTTTTGTCTGGGAAAGGATAGTTTTAGGAAGCAGGAAATCATGAAGGAGTACCCGAAACTTGGAAGAAAATGTGATTAACACTGTGGAAGGCGATCGCCATGTCACTACCAAGCAGTTGCCCCTCCAATACAGGGTAAGTCAAAAGACTTCTCCATGACAGTTGTTACTACCTTATCACTTACAGCGTGTACAGGAGTTACTAGCGACAGAATTTTCACATAGGGAGCATTTTGTCACCGCTTTCTTCACCAGGCAACCACGATTGTGGAATCTGTGTCATCCATCCTATTCACATTGAAAGGTCGCTGTGGGATTCCTTTCATGTTAATCTCTTAAATCTGTTGTCACTTACAGCATAAATTCCTCTTCCAAATTTACTGTGGTGTTTCTGACTATCTGGGAGAAGACTGAGCAGTGGAACGTGTTACTTTTACACATAAACAAGAACGATCTATCACACAACTACACTTTAAAATACAGTTTATAAGTAATTCATGTCACACGGTCTCATACGGAACCTACATCTGCTTTCTTTTATATACTGTATATGATAAGATACTGTCATCCACAATAACTTCTGTGTGAGAGGATGAATGAGCAAATTTATTTCTAGTTGCATGCTTGATGGCAGCAGACAAGCCTGTCTGCTAGAGAACAGTAGGACCAACGTCGCAACAGGTAGGTACGCTTTCTAAAAGCAGAGAGGTTTATATTCTTAGTATAGTCTTGTCCGTCCCCTGTCATGTTGGTATAGGAAGCTGCCTCTCTGGCCACTTCCGTTTGTATTTGTGAGCCACCCTCAGGAAGGGACCACGGCAGTCTGTCTGCGGCGAGCATCTGAAGTGGTAAGATCTCCAGCTAAGCGCGTGTCTGCTAAGTCCATAGGACAATGGATTTCTTAAGTTCAGCCTAACTCAAAATTTAATTACCTTTATTTCAGGTTTAGCTCTAAAATATCTAATGCTATCTTAAATTGCAATGCAGTGTAATTCGAGGGTGAAGTTCAGAATATATTCCAGTAGTTGCTTTGTCACTACTTTGTGGGTAAAGTGGAACCATGTGTTGATCAGTAACTCTAACTAAGATCATCAATCTTAAATGCGAATATGCGTGAGATTATAACGTCTCGTCTTGACAATATTTTTCGATGTAGCAACTTTTCTTTATGTTCAACCCGTGTGGGGTGCACTTTGTGAGACCCGTACCACGTGCTTATACAATGGTTTGACCCATCAGGTTAATAGTAAGACGATAGTAACCAGTTCGAGGTTTTTCTTTTGTAAATTGCTTTTCGATCTAATTTATTTTGATTATCAAAGTTATTGTGGAGTTATACTCTTTGTGTAAACCAAGTTGACCACGTGAAGCATGTGGTGTAATCATCAAAGTAGCCCTCAGCTATTCTTTTCGGGAAGATTTCACAGAAAGTTAGTAGGAATTTAGTATACCAGTGTGTGGTAATCACATGACGGACAGGATTGTGCTACGAACGTAACTTCTTTGGGTGAAAATTGACTTGGTTGGTTGTGGTTAATTTCCTCTTGCATATGTTTCAACATTCTTCGTGTGTTATTTTATGAATGCAGTGTTGTATGCAGTCTCCCAATGTTGGCTCCATAATTGATGAGTTCCGTAAGATTACAATCTCGTATTTTCACAATCCTAAATAAGGTACCAGTTTAGTTATGAATCACGTTCAATGATCAATGTTAAAATAAATTTCCAAATATAAACTGATTTATTTCTTTTTATTTAAATTCTCTTTTGTATTATATATATATATATATATATATCACCGGTTTTCGTATGACTATTAAAAGATTATAGTTAATGTTAGTCTGGTTGGGAATTTGGTAAGCTAGACTGGATACCTGGTGAAACAGTTGCGCAATAATGCAAGATTAACTTCCCCAGACAGCTCACAGCTTTTAAACCGCTTTTATTGTCTATCAGCACCGCTTTCATAACAAATTAATGCAACAAAGTTACACATGGTGACCCTGTTCTGTGATTCCGCTAGACTCTGGAATCTCTGAAACGTTAGATTGCGAGCGTTGTATAATCTTAATTTTTTTCCCCTGTAGCGCTCAAACAACCTCTGCGTTGTTTCTGAGCTGACTTTCGAAAGATTCACGGCGTTGTTGAGCGGCATTGTGTTGTTTGTCTCGTTTTGTTTTCTATATTTGTGTGTTTTATATGTATGTGTTTTTTTTTCTCGCTTGTAAATTGCACTGACTTCGATCAAAGATATAAATTTGATGTGCGTGTGAAAAAGTGCGTACTAAGTTGGGTACTTTTCGTGTGACTGTCGTAATTTTTGCGGGATATATTTATTCTGATCAGTGTGTTGTGTACCGGGCATAAATTGAACTAATGCAGACTTGTAACCAAGCTAAAAGTAGGCGGTCCAACAACTTATCCAACATGGAGCATGGGGATAATTTGATTTCGAATATTAACACGCCGGACGGCTCGGAAAATGCAATGGGAAATACTTCAGAGGAAATGCAAAACAGGACGAACGGGCCCAAAGCAGAGCCAGAAATTAATTTGCCTCCAACTAACCAAATTGATTTGGCAGAACTCATATAAGCCTTATTGCATCAAAATAAAGAAAACGCAGAGAAATCAGAAAAATCTATCCGAGAGCTAAGCGAACAAATAGACGAAAAACTAATCCAGCAGACAAAAAAAGTCGACAAGTCGATGCAGAGAGTGTCCGATGATATCTCACAAAGAATAAACAATCTGGCAAGTGAAATAAAAAGTGATTTTATGAAAGAATTAGGCAGTACATTTGAACAAATCGATGATCGTTTGCAAGCCTTAGAACAGGGCAAGCGGAGTCGCGATGCAGAATCGAAAGAGCGCGAGGAACGGCTACTTAGGAATTTCCAAGCGCTGAGAGAAGAATGCCAAAGGGAACGCCAGCAGGTACTCTCGAGGGTCCAGGAGGCGGAAACGCATTGTCCCACGTCCGTTAGCAACACAGTAGCGGACAACAGTTAAGCGATTCACGCACTCGAACAGCAAGTAGAACAATTGAAGCAGACTGGGGCGGAGGACAACAGACAAATACATGATAAGATTGCGACGTTAGCGGACATCGTAGGCACGATGAAGGTGACAGAAAGCGAGAACAATACTACACCGGTAGCGGCCGCAGAGACCGAAGAAGTGCGTTCGCTTCTTAGATTTCAGACGGGACAGTTCGAAGTGAACAGGTGGCACAAAGCTGTAACAGGCGAATTACAAGAACGCGTGGCGCATCTGGAAAACTGCATGGCGTGTGATTCCGAACTCGCCAATAGCACTAAAAATAGCCATACAAACAGTGCAGAGAGGGACTCTGGCCACGATGGAGATTTTGACGACAGGGAAGAATGTATTTTGAGGGGCAGACATGAGAAAAATAGAAACATTCAAGGGCCTCGCTGGGAGGAAATGTGGGGATTTGATTTCAAACATTTCCTTACGGTAAGAAAGTTTGAGGTATTTCGAAATTCGCAAAAAGGAATATATCCACGAGCACGGCTCGAGCAATTTGAGTTTTGTCTTCCCCCCGACTGGGCAAGTTCACATAAGATACAATATATGTGTGGCTATTAGGAAGGCAAACCGGCGATTCGCATGAGGTCGGCAGCGCGTCACTGCAACTCCACTCGGGAGTTTCGACAAGCCTTTCTGTCCGCCTACTAGTCGGAAGCGGCACAAGATAGGGTCAAGCATGGCATAATTATGCTGCCAAATTTGAACCAGTCTGGTTTCGGCAGCCCAGCACGCCTATTCGACCACATGCTACAGGCAAATCAATTTTTATACGACCCATACGGGACAGCGGAACAAATTAGGGTATGCATCACCAAATTGCCGATGCACTCGCGCCACGTCATTCTTGCGGGACGACGCAAAGAGGACGTGGAAACGTTTAAGACACTTCTCCAAGAGTTGGAATACAATACAGAATGCCCGCCTTATCAGGCACAAAGTTATTACAGAGCACGGCAGTGCGACCACAGTCGTGGCCGTAATACTAATCAACGGCGTAATTGGTTGTCGCGACGCGAACGGAACAATAATCGGGACCGGCCGTATAGAAATTGGGGTAAAACTCGCGAGCACAGGTGGAACAACGGAACTGATCGAGGACGTAGACAAGATCGTGAACGCTACAGGTACGGCAACCAGAATCGATACTACGATGAACACGTTGGGAATAGGATTGTAGGCGGAGCACCACATGATGTTGAAATTCGGCCGGCCAACCCTAGACATCAACCAGCAAATGGAAATGAACAAAACCGGCAATGACAAATGATCAGCACAGAAGGCGCACAATCGGAACAAATGAGTGACGTGGCAAATGAGTAGAAAGGACAGTGAGAAGTGGAGAGGACGGTGAGGAGAAAGAATTGATTAATTTAAATTTGTGACGTTTGCATTTTGAATAATATGTTGGTAAAAATAATGATAAAGATGTTTCTATTGGATTGATTAAAGTGATGTTTTTAGTTTGTTTTCCTTTCCTTGTGCAATTAGGATTTAGGTTGGTTCAAATGTGAAGATAATAGGTTTCTTTGTGAACGAGTGAAATGCTGTTTATGGTTTTTTTTGTCTAAATTGAAAAGAGTCGCTCCTGAGAGAAGCAAGATCTGTCTTGAATTAATGCAAAACTCAGGGGAATATCCGATCTGTGGGTATTATGGGTCTGGCAAACCCAGGTCCCCAGCTATTAGTAGCCGTGTTTCCGATTTTCTGCTTTCAGTGCTACTATCTATCTATTACTATTCTATATCTGTCAGTATAAATGAGGATCTCTTAATATTGTATGCGTGCTGTATGAATATTTTAAGATAGGAGAACTCTGAGAAAGGAATGAGTACGTTTGGAATCTTGAAAACACGATGCGATAATACGGTTGTTTAACCATTGGCTTCCCAAGATGCGATGATATGTTAATATTGATGATATATGTCTTTTTTGTTCTTTATAGCTGAGTTTGTAAAGTGCTGTCTGTGGATTTCGTCAGTATATTGATTCCCTTCAAGGTTAAGAAAATTTGTGGTTTGTGTAATTTATGTGGCCCTGAAATATTATTGTGGTAGTCAAATACGAGCAGTTTTTTTTTCAGCAAATGAAGAATGGAACAGAAATATGGATCCTTTCTGTAGTCTTGATTGATGTTGAGCCAGAGCCTGAAAAATTATTCTGCGTTAATACTTGTCCTAGAAAAGCGACGTTTATGTGTTTTGCTGATGCTGTGAGCATTACAGCTTACTGTTTTCGCTGGTGCGGGATGCACTGCAGCCTATATGATTTGTACTGAGGAAATTTCCCTCATGAAGATAGAGGAAGATTAAATAATTTTGATTATGGGACCGAAGGAAAGCTTGGTTTAATATAATAAGGATGAAGCAAAACATTTGTCATTTAAACTACAGGAGGATTCGGATTTTTGTGTCTGTTGTAAGTTCAATATGTTAAGATGAAACTGTTTTACAGAATAGAGGTGACCGCAATGAATCCAGAATGACCACCACATGCGAAATAACTGATTTTGAAGCGAAAGGTAACTTAAAGAAGGAACGAAATGGGTAAGAAAATGTAGTATAACCTGTAAAATGAAAATAATTTTACCCTTCTCAGAGTCATCTGTGTGATTAATTCTTGTGATAACGTAATCTTAGATGAAATTTTTTTACTGTTTTATGTATAAACATATGAGTATAATAAATGTATAATTGCGAGTCTCTTATCAGGTGTGTCAACTGGTATAAATGTTTTGGCGTGTAAATAACCATTGTTCTTTTTACTGTGTATGTTTAAGGAAAGTTACTCCATATTTATCATGTGACAAGACATATGCCGCGAGCGTCAGGAAGAGGACGAATTAGAACAATGTTGTAGTGGTATAAACACTGTGTAGACGTAGCATTGAAGTACCTTTTTGGATTAACTAGTAGTGGATTGAAGTAGAATTTTGAGTAATAGATGTTCATGGGTAGTTAGTTTGTAGTATAGACAACAGGTGTGCATGTGTGTGTGTGTGTGTGTGTGTGTGTGTGTGTGTGTGTGTGTGTGTGTGTGTGTGTGTGTGTGTGTGTGTGTGTGTGTGTGTGTGTGTGTGTAAATAACATGTGAACCCTGTGCTGTCCTGACCTATACTTCACAAGGCATAATCCTATTCACTTTAGTGAATTAATAAGTAGCATTTGATTTATTAAAATGCAAGTGAACCACAGTAGTGATGTGGATTTAGGTATTATATTGTCAGTTCATTTAATTTTTATTTTTATACTGTCAAGTCATTTCACTTTTATTTTTTATATTGTCAAGTCATTTAACTTTTATTTTTATATTGTCGATTCATCTAACTTTATTTTTTTAAAAAAAATTAAGTCTCACTTTCGTTCTTAAAAATTGTGAAAGACAATACTAAGTGGTACTGTGTATGACATTTTGTAATCACATAACTATGATGAACAATTTCTGTGAATGCAGTTGAGAACGTGAAAGCGAACCGGCTAAACTCTTACGAGACAGTGGGAGCAGCGAGGAGGAGGCCTAGTTGTAAACTGGCGGGATTCCCAGCAGGACACACTGTCAACCGGGCCATTTTGGGAGTGCAGTCGACCACAAAAGAAGGGTACGCGGCAAACACTTTCCCTTGCACCCAGAGCTAATGGCCGGCCGCACCAGTGCGACCCTCCGTGGAGGCGATGACCTGAGATGGCCGAGTGGTCCACCATGCGGAAATCCATCTGCTGGCAACGCACCACACGCACGCGACTGTGCCAAGACGGCCGCGGTGAAACGACAAAAGACAGGGGATAAAGGGGTGTGGAGCCTTTTGACAGGTACTGTCCAGAGAAACTTGCAGATGTCAACGACGCCTATCGACATTTCCAAACGGATGCCTACAGTCAAGCGACAGTAAATCATGGTTCGATGTTCTCTGGTCGCTAAGGGTGGCACAAAGAAGAGCCATTAAGTGTCATCCTTGCCCAGGAATATCAAACTGGCGAGCCAATTGAGGATAACTCAATAATGTAACAACACAAGGGGCGTGGAGCCTTTTGACACATACTGTCCAGAGTAACTGGCATACTTCAACGACGCCTATCAACTTTTCCTGGCGGATGCCCACTGTCAAGCGACATTAAATCATAGTTCGATGTTCTCTGATAGCTAAGGGTGGCACAAAGAAGAGCCATTAAGTGTCATCCTTGCCCAGGAATATCAAGCTGGCGTGTCAAATGAGGATACCGCACGAATTTGACAACACAAACATGGAACCAAATCGAGATGTACGGACACGGGCCACCAGGTGAAACTTCATGAGAGGGCAGAGACAGCGGGATTGCACGCAACAGATGGACAAAAAAATCCCTACTGACAGCTGCGGCGACGAACCCCCCCCCCCTCCTCTTATATTGTGCCTCTGAACAGTGGAACTACTGAGCGTGTCAGTGAACAGTGATTACAAGGTTCTTAGTCCAATGCATATACGTGTGTTTCTGTCAGAGAAATTTTGACTTGTGTGTTTTGCAGGGGTTCGATTTATTGGTGTTTATTAGACTGACTCTTGTATTTTGTGGGTGTTCTATTTATTGTTTTTTTTAGACTTTGACTCTTGTATTTTGCAGGTGTTTTATTTATTGGTGTTTTTTTAGACGTTGACTATTGTACTTTCAGAGCTGTTTTATTGATCAATGTTTGATCTTGTGTGATGTATTAGATTTGTTATATTTTGTTTCGTAAATTCATTCCTGTGGCACTGCTTCGTTTATCAGTCAGATAGCTATTCATTCTCATTGGACTGTGCTCGATTAGCCTTTGCATGGGGCATATTTATAGTGAGGAACCCCATAAGGGTAACAATCACATAATTAATTGTAGTTTCAGTATAGTGACACAGTGATCATTGTTTGCTAACTAACTGAAAGATATTAGACTGATTAAATTAGTGCCACAAATTTTTTTTAGTTCTACACATTATTAGTTTTATATGATATATAATTTTTTTGCGATAACCACTTTGTAAAACATGTTTTTTTTCTCTTATCATTTTTTTGCTTTTGCGGATTGTGCATTGTAATGTTCTGCTTTATAATACTGATGTTATTTTCGTGTTTTTTTTAATTGCTGTGACACCTTTGCTACTTTCATAAATTTTACTTCTTAATAAACAGTCATAGATTTTCCTGTGATCAGTTGGCTCTTGCAATGAAGCAAATACTGGTGAACTCCATAAGGGTAACAACCAGAAATTTTCATATTAATGACACAGGAACCATTGATTTTACTTGCTGACCGAATTAGCTCTACACTATCTTTTAAATAGGTGTCACAGATTGTTTTTTTTTTCTCTTTGAAATTGGTAGATTCTAAAGATGTGTTGAAATTATTGTGATTTAGCAAGTAGCTGGTGACCTTTTGCCTTTCCTTTATATTTTTGGTTTAAGTTGGGTGTGAGAAGCCTGCTTGGAAATGTCCTACCATGGCCAGAAAATTCCCTGCACAGTCTTTTCCTGGAGCGTTGGGGTTATGAAAGGTCTCTGTTGGATTCCTTTCATGTTAATCTCTTAAATCTGTTGTCATTTACAGCATAAATTCCTCTTCTAAATTAACTGTGGTGTTTCTGATCTGGGAGGAGACTGAGCAGTGGAACGTGTTACTTTTACACATAAACAAGAACGATCTGTCACAAGACTACACTTTAAAATACAGTTTATAAGTAATTCATGTCACACGGTCTCATACGGAACCTACATCTGCTTTCTTTTATATACTGAATATGATAAGATACTGTCATCCACCTTCCCTTCTGTGTGAGAGGATGAATGAGCAAATTTATTTCTAGTTGCATGCTTGATGGCAGCAGACAAGCCTGTCTGCTAGAGAACAGTAGGACCAACGTCGCAACAGGTAGGTACGCTTTCTAAAAGCAGAGAGGTTTATATTCTTAGTATAGTCTTGTCCGTCCCCTGTCATGTTGGTATAGGAAGCTGCCTCTCTGGCCACTTCCGTTTGTATTTGTGAGCCACCCTCAGGAAGGGACCACGGCAGTCTGTCTGCGGCGAGCATCTGAAGTGGTAAGATCTCCGGCTAAGCGCGTGTCTGCTAAGTCCATAGGACAATGGATTTCTTAAGTTCAGCCTAACTGAAAATTTAATTACCTTTATTTCAGGTTTAGCTCTAAAATATCTAATGTTATCTTAAATTGCAATGCAGTGTAATTCGAGGGTGAAGTTCAGAATATATTCCAGTAGTTGCTTTGTCACTACTTTGTGGGTAAAGTGGAACCATGTGTTGATCAGTAACTCTAACTAAGATCATCAATCTTAAATGCGAATATGCGTGAGATTATAACGTCTCGTCTTGACAATATTTTTCGATGTAGCAACTTTTCTTTATGTTCAACCCGTGTGGGGTGCACTTTGTGAGACCCGTACCACGTGCTTATACAATGGTTTGACCCATCAGGTTAATAGTAAGACGATAGTAACCAGTTCGAGGTTTTTCTTTTGTAAATTGCTTTTCGATCTAATTTATTTTGATTATCAAAGTTATTGTGGAGTTATACTCTTTGTGTAAACCAAGTTGACCACGTGAAGCATGTGGTGTAATCATCAAAGTAGCCCTCAGCTATTCTTTTCGGGAAGATTTCACAGAAAGTTAGTAGGAATTTAGTATACCAGTGTGTGGTAATTACATGACGGACAGGATTGTGCTTCGAACGTAACTTCTTTGGGTGAAAATTGACTTGGTTGGTGGTGGTTAATTTCCTCTTGCATATGTTTCAACATTCTTCGTGTGTTATTTTATGAATGCAGTGTTGTATGCAGTCTCCCAATCTTGGCTTCATATTTGATGTGTTCCGTAAGATTACAATCTCACATTTTCACAATCCTAAATAAGGCACCAGTTTAGTTATGAATCAAGTTTAATATGCTGAAATTTCAATGATAAATTTTAAAATAAATTTCCAAATATAAACTGATTGATTTCTTTTTATTTAAATTCTCTTTTATATATATATAATCACCGGTTGTCGTATGACTATTAAAAGATTATAATTAATCTCATACTGGAAACATCCCTCAGGCTGTGGCTAATCCATGTCTCCACAATATCCTTTCTTTCAGGAGTGCTATTTCTCCAGGTTCGCAGGAGAGCTTCTGTAAAGTTTGGAAGGTAGGAGACGAGGTACTGGCAGAAGTAAAGCTGTGAGTACTGGATGTGAGTCGTGCTTCGGTAGCTCAGATGGTAGAGCACTTGCCCGCGAAAGTCAAAGGTCTCGAGTTCGAGTCTCGGTCGGGCACATACTTTTAATCTGCCAGGAAGTTTCATTATAATTAGTGTTAGTCTGGTTGGGAATTTGGTAAGCTAGACTGGATACCTGGCGAAACAGTTGCGCAGTAATGCAAGTTTAACTTCCCCAGACAGCTCACAGCTTTTAAACCGCTTTTATTGTCTATCGGCACCGCTTTCGTAACAAATTAATGCAACAACGTTACAACATATGAGGCCACCTTTACGCGGATTGGCATCTTCAGCTTCCGTAACTGTCATCTGTGTGACAGTATGCAGAATTCTCAAGGTATAGTGAGAGCGAATCATCAGAATCAGTGCAGTCGGAATGTCTAGGCAAGGAAAATTGGAGACGGTATTTTGGGACCAGTCTTCCTTGAAAGTTGCGTAACAGGCCGGAACTATCAGCGTTTCTAGGAGGTGACTTTGCCTCCCCTGCTGGAAGAAGTGCTACTGGTGATTAGAAGGGTTACGTGGCTGCTACATGACGGAGCTCCAGCCCCCTTCTCCGCTATCGTCCGGACTCATCTCAGTCGCCTCTTCCCTGATCGATGGATCGAACGAAGGGAAGCAGCTGGGTGGCCTGCTCATTCACTGGTTCTCAAACCGTTATGGAGTCACCCTACAAGGATCATGTATACAGAGCCCATTCCTTATGTGGAGACACTGGGGCAACGTATTCATGCTACCTTTGACACTGTTTGGACGCAGCGCCGCCGATATGAACGTGTGACTGAGAACATGCTATGTAGTGTACACGCATACGTTGAGGCACAAGGAAACCGTTTCCGAAATATATTGTAACTGTGGCTACGTGACACAACGGGTATTAGACCGCAGTCTCAGTAAAAATGTATTATTGAATAAATGATTTCTAGCATGGAAACCATGCATTTCCGGACATACGCTCATTAGGCTTATTTTGCTCCGTATCCTCTCACCCTTCAGTCCCTAGAGTTTGTTGACGGTGGAAGAAAATGACCCTGTTAAATGAGATTCTGTATTCTATTGTTATGTGCGTGAAATTGCTAGTCTGTGATGAAGAGATTAGTACGGGACAGTAAAACGTGGCCGACGCCAAGAAACCAGTCGGAAGATTCAAGAAACCCTCAACACGTCCCTCGCCTCCCACATAAAAATATTTATAAACGTTTTTAGTGACTACAGGTGTAGCATGAGCATTAATTACATTGCGATATTTAAATCTGCGAAATGGGCTCAGCCCTCATTCGTTCCGAGACCTTCACAAACGGTCGTCACTAAGAATTACTAACATATCAAGTTTAGGGGGGGGGTGGATATTACTCCTTTACTAACTACCCTGTTTGGCTTTTGGGTATTTGTGCACCGTACAGCTATCCTCGCTGCACAAGACACTATTAACGAAACTCATGCAATCAGAAGTTTCGTATGTTGAAGGGTAAACCCTCAAGAAAAGTCTGTGACTGTTCAGTCTTGTCAGTCAATTATTACATACACTCTATAGCGTGTTGCACTAGGTGATTTATACAGAGATTTATCAGCTTTTACAAGGTCATATCTTTAGTATGAAAGACGATAAACACTTGGGCTGGATTTTAAGTTACGCTTTGAAAAAAAAAAATCTTGCAGATTTGAGAGATCCATGTTCGGTCAAAAAGGTAGATCTCGTAGGCTCACCAGACAAAAAGTTAAGTCACCCTATGGAATTCCTTAGAAATGTCATTTACGACCGTGTAACGCCACCCCTGGGTTTGTTAACAGCTTACATTCACTTTATGGAGTTGGTCTACGAAGTTCTCTCTGTTCGTCTCAGAACTTCTTCCGACCACAACTATAACGTCATGCTTCGTGGCCAAGTGGCTTACGCTACTGCTTGCAGACACGTTGCACAGTTCATGACGGAAAGCAACAATTCGAGCAACTTCACACACTGTATCGCCATGAACTCGGCGAAACGCGACTGTCCCTTTTTGCCTCGTCATTGCATTTTCCCATACTTAGATGCGGTGTCCGCACGCGGTTGAGGACGTGATTCGATCGCTTCGCCATCCGTAAAGCCTTAAAACTTCATCTCTGCATTCACACTGGATTGACTAACTTTTTGTGTACTGAGCTTATGTGGACTCTCTTGCTTACCGAATTTTAGCCATTATGAAAGCTAGACATGGTGTGACACCAGTGTGGGAGGGGGAGCGGAGGGGGTTAAATATGACTAATGAACTGTCAAGTGTGCTCATTTAATTTAGAAGAGGTGAAAAATATGTAACGGGTGTTTCTATCACATTAACGATCACAGTCGCATAGTATCAATTCACAGCTATTCAGATGAGATATTACCGTTAAGAAATATAATTCCCGTAAGGTTTAGAAAAATCTATTGGTCTGTGGCATAACATTCCTTTTTCATAATATTAGAGATTTCTTTTTAATAATAGTCTAGTTTCCTTCCAGCCGTCTCCAACTTGTTTCAAACCCTATTTTATGTTAAGGACCAAGCTTCGATTTGGCCTCAGCAGCCAGCAGAGTTACACTGAGGTGACAGAAGTCATGCACACATACAAATGGCGGTAGTTTCGTGTGTACAAGGTACAAATGAGCAGTACATTGGTGGAGTTTCTTTTTGTGCTGAAGGGATTCGCATGAAAAGGTTCCCGACGTTATTATCGCCGCACGGCGAGAATTAGTACCTATTCAACGGGGAATGGTAGTTCGAGCTAGGCGCATGGGACCTTCCATTTGGCAAATCGTCAGCAATCAATATTCGGAGATCCACACTGTCAAGAGTGTGCAGAGAATACAACATTTCAGGTATTCTTTAACATCACGGACAACGCAGTGGTCGAGGGCCTTCACCTAACGAGACTGTTGTCATTGGTAACACGTAAGTGTCACTGGTGAAATAAAGCAGAACTCAGAGCAGGAAGTGCGGCGAACGTTTCCGTTACGGCAGTGCGGCAAACTTTGGCGTCAATGGGCTATGAAAGCAGGCGACCGACACGAGTGCCTTTGCTAACAGTACGACATCGCTTTCAGCGCCCTTCTTGGACTCGTGACCATATCGGTCGGACCCTAGACGACTGGAAAGCCATGGTCGGTAAGCTGAGTCTCGATTTCAGTTGATAACATCAGACGGCAGGGCTCGAGTGTAGTAACTCCACGAAGTCAGTGACCCAAGTCGTCACGATGCACCGCGCAAACTGACGATGGCTCCATGATGGTGTTGGCTGTGTCTACATGTAATGGACTGGCTCCTCTGGTCCAACTGAAACGATCATTGACTGGAAATGGTTATATTCGGCTACTTGTCGGTCATCTGCAGCCATTCACAGACTTTATGTTCCCAAACGACGGTGGAATTTTTATGAATGGTCGTGCACCATGTCATTGGGCCACAATTGTTTGTGATTGGTTTGAAGAACATTCTGGACAATTCTAGCGAATTATTTGGTCACTCAGATCGCCCAAGATGAATCCGATCGAACATTTGTGGGACACAATCTAGAGGTCAGTTTGTACACAAAATCCTGCACCGGTAACACTTTCGCAACTGTGGGCGGCTATAGAGGCAGCGTGCCTCAGTGATTCTGCAGGGGACTCCCAACGACTTGTTGAGCCTATGACACATCGAGTGGTTGCACTACGGACGATCAAAGGAAAGCCCCACACGATGTTAGGAGGTATCCTACTACTTTCGTCACCTCACTGTATGTGCTGGTCGGGCACTATTAGACGTTGTAGTACTACTGGTGCGCGCTGTCGTCAGGCCACCGGGAAAGCAGCGACGCTGGTTTCTACCGTTGGTGGCGTCCTGTGTTGCCACATGGTGTAGTACAGTTGGGCGTTTCCACAGCCGCGTTCGCAACAGGATCCTGCCTTCAGCGACAGCTCACCCGTTCGGAGGGAGTTTAATACTCCTGACTCTGCTGGCAAAATTATGCAACAACCGGAATTCTTTTGCCACATCTCCCAGCCAATCATAGGTCCGAGTCCACATTGGCTTTCAGTGACCATGAAATCATATTAGTCACAGTCACTATTTTTCCCACCCACAGTCAGTGTTGACTGTTTCATACTTCGAGTGCGATCAGCCAGTGCATGACACCAGCGGGCCTCTGACAAGGAACCCTTGAGGCCGAGGTCTCATAATGCCATTGATGTTTACGGCATACGACACGTCACATTTTGTCTACTATGCACCACAATATTTGCTACTAATAGCAAAAGGAGGTGGGACTGGAAAGTATCCAATGATGAGCACAACGTGAGGCAACAGAGCGTATTGGTACTGCTTTGTCGACGAGTAACTCACACCAGTGCTACAATGCTAGTGGTGTTGATACAAAACAGAGCAATAGCACTGATAAACAAAGGTAACATTGCATTGTATCTACAACAACAGTTGTCAAAGTAGACATTTCGTGAGGAAGAACCCAAGGTACTTCGCAGACAGAGAAAGAGGTGTCTTTTCTGCAGCCCGCAGCTCGTGGTCGTGCGGTAGCGTTCTCGCTTCCCACGCCCGGGTTCCCGGGTTCGATTCCTGGCGGGGTCAGGGATTTTCTCTGCCTCGTGATGACTGGGTGTTCTGTGATGTCCTTAGGTTAGTTAGGTTTAAGTAGTTCTAAGTTCTAGGGGACTGATGACAATAGATGTTAAGTCCCATAGTGCTCAGAACCATTTGAACCATTTTTTGCTAAACGTAATTACGTACATGGAAGACCATCTGCAGGATTGTGAAAAACAACTATGGACACATTTCAAAGAAGTCCGTAGCAGTACGATCGTGTAGTGCATCAAAAAGGAAGTACAAGGCGAACTTGTTACAAAAACTGAGGTTTGCGCGTTTCAGAGATGCTCCATACAATTTCCAAGACGTGCTTGATAATGACTACTACGTTATCCACATCAAATTTCGCGCGAGACTGACTACAATGATTTCTAGTGAAGAAGTTGATGTGTGCTTAACTTCAAACAGTGCTACAGAATTTTAAGAAACGGGATAAAGAAATTTCAGACAAAGCATCAACTTTACGATGCACAGCAAACTGCGGAATCGGCCCGAAAATTCACAGATGGGATAAACAAACTTATCCTATTGTTCAGCAAGGATTTTGTTTCCAACGCCAATCAATCGTAATTTGAAGAGGAGTGCATGTCAAAGAAACCCTGGAAATTAGAGGTAGCAAGAGTGATGTATCAAGAACAACTAAAATCAGTGCTTTAACGTTTCCTATACTAGTATGCCGACTGTTAATCTGGATGGTAAACTGTCTCGGAGGTTATTTGTTGTGCTGCGAGAAGTTGGAGAATCTCTGCTTTCTTCGATTCTTTCTCGGGTGGTGTTGCCTGGGGCAGAAGGGAATACTGATGTCACAGACAGCAAGAGTGGGAAAATGGGCATAAGAGAACTACAGCTGAGCCGTGGTGCGCCTTTTCTGGCACACCAGCTCTTTGGCACACTATCGATTACCCGACTGTACTACGATCTTCGCCCCTCTCGTGATGTGGCGGCGGGTATTTGCAGGTGGGGAGTTGGTCGTCGGACTCGCTACGTGGCGCTAGGACGTGCTTGAGGGGAAGATGGGGCAAAACACGCGGGCTCGGCCAGCAGCGGCGCGGCCGGTCTACGTTGTAGGACTGTCGCGAGTTTGTGGTGCATTTGCCTGATGTCAAATCCAGGCGCTGCTCGTCGCCTTACTTTGGCACCTGTTTTCTCGGACACAGCATTTCCTCGAGACCATCTCGAACAACGCTCCCCATCTGAGGTGTAAGTGAATTTGGTGCCTGCGTTTCGCGGAACCATTTGAGTTGTAGCGTCTGTCACTTGTTGTTTGGTTGGTTACCCTAAGGTATGTATTGCTGAAGTAAGAGCAGCCGGCAATGTCTATGATCGCATGGAAACCAGCAGAAACTACTTCCTTTAAGGAAATCAGCGTCCCCAAAAGATATAACTGTAAACTATTGAAGATATTAAGGTCATAGTCTAGTTGTGATTTTCTGCATACCAAGCTTACACAATTGCCAGTTACATTGCAGACCTACGCAAGGAATTAAAGTACACAAAACCTAGTTTGTGCTGAAGCTTTCCATTTGAATAACGTAATATTATCTTGAAATTATTTCCATTTCATGTTTAGCCCACCGGAGTGGCCGTGCGGTTCTGGGCGCTACAGTCTGGAACCGGGTGTCCGCTACGGTCGTAGGTTCGAATCCTGCCTCGGTCATGGATGTGTGTGATGTCTTTAGGTTAGTTAGGTTTAAGTAGTTCTAGGGGACTGATGACCACAGCAATTAAGTCCCATAGTGCTCAGAGCCATTTGAACCATTTCATGTTGGTACACATTGTCGGCCTTAATGATATGTGCAAATATTCTTGGGCTAACTATGAGAGCGTAAAAGTCTGATATTTTATAACATTGTATTGTGTACAAATCTTAGTTTAAATGTTTTACAGCATTGATATTGCTGCAAAATTTTACTTGTTTTGAAAGCACTTTTTGTTTTTATAAATTAATTTAATTTATTGGTTCTTAACTTATATTAATTAATGTTTGTTTGGAGTTTGCCGTGTTTTTTTGCGGTCTGTTTGTGTTCGTTTTCTGCGAGTTAGGGTGTGTGGTAGCGGCGCCACGTTTTGCTACGGTGCACAGACGCTGTGAGGTGTCGTCTAAGTGACTCCCGGTTGGGCCGCGGCGTTTAGGTGTTATTTTGCACGGCTGGTCTGCTGCTTCCGGCGTTTTAAGTTACCTTATGCCCAGGGCAGCCTGGCGTCACTGCCCATTTGGTAGTTATTGAAACTATTTTACGTATATATATATATATATATATATATATATATATATATATATATATATATATATATATATATATATATATATATGTTAGCTTCTAAAATCACCTTCAGATTGTAATTTAAGTATTGAAATCTCCAGTAAGTTGCTGTAATTCTACTTTTTCATATTGTCTTAAAACCGGCCACGTGTTCATTCCCACTAATTTGCTTTATAAAAGCGTGATTGAATAAATTGTTAGTAATTGATGTCCTGGTTGTGTTAATGAGTGACTTAGTAGGGGCCTTGACTTTCCACGCTAAGTGAAACTTCCTGGTAGACTAAAACTGTGTGCCTGACCGAGACTCGAACTCGGGACCTTTGCCTTCCGGGCAAGGGCTCTACCACCTGAGTTACCCAAGCACGACTCACGCCCCGTCCTCACAGCTTTACTTCTGCCAGTACCTCGTCTCCTACCTTCCAAACTTTACAGAAGCTCTCCTGCGAGCCTTGCAGAACTAGCACTCCTGAAAGAAAGGATATTGCGGAGACATGGCTTAACCACAGCCTGGGGGATGTTTCCAGAATGAGATTTTTACTCTGCAGCGGAGTGTGCGCTAATATGAAACTTCCTGGTAGATTCAGACTGTGTGCCGGACTGAGACTCGAACTCGGGACCGTTGCCCGCGAAAGGCAAATCTGCCAGGAAGTTTCATATCAGCGCACACTCCGCTGCAGAGTGAAAATCTCATTTCATGCTAAGTGTTTCCCTCATCCCGACTACCTATGTTACAATTGTTAATCCTGTTCGTGGTTGCATTCGTTTGGCAGGGGGGGGGGGAATAGAGTTGCCTTCCTTTCAGTATGTGTCACTCCTTAACTGCTCATTCGTTCTTTAATAATAATTTGTGGTTATTGTAATATCATTGCATTTTCTATTGTTCTCAAGTAACCACTGTTCAACATGGTCTCAAATGTGGTGTTCTGGAATTTGTTAAGGAGGTCTTGCAGTATGAATTGAGGATTCGTGAACAACCTGTAACAGGCAGCGTTCCAGAGTGGGCAGCTCGGTTGCCAGCGGCTTTGCACCCACCGATATACTTCACGGCGGGTCGATTGGTGAGGTAGGCGACGTCTTGCCATTTATTTTGAGCGCCGTTGAGAAGATAGACCGGAACGCTGCCTTTATAGAGGATAGCCAGCCGACACATCGGCAAATATCTCGTATACAGTCCCAGTTAATTCATTTGGAGAACCGTTTAAACAGTTTTGAATGCGTGGAAGTTAAAGATGCTGAGAGGCGGGAAAGAAAACAGGTTCCGAGTCGTGTGCGGGATTTGCAAACCAGAACCGCGGCCTTAACTTTAACTGTGGAAAGCGTTATTTCGGAACAAGGGGACGTTGGTAATCGGTGGTCTAGCGGCACTCAGTTTGGCGACGCAAAGAATCGCAGTCAGGAAGCCTTTGACGCGTTTGCTAAACTGCCTAATCCCAGTTTGTGTTTAGGTAATTAGCCAAGTTGGAGGTTCAGGCTGATACCTTGCGTGTCCCGCACAAGGTAATCCTCTCGGTACTGTACCCCTTAACTAAAGCAGTGTTAAATGTATTTGTTTCGGATGTTTTGATGCGTCAGCACTATATTACACATCTGAGGACTTTAATTATAGCTAGGAAATTGTCAGCACGAATGCGAATCGAATTTGAGTCCAAGGTTTTTTTTTTGCAAGTGCAGGGATCTGCTGAAACATTAGAACAATACGTGGAGAGAGTCCGTAATGCAGTGTTGGCTCTGGATATGTCTACGGCCGAGTCCGGTGTCGTATCTAACATTTTTGAGGGGATGCGCCCTTATGATCCGTCACGGCTAGTTTTTGCTAGCCGGCCGGCTAGCCTTTCGGAGTTGGACCAAGCAGTGCAGTCAATGCAGGCCCGCGCGTTCACTGATTGCCAGCTTAGTACTAATTATAGCGCAGGGACAGTATCTTTAGTTCCAGCGAATAGTAAGTTACGCGCTGACGCTTTTGCGCAGGCTAGGAAGCATTGTTTTCGTTGTGGCGACACTAACCATTTAGTGCACAATTGCCTATTCCTAAGGGATCGCAGGCAAACATCTTACGCCATAGGAAGTGAGGGTGTAGGAATCGTAAGTTACCCTTCCGATGTGCACACACCTGTGCTCCCTGTAGGCCCCCCTCTCCCCTACGTGTGTACTCGCGTGGGAACAGAGCCCCTTTGAGGACTGCTTGATTCCGGAAGTTCGTTGTCCTTGATTGACCATATTTCGAGTTTCGTTGATTGAACAGATTATCTGTTGTGAGGCCTGTTTGGCAGAATTGTCACACAGCGGGTGGGTAATAATTGTCCGTGTTTGGGGCAGTGCAGGGTAGAACATCAGTTTGTGATTTTACGTGGCCAGTTACCTCGTTGGTAGTTAAGGGTTTGGCCGCACCCTTACTCCTGGGCTGCGATTTCGTTCAGCACACCGGATTGGTATTAGTCTACGCTAGTCGCACATTAAGCTTTAAGTTCAGACCGGATGAAACTATAGCGCTGTGTGCGTGTGATCGTTCTAAGTTGGTCAGTAAGGTCCGCAGCAAGGCCAACAGGTTTGAGGCTAGTCACAAAAATGGCTCCGAGCACTATGGGACTTACCACCTGTGGTCATCAGTCCCCTTGAACTTACAACTACTTAAACCTAACTAACCTAAGGACGTCACACACATCCATGCCCGAGGCAGGATTCGAACCTGCGACCGTAGCTGAGGTTACTCACCTTCCTGCCGATCGCACGGCTCAGTTAATAGAATTGTTACATGAGTTTCCTGACATGCTTTCTGAGGAACTTGGTGTAACTAGCCTTATTGAATATTACATTCATTTGTATGATGGTCTACCGATTCGGCAGTCGGCTTATAAACTTTCCCCTCTTAAAATGAGAATCATAAAAGAAAAACTGGACTCTATGTTGCAGGAAGGTGTTGTCAGACTGTCAACCTCGGCTTAAGCATCACCAGTATTTCTTGCTCCTAAAGCCGGCGGTAAGGATTATAGACCTGTAGTTGATTATCGGTTACTGAATATGCTCATGTTGGAATCCGTTCCCTTACCCGATATTCATAATTGTTTTACGTGGTTTTGAGGGGCGAGACGGTTCACTGTTCTTGATCATAATCAAGCTTATCGTCAGATTCCCCTTAGTGAGGAATCAAAACATATTACCGCGTTCTGCACGGATTGGAATCTCTTTGAATTGAACAGAGTTCCCTTTGGTTTGGCTACCAGGCCCACAGTATTGTCGGGTTTGTTGGACCGTGTTTCGGGAGATTTAAAACTTAAGGCCGGCCGGGGAGGCCGAGTGGTTCTAGGCGCTACAGTCTGGAACCGCGCGACCGCTACGGTCACAGGTTCGAATCCTGCCTCGGGCATGGGTGTGTGTGATGTCCTTAGGTTAGTTAGGTTTAAGTAGTTCTAAGTTCTAGGGGACTGATGACCACAGATGTTAAGTCCCATAGTGCTCAGAGCCATTTTAAAACTTATGTGTGTGTGTACAACTATCTAGATGATGTTGTGGTATATAACCGAACCTTCAAAGAACACCTTTCCCATCTTGAGCAGGTGTTCTGTAGTTGGATTAAGAAATATCCGCCCCCAAGGACAAAGAAGGTCACGCGTTTTATTTTCATGGCAAATTATTTTCGCAGGTTCGTCCCTAATTTTGCAGATCTGGCTGCCCCTCTCAATGACTTGCGAAAGAAAGGCCAAGCGTTTACCTGGGGGGACAGCCAACAAAGTGCTTTCGAGGCGATTAAGACCGCAATTGCGAACCCTCCCCTTTTGGCAGTTCCCGATTTCCAGAAACGTTTTGTAGTCCAAACCGATGCTTCCAGTGCTGGAATAGCAGCTGTCCTTCTTCAAGAGGATCAGGGCGTGAAGCGCCTCCTTATCTTTGCTCCAAGGAAGCTCACCGCTACAGACTTATTCTGTTGATAAGTGTGAGGCTCTTGCAGTGCCCTTGGCCTTGGAGAAATTTCGATTTTATTTAGAACATAGGGAGTTCGACCTCGAAACCGACAATCAAGCATTGAGTTGGGTCCTAGCTCGACCTCAAAAATCCGGAAGGATTGCTAGGTGGGCGGTCCATATTTCCGCCTTTTCTTTTAATATGCGCCGTATTAAGGGCTCCGACAATCAGGCAACTCACGCTCTTAGCAAGATGTTTGGTGAAGACCTCCAATCTCTCAGGGGAGAGTAAGACTCTGGTAGTCAAGTGGTGAATAGTGTCCTCACTGAGATCCCTCAATTTTTCAAGACTTTAAAATCGAGCAAAATGAGGATCCGTATTTGAGTACGATCAAGCGGAAGGTTACTGTTGGCGAAGGCCTGTCCATTTACTCGTTATGGAATGGGATACTCTGTAAAGAGGTTCTCAAACCCGGAGATGTTAGGATTTGCTTACCACTTGATTTAGTTTCAACTCTCTTTCAGTATTCTCATAATTCTGCACTAGGAGGGCATCTCGACCTCTATTGAACTTTGGCCAAGGCGCGGGCCCATGTGACTTGACCTTCTCTGTACCGCGATGTGCGGCGGATCGTCAGTGAGTGTGACGACTATAGAAGGAGCAAGGCCAGTTTTCACACCCCTTCGGGTCTACTTCACTCTCAAAGAGAGCAGCGACATATGGATAAGATGTGTATCGACTTTGTAGGACCAATGCCTAGGACTAAGGAAGGGTATCATTACATGTTCGTTGCCGTGGACGCCTTATCGCGGTTTGTATGGTTGCTGCCCAGTGCCGGGGTCACTGCGAGTATAAACATACGTAATTTGAGCCGTATTCTTTCATGGTTTGGCCCTCCGAAACAACTAGTTAGCGACAACGCGCCTGCCTTTGTGTCAAGAGAGTTTAAACAGTTTTGCTTCCGTAGTGGAATCAGGCATATTACGACCACCCCTTACTATCCGCAAGCATCCTTGGCAGAAAGAGTTAACCGTAACCTCAAGGCAGCGCTTATAATTTACCACGCCAAGTACCCCAGTAGGTGGGATACCACACTCCCGTTAAATTCCACGTTCAACACGGCCCAGCATGAAACTTCTGGTGAAGTTCCGGCTGAGTTAATGTTGGCATATCCAGTCAATTCGCCACTCTCCAGTGTTTGGCAGATCAATGACATGTTGCCGTTTTCCATTACTCCGAATACCCTTAGGGAAAATTGGAAACACGCTCGAAACAACATGGAATTAGCGCATCGTAACAATCCGAACGTTATAGCCAAGGCAGAAGTGCTTTTCAGGCTAAATCCGGGGATAAGGTGTTTATTAAGAATGATCGCGGCACGGGAACTCGTAAGTTTGTACAGCGTTACTTGGGACCGTGTGTCGATACCAGAGTCTTAGGTCCTGTTAATTTGTAGTTAAGGAGCTTGCAACGGGCAAGAGGTTCAGAATGCACCTAAGTCAGATCAAACCTATTGGATAAGTCTCTTTCCCTTCTTTCAGTGGTGGTAAGACAAAAGGGGAGGGGGGGGGGGCTGGTCAGCTTTGAGCGGGGGAGGTTGAGCCGTGGTACGCCTTTTCTGGCACACCAGCTCTTTGGCACTACTATCTATTACCCGCCTGTACTGTGATCTTTGAACCTGTCGCGATCTGGACGGTCGCGAGTTTGTGGTGCCCCTTCCGGATGTCAACTCCGGGCGCTGCTCGTCGGACAGAGAACTTCCTCGAGACCATCTCGAACACCGCTCCCCATCTGAGGTCTAAGTGATTTTGGTGCCTTCGTTTCGTGGAACCATTTGCGTAGTAGCGAATGTCACTTGTTGTTTGGTTGGTTACCCTAAGGTATGTATTTCTGAAGTAAGAGCAGCCGGCAATGTGTATCATCGCATGGAAACCAGCAGTAGCTACTTCCTTTAAGGAAATCAGCGTCCCCAAAAGAATAAGCTATTGAAGATACTAGGTCATAGTCTAGTTGTAATTTTCTACATACCAAGCTTACACAATTGCCAGTTGCATTGCAGACGTATGCAAGGAAATTAAAGTACATTGTCGGCCTTAATGATATGTGCAAATATTCTTGGGCAAACTATGAGAGCGTAAAGTCTGTTATTTTATAACATTGCATTGCGTACAAGTCTTAGTTTAAATGTATTACAGCATTGATATTGCTGCAAAGCTGTACTTGTTTTGAAAACATTTAGTGTTTTTGTAACTTTTATGATTATTTATTGGTCCTTAACTTATATTATTTGATGTTTGCTTGGTGTTTGCCGTGTTTACCGATGTCTGTATTTGTTCCAGTTCTCTGCGAGTTGGGGTGCATGAGAGCGGCGCCACTATCTGCTTCGGTGCACAGAAGCTGTGACGTGTCGCCTAATGGGAAATGACTCCCGGTTAGGCCCCGGCGTTTTCGTGTTGTTTTGGACAGCTGGTGTGCTGCTTCCGGCATTTTAAGTTAAGTCACCTTTTGCCCAGGGCAGCCTAGCGTCACTGCCCGTGGGTTTTTTAAATTGCTTGGGAATCAATTGCGTTAGTCAAATTGTTGTTGCTTGTTTTACTTGGGTTTGTAACGAACTGTTGTGCTTTTTTTTAAAAAAAAAGGGGGGGGGGGGTAACATTACATCTGTCACCTTGTAAAATCACCTTCAGATTGTAATTTAAGTATTGGAATTTCCAGTAAGTTTTTGTAATTCTACATTTTCATATTGTCTTAAAAACGGCCACGTGTTGATTCCCTCTAATTTTTTTTATAAAAGCTTGTTTGAATAAAATGTTAATAATTGATGTCCTAGTTGTGTTAAGGAGTGACTTAGTGGGCTTGACCTTACATGCTAAGTGTTCCCCTCATCCCGACTTCCTAAGTTACAAGAGCTACGGAATGAGCACATCTTTGGCCAATAGCTGGCCAAAATGTAGCTAACCTTTGCTTAATTCCTGGTCTGCGTATAAAAATTAGACTCCTTTAGAGAAAACTATCCCTCCTGAAAAGCATGTAACATTGCATTTCATACCACCTTTAATCAATGGACCAATTCAGCCTCTGGATATTTATTTTCTCCGTGCCTATAGAACACTGTCTGCAGCTACGCCTTAAAGGATACCATCTACATCTTCGTGATTACACTTCTATTCAAAATAAAGTGCCTGACAGAGGGTTCAGTGGACCACCTCAAGCTGTCTCTCTACCGTTCCACTCTCGAATGGTGTGCGGGAAAAACGAGCGCCTAAAGTTTTCTGTGCGAGTCCTGATTGTTTCACGATAAGCTCCACGACAGACGGTATCGTTGGTTGACGTATTAGCGTAATTCTGTTGTATACAGCTTTGTCGCCGATGTGGTGCTACTGATATGTGATACACAGATACTAATTTCTTTTTTGTGGCTTCATTAAAAGAGTGTTTTAAACCAAAGCAGATCTATACGATAAAGGAGTGTAACAGCTTGTATGTAATTAATCTCATTATTTGAATTTATATCACAGTAAAGACACTGGAAATTTTTACTGAACTGTGCCGGCCGGTGTGGCCGTGCGGTTCTAGGCGCTTCAGTCTGTAACCGCGAGATCGCTACGGTCGCAGGTGCGAATCCTGCCTCGGGAATGGATGTGTGTGATGTCCTTAGGTTATTTAGGTTTAAGTAGTTCTACGTTCTAGGGGACTGATGACCACAGATGTTAAGTCCCATAGTGCTCAGAGCCATTTGAACCATTTACTGAACTGTATTTTAGTTTGTCTATCACTTTTGTTATCAATGTGTGTCGTAGCTTGTAGGACGTTCTAAACTATAGCCGTGATAGGTGCAATACTCGGAACCAGTCACAAAAATAAAAAAAATCACTAAAATTCCCCTTCATAAATATAAGATTTTCAAATAATATATTGTTTTATTTATCTTACGGAAAAATTCTATTTTTTGCGATTGGAGACGTCCTTATAAATAAATACGTATTCTTAGTGACTCATGTGAACCTACAAAACATTATTCATTCACATTTAGTGATCTTCTCAATCAATAATGAGTATATAAGAAGAAAAGATAAAATTAAGTATTAAACGTAACCAGATAAGAAACAACCTCGAAGATTTTATATCAATACTGGGAAGAGAATGGCACCCACTAGGTTGACAAAACGAAAAGTAGAATTTTACGAAAACAGAAGCAAGGCCAAAACCGAACCAATTACATGGATCGCTACAATGAAGGAGGATCTTAAAGCAGAGGGTATAACTCAGGCTGACGTTACAGATAGAAAAAAATCCAGCCAAAAGATATTTGATTGGAAATTTGGTCAGAGGGAAATTAGAAAACGAAATGGAACATCGTGGTCTGATGAAAGAGAGTTCATCGTGAAGGGAAGAAACGAATTTGGACACGAAAGAAGGCGAGCCATCAAAAGCGACATTGATTGATTGTACCTCGTGTGGTCCCGTTGGGCCCATACGTGAATGCTAATAGATAATACTCAGAAGAAGGGGGACACTAAGGGAAATGTTGTTCAAAGATGAAACTGGTCGATATTTATAGTCTTCAGTGCTTCTACCTGGCGGACCCAAGGCGAAACTTTTCGCTCTGAACCGCCATCACACACATTATTTACACTCTTATTGCTGCTATAGAGTGACTGACTTCTTACGAATGTTTTTCGTAACTTAGGGAGTATGAAATTTCTTAAATTGCAATTCCTTATTACTTTCACGTTTAAGTTTGATGTCTTTGTCATATTTGTGTGCCTTTTAAGTTCCGTTTTCGCCACTAATGAAACTGGACTGTCTTTCACAGGTCGTTTATTTTAGATACTGAATACTAAAAGATAATGACATACTTGTACACTCTTTTCCATAAGGTCAAACATAAAAATCAGCTCTTACTGTTATGAAAGTGGCCTTGGTATTATTCAAGTGTTCTGTGTTGGAGCCACGGCATTCGATAAATGAATGTTGTAATTTTACTGCCGTTCTACAGGTCACTTTTGTTCCGGTTATGAGCTATGGAAAATCGTAAAGATATCTTCTAGTGTAGCATTATACCATCTGATTAAGGAATCGGCAGCTAGATCAGTGAGAAGTTGTACAGCGTAGGACGAAGAGTTGATAAAGTAACGATGTGCCCAAATGCTGAGAGAAGTTCCCTAAATCGTTCGGTCCAATATTTCAAATTCTAAATTAAGAAAATGTTGATTGCAAAAAATAATGAGAAGAGGTTCCTGGAGAAGAATGGTGATTGTTAGCGGTGAATTTTGAGGTACCTATCTTTCATATCACCCCTCAAGGCCGCCGACTAGAAGATTTCGGTGAGTCAAGTGAAAGGAGCATAAGGAGGAAGCCTGAAGACCTATGACGATTTTCCACCCACGAGAAACCGACATTTGCTGGCCCCATGAGCGAGAGAGCTGTTGGAAACAGTTAGGTAGCTGACAAGATTTAAAATGATACAGACTAGGAAACTAAAATGAAGTAAGGGGTTTCAATGCGTAAGGAGAAGAAAGTAACGAAACTTTGCCCTGAGGATGCAAAAATGGCTCACATGGCTCTTAGCACTATGGGACTTAACTTCAGAGGTCATCAGTCCCCTAGAACTTAGAACTACTTAAACCTAACTAACCTAAGGACACTACATACATCCATGCCCGAGGCAGGATTCGAACCTGAGACTGTAGCAGTCGCGCGGTTCCAGACTGTAGTGCCTAGAACCGCTCGGCCACCCCGGCCGGCTGAGGATGCACTGGCTACTTTTATTTATGTTTAAGTAAGAATGCTTGCCTCATGAACCATGGACCCTGCCGTGTGGGTTGGCTTGTGTATCTCGGCGATATAGATAGCCGCACTGGAGGTCCAACCACAACGGAGGGGTATCTGTTGAGGGGCCAGAGATATGTGTGGTTCCTGGAGAGGGGCAGCAGACTTTTCAGTAGCTGCAGCGGCAACAGGCTGGATAATAGACTGATCAGACCTCATAATATTAACCAAAATGATCTTAGGATGCTGGTACTATGAACGGTTGAAAGGAATGGGATACTTCAGCCGTAAATTTTGCGGAGGACATGAAGGCCTACTGTCTGGTTAAATGATGATTCCATCCTCTTGGTTGTAATATTACTAAGGTAGTTTCCAATTCGAGGCACCGGTAGGGGACTACTGTGGAGGATGTTGACATCAAGAGAAACAACACTGGCATTCTACGGATTTGGAGTGTGATATGTTAGATCCAGTAATCGGGCACGTTCGTTAGAAAATTTAAAAAGGGAAATGTATAAGTTGAAGTCAGAATAGTGGGAATCAGTGAAGATCCGTTGCAGGAGTAATATGAGTTCTCGTCAGGTGAATAAAGGGTTATAAATACAATGTCGACTAGGGGTAATGGAGAATTGGGTTTAATAACGAATAAGAAAATAGGAACACAGGTGAGCTACTATGATAGGCATAGCGAACACATTATCGTAGCCAAGACAGACACGAAATCAAGGTCTACCTGAGTAGAACAAGTTTACATGCCAACTAGCTCCACAGATGACGAAGAGTCTGAAGAAATATATGAAGATATAAGACATCATTAACATGATTGAAGGAGGCAAGACTCCAACCGTGATGAGGAAATGGAATTCGACAGTAGGAAAAGGTAGAGAAGGAAAAATAGTAGGTGAATATGGACTGCGGGAAAGGAATGAAAGAGCAGCAAGCTCGGCAGAATTTTGCACAGAGAATAATTTAAACATAGCTAACACTTGGTTTAAGAATCATGAAAGAAGACTGTTTAAGTCGAAGAGATCTGGGGACACTGGATAGTTGCAGATTGATAAGACAGAGATTTCGGAACCAGATTTTAAATTGCAGGGGCAGATGTGGACTGTGACCACAATTTATTAACTATGAACTGTAGATTAAATCTGAAGAAACTGCAAAATGATAGATATTTAAGGAGATGGAACCTGAATAAACCGAAAGAACCAGAGGTTGTAGAAAGTCACAGAGGGAGCATTACTGAACTATTGAGAAGAACAGGGAAGAGGAATGCAGTAGAAGAAGAATGGGTAGCTTTCAGAGATGAAACAGTGAAGGCAGCACAGTATCAATTAGGCAAAAAAACGAGGGCTAGTAGTAATCTTTGAGTAACACTAGAAATAGTGAATTTAACTGATGAATGGAAAAATGTAAAAATACAGTAAATGACGCAGGCAAAGGAGAGTATAAATGTCTAAAAAATGAGGTTGGCAGGACGTGCAAAATGGCTAAGAATGAATGGCTAGAGGACAAATGTAAGGATTCACAAGCATATATCACTAGGGGAAAGATAGAGGCCGCCTACATGGAAAATAAAGATACTTCAGTAGAAAGGGAAACCACCCGTTTGAATATCAAGAGTTCAGGTGGAAAACCTGTCCTAAGCACAGAAGGGAAAATGCAGAGGTGGAAGGAATATGTAGAGGGTCTATACAAGGGAGATGTACTTGAGGGCAATATTGTGGAAATGGAAGAGGGCGTAGATATAGACGAGAAGGGAGACAAGATACTGCGTGAAGAATTTGACAGAGCACAGAAAGACATTAGTCGAAACAAGGCCCCAGGAGCAGACAACAGATCTGGTAGAGCCAGCCATGGCAAAACTGTTCAGCCTGGTGAGCAAGATGTATTAGACAGATGAAATACCCTCACTTCAAGAAGAATATAGGAATTACAGTACCAAAGCAAGCGGGCGCTGACAGGTGTAAAAAGTACAGAACTTGCAGTTTTATTAGTCACGTTTGCAAAATACTAACATGAATTCTGTATAGAAGAATCGAGTAACTGGTAGAAGCCGACCTCGGGGAAGATCAGTTTGTATTTCGGAGAAATATAGGGACATGCGAGGCCATACTGACCCTAAACCTTTTCATAGAAGATAGGTTAAGGAAAGGCAAAGTAACGTTTATAGCATTTGTAAACTCAGGGAAAGCTTACGACAATGTTGACTTGAATACCCTATTTCTAATTCTAAACGTGACAGAGGTGAGATGCAGGGAGGGAAAGCCTATTTAAAGTTTATACAGAAACTACATGGCAGTTATAAGAGTCGAGGGGCATGAAAGGGAAACAGTGATTGAGAAGAAAGCAAGGCAGGGTTGTAGCCTGTCCATGATGTTATTCAGTCTGTACACTAAACAAGCAGTTAAGGAAGCAAAAGAAAAAAAAAACTGTTATAGAAGAACTAAATTTTGGGGTTCGCCATGACACTGTAATTCTGTCAGAGACAGGAAATGATTTGGAGGAGTAGTTTAACGGTATGGACAGCGTCTTGAAAGAAGGATACAAGATGAACATCAACAAAAGCAAAACGTGGATAATGGAGTGAAGTAGAATTAAGTGAGTTGATGCTGAGGGAATTAGATTAGGAAATAAGACACGTAAAGTAGTGGATGAGTTTTGCTATTTGGGCAGCAAAATAACTCATGAGGGTCGAAGCAGAGAGAATGTAAAATGTAGACTGACGATGGCAAGGAAAGCGTTTATGAATAAGAGAAACTTGTTAACGTGGAGTATAGATTTAAGTGCGAGGAAGTCTTTTCAGAAAGTATTTGTCTAGAGTGTAGCCGTGTACGGAAATGAAACGTGAACGATAAACAGTGCAGACGCAAGAAGAGAATAGAAGTTTTTGAAAGATGGTGCTACAGAAGAATACTGAAAATTAGATGGGCAGATCACCTAGCGCTGAGGAGGTACTGAAGAGAACTAGGGAGAAAAGAGATTTGTGTACAGCCTGACTAGAAGAAGGGATCGGTTGATAGGACACATTATGAGACATGAAGGGTTCACCAATTTAGTACTGAAGGGTGGCGTGAGGGAGAAAAATCATGGGGTGAGACCAAGAGATGTGTACAGTAAGCAGATTCAGGAGAATCTAGGTTGCAGTAGTTACTCTGAAAGGCTTGCACAGGATACAGTAGCATGGAGAGCTGCGTCAAACCAGTCGTTGGACTGAAGACCACAACAAGAACAGCTACTACTAACAAGGGGCAGTGTGACATAATACAGAGCGCCAAAAACCCTTGCTACATTTTCACTCTGCAGCGGAGTGTGCGCTGGTATGAAAATTCATGGCAGATTAAAATTCTTTGCCGGACCGGGACCCGTACTCGAGACCTTTGCCTTTCGCGGGCAAGTGGTCTACCATCTGAGCTACCCAAGCTCGACGCACGCCCCGTCCTCACAGAGAGAGATACGTGGTACTGGCAGAAGTAAAGCTGTGAGGATGGGGCGTGAGTTGTGCGTGTGTAGCTCGGATAGTAGAGCACATGCCCGAGAAAAAAGCAAAGGTCTCGATTTCGAGTCTCGCTCCGGCACACAGTTTTAATCTGCCACGAAGTTTCATATCCTTGCTACTCGTTCGCCAAATAAACGAAAACACGATGCTATCCAACAGAAGACTTCCTTACTGTCATTATATTATGTTGCAAGGATTATTTAATGACAGCACATTACGGCTGGGTACATATTTAGAACAAATATTAAAAGGTACATATTCAGAAGCAAAGCACAGCTTACAACTAATATCGCGATGGGGGTTGCAATGGTTCTCAGAAATCACTACTTAAGCAAAAGCTGCAAATCATTAGTGATGTGAGGCTAATATATCACAAAGTTCATGTGTATTCATTAAGATACTTGCCAAAGTTAATGGAACAAACAGAATCATATGACAAAACCTAACCCCCTTCATCCATCAGTTTCTGTAGGACAATGTGCATATGTTTTGCACATGCAACTTCTGACGACACAAACAAGGAGATTCAATAAATTGAGGAGCGAATCAACATGATCGATGAAACAGAAATACCATCTGATGGAGAAATTTTAAAAATTAAACTCACTTTGTTGCTGACAGTTACTGAGCCTTTCGTGAGAAGATTCCAATAAACTAAAAAAAAAAAATGTTGCAGAAAACCACGAAAATTTGAAGTTGTGCAGTCAGTATTGTACACACGCATATGTTTCTTTAAATCAGGACCACACTTATCATACAATGCGGCTGGTCCCAGCGGAGGTTCGAGTCCTCCCTCGGGCATGGGTGTGTGTGTTTGTCCTTAGGCTAATTTAGGTTAAGTAGTGTGTAAGCCTAGGGACTGATGACCGTCGCAGTTAAGTCCCATAAGATTTCACATACATTTGCACCTTTTTTTATCATACAAAATAACAATTTGAAAGTGTCAGGCGAGAGGTGAAGAAGAGAAAATAACTGTGTTGACACAAAGAAAGACATTTAGTGGAAGTTCAGGGAAGAAACGGTCCTACATACTGACGTTCCAAATTTGGTAATTGCAGTTGATCAAAAAAATTTAAAGTAACAGAGGAAGCAGCTATCAATGGGGACTACATTTATGTACACTCGGCAGACCTAAAAGTTGGCCACACTTGAATTCTACTGTGTAGGACACATCTGACTGTATGCAACCGACAATACATAACTTTGTTGTAGGTCCTCTAAACTATCTCCAGTACAGTCGTTTACCTGTTCTCATTTGGTATCGCAAGAGACTACTAGAGAACATTGACCTTTATGACAGCAAGTCTTACAACAAATATACGAAAACGTACTAATAGAAATGAGACAGCCCTTAATGCTCGAAAATTCAACTTCATTACAAGAAGAGACACGTCAGAAGTCTTACGGAAACCCAATGAAGATGGCACAGTGGTGCTGAAACATGTTTGTGTACTGAGAAAAAACGGTTTTAGGGATAACTGGGATACCTCACATATTACAATTTTAACTGCAAACATGCTCATCACAAGAAGCTGCAAATCCAAATGATAAATAGCCTAGAGAAAGTAAGTTGTATATTTTCAAGTCCGATCGTTTTGAGACAAATTAATCACCACATACAATAAGACAATCCGGCGTTGATGAAAGGCGTTTCTGAGATTTACAACTGCGATTATTGACAGTGTATCAGACTACTAGGTAGTGTGGCAACCAATCAACCTTCGTGCGACTCTTACATTCGGTAGTCATCTCGAGGTTAAAAGAAAGGAAGGAGAACTACGGTGCGAAGTCTCGTCGAAAACGAGATTAGAGGCGAAGCAGAACGTCTAACTGGGAACGATATGGAAGGAAGTCATCGGTGCTCTTTCAAGGGATGATTTTAAGGAGGTACCGTAAACTTAAATCTGTGAGGCCTGATGATGGATTGGAGTAGAGTATTCTAACTTTACCATTAGAAAATAGTGTGTAAGCCGTAGTAAACATTATATAAATCGATGAGCAATATACATCCACAAAATGTATTGTTATTGTTACGCAACTAGTGGCACGAAGGTGTTTTGTATGACAAAATGCTTCGCAGAGATTTTTCCTCCGCAGTTGACATCTGTTGCCAACAAATGTGATGCCTTGCCCTCGCAGAGTAACAACTGCGATCTGGAGGACAGCACGATGGAGCTTGGTTCTCAAACACACCTACAGCACGTCTTGTAATCTTGCACCCCCATGTGTTTACCTTTCTCGCCCCGTATCGATCAACCACCAAGTAAGTTAGATACCGTTTTCTTTGTTTGTTTATGTTGGTTTGGTTCTGGCAACGGCGTTTTAAACGTGGTTTAGCTCAGAGAATTCGCTTCAAGCATGGGATGAAAAAACAATCTGCGCTTCATCAGATTTCCAGTAATGAAGTGCAATATATTGTTGACAAATTTGCAGACAGTTTCTCTGGTAATTGTGTCTACTTTGTTCAATAACCCAACCGGAAAAGCTGTTAATCTGCATTATGCTAATACGCTCAGTGTCTCATCAATATCATACAACGAATGGATTTCGTAATTAAATGTGAATTACCAGATTGTACGACAGTGTGGCTGATAACTGTGTCTATTTTGTTGAGTAACATTAATGCACAAGGTGTCTCATCAATACCATACAACGAATAGGTATCATAATTGCATGTGAAGCGTTTTGTTATACTGTGACTGTGAGAATAGTAGCTGAATGATGCTCAGTTGACAGAGTATTCAATGATACGATTTCTTAACGGGTCTGTGTATTTTCAGTAGCAGTTCCGCAGTAATCTATGTTTCTTCCTCTGGATCTACTGGTTACTGAACATAGCGAGACGTCTTATGATACCAATATTTCCAAAGATTCCGTTCCGAGTTCGGTATAGCTGTTTGTAGCTCTGTCACAGAAGAGGTTAACTGTCACCTTCACGCCAGTTTGGAAATGAGGCATACTGCCACTTACTCTTTACAGTGCGTCAACATTTTCATGGAACAAGCGGCCATCCGCAGTGTTCATATCCTCCTCATTGCTGTTGTAATTGGTGATACAGATAATTCGCAATGTAGAAAACGAGATCAGTAGTTGCTGCTGTTTGAAAGTTATCTCCCTTGTTTGTAAACATGTGTTTCCTAAGTTCATGACACATCAAAGTGGAGTTCATTCAGAATCTTTGATTGTTATACCACTAATATATAAGTGCATTTTGTGAGATAGTTCTGTCATTCGAGGAAATAACAATACTATCACAGCGTCACTACACATGTTCCACTATGTTGTCATTATGCTATCGTAGCTGTAGCAGGATGAAGATGTTTCTATAGCCAATATCTTTCTTGAGTGGGCTAACAATTTGAGAGTACATCTTGTGATCAGCGATGCAGCTGCTTAGTTACGTTTCATACGACATTATCAAGAGTATTCCAGTATCTATGGCGATGGATAAGAATGAAAAGTTGCACAGACCACCGCAATACATACGAAAGGAAATAAATTTAATCCACTGAGTTACAGATCCATTTCATTGACATCGACATTGACTTTCCTCCAACGTCATAAAATACCTCAAAATATCTTACCTAATGCCATCAGACCATCTGGAAAGCGTCTCTCTTGTGAGACAGAGCTGCCATTTATGCGTATGAAATACTGCGTACAGGGGCTCTCAAATAGAATCTGTATTTTTAGAGTTAAAATGTCTTTCGGTGTAATTCCTCATAAGCAGCTTCCAATCACATTGCTTTCTTATGGACTATCGTCTCAGTTGTGAGACTGGATTCGTTATCTCCTGTCTGAAAGGTCACAGTTCGCAGTAAATGACGGCATGTCAGCTAGTGAAACGGAAGTGATCATTGTGATTCCTCAAGTAAAGTGATGTAGGTCTCCTGCTATTTGAAATATATACACTACTGGCCATTAAAATTGCTACACGAAGAAGAAATGCAGATGATAAACGGGTATTCATTGGACAAATATATTATACTAGAAATGACATGTGATTACATTTACACGCAATTTGCGTGCATAGACACTGAGAAATCAGTATCCACAACAACCACCTCTGGCCCTAATAAAGGCCTAGAACGCCTAGGCGTTGAGTCAAACAGGGCGTGGATGGCGTGTACAGGTACGGCTGCCCTTGCAGCTTCAACACGATACCACAGTTCATCACGAGTAGTGACTGGCGTATTGTGACGAGCCAGTTGCTCGGCGACCATTGACCAGACGATTTCAGTTGGTGAGAGATCTGCAGAATGTGCTGGCCAGGGCAGCAGTGGGAAATTTTCTGTATCCAGAAGGCCCGTACAGGACCTGCAACACGCGGTCGTGCATTATCCTGATGATATGAAGGGTTTCGCTGGGATCGAATGAAGGGTAGAGCCACAAGTCGTACCACATCTGAAATGTAACGCCCACTGTTCAAAGTGCGGTTAATGCTAACAAGAGGTGACCTAGCCGTGTAACCAATGGCAACCCATAGCATCACGCCATGTGAAACGCCAGTATGGCGATTACGAATACATGCTTCCAATGTGCGTTCAACGCGATGTCGCCAAACACGGATGCGACTATCATGGTGCTGTAAACAGAACCAGGATTCATCCGAAAAAAATTACGTTTTGCCATTCGTGCACCCAGGTTCGTCATTGAGTACACCATCGCAGGCCCTCCTGTGTGTGATGTAGCATCAAGGGTAACCGCAGCCATGGTCTCCGAGCTGATAGTTCATGCTGCTGCAAACGTTGTCGAACTGTTCGTGCAGATGGTTGTTGTCTTGCAAACGTCCCCATCTGTTGACTCAGGGATCGAGACGTGGCTGCACGATCCGTTACATCCATGCGGATAAGATACCTGTCATCACGACTGCTTGTGATACGATGCCATTTGGATCCAGCAGGGCGTTTCGTATTACCTTCCTGAACGCCCCGATTCCATATTCTGCTAACAGTCATTGGATCTCGACCAACGCGAGCAGCAATGTCGCGATACGATAATGCGCAATCGCGATTGGCTACAATCCGAGCTATATCAAAGTCGGAAATGTGATGGTACGCATTTCTCCTCCTTACACGAGGTATCACAACAACGTTTCACCAGGCAACGCCGGTCAACTGCTGTTTCTGTATGAGAAATCGGTTGGAAACGTTCCTCATGTCATCACGTTGTAGGTGTCACCAACGGCGCCAACATGGTGTGAATGCTCTGAAAATCTAATCATTTGCATATCACAGCATCTTCTTCCTGTTGGTTAAATTTCGTGAGTGTAGCACGTCATCTTCGTGGTGTAGCAATTTTAATGGCCAGTAGTGGATAATCTATGTAGCAGACAATCATAGTATTTCTCTTAGATTTGTGGCAGACACTGCTGCCGACTATAAATCTCCTCAGAAGAGCAAAGCGAATTGCAAAGCGATTTTGAAAATATGTCTCCAAGATGCAAAACTTGGCAATTGATCGTAAACAATAAAATTTGTGAGGCTCTCCACATGATTACTAAGAAGGTTTCGTCATGCATCGAGAAATCGATGAATGAAACAGATTTGAATCTTGTAGATGTAACGAAAGTCCTCGTAGTTACAAATATAAACAACGTAACTGCGGAACATGACATGTTGTGGCGAAGGTGAGCCAACTGTTGGCTGCCAACACTATGGTTGTTCCACCTCTTCTGGAATTTTGCTGAGCACTGTGCGATCATTACCTGATGGGATTAATCGATAACGTCAAAAACGTGGAAAGAAGGCAACTGAATTTGTAGCAGAGAGAAGTGGGGGAGAGAGTGTCCCAGACGTTTTTCGTTTCTCCTTAAGGTCAGTGATGCAGGGGGCAGGGGTACGAGTTGGGGGCACAGTATTAACATAAACGCTACTTCACTGCGGCGCGGTATTTCCACGACATTTCAGCCACCATCCTTCTCCTTTGAACGCGAACAGTTTTTGTTGCCGTCACCCTACAATGGATAATACAACTGAAATAACGTAAGAGAAATTAGAACTCACCCACAAAGATTTTGGTGTTCCTTTTTCTTGAGCTTAGTACATTTGTGGAATGGACGAGAAATTGAAGTGCTTCTGTGAACCCCTTACGAAAGACTTAACTGTGAATCACAGAGTAATAGTGTATCATTGCAATGTGAATAAAGTGCCTCAGTAGAACGTAATTTCCGTGGTGCAGCACTTATTGTTTCAAAGACATCGAGTACACTTTATAAGTGTTCAAAAAGTGAATGATGTACGACATATGAGCAATCATTTGGCAAGGTTGCTGCCAAAAAATGTTTACTTTAAAAATACGCTTAATTATGGTGGTAGAATACATATTTTCTTAAGGTGAAAGCTAAAGCAGAGCGCTTACGAGAAATAGTTTTCTGCTTCGAGTTATGGCTAGTTAGTTGAAATATTTTTTGGTAGCTACGTTTATCAGGAATATATATTTTAACTTACTTTCTATCATATCTTTGAATGAAACGTTCATGTTAGGGCCAAATAGCTCTAGCTGCGTTAGTTTATACAACAAATTTAGTTATGGTAGACGAAAAGTTGATCCTTCAAGTGGCGAGAGGGGCTTTCCGGCATGGGCCTGCACTAGCTGCGGCTAGCGAGCTGTGATACAATCAGGCTGCACAGCACGGTGTCGAGGCGAGACAGACGGGAGCAAGCCGGCGGTGGCAGGCCAACAGCCAACCACCTGCCCAGGATGGGCCAGCACGGGCACAGCGCATGGCTCTACCATGACCTCTACTTTTGACTTAAATAAGTTCTTCCTCTCCTGGCATCAGTATAAGAGCGGTAAGCAGAAATGCACATCAGGCGGTTTACCCCGAGTTGATCTCGCCCAGTGGGCTCACTGGGCGAGATCAACTCTGGATAGAGTCATCACTCTTATTGAAGAGGGTGGATGTTCTATCAGAGAAGCTGGCAGGAACTAAGGAGCGCCACGTATAACTTCAACGAGACGGTGGTGGAAATACCTTGCAAGAGGCACTACCACAGAGCTCCTGGCTCCGGCAGGAAGATTGAGCTCACAGCAGGGAGCTAGTGGCTAAGAAAGAGAAAATCCCTTTTTGAACGTGAAGCAGTTGTGGCGCGAGACCAACTATCATGGCTCCAGTGACTGGACTGCGTGCACGATGATCCGCCGTGAAACAAGAGCTTAGTAAACACAATGTTTTATACTGGCTGGCATTTGCGAAGCTCCACATGTGTGCGTTCTGGGAAAACGTCATTTTCACTGACAACAAGATGTTTTCCACCAGTAAAGACGGCCCAAGACTCGTCTATAGTCCGAAGGGGATTCGCCATCGACGTCAATATGTCACCATGACGAGATGAAGTGGACGGCTGTCTGTTTCCTGCTGGGGCTGTATTTCTGAGAGAGCAGCAGGATTTCTTCACAGGACGGAAGGAACTCTCAAGAGAGTAATATACCCTCATATTGTAAAGTGTGATGCTTCCGTCGGTGTAAATGCTGTACTGAGAGGGGGACTTTCCAGATGCAAGAGGTCTATTCTCCCGTTCTCAAATCTACGTTCGTTCAGCAGTAGCTCTCCAGAATTGGTGTCAACGTCATGGACTGTCCGTGACGGGCTGTTGATGCGAACACTATGGGAAACATGTTGGCTGAGATCGTCAGTGCACGACCGGAGACTTGGCCACCAAGGCAACCAACTACAGCTGACACTCTTTGGGACTGCTTCCTGAAGCCTGGGCGGAAGTTGCTTCTTCAGGCTGTTACGTACGTCCTGTAGATTGTATGCCAAGATGCATGATAGAAGTACAAAATGTGGGATTCTGAATAAAATATTAGAGTCCTTACAACGTTTCTTATGTCGTCTTTTCCTTCATTATTCCTCCCTGAGAATCAGTGGAGGATCACTTGGCAACACATAAAATAAAATTTGATTTAGTGTCTTTCAAGGTGCCTTTTTAATTGAAGTGAATTTCGTTTGAATATACTATTTGTTAAATATTCTACTTTTATATCATTTACACCCTAGATACTTACAGAGAAATCAGTGTAGATGGATGCATTGAAAGTATTTTTCGTTATTTCAAATACATCTCTCTCTCCCCCTCCATCCATGAATCCACCTTCCGTCCTCCAAAGATTATGCAAACGATTCACTGATAATCGCTCCGCCATTCTCTGTCTCTAAATTTCTCACTCGCCTCTCTTACATTATCAGCTCATTTGCCCTTGTATTCTATTACCGCAAAACATTATAAACAAATCCAGCCCTTTCCATTGAAATTATACATTCTAGTTTATATTCTGCTTTCTTTACTGTCCTCTATCGCTTCTCTCAAAACCTACGAAACTGTATTCTTTTATATCGCCTTACCTATAATTCACTCTTCATTCTGAAGACGTGCCTTAAACTGTGGCATACATCTAAATAAGGAATAATTTTCATGCTATTCACTCTTTTATTTTATATTTCAGCACTCCTATCCATTCCTTAGATTCCTTCCTCCCTTCTGCTACCCTTCCCTAGACATCTGCGTCTACATCTACACAAATACTCTGCAGTTTAGAATTACCTGCTTAGTAGGGGGTTCTCTGAACCACTTTTACATTATTTCTCCACCGTTCAGCCTAAAAAAGTGAGTGGAAATAATGAACAACTAAACTTTACCGTGTAAGCACTCATGTGCCTAGTCACAATAGTCACGTCTCCTTCGTGTGTCGGGGTAAACAAAATATCGTGGCGTTCAGCGGAGGATGTTGGCAGTTGAAATGTGAAAACATCTCGCCGCAATGTAAAACGCCTACTTTTAAATGACTTCCATCCTAACTTGATTGCCGTGTCCATGACACAACCTCACCTATTTCGTGATGATACAAAACGAGCTTCCTCCCTTAAACTTTTTTGGACGTCTTCCGTCAATCCCATCTCGCACGGATAAAATTCCGCGCAGGACTACTCTGGATGAGAATGAGACAAATGTTTTGTAAGCGATCACTTTAGCTGATTTTTGCATCTTGTACGTGGTCTACCAATGAAATGCATTCCTTTGGTTTCCTTCCCCACAATATTTTCCATATGACAATTCCAGTTTGTTTGTGATGGTAGCTCCTAGAAATTAAGCTGAATCGACGTCCGTTGAATATTTCTGATTTATCATGTAAGAACCTCACACATTTTATTGTTTAGGGTCAATTGTCGAGTTTCTAAGCGTGAATATATATTTTCATCATCATTTTGCAAATCACATTGCTCCTGTGAGGAGTCTACTAGATTGCAGCACTAACCTGCTACAAAACTAAGAGAAATTTTATTATTATCAGCTAAATAGTTTATATATATTTGAAACAGCAGAAAGTCTACATCATTATAATTGCTGAATCACACTCATCGCTTTCGTTTAACTAGATGGTGTCCCGTCAGTTACTGTGAACTGTGACATTTCACACACGAAATGACGAATCAAATCGCATAACAGAGACGACAGTCCATAGAAAACCTATGTAGTTGGAAGCTGCTTATGGGGAATTATATCAAAAGGCTTTTTGGAGCTCTATAAATACGATAGAAACTTGAGAGCCCTTGTAAACAGTACGTTGCGTGAATAAAATTGCAGCTGTGACTCACAAAGGTGATTCTTTTCGAATTAAAGATGGTTTGATGTCAATAGGTAACATATTCCGAGGTATTTGATGACGCTGGAATAAAGAAATTGTCCACACGTCCTGCTCGATGTCGATGTCAATGAAATAGACCTGTAGCTTAGTGGATTACGTTTATTTTCTTTCGTATGTATTCCGAAGATCTGTGCAATTCCCCATTCTTCTCCTTCTCCACACGCACTGGAATACTCCTCGTGATAGCGTAGGAAAGATAATTCAGCGGCTGTATCGTTAATGCACAAGATTTACCCCTAAATTGTTAGCTCACTCAGAAAAGACATTACCTATAGAAACATAATCATCCTGCTACGACAGTGAATATAGTCATGTCAACATAATGGAACATGTGTGGTGACGTTGTGATAGTTTTCTTACTTCCAGAAATGTCAGAAAATTATCATTCAACATTCACCTAATATGTTCGTGGGATACCAAACAAAGATTCTAAAGGAAATGCGTTTTGGTGTGTCATTAACTAATGCAATGCATGCTCACAGACGGGGAAGATTACTTTCACGCAGCAACCACAACTGATCTCGTTGTCTAGATTGAGAATGATCTGTGTCCGCCATTACAAGGACACTGAGGAGGCGATGAACGCTGCAGTTGGCCGCTTACATCATGGAAATGACGACGCACTGTGAAAGAGTAAGAGGCTGTAGCTCTCAGTTCCAAACTGGCGCGAAGACGAAAGTTCACCTCCTCTGTGACAGAGCTACAAAAAGCTATTTTGAGCTGAGACCTATATATTCAGAAATTTTGGCATCATAAGACGTCTCGCTATGTTCAGTAACCATTAGATCTGGGTGTAAGAAACGTAGAATACTGCAGAACAGCTTCTGAAAATACACAGATCTGTTAAGAAATCGTATCACTGAATACTCTGTTAACTTAGTATCATTCTGCTACTACTCTCACAGTCACACTGTCGTATTTACGTTGTAGTCCGGTAAAGTCACTTCAGTATAACAAAACACTTCACATGTAATTATGATACCTATTCGTTGTATGGTATTGATGAGACACCGAGTGCGTTAGTGTAATGCAGATTAATAGCGTTTCCCGTTATGTTACTCAACAAAATAGAATCAGTTATCAGAGAAATTGTCAACCATATATTCCACTTGATTACTGAAAACCATATGATGAAGCGCAGTTCTTTTTCATCCGATGGTTGTAGTTTTTTGCATACTCTGAGTTAAACCACGTTTAAAGCGCCGTCGCCAGAACAAAATCAACATAAACAAACAAAGAAAACGGTAACTATCTTTCTTGGTGGTTGATCGATAAGGGGTGAGAAAGGTAAACACATGGGGCTGCCAGATTAAAAGATATGCAGTAGGTGTGTTTGAGAACCAAGATCCTTCGTGCTGTCCTCCAGGTCCCAGGTGTTACTCTGCGACTGCAAGGCATCTCATTTGTTGGCAACAAATGTCAACTGCGAAGGAAAAATGTCTGTGAAGTCTTTTGTCATACAAAACACCTTAGTGACATCAGATGCGCATCAATATCAACACATTCGCTGGAAGTATAAAGGTCATAATTTGAAATAATGTTTGCTATGGCTTACCCACAGTTTTCGTTATAAAGTTTTAATACAGTACTCCAAATCATCATCAGGCGTCACAGATTTAGGTCTACGGTGGCCTTAAAGCAAATACCAGGATCAATCCCTTGAAAGAGCACAGACGTCTTCCTCCCCCATCCTTCCCAGTTAGCGATTCTGCTTCGCCTCTAATCTCGTTTTCGACGAGACATGGTACCGCAGTTCTCCTTCCTTTATTTTAAACTCAATATGACTACCGAAGGTAAGTGTCACACGAAGGTTAATTGGTTGCCACACTTGCCAGTTGTCTGATACACTATCAATAATCATAGTAGTATACCGCAGAAACGTCGGTTTGTCTTCCTGAAGGTGGTAATTAATTTGTCTCACAACGATGGTATTTAAAAAACATACAACTTGCCTCTCTCTATGAAAATCATTCCATACAAGGTACAGGTGTTTTGAATTTGCCTCCACTGCTTTCACAATTTTATCAAACGCAAATAGAACGCAAAGTCACAATCGTTACACCTTTACTCCTTTTTACAGTCCGTTTTCTGACACTTAAACGAAACTCCTGATTACGTTAAAAATGAGAAATATTAAAGTTGTCACAGCACGAGCTATAGTACAAACTTGAACAACACAAGACCATAGTTAAATACCTTTACAGCAAAAGGCAATACACAATCGCCACGGAGCGAGCTGAAACATAATATGATAACATACTAAATGTTTTATAATCCTATACTTGCTAATTCAGATGTAGATATGTCCACTGCAGATGAAAGGCTCTCTGCTCGATGCATCGCGATCATTGTGGCGGTCGCCGATCGGTATCTAGTGAGCTCTGGCTGATAGCGCTGAATGTTGTCTTATTGTGATAGAGAGCTCTCAGCCTTTTCACAAACCTTCTGTCACATAAAGTTCTTAGCAGACAAACGGAATATGGCTGAAGAAAGAAAGGACACGTATAGGTTGCACGTTGCGGACTTACATTCGCACTACATGACACTGACTACTTGACCACCAGTAGGTTACTCACAGCAACAGCTTAAGTGGAAGTCAACAGTCCCGTACCGTGTGGAGCGTACCCCATTATGACGAAAACATGACACTAACACATGTGACATTCGATGGTTGGTTGGACTGAGGATAGCTTGTAATGACAAAGATGAGGGTCCGATTCCTGCTGGGGGTACCAGTGTTTAACAGCCACAAGTATACCTTTTTCACCTATAGTAACGCCAAGTATAGAACGCAAGACTGTGATGTTGTTCAAAATCTACATTAAACATGTCCATTCGCTTCTGAGTGTAACAGAGTTGCGTCGCTTTTTTTCTGTCAGAGGCCGAAGTCGCTGCTTACAGAAACTGTGTCTCTAGTAAGCTTTCTTACACTGTTAATGTCATTTTAATTCACGAGCCAATCCTCATGTACTGTCAGACAACCTTCATGTATGATTTTAAGTGACTTTGTGTTTTTGAAAATATTGACAGCGGACTGGGATTCGAGCCCTGATTCCTATTTTTCCCTGCATTTGACCTCTTCTGGATGATACTGTCTCATCATTTCCTTGTTTCCTCACGATGTTCAACTCGTCGGGTGTCTACGACTGGTGTGATGCTAACTGCTTGTGAAAGGGAATTTGGAAGTTGATACATTTTCGTGTGAGGTCAACGATATGCGTGGGGTTGCAGTTGCAGGCAATACACATCTATTTGTAGCATTACCTCTAGCTGAACGTTTGCACATCTAGCTTCTGGTGAAGAAAAAATTATTTCATTTACATTCGTAGGTATACGACAACAGTGAAAGATACCGGTTACAAGTGCCTGCCATAAAACGTCATTTGTGTCGTCCTTTTAGGTTCCAATACGACACTATTGGTGACCTTATTTAATATCTGACATCTAATTGTGATTAGTTAACTATTCATATAGATTCTGCTTTCTGCTCGCCGTCCATCACCATAACTTTACCTCTTGTAGTTTCACACCTGTGCGTTGCACTTTATTACTTGCCTTTTATGGTTATTTCTCAGGGGACATGTAAGCCTCATGGGTTCCCATTGCACTGTTAAACATCTCGTCATTTATTTCCAGGCTCCAACACTCGGTCTAGGAAACTGATGCTGGTGAATACTTGACTTTTCACGTCTCTTTATACCTGTTCGAGTCTTGATCAGACGTACAAGCTTTGTTTGGTTAACAGTAGATTCAAATTCAGAATACGAACAAACACTCCTCATATTGTTTGGGCGTGTGATAAGTTTTCTGTAGTGGCACTTTTTGTAATGGGTTTTAATTTACTAGCTTTAGGGACTGAATCATCTCTAATGACGTGTTTTGTAATGTTTGTTGTATGATGTTATTAGCTTAAATCTGGACTGACTCCCATAATGGCAATGTTTTGTAGTAGTCTCTTGTCGTAACCGTTTTGTACAGTCGGATGGCTGTGCACTTCAGGTTTTCGAAGTTTAGAGAACTTGCGACACACCTACGTTCCATTAGTTTTATTCAGCAGAGGTCCCCTTCTTCTGCTGTCATGTTTATAAAACTTTCAAGCACATTCTCGTGAAACATGAAGACCCTGTGTGGACATTCACAGGCGGTATCCGATGACTCAAACCGTGTAAAAAAATTTTTGTTTGGAGCTGCTGTAATTAAACTGTTGTACCAATTGGTCAACTATCAGAAGTAGCTGCTGAATCCCGCTCTAACCGTTACAGATCGTTTCGCAGAAGTTTGTCCTCAAACACTAACAGCTCGATTTGCGCCAGGGATGTCTTGTGTAGGCTTCTTCTTACTATCGATTCTTATACGAACTGCTTCAGGAAAAGACAAACGGAACGCGGAAAGCTTTATGAGAGTGATACATGCAGTTTCGTCTTCCAGAGAGATCAGGTATTGGTTCATCTGATGGAAGCCAATATGCGAGTTCTGAGAAAGATGAATTTGAGGAACAGGACTAAAATCTGGATCCATAGAAATTAGATTGCAACTGTTGATATGAGAAGTAAATGTATAATGAAATGTAGTGGTTTGTAAAACAGATTAAAGTATTATATATTTCTAAATTAACGGCATTTGTTTATGCGGCACTTATAGATCCATCAGTATTTCCTTTTCCATTAGAACTGTATGCAGTTAAATTAACTTCATACGTTGCAATTAACTTTAAAAAAGAATGAGCTCCTACTTACATGTTCATACTAGTGAATCTACAAACCAGGAACCTCACGGAAATTCTTACATTAAACATTTATAGGACACACTTTAAGCAGGCAGGTAGAATATTATTACATAAATACTTACAGGCATTCGTCGTAAATTCTCTTTCAAAGCTATCAGTCGTGTGTATAAACTAAATCGCGAGCTGAAACTGAGAGAACTTGACCAGAATCCCGGGACAGCTGGCTACTGTGTTCGGGATTATTAGAGCAAATGAACGTAATACACACACCAACCTAAAATACACTGCTAAAATATGCATATATATACAGGGTGCAACGATTGTAAGTGCAGATGTTTCTATTAATGGCTGAGGTCAGCACACTGAACAACAATACATCAGTATTTATGTCATTTTAGGTCTGTTAGTGCCTCCACGCAGGTGTGATAAGAGCCTTATTTTTCCCCTGGGCCGGAGGTCAGTTGTTGAAGTGTGGACGTGTGGGTGTAGTACACTTTGTGGTTCAGTTACGTCCACACAGAACACACCAGGTCGTAAAGTTTGTGAGTTGTTTGTGGGGAGACTTTCTGAGGCAGAGAAAAAATAATGAACACACTGATGTGTGTGCATATTAAGCAACAAAATGTGAGCATATTGTTTAACAAATTACATGAAATATCATTGTACGTGTAACTAGAACTGCTGAATTTTTTTGAGACAAATTTTTAAAAAATTATTACGAGAAATTATTGGACAGCAACTACGTACGGAACAATCATGTATGCGACGAGACATTTGGCTACACTAAAGGAGGTAGTCCTATCATCGTATCGTCACCAGAATCCATAGAGAAATTTAAGAGTATTTCATGAGTCTTTACTGAAATTTTCAAGGCAAGAAACTCGAAATAGTGGAAAGTACAGTGCTAGAAACTGAAACAAACACAAAGTAACAAATGCATACTGCGTTATCTCAGGCAGTGGCAACGAAGTAATTTAGGGCTAATTATACTTACAATTAAGTTAAAAGTTAACGGAAGTCCTTCAAACTCTTAACACTATGAAAAATGATTTTGACCACTCCACTGTGCGTCGCCGGCAGCTGCATCCCGCCGTACAGACGGCACGCGCTGCCGAAGGCATACCGGCAGCAACCACTGTAGACGTGCATGGATTTAGCAGTCAATAAACGAAGTACCAACTGCTCCTGTTCCTGCTGCGGTGTTGGAGAACCCGTCCCACACAACGTAGTCAAGTCAGAAGCGGCCACCGTGAACTAGTTATAAGATCTGGTATTGCAATGGTGGCACTTCGTGTTCTTACCAGTAACAGAAGCAACTTCTAATAAAATGTGAACAGGCTCATTGAGAATCCTGCACGGGCTGCTCTCTGCATTGCCGTGGGTTGCAGGGTACAGACGTACTTGTGGATGCCGTGAAACAAAGGCAAGAGCTACGGCCACAGAACCGGTGGAGCAGAATGACGGTCGGCGGTGGCCTCGCGCGGTGGTTAGCAAGAAGCCAGTGGCCGGCGGAGGGCCATCAGGGGAGCGGCGGTCCGGTAACTGCCGCCAGGGGAGCCGGGCAGCCGCCCGCCGCCGGACGGCACTCCAGGGGCGTCCATCCGCCGCGGGCTACGTGCGCTGCCGACCTGGGGAGCTCCAGGGGAAGGGAACAGGGTCGTGTCCTAATCACGAACCTGAAACAAAATGTAGCGAATCCCTGACAGGGAAAATTCTCAAGTGTCAATAAACTCTCTTGATTAATCCTAGAAATTCCAGCGGATTTTCCATAACGCCTAATATCGAGAAGGTTACTTTGTGCCCACCCCCGAAGAAAACTGAAGACGATTTCGTTAAATGTGCCTGACTTCTTTCAACAAAAACCTTTGTATTGAAGCATCAGTAGGGTAGAGAGTCTGAAAATGTCTCTTAGCACAATCTTACCAACACAAAAGCATATTCTGTGATGTTCACACTGAGTGGAGGGGTACTTTGTGACCACCAAACAAAATTTAAAAATAATACATATTTCGTTAAATGAAGTTGATTTTCATCCACAACATACTTTTTAAAGTTATGTAGATGGGTAAGAAGGATCCTGAACCTAAGGTATGACTATGACCTTCGTCGCAGAAAGTCACATTCACTACTAAACTCAAGTTTTTGGATTAAATTGTGTTGGAAATTGTAAAGCAATTACGGAATCTGCTATAACAAATCATTAAAAGCAATAAACAGGTTTTGGAAGAATTCGAAGTATAATATGATTACAATATTTTCACAAGGTGGACACAATGAACCGCCGCTCCACCATCGCTGGTATTGCGATGGTAAAACCTGGCGGATATGTAAGTAGAGGGTCAAATTAATGCAATACCTATTTATTCATTTTCTCCCATCCTGAAAGATAAAGCGTCATATTATGTTCAGAGGGACCACCTTGGAAACCATGATAAAGAAAAACTGTGTGTCCCATGGAACGTGAAATGTAATTAACTTTCTTGGAAACTGTATAATTACCTTTAGCAATAACCTGAAAATTTGCAAAACATGTCACCAAAATTAACTAATTTTCAAAAATAAAAAACTCTCTTACATCATAAATTACGAAAGCTTTCATACAACGTAAATCCATGTGTGATGAGGCTGGTTTTAGAAATTCAGTTTTTGCAAGATAGCCTGTACACAGTGGGCTATCAGAGTATTTTTAACGTACCTCATTAAAATGTCTTAAACGTTCATTATGATTCAAACTGTTTATTTTACTGAAACTTCCTGGCAGATTAAAACTGTGTGCCAGACTGAGACTCTAACTCGGGACCTCTGCCTTTCGCGGCCAAGTGCTCTACCAACTCATTCTGTTTATTTTACTTCTTTTTGTTTTACATTTTAAACTATTAACTGAAAATAATAATGAACTTATTATTATGATAGTACAAAATCATGACAATAGCGATACACTGCAATGATTTGTTTAAAACAAAACTTTATTTAGAGTATACACATGAAAGGAAAGATTTTTCTTCAAATAATACAATAAACAAAACGCAGCAACCACAAAATTTTGTGATGGCGTTAGTTCCCCACATGTACTCACTTCAAAGCGACAAATTCAGTGGTGGGTTACCTGGAAGTACTTAAATACATACAGTCCCGCGTCGTTAACGTGACCACCATAGACGTTCGATGACAACATGCAATAACCAACCAGAGACTGCATGTGCCAACGCAACCGCCGGCCATAGTGGCCGAGCGGTTCTAGGCGCTACAGTCTGGAACCGCGGGATCGCTACGGTCGCAGGTTCGAATCCTGCCTCGGGCATGGATGTACGTCATGTCCTTAGGTTAGTTAGGTTTAAGTAGTTCTAAGTTCTAAGGGACTGATGACCTCCGATATTAAGTCCCATAGTGCTCAGAGCCATTTGAACCATTTTGAACCAGCACAACCAGTGGAGAACATATAAGGCGTGTCGGTGGGACGTGGCAGTACAGTCGTTGTAGTAATGCGGAAACGCGATTTATCTGACACCAGAGAAGTGGCACTATCGGAGGCTTTCGAGTCAAAGGTGGAAGCATTTCCGAATCAGCTGAGATTGTAAACCGTGCTCGTGTCACCGCGGGTAAATCTCATCGTGTATGGCAAAACGGCGCTATCCAAAACCGGCACGGGTAACTGTAGTGCGCCACGGGCCATAGATGGCAGGGCTGAATGAACGCTGCGCAGATGTGTAGGGGTGACGTGCAGCTGTTGAGCACCTGACTGCGCATATAAACCAAGGGGCTGCTAACAGTGTATCCTCAATGACGATTCAGCTAACGTTGCTGCAAATGGCTAGCAGCAGGTGTCTGTTCCATGCACAATTACTGACAGCTGTTCATTGGCGACGAAGGCTCGAATATGCGCGCCAGTACCGCAGCTGGACGTCCTCTAACAGGGGACACATGGCCTTTCTAAACGAATCACATCTTATGATCCGATGGAAAGGCGGCTGTCGGTGCGTACGGCATGAAACGTCTGAAAGAAAAGGGTCCGGGACGTAGGGAGGAGCGTTATGGTCTGGGGAATGTTTTCGTGGCATTCCCTGGGTGAGCTCGTTATTCGGGGCAAGGCACATGGATCAACATTAATATGCATCTGTGCTTGACAATGTGCACCCACACATGGAGTTTGTTTCTCCTCGCCAGCTGGACAATGCAACTCGTCACATAGCTGGCAGTATAGGTGAGTGATTCGAACACCAACATGAGTATACCGTACTCCCGTGGCCAGCAGACTCACCAGATTTAAACCGAATCGAGAATCTGTGGGACAACCTCAATCGGTGTGTACAATGAATAAATTTTCAACCGAGATATCTGGAGCAGCCAACCATGGCAATGGAGTCTGCATGGCTCCCCATTCCTGTCGGTGCCTTCCGGAACCTCACTGACTCTCTTCCCGCACGTCTCGCAGCTGTTTACGCTTCGGAACGATGTTATTCAGGCCTATGACAGATAGTCACATTAATGTGACTGAACAGTGCGGGGGCCTGTTTTCGGCCGATCCCAAAACGTCCTACCTGGAATGTAACACTCAGTTACTCTTGTAATGCTGGCAAAACCGTTGTCTCTTCATTTGAGGAAAGTGGAAGAAGTCGTTGTCATAACTGGTTTACATTTTCCCCACTACGACTGTGTTACGCTGGTCTTTATGTAGTAGTTCCTGCGCATCTCTTGCTATTCGTTAATCTTCACAGGCAGGTGGTCTATCACTTCTTTCTTCGTCATTAAGACCTGCTTGATCACCGCGCGCGTTATCCGTGTGGTCTATGGCGCCTTGTCACGGTTCGCGCGGCTCCCCGCGTCGGAGGTTCGAGTCCTCCCTCGGGCAAGGGTGTGTGCATTGTCCTTAGCGTAAGTTAGTTTAGGTTACATTAAGTAGCGTGTAAGTCTAGAGACCGATGAGCTCAGCAGTTTCGTCGCATAGTCCTTACTACAAATTTCCAAATTTTTTTGCCTGCTTGATCACACGTGCTGCGCGCCGGCTCCCTTTGTGCCACGTTATGGTTCATTGTAGACGTATGGTTGTAGCAATAAAAATAATTTACAAATTCTTCTGCTGAAAAACCGTTCTTGTTAGTAATAAACAACCACAACAGTCATGCCAAACTAGAAGCATATGGAATGGCCACAAAGAATAACACGAGTGTAGCCACATTGAGTAACCCTCCACGCTCATTCCATTGCTTGAAACATTCGTCTGTCTGAGTCAGTCTTTAGCTCTTGTAAGACAGCTTATTACAACTGAACCAAAGTGCTGATTTCATGCTAAGGAAAATTTTCGACTCTCATTACCCGCTGTGTGGGGTAATGGGAGCGAATTCAGTCACTTCTTTTTTTTTCTATTTGTCACTTACTTCGGCTAATTTTCTTAGATTCCTCTATGATACATATGAAACACAAGTGATTTAAAGGCTTACAAACGACCACACTGATACATATTTTCGACAATAAGTTCGTGTTTTTAAATCTTTCTCCGACATGGCTCCAGTTACCCCACTGTCCCCTGAGTTTACGTAAGCCGCTAGCCAATCTTAGCAATCGGCACTGAAGGTAACATTTTGTAGGTTGTTAAAGTGCTCCATGTTAGTCTTCAATTTCTTCTTATAGAATCGACATTTCGACCCCAATGCTAGGATCTTCCTCAGGATCTTCTGGTGTTCCAAGTCAGTTCGACACTGTCAAAGAACAGTGTTTCGTTCACTTACAGAAGGAACTTTTCTCGCTTCTATTCAAAGAAAGTTGCGTTATTGGGTGAAGTTTTTCTGAGTGCTATTGGTGTACCATATTTATTGGACAGACAGCGTTACAGGCAGATCAAGAGAAGTCAGTGTTTATCCAACTACTAATATCTTGCTGCCGTTCTAAACTGAAACCTAAACCCATATATTTTGTAAATTTTAAGAAGCGTCCCTTCACGGGCGCACTTGCATGATAACCATTCAGAAAGGTCTGTCGTCTCTTTATTGGTTAGTATCTAAAACGAATTCTGCCAAAAATGCAGCGATTTATTTACGCATTTTTTGTTAACCATTTGTAACTATCAGAGAAGTACGACATTGTAGTGCCTGTGTTATTCTGATTATGATGCAAGGTTCCCTTGGACATGCATGCATATCCAAAGGAACAGGCAATGCAGAGACTACAGCCATTATGAAATACATTATATGTGTTCACAACTGCGAATAATGGCAACCATTAGCTGTAGAATGGAATGACGACAGAAATAATTTGTGCCAGACTGTGAATCGAACACGGATTTCCAGCTTACCACGAACAGTCGCCTTACCATTTGGCTATCCATGTATGACCCTCGGCCAGACCTAAATATCCTAATGTCAATCAAGCGTGTAGATGCATGGTTGACGGCATATGGAAGTTTGGAACTGGCCCTCCACTGCACACGGGTAGCCAAATGGTAAGGCGACTGCTTGCGATGGGTGGGAAATCTGCGCTTGTGTCCCAGTCGGGTACAAATTTTCATTGTTGTCAAGCTATCCTACGGCTGATTATTGTCGTTATTCGCAATTGCAAATACATTCAATGTGTTCCAGAGAAGTGTCGTAAGTGGTGAATTTTAAGGAAAACATACACATGTCTCTTGTTGTCATGTAGAATTCGCTTCTTTGGCCAAAATTCAGTGGAGTTTACACAGTCTCGTCTCGACAATATGTTCTGCAGACGCAATTGAAAGAGAATTCTGAGACAATGGTTTATGAAGTTCATTAAATGAGAAACTGAGGAAAAGTAAGGCCAGAATTTTATGAAAAAGCACATCCTCGGCATAGAATAATCATGTAACGAATTCACTTATGTTGTTTCAAAACCGACAGTATTTCTCGTTTCACCAGCTACTGATGTGCCTTCAGAATTATATACTTTCACCGGAAAGGTCTGCAGTCAGTGGAATTACACGATAGATAATGTAGCCGGCCGGGGTGGCCGAGCGGTTCTAGGCGCTACAGTCTGGAACCGCGCGACCGCTACGGTCGCTGGTTCGAATCCTGCCTCGGGCATTGATGTGTGTGATGTCCATAGCTTCGTTAGGTTTAAGTAGTTCTAAGTTCTAGGGGACTGATGATCTCAGAAGTTAAGTCCCATCTCAGAATTTAAGTCCCATAGTGCACAGAGCCATTTGAACCATTTGATAGATAATGTAGTTTTATGTAATAACCATACGGAGAAATACTCTCCTCTTTGCGTGCTATCATCTGCCAAAATTTCATTTCCATATCTCAAACTGTTCATAAAATATGAGGAATGATGTGGATATTTCACTTTGGCTTTATCACCGGCGCGGTGCGATCGCAAATGAGTGCGCTGCGTCAGATCAATTTTCTCGAGATTCCTGACCGATGGAGACCTCCAGCTCAATCTAAAGAATAATTCAATATGTTACTTAAATTTCATACACAGTAAGATATTATTTAATATCTATCAAACGCAAAATCATAGCGACCCCTATTTTTCACGGCAAACTTTTTAGATTTTCGCGTAGTGTCTTACTTCCATATAAATATCCCAATAACTATGACCGTTAACGAAATGTTGGGCACCTCATAATTAACGTGACATATAAAGCATCAAGAAAAGCCAAAACTTTTAATGAATAGTGCCCGTAAAATGTTTGACATAAATTTCACGACGTGCCCGTCGACTCTGCGATCGCCGACCGGTCGAAAGGTGGCAAACGCTTTTCTGCCTCCCCTTCTGGACAAACGAATGAACTTGCCAGGCGCCTGGGATGAAAACTGGTCACTACGGGTCGTCCACAGTATTTTGCGAGACCTACGCACTTCGTTTTAATCAAACACCGTTTACGTACTCTTTAATACGTTCATTTACTATCCTCGCAGTTTCGTCTATACATCACAAATAGTATACTGCAGGCGCTCTACTTTGTATCCTACAGCACTGTCACATCTTGTGTAGACCATCATATTCCATAAAGGATGACTAACCTCACACTCTAACTCGCAGGTGAAACTGACTTCCACATGAGTCTCATTCGACGAGTTGTGGATTCGTGAAGTTCCTCTTTACTCTGTGACCAGCAAGAAATATTTAGTGCTTTATACCTATTGTTCAAAATCTTCTATAAAAATATCACCTGCTCTTGCCTACAAGAAAGATCCTATAGCTACACTACTGGCCATTAAAATTGCTACACCAAGAAGAAATGCAGATGATAAACGGATATTCATTGGACAAATATATTATACTATAACTGACATGTGATTACATTTCCACGCAATTTGGGTGCATAGATCCTGATAAATCAGTACTCTGAACAACCACCTCTGGCCTTAATAACGGCGTTGATACACCTGGGCATTCAGTCAAACAGAGCTTGGATGGCGTGTACAGGTACAGCTGCCCATGCAGCTTCAACACGACACCACAGTTCATCAAGAGTAGTGACTGGCGTATTGTGACGAGCCAGTGGCTCGGCCACCATTGACCAGATGTTTTCAGTTGGTGAGAGATCTGGAGAATGTGCTGGCCAGGGCAGCAGCCGAACATTTTCTGTATCCAGAAAGCCCCGTGCATGCTGTCGTGCATTATCCTGCTGTAATGTAGGGATTCGCAGGGATCGACTGAAGGGTACAGCCACGTTCGTAACACATCTGAAATGTAACGCCCACTGTTATGCGAACAAGAGGTGACCCGAGACGTGTAAGCAGTGGCACCCCATACCATCACGTCGGGTGATACGCCAGTATGGCGATGACGAATATACGCTTCCAATGTGCGTTCACCGCGATGTCGCCAAACACGGATGCGACCATCATGATGCTTGAGCCTTGTGTACTTCCATCTTTCCACGGCTCGTTTCCTGAGCGTCGTGTGGAGCCAATATTTTTGGTAATCGACAGTGTTTGGGCGCGATCGGCCTCCAAAATCTCGTTGCTGTCTTTTATTGCTTCGCTTCTATTTCGTTTTTCCGCGGTTGTTTAGGGTTGGTCTTTTATGAAGCTCTTTCGTTTGAACTCCCGCCCGTAGTGTACCCACTATCGATTGCGAGTTCTGTCTTTGGTGTACTTAGAAACCGTAGGTTGGTAACACGACCGACTCACGTGTTTACTGCAGCAGACTCTTTGGCCTGTACTATTTATAGGCGAGTGCGGTCACGCTGGAGGAGGTTGTCGCTCAGTGGCCTTCGTATCTGCTCTGGTGACGTCGACATCCTGCCTTCCGCGTAGGGGTGTTGTTATCGAACCCACACTTCTACCCGTGGAGGAACGCCGGCCTGGTTGAGCCCTCTGTCCGCTCTTCACTGGTTGTCCGCGGGAGGCGGATGGCAGTCTAATCATCGCCTGCGTCGACGAAGGCAAACAAACAGTAACCATCATGGGGCGGTGTAGCCGCCGTTCGGCGAGGGTTTGAGTCAGGGAGCAGTTCGGCTGGGTCAATGTCTGCCGGGACGACTGGTGACGGCTCAGAATTGTGCACAATAGTCCCGCACAGACGACGAAGTGCGCCGAGAGAAAGGAGAAAAGAAGTTTAGCCTGAATGTTTCAAGTTGATCGTCCTTTGGGACTGAGTTCATCCAGTCGTCTTTCCCGCCTTGTGGCCACCGCTGTGGCAATCCTCTGTTCTGTTCACTGGTGCAATTCTGACGGTGCAGATTCCTCCACGCATCGTAGATAACCGGTGTAGTGGTGTATTTTGGTAGTTATTTGTGTACGTTTGCACTTCTATGTTTGGGTGGTTCATCCTCCCGCCCTGTGGTTGCAGAATTTCGGGTGGGGAGTTAGTTCCTTGTCTCCCAAGATCTAATGGTTCAAATGGCTCTGAGCACTATGGGACTCAACTTCTTAGGTCATTAGTCCCCTAGAACTTAGAACTACTTAAACCTAATTAACCTAAGGACATCACACACATCCATGCCCGAGGCAGGATTCGAACCTGCGACCGTAGCGGTCTCGCGGTTCCAGACTGCAGCGCCTAGAACCGCACGGCCACTTCGGCCGGCTCCCAAGATCTAATGCTGTATTATTAAGGTTTACTCTAGTTCAGTCTAGTGTTCTGTTAATCCCTGGGTGTATGTGTCCGCCATACTATTTGCGCTGTATTTATTCTAAGTGAGTTGCACTGGCAGTAGTTGGGGGTTCGAGTCCTGTCACGGAGTTGATAAGGGGTCACATTGCTTTCGGCTTGTCAGTTGGATGGTGTTGCCTTAGAGGTTTGTTAAGATTGGCATGTCAGCGTTGTCTAGCGCTACCGGGACCTAAAGAAGAACATTGTGCTGATTAGGGATTGTTGTTCCACGTTCTTGTTTTCGTTTCGATATCTGTATTTGTGAAGGCAACCGCAAGAAGTAAGATCTGTGCTGAAGCTATGCTGGATCTTGCGCTTTTGGGATTTTTGGTTTTGTGTTGATCCCGACTATTTGGGTGTCAGGAATATGGAACTGTGGAGTTAATGTTTGGCTTGAACAGCGGATACGCTGCTAGTTTAGTACGTGTGTAGTGGCATGGCGTCCTCGTGAAGGCGTGCCCGCTAGATTGCTATTGCGTCTCCTCAAAGTGTAATTTCCACCTTACTAAAAGCCCCTTGTTAAAAGGGAGGAAGGAAAAAAAATTAGAAATACCTTCTACTTGCATTAACTATCTTAACTTCCGCTTAAGTAAATATCTGCTTAGTGATTAAGCTAATAGGAGCACCTATCCTAAAAGCAACTAGCGCACTTCTGTTATGGTGGCCCTCGTGCCTATTTTGGTCCGAAAGACTGTATAAACAGGCTTACATACTCCGTATCGAACTTCTGATGTTGTTTTTTGAGTGATTGTGGATTATTAAAATCGATTATAGTGCAAACGTTTGTATTTTACCAACCGTGTTTATAAGTTATTAATGTGATTAACAGGAATGTAATACGAAAGTTTTAGGACCATAGGTAGTCTAGGTAGAGATTTTGAAGCCATGCTGTGTTGTGAATTCATGTATTTATGTTTTATATTGCAATGAGAATTTAAATGTGGTAAACCCACACTATGTGATTAATAATTAAAGATTTAAGAGTGCGTTCACTTAGCGCTTATTTATGTGTTGTGTTATTATTTTTAAAAATTATAATAGGCGTTTTAGTTACTTAAATTAAAGCCTTTCCAATTCGAAAGTGGTGGCCCTGCCATTTTGGGCATTTGTAAGCAGTAAAACAGGATTTACGTAGTTGGTGTTATGTATTGTATGTTATGAATAAATTAGTTATGTGTTAAATCACGTCTGATATGTCAATTCCTTGGCCCCGTCCACACCTTGGTCGTAGTCTTTTAATATTAAATGATCAGACCACCGTTCCAGCTGTAAACAGAACCTGGATTCATCCAAAAAAAAATGACGTTTTGCCATTCGTGCACCCAAGTTCGTCGTTGAGTACACCATCGTAGGCGCTCCTGCCTGTGATGCAGCGACAAGGGTAACCGCAGCCATGGACTCCAAGCTGATAGTCCATGCTGCTGCAAACGTCGTCGAACGAACTGTTCGTGCAGACGGTTGTTGTCTTGCAAACGATCCGTTACAGTCATGCAGAAAAGATGCCTGTCATCTCGACTGCTAGTGATACGAGGCAGTTGGGATCCAGCACGGCGTTCCGTATTACCTTCCTGAACCCACCGATTCCATCTTCTGCTAACAGTCATTGGATCTCGGCCAACGCGAGCAGCATTGCCGCGATGCGATAAACTACAATCGCGATAGGCTACAATCTGACCTTTATCAAAGTCGAAAACGTAATGGTACGCATTTCTCCTCCTTACATGAGGCATCACAACAACGTTTCACCATGCAATGCCGGTCAACTGCTGTTTGTGTATGAGAAACCGGTTGGAAACTTTTCTCATATCAGCACGTTGTAGGTGTCACCACCGGCGCCAACCTTGTGTGAATGTTCTGAATAGCTAATCTTTCGCATATCACAGCATCTTCCTCCTGTCGGTTAAATTTACCTACAATTCGTCGACAACTTAGGATGTTGGCGAAGTGGGATGGGCCAGTATTGCTCAGTCCAATAAGCTATCTATCCAACGTGCTCAACTGTCGAAGAGAGGCGGATCCTCTTCGGACAGGTGAACTACGATGACTGGAGCCACAGTGCTGACTGTGACTCAAATTGGAACTGGAACAGGAACTGGCTCTAGACGAGCCTCGCTGGAACTCTGGAACACACTCTTGAGAGCACTCTTCCTGAAATCCTTCTGTTAAGCCTTGAATCAGGAACTGTGAGTAATGTGTTCGTTGGTACGTGATGCTAGTTCAGTTGCGTGTGACAGGCTCGGAATATGGGTCGGATAGAAGGCAAGGTGGTTAAGGCGACCCTCGCGACAACATGGGAAATTCTGCTCCGTGTCCGACTGCGGCAAAAATTTCCACACATTCTCATTGATTCATTTCAATATCTAAATGCGGCTTATATCATTAAATCTTTTGATTACGTCAGTAACTGCATTAAGTAGTTAACAATCCAAGCACACTGCCTGATACCCATAGCGTTATCGTTAAATCTTAAAATCGTCCTTCACAGATTTCAAAAGGACATTTGTCTTTAGCAGAAGACACAAGCCGCAAAACATTTTTTTTTCAATCTTTAACTACATTGAACTATGAGGTCATCATCCAGCAGCATGTTAACACAGTACAACATCTGAGCTGTAATTAGGTTAAGAAGTTGCGTTATGATAATCAACAAACCCAGATAAGCAGAGGAGAGTGATGGAATTCACTTTTTATGTGCTGCTGCCTTTTTCCGAAATTTAAGGAAGTCTCAGGAGCTTTAAGGTTTTTCCAAATGTAAAAACATATTCCAAGGTACAACATGGTCAAGCACCATGGAACGAATATTTTAGTGAAAAATGTTGAAAAGGAAAAGCGCTGCATTCGAGAAAATCATGTCAATATTGTATTTAATATTATCTCTGTTACATTATTACTCTACTACGCACTAATAATTAGTAAGTGAAATCAAATTAAGAAACATGATGTCAAACCAGTTACAAGTTAAATACATTTTGAAATTGAAGCTATTGAAAACTAACACATATATGCAGTTTCAAGGCAGATAAAATTGTTAAGACATTACGAAACTAAGTTAATTTGGACATAACACATGCTCCGTGGTAAAAAAAAGCTTTTGTTTGGAGGCACAAAATAACGTACTACCGAGGGAGTATGACTTTCCGTCCGTACGTTAAATAACTTGTTTTAAAAGGCATATAGTGTTTTCTTGTTTAACTATTGGTGGCAGAAGAATTAACAATATGATCCAAATAGCTGTAATATATTATACACCACTTAAATGTCCGCAGCTCGTGGTCGTGCGGTAGCGTTCCCGCTTCCCACGCCCGGGTAACCGGGTTCGATTCCCGGCGGGGTCAGGGATTTTCTCTGCCTCGTGATCACTGGGTGTTGTGTGATGTCCTTAGGTTCGTTACGTTTAAGTAGTTTTAAGTTCTAGGGGACTGACGACCATAGATGTTAAGTCCCATAGTGCTCAGAGCCATTTGAACCAACCCCACTTAAATGTTTAGAAGGTGAAATATTCACAAACGCTGCACAAAAATTGTATCAAACGGCTGCTTACACCCGATTCTAGTGTGTATACCTTCACGTGATTGCAAACTCAGTCACTATACTGAATTACCGAGCAGGAAACCATCTTGTTTTCCTGGCTACATTATCATTTACGTACAAAACTCTTCCGTATTTTGTCATAGTGAATACCACGTGTCGACAATTGTAAAAGTAGGACACCACTTTATAATACTGTGCATATATATGGTCCCATAAATACAAGCGTGATACAGAAATCAACAAGGTGTTACACATCAACAACAACTACATTTCCACTGTCACGATGTACTTGACTTATCACACGACGTCGTCATATTTGGAACCCAAATGAACTAGTGTTCTACACTCTTACAAAGTCGTCAGTAGCTAGTATTTGATACAGACTGAGAATCTCGTAGAAACCGCATTTCACGAAATCTACAAAATCTTATTTGTTGTAAAAACTAACCAAAATCAATAAAAAACGGTACACTCATTGTATTATATTGTACACTTTAGTGAACTGTATTATAGGTATCAGAATGTATTACAATAAAAATGTAGTATCTCGAATACTGTCAGACTTTCCTACATATGAATTGACAGCGTCAAGATGTAAATTATAAGACCATTCCGTACTGCCACATAATAATTATTATTGTTTTTGTTGTGATATGGCGAGTGACAGGACGCTGCCCTCCACGCCAGTCCATCGTGTGCAAGCTTCTTCATTTATATATACCTACCACAACCTACATCTATTTGAACACTGATACTGTATTCAATCCTTGGCCTCTCTCTACAATTTTACCCTTTGAACTTCCTAACATTACCAAATCAACAATTCTCTGACGCCTCTGGATGAGTCATATCAACCAAATCCTTCTTTTAGTCAAGTTGGGCCATAAATTTCATTTTCCCTCAGTTCGTCTTAGTACCACCTCGCTTGTTATTCTAACTATTCATCTAACCTTCAACATTCTTCTGCGTCTCCACTTCTCCGTAGTATTTATGGCCCTCATTTCACTTTCGTACAAGGCTACACTCGAGATAAATACCGGGTAGTTATAATTAAAATGCGACTACTCACAAAGGTCCACTGTGGGATCTAATTGTCGTGTGGCAGTGAAACTTTTGGATATTCTATTGTGTTAAGGGGCTCCGGAAAGGCTCAAAATCATGAAAAGTTCAATTTTTACTTTTTTGCGTTTTCAGAATCTGCAGACTATTACCTTTTAATAGATATATAATTTATTCAATTCCGAAGACTACAACTATTTTTAATTTTTTTTTGAAATGTGTTCTACATGGGCGTGACCCACTGTGGCGCTGTTAAACTGCTGTCAAATGGTGTTATTATTAACGTCCATGTTCATCAGGTACATTTTAGTGATGTGAGATAAAGTATGTGTTGTGGCTAACCTGTGATGGTTCAATATATATCGCTGGTGTGATTGTCGATTATTTCATGTTTATTTACTCTGTCGTTATCTCGAAAATATTCGTAATTAATTCTGTTTCTTGAGTCTCTGTTTTGTTGAAGTATAATAATGAGTAAAAGTAAAGTTATTAGAAATCCTCTGAAGGCTTTTAAGAAAAGGAGAAAAGTTGGAAAGCCAAAGATATGTGTTATTACTGTAAACAATAAAGACGATGAAAATCCCCAACATAGCTTGTGTCCCAAAGAAGAAGACAGTTGGTGTAAATATAACAAAGGATTGCTAACTGTTGAAGTGTACACTCATAAGCATAGTCTGCCTCATTCAATAATGGAGGTGATAAAACCTATTTTCAGAGACTTAGCAGCACCTGAACTGTTGAAAAAGTGTATTCACGGAAAAACTCAAAACCCCAATGAAAGTGTAAATAGCGTTATATGGTCGAGAATCCCCAAGACTGTATTTGTTGGAATAGAAACACTTCACTTTGGTGTGTATGATGCTGTTGCGACTTTCAATGATGGCAACATTGTAAGGTGCAAGGTATTTAGAAATATGGGAATGAAGATAGGTTCTAACATGGTACGAGCGATGCTTGCTTTAGACAAGGAACGCCTTCGGGCTGCAGACAGGGCTGTAAAGAGTCTAGATATACAAGCAAGAGTAAACAGGAGGAGGAACAAGAGGAAGCTGGAGGAGGAGTTTGCAGAGGATGAAGATAATCCATCCTATGGACCTGGAATGCACTAAAAAGTTAATCCAATCTTTGTCGCTCGATTCCCAAAACTTTTATTTTCTCATACTAATTACATGTTTTCTAAGGATCTTCCAAACATATTTGTTTCAAACTTTCAGTAAATGTTACACAGTACCTTCTGCATAATTTAACTAAGCCTTTTTCCAAAAAACTGTATATTTTTGAATATATAAATAAAAAATTGCAAAAAAATGTTGTGAATTTTCATTACAATTGAAAAAAAATCATCTTTAATAACTGAACTAAAATTTTGTAAAATCCCTGTGTTAAGTTGTAGCCCATATTCCAATAAATAATCTGTAAAAAGTTCAACTTCCTACCTCAAATACTTTGTGAGGAAAGATGTAATTTATAAGCGTTATTTTAACATTGCAAGTATAGGGCGTTCCGGAGCCCCTTAAGGCGGAACCGATTTACACTACTGGCCATTAAAATTGCTACACTACGAAGATGACGTGCTATAGACGCGAAATTTAACCGACAGGAAGAAGCTTTTTAGAGTATTCACACAAGGTTGGCGACGGTGGCGACACCTACAACGTACTGACATGAGGAAAGTTTCCAACCGATTTCTCATACACAAACAGCAGTTGACCGGCGTTGCTTGGTGAAACGTTGTTGTGGTGCCCCGTGTAAGAAGGAGAAATGCGTACCATCACGTTTCCGACTTTGATAAAGATCGTATTGTAGCCTATCGCGATTGCAATTTGTCGTATCGCGACATTGCTGCTAGCGTTGGCCGAGATCCAATGACTGTTAGCAGAATATGGAATCGGTGGGTTCAGGAGGGTAATACGGAACACCGTGCTGGATCCCACCGTGTCGTATCACTAGCAGTCGAGATGACAAGCATCTTATTCGCATGGCTGTAACGGATCGTGCAGTCACGTCTCGATACCTGAGTCGACAGATGGGGACGTTTGCAAGACAACAACCATCTGCACGAACAGTTCGACGACGTTTGCAGCAGCATGGACTATCAGCTCGGAGACGATGACTGCGGTTACCCTTGACGCTGCATCACACACAGGAGCGCCTGCGATGGTGTATTCAACGACGAACCTGGGTGCACGAATGGCAAAACGCCAGGTTTTCGGATGAATCCAGTTTCCGTTTACAGCATCATGATGGTCGCGTCCGTGGTTAGCGACATCGCGGTGAACGCACATGGGAAACGTGTATTCGTCTTAGCCATACTGGCGTATCACCCGGCGTGATGGAATGGGGTGCCATTGGTTACACGTCTCGGTTACCTCTTGTTCGCATTGACGGCACTTTGAACAGTGGACGTTACACTGCAGACGTGTTACGACCTGTGGCTCTGCCCTTCATTCGATCCCTGCGAAACCCTACATTTCAGCAGAATAATGCACAACCGCATGTTGCAAGTCCTGTACGGGCCTTCGGATGCAGAAAATGTTCGGCTGCTGCCTCGGCCAGCACATTCTCCAGATCAGATCTCTCACCAATTGGAAACATCTGGTCAATGGTGTCCGAGCAACTAGCTCGTCACAATATGCCAGTCACTACTCTTGATGAACTGTGGTATCATGTTGAAGCTGCATGGGCAGCTGTACCTGTACACGGCATCCAAGCTCTGTGTGACTCAATGTCCAGGCGTATCAAGGCCATTATTACGGCCAGAGATGGTTGTTCTGGGTCCTGATTTTTCAGGATCTATGCGCCAAATTGCGTGAAAAAGTAATCACATGTCAGTTCTAGTATAATATATTTGTCCAAAGAATATGCGTTTATCATCTGCATTTCTTCTTTGTGTAGTAATTTTAGTGGCCAGTAGTGTACATGGGAAAAAAATTAATTCGAATTAAGGGCGCAGGATGCAAACCTGGCGCTGTGGATGCAATGGATTACAACTGGAGAGAGGCAGAAAAGGTAGAAAAAGTGAGAAAGGAATAATTTTGATTATATTATTGAACACCATTTACACAGTTTAGTAGAGAAGTCCATGGGATGCTGCATCCATAAAACAACGAGATCAACAGTTTCACGCAGCAGTTCAGCCGGGATCCGAGCAACGAGATCCTGCATCATGGCTTTGTAATAAAGTACAAACCGAGTGTATCCATGGAGAACGAATTCTTTTAGATATCGCCAGCGCCAAGAGTCAAATGCACTCAGTCAGTTGATTCTTCAGGGCATGTGTCTGGAAATCGTTTGGAGATAACGCGCATTAAGTTTCATTAAGCAGATTTTTAACTGCGTGAGCGTCATGAAATGTTGCCCCATCTTACACACACTTACGCTCTTTCAAAGCAGGAATCACATGATGTACACGGTGGTTTCCATAACGTACAGATGTCACGATGTGATGTAGTCTGTTCAAAGAAAAGCGGACCGAGAATGGATTGTGAATCCACACTAAACAGACACATACGGCGAGTGAAGTGGCTTTTCGTGCACAACACACTATTTAACAGTACCCAGATTTCGGCAGTTCTGTGTATTCACTGCACGCTGTGGTGTAAAATGTGCCTCATCAATACAACGGAAAAGTTGTGATTATGCCTGTTTTTCCGTTGTATTGATTAACGTAAGTTGTTGCCCTCAAATTACGAGAGTATCCTGGAAGTTAGTGAAGTGTACCTCGTCATGCAATAGTACATTGATTTTTGGACAACATGGTTGTGTAGAGAAGCAGCGATTAGTATGATTAATCAATAATTCAAGAACAGTCTTAATCGCATTTATTATTGTTATAATACCGCCAACCAGTTTCAACCCGACCTAGGGTTTGGCATAGTTTCCTGCCGTTATGTAGACAGGAGTAACACCACCAGCAGTCGACCAATGGTGTAAACGCCCAGAAGATGACCCCTAGGTCAGGTTGAAACTGGTTGGCGGTATTATAACAATAATAAATGCGATTAAGACTGTTCTTGAATTATTGATTATTCAATAGTACATTGCCTCGCTAAATGTCATCAACTTCAGTCTGTGCCGGAAAACAAAGAGCAAATTTGGAACGAATATTTAGGTTTCAGATGCTGCAGCGTCTGGATCCTGTACGGATACCAATCTAAAATAAACCTCAAAACCGTCTTTACTAGCTGTGGATAGACAATTGTCGTGACACTGCCGCAATAGCACTACCCACGGCGTGTGCTGTGTGGTCAGATACGTTTACAGTAATCTCGCCAGTAACTTCCACCGGGACAGGACGCTTTCGTCTTCAAGGTGCTGCACCACGCCGTATTTTCGAATTTCGTTATCATATTCTTTAAACCGTTTAGTGACGTCAGGCCTCTCCTGCGACCCTTCCGTCGGTGACACTCTGTCGAAGCAACACTGCAGCTGCAGTCGATCAGATAAAACTGTTTCGCTAAGAGCGCACGGTCTCTCTTCTCGATAGTCATACTTTTTGCTGAAGCTAGTGCTTGTCAAATGACAGTGCGGATGTCATACCGTCGTATAAACAGTGCACAGTGCCAGCCTTTCACCTGGTGGCCAAAATTGGAACAATTTTTTTTTTTTTTTTTCAGAGTCAGTCGGATCCGCATTAACGGAATAGCATATCTCCCTGGCTCTACGATACGATAATTACGTCCCAGACTGGGGCTGCACTTTAATTGCAACCTCCCGCTATGTTCGGACATTATATCAGAAAAACGCTTTAAAAATCATAGTTTTAATATGGACTAGCGACCTTCCCGGCTTCGCACGGGTGGCACTGAATACTTACGCCCGGACGGCTGGTGAAGCGGTAGTAAATTTCCTACACAAACCTTCCTCGTGAAGTAGTCTATATTAGTTTAAACGGCATCACAGTTCTTAAACGGTTTCTGGAAATTTGCACACAAACAGAAAACGCAATGGGAGACTTAGTAATATGTAAAGAAGATGAGGTATACATAGATTTATGGGTACTGGTGATAATGATTTCGTGTGGCTCGATAGCCCGGTGAAGATTTTCCAATTGGGACCAACTTTCGTGACTTGTGTGTGTATGTGTGTGTGTGTGTGTGTGCGTGTCTAATCGGCTGCATTTATCCAGCTAGGCCGAGAGGACCGACAGTTAAACTTGGAGTCCGCACCGTGTGTCGATTCTGTCCAATCTGTACATTACTGAGAGCATAACGCTAGGTGAAAACGTAGATAAAAGAATTTGTGGTCCGATCGGGATTCGTCTGGCGGCCTTCTGGTCCCAAAGAATGTGCTTCATTATTTGGCCAACAGGCCTGACGTAGATTCTGGCCAAGCTGCGCTGCAGCCTGTAGTTCAGGCGACTGTTCACTTCACTATTTTTCCCGTCATATAGCGCCTCCTCAGTACATGACCAGCTCGAAGGTTCCATCATTGGAACAAGATTACACTCCAAATATCAATTAAATATACACTATGTGATCAGAAGTAGACGGACTCCCGGCTGAAAATGATTTACTAGTTCGGGGCGCCCTCCATCGGTAATACTGGATTTCACTATGGTGTGGCCTATCCTTAGCCCTGATGACAGCTTCCGCTCTCCCAGGCATATGTTCAATCAGGCGCTGGAAGGTTTCTCGAGGAATGATAGCTCATTCTTGACGGACTGCGGCACTGAGGATAGGTATCGATGTCGGACGGTGAGGCCTGGCACCAAGTCGACTTTCCAAAACATCTCAAAAGTGTTCTGTAGAATTCAGGTCAAGGCACTGTGCATACCAGTCCATTACAGGGATGTTATTGTCGTGTAACCACTCCGTCGCAGACCGTGCATTATGAGCAGGTTCTCGATCGTGTTGAAAGCTGGAGTCACCATCCCCGAAATGCTCTTCAACAGTGGGAAACAAGAAGGTGCTTAAAACAGCAATGTAGGACTGTAATGTGTTAGTCCCACGCAACACAATAAGAGGTGCAAGCCCCCTCCATGAAAAACACGATCACACCATAACACCACCGCCTCCGAATTTTGCTGTTGGCACTACACACGCTAGTAGAGGACGTTCACCGGGTATTCGCCATACCCACACTATGCCATCTGATAGCCAAATTATGCACCGTGATTCGTCAATACACATAACGTTTTTTTCCACTGTTCAATAGTCCAATGTTTACACACCTTACACCAAGCAAGGTGTCGTTCGGCATTTACCGGCGTGATGTGTGGCTTATGAGCAGCCGGTCGACCATAAAATCCAACTTTTCTCACCTCCTGCCTAACTGTCATAGTACTTGCAGTGGATCCTGAAGCAGTTTGTAATTCCAGCGTGATGGTCTGGATAGATGTTTGCCTATTACACATTACGACCCTCTTCAACTGTCGGCAGTCTGTCAGTTAGCAGACGAGGTCGGCCTGTACGCTTTATTGCTGTAATTGTCCCTTTAAGTTTCCACTTCACTGTCCCATTGGAAGCAGTGGACCTAGAGATGTTGACGAGTGTGGAAACCTCGTGTACAGATGTGTAACTAAAGTGACATCCAATCGCCTGACAACATTCGAAGTCCGGGAGTTCCGCTGATTGCCCCATTGTGCTCTCTCACGATGTCTAATGGCTACTGAGGTCGCTGATATGGAGTACCTGGCAGTAGGTGGGAGTAAAATGCATCTAATATGAGAAACGTATGTTTTTATGACTGTCCGGATACTTTAGATCACATAGTGTAGGACAGATAACAACACGCATATAAGTCGCACGTGTTCCAGCGACCGATCTGATATTTGCTAATGATGAGAAATTTTTGCTGTCTGGATGGCGTGTTGAAACATTTTTATTTCCTTGATGACCGGATTCAACAGAATGTAGATGTCATATATAATAGTAATATTATTTGCGGAGGATCCGAAGATAACAGCCAGACTCTGTGTAAACCGGTCATAGAGGAAACCTCCCCATTACCCATGTACTGTTTCATTGGGCCTGACAGATTGGAAGGTACGAAATACGGGCTGTTGGGTGGATGAGGAAGAACGATCCAGTTTTGTGAGATCCTGTTGCGTGCGCAGGCTTTTGTGATGCCCTGCGTTTCCATAGAAATGTTTGTTCGCAGTTTTGTGGCGATGTACACGCTGCAGTTGTTCCTTCAATTTTATGAGGGTAGCACAATACACTTCAGAGTCGATAGTTGCACGGTGAGGGAGGACATCAAACAGAGTGACTCCTTTAGAATTGCAGAAAACCGTCGCCTTGATTTTACCTACTGAGGGTGCCGATTTCAACCTTTTCTTGAGTGCAGAGGGGAAGACCTGCCATTCCATGTGCTATTCAGTGTGACGATGTCTGACCAAAATTGTCACACGACCCTTATAACGCGCATGCAATTCCGTACATATGGTCCTTGGTTGCTCTTACGGTTTTCTGTTGGACGGCGGTAACCCAACTGGCACACACCTTTGATTACCCTACCTGGTGGACGAGTGTGTCAACACTACAAACAGAGATATCCACGAACAGAGATATGCAGTGAGGTGTTCATTTGTGATCCATCGATCATCTCAAATGAGAGTATCCACACGATCTTGGCTGCAAAAATTCTTATTTATCATCAGATAGCAATACATATATTACTTAGCGGTAGTAAATTATGTATATATATATATATATATATATATATATATATATATATATATATATATATATATAAACTTCCTTTTGAAAGTACCAAAGGCGATCAATAATTAATGCAACACATATTGTTTTCTGAAAGCTAGATGGTTTCATTTGGGCTTCCAATACACCCTATTAGTCCCCACTATTTTGGCTACAAAACACAATATTTAACACAATCTCCGTTCAATGGGATGGCGTTACGACACTCTATTGGGAGGGCCTGTATGCCCCTTCGATACCATTCTACAGCCCGCAGTCGGAGCCAACGTCTTGGTGCATCAATAAACTCCCCGTCATCCATGTACTGTTTCATTGGGTTAAACAGATTTAAAGGTACGAGATCCAGGCTGTATGGTGGATGAGATAGAACAATCCAATGAAGTTTTTTGAGCTCTTTTCGCGTTCTCAGACTTGCGTATGGCCATGCATTGTCATAGCAGAGGAAGAGTTCGTTTGCATTTTTGTGGAGATGAACACACTAAAGTTGTTTCTTTAGTTTGCTGAGGGTGGCAAATACATTTCAGAGTCGATAGTTACGCCATGAGATAGGACATCAAAGAGAGTGACCCCATGAAAGTCCCAGAAGACTTTCACCAAAAGTTTACCCAATGAGAATGCGGATTAGAAGTTTTTCTTCAGGCGAGAGGGATGGGGTGCCACTGCATTGATTACGGTTTCGTATACGGTTCAAAGTTATGAACCCATGTTTTATCGCCAGTGACGATGTTTGACCAAAACCTCATAACTCGCAGGCGATTCCGTACACAAGGTCCTTCGTTGCTCTTTAGTCTTCTGTTAGGCTGCGAGAAATCCAGCTGGTACACACCTTTTATTACCCCCCCCCCCCTGGTGGACGAGCGTCTCAACACTACAGAGATGTCCAGTTATGTAGTGAGGTGTTTGTTTGTGATCCATCGATCATGTCGAATGAGTGTCCACACGTTCCAACATTGCAGTGTGGTCGGACTTCAAGCTGTAGATCTGACGGGTTTGCGCGACCTTGTTGGGATGAAGACAGAAACCTCACCAAACGACTCCGCATCCTTTTCTTCACTGCCAGGTCTCCGTAGACATCCTGCAAGTACCCATGGATACCTGTGGTGATCTGGTTTTCGCCAAAAGAAACTCGATGATAGCTCCCTTCTTGGAACGCACCTTCGTTACAGACGCCATTTTGAAGGCTAGGTATAGCGCCGCCACCTGTCGAAACTTCATGAAACTATAGAGGCCGAAGCGGGAATATCCCACGATGTGCCACAAAAAATTCCGCATTTTTTCAACCGAAACTGACAAGGAAAAAAAATTTATTGCATTACGTATTGAACGTTTCTCATACTTCATCAGATTAGTCTCAAATACAGACAGAAACCACGGCGGGGTACTTTAATTTGTAATGTGTACAGCTGTTTATTAAAGTTAATGCGTTTTTCTGAAATCACTGGTAAAACATTTATATATGAGTCCTGCGGTATATGATTTGGAAATACAGCACAATTGTTGTTAAGGTATAAAGACGAACTGGCAGACGTAGATGCTGCCTCAAGAACAGCACAGTGAAGCTGGTGCTGGATTTTCGTGGTCTTGTCCTGACTGCACATATTTTAATATGTGGTTGTCTTGGGCTGTCGCGTCGTGGTGTGTGCAGATCTCGACGTAAATCGTGCGTAGTGTTGCCGGAGTATGCTAGCTCTTGTTTTATCTGGATAACAGTTCGACGAAGCTTCAGTTCTATTATTACACACTGTTCACTTACAAGAACGCAGATTATGAACGAACACCTTGCTTTACGAAGACACAACTCGTTTAAGCCAAATATTATATATACAGTGTATATTAAATAGTTTATAGTCACTGTGTGTGATACTAATGTACTGTTTATTACACAGGATGCAGAACAGCCTGTGTTGACGTAATTATGTATCCTGTACCATTGACTCTGATCCTTAAATGTAGATTTGCAAAGTTTACTGTCTTTCATATTTATTTGTTCTTTAGTTACGGCAATAAATATTCGTTAACCAGTTACCAAAATGTTGCAGTTGGCAGAAAGCTTATGTCCGACCAGAGACTCCAACAGTCTCCAGTATTGAAATTTTATACTAACACTTGAGTCTCTGGATATGTTACACTAATACTCTGTTAATTTCACCTTATACTTTTCACTTGATAATTTCATTTAACGTGAAATATCAAAAATCTTCAGTTCTAATGAAAAAAGCATCTATCTTCCCGTTTCTTTAAAGAAATTCAAGTCACTGAAACTATATCTTTGAATGGTGAAAATTACGCCAATTTTGTAATACTTTTGTAAAATGATTGGTACACTTTTTAAGATAACTTGGTATATTTTCAGTACTTCACTCTACACAACAATACTAGCAGTGGCAACATCAGCAATATTAGCAATCACATGACAGGAATCTGAACAGGAACCAGAATAGCAATCGGAATAGTAATGAGCTAAAAATGATGGTAACGTGCATATGTAGGCAAGAACAAACTACGATATTACATCTTTATTCTCTTATAACTTTATGTTCTTAGTCAATTTACTTCGTTTCAATTAAAATTTTTACTTATGTTTCAAATAACACTAATTAAAAATTATTATGAAAGAAAGAATTACTGAAATAGTTCCCCAAGACTGACGAAAATGCGTTAGTGGTTACAAGAGTTCAAGGAAAATAAGACTGAACAGCACTTTTCGTTTACAGGTGGAAACACACCTCGCTGGCATTGGTATGAAATGCAAACAGGCTCTCGGTTTTCAGTTAGGTTAGCACCTCTTGTGAATGTTCTGTTGATATTAGTGTAGCTCTCGGCACAAAACAATTCACGCATTTACGCTTTAAATATTTTCAGCATTATTCACCAGCCTACATGGCACTATGTCTAATTCATGTCAAAAATAGCAAACAAATATCTCTGAAGGTCTGTACGAAGACGAACAGTAACAAAGTAAATACGTCCTGTGAAAGATGTTTGAATGGCCGTCAGTACTCATTAATTTCAGTGTTTGATTCTCTTTTCTTAATTCTGTTCAATATTTTATATTAACCACTTTTGGCATTTTTGATTCCGTAACGGAACATAAATTAGAGTTTTGTTAAATTTAATTATCATTGGAAGTGCGATTGCATACTTTTAAAGCCACCTACCGCAATTTCTTTGAATGGGAGACTTTTTAGTATATACGACGTGTCACACCTAATACTGCGACCCATATACAGTAAGGTGGGGTAATTTGGATAGTGCAGTAATATGAACAATGATGAAAAGTTGGCAACATGGAAACATAAGGTGCGAGTCACTGACATGTAATTTATGTTTGTGAAACCTCTTTCGATACATCAAATCCTCGAAGGTAACTGTACGTCTGTGGAAGTATTTTTATAGTGAAAGATATGTAGCAATTTCCGTATTCCTTAGTAGTTTATAATATTTATCTACATTTACTTAAGTTTTTGCAGAGCAAGGTGTAATGTAGAGGGCTGGGCATAACTTTTATGCGGTTCACGGGTGCCTTGGCAGTTGGTAGCTCGACTTCTGGGGCATTTTAGTATTTGAGCTTGAGACTATGACTGAATCACCATTTGTCGACCAGCGGGGAAATTAGGGTTGTGTGTCGCGGGAAAATTGCAGGGGAAAACTGGATAGTGTTATTCTAAGTGTTTAAACAAAATTTTAAAACCTAGTAGCAATTAACAAATGATTATTTACAGCTAAGCGTTTGTTTATTTTTAATTTCAGATGGTGAGGAATTACAGAAACAAACAACGTAGACTCAAATGGATAAAGGTGAGCTTGGAACATGCTAGTAAATCCGTTATACATAACGAGATGTCAGTTCTGGGAGCCATTGAATTGTTTTCTGTTCCTTATACTAGCTTACACAAGAGAATTCCGTTAAAAAGAAGGGAAATGTTGGGAATGAACATTCTGGTGCTCCACACACCAAACCCGAGCGGTAATATTCGGCGTCCACCAGTATTTGGAGCACATCTGGATAAACTTGTAGAAGACAGGTCGATATATTCGGAATTAGAGCGTTTCAGACTAACTCAGAGGGAAATGTATGTTCTTGCATATTCCTATTATAAACGTTCTAACATTTAGTGGTCAGAATCATAGTCAGTAACAAATGCAGAGACAATAAATGGCACCTAAGTTTTTGTACGAGAGACCACGTGTCTTTAAGAGAATTGGAAGGTCTGTCTAAAGCTAAAGCAACAGGATTTAACATAGAGGAAGTCAAATCCTATTTTAGTAATGATTATGACTGCAATGGACTAGCATAAAGGTTCAAGCTGTGTCTACAATGTGGACGAGAGTGGGCTTCCTCTCAATAAGGTGCCTAGAATAGTAGCAGAGAAAGGGAAAAGGGGAATAGTCCGCATTACTAATGCTCAACGTGGCGAAAGGAAATGTTACTATCGTACCATATTGTAACGCCACTAACACTTACATTCTCCCGCTAATGATAATCAAAGAAGTGCGACAGAAGCCCGGCCTGCAAAATAATCTACCTAACGTTTCACATTTTTGCATGAGCGACGGTGCCCATGACAATGAAGAAACATTCATTAAATTTTTGAAGACTTAGGAAAACACCATATTCCAGGAAAATTTACACTTCCCATTCGTTCATATAAACCACTGAATTTTGTTAGAACCATCGGGTTGAAACGTTTAGCGTAGCTTCCCATTGGACCCCTGTCCTTCAGCCGCTTGACCGCTGCAGTTTTAAGGCTCTAAAGACTTACTACCATCAGGAGGATAGCAGTGGATGCATCGGAATCATGGGTCTGCTGTCACAAATTTCCAGTCCGGAGTACCTATCACGGAGCCTGGAAACACGGCGTAAAACGGACCAGTGGTCAACAGTTTTTCACGCATCTGAATTTATCCGATTAGACCACGAGGTATTGTAAATATAAGGCTCGCCCCATTAGAAATGTATGATCATTCTGCTGCCTATATTATTTGCGAAGAACTACAACAGACAAACTAGTCTACAGCTCCCAGCACACAACGCACTTCACCCGCAAAAGGTACCTCCAAAGAAACGTTTTCACCAAAGGTGTATCACACCACATCTTCTGAAAATATTAAACTGTAAAAGAAAAATATCAAATATAATCCGACAAAGAGTCAAAACAGACAGAGAGGCACATGGACAAGAAAAGAAACAGTTATCCAGAACCGAGCAAAAGCAGGAAAATGCGAATAAAAAAGCTAATGATGCGCGAGCTCAATGACGATTAGGTACGAGACTTGAGATCTGCAAGTGTGAAGATGACTATAAATGTCGATTTTGCAATATTATCTAAAATTCTGAACTTTATTCCCAAAAGGAGGTTTCGATTCAGTGTCAAAGTTGCAAAACGGTTCACAACGGGTATTGTGTTTCGACAGAAGGAACAAAGCAGTATAAGTGTGGTCACTGTGTGTAAACAAACTAATATTAGAAAAAAATTTATATTTGTTATATCTTTTATGCTCAGTATTAGATATGACTATTATTTGAAGGTAATTATCTAGATATGAAGTAAAGCTAACATAACATTTGCAAATTTATTTAGTGTCATTCAAATTGCCACCCCAATATATCCAAATTGTCCCGCTTTTTTCTATTCGCACAATTTTGCGGGTAAATCAGATACTTGAATTGTGGATATCTTAATATTATAAACCTTTTACACCTTCCTTAGACACGTATGTAGAAAACTGTGTGTTCATACTCGCAAACACTTGCGTGGGTTTCAAGAAAAATATTAAAATGTCTGAAATTATCAAACTAACCATGTTTACACTGTTTAGAAATGAAACAAAATGTGAAAAATTTAATTGGTTAGGGATGTACCTATGCCAGTAGCCAAAACAATATGCTGGAATACACAATGTGTAAAAGTATTAAAACATCACTTTCGACATAGAGTTTTGTTTATTTAAATGGCACGTGTATGTTTTTCACCATAGTAACCGATCCGACTTGGACCTTTGTCGTGGCGTTGTACCAACTTTCCAATACCCTTGTTGTAGAAGGCAGCCGCCAGTGCTTTCCGCCAACTCTACGCTAGCCTACAGCTTGTTGTCTGTGCCAAAATGCCGTCTTCATAGCCAACGGTTCATGTGAGCAGAGATGAAACTCAGAGGGAGACTATTACTGGTTGTATTGAGGGTTATCAAACATTTCCAATTGAAAATGATGCAGAAGCATCTTTATTGCCCTGTGGAATGCGGCTGAGAATTGTCTTGAAGAAGAAAAGGCACGAAAGTTATGTAATGTTGGCTGCATTGCTTCAGGCGAAATTTCTCACCAGACGCTTGTACTTGGTGGGAGACACTATTGTTCTAGGTATCGTTAGGTGCTCCTTGTGTGCTCAGAACTAAAAATATCGACGTTACGCGATCGACGGGCATACTAGAGGCATTGCCCAACAAACCTGAGCAAAACTTCATCGGATTTTCACTGTGGTTTCCATTTCGCGACTGATCGTTCCTTACTTTCCGAATAACTCTCGTACTTAGACTTTGAGGGATGACAACGGCATCACAATTTCTGACGTAATGCGCAAGGGTTGCTTACTCTGTCCTGCAGCCTGGGGTAAGCAGACCAATATCAGAACGCACGTTCTACCTAGACTGTTCAGTCTGCTAGTGTCTCTTGATCGGCCTGCTGCAATGTTGCTGTGTCAAACAGGGAAATACACTGTATCAAGTTTCACGTATGATCGTGGTATTGCTTTCACTGTTTTACTGTGGCTTGTTACATTTGCTTTCGTCATGTCGGTGTCCCGTCTCCAGTAATGAAGAAAGACCCGAAACTGTATTAATTTACGGAGGATGTCACAAAAACGCAACCACAGCTGTAGCATTGTACGCTGAACGCTAACCAAATTGACGGCGTCCATCTCGTACCATTGTCAACATATAAATAAGTCTCCTGGGCTCACGCAGTTGGTGTACCAGAAAGCATCAGCCTACAAATACAGCAACTGACAGTGGTAACGAAATTGCTGTCCTGATGGCTGTAGCGCATAATCCTGAGGTGTGTATGACAGATTCCACGCGGTTCTGCGTGTTTGGATACCTTTGCATAGGTACAGTATACGTTTCGTCCGTTTATATCTTACTCCGCCAAGAACTATAAAGAGATGGCTTTGAATCCCGCATTTCATTCTGTCGAATTCCACTTCAGTGGTTGCTAGGTAATCATAAATTCTTAAATGATACGTTGTTTACGGGTGAAGCTTCGTTCACAGATTACGGTCGGAACAATCTGCAGAACATGCACTACTAGTAGGTGAAAAATCAACACTAGCTTTGAGTAGTTGCTCATAAATTCCAGTGGGGCGTCAGTGTCCGAGTGGTATCAACGGTTCCTGTATAGGTACCAATTATTTTCAGCGAACATTAAACGGACAGTGATGTGCATCATTTCTTCAAGACGCTCTACCCCTTCCCATGGAGGAGGATTGGAAACACTCCTGTCAATGTGATTCCAGCATGTGGATGCCCGCAAACTACTCACATATTTCATATTTCCAAGGAAGTTGTGGATGCAATGATTGGAAACAAGAGGATAGGACTGGTCGGCGGGGAGGGTGGGTGGGGGGGGAGGGGGTTCGTGTGAGCTGGCCAATCCGATTCCCCGACTTCACGAAGTTAGATTTCCTTGTATGGGGCGCAGTGAAAGAGAGTGAGTATCACATACTCTCAAAACCGTCAGAGAATATGGAACAACCTATTCCCGCTACAGGTGCGGCAGTGTCGGTGGACAAACTACAACTTGTTCACCATCTGCGCATATGTACTCCTGCAAACAATGTTCACTTCCAAAATCGTTGACGTGACGCAGTTTCATCACATGTGACGGTACTGATGATTTTTGAGTGCATTAAACATGTTGAATGTAACGTAAAAAATTAAATTTCTCCGGGCTATAGGCCACTAATAATTGTATTTAAGAAAAGAGGTCCAAGTCTTAGTAGCAAACAGTATCTCTAGTTTTCGTTTCGATATAAGAAATACATATGTTATTTAAATAAATGTAACTTTGTGTCTGTTTACTTTCATGGCCACTGCATTCCTGTGTCTGAGCCCCCAACATAGCTGCATCCCTGGCCCATTGCATGTTCCATTTTTGTTTGTGTTTTTTCATTTCAGAAATGTGTGTAGTCTCACAGCTAGGTGAATACCCTGTATATTAAGAGAATATTCTAATTATTCGTAAATTTGATAACATTTCTAAGAAGCTGGCATATGTGTTCGATGGATATTGATGGTTCAAATGGTTCAAATGGCTCTGAGCACTATGGGACTTAACTTCTGAGGTCATCAATCCCCTAGAACTTAGAACTACTTAAACCTAACTAACCTAATGACATCACTCACATCCATATCGGAGGCAGTATTCAAACCTGCGACCGTAGCGGTCGCGCGGCTCCAGACTGTAGCGCCTAGACCCGCTTGGCCACCGCGGCCGGCGATGGATATTGATCTAGAGCAAATTTTTAGTTAAGCTTGGTGAGGTTTCGTGGTTTTTTTGTTGGCTACGCCAAATTAGGTCATTGAGACGTCCTCATCCAGAACATAGTAATGAATTACTTTTCCTACATCTATACACTATTCAACAATAAGTTAATTAAAATAGGTGACTGAGTAATCTTCCTGTCACCTGGCAACAATTGAATAAATTCCCTGTAATGCTGGCGTTGGATGGGTTTAAGAGACAAACTGATGTAGCGTGGATTCCGGAGATAGTGTAGTATTCGCTTCTTAGAGGGACTTGACTGGGTAGGCGGAATATTGAATGTCCGGTGTGTAGGGAAGCAGCCTACTCACGCCTTATAAAATTCTCATCAGTCTTTCCATTGTGTGCCAGCCTAGTCCACTGTAACTAGCGCTGCCGTCATAAATATTGCGCAATACTTTAAAAATAAAGTAAATAACCTGAAACGTTTCTAGCATGTCAAGAGTAATACTAAATCAATATGTGTTGAATATCAGTTCAATAACTTTAACCATTTTCGAAATTTGGACGTTTTTCTGTAAAAATCATTGGCGCAACAGAAAATAGCTACAAACTTAAAAATTTATATTTAGATTCCTTTTTCATAATAATTTAGTAGAAACAGTATTTTGGATCTCACAAATTAAAATTTTAGTTGAAATTCATAATTCATAATTCATAATTTTGAATTAGAAATTAAGGAAGCAGATAGATTAAGTAGGCGAATAAATAAGGCTAGGAGGTTTAAATTTAAGTAGAAGGGAGATCCGATATAATCATAAAGATGTGAGAAGTTTCAACTGCATAACTATAAAACTATAGCGATAGCGTATCTCCAAAGGGCAAGTTTAGAGCTCTTCTACTGCGTGTAGTGTAATTAAATTAATTCTCTCGCCCAAAATAATTGACTTAGCCACGTCAGACTTTTATTATGATTACTTACCTGTGTGCTGAATGCACATTTAAATTGAGAGCTTCATCGACCATCAGCAAAGGAAGCAATGATTTATTCGATAACTTAAAGTGGTGCATTACCAGCCCAGCGGCTAGTCGGGAGAGCCAATTTGATCAGGCTTTCCCTTAGCCGTCCACACCGCGGATGTATATATAAGAACGCTGCGCGAGGAAGTAAGGCCTCAGTTCTCTCCAGACGCTCATTAGCGCACCATCTGTGCCGAGAGTCGCGTCGCTGCGGTATCATCGCTATAAACAGCCTCGGATGCCGTAATAAGTTACTCGGGATACACATAACCATGAAATCGTTTTCGAGTGAAGCGTTAATTCTGGGATGACTTTAATGATCTATCTTAAGTTTGCGTATGTCGTATTTTCACGTGCCGCCCCGGGACAAACATTCTTCCCTTATTTAGCGTGGCGTTTGATGAACATTATCATCAAATTATGGCGAGCATTCACTTAAACATTTAATTTGGACAGTTATAGTTGCATCAGCGCATTTGACTCTGAACTGCTCTGGTAGTTGGATTGTGTGGATACTTTTTTGGTCTGTGACTTTCAGAATATAGTGATCATTTTAGACAGAATGGTTTTTGATTATGAATCCCAGACAATCTCGTAATTCGTCAGAGCTATAAGCTGTAGCTATAAGTGTATTTCTCAGATGAAGTGGGCACTAGAAATTCTAATTACAGGCTTCATGTTTTGCTAATCACTTTCTGGTTGCCAATATTGTAGTTAGAGAGCCAGTGTTGAGAACGGCAAACAACAGCATTAAATAAATAATAGGAACATTTAAATAACAATAATTCCACCCGCCGCCCCACATATGGAGCATCGGCAGGGAAATGCATCTACATTATAAAAAATTTAATATCAACAAATAATTCCACCCGCCGCCCCACATATGGTGCTAATAGGCCGGGAAACAAACTGAGTAAAAGTGAAACTGATTTTTAAATATTCGGATTCGGGAGTGAAATGCGACACGCAACTGAGTAGTAGAACAGTGAGAGTGTTACGTGTGCACGTGGACGACGCAATTGGATTAACAACGCATCTGGATTGACGGAGCGGGCACTGAGTCCAGCGGCGCTGCCGGCGTCGCGAGAAGCGAGTTCCGCCTCACCACAGTTGTCCGCCGCAGCAACCGGAGCCGGGCCTGCAGTTGCAGGCCACGCCAACACACAGCAGCCGTCGAAGTGCCGTCTGCAGTTCAACGCACCTCGCCGCATCAGTAATCCTGGTACGCCGCGCTGACAACGCCATATGTCATGTAGAAGGAACTAAGTTAAGTGAAAAGCTGTTAAAATTTTTACTAGCCTGCACTAAAAGACTGTCGGTGATGGAACCACCAGAATAAACTGAGGTTAAACTTAAATCAGAACCTATGTCTGTTGAGGGAACTGTAAATCCAAAATAGTAATGTTAAAGTGAAATATGAAGTATTGTCTCGTGACAGTAGTGTGAAAAGGGGCAATGATTCAATAATAGAGACCCATGTAGTAAAGCAGAAACCAGAAATTGTTAATTGATTGGATGATAGTTTATCTGATGAGTTAAAAACGAAACAGTCATCAGAGGAGGTAGAGTTTAAAAAGGATAAGTTAGATATGACTGATCAATCAGATGTTTCATTTCGTTTTGATTATTCTGGTGTTGGATCTAGTTTTTCGTCACCTGAGTATGATAAAAAACCAGCTAGTGAGCAACCCAAAGATACTGGGGCTATTGATTTAAATGTTATATTACAAGCAATAGCTACCAGTAATGATGAATTAAAGTCTGAAATAACTGAGGTCAAAAGCAGTGATGCTGAATTAAAATATGAGATTGTGGCCAGCCAAACTAATTTTAATAAACGATTGGAGGTAATGGAAAATACCTTCAAGGCTGGTTGATATAAGTTGAAAGAGGATCTGGACAGTTTGAATTATAAAATTGATTACAATCATGAGGATATTAACAAAAAGGTTGCTCAACAATTTTCTGAAATGAGGTTGCTGAGGTTCGCAGATACTTCCAAATGGAAGATGCGAAGCTGGAACACAAGTTAACAGAACAGATCGAGGCGGAATCTGAACTGTGCTCAGGTAGGTTTAATGATGTTGTTATAAAAGTAAACATATGTCAAGCAGAAGTAGACGCAATCAAAACTGATACTACTCATATTGTGCAAAGAGTAGATAATGTTGAAATGAGAGTGGAAAATATTAATACCAACATTGCTAACATTGAGAGTAAAGTAGCTTCAGTAACTTCTGTTAATGGTAGTATGCAACAAGTTGTAGCTGCAAACGCCGCTTTTATCGGGTGTCGGCAGTTCTTGCGGTTCGATCCAGATAAAAATATCCACCCGCTATATTTCTGGAACGATTTTGAAGATGTCATTCCACCAACTTGGTCTGAACGAGAGAAAATCTCATTTATTAGAAGCCATTTAGCAGGTGACGCCATGCATTGGTCAGCTGATGTTATGTTGAAGTGTAAAACATTAGCGGAATTTAAAGCAGCTTTCATTAATGAGTATTGGTCTAGTAATAAGCAAAATGAAGTGTTGAGAGAATTTTGGAGTGGAAAACTCTTCAATGTAGTTAAGGAATCTATTAAAGAGTTTGCTAGGTCATGGATCTCACGTTTATCACATTTGGCCGAAAAGCTGAAACCTCAAATGATAATACTAGGTCTTGAAGCCAAACTGCCATTGTATTGGCAAACTAGAATTATATCTGCCCCTAGAGACAATCTGGATCGTTTCATTGAATATTTGGAACGTGTAGAGCGTGTTGCTGCCAATGAGGAGCAAGCACGTAATAACAGAAATGCTAATAACACTAATAGTAATTTTAAGAACGAGCAGAATGGCAACGTAAACATCAGAAAAGTAGGTGTTCGCCATCCTAAGAGAGGTAGGAATTGGAGAAATAATTATCAGAACCAACAATTGCATCCAAATGATAGTAATTTCGTTCTGAACAAAATTATGCAGGTAAACAACAGTGCGGAAAGCAATGCTGTGCCAGTTAACTATAACGGAAATAAAGGAAACAGTAGTAGGCTGAGGCAGGAAAACTAGTTCCCGTCTATGAGGACACTGGCGCTCACCAGGCGGTTACATTTCCTAATCCAGTAATTACAGTAATTGGTAAGACAGATCAGAATACTCAGACTGAACATGTGGATGAAGGGTCGGTGGTATCTAAGGATACAGCAGAAATATTAGATCACTCACAGTATTTGATAAATACCGTGTTAGAGACGCTTTCTAAGTGGGAAGAGAAAGAGAAGGCGCAGCAGTGTAACGTTAGGGAAGAGCTACAAAATACTGAATTGTCAGGTGAAGAAGCAGAAGAAATTCATGCTTATATTTACGATGAGGATGATGTGCTCTTATCTAAAGTGCCTGTGCAGATTGTTGATACTGTACTAATAGATTTAGGACAGGAGGTAAGTGAGAATGTAGAGGATAGCCTGTTGGGAGTCGATGGACCCAGTAGCTATGACCAGTTGTCACTTGAGGAGGAACCCGACGATAATAGTGAAAGTGGTTTAGCTGTAACTAGTGTTATTCCCGGTCTGGAGGCGCAGACTCGCTCAGACTACAATAATTTGGGTCATGTTCAGCAAACTAAGTGTAATGAAGTCGTGCGGTGTTTCGATTTGAAATTAATAGACCGACTGGAAAAGGCCGCTGAAAATGTAATTCAGGAAACCCCTACACACTTTGAACTAAATGTAATGAAAACAGATGTCGATCACTTTAGTTGGAGACAAATACAAAAGGAACTATTGGATGAGTTTGAGGAACCACCTGTACAAACTAGAATAAGCTACCCTATAATAATAGTGAATATGTTGGGTATCAATGTACGTTGTCTCTTAGACAGTGCAAGTGAGGTGAGTGCGATATCTCTGTCCTCCTTTGATGCATTACCTGGTAAAGACAAGTTTACAGTAATGAGGGTATCAGGACTAAGAATAATTGGTGCTACTGGCAAGGTGTCAAAAACGGTAAATCAAGAAGCTTTACTGCCCTTTAACATTAATGGTAATTTAATTGATCATCCATGCTTAATTGTAAACAATCTCAGTATTGAGGTTTTAATTGGCATAGATTTCTTGTCAAAATATCAGAGTGTTGTTGACTTTGAAACAAGCCAGTTAAAATTGGTCTTGCTGATAACTGGAGTAATTACGGTACATTTTATTGAAAAACATGTAGTAACTAATGATGAAACTTGGGAGCTGCCTATACGAGTGCTGAAAAATAGCAGATATTGGGACGAAGGTGTTAATCTTAGTAAAAGTAAGCTAAACACAGAGAAAGAAAGGATGAAGCGTCATGACGCAAAAGCTGTACCCACCAGTTTTGAAATAGGTCAGTTAGTCCTTGTCAAAACCAAGGAAAAATCAAAGAAAATAAGTGCAGAAACAAAGAAATTCATGTTCGTATACCAAGGACCTTTTAGGATCATAGGAAAACCACATGCCAATGCATATAGGCTAGAGTACCCTAAAAGTAAAACGCTATTAGGTCTCAGGAACGTGATCCACCTAAAGAAGTTTATAGGTAGTGAATGAATTCTGTAGGGAGGAGGTTATTCTGTAACCTCTAGACACTGTGCCAGCTGTGCAGTCCCAGCTGTGTGAGATCTTCTCTCACATTTCAGATTTCACTCATTCTTCATCTTTTCTATCCACAAACATTTCGGCCCCTTCTTTCAAATATGAAAAATTTCTGAAACCAATGAATTCTGTAGGGAGGAGGTGGTCTGTAACCTTTACACAGTGTGGCAGCTGTGCAGTCCCAGCTGTGTGAGATCTTCTTTCACATTTCAGATTTCACGCATTCTTCATCTTTTCTATCCACCTAAAATTTCGACCTCTTCTTTCCAACTCATTAAATTTTCCGTTATGGTTTTCAAGCCAATAATAAACTAATGAATTCTGTAGGGAGGAGGTTGTTCTGTAACCTCTATACAGTGTGGCAGCTGTGCAGTCCCAGCTGTGTGAGATCTTCTTTCACTTTTCAGATTTCACGCATTCTTCATCCTTTCTATCCACCTGAAATTTCGACCTCTTCTTTGCAATACAAAAATTTTCCGTCATGGCTATCAAGTCATGAATTATGTAACCATTCTATCCACCGATTAGTGAAGAAAATACCTAATGTGACAAACCTAACGGTGACATAATCAATAGAGAAGTGTGACGTACTTAAGATACAAATGTATTTGAGTAACAAGTATGTATAGAACCCTGGTAATTTTATAAGTACAAAGTTGTTGTTTTATTGTAAATGGTCCGTCAACAGTAATTTAAAAAGATATACAAATTCGTGTACAAGCAGGATCTGAAGTGGCAGTGAAACCTATTGTACGCTGTAGAGATAACTAATTAGTAGTAAAAGAGATTGCTTAGTGTTATGAAAAATATGCAGATAAGTTGTAAGACTGAACTCACCTTGTGTAGCAAAGAATGGCAGTGTAATAGAATTGAACAGTGTTTGTGGTTGAGACATGAAGGACACGTCCCAGAAGTATTTATAAGGTTGGAGCTGGCCATTATTTTGGTGTAGTGTGTGACAAGACACACCTACATGTATTGAGGTTATGAGTTGGACGCGTGAATGCGACCATAGATACCCTTATGTCAGATGAGACAGAGCAGCTCATGGTGTCCTATAGGTTTAAGGAATTTCGTATTACGCTCGGCCATAATTACTTAATGCACTTTAGCAGTAGGTCGAGAGAGACTACCTGTGGTTTCAGCGTCCGATCGAGTGGAAATGGATTGCCACGTGAGCAGATTGATCAGCTGCAATACACTATAGATATGAAATAAATGTACTATCCTATGCTTTAAATGTTAATAGAGTGAGTGTTAAATAAGTACATACACTAGCAACATATTTGAGTAACATAATGGCAGACGTGAAACATTATTTATAGCTCAGCATAAATACACTTCGATGAAGTAAGTACATAATTGCAGATGTGGAACTGACACAGCAGCAGAGGACCAATAAGTGGATTTAGTAGTCAACTAAACGTAGTGTGTTTTGAACACTCAGAACTGTACTATTACCACAAGTTACTCACATGTACAAAGAAGCTGAGAAGACTACTACTAATCAAATATACTCATACTATCTCTAAGAAGAATGTAATTGAAGATGAGTCAGCTAAGTAAATAAAATACAAATGTATCAGGAATGTACCGAGCATTGGTTCAGTGTTCCGGCCCAGAAATAATAAATTGAAATTAAATAGGATTTATGATTGTATGCCTTGAGCATAAATTTTCTCTAGTACGTGACTAACGGCGTTTTGAGCCATTTGTTTACCAATTTTATGACAGTTACGTAACCGCGAGAGTAAAATTGAAAAAGTTCTGTTAACTTTGTTCCAGTAACATATTGAAAGATAAAATGTATATATCCCCATTTCATTGTGCCCACCCTTAGATATTAAGTGAACAGTGTCTGGGGCACTCTTTTTGTTTGTTCTACAGGACAAACCAGATAATGGCAGCCTGGTAGCTGCGTGAAAGCGTGGAGTGACTTGGACACAACTCACAGTGACCCCTCCCCATTTCCCATGTAATTTAGAGTGAACGTGAAGGACGCATTCCATAGCAACTTCCTCTCCTCTACCCTTGTGAATGGAAGTGTAGAACGCAAGCCAAAGTGGCTACAATCACGTGTGTAAAAATGAAATTGTCATGATTTGTGAAACTTTCTTTCAGGTTTAGAAAAGACTGCTAAGATATAATTATCTGTTTATGTATTAGGAATAATTGTGCTAATTTTTTTAAATTTGTGTGTGTAAAAATGTATTTAATGGATTTAAGATTTTCATAATTTTACTTATTTTATGTGTTTGCCTGTCTAAGGCAATATATATGCCAAAGTGTTCCATTGATTTTTCTTAAATTTTGAGGGATAATGTTGTTTGAGAGGCGGTGAACATGTCAGCAATTTAAATAATTGAAGTAGGTAATAAGTTTTCTTTTAATATTTCTGTATGTTTGCATTTCAATTTTAATTTTTCATAGGGAGTTAAGCTGTACTCTTGCTTCCCTTTTTGTAATTAAATTTTTCTTTTCGTTCATTAACATTCAAAAAAAATTTAAGTAGAGGGTGATGTAGGGAAGCAGCCTACTCTCGCCTTATTAAATTCTCATCAGTCTTTCCATTGTGTGCCAGCCTCCTCCGCTGTAACTAGCTCTGACGTCATAAATGTTGCGCAATACTTTAAAAATAAAGTAAATAACCTGAAACGTTTCTAGCATGTCAGGAGTAATACTAAATCAATATTTGTTGAATATCAGTTGAATCACTTTAACCATTTTCGAAATTTGGACGTTTTTCTGTAAAAATCATTGGTGCGACAGAAAAGAGCTAGAAACTTAATAATTTATATTTAGATTCCTTTTTCATAATAATTTTCTGGTTTTTGTCTTAGAAATTAAGGAAGCAAGATAGATTAAGTAGACGAATAAATAAGGCTAGGAGGTTTAAATTTAAGAAGAAGGGAGATCCGCTATAATCATAAAGATGTGAGAAGTTTCAACTGCATAACTATAAAACTATAGCGATAGCGTATCTCCAAAGGGCAAGTTCAGAGCTCTTCTACTGCGTGTAGTGTAATAAAATGAATTCTCTCGCCCAAAATAATTGACTTAGCCACGTCAGACTTTTATTATGATTACTTACCTGTGTGCTGATTGCACATTTAAATTGAGAGCTTCATCGGCCATCAGCAAAGGAAGGAATGATTTATTCAATAACTTAAAGTGGTGCATTACTAGCCCAGCGGCTAGTTGGGAGAGCCGATTTGATCAGGTGTTCCCTTAGCTGTCCACACCGCGGCTTTATATATAAGAACGCTGTGCGAGGAAGTAAGGCCCCAGTTCTCTCCAGACGCTCATTAGCGCACCATCTGTGCCGGGAGTGGTGTAGCTGCGGTATCATTGCTATAAACAAAAAAATGGTTGAAATGGCTCTGAGCACTATGGGACTCAACTGCTGTGGTCATCAGTCCCCTAGAACTTAGAACTAATTAAAACTAACTAACCTAAGGGCATCATACACATCCATGCCCGAGGCAGGATTCGAACCTGCGACCGTAGCAGTCGCACGGTTCAGGACTGCGCGCCTAGAACCGCGAGACCACCGCGGGCGGCTGCTATAAACAGCCTCGGATGCAGTAATAAGTTACTCGGGATATGCGTAACCATGAAATCGCTTTCGAGTGAAGTGTTAATTCTGGGATGACTTTAATAATCTATCTTCAGTTTGCGTAAGTCGTTGATCTATCTTCAGTTTGCGTAAGTCGTGTTTTCAGGTGTCGCCGTGGGACAAACATTCTACCATTATTTAGCATGGCGTTTGATGAACATTATCATCAAATTATGGCGAGCATTCACTTAAACATTTAATTTGGAGGGTTATAGTTGCATCACCGCATTAGTCTCTGAACTGCTCTGGTAGTTGGATTGAGTGGATACTTTTATGGTCTGTGACTTTCAGAAAATATTGAACATTTTAGACAGAATCGTTTTTGATTATGAATCCCAGACAATCTCGTAATTCGTCAGAGCTATAAGCTGTAGCTATAAGTGTATTTCTCAGATGAAGTGGGCACTAGGAATTCTAATTACAGGCTTCACGTTTTGCTAATCACTTTCTGGTTGCCAATATTGTAGTTAGAGAGCCAGTGTTGAGAACCGCAAACAACAGCATTAAATAAATAATAGGAACATTTCAATAACAATAATTCCACCCGCCGCCACACATATGGTGCATCGGCAGGGAAATGCATCTATATTACAAAACATTTAATATCAACAAATAATTCCACCCGCCGCCCGACAGATGGCACAAGAAGGCTTAGATTCGTGCTAGCAAGCGGAATTTGTTAAGTTAATGGCTCTTTTTCTTTACTTGAAGCCTTTTGTCTGCATTATTATTAGGAGTACTAAGAAAGCCAAATAATATCGATATTATACTCTATTGACAAGACAACCCTTCTCCCTGCAACATTAAAGATTACATGTTTAAACGAAAGATGAAGTTCGATGAATTCCATGCAAAGGAGTCAGATAGTGATGATAATAATAAGGTATTGAATGTGCACGGCAGCAAGGTCTTTAACACCCGCAATAAAGTACAATGAGATGATTGTTGACAACATCGTAAAATGGCTAAAATACGAACTGCGAATAAAAAAGTGGCAAAAATCTTGAAAAACTGGAACAAACACACACACGTAATGTAACAAAAATCACATTACCAACCTAACAGAATTTTAAAAAGAGACAAAGGTAGCGGAAAGTATTAACAGCAGACAGTACATTCATGCGGCTGGCTGATCGCTCGAGGAAAAGGGTGTGAAACAGCCAATCCGCAACACATTAAAATCTTCAGCCTAAAAGCTTTGGCCAGAGTTAACATGTGTTGTACACTGATTTGCTCGCTGCATGTATCACAGACAGTGGGGTCCTCTAGCCGGAGTAAAAAGCCATTTGTGAGGCGACAGTACCCAAAGCGGAGATGGGTCTGGGCCTCTTCACCGCTCTGGAGCGACCGGCATTTAGGATATCCATGTCCACAATTACGGGATTCACTTGCCGCAGCTTACTGTCCGTCAACGTCAGCCAGTTCTCCTCCCATTACCGCATGAATCTGTTTACATCCCCAAATTCCCAGGTGCGCTGGTACCCAGCAAAAGGACAACATTTTCTGGCTGCGCCGCTTCAGGAAGAACAGTTAGTCCTGTGTGAACTGCACCAATTTCTCTGGTGTCTATATGTGGCGCAGCGATTACAGCGCACTACGTGAATAGAATTACATTAGAAACTGTTTGCCCTGAAGTTTCATCTGCTCCAGTATCTTCTGGATCTCATGGAGCTCTGCAGAAAACAAAGTGTTGGTAAAGAGAAGGAGAATTCTGATAGAAGTTAGAATCTACGGATGAGAAACACCAGGAAAGATACAGGCACTTCGCAGTTGTTTATTCGCCTTTACCCTGTCTAAGAAATTATTTGCGTCTGTTATGTTTTGAATACACTATAATTGATTTCATGTAATTTGAAGTTTCTGGGATAAAGTACATAAATATTTTTGATACTCTAGCGATGTAAGAAACGGGTAATGTTCTCTTACTTTGAGAAAAATAATCTTTGTTTCAAAGAAGGAATTTGTTGACAGGTGTAAACATTAACCAACTATAAGATTATTGACTCATTGCTGAAAAATATAGACACGAGTTACTTAGAGAAAAATTAAAAAAGTAGAAGCCGACCTCAGCGAAGTTCATTTGACATACACGTGAGGCAACACTGACTTTACGACATATGCTGTAAATTGGAGAATTGCAAACCGAAAATTTATCGTATAAATAGGTTTAGAGAAAGCTTCTGACAATGTTGAATGGAACACCCACTAGAAATTATTTCGATGGCAGGGATAAAATACAGAGAGCGAAAAAATATATGAAACCCCTACAGAAGCGAGACTGCACATTTGGACATGAATAGGAAGTAATATTGGAGAGAGGATGAGAGAGTATTGTAGCTACTCCCCAATGTTACATAACTTGCACATTAAGCAAGACGTAAACAGAAGGGAGAAGCGAGGAGGGAAAAGCCAGAAGAATTAAAAACTTAAAGTTTGCCAGAGATGTTGTAAATCTGATAGAGAGGGCAAGGGACTTGGAAGAACAGCCGAAATAAATAAATACTGTTTGTAAAAGAGGTGATGACCGGCAACAGAAGTAGAAGGAACTCAATGGAATATAGTCTAATTAAATCAGCTGATGCTGGTACAAGTAGCATAACACCAGGAAACGATGCAATAAAGTAGTTACTGAGTTTAGCTGTGTAGGCAGCAAAATACGAGGGAGTCAAATACGAGGGAGTCACTCAGAGCGCGGGTTTCATCGGATGCTTTATCAACCTCAAGAACCACTACCAGGCCTCTTGCAGAAGGGGACTGAGCTCATGAGGCCCTCTGCGCCGATTGCCATTGGCCTAGGATGTCATTCACTGGGGGATGATTGTCTACAGTGACGTGTCCCGGTTCGAAATGAGCCCGGATGACCAGTGAAGACTCATTGGGAGACGCTCAGGACAGCGGCGGTACACCAACATGACTGCCACCCACCATACGGTCCAACAACCAGCAGTGATGCCAAGCCATCCTCGGCTTACATTTCAGTGAGATAGTGCTCGCCCGCACACAGCGACAGTTTCTACTGGTTGCCTTTATGCTTGCCCAACCGTAAAGTAGCCAACAAGGACGTCGGATCTCTCCTCAGTTGAGTACGTTTGGAACATTGTGGGCATAGACCTCCCACTAGCTCGGGATTTTGACGATCTAACACGCTATTGAGACAGAATTCGGCACAAATTTACTCAGGACATCCAGCAGATCTATGAATGCCAAGCTAATCACTGCTTGCATGAATGGCATAAATGTACCATCGCGTTTTTGAATTTCTCAACTTGTGGCGTTATTTATGTTGAATAAATTATCGAATTTTCCTGAAATTTGAATCATTACTTTGCCTTTACGTACACATCACATCTACTTATTTCCGTCACACTCGATTAATTCCATCGTCCTGCGTCCTGTTTTTGGTCTTATAGTGTAGTTTTTGATTAACTGACAAGTGTTTTATGTTGCAAAAAAAACAAAAAAAAATCTGCCATTTCGCCAAGTCCAGTCTCTGAAGGTAACGCAACGCCTTCCAGAAGTCGATTTGCAACCCGCCAGGCTCTGGAGCATTGTCGTCTGCAGCTACTTGTCGAAATGACGCCTCAGTAACCACCTTAGACGGATGCAGCGTTATTTCGCTTATTACTTAGCGAGACAAGTAGTGTGTTTATCTGTAACTCTTTATCAGTGTATTTAAATACTGTAATATCAATATGATGCATATTTGCAGCCTATACATTTTACCTACAGTGTTGTGACAGACAAATACATTTACAATTCCAAACCAAACTAGACTGCTCTTTGAAGATCTAAATCACTGAAAACACTGAAGCCGAATCTACCACTTAATTCCCAAGTGTAAAACGTCAGTTACTGTCATTGTAGTCATAAAGGTGTGTTATAACGGTATACCGAAATTCTTTGACCACGAAGACTGTATCACGGTTCCACCTTTCCACCATCATTATACGAACGTCGGAATGGCAGATACTGAGATCACCGATCGCGGTACAGGAAAGCATCTACTACAGGGAAGTAGTATCATGACCAGATGAGATAGTTGTAAGCTTTTACAAATATTATGCGAAAGAACTCTCTCCCCTTGTAGCAGCAGTTTATCGTATCTCGCCGGAGCCACGAACAGTGCCTAGCTACTGGAAAAAAGGATATAGGCCTTTCCTGTTTTCAAGAAGGGTCAAGATGAACACACTTACAGACGTATATCGTTGACGTCAACCTGTTATGGAATTATGGAATGTGTTTTATACTCAAGTATTACGACGTTTCTGGAGAACAAAAATCTCCTCTATAAAATCAGTTTTAATCCCGCAAATAGAGATCCTGTGAAACTCAGCTCGCTCTTTTCCTCCATGACATTCATAGCTCTGTAGACAACGGCGCGCAGTTTGACGCCAAGTTTCCTGACATCAGGGTGGCACTTGATACTGTCCCATAATCACATTTAGTGAAAAACAGAGCTTCTCCAGTAGTAGGAGTTGCGACTGGATACAAGACTTGCTTCCAGACAGAACTGAAAAATTCGCTCTTGACAGAACAATATCGAGAGGTGTGTGGGTGATTTGCGCTCAGTCGGGAACCGCGCGACCGCTACGGTCGCAGGTTCGAATCCTGCCTCGGGCATGGATGTGTGTGATGCCCTTAGGTTAGTTAGGTTTAAGTAGTTCTACGTTCTAGGGGACTGATGACAACAGATGTTAAGTCCCATAGTGCTTAGAGCCATTTGAACCATTTTGTGGGTGATTTCCGACGTACCCAAAGCAAGTGTGACAGGGCCGCTGCCATTTACAAAACACTTAAATGATCTAGTAGAAAGCGTCGGATGCTCTTTAAGACTACTCGCGGATGATGTGCTTGTCCTTAAGAAAGTAGCAGCGCTAGAAGATAATCGATTGTACTACGGAGTATTAATAAATGAGGCAGGCTCTGGCAGTTGACTCTAAACGTACATAATTGTAACATATTGCGCAAACTATTGGTGAAAAACTGCTGCAAACAGTATATACCGTATAATATCTAGGAGTGACTATGCAGAGCGACCTTAAGTGGGACGACCAGTGGTAAAAAGCAGATGCCAGAATGATATTCGTAGGAAGAATTTTAAGGAAAGGTAGCTCATCCACGAAGGAAGTTGCTTATAAGGTGCTTGTTCTACCGATTCTGGAGTATTGTTCGTCAGTCTGGGATCCTTAATAGCTACGATTGATAGAAGAGATATACAACGAAGAGTGGCGCATGTCGGCACGGGACTGTTTAGTCGGCACGAAAGCGTTATCGAGATGCTCAAAAATCTCCGTTAGCAGACGTTACAAGAGATGCATAGTGCATCCTGGAGATCATGGGGAGGTTTACTATTGAAATTTCGGGAAAGCGCTTTCCGGGAAGGAACATACATGTCGCGTAATGACCACGACAAGAAAATTCGAGTAATTAGAGCAATACAGAGGCTTACCGACAATCACTCTTGCCAAGTGCCGTTGGCAAGCGGAAAGGGGTCTGGGGGATCAGTTACTGGTACCAGAATCACCCTACACAACACGCCATAGTGTGGCTCATGTAGTACGATGTAGATGCAGAGCTGATACAAGCTGATCTACTCATGTTATTGTCATCAGTTTTTCTACATTTAAGTGGATCATTTACTTTAATTATTTTGTGTATTGTCTATATTAAGAGGTTCATCTGAAAAGTTCGGTGAGTTGTCTCAGAAAATAAGGGTAACAAGAGCTATAAACAAAATACGCTTAATGGTGTTGAAAGTAATCACCACTAGCTACAAAACACTTCTCTCTTCGGTTGTAAAGTTGTCAGAAAAGACGGCAAACGCTTCTTGTTGAATCACTGGACGTACCATCGTTGACACGCAGACAGATATTATCAACGTTTGCGTAATGTATGCCTTTCTATCTGAAAATCTGAAAAATAAGGAGACTGCTGAAAAACAGTCACTTTGCGTTAAACGAAGAAACTGAGAACACAGATCGCACTGTGGGGACAGGCATTGTGGTGGAGGAAATTTTCCTGTCCTCGGAGGTAAATTTTTGCCCGTACCTACCAGAAACGTTTCAGCAGCCTTTTTAACACTCCATATACTTACGTATTGATAGTAGTACCCTCTAGGGGACATTCATGTGGTTCAAGGGCTCGCTGTCGAAAAAGGCCATCAACATATTCTTTAATCTTGTATTTAGCCTGCCGACGTTTTTTGGGCGATGGGGAGAATATAATCCCATGTTAGTGATTGTCGCTTAATGGCTGAATGGTATTTGTAACATTAGATCTCATCTCCTGTAATGACGATTTCCAGAAACTGTTGAATCTGCTGGGACTTGTCAACGAAATCTCCAGGTGTTTCCAGCACGGAAAAAATCTTCCGCGTTTTTAAATGTTCCTGAACATTAGTGCTTACACTCCCTGCATGTCTTTAGTTCTTCTGTTGTCATTCTCAAAGACGGCCGCCCATAATCAACAAGCAGCCGGTGTCTTCGTTTGAACGCTGATAATGTCCTGTTGAACGCCCCTTACATACCACCATCAACTCACCTTCGTCTATGTAGTTTTAGTTTGTGATTGTTGACGGTCTACCCGATCGAGACTCATCGTCGACATCATCTTTACCGTCTGTATGAGTTTAAACCACTCATATACGAACTTTCTACTTACCGCTTAAACACTGAAGTCTTCCAATAGCATTCCACGTCTTACCGCCGTCATTTTCCCTAATTTGAATCCAAACTACATGTTAACACGTTACTCCACTTTGGGCTCCATTTTCATTGGCATGAGTTCTCACACCGACTTCGTTACCTTGGTCGCAGGATGCACTACGGCCTCTCTTCGGTGATTTGGATACGGGGTGCTCGCTGACATGAATCTCAACGTTATGTGCAAACCCCTCACCGTAACCAACTCTGCGTTCAACACATGGAAATATTCAACGAACATATCAGATGCACTTAGTATGCAAGAAATTTTCACAACTTAAATATTAGGAAACATCTGGACGGATATTCAGTTTTAATTTCAAATGGAATGAACGTGTAAATGGCCATTAAGGTAAAACATATTGTCCTAGAAATAATGAATCGAAGACCTGTATAGTGAGAAAATGGGGAATGTAAGGAAGCGATATAACGAGAGGGTAAGGGGAAGAGAGAGAGAGAGAAGTAGGGGAGAAAAACAGAGAGGGAGAGAGAGAGAAAGAGAAAGAGAGAGAGAGAGAGAGAGAGAGAGAGAGAGAGAGAGGGAGAGAGAGAGTTTAAATAGTTTCCTTGAGTGAAGTATTTACTCATTGTACGATAGTTTGAACCGTTCTAGATTGTCGTACATACCCTTTTCTTCCATTACATTTCTCTGTGTAAGCTGAAATATCTCATGGTATAAACTAAACAGTCACCGAGTCAAACTCTGCTCCTACATTCAGTCAGCAGCGATCTAATTTTATGTGATCTTTTTATCTTTCAACGGTGAATGTCCTTTTTAATACCAATATTAAAATAATTCGTAGTAGTCAATAATTCTCTCTTAATAACCACCACGGTCTTAGAGAATGAGGACACACATTTTCCACTTACTAAGCACCAGCCTATAACATGATTCAAGGCCCTGACAACTGAATACCTCTTCAGCGAAGGGGCGCACTCCAAGATCGACTTTTGGTACAATGCTTTAGATGCTCATTCCGCTCTTGAATGAACGCCTTACTACTGCCATCAATTTGCTTAATACTTACACAGCTTTAAACGTGGTTGCTTGGATCATTGACCGTTTCTAAATTAAAATTGAAACAAATGGGCCATCGGTCACCATTCTTTTTACTCTTAGTGACCAGGTATCAACACTTCTAAAAGTGCCTTCATCAGAAGTAGAACAATTAAAATGGCCTATAACATAGTTACAAATTTATAGGAAAAGTCATTTTATATAAAAATTGTAAGTACTGTCTAACAATAAAAGAGAGGCAGTACTTACATGTCACATATAAAATTATTAACAGGCCAGAACGGCTTTAGTCACAAAATATGTAAGAAGGAATGCGTGAAGGCGAACCACTATGGGCTCCTCGTACCTGTACAGCCACAGGTTGCCACGGACTGGGGCGTCCGTGTTAACAAGTGCGGGCAGGTGAACAAGACATTGCATCGAGAATGCCATCTAGTAGCCGCAGGTGCAACTTGGCTACTTAGCATCCAAGTGTAGACACACGAAAATTATAACGAATATTGTTCAGTGCATAATCTAAAAACCAATATTTCGTTTAACAGCGACAGATAAAGTAACATTTTTGTCAGCATCAGAGCTTAGAAGTACAGTTTGAAGCATAAAAACGTCATTATTGAAAATACAGGAAGGGTTGAATGACACAGCTTGTAGAAAGCGATATAACATGAAATCAGCCAATAAACCATCTAATAAATGAAAAATTATGAGTTAACGTAGATGGAAAAAAACATTTCGGCAAACTGTACAAGGAGACCCGAAATTAAATGTGAAGTAACGGCTTTATACCGTCGGAGAAATTTTTATTGCGCCACTGCAGCTGTTCATTGAGAATGAGACTATCATTTCGGGACAGATGTTTAAAAATCTCTAATTCTTCCGGAATATTTAATTTAAGTCCTTTCTTCTCGGTGTGTGGAATGTTGATATTGCAAATACCTTTAGGCAAATGACCTGTAATCAGAAGATGGTTGGCAAAGGAATAATTTTGGGGGCTAGTGCCATTTTTTCTAAAAAGGCGTTCTTTATATCTGGTTGTAAAGGCACGCCCTGTTTGTTCTATGTAGTAAGAAGAGCAGGTACCGCAGATAACCTTATAGACGCCAGAACTTTCGAAAGGGGAACGAATCGATTTTAAATTATGAATGAAGATTTTTTCTAATTATTATTGGTAGAAAATGCAACGTTGCAGTTGTATTTATTACGAAGAAGGCGTTGGATCTGATATGAGATGGGCCCCACGAATGGAACAGAGAAACATTTTTTTGGGTTAAATTCAATGATAGAGATGCCGAACGTAGTAACTCTTTTAGTAGTTTTCCTTTTAAGGATGTCATATACTCTACTAGGTTTATACTCGTTATTAACTGCTATCGTTTTCAGTAAATTGATTTCGTCGTTGAACCGTTTCTTTCGAAGGTGGAATGGAAGCAGCTTGGTGAATAGCAGAATGAAAGAAGGCGTTTTTATGAGACTGTGGATGAATGGAAGATGCAGGTACGATATGATCAGTATATGTTTATTTACGAAAAATATTGAATGAGGTTTTGTTATCTTCTATTTTAACCGTTAAGTGCAGAAAGTTTAAGTGGCGTGTCTTGTTTTCAAGTTCGATGGTGAAAGATATTTTCTCATGAAGGTCACTGAAGTGATTAAAAATACGGCCAATGCCACCGGCAGGTCCCTTGTAGGTGAATAAAATGTTATCAGCGTATCTGAAATAGGACAGAATGCCTAGTGATGTAGCTGAAAAACAGTTAAAACAATTTTCTTCTAGAGAGTTGATGAAAATATCGGCAACGATACCAGCTAAGGGGACTTTCGAAAGAAAAGCCTTCGGATTTATACGTGTACTTAGCCAACATTTTATTCCGGTTACCAAGTATGTCCTCTGCCCATACTAACTCACAGGAACAATCTGCTTCAATTTCGCTACAAGATAAACTACTTCTGACAGCAACAAACACGCCACCGCCAACTCTATTTAGCCTGTCCTTTCGGAACACCGTTACGTTCTTCGCAAAATCTCCTGCTGAACTTTTCTCCGGCTTTGGCCAGCTTTCAGTGCCTATAATGAGTTGAGCATCGGTGTTTTCTATTAGCACTTGGAGCTCTTGTACTTTCCCAACACAGCTACACATTTCGTAACAGGGCGCAGCAGTTGGCACGGGTGATGGGGACTTCATGGTGAGGCCTCGGGTTACGAACCCTGCCACTTCACCTCACTACCTCTTAACAATCGTTGTGGCTCCTTTAGAGTAAAAATCATCAACAGTGGCAGCATCTGCACTCAGACAACGGCCTTGTCAAAGAGGTCAGAGGAGTGGACCGAGGTCCAGGTCACTCTTTTGCATTTGGCGTGGGAAAATTGCCATTAAAGGTGGAAGGCTATGCAAACAACAGCATTAAAGGCACATAACGTGTAACCACAGGAATGTGGCATGTAACTGAAAAATGTCATGGTGATTTCTCCATTGGAAAAAGATTCCAGATTAGCCCTCATTCGGATCTCAGGGAGGGGACTGCCATCGGGGAGGTGACCATGAGAAAATAATTGAATAACCAACGAAAGGATGACGTTGTACTAGTCAGTGTAGATACAGTGAGCGTCAGTCAAGTGAAACAGAAATAAAACAAGAATTTCTGGTCAGATGAGAATAGGGTAATAACAGCAGTAGCAGGAAATTGTATAAAGGGAGCAGGATTCGTCATGAATAGGAAGATAGCGCAGACGGTGAGTGACTGAACGGTTCAGTGGCAGGGATATTCTCATCAGAATCGACAGCAAACTAACAGCGATGTCAATAGTTCACATATATTTGCCAACGTCACAATCCGAAAATAAAGAGACAGGGAAAGTATATGAGGACTGCGTACAGGGAGACGAAAGTCTAACAGTTATGGGGCATTGGAATGCGATTGCGGGGGGAGGAGTAGAAGAAAGGCTTACAGGAGAATATGCGCCTGGTATTACGAATGGGAAAGGGGAAGACTAATTGAGTTCTGCAATGAATTACAGTGTGGAAAATGCCGGGTGATTCGGGGTGATTTCCGTTAGATTACATCAATGGTCAGTCAGAGATTCCGAAATCAGAGATTGGATTGTAAGGTGTTCACAGGGACAACAGACTCAAATCAAAATTTGGTGGTGATGGTGAGTACGCTAAAGTATAAGAGGCGAGTCAGGAAGAATCTTTGCCGAAAGAAATGGGATACGGAAGCACTAAGGAACGAAGAGATACGCTTGAAGTTCTCTGAGGCTACAGATAAAGCGATAAGCAATAGCTCAGTAGGTAGTGCAGTTATCACACTATCAGCTTCAGTGCTCATGCAGCCTAGTTGCTCACAAAAATAATATTAAGTATAATGGTCCGACAACTGAGGGTCTGTTAAATAACGATCAGTTTGGATTTAGGAAAGATAAAGACACCAGAGAGGTAGTTATGACGTTGCGGCTAATTTTGGAAGCAAGACCAAAGAAAAATCAAGGCAGGTTAATAGGATTTGCCAATCAGGGAAAGGGTTCGACAATGTCAAATGGTGCAAGATGTTCGAAATTCTGTGCAAAATTGGGGTAAGCTGCAGGGAAAGACCTATGATACACAATATGCCAACAAAAAACCAAGGGGGACGAAAAGACTGGAAGGCCAAGGATGAAGTGCTCACATTAAAAAGGCTGTAAGAGAGAGATGTAGTCTTCCGCCCCAACTATTCAGTCTATAGATCGAAGAATCGATAACGGAAATAAAATAAAGTTTAAAGAGTGGAATTAAAATTCAAGATGAAAGCATATCCGTGATAAGATCTCCTATTCACAGTTCTATTACATGTGAAAGTGAAGAATTACAGGATCTGTTGAATGGAATGAACAATCTGTTGGGTAGAGAATATGGATTGAGAGTAAATCGTAGAAAGAAGAAAGCAATGAATATTAGCAGAAATTATATCAGCGAGATACTTGATTGGTGGTCACGGAGCAGTTGAAGTTAAGGAAATGTGCTACTTGGGCAACAGAAGAATCCAAGACGGTCAGAACAAGGACGAAGTAGAAAGCAGACCAGTACAGCCAAGAACTACATTCCTGGCCAAGAGAAGTATAGTAACATCAAACATAAGCCTTAATTTGAGGAAACAATTTCTGAGAATGTACGTTTGGAGAACAGCAAAGTTTGGCTGTAAAACTTGTATTATGCGAAAACCTAAACGGAAGAGAATCGAAGCATTTAACGTTTAAAGTTAAGTGGACAGACCAGAAATTAGAAAGTTCTACGCATAATCGGCCAGTGAGAAAATATATGGAAAACACTGAAAAGAAGAAGGGACAAGATGATAATGCATGTGTTTGAGTATGAGGGAAAAAATTCCATGGTACTAGAGGGAGCTGTAGAGGGTAAAAACTGTAGAGGACGATAGGAATTCGAATACATTCAACCAATGGTGGAGGCCGCAGGTTGCAAGTGCTACACGGAGGAAGGATTCGTAGCGGGCCGCACCTGACAGATGATTAAAAACAAAACATCATTGTGAGGTTGCATTCCCATTAAACGTGATCTGAATACTTTGGAGCGAAACGCTTCCCTAATTTTTGTTCTAAATTGCAGTTTGGAACCACTAGTGACCGTTCAGAACCATTCGATGGAATTTGCGCGTAATCCGAAGCCTCAAAGTGTATTTACGCTTTTTCAACCCTTCTGCTTTCGACACTCCTGAGACGTGATCAAGTGAGAATGCAACATCAGCATTTGGCTAAATAAAGCTGCAGATGGTCCATCTCAGACCTCTCAGTTCGACAACACCCTCGGTGTTGCCCACGCAACACTGTTTATAACGTGGCGGCTGCTCTGGCGCCCGTTGGTCTGGCAAACTGTTAGACATACGTTCGCTGCCTTTGCCTAGCCTCTGGCGCCAGAGCTGCCACAATACTGAATTGTTGCCGAACTTCCTGAAAGGTGTATTTGCAACTTGTTCAAAGATTTACAGGCATGGCACAGAATATTTTTCCGAACTCATGAGACTTAGAGGGATTCGTTGTCATTTCATTCAAGCACATGTCAATATTTCGCACCTAAAAGAGGGTGTAAAATAAGAAGGCCAGCAAAACGTAACTACCATTTGATGCTTCGGACCACATTTAAATTTTATCGAATGGTTTTTGGAGGTCTAGCAAGGTTCCAACCGGTACCCAAGAGCCAAAATTATGGTCCACTGCACTCCTAATGGGTACAACCATATTCAGTGGGAATGCAATCCTTCAGTCGCCTAAGAGAAGGTTTGAAATGTCCGAGGGTTTCAGCACTGTCAAAGATTGTCAAGAACATCTTCCTGCTGCTCATCAGGCTGTGAACCGCTGAATGTGCGGCCACCAACGCCCGTAAGGTTAGGGGCGGTTTCATTAACACTCTTCGTGCCACCTCTTGAGACCATTTTGTATCCATTCTGAGCACCGTTGTCACTGAAATGTTGTTCTCGGCCAACCATAAGAAAACACCGTGATTTCAAGGCTGGGTGTCACTGTTCTGACCTCCGTCGCAGAGACATAAGAAGAATGAGTGAAATGTGGCAAAAAGGGGCTGTCACGACCTTCTCGTCAGTTGACAGTTCAGCGGTGGCGCTGGACACAACTGTGGTGGAATTTGGTGCCAATGTGATATCAGTAACCGACCTTACAGTTCACAAGAACTTTTGAACCGTGGCTTTTTCTTCTCATGTGACGACAGTTTGCTGTCTGAAGCGTCGCCGAGCCAGAGGGTGACATCGTTGGGCGCCATCCTTTTGTACCTTTTTAGAAGAAGTTTGTAGGCATCATTGAGCGAAATTTAAAACTTATGACTCGTAACCGGAGGCTATTATGGGATTTCGCTAAAGTGATCCTTTACTTCTTTCACGAAGTCTATTTTATTTGCTTATTACCAGACCAGGGCCACTACCTATGTCATGTTGTATCTACTTGGCGCTTAGCACGTGACAAAAATGTTTACTGATAGCTTCCATATAACCTACCCTTCTGACAAACACAGCAGACAGCTACTCGGATAGCGATACCATCTACTCGCTCCCAAAGCAGGCACTGATCACAGTGCGGCAAGTCAAATACCCTATCTCCTTCGTCATATCTCGTGGCGTGATCCCTTGGTCTACAGACTAAAGCTGCCCGCACAGCGACAACGAGCCGGTGTTATACTCAGGCTACATGCTTACAACAGAAGCGCCAGCTGCCCTCTACCGGACTATGCACACTGTGAGCCTATAACGAGTTTCGTATTTAAACTTGGCTGGATGTTTCACATCAGTATGAGGGACCTGGAGTTTATTCGCGGATTTGTATTTCACGATCTTTATTCTTTGCGGAACCACAGCCAGCCAGAAATTTGTGTTGTGCGACGAGCTCTCATACTGTACCGAACTACCATTTTGGTTCAAAGAAAGGGGGACAGAAGCACAGCTCCAAAGCCAGGTAATAAGCAACGACCATATATCAGCATTATTCACAGCAGATAACGACACCAGAAACGTGAGCTGTGAGTGCAACTGTTTCTGCTTCCGTCCTTTGCACTCGTAATTATGCAGCAGTGCAGTTTCATCAACAAGCGACAGTAAATTAGGAATCTTAATAACAGGCAATTAATTACCGGTTAGTAAATTTATTTCTGGAGATGCGGACCGCGCAGGGCGTTGGCCGCGCCCTAAATCACTGCCGACATTAATAACAGCCTTCACTCGCAGCGCGAACCGAGCCGCGGTACTGCCCTAGGACAGACTCCTGGCGCCGAGCTGTTACACCGGAGGAGAGAAAATAAACTTGTCGTAAATAACCCAAATATATATGGCAATTAATTTGGATCGTGATTCACAGCAAAAAGTATGTGACGCGATACAGCCAGCTCGCTATCGGGTTGTTTACGATTACGATGCGAGTGGAAGATAATATTGCAGCCTGTGCTGACGTCTTAACTGCTGAAGAACAATATCAAAGAGAGGCCTCAAACATTTATACGTTCCGGATTGTGTATAGTATTCTGTCTCGCCTGTTCTCTAATACACGCATGTCTCTCGATCAGGGCAACATATTCAGAGTAGCGGTACCTGTTTCTGAACTAGTATTCAACGTAATAACGAAGGAATGACAGGAAGATCAATGATTAACGTCTCATAGTCTCATCGACAAGAAGGTAATTACAGATGAAGAGCATGTACAGATTGGGTAACGATTTGAAAGCAAAAATCATGTCATTGAACTTAAATGGTTAAGGACAATCCGAATAGGCTCACGGAGATATGAATTGCCGTCTTCCCGCCTTCCTACTGCGCCACCTCGCTTGGTGGGACTAAGGGTATCTTCTGTTACGGAATATCAGATAGAACACTTCCAACGAACTGTGGTTCGCATCAGCCCGCGGCGAGGAATTTTCGCGCCCGGCTTCTGATGTTGTCAGGGGTCAGTCCTATGGCCTCTTGTAGGAGGGTGTGGCGGCTGGCGCATTGCTACAGTCCAGCATGGCTGTGGACGTCTGTCAGAGCTTCAGCACTCTCCCTTATGAAGCTGCGCTTAGGTTCGACCCCAGAAATCTGCGTGCCCCCTGTGGTCAATTTTCGAGATGGTATGTAAGCATAAGACACAACATCGACACGGAGAACAGTGCAAGAGGCGGTCCCAGCATGCAGTCAGTAATGGTACTTGTACTGTCCAAGAGTGGCAGAACAGGTGGCCTGCTCCCAAGCTGAACAGCTAGCAGACGGTCAGATCGGTTCTTCATTCACGGAACATCGATTCAGGTCTCGTCTTCACTCCGTCACTGTTTGATCGGTAGGAGTACAGTTCGCTGAGTTCAAATTGCCTCCACAGCCTGACGACTGGGGATTCCTCGTAGTGGATTCTCAGTTGGCAGTGGCCGTAGACACTTCGTTATATTGACCACAGCATGCTGCAAGTAGCAGAGCTGACTTTACATCGGTGACTGTGATCCAGATGGTATGCGCTAACTCTGACAATGAGTGGAAGGAAGAAGAGAGTTTTCTAGCAATCAATGGCTTGATTCGCCCCCCCCCCTTCCCACTCCCCCCCCCTTCCCACTCCCCCCCCCCCCCGTACAGGTGCTGACTGGGTTCCGTTAACTGAGATTGGCCTAATTTTAAACCTCCCTGCTTCTGAGCGTTCCTTTGCTTAAAGTTTGCAGCCTGAAGCTTTCTTCTGCAATCCCTTGATGGAGTTACTATATGTAGCCTCATTCTAGAACAGCGGTGTGTGTACTCTGCACTGTTGTCTAAGTGCTAAACAGGGCTTGCTGTTCTCTCTCACACCCTATGAGGCAATAAGTTCCCTGTCTGTTTGTGTATGAACTCTTTCGAATGTTATTGGTCACTCCACCCTTGCATACCTGGAGGACACGTACCACGTAGCGACATCCCAGCCAGTTATAACAAAATTTTGTTCCTTCCCTTCATTATGAATCTGCCGCGCAACATTCCTCCTGCCTCTATAAATTTAGTCCCGAATTTCCACACTTTACTAACTACTATACATGTTCAATTACACTACTGGCAATTAAAATTGCTACACCAAGAAGAAATGCTGATGATAAACAGGTATTCATTGGACAAATATATTATAGTAGAACTGACATGCGATTACATTTTCACGCAGTTTGGGTGCATAGATCCTGAGAAATCAGTACCCAGAACAAACTCCTCCGGCCGTAAAAACGGCCTTGATACGCCTGGGCATTGAGTCAAACAGAGCTTGGATGGCGTGTGGTTCAGATGCCCATGTATATTCAACACGATACCACAATTCATCCAGAGTAGTGACTGGCCTATTGTGACGAGCCAGTTGCTCGGCCACCATTGACCAGACGTTTACAATTGGTGAGAGATCTGGTGAATGTGCTGGCCGGGGCAGCAGTCGAACATTTTCTATATGGACTATTGTGACGAGCCATTTGCTCGGCCACCATTGACCAGACGTTTCCAATTGGTGAGAGATCTGGAGAATGTGCTGGCCGGGACAGCAGTCGAACATTTTCTGTATCCAGAAAGGTCCGTAGAGGACCTGAAACATGCAGTTGTGCATTATCCTATTGAAATGTAAGGTTTCACAGGGATCGAATGAAGAAGGGTGGAGCCACGGGTCGTAACACATTTGAAATGTAATGGCCACTGTTCAAAGTGCCGTCAATGCGAACAATAGGTGACCGAGAATTGTAACCAATGACACCCAATACCATCACGCCGGGTGATACGCCAGTGTGGTGATGACGAATACACGCTTCCAATGTGCGTTCACCGCGATGTCGCCAAACACGGATGCGAACATCATGATGCTGTAAACAGAACCTGGATTCATCCGAAAAAATGACGTTTTGCCATTCGTGCACCCCAGGTTCGTCATTGGTACACCATCGCAGGCGCTCCTGTCTGTGATGCAGCGTCAAGGGTAACCGCATTCATGGTCTCCGAGCTGATAGTCCATGCTGCTGCAAACGTCGTCGAACTGTTCGTGTAGATGGTTGTTGTCTTGCAAACGCCCGCATCTGTTGACTCAGGGATCGAGACGTGGCTGCACAATACGTTACAGCCATGCGGATAAGATGCCTGTCATCTCGACTGCTAGTGATACGAGGCCGTTGGGATCCAGCACGGCGTTCCGTATTACCTTCCTGAACCCAAAAATTCCATATTCTGCTAACAGTCATTGGATCACTACCAACGCGAGCAGCAATGACGCCATACGATAAACCGCAATCGTGATAGGCTACAACCTGCCCTTTATCAAAGTCGCAAACGTGATGGTGCGCATTTCTCCTCCTTACACGAGGCATCACAACAACGTTTTACCAGGCAACGTCGGTCAACTGCTGTTTGTGTATAAGAAATCGGTTGGAAACTTTCCTCATGTCAGCACGTTGTAGGTGTCGCCACCGACGCCAACCTTGTGTGAATGCTCTGAAAAGCTAATCATTTGCATATCACAGCATCTTCTTCCTGTCGGTTAAATTTCGCTTCTGTAGCACGTCATCTTCGTGGTGTAGCAATTTTAATGGCCAGTAGTGTAATTCGGCTTTCATTGGATATTATTCTGCTTTGAAACTGAATCAAATTTCGTAAATGTTAATTTTTTCATACTATCACATTATTAACTGTGTGGTTTCGGAAATTAGCCTGATGCAAACATCTTTTATATCTTTTATATTTACGCAGACATGTTTCGACACCAATGTATCATCTTCTGTGGGTCGTATTTTATTACTGTAAAGTACAATATCACATTAGTAATGATTTAACTGCTGTAGGCCTAAGAAATACAGTATTTGCTATTTGCTTCGTTTTGTTTGGACACTCACTTTAAAATTACATCGCTAACTGAACTGTATTATTATACATCGGTTTAGGTGCTCTTTATCGTCTATTTTTTGACAGCCTGTCATCTGAAAATTAACCATGAAGAAAATTATTACGTATTTGTGTAGAGCTGTTTCGAGGGTAGAGGTTATGTACATTTCTGTACTTACATTTTCCGTCCTGTTTCGTGTCCCTGGTTGGTGCATTGCTTTCACTCAGTTTATCACAAATTTCCGCTCACTGCTTCACCTGAAATGCTCTTACAAAAAATGTGACGAAATGCGATCTGCACAGACACTTCTGATAACACACTGAATGAGAGGTGTCATGTTATTGTCGTTGCTCACTTGTTCATCGTTGGCCTTTGTTATGGCACTGATATTGAATGTATGTTGTGTGTGTGTGTGTGTGTGTGTGTGTGTGTGTGTGTGTGTGCGTGTGCGTGATGTGTATGTGTGTATGTGTATGTGCGTGTGTGTGTGTGTGTGTGTGTGTGTGTGTGTGTGTGTGAGAGAGAGAGAGAGAGAGAGAGAGAGAGAGAGAGGTGGGAAGAGAACTTAGAAAACGGAATTTTTTTTATGTTCCTTTGGGGGAGTCATTTTTGTATAGTTCATTGAGTGTTGCAAACAGTGTTTTGTTGCACAGTGTTTTATTTTCATTTAGAACTCTCTCTTCCTGTAGTAATGCTTTTTGTATGTGGTAGTTCTCCTCTATTGTGAGTTTTTGACTGTTGCTTTCTCTGACTAGCTTCAGATCAGTCTCGATGTTTTTTGGGTGGTGGTTTTCTTTTGCAATCACGCACGTTATGCACAACCTCAATAAATTAAAATGTACTGCATCTGGCGATATTGCTTCTTCACGAGGTCCGCTCTTACACATCTAGAACATTTAATCTCAGAGGGGAGGACACTACCTTAGCTCCGTTTCTAAGTCGCAATATCTGTCTCCTCCAGTTGTGTGGCAATTCTGATAGCTGAGGAGAAATCGATAGGATCCCCAACCTCAACCGTCCGTCGTTGCATATACACTTAACTATTCCTTTATAATACGTCTAAGGCCCTGTTCTCTACTTCCAGAAAGAATAATCTATTTTGCATTGTGCGTCAGTTCGTTAAGTCTGCGCATTTGCCTTACGAATTCTGTCAGAGAATGCCTCTACTAACCCGACGTGTTACTGTGTTAATCCGCTCTGGACAACCTGTAACTATTTTGCTTATCGTTGGATAAGCCCTTCTGCTAGCTGGTCAAATATCAGTATTTGTCTGGGGTTCTCACGGTATTGGTCATTGGACCAAACCTCTAACCGAACTGTTTCCCTCACATCATCCAGAACGGCCGATACATCCCCGGATGCTTTCCCAGAAAAGGCGTTATGAAACTGCCTTAGGATAGATGGATGGGACAGGTAAGTTTACTGCGGTCTTGGTATCTCCTCCGTGCGATTGCGTCGAAGTAGTCGCGGCGCGTAATGCTGCCAGCTCTCTCCGCATTTCTTCGATAGCCGGGTCTCGTTCTGTTTTATCCTGGAGTAATGCGGCTGCCTTACGTTTCAAAACTTCAACGGTTTCACACAGAGTCGCTGCACGCGCTTCTGGTCGTTGTGTAACCTCCATTTAGACTTTTATTACAGAACAAGGGGTAACCCAGTAATCTTGACCCACTGTCAATAAGATAAAACTACTATATTTATCTTCCCTAATGCGACGTTACCCTTAAGGTTATGTGTTGAGTAGTTGCTCTCTAAACAGCAGCCCATACGACGTCTTTACATGATGCTGATCGCACATTAAATACGAGGCGTATTCCGAAAGTAAGGTCCGATCGGTCACGAAACGGGAACCACAGTTAAAATCCGATAATATTTGCGTCGGTGTATTGGACAGTGCCTCTAATACGCCCGATGATCACGTCACGCCTGTCTTCTCAGTGCTGAGTGCACAGTGTGCATGTACATATGCCTAGAAAGCAGCATTCCCCGCCAAGTATGAGTGCCCGTGAGAGATTTCGCCTGATTTGATGCAGCCCACACATCATAACTGTCATGTATTTCCTTCTTCGTGACAGTGCTCGGCAGCATTCTGCAGGGCCAATGAGAACGCCCTTGGAGCGTTTTCGATGGGAAATGTTTGATCGCCCTCCATACGGCCCGGAGTTTGCTCCCTCTAATTTTCATGTCTGCTACCGTGAACCGCTGGCTGTGAAGTCATCGTCTTGGCACAGACAACGAATTGCAGATCAGAGTAGAGAATCGGAGAAAAGGTGCTAGCGACTGCCTTCTGTGAGGAGAGTATTGGAAAGGAGCAGCAATTGTCTCAGACGGAGAGCTAAGTATGTAGAGATGTTGCTGGAGGGTGTGGCTAACTGCTGCAAATAAAACGCTTTCGATTTTCACTGTGGCTTCCATTTCGCAACCAATCGGACCTTACTTTCCGAATGCTCCTCGTACTTGGGCTACGCACGCCTGTGTTTAAGAGAAATAGCTCGATGTAGTCATAGGGTCGAGCGGCGAACGTCTAACTCACTGGAAATAATTATCCTTAGCTGTGATCTTGAAGCCAACTAGTCAGTGCATTGACTGGAATTGCGAGTTAATAAAACACTAAAAAATTAAATAAAATATAATGAATAATTTAATAAAAAGGGTTCTAATCTAACTTTTATAACTGATGTAGATGATAGATAATTATGTTGAAATATTTGTAGTCATGTAATTATGTCTCAACTGAACGTAAAGTGATTCTGTGATATCCGTTTAATATAAAGACAGAAAATAAGCAAATTTAGTGAAGTTGCGCAGACATTACGAGAATGTTAGCAGAATCCCCAAACTACGTAGTCATCAAGCACTTGCGATATCTAAGACCATTTTGTGATCACAATAGACAAAATATTCGCCAGCTCAAATAATTTAGAGATCATAATTTCGATTTACAATACACAAAACCTACAAACAGAAGGAACTCATGCTCTGCGAGTTCCCCATTCTGTAATGCAATATCAAAACTATTATTGAATATGCCGTTCACTGCCCACACAACCGACTATCTCGTTATACTACTGGTAGGTCTTTATTCTTCAAGAAATCGCGTATAAAGCATCGTAGCGGCCGTTCACCGCCCAAAACTAATCATGTACACGATAAAAAATCCACTTGTTGCCACAGGCAGGTCTGCACTCTTGAAGCACAAACGTTAAAGTGTCTCCTTGAAGATCTAAATGAGAAGCGCCTTGAAACGCTGGAGTGAGTGCATCAGTCGAAAAATGCCACTCTGTCCACTTGACTGCTGTGCTGCTCCTTTCCCATTTGCTGATGGTTATTCCCACAAAAAGTACTTCATTCTTCAGTCCTACAGACATGATTTGACTAAAACATGGTTGACTCAACTTGACCCTTTCCCATACTAAACATGTGGTCATATTCAGACACCGCACAACAAAAAAATTTTATAAAGGTTTATTCATGAAAAAATAAGTCAGCATTGTTGTGCAACTGCTCTCACATTGAATGACAGCAGATTGTCTTTAAATATTGTTTAACCAATTATTTAAACCTGCTTGCTAGAAGCGCCTTTTGGCACTTTTTACAACCGTGATGTCAACTAAGATATGTGAGTAACCACTTCTTAAATGACAATGATTTTGTATTAGCAGTTGTAATCAATAGTTAAAGAAATATCTGGCAAAAAAGTAAAATATTCGTTAATCAACTTTGTAAGTGTGATAAGATATGAATTCATGCTGCATTCATTGCCATGTTATTGTGGCGAACACGATGTTCTGACGACATTTGTCTAATGAAACGATGTAAATAACGTAATAAATTAAGAAATAAAATAGAAACAGATATGCAGATTTCAGGGATGATAGCTATAGTGCTGTGCTATCATCTGAGATCTCGTTGGTTGAAACCGCATTAAGCATTGAAAAATGTTAATTCAGAGATTCATTGTGGAAATGTTTTGGCACAGTACAACATTAACTTCTGTAGTAATAGGATATTGGAAATATTCATGTGTAATTGGTTGTGCCTCATTATTCTGATATCGTAGATGAATTACGATTTGCTTCATTGTTTGGCTGTGATTTATAGTCGAACTCCTAAGAAGTGTATATTAGCTATCTCTCATATTATCTCAAAGTTCGCCATTGCTGGTGCTTGTTGCATTCTGCTAAGCGAGCGGCCACTGGCCAGCTCCCCCATGTGTCATTTTCCCCGCTTCTGCCAACACTGCTTGTATTTGCGTCTGGCTGGCCAATTGTGGTCGTTTAGCTAGATGGCCGCAGCTATGCTGATTATTGTGAAGAAAATTCAAGGCATGACTTTATTTTGCGAATTTCAGTTTATAAACATTTTGGCAGTGTAATCTCCTCCTCCTTCCCTCTTCCACCTACTGTCCACATTAAACAATATCTCGTCCAAGTAATTAATAAGTCTTTCATGAAGATCTGAGAAGTGTGAAGATTACAATAAAGTTTCAAGTTTACTTACCTTGTTGTGTTGAGATGGCTCCAGTTCATCTTGTCTAGGGGTCTGATTCTTGAAGCTGGAAATCTCACATCACGCTCTCACGGCTGTTTTGAAATAAACAAATATGAAGATTGTAGTTGCAGAATTTACTACGTAAATATGTTTTCTCACATTTTAGTATAGCATACATAATTTTGATTCTGTACATTAAAAAAGCCGAAATTACATTGTTCGCACAAAAATACAAAAATACGTCCGATCGCATCAGAGGCATCCTTACGACTCCCACACTCTCCGAAAATACTAAAAATATTCCAAGGGATTTACATCATTTCATAAATGAATCCAAGAATAGACGTAGTAAGCAGTACAGGATTGCGTAATTAATCATATAAATTTTAAGTGTGCCAATAATTCGTAATTTCAAATGTTTTTATAAAAAATTATTTTAACTGTACATTCAGAACTAATAAATATCGATTATAGCATCGAAACTAAAATGTTTTATAAAGATATTCCTTTTCATAAATTTTAGCTTGAAATATAATATGTTATGTATAAAATTATATCAAAGTTTCAGAAAAGCAACTGTAATTGTATTGACCTGCCCAAAATTTGAAAAATAATGCTGGTATCGACAACTACTATTGAGGGAAAGTAATGTTAGAGGCGGAAGGCCCTTTACAGAGGGGAGGGTGGCGGGTGTCGCTCCGAAGCTGATGGTCAGCGTAACTGAGTGCCATGTAGGAAACCCGGGTTCGATTCCCTGTACTACCAGGGAATATTCTTAGTTGTGAGGACAAGAATGTGATGAACTTATCCTCGTGATGACAGCTGAGGAGCTGCTTGCCTAATGAGGCCTGCCAATTCGACAGCGATCTGCTGCCCTCTGCGTCCCTCTATACCGCATTTCGATGAAGCCATTAGCAGAGGATGACACGGTGATCCGTCTGTCCCGATTGCCCGTCTATGACGAGAACGGCGGTGCTTTCCTTTTTATTAGGGAGGGGGGTGGGGGTGGGGGGGTGGGGAGGCGGGTTGTGGCTCCTTTTTGAACCGTTTCGGTTTAGAGTAACGCTAACACTCAACGTCTTGGACATGCTGCAATATATGTCTTCTTCTGCAGTTTTTACACACTACAGTGTCTCCAGCACTGTGGAAGTTATTCTGTGGGTTCTTAGCCCATGTATTATCATCCATTAACTACTTGTATGGAATTATATGCGTCACTTTTTTCGCAACCTAAGCATTCTTTCGGTCATGACTCGTCAGTTTCTCACATCTTGTTGTTGTCGTAGTCTTCTGTTCTAAAACTGATTTAATACATCTCTGCCGGCCGGAGTGGCCGTGCGGTTCTAGGCGCTACAGTCTGGAGCCGAGCGACCGCTACGGTCGCAGGTTCGAATCCTGCCTCGGGCATGGTTGTGTGTGATGTCCTTAGGTTAGTTAGGTTTAATTAGTTCTAAGTTCTAGGCGAGTGATGACCTCAGAAGTTAAGTCGCATAGTGCTCAGAGCCATTTGAACCAATACATCTCTCCAACTTATCCTGTTCAAGCTTCTTCAATTCTACATAGCTACTGCAACTAACATTCATCTGAACCTGCTTACTATACACACACCTTCGTCTCCCACCACAGTTATTACAGTTACACACGTACTGTGTCATATATTTTATTGGTGCTGTCCTTTTACCTATGGCAGATCAGTCCTATCGGTAAGTGATGACAGTGCAAGTAGTTAATAGCTTTGAGAGGAAAACACGACAGTACTCATTTGTGTTATTCACTGCGTCCGACTGTCTATCTGTAGCTCTGGGATAACTTATTTACTTCGAAGATAGTGTCAGACTCTATGATCAGCGACAAGGGTGCTTTGATATGTGAAAGTAAGTAGCGGAATACTCATCTTGGTGCTTGTCAAATTTGAGTATAAACCTGCCGAAGCTGCATTAATAGTACTTATAAGTTACTGCGTAGACATTGTTTGCGGTATACCATTGCCGGAATTTGTGAATCTAATTTTTTGCTGTGTAGTTTCACGTGATACGGAGACGTAAATATCCTTAGATTATCTAGTCATCTGGCCAACTATTTCTTTTAAGAAGCAAATAAAGGGGTACTGCCGGTTGGCAGCTAGTGTACTGGAACTGTAGAGTTTGTATTCTTTATCTCTTACTTAAGATATGCGCCTGATGTGGTAAAGCAGTATTAATTAGCATTTCCAATAATAAGTTACTCATAAGCATTTAATTATATGGTGTCTGAAGCATATAAAATCTTGATATTTGTACATATAATTAAATTCATATTGGAAGTCATTAGGAACTAGAGACGGTTACAGTGGGAACAGTTACAGTATACACTTAGTCTTTTAACGGAAAGTATTTCCATTCATCTCAAAAATAAAACACACACACACACAATCTGACCATAAGTAATAACAGGATAAACCAGTATAATGCGGAATTGACAACTAGGTATTACGAAAGGCAGACCAACCAGTATGAAAGGAGTGGGGGTATTTTGTGTTGCCAACAGAGAAGCAATATCAGTATAATAGATCGGTCAAGAATGTTCAGTAACTACGAATGTGGACAAGTTACTGGATGTCACGTGAGTAACAAATAACCAGGGACATTTCAGTCCTCCTGTTGCTGATCGAATCCATAGTTGGAGATGTGATTCTAATGTGAAAAACAAAAGGAACAACCATAGCTAAACAAAGACCATGAGGACGGGGACGGCCGACCGTTGTTGGTGGCATGAAATTAGCATTAAGAATCACTCTTGAGTCGAGCTAGCACAATGACTGTGCGCAGGAAGGTGAGGAAAATGGGGTTCCCACAGTCGAGCTACCCTCTATTAGCCACACATTTCTGCAGTCACAGCTAAGCAAGTCTTGAACAGGTGCAGAGAGCGATTCCACTGAACAGTGGATAACTGGAAACTAGTAATTAATCACGTTACACATTGTATCAATACGATGGAAGCATTTGTATTTGACAACTACTGGAGAACAGTACCTATCATCATGTGTAGTGCCAACAGTCAACTATACGAGGAGTTGGTGTTACCACCTAGTTCCAGAAATTGTTTAATTCGAAACAATCATGACTTGTATCGTGCCTCTATTTGTTGAATATGTGAACAATGTTACAGATGAAACAAGTGCTGTAATTAACCTGCCAGAGAAACACGTAGAATAGAAGGTTAGGAAAATCATGGACATTTCTTTAATTCAGATGCACTCTGGTATAATAATTTCGTATCCAAGTAATAACACCAGAGAAGTCTCTTCTTGGTTATCGCTTTTATTGAATTTTAGGCATTCGGATCTGTAAAGTGCTTCCAGGTTAATTGCTGTTGCTTAATGTTTAATTTGTACTTGGAGTGGCACTGACCTTTATTATTTTGGTTTTGGGTGAGTGTCATCTGACGACTCCCTCATAGTATGTGAATTTTGTTGTTGGACAGGAAATTTTACAGTATTGACCAGTAAGCCTGAAACTTTCCCTGTCCTGTGTGCTTCCTTCTGTGGCAATTACGTTTTCTCAAGACCCTCCTTGTCTCTTTTAGCCATCCTCTGCTGTTTTTTAATCTGGAAATGAAATTAAAAATTTTCTTCATTAGCTTATTGTCCTTCGTTCTGTAAATATCACCATAAAACTTTAATCTCGTCATTCTAATTGTGTGTGACTGTTTTTATGTTTCTGTGTAGATCTTCACTTCGCCTCTTCTTCCAGTAGTTATCTTTATTCGTTTGTGGTCCTAAAATTTTTCTGAGTGTGTTCCTTTCTTTAATTTCCTTTTCTTCTTGGCTATCGCTTTCATTGAATTTTAGGCATTCGGATCTATAAAGTACTTCCAGTTTAATTGCTGTTGCTTAGTGTTTAATTTTTACCTGGAGTGACACTGACCTTTATTATTTTGGTTTTGGGTGAGTGTATGCTAATTACATTTTTTTCTACTTTTCTTCTTACTCTAGGTGTTACCGGACCCATTTTATTATATCCATTCTCCAAAATACTTAGACTTATCAACTTTTTTGTGTTTGCATTCTCCGTCTGTATTTATTTTTCTGTGTCGTTTTTATATTCTATGTATTCTGTTTCCTCATATGGTATATGTAATCCGGCTTTAGCTTTGATTTCGTAAGGTGTATGTATAATTATCTTTGCATCTCTTTTGTCCTTAGAATTTACTGCAATGTCTCAGCAAAAGGGAGACATTTCACCTCAGATCTTCCTCTTCCTTGTCGTTGATGGACTCCTTCAGTGTGTTTCTCTTGCAGTCCTTATGAAATTCTTACATGACCTTGTCTAAGACCAGAGTGAAGTGAACCGGTGAGAGCCCATCGCCGTGCCGTACGCCTGTGTTAATTCTGAAGGGTTCAGAAACCTCTCCCAGAACTTGAACTTTTGTATCTGTGTCTATTAGTGAGTCATAGACAATTTGTTTGATGGTTTTGCCGACAACTGCTTCTTCCACTGTTGGGAACACTGTCTGTCTCTCTACAGAATCGTAAGCTTTTTTGAAAACAACGAACCTAACAACTTACTTTAGGTTCCACATTGTTCTGGTCCGAAGGATAGTTTTCAAGTTAGAAATTTGTTCTAGGCTCGATTTACCCTTTCTGAGCCCCGCTTGCTAGTCGCCAACCGTGTGCTCTGCTTGATCTTCTGTCTTATTCCGTAGAGCTTTGGGTATAATGTAGTAGGTGACTGGAAGCAGAGACGTGTCTCGGTAATTGTTGGTGTCCGTCCTGTTACCCTTCTCATGTAGAGGATGGATTGTGGCTTGATTCCAGTCGTCCGGTATTCTTCCTTTCTCCAAGCAATCTTTAATAACTTCTTAAATGGTTTCAGTTGCCCCCTTCCCTCCCAGTTTCTACATCTCAGCTAGTATCCCGTCTTCACCTGGAGCTCTTGATTTTCAGTTGGCCAGTGTATTGTTCAATTTGATGCAGTGACGGTGCCTCTGAAGTTGGGTTTTCCTTTTGAGGATGTTTGAAAATTAGTCGTGGTTTTGGGTCCTCGTCCATTAAGTGACTTTTCAAATACTTTGCTAATAATTCACTGTTGTCCTTGTTGTTGGTAATCAGTTTGCCTACCGAATCCCTGAAGTAATGTCTCATCGGCGTATACCCTGTTATTTCTTCTTTGAAAACACTATAGAACTCCGTAATGGTGTTCTGCCTGAAATTTGTGTCTGTTTCCTATAATCATTTTTTGTCGTATTTTCATTTCTCTTATCGAATAAGTTTAGATGCCTGTTTCCTTATCTCAATGAAGGTATTAAAATTTCTTTCCTTCTTGCCAGAGTTTTATTTTTCCCGTGCTATTAGTCTATGCTCTGTTGCTACGTCACATATTTTGTTCCACCAGCCTTCCTGTTCGTGGTGGTTCTAGTTCTTTCACAGCGTTTTATCTCTGCTTCTCTGATTTCATCCCATTTCCACATCTTCTTTGTGTGAAACTTATTACAAATTCGATTCTGTTTTCTCACAGAAATTTTGTGTAAATCCTATGGATTTTTTAATTTAGGGTTTCTTGTTTTGTGTCGTAATTTGAATTTGATTTCTGCTAAAAAGTGGTCGGAACCTATGTCTAATCCTCTTCTGACCATACGTTTACGATATCTGTATAGTTTTGTTCGGTTACTGCCAAATGATACAGTTGATATGAGCCTAAATGAGTATTAGGAGAAGACCACGTCTTCTTGCACCTTGGCAGTTCTCTGAAAAAAGTTGACATTAGATTTAAGTTAATGAGCCTTTCACCGTTCTTATTGGTGCGTTGGCGTGCAGGAAAATTTCCTGCTGTTGCTTTCTATTTCTGTTCTTTGCAGACCTGTGCACTAAAATCTCCTACGAGTAGTTCTGTTTGATGCTGTGGTTTTATTTATTGTCTCATTTTCTACTGTTTGCCAAAACTGTTCGGCTCTTTCTGGATTTATTCTGTTATCGGTGTTGGTAGGTGCAGGTGTACTTCCGATGCTATATCCCTTGTTTGCTGACCTAAACGAGAGAAGTTATATTCTTTCTATCACGAAAACTTTTCAAAGCATAGTGACTTTCTGTGTATTGTTTAACGCCGCCTTTCCTGTATACATCCTGTAACCCCCTGATTCAAATGCGTTCTCATCGCAGCGTTATGGTCTCCTGCAGTGCTAGTATGAGTACGTAGCATCTGGTTATCACATCCGTAAACTGTTTAAGTCTCCAACTCTTTACTGAAGTGTTGATGTTCAACGTACCTAGAGGATGATTCTTTTCTCAACATGTAAGTGAGAAGTCACAAGGGGGCACCAACAGGACGGATAAAAAGTGGTAACAGAAAAAAAGTTTAACACGCTGTGCTGCTTGTTACAACGTTCAAATTTCGTCGAGTGCTGGTGATACCAGCTGTCATAAAAGAGCAAAAAATTGCCAATGTTAAAATCCGCTACAGTTGTAATAAATTATTTGTCTCTTAATAGGAAGGCCTACTCGGTTGCAGGATAGATGTCCCATCTTCAGATGCATCTTGAAATGAGTCCACAAAGGGTGAGTAACTAACTTTGAAATGGGTTAAAATATGTTAAAATACCTATTTTCACCTTAGTTATGCCTCTTTTGTCGACTAGCGTTTTAATATGTACCTTAAGATGAGGCATTCGTTCTGAAACCGGGCCAGCCGGTGTAGCCGTGCGGTCTGGGCGCTTCAGTCTGGAACCGCGTGACCGCTTCGGTCGCAGGTTCGAATCCTGCCTCGGGCATGGATGTGTGTGATGTCCTTAGGTTAGTTGGGTTTAAGTAGTTCTAAGTTCTAGGGGACTGATGACCACATAAGTTAAGTCCCATAGTGCTCAGAGCCATTTTAACCATTTTTTTTCTGAAACCGGGTAGTGCTTTCCTTTTTTACAAATAAATAATTTTTACAGCCGTAGCAGATTTTATCATTAACAATGAACAAAAGTTGTGCATGTGCCGTGAAGGTAATCGTCTGGCAAAAAATTGCATTAAAACTAGGCGCCGAAGGCGTCAAAGCACGTTCAATGGGGTCGCTACACCACAGTATCCGTAGAGTAGGGCACAACTGTTCCGAGTCATTACAGAGCCTATGGGGCCTGAAGATGGCAAAATGAATTGCCGAAACTGGTTGCTTCTAGAATAAAATAAAATATCCTAAAGTGTACGGCTGTTGGTAAAGTTTATTGACATTGAAAATTACAGAGAAGGGTTCTTGGCACTTTGAGCCAGTTTTCAAATTTATACTTCGCAATGGGAGACTTTTACAGGCTTCCGCAAAAGTGACAACTTTTTTTTTTAATTTTGTGGAGTGTATTATAGACTTATCACTGCCGATCTCGAGACTGAATATCGTCTGGTAGCGTTTTTGGCACGCTGCATGGAAAGGAAAGTAAATAAGTGGAGCAGAAAAGACTTGGGAATCATTCCTGTGACTGCAACCATCCGTAAATTGGACAGCCAAATGACAATAGTAGCTTTGACAAGGGCAGACTGTTATGGTGCAGCACCGACGAAAACGTCATAAACGGTGCAGCTAGTATGTTGTTCGTATGCTTTTCTCGTGAGCAGTAGATAAAAGTGGTCGTAGCACAGTGAAACCTCGAGTAGGCCACCAAGTGTTGGACGTCGGCCCCTCATGATGTGTAAGTCTTAGGATTGCCCTCTCTAGAGTAGAGTAGTCGCCGATTTCACAATAGATCTGGCAACAGACTGCAATGTAGGTGCAGCAGGTACAAATGTTGCGAATTTTCAAAGCACGTTGTTTAACATGATATTCCGCAGCAGACGACCTGTCCGTGTACACACGTTGACCTGCCGACATCGTTAACTACGACAGCAGTGGGCGCAGAGTCTTGTACAGGATGGCTAGAGTTAAACTTCCGGTACTTCAGAGGCCTTCATGACAAACGATTGATCATAGACCAATGAAACTTTGTGGAAACATTTGCAAGGACATGTGGAAGAGAAATAACGAATATTTCATTGTAAGAAAAACATTTTAATTTCTACATTAAGTGGTTCAAACCTGGTGATATCGGCACTGACCTAGTCCGAAACGTGTCATGTGGGCAATAAAACCGTTTCTTGCCTGATATTTGACTTTCACTGATGCGACCTAGTCAACCTGAATGCAGAACTACTGACTGTTTTGAAGTTAGACGTCAGATAACAAATAAAAAGAAATTTTCGTCTGATATGATCACAAATTTACGGTTTTTGGATTTTGTTGCTTTGGTTGCATTGCGAAACTTTTCTTTTTGCCATATATAAGAATTCTCGGCCAAAGTGAGGTACGCTGTAGATTTTTGTGATTCTGTTTCTGAGTTTCAAAATACAGTGAAGCATGCGTATTGAAATACAGAGATATGGAAACAGGTAGAATGCGGCGCTTTTGTCGGCAACGCCTCTATAAGACAAGTTGAAACTTCTTAGTTTGCATCTACTGAAATAAGTGAGTTGGTGAAACTGCTTTGTGTAAATCTTAAACTACTCACTGCTACTGAACCTACTGTCTCGTTACTTATTTCATCATTTCAACACTGACCTACAGAATTTTTCCTGAGAATGACAACTCCAAGTTAAACTATTCATTTATTACCTAATATATAAGTGCAACGCATTCTGACTGCTCTAAAACGACAAGATGACTTCAAATAATTAGCACAAACGGATGGGCTTGAATTGGAACAAATCTTAACAGTAACCCACATTTTTTCAAAGTCACTTACCTCACAGAAAATTTCATAACACAAATTACAGCAATTACAGCAAGCAGCGACTACAACCAGCTAAATAAAAAAGATTCTAGCTACTATAGGCTCTAACTACTAGGAGGCATATGGTTAGCAAATGAACGATTTTGTTGAAGAGCAAACAATGTGTTTAGCAGATTTTACCTTACTCATGGGACATCCAGTTCCAAAAATTATGCAGTCTTCAATAATTCCACCATCCAAACATTACGAACTACATCCATCATCATTTTACAATACACGTCCTACCAACACTGGGTCTCCACGAAGGGCACATGTCCAACCCGTCCGCACGCTAACTGCTAGTCCATCCAACCACAAGGTCTCTTACTGAGGGTTCAGAGCGTTGTCAGCGAAATTAACAGCAGCCTATAGCGCTGCCAACATACAAACATATAAACGGGCTACTTACAAAGTGTCTGGCGCAGTTGTTAGATCGGTTACTGTTGCTACAATGGCAGTAAGTTTGAAGGTGGTGTTTTAGTCGGTGCACGATCTGTGACATCGCTGCAGCCGGAAAAATAAGTCTTGCAATAACGGGACAAATGACGGCTGAAGAGAATCGTTCAACGTGACAGAAGTGCAGCATTTCCACAAATTGCTGCAGATTTCAATGCTAGGCCATCAACAAGTGTCGGCGTGCCAACCATTCAACGAAACATCTTCGATATGGACTTTCGGAGCCGAAGGCGCACTCGTGTCTACTTGATGACTGCACGAAACAAAGCTTTACGCATCTACTGGGCCCGTCAACACCGACATTGGACTATCAACTTGTATCGAGCGGAGAGACTTGTAGGGGTATCGAAGGAACCTCATGAATCCATGGGCCGTGCATTTCAGCAGGGGACTATTCAAGCTGATGGAGGCTCTGTAATGGTGTGGGGCGTGTGCAGTTGGAGTGATATGGGACCTCTAATACATCTAGAAACGACTCGGACAGGTAACACATATGTGAGCATTCTGTCTGATCACCTGCATCCATTGATGTCCATTGCGCATTCCGACGGACTTTGGCAATTCCAGCAGGATAATGCGACATCACACACGTCCAAAATTGCTACAGTGTGGCTTCAGCAACAATTCTGTAAGTTTAAACACTTCCGCCGGCCACCAAACTTCCCAAACATTATTAATCATATATTGGATGCATTGCAACGTGCTGTTCAGGAGAGATCTCCACCTCATTTATGGACAGCCCTGCAGGATTCATGGTGTCAGTTCCCTCGAGAACTTCTTCAGACATTAGATGAGTCCATGCCACTTAGTGCTGCGGCATTTCAGCGCACTGGCGTGGGCCCTACACGATATTAGGCAGGTGTACCAGTTTCTTTTGCTCTTCAGTGTATGTGACACAAATAACCGTATCTTGTGGTTGCACTGTCTTACTAGTTTCACTGTTATACACCACCAAGGGACCATAGACCTCAGTATGAGAGATAAATTGTGACTTGGTACTCGTTAATGAGATAAATTATTTTTAACAGACACAGAGAACGAGAACAAAGCGATCCTATAAAGTTCCGTTTTTACAGATTGAAATACGGAGTCCTAAAACAATAAAAATTACCAAATTATAAGCATCCTCGTTATGACTTTCAAGTGAGGCTAAAATCGTATTTTCTTATCTGGCTTCTGCATATTTGTCACTGAGCAGCGCGGAGTGGCAGCGAGTTTAGAGCCGCCATGTCATGGAATGCGCGGCCCCTCCCGCCGGAGGTTCGAGTCCCCCCTCGGGCATGGGTGTGTGTGTTGTTCGTGGTAGAAGTTAAAGCGGTGTGTAAGTCTAGGGACCGGTGACCTCAGCAGTTTGGTCCCTTAGAAATTCACACACAATTGAACATTTGTCTCTGTCATATTCTCAGGAGGCGTTATTGTCGGAATATTCTTGATGGTGACACACAGACCTTATTTATAACAGTTGACAATTTAGGACATAGCACAGTTTTCCAGGTTAATTCAATCAGTTTTGATCAGAAAAAATTTGGAGCGAATTGCGTAGTTCTTTGGTTCCCTCCAAATTTCTAGTTGGCCTGCCAGAAGTAGAACACCTCACCAACAGCTTATGCGGAGGCGGGGATTCTTTTGCTGGTCGCTTGCAGCACGTAGAATTTATTTACAGGCTTTCGTCTCTCCTTTTTTTTATTTAGAGTTAACACTCCACAGACGTAACAAGAAGTATTTCCACATTTACACTGGCACGAGATATTAGTTTTTCAAAATTAACTCTAAATACAAACCACAAACCTTCACTTACAACAACTGCCACAAATCTCAGTCTATATAATTTAGGCATGACCTATCGACAGTTATACCAAACAACGTCCATTTATCGAAGGTAGATTTCGAACTGAGGATCATGTATGGTAGTTCTTCATACAAATTTCACTCTTAATTAAGCCTCAGAGTAATAGCCAGTATGCAGCAGTTCTAAGGATACGGATAGGTAAAAGGTAGAGCGAAACAAGAAAACTGAGTCCGGCAGCGAAAAAGTAATTCCGTATTCGAATGCAGCACCCATTATTTGCTAGGACCACCATTCACATTTTTTGCTACAGAAATGTTGTGGACCAGTGTTATTATATGCAGAAATCTATGAAAATTAGAACTGGAAGAGATGTGTTATTAAGTTTTTGGGAATCAAATCCTTTCTCTCCTCATAATATTGGTTCAGAAAGCAACAAATATTTCCATAATGTAGTTCTTATCAACTACAGTACCACACAAGGAAACTAGAAGCTCTTGAAATAAACTGGAATTAAAGATGGTGCTTAAAGACACAGTAATAATAAGAAAATTCTCGAATCCTTTCTCCAGAGATAATTCGGAATGAAAACTGCAGTGATCTACTTTGTATCAGCTCAGTGATTAGCGCGACAGACTGTCAATCCTAAGAGCCCGGGTTCGATTCCCGGCGGGGTCAGAGATTTTCTCCGCTCAGGAACTGCGTGTTGTGTTGTCCTAATCATCATCATTTCATCCCCATCGACGCGCAAGTCGCCGAAGTGGCGTCAAATCGAAAGACTTGCACCAGGCGAGCGGTCTAGCCGACGGGAGGCCCTCGTCACACGACGTTATTATTATTATCTACTTTGGAAGAACATATCATAAATATGAATGTGATGTACTGGTGCCTAAATTAATGATACTAAAAAAAGTTAAGACCCTACCTATTTTTTTTGTTCATACGATCTTGCAGTTTGTATACATAGCTGTGAATATTCCAGTTTATGCTGTTTAATTCCGTGTTCATTCGCTGAGGGACTGAATTCCTCTAGGTGTGCTGTTTAGTCGGGAGGAGCGTTAGTGAGACACAGTACCCTTGCGACTGTGCGCAGGGAGACGGTTTGGCCGGTGCAGGGTCTGGGCGTGTCCGCCGGCGACGTCTGCGTGGCCGGCCTGTCCCACTGACGGCAGCTGCGGTGTGGCCGGGGCAGCCGCATGCATATTCCGCAGCCATTCAAATGCATATCGGCGGCAGCGGCGGAAGGCTCCCGGCGGCACAGAGAGAGGGGGCAGCGGCGGCAACTGCTGGCAAACCGCGGGACCTTCCCACGCCGTGCAACTGCACTGAGCTTCACTCACATAAGCCAGGAGTTTGAGAAAGCCTTCCTCACTAGCCAATAACTTACGTCCACAAAAATAATCCGCCTTTAGTTTCTCTAAAAACATCTCTGTGATATCACAATGTTAGTTGACCTACCATTGAATATGATTACAGTATTCTCCATTAGCGTCATCGTTGATGAACAGTTTCATTGCGGCGGCCATTTTTTTGCAGCAGCTGTTCACAGATTGCAGTACTTTACAAGAAAAATACCTTCTGCTTACTGCCCATTGTTGTTTATTTTTTGTTTTATATGTGGTCCCTGGCGTGTTTCACCTTTTTAGAAGAGTATCTTTAGTGGGTGTCTTTCGGAATATTACAACATCATAGCGCTGTCACATAGTTTTTCTCGCACTGTATGTATGAGTGTGTGAGTGTGTGTGTGTGTATTTCTATACGTTTTTAACCATATTTAGATGAGCATGGGATTTGTGTTAATCTGTTAGGATGTTCTTCTTCTTTTCTCCTCCTTCGGACAGGTATTTAGCCATCTTTTTCTTTGTCTTCGTATGGATTTTCTACCCAGAGGTCTGATATTTAATGCTAGGTTTGGTAGTCTTGATTGTGACATTCTTCTTAAACGTTCTATCCAGCTTTCTCGAATAGGCTTGATATTCTTCTTTATATCATATGTCCCACGCTGTGTTCTTATGTTTTCGTTTCTTAGTCTAATCTGGTACTGTCCCTTCTAAGAAATTTCATATCAACCGTTTGAAATCTGTTTTATTTTTTATTTCTTTTAATTTTTATTTTTCAGTATTTGTCCAAGTTTCACTTCCAAATAGCAAAGTGGGAATGGCCACTACCTTAAAAAACTTGATTTTTGTACCTTTTATCACTTTTCTTCTCAATGTCCTATTTAAAATATTTCCCAGGTAATTAAAGTGACTAACATGTATATTGGTTGTGGTCCCTCTGATAATCTTAGTCCTCATTGGTTTTGTCCCTTTGAATGCCATTACTTTTGTCTTTGAAGAGGATTTTTCCTATTATATTCTTCAGAAGTTTGGTTCAGTCCATTGATGTATCTTTGTTCGAAGTCTCGCTATCCTGTACAACTGCAAGGTCGTCTGCAAAAAGCGTCGCATTAAAAACTTTGTCCTGTAGTAATCTCAAGTCCAGGTCAGTTTTGTAGTTCTCATGTTTCAAATCAAATCGTCAATGCATACATTAAGAAGTGCGGGTGATACGCTATTAAGATTTTCCTACCTACAGCCGGCCTGAGCGGCCGAGCGGTTCTTGGCGCTTCAGTCTCGAACCGCGCGATCGCTACCGTCGCAGTTTCGAATCCTGCCTCGGGCATGGATGTGTGTGATGTCCTTAGATTAGTTCGGTTTCAGTAGTTCTAAGTTCTAGGGGACTGATGACCTCAGAAGTTAAGTCCCATAGTGCTCAGAGCCATTTGAACCATTTCCTACCTACATGATCGAAGGGTTTCTCTAAGTCTGTAATTGCAATATATGTTCCCTTATTGAACTTTATTTTTCTATAATTTATTTAAGTGCGAAAACGTTAGCAGTAAACTATCTTGCTTTTCTGAAACCATTTTGAAACACATTTCCTGCGATAATTAGCTGACGTTGATTTATTACATTGGCTTAAATCTTATACTCTGTGTTCGCTAATGTTATACAACGAAAATTATTGTGTCCACCTCGTTTACCTTTCTTAAACTTTTATATGACATCTGCAACTGTCCATCACTTTGAGATTTGATTTCTTTGTCAACGTATATATTATAAATGAAAGTTAGAGGCACTGGATTATTTCATATTCTGGCTTTAAAAAGAATCCTCTGTCGTTAAGTAATTCGGCATTTATACCGTCTAGTGCTGTCGCTTACCGAATTTTTGTTTTACTCAGGACCTCGTTTAGTTCTTGGATCGTTATGAGATCGCCGTCATAAGGTTTATTCATTTCAGGGTGTAGTATCGACAGTTCCTATGCCACAGCGTAGGTGCACGCTCGTAGGATGGCAGTACGAGAACGGAAGAACTACGCCGACCACACCGCTCTCTAGCCGACGCTGTGGAGCTCAACGAGGGCCGCTCTACTTTCTGCCCCATTTCATGAAGTGCAGACGGCCGGGAAACATCGCTTCAGCTTAGCTTGCCATAGAGACTTTGTATTAGTTACGACAGGTCTAAGACGTCGCACCTACGTGCTCATCTGTACCAAGTTACGTATTCAGTTCTCTACTTTGTTATGGACTATAGTAAAACCACTTTATTTTACTTGCAGTACCGAAAGCTTTACTCCTACTCGATTGCTACATTCAGCCTATGTTACAGATTTCAGGAGCAGACCTACGCGCCGCCTTCCAGGCGGGGTACAAAAAGGGGAGGGGGTTCCTCATCTAATTCTTGGTTTTCATTAAACAGAGCTGTTAATAATGTGTAATACCTTTATATTATTTAGGTTTGTTATCTTTTTTTCTATTTTTTAAAAATATTTTATCATTTTGTAAGCTACAGACCGTCTGCCATGGTTGTCGTCGTATTAATATTCTGCTTAAAGAGTTATTACAAGATACTTCATTTGTTTTCCTGACAATGGTTTTTACCGTATTGCTTTTCTCTTTATATTCTTACTTCTAATATTCTGTTTTCGTCTATCTGATGCTTTACCTGAACTGGTTTTACTGGTTTACTTAGTTAAATATTTTAAACCCCTTCTTACTTCTTATCTTCTTCTTTTCTCCTAATATCTCATTTAGGTCCTGTTCAGTACTTTGCTGTGTGTTTTGCCATTTGGTCTCCAAACATTCACTTGTGTCTCTCTATTTTAGACAAAGATTCTATCATTTTGATGCGCTCGTCCTGTACTAGGTAGGGCTCACATAATGCATTATTTATCTCTGTCCCATCGCGCTCCATGTGTATTTATGTATGTCTCTTCTCCCAAAAAAAGAATTAGTAACTTTCGTTACGTTACTCGAGGCAAAATTTGAAAGAGAATGTCCATTGCGAAAAAGCTCCACAGTTAGAGGCAGTGGATTCTTTCCTGTTCTGGCATTTAAATCTCTGCAGATTAATAGGTGGTCCGTTTTGGTGAATTTATCTACTTTTCTCTGTAAGGTTCCACAAAAAGCTTGCGTCTCTTCTTTTTATCCATCTTGAGGAGCGTACACCCCAACCACTGTCAGATGCCCACGATATTATATTTCTGTCATTTAAGTAAGTGTAATCTTCGATTTTAGATTTCCGTTTATTATCTACTAATATATCTATTCCACTACTTGATCTTTTGTCACTTACTGCAGCCTGTAAATCATTAGGTAATCATTTAAATCTGCAGTTCATCTCTGGTTTTTCTTTGTTTCTGTTTTTGTTGCAACATTGATGCTTCTTTGTTTCAGTTACTTACATAAGTGTGTTTCTTTCAAGTGCAGGCTTTTCACATTTCAAGTCGCAAGTCTGAGCTTGTCGATAATTCCAAATCGTTTATTAATCCATGCGGCCCCTTGGTAGGGTTCAACTTGAACAAAGATACCCTAGGCTTGTGCAAAATCACCAAAACTTATTACCAAACCTTGTTGGTTTACATGCTATATTTTGCTTTTTACCATGTCCACCATAATATGCAATCATGGCTTCATCAAGACATAGTACCTTTTCATTATTGATAGCACTTAACCATCTATCATTCAAGAGTTTCCAAGCAAGTCTCACTTTTGAAAATCTGTCACCTTTGGGTAAGCTGTTGTTCTCACAGGCATGGAAATATTTCACAATTTTTCCAAATCTTCCCATTGACACTGAGTTTGACACAGCTAGGTTATGGCAATGCTCCCATTCTGTATCTTGGTAAAAGATTGTAACCTGTCAGAAGAAACATGGTCAATAATTGTATCTCAAAACATGATACAGTGAATGTTATGTCTCCGTGGTAATAAGTGTAAGTATTTGTATGAGTGGTTAGCATGTCCACAACAATGTCACAATAAAACAGTTCTGTTAGCTGTACTGGTGACATCTCTTTAGCCAAAAGTCTGGAAGCAACCATTTTTTAATTTGTACTTAATTTACATAATTCTGAGCCCATCTCCTTTTATACTTCTTTCTTCTGCCGGTAACAGAAAACTCCACAGGAAATATGTTATTGAAATTGGCGGTACCAGAAGTTGAACGTAAAACATCAACTTTCTAGAAACGATAAGTAATGTTTCCTAGCAACAGATAAATACTGAGTGCTTTACAATTATTTCAATTGCACCATTTAATCGCACTGTTCCAGAGATGGAACTCTCAGTTATAATGAATTATAACTCGTTGTTGAGAACTGATATGAACAAATAACACAGACACTCTATCATTCTTGTATTTACACGTCATATTTAGAAACTAGAATATCGCCGATGAGGGTCGAAGTAGAGAGGATATGAAATGTAACTGGCGATGGCAACGAAAGCGTTTCTGAAGAAGAGAAATTTATTAACATCGAATATACGAGGGCCGTTCAGAAAGTAACCTCCGGTTGATTTAAAAAAATACACCAAGTTAAATAAAAATATTTTAATATATACATCTTACAGCTACATCTTTGCACTATTTTTCTACATAGTCTCCATAGCGATTGAGGCACTTATCGTATCTCTTCACAAGCTTTGAAATTCCTTCTGCATAAAAATCACCCGCTTGTGCCTGGAGCCAGCCTGTGACCGCATCTTTGAGCTCTTCGTCGTCATCAAACCGCTGTGACCCGAGCCATTTCTTCAAATGCATGAAGAGGTGATAATCACTTGGCGCCAGGTCTGGGCTGTAAGGTGGATGGTTGATAACGTCCCACTTGAAGGACTCAAGAAGGGCCGTTGTTCTGCGAGCAGAGTGAGGACGGGCGTTATCGTGCAAAAAAACGATACCGGAAGTCAGCATACCACGGCGTTTGTTCTGTATAGCCCGTCGTAACTTTTTTATTGTTTCACAGGACACGTCTTGATTAATGGTCGTACCACGTTCCATGAATTCAACCAACAGCACCCCTTTGGCATCCCAAAACACCGTTGCCATCAGTTTTCTGGCAGAAAAATCTTGCGAGGCTTTTCTTGGTTTGGTAGGCGAATTTGAATGTGCCCACATCTTTGATTGTTCTTTTGTCTCAGGGTTCACGTACTTAATCCAGGTTTCGTCACCGGTCACGATTCTGTTTAGCAATGGTTCTCCTTCGTCCTCATAACGTGACAGAAAGTCTAATGCAGAGGCCATTCTTTGAGTTTTGTGGTGGTCGGTAAGAATTTTGGGCACCCATCGTGCACAGAACTTACGGTAACCCAATCTTGCTGTCACTATTTCGTACAAGAGAGTCTTAGAAATCTGTGGAAAACCAGTAGACAACTCCGACATTGAGAAACGTCGATTTTCACGAACTTTTGCATCAACTGTCTGAACGAGTTCGTCAGTCACCAATGATGGTCTACCACTCCTCTCTTCATCATGAACGTTTTCTCGTCCACTTGTAAATAAACGTACCCATTCACGGACAACTCCTTCACTCATAACTCTTGGTCCGTACACGGCACAAAGCTCACGATGAATAGCTGCTGCAGAATATCCTTTGGCTGTAAAAAACCTTATGAAAGCACGCACTTCACATTTGGCGGGGTTTTCTATTGCAGCACACATTTCAAACTGCCACAAAAACTAAACTAGCGCAGGTACGACGTTCACTCGACCACGGCTTGATGCCGACTGACCTGTTGAGTGCGTGAACGCACAGATGGCGTCGCTACTCCCCCCACAACCCGCACTGTGACCAATCGGAGGTTACTTTCTGAACCACCCTCGTAGATTTAAGTGTCAGGAAATCGTTTCTGAAAGTACTTGTGTTTAGTTTATCCATGTGTGGAAGTGAAACAAGGACGATAAACAGTTTAGACAAGAAGAGGATAGAAGCTTTTGGAATGTGGTGCTACAGAAGAATGCTGAAGATTAGATGTGTAGATCACATAACTAATGAGAAGGTATTGAATAGAATTGGAGAGAAGAGAAATTTGTGGCACAACTTGACTAGAAGAAGGGATCGGTTGGTAGGACATGTTCTGTGGCATCAAAGAATCACCAATTTAGTATTGGTGGGAAGCGTGGAGGGTACAAATCGAGAGGGAGTCCAAGAGATGAATACACTAAGCAGTTTCAAAAGGATGCAGATTGGAGTAGTTACTCAGAGGTAAAGAGGCTTGCTTAGAATAAAGTAGCAAGGTGAGCTGCAGCAAACAAGTCTCTGGACTGAAGACCACAACAAAATCATCGCTTTCTAGTGTCAAATATGATAACACTAGTTTACCAGTCCATTGAAATCATTTTTCCATAAGTAGCTACCACCACAGCATCAACAATGTTGCTCGGTATATGCTCTCATAATAGGTGTCTTTTAGATGTAAGAGCAAAGAGTGGGCAGAGGGCAAGCGTTGTAACAAACTTAACGAAAAACCTATTCTTAGTGTCCAAGAAAATATAAGCTTTTCAATCAAAAATGAAAAAAAATGGATGAAATGGGTTAGGAAGCATGTAAGAACTACCAGAAAAGTATATAACTGATATGAAAAAGGTCCTGATCGATTAGGAATGTAGTGATTCAACATGTCACATTTGCGCATTATATCTGCAAACGGTAGCTGGTAAACTTTTTCTGCTGCTTCTGCTAGAGCCTAACTAACCATTGCTGCATTCACCAGCTTCCGAATGTATATAACACAATCTACAGAAAATTATTGTGTTCGTGTTAATCATTTTGTCATGATGTATGAACATAGTTACAGATCTAACGGTATCAGGTGATTCCAGTTCCTAAGTTCGTCTGGCTAATGGGAATAGAACTGTCATGTCACGCATGTTTCACAGGGCCATGTCTAGTGTGTAACAAAAGTGTGTCCGATGTGTGCCGTGAGACACATGGTGCCGAAAGTGAACAAATGTAATGTCTACAAGGATATTTTAGTTTTCCTATCTACAATAGCCTTCTGGAAAGTAATAGTGAAACCACCAATCCAATTCTTTACGTATTCTTCACGGAGGACCATGTCGTATTTGTTGTGAAGGTACGTATTCGGCTTGTGCCGAAACACACATTTTACAGTTAGTGAAGAAGAGTAAAGTGCTGGAATAAAGAAAAGTTTCCCTTTCTACCAGTAACATTCCCGAGGGAAAAGTAGCAGGATAGCTACTGTTCCCATTATATATTAACCCTAGCAATGCCAACACATTTAACAAAGGGCGCTTTACCAAGAAGGCGGGAGATACTTAATGCACACAGTAAAAAGCCTAAAAAAATCAGTATTCGTTAATTGTTATTGACATACATTAATTACATACGGTTTAAAGAGGTACAGATGGGTATGCAGGGTTCAGATACTGAAAATATCGCTTAGCACACTCATGGTAGTTACAAGGCACTTTTAATAATATGCTCAGCTAACTGTACTCTGACCATCTCAAAAAATTTTGAAGTGGATATTTAGTTAACTACGACTGACTTTTACTCACAGTATACTTTCTAAAGATAATTGGTGTGTAAATAGGGTCCAGGACATGAATATACTGAGTATGAGATACGTTGGGAAAAGTGACATCTATTGATCAGACTTAAACTTTAAGTTCAGTTTAACCGGAAAATTTAATACGTCTATGGAATTTGGTAAGAATTCATTAAAGATGATAAATATTTCTTTCATATTTTTAAAATATATAATAACTGACTAGATCACAATATTTTCAAAATGTGGGCATAAATTAACCTCCCCCCCCCCCAGCTTCCCCTCTCCAAGGTATTATAAGGGTTAATGAGCTGTCATGGATTCTGTGTAGTGCTTAAATCAAGCATATTAGAGTTGTCAGAGGACGACCAGTTAATCGTTTGTGTTTTGTTGGTATTTGATGATAGAAACTATAATTTGTTGCGAACGTTAATATCTTTTATCTTTGTAAAGTCATAGATCTGTGTATACTTTTTGATGGTGCGTAAGCCTTTCTACATTTCTGTTTGCCTTTAAAACGATTTGAATTCTTCCACTGAGAGAGTCTTCATCAGGTTGTTCAGCACAGAGCGACATGCCCCCCCCCCCTTACACCCCTTGTAACCTGCAGAGGGCTGCGTGGAACAGAAGTCGAAGCGCAAATACTTTACAATCTCAGAATGATAGATAGACGCTGACGTGGAAGCTGAGACATAAGGCGAATCACTAACATTTGTAGTGTGACAAATATCTGTTGTTGATTCTATTGTTGGAATTTTGAGTGTACAATTAAAACAATTATTTATTATTAAACTGCTCTACTGAGAAATGACAGAGGAATCAGTTAACTTCGATTGTCTTGGGCTGGATCCCGCTGGTCAGTATTTGAAGTCAGCGGATTATCAGGAGCTCCTGAACTCTCTGTATTATATTCTGGCGTTTCTGACCAGAAGAAGAGAAACGTCGCTTCGTATTTCCAGGTAACAAAATTAAAACTGCTGGAGGAGAGATATTGATGTTTTTCTCCTCTCTAATATTTTTGCTTTTAGAAGCGCTCCTCTCGCTGCCTGACCTAATGTTGTGGCTTTAAGTGTAGGGAAATAGCAGACGATACTTATACTACATACTGATGATCCAAAACATTATGACCGCTGCCCACAGTGACGTTGGGTGTCACCTGCTGGCGTGACAGGCACGTGACACGATAATAAAACTAATCCGGGCAGACACGGACAGGGGTTACTCTAGCGAAAATCCATTCAGATAAGCGACTACGACTAGGAGCAGATTACTATTATGCAGATCGTGTGAACGAGTATCTCGAAAATTGGCGAGGTTGGCCGAGTGTTCACGTGCTGCTGTAGTGGGCATCTACGGAAAGACGTAGAAGGACAGTGAAACCGGCGCTAGGCGTTGTGTTTGGACGTCCACAACTCTTCACAGAACATGGGGTTCGGAGGCCCGTCTGCTCCGTAAAGTAGGATAGATGATTATCTGTTTTCGGAGCACTCATTGTACGTTGTTGAATATGGAGCTCCGCAACAGATTACTCCTACGAGTTCACATGTTGATCCAACAACATCGTCATTTACGATTGCATTGGTCACGGGACTATCGGAAACTCGAACGTTGCTGAACGGAAATGCGCCGTCTCATCGGGTGAATCACAACACTAGTTCAATAGTTGTCTTCACAAACGTCGTCACTGAGATTGACGGCGGCTTGGAACTTGCAGTGCGCCACGGACGCAGGCTGGTGGCAGCAGTATTATGCTATGGGAGACGTTCTCTTGCGCTTGCGTGGGACATGTGGTAGTAATCGGAGACACACTGGCAGCTGCGAACCAACTGCATCCCTTCATGCTTGACGTCTTTCCTGACGGCGATGTCATCCTTCAGCAGTGTAGCCGTCCGCGTCTCGGAAACAGAACCGTGCTACAGTAGTTTGAGAAGCATCATAGTGAATTCACTTTGCTGTCTCGGCGACCAAATTCGTCTGATGTAAATCTTATGGAACACATATAGCTGGCTCTCTGGCGCCATCACCGTGAATTACATGACCTGTGGGTAGACATTTAATGCTACATATCTCCACAAACCTACCAACTGGCTGTCGCGTTCCTGATACGCAGCATCAGTGATCTCTTTAGTTCCAATGACGGACAAACAGGCTTTTAAGCAGATGGTCATAATGTCTTGGTTGATCGTTTTTTTTTTTTTACTTGACACTATCAAGGTAGGTAGGGGAGATGTCGATGAATGTAGAAACGGAAGTAGGACTTCAAAGAGCTAAGATCGCTATCGTACAGCATTTATTGTGAAGACCGGTTTCAGAAAAGTACTTTGCCGTCATCACATGCAGTGAAACGTATTGCAGACCTGATGACGATAACGTACGTACAATCTTGGCTTTCTGTACTCCTGTTTTTACGACACTTATATCATTGACAAGATTTTCAGAGTTTATCTTTTTTGTGGCCAGTAGTTTTAAGGATACTGATATACAGATTGTAAAGATATTTCGTTCGAATGAAATCCGCGATTTGAATGGCACTTACCGAAACCTTCAAGGATAAATGGTGCAGTAGATCGAAAAGACATTACTTGTGTACATTCCTGTAACTTGGACCCTGCCAGTATTTCGCGCATGTGTCCAAGGGCGTTGTTATATTTAGACATTCGGCTGGTAATTACACTATTAGACGTGAAAGTAACTAAAATGATAAAAACAGCTCATGTGCTTGAACGTTTGATAGTCCTTAGTGATTCAAACGTCCTCTTAATTAATATGCCTTCTTGCAGTGGTAAGCGAGCAACATGTTCAACTTGTGTAAGGAAAATACAGACTTGCTACCAACGGTATGTCAACATCTATAATATCGGTACCAGTTACTGTATCACTCACTTCCTGCAAGTAGTCATTGATAACGGCAACAGGTAAATTCTCGATTCGGACCGTTTTCCTGGAAAAATATTGTAGCGGATGACAGATGGCTGAAGGCGTCTCGCATCGCAGTTTGCCATTGGTGTCTCGATGTTGCGAGCCGGTCACTTTAGCGTCTATCCGTAGCCGGGCCTGGAATCTAGTCGGTTGTTTACACTTCAAAATAGGTTAATATCTTAACAGCTATACCACAATTAACTATACGAACACTTCCATGCGGTCACTAATAACAAACAAATCGACACACAATCTCAGTAAACGAACAAACAAGATACAAACAAAAAATGACTGTCCTTTAATACCGAAGAGTGAACACGTCTGTTCGCTTCTGTAGCTGTCAGTTGAAACATGGCAATTCCGTTTATACTGCTTACAGAAATTGACGGGTTCCTGTAGCCGACATTTTCAGGTCAGATGGTGATTCGATGGAACTCAGACTAGTCATATCATCCCAAAAGAAGGCAATCCAGAAGGGCACTATAAAAATGTTGTACAAATGTTGACCGTAGATTTTCTCCGAAAAAGTGCCAATTTTTGGTACATTATACAGGGTGAGTCACCTAACGTTACCGCTGGATATATTTCTTTAACCACATCAAATACTGACGAATCGATTCGACAGACCGAACGTGAGGGGAGGGGCTAGTGTAATTGTTTAATACAAACCATACAAAAATGCACGGAAGTATGTTTTTTAACACTAACCTACGTTTTTTTAAATGGAACCACGTTAGTTTAGTTAGCACATCTGAATATATAAACAAATACGTAATCACTGCCGTTTGTTGCATTGTAAAATGTTAATTACATCCGGAGATATTGTAACCTAAATTTGACGCTTGGAACCTCCGACTTTCAGTTGCGTGTTGTAACAAACAGCTGCAACATACATCGCGTTTCTACATAATGATCTGCCAAAGTTACTCCAAAATGTCCCACTGGAAACGCGTCGACGTATGTGGTATCAGCATGATGGTGCACCTGCTCATTCCGCAATTAACACTAGGCTGACCCTTGACAGGATGTTCGACGGGCGTTTCATAGTACGTGGAGGACGCATAAATTGGCCAGCCCGTTCTCCTGATCTTACACCTCTGGACTTCTTTCTGTGGGGTACGTTAAAGGAGAATGTGTACCATGATGTGCCTACAACCCCAGAGGATATGAAACAACGTATTGTGGCAGCCTGCGGCGACATTACAGCAGATGTACTGCGGCGTGTACGACATTCATTACGCCAGAGATTGCATTGTGTGCAGCAAATTATGGCCACCACATTGAACATCTATTGGCCTGACATGTCGGGACACACTCTATTCCACTCCGTAATTGAAAACGGAAACCACGTGTGTACGTGTACCTCACCCCTCATGGTAATGTACATGTGCGTCAGTGAAAAAGACCAATAAAAAGGTGTTAGCATATGGACGTAATGTGCTGTTCCAGTCTCTTCTGTACCTAAGGTCCATCACCGTTCCCTTTGGATCCCTACGTAATTCGGTGCTCTCCGATACACACGATCGAACAGCGGAGGAGTGGTACTCAAGCGTCAGCTTTAGGTTACAATATCTCCGGATGTAATTAACATTTTACAATGCAACAAACGGCACTGATTACGTACTGGTTTATATATTCAGATGTGCTAACAAAACTAACGGGGTTCCATTTTAAAAAAACGTAGGTTTGTGTTAAAAAACATACTTCCGTGCATTTTTTTATGGTTTGTATTAACCAATTACACTAGCCCCTCTCCTCACGTTCGGTCTGTCGAATCGATTCGTCAGTATTTGATGTGGTTTAAGAAATATATCCAGCGGTAATGTTAGGTGACTCACCCTGTATATGCAAGTCAGGTTTCATGTTATTATAAAATTATCGAGTTTTGTAAAGAATCAAGGTTTTACCGTAATTTTATCGCACTGGAAATGAGATGTAGGGCTTTACATTAGTCTTTCATTTCAGTGACTTCAACAGAGGAGACTCTGAATGGTAAGCCTCCTAGGGTTGCTGTGGGCTACGCAGGTGCGTTAAGAGAATAGTGGAACTGGGAACGAAGGTTTTTATCCTTCAGTACGAAGTTCTGTACACTAAATCAGAAACGTTGCGAGGGTGAGGATGGGAGAGGTGTTACGAACTGGTAAAATGCAAGAAATATTAAAATATAGAAATTCTATTATAGGAGCTAAATGCTAATTACTAACTGTAATATCAATTATGCTTTCAGTGTTTTTGTAGCTAGCAGTAATGATTATTACCAAACCGAAAACCAAGGTGTTCTAGCAAAGTTCTGAGTAATGCTGGATGTAGAACACTTATGAACAACATCAAAACGTCAGTCAGAGGCGAAATTAGAAACAAAAAAAATATTTAATAGAAAAAGTCTCTGATGCGATTCAGACTATCTGTATTTAGTAATAACACTCTTGTTACTTAACTGTTTATTTGCGAACCTATCTACCACAGATCTATGCTATAGCTAAGCTAAACGTGAGAAGCAAAATGATTCACTTGCCTTGAACAGCGGGGACTGTATTCGTCACATTTAAAAACCATTGATTTGATGACGAAGGGAAAGTTGTAGTCGTAAAATACAATCATTGGAAAGCCTGAAATGGCACGTGAAAGCCTCTGAGTTAAAAGCGTAAGATTTCAACATTAATAAGAAATAAATCTGTGTGAACTGAGGATTAGGGAAAAAAACAGAACCTCTCCAAACCATGGCAATAGGCGGTGCGAAGAAAGGTTAGCGATCGCAGCCATGAATCTCAGTGGTTAAAAATACTGTTCTATACAACGTATATGTTGATACGAGTGGACTGCACAGTAAATTCACGTGAGGCTTGAGAATGCAACTTAGTGTAAACGCAGAGTGGTTGCGCTGATAGTAAAAAGGGGCTGATATGAAGTACATGCCGACCAAAGATAATTAATATGATGAAACAAAATAAAACTCTTGAAAATTAGAAGCAGACGCCCTAGTGACGCATAGAAAATAACCATTCCAGTGAACTGCCAACTATTAAGATGGACGGAATGTCGTTATAATTAATAGGGAGAAAGAGGAGGGGTGGGGGGGGGTCTAGAGAAATTATAGGATATGATAAACATATGGAGGGAAGGGGGAAGAAAAAGTCAGGAAATACAATTGCTTAGAAAATATTGAGGTTACGGGAAAACCGAACACTTAGGAGATAAAGAATTAAGATGTACAGTTTTTCTATAATGTCACCAGCCTTACGCCAGCGTTGTGTGTCAGCATGTACTACCTCTAAATAAAAGCTCTTAACCTATGGTGGTAGCCATGGAAACACAGCAAAGTGTTTTTATATTGCGTTTTGTGGTACAAGGGCGACGTGTGTTAGCACAGCTATCAGCCGCAAGAACAAAGAGCTGCATGTGCTACTATTTACAAGAGAGTCATATTTTTGGTGTACTCACTGCTGCTATTGTGCTTTGAGGATACACTGGCCATGGCCAACGCGCTGAGAACAATTGGATGTCCAGGCTGACTGCACTAAGTGTAGAAACTTGTCATTCTGTCTACAAGCACCCAAGGCAAATCCCTGTAACAAGTGGAGTCACATGATCACAGGTTATACGTGAGATTTATGCTAAAGTCTTAGAAAAAATCAGAACTAAGGAGACCACAAAATGTCTTAAGAGGGCTCGGAAGAGTAAAGATAGTGCCTTTCACCAGAACATTACGTGAATGGTGAAACGCTTTTATGAGCTTGTAAAATGTGTAAAATATTTTCAAATTTCTGAAAAGATGAATGTTTTGCACAGGTTTCGAAACAGCGTGTATTCATTAGGGTATTAAAGGTAACTAAATCATCATACGTTCGCTTCATCACCACGTGGAACTAATATAACACAAAAAAGTAATTCCACCGTACGTAAAAACTGAACACAACATTCGGTATACAGAAACAAGTACGTATCTTTGCAATTCATAAAGAGAAAGCTTGTGCGTATTGAATTATTACTGAAGGATGCGTATGTTACGATTGCAACGATGTACTTATTCTCACTTGCAAAAGTATAGCTGTCTATTAGCAGACAATGTGTTATTTTCAGAAAATAAGGAACAGTAGATTGTGTGGGTCGATCTCAGTACAGATTTCTTTAGAGGATTTGGACAGAAAAAATGAACAGGAAAAGTGAATTTAGCATTTCTTGCGCAAGTATAGGACGTCTGGTGCTAATAAGACTTCTGGAGATTGTTTCTAGACATTGTTAATGCACAATCTAATCGTGGATTAACTAATGGAAAGGGAAGATGTAACGCCATAGAACACTGAGACATAAGCAAAAAATATTACACAACATTCATCTTTTCTTGGAAAGGTACAGAGAGGAGGCACTTGCATCAGCCACTTACCAACCAAAGTGCTTTCTTAGGTATGTTGATGTCACTTTTGTCATTTGGCCCCATGGTAGGGAGAAGCTAGATGACTTTTTGGAACGTCTAAATTCACGACACCCAAATATAAAATTTACTATGGAGCTACAGAAGGATGGACAACTCCCATTCCTGGATGTCCTGGTCAAGAGGAAGGCAGATGGCACTTTGGGGCACAGTGTGTATCGTAAGCCCACCCACACTGACTTATACCTGCAAGCCAGTAGCTGCCACCACCCGGCACAGAAGAATGGAGTCTTGAAAACATTAGTTCACAGGGCTCGAGCTCTGTCAGATACAGAAATGGCCACAGAGAGAAATCATCTACAGCTGGTGTTCAGCAGAAATGGATACTCCTCCACAGACATCCAAAGGGCACTTCGTACTACCAGTCAACCACAGGGTACACAAGAGGAGCCAGAGGAGGCGAAGAAGGTGGCCTACCTGCCATATGTTGGACCTATTTCTGCAAAGATCAGCACAATTCTTTCAAAATATGATATAAAGAGTGTCTTCTGTCCACCCTCCAAAATTGGGACCATGCTAGGGAGTGTGAAGGACGACATGGGGCTACGTAAACCAGGCATTTACAACATCCCGTGCCAGTGTGGAAAGTCATACATTGGCCAGACAACCAGGACGGTTTACGTCAGGTGCAAAGAACACGAGAGGCACACCAGACTCGGACAGGCAACAAAATCTGCCATAGCGGATCCCTGTCTGGAGCACGGCCACTCAATTGACTATAACAACACCAAAATTGTGACACAGACGCCAAGATTTTGGGACAGTGTCATAAAGGAGGCCATAGAGATCAAGGTCACAGGCACCCAAAAAACCCGAGACAGCGGTTACCAGCTCAGCTCGGCGTGGAGTCCAGCTCTGGAGCTTATCAGGGCTCAACGACATGAACCAACAAACTCCTCAAGAAGTAGTAGCACTGGAGGAGGAGCGTCAGGCAGGTGCGGACCGCGAACGCAACTCCCGACGCAGGACGGACCCCTGACAGCTGCCACAACCGCAGATGATGGACGAGCCGAGCACAGACGACCGTCGGAGCACCAGGGAAGTGCCAACACCGCAGGATCAGCGCCAGGCGGGCGCGGACCGCGAATGGAGCGCCCAACAAAGGACAGGCCTCAGAGAGCTGCCACAGATGGAGACCAAGTCGGGCGCGGAAGTCCGAGGGAGCACCGCGGAAGAAACAACACCTTACAAGCAGCGCCAGGCGGGCGCGGACGGTAAAGAGAGAACCCAGCGCCCTCTGCGCATAAATACTGGACAAGATCCTCCAACATGGCAGTCTCTGGTAGCACCTGAAGAAGGCAACGAGTTACGTGGCCGAAATATTGTGCCAGAGCGACACAAACATCCGGCAGTAGACCCGATTACTCCACATGTCAAGATCTAACTGGGAATGCCTGAAGAGTTACACATGATATGTTCAGTTAAATGATCAATAACTTCAAAGAAAAAATTTTCTACTAGGCCAAGTAAAAAGCAGATATCTGAAGTTGATAAAGCAGAGCAGACCTTTTGCAGTTTGTGGCAAAAACTGTAGAATGGAGTAATTAGTACATGTTATAACTGTGTCATACATTCGCATATTCTGAGAAAGTTTTCTAACCAGCCACAACGAAATCTTTACTCACAGCCTTTCGGAGAGATGACTTCCATAATCCTTGTGTTAATGTAATGGGAAATATGTACGCTGCTGTCACATATTTCATTACACTGAACAAGGATAGATAGAAAATTGAAAGAGGAGTCAGAAAAAGAGATTCTTTAAAACTAAAACCATACCCGGCTAATATAAAGGACGTTTTCAGATACATAAACAATGGAAACAAAGGAATTTTACGGGATGGTCGGATTTAGCTGTGGTATAACAATAGCGGCTAGTAGAGTTCCACTAGCGCAGCGAGCGCTGAGTCAAGAATTCTTACTAAACTCGGGCATTCTTTTTACTTATGCTTTCCATACAGTACCAGATGGTAGCCGTGGCTAGCGTGCTGGGTGTGTCATCTCCATCAGTATGCCTAGACAGTGCCGGCGGGCAATGACCTAACTGAGGCAAGTTTGCTTGTCAGCTCGGCCAAGTTGTTGCCCTCTGACACTGGCGGGATGTGTGAACGCCTTCCTATTACACAACTGGCCATTAAAATTTCTACACCACGAAGATGACGTGCTACAGACGCGAAATTTAACCGACAGGAAGAAGATGCTGCGATATGCAAATGATTAGCTGCTCAGAGTATTCCCACAAGGTTGGCGCCGGTGACGACACCTACAACGTGCTGACATGAGGAAAGTTTGCAACCGATTTCTCATACACGATGAGCAGTTGACCGGCGTTGCCTGGTGAAACGTTGTTGTGATGCCTCGTGTAAGGAGGAGAAATGCGTACCATCACGTTTCCGACTTGGATAAAGGCCGGTTTATCGTATCGCGACATTGCTGCTCAGGTTGGTCGAGATCCAATAACTGTTATTGCAATATGGAATCGGTGGATTCAGGAGGGTAATACGGAACGCCGTGCTGGATCCCAACGGCCTCGTATCACTAGCAGTTGGGATGACAGGCATCTTATCCGCGTGGCTGTAACGGATCGTACAGCCACGCCTCGATTCCTGAGTCAACAGATGGGGATGTTTGCAAGACAACAACCATCTGCGCGAACAGTTCGACGACGTTTACAACAACATGGACTATCAGCTCGGAGACCATGGCTGCGTTTACCCTTGACGCTGCATCACAGACAGGAGCGCCTGCGATGGTGTACTCAACGACGAACCTGTTTCAACGAATGGTAAACCGTCATTTTTTCGGATGAATCCAGCTTCTGTTTACAGCATCATGATGGTCGCATCCGTGTTATTGTGTTTGGCGACATCGCGGTGAACGCACATTGGAAGCGTGTATTCGTCATCGCCATACAGGCGTATGACCCAGCGTGATGGTATGGGGTGCCATTGGTTACACGTCTCGGTCACCTCTTGTTCGCACTGACGCCACTTTGAACAGTGGACGTTATATATCAGATGTGTTACGACCCGCGGCTCTACCCTTGATTCGATCCCTGCAAAACCCTACATTTCAGCAGGATAATGCACGACCGCATGCTGCAGGTCCTGTACGGGCCTGTCCGGTACAGAAAATGTTCGACTGCTGCTCTGGCCAGCACATTCTCCAGATCTCTCACCAATTCAAAAGGTCTGGTCAATGGCGGCCGAGCAACTGGCTCGTCACAATACGCCAGTCACTACTCTTAATGAATTGTGGTATCGTGTTGAGGCTGCATGGGCAGCTGCATCTGTACACGCCCTCCAAGCTCTGTTTGACTCAATGCCCAGGCGTATCAAGGCCGTTATTACGGCCAGAGGTAGTTGTTCTGGGTACTGATTTCTCAGGGTCTATGCACCCAAATTGCATGAAAATGTAATCACATGTCAGTTCTAGGATAATATATTTGTCCTGTGAATACCCGTTTATCACCTGTATTTCTTCTTGATGTAGCAATTTAAATGACCAGTAGTGTACTTAACGTAAGCCATCTTTTAACGGCAGGCTTTGTCTTCCAGAATGTTGCGTCCTTTCGGGTACTGGATATCTCTGAAACTTATCGACGATGCCTGGCCAGCTGCGGTGGCCGAGGGATTCTAGGCGCTTTAGTCCAGAACCGCGCTGCTGCTACGGTGGCAGGTTCGAATCCTACCTCGGGCATGAATGTGTGTGATCTCCTTAGGTTAGTTAGGTTTAAGTAGTTCTAAGTTCTATGGGGACTAATGACCTCAGATGTTATGTCCCTTAGTGCTCAGGGCCATTTGACGATGCCTGAACTGCGCTTGACAGCTAGAGCGGGGAAACCAAGTCTCGAACAACCTGGTATCTCAGTCACGTGAGAGAAGCCTAACTTTATGTTCCATTATTCACACTTTATTTAGTTTCTTATATGATTTACTCGAAAGTACAGAATACAGAAAGTGCACATATATAACTCTTAAGAGGCAACTTAAATTCAGATGCTGACGGGGCACAATGCTACTGTTTGTATCTTCGGCGATTTCCGTTTTATGTGGAACAAGGCCGTGGTCTACAGCGTGTATTTGTGGCTAACGCTTCATCCCATATTGTTGGATACATATTCAGAGACTACTGCTAATTTTTAAACTTAACACGACCAGAATGTCATACTGTACAGTACATGCGTATCCACGGAATTGTCGACTCATGATGTTGTCAAATTTCGTGGAATTGCACCAACGTGTAGTATGAAGCTTGTATTGAAGACAGTTATCACTCTTTGCCTTATTTAATGCTAAGGCTGACAAGTCGTTGATTTTAAGCACATTTTATTGCCTCTGATTTTGTGTGTATGTATTTCTGAAATTCTGTGATTCCCTCTGTGCATCCTAGTGTAATATTTATATGAACTTATTGAAACTTCAGTAATCGAATCTGAAGGTTCACAATGTTGCCCAGTCGACAGTTCCTCTCGTAGTCCTTAAGCCTGGTGTTAATGCATCATTTAGTATATCGTAAGCACACTTAATCGTATGTTCAAAGGATTGTGAATACACCTGCTATGGCTATGTTTTGCAGTTTTCGGATACTCACGCATCTTCCTCTGAGGGTGCGATTTGTGACTTTTTTTATGCATGGTAGGGAAACTCTGCCTTTAACAATTTCTGCTTCACTAAAACCTCCTGAGCTTTTAGGGTGTGGTACCCTGTTTATCTCTTTGCCCGAATAATTATTGTTTCTGAAATTGTATCTTAAATGGTCGACTACACCCTCTAAGCGCTGAGGCTTACAAATTCCAATTCACCAACGTTGTAATCATTCCTCTTTCTGCTCCGAATTTTTATTTGATGTTTATGAAGTGTCTGTGTTAGTGGGAGGGCTTTCCGTTGACTTTGGATCATAAATATTAAGTTTCTTTAAAGCTTTGTGATCTTTCGACTAAATTGAAAAAAATTACTAATCCCGAGGATTTGTTTTCCCCATGAATCTGTATGACGATTCAGACGTCAACGTACCAAAATCCACAAGTGAACTTCCTTTCCACGGTTCGAAGGATTCATTCTTGAAATTACTGCGCTGCACTATAAGTGTGTTTTGTTGCAAAGCATTTTGGTCCCACTGAAAGAAAGCTGAAGTAAGAGATCGTTTACGAGAGTAGTCTCATCTCTTGGACTCAACCTAAGGGATTTTAAGTTTTCCGATAAAGTGAGCAGAATCTTTAATGGAAATGTGAGTTTCTCCAACAGGTGGCTGTTTCGCAGTCCCACAGATAGGGTAATCTATCGCGCTAGCAGTACGTCTTTCGGAAAATATCTGGTTTGTAAATTATGATAAATCGTAGTTCAAATGGTTCAAATGGCTCTGAGCACTATGGGACTCAACTGCTGTGGTCATAAGTCCCCTAGAACTTAGAACTACTTAAACCTAACTAACCTAAGGACAGCACACAACACCCAGCCATCACGAGGCAGAGAAAATCCCTGACCCCGCCGGGAATCGAACCCGGGAACCCGGGCGTGGGAAGCGAGAACGCTACCGCACGACCACGAGATGCGGGCTGATAAATCGTAGTCTCATGGTAGCAACTACACACAGAAACTTGTGCTATATTACGACATAATACCCAAAAACAGGAGAGTAAGCCTGTAATGCTATGACTGTTAGAGGGTGTAGTGGATATGCTGTTCTATCTTGAAAGCGATCGTAATGTTGATCGTTGTACTGCATACTTCTGAAAATGTATCATACACTGTACGTTCTAATGATCTTTTACTTGGTATATAACAAAAGTCAATTATTAATAAGTCGCGTCTAACCCAGCAGGGCAGAAAAGGCTGTTTCACCATAAAAATCATTTTCTGTCTTACAACTGAGTCGGTCTAATAATATAGTTTCCTACTTATCTCCTACAGTTGAGACATAGGTGCATTACTGACAAAGAAAGAGTTCAGACACTAACACTACCGACACACAGGTGTTGTTTTTGTCGGACTAAGGACACTGTATACCAACAGAATGTGTTACTTCTGTTCTCTGCTATATATTACTCAATACTTTTACACGGAGAAGCCGTACTCGCGCATCAGGCAGCGCACATTTGCTTAGGGTCACAGCATCTCTAGGATATATATTTGCGTAACCAGGTAGATGTAATTGCGAAAGTAGTCAACTAATGTCATGTCTAAAATTATTTGAATATTATATCTGCGTACGGCATGTGTTTTAGGACAGTAAATATATCCATTGGTACGATTCATTTCATTTACGTTTTATGCAAACAGATTGTAGGAAGGTAAAAAAGGGGCACTACACGATGGACTGTGATTAATTTGATCAAATGTGGCAGCAAGAGGTCGTATCCTACCATAGAGTGATGTCAGCGATGCCACAACAACCGGATCTATCATTAACAACAGGGTAGAAGGCTTGTGTGAAGAGCACTATGTCCGATCCATTCGAAACCAAATACGTTAAGGCATGTTTATCGTGGTGATAGGGAACGGAGGAGGATTGTCAGGCGGAATGTGGATAAACGTTTACACTTCCTGAACACGAGTCTCCACTCTAGCGAGTGCAACGTTTCACTGAATGAGGCCAGAGGAAGGTTAGATGGTCATTCGTTTGTCGGATTGTGACACTAAGTTCGGCAATCCTCTCCGACTTTTTCCAGGGGCTGACAGAATCTCCTTTTCTTCTGTTCTTCATGTTTTCAACGCGAAAGCAAACACTAAACTGTACATTCCTCACCCATTGCTACATGTTACCTACTGTATTACCTACATACACACACTCTTTCAGAAAAGAAGGAAGTTGTAGATCATCTCGTGAATAACCGTAAGATCAATTTTGAAATGTTACTTGAACCACGACGCCTAGCAAAAAGAAACCAGTTTTTGTCGTTGTGGAAAACGACATTAATACACTTCTTATCATTAAAATTCGTGCCCGCATCTGGTGGTCGTGCGGTAGCGTTCTCGCTTCCCACGCCCGGGTTCCCAGGTTCGATTCCCGGCGGGGTCAGGGATTTTCTCTGCCTCGTGATGGCTGGGTGTTGTGTGATGTCCTTAGGTTAGTTAGGTTTAAGTAGTTCTAAGTTCTAGGGGACTGATGACCATAGATATTAAGTCCCATAGTGCTCAGAGCCATTAAAATTCGTGATGCAAATTTAATGGCCTGCAGTGTAGTAATACTACATGGACATCTACCTGCCTCCTGGAACCAGTTCTCTCCACTTCCCGCTGAACTTTTGTCCCGTATCCAACAGAACAGCTATGTTGCTCTGTCTGTGACAATGAGACAGTTTGCATCAATGTATCATCTAGAATATTTCAAGATTGACAGCAATCAATCGACAAATATAAATGATAGATTGTTTCTGACTGCAGGTCCTTTGTTTCTCTAACCTTAGCTTTAAAACATTATATGTTGCTTCTGGTATGAAAAAGTAAACACTTTAAAATTCAGACAGAAGATTGGTTGACATTTTTTGTTTCTTTCCACACCACAACAATATATATCTATACTGACTCGGTACGTAAACTGTCATTATGTAACATTTTCAACAACTGTGCCTAAATTTGATGGCATTTGTCGACAGAACAGTCGTTTATTCACAATAAGGTGTCAGTTCGAGGGCTATATTTCACCACCTGATACTGTAGTCTGGATGTAGTGTAAATTTTAAAAAATTCTGAGCCATAGATTCGATCTTATTTGTTACTTAGATTTTGTAAGATAATTTCAATAACGGCTGCCCATGACTTCCAGTATACTAGTCATTTCACTCTGCCAATGGCCCTGTCAAAAGAAATAGGAGAATGGGTGAAATTTAGGACGCAGTATTGTCCTTCTGATGACGAACAGCTGCCACAGGCAGAAGAAACCGCAATGATTAGAGGCATGAAGATGTAAAAGATACTAGAAAAAAATGTACCAAAGAAACTCAGATAGTCTCCACAGAAAATATAGCCTCTATTTGAAAAAGTGTCATGGTGATAAACCTATTAGCAAAAGATCCCATTGCGGCTGCCCGTACGATTTACGGGAAAGCGTTCCACACACTTCCGCACTGCCACTAATGAACGAAATGCGAGCGTGTGGGATATCAGTCAAACTATGTGATAAGACTTCAGAGTTTCTAACAAACAGAACACGTCTTTGTGAACGGAGAGAAGTATTTAGACTTAAGAGTAACTGTGGGAGTGCCCCAAAGGAGTGTTCCAAGTCCATTCCTTTTCAAAATATGTACAAATGAAATAGTAGATAACGTCAGAAGTTCCATTATGCTATTGTATACATGGAAGCCGCGGCACTAGTAAACCGTAGGGAAATACAAGAGGACATGCACCGGATTGACGCTTGGTGCAGGGAGTGGAAATTGACCTTCAACATTGACAAATATAAAGTATGGCGAATATATACACAGAAATACCGGTTATTAAATGATTTACAGGACTGAAGAACAATCACTGGAAACAGCTAGTTCCGTAAAATATCTAGCAATATGCGTACGAGTTGATTTGAAGTTCAACGACCACTTAAAATTAACCTCGGCTAAGGCGGATGCTTGACTGATACCCATTGGAAGAATCCTCAAAATATGGTGCAAAGGAAGTACCTAACAGAACTCTTATTCGATCTCTAGTTGAAATCGTTACATCCGGATTGGAAGAATTGGGTAGATCCACAGAAGAGCAGCGCGTTCCTTTAGAGGTTTAGCAATCGCGGAAACGTCAAATCCTGTGGCAGACACTGCAAGAGAGGCGTTCTGCATCACGATATGATCTCCCGTTAAAACTCCGAGAACATACGTTACTAGAAGATTCAACCAAAGTATTTTTTCTTCCAACGTGTACGTCGCGAAACGACTGTGAAGATATAATTACCGAAATTCGAGCCCACACGGAGGCTTACCAACAGTCGATCTTCCCACGAACCATCTACAATTGGAACGTGAGAGGCCGTTAAAGTGGGACACACCGTAAAGTGACTTGCGAAATATGTAGGTGGCTTCCATAGAATTAATAAAGGACGAACCCTTACAAGCACTGTCAACTGTGCTCTGAGAAACAAAAGGGTAAGAACTACGAAGAAGAGAGTTTATTTTGTATGGAACAAATCGTGGCTCCTCTTCAGAGCAAAAAATAAATAAATAAATAAATAAATAAATAAAAGGGGACCCGAGGTCAGGTCATGGATAGGATAAAAAATGACGCAATCCGACAAACGATGCCAGTAGACAAGGAAGTCTGTGACGTGTGGCGACATCCAACAAAACTGCTGATGTACTTTGGCCATGTGAGTAGCATGAATGAAGACAAGATACCAGAGATATACCAACCCAGCGGTAGAGAGTGGATTGCCCACAACGCAACTGGCAATATGAAGTCCAGGAGGCAATGGAATGATTTCAGAAAATTGTGTTATCGACATAAATGAAGATATAACCTTGGAGTGTATTGTAACTTACGCATAGGACTACAAAATTGTTTTTTTTTCGAAAAAAACATAAGGCTAAAATACCGTTTATCTATAACATGAAGGCACATAAACAATGGAGTCTTTTGTATAATTACGTTTACGCTCAAAGTTAACATTTATCGTTCAGAAATGTTCAGTGTGCCCTCTACAACACGAACGACTGAAAATTCCCGCTCATAACTTTACTTCCGCCGACTTCCTTCTTCTGTATGCCTTCGAGAGTAACAGTCCTGGAAGAAAAGACATTACGGAGAAATGACTTAACTGCAGCCTAAAGGATTGTTTTCAGATTGAATATTCTGTCTGCAACAGCGTGTAATCTAATGTGAAAATTCCTAGCAAATGAAAACTTTGTTCGCAACCAGGTCTCGAACCTTGGACACTTGCCTTTCGCGGGGATTTGCTTTACCGACTGAACCATCCAAGTAATACATTTGGACCGGGCCTAACAGCCTTTCTTCCAGCGTAATCACTGTCGTGTTTCCCAAATTTTTCCTACCTTTCTTTCTTCCAGGAGAGCAATGCCCTCAAGGTATGCAAGGGACTTTTGTGAAGTTTGGAAGGTAGGGGGCGAAGTACTGGCGGAGTTAAATCTATGAGGGCATTTCGTGATTTGTGCTTGGATAAATCAGTAGGGGAAGCACTTGACAGTGGTCTCATGTAGCAAACCTTGACAGGGACACTGTTTTAATATGTGAGGGAGTTTCAAAAAAATGGTTCAAATGGCTCTGAGCACTATGGGACTCAACTGCTGAGGTCATTAGTCCCCTAGAACTTAGAACTACTTAAACCTAACTAACCTAAGGACATCACAAACATCCATGCCCGAGGCAGGATTCGAACCTGCGACCGTAGCGGTCTTGCGGTTCCAGACTGCAGCGCCTTTAACCGCACGGCCACTTCGGCCGGCGAGGGAGTTTCATACAGAACATAGTTGAACTCGTCCCACACTTTTAGTGCTTCTCTCATTTTATTGAGTTCCATTTTGTTGATGTTTGGGGGTTCAGATCACCTATAGTTTCTGAAAGGAGAGAGGACCATGTAAAAAAGCTATCACAATATCCTTCTCTCCTTTCCCCCTTCCCCCCACCCCAAAAAAGCCGCAATGTAACCTTGCAAACCAATGATGCAAATGCGAGAGGTGTGCGTCCCTTACGGGCGATCTGTTGTAGCGCCAGCTCACTATTAAGAATTTCTCTTGCTTACAGGTAGAAGCCCTATCGGAAAATGAAACTTTTTCTTGTGGAAAATGTCAATTGTAGAAAGCACAGGAGCTGCTACATATCCAGGAAACCAATAACTTTATTTTCTGAAACAGGATATGAAGTAAAGTTTTGGGGGAACATTCTTGTGCTGGACTGCGGTATTTGGATACTGTGTTCCCCATATTCTTAATTTCTGGAGGCTTATGTTTCCACTTTAGTAGAAAGTGTACCTTAAACTTAAAAAGTAATTTGTATCCTCTATGTATGGGTCCAAACTGAGTTCACGTTGTTGCGTAAAAGCATCATGAACGACTTGTGATTACTGATCCTGCAAGAACTGAAACACAAACGTCGGCGAAAAACACGCCAGACGTCTTCAGGGGTGATATAGTCAATACGAAGCTGACAGCGACCGAATGTTAAGAAATTTTATAAATACCACAACAGTCTCTGATCTAAAACATTTTTTTATGTGGCTGTGTCCCGAAATACTTCGGTGCAAGAGCTGTTCTACTATTTCCGGCCATCCTGATTTAGGTTTTCCGTGATTTCCCTAAATCACTCCAGGCAAATGCCAGGATGGTTCCTCTGAAAGGGCACGGCCGACTTCCTTCCCCGTCCTTCCCTAATCCGATGAGACCGATGACCACGCTGTCTGGTCTCCTTCCCCAAACCAACCAACCAACCTACTATCGCACAGATGCACAAGACATGGGGAATACGAGAAAGCGCATGGGCGCGTAGTCGGCCTAACTCCTGAGACCCTCAGTGGGTCTCGCCCGTTTCTTCGCCTGCTGATGGGACGCACGGCGCCATCGTAGCAGGTGGCCTGGATCCAGGGTAACGGACTCACGGACACCGTAGGGAATTAGTGCTTTCCTCAACCATCCACGCTGGCACGTGCGTTTGGCGGTCTGGAGGGATTTACGGCTCATGGCTGTTTACGATTATTCATTACTTTAATGTGACGATGCCATTCGTGGTTACATATTTTATTAGGTTACTCTGTTTGCTTCATGAAAAGAGATCAATCTGAAGATGCTGAGTGTGACTGTAACAGCTAACCATATTGACCAATGTAAGGGGTGCTAAAAAATTTTCTGTTTGAGGGCGTATGCTAGGCAGCGCGATTCCGATGCGGGTATATAAGCGACGAGATGCAGCCAAGGGATTAGTATGGCATTTGTATGTTTCCACATGCGTGCTGTAAATGCGGGAACGTCAGCTATGGCGACGTTATTACCAAATGCGTCCAAACAGGACCAACGTGCTACTATTCTTTTATTGGCTGCCGACAGACAAACACCACTGGATAACGAAGAATGTATATAGGGCAGAATGTCTGTCGAAAACCACCATTGTGGACTGTTGCGCCAAAGGGTCCTGCTGAGTCATGATAACGGCACGCCGCATATCGCAAATAGCGTAACGTAGGAGTTAAGCAAACTCAAGTAAATGGAATTGCGAGTATGGCATCGTTGGCCGGGAGACCCCAGTCGGGGAAGTTCAGCCGCCAAGTGCAAGTCTAATTTTAATTAAACGCTACATTGGGCGACATGCGCGCCGGTGATGATGATGAAATGATGATGAGGACAACACAACACCCAGTTCCCGAGCGGAGAAAGTCTCTAACTCGGCCGGGAATTGAAACCGGACCCGCTTGCATGGGAGGCGAGCACGCTACCACCCAGCTAAGCAGGCGGCCAGCAAACTCAAGTGGGAGACACTCGGGCAGCCGCCCTACAATCCTGATCTACCCCGATGTGATTATCAGGCAGCCACGGAAACTGGCAACTGGGAATAACAAATGTTCGGGCTCGATATGTGAGTTTACTTTTCCGTATTGCCATGTAAACGATACAGTCTGGTGAAATACGATGAATTCTTTCGAAACACTCTGTATTTCGCCGAGTCAGATACAGCGTGAGCGATAGCTGATTATTGTTCACGGTTAGTGACAGCAAGGTTTGCTAATCGATCAAGTCGCCTAGATTTAGTGCAAATGATTGTACAGTGGAAAGGTTCAGAAAAGTTCTTGTAAAGAGGGACTAATAAGAATTAATCTTTCACTCCGGCAGATTAAAACTGCGTATCTGACCGAGATACGATCCTGTAAGTCTGACTTCCACGGGCAGTGCTCTTACTCACCGCGCTACCCACCATCACATCCAAATAAAATGGACAAATTGTTACCACATCTTCCGTTGAGCCCTCGCCTCTCTTCTACCTTCCTAACTTCACGGAAGTTCTCGTGAATATGTTGCGGGAATAGCATCCCCAGAAGAAAAGACACTGCCGAGGGGACTGTGTCGGGAAAGATTCATTAGGTTGTAGCGGAGGTATACTGGAGAACTACTGTGATGTTTGGGTGGTAGAAGACATATACGGAAGGACGTGCAGCTGTGAGCTCTGGCGATTCATGAGTATTGCCCGAGCAAGGCAAGTTTCCTGGCCCGTTTCCAGGTCTACTACATACAAGGGGGCAATCATAAGTTTTCCATTCGATGGCCGCACAGCCCAGAATCGGTATGCCAATGACGCAAAATCTCCGCGAGCATCCAGGCGCGACTTGGAAAAGCAACGTCGTTACTGAAGCACAACATTGCGTATGCAAAATTCCGACTTACTTTTTGATGGCTTCATTACCGCTATGTTGTCTCAGCAAATTCGCGTCTCTTTCCTTTTCCTTTCTCTCGGTAATTAAACTGCGTTCTCGATCAGCATATTTTCCGTCTTTCTCTCAGAGGGATGATGTGTACATGAAACGAGAGAACATTTATTAAAACAAGCACACGGAAAATTTTCCTACTATTTGAACTAATTTTTGGTCAAGTCCCTGTTCCGGCGCCAAGTGTGTTGTAACAAAATAAAAGTGATGTTGTTATTCAATGAAAAAGTTGGAATTTGATATTTCGCTTACTGTTTTATCAATCACAATTGGCGTAAGAATCATGGATTGACCATTGTCATGTAATATTGCATTATGAAATGTGAATAGTATTTATTTGCAGTTTCCCGCGGCTTGAATCAGTCACAGCTAGCGTACTATTGATTAAGGAATTGCATTATCGTCTTTCTAATTACTTCATGGTCGTAGATACGATCGTACCCGGTCGTGAAGTTATTGTTATGACAAAACAATTTCCTAAGGGAGCAGAACGTTTTTAAGGGCACAAGAGCAACTGTAACATCACACAAAATAGAAATTCAATATCAAAGCCGATGCAAGAAGACGATAAAACAGTTTTCTTTTTGTCAATGTAATACGAACATTTTCCTGCTGATTTCTGTGTCTGTAATCTTAGCAAAATGCGTAATTAAAATGAAAATAATACCGACGAGATGATATGAATAACTAGAACGTGTATCGTACCTTATTCTTAATACTACAATGACGGTAGATTTTTATGTCCGTTTCATGTCCATTCAGCGCTCTTTTATATAACCATTGTCCTATTGAGTCGCCCGTGCGTTGTCACGAAAAGTTCTAACAGTTCTTGTTTTTGCACTTCACTCAAGCTTGGGCGGCATACCTTTTTGTACATTTAGTAAAAATTTGATCAGACCACCACAAATCTTTGTCCGTCGTACTTAAGAAAAACAGTACGAGTGCATAGCGCTCAGGGCTTCATTTGTTCTCCAGCGAACAAAATAGTGAAGGATCGCATATCGATTCTTCTGTTTATATTGCCGCCCAAAGACAACGAATTACATTATTTGGGATATTCCACCGTTGTTATGCGACATCTTATTATACATTAATCATTCTTTATAAACAAGTATTTGCTTTCTGACTGAAAGTGTTAACTATTTTCTGTTTTAATGAAGCCAAAAATAGTGAATATCACAGTACCCCATACTAGACGAGTTTGCAGGATACTACATACTCCATAACGTGACTCTGAAAAAAGGGAAACATATTAAACGAAAACCCTTTTGGTGAATGACATACCAGCTTGCCAACCAGATAAAAAATCAAAACGACCAAAACAGAATGGTATCTGGGCTGCACTGATTGGAACCGCGAGTACCACTCTGCTACTCATTCGATAACATTGACTAAACGGAGGCACTATAGGCACTATTAAACTGCAGTTCGCAAGAACGACAAATGAAAAAAATATTACCCTGTGTTGCAGAACAGAAGCACAGAGAAGTGCTGTATATGATCATTATTATTATTTTATCAGTGCAAGACCATTGCTATCTTCATGTATGGTTCACTCTTTTTCTCGCAGTATCAATTAATGTAGCCACACACATTATCACAGCACGCCACAGTAATTGATATAATCTCCATACTGTACAGTAGTTCCATCGAAAACTGCTGGTAGTGACAGTGTAATAATATGTATAACCTCAGAACACTTACAGTTCGTACCATTAATTTCGTCACATGTACCATGCACGCTAATTTATCAGAAAATGCTTCTTGGTTTAAAGAACAGTGAATCCCGCCTGTCGATCAATCTAGTTTTTTGCTCTTTAGTCGTCTACGAAACAGGTAGGGCTCTGGCTTGTGTGTCATAGCTCCTTCACCTGAATGCACACTTCCCCTACCACCACACCGCACTGTCGAGAGGGAGATGAGAGGAAAACTACGAACGTGCCACGCTGAAATGGCAATGCAGTTGCATTGCTTACCACTGGGTTTCATTTTTCATATTTAGCTACGACATAATCGATCTCTTCCAAAATGCCATTTCTTTTTAAACGCATCCCCATCAGATCAGAAATAAGTTCTTTCTCATCTCCCAGTTCCTTACTGTGGGTAACGTGCAGTCAAGTTCACCTACAATGCGAGTCGGTACCCAATCTGTATTTATAATTTTCGTTCCTGATTTTCTTTTTCCCTCATAAATGCGACAATAACGGGTTTTAAAACGAAAAGTCATTCCAGACATGCCTCTTGACTTAACCAACAACCAACGCACATCACAATAATTTATAAAGTCTCCACACTGTTCATTCCATCGCAAACTGTTCCTGGTGACAGTATGAAAACGTATGCGACTTCAGAACACATACAATTCGTACCACCGATTTCAAAACGTCCAACATGCATGCAAATTTAACAGAAAGTGCTTCTTGATGTACTGAACAATAAATGCCCCCTGTCGATCATTGTAACTTTTTGCTCTTTCGTCGCCAACTAAATCTTTAAGTTATTTCTGCAATGCAGCCTACCGTCACTGCACAATAAATCTGCGGTGCCTGACGATTATGCCACTGCATAATGGATACTGAGAATTATTATGGTTCTCCTCTGTGATATAATTTCATTTTTAAAGGCTTCTGACGATCGATGTCTAGACTGCCTCTTTTTGTGGAAACAGCTACTGGACCTGCGAATTTCTTTCATGATTCGAACTAGTGGCTAAGGGTAAACAGCGCTGACAACACGGTTCAAGCGAACTAAACAAAATCGTGGGTACCGAATAATTCCATACCGCAGTGTTATATGAAATGCGGAGAGCCATGCCGAGCTTCGGCCTCACGTGGTCCGCACGTGGTGTCCGCGTGAAGCTTGGCACACCGTAGTCGACCCTGGAATAGAGTGAAGCAGAAATCCTTGTTTTTCTGCCAAACCGGTAAGCCATTTATGGCGAGCTGGGCCTCTCCAGACATTCGCCTAGACCATACTCGCTTCAAGGGCCTCAGGTAGACTCACTAGTGCAAATGAAATACTCGTGAATAACCGGCAGTCGATCATTGTAGGAAGGATAGTTCGGGAGACGAAGGTACATAAACAAAAGACAGTATGGGAGCTGCCCTGTTATAATGGACATCTTTCAGTTACAAGGACTAACGATTTGTCCTCTCTGGATGTGTGACAGTCCCGTTTCCTCTCTTTTCCCCCACAGCAAACGCGTCCCCCTGCATTTCACTCTAGCCTCGCGCTGAACAGCAGTTGCACGTCTCCCGCGCGTCACTTGCAGTAGCGCGTTAATTTCCCGGCAATTTAAGTGAGTAGAACTGCTAGCGAGCAGACGGGGTTCATTTCCAGCCATGGAACAAGCCTCTGAGTAAACTAAGTGAGCGAGAGGGACAGTGCGTCATTTGTAACGCTGAGCGAAAGCCCTCCTGGATGTTGCAACAGGTCACCGCTTTTTTTCTGCTAATGAAAAAGAGTGGTCGGCACCAGTGGCCGGGGGCCGGGTTTGCGGCCGCGTCAGCCGCCCACTCGCCCACCCCCGCCCCCGCCGCCCCCGACCACCCCCGCCGTCCTGGAGGCGTAATTAAAGCGGCCCACATTCCGGCGCCGCGGCTCCTGGCGGCGGCGTTACGCCGAGTTATGAGCGCCGCTGAAACGTCCACCGCCGGCGCGCCGGCGTCGCCTGTCTCGGCTGCAATTTCGCCACCGGTGCTGCCACAGAGGCAACAACTGGCGGCGTGGTTTGACGAGGAAGTTGCCGGATTTGCGACCAGCATTAATTACAACTGCAACCAGCGACATTTTAGTGTCCATACTTATATACGTAGCCGGCTCACCGGTCAAGCTTACTTGATTAACATCCTGTCCATTTTCACGTTTTCTTTTCCACTTTCTGTGTTCCTCCTAGTAGGCTTCCTCGTGTGGCTCGCATATATGAAGCCCAAACCACCAGTTTTGAGGAGCCAGTTTAAGGTGCATAAAGACGGCCACTCAGTCCGTCCCATTGTCGGTAGTTAGCCAGATTTCTGCATAGAAATCTTAAAGAGGCATATTTGTTTGAAAAAAGCCTATCCGTTAAAAATTCATGAGATTTGATTATCAAGATGAAAACCGTCACACGTTCTACGCAGGCCAAGCTACCTTCCTTTGACATCAGTAGCTTATACAGGGTGTTACAAAAAGGTACGGCCAAACTTTCAGGAAACATTCCTCACACACAAATAAAGGAAAGATATTATGTGGACATGTGTCCGGAAACGCTTAATTTCCATGTTAGAGGTCATTTTAGTTTCGTCAGTATGTACTGTACTTCCTCGATTCACCGCCAGTTGGCCCAATTGATGGAAGGTAATGTTGACTTCGGTGCTTGTGTTGACATGCGACTCACTGCTTTACAGTACTAGCGTGAAGCACATCAGTACGTAGCATCAACAGGTTAGTGTTCATCACGAACGTGGTTTTGCAGTCAGTGCAATGTTTACAAATGCGGAGTTGGCAGGTGCCCATTTGATGTATGGATTAGCACGGGGTAATGGCCGTGGCGCGGTACGTTTGTATCAAAAAAATGGCTCTGAGCACTATGGGACTCAACTGATGTGGTCATAAGTCCCCTAGAACTCAGAACTACTTAAACCTAACTAACCTAAGGACAGCACACAACACCCAACCATCACGAGGCAGAGAAAATCCCTGACCCCGCCGGGAATCGAACCCGGGAACCCGGGCGTGGGACGCGAGAACGCTTCCGCACGACCACGAGATGCGGGCTACGTTTGTATCGAGACAGATTTCCAGAACGAAGGTGAACCGACAGGAAGACGTTCGAAGCGATTGATCGGCGTCTTAGGGAGCACGGAACATTCCAGCCTATGACTCACGACTGGGTAAGACCTAGAACGACGAGGACACCTGCAATGGACGAGGCAATTCTTCGTGCAGTTGACGATAACTCTAATGTCAGCGTCAGGGAAGTTGCTGCTGTACAAGGTAACGTTGACCACGTCACTGTATGGAGAGTGCTACGGGAGAACCAGTTGTTACCGTACCATGTACAGCGTGTGCAGGCATTATCAGCAGCTGATTGGCCTCCACAGGTACACTTCTGCAAATGGTTCATCCAACCATGTGTCAATCCTCATTTCAGTGCAAATGTTCTCTTTACGGATGAGGCTTCATTCCAACGTGATCAAATTGTAAATTTTCAGAATCAACATGTGTGGGCTGACGAGAATCCGCACGCAATTGTGCAATGACGTCATCAACACAGATTTTCTGTGAACGTTTGGGCAGGCATTGTTGGTGATGTCTTGATTGGGCCCCATGTTCTTCCACCTACGCTCAATGGAGCATGTTATCATGATTTCATACGGGATACTCTACCTGTGCTGCTAGAACATGTGCCTTTACAAGTACGACACAACATGTGGTTCATGCACGATGGATCTCCTGCACATTTCAGTCGAAGTGTTCGTACGCTTCTCAACAACAGATTCGGTGACCAATGGATTGGTAGAGGCGGACCTATTCCATGGCCTCCGCGCTCTCCTGACCTCAACCTTCTTGACTTTCATTTATGGGGGCATTTGAAAGCTCTTGTCTAGGCAATCCTGGTACCAAATGTAGAGACTCTTCATGCTCGTATTGTGGACGGCTGTGATACAATACGCCATTCTCGGGGGCTGTATCAGCGCATCAGCGATTCCATGCGACGGAGGGTGAATGCATGTATCATCGCTAACGGAGGACATTTTGAACATTTCCTGTAACAAAGTGTTTGAAGCCACGCTGGTACGTTCCGCTGCTGTGTTTTTCCATTCCATGGTTAATTTGATTTGAAGAGAAGTAATAAAATGAGCTCTAACAGGGAAAGTAAGCGTTTCCGAACACATGTCCACATAACATAATTTCTATCTTTGTATGTTAGGAATGTTTCCTGAAAGTTTGGCCGTACCTTTTTGTAACACCCTGTATACCGATGTCCCCACATGGTCACGAGCACAGGAGATGAGCTGCAGGCGGTGTCGCGCTGTTAGCAAAGGCTATCGCTACGTTCGTTTGCTGCCATATCCCATTAACGCCAAATTTCGCAGCACTATCCTAACGGATACGTTCGTCGTACATCCCACATAGAGTTCTGCTCTTCTTCCACGCACTGTTGTTTGTCTATTTGCACTGACAACTCTACGCAGACTCCGCTACTCTCGTCCGTTAAATGAAGGCCGACGTCCACTTCATTGTCCGTGTAGTAGGTAATGCCCGAATTTTGATATTCTCGGCACGCAATTGACACTGTGGACCGCGGAATACTGAATCCACTAACTAATTCCGAAATGTGTCTAGCTCCAATTACCATTCCTCATTCAAAGTCTGTTAGTTCGTGTCGTGCCGCCGTAATCACGTCGGACACCTCGTTACAAGAATCACCTGAGAACAAATGACGGCTCCGCCAGTAAAATGCTCTTTTGTACCTTGTGCACGCTTTACTTCTGCTCTCTGTATCTGTGCTATCGCTATCCCATGACTTTTGTCGCATCACTGTATAATGACCATATCTAAATAAAAAAGGGAGAGGAGAATCAGTGAGATGAACGTCAGAGGCAGTGACGTGAAAACAGGGGGAGAAAATAGAGAGGAGAATAATCTTCCAATCGCCTTAGAATAATCACACGCACCCTGCTGTCTCAAAGTCAGATCTTTCTCCAACACCATAGCTCCGCACTACTGAACGTGATTGAACTACTGAGTAACAGAAGTCGATGTCCGAGTCTTCCAAATGTAGTTAATGAATCCCATAAATACCATTACATTAGAAAAACATCAGGTTTCATACTGCGTAGAATCACTCGTTCTACGCATCAGACTAGCCTTTGCCCATGACATCTTTACTTTGTTCATCACACAGATATATACTACCCAGGAAAAGAGAAACTGTTTCAAATCCTGCAGCCAAAATGTCACAAAGACACATCAAGACTGTAAGTTGATTATTAAAGGTGATAAGCCTGACTAAGCAGTTGACGAATCATCAAATAAAATCATCAGTCTGCTTATGTCGTAAGAAATTAATTTACATTAGCACTGTTATGGTCATCAACTGAAGAAAGTTGTAGGTTCAAATAAACGCAGGAAGATTATCAACTAAAGAAACACACCAATGCTGATAGCACCTGGTCGCTACTGATGAACAGAGCGAGAACGAAAGTACAAACATCAATCGAGAAAAATCACGGAGATACGTCGCGATTTTTAATAAGAAATATTCCAGAGCATTAAACGAAATTAATGATGCGAGTTCCCAGCAGAAGAGAGGTATCTGCTCTCACTAACTGAAAATGGAATCTTACCAAAGTGTGTTTCTAGCAAATTGAAATTTATCAGGTATGGGACAGAACCAACAGTGCCTTTCAAGAAAGTGTTCCAGCTGCGGTTGTCACGAAAATCCATTTCTTTATGGGATTGGGGGAGGATCTCATACCGAATAATTCGAAAAGTCTAGGTGTTAATCGCACTGAGTCATATAGAACCTTCATTTCCAGATCTCTCAGGGGTAGATCGCCAAGGTTGGAATTCACTACCAGGGACGATGAGATCGAGTATGACAGTCACAATTTAAAAGAGTTTTGGACGACCTAAGATTAAAGAAGGGAGAAGGGTTAGACAAATTCCATCTTTTACATCCCCGGCAGATTTGAGTACATACGCCTACGCATTCACGCTTGTAGAGATTATTCTTGGATTAGGAGTTGCGGGGACAGCATGTTAGTTATAACGTAAAATAAATATTGTCCAACTGTGCACATTCTTGCTCCATGGGACTACAGAAAACAGGTATGCTATTTGGGTAAGAGATAACCAAACAATGTCACACGATGAAATAAAAAAAATGGATTTAGACTGCACAGTACTTGGAAAATTTAATGAAGGCATCTTACTCCCTTCCAAATCTAAAATGTACAATATTTTCCCTTCTTGCTTTCTTGATGGCAACTTAGCTGTTTCGTTGCCCTGGAAACATTCAAAAATATTGATTTTGTTAGACGAGACTGCATGTGAGTACTCATGTGTGTGTGTGTGTGTGTGTGTAAGTTTGAGAGAGAGATTTCTTTTTACTTTAACACATCTATGGTGAACATGAACTGGACAACCAGCATTCCAAGGTTTTATTTACTCATTACGAAAGTCATTGCACATTTAACAGAATTATCAATTCGGTCGCTTCGTTAGCATTGAAATTCAGTATGAGCAGCATGAGATAGCTACACAGTCGGCTTGTGTGCCGGCATGTTAAAATTATGCCTGTCGCTAATGAGAACTTTAATTGGCAAAAAATTCAGCAAACAAAGTGAATGGAAATGGAGCAAGGAAATGACAGACCGTTTCGCTTCTATCGCCCAACACACCAAATGTTTTTCTTTTATTTTTATTTTTTATTGACCTATCACTTTTAGTCTAGAAGTGAAAAATTTCTGCCAGTTCTTCATATACAACTCGATTTTTGGATCGACGAAGTAACCACTATCTGACTTTAAATTGTGCGATCGCTTACTTCACCACATTAGAGTTTATTGTGGTCTTTGTTACGAAGACGGGTTTGTTGCAAGTGTCCCCGTTATATCGTAAGTCTCTTCATCTCTGCGTACTGCTTATTATTACCCTGTTCTCTCTCTAAATTACGAAAATATTTGAAGTTAACAAATTTGCCAAGAAAATCCTTTCTTCCGATTGCTAGTGTGCAATTTATATTGCTTCTGCTTCAAATTTGGTTAGTTATTTATCTGTCCAAAGAGCCAAACATGTTTGTTAATTTCAGTGTCTCATTTCCTAATAGAATTATCTCAGAATAGGCTTCTTTAACTACATCAATACCTGTCACATCTACTGCTAAGTGAAGAGGAGAGAGCGGATAGGTGTAAAGAGTACATTGGAGACCCCTATGAGAGGGAGAACATGTGCGATGAGTTTATAGGAGAAGAAATAACAGCCTAAGGGACGATTGGATCGAGGATCACCGTCATAATTTAAAACAGCTTTGAACGACCTAAGGTTAAAGAAGGGAGAAAGATTAGAAAAATTCCATCGGAATTTCGTTCCATTGGGAGAAGTGGCAATTAAACGACTCTTCAAGTCGATGTCTAGAATTTATAAGACTGAGGAATCCTCGTACCATTAGACTTTCGGAAGGACATCACCCACACAGTTCCGAAGATTGAAAGAATCGACAAGTGCGAGAACTATCGCACAATCTGCTGAACAGCCCATTAATCCAAGTCGCTGACAAATATAATATGCATGAGATAGGAAAAGAAAATTAGGATTAGTCAGACGACGATAAATACGGCTTTAGGAAAGGTAAAGGCGTCAGAGAGGCAATTATGACGTTGCGGCTTATAATGGAAGTAAGAATGAAGAAAAAAAAGACACGTTTATAGGATTTGTCGACATGGAAAAAGTCTTCAGCAGTGTGAAATGGGGCAAGATGTTCCAAATCCTGGGAAAAATTGGGGTAGGCTATAGAGAAAATTGGGTAATACACAGTATCTACAAGAACCAAGAGCGAACAGTAATATTCCATAACGAAGAACGAAGTTCTAAGATTAATAAGGGTCTACGACGGGGATGTAGTCTTTCACCCCCACTGCTCAATCCATACATTGAAGAGGTAATGATGAAAATAAAAAAAGGTTCATGACTGGGATAAAAAATCATTGAGAAAAGATACCAGTGTAAGATTCGCTGATGACATTGCTATCCTCATTGAAAACGGAGAAGAATTAGATGATATGTTGAATGGAATGAATTATCCAATACGTAAAGGACATGCATTAAACGGAAAACCGGGAAAGAAGAGAATCGAAGCACCTGAGATGTGTTTCTACAGAAGAATGATGAGAATTATGTGGTCCCGTAAGATATGGAAACTGGAGCTTCTCTGCAGAATCGACGACGAAAGGAACTTATGGTGAACATTGAGAAGAAGAAGGGACAGGATGATATGACAAATGTTACGGCATCAGGGAATAACTTCCATGATACTAGAGGGAGCTATAGAAGGAAAAACTGTTGAGCAAAACAGAGATTGGAATACATCTGGCAAATAATTGAGGACATATGTTTCTAGTACTAGTCTGAGATGGAAAAGATAGCACATGAGAAGAATTCGTGGCGGGCTGCATCAAACCCCATTCAGAAGACTCATGACTTTAAAAAAAATCATCATACAACGTCTTTTCAGGGCATTATCCGTTCCATTCAACTGAATTACTTTTCAGTGGCTGACAGAATTACGATGTCATCAGCATACCTCAATGTTTTCAGTCATCAGCAAACAATGTTTTTATATCTTCTGCCTGACAAGTAATTCCAGTGCTCAATTTGTACTGTGTTGCTTATACTGTTTGCATATCAGGTTAAACAACATTTGGGGCAGACAGACTTGTCTTATCCCCTTGTAAACGAGTGCTTCCGTTTCATATCCTTAGATTCACATACCTGCAGGCTAGTTTCGTATAAGATGAAGTCAACTTTTCGCTCGCTGTAATTCATCAATGCTAACTTAAGAATCTGAAATATTGTATTGTAGCCAACGCTGACAAAATCTATGTCTAAGTCTATTAATGTCATAAACATAGACGTGCCTTTTCTTAGTCAATTTTAGTCTGATTTCTACGATGTCATAGGATCAGTATTTCCTCGGATCTTCTTATTGCTATTGTTATTATTCATTAGTTTCAATTAAACAATAACTTTCAGTTAAGACACTGGAAACAACAAAAATAATAAAGTTTTTGTTATTATCTATTACGTACAATTGTCATTCGAAATCGGCATAATCTTTTCCAACGACTCTGGAAAGAAAGGAATTACTTCTACCTTAGATATGCCCACAAGTGGATAAAATCATCACGTTCCATCGTCACGTGACGGGAGAAATATAATAGTGTTGTACTGGATAGTCACGAACGATTTGCAATGCTTGTAATCCCCTGCGTCTGCAAATTCAAGTGGCCCGCAACATAAAATTAGTGTTTGTCTTCTGATAGCGTAGGTTTGAGCTGACTGCGCACGAGGTTTCTCAGCCTTTGGTTCGGGTTCGACCCTTACTACCGTCCCATTATCAATTTTGTATCGCTCTGTTGTTCGGTTTTTGGAAACTTAACAAAGTGCACGACTCTGGCCGGCAGCTTGAATTTGCACGCTTAGCGATCTGATTGGCTAACTCCAATTCTAATTAACTCTGAGACGGCGTGACGTTTCGAATTATCCTTCTTAACAACTATTTCTTAGAGCAAAGTACCCTGCAACCTCTTGTGAGCTTTCCAGACTTTCTAATGATCCTATAGATTCATTGAGTTCCGACAGAGAAAGTTAATACAGTAGTTCACTGTATCAGAATGTGCCTTTGCTATGTAGGGAAGATCTTGAGAGAAGAGATAATAGTCAGTTGCAAAAGGCGTCGGGGATACAAAAGGTGTTGTCAAAATTAAGAAAACCCATCACTGATATTTGCGGATGTAGGTCGTCAAGTTTCTGGCGTTTTGGCTTCCACAATCACAAAATTGTTAAGGAGATATTCATCTCCGATATTATCTTCCTTTATGTTCGTTAGTTTACATATCCATGGCAGGACGATTTCGTCTGTAGGCCTATGTCGACAGAGCTTGTAATGTCACATTACGGTATCATAAATGTAGAACTGTGAGCTTCCTAAGAAATAAAATAACGTGTAGCGATAACGTGACGATAACTATTATCTATGCCCGCATCTCGTGGTCGTGTGGTAGCGTTCTCGCTTCCCACGCACGGGTTCCCGGGTTCGATTCCCGGCGGGGTCAGGGATTTTCTCTGCCTCGTGATGGCTGGGTGTTGTGTGCTGTCCTTAGGTTAGTTAGGTTTAAGTAGTTCTAAGTTCTAGGGGACTTATAACCACAGCAGTTGAGTCCCATAGTGCTCAGAGCCATTTGAACCATTTGAACTATTATCTATGTTATTGAGGTTTTGAGAAGCACAAGTATATGCTCTTATATGAAGACAATGCCACATACTTATTTGTTATCGTGACCGTCACAAGTTGCGTGAACACATGGCATTATAAAACGATAACACTATCACATTTGATCAAAGTTTTTGTATTTACTTGCTGATACAATGATGGTTAATAGCGTGATAGTCTACTTATGGAACGCAGTACAGCAGCATTTGTGAATGGCATGGATTCGAAAAGTAGTTGGTTTGTTTGTGGAGCTAGACAGCGCCAGATATCTACGTACAAGTCACGAAATTCGTGTAAGTTACTCACCGGTTGATTCTATGAGACGCCATACTTGGTAAGCAAAACTTAGGCATGAGATCATATTCCTCAAATAACAATAGCATGAGTTTGACCTTGTGACGAAGTTACAGAACTGGAAGATGCTGCCGTCGTTAGGGTCCACAGCGATCATGGTACCTTCGATTACCCCCAATGATTCCATGGAAGCCCAGGTATGTATGCCCCGTAACGCAATACTAACCACTGCTGCCATGTTGTATCCCTCTGCGATTCAATAATGAACGACCTGATTCCCACGTTTGATTAGTTCGCTGAACAATAAATTCATGTTGATTCTGCTTGACATTCGGCTGGTGGCGCTTCGCTACTCCATCCCTCCGCCGTAAAGTCAGGTCAGTAAGTATTGTAAGCAGTCAATAAACTGTGTGAGCGTTGGAGACTGATCTAATGAAAAATGAACCTGGCAAGAAACTGTTGATCATATCATACAGGGTTATAAATTATGCTTTCGTAAGTGTCTCTTCGTTGAAGTTGATAGATACTAGCGTACGAGGAGAAATGTGTTTTGCGAAATTAAATTTTTGAAACTGTATTGTCAGTTCACTGATAGATCATAATCGTGAAAAAGATGACTCTGGTACATTAAACCGGCGGAGGTCAATAATATTGTGAATGAAAGGCTGAAGAAAGTTTGTGTGAGCTCCTTCCTCCCCCCCCCCCCCCCCCCAAATTTATACGTCTCCAGTTAGTTAATAGGAGTTGGATCAATGTAGCAAAACTATTAATGCTATTCTTTACGCAAACTTCCGAAGCTGCCCAGTAATGACCAGAAGTGCATGAAGCAGAGGTGAGAAAAATTTCCCACCCAAACAGAGGAGAATTTTTATATTTATTAACGACCTTAAAGGAATGTTGTGGGTGTCTCATGCCAAACAATTTGAATTTTCCTAAAGATTCGAGAACATTATTTACAGAATTGCCCTAAGCAGTTCCACTAAATAATTATAAGTCATTGGGTACATGAAAAGTATTATTGCCATTGGGGTCTTTTTCTCAAAAACAAAAAAAAAAAAAAAGAAATATATAAGAAAGTTTTACCTTGATTGCAAATAATACCAATCGGTGCATTATATGCGTTTATTTTGAGATGGAAATTCAGTAGGCATGTTTACGTTTGGCCCCAAACAAACATAAATGGTTGCAGATTTTATTTTTGGGACAGATCATGGTGAAAAATTCAGTCATTTGGATTATCAAATGATTTCAAATCAAAGGAATCTGAAAATTTTGTCTGGACTATCTCTCATGATCCTGACCATGTTGAAGATTGCTTCGTCGAAGACCTCATGAGCCAAAAACCTAGCAATAAAGATCTTGTTTTCTTATTTCATTATTTGCTTCATACCTATATTCCTACAAACAATGACTTCCCACCTATTAAGTGGACCGACTTTAGTAGTAGTTTGTGAGTAGTTGTGAGTAATTCCGCAGTAAACTGAAGACTCGATTTTACTCCCATCATCCCATAATATTTCATCTGTTGGAGACATTAAAGGGTGTTCCAACTGAAACTTATTTTAATTTAAAAATCACGGAACATACAAATCTACATAAAGGAACAAATGGAAAAGGCATCTAATTCAAGCATTATCCGGTGTGAATATATTCAATACCATCTACTGCAAGCTTCTCCCACAAACAATTTTATTACTTTTGTTTGACAGGTACAGCTTTGCTTGTACATTTTAACCATACATACTACATGTAGACAATCATAAGTCTGTGTAAAATGAGAAGGGAAATGTTACGGCACTGTTGGTAGCTTGTGGGAATCAACAGGTACGCTAAGGAAAAATAAGACCGTGACTAATTGGAATTAACATGTCCGCTGTCAGGTAAATAAACTGGTAATTAACGGAAATCAAGGTGTCCATTTCGGAATAAATTGGTGTCAGCCATACTATCCCCACAGGTGTGCGACCATGGCTTCACATGATGGGGAAGTCGAACAGAAATTGCATTTAGTTGGCAGAACTCCACGAAGGTGTAACAGATCTACTGAGAAGCCTGCCTGCAGCACGATTGACCGCCCTCCTATAAAGTACTGCTGCGCAGTATGGGATCCTTACCATATACTATTGACGGTAGACGGTGCAAAAGATTTAAAGGAGGAAAACTCGTTTTATATTTAAGTGTAACAGCGGAGATAATTTTACGGACATAATAAGTAATCTGAAGAGGCTATAATTACGATAAAAGGGTTTTACGTGGTAACATATTTTAACGAGAAATGACCACCCTAATAAAATACGAGAAATCAGAGTTCGAATGGAGAGATTTAGGTGAAATTCAGGATTGGAATGGCAGATATGTTAAATAGTTGTTGTAATCCTCCGCTAAGCATTTAAGCGTTCATTGCATAGTAGTGACGCAGATATAATTCTAATACAGTTTTATTTAAAAAGGGATTTTCATTTATCATCTTATATTCGTCACATATTCCACGCTGCATATACTGTACGGATGATGGTCAGACGCCTCACCTGAAACGTCCTAATAGCTCTTCTGACAAATGATTAACGGTTTTATCTTTAGAAGCTAATATCGAAACTGCCGAGGGTGGTGCCTTTTGTCGATGGCTGTGGATTGTCATTAATATGATGATTTAATAGTTAAGAATGCTATGGTATATACCATAACTACTCTTAAGTTAATTTGACCACATTAAATTTATGTATCAATAATGGAAGATTAAGGGAATATGTCATGTTTGAGGATCGCCAAGATCTGCTGATGAAATAAGTTTGTATCAACTATCGTTTTCCGTCATCTGATCAGCTACAGATAACATACTGTTGTTTGCAGTCTGATTGTCAAATCCCTCCGCAGTTAAATCACATCATTTACATCTCTGTAATGACCACAAGCATTACCGCAAATTTAATTTTAACCATGTCTTGTATTTTTGTGTGTGACTTTACTGAAAGTATGTTGAGTAACGCTTTCTGTCTCTTAATATTTGTGGTTCATTTCACTGTACTATAAATTTCAAGTCCTGTGGTCCCAGTTTCCGTAACTGAGTTGAACATCGCTCGATGTTGTTGTTTAATGCTGATACTTACGTACCACTACACTACATAACTTTGCTCAAGGTATATATGTTTATCTGTAGGTGTAAACATATCAGAGATATGACATACTAAGCGTTAACCAAAAATATATATTCATTTTCAGGGTCAACGACTTTTTTATGGGGAAAGGGGTACATTTCTGTTTTTTGCAGCAGATCTATTTTCCCACCACTGGACTGAGTGTTTGGAACAGCGAGGTGCTTTCCTAAATCATTAATGATATATTTGCTTCCAAGCATATATCACACTGTTCCTGATTTTTCAAAATGGTCCGATCGGGAAGCATTCGTATGTTCTTGGAAATTTGTTGCGGAGTGTATAAATTATCTCTTCAGCGAGAAGTTCAGACGTATCATCCTCAGCAAAGGAAGCCGATTTTCTAAAGTGCCAGCCAGCTCTTACCCACTTTTCCTACGTCTGCTAACCAAATATCTCTTTCAGTGCAATGACCACGCTCTGTGTGCATTTTAATTGTCGTCCAACACGCCGACGTTATTTCTTTACGCCCAAAGAAAGAACGTAATATTTCCTCAAACCAGAGAAATTGCGGTTAAATGCTTTGAAAGATAATCAGTGTGGAAGACATGACAATCTTACCTCCCCCTCCCTGATGTTCTCTCTTGTCAACAACTTGTGCTCAGTGCCCATCCACATCGGTCAGACGATCAGCATCCACCAACGAACATTTTTTACGGGTAGGTGACTCTATTGTTCCGACAACGTGTGAGTAAACTACGGATATGTGGCTCACTTATATAGATACGTCTGCCAGATCTTTACAGGTTTTCGTTGTACCAGCCTCTAATCTTGCGGCAGCCCGCACATGTGAATACATTTTACGGCAAGCAACGCTGTAGGTGTAGCTACATAAAAGTTTCATTGGCACTCTTATCTAACAGGCTGAACGCAGATGTTGGATAATGGAGTCATGGTGGGGCTTGTTGCAACGCGGGACTCGATAAAATGTATTTCTTCTTTTTATCAAGAACGATGTAACGATTCACATCGAGATGACGTTCAAGACTGTTGGTGGGTTTATCGTTTGCAGCACGCTCACACGTTCAATGAGAATGAATCCATTAAGGTTTATATACAGTGACAGACGCACAAGCATTTCGAAATACATCGAACATCGTCACAAGCATAGAATGATTACGTCGTAGCAAAACTAGATTTCTCTATACAGCAAGATTAACTCTCTACACCCCCACCAACTCATGCTTCACAATGGATGGTATATATTACTGTGGTGCAGAAGTTAGGGCGGCATTCATGCTTTCCCCTTTGTAGGGCCAATAACGTTACAGGAGATGGCTACAATTTCAATATAAAAGTGAACGTAATATGACTTAACTGCGATTTGATCGTGTACGCCCCCACCATTACACCCACCAATAATTTGAATACACCTAATGCTGAGAACAGAAAATTGTCCAGAATCACGTATAAATAGCATCGAAAAATTGGTATAAACTCAGTTGTGTGATTGCTTCATTTTAAACTACGGACTAGTTTCAAAATGTGGTCATTTTCAGGTGCAAAATGCAAGAATTTGTCTGATGTCTCCTGTAAGAGACAGTGTGAAAAATGTTATTCTTAAAACGTAAGAGCGTGCAAAGGCAATAAGAAAAAAAAATCCTGTGTGCTACACTAGCAAAAGGTGGTAGACATAGGCCTTTACCACATGAGGCAGACACAGATACATGTTTAAACTGAAAGATGTTTCTTATCCGAAAAATATGTAGCGCAACGGGTAAGTTATTCACTCGTGAGGAAAATATCTTATATAAGTTGGCAACAAACATGTACGAGCTTTTTGATTCAAAAGCGGATTAATTATCATAAGGGAACTATAGATTTAGTGAACTCTTAAAATAAAGATCTTTTTAGGACTGGCAGAGGATAGATGTATGTTTATATTGTCAACATCAACAGACCCAACATCAAAAGATGGTATACGACCTTAAAGTGCACTGCAGACATCGACGCGGTGGTCAGAGACAGGCAACGGACGAACCAGAGCAATGTAAACAATTCCGTTGTGCAACGATGCAGCGCGTCGGTCAGGTACTATCCAAAGAAGCTATTTAAGCGGTCGCTGGGTTGACAAGTTTGTGTAATTCGCTTCACGTAAACAATGAATAAGTACAACCAGAAATTTTCCCTTTTACAACATTATCAAAACGAAAATGTTGTTAGCAAAGAAAAGCTAATATAAAAAAGTGGTTCTATCACATTACTGGCCAATAAAATGGCTACACCACGAAGATGACGTGCAACAGACTCGAAATTTAACCGACAGGAAGAAGATGCTGTGATATGCAAATGATTAGATTTTCAGAGCATTCACACAAGGTTGGAGCCGGTGGCGACACCTACAACGTGCTGACATGAGGAAAGTTTCCAACCGATTTCTCATACACAAACAGCAGTTGACCGGCGTTGCCTAGTGAAACATTGTCGTGATGCCTCGTGTAAGGAAGAGAAATGCGTACCATCACGTTTCCGACTTTGATAAAGGTCGGATTGTAGCCTAATGCGATTTCAGTTTATCGTATCGCGACATTGCTCCTCACGTTGGTCGAGATCCAATGGCTGTTAGCAGAATATGGAATCGGTGGGTTCAGAAAGGTAATACGGAACGCCGTGCTGGATCCCAACATCCTCGTATCACTAGAAATCGAGATGACAGGCATCTTGTCCGCATGGCTGTAACGGATCGTGCAGCCACGTCTTCATCCCTTAGTCAACAGATGGGGACGATAGCAAGAGAACAACAATCTGCACGAAAAGTTCGACGACGTTTGCAGCAGCATGGACTATAGCTCGGAGACCACGGCTGCGGTTACCCTTGACGCTGCATTACAGACAGGAGCGCCTGCAATGGTGTACTCAACGACGAACCTGGGTGCACGAATGGCAAAACGTCATTTTTTCGGATGAATCCAGGTTCTGTTTACAGCATCATGATTGTCGCAGCCGTGTTTGTCGAAATCGGGGTGAACGCACATTGGATGCTTGTATTAATCATCGCCATAGGGCGTATCACCCAGCGCGATGGTATGGGGAGCCATTGGTTACAGCCGGCCGGTGTGGCCGTGCGGTTAAAGGCGCTTCAGTCTGGAACCGCGTGACCCCTACGGTCGCAGGTTCGAATCCTGCCTCGGGCATGGCTGTGTGTGATGTCCTTAGGTTAGTTAGGTTTAATTAGTTCTAAGTTCTAGGCGACTGATGACCTCAGAAGTTAAGTCGCACAGTGCTCAGAGCCATTTGAGCCATTGGTTACACGTCTCAGTCACCTCTTGTTCGCATTAACGGCACATTGAGCAGTGTACGTTACATTTCAAATGTGTTACGACCCGTGGCTCTAGCCTACATTCGATCCCTGCGAAACCCTACATTTTAGAAGGATAATGCACGACCGCATGCTGCATGTCCTGAACGGGCCTTTCTGGATACAGAAAATGTTCGACTGCTGCCCTGGCCAGCACATTCTCCAGATCTCTCACCAATTGAAAACGTCTGGTCAATGGTGGCCGAGCAACTGGCTCGTCACAATACGCCATTCACTACTCTTAATGAACTGTTGTATCGTGTTGAAGCTGCATGGGCAGCTGTACCTGCACACGCCCTCCAAGCTCTGTTTGACTCAATGCCCAGGCGTATCAAGGCCGTTATTACGGCCAGAGGTGGTTGTTCTGGGTACTGATTTCTCAGGATATACGCACCAAAATTGCGTGAAACTGTAACCACATGTCAGTTCTAGTATGTTAGTCCAATGAATACTCGTTTATCATCTGCATTTCTTCTTGGTGTAGAAATTTTAATAGCCAGTTTTGTAGTACAAAATCAGTCAGTTAACACGTTATTCGTTGTGCATTAATCAATTCGTTGTTCGTTAACTACAATGAGCTGTCTCCTCTTTTTACAAGAATACCACAAGGAAAATTAAATTAAGATTATTCTCTTTTTGTACAACAGTACGGTAACGAAAATAAAACCCACATTACTTTGTTTGCTCTTACACCAATACTGCAATGTGTGTTCAAAATATCCAGCATTCGAATTGACATATGGTTGATTATGGCGAACCCAGTTTCGTCGCACTCGTTTACACAAATGCAGATTTGCCTTGATGGTACTGGCAGCGCCGAATATGTTCCGCGTAAGTTTGTCCACAGTATTTACTTCCTCAACATAAATATGTTCCTTCATACGGCCCCAAAAGCAAAAATCGAGTTGAGAAAATCAGAAACGCGTGCTGGCCATCGACGTAGACAAAACTCGCTATCCATTGTCCTGGAAAACGTCGACTCAAAAAACCTACGTACTCTGTGACCAATGTAGGGTGGAGCACCGTCTTGAAGTGACCACATGTTACGATGTACAGCTAACGGAATATGTTATAATAAAGTGGTAGCAATGTTTCCTCTGAAAAGGTTCGGTCATTGTACTAATCAAAAGTGCAGGTAAAACATAAGCCCAAATAACGTCATCATTGATTATATCCGTCCACATGGTTCAAATGGCTCTGAGCACTACCGGACTTAACGTCTATGGTCATCAGTCCCCTAGAACTCAGAACTACTTAAACCTAACTAACCTAAGGACATCACACAACACCCAGGCATCACGAGGCAGAGAAAATCCCTGACCCCGCCGGGAATCACACCCGGCAATGAAAGTGTGTTGCAACTACTCGACGCAAGTTTTGTACACTGTACGTCTGCATGTCATGGGTATTAGTTATTCCGTCGCGAGTGAAACAAGCTTCATCTGTGACGACTATTTTGTGCACAAAATCATGCTGCATTCTTTGTAACAGAAACCACTCTGAGAACTCTCGTCGCGAAGGAAAGTCTTGCTCTTCCAACGCTTGTACACGTTGGATGTGGTAAGGCCGCAAATATTCCTGCTTCAGAATGCGACGGACGACAGTGTGCCACGCACCCAGGCGGCGATGCTTCTACTGCTCTGTGCACGATCTTCGTGGATGCCGTCCAGAATCGTTTCCTCAGTTTCCATTGTGCGCTCTTCGTATTGTGGGCTTTTAACTTTCGCACGGGGCAGTAAAGAGTCAGTATCTCTCGATCTACGAAAGTTAAAGCCGCTTTCGTAACTTGTATTCTGTCATGATTTAGGTAATAATAAAATGAAAACATATTAGAAAAAAATACGTTTCACATACAGAATAAAATGTGAAAAGGTAAAAAGGACTGCTGTTCTTTGTGAGGAATGAATTGCAAAATAGTTTATTAAAAATGGTTCAAATGGCTCTGAGCACTACCGGACTTAACGTCTATGTTCATCAGTACCCTAGAACTCAGAACTACTTAAACCTAACTAACCTAAGGACATCACACAACACCCAGTCATCACGAGGCAGAGAAAATCCCTGACCCCGCCGGGAATCAAACCCGGGAACCCGGGCGCGGGAAGCGAGAACGCTACCGCACGACCACGAGCTACGGACAATAGTTGATTAAAAGTAAAGAATTACGATAATATAAACCTTAGGAAACAGCTTAACAGATGTCGATCACGAAGGAAGTCTTCGTTGTGGGAACTGTTTTCGATAAATTCGTACAGCTTCCAACATCTTTTGCTTGGCGTAAGTTAAATGAATATCGCACAATTCTTCGGCAGTAAATTGTCTTTCCTTCCTAATGCTTAACAGAGTTGCAGAAACGCCGTATTACAATGACTCGGCCACGCAGGCCCTGGTTGCCTATGTGTTTGCGATTAACGCTCACCATGTCAATAGGCACAGCGATATCGTACCATTTCTTACATAAGTGCATCCGTGTTGAAGGAGCGGGCGGAGCAGATATCCCGTAGTGTTTTGCTCCTGTTTAACGAATTCTTTCAGTCTGCTGCGCAAAATGTTTACACAAGTCACTTCTAATCCGGGTGCACTGTCCGTTGTCTACTTTACCATCTACTTTACCAAAAACATTGTCCGAAATGTTTTTTTTTCTGGGACAACAGTATGAAATGGACAAACGTGTTACTAGACGTTTCAAATCAATTACTTGTGTTCTGATAATAGGACTTTTTAGAGCTTAAACCGTTTATGTATGTCACTGTGGCACCAGATGACTAAGCGCAAGTCACGTAGTTCCCGTAACTACCAGCTGGAGGTTTGTAGCTGTGGAGCAAGCACAGGGTAGCATCCAACATGTGTTACATAGGATAAATATCAGCCGAAGTTTGTGGACAAGACGTCAACGTGAATTCGCTATCATGCTCTTCAAACCACTGCAGCATGTTTCTGGCTATGTGATAGGTCAGTTATCATGCTGGTAGATGCCAAAGCCGTTGAAGAAAACATCAAGTATGTAGGGATGCAGATGTTCTCGTATTCCACATCAGTCATGGTGCTTTCTGTTACCACCTTCCACGGAAGCTCTGGTGAATGTTCCCCTTAGCGTAATACTAACCCTACGGGTCTGGTTCATTGGTGCGGTGTATATTTCGGGATACAATCTGCCATACATCGCTACCCATCCTGCTTTATTGCAGAGCGCCTCGAACCTTAACAGTCTGCGATAAGACGTGGACGTCCAACGCCTTGTGACCGTTTTGTGGTTTCACTGTCCTTCAAAACCTTTTCATAGATGCTCACGACACCAGGACGCCGTCACAAACGGCCAGCTTCGCTGCCTGCTGGCGCGGCTGGCCGTCGTACATGACGACAGCCCTGAAGCCTGCAATAAACAAGTACGAAGGTACGTGTTTCCGTAGTTCAATTTTTATCTGACGGGCAGCATTGAGGACACGGTACGTTTCGAACGTCTTCCACGTTTCAGCCACGTGACTGACGACGTAGCAGCCGGCCGAGGTGGCCGAGCGTTTCTAGGCGCTTCTGTCCGGAGCCGCGCAGCTGCTACGGTCGCAGGTTCGAATCCTGCCTCGGGCATGGTTGCGTGTATTATCCTTAGGTTAGTTAGATTTAAGTAGTTCTAAGTCTAGGGGACGGATGACCTCAGATGTTGAGTCCCATAGTGCTCAGGGCCATTTGACGACGTTGCCATAACGTTTAAAAGCGGCCACCATGGCGTCCGACGGTACTTCAAACGCGAGTTCGAAAACCCTCATCATTCGGAGGCCAAAACAAGCGTGATCAACCACTGCAGTCCCTGTATGTGCGTCAGAGTATGGAAACTTGAGATCAGTAGCGTGGCACCGCACAGCGTCGGGAGACGCACGTCATCACGTATGAAACGTTCAGCTCCATACGCCTTCGGTCGTTCGTCATCTAATGGAAAAATTAATTTAACTGTGGCGTGGCGGTAAGAAAACGCCACGATGGTCTATGCAGTCGGACACTGAAACAAGCCGCTACGCAGATGTAAACAAATGAGCGCTCGCTCGCTAGCGGCACAACAGGCGGGACGCAAACAAGGCCGACTGATTCCGTTACACACCCATCTGCTGTTGTTTCTCAACTGTATCTAATATAGGTGCTCGGAAAACTTTAACGCCGATTATCTCTGTAAATTTATGACGAATATTAAGAACAACCTATTTCTCGGCGCTTTTTAACCGTGTTCCATACGCGTGCTTCACTATGGAACGGTAAGCAGCCTCAGTTGTTTTCACACTGCGTATTAACAGCGTGACAATCAAAGCACAGGAGTGCAGAGGCTGTGACTGTACCCGATTTTCGAAATAAAAACTACGTAACAAAAGCGTGATTAAGGAAAACGTTGATTACTATTAACACATTGGATTATCTTAAAGTTTCATTTAACGCAACATAGTACTAATATAGCTAAGCATAAGTGGGACTTACTTTGAAGAGTGTAACAACACTAGTGTACGTGTGTTACGGCTTCTCACCAATCATCGCGTTTGTGTCTGTTCAGATCAGGTTTAAGCTTATGATGAACCGAATATAGATGGCGGTCGAAAAATATACTTCTCATTATATTTCCGCAAAATTAGACCAGTCCTTCTTGAAATTATCCATGCGTATGTTAAAACGGCCTTAGACTCTGGTGCAACCTCGGTATTATTATCAGTCATTCTGCGCACAGTTTCTCGATAGTGCAACGCACTTCCAATTTGCTTTTCGCTACAACCACTTTGACGAAAGGTGTATGTATGCTGTGTGTGTATTAAACCAGGGACCTAGAAACGAGGGAGACTTTTCGTCCCGCCGTAGCCACTAGTGGTCCACAACCCCACAATAGGCCGCAGCTGTCAACTGACCCCACCGCCGCCCCACACCGTGACGAAAGGTGACTTCGATGTGGCTAACTCAGTTAACAAATCCTCTTCGTCCGGGATGACATAGGTCCTGTGAACCAAGGTACGACGAATCCCATCGCGTTGAGACAGATGGTGACAACTGTCAGCCTGCGGATATCAGTCAGTATGTGTAGGCTTCCTATGAACACTACATCCCAATGTACCACCACCAACCAACCAACTTATCAAGGAAGGGGAGACAGCCATCCATTTGCACCTCTATTATGAAACGGATATTCGAATTGGCGGAATTCTCGTTGTTCTGAGGCCAAACAACAGAAGTATCGTGTATTGATCTGAAAAAACAAGCAGGTTTCACAGCCACCGTCTCCAGGTTATGTTCCTCGAAATCTCTCATAAAGAAACTGGCAACAATAAATGGTAAAGGGTTTCCAATTGCAACTCTGTGCCTGCTGGTAGCACTGATCATTGAACAAATAGTAAGTGGAAGTCAACACGTGTCGAAATACGTTCGTTAATTTAGCATTAAACCTAAGCTCAGTCAACCGCAACGAATCAGAGAGAGCCCACATCAAAATTTACTAGATTATCAGAGTCATTCAAACGCTTTCCATCTAATCTACGTAAGAAATCCGCCGAGTTCTTATTGTGGTGCTCACACCGACCTACTATAGAGCTCAACAGGGTAGGAAGGTGTTTTGCTACATCATATGTCGGAGCGCCAATGTTACTCACAATCGGACGAAGAGGAATCCCTATTTTGTGGACCTTAGGTAGGCCATATAGCATTGGGAGAGCAGCACAAAAAGAACTGGGACCCTTTATGGTCTCCTGATTTGATGAATTGTTCTTAGGAAGGTGCTAGTGTTTCTCTCAGCACCTTTTGTGGGGTCAGCACCGATTCTGCCATAAGTTGAATTAGACTGTAAACACTTTTCTTTTGCAAGTAATCCCGCTTGTCCAAAACAACATTGACCCTGTACGCAGTAAAATACAAGTACATGGATCAACTCTGACTGAACGTAAAGCAGTTCCCTCAGCCTCTGCGATATTACTCTTGGGTGGACGTATTCCAGCCAATACACACTGTCATGTGTGTCTACAACATCATGAGGTAGCTTATGTACAGTCTGTTAAATATAACTAATAAAATCACCCATTGCCAAAGGCTTGGCAGTCGATGCTACATTTAAACCTTTCCCTTCCACCGATCAAACTGCACCGTCGAAAGTTCTGTCCGTGAGATTTATCGCAGTACTTCGAAAAACAGTATTAAATTCTGGGCCACGGAAATGTTCAGACTTCGCGAAATGCCAGGTAGTTACAAAATAAAAATTCCAGTCAGACTGTCACCATCAAGCACCGCCGAGCCAATTCCCAGAGAAAGCAGAAGTTTTAGAAGCGATCATTAAGTGAAGCCGAAACAATTCCTGGGAAAAAAAAATACAAGTGTCGAAGAGTGTACTGGATCATTCCACGAACAAGAGTTAGGCCAAAACATTGCTTGGTGCGACTGGGGCAAGGGAATCAATATGATGCACAACTTTGGCAAACGTTGTAACAATATTTTGATCACGACACCTCTGCAAAAACAAAAACCCACACACCAGTGTTATTTACTGCTGCGATGTTAATCCGGCCTTCGCAAGCAACGATCCATTTCCTCCCCGAAGAGGTAAAAATGTGAGACCTTAGTTTTCCTGGCGTATACAATATTCGGAATATTCAGATAACTTACGGGAATGCATCAGAGCGATGTCGTCGACAAACGCCGATATTTCAACGGGAGCGGACTATGCCATTTTCAAGGCAATTACCGCTGCGCAAACGAATTTAAAACCTCGGTTCACAAAGAAACTGCGAAAGTTAACTGACACACTCACACACACATACACACACACACACACACACACACACACACACGCACACGCAAACACACCTACACGCACATACTATGAAGCCTAGAGCCATCACAAACCAAAGATGATCAACGCCAGAAATTGACGATAGCGAAACTAAGAATTAACGGGTGAGGTAGCGTAACGTCTATCCCTCTGTCGTATTGCACTACATCTGCCATTTGTAACTGAAATAATTTACGTTATGGTGCCTACAGTTCCAACTAGCGGGATAATGTTCGTAATTTGTTTTTGTTTCCAAGACGGTTCCCACCTTCATCCATTATTTTCCTTTTAAATTTGATGTCATTCTGAGCAGCCGTTCTTCTTTTCCAGAGGTTTGAAACTGGAGCTTTAATTATAATACATAATAGTGTTCTAAATCTGTACTATTTTCAATTTTTCTCTAATGTGTATGCCTTTAGTTTATGTATAATGAGTTAATACCAGAAGATAGAGTTTATTCTAGTAAATCTAAATATGAAACATCCTACGTGCATTATCTGTAGGAGTAGTTCATGGGCTGCGCACAAGTAGAGCCGCGCACGAGACACTGAACGGCATGGTGTTCTCATGATGTCAGAGGCATTATAACTGACATGGACAAAGTAATGTAATGGGCAGACCAACCTGCTGATTGGTTGAGGAAGGGGGTCGACTATTATGGAGGCGGAAACGTATATGCGTGGGGGCTTCGCTCATAATACGTGGATAGAGGCGTGGTCTGCAACTGCGTTACCGCAATGTTTCGGCAATGCGTCGACTCTGTACTGTTTCCAGGAGAGGGATTATATGTGACTTGTAAATTTGGCCACTCTTTCGGTTTATAATTTACAGATAAATGTATGTACTATTAATTTAAAAAGTAATGATTTTGTTGACTTAAACTGGTTCACCCAGTAGAGTAAATAGTTTCCCTCGTCCTCACGAATCACTTTAAAATTACCCCATGCCTGAAAATCATACTGTGTTCCACTACATATTTCGCTGGTGAAATTCATAAAACCACCAAAAACATTTTCTTTAGCGCTATACTGAGCAGCTACGTATACAAGAAATTCTGTAGCAGCATTCCGCTGTAAGTATTGATCACCATTCTTTACGTAGGTTGATTAAAAACCTAATGTTTAGTAATTAGCGTAATGTGCAAGTATATGACTTCGGGAAGCTATGGTGACATGATTGCGTGAGTAGATGACTTGCTTTTCTCTGATTTTACCAGTTCTCTTCCGCCGAAATTGTGAATTAAGCTCAAGTGTTCTGAAAACTGAGGCTTGGTCGTCCTACAAGACGACCTTCTTTGATACCTAAGAGGGTCATGTACTCTTGCTAATCGAATTTTTCTTCTTGTTTCTCCAAATTTGTACGCACATGGACTCCATAAATACATAGTCGATGTATTGTTTGATTACTCTTGCACTCAAACCAGTTCATAGATATTTATTAGAAATTGTAGGCCTCTTAAGTGACAGGATTTACTTTAAAGTGCTTCACTTCTTTGCGTATATATTTTATTATAGCGCCAAAGTTTTGTGCATATACGTCTACAGCAGTACTGTTTCGAATAGTAATTTTACGACTTTTTTTCGCTTTCTCCGATATTACATATGCCATAATTGACGAGAAAATTTCAGAGATGCATATTCTGTTAAACCAGTTCCTTGAAGAAAAATCTGTTTAGTTTCCAGTTAGCCTAGTTCTTGATTATTTATTCGTCCTTACCGAGTTACGTTAGTGGAAGAGGTACAGAAGATTTGAAGAAAAGCTACGGTATATGTCACAGTCTTGTGCTACAAGTACAGGGGCAGTAAAGATGCACTCTACAATTCCAGTGGGAGGCCCAGTAATCAAACCATTGTACCCTAATCTCAGAGTTTCAGTTAAGTACTCACAGTTCCTCTTTCCTTAAATCATCTGTGAATGAAACAGGAAGAGAAGGATAAGAGTTTCGTACACAGCCCTTTCTTCATGTCATTAGTCGTCTGAGAGGTGTGATGTGGCCTACTAAAATTTCATCAATTTCGTCACGCTCTTCGACCCGGACTTTCTCATTCATCCAGCTTTAAGTATTTGGATGTATTTATTCCAGTCTCATTCTTTCTTTGCAACTTTTCCACTCATTTCCGTTTTTCTCCTAGACTAGGAATCACCTCCGCACAGTGCTATACTCCAGATGTACGTTCTCATAAATATATTTCACAAATTAATTTCTATGTTTAGCACTAGTACCTTTCTTTTGGCGAGGTCGATTCCGTGCGGCGACCTGTACGAAACACTCTCCCGCAGCTAGGTTGTCTTCGTTAGGTGGTCTTCATTGCAACACATGCCTGTTTTGATACTATGAAAGCTGATATTACTCCGACTTCAAAACAATCGGGAAATGTTTGGAAAAAACAGATATAGGACTTGCTTAGATTGCCATTGAGCTTTTTGTTTTAGGGCATGGTGGAAATTTACGTCTTTGATGTTTAAAAATGGCTCAAATGGTTCTAAACACTATGGAAATTAAGTTCTGAGGTCACCAGCCCCTAGACTTAGAAACTACTTAAACCTAACCAAACTAAGGACATCACACACACCCATGCCCCTGGCAGGATTCGAACCTACGACCGTAGCGGTCGCGCAGTTCCAGACTGAAGCGCCTAGAACCGCTCGGCCACTTCGGCCGGCCTCTGACTTTAAGCTAGTGTAGAAAGTGTATAGTTCATGTCAGTCACTAGAACCTCCAAAGTCTTCAGTCGATAATGTCTATTAAGTTTAATAGTATTTTCATTTGCTGTGAAGTGTGACATCTTCAAAATGAAGACTGTTACCAAAATACCTGCAGCTGTTTTATTCGTCCTTCTCTGATATCGAATTTTTAAAATTTTATTTAAAGAGAACGTAAAACAAGTAATCATCATCTTCTTAAACGAATTGCATAAAAACATGAAATTTCTGCCACTTTTCCTGACATTTGGCGCAAGAGTTACAAAATAATGTAAACTTCTTGCTATAAAAGGCGTAAAAATAGTCCCGTGTCATTTGCCTCACAGTTTTGCTGGAGAGAGTGTACCTTTAGTAGTGACATCACGGGAAGACGTACAGGCAGACACTGTTATGTGAACAGCTGGGGAAACAAATGCTGGCCTCTAAGACGGTATTATGAGCACGTAAGCAAGCCTCGCTGAAGACAGGAAGAGGACTATTGTAAGGGTTGCCTGGTAACAGTCGTAAATTAGTCTAAAAAAATTAATGTAATGCTTGACATATAATGCTGTATAGTACGAATTAAAGCTAGAATTTATAAGCTTTTTGTATCTTATCGCCATTTAAACATCTGCTGCTTCTAGACGGGGGAATCAGTGAGCAATATAGTTAAAAATCACAGTTTCAATCAACAACGTTTATAAACATATTGCTATCAGCTGATTTTCGCCCTTCACACCCCATTCTGAATCAGCACGCGAATGATTAAATTAATACAATAATAAAAGTATCACCTCTGGAGTAGACGCTGTTTTAGGCAATATAGAGATGTAAACTGATTATTTTTTTTTTTTTGTAAAATCTTATACACTACTGTCCATTAAAATTGCAACACCAAGAAGAATTGCAGATGATAAACGGGTAGTCATTGGACAAATATATAATACTAGAACTGACATGTGATTACATTTTCACGAAATTTGGGTGCATAGATCCTGAGAAATCAGTACCCATAACAACCACCTCTGGCCGTAATAACAGCCTTGATACGCCTGGGCATTGAGTCAAACAGAGCTTGGATGGCGTGTACAGGTACAGCTGCCCATGCAGCTTCAACACGATACCACAGTTCATCAAGAGCAGTGACTGGCGTATTGTGACGATCCAGTTGCTCGGCCACCATTGACCAGACGTTTTCAATTGGTGAGAGATTCGGAGAATGTGCTGGCCAAGACAGCAGTCCAAGATTATCTGTATCCGGAAAGGCTCGTACAGGACCTGCAACATGCGGTCGTGCATTATCCTGCTGAAATGTAGGGTTTCGCAGGGATCGAATGAAGGGCAGAGCCACTGGTCGTAACATATCTGAAATGTAACGTCCACTGTTCAAAGTGCCGTCAATGCGAACAAGAGGTGACCGAGACGTGTAACCAATTACATCCCATTCCATCACGCCGGGTGATACGCCAGTATGCCGACAACGAATACAAGCTTCCAATGTGGGTTCACCGCGATGTCGCCAAACACGGATGCGACCATCATGATGCTGTACACAGAACCTGGATACATCCGAGAAAATGGCGTTTTGCCATTCGTTCACCCAGGTTCGTCGTCGAGTACCCCATCGCAGGCGCTCCTGTCTGTGATGCAGCGTCAAGGGTAACCGCAGCCGTGGTCTCCGAGCTGGTAGTCCATGCTGCGGGAAACGTCGTCCAACTTTTCGTGTAGATGGTTGTTGTCTTGCGAACGTCCCCATCTTTTGACTCAGGAATCGAGACGTGGCTACACGATCCGTTACAGCCATGCGGATAAGATGCCTGTCATCTCGACTGCTAGTGATACGAGGCCGTTGGGATCCAGCACGGCGTTCCGTATTACCCTCCTGAACCCACCAATTCCATATTCTGCTAATAGTCAATGGACCTCGACCAACGCGAGCAGCAATGTCGCGATACGATAAACCGCAATCGCGATGGGCCACAATCGGGTCTTTATCAAAGTCGGAAACGTGATGATACGCATTTCTCCTCCTTACACGAGGCATCACAACAACGTTTCACCAGGCAACGCCGGTCAATTGCTGTTTGTGTATGAGAAATTGGTTGGAAAGTTTCCTCGTGTCAGCGCGTTGTAGGTGTCGCCACCGGCGCCAACCTTGTGTGAATGCTCTGAAAAGGTAATCATTTGCATATCACAGCATCGTCTTCCCGTCGGTTAAATTTCGCTTCTGTAACACATCATCTTCGTGGTGTAGCAATTTTAACGGCCAGTAGTGTATATTACTGTTGTCTTTAGTCATGCGACTGTTTTAATAAACTTCTTCACTTTAAGCTGTCCTCTGCAAGTTTCTTCATCTGTGTATAGCTAATACAACTATTTCCAAGGCTCCCACTCTCTTACGCACAAACTTTCCGTAATTATCGAATTAATTATATCTCGAAGCCTCAGAGTAATTCTTATCAATCTATAGCTTCCTTTACGCAAGATGTGCCATGTTGTCTCCCCAAATTGATTCAGTACTTCATTAGTTATCCGACCTACCCAAATAATCTTTAGCATTCTCCTGTATCATCGTATTTAAAATGTTTCTATTCTATCGTCACACCTGTTTATCATTCACATTTCACTTAAACACAAGACTTCACCCCAGACAAATACTTTCAGAAAAGACCTCCAAACACAAAAAAATTACATGTTAAAATATTTCTATTTTTAAGAAATGCTTGTCTGGCTTTTGCTAGCAAGTATTTTACATTCTCCCTAATTTAGCCATTCTCAGTTGTTTTGTTGCCTTAGTATCTGAACTCATATACTACTTAAAGTATGTTACTTCTAGGCATAGCTCCTTATCACTACCACTTTTGTTCGTGTTTCTATTGTAATTTATTTTGTAGACGCTATCCAATTTAACCTCCTGATCTGGTTATTCGTGTGCCTCACTGCTATTAGCAAATCTTAAAATATTTTCGTCCGACTAAAAATTCATTTTCTTCTCATTTTCTCTTTGATTTCTTTTACTGCCCGTTCAGTGCACATATTTAATAACATGCAGGGTAATTACAATTCTATTTCATTTTTTTTCGCAACTACGTCCTATTTTTCATATTCTCGACACTTGTAAGTATAAGCTCAGTTTCCAAGAAGTTGTAGATAACATCTCCCTTACCGAATTTAGTCCTTGAAACTTGAGAATTTTAAATTGTGCTTTCTAGGCAACATTGTAAAAAGCTTTTTGAAAATCTAAAACTAATGTAACTGGGGTCGAGAGGGTCTTGTTCTAAGATAAATCGTAAAGTCAGCAATGTCTCTCGCTTTACTACGCAGTACGTGAATGCAGACAAATCTTCTTCTGTCAGACGTTTCATTCATCCACAGACAATTCAAGTCAGTATTATGCAAATATGTGTTAGTAAAGAGGTGGCATGATGACGGCGACTTATGAAATAAGTGACATAGTGATACACATACCAGTCACCACCTTCCTTCTTCATTATTAATATTCTTTAATTAAAATCTTAAGTTTAAGGTTGTATCTGATTTTATTTATTTATTTATAAATCAAGTTCCGTAGGACCAAATTGCGGAGCAAATCTTCAAGGTCATGAAATGTGTAAGTACATGAAACTACAACGTAAAAGTAATAACAGATAAAAACAAAACTCTTATGAACCTGAACAAATTCATGCCATCACTTTAAGTAACGCAGTCAACAATAGATCAAGAACCAGCTTAATTCTTCAAGGAAATCCTCGACAGAATAGAAGGAGTGACCCATGAGGAAACTCTTCAGTTTCGATTTGAAAACGCATGGGCTACTGTTAGGATTTTTGAATTCTTGTGGTAGCTTATTGAAAATAGATGCAGCATTATACTGCACACCTTTCTGCACAAAATTTAGTGAAGGTTACCCAAATGCAGATTTGATTTCTGCCTTGTATTAACTGAGTGAAAGCTCCTTATTCTTAGGAATAAGCTAATATTGTTAACAAGAAATGACTAAAGATTATATATTGACAGGCCCATGTCAAAATACCCAGACTCGTGAACAGGGGTCGATAAGAGGTTCGTGAACTTACACCACTTATTGTCCGAACCGTCCGTTTATGAGCCAAAAATATGCTTTTAGAATGGGAAGAGTTACCCCAAAATGTAATACCATACGACATAAGCGAATGAAAATAAGCAAAGCAGAATAATTTTCGTGTCGAACGGCCACTAACATCAGACACCGTTCGAACAGTAAAAATGGCAGCATTAAGCCTTTGAAAAAGATCCTGAACGTGGGCTTTCCAAGACAGTTTACTATCTATCTGAGCACCTAGAAATTTGAACTGCTCACTTTTACTAATCAGATGCCGCTTCTGTGAAATTAAAGCGTCCGGTCTTGTTGAACTGTAGGTTCGAAACTGTAAAAACCGAGTCTTACTATGATTTAGCATTAGTTTATTTTCTACAAGCCATGAACTTATGTCATGAACTGCACTATTTGAAGCCGAGCCAATGTTGAACACAAAATCCTTTACCACCAAACTAATGCCATCAGCAAACAGATATATTTTAGAGTTAGCTGCAATACTAGAGGGCATGTCATTTATATAAGTAAGGAACAGGAGTGGCCACAACACTGATCCCTGGGGCACCCCCATTTTGACAGTACCCCACTCAGACCCTACATCACAGTCACCCTCAACACTGTGAATAACGACTTTTTCCTATGTGTTGCTAAGGTAAGATGTGAACCAATTGTGTGCTACTCTCTGTATTCTGTAATGGTCCAACTTCTGGAGCAATATTTTGTGATCAACGCAATGGAACACCTTAGTTAAATGAAATGACATGCCTAGCGTTCGAAACCGTTTGTTTAACCCATCAAGTACCTCACAAAGAAAAGAGAATACAGCATTTTCAGTTGTTAAACGACTTCTAAAGACAAACTGAACATTTGATAGCAAATCGTGTGATATAAAATGATCAATTATCCTTACATACACGCCCTCTTCAATAACTCTAGAAAACACTGATGGCACAGAAATAGATCTAAAATTGTCTGCATTACCCCTTTCTCCTTTTTATAAAGCGGCTTGACTACTGCGTATTTCATCGTTCATGTAACTGACCTTTCCTAAAAGAAAAATTACAGAAATGGCTAAATACAGGGCTAACATGTACAGCACGGAACTTTAATATTCTACTAGGCACTCCGCCATATCCATGAGAGTCTTTAGTCTTCAGTGAATTAATTACTGACTCAGTCTCCCCATTGTCTGTATCACAGAGGAGTATTTCAGACATCAATCTCAGAGAGGAATTTGTCAAGAGTCGTATGATTCCCTGCAGAAACTAAATTTTTATTTAATTCACCAGCAATGCTCAGAAAATGATTGTTAAATACTGTACATATACCTGGTTTATCAGTAACAGGAATATTTTTACTGCGAACTTACTTTATATCGTCGACCTTGTATTGCTCACCAGACACTTTCTTCACAACTAACCATATGGTATACTTTTTGCCTTCCTAATAACATTTTTAAGCACCTTATAATACTGTTAGTAATGTGCTACTGCAGCTTGATTGTGACTACTTCTAACATTTTTATATAATTCCTTCTTTGTTCAACACGAAATTATTAGCCCACTAGTCAGCCACACAGGCTACCTTTTACTGCTAGTACCCCGTCTAGAACGTTGTAATGGAAAGCAGCTCTCAAAGAGCATGAGATATGAGTTCAGGATAGCATTATATTTGCCATCTATGTTATCAGCACTATAAACATTCTGCAACTATTGTTCCTTGACGAGGTTTAAAAAACTCTCTAGTGCTTCTGGATTAGCTGCCCTACATAGTTTGTAATTATATGTGACATTTCTTTGAGTACAAAATCCTTTAACTGTTAAAACTTGTGCATCATGGTCTGAAAGGATATTCACCCTTTTACTGACAGAATGCCCATCTACTAAAATTGCTACACCAAGAAGAAATGCAGATGATAAACGGGTATTCCTTGGAAAAATATATTATACTAGAACTCACATGTGATTACGTTTTCACGCAATTTGGTAGCTTAGATACTGATAAATCAGTACCCAGAACAACAACCTCTGGCCATAATAACGGCCTAGATACGCCTAGGCATTGAGTCAAACAGAACTTGGATGGCACGTACAGGTACATCTGCCCATGCAGCTTCAACACGATATCACAGTTCATCAAGAGTAGTTACTGGCGTATTGTGACGAGCCAGTTGCTCGACCACCATTGACCAGACGTTTTCAATTGGTGAGAGATCTGGAGAATGTGCTGGCCAGGGCAGCAGTCGAACATATTCTGTATCGAGAAAGGCCCGTACAGGACCTGCAACATACGGTCGTGCATTATCCTGCTGAAATGTAGGGTTTCGCAGGGATCGAATGAAGGGTAGAGCCACGGGTCGTAACATATCTGAAATGTAACGTCCACTGTTCAAAGTGCTGTCAATGCGAACAAGAGGTGACCGAGACGTGTAACCAATGGTACCCTATACCATCACGCCTGGTGATACGCCAGTATGGCGATGACGAATACACGCTTCCAGTGTGCGTTCACCCCGATGTCGCCAAACACGGATGCGACCATCATGATGCTGTAAACAGAACCTGGATTCATCCGAAAAAATAACGTTTTGCCATTCGTGCACCCAGGTTCGTCGTTGAGTACACCATCGCATTCGCTCCTGTCTGTTATGCAGCGTCAATGGTAACCGCAGCCATGGTCTCCGAACCGATAGTCCATGCTGCTGCAAACGTCGTCGAACTGTTCGTGCAGATGGTTGTTGTCGTGCAATCGTCCCCATCTGTTGACTCAGGGATAGAGACGTGGCTACACGATCCGTTACAGCCATGCGGACAAGATGACTGTCATCTCGATTGCTAGTGATACGAGGACGTTGGGATCGAGCACGGCGTTCCGTATTACCCTCCTGAACCCACCTATTCCATATTCGGCTAACAGTCATTGGATCTCGACTAACGTGACCAGCAATGACGCGATACGATAAACCGAAATCGCGATAGGCTTCAATCTGACCTTTATCAAAGTCGGAAATGTGATGGTACGCATTTCTCCTCCGTGCACGAGGCATCACAACAACATTTCGCCAGGCAACGCCGGTCAACTGCTGTTTGTGTTTGAGAAATCGGTTGGAAACTTTCCTCATGTCAACACGTTGTAGGTGTCGCCACCGGCTCCAGCCTTGTGTGAATGCTCTGAAAAGCTAATCATTTGCATATCACAGCATCTTCTTCCTGTCGGTTAAATTTCGCGTCTGTAGCACGTTATCTTCGTGCTGTAGCAATTGTAATGGCCAGTAGTGTAGTAATGAAGAATGAATTAAAATATTGTCCATGGCTGTGCTACGGTTCCCCAGCACCCTAGCTGGAAAAAACACAGTCTTCATCGGATCACATGAATTTAGGAGATCTGCCAATATCCTTTTTCTTGCATCATCATATACAAAACTAATGCCGAAGTCACCACATGTAACGAATATCTGGTACTTCCTATAAAGTGAATCAAGGACCCTCTCTAGCTTGAGCAAAAATGCTCTGGAGTTAGGGGACCTATAAACAATAACAATAGAAGTTTAGTTTCACTAAATTCAACTGCCCCTGCATAGCATTCAAATTTCTATTAAGTGCAAGGCCGTCAAACGTCTATGGACTGAAATGGAATACTGTTTTTTACTTACATAACCACTCCTCCACCCCACAGTGAACTCCTTGAAAAACAATTAGCTAATCTGTATTCTGGTAAATGTAGCCTCTGAATTTTCAAATTATTTAAGTGGTGCTCTGGTACACCAATGATTTCAGAGTCAACATCTATAAGCAGTTCACTAACTTCAACTCTAACGCCCATTATATTTTCATGAAATATGCTAATTCCTTCCCTTTTTGGAAATATGACGTTCTCTGAAGGTGAGCCTTTGTTACAGGGAATTCCTTTAAGCAGGTGTACCTGTCAGCTGACTTAAGTCCACAAAAGGTGCAGCTCTAACACCAACTGCTAAAGGAATTTTCCCATAAGCGATCCTACTGCCATCCACTACACAAAAATAATCTTTGCCCCCCCCCCCCCTTGTCTCAAACCTATTGAGGGTCAGGCCAATACCTAGTGAAACCCAATCTACCCACGCCCTCTGCCATCAGTGCCTTCTCCAGCTCCATGTTAACGCGCCTAACAGCCACATTAAGATGAGGCCGATCATGATGTCGCTGAAACAACTGCACGAAATGCAGCTTAGTGCCACCAGTTTGAGTAGCTACCTTTACAGGTCACCATCTACATCATATTCCCCGTCCCTATCAAAACTATTCCTTGCTCCACCCACTATCACTGTCCGATCCTCCTTCGTAAACTTCCTAGCTAAATCCCCTGTGCTGTCAGTCACATTAGCCAACCCTGCACTAAGCTTCACAACGTTGGTGACCTGGTACTCACTTCCCAACATTTCCTGCAACTACTGGCCCACACCTCTACCGTGCGAACTACCTAGCAGCAGAACCTTCTTCTTTCTGTTGGACTTTGCAACTGAACTAGGCCTAACTGCTGAGGACTGCTGCTGCAAAACCCTCCTCTCCACTCAACTCTGACTGCTGGTCAAGTCTATTGCATACATGCAAAGTATAACTGTATGGTTCAAATGGCTCTGAGCACTATGGGACTCAACATCTTAGGTCATAAGTCCCCTAGGACTTAGAACTACTTAAACCTAACTAACCTAAGGACATCACACACACCCATGCCCGAGGCAAGATTCGAACCTGCGACCGTAGCAGACCCGCGGCTCCGGACTGCAGCGCCAGAACCGCTAGACCACCGCGGCCGGCTATAACTGTATAACTGACTTCTTGCCAACAGCCAGTTCACATTCCCCAGAACCCTTTACCCTCCTAAAACTATCTAGTCCCTCCTTTGCGTGTTGTAACTGCACTTTAAGGGCACAGATCTTACGCTCTTGCTCCTATATCAACTTATTTCCACTACAGATGCTGCATCTCCCAGTAGAAAATCTCGCTAGAATGCCCACTGGCTTCCCTACTGAATTCCCCCCGCCCCCCAATGAAAATACTTTGAACAAACCTACGACAGAGCCGACACTACTCACTCATGGTAAAATCTTGCAGTTACTGAAAACAAACTATACGTCTAATTAACCTAAGTTCACTTACACCAGAAGGACTATTTATAGAACTAACAATAGTGGTCTCGAAATTCTATCTCTGCTAATAAAGCAACTAATTTCATTAATGCTACTACACCACAACTAATACTAATACCAATAAATTTCACAGCTAAAGCCGAAAATTCAAGGGACCTCTGGAACACGCAACAGTGTTAAAATAGTGAATGATAATTTTACTGAAATATTTCGCTAGAAACAATAAGAAAAGTCAGCTGAAAACTAAAGCGCGAACGAAATGTACTAAACGACTTCAACGCACAGAAAACTGTCAAAAAAAGAAAAGAAAAAGAAAAAACTGAGTGAACATTTCCAAAAGCTTATTAAATCGTTATTTTGCCACAAACAGCACGAACCACCGTAGAAAACTATTAAATTTGATAACTGCAAAACAGTGCACAAATAACTTTGCTAGTACTTAGCTTTATAACCGATACAACTGCAGTCGCACGCCCGGAAACGTAAACACACTACTGAGGCGTGAGACTTGTGTGAACGACGTACGCACACTCACGAATAACAGACCACTCGAGTCAATAACAAAGGAAGACATACTGAGATTAATGAAAATCCACTGATAAGTTAATTTTACAGCAAATATTAACACAAATAATCTATGAAATAAATAACTGAACACTAAAACTTTATAAAATATTGACGAGCAATTTCCACAGCAGTCTAATGCCTCATATATCTCGCTTAACAGTTCTACAGTTGTTTTCTCTCCCTATGATCTTGATCATTCAGAAGGAATTTCTAATCCAGGTACCTTTATTCGACTTAGATCCAAAGAAATATTTTTGAAAGCAGTTACATTTGTGTCTGGTAATTTATCTGTATACAAAAGGCAATGTCCCCAGCCACAGACTTTGTGACTCATCATCGCCCAGCACAAACCACTAAGGACTTGCAGACGGACTTGATATTATACCATAGGCGTCGTTTAAGAAGCGATTTTTCGAAATACCACCGATAAAAGAGTAAAATAGGGCTTTCAAAACAACGTCCCTATTCATTTACTTTTGAAGCTAGATCTAAGAAAATCGGAATTTGGTTCCTCGATCAAAAATGAAGATATACTTTCACCATCATTTTTGAAATTGGCTGCGCGGTGTAGCTGCGTGGTCTTGGGCGTCTTCTCACGGCCCGCGCGTCCGCCCCCGTTAGCTGAGTGGTCATCGTGGCGGAATGCCACGCCAAGGGGCCCGGGTTCGATTCCCGGCTGGGGCAGGAGATTTTCTCCGCTCAGGGACTGGGTGTTGTGTTGTCATCTTCAGCATTTCATCACCATCTCCGACGCGCAAGTCGCCCAGTTTGACGTCGAACGCAATAAGTACCTGCCCTCGGCGGCCGAACTTCCCCAAATGCGGGACTCTGGCCCACAATGCCGCATCTACATCTACATCCATAATCTGCAAGCCACCTGACGGTGTGTGACGGAGGGTACTTTGAATACCTCTATCGGTTCTCCCTTCTATTGAAATCTGCTATTGTTCGTGGAAAGAAAGATTGTCCGCATGCCTCTTTGTGGGCCCTAATCTCTCTGATTTTATCCCCATGGTCTCTTCGCGAGATTTACGTAGGAGGGAACAATATACTGCTTGACTCCTCGGTGAAGGTATGTTCTCGAAACTTCAACAAAAGCCCGTACCGAGCTACTGAGCGTCTCTCCTGCAGAGTCTTCTACTGGAGTTTATCTATCATCTCCGTAACGCTTTTACGGTTACTAAATGATCCTGTAACGAAGTGCGCTGCTCTCCGTTGGATCTTCTCTATCTCTTCTATCAACCCTATCTGGTACGGATGGCACACTGGTGAGCAATATTCAAGCAGTGGGCGAACAAGTGTACTGTAACCTACTTCCTTTGTTTTCGGATTGCATTTCCTTAGGATTCTTCCAATGAATCTCAGTCTGGCATCTGCTTTACCGATGATCAACTTTATATGATCATCCCATTTTAAATCACTCCTAATGCGTACTCCCAGATAATTTATGGAATTAACTGCATCCAGTTACTGACCTGCTATATTGTAGCTAAATGATAAAGAATCTTTCTTTCTATGTATTCGCAGCACATTACACTTGTCTACATAGAGATTCAATTGCCATTCCCTGCACCATCCGTCAATTCGTTGCAGATCCTCCTGCATTTCAGTACAATGTTCCATTGTTACAACCTCTCGATACACCACAGCATCATCCGAAAAAATCCTCAGTGAAGTTCCGATGTCATCCACAAGGTCATTTATGTATATTGTGAATAGCAACGGTCCTACGACACTCCCCTGCGGCACACCTGAAATCACTCATACTTCTGAAGACTTCTCTCCATTGAGAGTGACATGCTGCGTTCTGTTATCCAGGAACTCTTCAATCCAATTACACAATTGGTCTGATAGTCCATATGCTCTTACTTTGTTCATTAAACGAATGTGGGGAACTGTATCGAACGCCTTGCGGAAGTTAAGGAACACGGCATATACCTAGGAACCCGTGTCTATGGCCCCCTGAGCCTCGTGGACGAACAGCACGAGCTGGGTTTCACACGATCGTCTTTTTCGAAACCCATGCTGATTCCTACAGAGTAGATTTCTAGTCTCCAGGAAAGTCATTATACTCGAACATTATACGTGTTCCAAAATTCTATAACTGATCGACGTTAGAGATATAGGTCTATAGTTCTGCACATCTGTTCGACGTCCCCTCTTGAAAACGGGGATGACCTGTGCCCTTTTCCAATCCTTTGGAACACTACGCTCTTCTAGAGACCTACGGTACACCGCTGCAAGAAGGGGGCCAAGTTCCTTCGCATACTGTGTGTAAAATCGAACTGGTATCCCATCAGGTCCAGCGGCCTCTGCTGTTTTGAGCGATTTTAATTGTTTCTCTATTCTTCTGTCGTCTATTTCTGTATCTACCATTTTGTCCGCTGTTTCAGTACCATTTTTGTCACAGAGTGTCTGAACATTTTGTTTTGATCCACCTACCGCTTTGACATAAGATCTAAATTTCTTAGCATTTCCTGCCAAGTCAGTACATCGAACTTTACTTTCGAATTCATTGAACGCCTCTCGCATAGCCCTCCTCACACTAAATTTCGCTTCGCGTAATTTTTGTTTGTCTGCAAGGCTTTGGCTATATTTATGTTTGCTGTGAAGTTCCCTTTGCTTACGCAGCAGTTTTCTAACTCGGTTGGTGTACCACAGTGGCTCTTTTCCATCTCTTACGATCTTCTTGGCACATACTAATGTGATGGATATTGTACGATGGTTTTGAACTTTGTCCACTGATCCCCAACACTATCTGTACTTGAGATAAAACTTTTGTGTTGAGCCGTCAAGTACTTTGAAATCTGCTTTTTGTCACTTTTGCTAAACAGAAAAATCTTCCTACCTTTTTTAATATTTCTGTTAACGGCTGAAATCATCGATTCATTTCATTTCACGGTCGGCGTGGGTCCCCCCGTCGGAGGTTCGAGTCCTCCCTCGGCATGGGTGTGCGCTGTCCTTACCGTAAGCTAGTTTGATTAAATAGTGTGTTAGCTTAAGGACCGATGTCCTAAGCAGTTTGGTCCCATAAGATCTTACCACAAATTTACAAAAATTTTTGTAAATTAAGACCTATAGAAGTGAAACAGGGGTTGAAATTTTATCGAAAACAAATCTCTGTTACGTAACTACTAAACTATTTTTAAAGCTAGATCTATAAATTTGGAATCTGACTCCTCGATTATAATTAAAAATCTATTGTTGGAGTGTTTTCGAGGATTCCACTGCTATGGGCTTTCCTTTTAATGAAATATTTCATTGTGAAAATATTTTTAAAGCTCAGTCTACGAAAATTCTGTGTTACACTGCTTTGGAAAATTGAACACTCATGGGGGTGAAGTAGGGGTGAAACTTTTTGTGGAAGTATTTCAGTATGCAAGCACTTTTGAGGGTAAATATACGAAAATTTTTATTCTTCTCTGTTAGAAATAAAAAATACACATTTCGTTGTTTTTGGATACTCAACCTCTAAGGAAGTGTAGTTGGGGATGAAAGGCTTTTTGAAAGTGTGTCGATATGAAGCTAGAAATACGAAAATTGGCATTTGGTTTCTCAGTAAGAAATTTAAAAAAAGATGCGTATTTCAGTATTTTTGGAAGTTCAACCACTAAGGGGGTAAAACAGAGGATGAAAGCTTTTAAGAAAATGTTTCATTACATTATAAAAATTTTAAAGTTGAATTTATGAAAACTGATATTTCACCTCTCGTTTGGAAATAAAGAAATATGTGTTTTCTATGATTATCAAACACCTTATGTGATGAAACTGAGTATAGCTAACGGAGGAGCCTGATAAAACTAACAAGAACTGGACGTTCTTGTGATGCTTTCGTTTAATAAGTCGGGTTACAGGGCATTTTTCTTTCATTTTTTCAAAGTCCGAAACCTGTGCTTTCATCATCAGTTACAGGATACTGAAATAAGTATTTTTCGATGAAAAGACAAACTCTTTGGCAATAAGCGATATATGAAACGTTTCAGTTGGTTGCAACTGAAATGTAAAGTTTTATTCAGTCTCGTCAGTAAGCGACACATATGTCATATACGAATTGAATATGATCGGCTGAATCTAATGACGGCTACGGGTCTGAACAAATATTGCAGCAAGTTGCACAATATAGTCCTGGACTTGACTGGACGTTAGGATCTATAGTACAAATTTACCGGAACTATACGCGCGGCAAAATATCGAGAAACAGTTGAAACATATTTCCTAAAATAGCTGCTGTAGCGGGTCATAGTCTGTACTCTTCCAGCATGTGGACTTGCGGGAGGCTTCGATGATCTAGTGGTCAAGTGCTTGCACCAGGGCAGCTGAAAAGCTGCAAGTTTCCATTTCGGTAGTAGCGTTTAAATACCCCAATATTACACCACGATTCACACTCGACAGCCTGTGACGAAGTTGGTGGATTTGACACTTGCAGAAATTCGTTGGGTTTCATTACTTTCACACTGCTGGAAATTGGAGCTATTCTTCAGAAGCACACTGTCTTTCACTTTAACCATGTTCGAATCTCCATGGAAAGAATAGTGATGTAGTTTGTAATACCAGTGGCAAATGCAGTCTTAGCGAGCTGTCCACAAAAATTTAAGGAATGAAAGAAATTAAGGTACTATTTCTCTTTGACGGCTTGTTGTTTTGCCAGCTTTAACGTCTCTGTTCGTTAGAGCCACACCGAATTTGTTCTAACAGAGGGAAAAATTAAAAATTGCCAGCTACGATTTAACTGAGTCAAAGAGCTAGGAAAAATGCAAGACAGGAATCAAATTTAATAAGTAGTACACAGAAGTTATTGTATGTCAAATGATTCACTCTCATTCACTTAGCATTTTCACAGTGCATTACGTAGAGATCTCAACGGGTTGCGTATTTCAATAGTATATGTAAATTATATTATTAATATGAAAATACTGAAATTATCTGAAATTACATCTGCATATGATTAAATCCTCAGTATGCAAGGAGTATAGAATGAAAGACAAAAATTACTCACAAAATATTTTAATCGTTTGCACATACAAGCAACTTTGAGTTGAAACTTAAATTAATAATCTGAAGCAGGAAAGGAAATTGAAAATTATTAGGACACTATTGTTCGACATCATAAAGAAATGCCACAATAATACTCCTGAAAGTAAATTGAAACAAGAAGTAAACGAAACAACGGCTCATTCAACTCTTAATGTCATGTACAACGCTTTAAAGTCTTACTTCATATGTGGTCACGTTAATGGACTTCCTGCCTTACTTTTATGCTTACTGTATTTTTAATAAAGACTGTCATAACTAAAGTCGAACAAAATGTACTTGGAATGTATACGTTCTGTGATGGTTAAATCAAATGAAACAAAAGGCCATTATCAGACTACATGAATTGGGAAATCACCCTGTATCACTATCAAATTGTTTGACAGACGCGAGTCTTGACAGTCTACGACGCAATCAAGTCCTCTTGTCTCCGGTTCGTCACATTAATGTGCAGCATTGCCCACTGGACTGTAGAAATCGTAGCTGTCCGACTGCTTGCGGCGCTGACAACAGAATTCGTAAGGTCAAATTTGTGGAGAGACCTATAACTTAAAATTTACTTTTTTCAGCTCTTATAGCGCAGATAAAGGAAACATTTTTTTCATCTAATGCATTTGAGCCAAAGTATAGATGCGCACACATGCATCATAACCTACTACAGTAGCTCTGGTGCGTCAAACTGAACATAGAATTAGCAAGCCACTATCGCTATTTTTTATGCATAAACAAACTGAGGAATGGTTGTAATTCCAATGCGCAGCAAGGGAGGCTATTACGGTAACGTGTCGAATGTTGGGAACGTTTCTGCCATGTTTATGCTGAGATTCCAAGCATCACTGTGTTCCGTCAGCCCCTATCTGTAGTTACTGAAGTTGGATAAAGACTGGACAATAGAACGTCATGATAGAAACGAGGACACATCTTCGAAATTACTTTGTAAAGGTTCTATTCCATCGTGTCCACAGAATTGTTCCGAAACAGCCTCCCCACCATAGAACCGACATAATTTCCCGTGCGTAGCACCAAATAAAGAATAGTGGTTGCTGAAAGTCGCTGTATTTCGCTCTCGGCACAGTTAAATTAGCAGTTTAGCGGAGTCGCAGATAAGCATTGCTGGCAAGAGAATTCTCCTTAGCTGACCGCTGCGGCTCTCGTGCGCGGTGGTTTCCTGAGCAATGACCCGGCTCGAAGTCCTCGCCACCCACTACGTGCGTCATAAAAGGCCGTCAGCAGCGGTGGCGAGTCCTTGAGAGCGCAGGTGTCCAAGCAGTGGTTGGTTTGTCGCACTCCTCGGATGGACAGCGCAGGAAACGGTCCCTCGTCCAGCTGGTCGTAAAAGCTGGCCGCCCACGTAATGTGCTGTACGTGCTCGGCGGTGCCTGTCTGCTACGCACGCAAGTGTGTCCTGCCGAGACTCCGTGGAGAGATACTAGCAAATATGCCCTGTACTGTAGCGTTCTCGATTCCCACGCCCGGGTTCCCGGGTTCGATTCCCGGCGGGGTCAGGGATTTTCTCTGCCTCATGAAGGCTGGGTGTTGTGTGATGTCCTTAGGTTAGTTAGGTTTAAGTAGTTCTAAGTTCTAGGGGACTGATGACCATAGATGTTAAGTCCCATAGTGCTCAGAGCCATTTGAACCATTTGAACCCTGTACTGTAATGGTAATGGGTCAACACGCACATTCACACACACACACACACATACTCATTCACTCTCTCTCTCTTTTGATAGTGACCGGGACAAATATCTTACGAAATAAGCATCAAACGAAAAAACTACAAGAACGAAACTCGTCAAGATTGAAGGGGGGAACCAAATGGCGCTACGTTTGGCCCGCTAAATGGCACTGCCATAGGTCAAACGGATATCAACTGGGCTTTTTTTAAATAGGAAACCCCATCTTTATTACATATTAGTGCAGTACGTAAAGAAATATGAATGTTTTAGTTGGACCACTTTTTTCGCTTTGTGATAGATGGCGCTATAATAGTCACAGACGTAAAATTGCGTGGTATCACGTAACATTCCGTCAGTGCGATGTTAAAATGGACCGTTTACCAACTGCGGAAAAGGTCGATATCGTCTTGATGTATGGCTATTGTGATCAAAATGCCCAACGGGCGGGTGCTATGTATGCTGCTCGGAATCCTGGAGGATATCATCCTAGTGTCAGGACCGTTCGCCGTATAGTTACGTTATTTAGGGAAACAGGAAGTGTTCAGCCACATGTGAAACGCCAACCACGCTCTGCAACAAATGATGATGCCCAAGTAGGTGTTTTAGCTGCTGTCGCGGTTAATCCGCACATCAGTAGCAGACAAATTGCGTGATAATCGGGAATCTCAAAAACGTCGGTGTTGAGAATGATACATCAACATCGATTGCACCCGTACCATATTTCTATGCACCAGGTGCATGGCGACGACTTTGAAGGTCGTGTACAGTTCTGCCACTAGGCACAAGAGAAATTAGCGGACGATGAAGATTTTTTGCACGCGTTTTATTTAGCGACGAAGCGTCATTCACTAACAGCGGTAACGTAAACCGGCGTAATATGCACTATTGGGCAACGGAAAATCCACGATGGCTGCGACAAATAGAACATCAGCGACCTTGGCGGGTTAATGTATGGTGCGGCATTATCGGAGGATGGATAACTGGCCCCCATTATATCGATGGCAATATAATGGTTCAATGTATGCTGATTTCCTACGCAATGTTCTACCGATGTTACTACGAGATGTTTCACTGCATGACAGAATGGCGATGTACTTCCATGATGGATGTCCGGCACACAGCTAGCATGCGCTTCAAGCGGTATTGAATAGCATATTTTATGACAGGTGGATTGGTCGTCGAAGCACCATACCATGGCCGGCACGTACACCGTATTTGACGTCCCCGGATATCTTTCTTTAGGGAAGGTTGAAGGATATTCGCTATCGTGATCCACCGACAACATGCGTCAGCGCATTGTCAATGCATGTGCGAACATTACTAAAGGCGAACTACTCGCTGTTGAGAGGAATGGCGTTACACGTATTGCCAAATGCATTGAGGTTGACGGACATCATTTTGAACATTTGTTGCATTAATGTGGTATTTACAGGTAATCACGCTGTAACAGCATGCGTTCTCAGAAATGATAAGTTCACAACGATACATGTATCGTGTGGTGTCACCGCCAGACACCACACTTGCTACGTGGTAGCCTTTAAATCGGCCGCGGTCCGTTAGTATACGTCGGACCCGCGTGTCGCCACTATCAGTGATTGCAGATCGAGCGCCGCCACACGGCAGGTCTAGAGAGACTTCCTAGCACTCGCCCCAGTTGTACAGCCGACTTTGCTAGCGATGGTTCAATGCCTACTTACGTTCTCATTTGCCGAGACGATAGTTTAGCATAGCCTTCAGCTACGCCATTTGCTACGACCTAGTAAGGCGCCATTATCCGTTACTATTGATATTGTGAATCATGTACCGTCAAGACCGACGTTCATCATTAATGGATTAAAGTTAAGTATTCCACCAGCTACGTCCGTTTTTCTGAAGTCTAATTTCCTTGTCCTGTTGCAAACCTCACGCCAGCCTGCGTGAGCTAAAACACGTGCCTTTCGGCCTCCTCTAGTAACACGGTGTTTGCTCTCCTGCCAACCACAACATATCGCACTGGAACAACCGAAATAATATGTTCAAACGTACCTACGTTCTGTATTTTAATTTAAAAAACTTGCCTGTTACCAACTGTTCGTCTAAAACTGTGAGCCATATGTTTGTGACTATTACAGCGCCACCTATCACAAAGCGAAAAAAGTGGTCCAACTAAAAAATTCATATTTCTTTACGTACTACACAAATATGTAATAAAACATGGGGGTTCTTATTAAAAAAAAACGCAGTTATATCCGTTGGACCTATGGCAGCGCCATCTAGCGGGCCAACCATAGCGCCATCTGGTTTCTCCCTTCAAGCTAGACGTCTTTCGTTCTTCGTAGTTTTTTCGTTTGACGTTTATTTCGTGAGCTATTTGGCCTGGTCACTATCAAATGACCACCCTCTATGTATAAAAAAAGTTTAGCATCACCTTGGTTCCGATAGTTCCGGAACCAATATAGAAAATTGGAATAGAGATCTACATAAACATAATTTCCTCCCTTTTTATCGCTCATGAGAACCACACATTGCATGTTCTGTCACCGTACAGCGAGACCTACAGAGGTTGTGATCCAGATTGCTGTAATCACTGGTATCTCTATTACCATTAACACGTCCTCTTGCATTGAAGCACGCCTGTATTGGTCGCGGCCTACTATCTACAAGCCCATCAAGACACTGTTTTATCCAGGTTGTCCCTCTCCTCAACGGAGATTCAGCGTAGATTCCTCAGAGTGGTTGGTGGGTCACGTCGTCCATAAACAGCACTTTTAAATCTATCCCAGGCATATTCGATAGGGATCATGTCTGGAGAAGATGCTGGCCACTCTAGTGAGGTGATGTTGTCATCCTGAAGGAAGTAATTCACAAGATGTGCACAATGGGGACGCGAATTGTCGTCCATAAAGACTAATGTCTCGCCAATATGCTGCTGATAGGATTCACTTTCAGTCGGAGGATGGCATTCACGTATCGTACAGCCGTTACGGCGCTTCCCACTACCACCATCCTCGTACGTCGGCCACACATAATGCCACCCCAAAACAGCAGGGAACCTCCACCTTGCCCGCAGCTCGTGGTCGTGCGGTAGCGTTCTCGCTTCCCACGCCCGGGTCCCCGGGTTCGATTCCCGGCGGGGTCAGGGATTTTCTCTGCCTCGTGATGGCTGGGTGTTGTGTGATGTCCTTAGGTTAGTTAGGTTTAAGTAGTTCTAAGTTCTAGGGGACTGATGACCATAGATGTTAAGTCCTATAGTGCTGAGAGCCATTTGAACCTCCACCTTGCAGCACTCGCTGGCCAGTGTGTCTAAGGCGTTCAGCCTGATCGAGTAGCGAAGAGACACGTCTCCGACGATTGCCAGGTTGAAGGCATATGCGACACTCATCGGTGAAGAGAACGGAATGTTAATCCTGAGCGGTCCATTCAGCTTGTTTTTGGGCCCAACTGTACCGCGCTGCATGATGTCTGATTGCTTATATGGACCTGTCCATGGGCGTCGGGAGTGAAATTGCGCATCATACAGTTTGAGTCGTAACACGAAGTCCTGTGACTGCACGAAAAGCATTATTCAACGTGATATCTTTGCTGTCGGGTTTCCTTCGAGCCATGATCCGTAGGTAGCGGTCATCCACTGGATTAGTAGCCCTTGGGCGACCTGAGCGATGCATGTCAACGACAGTTCCTGTCTCTCTGTACCTCCTCTATGTCCGAACAACATCGCTTTGGTTGACTCCAAGACACCTGGACAGTTCCCTTGTTGAGAGTCTTCCTGACACAACCGAACCGCGGTATTGACCGTATAGGCATGGTTGAACTACAGACGCCGTGCGGGATTAGCCGAACGGTCTGGGGCGCTGCAGTCATGGACTGTGCGGCTGGTCCCGGCGGAGGTTCGAGTCCTCCCCCGGGCGTGGGTGTTTGTGTTTGTCCTTAGGATAATTTAGGTTAAGTAGTGTGTAAGCTTAGGAACTGTTGACCTTTGCAGTTGAGTTGAATAACATTACACACACATTTCAACATGTTTTTGAACTACAGACAACACGAGCCGTGCACCTCCTTCCTGGTGGAGTGTCGAACTGATCTGCTGTTCAAATGGTTCAAATGGTTCTGAGCACCATGGGACTTAACTTCTAAGGTCATCAGTCCCCTAGAACTTAGAACTACTTAAACCTCACTAACCTAAAGACATCACACACATCCATGCCCAAGGCAGGATTCGAATCTGCGGCCGTAGCGGTCGCGCGTTTCCAGACTGTACCGCCTAGAACCGCTCGGCCACCCCGGCCGGCTGATCGGCTGTCGCACCCCCTCTGTCCAATAGGTGTTGCTCATGTATGGTTGTTTACATCTTTGGGCGGGTTTAGTGTTATCTCTGAACAGTCAAAGGAACTGTGTCTCTGATACAATATCCACAGTCAACGTCTATATTCAGGAGATCTGGGAACCGGGGCAATGCCAAACTTTTTTTGATATTTTATGTATATTACACACACACACACACACACGCACACACACACACACACACACACACACACACACACACACACACACACACACACACCAGCTGAAATCGCTAAAAATAAACCTCCAGGGCCTGATTGAGTTCTGTCAAATTCCATACAGAATGACAGCTGTGTTAGCTCCAATCTTTGTTATAAAGTCCGAGTACCCCTCGTGGTTGGAGGGAAACCACGGTCACAATAGTCTACAAGAAGGATAGCACAAGTACATCAAGACCTTCACTGTATCTTATTAACGTCCATGTGCTCGATTCTTAGAATGTATTCTGGGCTCAAAGATAATAATTGTATAGCGAACAGGTGAGCCTCCTTCATGCGAACCAACATGGATTTCGAATTCATAGTTCATGCCGAATTCCACTCCCGCTTTTCTCATACGACAGTGTCTAAGCTATAGATCAAGGCAGTCAGCTTGTTGAAGTATTCTTCGACTTGCGTTCAACTCGGTACCAAACAAATCTTTTTTTGTTAAAAAGTAGTACAACAGCATGGGGTATCAAACAAATACTGCAGAATGCCGAAAACTGCCAAGCGAAGATGTGAGATGAAGCATGTCGACACCAACCACCGCTATCAAAGAAGGAATGAGCACATTATGTAAAGAAACATCGTAAGTAGCTTGCAGACCAACTTCATAAAGAAAACGCTGTTTTTATCCTAAAACAACCACAAAATGTACAAACGTATGTAACCAAGTTACAGAATAACAACGGAAGTTGCTTGGTAAGTGAAAGCGAAACGCGTCTGGTGTAATTCTCTTTAATTAGAATTCAGTCACCTCAGCACGGATAAACCATAGTAATATGAACCTCAGACAGTTTTAGACGATGCTATTTCTGTAATTGTCTACTGTCTGGTTATTACACTGTACAAGTATCCAGTAAGATCTTGATGAATACCAGCTTCAGGAAAGAATGGCAAGTTGCACTGCTTACCCATATTCAAAATTTTAAAACTGAATACTTAAAAAAAGGTAGTAAAGGAATATCTTCTTGCTACAAAGTCAGTGACTCTGAACGAAAAGCAGATAACTCATACAATTTCCTGGATGTAACTGTTTGGATACAAAGTGCAATGATGACACAGGCTCAGTCGTAGGTATAAGAGACAGACAAATGGAAAACAAAACACCTTTCACAAAGAGACTATTGAATGGTTCCATTCGAAACCAATCACCACATGCGTTAACACATTTATCCTACTGAGGGATTAGACGATCAATTCTTGTTTCGTAGAAAGCTGTCCTCCGTTGACGGACATAAGTACCACTTTTGTACCTCCTCGTATGACTGTCTTTCTTCAGGACGCTAAAGATGTTATAACCACATGGTGAAAGCTCCTGGCGCTACAGATGACGCGATAGTGTTTCTCAACCAAATCGCCGGACAATAGAGAACGTCCTGTTGATAGTGTGGGGGCGGGCGTTATTGTGCAACATGATGAGTACCTTTCTACATCTACATCTACGTGATTACTCTGCTATTCACAATAAAGTGCCTGGCAGAGTGTTCAATGAACCACCTTCAATCTATCTCTCTACCGTTCCACCCTCGAACGGCACGCGGGAAAACGAGCAGTTAAATTTTTCTGTGCGAGCCCTGATCTCTCTTAATTTATCCATGCGAACAGAATGCCAACAGAATGTTTTCACAATCGGAGGAGAAAACTGACGATTGAAGTTTCATTAGACGATCCCGTCGCAACGAAAAACGCCTTTGTTTTAATGATAGACACTCCAATTCACGTATCATTTCTGTGACACTATCTCCCCTATTTCTCGATAGTACAAAACGACCTGCCCTTCTTTGTACTTTTTCGATGGACTTTTTGAATGGAAGCATCGCATAGTTCTATTGTGGTGGTGATTCGGTTTTCTTTAGACTGCCCCTCGTAATTGAGGTGGCCGTGTCGTGTACATTGCCTACGGCCTTGCCGTAGAGGTAACAACGGCTCCCGTCAGTTCACTGAAGATCGAAGTTAAGCGCTGTCCGGCTTGGCTAGCACTTGGATGGGTCACCGTTCGGGTTTGCCGAGTGCTGCTGGTAGGTGGCGTGCACCCAGGGGAACTGAGGAGTTGCTTGATTTAGAACTAGCGGAACCGGTCACGAAAACTGATAACGGCTGGGAGAGCAGTGTGCTGGCCACATGATCCTCTCTATCCGCACCCAGTCGCGACTAAGAGTTGAGGATGACATGGCAGCCGGTCGGTAGCGTTGGGCCTCCAAGGCCTGTTCGGGCAGTGTTTGTTTTGTTTTTCTGTGTTTATTGGCAAGATATTGATAAAATGGAGGCAGTCTAAAGAAGATACAGCTTACAATACACTTGTGCCTCGATATCAGAAAATTACTCAAATATTTGAGACAGATATCAGACAGGAGTCCACAGGGACATTGAACGCATGCAGAGAATCGTCACAGATTTGTTTTACGCATCTCACATTGTCACGAATATGATTAAGTATCTGACTTGTCTGTTGAGAGGTTCTCAGATTTTCCCGCTGAAGTCTGTTTATAAGATTTCAACAACCAGTATTACGTGAAGGAATTAGAAATATCATTTAACTTCTTGAATCACTTCAGCAAGGTATGGGCACACGAAACTAGCACAGACTCAGTTAGGCTGTCATTACTATCACATTTTATAAGGGAAGACACGCAAGTACGTGGTAAAATACTGGACACGTTACGCCTTGCAATTCAAAATATCTTACAAAGTTTCAATGTATATGTAGTAAAGTTGCCATTTGGTGATCATAAGAGTTATTTCTGAAATCGGCAGTGACGGTGTTAATAAACAACGCATGTTTGACTGGCAAATAAAATAGTATATGTGTAAGTAATAAATGGAAATATACAGGTTGCCACTTTTTAAGGCCCTTCGCAGTGCACTATCGAATCCTGTGTCATTGAAAGCAGATAACCTTTGGCAGAGGGCATATGATGGTTTTAAAGCATCTGTACGCAAAATCCGTTGTTTCAACATTTCAAGTTTTTCCATTGTGGCGTGGGCAGACAACGAAGAGGCGTAGAAGGAATGTTCAAATAGCTCTGAGCACTAAGGGATTTAACATCTGAGGTCATCAGTCCCCTAGAACTTAGAACTACAGAAACCTAACTAAGCTAAGGATATCACACACATCCATACCCGAGGCAGGATTCGAACCTGCGTCCGTAGCGGTCGCGCGCTTCCAGAGTGAAGCGACTAGAGCCGCTCGGCCACAGCGGCCGGCAGAAGCAATGTGTGGATCACTGTTTTACGTATCGATTGTCGCAGTTTTGAACGCAGCGATTGTTTGTAGCAGACACACAGGTGCGTGGGGCAGCTCCCGTGAGACAGGAAAGTTCGGTTCGCACGTGGACCATTGAACGTGCGGAATGATACATTATGGAAACAGTATTTATCATTCTGTTTGTGAAAATAACACGAGAACATGCATCGAAATGGCACAGATGGCTTGTGGTGAGCGTTTAATGTTGAAAATTTGTGCGAAACACGAATGGGCGTTCAGAGGAATTTTTGTAACAGGGAAAAAATCTCCAAAACTGATAGGTTTCTTGTACCTTATTTGGTGATTTTGAAAACGTGTTGTGCCACAAGAACTAAATTTGAAAATATGTGTATTGAAAGTATTGTACCTCATGTACTAAGTAAATTAAAATAGCTCTCTGGTCTCACAATGAATGTAGAATCATCAAGCCAGTATGGGTTTTCCCTGCCCGCAGGTAGAAGGTAAACTACTGTTGTAAAATCATTGTGCAGTAAGAAGGGATGTGGGGTTAGTTAAGGAAACTCAAGATGGATTATTTTCACAACACTGCTGCCATTTCTTTGATGTGCTTGGAAATCGGCGAAGGGACTCATGTACTACTGTGCTGTTCCAGCTCCTTTACATGGCTCGGTACCCGTTGAACGAGGAAGCGACATAAAAAATATCACGGAAATGACTGAAAAAGAAAGCTGTAAACCCAATTGCTCCATGGAATCGTCGTATTTTCTCGTTTAAAAAGTGAAATCTAAGGAACCCCAAGATATACAGGGCACACTTTAACTGGTAATGAGCATTTGAACTAGTGGTAACGGAACCACAGATGTCCATACATTACCGCATTTTAGCTTGTCCAGGTGTTTGAATTTGCGCGTTACACTTCCTGTTCGGCCAACTTCAATGCTAAATAGCTTGGAAACTGCGCAACCTATCGAATGATTTCCTTAGGAATTATTTCGCAGCGCAAACTCCACTGCAATACCGTTAGAAGCTCTTCAGACTATTTCTGACCACCCCGTATGGTAACCGCTTAAGCGGCAATATTCCGTCACAGTAGGCAGTGTTCAGTGGAGTCGCAGACAATGGTTGCTAGAAGTTCGAGAATATTCTGTAATGAATTGAAAGACTGTACTGACGGGTAAATGCACTCTCTTTCATTCCTCCTCCTCCCCCTCTGTCCCAATCCTCCACTCCTATCCCTTCCGTCCGGGAATGGTAAGAAACCTGGACTCTGCTGTGTGTAAGAACGAAGCACAGCGGAGAATCGTAACGTTAGTTGTCAACACAGATAACCGTCTCCGGGTTTATAATCATAGTGGAGAAATATTAACTGTTAAAACTGAATAAATCCAATAATTCGCTGTGGCTTGGGTTTGAGGCAACTGGCGGCACACTAACTGTAACACAATAATATCATTTTGGAGCAAACCGTAGCACGTTGGTCTTTTTTAATATTGCTGTCTGTTTTATTTGTTCGAAACACGTTTCACTTTGTACATTAAGGCATATTCACTGAATTGAATTTGGGACACTACAGGTTGTCTTCATAAATAAGATACTACCTACAGTTATCTTTTTTCTTGCCGAAATTGCGTTTTCTCTCGCATGGTCGCGCTCGCATTGACACTTTAATTATGTGATAACGACATCAATTCACACCACAGTCTTCTTGTTTCATAGCTCTCATATTTCGTTAGGTAACTGCTAGACTACTTTGACACCAACTGCTTACTTCTTTATGTAATTGTTGTGAGCCTAAAAGTACATGACAGAAATCTAAGAATATATCACTTCTCTTCCCTTTATCGCTATAGTCGGGTGACAAAAACCATGCGATACCTCCTAATGTCGTGTCATACTTCATTTTGAGCAGCGTAGTGCAGCAACTCGATATGCTACGGGCTTAACATGCCGTTGGAAGTCCCTCGCAGAAATATTGAGCCATGCTGTTTTTATAGCCGTCCATAATTTTCGAAAGTGTAGCAGGTGCAGTACTTTGTGCACGAACTGACCCCTCGATTAGGTCCCATTAATGTTCGATGTGTGATCTCGGTGGCCAAATTACTCTCTTTATTTGGCCAGAATTTTTTTCAAACGAGTAGCGAACAATTGTGGTACGGTTTGATGGGTTCACTGTCGTGTATAAAAATTTCATCGTTGTTTGGGAATGTGAAAACCATTAAATCAAATCTACACGTACATGGAATACCTGCTAATCAAAGTTAAGTACCTGACAGAGGGTTCCTCCAATCATGTTCGAAACAATTCTCATTCCACTCTCGAACAACGCACAGAAGAGGCTAACAACCTATTTTCCTTATTTTATTATGTTGTAAGTCTGCGTAAAGAAAATATTTTCCCATTTGAAGGAGGAAGTTGGTGATTGAAATTTCGTGAGAAGATCCCGCCGCGACGAGAAATTCCTTTGTTTAATGATGTCTATAACAGAACTTGAATCATCTCCGTCACATGTCACATTCTCACCCTTATTTCTCAATGAATCAAAAAGTTCCAGCCTTTTTTGAAGTTTTGAAGTTACTCCGTTAACCCTGTCTGGTAAGGATCCTACACTGCTCAGATGTACTCCTGAAGACGACGGACAAGCGTAATGTAGCCAGTCTCTTTAGTAGATCTGTTGCATCTTCTCAAGTGTTCTGTAAATGAAACGCCGCCTTTGGTTCGCCATCCCCCACAACATTTTCTACGTGTCTTTTTTCAATTTAAGTTGGTCGTAATTGTAATTACTAGGTATTTAGTTTAATTTATTGCCTTTAGATTTAATTGATTGTTCGTGTAACCGAAGTTGAACGGATTCCTTTTAGCACTCATGTGGATGACCTCAACTTTTCATTTTTTATGTCAACTGCCAATTTTCGCACCACATAAATATCTTTACGAAATCGCTTTGCAAATTGTTGTGAACTTCTGATGGATTTCCTAAATTACAGCATCATCTGCAAACACCCCTAAGACTGCTGAGCAGCTGCAAATGGTCTCCAAGTGGGGGAACGTAGCCATTACAATCAATGATCGCTTCAGTTGGACCAGAAGACCCAGTCGATCTTATATAAACGTAGCCTAAAGAATTATGCAACCACAAAAAGCTTTCACGTTGGCTTGTTGACAACTTGACTCCATGCTTCGTGGTGTCTACGCCACCCTCTAATCGTACCATCAGCTCTTACTAACTGAAATCGGGTCTTATCTGACCAAGCCACGGTTTTACAGTCGTCTAGGATCCAAGCGATACGTTCCCGGGCTCTGAAGAGACGCTGCAAACGGTGCCGTGGTGTTAGCAAAGACACCCGAATGGGTCGCCTGCTGCCATAGCCCATTAACGCCAAATTTCACCGCGCTATACTGTCAGATATGTTCGTCATACGTTCCACGTTGATTTGTGCAGTTATTTCACGCAGTGTTACTTGTGTGTTAGCAGTGACAACTCTACGAAGACGCCGCTACTCTCGGTCATTAAGTGAAGGCCGTCGCCCACTGCGTTGTCGATGGTGAGAGGTAACGGCTGAAATCTGGTATTCTTAACACTGTGGATCTAATTTCCCAACGATTTCCGAAAGTAATAACCCATGTGTCTTATTTGCACTGCCATTCCAGGTTCAGAATTTGTTAATTTCCGTCGTGTGGCCGTAATCAAGTTGGAAACCTTTTCAAATGAATGACCTGAGTCCAAATGACAGATCCGCCAATGCTCTGTCCTATATATTAAGAGCCGAAGAAACTGATAGCGGCCCGCTCAAGCAGTCAGAAGGGCCGTAAACGACGTGGAATTGGCTCGACTAATGTCTGAAGTAGTGCTGGAGGGAATTGGCACCATGAATTCTGCAGGGCTGTACTTAAATCCGTAAGAGTACAAGGGGCTGGAGATCTCTTCTGAACAGCCCGTTGCAAGGCAACCCAGATATGCCCAACAATTTTAATGTCTGGGGAGTTTGGTAGCCATCGGAAGTGTTCTTGGAGACACTCTGTAGCAATTCTGGACGTGTGGAGTATCGCATTGTCCTGCTAGAATTGCCCAAGTCCGTCGGAATGCACAATGGACATGAATGGATGCATGTGATCAGACAGGATGCTTACGTACGTTTCACCTGTCAGAGTAGTATCGAGATATATCAGGGGTCCCATATCACTGCAACTGCACACCTCTCATACTATTACAGTGCCTCCACCAGCTTGAAGAGTACTCTGGTTACATGCAGGGTCAATGGATTCGTGAGGTTGTCTCCATACCCGTACACGTCCACCCGCTCGATACGATCTGAAACGGGACATGTCCGACCAGGCAACATATTACCATTGATAAACAGTCTAATGTCGGTGTTGACGGGTCCAGGCGAGGCGTAAAGCCTTGTCGTGCAGTCACCAAAAAAATGGCTCTGAGCACTATGGGACTCAACATCTTAGGTCATAAGTCCCCTAGAACTTAGAACTACTTAAACCTAACTAACCTAAGGACATCACACACACCCATGCCCGAGGCAGGATTCGAACCTGCGACCGTAGCAGTCCCACGGGTCCGGACTGCGCGCCTTTATATATATATATATATATATATATATATATATATATATATATATATATATATATATATAGAGAGAGAGAGAGAGAGAGAGAGAGAGAGAGATCAGAAGTGACATGACATGTCGCATGTCGTTAGGTATGTGTCATGCACTAGTGCAACCCCCTCCCCACACACGTATATCCTATTCTCTGATATATTCGAGAATATTATAAACTTCTTAACTCTTCCCAGCTTCTAACAATTTCTAGATATTAGTCTGTAGTCTAAGAACACAATGAACTCCTCATGGCATAATGCCTCAGCACAACAAAACGACACAGCAGATCCCCGCTTTACTGTCAACGTGTATTGTGTTGCCGGTATATTATTATGCAGCAGGGCTGAACGCAAGTATCTGGATAAAAGTGCAGCATGCTACTATTTTTGTAGTGGACTGACAATGCAGCCAGTCCACAGTGACGGGTAGCCGAAAGGGCACACGTACACACACGCCGACTGGCGCGAAGTCTGGAACAGGATTCGTAATGAATGTGATAAAAAAAAGAACGTAGCTACTAGAACACTTAACTTTTATATCGTCCTTTGGTATACAGCATTCTTGATGATGCAAGTGAGACTATCTTGAGATACATGCAATGGTACAAATGGCGCCTTGCTAGGTCGTAGCCATTAACTTAGCTGAAGGCTATTCTAACTGTCTCTCGGCAAATGAGAGAAAGGCTTCGTCAGTGTAGTCGCTAGCAACGTCGTCGTACAACTGGGGCGAGTGCTAGTACGTCTCTCTAGACCTGCCGTGTGGTGGCGCTCGGTCTACGATCACACAGTGGCGTCACGCGGGTCCGACATGTACTAATGGACCGCGGCCGATTTAAAGCTACCACCTAGCAAGTGTGGTGTCTGGCGGTGACACCACAATTTTTTTCGAGGTTTCCGACTAACCCTAGTGCAGTATAAGCTGTTTTACAGGTCAGGATAGGTGGCGATGTGAGCGTGAGGTTCTTAGGGAGAGCAGGTGATCAGCGTTCGATCACAGTCCTGTTGATTTACTTAATTTTTCTTCAAATCGTGTTACATACATTCATTGTTGCAGTCAGCGCCCTTGAAACCTACCAACTCGTGCGCTACGCAAAAGCCCAAAGCGGAAGCCCGGTTGCTGACGAGAGCGACAGCGCCTGCCCGGTCGGCATAAAGACGCAATTTTGTTCCGCGTGGCGACCTGACTCGCACGGGCTATGGCACGGCGAGACAGTGTGGACTCTGTTCGAACTGAGACGTGCGTTTCGGAGTGTATGGTGAACGATCGCTTGCCTACGTCCTCGTTCCATTACACCGTACTCTCCAATAACAATTAGCTGACAGATGACGCATCAAAACAATTATCTACCGAATAACTGCTTATATTCGCAATACGTGTTAAGTCAACTACAGTTTTACAGTTTCACCGACGGTAAGCCGTCTGAGCTCGGAAGATGCGGTGAGCTATGACCGCCTTAATACAAAGGTACCAAAGGTTATCAAACGAAATGAAATGATTGCCATAACTGTAGTTAGTCCAATTGAAAGTTTGGAAGTAATATCACTCTGATTAGCTTGTTGCTGCTGGTCAATACTAGTGAAACGATGAATTAAATTCTAGTCACTTGAAGTATTTGCTTCCTCAGTTCGTCTGTTGCAAATAAACTAAGGTTGAATGAATTCTTTGGCTGGAATAAGTAAGTATTCCTGTGGAGCACTGTAGAAATGGGAGATGAGTATAACTTGCTTCAAGCGTACAGGGTTCCATGGGATATTTGGGATACATGGAAGAAACTTGACAGCTGACAGATTTCCTTATCTATCAAAAAATCACTACATGTATATTCTGGGTAAATAGGGAGTGAGACTGTTGAACTGGAAGAATAGATGCTACCTTTTGCGAGCCGTTGTAGGAAACTTTGAGTGAGTGTTTCCAGGTCGCTAGGAGAGTAGTTCCGGAGTTGAAGATTCATGAAGAAATGTTTCCCACAGCTATGTACACGGTTGTCGTGAAATGTGATATTCGAAAGACAACCAGGTTTCTTTTTTTTGCTCACATTCATGTAAAGTGTTTTGAGATAAAGCTGATAAATATCTTCGGTGCTGAATGTTTAAAAAGTACTGAATATCGGTGTGGAAATGTGCCCAGAACACAAAATAGGTATTCACATGGTATATTCCAAAGTAATGTTTCAATTAGGCTAAGCGAACGCTGAGAATTAGGGCCACTTCTTTGCCCAGCATGATGGCATGTACATCACTCAGCTGGTAGTAGGTATACACATTTTGCACATTGACAGGGAGGACTACGGTCATAGGATTAGTCAGTTGCCTTTACGCCGCTATTAACAATGCCAAAAAAATCTATATGATGCAGGAGAACAGTGCTCTTCTGATTAGCTGCGATAGTTTGAATGGTCTGCCTCAGATTAGAAGCATCCAGTCGTTCCTTTGACAGGCTATCGGTAACTCTGAAGAGCAAGGTATTTAGTACCATACGGCCGTTCAAGATGTTGATTTCCTTTTGGGTTCTTGTAGTCTCGCTATAGAGATCCATCAAAAGAGCTACGAACTGCTTACCAACTTTAATAATAAAGAGAGTAATTGTCTGTTGCATATTGCTTAACACTTTGAGCGAATTCACCGTATTAAAATGTACATCTTTCCGTACCTTCTCTAGCTTGTTACTCACGTCAACAAAGTCCTTGTTAGTTAAGTTCCAAAGACACTTCTCAGTACAGTACTACCAAATTCAAATCAGGCCCCTGCACGTCATAGAAGAGTATTGTGGGATAAAAAAGCTAAAAAGGCAATCGATTTCCCTTCTACATGCTGTAAAGGCTACCTTAAATTGTGTTTTGGCCGTAAGCCAGCTACTGTGTCTCATATCGTGTGGTTAATGGAATTGACTCAGTAAGATTCAAGAGTTCACGTATGTTCTAAAATCGCTGTTTGCCTCGCTAATATTATGCCTGAAAATAAGTTTAAAATTACCACTCGCAGCTGCCATATTTGTCTGTGGCTAAAAGAGAACACCAGATTAATCTAGGAGGATTCCAACAGACGAACAAAATTTAAAAAGAAATGATCAAAGCAAAAAGAAGAATCGGTACTCTTAAACGTAACATGCTGAAGAACAAGAGTTACTTCTCTGCAATAATGACGATGTTAACGTTGAATCAGTTGGTTGTCACAAGAAATAACACACTTTCACTTCTGCACGTGACACTCGCGCTCTGCTTTAAACACACTCTCAGCTTTGCCTCGAACGTAGTAGTTACCGCGACGAGGTGGAGCTTGGGGTCGCATAGGGGCTCGTTCGGCGGCGACTTGGATCATCTGCTCGTACTGTGGATCTCGGCGTCGACAGCACAAGGTCTGGTTACCATCGGGGGAGCCCTGCGGGTGGTCTCAGCTGCTTATGGGGTCTGCCTCGAGGTCGTTATTCCCGTTCATAGGCTGGCTCCACGGCTGGGCTACTCACAAGGGAACCTCCCCATCGCTCCCCCCTCAGATTTAGTTATAAGTTGGCACAGTGGATAGGCCTTGAAAAACTGAACACAGACCAATCAAGTAAACAGGAAGAAGTTGTGTGGAACTATGAAAAAATAAGCAAAATTAACAAACTGAGTAGTCCATGCGCAACATATGCAACATCAAGGTGATAGTGAGCTCTGGAGAGCCGTGGTCCCGTGGTTAGCGTGAGCAGCTGTAAAGCGGAAGGTCCTTGGTTCAAGTCTTCCTTGGAGTGAAAATTTTATTTTCTTTATTGTCCCATAGTTATGATCTGTCCGTTCGTTCATTGACGTCTCTCTTCACTGTAATAAGTTTAGTGTCTGTGTTTTGCGACCGCACCGCAAAACCGTACGATTAGTAGACGAAAGGACGTGCCTCTTCAATGGGAACCGAAAACATTTGATCGCAAGGTCATAGATCAGCCGATTCCTCCACAGGAAAACACGTCTGATATATTCTATACGACACAGGTGACAGCATGTGCGTCACATGACAGGAATATGTTGTCGACCGACCTAACCTGTACACTTGGCGAATGGGTAAAAAGATTCTTCTACCTTGCCCGATTTAGGTTTTCTTGTGAATGTGATAATCACTCCCAAAAAAGTCATGAAAACATAAAGAGTTTGTGACATAAACTAAATAAAAAATTAAAATTTTTCACTCAAAGGAAGGCTTCAACCAAGGACCTTTCGTTCCCCAGCTGCTTACACTAACCACGGGACAACCACTCTACAGAGCTCACTATTGCCTTATTGTGGCATATGTTGCGCATGGGCTACTCATTTTGCATATTTTGCTTATTTTTTCATAGTTCCAAACAACTTCTTCCTGTTTTCTCGATTGATCTGTGTTCAGTTTTCAAGGCCCATCCACTGTGCCAACTTATAATTAAATCTGAGGGGGGTGCGATGGGGAGGTTCCCTTGTCCGACTCTGCTTTAGACGTATACGTGTACTATGATAGAGCGAAACGCCTATTGGCCTTTTACGGTGAGAGAGGAGATTATTTCGAGGATTTGAAATCGTCCTTTCCAATGCAATCTGAACTTCTTAAAGTGGTCCTTCTTCAGCGGGGGGTTACTCACCACCTAGGTATGAAAATTCCGTGGTCGTGTTGAGCAGCCTGCTGGAGTAATGACTAATGATTCCGAGTTTTTACATGTTCTCATACTTCCTGGCTAAATGCCTGACGTGTTAATCGCTGCTGCCGCTTGCTGAAGGTGCGAAGTCGAACCACAAGATTATTCCCTGCCATAGAAAATTTCGTAAAGTCTGAGCTGCGTGTTGATGTGCAACTCTGTGTTTTAAACTCTGAGCACGTATGGAATGTACGTGTCCCACGAATCGCACTTGCTGCCCATGTAGTGACTTACTACTTCCACGAGAGTTCTATGAACTTGTCCCAATCTACCATTCCCCTCTGGACGAGCTGGTGTTGCCGTAGCTATTCAAATCTTCAATTCTTTGCACAATTGCTGCAGTGAATCGGAAGTAAAATTGGAATCCCGATCACTTATTATAGAAAAAAGTGAGACATATTTCAAAATTCACTGTTTAACAAATACTCATGCCACAGTCTCAGCAATTTGGACTGGAACTGGTGCCATTAATAGATATCTGCAAAAATGATCGGAAATAGTCAAAATACAGCGATTTCCATCTTTTGGTTTCGCTAGAGATCCTACGGTGTCAAGCCCTATTCGTTCAAAATGGGTGCTCGTTCTTGGGTGTTCTTGCAGAGGTGCTTTGGTTTTGCCCACCCGTTTATTGCATGATTCACAACGTGTCTCTTAGCCGTAAGCATAAGTTTCCCGGTTTGACTACCAATAAAGTTGTGCTATTTATAGGTTAGTGACCTTTTTGCCAATATATGGGCTGTCATGACATTTTTAAGACGTGTTGTCGTAGTACTTCAAGTAGAGCAATGCGGTCTCCTTTATTAGTAAACTTGTACAATATCCCATCAACAACTTTGAATTTAGGATCTGCTTCTATGACTGACATCGCATGTGAGCCTCTTGTGTTCTGGCTAATTGTGAAACATGTTCTGACCTTCCAACTTAGTCCATCCTCATTACTGCAACTTACCAGGTCAGTGAACTGCCTTCAACTGATACTCAAACGTGAAGCCCATCTAGTTAATCGACTACTGCGTCTTTTAAGTTGAGTGGCCACTTCAGTGCGGCGGGGTCCGTCGCTATAGTGAATTCTCGGACCACTAAAAAAAGTTGATAGTGGTTTATGCCATAGATAGGTGCACATAACTCCTTTTCTGTTGTCGAATAGTGGCACTCGGAGTTATTCAAAGGACGACAAGCAAATGGAATGGGATGCTGTTCTCCATTAATTTTCTGCACAAGAACCGCGCTGACAGTGAAATTGCTGGCGTCTGTTGCTATTATGAAGGGTTTCGAGAAATCTGGATAATCCAACGCGGGAGCTGTCGTCAAAGCTGTTTCTAGTGCTTACATCGCCTGTAAATATTCGGAACTCTACTTAGAAACTGCTCCTTTTCATATTAGTTGAGTCATTGGCCGTGCTAAGTCGTCATATCCCAGAATATATTGTCGGTAGAAATTCGGAATGCGTAGAAAAGAGTGTAGCTCCTTCATATACGTCGGTTCGGGACAGTCCTTCACTGCTTCCACGAATTTTCAGTTAGGGCTGACTCCATCTGCGGTTATCCTGTGTCCCAGATACCCTACTTAAGGGAGAGAAAAATGAATTTTGGCATGGACAAGGAGAGATTTACTTTGCGCTGTTTTTCAAATGCCGCCTGCAATGCTTCAGCGTGTTGTTGCACGTCTCGATTGAAAATGATAACATCGTTGAGGTAAACCAGACATTGAGTGGGGAACAGTCCTCTGGAGATGGTATCCATCAGACGATGGAATGTTGCTGTCGCACTCTGAAGACCGAAAAGGAGATGTTAAAACTTGTGTGTAACGATTAGCTTAATAAATTATGTTTTAGCCCAACCGTTAGTTGATTTCAGCCATTGGTTAGGTCACAAGCAGAGAATATTTGGCATAAACCAAGCTAATCCAATGAACGTACATGACCGGTAATGGATAAATATCCAGTAACGTTACATTATTCAGCTTCCGGTAATCAATACAAAATCAATACTTCTGTTCTCGTGTAGGTGATGTATTCTTCAAGATTACGATGGGTGATGACTAGGGTGGATCTGATGGTTCTCTAGGTTCAATGAACCGGGCTTCCAGTTGTTCTTTAATCATATCGTCAACTAAGGCTTGTTGCCTGTAGGAAATTCTGCATGGTCGTTGAGCGATGGGTGCTGCTTGTCCTGTATGTATCCTGTATTGAACTGATGGAATTGCTGGCAGGTTATACCGTAGATAAGTAGCACTGGTGAAATTATTTCCCGATGCTCCTGGGATAAGTGGTTTAATATGGAAACCACCTCTTGTTTGACTCATCCGTGTGCATCGACAATTTCCTGTTTCAAACTGACAATCGTTACTCGTGTTTGCAATGCTTACTGGAGCACGCAATTTTCCACTTGTTTCGTCCTAAATGACACTGACAGTGCTTGCTACATACCAATGCCTCCGGTCTAGCAAGTCGCCGTTTACGGATGACTCTGTTAACAACAAATTACTTCCTGGTTACTTCGGTATCTTCACGTCGATATACAGCCTTATTCCTGTACCCAGGCGGATGCACTCACTTTCAGTCAAATGTACATCGACTCGGAACGGTATACTTGCGTTGCTACTCTATTTGCACATTACATCTGCGGCACTGACATCCATTTGAGTCTGACTCTGCAAACATAATCATGATAACCGAACCGAATTTCTCTTTTTGCTACATCGATCTTAGCGTGGTTAGCTGACAGGAAATCCAATACTAGTGTATCTTCGTCACGTTCCTCTCTGCTTCTTATCACTTGCATTTCGGCCTCATATTCATCTTCGCTTATCACGGAGGTAATTTTGTACCTGGTTGCCATTTAACCCTCAAATGGTAAAGATCGACTGCCTACTAGAAAATGTACATTTGGTCCACGGAAAATTGTATAAACAAGCAGAACTTGCGAACTGTCATTCGTAGAGCTCGCAGTAGCTACTGCTACTTGAGGTTGAAGTAGTGGTGGCCCTTACGTTCCCTCTGCGTTTAACGTTTCCCATGTGTGTCTTTCTGTACAATTCCGTGCTATGTGAGCTTTCCTTCCACAAACGAAACGTCGAGTTTCTTTCCTGCTGGTCTTTGTAGCCTGTTGCCTGTTCCCACGACAACTAGTTCCTGGGAAAGCTTAAAACACACGACGTTCTGGTTTTCAGTCCATTTGAAGTCTCTGTAGCTATTCCACAAATTGAACTGCCGTTTGTACGGCTCCTTTAAATGTCTCACAGTGTGCTAATCTGACTGCACGACCGACTTCACCGTCTAGCCCGTATCTAATGCACTTTGTCCTGCTTCAAACAACTTTGCCTCATTGTGCGACTCGTTCTCATTGAGCTATTACTTGTTAGCAGTAACTTTCCTAATGCGATCTGCAAAACGCTCATTAGATTTTCCGTCCAATAGACGCATGTTGTGGACTTGTTGCCTGTAAAACCTGTCCATTTTTTTCCTCTTGTACCGCTGCACCTGTATCTGCTTAAAACCGTCGTACGAAGCTGCTCGACTGCACTTGGTATCGCCCATAACAATATCGACTGCATCATATTGGATTCGCCGTTTTGCTACAGTTACTTTCTACGAATCGCTCCAGGATTCTAAAGTTTCTGCATTTTTCTTTTTAGGAAAAACAAAAGCAGGTGAATACCCACATCAGATATCCTACGAAAGACTAGAACTTTAGGGACAGAAGGAAAACTCTTAACTAGCGCTGAGTGCATTGTACATTCATCCGCTCTGTTCCGTGGACTACTATTTACTTGATCCACGTCGCTTCTGCCTTCTGCATATCTTTTTAATTGCTGAATTTCTGTGTGGAATTGTGCTAGAACAGTCAACAAATCCGTAACTAGTCGTGCACTCGCCTTAAATGATTAACTCTGTCACCCTATTAATTTTTTTAAAAAAATTCCCACATTGCCATTCTCGCTCACGCCTAGCAAAGCTCTTATCTGCTGCTGTCCTACCTTAAGTGCTGTGTCTCGTTCCACTGCTTCATCCCAAGACAAGCGCTCCTATGGAATCTGCCTTGCGCTGATTCCAGGTATGGATACGAAACACGAACATCCGCGAATAATGCCAGTCACCGCTACACCCTATTGGGAGAGTGGGCTTTTTCTTCTCTCCCCAGGAAAGGAATCCCATTTGGTAAGATGTTTTACTCGTCAAGATGGGTGGCGGTGTAGTTGTGATGTTCTTGGGGCAAGCAGGTGATCTGCGAAGTCCTTTGATTCTCCCAACTTTATTAAAGTCATGTTACATACGTACTCTGTAGCGGTCAGCGTCTTTGCAGCCTACCGACTCGCACGCGACGCGGGAAGCCTGACGCGGTAGCCTTGTGGCTGACGATAGCAACAGTGACTGTCCAGCCAGTAGAACGACCCATTTTTGTTCTGCATGGATAGTTGACTCGCACGCTAGATGGCTTAGCAGTAAGGACGCTAGCGGGACGTGCTGGAGGGTGAACGATCGCTTGCCTACTTCGTCGTTCGGTTACAGCAGGTAGGTGAACATAGGCACCGTAAGCTGCCTGTAATGTGCGAAGACCTATAAACTGGTGAGGCTCATACGAAGCTTACCAAATCGTTCTTGCTGGACATCAATCGCAACTATAACAGGTATGAGTGCTATGTACTGTAGGATAACTTTCGAAGTATACACGTACATATAGGCTAGATGCAGGCGTAAGTTTTAATCCGACAGTATTTTTCTTCATATGCAGATGTAGACAAGCCTTAAATTGGGATCGAGTTGTAGCATCGCGTTTCATTTACTGGCCATGACTGAGTAACACTGCGATACCTAGTTGAAAGGAACAGTCGAGATCGCAATAACACTCGTTTATCGACTGGATGTATACGACCGTGGTATCGCGAGAAAATCGAGGAGCCGCCATCACCAGCAGTAGGGGCACTAAAATTCTGAAGATGTCTTTAGCAGAAGCCTAAACTGGTACATAAAAAAGTGTTGTCGCGATCTCGACTGTTGATTTTGAACTACATGTAACGTCAGGTCGCTGCACTCCATAGGCAATTTTGTCTAACGCAAGAGGCTGTGCATGCGGGTCTTTTTGCGCCAGCCAGGTGAAGCTGCATCGTCGGCTACCTGCAGATATGACGGATACTGTCTTCGAAACGTGGAGACATTTACCGCACGCTGTGGTCAAGCAGAGGGGCCAGAGACGTAATGGCAGCAGGATGGCTGAACCACTGTGGCACGGTTCACATGACTGCTTTATGCCCGAGCCACATCTCTGGTATATATTCTGCTACTGAATCTGATACTTTAACAGAATATGGGCAGGGCTAGCCCGTAAAATAGTCTTCAGTTTGGATCAGAGGGATGGCAGTGTGTCCCTCCTGCAGATCTGATTGTGTCTAGTCTAGTGGCTCTATTTCGAGTAAAGGGACTGAAGTTGTTCTAGCGCTTATTAATGATTTGGAACTTGTTGCTAATCTGGGTACTTCGTCGGTTGTTGTACGTTTGTACATGACCGAGCTATGATTGTCTGCGAACACCGGACTTGTAAATATTCTTTTATCTATTTAATAACTTAATTTTTACTAAACACCAGGCTTATAGCGCTTGTAGTACAATACATTTTAGAGGATAGCTATCTTGTTATAGGAGACATTCTGGATAACGAATTCCTTGACAGCGTGGCTGACGCAAAAGATTCTTTGCCGCCTATGGCTACTTTGCCCGCCAAGTCTCCAAATACGTCTCCAACTGCCTTGGAACGGCAAGAAGACCTGGCGGAATATCTCATGCAAATAATGAAATACGCAAGACAGGGACTTGTTTGATAATAAATCTTCTTACATAGTAATTAAAAATTTATATTCTGAACGATTACTCTGGATAACAAAAATACATATAACTCTACAAATACAGCTTTTTTATTTATATTCAGAATTTGAAAGAGATTTCACTTCCACCCAATGAAATTATTTCATTACAAACTTTGGCTACAAAATGCATGGAAAATCTTGTACCCTCACAAGTACCCTAAAATCAGACCTCCGTCGGTCATCGGCTGAGTTTATGGCTTCGCAGAAGGGTGGAGTTACCTCTGACCAGATGTTCCAACATGTGCAGCAGTATCGCAATAAGCAGCTCAATAACACTGTGATGGCGTATATCTCGGTTTCTCATACTGCTGTGGTTCTGATTATGTGGTTCTGCTGTTACCTGTGTCTACCTCAGGCGGGATACTGACCAACCCCGTGAACTCCTAGTGCGTCGGTTATCAGTGGATTGTGTTTCATGTAGAACTAAGAGTTCGTTGAGTACAAACTTGATAACAATACGCCCTATAAACAAGGAGAAATGCAATACGTAAGAAACAACTGAGTAGCACTATTTATGGATCGATAATACCTGAGAAATGTCTGCGGGAAAGAGATTTTTGGCGATATTCTTTTACCAGATACTGCGATGGAAGCTGAATAGTGTACAAGAGGAAACTGAGTGTACCGTATATAACGGTAAACTTGTAAAATACGTATCGAGACGTTGGAGAATTGCCATTACTTGGATCCAGTGGGTCAGACATCTTGAAGGAGGGAGGCGTGTTGTGCTGCAAATAACTTGCTAGGCACATCAGAGTAAAACTGAGACGCTTTCCTCAGCTAACGCAAGAGGCGTTGTAGCATACCGTTTCAGTCCCTCCAGAAGTAGTTACCTGCTGATATGACAATAATTGAGACATAGAGACGGTTACCATATGCTGCGGCCAATAAGAGAGACCAGATGTGATGCAGCTGCAAGGCAGAACATCTGCTGCTTAGGTGATTGCTTCACGTACGAGCTATTCTTTTGTTGTGGCTCACATGACAGAAGCTGATGCTTTACCAAAAGAAAGATACTTCTAGAGAGAGGGTTTGGAGTCTGTCAGCCCGCTGCTCCGAGAGTGGGCCCAACACAACGTACGAGTCTACGAGAGTACTACATGGAGCAACTTGTCTCCACCTCCAGATTCTATCACTTCCAGCTGTTGCGCAACTGCTCGCACTGAGACCAATGCTGTGTACTTAGAGCCTGCCAGCTGATGCGCCATCTGAGGACCTACCTCAGCCACTGTCGTCCTTCTGTCCTGGTGATCTACAGGTTCCAAAACGGTGAGATACAGGAGCCGCTTTCGTTTGTGTGCGGAACTCCTATCTGCCTCTGCTCATGTGGACAGGTCCTACTATTACCCGAAGATAACTGCATAGGACAGGCTAACTGTGAGAGCTGCACCTTCTGGCTAAAGACTACAACAACGACGACGACAACAAAAAATATTTCTTCACGAATTCTTGGAACATATAGTTTTTAAAATGGCTTATGGTCATGACACTCGCTTCTAGCTCTAAAAAGGTTTCAGTAGCTCAAATTTATCTTTATTCTTGACAACCAGTTTCAAGAGGTATAACTGTCATCTCCAGGTCTCCAAAAAATTTTTGTCACAATACGATTTCATTGTGAGCTAGAACATCGTGTCCAGTTGACATTATGATGGATAAAATAACGCACATTATACAAAGATTTGTCAGAAATAAACCATTTAGAGTTTAAAAACATCTTGTGCACATGGCCATGCATGTACACTAGTTCTCGCAGATGATTGGTACTTCTTAAAAGTCACTATACGTATATGGACATGACAATGCGCACAACGTGTTTTTAACTGTAATTGGCACGATTTTATAACTCATAATAAACTCTCTGACAAATATTTTTGAAGACTGGAAGATGACAGTTACATCTGTCGAGACCGGTTGTCAAAAATAAAGACAAATTCGTATGGTCTTGGCTACTGGAAGCTCTTTTGCCAAGTAAAACGTGGAATGCTCTTTATAATTTCTCAGCACAGTAAATCTAGATTTAAAGTTCTGGCAGAAGAGCAGGAAATATTGTAACTACTTATTCTCTCATAGAGTTAATTATATCATTATTTTTACTGGTAGCTTAATGCACGCTATATAAATTGAGCCTTTCAGCGTTGCCACAATTTTTCCTTATTACAGCAGCTGCGCAGGAATAATATTCAGCACCGTAATCGTTTAGGAGTAATTACTCCAGCCATCACTTATCCCATTGTTCATATTTATTTCTGTTTTAATAGCTGCAGCAAACGAAATTCCTAACTAGAATGAATCTCTTTTCATTCTTAACTTACCTTTGATTCGACATCAAGTTATTAGATATATAACGTTAGTAACGACATAATTTAATTCTTATGTTTCTTCTGGATACCGAGTATTAATTTTAATCTTGAAGCTGAAATGTTGAGGTGTGACATGCTCTAGAATTGATGAGGCATAAAATTGTGTTAAAAATGTAATTAATCCGCAGATAGATGTTGCTATCGGAAATTGTTATAAATGAAATCGAAATTAGTTTTCTTAGAAAACACAACAGAATCACGTAAAAGGTATAACTTAAAATGTATGCTTGATTTTACCGTATGGTGTACTTCGGAGCAGTAAATAATTGGCCCCAGATTCTAAGAAACAGAAAGATTGTATGATTCTTTAAGTTTTCTCGGCGTACTGGATATTCAATGAAGTTTCAGGACTGCAGCCGGATCATATTGACTTCTTGCCACAATATTTCGATTGGCATCCGTCCTGCCATCTTCAGGTGGGTGTCTGCCACCTCATCTGAAGATGGTTGTACGGTTTCCAGTCAAAATATTGTGGCAATAAGTCAATTTGATCCTGCTGCAGTCCCGAAACCTCATAGAACAGAGAGACTGTGAGTACTTGGCAACTTTCACCAAAACTATCCAGAAAGAAGTTCAGTCTGAAAGAGGTAAGAACGAAGTTTTCACGTTACCTAACATGCAATCAATGTGAGGAGCACGTGTCATGTGTAAGATAGTCATGCGCAAGTTAGGTACTTGATAAGTATTCTGAAGGAAATTTCTTTTTATATCAGAGGCTATGACAAAGAACTTTCTGAATGCTAATAACGGCGGTGGAGAAGCGGGATGTAAGTCATGCTACACGCACTCTGTTATTCACACACCGAGGGATGGAGAGGGAGAGGTGATCACGTGCCTAAGTTTTCGTCTTCAACAAATCTGCCTCACGTTCATTGACCGGGCTTTTCTGGAGATGAGTACCCCAGTGCGCAGTGGGTTTTGTTTCCACAATCTGCAGCTAACGCATAATCCCTACATGGCAATTTACTACCATTGTTCACTGGCTTCCCACACTGCTTTCTGCGGACTCGGCAAGAAATATTCACAAACGATAATTCAGCAGTCTAGTAACCTACTCTTAGTCTCCATGCAACATCCTTTCCTTGCCGCCAGATACACGCTGTGTATCGAGATTATTGTGTTTTGTAACCCGGTAGGGATGGTCACCCTGGTGTGTTGTGACATAATTCCAAAGGTCCATAACTTTTTCCTTGTTTATCCAGCTTATCAGTATGCACCTGCTCACTGTTGTCAAGTCATGGACTCCCCCTAAAACCCTTACACCCTCCCTTCGCTCTGTTGCCAGACTTACGTATACTATGTGGTTAATAAGGTGTCCTATTAACTTGTCCTTTCTTTTATTCAATTTGTGTCAAAAGTTTCTTCCCTCCACAATTCAGTTATCTTCGCATTTGTTGTCCGTTCTCTCCGCCCGCAACATTCTCCTTTAGCCCCATGTATCTAAGTCTCCCCCGTTCCTATCTGAATGGTTTCTCGTCCTCGCTTCACTGCTGTACAGGGGTACACTCCTCACGGATAATTCGGAAGAGACAACCTAACATTTAAATTTTAAATTCAGTAATAACGAATATTAGCTTTTCAGAAGTGTTTTTCTTGATGTTACCAGTCTGACATTTGTGTTTTCTGAACTTCCGACATTGATACTTATTTTCATACCCCCTCCCCCCCCCCCAAAAAAAAAATTAAAATTAATCTACTGTTTTTAGTGTCATATTTTCGTAGGTTATAACGTCAGCATCAGCTGGTTTAATTCGACTACATTCCATTACCCTTGCTTTCCTTTTGTTGCACTCGCCTTAGAACTTCTTCCCAGAACACTCTCTATGTTGTTGTTGTTGTTGTGGTCTTTAGTCCTGAGACTGGTTTGATGCAGCTCTCTATGCTACTCTATCCTGTGCAAGCTTCTTCATCTCCCAGTACCTACCGCAACCTACATCCTTCTGAATCTGCTTAGTGTATTGATCTCTTGGTTTCCTCTACGATTTTTAGCCTCCACGCTGCCCTCCAATGCTAAATTTGTGATCCCTTGATGCCTCAAAACATGTCCTACCAACCGAACCCTTCTTCTAGTCAAGTTATGCCACAAACTTCTCTTCTCCCCAATCCTATTCAATACCTCCTCATTAGTTACGTGATCTACCCACCTTATCTTCAGCATTCTTCTGTAGCACCACATTTCGAAAGCTTCTATTCTCTTCTTGTCCAAACTGGTTATCGTCCATGTTTCACTTCCATACAAGGCTACACTCCATACAAATACTTTCAGAAACGACACTCTCTATATAAATAACTAATACATAACTTGAAGTTAATACTGTAATTTTTGTGGTGTTTAATATACAGGGTGTTAGGTACACTAATATAAGAAATAATAGATATGTAAATCCCATTTATAAAGGTGGTAATATTAGAAATGGTAAGAAGAAGATAGCTCTAATAAAATAAAACTAAGAGAAAGGTAACTTAAAACTAAAAGCTTGAGCTGAACTCTGAGACAATAACTGAGCAATAGGAAGCTAAGAAATCTGAATGATATTCAGTGGTAGGTACGCATGTCACTGGACGGAAGCCTAAAGGAGAATCGGGACACACCAATGGCTCTTTACGCCTTAGCAACAGGAATGAAGTGCTATCCAGTGCTGATTATACTTCTTAGCCAGCAAGGGATGCCTCGCCTGTTGAGCCAGTGGTCGATTTTCCTGCCCAGTCAGGACAATTGCAGAGGGCAGGTAAGATAGTCATAGAGTGCTACAACGACAGAGGAATACTGGAGACTCTCAGGAAAATCCCATACTGGGTGGAAAAGAATGCCAGTGTGCACTTGGTTAGCCACTTGGGAGTCTTTTCCCTGACACGGAGGGGGCTCTACCGATGGCTGTCGAGCGCACTGGCTGCAACTGCCTGCAAATAGCATCGCAAATGACGAATGTCACTTGAATTATGAGGACATCCTCGTATCCTTTCGGAATATGTCTGATTGGGAGAAGGCAACTAGCAATGAATGTGAGATGCAGGATGAGCTATTGGTGGCAATATCCAGAGTCGATCCTGCTCCTCACGTGGCTCAGACGACTCTAGGACGATATCGGACGAGTATCTGTCGACCTCCCCTGTCGGGTGGATAGTTGTAGTATGGTTCTCCTTAATACATCAGGCGTGCACTGCACCCAGTAACGGCTACTCGGGTGGCGGATTACGCTTGGCGTGAAGATAGGGTTTGAACCTCTCCCCCCCACCCCCCATCTTCGGATCAGCTACAATGATCTCGAAGAGCACTCGTAATCGCAAATCGTATACAGAAAATATTAATTTGACTTTAGTATCCAAAGAAAGGACGCAGAAACAGTACTGATTGTTGTAGGCTACAATGTCCAGGTAACATTAGGAACAGATAGTTGGTTGAAACCAGTAGTAAATAGTAACGAAATCTTACGATCAAATTGGCATATTTATAGTAGCGAGGTTAATCGCCAATGGTTGTGTATTTATTCCAGTATAAATTTCAATAATATCTAGCTATCTCATCACGGATTCCGGATGTGAACTAATCTGTGCGAAGATTAACATCAAATATTGCTCCTAAATGGTAATCGGATACTTTTATACCCCGCGTGGATCAGGAACTATAGCTGTAGAGCGTCTCAGGGAGAATTTTGCAGAATATTGTTAGTAATTTACCTGATGGTGCTGTTGTAATACAGGGTGACTTCATCTTCAGAGGCGTACGTTGGAACAATCATAGTCCCAAAAGTGGTGCCACAGACAGAGATTCGTGGGACATCCTGCTGTGTGACTTATCCGAAAATTTATTCGGGCAGGCAATTGGAGAATCAGTTTCTGAAGGTACCGTCTAGGACCTCCCAGCAACAAACAGACGTGAACTTAATGAATCAGTTAACGCAAGAGAAGGTATCAGTGATCATAAGGTTGTAATACCAACTCTGACGACGAGTTTTACAAGGAGTGTTAATAAAGGAAGAAAAATATTTTTGCTTAGCAAGAGTGTCTGGATACATATTTCAGAGTATCAGAGAAGTCAACATCAAATATTCAGTGCTGAGAATGAAGTAGTGGAGCATAAGTGGAAAAAAATATTCAAAAGCATCGTTCAATATGCCTTAGAAAAGTATTTTACGACCAAGATCGCAAGGGATGGGAAATACCCACAGCAGCGCAGTAGCCGTGATAGAAAATTGCTACGTAATCAAGGAGATCTTCATTGCTGATTCAAGAGAAGTTAAAAGCGAGCAGATAAAATTGAACGAGGCAAAAACGAGTGTAAGGAGAGAAATGCTAGAAGCGTTCAATGACTTTGAAAGTAAACTTTCGTCATCGGATTGGAGTAAAATTCCTAAGAGCTTTTGGTCTTAAGTGAAACTTTTCGAAATGGCAGATATTAAGACAACCGAACACGGAACTGAAAAGGAACTCTAATCGCTTAGCAGTGCTAAAGGATCAGGACGAGGTCAGATACTTTTAAGGTTCTGCAAAGATTATATGGAAGAACTTGCTCGCCTTCTAGCAGAAGTTTATCGTAGATCGCATGGTCAATGAACGATACCTAGCGACCGTAAAAAAAGCACACGTCATTCCAATTTTCAAAAAGAGTAGAAGGACAGATGAACTTAACAATCGTTGGCGTCAGTCTATTGTAGAATTATGAAACAGTATTTGATGTCTTTGCAGAACGAAAATCTCCTGTATAAAAATCAAAAGGGATTCCGAAAATAGAGATCTTTCGACACTCAGCGCGCTCTGCTCCTGTACGATAACATATTATGTAGACAAACAGAACTGAAGTTTATACCGTGTTCCTTGCCTTCAGGGAAGCATGTGATACCGTCACGCACTGCCATTTAGTGGAAAAAATACGAGCTTCCTTAGTATCGGGCCAGATTCAAGACTCCCTTGCATAAGGAACTCAGCACGTTCCTCTTAACGGAACAAAATCGCCGAATGGAAAGATCATTTCCGGGGTACACCAAGGAAATTTTATCTGACGGTTACTGTTTACAATGTATACGGGAAGTTCGGAAATTACCATCACAAACTCTCAGGACTTGTAGAGGGAGTCAGTACATAACATTCTGAATAGGAACCCATGTCCATAAACGCACCGATTCCGTGCTACAGCCATATGAAAATGTTTGCTTGGTGGGTATGCAAAGAGGTAGTCATGTTGGAGGTAGTTACATGGGATTGGCTGATGTCATTTAACGTCTATCCTATCTCTCTGGCTTGCTTCGACCCTCATTCACGAGTCTGTGAGTGTTAGAGCAACGTGAACGAGTACACGTTTGCAGAATACACGTACATGATCCTTCTGAACGGTGAAGCCCAAGGTAATCGAGGAGTTACTCGTCACCTTTATCAAGATCGCTAACCACGACGTCTCACTCCTTCGCATACCCTTTTCGACATAATTACGCATCAGTTTCGAGAAAGAGTGCCTTCTCCTTTCAGCCGGCTTGACTGGTGCTCCAAAGAGGCGTCGCACACCCGAATTGGAAGAGGCCGTACTGGATGATATTGAAGAAAACTCGTCAACGCGTACAAGAGCAATCTCTTTGCTTATAAAGGAATGCAACTGTAAAACAAGTGATGGACTGGCTCAAGCTTAACCAATTAGTTATAAATGTCACGTTACTAACTTGTTTTCATGTGGGTGTAACAAGGAAACGGTACGAATCAAGACATAGTTTCCAATTCAAAATATTATCTATTGATTCCCCTCTAAAAGTCCTAGAAGTTTGTAACGGGAATTTCCCAACCACCTGTGTAAATGATCCAGTAGAAAGCGTCGGAAGCACTATAAGACAGTCGGCAGATGATGCGGTTGTCTATAAGAAATTAGTAACACCAGAAGACAGTATCGATTAGGACAATAAATTACAGAGGATTTATTAATCGCAGTTAACCCTGAACGTAAATAAATGTAACTATTGCACATATATTGGAAAAGAAATCCGCTTCTGTACAACTACACTATTAATGATAAAGTGCTGGCAACAGTATCGATAGTTATATGTCTAGGAGTAATTATCCAGAGATACTTTACGTTGAACGACCACATAAAACAACTAATAGGTAAAGCAGATGCCAGACAGATTGATAGGAATAATCTTTGGGAAGTGTAACTCATCCACGAATGAAGTGGCTTATAGGGCGCTTGATCGACAGATTTTGAAGTACTGTTCATCAATGGAGGATTGTTAGCAGATAGGACTCATAAAAAATATGAAGTACAACGGCGCCTTTCGTCACAAGATCGTTTAGTCCATGCTAGAGCGTTACAGGAATACTCAACGAACCCAATGGCAGACGTTACAAGAGAGACTTTATGCATTGGATGGAGCAGATATGGAGGGATAGTTAGTGGTATCAGAAGTATGATGCAGAGGTAGATTGAATTGCAATATTACTTTTATTTTTCTTTCTGCAGTAGACAAACTCGACATCTTAGTTTATTACACATAGTACATAATTTTTTCTATATTTGTCTGTTTCTCAAAACAAAAATCTAGTTGCTGCTGTTGTTGTTGTGGTCTTCAGTCCTGAGACTGGTTTGATGCTGCTCTCCACACTACTCTATCTTGTGCAAGCTTCTTCATCTCCCAGTACCTACTGCAACCTACATTCTTCTGAATCTGCTTAGTGTATTGATCTCTTGGTCTTCCTCTACGATTTTTAACCTCCACGCTGCCCTCCAATACTAAACTGGTGATCCCTTGATGCCTCAGAACAGGTCCTACCAACCGATCCCTTCATCTAGTCAAGTTGTGCCACAAACTCCACTTCTCCCCAATCCTATTCAATACTTCCTCATTAGTTATGTGATCTACTCATCTAATCTTCAGCGTTCTTCTGTAGCACCACTTTTCGAAAGCTTCTATTCTCTTCTTGTCCAAACTATTTATCGTCCGTTTTTCACTTCCATACATGGCTACACTCCATAAAAATACTTTCAGAAACGTCTTCCTGACACTTAAACCTATACTCGATGTTAACAAATTTCTCTTCTTCAGAAATGCTTTCCTTGCCATTGCCAGTCTACATTTTATATCCTCTCTACTTCGAACATCATCAGTTATTTTGCTCCCCAAATAGGAAAACTCCTTTACTACTTTAAGTGTCTCATTCCCTAATCTAATTCCCTCAGCATCACCCGACTTAATTCGACTACATTTCATTATCCTCGTTTTGCTTTTGTTGATGTTCACCTTATATCCTCCTTTCAAGACACTATCCATTCCGTTCATCTGCTCTTCCAAGTCCTTTGCTGTCTCTGACAGAATTACAATGTCATCGGCGAACCTCAACGTTTTTATTACTTCTCCATGGATTTTAATACCTACTCCGAATTTTTCTTTTGTTTCCTTTACTGCTTGCTCAATATAGAGATTGAGTAACAGTTTCTGATGTATATGATTCAATTCTGAACACGTACTACAGCATCTGCAGCTATCCGAAAAACATTAATAGTGGAATTCGTTACACCATTCAGATATCACTATGCCCATTTTAGAACCCAAAATAGCCTTGTACTGTTACTCCAAAAGAGGAAAACTCTCATCGTTCTCCCTATGCGGTATTGCGTATGGATTAGGTATAAAATGCGGATACCGATGAATACAAGCATGGTGTACCAAATTTCTTTAAGCTTTAAAGTCTGGAATGAGCAAATATTTGGGTGGCACAATAGAAAGCTCTTTACAAGGTCACGTGTCTTCGACCTGATACTGAAAACTTTTAATCAAATTATATTGAAGCTAAATATTTAAGCAAGCTAATCGTGATGATATAATTGCGTAGGCTTCCGCGGCCAGAGTCAGTCGAAATTAAAGTTTTCTGGATACGGTGCCGCGTCATAATGTAAAAAACTATTGCTGCGGAGAAAAACCAACGTTTGGGCCACAATTGCAGTGGCCTTCTTCTGGGTCTAAGAAGAAGGCCACTGCAATCCTATCCTAAACGTTGGTTTTTCTCCAGCAGCAGTAGTTTTTTACATTATGGCGCGGCACCATACCCAGAAGACTTTTATGTCGACTAATCGTGATTAATTATTTTGAACAAACACGGAAGAACTGGAAGTAAATGTTGTGACAATGACTAGGTTCTCAAGGCAAGCATTTAATGTATTTGCAGAAACACATATACGTTCCACGTCAAATTGTGGAATAATTTCTAGAATGAAACTATGAGTTTACTGTCATTAAGGAATCTTTACGTTACATACAGATATAAAAGAAACACGACCTTTGTGGCTAATTTATAGAGCGTCTTTTGGAGCTGAAGGCATCCTACAATCTGTAGTATTCTCACTTTTGAGGGGTAATGTGAATCTGATATCGTACTTTAAAATGAGTGGAGTGGAATTTCCAGAAAACTTTCCATCCTGTGCTTCTGCATTCGTCGTAACCTTGAAACTTTGGTCAAACTGTTATGTTCCTTCTCTTAGATTGTGTGTCCCTATCGCATATTATCAGCTTCTTACCTATTTAAAAACGAATGCGTATTATTCCGGTTGGAGTTGTGCCTAAGAGTATAAATGTTTCTTTCCCATATTGCACTTTTAGCCTTCTTTTGTTATGCACTGGGGGCAGCTGTTTTCGTTCTTCTTCTACAGGAATACCTTCTATTGATCCAAGATTACAGTATTATGAAAGTAATAATGTTTCAAGCGAGGTAAGTAATCCTGATTCGGGATTTGGTACTTACATATATATAATGGTCACAGATTTTATGATCTTCAAGTGCTGACGATGGGGTTCTTCGTTTTTACGAATGTGGTGACTGATGCTGATGTTGCTGTTGCTGAGGCAAATGGCAGCGCTTTAAAGTGGTGCCTCATTCTTGTTGCTGCTGATCCTTTTAGACAGGTGATGTGGTCGCAGTTTAGAGATGACTGTGATGCTAACAGCAGGCTGCAGCAATGATGCTAGCATTTTCCAATGGAGTGGCATGACAGCTATGACGACTAGTACGTTATTAAAGTGTGAGGTGAGAGTAAGTGACGGGAGTAGAAAATAGGAAGTGCGGTAATGAAATCGTAATAGAAGACAGGAGGATACCGATTATTTACCGGGTCTGGTGATAAGGTAACGTAGTGAGATTTTTGTTACCAAAACAAAACTACCAGCGAGAGGAATGAGGCTCTACATATGTGAATAGGGAGGGTTGTGATGATTAATTATATAAGCATCCCTACTGGATGTGACACAATGTGTGACAAAATTACTGTCGACTGAGCTTTCAGCATTTTACTGATTAAGACCTCAGTCCATTTGGAATCTGTAATTTCGCATAAATTCAAGCACACACAGCCAATGCTGTGTTTTTAATGGTTCTGAAAAGCTAGCAATTTACTTATTTACCATTACAATTAAATATCAGACTCGTTCTTCAATATTTATCATGTGTTCATGCTCAGTGCCGGTAAAAATACTCGCGTGTAAGCTGTAATCTCTTTGTTTCTATCTATTGGGTCATACAGAGAAACACACACACACACACACACACACGCACGCACACACACAATTACACAATCAGCTCAGAAGCATCTGTGTTGGTTGTATTTCTCTATTAATTCTAAGTAATGACGAAATTTCTTGCGAATTCTGTAACCTAAGCAGAATTTCAAGTGGTTTCGCGGGTGACTCGATGCTAATGAGAAAGTATTTTTTGCAACTAAAGGAGAAATACTGCGAGAGCCAGCTCACCTCTGTGTCGAATGGCTGGATGTTAGTATGGCCCTCAATGGTCATTTAACGAGGACTCTAGAAATTCATTCTCTCAGGCTCTCTTACCAAATGTTCTAAGATTAACATTGTTCTATAAAAAAAAAAAAAAAGGTTCTGAGCACAATGGGACTTAACTTCTGAGGTCATCAGTCCCCTAGAACTTAGAACCACTTAAACCTAACCAACCTAAGGACATCACACACATCCATGCACATGGCAGGATTCGAACCTGCGACCGTAGCGGTTGCGCGGTTCCAGACTGTAGCCCCTAGAACCGCTCGGCCACTCCGGCCGGCAACATTGTTCTATATACACACTTAAATAGTGAAACATCTTTTCTGCAATAGCTATTCTATTAAACAGGAATGACCAGCACGTAGTGTACATTGTAAAAAATTGACCCTTCTTCATTTTGCTATGTTACAGAATCATAATTTATAAAACACGATTTCCGATTCTATAGCAAGAGCTAAAAAAGAACTTTTGAAGGAAATGAAGGTAAGGAAGAACAGTTCAGTAACATTTCTAACAGATATTTCCAGATACGTAACAGTCACTCCAAAGAGCAGCTGAAATAAAGAGCGAGAGAGTGGTGGAGAATATAATGAAATGGTGTACGTATGAAATGAAAAACCTCCACATGCGTCTCTTTGTCATATCTGTCCAATTTGTGCCGACAGCGAAATGTCATATATTCTGTGTGCTACGCAAGACGTGTTTGAACTGAGTCGAGCATATACATAAGGTAAACAGAGTGCTCTTCATTTTGCAGTATTACATAAAATGTTATATGAAACTCGATTTGTTCTCTTAGTAAATAAGACAAATATCACTGTGAGTGACATAGAACGTAATGCAAATGATGTAGCGGTTACTGTAATCAGTAGCATCAGCATGTGGCTCTCAGAGAACAGTTTACCGCAATGCATACCGCTCCGGAGACGGAAAGCGAAATTTTACCGTTCGAAGATGATCAAACAGTGGAGTAGATCGTTTTAAATTCTTCATTTTGAGGGTAAATGGAAGGCTTTTTCGTATTACGTTCGAAACCTTGTGCAGAAACTGAATGCTGTTATCGTCACTATAAGAATATCTCAGCTGTCTTTGACACTAATATTCGAACGCTTGTCGACTTTGGTTACTGGTACTTGAGCGAAAGGTATGTGTGTCAGTTCTCTGTGAATTTTTCGTAGTTCGACAGGCACAGGGTAGTAGTATCGTTTGACTCATTCTGCATTTTCCATTAAGTGGTATCAATAGATTTATTGCATCAAGAAACTGCATTGATTTTAGCGCCCAGATATACTGTGAGTTAAAATATTATGACAAACAATGTTGCTGTAATTGTCAAAGATATAATTACAAAAGTTTGCACAACGTTCATTGAATACCTTTACATACACTGCTTGGATCAACGTTACGAATATTCATATTTTCTTGTGGGCTTTATCTCATAGCTCATTTAAACTAAATTTGTTGCAATTATGAGAAATGCTATTCTCAGTGTTAGTTAAGCCTTCTTAGATACTGCAATATTTAGTAAAGAGTGCGATCATTACATAATCTACTAAGTGATGGCTATAAGACACATTATAAAGGTGGTATTTTTTTCTTAATCTTCATTTATTTCCCCGTGTTCAACACTCATTTCAGTGCACGGTTTAAGGACATGTTTAGTTTGTGTATTTTTGCAGGACAAGTCCTCCAGTGTAAGGGATTCCTTTAGTAAACTTAATTTATTTCGCCATGTATGTGGAATATATATAAAATAGTATATCCATGGGGCTTTTGAGCCACTTTGAAGTTCAAACGTATGCTGAAGGTCTTCATGTGTCAGTAATGTCCACACGATGTCATGAGTGACCTGGCCTGCATGACGTCATGGAGGATACTTGATACAGCAAGACGGCTTTGGCGCGAAATTTAAAAATTGAAAGATGGAGCTAGCAAGAATATCCCCTATAATATTTTAGCTTCCACTGAAATATGAAATAGTGTATCACAGTACCAAGATAGTGGTACTGGGAATATTTAAAAATTAACTGTTAACGTGTATTGAAATAAAACAACAGTCACAGCGCAAAATTTGTTTTACCACAACAAAACAGCCAATTAGTATATATAGTCGACCATGATACACGTACTTTAATTTTTTTCGTGCCATATTTAGAAGTCCTGAATCATACTAGAGTATTCCATTTTAAAAGAGGTATGTAAAATTTCTCTTCACGTTTGATAAAGCAGTAAAAAAATGTTTACATCAAATGCTATACCTATCATTTCAGATCCTCTCTCACAAGCGTCTGTATTATTTACCAAACGTACGTAAGAAACAGAAACTCTACCTCATAAGATACAGTTACAACAATTATATTCATGTGTAATTAGCAGTCTTTTAAACATAAACAGTACATAAGCATTTTCTTCTTATCATTAATCACTTTTCATCACATGGGAATAGCACAAATTTTCTCCAAGTCTTTCAGTGTGCAGAAAGTTGCATTAACTCGACCATCTCCGTATTTTGCATGTTCATAGTAGCATGTTCATGGCAGCTTCGTGTATCTAAGCTGTAATGGTAGAGGCACCATTAGCTTGTTTAACAAAAGTGGGAGCAATTACGTGGTATTCGGCTACGGAAGACAAGATGACCAACAACTAACTCAGAATAAGGTAGATTAAAATGATGAGGTAGTTAAGTAATTAATTCATATTACTGTTTTGTGCAATTTTTTTTAATTTTAATTTTTCACTGTCCTTCATCACAAAGTTTAATTCAAAAGAACAGGAGAAGAATGTAACTCCCACTAGCCTGACTTACGAGATGTTAGGTAAGCTCGCAACACTAAAATTAGCTACGAGTATTGTTCTGCAAACCTGACAACGGACGGAAATTGAATTACTATAAAAAATTAATGAAACTGCCTGCGCTCAGGACGAATGATCCAGCACGCAAGTGAATTTAACATTAATAATTAATGTAATGACTCGCGTTCAGTACGAGTTAGTATGTGTGTGTGTGTGTGTGTGTGTGTGTGTGTGTGTGTGTGTGTGTGTGAGAACGCGCGTGTGTGGTTTTGTGTGTGCCTGTGAGCTTACATAATTTTGATAAGTTGTCGAATACTATCAATGTTGACACAAGTTCGTACGTTGTTTACAAAATATCGCGCAGTCATTCGTTGTTTCATTTTATTGCACGGTAAAAATTATGTTTTAAAATGTTCCCACTGCTGCTATCTTGCATTTTATATCACCTAGCATAGACTGTTTCATTTTAAACGGCGATAATTCATTTTTTAAAGATTTCCGACCTTGCCATCTTACATGTCTAGGCAATATAATGGACTGTTTAATTTTTTTATGCAAACTAAGAACTCCTGCCAGCGCCGTCTTACAGTTTTTAAAAATCCTAACAACGCCATCAAGCATCCATTGCCAGAACGTACTTGAAAAATTGTTTAAGAAAGAGAAAGCATTTAGGTTGTAGCAGTCCGCGTATATCCATGGAGGTATAAACTCCAACGAGGCAAGAATATTATAAAAGATACGCATATGAAAGTTACATTGTAATTGCTAATCACATTGAGATAACCTCCTCGCTGTCTTCGGTGACGTAAGTATAAAACTGAGCTGCTTAATTTCAATTAACGTTTGTAATAAACTGCTAACATAAGGAAAGATTCTCATAGATTCATATTTGAACTGAAACTTATTATTTTTATTATTACATGTAATTTTTTGAACTGCTATTGTTCACGTAATCTTGTAATAACGGACGCTACATGTGGTTTACATCACCTTTTGACTCAGAGCAACACCGGTATGCAGGAGATCCGCAAATGTTGATTCTAAGAAAATGCAGAGGAATAGAGGCGTGGTTAATGTGGAAACGAATGATGGTGCAAATCACTGATCGGTCCAAATGAGTCCTTATAAACTACAGACTGGTAGGAATCTCATGAGCTTCCAGCAAGCTGAGGTAGCTCTGGGTCAGCAGCTTCTGTTAATCAGTACAACGAAAAACCAGTTAAGAGTTGAAAATTTTATTTATTTTTTTGTTCACTCCATGACTACACCGGTGTGCAAAACTAAAGCAACATACCGCTGTTTCCTCGTCTCGTGTCTAATTGACAACATAATCACACAAACTGTCAACAGGTGTCCGTACGATCTTGTTCTGCACGGAAGACGGCATTTCGTTCAATGGAAAAATCACACCAACGATGACGTCAGGGCACCTATCAAAAGGAGTAGTCTTTGCCGGGCAGTCCCACATCCACAGTCGGTGTGTTGACAGTCACGGACGGTGCAGTATGGCACAGAGAAAACGGCTACCAGGCTCTCTGCGGTGGAGGACCACAGGAAGAATAAAAGCAGAACATTCTACAGCTCATGTGGCCCGATAGTTTAACGCGAGTCGTTCTGTTGTTTATCGGATGTGGTGAAGGTTTATGGAGACCGAACTGCATCCCGAAGACCAGGGCAGGGCCGAATACGTCTGACATTAGGAAGAGCGGACCGTTATTTGGCTGTAAGGCCACGACGGTACCGCGTTAGTACTGCGCAGCAACTGGCATCTGGTCACACAGCATCCACTGGACGTGTTGTATCGAGACAAACGATGTAGAGCAGGCTTCGGCAGAGTGGTTTTTACTGTCGGAGACCGTATGTGTGCCTCCCACGCGCCTTCACAGAATGGAACGTCTAGAGTGGCGTCATCAGCATGCTACCTGAACAGTAGGCCAATGTTCTTTTCACAGACGAGTTCCAATTTGATCTAGGGAATGAGTCTTGACTTATTCGCGCCTGAAGGGAATGTGGAACACAATTTCGAGACCGGAACATTGTGGAAAGGTACCGACATCGAGGAGAACCTCTAATGGTTTTGGCAGGGATTTTGTTGACAACTCGAACACTCCATGAAATTGTACTGGTGAATGGGGAATGTTGAACTGCTGTCAGATATCATGACGAGGTCTTATGACCTAATGCACGGTTGTTGCGAGGTGCTGTGCTTCCACACTTCGTACTGATGGACGATAATGCTCGACCTCATAGAGCGCGAGTGGTTGAGGTTTTCTTGGAAACGGAAACTTCTGCACTCATTGAGTGGCCTGCTCGCTCTCCCGATTTGAATCCGGTACAGCATGCATAAGCTGAACTAAGATGGCGGGCTGCATCACGTGAGCATCTACCAACTACTCTCCAAGCAGTGAGAGCAGTTCCGGAGGTGGCGCAGTGGTTAGCACACTGGACTCGCATTCGGGAGGACGACTGTTCAATCCCGTCTCCGGCCATCCTGATTTAGGTTTTCCGTGATTTCCCTAAATCGTTTCAGGCAAATGCCGGGATGGTTCCTTTGAAAGGGCACGGCCGATTTCCTTCCCAATCCTTCCATAACCCGAGCTTGCGCTCCGTCTCTAATGACCTCGTTGTCGACGGGACGTTAAACACTAACCACCACCACCACCACCACCAGCTCCGCGGGAAGAATGAGTGTTATTGCCTCAATATGACATTAATGACGTTATTCACAACATGCTCGGTCGTCGTCAGGCCTATATTGCTGCCAGAGGTGGTCACACCCCACAGTGACTGAGCTGTGGCTGGCTCATGTTATGCGTTGGAATAAACCTTGGTTGCTATTCTGTGTTTAGTCTCCCGCGGTTATCGCGATCATGCTGTTATACTCTCTCTCCGCGAGTGGCAGCAGCTGTGTGTATCGATATTCGCACCTTGTCCTATCTTTCGCTTGGCGCTTATAGTTTTCGACTGTGCTGTGTGCAAGTAGTTGGTCGGTTGGAGTGGAGCAGCAAGGAAATCTTCGTGGCATATAGTCTGGCCGAGGCCGCTGGCGGCGTCCACGCGCAGTCGGAGTGTGTGGTGCTGTTCCCATTGCTACGAGGTCCGTGGTTCACCGATCCTGGAGTTGGGTTTTGACTTAATCTACAGCAAGTCACGACTGTTGAAATTGTGTCGCTTGGATTTCGTTGTCGGCTGTTGGGACATTCCCGCGAGCAACAACGTGTGTTTTGAAGTTGGAAAATTTTAGCCACCCTCTGGTGGAGTTTAACTGTACTTGGTTATTTTGAATTGAAGTGCACCAGCGGAATCTTCTGCCTTGTGGCCGTTAACGTTCCTGTTACCTGCCCTGGCCATTGACGTAAGTTCAGGCATTGTATTTTCCTCATCGTGTTGTCACTGTCGAGCACGGTGTATAGCAGGCTCATAGAAGAATTGCGCCCGGCGGGTGCGCCCGCGCCCCGCGGGCGCAAGGCAGTGTAGTTCAGCGCCCCGTCCGCGACCGTGTGTCGCTAGTGTCGCCATAGGAGCGAGAGAGAGAGAGAGAGAGAGAGATACAGCTGCGGAGCGAGTTACACCGCAGACCACTGCTCTGCTCTGGACTGTCCCGCAGTCAGATCCAACGCAAACAAAATAAAAGAGGAAGCGCACCTCTGTAAAAGAGGTCGATCAGCGATAAAACAAGCAAACGATTTACCTTTTAGGTAACACCTAGTGAATATCCAAAACAAGAATCGAAGAACATCTTAGTTGATTTCTGACCCAGAGATTCGTTCCATTAGTACTGCACATGCACACTCGTCATATGTACCGTAGGCGTCTTCTGAAAAATATATCAGTTTTTTAAATGAACTAGAGTCATGAATATTCAATTTTAGAAATAATTTTATGTAAGGGATATATAGTCTCATTCTTACTGTTAGCTGTTACAAGTAAACATTTTTTGTTATACTTCGGGCTTACATCTTTTTGTATCCCTTTTCAGAGTTTAGAAATCGGATCCTTAGTTTGCTGTTTTGTACGTAATAATTTTAGCCGACCAAGTTTGAAAATTTATTAAAAAGAAAATTAAGGTTATAAATCTCTTTAATTCTTCCATTTAACATTGTTAAAGAAGACAATTAACATTTCACACTTTTTCCTTTTTGGAGGAAACGGTTTTGTCTATGTTTGGTACAATATTCAGTGAGACTGATAACCTCAAAGAATTAGTCAAATTTTTATCGCCAAGTAATGAACAGTTCTTAGTTGTAGCAAGCTTTAAAAGAGAGATAAAGCGCTCACTGATATACGTGAAACCAAACATTGAAAGAACTTCGGCCGCGTGCTTGTGCAAAAGAGGATATTTCTCTCGTGGAAGACAGCTGAAAAAGTCATCCAAAGTTTTACACATGAGAAAGCGGTCCTTCAGGCGGATATCGCACTGCAGGTAAATCAGCTCTTGTTGAAGCACTTGTGAAACGTCGTCTACCCGAAGGGAAAACGGGCGAACAAACATATCTAAGGCCGGTTGAAGCTCACTTATCTCCAAAAACCTGTTTTCAAACTGTTCTTGTAATTCGCAAATGATTTGAACATAATCTGAAAAATCCACATCTTCTTTAACGCTGTCCAGTGCAGGAAAGTGTCCTCAATTTTTCTCGCGCAATTGTTTTTCCCACAAAATAAGTTTTTTTTAATGCTTGAATCGTCTGCACTAAATCAACAACATAGTAATTTTCGCGTTGGAGTGAAATGTTCAAAGTATTTAAATGACCAGGAAGGTCACTCAAGAAAGCCAAATTCGCCACCCACTTAGGATCAGAAAGTAATTCTTCTGGACGTCCTTTCATTTCCAAAAAGGTGTTTATTTCGCCCCTCAAGGAGAAAATCCGATGTGTGAGTCCATGCGAGCGAAGATAATGAACCGAATAATTAACCGTTCAAAGAACTGTGTCCATAACATTTTTTACGATGACAATCTCCTCACAAATTGCCTCCTAGTGTATCAGACAATGGACTGTCGCGAATAAGGAACAGTCAACTTCAGCCATTTTTGACCTCACGTAACTCACTGGTCAGGCGTTGTTACACTGGTCAGGCGTTCCCATTTTACCCATTCATGCTAACACGTTTTCCACGGCTAGAAAAATGTCCAAACCCCGGTTGTGTCTGTTAATGGTATAAGATCGAGAAATTCTTCGGTGACACGCAAATTGTCGTCGACACCCCGAATGAATATGACGAGCTATGTCCGCAACGTCTGCGGACTCGTCAAGAGCGATAGAAAGTGAAATGAAACTCGCCGCCCCCTCCATTAAGTGCTGCTCCATATCTGAGGCCATATCTTCGACTCGGTGAGCAACAGTTTAAGGCGGAAGAGCTATTTTTTTTTCAAATTTGTGCGTATGGTCTGCTGGACAAATACAAGCCGCCGAGTCGACCAGGCAATCCATGATGAGATTCCCAGCAGCAAAGGGTTTCCCTGTTTTCCCAATTCTCAGCGAGCATTTGTAACTTACGCGCAAACTTTGCCCACCTGTTTCCTGCTCGTACCACGGCAAAAAAGTACATACAATTAATTTTGTACAATCTTATTTTTAAAACACTTTTATCACTTTAACAATTAATTGTTTCATTCATTGAAACTCAAATATAAAACTAACAAAAAACATTGGTTTTAGATGCGTTTTCCGCCAGTTCCGCTGAAAAGGACAGCGAAGTGTGCTCGCAAAATAAATTTTTATCTATTGGAATATTTACGTTTTAATTAATTCAAAACACAGATCAAACTGCAACATATGCTTTCCCATCCATAAAAATTGCGTTTTAATTAATTGAAAACATAGATCAAACTACAACATATGTTTTCTCATCCATAAAAACACAAAAACAAAGAATGACTCTTAATGACACTTTGCTGCCCGAGAGAGCGTTTGTGACGGCTTTTCAGAAAGTGGCAAAAAATAACGCACCTGAAACTTTTTTCTTATGTCTGTGATATGCGATTTAATGCAACCAAAACATAACAATTAACTGAAAAGGAATATTCCTTGTTGCTGACAATCTGATATTCGGTAACTGTCACATTGCTAAGTGACATATCAGATTATAAAATATAGTTTTATATATCATCTTCATACATAATAAAGAGTCATACGATAGGAAACAGTTACTGCACTGTAATGCTGCTTGAAATTTTCTGTCAGTTCTTCAAGCTTTGACTGGCATTCCTCTTGCGACAAATTTTCGAACTAATCTTTATGACTGGTATTAAAGTGGCGTTCAATTGAGTACTTTTTTAAATACATGAGGTTCCGATAACATACTAAACATTTGGCATGATTTTCGACAGCAGCACACTTGAAATTAATTTCCTTCTCGAGTTTAAATAGTGCGGACGCGCCGCTCCTTTTTTTTTTTTTTGTCTGCTGCTGTTGACCATTCATCTTGATCCACTGTAGCCTTGCGTATGTTGACTAACGGCTTTGTGTCGCTTTTGACCGCTGCTGATGCAGCGGTCTGTCTTCCGTACAAAGCGCGCGTACAGCGGCATGGCGAGGATCGTCGGGCGGTCCGCACGGTCAGGTAAGCGTCACGGCTCGGCGACTGCTGCAACACACGAATTCGCCCTGGGCGCTGGCCGCGGCCGATCGCGGACGCTGGCGCCCCAGGGGCACAGTCTGGACGAGCCTGGTGTATAGTTTGACAGCTCAATGTATAATTGGTTGTGGGCGCCAATACCTTCTACGTCGTTCAATTGAACCCCCTGTTGTGTGCTGGTTGGGTGGAGCGGAAGTTATCTTGTCGGTGGGTCCGTTGCCTGTCTGTCGGTTGGGTTGTCGTAGGATCAATAATGGTTGGGCAGACTGCCTGTCTCACCTAAGAGAGCTTCAGTGTTTGAATTCCAGGCCGACCCTCGGAAAGTTCTGAGCGCCGTTGTGTGTACTGCCTCTTCTTATTTGTTCATGTTGTTGGTATTTGTATGGCTTCTGGGCGACTTTTAAATGAAGGTTGTTTGGGCCTTCAGCCGAACTTAAAGAACTGTTTTAAGGTAATGCCTATGGCCTTTTAAAAGCTATTTGGTTTGAATCTTAAGTGATGGGCCTTCAGCCGATTTTTAAATTAAAATTGTTAATGTGTCAGATTGTTTGAGCCTTCAGCCTACTTAAAGAACTGTTTTAAGATAAGGCCTTCTGCTTTTTACATTACTGACTTTGGTTTGTGTCTTAAATTATTGGCTTAAGGCCGATTTTAAATTAAAGTGGTCTTACCCCTTAAGGCATGAGATTGTATGGCTCATTCAGCTGGTAATTAAGTTCCAGAAATTAATGCTGTTTTTTTTATTTTCTTGTAATGTTTGGTCAAATAAATAAAGTTTTTTGTTCGAGTGTAACTGACAGCCGCTTATTTTGACCAATTTCCACAATTTAAACTACCTCTCCTGTCCTGCTGGTTTAGCTGGGCGTATCAGTGAGCACAATAACCAGTTGTCGGAACGTGTGTGCAAATCTGTTACATTGGAAAATAGGAAAATCATTTTCATCCATTGTTATGCATGGTGCAGTTGTTTACTTTCTGTATTCTTGACATTGCTTCTGCTTTCCTATCACCTGTTTTTACTGTTTCCTGGCAAAATAAACGCAACTTACTAAATTTCCGTTTGTTGCTGTAAGTTTTGGCACCAATGTATTTTCGGGGCGAGACCCATTTTCAAATCCTCCTGCAGGGCAGAATAAGAAATTTACGCTCATGTGTAATACAAGAATAACAAAATTATTTAAGAAAATGCCAGATAAACAGAATATATCGTTTCAGGAGTTATGTAACGTCGTCAAAAATGGTATTTCCGAAGATGGGAGAAACCATGTCAAATATGTGCAACGAACAGTTACGGAGCATACAGACAACTGGCAGCCTACTTGTTCCGCTGCTGTAAGGAAATTTCGGGAAGGGAGTACTAGAAAGCTTTTATTTATATATTAAAATATTCTCCAACCTTGAACAATACAACAATTAATACAATAACCATACAAGTCACAGTAGAATTAATGCTTTTATAACCTTTACCAAAAGCAGTCAAACAACAACTACACTCCCAACCTTCACGCCCATGAGCTTGGTTATGCCATGTCTTCCTCAGGTTGGTACGTATATTTTTGGTGCTTTGTAAAAGAAAATATTGTGGTTTTTACCTAGGACATGCTAGAAAAAATTGTTTTATCTTCCTGTAATTTGTAAGATTTGTTATGCTTTTAAAGGATCGGAAGTGATGAAGATATTTAATCTCCTGTTTCTTTTAATACTAATATTGTTGTTCTCACCTAATGCTTCTTATGTGCCAACATGACACACAACTTTGTAATACTCGCCATATGTGAAGCTGCGGTGTTTTAGTGTTAACTGATATGAAGTATTTTACTGTTTTTGTAAAGGTTTAAAAATTATTCAATATATTGCTGACTTGTACGCTTATTGTATCAATTATTCTTTTCTTCATGGTTGGAGAACATTTTAATAAATAAAAGAAGGTTTCCTATATCCTGATGTGGCGCCTCCTTCAGGCGGTTTCATTACAGCAGCGGTAGAAGTAGACTGCCAGTTACCTGTAAGCGTTGTAACTGCTCGTTGCAAAGTTTTGACATGGTTTTTACACTTTCGGAAATATCGTTTTTGACTACATTATGTAAGTCTTGAAACGATATGTTCTGTATTTTTGGCATATGCTTAAATAATTTGGTAACACTTCTATTACGCGTGAGTGTAAATTTGGTTTTCTGGCCTATATAAATATTTTTAAATGGGTCTTGGCCCACAACTAGACATCGAGTGAATAAAAAAAGTAAAACTTGCAACATTGGACTGGTTTTTCGTTGTACTTTAGGAATTTTATGTTGTAGTGTAACACAGTATCGACTTTTCGTATGCTGGTAAATGATCCACATGTCTTGCCGATGGTGTTTTCTATGAAACTTCACATGGCAGAAGCAGTTTGTATAGGCTGCTTCCAGTCGAGGACAGTTCCTACAGATGCCTAACACTCCAACTTCCTCATTACGTAGGACGCAAGTGTGAGAAGACAGATGAATTTTCTGCCCCCGCTGTTTATTGTGAAGATACGTCAGCACCATATGTAGTATACAGCAGATGGTTCTCCGTCAATTCACTTTGGTTTATCCGACAGAAGATGTATTAATTACAGCGGTGTTAAGTTCCTGTAAGGAAAGCGCAAGGTCCACTCTATGGAGATGAGGGGCAAATAGTCAACTTTGTTAGCCAGTCTTTCCACATAAACTACGAAAGGACCACTGTCTATCAGTAGTTTTGTTGAAGTTGGCTGACCACTGAGTAGTTACTGTTCCGACGGGAGGAATGTTTAAAACATTTTGTTAATAGGGATCAGAAGCAGAAGCGCACTTACGAGGGAATCAGTTACATTTGAGTGATGATACGCTACGTCCACAAATGACACGAATTCCTCAGTTCCATACTGATCTCATTTTGCCTGTTATTTCTCGTGCTATGGAAACCTCCTTTTTTGACGTCTCCCTCACCTCTTCTCTTCCCACCGGATGAGATGACTGGGGCAGCGGTCAACAGACTGGACTCGCATTCGGAAGGACGACAGTTTATATCTTAGTCCATCAATCCAGATTTACATTTTCCGTGATTTTCGCAAATCGCTTATGGCGAATTCCAGGGTGGTTCCCTTGAAAGGGCACAGACGATTTCCAACCTCTCCGTTCTTCAGTCACAGCTCGTGCCCTGTCTCTGATGAGTTCGATGTTGAAAGGGAGTTAAATAGCAATCTTCCTTCCCCATTCTTAATCTTCAGGGTGTACTGCAGATTCACCGTTAACTGCTGCTAACGAAAGACTGATAGCATCCACCATTCTTGAGTGTATTTTTGTTCTGTCTTTGCAACTACAATAATTCAAGATCTTTCTCACAAGACACGTTTCGCTTTATTGAGGTGAAGTGGTCTGTAATTAAGTTATTTACATTTTGATTTGCTTCCAGATCTAGAAACAGTTCATTAAGAATATGTTGATTTGCATTTACGGTGGTTTTCACTTGATTTCTCGCTTACGTCGGGAAATCCGTGTGGTAGCAATCGTTTTTCTGCATTAGAACCATTTTACTCTAGGAACAGTTTTCAAGGGGAATCTATCTTGACGTAGCTGATGAGCAGCTGGCTTATTTCCTTTTACTTATGGCCACTGGAACTTTATCTATTCAGCCAGCTTCTGATATGTCTAATCGAACCTATTAAATGGCATATACAATCATACACACACAGACACACACACGCACACATACACACACACACACACACACGAATCATGGATTATCGACATGTGTTGTAAATATAGTAAATATGTACGGATATGGTAAGCTACTAAAAATACATATTTTTACAGAAACTCCTCAAGTGTTTTGACTAGCATCGTCATTCTCGTGGCTAGTTTTTGTTCAAACTGAAAACTGATCATCGCTTGATGTTGCAATGGGCAGTCGAAGACAATGTGGTCGATACATACTCCGCGCTACACTCACACAGGGATGAGGAAACCAAGTTCAGGCGATAGAGTTACAGTCAGAACTCTTCGTTGTTAAAGCGAAGACAGCAAGTGGTGACCAAAAACTTTCTGTGGCATATAACAAGGCAATATCACGATCGTGCAAGAATGTTCGCTTAGTGCCATTTCCATAACTGAGACAACAGGCGTCGCTTATTATTTCCTGAGGTTCTCATTTATTCCTACACTTCTTAGAAAAGATCCATGTAAAAAAATGTGTACACTTTATCGTCTTCTTCTTCATCTCCTTCTCTTCAGGTATTAGGCAGGAAGTGCCTGTTACGGTACCAATCTCTGTCGGGGACTTCCTCCGTCTCTTCCCCCATGCCACTTATAATTTCTTGCCTTTATGCTAAGTCTCTCAGTCACCATTCTTTGTAGATGTTCATTCCATTTTCTTCTGTAATCTCGAATTTTATTACTGAGGCTAAACATTTGCAGTTCTTCTCTAATAACTTGATTTCTTAGTCTGTCTTCTCTTGTGCAACTTTAACACCTCTAAGGAATCTCATTTCATGTGCCTGAATCCGGCTTTATTGCTTCTTGGTAATCACCCAGGTCTCACATCCATAGAGGAGTGTGGGAACTGCAACGATTTGTAAAATCTAATTTGAGTGCCTTTACTGGTTTTGTTTTTTATGTTTATGTTAATTGTTCCACATAACTCGCTGAATATACAAAGCTTAATTTCAATATCTTTGCTGTAGCCATATGTCATTTCACATCCGAAATAATTGATATGGTTTACTTGCACTAAAATCTTCTGGTTTATCACTACTTAGGTTCCAGTTGGTTCGTTCCTCATGAAGGCCACTGTCTTTTTTTTTTCTTTTGAAATTTCCATGTTAAATTTGGCACTTGTTTTAGGAAGTAGATTCTTTTCTGAAGGCCATCTACCTTATGTGTTAGGATCACTGCATCATCAGCATATAGTAAATTATTTAAAAGAATGTTCCTGTCTACGAAGAAATTTTCTGAAATTAGAATTTCCTTATGTGTATTATTTCATTAATTTATATGTTGAATAAAGTTGGACAGATGGAGCAGCCATGACGTACCCCTTTGTTAGTTGGTATCGCATTAGTTGTTTTACCATTGAGATCCAGAGTAATATTTGTGTCTTGATATAAACTTTTTATTGCATTTAATAGATGCTTTGGATATCCTCCATTCGTCGTTTGTTCCCAAAGTTTCTGACTGCTGACATTGTCAAAAGCGTTTTTAAAGTGAATAAGAGCGATGTGTATTTCTTTATTATACTCTCCCCATATTTTTATTATTTGCTGTAGAATAAAAACTGCATCTATTGTGAAGTGTCTTTTCCTAAAACCCATTCGTCCCTCATGCAGTAGTGTCTCTGCTATGTTTTTAAGTCTTGTATTTATAATCTTAGCATACACCTTGTAAGCTGAGTCCAGTAAACTTATTCCTCTGTAATTGTTGCATAAAATTTTATCTCCTTTTTATAAAAACTGATATCACTCTAGCTGTTTTCCAATATTTGGGAGTACTCTTCTACTCCCAACATTCTTTGAAGAAATGTAGCAGTCGTTGGTGTAGCATTATTCCCCCATATTTTAATAATTCAGCATTATTGCCATCTGTTCCTATTGCTTTTCTGTTCTTAAGTGATGTTAGTACAGATGTTAATTCTTCAGACTGTATTTCACCTATTCCTTACTCGTCTAGTTATTCAATTTCAGTTTCTTGTGCTATATGATCATACCACAATTCTCTGTAGTGATTTATCTACTGTTCTTCTTCAATACTACTTATTTTATCTTCTTTCTTTCTGTTGTGCTTAAGGTTTTTAAAACTATATATTTCATCTGTTATCTTCTGTGGATATCAGGTTCCATATTATAAATAAACCTATCCCAATGTTCCTGATGTGCTTTCCTTCCTATTTAACATTATTTCTTTTCTCCTTATGGTCTATTTGTTCTCAATAGTGGGGTTGCTTAAGTATTTTATATATGCATCCTGTTTTTCTTTGAAAGGTTTCGGTATATCCTCATTCCAAATTTTTAGGAATTTTCTTTTCCATACTCTTTTCCTTTTACCTAGAGCTTCTCCTGCTACTCTGCATACTGTATTCTTCCAAGTTCGCCACACTTCTTCTATATTACCTTTAGTTTGTAAATTTGCTAGTTCTTAATTTGATCTCCTTTGGTAGAGGTGTCTTATACTGTAGTCTTCAAGCAAGTGTACATTGTAAACGTGTTGATCTTGTTGGTTGTTACTTGTTTAGTTATTTTTTCCATTTTGTAAAAATATCTATACTGGAGATAAGAAATGATCTGATCGTATATCTTGTCCTCTATAAACTATTGTATTCCTTACTTGGCCCACTAGCTTATCATTTAGTAAGATGTAGTCAATAATTGATCTATGACCTCTGCTGGCCCAAGTTTAACTGTGTACATCATTTTTCTTAAAAAGTGAATTTGTAATTTTTGAATTGTTGTAGATGGCAAAATTTCTTAGTAATTTTCCATTTTCATTACATATTGGTTCTCCAAACTGACCTATAACGTTTGTTAATGGAATATTTGCTGTTCTGGCACCATTATAATGATCTTATCAGTATCACTGTATTTACTCAGAGTCTTCTGTAGTTTTCCATAGAAGTTTTTAGACTCATCTTCTTTCCATGCATATACACTTATAAAGGTGGTGTTACAGCATGACCATAAGTTTTCTTTTACTTATATATGCAAATCTTGAATTCTTTTGCCCATTTCTTATGCGGGAATAGAGCTACACCTTTGCTATCTCTTTTATGTTATTCAACACCACTATGTAAACCCCTATATATTTATTTCCTCTCTCTTTCTTTTTAGTTTCTGTGAGTGCTACAGCATCGACATTCATGTCACTTAGTATATTTACTAGTTCTACCTCCTTTTGGCAAATGCATCTCACATTCGAGGTTCCTACTTTGATGTTTGTCCTTTCTCACAGCCTTGTCATTTACCTTTGAGCCCATCCTGTTTCCGAAGCTCGTTTGGGTACTGGGAGTAGGCAGTGTTTTCTGAGAGTTGGTTACCAGCCATCTGCTCAACCTCCTTCTAGGAGGACCAGGATTTTCTTTCGGGGTTATCTTCCTTAGCCGATATGTTCCACTTATTTAAAGGCATGAGAAATAAGTTCACCTTTCATCCTGTCCCATTGGCTTTGTAGCCTTTACCCACTGTGTGTCATACATTGTCTAGGGGTCCCACGATTCATGCCTTCTAGTATGTGGGGGTAATGTTTGCTGGCAGAGTTGTATTGAAATCCTTGATCTGTAATTGATTTCCCAAATTTCAGTGGACATTTCCCAGAGTTTTCTTTCTACAAACAGGTATCGGCAGCCTCAGCAGACTCCGGGTTGCCAACCTTCGGTTGTTGACGAAAATAAAAGAGAAATTAAAGACACCTTCAGGCCTCGAAACCTAATACCATTTGGGTCGAAAGAGTAAGAGTTGGTCAAGGGAGGCCGATTGGAAAGGAAACAGAAGAAGCCTGACACAAGTAAGTGGATGTAATGTCAGACTTAGCTAAGGGCCCATGTGGTTGCCACCCACATACTCCCAAAACAGGAGCCCCCTGGAGGGACTAGTCTTTGTCTGGAATCTCACCTGTCTCACATGGGTGACTATTCGGAACATAGCTCCTGCCAGCATAGTTCAGTGGAACACTGATACACACCAACCTCTCCACCAAGTCCCAGAGGAGGACTTTATCGTCCCATGGTGAATATCATTCTTTTAGCAAGAGCGTCGGCGATTTAATTGTCCTGATACCATGGTGCACCTTCACTCATAACCCAGTGAGTTTCTAGTTATGGTGCCATAGTTTAGCACACCGGTCTATAATCTTGTTTACCAAGTAGTTGCTGGCGTTACTGACCACATGATTTCATATGAGCATCAATGATGATTGTGTGGCTATCAGAATAATGATTTCATGTGCAACTAAGCCAGAAGAATAATGAAGTACTTGAAGTAGAGTAGTGAACTCTGGCGTAAGTACGGCGGTTTCCAAAGGGCATGGGAACTGGCGACTATGCCGTATCTGGTCTTTGTAATGTGCCTTTCCGACACCATCTGAAGTACGTATCCATCTGTGCAGAGTCAGTACATGTGCTACCATTCACATGCAAGCTCATACTAAGTGTGGTATACGGCTGATTTATGCAAATCTGCTGTCGTATTTCTCTAGCCATCATGAAACTGTGATGGGACAAAACAGCTGAAATTAGGTGACAAGGTGGTGAAATATTTTGAAAGATTATACTAAAGGTGGAAGGGCTTTTATAAACCAGCGACTATTAGTGATGGAGTTATTGTTGCTTGTCCCTCCTGACCTTAATGCAGTTTAATTAAACAGAATTACTCCACATGCATTACACTTTTATTAGTAAAACAGTTTCCAAGGTTATTCTGCAAATTGCATACATACCTCTGTACATTTTTGACTGTTTTAAGTTAAAAACTGCGTTTTGCACATAAAGTTGCTGTGCAAGATACTGTGTTCATTTACATATTCTGCTTCTTCCCTCCTGGCTAACAGCGGTTGACGTCGATAGACTTTGGTCCACATTTGCGCTTTGCTGTTTTTGCCATCCTGCAGCACTGTTTTATTTACACTTTCCTTTCGTGAACTGTTCCTCTCTGCTAATTAAAAGTTCTTGTGTCTTTTCATTTACTTTAGTTCATGTTGTGAGTGTTGCCAATGCCCTGTGAAATTACGTTTTTATGCGATTTAGCGTAAATTAGTGAAATTCTCTTGTATGTTAGGTGGTGATGGGGAGATGGGGAAGCGAGTGGATAGTGATTGTAGGACAGAACCTGGGAGGTGGTAAATGGAGCCCGTAGTTATACATGTATATTTAATGTTATACTAAGTTATCTATCATTGTAAAGATTGTGTGGTTTGCCAAGTTGGTCTAATCATTTATGAGATGCTTCTTCTCTGTTATGGGTTTTTTGGATGTAATAGTTTTCTTATACCGTGAGGAGGTGTCTTTGTTGTTTCTTATTGTTATGATTTCCAAGTCTGTGTCTCTGGTGGCAATTTTATGTTCGTGTTGGTGTAAGTGTTCTGCAAAATTTGAACGATTTGTCCAATACTTCTATGCTTTTACATGTTGTTTGCACCTGGTATAAAATGTACTTCTCTTTTCCTCTGTGCATGTTCTATCATATGTAGTGCATTTCAGTAGGCATAGCCCTGAATTCTGATATAGATCAGTTTGTCCTATTGTTTTTGGGAATTATTTATATATTGAGTTGTTGGTTTGGTGAGATATTTTTATGCCTTGTGTTTTGAAAATATTAGATATTCCCTGTGTGTGTTTATGGCTATATGTCATTCTGTAACATCTCTTACTTTGTTTCTTTCACACTTTGTATTGTTTCTGTTATTGAATTTTGTGTGTTTATTTCTGTGATTTTGTCCTTGTGTTGGTGACAGCTGGGTGTTTGTTCTTTTCACTTTAGCCTGCTTTTGAGAACTGGTGTGATGTGATGTCTCATGTGTAATTGTGCCTGTTGTTGGTTTCCAGTATATGTTAAATATGTGTTGGTTGTTTTGAAACGTTATGGTAGTGACCAAGAAATTTAATTGTCTTTCTCAATTGTAAAATGTATCTTATCATGAACATAATTTATGTCTGTGTGTAACTTGTCAATTCGATATCTTGCTTCATTTATGAGGCATATATCTAGTCCAGTATAAGTAGTTGTACCTATTTCACACACTTAGTGATATAGAATCTGTTCGATGTGGTTCATACACAGGTATGCTATAAATCCTGACACTGGGAATCCCATTGGTGATCCTTCACTTTGTAAGTAGACTTCATTATTTTAGCTCCTGAAGTCTGAATATTACTTTGGTGTATTCATGTTGAAGTGTACTGTGTGTCTGAAGATTGGTCATTGTTATATTGGAATGCATATTCTATTAATCAAATGATGGGAGGGGCTGTGTCTGAAACATATGAGTCTTTATGTAATGAATTAATTGTGTGGTGTTTTAGTTCTGCCCTCTTGTAATCTGTAGTTTTCTGATAAGATTTTCAACATGTATCTAGCAAATGGGTAAGTGGGAGGGTTTATATATTTCACAATACCTTTCAGAAGGATTTCCTTCTTATATAACTTTGGTTGCCATCGAGAAATGTTGCACTGAGATTTGTTTGTAGCAAATTTCTTGTTTCACTGTTTTCTATTGTATGATCACTGTCTTTTAGAGTATTTCTCAACTTCGTTTTGTATCTGTTAACTGGATCTGATTTTAGTTTTCTAATTTTATTTTTTCTGATGAACTCGTGTATCTTATTGAAGTATTGCTCTTTATCCATGAAACCACTGTGTTCATTTATGTGCCCTTTTGATGATGGTTGTTGTTCCTGTAGCTTCCTTCTAAGTTTTTCTAATCTTATGTAAACTGTATTGCTTTGATTTCCTGAATTTTATTTTCTCAGTGATATTATGTTTTTGATTTCATTACTGACTATCTCCCTTACCAGACTAGTGTTAAATCATTTGTTTCGTTTCTGTGTGACAATTCTTTCTGATTCAGCAGTACGGTTTCTTGCACATTTTTCGTATATTTGTGTACTGACGCTTTGTTTCAGACCTTTTTCGAGCAATTTCATTTCTTTTGTGAGAAAAGTAGTGTAAGTGGAGTTGACTGTCTGGGATAGAAGTGATGTTTTTAGTTAGACTGTGTTTCGTTTGTGGCTGTGGTCATTGTTTATCTTTTAAATTTACAACCTTTCTTTTGTGCATTTGTTTCATTTTCTTCTATCACAGTATATGTACGATTTTCAACTTTTCTGACAAGATGAGCGAAAACAGATGTTTTACTTAGTTCTTCCATAAGATTAGGATGTGCTTTCTACAGCTCCAAGTGATTTCAGACACTGGGGATCCCATAGGTAATTTTTCATTTAGTAAACAGAATTCATTATTGAAATGAAGATGGGTCTGTTGTTAGCTGCAGGAGCGTGGCTGTTTCATTGACGTATTCATGTGGAACTGTTGTGTGTGTCTTAATCTTTTGTTCTATAATGTTTATTGTTTCGTTTATTGATATATTGGAATGCCCATTCTCTACATGAAATGGCAGGAGGTTGGCTGTATCTTGAAACTGTATGGCTTTTGTATATGAATGAATTGTGTGGCGTTCCTTACATTTCTGCCACCCTGCAATTTGTAGTTTTCCGATAAGATTTTCAACATGAATCTAGTAAGTGGTCAGTGGTCAATTGCGAGCGTTTCGATAATTCACGACATCTGTGATGAGTGGTTCCCCTCTTGTGTGACTGTGGCTGGCAAACGAGTGAAGGAGCACTGGGATTTGTTTGTAGCATTTTTTTCTTCATTCTTTTCTATTGATTGTTCAGTGTCTTTCAGAGTGTTTTTCAACTTCATTTGGAATCTGTTAGCTGGATCTGATTTTAATTATGTAATGTTATTTTTTGTGATGAGCTCTTATGTCTTATTGATGTATTGCTCTTTATCCATGATAACCACTGCGTTTTCTTTATCTGCCCTTGTGGCTATGATGTTATGTTCCTGTAGTTTCTTTCTAAATTTCGTCAGTGTTGCGGAATCTGTGTTGTTTACGTTTCTGCTTTATTCTGTTAATTGTTTTATTATGTTTTGCTTTCATTACTGACTATTGTTTCGTCAGACCAATGTTTACGTCACCTGTTTCGTTTGTTTTCCTGTGTAAGAATGCTTTCTGATTGAACTATGATTTTTATATGTATTTTTCGTCTATTTGTGTGCTGACGTTGTGTTTCAGATATTTCCGACAAGTTTTATTTGCTTTGTAAGCAAAACAGTTTCAGTGAGTTATACCAGTTTTGGATAGAAGTGATGTTTTTCGTTGGACTGGGTGTAATTTTTTACTGTGTTGAATGTTTGATTAGCTTTAAATTTGCAATCTATCTTTTGTTAGTTTTTTAATTCTTTATATCAGTGCATACAGACGATTTTCGGCCATGCCGACAAAGACAGGACAAAACAGCGGTATTATTCAGAACTCTCGTAAGAGTTGGATGCCTTTTAAATAGCTCCCCATTTAGGGTTTGCGTGTTTGCATCAAGAGAAATGTTCGTTTTTTTAACAAATTTTTTGAACTGTGAAAGGAAGCAGAGGAAACCAAAGCAGCACCTATTCCTTAACACCGACTAAACTTCGGACGAAACTACAGAAATACACAACACTATGATCACAAGAATAGATTAAGGAAACACTGTATCTCATAGATAAAGAGTAATATCTCAATAAGACCCAAGAATTCATCATGAAAAATTAAATTGCAGTACTGAAATCATGTCCTACTAATAGTTTTCTAACGAAGTTGAGAAACGCTCTGAAAGGTATTGAACATACTATAGAAAACAATCAAGGAACAAAACTACTACAAACAAGTCCCAGTGCAACTTCCCTTCCGATGTCAACCAAAGGTCCGCAAGGAGAAACTCACTGCAATAGACATTGCGAATTACCGAAACGCTCCGATTTACCCACTTGCAAGATACATGTAGAAAATCTTATCAGAAAACTGCTAAATACAAGAGAACACAACTATCAGAAACACCATACCACTGATCCACTACATAAAAGACAGAGGATACAGACACAGCCACCATGAGAACAATAAGTAATGTAGAACAAAATCTTTAGAAACACAACACTTCCACTTGAACATATCAAAGATATCACCCAGCTTCTAGAGCCAATAACAGAAAAGAACTATTTTGAGTTCAATAATGAATTCTGTTCATAAAGTGATGTTCTACCAATGGGATCCACAGTCTCTGGGTCGATAACAAACATATTTATGAAGCATGTAGAACACATTATATTTAGCATAATAGTGCCAAATATATTCAACATCGTATATTTTATTAGAACATGGATGACATTTTGTGCCTGACAGATGAACCAAGCAATAAAATTGAGAGGAATCTTGTTAATGTAATATATATTTTACAATAGAAAACGAGCAAAATAGGCAATTAGATTTCTAGGATATCACCATAAAAATTCAAAATAACTAACAAACATATAACAAAACCTAACAAAAACACGCAGTTGTACTTGAGACAACACCCCATTTCTCAAAAGCAGACACCACTTAGATAAATGCCCTACAGACTAAACATACTGCAATGAGATATGGAAAGCCACAAAAAAGAAATGAGTAACATAATAAAAATAGCCACAAGCAATACATACAAAGTGAACTTCGTAACAAAGCTGAGCACAGAAATCAAGAAAATTAAAAGAACGAGCACCCAGCTGTGCCCAACACAGGGACAATATCACACACAAATAAATGCACAAAATATAAGAACAGGAAGCGTGAAAGGGACAGGAAATAAAAGATAATATGCAATGACATACAACCACAAATACGAGTACATACACAGCAAATCCCATATTTTGTTTTAAAAAAGGCCTATACCCATGAAACCAACAACTCAATTCAAAAATACTTCCCAAAACAACACGAAAAACTGATCGGTATTAGAAGTTACGAACATGTCGCTGGAATGGAATATATGTGATGGAAGACATGTAGGTCAAAACAGAAGTATATTTCATACCAGATACAAGACCATGCAAGATCATGCCTGCATAGGGAAAATCATTCAAATTTTCGAATAACAGTTACATGAAACCCAAAATAAATTACCGACAGAGATTGAGACATAGAATTCATGAGGATAAACCACAACACCACCTCGCCTTATAACAAAACTATCACATCCAGAAAAATCATAACAGAAAAGAAACAACTCATAAAGGACCTGACTAACTTGGCAAACCACATATCATAAATCCATTTGATCACTTAATATAGCATTAAATATACTTATATAACCACAGGCTCCATTTACCACTATCATCTCCTCCTACATTCTGTCCTCTAACCACCATTCAGTCCCATCTGCGTACCCCCGCCCCCCCTTATTCCTTCATGAAAAAGAAATCTGCTGTCAAACCCACCCATCTCCTCTCACATCTGCACAGCATACAACACAGTTTCACTAATTTGCATCATCTCACGCAAAAAAGTATGGTTTCACAGGTGTTGGCAACACACCCAACATGAAAAGACGATTAGACATAAACACTGATACTGTGCACAGCAAGAAACGGGTTACAAAAGTGAATTGTAACTAAAGCAGCAGAAGACATTCTCTACAATGGCAAAAACTGCGAAGTGCCCATGTGAGTCGAAGTCTTTGGACGTCAACCGCTGGTAGCAAGTATGAAAGAAGCAGAATATGTAAAGAAACACCGTAAGTAGCTTTCACGCCAACCTTATGAAGAAAACATCGGAACACACCAAGAAAACAACCAAATATGTACAAACGCATTTATCCAATTTGCAGAATAAATATGGAAGATGCTTCATAAATAAAAGCGAAAAGAGTTTTATGTACTTCTCTTCAATGAAATTGCAGTAAGCTCAAGACCGATAAGCAATACAAGCTGATTACAACCGCTGCTGTGGAACATAGCTCCGCAAACAAACATATTTGTGAAGTATTTCTCGACCAACAAATCCTCTAAGGCAAAGGGTCTTGCCCAAATTGTGTACATTTACGAATATATTAGGAATTAACGTACTGTCTTCTGAGTTCCAGTGGAGGCTCATTAGTATCCACAAAAAGAGCATTCGTAGGGGTCGACTGTAATGCAAGTAAGCAACATCTAATCGCCTTATACTGACATCAGTCTAGCTTTCGTAGGGATATGTCAGTGGCCGACCCTTAGAAAAGACAACAGTAATCCATACATGGCAAGATTAACGTACCAAATAGACTTATACATACTCCTGGGTCAGCGTCGCACCTGTCTATAAAATTAGCTGTCTTTTTAACTTTTTTGTAGAATATCCTTCATATAACTAGGTACTTCATAAAAAGAGGCCAGGAAATTTCACAACGTGTTCGCCTGGGATATGAAACAGATCCAGTAGCGTTCTCTTTGGTGCTTGGCATCTGTGTCAAGCGTAAATCTAAGCCCTGTGTTAGGTTGGCGAAACTTCTAATGAAATCCTATGCTTTCAGTCCTTTAACCCTTCCCTAATGAGTCATCTGAGGTTGACATTCCATGATGCCCACGTTTGTTCGAGTATTGCGTATCCATGCCAATGGGTTGGGCGAAGACGAGAATGGAGATCCGCGGTGTAAAGACTGAATAACAGTGGTGATAAGTTTGAACCTTGCGACAAGCCTTTTCTCGTTTCAAGAAGGCCTTATGTGTCCCTCATTTCGATTGATAATTATTGTTGTATTCTCAGTAAGTAATAAGGATTGTAGATAAACATACTTGGCATACCAAGGCTCTTTAATGGTTGCGCTAATCACAGGAGCAGGACGCAGTCAGAGGCTTATGTGGATTCCATATAAACTGCATGGAATTATTTTATTTTTTTTAAGGTCTGCTACCAGAGTGATGAGGGCAGCTAAAATACATCTACCTGTAATAAAACGAATTGAACTTTTGGGGAATATTCTGATTTTGTGCCAACCTTTCCGTCTGTGTTTAATCATATGTTCCAAGGTTTTATAATAGCGCAACTGTAATGTTACTGGCCCGTATGATGCGGCTTCTGCCTGTGGCTTCCCACTCTTGTAAATAAGTACGATGTATCCAGTTTTCAGCTCTAGAATATCAATATGAGAGAACTTCAGTACAATATTTTGTCTGGTCTAGGAGCGGTAATCCTATCTCATGCCAATGCTCTACAGAGATCCTTTTCCCTAAACATTTCATTGAGAAGATGATGTAGGTCGTTCTTCGGTTGGAAGTCTTCCATACCTTGTTCCACTGAATTCAAGTGGTACATTCTTTACAGAACAGAATGGTTGTTCAGTTCTTCCAAAATCTTAGCTTACTGTGTTTCCAGGTCAGCTTCTCTAGTATCCCATTTGCATATGCGTCAGGGTTTGCCATCAGCACTTGTGCAATATGATAGTGTTATAAAAACTGGCAGGTAATCCCAACTGAGGGTCTCCTGCTATGGCAATAGTAGGCGATGAGAAGGAAAGCTCCGCTGCACCAGGATGATGTCCGGGTCTGATGCTTCAAGTAAATTTTCCGTCATTCAGTATTGTAAAATCATCCTCTTTTATTACCTCTGTGGGCAGTCTTCCAATTCTGTTAGTACATGACGTGTACATTGTGTTCCCTCTTTTCTTGTGTCAATTCGTTAGAAAGAATTTGTCAGTTCCCTCTACAAGTTTCTGAATACCTCCCTTTGTGTCTGCTATTCTTGTTCCCAATAGGATATCTTATGTTTTTTGCCTAAACAGACTGTTGTCCCTTATTTTGCATCCGGTAAGTTATGTCTGGCTTCATAGGTCCTTGATGATGACTGAACTATCAAATATTATTTTTCACCATCTATTCCCAAGATACAAAATCAGCTATTTAGTTTGGGAAATTCAACAAAGTGCACCATATCTTTCCAAATCTTTCGAATTTGTTACATGAACCTTGTAGTAGTATATCAATATACAGAATGTTCACATACAAAACCTTCCATTCTGCAATTAAGTCTTTCTACTTGGTAATTTGCTGAGAAGTTCAGTTTGCACTTACTCACTGCTGCATTTACTCTGCTCTGATGTTGTACTTTTATAATTTCACTTATTTGCATTAGCAAGTTCATCGTGAACACTTCCATTTCATTAATTTGTATTGTTAAATTTACTTGCATGGTGGATGATTCATCATGAGGTACGCAATTTTATTGATGTAGCCATAACTAAATTTACCATCATGTTGAAATATATTCTCCCTGAAAATATATACGACATAAGAAGTGCGTGAGTATATGAGATTCTGTCTAATAAGTAAATTTCATCTCTGTTTTGATAAACCATTCAAAAACGTTACTACAAAAATATTTATACGTATCATTTCACATTTTCTCTCACAAAAGTGATATTATTAACCAAATATGCATTAGCACATAAAGCTCTGCCTCATCATATTCCTCAGATACAGCTAAAACAGTTATATTCTTTTATAACATGCAGTATATCCAACATCAAATACATATCCAAGTTAAATTCCACCTCATCAAAAAATCTTTATATTATACTCCATTTCCCTTGTATTAAGGGTGGCTTCAATTGAGATGTGTACATTATGATTTATTCAGAATGGGGTGGTAAGGTGAAAACCAAACAAAGATTCTCTAGACACAAATTTGAATAAAATTTTTATCGCAGTCTTACATTTTTTGCACATACTCTGAAACATCAATTCACTTTATCATCATCTTACACTGATACACAGTCACTGGAATCACAGGAATATATTACATGAACGTCTCCATTTTCAACACTTCTTAGAATATTGTCCATTGCAAATAATAGGTTGTTCAAATTTGAGACAATATGTGAGACTTTTCTATGAGCTAACCAACTTATGACAACTGCATCTACCTCAACAAAATTGAAGTGACATTGAATTGCATGTTGCCGACAAACTGCATTGAGTATGAATACATATATAACTGCTTAGCTGTGATGACCAGCTGGTCTGTATCTTCAATTCTCCTTTGAAATAAGAAATTCTTTCTCAGAATTTAGTCCCAAGATCGAAACTAAACTATTCAGTATGTGAAATCCATCAAATTACAGGAGATGTTTCAAAATCTTTCGAATTCGTTAAATGCATCTTGTGGAATTGTGTCAACAGACAGAATGTTCTCATACACAACCTTTTATAATGCAACTGAATGGTCATTATTTTCGACAGCCTTTGTATACTTCGAGCAATAATCAATGGATCTCGAAAGTCCTCTTCTATGTATATTACTTCATTCTTAAGTGAATTACTGGCTACGACTTTCAAAGCTGGTAAATAAATTAATCGCTGTATCAGTTCATTTAGGTTAATGTAGTGGATGCTGGTCTGTCATTGAAGATTATTTCAGGTCATGAATATCATCTTCCTCATCGTATTCGTACTATTCTTTCTCTTCATCATCATCATATCTTATTCGTTACAATCATCCTCTTGTTCATCTTGATCATCTTCCACGTCCTAATAATCCTCATCCCTTCCAGTAACTTCATATTCTAGTTTCATAAATGCATTTTTTTTCTTCAGCTTCACATGTTTATCTTCTTCAATGTGGACTCTTTTCTTCTTCTTCTTCTTCTTCTTCTTCTTCTTCTTCTTCTTCTTCTATCAGTTTTCTTCTTCTCTCTTTGGAACTGCATGCCTTCAAAAGTCAATATGTCGCTATTGAGAAACATGGTCTGATGGCAAGCTGAAGTGCATGCACCTTTGAACACATCTTGTCCTCAGAGTAAACCTGGCGAGATTTATTCTATCCAGCATTAGGTACAGCTGGATTTGAAATTGAGAGTAATATATCTCATTAGTATTTTCATTCAGTGATATTATAGGACAATACTTATTTTGTATTTAGTAATGTTTTACAGACTGATTCACTGTGCTGGATGGGGATTGTAGCAATAAAATTGAAAATTAACTGAAATAAAAATTGTCGATCACTTACTTTCGCGACAGCAACATTTTTATCCAAATAAGCTGTAGAATTATTACTAATAGATCCAGATTTCATTTCTTGACTGTATGAAAATTATTCGATATATACTAGCAGCCATCCTCAGTGAAGAAACAGCTGTTACATCTTTTTCCACTTGAATATATGTCTCTTTTGATTTTGGGCATCTGTTTGTCTTCTTTTTTTAACTTCACATATTGCCTTCAAAGGGAAAGTACGAAATAGGGAGCAGTATGTGACTCTGGCAGATAGGTATTCTATAACAAATTGTAAAAAACTGAAATAATTCTCCATACATCATCATCTTGTATTCAAATACATATAAGCACCAACCGAAGTCGTAGCAAATTGCCTCATATGTCGTTGTTTTCCATATCACAGAAGAATTTCAAAAATTTGCCCACCTTTTACTGTGACCTAACAAACTCGTTCCTGTTAGTTGCCATCAATTCAGAGAAAAATTCTAATAAATCGACACGTTACAGCAAAATTGTAAAAAATTGTTCCACATTACTAGAAAACTGAAATGAGCTACAGTCTTCTTACAGAAAACGGTAGCAAATTCATCTCCGTGTTGAAGCAGTAGGGGCTGGTTGTGGAGTGGAAAGGTGCTGTGTCAGAAAATTGTATATATTTAAACAGCAGTTTATTATAAAAAAATTAACACATTTCAGTTACTAAAATATGTAAGATAATTTTCATTTATTCTTCGAGCTCAGTTTCACAGTTATAATTAGACTACGTGTTTTGATCACTTTGGATCATCCTCGTATCTAAGTAACTGTGCTTCATCTACTCAGAAAAACATATCAGAGTACTCTGATATTTGGTTCTGAGTGGACAATATGGGTTGCTGTGTAGATATTTAAGACAATTCTCATTTATTCTTCCACTTTAGTTGCACATTTTTAACTAGATTAAATGTTTAAATCAGTCTGCATCATCTTCAGATTAAAGTCGATGGTCAGCAACCCAACTTCTCTATTCAGAACGATTTATGAGATCACTCCAGTATATGTGGTTCTGACTAGACAAGTCGGGTTCCTGACGCAACTGCTTATTCCTGAAGATCATCCAGAGTGGTCATAACATGTACTCTAACTAAAAATATGTAACTGAGATGCAAGAAAATATGGGAATTATCTTAAATACGCATACACTTGCTGAACCCCTCAAGATGATCATGTTGGCTATAGGAACATATGCAACTTTATAGTGGGAGCACTGATGACTTGTAAATAAGGCAGTTAGGCCCAAGGCTCACCATATCTACGAATACAATTCATAAAATGCATAAGTGCAAGGTGATAATTTAAAAAAGAAGACGGTAGCAGCACATGGATGAACCAAAAATAAAATCACCTTCCTTTTCTTTTCATAATAATTTAAAGCACTAATTAGCTTCAGAAACAATTGTTAACTGCCATACGATCATTGATCAAGGCAATAACAACTTCTGGCAACTGCACAAAGAGCTTGCTGCGTGGTGACCGGTGCCTACCATGACTGTAATTAAATTTTACGCACATATTTCATTAAGGGACGAAATGCCTCACACCTTAAGACCAGCTCTGGACAACACTGACCAATCTTAACTGAACAGTATTTCACTACTCAAATGCCTAATTAACTTTTGAAACAGGTGCAGGGCAGGAGAACCAAATTTGGTTAAGAATACAAGATGCACATTAGTATTATTTCACTACACCCTAATCTTATGCCCAAGCACTCCTGCCCCTGCAGCTAGGCAAGTTATGAGGCTTGTAAACAAAGTGAGCCTTATGGCACAGTGACTGACCTAAAATGCCAGGTACGAGGTTTGAAGATCATGAGACCTTCATGGGAGGTTACCCAGTATGTCTAGGGCGCCGCAAACATCTAAAATAAACTTATACCAAAAGCCACCTCTAGATGGAGTTCCTTAGCTTTACTGATATGGTGTTTAGAAGGATTCACTTGTAGTAAATCCTAATAGAAAATAATTACAAATGTAAAGTCCTCTTGCTGTTATTACACATAACTAAATCTACGACGCCAGAATAAGACAAACACGTAATCTCAGAGGGTTACAGACAAGCAAAATCGGCAGTATCTGATCAGATGTACAGAAAGAACGAGTTAAGCCCACTGGGCACAAATGGCAAACAAACTAATCACAATATTATTATTTCACAAGGGGCTAGTTCTACAAACAGCTAATAACAAGTAATGGAAATCTAGTAGAATCAGGTGTCCAGCTACTTTAAAAAATAGATGATTTTTCCTTAGACTTACAGGGAATTTACAGTAGGGAAAACGTAATCTGAGAAAGCTACTAGATAAACTCAAGCATACAGTAAGGCCCCTTTCCCGGTTCGCTTTTGAATTCAACTAAAAAGGTATTAAATAATGACTGATCTGTCCTAGAAGAGACACACATACTCGGAATAAATACTTTTCTAATGAAATATAATACACCATTAAATAAAACAAAGGTGATAAATACTGAATGGGTAATACTCCAGACAAGTTGGTTACAGGAAAAATTTAAAATTAATACTTAAGATTAATATGCTCTCCAATAACATGGTTCACTGGAATAGAAATCCAAATTATGATCCACATTACACCACAAGCTGCGAGTACATTCCAAAAATTCGGCCCAACACTTCCAGGTAGAACAGTACAAACAGGCACCTTTTCCCACAACGAACACAAATACCAGCTAGAATCGATAGAAACCAGGATGCAGAGGACACAAGTCAGCTAAGAACAAAATAATTGCTTTCTGCAGAAACGGGCTCACCATGAAGTCAGCAATACAGGCACACAATGATTACCTAATTAGGTTTACTTTCTCCAGTGGTTCAGCATGTGGCAGTTAAACTCCAGCCAATGTCATGAAGCCAGTAACACATCATATGCTCAAAGGAGTGCTCACATAACGCAGGGAAATCCAGACCTCCAACTCTCCACACAGCTGCCAAGTTCGTCCTTTCTGATTTACCCGCAGCCCCTACATCCCTGCCACCACTGGTCATGCACCCTCCTGTGATCAGGCGTCCTCCAGTTTTGCATCAATGGGACAGTGACAAACACAGGACAGATTCTATTAATAACTGAGCACAAAATATGTCGTCTATGAATGGCACACATATTGGAACCGAACTGTACCTTACCCATTTTACAGCAAAACAAAGTAATTTGACCCTGTCACGATGAAAATGTAACAGGTTTCCTCCACTTACTCGAAACTGTAACAAATTGCTCTCCATGTTAATGCAAAACAATAATAAATAGCACTATGTTACAGCAAACCGTAACAAATTGCCCTACCAGTTACAGCCTTTTGCTACTGTCATCATCTGTGAAAAGCATCCTGGAGTTTCCTGCAGTATCAGTTCGATAAAAGCTGCAGCACATCAAGAAAGTATTCGCAGTTGCTTTTAGTTGCAAGTACAATCACAAAAAATTCACCGTAAGTAACGAGTCTCATTTGGTGGGTGCCATCTTGATATCACAGTCACAAGCAGAAGTTTTCGTATTACAGTGCTGTATGTTGATAAGCAAATTTTGTAAATGTGATTACATCTTAAATATGTAGGGGTAGTATTACAATTAGTAGTCAAAACTGACACAAACAAAAACAAAAACAATTCTGCTAACATGGCTCTATGAATCAATCACTTGCAAGACGAAAGTCCATATGTGGACAAGACCTGCCACTGTCTTCAATATGAAATATCGTCCAAATTACTGCAAGTGTATATGAAATGTGGACTCTTTCCCATGGATTTAGGCTGAAATTCAACGCAAAGACTATGTTAATAGGAGATTCAATGCTGCTTCTTTCAGTAAATATTCATGTGGCGGGAATGAACTGATTTTATAAGGGACTCTTTGCAGCTAAAGATATCGACAGCAGTGACGTCATACATGAAACACTGTCCAAGGCACCTGCTCTTTTCAAAAGGAAGCTGACAAAAACCACAGTTCACGTTCAGTGCATGCAGACACAGTCGCTGCAAATGAGTTGCTAAGCTGCAACTCAGACTGCCCAGTACCCAAACAACCTGACCTTAGCGCTACGTGTACCCAAATAATCTGCACTTAGCGCTATGACTGGCATCATGTTCAAAAGTATCCGAATGATCTGCATTTTGCATCATGTTTCATCTGAAATTTTGAGCATGTTTAAAAATATCCAAACAACTAAAACTTTGTGCCGTGCTCAAAAGTATGCGAACGATCTGAATCTTGTGTCATGATATAATGTATCCGAAGAACTTAATTTTAATTGAATTACTGCCATGTTCAAACATATACCGATGATCAGAAATTTTTGTAATGTTCAAAATTACCCGCACAAACTAAATTTTGCTTCAATTAACATCACATTCGTAAGCAAATGTTCAATTTAATTTTTGCATAAATTATTGTCATATTCAGCTCTACCCACACGACCCGAATTTAGTGTTGACTCCATGCTCAAAAGTATCTGCTTGACTTATTAGACGTTTTAATAATAGTCTGTTATTCATCATAATCAACAGTCATACTACATACATTTATGTTTTAAGTTAATGATGTGGATAAGCTTGCCGGAATAGTGCTCGATGTTCCTATAAGTCGTTCTGGAGAATGAATCGTTTTCGCAAATTAGAACTGTCGGCAATACAGGAAGTTGAACCCGAGACCTTTGCCTTTCACTGGGAAGCACTCTACCGACTGAGTTATCCAGGCATGAAACACAACCCGCCTCTCAGTAACCTAGTCTTGCATGGTATGCAGAAGAACTGTATTACATTTGGATTCTAGAAGATGATGGAGTGGTAGAGGTAAAGTTGTAAGGTCAAGTCGTCGGTCTAACTTTGATAGATCAGTAGGCAGAGCACTCTCCCTGAAAGGCAGAGGATCGTGGTTCAAATCACAACAGTCTTAATTGCCAAGACATGCAGATTAGTGCACAGTCAACTGCAGAATTAAAATTCACTCTGTATTTTGGATAATACTGCAAATTTCGTTATGCAACTCACGCTTCTCACCAAAGCATTTGACTCGGTATGGCGAAAGATAAGATGCCTTAGCAGATACCGGTATATCTAAACTCTCTGACAAATGGTTTTTGTTTCTTGGAACAAGCCAGACCTTGTCCCATTTTTTCTCTGCCTCGTGATGACTGGGTGTTGTGTGCTGTCCTTAGGTTAGTTAGGTTTAAGTAGTTCTAAGTTCTAGGGGACTGATGTCCATAGATGTTAAGTCCCATAGTGCTCAGAGCCTTATCCCATTTTCTCTATTTTTTGAAGACATACACTCATTTTTGTCCCGTTGGCGGAATAAGAGATACTTGGAGATGACGAAAGTATTTTATCTCTGACGAAGAGAGAACGTATGTCTACAGTTCACACAGGACCATCCGACACTGTTCCCGTAAACTCTTCGAGCAGCTAAGATGGGTTATAAAGTGAGGCAGCTACTGAGAGCAAATTATCTATCATTCAGTGCTTCACTTGAACTCATTTGCAACTCTCCAAATTGTATAAGAATGATATATATTGCTATTAAAAATGTTACGTCTTTCACCAAATGATTACCTAATTACTTGCTGAATGTCAGATGTACCTGTCTTGTCTCCCTTTTAATGTTGCGGAATCTGAGGTAGCTGGGAGCACGAAACGTACATGGCAGCAGACATCTCTGAGAAATAGCTAATCCCGATGGAACTTGATGCAGTGGTCTTAGTCTTCTATCCGAAGGATCACAAAACAATTAAGACCAACATGATTTTCTGAGCAAGTCATGGTAGTCTAAACAGCATTGATATTACGTATATGTGAGATCTGCTTCAAAAATGTAACCTACAGTTTGTGGTATGTGAAGATAAACAGGAATGTTCTCCACATTACCACACCTGAAGTCGCGCTCAAGAAATTGTTATTGTTCCATATCCTTAACTAGTTGTAATTTATCAGTCGGTTTCAGTTCTACGTTCCATGCCAAGCTAGGTGGGATTACATAATGAAGTGGATCCACTTAGTATGTTCTAAAACAGTGTGCAGAGTCAAGGCTTAGGTTCTCGAATACTAGTTAGAGTAATCTACACTTAGAATACTCTTCGGTGACTCCATTCTTTGACTGTTGTTTGATAGCTCAGCAAGATTTTGAACTCCTCTTCTGGCAGTAACTGTTCTCCCAACAAAACTGATTCACTGGTTATCTACTCATAAGGAAACGCGCCTTTCTCACTGATAAAAAAAAAAACGGGCAAGCAGTCGAGTGGAATACTGTCATGCTATTTTTCCTCATCAGATTTTAAATATTACACAATTTTTTCTAGGAAGCATGAAATATATTTTATTAAATCAATAAAGTGACATTTTTCTATTGTTATTAAAGCTCGCTTCAGTGTATTAAATATGGGTTTTATAGTTTTTTCCGTGCATTTCGCAATCAATGAAACATGGTCTGGATTTATATTTTAGTAGTTTTTCCCATTAGTTCGCGTCGGTTCATAATAATAACATGCACACCAAATTTTTTTAGATTGTGAAACACAAAAGGTACGGTAAAATTAGGTGTGTAATTTCAATTACAACTGTCATTTGAAGCTCCACGTTACCTGTCAGTAAATGGCGGCTATATCTACGTTTTGCGTCGGTATACTTGAAGCCCTCCTCGGCAACGTGACAAATGTCTAACAGATCCTCCTCTTGAGAACTAGTAAACAATCTTTGTCACGCAGTAGTCAATTTTTAAGCACTCGGCTATCAGAGTCAGTGGTCTGCTACACCTTTCCATACTAGTTGCACCTAGCTACAGCTGGAACTCTGAATATTCCTCAATGCAGCTTAATTGTTTGTTATATGACTCGGATTTTGTACACTGTTTCTCAATGAGATATGGCAGTCCACATTTAACTAAAATGGAGGTTGCGTTAATAAAACACGAGTTGAATGCTGAAATTCTTACTGAATTTGTTGGTTCGTGTATAAGTCAGAAGGATAGATTATGAACAGAGCATTTTGTTGTGTCTGTATTAAAATGCAAAGCATGCTTTGAACTGTATGATAAAGTTAAATGAGATTTTGTTCTATGTGGAAACTATTACATTTACATCTACATTGTCCTTTACAAACCACTATGGCGTGCATGAAGAAGTTAATCAAATCCTTATCTAACTCCAAACTAAGCCAGTAAAGTCTGAAGAGCTACCATCTTATAATCACTCATCCCTTAAGTGATCCAGCTGTTTCGCAAATTTCGGCTGTTCGCTTCCTCTCCGAAAGGTGAGGTGCGCACAGAACTGTTAGCCAGTACCAACCATTGGCCTTAAGCGCTTAAAGGGAAACGGCAAATCTCTGACTTACCCTGCGTTTGCTGTTGTCCTCATTACCATAACACTATTAGGTTCCTAACAGACCGGCATACAGTCTTTAATTCTTTGGTTCTCGACGAAACTTCCAAACAGATTCTTTGATTCGTCTAGTCATTCGTTTTGGAGCATGTAGATGAATGTGAATCAAGTAGGCACCATTGCATTATGGACACGTTTCCTCGCTCATCTTTCCTACAGAGGCTCGTCACCACAACGGCACAATACCACTCAGTGTAACACACTTGTAGATTCAAAATGAAAATTTTTTTTGGAATCGGACTGACTACCGTTTCATGATTGTAGAGGCAACGACGTATGTCTTTCTCCTCACGCGGATACAACCTGAGCTATACCGTTTACAGCTGAAGCAACGGCTTGTGTAACTTGTATCGAGGGTAGTTACTGTCAGTGTACATTCCTCTGCTGGCACTTCCAGAAATGCTGCCCAACGGTCGGCAAGCTGACTTTCCACGACGCTCCGCACTTCGTTGCACTCACCGGGTGGAAATGTTCCTTACTGCAAATACACAACCTCTGACAAGGCAGATGGTCTCGGCTGAATGATTTTGCACTGTCTGCCTCGGACGGTAGTCCTACGGTACAGCAGAGATTCCGCGTGGCGTCGAGTTATCTGGAACCCCATTGGTTCCATACTCCCTTGACAAACAGGGAATGCTGACCAACGCGAGCAACAAATCCGCGGAAGCATAACCCGCCGTTTAGATAGGCCACGATGTCGAATCTCGACACGGATTGCAAGAGGGGTTCTCTTTCTTATTGGAGACACAACACTGTGTTCTCTCCAGAGCCAGACATTCGAATCCGATTTATGAATGCGACACTCGCTGCATAATCTTTCCTTACATAGGGGTGCAGTTACAACGAATTCCTAGTGAGTCACATTTTCAAGCGTTGAAGTATACTTACTGTCAAGTTTGCGGTTGTTGCATGCCAATTTCATGGTATAATTTTAAATATCAATCAGTTTATACAGAGTGATTGCGGGATAAGGGTAAATGTAAGAATTCTCTTCTACCCAACAAGGGCCCATAGGTTTCCAGGAACGCATTTTACTATCCATGTTTACTGGCCATTCCTTCCTTCTTTTGGTCCATTCTAGGTCTTCCAAAAATATCGAAAGGGTGATTCAGAATATTGAAGCTGTTAACGTACGCATTTAGGAGTCCATGTTTACTAGAAATTTTTACTTGTATTTGTCCAAACTACCACCTCCGGAAATTGCCCACCCTACAATCATGGCGTCAGCTGTACCGCTGTATCTGTTACACTGTCACAGGTATCTGTAACGCCTCCTTTTCTTTTCTCCCAGTAACTCACCGAAATATCTTAACGCGAGCTTTAATGAAAAATTTAATTCTAGCATTACTGAGGATGAGGAACCGGGAAATATGAAACACCCACAAGCTTCACTTTAAGTTTGCATTTACTGCAACACAACCAGTTAAACTGGAGCGGCATGTAGGAAGAGACCCGCTAATAAATCTTTGCAGTTTACAGGCATTCACACTTCCAGAGTAAGGGTGGAAAACACAAGAGCTTGTAGTCACTCAGAAAATGAGAGGACTAGAATGAACCGAATAAAATTGCTATTAATTAACCTAAGTAATGAAATAGATATACCCCCATATGACTGTTGTGAGTGCTGAGGCACTTAACAGACCATTACGATGACATAACGTGGACTTGACGAGAACTATAAACACAGAACATCGCATGTCAAAACCCAATTTCACAGGTCGAACAAGTTTTACATAATTTAAAGTACAAAACCGTTATTTAACTAATTAACTAAAATCTTATAGAAAACTGGATGAACAAGTTACACAAATGCAAATATAAGTCACATTTATCTTGGTTGCTTGACGTGGTGCATCGTCAGCCGTGTGGGACGTCCTGGTTTACGATTCAAACAAACACAGGACTCAACCACAAGACAACAAGAATTCGTTTCTAAGATATTTGGCTGAATATTAACACTGAAATGAACCCAACAGCATACATCGGAAGAAACGCAAGGAAATACTAAAGTGTCTGAAAGGAACAGTCAACAAAAGTCACGACGAATAACTTCGGCAATATGGTCGGGTTACTGAATCACCGTTTTAGCAGAATGTGAATGTCAACCGCCGCTAAACAAAGGTGTGTGATAGATCTTACTTTGATTGATGCACACTCCGACGAACAGCTACCGGAACCGGGACACAATCTTGCTTGATAGCTACTGGTACTTAGACCCAGTCTTGCTTCCACACTGGCAACATAGAGCAAACAGAACTCATAGAAATTCCAAAACGTTTTGAATCAGGCACCACTATTACATCCCGAAGCCAGTAACCTTACGGAGGTCACGTCCACACTAGGCGTGGAATGTCGACAACCGTCGCACAACTCGCGACCACTCCTCACTGCCGGCCTTCCGGTCACCCTCTGCTACGCGTGCAACGAGGAACCGCTCTGTGCAGAACACACAGCGCCCCCTTGGAAACGTTAGTAAACAAAAGGTGGCGCGTGGCGGGAATTGAAATTAACGCTGCAAGCGACATTAAGAGGGAGAGCAATCGAACTGTGAGGAACACACGGTTCAGTATCAAAACGACTTCCACTTAAGGGCAGATGCAGGACAAAACTGGCAAAAAATTCGAATATTTTCTATTACGTGACTTATTAGAGTGAATCTTTAAGAATGACATCGCAAAAGTCTCCGAATCGAATTCTGGCTAGAAATATGTTTTAAAAAAGTTCGTTTGGGCTTCTGCGCCTGCCACGTCCCCTCCTTCTATGCTGCGATCCACACCTAACGCTATAGATACACCAATAAGGAATAGCGCAGTAGGCAGTACAGTTGAAGAGGAATGGACATCTCTGAAAAGGGCCATCACAGAAGTTCGGAAGGAAAACATGGGTACAAAGAAGGTAGCTGCGAAGAAACCATGGGTAACAGAAGAAATACTTCAGTTGATTGATGAAAGGAGGAAGTACAAACATGTTCCGGGAAAATCAGTACTACAGAAATACAAATCGCTGAGGAATGAAATAAATAGGAAGTGCAGGGAAGCTAAGACGAAATGGCTGCAGGAAAAATGTGAAGACATCGATAAAGATATGATTGTCGGAAGGACAGACTCAGCATACAGGAAAGTCAAAACAACCTTTGGTGACATTAAAAGCAACGGTGGTAACATTACGAGTGCAACGGGAATTCCAATGTTAAATGCAGAGGAGAGAGCAGATAGGTAGAAAGAATACATTGAAAGCCTCTATGAGGGTGAAGATTTGTCTGATGTGATAGAAGAAGAAACAGAAGTCGATTTAGAAGAGATAGGGGACCCAGTATTAGAATCGGAATCTAAAAGAGCTTTGGCGGACTTGCGGTCAAATAAGGCAGAAGGGATAGATAACATTCCATCAGAATTTCTAAAATCATTGGGGGAAGTGGCAACAAAACGACTATTCACGTTGGTGTGTAGAATATATGAGTCTGGCGACATACCATCTGATTTTCGGAAAAGCATCATCTACACAATTCCGTGACGGCAAGAGCTGACAAGTACGAGAATTATCGGACAATCAGCTTAACAGCTCAAGCATCGAAGCTGCTTACAAGAATAATATACAGAAGAATGGAAAAGAAAATTGAGAATGCGTTAGGTGACGATAAATTTGGCTTTAGGAAAAGTAAAGGGACGAGAGAGGCAATTCTGACGTTACGGCTAAAAATGGAAGCAAGGCTAAAGAAAAATCAAGACACTTTCATAGGATTTGTCGACCTGGAAAAAGCGTTCGACAATGTAAAATGGTGCAAGCTGTTCGAGATTCTGAAAAAAGTAGGGGTAAGCTATAGGGAGAGACGGGTCATATACAATATGTACAACAACCAAGAGGGAATAATAAGAATGGACGATCAGGAACGAAGTGCTCGTATTAAGAAGGGTGTAAGACAAGGCTGTAGCCTTTCGCCCCTACTCTTCAATCTGTACATCGAGGAAGCAATGATGGAAATAAAAAAAAGTTTCAGGAGTGGAATTAAAATACAAGGTGAAAGGATAGCAACGATACGATTCGCTGATGACATTGCTATCCTGAGTGAAAGTGAAGAAGAATGAAATGATCTGCTGAACGGAATGAACAGTCTAATGAGTACACAGTATGGTTTGAGAGTAAATCGGAGAAAGACGAAGGTAATGAGAAGTAGTAAAAATGAGAACAGCGAGAAACTTAACATCAGGATTGATGGTCACGAAGTCAATGAAGTTAAGGAATTCTGCCACCTAGGCAGTAAAATAACCAATGACGGACGGGGCAAGGAGGACATCAAAAGCCGACTCGCTATGGAAAAAAAGGCATTTCTGGCCAAGAGAAGTCTACTAATATCAAATACCGGCCTTAATTTGAGGAATAAATTTCTGAGGATGTACGTCTGTAGTACAGCATTGTATGGTAGTGAAACATGGACTGTTTGAAAACCGGAACAGAAGAGAATCGAAGCATTTGAGATGTGGTGCTACAGAAGAATGTTGAAAATTAGGTGGACTGATAAGGTAAGGAATGAGGAGGTTCTACGCAGAATCGGAGAGGAAAGGAATATGTGGAAAACACTGATAAGGAGAAGGGACAGGATGATAGGACATCTGCTAAGACATGAGGGAATGACTTCCATGGTACTAGAGGGAGCTGTAGAGGGCAAAAACTGTAGAGGAAGACAGGGATTGGAATACGTCAAGCAAATAATTGAGGACGTAGGTTGCAAGTGCTACTCTGAGATGAAGAGGTTAGCACAGGAAAGGAATTCGTGGCGGGTCGCATCAAACCAGTCACTAGACTGATGACCAAAAAAAAATCCACACCTTCTGTACGCTAGAAATTTTTTGCGCATTACTTTTACAATCACACAATCGAAACGAATTGCAAATGAATCTAGAAGGCTGTGGGAAAAATTATCTTTCCTTTTTCCTTTGCTTACAACGAGTTTTTTTAACAGTACGTACTGCAAACTTATTTCAGCTTTTAGTTTTGGATATGCATTAACCATCTAGTCCGCGGTTTAGTGGTAGCGTCTTTGATTGTTAAATTAAAAAAAATGTCCTGGCACCCGGGTTCGTAACGTGCCCCTGCTTATGTTTTGATTAAGAATCTGCACTTGCGGCTGAAGACTTCCGGCATAAGAAGTCACCCTTATTCTGCCAACGACATTGTCAAAGGGGTTCAGGGCATTCTATTGTCGTAGTGGTGGGAAACTGTCCCTAAAGGCGAAAGAATCAACATTGATCAATGGCACTAGGATGCAGAAGGCAATGGAAACCACTGCATTAAAGACACGTAATGTGTATCAAAAAACGTTCAAATGTGTGTGAAATCTTATGGGGTTTAACTGCTAAGGTCGTCAGTTCCTAAGCTTACACACTACTTAACCTAAATTATCCTAAGTACAGGGTGTTTCAAAAATGACCGGTATATTTGAAACGGCAATAAAAACTAAACGAGCAGCGATAGAAATACACCGTTTGTTGCAATATGCTTGGGACAACAGTACATTTTCAGGCGGACAAACTTTCGAAATTACAGTAGTTACAATTTTCAACAACAGATGGCGCTGCAAGTGATGTGAAAGATATAGAAGACAACGCAGTCTGTGGGTGCGCCATTCTGTACGTCGTCTTTCTGCTGTAAGCGTGTGCTGTTCACAACGTGCAAGTGTGCTGTAGATAACATGGTTTATTCCTTAGAACGGAGGATTTTTCTGGTGTTGGAATTCCACCGCCTAGAACACAGTGTTGTTGCAACAAGACGAAATTTTCAACGGAGGTTTAATGTAACCAAAGGACCGAAAAGCGATACAATAAAGGATCTGTTTGAAAAATTTCAACGGACTGGGAACGTGACGGATGAACGTGCTGGAAAGGTAGGGCGACCGCGTACGGCAACCACAGAGTGCAACGCGCAGCTAGTGCAGCAGGTGATCCAACAGCGGCCTCGGGTTTCCGTTCGCCGTGTTGCAGCTGCGGTCCAAATGACGCCAACGTCCACGTATCGTCTCATGCGCCAGAGTTTACACCTCTATCCATACAAAATTCAAACGCGGCAACCCCTCAGCGCCGCTACCATTGCTGCACGAGAGACATTCGCTAACGATATAGTGCACAGGATTGATGACGGCGATATGCATGTGGGCAGCATTTGGTTTACTGACGAAGCTTATTTTTACCTGGACGGCTTCGTCAATAAACAGAACTGGCGCATATGGGGAACCGAAAAGCCCCATGTTGCAGTCCCATCGTCCCTGCATCCTCACAAAGTACTGGTCTGGGCCGCCATTTCTTCCAAAGGAAACATTGGCCCATTTTTCAGATCCGAAACGATTACTGCATCACGCTATCTGGACATTCTTCGTGAATTTGTGGCGGTACAAACTGCCTTAGACGACACTGCGAACACCTCGTGGTTTATGCAAGATGGTGCCCGGCCACATCGCACGGCCGACGTCTTTAATTTCCTGAATGAATATTTCGATGATCGTGTGATTGCTTTGGGCTATCCGAAACATACAGGAGGCGGCGTGGATTGGCCTCCCTATTCGCCAGACATGAACCCCTGTGACTTCTTTCTGTGGGGACACTTGAAAGACCAGGTGTACCGCCAGAATCCAGAAACAATTGAACAGCTGAAGCAGTACATCTCATCTGCATGTGAAGCCATTCCGCCAGACACGTTGTCAAAGGTTTCGGGTAATTTCATTCAGAGACTACGCCATATTATTGCTACGCATGGTGGATATGTGGAAAATATCGTACTATAGAGTTTCCCAGACCGCAGCGCCATCTGTTGTTGAAAATTGTAACTACTGTAATTTCGAAAGTTTGTCTGCCTGAAAATGAACTGTTGTCCCAAGCATATTGCAACAAACGGTGTATTTCTATCGCTGCTCGTTTAGTTTTTATTGCCGTTTCAAATATACCGGTCATTTTTGAAACACCCTGTACAAACACACACACTCATGCCCGAGGGAAGACTCGAACCTCCACCGAGATCAGCCGCACAGTCCATGACTGCAGCGCTTAAGACCGCTCGGCTAACCCCGCGTGGCTAACGTGTATCCACAGGACATGGGACCTCCAATTGAAAAAGTGGCAACATGATCTCTCCATTGGCAAAAGATACCAGAATAGTTCCCCATTCGGATCTCCGCGAGGACACTGCCAAGGGGGAGGTGACCATGAGAAAAAGATTGAATACTCTACGGAAGGAAAACGTTCTACCAGTTGGGGAGTGGGATGTCAGAAGTTGGAACGTGGTAGGGAAACTAGAAAATCTGAAAGTGGGAATGCAAAGGCTCAATCTAGTTACAATAGGTGTCAGTGAAGTGAAATGGAAGACGACAAAAATTTCTGGTCAGATGAGTATAGGATAATATCAACAGGAGCAGAAAATTGTATAACATAAGTTGGAGTCGCGGTGCATCGGAAGATAGGGCAAAGAGTGTGTCACTGTGAACAGTTCAGTGATAGGGCTGTTCTTATCAGAATCGACAGCAAACCAACACCGCCAACGACAGTTCAGGTATACATGCCGACGTCGCAAGCTGATGATGAAGAGACACAAAGGTATTTGAGGATATTGAATGGGTAATGCAGTATGTAAAGGGAGATGAAAATCTAACAGTCATGGGGAACTGGAATGCAGTTGTAGGGGAAGGAGTATAAGAAAAGTTTATGGGAGAATATGGACTTTGGACAAGGAGTGTGAGAGGAGAAGGAATAATTGCCTGCTGTAATAAATTTCACTTAGGAATAGCGAACACTCTGTTCAAGAATCACAGGAGGAAAAGGTATACTTCGAGAAGGCCGGGTGATACGGGAAGATTTCACCACAGATCACAAAACATATTAGTGATGAAGAGTAGGCAGAGGTTTAAGAGCTTAGTCGGCAAGAACTGGAATACGGAGGTACTAAGGACTGAGGAGATACGCTTGAAGTTCTGTAAGGCCATAGGTCCAGCAATAAGGAATAGCTCAGTAGGCAGTACATTTGGAGAGGAATGGACATCTGTAAAAAGGGTCATCACAGAAGTTGTAAAAGAAAACATTGATACAAAGAAGGTAACTGACAAGAAACCATGTGTAACAGAAGATATAATTCAGTTCACCGATGAAGGGAGGATGTGCAAAGATGTTCCGGGAAATTCAGGAATACGGGAATGAAATAAACAGGAAGTGCAGGTAAGGTAAGACGAAATGGCTGCATGAAAAATCCGAAGAAATCGAAAAAGAAATGATTGTCCAGAGGATAGGCTCAGCATACAGGAACGTGAAAAATAATCTCTGTTAACATTAAAAGCGAGGATTGTAACATTAAGAGTGCACCAGTAATCACTCTTAAATGCAGAGGAGAGAGCGTATAGGTGGAAGCCTGCCTGAGGACGAAGATTTATCTGATGTGAGAGAAGCAAAAACAGGAGTCAGTTTAGAAGATGTAGGGGATCCTGTAACGACTATTCACGCTGGTGTGTAGCATGTATGAGTCTGACGACAGAAAGCCTGCCTGAGGACGAAGATTTATCTGATGTGAGAGAAGCAAAAACAGGAGTCAGTTTAGAAGAGGTAGGGGATCCTGTAACGATTATTCACGCTGGTGTGTAGCATGTATGAGTCTGACGACATGCCATCTGACATTCGTTGGAATATGATCCACACAATTCCGAAGACTGCAAGAGCTGACAAGTGCACTGCACGTCTCTCGGCCTGCAGCGGCCCACTGCAGACCGACACTTAAGAGACACCAAATACAAATCGACATCGAGAGACAGGCCCTGTCATATGGCAGTCGCGACGTATACGCTGAAATTGAATGTAAAGAATACGTCTTTTGTAGTGGGCGTCGCTCTACTGCAGTGTCACATGACGAATAAATAGGAAAAGAGTAGAACGTCTGTGTAGGGCCATGTTTTTACCTACAGTGTCACTTGGCTGAATGTGTATAAGTCTCTGTGGCATCACTCAAACACAGCCAAATTGTCACGCTAGCTGTGTATCTCTAACAAAGTTGACGTATGTCCTCACCTCGGTGCCGGTTAAAACGATTTCGCCCCCGGGTGGGCTCGAACCACCAACCTTTCGGTTAACAGCACAGTCAGCTTAACAGCTCATGCATCCAAGTTGCTGACATGAATAACTTACAGAAGAATGAAAAAGAAAATTGACGATCTAGACGACGATCAGTTTGGCTTTAGAAATGGTAAAGGAACTATTCTAACGTTACAATTTGTGGCGTGTGTTTGTGTGTGCGTGTGTGTGTGTGTGTGTGTGTGTGTGTGTCAGCTCGATGGGGATGGTTTTTCAAGTCTGGTTGACACAGGTCGGCGTCCGTACATTGCGACAACTCAGATTTGTAACTATTAAAACAAACTCCTCGCTTTATTTGATTGGTTTCAGATACTATCTCCCATTAACAGATATCCGTGTATCGATGGAGCAGCAGGCCGAATTGTATAAGCGGCCCTTGCTTATAATTGAAGCAATGGTGTTCCAATGATGTTTTTTGCCCGGTTTGCAAATAAATTTTCAGACGTAGATAACATGATATCTCGAATGATAATCTCCACCATTCAAGCCGATGCTACATTATAGACATAGGAGGATGTTGATTTGTGAAGTATTGTAGCGTCGTTAATGCGTCGCTACGGTGCTAATTGAACAACTCCCACGTCGTAAATGAAGAGATAATGTATTGTCTAAATAACGCACAGAAAGCGTCGTATAAAATGTTCAATTACTGTTCACTGTTAATAATGTCAGTCAATCACCTTTAGCTACGGCTTTCTGTCAAGAAAAAAATTATTTCACAGTTACACAATGAAGTTCAATTAAATGATGTAGACGACACGAAGTATTAAAGTTATCACTGAGTTTACTGAACTTCTGAATTTACTAATCACTGCACTAGAAAGCACACTGATCTGTCATTCAAGCAATTGAAGCTACGATTAACATCAGCAATTATGACGTTGACTTCCGACAGCACGTAGTACCTGTGAATTCTTTATGATTGCATGTATATGTTTGCTACTCAAGTCTATTTGTAGAGTTTATGTCGGCGTCTGGTACATTGCCTGGTCCTTCAATGTTCGTGACGATCACAGATCACGACGACTAAGTCCCAGAATTGATTAAGTATCAAACGAGTTACTTTTCCTTCGCGTATAATATCTGTTCCGTTGTCTGGCTAAACGGTAAAGGTTCTATCACTTTTCTTCAAAACTTTGACTAATACGTCAAGACGATACTTGAAAAACTTTAAAATTCCACATGGGTCTGAAACAATCTAGTATCGGTCAATAAGCGTGCTTCTATTGCGACGTCTACAGTAGAGTGAATTAACATCTCCATTGCCGTTTTCCGTTGTAGTCGCAGCTCGATGCGGCTACAACTCTTTTCTTGGACAAATGTTATCTCTGATCACTTTATCTCATCTGGGTTATAATCTTCGTAAAGCATATATTTCGAATTCTTTACTCAGAATTTCATGCTTCGTAGATTAAGTGATCATCTGATGGTCTTTCATTTAGTTCTTTCCGTGGAATAGACGTTGTTAGTTCCCTAGTATTTCTGTTGGTTGAACTTTCAATAGTATTGATATTTTGTTGCCAGTAGCTACCATCAAGGTCAGGATAACTAGTTTTTATATATTTTGCTGTCAAAAGGGATGTCATTAGTGGCTCTACATTTGTGGTGTTAGAATATATGCCCCCCATGGAATAGATGTTGTTAGTTCCCTAGTGTTTCTGTTGGTCAAACTTTCAATAATGATAATATTTTGTTGTCAGCAGCTACCGTCAAGGTGAGGATAAGTAATTTTTATATATTTTGCTGTCAAAAGGGATGTCATTAGTGACTCTACATTTGTGGTGTTATAATATATGCCCCCCGTGGAATAGATGTCGTTAGTTCCCTAGTGTTTCTGTTGGTCAAACTTTCAATAGTGTTAATATTTTGTTGCCAGCAGCTACCGTCAAGGTCAGGATAAATAATTTTTATATCTTTTGCTGTCAAAAGGGATGTAAGTAGGGGCCCTATATATATGGTGTTATATATGCCCCCCAGACGATGAAGTAGGTACGTGGCTTCCCGCTTCAACGTCCCTAACCATGTGAAGTCTCTTTTATTGGCTTATTAGCGTCCACACACATACATATGAAAAAAATTAAAATCAATGCAGTGTTCTTTTCACATCAATTATGAAAAGAAGTTTCATGTTCCTTAAATATTTCATTACTTCATTTTAATATCAAACTTATATCTTCGGAGCATTGCCACACTGTCGCTGCAACCGCACCAGACCATGTTAAGCTGCGAAGATGGCACGGTTCGATGCCAGTGTCTTCTTATCGAACGACCAGGGCGACACTGCAACAGCATCGGACCGTGTATGGCAGCGAGTACAATACGATCATGCCTTCTCGTCTGGTTGCTCTCGTTGCTCAGTGGCTACGCTCGCATCAGACTGTACCAACATCTCAGCACAATCCTTCGGAAAATAGTCTTCATCACCTCTGTTGAGCGTGCTGAAACATCTAAATCACTTCTCTTTTCGGGACTATCTACTGCATGACAAGAAATCAAACATCATTAGTTTAACAGAAATTTAGGCATAATATTTTTTTCTATTATTTCTAAACATCGCTCTTACAGTAGTTATTAATGTTAGTTGTTTCCATTAATTTTATTGCAGTTACTGTTGTGGTGATTATAATTAAATAGATTATCCTTCTCCTTTGTGCTTAACAATCGCTGACCTCACGGATTCATTTGTACGTCAAAGATTCCTCTCTCCTTGGCAACAGTCGTTATGTATTAGCTGTCGCAGTCGAATATCTTTGCCTTCCGAACTCCATCAAAGGATGTTTTTACTTTCAAATGACCATCACTTTCAACTTTCCCCACTTCGCATGTGTTTACATAGTTATTAAATTTTATCACTGCGCCTTGTTCCTTAGCTTAATTAACAATTTTCTTGATAAGTACACGAGTTAATATTTCCACTGTCACACGTGTACTGTCAGTCTCTGAACACGTACAGCACTCCTTACACAATTCTCTTCTTTTTATTAGGAATCTCACAAACTGAACTTATACTAATGTAACGATATTCTATCACACTAAAGCTTAACATCAGTAACTCCTTTAGCAAGAACTACTTAAAACTACTTCACTGTCCACTAATTCTACGTAGAAAAAAATAAAAGAATTTCACAAACACTATTGTAACATATTTCTGCATCATGCCTTTTTCCTTTGCGGAATTAACGAATAAATCAACTGTTAACTAATCTCTTAAACTCAATGTTGGGACACACCCCCTTGATCTTCTTGGTTTCTTCATCCTCAAATAAGTAGCTACCTTCATGTGGTATATTAATAATTTTATATGGTCCCCTATAAAGATTGTTCCACTTTAGATTTATTTTTCTTAGATTTGAAGACTTGAGATGATTCTTCAATACAATGCTATCACCAACCTTATAAGTGGCTTCTAAGCCTAGCTTTTTATCAAATTCATGTTTACAAATACTTGCTTTATGTTGCAAGTTCAGGTATACCTTCTTTATAACTGCATCAGGATCCTTTGGTTCATTTTGAATACATGATAAATTACTAAGCCAATTACTACGTACTATCCCACTTATGAAATAGAATCTCATTGGACGAATACCCAGTATACATATGTGGTAAGTCGTTGTACATCTTTTCAGAATCTTTAATTAAGTCGATCCACATATAGTGCTGATTGGGTACATAAGTTCTTACAAATCTATTTACTTCTCGAAACACTCTTACAAACGGGTTTCCTGCCGGATTAAAGCTTACAATGAATACATGGCGAATTCCATGCACTTTCATTGTTTCTTTCCACGTTTTACTCCGAAAATTTGAGGCGCTGCATTACGTAAGCATTCCTGGTTTTCCTATATTACTCAAATAGTCACCGGTAATCTTTCTCAACATTGGTGTTACGTTGGTCGTTCGCAAAGTGTAAAGTTTCATGTTGTTGTTGTTGTGATCTTCAGTCCTGAGACTGGTTTGATGCAGCTCTCCATGCTACTCTATCCTGTGCAAGCTTCTTCATCTCCCAGTACCTACTGCAACCTACATCCTTCTGAATCTGCTTGTGTATTCATCTCTTGGTCTCCCTCTACGATTTTTACCCTCCACGCTGCCCTCCAATGCTAAATTTCTGATCCCTTGATGCCTCAAAACATGTCCTACCAACCAATCCCTTCTTCTAGTCAAGTTGTGCCACAAACTTCTCTTCTCCCCAATCCTATTCAATACCTCTTCATTAGTTACGTGATCTACCCACCTTATCTTCAGCATTCTTCTGTAGCACCACATTTCGAAAGCTTCTATTCTCTTCTTGTCCAAACTGGTTATCGTCCATGTTTCACTTCCATACATGGCTACACTCCATACAAATACTTTCAGAAACGACTTCCTGACACCTAAATCTATACTCGATGTTAACAAATTTCTCTTCTTCAGAAACGATTTCCTTGCCATTGCCAGTCTACATTTTATATCCTCTCTACTTCGACCATCATCAGTTATTTTACTCTTTAAATAGCAAAACTCCTTTACTACTTTAAGTGTCTCATTTCCTAATCTAATCCCCTCAGCATCACCCGATTTAATTTGACTACATTCCATTATCCTCGTTTTGCTTTTGTTGATGTTCATCTTATATCCTCCTTTCAAGACACTGTCCATTCCGTTCAACTGCTCTTCCAAGTCCTTTGCTGTCTCTGACAGAATTACAATGTCATCGGCGAACCTCAAAGTTTTTACTTCTTCTCCATGAATTTTAATACCTACTCCGAATTTTTCTTTTGTTTCCTTTACTGCTTGCTCAATATACAGATTGAATAACAACGGGGAGAGGCTACAACCCTGTCTCACTCCTTTCCCAACCACTGCTTCCCTTTCATGCCCCTGGACTCCTATAACTGCCATCTGGTTTCTGTACAAATTGTAAATAGCCTTTCGCTCCCTGTATTTTACCCCTGCCACCTTCAGAATTTGAAAGAGAGTATTCCAGTTAACATTGTCAAAAGCTTTCTCTAAGTCTACAAATGCTAGAAACGTAGGTTTGCCTTTTCTTAATCTTTCTTCTAAGATAAGTCGTAACGTTAGTATTGCCTCACGTGTTCCAACATTTCTACGGAATCCAAACTGATCTTCCCCGAGGTCCGCTTCTACCAGTTTTTCCATTCGTCTGTAAAGAATTCGCGTTAGTATTTTGCAGCTGTGACTTATTAAACTGATAGTTCGGTAATTTTCACATCTGTCAACACCTGCTTTCTTTGGTATTGGAAATATTATATTCTTCTTGAAGTCTGTGGGTATTTCGCCTGTCTCATACATCTTGCTCACCAGATGGTAGAGTTTTGTCATGACTGGCTCTCCCAAGGCCATCAGTAGTTCTAATGGAATGTTGTCTACTCCCGGGGCCTTGTTTCGACTCAGGTCTTTCAGTGCTCTGTCAAACTCTTCACGCAGTATCGTATCTCCCATTTCATCTTCATCTACATCCTCTTCCATTTCCATAATATTGTCCTCAAGTACATCGCCCTTGTATAAACCCTCTATATACTCCTTCCACCTTTCTGCCTTCCCTTCTTTGCTTAGAACTGGGTTGCCATCTCAGCTCTTGATATTCATACAAGTGGTTCTCTTCTCTCCAAAGGTCTCTTTAATTTTCCTGTAGGCAGTATCTATCTTACCCCTAGTGAGACAAGCCTCTACATCCTTACATTTGTCCTCTAGCCATCCCTGCTTAGCCATTTTGCACTTTCTGTCGATCTCATTTTTGAGACGTTTGTATTCCCTTTTGCCTGCTTCATTTACTGCATTTTTATATTTTCTCCTTTCATCAATTAAATTCAATATTTCTTCTGTTACCCAAGGATTTCTATTAGCCCTCGTCTTTTTACCTACTTGATCCTCTGCTGCCTTCACTACTTCATCCCTCAGTAAAGTTTCATATGCTTTGAGAATAGGTCGTACATTGCGAATATATACTTAAAATTACCTTTGGCTGCGGGAAACGGTCCACACGCATCACATGAGACTATATTCAGTGGTTTTGCCGGTCTAATGGGATGCAATACGCCCTTATTACAATAATTAACAGGCTTTGCCTTTTGATAAACTTTACACCTTCTGAGTGTCTCCCGAACTCTTCTTAATAAACGCGTATAAAAACATTGTTGTTGTAACTTCATCATACATTTGTGAGCTTCAAAATGCCCCCACCTAGCATGCGCGAACCAATGCAATGTCTGAACACTTTGTGATGGAATGCATACCTTCCAATAATCCTCCTCATTATTTTGAAGTCTGTTACTCTTTCTCCTTCCATCTCATCTACCTTTTCAGTCTGTAGCCTTGAAAAGGCGTCTGCGACGACATTATCGCTTCGCCTGACATGCTTAACGATTATATTCTACATCTACATCGATACTCTGCAAATCACATTTAAGTGCCTGGCAGAGGATTCATCGAACCACCTTCACTATTCTCTATTGTTCCAATCTCGTATAGCGCGCGGTAGGAATGAACACCAATATCTTTCCGTACGAGCTCTGAGTTCCCTTATTTTATCTCGGTGATCGTTCCTCCCTGTGTAGGTCGGTGCCAACTAAGTATTTTCGCATTTGCAATAGAAAGTTGGTGACTGGAATTTCGTGAGAAGATCCCGTCGATAAGAAAAATGCCTTTCTTTTAATGATGTCCAGCTACTCCTGTAGCAACAGTGCCCAACGTGTTAGTCGATCATGCAGCATCCTACTGGTCAAAATAAATGTCACCGCTTTGTGGTCGCAATAAACTATAATTCGTTTCCCATACACGAAATATTGAAACTTTTTAAGCGCACAAATAACTGCAAGGACTTCCAGCTCAGTCGTGCTGTACGATCTCTCGCAACCGGGAAAGGTTCTGCTAGAAAATGCGATCACTTTTATCGTTTCCACATCTCTCTCATCTTCCAATTGGAACGGTGTACCACCTAAGCCTGTTTCAGCTGCATCCGTCGCTACATAGAAGTTTTTATCCATTTGGGGATGATGTAATAACGGAGCATTTATCAAGGCATTTCGAATATCATCGAAGGCTTTACTATACGCTTCCGTCCATTGCCACGTAAAGTTTTTCTGTAGTAATTGTAACAGACAATCTTTATTTAACATTTGCTGTGACAAAAACTTTCTAAAGAAAGAGGTGAGGCCCAAAAATAATTTTTAATTGTCTATTTTGTGGATACGGACAATTTTTAATGGTATCAAAATTTTTAGGGTTCTTTATAATTCCTTCTGGCTTCACGATATGTCCTAAGAATTTTATCTGGTTGCTACCAAATTTAGATTTTGTTAAATTGATCGTGACTCCATACTCAAGAAATTTACTAAACACTCGATCATTTATCTCGACATGCTCGCTCCAGGTCTCAGTGGCGATCAGTAGATCGTCTACATATACAGTGATACGCTCTAACAAATCGGGTCCTGGCACTTTATTCAAAGTGATAATGGATACACCTCTGCTAATATTGAGACCAAACGGAAATAACTTGAAGTGGTAACTCCGTCCCAGGAAAGTAAATGCCCTATATTCTTTCGACTCTTTTGAGATTTTCGTTTGCCAGTAGGAACTTCCGAGGTCTAGGGAAATTTTTGCAACGGTTCTTCCAAGTTTTCAGAGCGGGATCTTTCGCGTTTTATAATTTTGTTAATGTCGCGAGCGTCAAGAACTAGCCAAATAACGCCGTTCGGTTTGGTTACTGCTAACAATGGACTCGAATGTTTAGAAGTTGAAGTTTCAATTATTCCGCAGTGTATCATCTTTTTTATTTCTCTGGCCAGTGTCGATACGTTTGAATACAATATTCAAAATCTTTAATAACGCCTGGTTTCTCATTAAGCACGGGCATATATCGTTGCAAAACTTATCCCAACACTTCCCAGATGTAAAGCGTTTACAGTTAGACAGTCAACAGTTAGATTTTGGCAAAATTTTCCCAAAATGAGTTTCCTCCTTAATGAAGTTACCTTTAATGGTTGAGTTTTAACCATGAAAGTACAAACAACCTCCTTAAAATCTATCACTGCAGCGTAGTCACACAGAAACTCCATCCCTCAAATACATGGCATTGATATCCGAGAAACTACTAAGAATGTGCATTCAATGTCTACCCCTTGTAGTTCTACCGTCACCCGTATCTGTTTACTTATGCGTTGCGCTTTTGCGCTAAACGATCCTGACACCATGCAGCCCGTTACCGGTAAGGTGAGTATCTTTCTTTGCTTACTAACCATGTTTATACAACTCATTATCATTACGCTAACTGTCGCTCCTGTGTCTATGAGCATGTTCATCGGTACGTCATTAATTTTGGCCTCTACAATTGCTTGTAAAATGTATCCACTCTCGTTTGTTTCCTGTCTCGGTTCTGACATAAGATCCTCACGAATATCACTCTCCTTATTGTTGTCCAATATATTTATTATCGCACGACGTGTGGCTCCATCCACAGTACCAGTCACCCTAGGAAGACCAAATGTGACTGGCATTAGTTTGACAGACTTTCCTTCAGGTTCCTGGGTTGCTCGTGGACCTCAACTACATGAATTTCGTTCCCCGGTTTTGGATATGAATTATCTCTAACTCTACCTCTTTCATCTGATAAAGATATGGGTCTACTGGACCCGGGAGATGCACTTGGATGGTTTACATTTCCCCAAATTACATTATGCAGCAGACGATTTCCCCAAGTCGATTGACTCTGTTGTTACTACAACTATTATCATAGTATTGAGGGTTCAATGTTTTCTGCCCCCATACTTTCTCTTCCTATTAAGGGGTACAACATTAAACCGCTGGAAATTTTCCGTTCCTGGCACTTGATAATTCGATTTCCTATTCTGATTCTTATCTTGGGAGTGTCCGAAAGGATCATTACCATTCTTGGAACTACCGTTATTACAGCTGAATTTCCCAGAATGATTATTAAATTGGTTACCACTATTCCACGCGTTGTTACCACCGTTGTTCTTAGCATAACATTGGTGGTTATTATTATTCTGCCACTGTTTTGCACCATCCATAAGCGTATCGATTGAATCGATCACTGAGAAGAGCTGCTCCACTTCTAAATTAGGAACATGAATTAATTTATCTCGAATATTTAATGGTAGCCTACCTTTAAGTATTCGGATAACTTCTCTATTCGAAATTGGTTCTGTCCAATAGCGCGTTTTGTTCAAGTAGCATTCGAATTACTGCCTGAGGGTTCCCTTTTTTGAATTATAAAATTCTGGCTGATACGCCTACTTACGCAGTTTCTCCTCTTTCCTCGGAGACCAATATTTAGCCAAAAACAATTACAATATTACAAACTTCCAGCCAACCGGTTGCAAGCAGAATTTAAGGTGTACCTTCCTGTGATATTGTTAGGTAAGGTAACGGTTTCTTCTGAAGAAGGCGCCCCTAGTTGGCGTTGAAAACTAGCTAAAGAATTCTAAATTCTGTTTGCAACCGGTTGGCTGGAAGTTTGTAATACTGTACTTAATTACGGCTGCTGAGCACAGCCATGTTAAAATCACCAGAAACAATTTCTCAGATTCAGAGCACGAGCTACAGGCCTCGCTAGTTTCAGCGGCCCATAATGCTGCCTCTCCTACGATCTTTGACACTATAAACTGTAACTTGTCGTATTCCGTCCAGCTACGAGGGAATACTGTTTTAAATGAATTGAGGAACACCCTTAGGTGGATATTGAAGTTTTCATTTTAAAACGTGACAAACTGTTTACTTTTAAATATGCTATGTTCGACTTTCAATAAAGAGATGCTTCCTTTCTGAACGTAAGGATGATCCTTCTCCTCTGATTGTTAGCTTCCCACGGTTCATATACACATGTACTATACTGCATTAACGGGCGTTTTATCTCGCAGAGATTTTACGGTATTGCTCATTCGTTCGTTTTCCTCTCTGAAATCTCCCACTGATTGTTGCTCGGAATACCGGGAGCTAAAAGCTGTTAAATTATAACCCTTGGTGCATTCGTCAACTATCTGGTCTTTAATTGGACGGAATTCGTCAATGAACCTCTCTATCAAAGAATTATTATTTATCCACTGGCCCGTAATTTGATTTTGCGCACTTGCATTGGCAGAACGCACTTGTCCGTTAATTTCTAGTGTTTTTTTGTCTCTATCCATTCGGATAAATCTTCCTCCAGTTTCTTAGTCTGATTTAATATATACGCGTCCAGTTTACCTAACGAATTTTTCTTCATATCAGACATACGATCTGACAATCCTTCTACCATTTCCGTGATACAAATATTATTATCCTATAGGGCATCTACCTTTTCAGATATGCTCCGAATTGTTCTAAAAATGTATTGGCATTTTCGTCTATTTTATTGACAGGATCAATAACCTTAAGTTTTCCTTTTCTCGTTCTACGAATCTTAACTCTAGGTTGTCAAACTTAGAATCAACCTTAGCCTGTTGTTCGGGTAGCTTGGTCTCCCAAAGTGCAGTGAAATCGGCCTGTTGTTCAACAAACCTAATTTCTAAAGCCTTTTGCTCATCAGCGAATTTAACATCTGTAGATGCTTGCAGTTCGGTTAAATTTGCGTCTATGATATAGAATCTATTCTCCAACGTCGCCTGCTGTTCAGCGAACCTAGTATTCAAGGTTAACTGCAGTTCCGCGAACTTAACCTTTAAATCATCCAACATATTCAATTTTTCCAGTATGGTGCTAAGGACATACATTCGTCATGTATTCATTTTCGGCTTTGTCCTTATTATTGGAAGCCTTATCATCAGATATATTTTCATTACTTTCTGGCCCGGAGTCAGATACATTAGGAACATTAGTTTCATTTGACTCGGCAAAAGATTCTACCCCAACATTAACAATCAAATGGTTCAAATGGGTCTGAGCACTATGGAACTTAACTTCTATGGTCATCACTTCCCTAGAACTTAGAACTACTTAAACCTAACTAACCTAAGGACATCACACACATCCATGCCCGAGGCAGGATTCGAACCTGCGACCCTAGCGATCACGCGGTTCCAGACTGTAGCGCCTAGAACCGCTTAGCCACTCCGGCCGGCCATTAACAATCGTTTCATTATTTTCATCATTGTCAGATACCTCACTTATATCATCACAAGATTCCTGCACAATCGTCACACGATCCTGATCTTAAGATCTACTCGACACCAGCACAATGAAATACTTACACTTACCAACTAGGCAAAACAATTAAATTTTGCCGTACATGAACAATCACTTATTTTCAGTAGCGATTTAATAATTGTTGTCTGCTTGCGTGCTGTTGGAGTCTCGCTCACGTCACTGTCGGCAGCCGTGTCGCTGTCACGACCAACGTTCAGCTGTGGTTCGGTTCTCCGAAGCGTTGCGTTGAACTCCCTCTGTAGGTGGGCTCGTGTGCCTCGTAGGCGCGGAGCGTCGGCCCCGCAGTTTGTGGTGTGTGTGTGTGTGTGTGTGTGTGTGTGTGTGTGTGTGTTTGTGTGTGTGTGTGTGTGTGTGTGTGCGTGTGTGTGTGTGTGTGTGTGTGTGTGTGTGTGTGTGTGTCGGCTCCATATGGATGGTTATTCAAGTCTGATTGACACAGGACGGCGTCCGTCGATCGCAACAACCCCGATCTGTAATTGTTAAAACAAACTTATCGCTTTCTTTGATTAGTTTAATACACTATCTCCCTTTAACAGATATCCGCGTATCGATGGAACAGCACGCCGAAATGTATAAGCGGCCTCGCTTATAACTGAAGCAATGGTGTTCAAAGGATGTCTGTCTTCTTTACTGCTACACACAGCAACTGTACCACTCGGTACCGCAACAACTCCCTTTATCTGAAACAATAAACCAAATATCCTTCGCGTGACCATGACGAGCTTAAAAGCTTACGGTAATCTTCAAGGAATTGTAGCTACGATTTACATCAGCAATTCTGACATTGACTTCCGACAACACGGAGTACCTGAGAATTCTTCATGACTGCGTGTACGTATTTCCTACTCAAGTCTATTTGTACATTACTGTGTCCTTCAGTGTTCGTCACGATCACAGATCACGACGACTAAGTCCCATAATTGATTAAGTATCACACAAGTTACTTTTCCTTCGCGTATAGTATCTGTTCCGTTGTCTTGCTAAACGGTAAATGTTGTATCACCTTTCTTCAGAACTTTGACTAATACGTCAAGACGATACTTGAAAAAGTTTAAGATTTCAGATCGGTCTGAAACAATCTAGTATCGGCCAATAAGCGTGGTTCTTTCGCGATGTCTCCAAAAGTGCGAATTAACATCTCCATTGAAGTTTTCACTGTAGTCGCAGCGAACTTACAGCTCGATGCAGCTACAACCCTTTTCTTGAATAAATGTTATCTCCTATCACTTTATCTCGTCTGGATTTTAATCTTCGTAAAGCATATATTTTGAATTCTTTATATAGAGTTCCGTGCTTCGTAGATTAAGTGATCATCTGATAGTCTTTCATTTACATCTTGCCGTGTTTTATAACGGAGCCAAGGTAGCCCCTGAGGGCCGGCAACCCATATAACACCACAGAGGACGATGTTGTCTATGCCCAAGGCGTACCCAAAAGCACCGTGGTAAACACCGGCTATTTACATACAAGATAATGGAAACAGACACGCCGAGCATTACTTCCTGCACGGGGAGCTCGAGCCACGGCCTGCGGGAAGTATCACTACGTCAAAACGTGAGTGGCTGGAGGCAGCTAATTAGGGGCTAGAAGCAGTCCCGAAGTCAGTTAACGCCAGATGCCGAACTCGTGTACTGAGGCCATGACGATTACGTCTTCGTCTCGGAATTGGACTGTTACTAGTGTGTGAGTGTGTTACCACGAACACTTGTGGAAAATCAGAAGTGAACTTTTGTTTGCCTCAATTAGAAGACATTTTTTCGTTATTGTTACCTTTCGTTTATATGTTAAGTCATCACCTTGTGAACTTACGTCAATGAAAGTTGTGTTTGTGAAAAATTGCGAATTGTCACTCCCAACACCTTGGAATATGTGTTGTTAGTTCCCTAGTATTTCTGTTGGTCAAACTTTCAATAGTGTTAATATTTTGTTGCCAGTAGCTACCGTCAAGGTCAGGATAACTAATTTCTAAATCTTTTGCTGTCAAAAGGGATGTCATTAGGGGCTCTATATTTGGGGTGTTATAAACTGATAAAGGAAATGACTAAAGAAAAATCAAGACGCATTCATAGTGTTCCTCTAACTGGAAAAAGCATTCGACAATTTAAAATGGTGCAAAATGTTCGAAATTCTGAGAAAATTGGGGTAAGTTGTAGGGAGAGGCGGGTAATAAACAATATGTACGACAGCCAAGACGGAATAATAAGAGAAGAAGACCAAGACCAAAGTGCTCGGATTAAACAGGGTATAAGAGACAGATGTGTCTTTCACCTGTACTGCTCAATCTGTACATACAAGAAGCAATGATGGAAATATAAGAAAGGTTCTAGAGTGGAATTAAAATTCAAAGAGGAAGGGTATGACTGATACAATTCGCTGATGACATTGCTATCCTGAGTGACAGTGCAGATGAATTACATAATCTTCTGAATAAAATCAACAATCTAATGAGTGCAGATTAAATCGAAGGAAGACGAAAGTAATGTGAAGTGGCAGAAGAGAAAACAGCGTGAAACCTAACATCTGGATAAATGGTCTAAACGTAGATGAAGTTAAGTAATTCTGCTACATCGGCAACAAAATAAACAATGGGAGGCGGAGTAAGGGGGACATCAAAATCAGACTAGCATTGGCAAAACAGCATTCCTGACCAAGAGAACTCTACTTGTCTGAAATGTATTCATTAATTTGAGGAAAAAGTTTCTGAGGATGTACGTTTGGAGCACAGCACTGTATTGTAGTGAAATATGGGCTGTGGGAAAACCGGAACCGAAGAGAATCGAAGCATTGTAGATGTGGTGTTACAGACGAAAGTTGAAAATTTTGTCGACTGATAAGGAATGAGGAGGTTCTGCGCAGAATCGTAGAGCTAACGAATTAGTGGAAAACACTGACAAGAAGAAAGGACAGGATCATAGGACACCTGTTAAGACATCGGGGAATAACGTCCATGGTATTATAGGGAGCTTTAAAGCGAAAAAACTGTAGAGAAGGGCAGAGATTGGAATACATGCCACAAATAATTGAGTACGTAGGTTGTTAGTGCTAGGATGGCACAGGAGAGGGATTCACGGCGGGCCGCATCAAACCAGTTAGAACACTGATGTTATAAAAAAAAGAAATTATCGTGTTTTGCTCTAAATGAGTTGTAACAGTGGACGCATATTCAGGAAAGTTGGAAAATGTCGAATTTCACTTGTAAAAGTTACAGGAAATTTATATAACAGTGTTGCAGATGCTGCTCCTAAGTGTGAAGAGTAGTTTTCGTCTAAGTAACTGGTCTCATCGAAGAAGAAAATTAGAGAAGGAACAGATGATATTGTATACAGAGCCAAAGACGAGTTTTCCTTTGGATTTAGGTTAACTGAGTTACAAACACTTTCCCATATTATTAATGCTCCATGTGCATGTGGTAATTGCGGGTCAAAGTGCTTTAGGCTGTATGATGCCAGTGTGCTCAGTTGTTGTGAAGGTAACTGCATGTAATGCCTGTCTAGTGTTCAATAGTGGATATGTAGATTTGATAAAGTACCTGCAGAGACTAAGCTTCCATCCAGGGGCATTCGTACCGAAGATACTCAGAAGCATCGATGAATGGCGACTGTACAAACGTCAAGCAGCAAAAGAAAAAGCGCAAATGTTGGCTAGCAAAGGAAGCAGGGGAGGGAATTACTGCAGGAAGACGGGAAAGAGGATAAATATTACGGACATGAACAGTATTAGTCCCTAGATGTATCGCTATATTGCACAAATTCAAATAAAAACTTTAAATGCGAATTGCCGTAAACTGAATATTTTGGGCTATAATGTACCGTACGTTTCAGCAGGAACTATAAAAGATAATATCCTGAAATTAGGCAAGCTTCTTAAGAAAGAGAATAATCCTGTTCATCACTTCTCTGTTATCTTTTCTCTGAGAAAAGTTCCCCTTTAAAATCTGAATAAGGTAGAGCAGTCTCAGGTAACAAAAAACTGAAAAATTAATTTCGAAGCAATTATAACATTGAACAGAAATCTGTTACATACGTTTTATTAACCTCTTACCTAGATGTAAGCTTTGATATTCCAGGTTTATTGCTTGATTAGTTTAGGAGTAAAGGTACATTACAGAAACAATAGTAATTAAAAGTTAAAATCCTTATAAAATGTATGTCTACGCAAATTTTCAAACTAAAATTGCACAGAATTTCAAGCACTATGTTGTACTTAATAGTGTCAAGTTTTACTATTTTAGCTGTTACATTTTTGGAGGTACACATGTTTAAGTACAAGAATGCATTTTTTGCTACGTCTGTCCTTAAAGCTTTGGACCGTTTCCTTATCAGAGCCACTTACCTCAGATTGATACAGTTATCATTCTGTATTACCCAGAAAGTTTGTAACGTCATCACGGGAACATCCTGCACATCATCAATATATATATATATATATATATATATATATATATATATATATATATATATATATATATATATATATATATTCATTTCTGTAGAATTAAGTCCCTCATTCAGTTCTGGTTAGTGAAATGCATCGCATTTACATCCTATTGTTACGTACAAGTTTGAGAAAATTGTAATCCACATGTAAATCGCTGCAAGGAATGAAGCCCAGGTTGCACGATGCCTTAATGCTGCAGAGTAGGTGGCGCACTATCGCTACGGATGGAAGCGTATCGCTGGCGGCTGAGTGGGGGCCGGCGTCGCTCGTTGGAAGCCGATAGCAGCGCCGAGGTCGCTCCGCGCGGCCGGGTGTATCGCCTCGCGCCGCTTCGCACGACAGTCGATATCCCCGCTGCTGTTGTCGGCTTTGCAACAAGTAGCCGCGCTATCGCTTGTCACGCCGGCAGCCGCCTGCCGCCTGCCGCCAGCCGCCTCCCTGCCACCTGCAGAATGGGGCCACGAGCCTTCCTCGTACGTGCTGCACTCCGACAAGATGGTCAATACGGTCGAGTTCAGAGCCCGCAGCCGTAGCCGCTCCAACTGTCTTAAGTCGCCTGCGAGTATCTTTCGCTCTCCGCCCCCCCCCCCCCCACCCTCTTGACGTTTACTAATCGTAAAAATATCCTATCACACGACTAACGTTTATTCTACAAATCAGTGCCTTTCTTTGGTACACGCAGCTGCCAGTGATATACGCGCGGAGTGGCTACGAGGTCTAGGGCGCCATGTCACCGATTGCGCGGCCCCTCCCGTCAGAGGTTCAAGTCCTTCCTCGGGCATGGCTGTGTGTGTTGTTCTTAGCATAGCCGGCCGGTGTGGCCGAGCGGTTCTAGGCGCGTCAGTCTGGAACCGCGCGACTGCTACAGTCGCTGGTTCGAATCCTACCTCGGGCATGGATGTGTGTGATGTCCTTAGGTTACTTAGGTTTAAGTAGTTCTAAGTTCTAGGGGACTGATGACTGCAGATGTTAAGTCCTATCGTGCTCAGAGCCATTTTGTTCTTAGCATAAGTTAATTTAAGTTAGATTAAATAGTGTGTAAGTCTAGGGAGCGATGACCTCAGCAGTTTGGTCCCTTAGGAATTCACACACATTTGAACATCTCTGTCAGTGATATAATAATGGATACTTCTTCATTTATTCTCATTCAGTTGATTGGACAATAATTCCCGTTAGCTATTTATCCCTGTCTTCGGCAGATCCGCTCAGTTTAGTCCTCAGTTCAGTGTACGTTGTCGATTTCACATCTTGTTTTCTCTCTGAGATGTTATGAAGTTTTGGTCATCCTTGTGCAGTCTTCACTGAACATTTTTTCTTCTGTTAATTTTGTATTGACATCTGTAGAGGTGTCCAACACATTGGCCCCTCTACAGTGATATTTTTTCTTCTTTGCTGATGAACACTTCGTCATTGGTCTTTCTGACTGATCATGAAATCTTTAGAACTTTTCTCCAACACCACGCCACAAAAGCGTGAAATTTTTTTCCATCAACTACTACCCGTGTCTCCGAGCCATCCTGGATAAGGCTGAAAACTTATGTTTTCGCATACAGGTTCCTTGTTTTTTAACTAACATCTTTCGATGTTAGAAGCATCTTCTTCTCGTACAATGCTGTTTCAGCTTGTACCGATCTGCATTTCATGACATGATCTACCACCGTCTGTTATTCTTCTATGCGGATTTTTAAAGCTTCAGACGCTCTCCTTTCAGTCGTAGATTCTGCTGTTGGAACTTTACTACCTAGAAGGATTTCAGTTTCTTCTTTTATTTTCGTACTATATCTTTCTAAAGGTAACTGCTCATGCCATTTATTGCCTTTTCAGATTTTGGTGGCACTGCTGCAACAGTTGTAATTTTAAGAATTTTTACGTTTTCTCCAGGTAGAGTTGAGCCATGCGTGGCTCCTGTTCGTGTCACCTCTTCTTTAGCATCCCGTTTTTGCCGTGCTGCCACCTCGTTATGTTAATTTCAATCACTTGTAGCACTGAATTGCTGCTTTGCCTGCCTGTGAGTGGCAGCAGCAGCGCTTATCGAGATAAGCCTTGCCGTATTATCTTGGCCACACTGCTATTACTTCCCGGTCGTCGTGTGTCGCCTGTCAGTTGGAACGCGCCAACAGTTAGTTCGGACCTGGCAGTGTTTGATTTGGCACCCGGCACAAGTTCAGTCGGGGGGCGGCAGCAGTGAGGTCCGGACGACCATGGCTCGCCCGACGGTTGCCGACGCACATGATTGCGGTGGGGACGACTTTGGTTGGTTGTCGGTCGGTCGTCTTGCCGGACGACGTGTATTTGACCGGCGGTCGCTTATGGGTTGGCTGTGTGTGCCGACTCGTGATTGGTCCCTGTAATTGTACAGTCACTGCCGTTAGTGTTGTGTAGTTCTTTGTGTTGAGTTGAGCCACGCGTGGCCCCTGTTCGTGTCACCTCTTCTTTAGCATCCCGTTTTTGCCGTGCTGCCACCTTGTTATGTTAGTTTCAATCACTTGTAGCACTGAATTGCTGCTTTGCCTGCCTGTGAGTGGCAGCAGCAGCGCTTATCGAGATAAGCCTTGACGTATTATCTTTTAAAAGTTGTCGGCGTACTGGTTGTGAGCAAACGGTGGTTGGTGTAGAAATGGTTCAAATGGCTCTGAGCACTATGGGACTTAACAACTGTGGTCATCAGTCCCCTAGAACTTAGAACTACTTAAACCTAACTAACTTAAGGACAGCTCACACATCCATGCCCTAGGCAGGATTCGAACCTGCGACCGTAGCGGTCACGCGGTTCCAGACTGAAGCGCCTAGGACCGCACAGCCACACCGGTCGGCGGTTGGTGTAGATAAGCTAGGAAATTCCGCGAGGCGCAGTGGGCCACGCCCGCTGGCGGTGTCTACGCAGTGTCGGTATGTGTGGGAGCTGTTGCGATTACTACGGGGATCGTGGCTCACCGACCCAGGACATCAAAGTTGAGTGGTGATCTAATTACCGAAGCCAAACTGTTGACATTGTGCCGCTGGTTTTCATGGTTGGCTGTTGGGGGTATTCCCGTGAGCAACAGCGAGTGTTCGAGTTGGCGGAAGTTTGGCCACCATCCGTCGGAGTTTAACTGTATTTTGGTTATTTGAAGTCCAGGCAGTGTCCTTTCCTCACCTCCTCCTTGTCGCTGTCCAACACGTGTGTGAAGTTAGGCAGCTTATGCATACTTGGTTTTGGGCAGCTACGCCTTTTACGTTTTGGCTTTGGAGTTCTTTGTGCACTGGTCGGGTGGAAAGCAAGTCGTCTTTTCGGTGGGTCCGTTGATTGTCTCTCGGTTGGGTTGCCGGTGGATCGGATATAGTTGGGCCGACTACTTGTCTCCCCTAAGCGAACGTTAATATTTTAAGTGGAGACCGACCCCCGGAAACCTCTGAGCGCCGCTGGCTGTACTGCCTTTCTTATTAGTTTTTCATTATGTATTTTAATGACTTATAGCCGATGGTTTGAATCTGTATGCTTTTCGTTGGGTGTTAAATAATGGTCCTTCAGCCGCTTTAAGATTGAAAATTCCCTACTTGTCAAGTCTTGCATTGTTTGGGCCTTCAGCGTCATTTAAAATATTTTTTTGGATAAAGCTTTGGGCCTTCTGTCTTTTGAAAATTTATTGTAGTTGTGTTTTTCCTTAATGGGTTGTCAGTCGCTTTAAAATTGAAATTCCTTGCTTGTTAAATCTTAGAGTGTTTTGGCGTTCAGCCTCTATAAAATATTGTTTAAAGATAAAGCTTTGGGCCTTCTGCCTACTAAAAGTTATTTTAGTTGTTTTAAGTAATCGACCTTCAGCCGTTTTTAAACTAAGGTTCTTGTGTTTCAAGTATCAGACTGTGTGGGGCCTTCAGCCTAATTGAAGATAAGGCCTTCTGCCTTTTTTTTTAAATTAATTTTACCTGCAGTCTTAAATCATGGGCCTTCAGCCATGTTTAAATTAAACTTGTTTGCTTTTCAAGTGTTAAATCTGTTGGGCCTTCAGCCAAGTTATAGAACTTACGTGAGGCCTTCTGCCTTCTAAATATTCTGTTATGAGTCTGAATTTTAAGTTAATGGCTTTCAGACGTTTCTAAATTTAAATGGTTGTGCCCTTAAGCCATAAGACAGCGTGGCCTATTCAGCCGATAACTAAGTTCAAAAATTTTTGTTGTATTGTTTGGACAACTAAATAAAATTGTATGTGTTTTGGTGTAACTGACAGCCCCGTTTTGGCCCCTTTCCACAATTACAACTACCTGCTCTGTCCTGCGCACTTTAGCTGCGTGTTTCAATAGTTACTGCTTCAATGTATCTATTTTATCATTCGTTTATTGCCTTCTCATTGTATACACTGAAAAGTAACGGGAAATGGATCCATGTGTTTCGAACATTTGCATTAACTCTCGCAAATTTTGCGTCGGTTTCTTTTATTTTACAATTAATAAAATGTTCCGGCTTGTTATGTCGCGGTCGAAAGGATTTCACTTTAAAACCCAACTGTGGGGGACGTTTTCTAGGGGTATCGTAGCTTCATTGAATGTCCGATTCACACCCTGGCTACTGACAACAGCAAGATTCCGCGCAGTGGCGTGAAGTCACATGTTAGAATACGCGAGCGCAATTAGTTGTTGTCGACTGCTTTCGTCCGCAGTTGCTATCAGCCAAGGTGGAAGACTGGTACACATCTTCTTCAGCACCGAAATCCAAACGTCATTTAGTTGCACTCCCTTCTCCTTCCTATTGAAATTCCTCGGGTGTTTTGCAAACTCTATGGCTTCCCTGTATAGCCTTTCGTGGTATCGGCTTTCAACTGCCAATACTTTAGTTCTATCAAAATAAATGTTGTGGTCTCCTGCCTGTAAAGCATGCTCCGCAACAGCTGGTCTGTCAGTCTCCCCTCTTCCGCAATTGCCCTTGTGCTCTTCGAGTCGTTTCTTCACAGTTATTTTCGAGGTAGTACATCTCCCCATAACTACACGGAATTCTATAAATTCCAACTTTGTCCAGCGGTTGGTGAGAATCCTTGGCCGACTTTAGGTGTTCTTGTATCTTCCGTGTAGGTATGTAGATTACCGCGATTTTCCACTTTTTTAGGATTTTTCCTATGTAATCAGCGACGCCCTTAGTGAATGGCAGTAAAGCTTTCGATTTCACCGCGCTTGAGCATCGTTATAATTTATACGTGGTAGTCTTAACGTCCTTTTCACCTCAGTGAACAAATAACTATTCATGAGAAATGCATTGGTGAGATGTTTTACTTCTGCGTCAGGCATCTCTGGCTCGCAGATTTTCCTTGCTCTATTCGCCAACGTATTTAGAATGCCTCGCTTTTGTCCTGACTGGTGGTTTGAATCCCGGTCTAGATAACTGTCTGTGTGCGTTGGACTTTCGTTTAACCATGTCACCCAAGCTACTATCTTCTTTCTTGAGAACTAAGACATGAAGAAAATTTAATCTTCCGCCTGCTTAATCGTCCCTGATAGACTGAATCTTCGGACTGATCTCGTTCAGATGTTTGTGAAAATGATCTAGTTTCTTCCTCCAATGCCGCCACGTAACGGACGTATCGTTCACGTAACGGAACCAGATAGATGGTTTCTTTTTCGCAGTTTTCAACGCCGGCTCCTCGAATTTTTCCTTAAAAATGTTCGCTACAACCAGGCTTAAGGAGCTCCCCTTGCGACTCCATCCGTCTGTTCACAGAACACTTCGTTCCGTTTGAAATACGTGCTTGTCATGCAATTTTTAAACAGTTCTGCAACATCGGGAGGAAAAATCCGATTCAGCTGTTACAACACTAGTGTGACCGTAGTGAATAACGACAACATGTCAGAACTAACAATGTTCTTCGGCTGTACCACTATGCTCTCTAATTTACTGATAAAATGTACCGAATTCTTGATATACGAATCCTATCGGCCCACATACGGTCGGAATAATGTTGTCAAGAATTTGATAATTGAATAGGTGCGTGAACAAATGGCACTCACTTTAGGCCTTAGAAGAACATGTTCTTTTATCACCTTCGGCAACCCATAAAGTCTTGGAGCTAGCACAACTGTATTGAACTGACTTTTCTGAGCGCTCTCTTGCATAGAGGACTTCTTTATCATCATCATAAGAGTTCTAATAACTTTGTCAGTGGGGTACTTACTTAGTTTCCTCTATGTTTGCGGACCTAATACGTCGTTAATCCTACTAAAATAGTTGACCACTTTCAAAACTACCTTCTATTTCCGTTGTCAGCGGGAAGAATGATGGCACTATTGTCCTCATTCAGTGGAATTTCTTTCACCCACAGTTAAATTACATTTTGAAGGCTTTGCACACCGCCTCCATGCATTCCAGAATTCCGAGATTTCAGTGAAAAACGAGAGGAGTGGAATGAGTGGTACGCTCAGTTCGGCGCTCATTATGCTACGCATCAAGCGCAGTGTGCTGTGAAACTTCATTTCTTGTCAGCGGTCGGCATAGGAGTTTACCATCTCACTCAGATATTATTCGCAGCTTGTAGACGGAAGTGACTAGTTTATGAAGATTTAGTTTCCGTCCCACTGAGTATTACGAGGATCAGTTACAGGTTTCTGCAGCTCATCACAAGTTCATTCGACTGCAAAAAAAGCCGGAACAGACATACTGCTAGTCCGTCACCGAACTTCAGGGTCTGATACGACAGTGTCATATTCAATGTAGCTTAGAACATTACTGTAGTGATGCAATGATTCATGAAGCAAATGCATACAACGTGACAGAAAGTCGGATTCATGAACAAATTCTCTAACATTCTGGTCCTACTTTGAAACGAGTGTTACAGATTATTCAACGTCAGGACTCATGTGATAGTGTCGTGGATAATTTTGAAGTACCTCCTGTTTGCAATGTAATGCAAACTGAAAAACAGTTACGGCCTTGCGAATGACAATGATGCCAAAAACAGGCCACTGTGACGTGGACGGAGTAAACAAGTGTGAAGGCACGTGTCTGCTGTAAAATCATGTTCCCGCATCGTTTTCATCCATAAAAGACAAAATTCCCCTTCTCCAAAAGCGATTTACTTTTCCTGTGGAAAGCCAGATCATGTATAGTCTGTGTGCTTTCACCATAAAAATAACTACCGACGTTCGCTCTCGTAAGCGCGGAGCACTTTCTCACTCAGTGAATGTAGTATTTTTCTAAACTGGCTACCAGTACTTTTAATGTCACAATTCACGATATGCCTTCATCCCGCCAAAGTGCTCTGTAGCGACAGTCAAACAAATTGTTTGTGAACTTAGTCATTGCCAACCGCTGTGTCCGACTTCAGTTATTCATTGGCGCTTCCGTTATGTTGCTTAATTGTACCACTTATGAACAGCTGGGTTCACTAGTCTTAAAGAACCTACTGGGTTAACAGTCAGGATATTCCAGAACTGGGTACATGTAAAGTGCCTGACATATTCCACTCTTACACCAGAAGAAAAAATGGTTCAAATGGCTCTGAGCACTATGGGACTTAACTTCTGTGGTCATCAGTCCCCTAGAACTTAGAACTACTTAAACCTAACTAACCTAAGAACATCACACACATTCATGCCCGAGGCAGGATTCGAACCTGCGATCGGAGCGGTCACGCGGTTCCAGACTGAAGCGCCCAGACCGCACGGCTACACCGGCCGGCTACACCAGAAGAGTGACATTTACAATTTTGCGTTCGCAAAACTGTGAAAATATTTTTGGGTTACATTTATTTGATTTCTTTGGTCTTTGTATTCAGGCCAAGGTACTTTTCGTTTCTGCTTTCCACTCAAAAGACAGTGTTAATTCATTACTGAGTTTCCTGATTTAATTTCTAGGACTTGGCAAAGCAAACAAATGTGTGGAACATTTTAAAATAAAGGACAATTCACAACCTACGTTTTGTTGGGCGCATCCTGTCTCTCAAGCATTTCGAGACAAAGCTACAAGCGAATTTAAAGAACGGCATGACAATGGTGTTACTGTTCCAATCCAGGCTAGTCAATTGGCTTCTCCCTTGGCAATGTCACCAAAACCTTGTGGGAGACTTTAAGTCCACCGTGAATCCACAAACAATAACTGATACTTATCCATTGCTACAGCCTGTGTAATTAATGGACACTCTTGGTACAGGCTGCTACCCCATGGACGTGACGGAATTGCAGTCAGTTCTCGGGAAGATAACACATTACATCCAGTTTTTACTCAATGCAGCCAAAATCGTGGCTCCGTTGCATCTTTTGCGCCGAAAGAATTGTATGGTGGCGTAGTCTCTTGACCTTCATTTTTTACATATTTGCTCACAATCGTATTCTGCACATTAAGACGCTTCATTCGAACCCAAACTCGATAAGGTAGAGTCAGTTTTGTATGAATTCATGTAAGCGATATGCAAATATAATTAGTAAATCGCAAGTGCGCACTGAGGTTGAAAACGTCGAGGCTGGCGTACACAACATGATGGCCACTGGAATTTTCGTTCTAGGGAGGCGGCCGGCCCTCTGGGAGGCCCGTCCCTTCAGAGGGGTGGGTCGGCGCACACCTACTTCGGTCGGAACGACCCCCCAGAGAGGGGACAGCTTTTACCAGAGCGAAAGGATAACAACCCTCGTGTTCGACTTAAAAGCAAATTCCGCTACGTTGTGTGGGAGCACCCAGAAGAGGCATTTTTTGACGGACCGACTGCATAGTTATGGAGTTCTCACAGGAGTACAGTATACGCCTAATGGAGATGCTACATCTTTCTGCATTGGTCGACTTAAACGAAACGTCATTCTCCCATTTAAAAAAGCAACGCTGATTGGCGGAATATTTCTGCTGCAAAGAACCAGAGGAGTGAGGGAAGACAGCGAATGATATACCCTTCCAAATTTTCCAGAAAAAGCACCTCTGTCGTTAGCAAATCAGAGCGATACTCTGTATTGAGTCGCTCGTGATTAAGCATTGATCACTGTGTTCGCCGCCACACTTATTGAACGGTGTGAACACAGAGTACTAGTTAAATGCCTGCGAGCGAATGTTGAGTGGCATCGCGATGGTTATCTAACCATGCCAGTAGTTGGCCCTCAATTCATCAAGGTGTAGGGAGTTGGCGAAGGTAAGTCCAGATAGAAAGAGATAGTTGTGTTATTTGTCAGCAATGAGCCATGCAGGCAGCAGTCGTCGCAGCTCACTCTACAGCGTATGCGAGTCCCATCTGTCCTCCATCAATGTACACTCCTTTACATTTCTCATGCGACAGACTTGAACATACCTCGAAAGGTTATTCCAGTTGGGTGGACACGGCTCTCAGCCATTCTCCCTTGTTAATAACACTCTTAAAGAAAAGGGAGACAAGAACCTCTCCATACTTTGTAAATTAATAGCAATGCTGTCCATAAGAGGCAATCTACTGTTCCGGAAAGAGCCCGGAAACTGATTAATTTATAAGAAAACGTTTCACTTGATTTCTCAGAATTGTTTTGCAATAAATAATATTTTTCGCTCGTTTAATATTTTTCTTACACTGACTAGCAATACTCCCATACCCAAGTATTCCACTAGTTACGTAAGAACATAGAATATTTTTGTGTCTTTTCCTTACAACGGACGACTCCAGAAGATATTTGTTGCTGAATGTTTTCCAAACAGTTCTTGTTGGTACATTAGGAGCGTCTGTCTGACTTCTGTAGTAGTGTGAGGGCGAAATTGTATCTTGTAGGAGGCAAAGGGTACTTGTTGGATCAATCGATTGCGCAACTTGACAAAATAAAACCCATACACTCACAGAATGATCATTTTGTTTTGACCAAAGAGTGTCAGGATGCATTGCAGAAACCTAACAAGGCATTGCTGAGTGACAGATACTTCGTTCTTTTCAATATCGATAAGCCTGTCGTTTTGGAAGTGAACGCTTCTTCGTCCTGAATCAAAGCCGTGCTCTTGCACGGACTTGGTTCACAAAACAGGCCGATTGCTTTCGCTTCCAAGTTATTGACCAAGACTCAATGTTGCTACTCCCAAATCGAGAAGGAAGCGCTTGCTACACTCCTGGAAATTGAAATAAGAACACCGTGAATTCATTGTCCCAGGAGGGGGAAACTTTATTGACACATTCCTGGGGTCAGATACATCACATGATCACACTGACAGAACCACAGGCACATAGACACAGGCAACAGAGCATGCACAATGTCGGCACTAGTACAGTGTATATCCACCTTTCGCAGCAATGCAGGCTGCTATTCTCCCATGGAGACGATCGTAGAGATGCTGGATGTAGTCCTGTGGAACGGCTTGCCATACCATTTCCACCTGGCGCCTCAGTTGGACCAGCGTTCGTGCTGGACGTGCAGACCGCGTGAGACGACGCTTCATCCAGTCCCAAACGTGCTCAATGGGGGACAGATCCGGAGATCTTGCTGGCCAGGGTAGTTGACTTACACCTTCTAGAGCACGTTGGGTGGCACGGGATACATGCGGACGTGCATTGTCCTGTTGGAACAGCAAGTTCCCTTGCCGGTCTAGGAATGGTAGAACGATGGTTTCGATGACGGTTTGGATGTACCGTGCACTATTCAGTGTCCCCTCGACGATCACCAGTGGTGTACGGCCAGTGTAGGAGATCGCTCCCCACACCATGATGCCGGGTGTTGGCCCTGTGTGCCTCGGTCGTATGCAGTCCTGATTGTGGCGCTCACCTGCACGGCGCCAAACACGCATACGACCATCATTGACACCAAGGCAGAAGCGACTCTCATCGCTGAAGACGACACGTCTCCATTCGTCCCTCCATTCACGCCTGTCGCGACACCACTGGAGGCGGGCTGCACGATGTTGGGGCGTGAGCGGAAGACGGCCTAACGGTGTGCGGGACCGTAGCCCAGCTTCATGGAGACGGTTGCGAATGGTCCTCGCCGATACCCCAGGAGCAACAGTGTCCCTAATTTGCTGGGAAGTGGCGGTGCGGTCCCCTACGGCACTGCGTAGGATCCTACGGTCTTGGCGTGCCTCCGTGCGTCGCTGCGGTCCGGTCCCAGGTCGACGGGCACGTGCACCTTCCGCCGACCACTGGCGACAACATCGATGTACTGTGGAGACCTCACGCCCCACGTGTTGAGCAATTCGGCGGTACGTCCACCCGGCCTCCCGCATGCCCACTATACGCCCTCGCTCGAAGTCCGTCAACTGCACATACGGTTCACGTCCATGCTGTCGCGGCATGCTACCAGTGTTAAAGACTGCGATGGAGCTCCGTATGCCACGGCAAACTGGCTGACACTGACGGCGGTGGTGCACAAATGCTGCGCAGCTAGCGCCATTCGACGGCCAACACCGCGGTTCCTGGTGTGTCCGCTGTGCCGTGCGTGTGATCATTGCTTGTACAGCCCTCTCGCAGTGTCCGGAGCAAGTATGGTGGGTCTGACACACCGGTGTCAATGTGTTCTTTTTTCCATTTCCAGTAGTGTATTATCTATGGCGAAGTCTATGTAGTGACCGACCGTAAGCCACTTCAGTTTTTGTTCCATCCGTCCAAACACGTTCAGCCACGCACGACACAGAAGCTGCAACGTTGGGGTTTGTTATTGTCAAAGTACCGGTACGAAATATTGTACCAGCCCAAGTCTAAGCATACAAATGCTGACGCCCATACTGCTTCGCCTTGTTCAGTTACAAACATTAAAAACTTTTCTGTGCTCCGATATTTTCCTCGTCGGCGTAGCCGCTCCGTGCAACATGGTGTGCCTTTATTTCAAAATAATTCTGGACAGTTGCATGTGCTTATTCCTAAAGTGTTCCAAAAGGCGTGTTGCAATTGCTCCACCAAGGTCACACGGGAATTGTACGCACAAAACAGTTAGCTCGTCGGCATGGCCCCCTACATTGAATAGATGACGTCAGAGTCTCGCACTTGTGCAGAAAATCTGTCGATTCGACGAAAACGTTTCGGCTTGGCCATCGTATCAAGGGTCATGGCGAAAAGTGCACATTGAGTTTGGTGCGCCCTTCTGGAATAATCGTAGGTTTATTTCTGTGGACTCTTTTAGCAAATATCCATTGGCAGTTGCCATGAATTCGACTAGGTCGTGTAGTACCCTTCAGGCTTCATCATTTACTCTTAGCTTGGGACGTTTGCCTGAAGTGTTGATTACAGACAACGGATCACAGTTTACGGCTCAGGACTTAACAGTTTCGTACAGTCAATGGTATCACTCACCTTACCAGCGCTCCGGGGAATTACGAGCCTCCCTCACACGGGAGCAAACGCTGCTCTTCTTCGCAACGTACTGCTTCCAGCCCAGCGATGGTCCGTCGCCGGCGGAGCTTCTACATGGTGGGCGCCACCACACGCTGCTGCAGTTTCTGCGGCAACCGCAGCGCCCACCGATTCCCAGGCACCGTAATTATCGCTTTGGGCCTAATGACTCTATTCTTGTCAGAGTTTTTTGTCGCACCAGGCGCTGTGAGAGAGGAACGATTCTTCGAATTTTGTGCACGTGAAATTATCTAATTCAAGATCCTGCTGTGTTGCTGCGCCGCTATCAGAACAACATTCGTACGACTGCGAGATTCTTCCAATGGTTCAAATGGCTCTGAGCACTATGGGACTCAACTGCTGAGGTCATTAGTCCCCTAGAACTTAGAACTAGTTAAGCTTAACTAACCTAAGGACATCACAAACATCCATGCCCGAGGCAGGATTCGAACCTGCGACCGTAGCGGTCTTGCGGTTCCAGACTGCAGCGCCTTTAACCGCACGGCCACTTCGGCCGGCTGCGAGATTCTTCCGCAGATTTTCTGTCCCCTGATTCGCATCCTACCTGATATTGCGGCCGGCGCGGCCATCGCCGGGGGTCTCTTCGCCGGGGGTCTCTTCGGCACTGCCTGTCGACCCGATGCAGCTGGGCGCATCGTCTTCGCCGCCGCAGCAACTGAACTTGCCGGCGCTCGTACGAAAGCACGCCGTGGAGCCGACGCCGTCGCCACCGTTGCCGCCGCAGTCGTCACCGCCGCTCTCTCCGTTTTTCATTGGACAGGCTCAGGAAGAGTGTGGGCGCCCTCCCTGGAGTTATGCGACTGACGCTCCCCTCGGAGCGCGGGAAGGATATCGGGACGCGTTCGCGGGCTGGGCATCGGTCCCAATTGCGGCTCCTGGCTCGTCACGCCACCCAGCTTCCAGCAGCCCCGTTCACGACAACGGTATGGAATTGGGGGGGGGGGGGGGGGGGGGGGCGGGGGCGTGCAGTCCTAGAGCATCGACTGCACACCGACCAGCGCAGCGCCGTGAAACGGCTTCAAGATAGCGCTGGTCAGAGCGACAGTGGAGAGACGGGGCACCACCACATCTCCAGGAAGACACATCAGCGTCCCCTGTCAATACTGACTTAACCAACAGCCTATCGCTGGTCGGGCCCAGCTCAGTCGCAGACTTCGAGAGCATCAGTATTGAGTCATAGGTAGACGATTCTTAGCCTGGGTTCATTGAGTAGTAACAGGGAAACTTAATTACATGTATGGTAGGAGGCATAAGAAGTACATAAAGCCGCTTCCTAACAAGTTACCTTTCTTTCTTTTTTGGAAATAAAGAGTCATATTAATTAGGATTCCTTCCTTGTTTGCGTCTCTTTTGACTCCCCCAGTAGCCGTGATCGCGAGTGATATGTCAGTAATTAAGGTGGCCAAGAAAGATAATTTCACATTTACAAAAAGATAACCCGCTAATGAGTTTAGCTGTTATATATACACTTGGTAAGTGAAATATACATGACATTGACTTGCTATGAAATTTTCCATTTGAAAAATTGGTAATGACTGTGCAGGTAAATTTCTGCATCATTTGATACTGGAACAGCTGAGTAAAACTGAACGTACTCAGTTTTCTCTTTACTTATTCTGATCATCACTAAACTGACACACAATATTTTAGCGCAACGCAGTCTGACTTTCAATAATCCCTAAAAAATAATAGCCCTGACTAACAATGACTTACACCTTTCATGAATCACTTACATCACGAAAATCTTCGTTACTCCAACTATTGCAATACAGCGAGCGCCAATGCTGCCAGCTAAATAAAATATTCTAACTACTGAAGGCACTAACTACTGATAGGCATAGTTAGCAAATGAAAGATTTTGATAGAGAATAAACAATGTAATTACCTTAATAGTGTTCTATAGTCATAAGATATATATGACATCCAATTAAATAAATTTCCTTTTTCTGACGGACACACATCCGGATCGTCCACTCATGGTAACCTCTCAAAACTCCGCCATCTCTCTCTCCACATCCACCACTGCTGGCGGCTCACCTCCAACTGCCTAACGCTACGGGCTGGTCACATCGAACTGCCCAACACTACACAAGCGAGTTTTCCCCACAATGAGTCCAACCAGCCACAGACTACACACAGCGCAGTCAGTGATTCTCATACAGAGCGCTACGTTGCATCACCAACATAAAAACCTAAACAGCCTACTTACAGCTATAAAATCTTCAGTGGTGCCGAATTCTATGCAATGAGGATAATATTTTCGACAGAAGCAAATACTGTTGAATGCTGATACAATCTGATAAATCTCTAACTAGTGATACGGTAATGCTTAGTAGCGTCGTGGTATATCGATGCATTGTCTCGCTGCAGTCACGAAGAAAGATACAAATCTGCAGATCCCCTGGAACTACTGAAGCTTGCCCATGTTAATAAAGTGGTGATGAAAATGACCGGTATGGGTAGCTGCTACCATTCTAGAGGTGCTCCGTTCGATTCTTCTTGTCTCGTTGTGGTATGAGGAGACGTTGTGGAATGTTGTAAAGATTGCCTCCGGCGGCAACGTTAGTGGAAAAACTTTGATTAGTTGCAACGGAGTGTTAGCGCAGGAGTTCATCGTAGTAAGCTGACGGAAAGTATCGTTATTCAGCAGTGATACTGTTCTTAGTTGTGGCGATTCTGCATCGTCCGCATCTGGTTTTTGCTATAAGCGTAACCCAAAATGGGAAGGTACTGGTGCTCTGTCGCGTGGTTACGTTGCTTTTTTAACAAACTGATGCTCATACTGTGGAAAACTGAGACGCCCTTGTGCTATGTTGAGTGGTCACAATGTTCTGGCAGTTCTGGTTTTGAATGGTCAGTGCTCTAATCGTATTGTCCATTTGAATTGGCTCTAAATCTTTTACTAATGTCTATGTTGCCCTTTCGAGTGGTTGTATTACGGAGTGTGCTCTTTGAAGTCGCTCGTTTCGCTTCTGTAGAATCGGAAAGTGGTGCACCACTGCAGTTAATAAGCTGCTTGACCACAACTTGTGAGCTGGTTACTGTCGCCTGGGTTTATTTAATATTATTTTGCGGAGTGGCTCAGGATCCGCACGGTTACAGAATGGCCAGTGTTCGGCCACGCTTGCGTGGCTGTGCCTCGCTAAGGTTAAGCTATCGCATTGTGGTTATGCACCGGTGAACGTATAGCTAGTTCAGCTGTCAGTAGTTTATTGTTTTAAGTTAGTGGTCATTGAGCTTGGCCAGTATTAAGTTTAGTATATTGTATTGTATGGAACTGGGGACCTAGAAACAACGGATAGGCTTCGTCCCCGCCATAGGCCGAAGTGGTACACAACCCCACAACAGGCTACAGTAGTCCCCTCGTCCCACCGCCCCACACCACCGAGCCCAGGGTTAGGCTCCCAGTAGCCTCCCCCCCCCCCCCCCCCCCGGGAACGTCTCACACCAGACGAGTGAAACCCCAAACCCCAGTCTTTGCGTGGTAGAGTAATTATGGTGTACGCGTACATAGAGAAAGTGTTTGCACAGCAATCGCCGACATACTGTAACTGAGGCGGAATAAGGGGAACCAGCCCACATTCGCAGATGGAAAACCGCCTTAAAAACCATCCACAGACTGCCCGGCACCGGACCTCGACACTAATCCGCCTCCCCCCCCCCCCCTCCCCCCGGAAAGCAGTGCCAGCGCGTTCGACCGAAGTTTAGTGTGGTAAGTTTTAAAAACATTCTTCCTAAGCCCTCTTAGTCTACTCTGTTTGAATTCACTCACGTGCTTGGTCAGGATAAAGTTGTTTGCATAGTAAGTTTAAGGCTGGCCTCTGTTAGCTTGGCCACTGTAAAGTTCAAATTGTTAGTAACTTGTTGCTAAAGCTTGATTCTGTTTCGCTCGCCATTTATGTGTTTGATGGTTAAAACCATACTGCAGTATTGAAGTTACCTACCGCTCATTCTTGTGATATTTATATTTATCATGGAGCTAAGTAGTCGAACGTAGCCAAGGCCCACGCCCATTAGAGCTAAACAGAGCCTATGAAAAAATGTGGCAGTTCATTGGATGCTTAAGCTGTTAAGACCACTTCTAAGTTTGGTCAAGATACTTCCAAGAAGAAGTTAAATGATTATGGTCTTTGTTTCAGGGATCCTGCCGCAGCTTGGCGCAGTTCTGGCTTGCGTTGAAGTCTCACCACCCGATTTTGAGGAAGATCTTCCTGGGAAGCGGGACCGAGACGGCGTTCGTTTGCTTTCATTATAAAGCGGGCCAAGGGTGTTTAACATCCGGCAGAGCTTCATTTTTAATTGTTGAAACCCATTTAAAGAAAATAGAAAAAATGATTCCATTCTAGCCTCGGCACTTCATAATCCAGCCCTCCAGTCCTACGATATCGGCAGCACTGTGTATACGTTAGTGGGAGAACTGTGGTTTTACAGAGAAAGAGTGAATCAAACTCCCAGGCGAGATTTGTAAAGTGTATCCATAATTCTCCCCATGATGGTACTGGGAAACAAGAAACATTTTAGGATATTTCACTTAATTAAAGAGGGTGTTAGATTCACATTTGAGAGTTTAACAAATCTGTTCATTTCGTAAACTGCACATATAAGCTATTACATTGTGATTGGTTCCTAGTAAATTACTCGTGTTGCTCGCTTTGGAACCGCGCGACTGCTACGGTCGCAGGTTCGAATCCAGCCTCGGGCGTGGATGTGTGTGATGTCCTTAGGTTAGTTAGGTTTAAGTAGTTCTAAGTTCTAGGGGACTGATGACCACAGATATTAAGTCCCATAGTGCTCAGAACCATTTGAACCATTTTTTTTTTTTTTGCTCGCTTTAATACTGTTATCGGACTGGCTATGATGTTTCTCAACCAATCACACAACGGTACGCGAGTGCGTGCTTTATGAGCCGAAGAACTGCTTTGTGAAGCCTAGATGAAGCTTAAGGCTCTCTCATTGTCATCACTGGACGCAGGTATAAGGAGCTCTGAGTACATGTGATAGTTTTGCGAAAGAAAGTGTTAAACTTTACCGTGGCGTGTTGCAAAGTGAACGAGAACGAGTGGGAAAGACGAACGTTCGGAATTCGGATTTTTATATCTAAACTGTAATTTTAGTGTGATCTAAATCCCGCGTGGTGTATCGTGCAAGTAGGAACCGAGAACCTAAAGTTCAAAGGGATCGAGTTGTGGAACATTTGAGGGAATATTCTTTCACACACAATCCGTTTTGTAATCTTTTTATTATATGGTTTGTTTGGATACCGTAAGCTGGCTATTACGAGTGCCTGTGATTGTGAGAGTCGGTTAGCACAAGCCTGTGGATTCTTTTGTGTCAAACATGTAAAAATATATTGGAGTTTTCACTCATAAATTATCTATCAGCTAACATCTCATACAGCGGATGCCGGAGAACCTTTCGTGCAACCTATAGATGCGTGTAGTGGCGTAGCATTCTCAAACATGTCAGGAGGGTGGACTGGATTGCAGAAGAAGTAACTCACCGCAAGGTCAGTGGACATATTCTATAGGGGGAACTAGAACCGCGCCGTTGCACACGCAACGCCTCTTTGTTGACCCATTAGCGCGGCGACGGACGGGGCGAGAATGTACCATACCTGTAATCGTTGTCAATGAAGACTTCACTACTACGGAGTGTAGTGCTTGGGTGCTAAAACCAGGCGTGTGTAAGTGAACGAACGCTTGATTTTCTGAGGGAACATTCCACGAAATTTGCTTCTAACGGAGGCAAACGAACTCTCTCGTTTACAACCCTGGTAGCACTGATCCCTTCTAGGATATTACAGTTCAGAGCCAAATGACATTGCTATAACTGTACTATCATGGAATATCTGTTTAGTCCTATTAAATTTTCACGTTGCGTGAGAATGAAGAACGTCGCGGCGGTAAAACTGGATAAAAAGTTCTCCGGTTTCTACATATACACTTGCACAGGTACTTGCAAAATTGTTGTGATACTATAATGACGATATAACTATATCATCTTTTCTACAGAGGTCTTAACGCCAAAAATGTGTCAATTTCAAGTATTTTATAAGTACTGTGCCTTTTATTAGCTATTAAAATAAGGACGTGTTCTGTTTTGACTGGTCACAACGGACTATTTGATTTCCCCGTGAGGGGAAAAACGAAATTTTCTAGAGGGAAAAACGAAACGATTTGATTCCATTTCAATCACGAAACTAAATTATTTTCAAAAGCTCGTCATCATTATTACAATTTTGTAAGACTCTAATACTGTTGCTATCAGTAATACTTTTTCTCAATTAGTAGCATTAATGCGGTGGATGTTATAGGTTCCTCATATACATGTGTTGCGCTTTGTACCGTACATCGCTGATGATAAAAGTGAGACATATGCTAAATATCTCAAGAAAATGTCTTCTCCAAGTGGTAGGTAGTACCTACAGTAGTCCATAAATTGCTTCACTACTCATTCGACCTTCGAAAAACAGAAATAAACTAACTGACAGCACGACACAGCGATGACTACATAAGGGTTACTACAGTGATGCTCACAGTTTATTATTATTATTAGAGTAGTTAGACACGAAGCGTTATCAGACTGAAGTCCAGTTTCTGCTAGTTCAGAAGTAAGAAGTCCAGCAATGAAGTTATTCACGAACATTAAGTGTAGTGCAAACATGTGAACTTGTTTGATTTTAAATGGGGTTGCAGCGTGCAGGTCAAGCAAGTGCCGCAGCGGAGTGGAGTAATGCAGTGAGTGGAGTAATACAAGTGTGTATCCTCATTGAGGATAGTTATCTTTCTTTTCGGAGGAGGAGTTGTGGGTAGCACTTGTGATACACCACGAATTCCTGCATCATTCTTTCTAACACACACGCACGCACACACACACACACACACAAACTCAATGTCATTCATCTTTCATTATTTTAAAAATAAAAGTATTCCAAGGAAAGTCTCTCATTATACAAATTAGTTAGGTGATAAAGTAAGTGGTAATGTAAGTGGATTGGTGGTTAATAAGTGTTCTGTCATACTTCGCTTTGTTGGACCGCTGTTTAAGAGATTGCAATTGTACGGCAACAGCATTTTGTGTTACTTCTGACTTGACCATAGCTGCTCCAAATTTTGACTGTTGGTATTTGTCAATGTAATTTTACGATTTAGCAACATTTCATTGTGATGAAGACAGCCCTAGTAGGTGTCGAAACCTAGGTCAATGTACCTACCCATAATGTGCAACTGATTCGCTGTTTAATCCTAAGTTCAGGTTAGAATTTGTAAATTTTTGTGCATCAGTATGACAATAAACTGGATTCTGTTCATATTGTAGCTGATTTTGGTCAGCATGATATCTGGAGATAATTTAATTTCATCCATATTTCGCAGCTTCAAACGTGACTGTATTCAATACACTGGAGGTATGAATTGAAAAAACACCTTCAGTCACAACATTTTGACCTTTATTCACACGATGCATTTCAGACACTGTACGTACATCATCAGGTGTCATTCGTCTTAATACATGCTTTATTTTTTTCTCTTGAATGAGGTGAAATGCATATTCCTGTCATGAAAAGGTTTGATGTTAGGTTACGAATTTCGTAAGTCCAACGCGGAAAATATGTGCGAAATAGTGGAAAGGATGAACACTGTAAACTTACCACTAATCCAAGAAAAGCGTTTTTAATGTTTTAGCACCAGCATAGTTCTCCGCCGTTTTCGTACGTATCACTTCATTCAAGAGGCACATTCGTACACACATGTTAGTAAACACTTGAATGAAAACCCTTGAATGAAGTGATATGTGCGAAAACGACGCAGAAAAGGACTATGCTGTTGCTAAAGCGTTAAAAACGCATTTCTTGGATTATGTAGTAAGTTTATAGTGATAATTTTTTCCACTATTTCGTACATGTTTTCCGCGTTTGACTAACAAAATTCGTAACCTAACATCCCTCACCCCAGCCCATGAGCCATGGCCCTTGCCGTTGGTGGGGAGGCATGTGTGTCTCAGCGATACAGATAGCCGTACCGTAGGTGCAACCACAACGGAGGGATATCTGTTGAGAGGCCAGACAAACGTGTGGTTCCTTAAGAGGGGCAGCAGCCTTTTCAGTAGTTGCAGGGGCAACAGTCTGGATACTTGACTGGTCTGGCCTTGTAACACTAACCAAAACGGCCTTACTGTGCTGGTACTGCGAAGGGCTGAAAGCAAGGGGAAACTACAGCCGTAATTTTTCCCGAGGGCATGCAGCTTTACTGTATGGTTAAATGATGATGGTGCCCTCTCGGGTAAAATATTCCGGAGGTAAAATAGTCCCCCATTCGGATCTCCGGGCGGGGCTACTCAGGAGGACATCGTTATCAGTAGAGAGAAAACTGGCGTTTTACGGATCGGAGCGTGGAATCTCAGATCCCTTAATCGGGCAGGTAGGTTAGAAAATTTAAAAAAGGAAATGGATTGGTTAAAGTTAGATAAAGTGGGAATTAGTGAAGTCCGGTGGCAGAAGGAACAAGACTTCTAGTCAGGTGAATACAGCGTTATAAATACAAATCAAGTAGGGCTAATGCAAGAGTAGGTTTAAAAATGAATAAAAAAATCGGAATGCGGATAAGCTACTACAAACAGCATAGTGAAAGCAATATTGTGGCCAAGATAGACACGAGGCTCCCTCCTACACAGTAGTACAAGTTTATATGCCAATTTCCTCCGCAGATGACGAAGAGATTGATGAAATGTATGATGACACAAAAAAAAATCATTCAGATAGTGAAGGGAGACCAGAATTTAATAGTCATGGGTGAATGGAATTCGAGAGTAGGAAAAGGAAGAGAAGGAAACGTAGTAGATGAATATTGAATGGGGGTAAGAAATGAACAAGGCAGACCGCCTGGTAGAACTTTGTACAGAACATAACTAAACCATAGCTAATACTTGTTTCAAGAATCATGAAAGAAGGTTGTATACATGGAAGAGGCCTGGAGATACTGGAAGTTTTCAGATAGATTATATAATGATAAGACAGTGATTTAGGAGCCAGGTTTTAAATTGTAAGACATTTCCAATGGCAGTTGTGGACTCTGACCACAATCTATTGGTTATGAACTGTAGATTAAAACTGAAGAAACTGCAAAAAGATGGGAATTTCAGGAGATGGGACCTGGATAAACTGACAGAACCAGAGGTTGTAGAGAGTTTCAGGGAGAGCATAAGGGAACGATTGACAAGAATGGGGGAAAGAAATACAGTAGAAGAAGAATGGGTAGTTTTGGGGGATGAAATAGTGAAGGCACCAGACGATCAAGTAGGTAGAAAGACGAGGGCTATTAGAAATTCTTTGGGCAACAGAAGAGATACTGAATTTAATTGATGAAAGGAGAAAATACAAAAATGCAGTAAGTGAAGAAGGGAAAAAGGAATACAAACGTCTCAAAATTGATATCGACAGGAAGTGCAAAACGGCTAAGCATCGAGGGCTGGAGGACGAATGTAAGGATGTAGAGGCTTATCTCACTAGGGGCCAAATAGATACTGCCTACAGGAAAATTAAAGAGATCTTTGGATAAAATAGAGCCACTTGTATGAATATCAAGAACTCAGGTGGAAACCCAGTTCCAAGCAAAGAATGGAAAGCAGAAAAGTGGAAGGAGTATATAGAGGGTCTAAACAGGGGCGATGTTCCTTAGGACAATATTACGGAAATGGAAGAGGATGTAGATGAAGATGAAATGGGAGATATGATACTGCGTGAAGCGTTTGAAAGAGCACTGAAAGACCTAAGTCGAAACAAGGGTCCGGGAGTAGACAACATTCCATTAGAACTACTGACAGCCTTGGGAGAGCCAGTCCTGACAAAACTCTACCATCTGGTGAGAAAGAATAATAAAGTAATTCCAACCCCAAAGAAAGCAGGTGTTGACAGATGTGAAAATTACCGAACTACCAGTTTAATAAATGATGGCTGCAAAATTCTTTACAGGCGAATGGAAAAACTGGTAGCGGCCGACCTTGGGGTTGATCAGTTTGGATTCTGTGGAAATCTTGGAACATGTGAGGCAATACTGACCCTACGGCTTATCTTCGAAGATAGATTAAGGAAAGCTAAACCTACGTTTCTAGCATTTGTAGACTTAGAGAAAGCTTATGACAGTGTTGACTGGAATACTCTCTCTCAAATATTGAAGGTGGCAGGGGTAAAATACAGGGAGCCAAACGCTATTTACAATTAGTACAGAAACCAGATGGCAGTGATAAGAGTCGAGGGGAATGAAAGGGAAGCAGTGGTTGGGAAGGGAGTAAGACAGGGTTGTAGCCTATCACCGATGTTGATCAATCTTTATATTGATCAAGTGATAAAGGAAACAAAAGAAAAATTGGAGTAGGAATAAAAATTTATGGAAAAGAAATTAAAACTTGGAGGTTCGCCGATGACGCTGTAATTCTGTGAGAGACAGCAAAGGACCTGGAAGAGCAGTTGAACGGAATGGACAGTGTCTTGAAAGGATGTAAGATGAACATCAACAAAAACAAGACGAGGGTAATGGATTTTAGTTGAATAAAGTGGGATGATTCTGAGAGAATTCGATTAGGAAATGAGACACTTAAAGTAGTAAAGACGTTTTGCTATTTGGGGACCAAAATAACTGATGATGGACGAAGTAGAGAGGATATAAAATGTAGACTGGCAATGGCAAGGAAAGCGATTCTGAAGAAGAGAATCTGCTAACATCGAGTATAGATTTAAGTGTCAGGAAGTCGTTTCTGAAAGTATTTTTATGGAGTGTAACCATGTATTAAAGTGAAACATGGACGATAAATAGTTTGGACAAGAATAAAATAGACGCTTTCTAAATGTGGTGCTACAGAAGAATGCTGAAGATTATTTGGCTAGATCATGTAACTAATGAGGAGGTACTAAGTAGGACTGGGGAGAAGAGGAGTATGCAGCACAATTTGACTAGAAGAAGGAGGATCGGTTGTTATGACATGTTCTGAGGCATCAAGAAGTCACCACTTTAGTATCTGATGGCAGTGCGGAGGGTAAAAATCGTAGAGGGAGACCAGGAAATGAATACACTTAGCAGATTCAGAAGGATATAGGTTGCAATAGGTACTGGGAGATGAAGAACCTTGGACAGGATAGAGTAGAATGGAGAGCTGCATCAAACTAGTCACTGGACTGAAGAGCAAAACAACAAAAACAACGTAACATTAAACACTTTCGTGACAGGAATATGCATTCTACCTCATTCAACAGAAAAAATTAAGCGTGTATTAAGACGAATTACACCTGATGATGGACCCACAGTGTCCTAAATGCATCGTGTACTGAATCAAAACGAAAAGTTGTGACCGAAGGCGTTTTTTGTTTCATACCTCCAGTGTCAGGAGATAATGCAGTTTTATTATTACGAAACATGTCCACAAGGTAAGTTTTCTGGCGTTTATACTTTTATTAAAAATTGTATTATAAAAAATTACAAGATGTTGTTGGTACACTTGTTGACTATTTTCAGACATAATCGCAATCCCGTTCCTTGCATATGGTGAGCCGTGCCACAAACATCTGTCCGCCCTCCTTGATAAACTTTTCTGCCAGCTACCCTCACTTCAAAATATCTTTCTGGACATGCTCGTCGGCTTAAAATTTAATTCCTCCCACGTGTTCTTTGAAGGGGTTAAAAAGACGATTATCAGGAAGCGTGAAGTCAGGAGAATGTTGGGGCGGTTCAAAACTTCCCAACAAATAAGTTCACCGTCGCCTTAACTCTCAAGGCTACGTCACGACAGGCGTTGTCGTGCTACAAGCACACTGCTCCCGTCAGCGTTCTCCTCCTTTTATTTTGAATGCTTCTTTAGAGTGTTTTAGGGCCTCACAATATCAATTTGCATTGATGATCCCCCCAATCACAATGCAGAACTTCAATCATAATCATGCCTTTTTGGTCCCAGAACACTGAAGCCTTTTTCTTCCTCCTCGCCGGAAAATTGAAATCTTACACTATTTCGCTGATGGGGATGGGGAATTAGTATGACGGCACTGTGACGATTGTCTTTTGCCTCAGACTTGTAATGGGCCGCCCACTTTTCAGGTCCAGTCACAATAGACCTCAGAAACCTTCGCCTTCCAAGTTTAGTAGCTCAAGAAAATCGCAGGCGCTTTTGACTCCATTTTCTTGCGCTGCTCTGTCAGCTGATTTTGGACACATCTTGCGCACAGTTTCCGACATCTCAGCGTTTCTGAGAGCTGCTCCTGTAAGAGAGGTCAGGAAAGTTGCGGAAACATCGCATAAATTCCGTCCACTGTCAATCAGCGGCCTTTACTAACAGTTCCCTCGACTTTTGCACCAACTCATCAGTCGGACGGTCTTCCACTCCTCTCTTTATCATGAACGTTTACTCTGCCTCCATCAAACTACCTACACCGCTTAAAAAGACTCGTTTTGTTTCGCGAAAGAAATTTCGTATATGTTATTCTTTCCGCGAGTGGGAAGCGGGTCACAGCACTTGGCTCACACTTGGCGGGATGTCTTCCCAACATCTTCCTCGCAGTTAGACACTCTAACATGTGTATAAATACCACCGTACTACTGCGTTCCTGCGGTGCTCGTTGTGGTCAGTGGATCCCCCACCTAACACAAAGTGTTTCCACCTCTAAGAAAACACGCAGTGTTGCCACCTCTCGAGAAACAAAAAACCACAGCCCGTGCACTCACTTTCTGAACATGACTTGTATATGAAATACCACTCGAAATTAATGTTTTGTAGGGCCGTAGTTGCCTGTCTGGTTGCTCAACGTGGATGTAAGAATGCAGAGTCTCGCGGCGGTAACTTTGAATAAAATGATCTCCGACTTCCAGGCCTGTCAAGTGGTTAAAATGCCACGACGTTTGGCAGTAGTCAAGTGGAATTACAGCTGACAGGCTTAAATACTATAGCTGCGGGTAGTGACGTCACTGTTGGTCACTGCATCGCCATTTACTGACATACGTTGTCTCCACGTTCCATCCGCCCACTTTAGCCTCGCTATTGCAGGGTCCCACGCCACGCTGAGACGCAGGCTGTCATCTCTGTCAAGGATAGCTGAGGGGCAGCAGCAACAGTCTTTGTAAGTTTTATACATAGGAACCAGTTAACATACCTAGAAAGCTCCTGTAAATTTAGTAGTTAGAATTAAAATAATTTTGCGGAAAATTTCAGAGTAAAAGCATTAACTCTCTGCTTTGAGGCTAAGAGATTCTATGGAATCCGCAGGAATTTTATCGAAATGGAATGCGCGACAAATGCGGATGAAGGGAAAAAATTCATTATTAATTTAAAATACAATTTGTTGTGGCTATGTCAAATATGCACCTTTTTTGGAATATCGGAGCTTTCTTCTCGCCAGAAATAGTTGTCAGATTCCTCGTATGTACACGTGCCTGCTTTTTCGCTTCTTAAATAATTGCTAATTTTATCACATTGTTTTCCAGTGATTTTAGGTACATGCATTTTTATTAATCTTAAAAGATCCATTCCTGCACCATTAACAACCTGATTCTGTTATCTACAGTTAGTGTAAATGAAAAGAATTGCTAAGGTCCTGGAATTCTGCTGCAGAAACTTCAGACAGTCAAGAAATAGAATTCATGATAACGCAGAACCACCGACGTCCATATATTGTGAAACAAATTCCTTCTGTCCGTTGCAATCGTTGTGGATCCAGTGTCATTATCGGCCTGTTAGCAGTCTTAATAGTTAACACGCAGGAATGCATATATTTAAGTATATTTAAGTTATCCATTATTAACATTGACAGAGGTTCATTAGAAGTCTTGCGACATCCCCACATTATGTTTTAACGCGACAATGAAGCAGTACGCATACATACTCCATTGCTAACAACTAGGACCGCTGACTTCGATTATTATATTCTGAATTTTCTTTCTCAAAGAGAACTGGTACCACAGTGATTTCATTACAAGTGACATCAATACTTTTGTTACGGCAGCAAGTGTTTACACTTTTAGAAACAAAGTGTAAAACCTTTGCCTTTGAACTTAGTTTCACTGTTAGTAATTTTAAACAACATTGTGACCCTTTGTTACTTCAAACCACTAATTGACAAAACTATTTAATGAGGTGATTTGAAAATACGTTTTGTCTGGCATAGTATCTGTAGGTAAATTAAGTATAATAACAGTCTGGTTTACGTAGACATTACTTCACAAACTTTAGAAAAGAGAGGCAATATATTACCTCTTTACACGAATTAGGCCGTTTTCGATTGCTTTATCGTGACAGAACTCTATTGCTGTAAATAGTTTTTGGTTTTGTTGACATTTCATAAATCTCTTATGGGAACAGTCAGCTTGTCATTGCTTGAGATTGGTCATAAGCAGTGCAGAACGAAAAATATGGTAATATCGTTTTATAGGGAGTTTAAAATACACATATATTTTCATAAATAGGTGCAAGTTAATAACGACGATAATTCGCCATTCTAATACCTTTCGTAAGTATTGTGTAGACAAGAAAGTAATGGTATTTGGTGAAATAATTCCAGTTATGTGAATACTATGTCGCACGAAAGATGGATTGCATGCACAAAATCGATAACTGACTGACTCTAGAAGACTGTAATATCTTGGGCTCAATCTTAAATTTTCACAATATCGCAATTAAATTTCGATTGCACACAACATTGGCCGATATTTCGAACAAGATAATTTGCCATATAATTTCAGATACACTACATACAAATATTCGTATGTAAGTTTGTGAATGAACCGCATGTACACATTCTTTGTTTCACTCCAAATTACGCTAACATTTACAAGAAGAGATGATTGCAGTTACCTGATAACGCCGCAGTAGCTATCTTATGGACTTCTTTACAAAACTGAAGCATTATAGAAGCTATTTAACCATTTGAAAATATCATAGTGCACGATTTTGAACACACCGCATTTCAGAATTATTTTGATACTACTGACTCCCGATAAAGTAAATATGCGCCGTAAAGAAATATCAAAGTTTTAAAGTTGTTTATTTGTTGCCTATGATATTTCAGGTCATATCATGAAAGAAATTTACTATGTGTGTCAAAGAAGGAATTCTTGTAAACGGTTGCACTTTGAGTAATAGTGATTCCGTAAATATAGTCGCATTAAACACTTTCTCTACTTATGTCTGACTGGCAGATTTTTATGTCAGAAATAACATTTAAACAAAAAATAGCGGGGTATGATGCAATCAATAAATTTCCAGGTCTAATGTATGAATGAAGTGCTGTTTTCTGCAGAAGCATCTCAGAAACGTTACTAGAAATTGTTGTTCTACTGTACAAAACAACTGAGACTCTATGGCGTACGAAATTTGTAAGTGTACTCGTTTTAATCTGAAGTCAGAATGTGTTTTGACACATAAATAATTATGTGGATAGTACTGCTTTTAATGGGGCGGACTTGGCAGTTACCAGGAAACTCTCTTACGAACCAAAAGTGAGTATGCTGTTAGCACCTACGGAACAAATTTATTTAGCAATTTAAAATTGACAGTACATTATGTTGAATTTTAATAAAATGTAATTTCTGTTCGTGAATTTACAAAACAAACACTCCACAAGTACAGTGCTTCTTTGGTACATAGTCATTCCGACAAATTTGCTGATGATCATGTTTCAACGTCAGCCTAAAAATGTGTCGAAGTTGGTAGTAGGAACAACTTACGTAGGGTAAAGAAGTGGAGATTACTGGAGTGATCATGTAGTTTCTGCACATTTTAACAGCTTACCACATCAATGAATTAAGGAAACATGTTTTTATCCACTTTCCCATTTATTTGTCTTCAAGTAAGATACAAACCGTTAAGGTGGATACGTGAGCTGTTAACAATGCACTAAAATAATCCACTGGTCATTTTACGTTTATCTCAAGCACAGTGGTGTAGTTGGAAGATTGTAATTAAATACAAACTCTTGTCGTTCCTTAATCTTGCACGGTTTATTAATTTTTTCGCACGTTTATAGTAGTAGTGAATAGTAAAAATGTAGCTTTTTATACTAGAAATGTGTAACGCAGCAGGTTGCGCAGAGACAGAGATGTCTAACAAAACTGTTTCACGCAACTCGTTTATAGGACGAGCGTTTCTCCAGCAACCGAGGCGTTAAGTCAACACGAATCGTGTTTCGAATGGAATGCGAATTCACGGCATGTGTCTCTGCTGCGGTTCGCGAAGGGTTTTATCGCCGACTGGATGCGTTCTCATCGGAAAAGTGTCAGACAGAGAAATCGTTTCGGGAGAAAACAAGCTTACAGATCCCCAGGAGAAAGAAGATAAACACAGGAGCTGAGGGGCGCCTCCGGGGCTGAGACAGGCGCGGCGATCACCCGGGGAGCCGGTCCCGGCGCTGCGTGTCTCTCCCTGCTTCTGCTGCTGCTTCTGCGTCTGCCGCCCGAGACCGACCCCGGAACATATGCTAGGTAGTCCACTGATTGGCAAAGTTTCTTTCGCATAAAAATATTTACTTAGCATCCAACATTTTCACATAATAACATCACATAGCAGAAAATAACAGGACACAAAGTCATTTCATAAACAAACATTGAAAAATCCAGGTAGGCATTTCAGCAATGTAGGAAAAGACAGATTGCTACTTACCCTAAAGGAGACACGCCAAGTGGCAGACAGGCACAATTACAAGACACTTACATTAATCTTTTGACCACAGCCTTCATCAGTAAAAGAGAGACATACACCATTCACACACACACAAGCAGGCTCACCTCACGCACATACAACCACGAACGCCATCATCTCGGGCCGGAATGCATTCCGGAGTTGGTGGTCGTGTGTGCTTGAGGTGTTCCCTCTTGTGTGTGTGAATGCTTCAAATGAATCTGAGCATTATGAGACTTAATTCCTGAGGTCATCAGTCCCCTGGAACTTAGAACTACTTGAACCTAAGTAACCTAAGGACAGCCCACACGTCCATGCCCGAATCAGGATTCTAACCTGCGACCTTAGCGGTCGCGTGTTTCCAGACTGTAGCGCCTAGAACCGCTCGGCCACTCCGACCGGCGTGTGTGAATGGTCTGTGTCTCTCTTTCACTGATGAAGCCTGTAGCCAAAAGCTTAATGTAAGTGTCCTTTACTTGTGTCTGCCTGCAACTTAACGCGTCTTCTTTACGATAAGTAGCACTCTGCCTTTTCCTACATTGTTCATTTTATAAACAATTAAACATTCAACAACAGATTCAATTTTAAGTCTTCAGTGCGGAGATCTGTAAGAAATTTTCCATTGAGTTATTCCTTAGTTGAATCACACTGTGTGGTAGGGCGGGGGATCCACTTACCAGAACGAGCACCGCAGGAACGCAGTAGAATTCATATTACAGTCGTTTTTACGAATCCGTACCTTAATCAGTAAAAGCGGAACACTTCTGGCTCGCTTTTCTGTCTGCCTGTATCTCTGTACGATTGTTCGAAAGCCTTCCTCTCGAGCACGGGAAGACGTATCAAGTTGACGATTGTCACATCTTAAAGTTTACGGTTCCTTGGCGGAGCAACAATTGGAGCTGCTACGTCAATGCAATCGAAAGATACCGCAGTTTATGTCACATAATTTGATCCCCGAAAATTCGCTCTTCAATACCTGTAGGATACAGAATGCTGACCTAGAATCATGAAATTTGACACGAAGCAAGGTTTCACATAACAACCAAAGGAAAAACAATCTCTATCCGTCTTTTAAGACCTCTTTAGCTCTGGAACGGGTAGACAGTCAGATTCGTATCTATTCCCCATACTAAGGTCAATGGCCCCTTGGGGATATAATAAACGTTAGCGTCAACCACAATTCTATGAAAAGATTTGATCATTTATGTCACATAATTTGATACTTGCAAACTCACCCATCAAAAGCTGTAGGGTACTTCCCGTTGGTCTAGAATCATAGATTTTGGCAAAAAGCAAATTTCATTATACAAGAAAACGAAAAAAATTCCGAAATTTTCGAATTTCTAATTACATCACAGGAAAAAAATTCTTTTTCATTTGTAATCAAACTCACTACATTTCTGTCTGCACGTTTTTTGCGACACGTTTTTCTCAGGACCGGGTAGAGGTATTAGGTGAAATTTATGTTCCATATTTATGTCTACAGGAGGAGGAGGAGATTAGTGTGTAACGTCCCGTCGACAACGAGGTCATTGGAGACGGTGCACAAGCTCGGATTAGAGAAGGATTTGGAAGAAAATCGGTCGTACCCTTCAAAAGGAACCATCCCGGCATTTTCCTGAAACGATTTAGGGAAATTACGGAAAACCAAAATCAGGATGGCCGGAGACGGGTTTGAAACGTCGTCCTCCCGTTTTGAGTCCAGCGTGCTAACCACCGCGCCACCTCACTCTGTATGTCTATAGCCCTTTGTTAATATAAAAATGTTAAGCGTCTACGTCAGTGCAGGCTATCGATTCAGCCACATACATCACACTGTTTGATACTCGCTATCTCAGCGAGATAGCTGTTTAACACACTGGTCTCGCATTCTGGAGGACGACTGTTCAAACCAGTATCCAGCAATGCAGATGGAGGTTTTCAGTGATTGCCCTAAATCACTTTAGGAATGTGGCTGGATGTTTCCTTAGGAAGAGCACGGCCTGTTTTCTTCCCCATCCTTGACACAATCCGAGCTTGTGATCTATCTCTAATGATCTCCATGTCGGCGGGTCGTTAACCCCAATCTTCTTTTCTTCATAACCTCACTCCACAGTGCCTATAAGGTACTTTTCCTTTGACGTATAATCACGAAATTTAGCAAGAACAAAGGTTTCACAGTGCAAGTAAAGGGAAATGCTGCGAAAATTGCAAATTTGAAATCATATGCCATGGAGATATATTCCGATTTTCATTTGTTATCGGATATCAGACTTGAAATTAAATCATTCTCGAAAGTCTTGGAATCCCTTAGAATGATATTTTGCCTGTATCAGTAATAGGATATCAGTAACAGACAAAAATAGTCGCGACCTTCGATTTTCGGAATACATGAACTGTCTATAGACGTCAAAATACCTAGGAGTCATACAGTTAAATATTGAGAAAATTCATGTATGTAAGCCACTATTTTAGATGGCGAGTTAACTTGTCGTGGTTGTCCCACCAGTATGCCAGAAACTAAAAATTTCATGAATTGTGTACGCCTTGATTCACATTCATGCGTGTCACTTTGCTTCGGGAAAGGTGGTGTTATGAGCCTATGAGTAGCGTATGTTCTTTCTATTGTTCAGTCGATTCTTGTCCCTTGCTCCACTTATTGCCAAAAATTTTGAGCACTCAACATTAAGTTCGATTGCGTCCTCCGAATAACAGTTTCAACATGTGGTCGACGGTTTTAACTCTATGGAGTAAAGCTGCAAATTGTTTGCTATTTCCAGGTTTACCACTTCGCAGCAAGTCGATATGGCGCCTTCTAATATAATTTTCATTGCTAAATTTTCAACAAGATTTTCCAGTTGTGTTGTAATAACCGAAGTGTCCATTTCTTAAGAACTGGAATTCCTTCGAGAGAATTCGGAAGGACGACGGCTCAATTCCGCGTCCAGCCATCCTGATTTAGGTTTTCCGTGATTTCCCTAAATCGCTCCAGGTAAATGCCGGGATGGTTCCTCTGAAAGGGCACGGCCGACTTCCTTCCCCGACCTTCCCTAATCCGATGAGACCGATGACCTCGATGTATGTCTCTTCCTCCAAACAACCCAACCCAAGCTATGGCCATTCTAAGAACTTTTCCTTCCTTCAGGACGCCTGCTGGACTGTAACTATTATTGATACGCTAATTTCTGGCGAAGTTTAATGAATGTGAGATGCTTACAATATTAACGGTCGCTGGTTGTGATATCGGGCAATGTTGTGTAACAGTACAGCAACTGGTGATAAAGAGAGTACTATCAGTTACTAGAATTTCCAAAATAAATTTGTTCCTACTGTTGGAAATATCCCTGTTTAATTCAATATAACACTTTAAATGCCTCCACACAGTGTCATTTATTCTTTTTTTTTTCTTTTCTCAAATAAATATTGGCCAATTGCGAGTAGGGCTAGCGCTCAGAGGGTTCCGTACAAACTTAATTATGTATAAAGGTAGTTCATCCATAAAGTGAATCGAAAATCTCGACCATTTTTGACTGTCATCAGTATTGATATTGGCAAGATAAAGGTCCAGGTAACACCAAGAGTTTAGATTACGTTTGAATTCAATTTTGGTTTCTCTGTTATTGCGCATTTACAATTGTAATTTTTCTTTTGCTTTCGTAATTCCAGGTGTATATTAACATGCTATGCTAATCAGCAACATCAATTATTTTTTCCTTTGCTCAAACTGTAAAACCTTACTTCTCGCCAAATTTAATGACTCTAGGCCATCGGGAAATACCCCGTAGATTTTGATGACTGAGTTCGCGAGTATCAAAATAGATGACAAAAATTGCTGTCTATTTTGATTGCATTGAATGAGAAGCATAAATTTATTACACCACCAAGGGTCTATACACATTATTACGTGAGATAAATTTTAACTGGATACATCTATCCCATTCCTGACAAATAGACGCACAACAAATGGGAAAAAAATACTTTTCTTCGTTCGATATAATTACAGATTAGCATTTTATTTTTTTCTGTGAACGCCGATTTTTGTAAAATTTCGTGATTCTAGGTCGACAGGAGGTACGCTACAGTTTTCGATGAGTGAGCCTGCAAAGAGCTAAATCAGCCGTCATGAAGTTCTCGTGCTTGCAGAAAAGTGGTAATGAATTAAGGATGAATCCGCCTTTTTCCATGTACACAAATTACGCTGCAGTATAGACAAAATTAAATGGCTGTTTGAAGAATTAGTTCCTATTTTCCCCTAAAAAACATTTGCTTAAGTGATGTAAATATATGTCTTGCTTTAAGTCCCCTTGACAAGCGATTGGTTGTATCTTTTGATGATCAATTTTTGTACGAAATGCCGATTTTGAATCCGAAGTTTAAATTCAGTTGAGAAATAATTTCGCTAGCCGTGCCTAGGATTGAATTTGTTTTACATTGAGGCATTCATAGACAAACATTCTATTATTTCTGGATAACTGACTATGTGTTTTATATTTCATGGGCTAATAGGCAGTGGCTCAGATCTATAAAATCAATATACTACCAATTTAAGCTTTTCATTTTATTGTTACATTGTCTTTAAATAAGGTTTACCGGCTAAGAACGGGTTACTGTAGTCTGATTATCTATGCTGAGACCAGTTCGCCGGGCTGTTATACTATTACGTTGTGGTAAATAGAGTCTGTTGTTGAGAATCCTCTATGGACTTGATGCTTTCACTCCCCGCTGCCTTGAGACCTCCTGACGACATATCAGTTAGAAAATCGTCTGCATTGAGTTTTTTGATTATTATCCAATCTTCAAAATGTATTTTCTTCTGGAACTCGTGGCATATACCAGTTTTTGGCCTTATTATTGTAGCATTCTGTTAGTTCTAACTCTAAAGATTTTGTTTTTATCTACCAAACGTGTTTTTGTATAGCTGAGCTGAACCTGTGGACATCGGTAAAAGTTTTTGAAGATGAGATATGGAAAACCACTGCGTGTAGTTTGATATTCATGGATTATGTTTCATATTTTTAGAGTCGTTACTCAGAACATTTAAGAGCACTGAAAAATAACAGCACTGAGAAATAACGCATTTGCTTACCATATCATCAAAAACAATGTATATCCCTGTGGCATAGAAACAGGGCTCCAAGCCCTAAAACACGGTAACCATTTGTACCAACTTTTAACAACAGAAGACAACTACCACATCGGAAAAGCTACCACATAGAGCAAAATGTTATTAATTACCGAACAGTACTATGTAATAAAACACTATTGAATACGTTAAATGTTTTGTCGTCCCAAATAGACACAGCCAGGACAAAAGCACCACAGGCTCAAAGATGAGAGCTGGTGCCATTGCCATAGAGACTCGCCACTTAAGCGAGTTCCACCACCGCCACGGGCGGCGCTGAGGATGAAGATATCGACTTCGCCTCAGCCAATTGCCGGCCAGAGTACAATCCGCCAAAGACCGGACGACAACGGACAGAAGCCTACTCGGAAGATAGAAGAACAGTTCTCACCCGCTTGGTTATAGGTCATCGTCCAGGGCTGACTTAGACAGAGAACGTCGTTTAGAGAACTCTTAGAAGTGAACAGACAGTTGTTGTAAATTGAATTTGCTAAGGGCTGTAGAGTTTAACCTGTAAATATTTTCATTTTGCCATTGAGGGCCTATTTTGTGTTATATTACATGCAGTCTTGCAGACTTATTATTCGACCAGTCACAAAGATAAGTAAGCGTTTTAACTCACTGGTGTGACTATGTTACTAATTTGTTAGAGTGTTGTAGAACCTTTGCTCTCCTATCCTGTTACCTGAGTATGGGGCAAAGCTGTGATTTAGTGGCAGCGAGAAACTGTCTTAGCGGTGTACTGCATCAGAAGCCGTACCACAAACTCACGAACAAGACCTACAATAACAACAGTGACAACTCGGCACCCACAGTAGTAGCGACGAGGTCTTTACAAAACTGGCGACGAGGGCTAACAAAAACAAACGAATTATCGGGCAACACAAAATTAAACACAAACACATAGAATGGGAACAAACGGAACAGATTCATAGTGCGTGGACGTCAAACCAAAACAAAATAGTAAAAAGGCGGCAGTCCGAAGTGCATCAGGGATGTAAATTTGTGCAGTGAAACGTCTGTCCGAGTCACAGCAAGATAACAGGACGCAGTATTTACAAACGAACAGGAGAAACCGTAAGTAAACACTGTCAAAACATGAAACATTATCCATGAATAAACAACTACACGAAATTGTTCGCCCTATCTATGCATCGCAATACTTTTATCAATGTTCACAGGTTCAGCTCAGCTACACAAAAACACCTTTGGTACACAACAACCAACACGTCACAGCCAAGGACTCGCTAAATAATACGACGATAAGGCCAAAAACACGCGGTTTATGGGATTAGCTGCGCTCTGTAATAAAAAAAAAAAGAAATCAGAGTGAAAGGATCGAGATGAACAGATGTCAGGCTTCGTCCGCCCTGAACAAATACAACGAACAATAACGAACAAAGTGAGTTAAAAAAGGGAGGAGCATCTTTGATAAGTAATAAAATTATCCTCGGTCCCGGGTTCAAAATCCGCTATCTATTTAAATTTGATTAATAATCAACACAGGCAGCCGAAGACTCCCAGCATAATAAATCACCCTCATTCTGCCAATGGCTTGTCAAAGAGGGTGGAGGAGCGGACAGAGATTCAGGGCACTCTCTAGTCCTTGTGGTGGAAAAGTGCCCCTAAGGGCAGATGAATCAGCAGTGATAAACGGTGTGAGGGCGCAGAAAGCAATGGAAACCACTGCATTAAAGACACATAACGTGTATCATCAAGACATGTGGCCTGTAATTAAAAAGTGTCAAGATGATCTCTTCATTGGTAAAAGATTCCGTATCAGTTCCCCATTCGGATCTTGCGGATGGGACTGCCACTAAAAAAGATTGAATAACTAACTATTCGGGGTGTTAAATGTCAGAAGAATGAACGTGGTAGGGAAGGTAGAAAACCTGAAAAGGGATATCCAAAGTTTTAATTAAGATATAGTAGGGGTCAGTGAAGTGAAATGAAAAGAAGACAAGGATATCTGGTCAGATGAGTATAAAAAAATATCAACAGCATGAGAAAATGGTTTAACGGGAATCTGATTCCTTATGAGTAGGCAGGTGGGTGGGGGGCAGAGAGTGTGTTACTGTGAACAGTTCAGTGATAGCGTTTTTCTCATCCGAGTCGACAGCAAGGAAACACCGACAGGTATACTTGACGACGTTGAGGGTATTGAAAGGTTAATACAGTACGTAACTGGATACGAAAATTTACTAGTTATGGGAGACTGGAATGCAGTTGTAGGAGAAGGAGTGGAAGAATACGTTTCTGGAAAATATTGGCGTGAGGCGAGGAATGAGAGAGGAGAAAATTTAATTAAGAATCATGAGACTTGGAAAAAGGCCGGAAGATACAAGAAGTTATTCTGGAATCAGGTACTGGATTTTAAGGCGTTCCCAGGAGCGGATATAGACTCAGATGACAATGTAGTAGTGGTGAAGAGTAGGCTGAAATTCAAGTGATTATTCAGAAAGAATCAGTATGCAAAAAAAAAAGAAGCGTGATACGGAAGAACTAATGAATGACGGGATGCGCTTGAAATTCTCTAGGGCTATAGATACAGCAATAAGGACTGGCTTAGTAGGCAGTACAGTTGAATTGGAATGACCTTCTCTAAAAAGGGCAGTTACAGATGTTGGTAAGAAAAACCTAGGTACAAAGAAGGTATTGCGAAGAAACAATTGATAACTGCAGAAATACTTCAATTGATCGATGAAAGAAGGAAGTACAAAAATGTTCAAGGAAATTCATAAATACAAGTTGCTGAGGAATTAAATAAACTGAAAGTTCAGACAAGCTAAGACAAAATAGCTGCGTGAAGAATGTGAAGAAATCGAAAAGGACGTGATTCTCGGAAGGACTGACTAAGCATCTGGAAAAGTCAAAACAAGATTCGGTGAAATTATCAGCAATGCTTCTAACCAAAGAGCGCGACAAGAATTCCACTGTTAAATTCAGAGGAGAGAGGGGATAGGTGGAAAGAGTAATTAAAGGCCCCCATGAGGGGGTCGATCACAAGAGATATGGGATCCAGTATTAGAAACACAATTTAAAAGAGTTTCGGAGGACTCAGGATCAAATAAGGCAGAAGTGATAGATGACATTCTATCAGAATTTCTCAAATTATTGGTGGAATCGACAACAAATTGGCTATTTACAGTGTGTATCATGTATGAGTCTGGAGTCATACCGCTGACTTTGAAAAAAAAAAAAAGTCATCCACACAATTCTGAAGACTGCAAGAGCTGAAAAGTGCGAGAATTATTGCACAATCAGCTTAACAGTTCACGCATCCTCCTCGTTACTGACAAGACTAATATACAGAAGAAAGGAAAGAAAATTGGGGATGTGTGGGATAACGAATAGCTTGGCTTTTAGAAACGTAAAGGCACCAGAGAGGCAATTCAGATGTTGCGGTCGATAATGGAATGAAGACTAAAGAAAAATCAGGACACGTTGGGCTGTAAACTTTCAGCCCTTCTGCTCAATCCTGTACATCGAAGAAGAATCAGGGATATGGAAGAAAGGTTCATGAGCGGGATTAAAATTCAGTGTGAAAGGATATCAATGACCATATTCGCTGTTAACATTGCTATCCTCAGTGAATGTGAACAAGAATTACATGATCTGCTGAATAGAGTGAACAAACAGTCTAATGAGTACAGAATATGGACTCAGAGTAAATCGAAGAAAGACTAGGGTAATGAAAACAGCGAGAAACTTAACATCAGGATTGACTGTCGCGAAGTAGATGCAGTTAAAGGAATACAAATGTCGGATGGAGCAAGAAGGACATCAAAAGCAGACTAGAACTACAGGCCTGATTTGAGGAAGATACTTGCGGGAATGTTCGTTTGGAGCACAGCATCGTGTGGTAGTGAAACATGGGCTATTGGAAAACCGGAACAGAATCAAATCATTTGAGATGTGGTGCTACAGACGAATGTTGAAAATTAGATGGACTGATAAGATAAGGAACGAGGATGTTCTGCACAGAATCTGAAAGGGCAGGAATAAAAGGAAAACACTGATAAGGAGAAGGGTCAGGTTTATAGGACATCTTTTAAGACGTTAGGGAATGACTTCCATGATACTAGGGTGAAATGTTGAGGGCAAAAACGATAGAGGAAAACAGATATTGGAATACATTCACCAAATAACTGATGACGTAGGTTTCGAATGCTAGTCTGAGATGATGAGTAAAAAAAAAAAAAGGATTCATATGTCACGAATTTTAAAACTTGGACAATAAATAAAAAATTCAAGGCAGACGATATTCTAATAAACATAACGTTTGGAGTTTGACATAGTGTACTAATTTAGACCGGTAGCTGGTTTTGACTGGCAGCCACAGGACACATGCAACGTAATATAGAAGGTAAAGTGCTCACACAATTTAAGTGACAGAAAAACCTGTCGTATCATATTCCTTAACCTGAAAATAACCTGCATACATATGTATTTCAGGAAAATAATATAAAAAGCCACTGAGGATGCCACAGCTGTGGTGAAACATGTTTGGGCGATAAAACAAAACTATAAAATATTGCTTGTAGAAAGATGGACCTGTTGTGGATTGGCAAGAGGCAACCCACGGAGTTTGGAGGAAGCTGAAAGGCACGAGTTTAAGCTCACGCAGGCTGGCGTGAGGTCTGGAACAGGACAAGGAATTTAGACTTCAGAAAAAAGGTGGTACTTGGTGGAATACTTAACTTAAATCCATTAATGTTGAACGTAGCTCTTGTCTGTACATTATTTACAACATCAATAGCAACTGACAATGGCGCCTTGCTAGGTCGTAGAAAATGACGTAGCTGAAGGCTATGCTAACTATCGTCTCGGCAAATGAGAGCGTATTTTATCAGTGAACCATCGCTAGCAAAGTCGGTTGTACAACTGGGGCGAGTGCTAGGAAGTCTCTCTAGACCTGCCGTGTGGCGGCGCTCGAACTGCAATCACTGATAGTGCCGACACGCGGGTCCGACGTATACTAACGGACCGCGGCCGATTTAAAGGCTACCACCTAGCAAGTGTGGTGTCTGGCGGTGACACCACAGGACCCATCCTTAATTCTTATCATCGAGATATGTGACGTATATGGCCGTATATTTTGACTGTATTGACCTAAAAGCAAAAGTATTTTACGCCCCCAAAGGACCGCAGTCTGTGACAAGGTTTCAATATGATGCGCCCACCTGTTCCTCAGTACAAGAATTCCTTACAATTGGCCAGACAGGCGGAGTACAAAGTCATCGTAGTAAGGTTCTATTTTTACCAACTGAGGTATGAAACCCTAAAACGTAACCGAATCAGATACACCATTTCCTGTGCATTTTGGATGACGCGTACTTCAATCAGTGCATGTACAGGATATTCGCAAGTTCCCGTTAAAAGCTTCTGTGACTTGTAGAGGGGAATGAGTACGTAATTTTCTAAATAGGAACCCTTGTCAGGAAACGTACCATTCCTGTTCACCGATGGCTTCATTTCGGATGTAACGCGTCCACGTCCGCTGGGAGAACGAGAAAAATCTCGGAGTTGTTGTCCCGGTATACAATAGAGTAGACAGAATGACGTGTACTACGTCAGATGGTAGTATGAATGTCCATGAGGTAATGTGGTTTTAGCATGGTGGTGCACCACCGCATTTCCCAAGTGCGGTTCTAAGACATCGCAATAGACGACACGGTGAAAGATGGAAAGGACTACTTCCTGTGAAGTCGTATACAAAGTTTGACTTAAGAATTTCCTGTAGACATTCTGATCTGCTGGCACGAGTTCCGGCCGCTGCACTAGAAACTGAAGAGGCATCAGGTGGGATGGAGTATGTGCACCAGAATACGAGTCGTAGGTACAATATCTGCAAAAGCATTAATGGTTGCCGCATCAACATCCCAAATGTTTTCTGTAAGATTCAGGTCAGGACTCTGTGCAGGCCAGTCCATTACAGGGATGTTATTGTCGTGTAACCACTCCACCACAAGTCGTGCATTATGAACAGGTGCTCGATCATCTTGCAAGATGTAATCGCCATCCCCCAATTGCTCTTCAACAGTGGGAAGCAAGACGGAGCTTAAAACATCAATGTAGGCCTGTGCTGTGATAGTGCCGCGCGAAACAACATGGGGTGCTAACCCCCTCGATGAAAAACACGACCACACCATAACACCACCGCCTCCGAATTTTACTGTTGGCCGTACACACGCTCGCAGATGACGTTCACTGAGCATTCGACATACCCATACCTTGCCATCGGATCACCACATTGTGTACCGTGATTCGTCATGCTATACAACGTTTTTCCTCTGTTCAATCACCCTATGTTTACGCTCCTTACACCAAGCGAGGCATCGTTTGGCATTTACCGGTGTGATGTGTGGCTTATGAGCAACCTCTTGACCATGAAATCCGAGTTTTCTCACCTCCCGCCTAACTGCCACAGTACTTGCACTGGATGCTGATGCAGTCATAAATTCCTGTGTGATAGTCTGGACAGATGTGTGCCTATTACACATTACGACCCTCAACCGTTGGCACTCTCTTTCAGTCAACATACGAGGTTGGCCTTTACGCTTTGGTGCTGTACATGACCCTTCACGACTCCACTTCGCTATCACATAGAAAACTGTGGACCTAGGATGTTTAGGAGTGTGGAAATATCGGGTACCAACGCATGCCACAGGTGACACCCAATCACCCGACCACGTTCGAAGTCCTCGAGTTCCGCGGAGTGCCCCATTCTGCTCTCTCACGATGTCTAATGACTACTGAGGTCGCTGATATGGAGTACCTGGCAGTAGCTGGCAGCACAATGCACCTACTATGAAAAACTTATGTTTTGGTGTGTCCGGATACTTTTGATCACATAGTGTATATCATGGATGCCATATTTTTCCATAACGACTCAGGTCGATCGCAGCTGTCTTCTTAAGTGGATCCAGTAAAACTTTTACTATACATTGCCAGCAGAAAGCTACTCATACTCGCAATACAGAGATGTCTTACAAAAGAAGAATAGAACTTGGAAGCTAATAAACTGTTATTTGTACTGAAATTACGTCAACGTATAAAATCTGATTATAAAATAGCGTCTGATCATATAACAATGTTAGAATGCCGGTCATATTGTTTAATACGGAACAGTTTTTTCACAAGAAAAGTACTTGGTAGCCCATAAACCGTTATTTGTCGAAAAATTACGTCTGCGTATAAAATATGGTGATAAAAGAGCGTATGGTCAGTTAATAAAACCGGAAATATCCTAGAGCAGTCAGTCACGACAATATTTGTTACTAAATCTACTACAAATTAAATGTATCTATCTGAACAGGTATATTTCCGAGAAAAAGCTTTGCTCAAATTATTTGAAGACGTCATTTAAATAGAGGGCTGCTTATCTGTTTTATCTTAATTTCAGTTGTATTTTCATATTGTAAACTAAAATCTCGTAACTGAGGGAAAAACCTTAAGGGCAAAATAGGAATACAAGGAAAAATAACGGTTTATGGGCTTCCAAGTACTTTTTTTGTGAAAAAATGGTTCTGTATTAGACAATATGACCGTCATTCCAACATTGTTATATGATCAGACGCTATAAAAACCAAGAGGTAAATCGAGGATGTTGGGTTAAGTTTGACTTCTGTGAACAGAATGACACTGGGGAGGAAGTCGTGCTAGTAGCGTCAAAACAGGGTGAAGTTTGCTGACATAGTCCATACGTAGCATAAAAATTGATGTAATTACATACGTATGTGTGCACATACGTGTGAATATTCCACGTCTCCTCCTCAACCACTGAACCGATTTCATCCAAACTTCGTACATATATCCCTTACTGTCATATAATAATCACTGTGGGACTAAGAATCGCCTAAAAATTCAGGAGATACGACATCGTGAACAATGGGATGCGTGAAGCATGATATCGCTGTTAATTTCGCAAACAGTAGCCACATATGCCGCTAAATGCACCAACTAAATTGCATCACATAGTTCACGAGCTATGACTTGATAACACTGAAATGCTGAAAAGCTGTCGCAGAGTGCATGACGTTTAAATTTATGTCCTCGTTGCTGCTAACTTTATCCGTAACACATTCTGCTCATACTATTCATATATGACGCTAAATGTACCTACAAATTTGTATCATTGTATGACACATGGATCAGGAGGTATGGCGTGATAAACAATGAGATGCGTCTAAAATCAGAGCATCATGGATGACGTTTTAATTTATTACTTCTTTGCTACTGACTGTTCACATCGTATTTCTCAGACATCATCCACATACGCAACTGAATGTACCTATACAAATACATCTTTGTACGACACATGGCACCGGAGTTATGAGTCATAAGCCCTGAGACGCGAGAATAAATGCCTCATCATGTACGAAGTTTTAATACATTTATTCTTTACTGCTAAGGCACTTCAGAAGTCGAGTCACCTTAAAGCTATTCTTGACACTGCAGCGCTTTTGACAGCTTTCAGCTGCGAAGCACAAACGGATGTAGACGAAGACAAAAGTCATCTATAAAGCTATGAAGTAGTGTTTCTACAGAGATGTTCACAAAACACCGTTGTAGACACACGAAGCAGCTGCGCCCAGCGGCCAGAATACGTCCGGGATAAACTCACACCGAGTCTACTGCGGAAGAACTTACAAGGATTCGTTTCCAGTTAAAAGTTGGCAGAATGAATACCCAGGCAATGCCGGGTTTGTCAGCTAGTAAACGAATAAATAAAGCCTTGCAAATGAAGGCACTGCTGCAAATTAGTCAAACTGAATCCGTCTATCAATTTTGGTGATCTTTAATAGTAAAAAAATCTGCTATATGTATCGACACATGGGTCATAAGGAGCGCGCAATTGAGTGAAACAGTGTACAATTCAGTTTAGCTAATTCAAAATTGTAGTGACAGGGAAGGTCAATTATAACAAATTTAATGAAAACAAATTTAATATTTGTGATCTACGGAAATTACGGTAAACTTGTCAATGATCCACTAATATGTACTAAGCGGTTGAAAGTAATGACACGGTCGATTCCCATGAATTAATTCAGTTAATTTTCATGATTATGTATTTTCATTTTGCGGTGCCACAGTTGGAGGCGTTACGAGGCAATGTTCTGATGTCAGGCAGCATCGCAATGTGGAACGTCGTACTACTTTCAAATTCATGCACAGTATGACAAGCTACACAGGGTTGAATAGAATTCGCGCAATCTCGCCCTAATTTAAATTGAAGGGGACGCTAAACTCCCACGTAGCAGTTGGCTACCCTGTTACATATTCCTGGTGGCAAGTTTCACGAAATTCATCAGAGAGCTTTCTCTTTAATCAGTGCATGAAATATTCATACAGACTGAGACGAGCATCTGTATGTGTAACTCGTTCCGTTCCGAGCGGGTTAGTACTTTCAAGAACTTCATGTGGAAGCTCATATCAGCAAAGCTAGTAGTGCTGCGTGCGGTACGTCTGCAATCTTGAAGAAATTGGGATGGCAATAAATCTACGCCCAGGTATCATAATGTTCATTTACACACTTCCATAAGAGAGACACAAGTAGATACTTATGAAACTCACAAATCCTTTTTTGTTGTGAAAAACGTTCCGCCCCTTATGGAGAATTTCTGAAGAGCTACAGCCCCTTTTAATCAAATTCTGGAGTAAATATTTACTTCGTGACATCTTGTAAACTAGATGCAACCATTGGAGGAAAAAATAAGTTTAAAGATAATCTCGCTGATTGGGATGACATCAGTGGTAATGCTCTAGTTCACCAGCAATAAGTTCAGAAAGAAGTGGTCACAGTCAGTTCCCGGGTAGAGATTTAAAGATAAATTAAAAACATTAAAACGAGATGGTGATGACGAATTGAAACTGTGGTTCCTGTTCGACTCCATCACTTAAACGACTTTCGATTCTCACTCAGCGATATAGTTCTATCTATATGCTAGACTCAGATTTATCGTAAGAATCCGAAAGAAGATGATTTGACGTTCAAAAGACAGAGGGCTGAATACCAATGTTCGACTAATTTTTCAGTATTGTCTAGTTGGCTGGAACCCTTAATCTTTTGCATTAAGAGAACTGACAGACAACATTGAAAATAGAGCTGTACAATTCTCCGTGCTAATATTATGCATGGAAGTGTTGTAGAAATGATCAATAAATAGCTGTTAAGATGATATGTCTTGCACTTCCCTGATCTCATTATAGTCGTGACTGTGTTGATAATTATTTTTAAGGTGAGAGGGCATTTGTAACAGCTCATTCCACAAACAAATATTAATATTTGTTTGGCTGCCACTCTAACCATAGATTTTATATATGTTCTCTACACCTTCCACTTTATTTGATCGCAAGTCTTTAAAAACTCTGTTAAACTCTGAGTCAGAAATTGTACTCCTTGTGTTTCCCATGCTGACTGCCATTTCGTTTTAGATTTGCTCAAAACAGATCCTGCCTGACGCCATTTTCGTACTAAGCCTATACATGGCACTCCCTTTGCTGCCACATTGACACCATTAAATTCCTCAGTAAACAACTAACCACACCGTTTTCACGACTTCGTTATGACGAAACTTACCACAACGAACACCCATTGCTCCACTGTAAGAACCATCGTCCCCTTTGCACTTCTGTATTTACACTAACGTAGCCCGCACTATGCCACGAACCGGTGTGGATCACGTGGCGGATGTACACGTGGTTTTTCGCTTCAATAGGTGTGGTTATATGCATACATTCACGTCCAATCGTATTACGTTCACGCCCAATCGTATCCCCTGTTCACGCCACACTTCTTCATCCTAACCTGTAGGATGGAGCAGCAGTCCATACAGCCAGCCGAAGCCTGGAGCACATATACACAATCTTCACGCCTGACAGAGTTGTAAGCAGAGGTTAATCTGGTCGCAGGCCTAGCTGGCCACCCAGGTCACTTGATCTGCCGGTGTGCTACCATCTCGTAGGTAGAGCTGTGAAATGTAAGGCGTATCGCGACAACCGTCATACTCTTCAAGACTTGCATTTAGCAACTTGGTGACCAGGGCCCAAAAGTGCCAAAAGCTAAGTATACTATATATCTTTTCCACTGCTGTGTTCGTTTGTACCATGGAAATTTTCTCTCCGGGTCAGTTCTATTTGCCCCACCCTGTATTATTTCACTAGACAGTTCATCCCCCTTGAATACTTCTTCTGTTGCAAAAAGTTTTGTAGCTGTTGTATGGTATCATTTCCATCTGTAACTTTTCCTCACTAGTTTAGTGTCTCAACCAATTTACTTCACGTAATACACCCCATGTTCGTAAAATACCTGACTACCACGATTACTTTTTATTCTTCTTTCACCTTTCAAATTCAACAATTTACTGTCTTCAGTATTTACGTTTTCTAACGGAAAGTTAAATTTCATCTGGAATTGTTCGACGTTATATCTGTAGCTCTGTACATACATTTATTTGGAAAAATAATGAAATACAGAAACGACTCATATTTTGTTATCGTCAGATGCTAAACACCATTCGAAAGTAGAAGGAAAGCAGTGAGACGACCTGTGTAAGAGAGACAGTGTTTGCAGATATTGTACTGGCCCAACTAGACATTGTGTTTAGGATTTGTTCGTTTATACTTAATAAACGGTATTAAGAGCTGCTTTTTGTGTTACACTAAGAACCTCGACTGACACACTCAGTTGATACTAAAATTACCAGACTGTGTGAAAAAGCGAGTAATAGTATTTGGTATATACTAGTCCAAGAAAGGAAAATGGGCACCCTAAAATGATTGCTCTTCACTGTCTATTACGCATGATGCATCGTGTATATATGCATAAACACTCGATGAAGCACGTACAGACTGTCTGAGTTAGGTAACCACTCATTACATGTTGTACCTTCATGTAGCTACAATACTCCGCAGAAATTCGTAGAACAATCGTGTTCTTCTTTTCCATTTTCCTGTTTCCTTTGCATATTCGGCATGGTTAGTGAATTTTACGCAAGCGCTTGGCTGACCCGGTGGGTAATACGTTCAGCGAAGACCACAGTCATAAATAATTTCAACAAAATGACGGAGTATGTTGTGAAGGACTTTATTTTACACTTTGTTATTTTTTTCCTATTATGAAATTAATATCTATGTTAACTGAAAGATGTGACAGTAACTAATAGCTACATAGCAACGTTAAAGATTTATAGCTATACAGGAAATAATTCAAAATGGTTCAAATGGCTCTGAGCACTATGGGACTCAACTGCTGTGGTCATTAGTCCCCTAGAACTAGAACTACTTAAACCTAACTAACATAAGGACATCACACACATCCATGCCCGAGGCAGGAAATAATTGTTGTATTATAATTACAGTCGCATACCAAAAATATTTATAAGTAAGGTTATTAATTTCGCTCAATAGCGAGCTAAGCTGAGGAGACAAGCAATGTGACTAATATCCTGTGTCTACACACTCTGAAGATGGTCGTCAGTGACTGCATCAATAACTTGATTTAGAAACATTTTTGGTCTGTGAGCGGAATTAAAATAAAATAAATATATAATTTTATTTTTATGTAGGAGCTGTACACGTGTATTTTGTTCTATGTCCAGAAAATTTAACAACACTGTTATGACAGGGGAAAGGACAGCTGAACGTTGAAAAAGGGAATGAGATTGCTTTAGATTTCCCGGACATATACCTGACATTAAACATCCAGCAATACAATTGACTAATGTTCTGCCTTCCGCTTTCGAACGCTGTTGCCTCACGAACTTTGTGCACTATGGTTGACCACCAAACGAGGTCTCAAGTATTTCGCATATATCACTGACTGTTGTTTTCTGTGGCCTCCCAGTCGGCGCTGCACTTCCACTAACGACTCTAAGACAAAACCAGCTCACGTTTGATCACTCTGGCTGCGTCTCTCGGTAAACCGTCAGAGGTTGACCACACGATAATACTCTACACGAAACTGGCTGGCCAATACACTAATTCTGTTCCCACCTGACAACAATGATGTTTTATCTGTTACATAGCGACAGGCCTCGGGGCCCCACCGTGATCTTCAGTATCTTATGTGTTAGTGCCTATACATTATATTTCAATGAAATTATTTGCCAATTTTTTAACAATTTAGTCAAGATTTTGGAGAAAAATTATAAAAATTTACCTGCGGTTTGTGTTAAAGGGTTGGAGCACGTTTTTTCCCCTACGGGCCTGCAGACCTGTGCAGCTAAAAATAACTTTTCTACAACCAGATGTCAGTCTGTGCTGCGTTTGTTAAGGCATTTGCCCAGTTGATTTGTGTTGCCGTTCTTTCAGTCTTCAACAGTCCCCCATGTAACAAACACATGTTTAGTTTGGTGCACTATTTCACAACAGCAATCTGCTATAGAAGCTGAAAATATTGTGGATAAGAGGACTAATAAATGAGAAGATAAGGGAATTGTTGGAGCAGTCTCCTGACACTGAAAACCCACCTTGTGAATGTGAATCTCCCAGTGACGATGATAAGGAGACAGATGTGACTGAAAGCTCAGAACTAGACGATGATTATCGTCATGAAGCATCTCTTTACGAAGATGGAGAAGAACAATTTAATGCGACTTATTGCTATCTCGTAATGGGAATGAAATACGGGCTGCATCTCCTGAAGCTGGAATTTCTGGTAGGCAGAGTGAAAAGGATGTACTGAAAGAAGTTATTCGATTAAGATCTGTGATAATGAATACTCTTGTTTTATGTCGTTATTTCGTGTACCCCTGATTCACAAATTGTGTATTTGGACCAACAAGTAAGGCCGAGTCTTTTACGAGAACTGGATGAATATAGATATGAATGCAATGATATCCTCATCTGGAATGGAGTTTACAAGTCAAGAAATTAAAATAGCAGTCAGCAATGGAGTGTTAAGAATGGTTTTGTCTCGCAAATGCTTCCACGTTATAGAGAGGGTGTTGCGCTTTGACAGTGCAGCAGCTCGACGTGAACACAAGTCAAGTGACAAACGGGAACCAATCAAAGACGTTTTTGAGATGTGGAAAATTACCCTTACGTATGCCTACATTCCAGGATGATGCGGGACCGTGGATGAACGGTTGCTCACATTTCGTGACTTTTAGAGTTCGTTTCGACAATACATCCCATTCAAACCTGGTAGGTACGGAATACAGTCCTGGGCAATTTGTGACAATGCAACAAGCTAATGCTGGAAAATAAAATTGTATTTGAAGAAGGAGGATGAAACCAGAGCCGTGCGACTTGGAAAGAACTGGTCATTGAACTTCAACATTATGGACGTAATATCTCCTGTGATCATTTCTTACATCTCTCAGTTCAGCTCATTATTTGTAGTCAAAAGAACTGATATTAGACTGTACTATTCGAGAAAACAAAATTGATCTGCTTGATGGTTTTATTACACTCTACATTATTTGGCTTTCAACCAGATCTGATGACAGCCTCTTATGTTTCTTAAGAAAAACAAAGTTGATACCTTCCTAAGTTTTCTGCATGACCAGCGAACGGTATCATCGTCGCAAATAAAGAATTCTGTGGTTATAATGACATACAGTGCTACAAAGGGCACCAATGACCACGAGAAGTCTGAGGATACAGTAGATACGACCGGAATCTCTTAGGGTTTTTAGTCAGGTCGGTTGACAATGTCTTACTTTCGAAATCATTGAACGCTTTTTTCATTGCTCCCCTTACGCTCATTTTCTCTTCGTTCAGCTTTGGTTTATCAGCAACGTCTTTACTTCTCTCGAATCTGAGCTGAAGTGCTCTTTGTTTACATAGCACTTTTCTAACACGACTATTGAACCATGTTGGATCTTTCCCATCCCTAAAACCATACTTGGAACATACTTGTCTATGGCATATTGAACGATGAATTTGATTTTTTTTCCATTTGTTTTCCACATCTTCGTCCTCATCACCGAATATTTGATTCTGACTGCTGAGATACTGTAAATTTTGTATCATGTCACCCTTGCTGAGCAATTATAACTTCCTACCTTTCTTAACATTCCTTGTAGGACCCATAGTTATAGATGCTGTCACAGCCTTATGATCAGTGGTACCTTCCTCTACGTTAACTGATTCCAGAAGTTCAGGCCTTTTTGTTGTCAGGAGGTCTAAGACATTACCCATACGATTAGGTTCTCTAACTATCTGCTCAACGTAATTTTCGGACAAGATATCCAGAATAACTCCACACGATTTCTTGTCTCTGGCACCAGTTTTGATGGCATAATACTCCGAATCTATACCTGTCAAGTTGAAGTCACCCCCTACTACAACGGCATGATCAAACCACGGTCAAAGCGAACCAAGCATCGGTCACTGAGCAATGCATCTTCAAGTTTTTGAAAAGCTTCTTGGCACTCATCCGACCAAGCAAAGAGTACGTTCTTGCATCGCAAGCGATGCAATGGAGCTCCGATTTACGTTGCATTCGGTATGAACCGAATACAATAGCTCGTTTTTCCTAATACTGACTGCAATTCTCTGACATTTAGAGGAACTGGCAGGTCACGTATGGCTGACAGATGTGACTGAGAAGGATGTGCACCTTGATTGTTTATGACATGACCAAGGTACTGCAACTCTTGTTTAAAAAAATCACACTTGTCCAGTCTACTCTTTAGTCCTGGCTCAGATAACAAACGAAAGACAGCACGCAGATTTGCAATATGTCCTTCAGGTGTACTACCTGCTATGACAATATCGTCCAAATAGTTTGAACAGTTTGGTACTCGCGCAGTCAGCTGTTCCAAATACCGTTGGAAAGGGGCGGTGCGGAAGCACTGTCAAAAGTCATACGCAGATATTTAAACAAGACCAAAAGAGTATTTACTACACACACTTTTTCAGATTCTTCATCCTCTGGTACGAGGGCAGTTCAATAAGTAATGCAACACATTTTTTTTTCTGAAACAGGGGTTGTTTTATTCAGCATTGAAATACACCACGTTATTCCCCAATCTTTTAGCTACACAACACTATTTTTCAACGTAATCTCCATTCAATGCTACGGCCTTACGCCACCTTGAAATGAGGGCCTGTATGCCTGCACGGTACCATTCCACTGGTCGATGTCGGAGCCAACGTCGTACTGCATCAATAACTTCTTCATCATCCGCGTAGTGCGTCCCACGGATTGCGTCCTTCATTGGGCCAAACATATGGAAATCCGACGGTGCGAGATCGGGGCTGTAGGGTGCATGAGGAAGAACAGTCCACTGAAGTTTTGTGAGCTCCTCTCGGGTGCGAAGACTTGTGTGAGGTCTTGCGTTGTCATGAAGAAGGAGAAGTTCGTTCTGATTGTTGTGCCTACGAACACGCTGAAGTCGTTTCTTCAATTTCTGAAGAGTAGCACAATACACTTCAGAGTTGATCGTTTGACCATGGGGAAGGACATCGAACAGAATAACCCCTTCAGCGTCCCAGAAGACTGTAACCATGACTTTACCGGCTGAGGGTATGGCTTTAAACTTTTTCTTGGTAGGGGAGTGGGTGTGGCGCCACTCCATTGATTGCCGTTTTGTTTCGGGTTCGAAGTGATGAACCCATGTTTCATCGCCTGTAACAATCTTTGACAAGAAATTGTCACCCTCAGCCACATGACGAGCAAGCAATTCCGCACAGATGGTTCTCCTTTGCTCTTTATGGTGTTCGGTTAGACAACGAGGGACCCAGCGGGAACAAACCTTTGAATATCCCAACTGGTGAACAATTGTGACACCACTACCAACAGAGATGTCAAGTTGAGCACTGAGTTGTTTGATGGTGATCCGTCGATCATCTCGAACGAGTGTGTTCGCACGCTCCGCCATTGCAGGAGTCACAGCTGTGCACGGCCGGCCCGCACGCGGGAGATCAGACAGTCTTGCTTGACCTTGCGGCGATGATGACACACGCTTTGCCCAACGACTCACCGTGCTTTTGTCCACTGCCAGATCACCGTAGACATTCTGCAAGCGCCTATGAATATCTGAGATGCCGCCAAAAGAAACTCGATCACTGCCCGTTGTTTGCAACGCACATCCGTTACAGACGCCATTTTAACAGCTCCGTACAGCGCTGCCACCTGTCGGAAGTCAATGAAACTATACGAGACGAAAAGGAATGTTTGAAAATATTCCACAAGAAATTTCCGGTTTTTTCAACCAAAATTGGCCGAGAAAAAAAATGTGTTGCATTACTTATTGAACTGCCCTCGTATTTGAAGATATGCATTGCGCGAATCAATTATTGAAAAATAGCGTCCACGGCCTAATCTGTCCTTGAGATCCTCCAGGCGTGGCTATGGATAAATATCAGTTACAGTTTGTGGGTTGAGAACAGACTTAAAAGTCAGCACAGACGCGAATGCGACCTGAAGGTTTGGGCGCAAATCCAGTGAACTTCCCCATTGACTAGCTTCTATGGGCGCAATAGCTTTGCTATCTGGCTATTTTTTAAGTTCAGCAGCCACATTGTCCCTTAAAGCAAGGGGAACAGTTCCGGCCCGACAAAATTTCGTATGAGTATTGTCTTTCATAGTAATATGAGCAACATAATTGTGAGCCTTGCCTAAACCTTCAGGAAAGAGTTCAGGAAATTCTTTCAGAGGCCAAGTATATTCTCACAATCGCGTGACTGTAGTACAGTGAAAGTCCCAATTCACGTATGTGAACGAGACATGACAGGCAAAGTACATTTTCCGAGAATGAGAATGTCTTGTCCATTATAAGCAGTCTGGTGCGTGCTATTTTTAGATAGGCGTCGGGAGCCTAACGGTTCATATTTGTTACGATTCTGCAAAGTAACAGAGGCACATGTGTACAACTGAAATTTCACACGTTTTCCACTAGGATGCAAATGAACAAAATGTTTGTTGAACTATCGTAGCACTGAAGAAACTGCTCGCTAATTTTGCTAATGCATGCAGCAGGCTTGGAATACACTGCACTGATTACGTGGGCCTTGCGACTAGATTTTTGTGAGTGGGCAGAATTCGCATATTTGTTCCATTGGAAACATACAGATTTTACGTGACCCTCCTTGACGCAAGCGTAACTCTGTGCTTGTTTTGACGAGCAATTTCATCGCTTGTGCCGTGAATAGTACCGAGGGCACGACAATTCTCTTCACCGATGTAGCCGCCTGTTTAGAAAACTGTCAATGCACCATGTCGCGTGTGTGCTATTGCTGCCTACTGGGCCGGTAGTGAGCAAGGGATGACTCAACCCGACAAATTGGTGGCTGCTGAAATTTATCGACAGGTAGAGTGCCTGAATCATACTTATCTAGAATTTTCCCTACATGTTGAAATTATGAATCTGACTGTTTCAAAATCTGTTCTCTAAGTTTGACATGAGTTACATTGTACATGATCGCATCATACATCATAACATCTGATTATAAAGCACCACAAGCACATCCGAATTTGCATTTCTTCACCGTACCCTGCAAAGATGTTACCCACTCAAAGTAAGTTTGTTCTGATCTTTTCTTGCAACTAAAGAATTGGTTCCTAGCCACCACTACATTCACTGGATAGACGGCCGTTGTGGCCGAGCGGTTCTAGGGGCTTCAGTCTGGAACCGCGCGACCGCTACGGTCGCAGGTTCGAATCCTGCCTCGGGCATGGTTGTGTGTGATGTCCTTAGGTTAGTTAGGTTTAAGTAGTTCTAAGTTCTAGGGGACTGATAACCTAAGATGTTAAGTCCCATAGTGCTCAGAGCCATTTGAACCATTTAGCCATTTCACTGGATAGTCATAATACTTAGTTAGAGAACCTACAATCTGATCATAGGAAAGTTCACTTGGAGTGGCGTTAGAGAACAATGTCTGAATGAGGCAAAAGACAGCACTTCCTACCTTTGACAGAAAGTAATCTAGTTTCACAGTACCTGGTACTTTGTGAGAAATTATGTGGGGTTCATACAGTTGCAACCACTCGAGCCATTTGTCTTCTTTTTCGTTAAACTTGCGAAAAGGCAGTACGCCACTCCGAGCTACACTTGTTGCATGTTGGTTGGTTGGTCGTGCTACATTCGTTATTTGGTTGGCGAGTAACTGCGATACCATGTTTGCGTCTGAAACTGAAGCATCCGTGTTAGCCGTGTTGTATCTATCACCTGCAGCTGAGGTGCCAGAGCAGAGGGTGGGAGAGGTGGGTTGCTCGTTTTGGAATACGCAGGCAATAAAAATAAGCACTCAAGCAAAGAAAATTACTGCGAAGTCCGCCTGAAAACACCGAATAGAAATGGTTCAAATGGCTCTGAGCACTATGGGACTTAACATCTTAGGTTATCAGTCCCCTAGAACTTAGAACTACTTAAACCTAACCAACCTAAGGACATCACACAACACCCAGTCATCACGAGGCAGAGAAAATCTGCGACCCCGCCGGGAATCGAACCCGGGAACCCGAGCGCGGGGAGCGAGAACGCTACCACACGACCACGAACTGCGGACACCGAATAGAATAAAACACTGTAAGAGACACTGTTAAAGCGAGTAAACACGCCCCTGCAAAGGAAAGAGAATGTAGAATTAAGGCGTCATCAAAACACAACAGCCCTCGACAAAACAAATCAGACACAATCAATAGCAGCTGGTGGCTCGTGGTTCGAAGCGTTAACAGGTTGTCGCTATGTTACTGCTCCCATATCGTTGGCACCATTTTATTCGGCCATCTCGTCGCCATGTTATTCACCCACCTTCTCGCCGTTTTATTCATCCACTTTCTCGCCATGTTATTCGTCCATCCCGCTGCCAAGTTGTTGTGTGTATACTGCATACTCGGTTCACTAGACAAACAATCAAACAACTCGTAATAAAGAATTTTATTATAACTGGAGAAGTACAAATACGTAACTTTGAATCAGTATTCTTTCGAATAGAGAAAATCTGTGCTATGTAGAGATTGCTAATGACAGAGCACACCATGGGTCGACTAACGAATTGGCTAACGTTGAAGCTGCTTGGCGCTTTTGCCCTCTTCCCCTAGGGGCCGCTGCTGTCACGTTGTCGTCCAGGAGGGAGGTCGGTCGGCATGCGATTGGCTGACCTCTTGTCACAGCCGTCCCTTCCCTGTCGTTCCTGGCAGGCGTGCCGGCGCTGACTTTACGCCGTAACAACTTCATTAGTAGCACCAGATCCAGAAAGAACAGCGAAATCACCAGCTAGTAAAAGGAGGAGATGTGCATATTGTGTAGAAAAGAGAGATATAAAAAGTCAAACGAGATGAAATAAGTGCACCAAATCTGGATGCTCCGAACATTCTGCTACTGTCTATAACCCCTGCTTAAATTTAAAATAAGAATAATAACCACCAATAAAAGCATTAAAACTGTACTTTTACCAATGTGAACAGTAAAAAAAAGAAAATTATTTTAAAAGTATTTATTCCAAATATCGTTCACATAGTAAGCATTCAAAATAATGTTAATTTATGATAATTTAAACAACACGGGCCTGAGAGGCCCGACTGGTAGACAAGGCTATACAGAATTTTTGCTAAGCAGAAGGTTAACTGGTACACTCTATGCAATATTGGCTCTAATATACGCAATGCGGCACTGAAACTCAAGAATATGTTACCGAAGTGGTAAACACAGAGGAAACACATAAGACGACTTAATCAATCGAGAACAGTTCAAATTCATCATGAAAAATCGCACGCTTAAGCAAAAACACGCGGAAAAGGCAACGATATAAGTTCTAAAATAAGGAAAGGCGCACCATGGAGGATTTATCCCAACGCGACGGGAATCATTTGACGATTACATTTTTTTAAGTAAAAGGTAATTTATTAAAGAAAAGAACTTCATAAATTGAGCAGTTTCATAAATCGTTGGTCCACCTCTGGCCCTTATGCAATCAATCGGCAAAATCGCAAGCTGGTTGGAGCGCTCTGCCCATAATGGTGTCCAAACTTTCTTAATCGGATAGGATACCGGCGACCTTGCTGGCAAAGGTAGGGTTTAGCAAGTTCGACCTCAAACAGTAGAAACTCTCGCCGTGTGCGGGAGGGGGTACCTTGGTAAAGTGTAAGCCCAGGATGGCTTGCCATGATCGACAATTAAATGGGGCATAGAGTGTCGTTGACGTACCGCTCCGCTGTAAAAGTGCCGCGTTTGAGACGATGACAAACAAAGGCATCCTTCTATGAACAGAAATGGCAATCCAGACAATCACTCCCGGTTTTCAGGCCATATGGCGGGCGACAATCAAGTTGGTTTCCCACGGTTGTTTCCCACCATTGTCCGGGGCATTTCCAGACACGTCTTCGCTTGTGTCGGGGCTCACTTCGAAGCGAGACTCATCAATGAGGACACCTCTATCCAGTCAACGATGTTCCTTGCCGAAGGCATGTCGGGATTCCATGCTGGCCACGAAGCAGGTAAGGAGTGTCGAGCGTTCCATTTCTCCTCTAGCGCGGTTGAAAAATGCTGGAAGATCGTTGGTGTATGTCCAGATGCTGCAATACGTCTCCCCAACGCTTCCATATATATATATATATATATATATATACTCCTGGAAATGGACTGTAGCGCCTAGAACCGCTCGGCCACTCAGGCCGGCCCTTTGCCAAACAGTACCATCGCCAGCGACGTCCCCAGATCTCTCCCATATTGAGAAAATTTGGAGCAGAGCCCTCAAACCAGCTCGGAATTTTGACTACTTGTCGTGCCAATTGCAGAGAATTTCATACCATATCCCTCAATAGGAAATTCAACAACTCCATCAGTCGCTGCCAAGCCGAATTACTGCTTGCATAAGGACCAGCGGTGTAATATTGCATTATTGACTTGCTCAATTTGTAATGCTCTCGTTCTTGAATAAATCACTTAGTTTTTCTGAAATTTTAATAATATGTTTGCCTATGTCCATCAAATCTACCGATTTGCGTCCGATTCGGATAATTCCTTCGTTTTACACCTTTGTGTATATTGGCTATGGGTTTCATATCCTTCACAGCCTTCCGTGCAATGTCTCAGGATTTAGCTGGCACTGGGTCTTGAGGTATACCTTCACCGCTTTATTCGATACAGACAGTGTATAACAACATAGCGCTTGCTAGCCAACCCGTCATAATTGTGTCTAACGTCCTAGCACTGGGTAATACTGAGTTTTTTGTACTCAATTGTGAGCCGTAGAAGACATGTATGCCGCGTCAAAGCCACGCGAGCTGAAAAGAGCTTTGCGGCATAAAGGTGGCCAGTGAAGTGACTGCTACAGCTCGTGTAGCGGCCCCCTACGGCCAGCGTATACGGACACACTTGTTCGTCAGTTTTCCGAGACAACAAAAGCTTGAACACTAATACGAATGGATCGGCTGCATGAATGCCTCTGGCCGTTACAACATGGTTCAAATGGCTCTAAGCACTATGGGACTTAACATCTGAAATCATCAGTCCCCTAGACTTAGAACTACTTAAACCTAACCAACCTAAGAACATCACACACATCCATGCCCGATGCAGGATTCGAACCTGCGAACGTAGCAGCAGCGCGGTTCCGGACTGAGGCGCCCAGAACCGCTCCGCCACAGCGGCCGGCTGGCCATTACGAAAAGTTTATTCATTTAGTACTCGTTACGAAGTGATGATCTCAACGAAGTTTTATAAATGTCTAATAAGTGATTCATGGTGTTAAATATTCCATTTCCGTCAGTGTATACGTAAAACTTGAATTTATACACATATAAAACTGTCCATGTGTCCGCATCGTAACCGTGTCGCTAGTTTCAGATAGACTAAGCTAGTGGTAACAGTTATGGTAAGTAATGAGGAACATGGTAAATTGTCGAGGTATTCTCAGTTATGTAGGTGAATTGAATGGAAGGCTTCAAACGTGTTTCTGCCAACAACTGTTTTAGACAGCAATTGTGTCTTTGTTCCAAGATATTCTGGTTTTTAGAGGAAAAGTTGGTGTTGGAAAGATTCGAATAGAAAGTCCTCACCACTTACAAACTTGTTTAAGTCTTGGGTTAAAACGCTCTAGTAGGTTCATACCAGAGCTCATTTAACAGAAACACACAGCATCAATCTCGTTATACATGACACCGCCCTCTCTAACGGTACACTAAATGCACTAAATGCGATTCATTAGTATCCTTCAGCGCAGTAACCTTTCCAAAAGTGCAGAAGTTCGAAAAACATAATGTTACAGTGAACAAATAAGTTTGGCGATACTGATATGGGTTGTTCATTAGATATTTATGCTATTAAAACGTATTTAATCTTGTTTGGATGTTATTTAGATTTTTATTTTTTTTTGTGATCTGTGCTTTAGATATACACTCCTGGAAATGGAAAAAAGAACACATTGACACCGGTGTGTCAGAACCACCATACTTGCTCCGGACACTGCGAGAGGGCTGTACAAGCAATGATCACACGCACGGCACAGCGGACACACCAGGAACCGCGGTGTTGGCCGTCGAATGGCGCTAGCTGCGCAGCATTTGTGCACCGCCGCCGTCAGTGTCAGCCAGTTTGCCGTGGCATACGGAGCTCCATCGCAGTCTTTAACACTGGTAGCATGCCGCGACAGCGTGGACGTGAACCGTATGTGCAGTTGACGGACTTTGAGCGAGGGCGTATAGTGGGCATGCGGGAGGCCGGGTGGACGTACCGCCGGATTGCTCAACACGTGGGGCGTGAGGTCTCCACAGTACATCGATGTTGTCGCCAGTGGTCGGCGGAAGGTGCACGTGCCCGTCGACCTGGGACCGGACCGCAGCGACGCACGGATGCACGCCAAGACCGTAGGATCCTACGCAGTGCCGTAGGGGACCGCACCGCTACTTCCCAGCAAATTAGGGACACTGTTGCTCCTGGAGTATCGGCGAGGACCATTCGCAATCGTCTCCATGAAGCTGTGCTACGGTCCCGCACACCGTTAGGCCGTGTTCCGCTCACGCCCCAACATCGTGCAGCCCGCCTCCAGTGGTGTCGCGACAGGCGTGAATGGAGGGACGAATGGAGACATGTCATCTTCAGCGATGAGAGTCGCTTCTGCCTTGGTGCCAATGATGGTCGTATACGTGTTTGGCGCCGTGCAGGTGAGCGCCACAATCAGGACTGCATACGACCGAGGCACACAGGGCCAACACCCGGCATCATGGTGTGGGGAGCGATCTCCTACACTGGCCGTACACCACTGGTGATCGTCGAGGGGACACTGAATAGTGCACGGTACATCCAAACCGTCATCGAACCCATCGTTCTACCATTCCTAGACCGGCAAGGGAACTTGCTGTTCCAACAGGACAATGCACGTCCGCATGTATCCCGTGCCACCCAACGTGCTCTAGATGGTGTAAGTCAACTACCCTGGCCAGCAAGATCTCCGGATCTGTCCCCCATTGAGCATGTTTGGGACTGGATGAAGCGTCGTCTCACGCGGTCTGCACGTCCAGCACGAACGCTGGTCCAACTGAGGCGCCAGGTGGAAATGGCATGGCAAGCCGTTCCACAGGACTACATCCAGCATCTCTACGATCGTCTCCATGGGACAATAGCAGCCTGCATTGCTGCGAAAGGTGGATATAGACTGTACTAGTGCCGACATTGTGCATGCTCTGTTGCCTGTGTCTATGTGCCTGTGGTTCTGTCAGTGTGATCATGTGATGTATCTGACCCCAGGAATGTGTCAATAAAGTTTCCCCTTCCTGGGTCAATGAATTCACGGTGTTCGTATTTCAATTTCCAGGAATATATATATATATATATATATATATATATATATATATATATATATATATATATATATATATATATATCACCCGGTATAATGTCCTTCAAGAGAGTTAATAACATCGGGCCTCTCATCCGACATTTCAGTCTGTGATATTCTTTGTATGCAGCACTGTATTTGCTGCAGTTCACATAATGTAGTTAGACTAAAAGCTCACCGTCTTTCTTCTCGACCGACATGCTGCTCATTCACGTCAAGTTTTGTCAAATGGAAGCATAGATATCATACCGTCATACAAACAGTGTGCAGCGCCAGATTTGCACATGGTGGCCACAGCTGAAGCTGATCTGTTTTCCATCGCAACTCGGTTAATTAACGCATTAGCATATGTACGAATTTTCGCTGCCATATGATAATTACACCCCACATTCGACCTCCGTGAGTAAATGCACTTTAATTTACATCCACTGAGCCCGTATTGGAATTTTCAGAGGATAATGTGTTATAAGTTCGGATGCTTTAGATTGTTTCTCTCTGATTTTCAATTAATAAAATGAATTTTATATTTTCACAAAGAGACATCACTACGGATTTTTCCTTCTCCAAATGTATTTGCTCCTATTGCATAAATGTCATCTAAATATAGTAGTTACTAACCTTTCATTTCTGTAGCCTGAAAAACCTTCCATTTTTAATCTATAAGAATGCCAGTTCTATTCACAGTTAATTGCATGGGTTCTAACTCAAGGTAAATTAATGTGTAATTATATATACAGGGGAAATGATGACTAACTGACAACCTCAGCTGCCGACAAGTGTTGTTGATATACCTCGATGTGGACAGCTGAAAATGTGTGCCCCGACCGGGACCCGAACCCGGGATCTCCTGCTTACATGGCAGACGCTCTATCCATGTAAGCAGGAGATCCCGGGTTCGGGTCCCGTTCGGGGCACACATTTTCAGCTGTCCACATAGAGGTATATCAACAACACTTGTCGGCAGCTGAGGTTGTCAGTTAGTCATCATTTATTCCAGGGAAAAGCTGCACGGTCATCAACGGTAACTGTTCTTTCGAGAACAAGTTACTGTGTTCGTGTATATATATATATATATATATATATATATATATATATATATATATATATACAGGGTGATCCATTGATAGTGGCTGGGCCAAATATCTCACGAAATAAGCTTCAAACGAAAAAACTACAAAGAACGAAACTCGTCTAGCTTGAAGGGGGAAATCAGATGGCGCTATCGTTAGCTCGCTAGATGGCGCTGCCATAGGTCAAACGGATATCAACTGCGTTTTTTTAAGTAGGAACCCGCATTTTTTATTACATATTCGCGTAGTACGTAATGAAATATGAATGTTTTAGTTCGAACACATTTTTTGCTATGTGATAGATGCCGCTGTATTAGTCACACCCGTATAGGTACGTGGTATCACGTAATATTCCGCCAGTGCGGACGGTATTTGATTCATGACACATTATCCGTGTTAAAATAGACCGTTTACCAATTGCGGAAAAGGTCGATATCGTATTGATGTATGGCTCTTTTTTTTTTTTTTTTTTTTTTTTTTTTTTTTTTTTTTTTTTTTTTTTTTTTTAGTGATCAGTCTAGGTTTGATGCGGCCCGCCACGAATTCCTTTCCTGTGCCAACCTCTTCATCTCCTCAGAGTATCAGTTGCAACCTACGTCCTCAATTATTTGCTTGACGTATTCCAATCTCTGTCTTCCTCTACAGTTTTTGCCCTCTACAGCTCCCTCTAGTACCATGGAACTCATTCCCTCATGTCTTAGCAGATCTCCTATCATCCTGTCCCTTCTCCTTATCAGTGTTTTCCACATATTCCTTTCCTCTCCGATTCTGCATAGAACCTCCTCATTCCTTACCTTATCAGTCCACCTAATTTTCAACATTCGTCTATAGCACCACATCTCAAATGCTTCGATTCTCTTCTGTTCCGGTTTTCCCACAGTCCATGTTTCACTACCATACAATGCTGTACTCCAGACGTACATCCTCAGAAATTTCTTCCTCAAATTAAGGCCGGTATTTGATATTAGTAGACTTCTCTTGGCCAGAAATGCCTTTTTTGCCATAGCGAGTCTGCTTTTGATGTCCTCCTTGCTCCGTCCGTCACTGGTTATTTTACTGCCTAGGTAGCAGAATTCCTTAACTTCATTGCCTTCGTGACCATCAATCCTGATCTTAGGTTTCTCGCTGTTCTCATTTCTACTGCTTCTCACTACCATCGTCTTTCTCCGATTTACTCTCAAACCGTACTGTGTACTCATTAGACTGTTCATTCCGTTCATCACATCATTTAATTCTTCTTCACTTTCACTCAGGATAGCAATGTCATCAGCGAATCGTATCATTGATATCCTTTCACCTTGTATTTTAATTCCACTCCTGAACCTTTCTTTTATTTCCATCAGTGCTTCCTCGATGTGCAGATTGAAGAGTAGGGGCGAAAGGCCACAGCCTTGTCTTACACCCTTCTTAATACGAGCACTTCTTTCTTGATCGTCCACTCTTATTATTCCCTCTTGGTTGTTGTACATATTGTATATGACCCGTCTCTCCCTATAGCTTACCCCAACTTTTTTCAGAATCTCGAACAGCTTGCACCATTTTATATTGTCGAACTCTTTTTCCAGGTCGACAAATCCTATGAAAGTGTCTTGATTTTTCTTTAGCCTTGCTTCCATTATTAGGCGTAACGTCAGAATTGCCTCTCTCGTCGCTTTACTTTTCCTAAAGCCAAACTGATCGTCACCTAGCGCATTCTCAATTTTCTTTTTCATTCTTCTGTATATTATTCTTGTAAGCAGTTTGGATGCATGAGCTGTTAAGCTGATTCTGCGATAATTCTCGCACTTGTCAGCTCTTGCCGTCTTCGGAATAGTGTGGATGATGCTTTTCCGAAAGTCAGATGGCATATCGCCAGACTTATATATTCTACACACCAATGTGAATAGTCGTTTTGTTGCCACTTCCCCCAATGATTTTAGAAATTCTGATGGAATGTTATCTATCCCTTCTGCCTTAATTGACCGTAAGTCCTCCAAAGCGCTTTTAAATTCCGTTTCTAATACTGGATCCCCTATCTCTTCTTAATCGACTCCTGTTTATGCTTCTATCACATCAGACAAATCTTCACCCTCATAGAGGCTTTCAATGTATTCTTTCCACCTATCTGCTCTCTCCTCTGCATTTAACAGTGGAATTCCCGTTGCACTCTTAATGTTACCACCGTTGCTTTTAATGTCACCAACGGTTGTTTTGACTTTTCTGTATGCTGAGTCTGTCCTTCCAACAATCGTATCTTTTTCGATGTCTTCACATTTTTCCTGCAGCCATTTCGTCTTAGCTTCCCTGCTCTTCCTATTTATTTGATTCCTCAGCGACTTGTATTTCTGCATTCCTGATTTTCCCGGAACATGTTTGTACTTCCTCTTTTCATCAATCAACTGAAGTATTTCTTCTGTTACCCATGGATTCTTCGCAGCTACGATCTTTGTACCTATGTTCTCCTTCCCAACTTCTGTGATGGCCCTTTTTAGAGATGTCCATTCCTCTTCAACTGTACTGCCTACTGCGCTATTTCTTATTGCTGTATCTATAGCGTTAGAGAACTTCAAACGTATCTCGTCATTCCTTAATACTTCCGTATCCCACTTCCTTGCGTATTGATTCTTCCTGACTAATGTCTTGAACTTCAGCCTACTCCTCATCACTACTATATTGTGATCTGAGTCTACATCTGCTCCTGCGTACGCCTTACAGTCCAATATCTGATTTCGGAATCTCTGTCTGACCATGATGTAATCTAATTGAAATCTTCCCGTATCTCCCGGCCTTTTCCAAATATACCTCCTCCTCTTGTGATTCTTGAACAGGGTATTCGCTATTACTAGCTGAAACTTGTTACAGAACTCAATTAGTCTTTCTCCTCTTTCATTCCTTGTCCCAAGCCCATATTCTCCTGTAACCTTTTCTTCCACTCCTTCCCCTACAGCTGCATTCCAGTCGCCCATGACTATTAGAATTTCGTCCCCCTTTACATACTGCATTACCCTTTCAATATCCTCATACACTTTCTCTATCTGTTCATCTTCAGCTTGCGACGTCGGCATGTATACCTGAAGTATCGTTGTCGATGTTGGTCTGCTGTCGATTCTGATTAGAAGAACCCGGTCACTGAACTGTTCACAGTAACACACCCACTGCCCTACCTTCCTATTCATAGCGAATAACCATTTTCTGCTGCTGTTGATATTACCCGATACTCATCTGAGCAGAAATCCTTGTCTTCCTTCCACTTCACTTCACTGACCCCTAATATATCTAGATTGAGCCTTTGCATTTCCCTTTTCAGATTTTCTAGTTTCCCTACTACGTTGAAGCTTCTGACATTCCACGCCCCGACTCGTAGAACGTTATCCTTTCGTAGAGTATTCAATCTTTTTCTCATGGTAACCTCCCCCTTGGCAGTCCCCTCCCGGAGATCCGAATGGGGGACTGTTCCGGAATCTTTTGCCAATGGAGAGATCATCATGACATTTCTTCAGTTACAGGCCACATGTCCTGTGGATACACGTTACGTGTCTTTAATGCAGTGGTTTCCAATGCCTTGTGCATCCTCATGTCGTTGATCATTGCCGATTCTTCCGCTTTTAGGGGCAATTTCCCACACCTAGGACAAGAGAGTGCCCTGAACCTCTATCCGCTCCTTCGCCCTCTTTGACAAGGCCGTTGGCAGAATGAGGCTGACTTCTTATGCCGGAAATCTTCGGCCGCCAATGCTGATTATTTATCATAATTTAGGCAGTGGCGGGGATCGAACCCGGGACCGAAGACGTTTTGATTATGAATGAAATACGCTACCCCTAGACCACGGTTACGGTATTGTGATCAAAGTGCCCAACGGGAATGTGCCATGTATGCTGCTCGGTTTCGTGGACGACATCATCCAAGTGCCCGGACCGTTCTCCGGATAGTTACGTTATTTAAGGAAACAAAAAGTGTTCAGCCATATGTGAAGGATCAACCACGACCTGCAACCAATGATGATGCCCAAGTAGGTGTTTTAACTGTTGTCGCGGCTAATCCGCACATCAGTAGCAGACAAATTGCGCGAGAATCGGGAATCTCAAAAACGTCGGTGTTGAGAATGCGACATCAACATCGATTGAAACCGTACTATATCTCTATGCACCAGGAACTGCATGGCTACGACTTTGAACGTCGTGTACAGATGTGCCACTGGGCACAAAAGAAATTACGGGACGATAACAGATTTTCTGTACGCGTTCTACACTGCTGGCCACCGTAAATGCAACACCCTGAAGGAAGCATCCGAATCAAGTGAAATTTACACCATGGGTTTGCAGCGATGAGATATGCAACTGATTAGAATTTCAGCGCAGACGCACATCACGCGCGCCTGTGGCGCCACCTCATAGCGCCATTTAAGGCTTGGCGATTCCGACGAGTGTAAGTTCGGCACGTGTGTTTACCTTGTGGCTGTTTCACAAGAGGATCAATCATGCCTCGTAGACAACAGCGAACATAGTTTGATGAAGTATCCGAGTTCGACAGAGGAAGGATAGTGGCTTACCGAGATTGTGGATTATCATACAGAGAAATCGCTAGTCGTGTTGGAAGAAACCAAACAACTGTAATGCGGATATGTGACCGTTGGATGCAGGAGGGTACGACGGACCGACGTGGTCGATCGCATTCACCTCGGTGCACCACTGCACGTGCTGATAGGCAAATTGTGCATGGCAGTGACGGATCGCTCAGTGACATCCCGAACCATAGCACAGCACATTGCGTCTGTAACGCATCATCCAGTGTCTGCGCGTACCATTCGACGCCGTTTACAGCAGAGTGGTCTGTCCGCAAGAGGTCCATCGCTTCGTCTACCATTGACGCAGAACCACAGACGTCTCCGTCGCCAATGGTGTGATGACAGACGGGTGTGGACGGCAGAATGGAATGACGTTGTCTTTACTGACGAGGCACGCTTCTGTCTGCAGCACCACGATGGTCGGATTCGAGTGTGGAGACACCGTAGAGAGAGGATGCTGGACAGCTGCATTATGCACCGCCACACTGGTCTTGCACCGGGTAATATGGTATGGGGCGGTATTGGATATTACTCTCGCACGCCTCTAGTACGCATTGCCGGTACTTTAAATAGCCGGCGCTACATATCCGAGGTGCTGGAGCCAGTTGTCCTTCCTTACCTTCAGGGCTCGGCCACAGCCATATTTCAACAGGATAATGCGCGACCACACGTGGCACGCATTGTCCAAAGGTTCTTCGTCAATAACCAAATTGAATTGCTTCCCTGGCCGGCTCGCTCTCCGGATCTTTCGCCGACAGAAAACATGTGGTCCATGGTTGCTCAACGAGTGACCCAGATTACATCCCCAGCTGACACATCAGATGATCTTTGGCAACGTGTGGAAGCTGCTTGGGCTGCTGTACCCCAGGAACACATCCAACATCTCTTTGACTCAGTGCCGAGACGTGTGGCAGCGGTGATCTCCAACAGTGGCGGCTACTCTGGCTACTGATTCTGGCAGGAACCACATGTCACAGACGTCTGTAAACGTAATCATTTGATACTTGGTCAACATGTTATCTACAAAATAAATTTTGTTGTGCTACCTCTTGTCTTTCTTGGTGTTGCATTTACGGTGGCCAGCAGTGTATTTACTGACGAAGCGTCATTCACCAACAGCTGTAACATAAACCGGCATAATATGCACTATTGGGCAACGGAAAATACACGATGGGTGCGACAAGTGGAACATTAGCGACCTTGGCGGGTTGATGTATGGTGCGGAATTATGGGAGGAAGGATAATTGGCCCCCATTTCATCGATGGCAATCTAAATGGTGCAATGTATGCTGATTTCCTACGTAATGTTCTACCGATGTTACTACAAGATGTTTCACTGCATGACGGAATGGCGATATACTTCCAACGTGATGGATGTAAGGCACATAACTCGCGTGCGGTTGAAGCGATATTGAATAGAATTTGAATAGCATATTTCATGACAGGTGGATTGGTCGTCGAAGCACCATACCATATGGCCCGCACGTTCACCGGATCTGACGTCCCCGGATATCGTTCTGTGGGGAAAGTTGAAGGATATTTGCTATCGTGATCCACCGACAACGCCTGACAAAGTGCGTCAGCGCATTGTCAATTCATGTGCGAACATTACGGAAGGTGAACTACTCGCTGTTGCGAGGAATGTCGTTACACGTGTTGCCAAATGCATTGAGGTTGACGGACATCGTTTTGAGCATTTATTGCATTAATGTGGTATTTACAGTTAATCACGCTGTAACAGCATGTGTTCTCAGAAATGATAAGTTCACAAAGGTACATGTATCACATTGGAACAACCGAAATAAAATGTTCAGACGTACCTACGTTCTGTATTTTAATTTAAAAAACCTACCTGCTACCAACTGTTCTTCTAAAATTGTGAGCCATACGTTTGTGACTATTACAGTGCCATCTATCACAAAGCGAAAAACGTGGTCCAAATAAAACATTCATATATCTTTACGTACTACACGAATAGGTAACAAAAATGGCGGTTCCTATTTTAGAAAAACGCTGTTGATATCCGTTTGACCTATGGCAGCGCCATCTAGCGAGCCAACCGTAGCGCCATCTTGTTTCCCCCTTCAAGCTAGACAAGTTTCGTTCTTTGTAGTTTTTTCGTTTGACGCTTATTTCGTGAGATATTTGGCCCGATCACGATCAATGGACCACCCTGTATAGTTGAAGCCTTGGGAAATATATAAACAGAAATGATTTAGTAAAGAGACACAGTAGTAGTGGATCCTGGTAAGGGTTCACTGCTAAAGCAAGAAAAACCGCAACGTGAAATAGTAATTAATGAAATTTCGGGAATACATTTGTCTAGTTAACGTAATTAAGTGAACACCATTACAAGATCACAGGTTAATACGTGTGTGAAATAAACCATTCAGTATGTTGGATTCTGGTGCTTTAATAACCAATGTAACCGTTAGAATACTGATCGCAAGTAAGCAAACGTTAATGCATTGTGTCGTACAGGTTCCAGATATTAGTTTGTGGGATGGAGTTCTATGTCTTTTGCACTTGTTTGGTCAAGAAAAGGACGGCTAATGCTAGAGTGTCGTCCTATAATGTCCTATATGTGCTCGACTGGAGACCAATCTGGTGATACGAGCAGGCCAAATCCACATGTGAACACTCTGTAGTCGACAGCGTTCTGTGCGCCTTTGTTATCTTGTTGGGAAACACGACGTGCAATGCTGTCCATGAATGGCAGCACAAGACTGATGTACAATTTTTCAGTATGGGTTCGTGGGATAACCACAAGAGTGCTACTGCCCTGATACGAAATCACGCCCCAGACCATGACTCCAGGTGCAGATACCTTCAGTGTGCCTAGCACGCAGACAGGTTGGCTGCAGGCCCCCATCTGGCCTGCTTCTTCCCATCACTGGGACCGAGGACGAACCATCTTTCATCACAAAAAGCGAAAGATCTCCATCCTGCAACTCCCTTCCTCCCCCCCCCTGCCCCCCCCCCCCCCCCCCAACACACACACACCCGGTGAGTTCTCGCTTGACGCCACTGAAGTCACAGATGGTGGTGATGTGAGGTCTGTGGAGCGCCGCAACAGGGCGTCCGGCTTGGAGCTGTCTTTGAAGTAACCGATTTGTAACGGTTCATTGTGTCACTGTGGTGCCAAATGAAGCTCATATTTGTGCCGCAGAGGGAGTACGATGTGTCACAACCATATACCGATGACAAAGATGTTCCCTCTCGGTAGTGCCACGTGACCGTCCCGAACCTGAGCTCCTTGGGACATTACATTGTGAATACCACTGCCAGCAATCACGTTCAGTGGGTACATTCCTGTTCAGTAATTCTTCAATATCGCAAGAAAGAACATCAGCTTCATGTAGCCCTATTACACATCACTCAAACTCAGTGTATAACCGACCTACACTTTCGGATAGTTGAAATAATTGATAACACATGTTACTGATGTTCCTGTTGTCTGGGAAAACGTTTGGTACCTTGCAGTATGCCGCACTATATGCTGCTAGCAACCACTACGCCTGAGTGCTATTGTCAGACTGTATTGTACAAGAGCTCGCGCCAGACTCACCTGTACTGAGCGCATCCCGTCTAACAACAGTGTTCAGTTATTCAAATATACTCTTTCACTGTTGACAATAACAAATCGCCCTGACTAGGGCGGCGTCCTTACCCATGTCATTACATAATTCCTTTTTAGATATTGCATTTACATTACATATTCATTTTCATTCATAAGAAAGTGTTAACAAAATAGTGACTAAAATGTTACGTAAAAGTTAGTTGCCCAAAACTACAATATTAATGTAACTCTTCAGGCTTTCCCAGCGATCTAATGACATCTTGGGTTGTCGGGTGTTCTGCCGGATATCAGCGTCGTACTTGCACGATATTTCGGTCACGTAGCTCGTAACCTTCATCAGGTGCGACCTGAGACTGCTCCTCGACTGGACCTGGTCCAGTATTTATGCCTATGGCCTTCCCCCTCCACCAACGGCTGCAGGCGCTTCCTCTGTGGTCCGCGCCCATTCCCTGCGACCTGCTGGGGCGTTGCTGCTCCGTTTTCCGTCCGCTGCGGCTCTGGATGTTCCCTCTGAGGTCCGCGCCCACCAGTCCCACTTATGGATGTTCCATCTTCGGTCTGGTGCGCCTGTCAGTCCGTCAGGGGCTCGTTTTCCATCTCCATGTCTCTGGTTCTTCTGTTTGTGTAGTGTTGCAGCTGGCCCCATTGCTCCTTTAACAATTCCAGAGCCGGATCCCAGGCTCTGCTTAGCTGGCACTCTGACGGACTACCAGGCGCACCAGACCGAAGATGGAACACCCAGAAGTGGGACTGGTAGGCGCGGACCGCAGAGGGAACATGCAGAGCTGCAGCGGACGCTAAGCGGAGCGGCAACGCTCCAACAGGTCGTGGTGAGCGGGCGCCGACCGCGGGGGGAACGCTTGGTACCCCAGACCGTAGATGAAACCCCCAGGAGCGGGTTTGGTGGGCGCGGACCGCAGAGGGAACACCTAGAACCGCAGCGGACGGAAAACGGAGCTCCATCCGCTTACTTAAGGCTAACTTAAATTAGCTGATTGGTGCAGAGTTTACCTTGCGGCATGTTCTGCGTCTGCTGAGGTGTCATGTGTGTATGTTGTCATCTTTATTTAAGTGCGTAACATCTGTGGGTGCGGGACGTTGTGGGGTTATCAGGTGTTGGGCGTCCATGGGCGTCAGGTTACGATGGTGGATGGCAGTGCTTTTCTGCTTTGAGTCGTCATCGGTCGAGCAGGGCCACAGGTCGTCGGTAGCGGTCTCTGGGATTGGCGGGAGCTCCCAGCGCCCTGATGAGAGGGTTCGTAGAACCCCTCGTCCGGGTATAGAACCGTCTTGCGCACTTCTTGTGCCGTTCCAGCACGGCGTCCTCTTCTGCTGCCTCGTGGAGGTATCCATGGGGGAACTGTGAGTGCACGTGGAAGACCCGCCGCAAGATCTTATTTTGCAGACACTGGAGGCGTTGAATGTGTGTCCTCGCTGCGCAGCCCCAGACCTCGCACGCATAATCAAACAGCGGGCGGAGGTAGAGGCGAAAGATGAGAAGGCCATTCGCCGGCGACAGCTCGGAGTGTTCATTGAGGAATGGGTAGAGGGCGCCCAACCGTTGAATGACCTTCATCCTCACGTCTTCAATGTGAGGCTTCCAGGTCAACCTCTTATCCATGGGGACCCCCAGGTAGCGAACGGTATCACTCCACGGAATTTCGACGTCGTAGAGGCGGAGTCGTCGTTCCGGCGCAGTTCTCTTCCTCGTGAAGACTATGGCCTGCGTCTTCGCCGGTGTAAAGGCAATGCGCCATTTCGCAGCCCAATCCTGCAAGGCGTGGCAAGCTGCCTGAAGGCGAGGGATCAGCACCTCGCGCCAGCGACTTCTGGAGAACAACATTGTGTCGTCCGCATAGACAGCTTTTTCGACCCGTGGAGGTGTTGGCAGGTCCGATGTAAACAGGCAGTATAGGACTGGCCCGAGAACTGAGCCTTGAGGGACGCCAGCTCGGATAGGGCGGGCTGCGGAGAGGTGATCGTCGACTCGGACAGCGAAGGTGCGTTGCTCCAAGTAGGACGCTATCAGACGGATGTAGGTGCAGTTTCCATAATAGTCCCCGATGCCACACGCTATCGAAGGCCTTCTTGACATCGAAGAGGACGGCCCCGCAATAGTCGCGTTGGTTGAACGTCTGGGCGATGTATTCAACAGCCCGGAGGATCTGCATCGTGGTGGAGTGGCCACTGCGAAAGCCGAACTGTTCCGGCGGCATGAGTTCCTCAGCATCGATGTGGACTTGCAACCGTCGAAGCAAGAGCCTCTCGAACAGCTTGCTGAGATGTGGTAGCAAGCTGACAGGCCTATAGCTGGATGGTTGGCGGCGGTCTTTCCCAGGCTTAGGTACGGCCACCACGATGGAGTGCTTCCAGGCGCGTGGATAGTTTGCAGTTCTCAGGATCCACGAAAAGATGGCTGCCAGATAGACAATCGCCGGCCAGGGCAGCTGCTTCAGGACCAAGCCTGGGATATCATCGACGCCAGGGGCCTTGTTTGGAGGCAGCGTTCGCAGGCCCTCGTGAACTTCCTGAGGCGTGATGGGCGGGATAGGCTCGGCCTCCTCCACCTCGTCTTGGAGCAGCACCTCCACGTCGCGTTCAACGTGGGCAACCCGTTGGGGGTCCACCCCCTCGTCGAGCGGTCGAAAGTTGGCTTCAAATGCATTAGCCAATGCATTCGCCTTACCGTCGGGCCGGAAGACATCACCAGCATCCGTTACAAGCGGCGGAATCCGGGTGCGACGTTTCGTGAAGAATCGGATAGACTGAAAATTCATCGGGTCAGGCGTGAATGATCGAAGTTATTCAGCCCACCGCTGAATCTTATGGGCGATGAGCCTGGCCTTAATGTCCCGCCGGAGGAGGTTGATGTGCCGCTTGAGGTCGCGATTCCTGGTAATCCTCCACTCACGACACAGCCGATTGCGCAGATGTCTTGAGGCAGTCCTGGAGCTGGGACGGTAGTAGGTTTCGGCGGAGGCGTAGCATGGACGAGTGCATCCGTGACGTCAGCAACGAAGTGGTCGATAGAGTCGCCGTTGATGTCTTCTGCAGCACGCACATTGTCAACGGAGTGGGTAAGCTGATCCTTGAAGCTGTTCCAGTTCGTTCTTCTGTAGTTGAGGCGGCCGGTGGAATGGTCCGGGGCATCTTGGAGGGTGAAGAGCACCGGGAGGTGGTTCGAATTCAGTGCATGAACCACCTCTGCTGTCAGATGCTGCGGAAGACCCTTGGTTATGGCCACATCAATCACGTCCGGGCGACCGTTGGACGGGTAACAAGTGGGCTCTTCCGGGCCACAAACATAGGCTTGTGCTTCCTCAGTTGCACGGAGAAGAAGGCGTCCACTCCAGTTGGCCTGAGAATTCCAAGCGGCATGCTTGGAATTCAGGTCCCCAGCGATGAAAAGGCGTCCAGGCATGCGGAGCAGTGCCCGAGCATCTTCGAGGTCCAGCACCCTTCTCGGGCTGCGATAGACGGCAACAAAGGTGACGGGTCCCGTGTTCGTTTCCACGACGACTGCTGTAGCCTCGATGAGTCCTGTTGCCGGCGGTTGGATCTCATGATGCCTGAGAGACCTTCGTATGAAGATGGCCGTCCCCCCTCCTCTTGTCAGCCGGTCTGTCCGGTAGCAACAGTAGTTAGGGATGTTGCTACGAATCCCAGGCTTCAAGAACGTTTCACAGACCATACATACATCGACGTTGAAGTCTGTCAGAAATTGTTGCAATTCAGGCACATCATGGGTGAGACTATCGGCATTATATGCCACAATCCTCAAGTCTTCAAGCCGTCTATTCCTGGCCATGATTGACAGTGTGTGATGCTGCTGTTGCTGCCGGGAAGGCCCTGGTGAGTGTCGCCTCAACTGTGGCGGCAATGGTAGCTGGCAGTTGTGCCAGCGTGGAGGTGATGCTGGCGAGTGAGGTGGCAATCTGAGTCAGCAAGGCCAGAAGATCATCCGTACCTGGCCGTTGCTGAGGGCTGATTGCCGGAGGCGTCTGTTGGCGTTGTCTTGGTGGTGCCACAGGCGGCGCCTGAGCAGCTGGTGATCCTGGTGGTTGCAGCGAGCGCCGAAGGGCGTCCGCCACAGTGAGGTCAGCTCTGATCTTCGCAGCACGTCGGTCCATCAAAGTTGGCCAGGCGCGGGCGTCGGAAGTCTGCGGCGGAGGCAGCTGCCTGGGGCGGCGGCGACCGTCGGACGTCGTCTGCTTGAGGGTAGGCGGGAGACCGCGCATACGTCGACTGGTCTCTTTATGTTTACTGCACGAGCGGAAGTTCGCCGGATGAGCGCCTCCGCAAAGTCCACAGGTCGCTGGCTGGTCCCTGCTTCTTGTGCACGTCCTACTGTCATGATTTGCGCCGCACTTGACGCAAATCCAGGGCATTGTGCAGCACCTGGCAACGTGGCCGAACCCTTGGCAGCGATAACACTGCGTCGGGCCACGGGTCTTCCGGAGCTTTTCCACCTTGACTTCCAGGTCGTAGAAGCGTTCCAGTTGGAAAATATCTCGATGCTCTGCTGTATCCGGTAGGATGACTACCCGATGACCAGTTTGCTGGTTGGTTCCTGGCATCCTATGGTGCTCAATCAGAGAGGCCACGAAACCAAGTTCCTCCAATTCTTCTTTGACATCAGCATGCGCCAATGTGATAGGGATGCCCTTGATGAGCGCCTTGATCGTCGGCGGCCGAACGGCCGGAAAAGTAAACATCGGGATGCCTTTCTTCACAAGCATGTCGTGTACCAGGATGTAGTCTTCAGTAGACGCGAGCATAAGCTTCAGGTTGCCATCCCCCGACTGTTTGACTGTAAATCCTTGGCGGCAGTTTGTTTTAAGCCAGTCAAGTAAATCCCTGTAGGATTCCTTGTATTGTATAAAGATCGGCGGTATTTTCCGACGTGGTGTGGTCGGCGCGGAGGCAGACTGTTCATCCATGGGCACCTCGCCCTCATGCTGCGGTGGCTGTGCCGCGCCATCTGCACGCTGCTGCATCGCACGATGGTGCTGCTGCTCTGCCAGGGAAGAGGCGGCATCTTCTAGCGTGGCCCCTTCACCCTGCAGAGGCTGGAAGGAGTTTGAGACCTCCAATTCTCTCGCGACGACGAGTTGCCGTGGCCTAGCCTGCTTCTTCAATGGCGGCTGTCGGAAACCGTCGTCTCTCGTGTCGTCCCGTGTAAGCCGCCTCGATGTAGAGTCACGGTCCGCGCTGCTTCTGCGCCGCAACTCCGATCGTCGACGGTTGATGACCTCCTGCACGGTGGTATCCTCATCGGCATCCGAATAGCACTCCATATCGGCGTCCAAATACTGCTCTGCCGCAAGGGTACTAGTAGTTCCCCCCGCGACAGGTCCGGTCGTCGTAGGTGCGCCGGCTGATGGCGAGGCGGCCGGCGGGACAAGCCCCACCGGACCGCGGCCGGCCGACGCGGGCGCAGCCGCAGCACGTGCTCCGGTCGCGCGAGCGCAGAGTGACACGTCCGTCTCGTCTGACATCGCTCACGCGACTGGAAAACGGAGCAGCAACGCTCCAGCAGGTCGCAGGGAATGGGCGCGGACCACAGAGGAAGCGCCTACAGCCGTTGGTGGAGGGGGAAGGCCATAGGCATAAATACTGGACCAGGTCCAGTCGAGGAGCAGTCTCAGGTCGCACCTGATGAAGGTTACGAGCTACGTGACCGAAATATCGTGCAAGTACGACGCTGATATCCGGCAGAACACCCGACAACCCAAGATGTTACAATATTAATGCTGTGAAAATTTCTTATGTTAGACACTATGTTACTGTGTTACAAGTGCGGCTTTAATAATGGCGTCTTTGTGTCCTGATAGGCATTGTTAACAGACATGAGTGAGCCGTGGCAACTGGCGCCAGTTATGCTCCATTGGCGTCGCTGATATCGACAGTCGTCTGGTCTTGTATCTCTTGCTGTTCCGCCTTTGGTTTTCCGGCATGGCGTGTGGCCGGGTTCTTTCTCGGGTCGGCGTTCAACGAGGCAAGATGTTTTGAAGGCAGGCGCTCGTCTCGATCCGCTGTGCCTGGACCTCGTCGTCCTTGCCGTTTTGCGGCACGCCGTGTGAAAGGTGCTGATTAGTTGCGCGTTTGCGTGCGAAACGGCGGGTCCGTCATCTCATGAAGGACATCTTCTCACCGCGTAACTGGAAGCATGAAGTTACGTATGATTCATATTTGCTGTCAACCTGTGAAGATTTGTGAAACTTATGGTGGTATGTTGTATCTACCAGAGATCAGTTAAGGATGGCTTTGAATAAGAGAGTTGTGTACGGAACTTACGAAGTCTAAGGCTTCAAAGCGTAATTATTTCGGCAAATGCAAAAGGGAATAGAGTCTTACTGCTTGTTTCAAAGGTTCCTTGCACTATTAATTTCACGTAGTATGTTAATTAGTGTCCTCTTCGCCCATGTTTGGTTTTAGACTATCTTTTAATATGAAGGGCAGATCTTTGTTAAGTCACTGTAATTTTAATTGTCCTTTTATTCGGTAAGTGTCTCCATTTGTTTTTCAGTTATGTTACAGATAGTCAAGTAGTTTGTAAGCCTTGCATGGTTCTGAAAAAGCTTAACCACGAGTTGAATTTGTCTGCTGCGTGAGTTATTTGCTGTTGCAGAAATGGTCTGGTACGTGGGGCAGATGGGGTTTGTCGCCTTGGCGGGCAGGCTGAGATCGCGTGTGTCTTCGACGTGTTTTCTGCCCTGGCTTGCAGCCTGATCATCTTCGAAATTGCTTGGCGGTTGCTTTCTAATTGTTTGTTCTGAGTACCACCATGTATAAGCCGCGCCTCCATCCGTTAGTTAAATATCCGGCCTGTCCGCCGTGAAGGACAAGATCTTTTCATAAGTAACTCAAGATGAACCATTAGTGATGTGTAAATTTTCGTTACGTTAGCAATAAACTTGATAGTGTGCTTATGAAGGTGACTGCCTGAGATCAATTTGCAATCAGATGTAATTATTATATTTAAAATACTGTTTGCTATATTATTCATGATCTAATCACACTGTTTTTCTATGTTTGGTGAAGGACAAGCGTCCGAAATTTAAAGACTTGATCTTTGGTAATTCCATTTGCATCTTTTTTTGTTTCCGCTTTTTTTTTTTTAAAAAAAAAGAGGAAGGGGCAGACGGTTGAAGTCAGTTGTATATTTTCTTAAGAGGACAAAGGTCCGAATTAAGTTTTTAAAATCTTATTCTGATTCTGTAATTCTGGAATAATGAAATTTGTTCTTTAGTTGCAAATTGAAATTATGTAGCAACCACAAATTTATCCATCAGCCAGGATCGGGTAGCTGTGGTTTAATTGCAATTTTGTTTTCTCTAGCACGTAACTTGAGCAGTAACACAGCTCAATCAGCTTGGCAAGCCGAATCTCAAAAGAAAGTGAACTTCAAGGCCGTAACAGCGTGTATGTAACGCTAACCTGTTCTGCATCCTAATAGTGCCGCTACTAGCGCCACTCTTATGCAACTGGCGCGAAATTTGAATATAAATAATCATTCATATGTAGAAACACGTTTACAACGCAAGGATCCTTGATTTTTCTGACACACACACACACACACACACACACACACACACACACACATATATATATATATATATATATATATATATATATATATATATATATATATATATAAAATCGCCGCGGAGGCAGCAACCACCTATCAACGGGATGAGGTACGGCTGAAAAAGAAGTGTAGCTCATGACACGCGAATACCAACACTATAATAATCCAATATTTTAGAGTGAGAGGACTTTGTGACTTGCAACAAACGCTACATATAATTTCTGTCTTTTAAAGAGTTTTCTCCCGTTGATACACCTCTGAAGCTTGCGAAAGAGAGAACTTTTACCGTTTACTACAGTTTTGTTGTTCATGCAGTAAAACTGCCCTGTAATGCATCACCCTTTAATTTATTATTTTTATAATACTATATTCACAACACCTATTGAGGTGGAGGGGGGTAACTTAGGGAAAGAAGAAGGAGGAAGAGATGGACCGACAGAGGGCGCAATGAGGACATGGGCACTGATGTGAGGGAGGAGGCAATGGACAGACAAGGAAAGAGGGTTAGGTGGACAGAGAAAGGGAACAAAAGGATACGGCCAATGAGAGGTGGAGAAAGTGGTAGACATAGGAAGGAAACAAGAGGACATAAAGGGAGGAAGAGGGGGAGGTGGACTGAGACAGTGCAGAGGAAGAGATGGCCGTGGGACGTGGAAAAGGAAATGGACAAAGACATGGAAAAGCAGCAGCTGGTGAGACAGAAGATTGAGGATCAGATGGTGTGCGAAAGGGGGAGAAGTAACTGACCAGAGAGAGTGCATACCGAAGATGGACAGAGAGAGGGAAGGAGGAGATATAGCAAGTGAGGTGGAGAGAGGGAAACAGGTGGAGATCGACACAAAGGATGGTACGGGAGATAGACGGAGGCAGGAGGAGCAGATTGATAGAGGGGAGGAACAAATAGACAGATGGGATAGTCAAATAGTGGGGGAGGACTAAATAGACAGCTTGGAAAGGAACAGATAGTTGAGGGAGGAGTAGCTCTACAGAGAGAGGGGAGCAGTAGATAGACACAGAGAGGGCTAGAGGATAATGAGTGCGGAGGGTGCAGGAGGGAAGGGAAGGATGAAGTGGACTAAAAGAACTAGAGTAAATACACACCCAGATTGTCCTGGTAGTTTCATATATTGACTAATGTTTAATGAACAGTTTTAAAGAATGATCCTCAATTAAGAACTATATGTTTCACATGCACATCCAGTAGGCATCTCGTTATGGAATTGGAAAGGTTAAACACAGTCTCACGGTATACAAATCTGCTAATGGTATTTGTAGTCAACGGAAAATAGCTGTGTTGGAGAAACGATACTATTCCCAAATACGCTATTCAGATTAAACATGATCTGCATCTCCCTATAATCATTATAAATGTGGAACAATGTATTTTTGTTCTTCTTGCAAATAAATTTTTCAGAAAATGGGGTGAAATCCAATGCAATAAGGCTTTGGTCTCTATCCAATGAAGTAAATTCTCTGATAGGTACGAGACATGATGTCAAATACAAAGTTTTGTATTATTTTTGTATGTTGAAGGTTTCTCATACAGAAACCAATAAAAAATTCCGGACCTGCAGTTTTTCCAACAAAACAAAAATCCCTTATTTTGACTGCTGCTATGTATTCCTCACTTTTGCTGCCTAAACGAAGGTCTAGCCCAATAACTTTTATTAAGATTGTCATTGTGATCCTTTACGTTATCCAGACGATTTTCGAAAAACCTATGGCGAATGAAGCCTCTGAACAAATAGTAAATCGTTTATGTGATATACACTTTCTAGAGTGAATGAACGGCGCTGTTTCATCCGTGGCAACTAAAAAATTTCGCTATACACGTCTACTCTTTCGGTAACGATGTAAACTTATCGCCTATTTCTGTCTTCACACATCGTTTTCTACCTGGAGCTTCACATGTAGAACATTGTGGTGACTTATTTATTATGGGAAAGCCGCTATTATATCTCAGTCCTTAGTCTAATGAACACAAAGTTCACAAAACCGTCGTTAAGAAATGGATTACTTTCATGAAGCCTAATGTATCAAATGAAGAGCCTTATGATGCTGTCTACATTGTGTGTCCAATGTATACCCTTAAAACGCATGAATCCTCTGACATTAATGTGATAATCTCCACACAGGAAGAATTGGAAACTAGATGACTTGGCTGTCGACTCTACATTCATTAAAACCTGTGGAACTGATCATACATATAAATATCATGATAATCTGATGTATTTCCTAGTCCCATTTCCTCAGATATTGTAACAGTAATAATAACAACAATAAACCGGCAATTTCATACAACTTTAAAATAAAGCCTCCAAACCTACCAAACCACCTAACTTGCGCTTTTCCTTCTCAATTGAAGGAAAGTTACCCAAAAATAACTAAGACGAGTTTTAAATGTTAACCAGCTATCTCAAAAAGTTGTTAAGTATTGTGGAAACAAGAGGAACGTTTCTAGAGAGAGGTACTGACAGCACTTACACAAATTACAACTACAGAAACGCAGAACCGCCCCCTTCCCCCAAAATGGATGAAATCCTAAATGTCATTAAAGAGTTGAAGAATGGTAAGGTCCACAGGGAAGGTTCATAAACTGCTGAAATGTGGAAAATTGTAAGTGCAGGCACAGTCAAAAGGCTACACGGAGGAAATAAAACTGACACCAACAATTACAGAGGAATTTCTCTCCTTTTAGTGACTTATGTAATTCTTTCAGAAGCTTTACAAAATTGGCTGGAAAGTCAACTGGATCAGCAGTTAGTATAGTACAAAAAGAAAGAGCGGTACTGCGTGCAAAAAAATCTTAAATCTGAAATTTATATTCAGATACAGATGAATGACAGTCGAAAACATATATATATATATATATATATATATATATATATATATATATATATATATATATATGTATATAACTTTCGGAGACTTCTAAATAGCATATGATTTGAATGACATGGAAATATTCTTCAGCAGTTTAAAAACGCTTAGATATGACCAAAAATCAATGCCAATCAAAAAAGACATACAAACAAGTACAAAATAAAAGAAATTAAATTTTCAGGTGAGATTTCCTAGGCTTTCGACGTAAAAACTGATGTAAGGCGAAGAGATGGATTGTCTCCACTTTCCATCTCAGCTCAATGTATAGAAAATGCCAGAAAGCAGATAAATGTCCTACATCAGACTACTTCAAAAACAGGCGTACGGTATGTGAATCTTTCGAAAAAGCAGAGTGTATATCAGATACATAGGAGGCATCGGAACACACGAAAACTGAATACGAAAGAATAAAAAAGATTGCACAATTCAAATATTGAGATCAAATAATACAACCACAGGCTTTGGACAAAGAATCTAATTTAGCTTATGTAAGGAGGGATGTGGTGTTTCAATTAATAATAAATATTATATAATATTATATAATAATAACGTTCTATAATATTATATACAAGTATTATATAAGACGAATATTCATAAGTGCAAAACTCTGGCGCTATGACACTGTCAGTAGGCCAGAATGCTACAGAACGCCTTCTGTTAGGTACAGCAAACATTAGGTGAGACAGAAAATAAAGAAAGGAAAATAATCGGAAAATTTTTGAAACCAAAATATGACTGCTCAAAATGAAAATTAAGAAATAATGAAGAAATTTATAAATGAATAGTACGAATTTTAGACACAATGAGGAAGAGTTGTATTCTCCAGTTACCTAAGAAGGCTAGACGAAAAAAGATTAACGAAAAGAATTTTTAGCTTTATGGACACAAATCCAAAGACTTCTCTAACATGTAACAAAAAAGTTAAAACAGATCTCAGGGAAATGAATATAAGGAAGGAACAAATAGCAGAGAGAGAAAAGTACTGAGGAGAAATAAAAAATTTCAAGGGGTTCCAAGAGAAAAAAAAGAAAAAGGCAAGCTCAATATAGTCGGAAGAAAGAAAAAAAAACAACATAGGAAAAGAAAATAAACTTACTGGAAAGATAGAAAGGATAAAAGAAAATGGCCACAATTCATGTGATCATCAGCAGGCCATTCCTACAACAATGATGATAATAATAATTATTATACTATTATTATTATTATTTATAACAGCTGTAATAGTAGTTGTAGTAGTGGTAGAAGTAGTAGCAAAAGTAATTGTGGTTTTTGCTGTAGTTATACCTACGTTTATTTACTTGTATTTAAACGAGCGCTATCACTATGTATGTAAATCCACAACTCCCGTAGGTATAATGGCGTTATGTGATGTACTTTACTCAAGAACTACTGATTGAATCCTACATTTGATGTGTGAAATTACAGTGAAATGAGATTAACAAATAATCAAAAATGACTGCGTTTAGTGTTTCCACCATACCATTACTCGAATATCCATTTCCTTCTGAGATGACAAGATGCTGTAATTCTCGATACATTACCAGTCTCTGCTAGTAATTGTCCACAATAAACTGACAAATCTTTTTCGAATTGAATTCTGACGTCATTATTTTGCCGCTAACGTCGCGATATATTGTAGTTACAATTTCGTATGTAAAATAATTGGTGTAATTTTAAATAAGTCTTTGAGCCAGTCTTATTCAAGGTTAAATGCATAAAAAATGTTGTATACCGTCAGAAAGTGCTAGTTCAGTTCATATGCAGATCATGTTTATAAAACGTTGATTTGTCTGGATTCACGTAAGGACAGAAGCTCTAAGTGATATAAAAATCAGCAATCATTTTATCTGAATATATGCTTGTGACATGAACTACAAAACTACAATTAAAAGCGAAAACCTGAATACCACAATAACGGCTGATGCAGAAAGCTTAAAAACAATGACTAGTACAAAATGAAATGTCTAATTTCAAGCAATATCATGTTGTAACTGAATAATTTATGTCCATTCTGTTTCATTAGTACCAACTTCAGTGTCATAAAAATCGAGGTTATGATGAACAAAAGCTTCTCGCCTATAGAATTCGTTTTGATTTTTATTATGTGCTTGCAGCAGATCTTAGACTATCGAAACTGTTTTCCATTTCCACTTCTAATTCCTGCGTAACTAAAGCACAAAGGTGTGTAGAAACTGAGAGGCATCAGATATATTTTCTATAAATATGGCGCTGTGGGTAGATCTGATACAGCTTAAGAGAAGTTCTGAAAACACCAATCCGTTGAGGTCAAAGAAACAGGTCAGTAAAGAAATCAACGCACTGAAATCAGACGAGGTATTATTGATAGACTTTCAGTGGTAGATCCCTTTGTGGGCATAGAGAGGCATCTGTACCGCTAGAGAGAATTAACGGTTGCTGGCTGCCATAAGGAGCGAATGCGCACAACCGAGCTTGCAACGACCATATATCACTTCTCTGTCGGATTTGTGGCCATTCACACCGCTGAAGCTTCGCGGCGATCTCGAACAGCTTACGCCAGCGATATTAACTTGAATGGTGCAGGATGGCACCGGTCCAATCCACAATGTCATCTCAGCGTCAGTTAATCTCGTGAATGCGTCTGTGCGTTTCGGCTCGGATAGAGATAATCTCCCAGCCCGTTCTGCTGATAGAATACAAAGTACCGAAGTGTAATTCTTGGACATTATGGTGACAACCTGCGACCAACGCCTGTTACGTGTTACCTTCCTCCTTCATGATTTATGGAGACACTACTTCATACACGTGTGTTCATCAATTAGCTCAAAAGGGGTTTCGGCCAGTGTTCTGCTGCAGCTTTACATTGAAGTCTAAAACAGAGAATTATCATTTGCTTTGTTACTTCACATTTTCTGCCTATTTATTCTCTGAAGAACTTTCTTTGTCTTCCGTTTATCATTCGCCGTTCCATATACAGATAACCTGCTGGATCTAATTTCTATTTGGTCTCTTTCTCCATACATTCTTTCATCACTAGCACTTCACTTCTGTCGTTATTCTCTTAATATTATGTAGTTGCTTTTCTGGTGTAAAAAGGGTTGCGTTTGAAAGCATTTTTTGAGTTCTGATCATTCATACAGTGACATGAAATCTTTTTATTAACACCCACAGATAATCTATTCCCCCATTTTTCCTATAATTTTCAAACTTTTGGTCCTCTATACTGTCTCCGGTATCATCGAATCCTCGTTCAATATTCGAACTCTGGATCACTAACTGTAAGAAACTTAGGGCCTTCCACCAGTGGCATGTCATTGCCCCCTACTTATTACTTAGGTTCGACTTTTTCTTTTGTGGCTGTACCAGGTAAAATCTCCGCTTTTCCAAACACTATCACGTACTATTCCTCAGAGTAAATTTTATTAAATATGTGATAATCACTTCACAATAATCGTTACATTCCCTCTCGAGAAAGAACTAACTTTTTAAGTATTGAAATGTATTGTTCTAATGTTTCACGGTATTTTTTTATCTATTATATGTTTCCGTCTGAATTGTACACATCTGAGTTATACTGCATAAACTTCCATATTCCTATTCATTTCTGCTCCTTGATAGCTATCATCCACGTTTATATATTTGTACTTTGATACAGTTTCCTTCCTTCCATAATTTTAGGAATGAAGATCAGGTGACTGGAGATCAAATGGCGTTTTAACGAAAGTTGTATTGCTGCTCTACATTGAAATCTAGAGCTTACTAACATTCTTCTCAAGAGAATTCACTTTTCTTGATTGCTTCACATATTCCACCAATTCATACTTTGAAGAACTACCGTTATCTTCCCTTCCTCATCTGTAATGTTTCATACAGATAGCCTTCCGGATCTAATTTCTATTTCGTCCTTTCCTCCACATCTTGTTCCATCTCTTATCACTTCAACTATCTCGTAGCAATGACAGAGGTATGTTAAACAACGTTTCAAGGAAGTCTTATGGAATACAAACATGGAATGATGGAAGCAATTCATGGAGGCTAAATTACAACAAAAAAAAATCGGTGGATTGTACAATATAAGATAGTCTACGTTAATATACGATCACCAATAGTCTTCTCCACGCTCAGGAGTAATGACGGGACGGTATCAGAAAGCTGTGAACAGTCATCTGCCCTGTTAACGGAAACACTACTTCCTGACGATGGAGGAGAAGGCGAGATAGATAATCAACACGTGTTAGGAAAAATGTTATTAGAAGAAAATGAAAGCAATAAACTTCTGCACCCCTTCTCACAAGAAGAAATTAGGCAAATAATTTTAAGACTGAAAAAGAAGAAAATATGTAGGCCCAGAACGGATCACTGCCAAAGCCCTATGCGACCAATTAGATGGTCACATGGTGGATTGCGGTGTATGTATGTAGATGTAGATGTTGATTAGATAGTTACTTGCCCAAATTGTGCAGTGAGTGTCTCTTGCAACCAAGGTTCCCTGCACTGTGGAAGAACGCTGAACCGATAATTAGTAAGGACAAGATAAGGATCCAATGTTACCCAAGTCCTAGAGACCAATTTGTCTTTTGAAAGTTCTCAGCAAGATATTTGGAAACCTACTATGCAAAACATGACAAGAACAGGGACCGCTACACGGGGTGAGCCCTCACCAATGAGGGTTTGCACGGGGCAAGTCAATTGTAGACGCAATGTGATTTCGCTAGAGTCGGATACTCATTCTACGTACTCTATAGCGATGACGATTGATATTGCTGGCACTTTCGATAACCCATGGTTGCCGACTTCCGTCTGTCGCCTTAGGGATTTGGAGTGTCCCACGGGCGACATGATTATTTAATATGCCCAGAAAAGGAAATAACGAATATAAAACAAAAGGCTCTCCGCAGCGATCAAGGTAATGTACTGAGTTTTGTGATGCAGCACTAGAGCCATTACTGGAGACGTTACATGGCAGCGGTGACATAAGCGGACTGGTAGCACTTGCAGATGGCGGGCTGTTCGTTGTAAGCGATATCTCCAGAAAAATTACAGAAAACGAATGTAATTTGGGGCTCCACGAACTTCAGTGCTGGTGTCTAAGCGTTAAATAGTTAGTAGCACCTCAGAAAACAACGTACCTCGTGCTGAAAGGCAACCTGGTGAGAAATCAGAAGACAAGAAGATGAATGATAGCTGCTCCTGCGGCAGTTTGGGCACACTAAAAACACATTGTGGGACTTCAAGCTGTAGGAAAGTACCGCAGGTAATAGTCTTCAGGCATAAAAGATGTTGGATTCCAAAGCAGTATTACGGTGCGAGTCGACCTGGCGCAACTTCGACGAGGCTGCAGCCGCAAAATCCAGCAAGGCCAAAAAAGACTTCACGAGAAATTCACCTGTAATTCAACTTGCTCCCATTCAGGCTAGACAACACATTCTGCAGATGGAGAGTATGTAACTGAACTCCGCGACAACCGAATATAATAGTGTCCTAAGAATCTACATTGCGTCGATACAAGCAGCGTGGACTTTAAAAAGTAACAGTGGTGGGTGAAATTACCCGCTATAGTGGTAACGCTGCTCAAGTGCCGCCCGACGTACAAGGAATCCGGCAGAAAATGGCTGTTGACTGAGGTACCACGAGGGTGGATCCGATAGAGAAAATACCCATCTACAAGTTAAATGTGCTAAAATGAACGAACAAGCAGAGAACAAATTCTGCAATGGTTGTCAGAATATTAATAGTTGGGTAATTTGTTAAGAGTGTTACTGAAGTTTTGTAGCTGTAGAATTAGCTATGGTGTTTTCAAAATTAAGGATCAGAAATAAATAGTTGACACATAATTTATTACTACGAAGGATGTCCGCCCCGATAGGTTGCCGGCACGGTAGCTCAGCGTGTTCGCTCAGAGAGCTGGTTGGCCTCTGTCATAAAAAAACTGAACGTAAGGATCAAGAAACAAGCTTTAACGGATATCACGTGATTTCCACAACGACTAAACCCAACGATAAAAAAAAAAATAGTAACGTATTGCCGTCCTACGGGCCCGAGTTCGATTCCCGGCTGGGTTGGGGGTCTTTCTCCACTCAGGGACTGGGTGTTGTGTTGTCTTCATCATCATTTCATCTCCATCCGGCGTGCAGGTCGCCCAGAGTAGCGTCGAATATAATAAGACCTGCACCAAGGCGGCCGGACCTGCCCCATAAGGGACCTCCCGGCCAATGACACCAAACGCTCATTTCCATTTCCACTACGAAGGAAATGTGGTTTATGTGGCGTGTTTTAGTTTTACAGATAATAGACTGTAAATATGAAAAATAAATAAATAATAAAATAATAAAACGCCCAATAATATTTTCATTAGTTCAGGGGCACGAAGTGAAGTTCGTAAGCAGTGAAACGTATTTTTCTAGTACTTCATTGTATTTTCAGGTCTTTTAAAGGCATCCATATGAGTTACATATACATCCAGATTCCTATCCATTTTTGTTAATACGTAACTCTCACCCATACTTTTTATTTCGATACAGTTGTATTTGTTTAATATAATTAGGAATGAAGAACAGATGGATTCTGAAAACACTTATTTACGAAAGCTAAGACTTACACTTTGAAATAAAATGTAAACATTCACATACATGTTTTTTTATAGTCGTTTGAGTATCAGCTAAGAATCTAACAGTGCCTACTTACAGCATGCGTCGTCTGAGCGGCTATACTTCACTAGTTGTACTGCTTTCAGCTATTTCGGTCCATCTGCAGCTGATGCATCGTTTATTGACACATACATTTTTGAATGCTCTTCAACTTCTGGGCTGAAAATTGTATATGATAATAAAACCAAAACAGAAGAGTTTACTATAGCTACAGAGAGGAAAGTGATAATAATCGAAGGCGTCATGTGAACTTTATTTCAGGCCACCTCTATCCTTTCATGTTTGATGTTTTCCCGAATGCGATGTCATCTTCCGGCTGGATAGCTGTCCATGCCATATGTCCAGAAAGTCCGACAGTGGTTTGAGCATGATAGTGAATTCACTTGATATCTTGGGCCGCATATTCACCTGGTCTCAACTTGATGGAACAAGTCTGAGACGGTATCGGCCGCCGTGTTCGCATCCACAAACCACCTGCCCTTAATGTGTGGGATTTACATCACCTGTGCACAGAACTCTGGTGCCAAATACGTCCTGAATTTTTCCAACGCGGAACTGACGCTGTATTGCGTTCCAAAGATGAATCAACAGGCTATCAAGAAGGTTGTTTTAATGCCTTTCCAGACAGATAACAGTTAATAACGATTGGCGCATACATGTGTAGTAACTCGGAGAACAACGAACGTTGCGAGACTGCATTCGCCACCGTTCTGAAGACTTAGTACCTGTCGTGAATCTATGGGGTATCGAGTAAACATTACGAATACGTAATGTGCGCAAACCCGATAATTTGGACTGCTGCCTGCGTGTGCCAGTGCTGTGTCATCGAATTTTCTGCGACGTTATCCCTCTGTGGCCTTTCTCGACATAGATGTACAGCTATTACCCAGAGCAAATTGTTCTCCTGACCTGTCAACCACCGAAAACATCTTCCGAGAGACTGGGGCGTCACGACCCACCTGCCGCTACGATTGGTTACGTCTGCCATACAGCTGAAGAAGCATGGAGTGATCCTCCTGTGTGTATCCAAGCACAGATCGACATAATGCTCTACTTGTTTAGGGTCATTGTTGCTACCAGAGATGGCAACACTGTGTATCAGATATCGCACTGTTCTTCCAACTACAATAGATGCATTAAGCAAAGTTCCGTTATTTTCCATCTTTCCTGGTGTTGCAGTTTCAGTAGTGAGTGTGATCTCTTCCTGTAACAAGTAGGAATTTTGTAGCACTTAGAGGATGCTGTAACTCATCGTAGAAGTCTTCTACTTCATCGCCAATAAATGCTTATAGTTGCATAGACCTGAGTAAAGCCACGCGGGGTAACCTTGCGGTCTTAGGCGTCTTGTCACGGTTCGCGCGGCTCCCCCTGTCGGAGGTTTGAGTCCTCCTTCGGGCATGGGTGTGTGTGTGTGTGTGTGTGTGTGTGTGTGTGTGTGTGTGTGTGTGCGTTGTAATTAGCAATTGTAAGTTTAAATTAGATTAAGTAGTGCGTAAGCCCAGGGACCGATGACCCATAGTCAAATGGCTCTGAGCACTATGGGACTCAACTGCAGAGGTCATTAGTCGACCCATAGTCCTTACCACAAATAACCAAATTTCCAATTTACCTGAGTAGTTTTCTTACAACATACTCTGTCACTGTTACTTCTCAAATTAAGATCTCTTCAATATGTGATTGTCTTTAATTTTCATGTTTATAATAAAGACTACTCCTGTATGTCGCCTGTGCTGTATTCTTCCACAGCCAAGAACCCAGCACTACAGCAGCGCAGTTGCTCGCGTGCTGCAGCTACGCGCCTCGCTGCGCGCTTCCCCCACTGACACACCGCGCTGTCGGAAAGTCAGAAGATGGCACGGAGAAACTATAAAAGCACTGTACTTAAATGACGAAGTAGTCACATTGCATATGACTGGACTGCGTATTGCATATATCTTATCAATATAGATCTCAAACACAACAAATCTTTCAAGGCCACAATAAACTCTTCACGGAACTTGGGAACTATAAGGTGCTGTTTTTCAGAATTTGTCGTTTCCACAACGATAATTACTTCTTAAATGCATCCTCAAGGTGTCAGAAATAAGGTTTGTCTGATTTTTTCAGTGTAACTGTAGGTAGTGTTCAGTGAAAACCACTTAAAATCCGAGGTCTGCAATCCATTCCGGATGTTCTAAATTTAAGTTCGTTCTCTCCTTCTTCCTCCATAAATTCAAGAATGGCGGGTTTTAAATCGAAAAAATATTCAAGCCATACCATCTGATTTAACCAACCTACTTTTCAGCTACATGTAAGGTCTCCGTACTCTTCTTTCAGTTCCTTTGAAAACTATTGCAACTGACAGCAGAACAATGAGTGCTACTGAATGAAGTTTACTATTTGTACCAGCAGACTTATTATGTGCTCAATGCCTGCAAATCTGGCACAAACTGCTTCTTGATGTACAGATAATTGAATCCCGTAGGTCAGTTGTAATTTTTTGCTCTTTCACCCTGTACTTGTGGTGGTCTTCAGTCAAGAGACTGGTTTGATGCAGCTTTCCATGCTACCCTCTCCTGTGCAAGCTTCTTCATCTACGAGATACTACTAAAACCTACATCCTTCTGAATCTGCTTACACTGCGGCCGAGCGGCTCTAGACGCTTCAGTCCCGCACCACGCGACTGCTACGGTTGCAGGTTCGAGTCCTGCCTCGGGCATGGATGTGTGTTATATCCTTAGGTTAGTTAGGATTAAGTAGTTCTAAGATATAGGGGACTGATGGCCTCAGATGTTAAGTCCCATAGTGCTCAGAGCCATTTGAACCATATTTGATTCTGCTTAGTGTATTCATCTCTCGGTCTCCCTCTACAATTTTTACGCTCAACGCTTCCCTCCAGTACTAAACTGGTAATCCCTTGATCCCTCATAACGTATCTTACCTACAGATCCCTTCTTCTAATCAAGTTGTAACACAAATTGCGCTTCACCCCAGTTCTATTCAGTACCTCCTCATTACTTACGTTATCTACCCATCTCTTATTCAGCATTCTTTTCTACCACCACATTTCAAAAGCTTCTGTTCTCTTCTTCTCTAAAATGTTTTTCGTCAATGTTTCACATCCATACATTGCTATACTCCACACAAATACTTTCAGGAAGAACTTCCTGACACTTAAATCTATACTCGATCTTAACAAACTTCTCTTCTTCAGAAACGTTTTCCTTGCCATCTCCAGTCTACATTTTATATCCTCTCTACTTCGACTATCCTTAGCTATTTTGCTGCCCAAATAGCACAACGCATCTACTGCTGGAAGCGTCTCATGTCCTAATCAAATTTCCTCAGCATCGCCTGATTTAATTCAACTGCATTCCATTATCCTAGTTTTGCTTTTGTTCATGTTCATCTTATAGTCTCCTTTCAAGACACTGTCCATTCCGTTCAACAGCTCTTCCGAGTTCTTTACTGTCTCTGATAGAATAACAATGTCATCGACAACCCTCTAGGTTTTTATTTCTTCTCCCTGGATTTTAATTTCTACTAGAAAGTTTTCTTTGGTTTCCTTTACTGCTTGTTCAATGTACAGACAATAACATCGGAGACATGCTACACTCCTCACTCCATTTTGCTTCCCTTTCATGCCCCTCCACTCTTGTAACTCTTTTATGGTTTCTATATAAATACTAAATGGCCTTTCCTTCCCTCTATTTTACCCCTACAACCTTCAGAATTTGAAAGAGAGTATTCCAGTCGACATTGTCAAAGGCTTTCTCTAAGTCTGCAAATGCTACAAACGTAAGTTGGCCTTTCCTTAACCTAGCTTCTGAAATAAGTCGTGGGGTCAGTATTGCCTCGCGTGTTCTGTCTCTACGGAATCCAAACTAATATCCCCCGAGGTCGGCTTCTATCAGTTTTTCCATTCGTCTGTAAAAAATTCGTGCTAGTATTTTGTAACCATGGCTTATTAAAATGATAGTTCGGTAATTTTCAAACCATTCATGACCTGCTTTCTTTGGAATTGGAGTTATTACATTGTTGTTGAAGTCTGAGGGTATTTCGCCTGTCTCCTACATCTTGCCCACCAAATGGAGGCGTTTGGTCATGGCTGGCTCTCCCAAAGCTATCAATAGTTCTAACGAAATGTCGTCTACTCCCATAGCCTAGTTTCTACTTAGGTCTTTCAGGGCTCTGTCAAATTCTTCACGCAGTATCATAGCTCGCATCTCATCTTCATCTACGTCCTCTTCCTTTTCCATAATATTGCCCTCAATTACATCGCCCTTGTATAGACCCTCTATACACCCCTTCTACCCTTCTGCTGTCTCTTGTTTGCTTAAGACTGGTTTACTGTCTGAGCTCTTGGTAGTCATACAGGCGGTTCACTTTTCTCCAAAGATCTCTTTAAGTTTTCTCTATGCGGCGTCTATCTTACCCCTAGTGATATATGCCTCTACATCCTTACATTTGTCCTCTAGCCATTCCCGATTAGCCGTTTTGCACTTCCTGTAGATCTCATTTTTGAGACGTTTGGATTCCTTTTCGCCTGCTTCATTTACTACATTCTTACATTTCTTATTTCATAAATTAAATTCAATATTTCTTGTGTTACCAAATTTCCACTAGTTCTCGTCTTTTCACCTACTTAATCCTCTGTTGCCTTCACCATTTCATCTCTCAAAGCTACTCATTCTTCTTCTACTGTATTAGTTTCATCTGTTCTTTCTAATCTTTCCCTAATGCTCCCTCTGAAACTCTACATCCTATAGGTCTTTCACTTTATCCAGGTTCCATCTCCTTAAATTCCTACATTTTACAGTTTCTTCAGTTTCAATTCACAGTGCCTAACCAATAAATTGTGGCTAGAGTCCACATTTCACCCTGGCAATCTCTTACAGTTTAAGGCCTGGTTTCATAATCTATGTCTTCGCATTTTGTAATCAACCTCAAACCTTCGTGTGTCCCCCGTCTCTTCCACGTATACAACTTTCTTTCATGATTCTTAAACCAAGATTTAGTTATGATTAAGTTAATCTTTGTGCAAAATTCTACGAGGCGGCTTTTTCTTTCATTTCTTTTCTCCAGTCCACATTCAGCTCCTTCTTTTCCTCCTCTCCTTCTCCTACTCTCGAATTCCATTCCCACATGACTATTAATTTTTCGTCTCCCTTAACTATTTCAATAATTTCTTTTATCTCGTCATACGTATGTTCATAATCTGCAGAGCTAGTTGGCATACAAATTTGTACAACTGTGACTGGCGTGGACTTCGTGTCTATTTTGGTTACAGTAATGCGTTCATTATGCTGTTCGTAGTAGTTTGTCGGCGTTACAAGTTTTTATTCATTATTAAACCTACTCCTGCAATACCCCTATTTGATTTTGTATTTATAACCTTGTATTCACCTGAACAGAAATCCTGTTCCTCCTGCCACCGAACTCACTAATTCCCATAATATCTAACTTTAGTCTATCGATTTACCTTTTTAAGTTTCTAACGTACCTGCCACACTTCGATCCGTAGAAATCCAGTTTTGTTTCTACTGATAACGACGTCCTCCTGAGTAGTCCCCGCCCGGAGATGGGGAGACTATTTTACCTCCGGAATATTTTATCGAAGAGGACGCAATCATCATTTAACCATACAGTAAAGTTGCGTGCCCTGGGGAAAAATTACGGCTGTAATTTCCTCTTGCTTTCAGCCGTTTGCAGTACCAGCACAGCAATGCTGTTTTGGTTGATGTTACAAGGCCAGTTCAGTCAGCCATCCAGACTGTCGCCCCTGCAACTACTGGAAAGGCTGCTGCCCTTCTTCAGGATCCACACGTCTGTCTGACCTCAACAGATACCTCTCTGTTGTCGTTGCACCTACGGTACTGTTATCTGTATCGCTGAGGCATGTAAGCCTCCCCACCAACGTCAAGGTCGATGTTTCATGGGGGTGGTGTCTTTCATTCTAGTCAATTAAATTTTTTCAGCGTGATGTTCCTTAGTAAATTTGCGGTACCCGTCGATTATGGGACAGTACATCGTATTCTATATACTGAGAATTCTTATCCTTCTCTTCTTTCATTCCTGTTCACTTATATGGGCTAGGACGATAGATCGGTGGATTGTCTCCTTTTGTGCAAGCAGCCAATGGTCCAAGGAACTTCTTTTGTATCACGAAGAAGTACTGATGTGCAAAAATCGCTGATATCACGTTTTGGTCCAACACGAGTTCCTCTCCTACGCCAAACTGTTCATCTCGGAGTAGCAGTTGCAACCTTCGTCCTTAATTATTTGCTGGATATAATCCGATCTCTGTCTTCCTCTACTGTTTTTACCCCCTACGTATCCCTTTAGTACCGTGGAAGTAATTTACTTATGTCTTAACCGATGTCCCCCTATCCTGCCAGTTCTTCTCAGTGTTTTCCATATATTCCTCTCCTTACGTCGTTAGTTCACCTAATTTTCAACAATCGTTTGTTGCATCACATCTCAAATGCTTCGAGTGTCTTCGTTTCCGTCTTTCCCACAATCCATGTTCCGCTACCATACAATACTGCGCTCCAAATGTACATTCTTCGAAACTGCTTCCTCAACTTAAGGTCTTTGTATGATACCAATAGCCTTCTCTTGGACAGGAATGCCATTTTGCCACTGCTAGCCTGCTTTTGATATCCTCCTTCCTCGGTCCGCCATTGGTTATTTTACTGTCTAGGTAGCACAATTCCTTACTTCATCTACTTCGTGATCACCACTGCTGATGTTTAGCCTCTCACTGTTCTAATTTCTGCATTTCCTCATTTCTTTGAACTTTCTTCGATTTACTCTGAATCCATAAGTTGTACCCATAGACGGTTCATTCCATGCAGCAGCTGTAGTAATTCTTCCTTTTAATCACTGACAATAGCAATGTTATCAGCGAATCTACTCACTGATGTCCTTTCACGCTGAATTTTAATTGCACTCTTTAACTTTTTCTTTATTTCCTCACTAGTCTGAGTTTCCGAGAACGAACACGGCGCGCTCTTCTCAGTGCCCAACGCCTACACTCGGTTCGGTGCAGTGACAAGTAAAGATTTTTAGTCTTATCACAACGCAGATAGCTTACTGTGTAGTATGAAAAGGGGAGAGACGCCTAGGTACACACTTGAACAGTAGGGGCGAGAAACTACACCCCTGTCTTACTCCGTTTCTAATCGGAGACCTTCGCACTTCGTTTTCTAATCTTATTATTCCGTCTTGGTTCTTGTACATACTATATATCACCCTTCGCTCCCTGCAGCTTACCCCTATTTGCCTCAGAATTACGAACATCTTTCACCATTTACCTCTGTCGAACGCTTTTTCTAGGTCGACAAATCCTATCAACGTGTCATGCTTTTTCTTCAGTTTTGCTTACATTATCAACTGCATTGTCACAGTTGCTCTCTGGCGCCTTTACCTTTCCTAAAGGCAAATTGATCATCATGTGACAAATCCTCAATTCTCTTTGACATTATTCTATTTATTATTCTGTCCAGTACTTAGATGCGTGAGCTTTTAAGCTGATAGAGCGATAATCCTTCGTCCTTGTTGGCTCTTGGAACTCTTCGGAATTGGGTGGATGACATTTTTCCTTATGTCAGACGGTATATCGCTTGGCAAATTCAATCTATACAATAATGTGAATAGGCCTTCTGTTTCCACTGCCCCAATGGTTTTAGAAATTGTGATGGAATGTTATTTATCCTGATTTTATTTTAAGTCTTCCAGAGACCTGATTCTAATACTAGATCCCCTATTTCTTCCACATCGATCCTTCAATGTATTCTTGTCACCTGTCCACTCTCTCCTCTGGATTTAACAGTGACATTCCAACCGCACTCTTAATGTTACGGCCTTGCTCTTAATTTCTGCAAAGCTTGTTTTGGCTTTCGTCATTCCGTTTTCGATTTCTTCGTCTTTTATGTAGATATTTCGCATAAACTTCCTTAATTTTCATGTTTATTTCATTCTTGACTTACATTTCAGTGTTCTGAAATTTTCTTGAACATTTTAGTACTTCCTTCTTTCATCTATCAACTGAAATATTTCTTCTATTAGCAATTGATTCTTCGCAGTTATCTTCTTTGTCCAACGGTTTTCTTTCCATCTTCTGTGATTGTCCTTCTTAAAGTCGTCCCTTTTCTGTTCAACTCAACTGTCTTGTGAGCTTTCCTTATCGCACTATGTGCACCCTCAGAGAACTTCAAGCGTACCTCTTCATTCCTCAGTACTTCCGTATCCCACTTTTTTGAACATTTATTCATCCTGGCTAGTCTTTTAAACTTCAGTCTCTCTCCATCACTAGGAAATTGTGATCTGAGTCTTTATCTGAATCTGGGTAAGCCTTACAATCCAATGTCTGATTTCGGAATCTCTGCTCAACCATGATGTAGTCTAACAGAATACTTCCCATAAATCCCTGTCTTTTGCACGTATACCTCCTCTTCTTGTGATTCTTGAACACAGAATTCGCTATTCGTTCCTGAAATTTATTGCAGAAGTCAACCATTCTCCTCTCTCAGTCCTAGTACCAAGCCCACATTCTCCCGTAACCCTTTCATCTACTCCTTCCCGTACAACCGCATTCCAGTGCCCGACACCTATTAGAATTTAATCGCCCTTTACGTACTGAATTACCTGTTCAATTTCCCCAAATACTTTCTCAACCTCTTCATATTCAGCTTGTGACGTCGGCATGTATACCTGGACTATCGTTGTCGGTGTTACTTTACTGTAGTTTCTGATGAGAACCACCCTATCACAGTAACACATTCCTACTAATAACGAATCCTCTTTCAGTTACACTATTTTTTGCCGTCTTTTGTATTACTTTGCACTCATCTGACCAGAAATCCTTGCCTACTTTCCATTTTACTTTACTGACCCACACTATATCCAAATTAAACCTTAGCATTTCCCTTTTCAGATTTTCTAGCTTCGCTATCATGTTCAACTACTGACATTCCACGCCCCGACTCATGGAACGTTATCCTTTCGTTGGTTGTTCAATCTTTTTGCACATAATCACCTCCACCTCGGCAATCTCCTCTCGGAGATCCGAATAGGTGACTATGCCGGAATCTGTTGGCACTGCAGAGATCATCATGACACTTCTTCAGTTGTCCGCAGCTCGTGGTCGTGCGGTAGCGTTATCGCTTCCCACGCCCGGGTTCCCGGTTTCGCTTCCCGGCGGGGTCACAGAGTTTCTCTGCCTCGTGATGACTGGGTGTTGTGTGATGTTCTTAGGTTAGTTAGGTTTAAGTAGTTCTAAGTTCTAGGGGACTGATGACCATGGATGTTAAGTCCCACAGGCTCAGAGCCATTTGAACCATTTTTGAACTTCTTCAGTTACAGGCCACATGTCTTGTGTATACACATTATGTGTATGCAGTGGTTCCCACTGCTTTCACCATCCCCGTTCCGCTGATCATTGCTGGTTCTTCCACCTTTAGGGGTAGTTTCCCACCCCAAGGACATCAGGGTGCCCTAAACCTCTGGCCGCTGCTTCACCCTGATCTATAGTCACACATATGTCTCGGTTTTATTTATATTTGTGCCTCATTTATTCGTCGCACTTTTTATAACCGCACTTCGCCATATTCTATTGAAAAAAGTTTGCTCGATACTATCAGAGGTATCGGGTTTTTTCGACATCTCCTGTTAAACCTTCTGGTTTTAAGTGGATACAATATTTCTGTCTGTTCTTTATGTTTTTATTGTAACTTACCGTTCTTGCAGCAACGTGCTACCGATTATTCTTTTCCCAATACGACAGAAGAATGGTAAAATATATAACGCCTCAAAAATGGAAGCAACTGTTTTGCAGCAGCTTCGTATCTCTAGTACCCTGCGTGAATCTGCAAAGTGGAAACCCCCTCTTATGCTGCCTCGCTGAGAGATGAAATTCTTGGACAAACAAAATGCTCGGTCTGAGAGTAAACATGTCGGGGCCCGGCGCCAGTGCTCGCTTGTTACGCAAATAAGGACCGAGTCATGTTCAACAAAGAGCGGCCAGGGTCAGACGTAAGGTAACAGGGCTGCAGCAGACGGACGTGTGCGCATGCGCGGACGCCGGCCAACTACTTCCACTAGTCTGAGTTTCCGAGAACGAACACGGCGCGCTCTTCTCAGTCCCCGCTCGGTTCGGTGCAGTGACAAAGATTTTTAGTCTTATCAGAACGCAGATAGTTTACTGTGTAGTATGAAAAGGGGAGAGGCGCCTAGGTACACACATGAACTTCGGCAATTACCGCACACTCTGTTGAAAGAATATCAGTCGGAGTAAGGACCACCTACCTGTCAGAGGGGTAGTGGAGGAGGGGCGAAGCGGATGTGTAGTCCAAGGCGCAAAAAGGTTCCCAGATTCCATTCATTTAGTGTTTGACAGTCAGAGAACTTATTGACTTGCAACAAACTTTACGTATGGTTTCCATGCTTTTCTAAACTTTTTTTCGCTGACAGCACCCACAACAAGATGAAAAGAATGTTTATGGATAAGTACAATTTCGCCATTCGTGCATTAAAACTGTTGCATCAGGCGTGACGTTTAAGTTTATGTTTTTCTTCACTATTGACCGTATTCACGACACCTTTGGCAAACAGTATTCAAGTATACCACTGAAAGTACCTGCAAAATTACACAACTCTGTGACAGATAATTAAGTAGATATGAATCATAAACACAGAAATGTATCAAAAACTGAAGCATTATCCATGACGCTTGAACTTGTTACTTCTTTGCTAGTAAGTCAAGTAGTAACACATTTTCCACATAGCCTCCACATGAGCGCTTATATGCTATTTAAAACATTTTTGTCAGTGTAAACAGCAGATTTCCTCGACTGTTAATAGATGCCGCGACTTGTTTCGCGTCGACGTTATGGTATCTTCGGCCTATAAAACTCTTAGTATGATGCCACTTTTAGAGCCTGTTTCCTCTTACAGCTTTTAGCGACGTACAGTGTATAACAACGATCTGTTCTTGGTTTCCCTCTACGCTAATGGTCTTGTAATCTTTTGGGATTAGTGTTTTATTTTCTGATGAAGACACCCTTAGTCGGTCTCGAAAGCAGGCTAAGTGAAGTTGTGTCGCAACTGGCTGGATGTATTACCCAAATCACACTCTTGTACAGTTGATTTATCACAGCCATGTTTAAAACTGTAAGCTTTTGCTAGCTCATGTATCAAAGACTGTTTCCATATGAAAACTTTAGAAAGAAAATTTTAAACACGGGTGTTGCATTTAATTTTAATAACTTGTACCTAATTATGCAATACTTTAGACGTAAACACTGGACTCAATAGTGTAGGACTGGGAAGTTCTCGCCAGACCAGAACAACACATGATCCGTGTAATACCACAATCGAAAATTTTGAAAATTTTAAGAGTACAATTGATTATGATAAAAAAGTAATTAAAATGTTAATGTAATGCGTAATGACAACGTTGCATTAGTAACGAAATTCAACAACTAAGCTGCTGCTAGCAATGGGTAGGGCACTGTGTGATCGAAAGTACCCGTACACTCCCTAAAACATATGTTTTTCATATTAGGTGCACTGTGCTGCCACCTACTGCCAGGAACTCCCTATCAGCGATCTCAGTAGTCTTTAGACATCGTGAGAGAGTAGAGTGGGGCTCTCTGCGGAACTCACGGACCTCAAACGTGGTCAGGTGATTTCGTGTCACTTGTGTCATACGTCTATACGCGAGATTTCCACACTCCTAAACATACCTAGGTCCACTGTTTCCGATGTGATAGTGAAGTGGAAACGTGAAGGGAAATGTACAGCACAAATGCGCAAAGGCCGGCCTCCTCTGTTGACTGACAGAGACTGCAGAGAGTTGAAGAGGTTCGGAAAGTATGTTAGGCTGGCATCTATCCAGATCATCACACAGGAATTCCAAACTACACCAGGATCCACTGCAAGTACCATGAAAGTTACGAGGGAGGTGAGAAGACTTGGGTTTTCATGTGGTCGAGCGGCTGCTCATAAGCCACATGTCACACCGGTAAATGGCAAATGAGTCCTCGCTTGGTGTAAGGAGCGTAATCATTGAACGACTGAACAGTGGAAGGAAGTTGTGTGGAGTGACGAATCACGGTACACAATGTGGCGATCTGATGGCAGGTGTCGGTATGGCGAATGCCCGGTGAACGTCATCTGCCAGCGTGTGTAGTGTCAACAGTAAAAGTAGTAGGCGATGGTGTTATAGTGTGGTCGTGTTTTTCATGAACGTATGCCTGCGAGAGAGGAAGTTGTCATCAAGGCTAAAGGTGGATCAACACCATATTGAATTCCAGAATTACCGATGGAGGGCGCCACGAACATATAAGTCATTTTCAGCCAGGTTTCCGTGTACTTTTGATGACATGCTGTATGTAACGAAAACTTTACAGCTTTTTGAGGAAAACAATATTTTCATGCTACACTGGGCCCCATCTCCATTTTTCGAAGGAGAATTTAGAGCCGCTGTTATTCATGCTAAGTTTCTAGTCACTGATTGACAAGAACCGTCAACCTCCATAGTTACGTCCTCATTTTAAAGTCAACAAAAGAGTTCATTCGATTCGCACGTTTTCGAATAGTGTTTCCATAAAAAAGAGCTTTCTGGTGAGCACATTACTGACTTCATGAATTTGATTCAAACGGTAATCAATTATATTTAATTCGATTTCGACAGACAATCTTACCAGCAATACAACGGCTTGGTTTAGGTAATCAGTTGTACATAGAGGGCCAAATAACAGCACTCATCCGCTCTTCAAAATATTAACGAAGTTCATGGAAACATTTTCACTTGTGAGCTCGAAAACAAATTCCGTTAGTTAAATGATTTGGATGTATCATTAACAATAGTTGAAATTTGTTTCAATATTTTAAGCAAAGAAATCTTCACTGATCCCTTGCCTTTGCCTGATGCAAGCCTCGAAGTTGAGTTTAGTCTCATTAATAATATCGCAGACAATAACGCATACGAATCAAGTGTAACGACAATATTTGTAAAAATAAAACCAATAACAGAATCACCAGTCTTGGCACTTCTCTTAATAACGAACATACGGAAAAGAAAAAAAAATTCTGTATCATTTTTAGGGTTGTACCTTAGAGGACTCAACGTCTCGTCCAAGAAAAATACGACTGTAAAGTAATATTTTCTACTAACTGTAGTTTGAAAAATATTCTGATTCGTAATTTGAAACAAGTGCACTCTCCTTACGAATCTCAGGTGACCATAAAATTAGCTGTCACACAACGTCCAGTCTACTACAAACGACAGACTAGAGGATCAATTTCCGTTAGATTCAAAGAACAGCTCTTAGGAAAAAAGGTAGAAATATATATTGCTACTACTTTGCTGATCATTCATGTAATACGAGCCATAAGCTTAAAGAAGTTCATGGGGTTAGTATCCTGCACACGAAAATGGAAGACTTCAGACTTAATGTTCTTGAAGAACTATTAATTTTAAAACACTTTCCTCTTAATGACGGTTTCATTCTGGATGAACAGATGCAGCTAGGTTAATACCCTTACTTAGAACTCCTCAGACAGACACCTCTTTCTCCTCAGAGAAGACGTTTACTGATTCTGATCTCAGTTTAACATTATTATAAAATACGGCTGAGAAAAGCAGAACTGATGCTGACTGCATGCGGCGGCATGCCGCAGTTTGACAACCACTGCTTTAATAGGTCTCAGTCATTTTTAATAAAAGCAATCACTGCCAACCAATATCTTCCGTCACATTTTTCTAATGTATAATGTGATTCATTATCTTTGTCCCTCCTAAAAATAATGCTTAAGGTGACTAGCCTGTGAACGCATAGAAAAATACTAACAATTTTCTTACAGTTTACCTGAATGTAATAACGTGTGAACTCTTAGTATGATGAAAATTGTTGGAGAATATGAGTGTTTCTTGCTGACGTTTTAGATATACCATTAATAACATACGTTCTCACGTTGACTTTATTACAATTTTGTTGTGAAGATCGGTAAATTACGTTTTCGCATGCCGGTCCCTACTTGGCATCTGTGCACCGACTGTCTTAAATACTTGAAACTTTAAATATATGTTACCAACATGTCTATCTTATAGTCAGGATACAACCACGTCTTTCAGCTATAAGTTTTTATTCTATAGTATATTATCTGATAGTCAGAATTAAGGTTAAAGGTTAAAAGTAATCAGTATGTATTTTCATTAATGTTGATTGTACGTTAGTTTCCGTAGTCTGCTGTCCTCCAAAGAGTACCCTCAAACATGCTAAAAAGTTTCAGACATTTTGCTCAAATAGATATTTTGTACATAAAACAAACACGGCAGAAAATTTAACTCTCAGGAAAATCAAGCCAAAGTTATATTTGATCTATAACACCTCTGTTGTCCCGAATACACTCCAGTGGCGTAATCTTCTTGGTTACGTACTCCTCATCTCTCTTTCTTTTCCTGTTTCCCCTAGCTATGCTGGCCTCTTTAGTTATCTCAAGGATCCAATTTTTAGCTTCAGCCAGTACCATGTAATCACGTGCCAACAGTAACTGCCGCATATTAAAACCAGTATATACTCCTAGTGACAACAAAGCTTCACACCTCCTAGCTGCCCAACATTAAGACTAACTACAGACATAATAACTCTCACGAATGACAAAATAGCAGCAACTGAATCTACAATAAAGTTTATAAGGAAAAAAAAAGCTTACAAGGGAAACATGAAAGTATCGCTAAGAATATCTTCTAACAGAGCCGTCAAATTCAAAAGCTATTGCGTAGCATATGTTTCAGGAAGAAAAGTCTAATAACAACCGTGAGACGTGAAAGCAGCAGAAACATGAGTGCGAACATACACTAAGCTATTCTAAAGTGGATTTGTAAACAGCTTCCTAATGTCCAAATCAGTTCTTTGAATCATCATTTTGTTCAATAAACTCTAATCATCGATTTGAGATGAAAAACAAAAAAAACTGTTTTTTATAAGCGGATTTCAGTCAAATTACCTTAAGAACAATTTAGATGTGGAGACAGGGGGATTCTCTTTGAGTGTGTATATGACTTACACTATGTGTAGGCCTAATTAATTACGAACCACGAAGTGATAACACAACACAGCATATCATATTAATACATAAAAATCCACCTATGACAGAGGTGTAAATCTTTGCAACATGAAGCCGATATAAATAAATAGTGATTGATATCAGTAAACTTGTTGTTACATTCGATAATTACATTCTTCCAGTAAAAGAGACTCCCTATTTGTTTTGGTGCTTACCTGCTTGGTGTAGTATTCTAATGTCAAGATTTAGTTTACAACTTTATTTGTAACAATTTCGGCAGGGAAAACACTTTGGATTAACTAGTTTAGTATTGAAAATCATATTATAGGCATTAATTTCACCGATTTGGAAAATAACATTACTATGCTTTATGTAAACTTTGCATTTTACGTGTATTCTGCAAACTCTTTAGATTTGGAAAGAATACTGACCCTTGAAATGCACCAAATGCTTAATAGCTGAATGTAAGCTCTGTTGCGTCTTATACTATGGTATACCTATAAAAATATTTATCAGCGCAGACAAGTAACAGGAGCATAACAGAAGAAGTTCGTTTAATTTCAGGTTTTCGAGGTCTTGGAAATTCATATTTAAATCGAAACTGATCTTGAACAACAATATATAATTAATTTGTTGTTATCATACAATAAACGAGTGTTGGTCTTAAGTATTTTTGAGATTTGGTATGTACTCGTTCTAACATACCGTAGTCAAAGATATATTGCATCCGATGAAATTTGGTGATGCGACTGGTGGCCAGTCCCTAAATGATTTTTCGCACAAGCAATTAAAAATGGCATAATTTATGTTATATTTCGCAATTGCGACCCTTTCTTGTTTGGCGTACTTTTGATAAATAATTGAAGTCATTCAGACAGTTTGAAGCACAGTCCAGATGGGGCTACATAGTATCATGCTCCTTCATTTTAATGCTTTCTAAAATACTATGCTCTATAGGAGAGGAGACAGATGTGATACAATACGCAGTGTGTGTGTTGTGTGTGTGTGTGTGTGTGTGTGTGTGTGTGTGTGTGTGTGTTTGTGTATTTCCAACAATCCACCATCTTTAACGACTTTCATAAGTTTTCCATCACTTTTCCAAATTTACCAAATTCTTGATATCACAGAAGAGGTAGGAAGAGTCAGAACTACTCTGAAGAATTCGGAATGAGATAAGAACTTCTGATGAATTCCCTGAGTTTGTCTGTGTGCGTGTGTGTGTGGGGGGGTGGTATTTAATTTTCCTGCCAATTACTCCAAGGTATTCGGAATGAGTGAAGAAATTCGGAGAATTCCCTTTGATGACTTCACTGAAACGTCAGTTACCTAGGTCAAAAATGTAATTGAAGTGTGCCTGGTTCTAGATCAAGGTCGTTGAAGTAGGAGATAAAAGTAAACAGATTGAGCTGGAGGTCCTGTAGCTATACTACATGCTATCTGCATCGATTTGAAGATGCATACTGTATTCATTCCATTTTCTCTTTCTACAGTTTTTACCTCTCTTAAGCCCTTCAATTACTAAACTACCTATTTATTCATGAGTAAGAATTTGCCCTATCAAGCAACAGAAATTCTAGTCGAAGTGGGCCAGAAATTTCTTTTTCAGCGATACCATTTATTACCTCCTGTTTAGTTACTCTATCTTCCCACACTGCAGCACCAACTTTCATAAGCTTCTGTTCTCATCTTGCCTGAACCCTAATTGTCTACATTCCACTTCTTTACATCGCTACACTCTAGACAAATATCTTCAGCAAAGCTTTCCCAACATTTAAATTTATATTAAATGTGAACAACTTCCTCTTTTCCAAAAACGTTTTCTGTGGTACATTCAGCCAGCATTTAGTACCTTCTGTACCGTGGTGCTCATCAGTAACTGTGCAGCCGCAATAGCGAAACTCATCTACTGTTTTTAGTGTCACAATTAGTATCATTACTGATGGTTTTCTGCTGAGTAGTTGTAATATACCAATTGTGAATTTTCCTGCTACTGCCGACACCTTAACGCGAGATAGTTGTTAAAATATTGAAAAAATCAATTTTTATTTTCTTATTTGAAAGTAAGTATAATTGATATTATCATCTCAATTTTTTCTTTGAAATTCCTACTACAAATGGTATAAGAAAATTGAAACCGTAAGCAGTGTAATGCAACATGTCCACTTTTCAAGGTATCCAATAGAGGAAAAAGTTACAGATGCACACAATATTTATGGGACCGAGACTCTAGTGTTTTGAAGATTGTAGCTGAAAGTCATCCCTATGCAATGTCTGCACTATTGAAAAACTGTACTGCTTCAGTCATGTTCAGAAGAGGATAGGTGGAGATCTGGTTGTATGATGAAGGCAGTATGAGCCATTTGATTTCATTACCTGTCAACAGACATGGCCTATGTTCAAATGCAAATTTCTGAAAAGCGAAGATAGTGGGGAAGCTTACAGCCATAAAAATACGTAGCTTTCCTTATGAGGTTGAAATGACAATTAAACCAACTTTTCGAGGACTGGCTTCACCAGAACTGCTAGAAAATGCCTATGTGGCAAAAAGCAGAGCCTAAATGAGAGTTTCAGTGCGTTTATTTGGAAGAAATGTTCAAGACTGTGTTCGTTTCCAAGTTGGTAGTGAAGACTTCTGCTTTGGAAGTTGCAGCAACGTTTGCTGATGCCAGTGCTGCAAGACTTCACACCTTCAGCAAGTTGGGCTTTACATCTGAAGTCTTCACTGAGCAGATAATGCGCATCATCGATGAGCAACGAATCGCGGAGGCCAAGAAAAAAATACTAGGCAAAGGAGAAGAAGAGCTAAAAGACCTGCAGAGCTTGATGAGGAATAACTAGAGCATGGATATGCGTAGTTTTATCTAACGTATTATTAAAAATCTGTAAAACATTTCATGCAAACTCTAAAACGATTTTTCTGCAACTTACAGTTTTATCCTTTCAGGAAAATATATATTAGAAACAATTGGAAAGATTTCGATGAAGTTCGGCGCACCTATTCCTTTACAAGGAAGCAATATTTAAGTGGAACAAAATTTTAATTTATACATTACAAACACTTTTGTGATCGATAATATATGGAAAATTTGTCCATAAAAATATCCAAATCCAAAATATCACGGATAATAATAGAAATAATTTACCAAAAACTTATGGCACTTAATTGTATACTTATTAGTGTAGATTACTTTACCAAAGAAAGAATGTGTCCCATTTTCCTGAAAATAATGAAAAAGTGTACCTTAAAAGAATAATGTTACAAAATATTCAAAGTTCTCTGACAGCATTAAAATTTTATTAAAAATTTTGTAAGAATTATTTAAATCATGTAGGATCTACATACATAAGTGCACAATTGAACAAAAAAGACAAGGATGTGGATGTACAAAGCTATCAGTGCAAGACTGCATCCGTCTTTCCTTAAGTAATTGGACTGTGCATGTCTTTGTTTAAAAGGAATAGCTCGATGTAGACACAGGATCGAAAAGTGCACATCTGGTTTCACGCCCAGCAGCTAACACTCGGCAAATAATAAACAGTAGTTGAGATCATGTAGTCAAATAGTGTAGACATTGACAACAATTGCGAATTAATAAAACACCTGGGAATATTAAATAAAACATAAATGAATAATTTAATAAAAATAGTTCCATTGTAATGTCTGTAATTGACGTAGTTGGCAGAGAATTATGTTCAATAATATTTATTCATTAAAGTAAATATCAAATAAATAAAAGGTGTTCCTACGATAGCTGACTAAAATACAGACAGAAAATAATCTTATCGAATGCAGTAATGTTGCGTTGGCTGAAAAATCTCAAAGCTAAATAGTTATCCAAGATGGACAAAAACTAAGTCCATTTTGTGATCACAATATTCGAAAAATTCTCCAGATAAAAATAGTTTCATCACAATAAAAAAAAAATTCTCCACATCAAAACAGTTCAGAGTTGAACATGATGATTTACAAATCAGTTCACAGATAACGAGTAGAAACTCAAACTCTGTCAACTCCCAATTCTGTAATACATTCGGAAAAAGGTAGGGTACTGTAGCAGCGTTAAGTACCAGAATCAGTAACTCACTCGACCCAGAAACGAGCTATATCACTAGCAGTTCTGCTTTCTTCAAGAATAAACGCAAAAATGCCCATAATCGCTCCATTGAGCACACCACTCGGAAAGTCTTCCTACTCCTGAACTCAAGTGACGTAAGCCACTTGCTGATTTCCGACTAGCTGAATCAAATCCCCACCAAAAATACATCGTTCTTAAGTTCTGCACTGAACTACAGTATTTCAACAATATTAAAATAAATAATTGCTATAAAAATTCAGTGACACTCAGAAAATCTACAATAATTGTAAATAATTGTTTGTTCAAAACTACATTGGCCAACATTCCTGCGCTAGAGCACTCACATTAAATGACAACAGACTGTCGCTAGAAAGAAATCCAGTATTTCATACTTGAAGTGAGGAACAAGCTGTTTTGAATTTTCTGATCTCAAAGGCAAGTGGCCGGCCGAAGTGGCCGTGCGGTTCTAGGCGCTGCAGTCTGGAACTGCGAGACCGCTAGAGTCGCAGGTTCGAATCCTGCCTCGGGCATGGATGTGTGTGATGTCCTTAGGTTAGTTAGGTTTAACTAGTTCTAAGTTCTAGGGGACTAACGACTTCAGAAGTTGAGTCCCATAGTGCTCAGAGCCATTTGAGCCATCAAAGGCAAGTGATTTGCCTGGAAATGCCCTCACAATAGACAATTTCGTGATGGGTGACCAGGGCAAAGTGAAAATAACTCCCTGATCCACACTTTGATGTAATTTTTTGTAGACTGTCAGTCACAGCATCACAGGGATTGTCGTTACATTCCCTGTCCAAGGGCATAGTCTCATGGGCACCGACAAAGTGTTTGGCAGCGTTGAAAATCTACTAAGGAAGCATGCTTCTATGAGCACCAAGGAACAACACTACAGTATCCACTAATCTGTAGGAGAAATGAGAAAACTGGGAGGTGCCTGGTCTCTGGTAGACACAAGACGCTTATCTACAAGATTCAGGAGCACTGACCTGATTCATCACAAGAAGCGAACTTTTGTGAAGAAGGGGAGGGAAAGTGGGATGAGAAAGGAACGAAAGGTTGTGGACGGAACAAAACCTGCTCGTCACGAAGTGCCCATTGCTACAGTGAGGTGAAACAATAATTTTGGATTTCAAAGTGATAGTGGAAAGTTCACGTCTCTGCAGAAGAGGGGTTGGTTATCTGCCGAATGATTTTCTGCCTCTTTAGATCGTGTTCCGCTTTGCCGTGCTGGGAAAGCAGCTAAAAAGAAGGATGCTGAATCTCTGCTAGAGCTGATGTATGGTGGTGACAGGAAAAGCGATACCAACTTGACTTGGTACAAAACAATTCTTGAGGAGACACCTGAATGTCGTCTCAGTAACGGAAGTGACGAAACATAATGGGAGTGTGACTGTGTAGAAGCAGACATTGGACTGCACATCTGACAGTTTTACTAAGCGTACGTTTTACATTCATGATTTCATATAGTTATAATGTAATCACTATTTTTTGTAATTTTACGCAATAAACCAGCATCATTTTAACGTTTACTACAGTTTTGGTAATTCAAGCAAAGTCATGTTCATGTTTTAATACGTAATAAAAGCCGTGGTACTTATAAGATATTTGAAATGTACATATTTTTGGCGTTTGGAGGGTCATAGTATATTCATATCGTTATAGTATTACAACTACATTGCAATATTAGTTTTTTTTCTCAAATTCCCGAAATGTGAATTTAGATGATATGTTTGCTTTTGCTTGGAACCTCCTTTTTAAGCACAAAATGTTTTTCATTCACAAGGTGTATTCTGCCACCGTTGCGTCTTATAACGTTTATCTCGCCAGTGTATCATTTGAATCTAACTGTTTTCCTCTTTTACATCTGCTTAAATTCGAGCCCTCTTTCCTCGGTCACCAACGGACTATTAGTTTCGGAAGACGCACACTTTCTTTATTAATTAACATCGATCATTCCACTGATAGCCAGCACACCTTTAATTTCACCCCTCAATAAACATTGGCCTCTCAATAGATCATTTGCAACGTCGCTTCCTTTCTCCACCATATTTATGGTACACATTATAACATCACACCGACCCTCAATCTCATTATCATCATTAAATAATCGATTAAACGCTTCTTTCACCCCGACTTTCATCTTTTTTCTCGTCAAAATATTCTGCTACTTTAGATTTCTCCTCAGTACACCAGTGAGGCAGTAATGACTTAAGTATATTTCAGTACCCTCTTCAGTCATTAATATAAAATTCAGTTTCTTCTTTACCGTAACGTTCTCCTAAACAAGTATTTTCTCCTTTCCCAATTTCAGTATTCTCTCGATGTAGCTCCGTGTCATCTGTAGTATCTAAAACTTCCGCAAAATCCGTTATTTCATCGTTCTCTTCAGAATCTTAACTGTCTCCTTCCTCCGAATTGACGATATCAGTAGCTGCAACATCCACGCAATTCACCGCACAATTTAAAACTTCATCTACCTTACACAAAACCTAACATCCGCCGAATCAATGCGAACTTTATCAAATTATGTCCATTAACTCAGTCGAATGCTGAAGATTAGATGGGCAGATCACATAACTAATGAGGAGGTACTGAATAGAATTGGGGAGAAGAGGAGTTTGTGGCACAACTCGACCAGAAGAAGGGATCGGTTGGTAGGGCATGTTCTGAGGCATCATGGGATCACCAATTTAGTATTGGAGGGCAGCGTGGAGGGTAAAAATCGTAGGGGGAGACCAAGAGATGAATACACTAAGCAGATTCAGAAGGATGTAGGTTGCAGTAGGTACTGGGAGATGAAGAAGCTTGCACAGGATAGAGTAGCATGGAGAGCTGCATCAAACCAGTCTCAGGACTGAAGACCACAACAACAACAACTCAGTCGATAACTCTTAAGATTAATTGCTTACAACATCCATTATATCCGTCGATAAATTATGCAAATCACCAACAGTACCCCGTTCACTCTCCACTGTTACACCATCTACATTGCGAATGCCGCATCTCCCCAGATCAGAACTCGCAGTACACAAGAATTCCATCAAACTGGGATCTACCTCTGCCTCCGTTACGTTTTCTCTATTCACAGATTTACCAGAAAGTCAGCATTCTGATCTACTACCTATATACCGAGAGAGGTGGCGCAGTGGTTAGCACACTGGACTCGCATTCGGGAGGACGACGGTTCAATCCCGTCTCCGGCCATCTTGATTTAGGTTTTCCGTGATTTCCCTAAATCGTTTCAGGTAAATGCCGGGATGGTTCCTTTGAAAGGGCACGGCCGATTTCCTTACCCCGAGCTTGCGCTCCGTCTCTAATGACCTCGTTGTCGCCGGGACGTTAAACACTACTCTCCTCCTCTACTATCTATCATGTCAATTTCACATTTACGCTTCGATATCCATTCATAATTCATACTTTCATCAAGAGTCGTAACTTCACTTCAATCAACAGAAATAAATGCACAAATCTTTTCCAGATATGTCTAAATGAGTAGCTTCAACCTTCGCAGGATCATGACCAGACACATCACCTTTACTTCCCCTTAACAATAAATCACCCACTTTCACTGATACAACATAAAATTGATCAGCAGATTCCGAGATTATTACTACACTGCCTTCACAAATATCTTCACATAATTCCTTCGATAAACCATAAAATTCGTCTACAGTTGACGGGAGCACAGCGTCACTTCCTTTTCCGTTACAAAACCATCTTCATTACTTTAACCTACATTACTGTAATACTATACTAGTGAGTCATCAGATCTCGTCATACACATCGGTTCCACCAGATTCAGATCTGCCACACACTCTGTTCTGATTACAGAATTTTCCACCAAACGTACTTTCATTCTATCACTCACTTCCCTTTCACAAAACTTTTCTGCTACATTCATCATTTCCAAAACTCTTTACACATTTTACAATATTTCTTGCACCCTCTTTACGGTTGCGCTGCTTAAAATTGTTCCCCATTTTATTGTTATTTCTTACTACTTACATTTCCAACATTTGTGGCTTTCCCAAATTTTCGACGATCACTAAAGTTTTTAAATAACATGCCCTTTCCGATGCTGATTTATTGCGCCATCTCCGGATCTGCGATGTGGCGATTCGTAGTTTGCTGACCTCTTATTTCGGCGTTGCACTTCGTCATGTGCTCGCCCTCAGATCCTCGTCCACGCTTGTGAGGAATCCTGTTTCCTGCTACCCTCTGGAAGTTATCATTTGCATTGCAGTGATGATTATTTCCGTGATTGTTACGATTGCCGTTCGGATAGCTATTTTAGATTTTTTTGACAAAATTGAAAAGGCGTTGAAATTCAAACAACATAATGAGAACGTCATTTAAGTGATTTGAATTTCAACGCCTTTCCATGTTTCTCAGCAACATCTAAAAATTCGTCGATGGACGAGATCGTATTGCAAAAATTCCGTTAAGCGTTTCTTGAGCGTCGTAATCCCCTTCAGCACTACCATCGAACAAGTTATATGCGTCAACTTTGCCAGTTCATGCACACATAAATATCGCTTTGTTTCAATTTCATGTTTCAAACTTGGTCCGATTAGAAAACCGTTCTGAAATCGCGTTTGTTCCTCTTTACTCCAGAATTTGTTCAGAAAAGAACCCTCAAACATTTCATAAGTGGTAAATGAAGCACCTATTAAATTTGCTCATGATTGAGCACTGCCCTCAAGATGTCTTTAAGAGAACTTAATTTTAGCTTCTTCTGCCATTCCTTGCATGAATCCATCACTATATGCAGCAATGAATCACCCTAATGGTATTTTCCAACAGAAAACTTTGTCCTTTCTGAATTACTCCACGGAACACCTATCACAATAATAGACTGATTCGCTGCTCAAGCGTGTAATTCTGCCCGTAGATATTTAATCTGCTGTTCCCGCTGTGGAACTTCGATATTGATCTCCAATTCGAACAGCTCCCTATTTTTCGTCACCTCTTTTAGACACTCTACCACTCTGATACTCATAATAGACTCAATGGTCACTTCCTGCATAGGCCTCGTCCTTCTTGAAGTTCCACTTTCACCACATCCAAGTCCGGCTACCGATTCTCACTCACGCACCGAGTGCAAAGTCTAATGCTCGGACTGCCTTTGCAAACTGCAATACATTTAGCGCTTCGAACACAGAATATAGGTATTAGAATTACATTTGCAGCTATAAACGGATGTAGTTCATATCCCGGACGAGAAAACCCCTACTGCGACGTTAGCTGATGCATTCCTACTCAGTAGTTTCCCTCTAATCAGCGGTCCAGATAAGCAAACCAATTGCGAATTTATCTCATGTTACCTGCACAGTAGATAATATGGCTACGCACAGCCCTGTTTACAAGGACCATGGTCGAGCTGCGGATATCTAATTTCACTCCCAGCACTTAACTCGCTGCAAACAATAATCTGTAGCTGTGATCCTACAGTCAAATACTCTATGTATTTGTTAGAATTGCGTATTAATGAGATACACAGGAATATTGAATAAAAATACAATTGAATAATTTTATATGAAGGGTTACACTGTAACATCTGTAACTGAAGTGGACGACAGCGAATTATGTTGAATAACGTTTATTCCTGGAAGTATAACTCAACTAAAAAGACAGTGGCCCTTCGATATCCAATTAAAATACAAAGAGAAAATATTCTTAAATAAGCAATAAAGTTGCATTGCAGCAGAAACCCCAAAATGAATAGTCATGCAAGACGCAAGGAAGGTTAAGTCCATTTTGTGATCAGAGTGAACAAAAAATTCTCCAGCTCATAACAGTTTGGATTTCAGCACGATGATTTACAAATTAGCACATGATCTGTAACTAGGAGAAACTCTGTGTATTATCAGTTCGATAACGCAAGCGAGAAACGAGTGTTTTAGCGGCCATTAATCGCCCACAATTAGTCACTCGCTGGAACTAAATACACACCTTATCACCCATAGGAAGTCTCTACTAATTGACTCATGTGTATTCTGTCACTGCCTGAATTTCCATTGACTGACGGCTATTCCTATAAAAATACATCGTCTGAAGTTCTACAGATGTGAACTGACCCAGCTGGACCACTTCCCACACTAAACTAATATATTACAACAAAATCTATATAAAAATGTTACAAAGATTCAGTCACGCTCACAATATTTACAATAATTATAAATAATAGGTTGTGAATAAATAAGCAAGCCAGCATTCTTGCACAAGTGTATTATTTTAAACGAAAACTGATTATCGTGAATTACTGTTTAAACAAATTATTATTTAAGCCTGAATGGAAGAAGTTTGTTTGGCCCTATTTTCAAAGTTGGTGTCTTCTAATACATGTGATTGACCAATTTTTAAATTACCATAGTTTTTATTAGGAATTGTAATCAACAGTTAAATAAATGTTTGGCTGAAACAGTATCATATTCATGAAGTACATACACAAGTATGACAAAATACGAAGTGTTCGTGCTGCATTCTACAGCTGTGTAGCTGTGGAGCAAAAGATGTTCTGACAACTATTTCCATAATGCAAAGATCCAATAAATCGCAATAAATCAAAAAATAAAATAGATACATATACGTAGCTGTCAGGGATGGCAGCTATTATGCCGGGACGGAGTTTGCTGAAATCGTATGATGCGTTGAAAAGTTATTAACTCAGAGCTTCTTTGCGAAAATATTCAATCGTACCTAGCCACTAGCAAGGTAGTACCACCTGATGATGTCAGACAGTTGCTGCGACGAAATATTGTGGAATTTGCAGAACGTGATTCGGCGGCAAACCCGAGAAGACTCTTTACAACAATCCGCCGGGAAAGCTTGAAGAGTCACAAAATTTATACTTGAAAATAATAAATTCTATAATTTTAAGCTGTTAAATATATTATTGTTTCACTGGATGCGTCTCATATACCTGAGAGTGTAGATGTATTCAGATTTGCTTTATTACTTTTCTGTGAATTGTTACAGAATGTCAAATAGCTCTAAGAGAGTGTCTTTCAGCTTGTCTGGAAGTCCACCATTGGCGGTGCACTCCGCATTCCTCTAAGCGCCTGACCGCTGTCCAAATTCCCCACTTTGAGTTTTATTGATTTCCTGCTAAGCTTTTGTACCCGCACCTAGGCTCGCCAGCAACGGTCGCTACGGCTGGAAAGGCCGGGGCGCTTTGGCAGCCCTAGGGCTGTCCGCGAGTATGCTAAGCCTCACAAGGAAAAAAAAAACATCGCAGCTCCAGACGGCCGAATAACTCGCCTACATACGCATAACGTCACAGTTAGCTGATCTAGTTCCTTCAATAATGCCTGATTTAATTCGACCTCACTGGCGTCTCACACTAACACGTCTTGACAAAATTTGCCCCCCCTTCTTGCAGCGGTGTACCGTAGGTCTCTAGAATAGCGTAGCGTTCCAAAGGATTGGAAAAGGGCACAGGTAATCCCCGTTTTCAAGAAGGGACGTCGAAGAGATGTGCAAAACTATAGACCTATATCTATAACGTCGATCAGTAATAGAATTTTGGAACACGTATTATGTTCGAATATAATGACTTTTCTGGAGACTAGAAATCAAATCTGTATGAATCAACATGGGTTTCGAAAGAGGCGGTCGTGTGAAACCCAGCTCGCGTTATTCGTCCACGAGACTCAGAGGGCCATAGACACGGGTTCACAGGTAGATACCGTCTTTCTTGACTTCCGCAAGGCGTTCGATACAGTTCCCCACAGTCGTTTAACGAACAAAGTAAGAGCATATGGATTATCAGACCAATTGTGTGATTAGATTGAAGAGTTCCTAGATAACAGAACGCAGCATGTCATTCTCAATGAAGTCTTCCGAAGTAAGAGTGATTTCAGGTGTGCCGCAGGGGAGTGTCATGGGACCGTTGCTATTCACAATATACATAAATGACCTTGTGGATGACATCGGAAGTTCACTGAGGCTTTTTGCGGATGATGCTGTGGTATATCGAGAGGTTGTAACAATGGAAAATTGTACTGAAATGCAGGAGGATCTGCAGCGAATTGACGCATGGTGCATGGAATGGCAATTGAATCTCTATGTAGACAAGTGTAATGTGCTGCGGATACAGAGGAAGATAGATCCTTTATCATTTAGCAGGTCAGCAACTGGAAGCAGTTAATTCCATAAATTATCTGGGAATACGCATTAGGAGTGATTTAAAATGGAATGATCAAATAAAGTTGATGGTTGGTAAAGCAGATGCCAGACTGAGATTCATTGGAAGAATCCTAAGGAAATGCAATCCGAAAAGAAATGAAGTAGGTTACAGTACGCTTGATAGCCCACTGCTTGAATACTGCTCAGCAGTGTGGCATCCGTACCAGGTAGGGTTGATAGAAGAGATAGAGAAGATCCAACGGAGAGCAGCGCGCTTCGTTACAGGATCATTTAGTAATCGCAAAAGCGTTACGGAAATATAGATAAACTCCAGTGGAAGACTCTGCAGGAGAGACGCTCAGTAGCTCGGTACGGGCTTTTGATGAAGTTTAGAGAACATACCTTCACCGAAGTGTCAAGCAGTATATTGCTCCCTCCTACGTATATCTCGCGAAAAGACCATGAGGATAAAATCAGAGAGATTAGAGCCCACACAGAAGCATACCGACAATCCTTCTTTCCACGAACAATACGGGACTGGACTAGAAGGGAGAACCGATAGAGGTACTCAAGGTACCCTCCGCCAAACACCGTCAGGTGGCTTGCGGAGTATGGATGTAGATGTAGAACTCTGGATATTGGCAGCCTACACTTAGTAAATTTATTGTGTTGAACAATGCATTTTGGTAAAAATTATAGTTCAAGCGTGATAATGTGGCTGCTAGTCACCCTAAACGTGTTATCATCTCAATTAATAACATCATATTAAGATCGGTCATTAGTAATAAAGATCGCGATGTCTCTTTCAACAGATAGGTATTACTGTTATTATTGTAAGAAACGATGCTACGAACTAACATTTTAGTTGCTGTAACAAACAATCTACATTTCTCTACGAAGTTGCGTTAATGTGAGGGCTGAATCAGCGAAGGAACCGTTCTACGAATACTGCATTCCTACGGCTTCATCTTTTATACATTTCGTTCGACCTGGCACTTTATGGAAATCACTTTTAAAATCAATAACAGTTCTCCAAGTGGCGTATATGAAAACCACAAAATGATGCGAGGTTATAAGACTAAGCAACGTTTACAGTCCATGGGCGAGTGAAACTTCACAACTGGAACTAGTGGATTGTCGAAAACACACACTGGTTGAGAGAAGTGAGTATGCGACGATCTTGGCGTGTAAAAGTGTGGTGTTGGTTTTTTAAGAATGAACCGTCTCCACAACTGATCAGCCGAAACATTTTGACCTCCTCTCACCGCAACGTTGGTTGCCTCCTCGTGCCGTTGCGGGCACGTGACACGATAAGAAAGTATGTAAGAGGAGCTGACACGGACGAGCGGATCGCCCTAGCGAAGATATGGCCAGCAAATGGGGAAATCCATTGAGATAAACGACTTTGACTGAGAGCAGACTATTATTACGTAGAGCCTTTGAACGAGTATCTCGCAAACGGCGAAGGTGGTCGAATATTCGCGTGCTACTGTCGTGGACATCTGCGGAAAGAGGTATTATCACTTTTAAACTGTCACTAAGTGCTAAATGGTTGGACACCCACGACTCTTCACAGAACGTGGAGTTCACAGGATTGCCTGCCCCGTGACGTAGGATACACAGTGATCTTTGATATCTCCGCCGAAAGAGCACATTGCTGATATACCCACAATTGTTTCGGAGCACACCGTTCATTGTATATTGTTGAACATGGAGCTCCGCAGCAGACCACCCCCATACGTGTTCACATGTTGATCCAATGACAGCGTCAATTATGACTGCAGTGGGCACGGGACCATCTGAGTTCGACCGTCTGTCAATGGAAACGTGCTGGCGTAGAGGTACACAGATGTACGGCGTCTATACATTTGTGTTTTACACGTTTTTGTGATTACATTTGATACTCTTTTCACCGTTGTGAAGGTAGTTTCACGAAAACATAGGTGAATGGGGCAACAAATCAGCGTAAGTCAAAATAGCATTTTTACACTGTAGCGATCCACATGACACTTTGTAGGAAAATACTCAGAAAATATTCGTGATAAACCTTCGAAATTTGGTTGCTGCAATTATGTTTCGCCCTACTTATGCAGTTTCTCCATCAAATGTAAACTTGACTGACTTGTATGAAACCTTCAAAATATATTCTGTATCTTTTAAGCACTATAGAGACGAGTAATTTTTTGTGGAGGGCAGCCCTCCTTGCACGACTTAGTGCTCTAAGCCTGTTACAACTTCTTCGCAGGATCGGCCTAAATTGATTATATGAGGACATCATGTTAAATGGGTACTAGACACCAGTCTAAGAAATTTAATTTGCAAATAAACTGATACATTACCAATACTTCTATTCCGTGGCGCGGGGCGCGGACGGCGGAGTGAGCGCGCCGCGGGCGGAGGGTATTTAAATCCGCCGCCGCCGCGACCGAACCCAGTTCCACCTGAGCAGCCATAGTGTACGGATCTCCGTGCCGGCACGTTCACAGGAGCTCAGTCCGTCAGTTCACCTGATGATGGCGACATGTATGATCGCCGAAATATTGTGCCCGTTGGACACTGTAGACCGGCAGTACACCCGTGGATATTTTGAATACTTCTATTGTTCCTTTTCCATGTGATGTTTGTAATTCATTATGAGACTCGACCCGCAAATTTTATCCTTCAATCTGACATACTCGGCCTTTGTCTCTAATAACCTCGACGTCAAAAGGAATTAACCCTACTCTTACTTACTTTTACCTTCTTATCTTCTCCATTAATACATCTGTATTTCACGTAAACATCTAACGAGTAATGTTTCCTGTATTCCATAAATACTACGCGTCGTCGACATACAGCTGTTGGGCATTCTTGACACTACAAAACTGGTGGAAGGTACTTTGGTACTTATCTGTATTCTCTAGAATGGTATCTGTTGTAGAGATATTTGATATAGGCTTCGACGAATAACTCCTTATCCTGCACGGTATGAATAAAATGCATTTTTTTTCACACACAATTATCATTATCGACACAGCACTGTTCACCTTGATTAATCAGTCTACGATGACAGGAGAACATCTCAGGAATATGGAACTTACAAAAGTGGTACTGACACAAAGGTCCGTCTTGTAAGGCTTTCCACGAGAGTTGTTTCCATAAGAAAAATGTCTGCGTGAGGCATAGCACCCGAGTCACGATTCGACATACGGATTTAATATGTCATAACGTTTATTATGTTGTGAACAGTTTATTTTACTTTTTTAGCGTACTAGTGATTCACCAATTAGATTTTTCGTGATCTTTTCCTGACTTGTATTAATTATTCTCGAAAATGTTTTATGTAGTGAGTGAAAAGACTTATTCCTATAAAATTTTTGTGATCTCTTCGGATACATTTCTTCATAAGGTGCTTTACTAGTACGCTAGCAATAACACTTAAGTGCAGTGTAGCGTCAAGACAACATATCTTAATAGTTCTGTGATTTTATCACACCCCTGCTTAAAAATTGAAAATAGATCCGGGGTACTCTTTATTAACCCCTTCTGGAGCACATACTAAGATTACATACGTTACGGACGTAAGCCTGTCGTTAACGAAGCTGTAGAATAAAATCCTTATTTTCCATATTGTAATAATAAAAACTGCATCCCAGATTTCACGTGGACTATTTGTGCAACATAAATACATATTATTATGTACCGGTTGAGTTCTTCTTGCAATAGATTTCAAATCGTTATATATTCATTGACTTTCTTAATGTCTCTTAATTTATTCATTACATCTTTGATGACTTAAATTGGTATATTTCTTTAACTCAGTACTTTAGTGTTCCTACATCTATATATCGGCATCAGCTCACATTACAGAAATGTAGCATGAAATCTTTTCGCAAATTGATGTTTTCTTACTTCTTTTACACTTTCGATGCGTTTGAATTTTTTCAGGAAACTAATACAGTTTACTCTAATCTTTCAAACGAACTTTCTTTCGTTTATGGATCAGCCTTAAAGGGCAGCTATTGAATATCGTCCTCCAGCTTATTCTAGGTTTGGAACCTGACTCCTTGGTCAAGGTTTGTTCCGTCTGGATGGGGCTGATAGTAGCTGCACTACCATCGGCTGAGTCCCAAATATTCGAGAGGTTACCCATCAGCGAGTCACAGCTCTTGCAAAGCCGTGTCGCCTAGAGGTTGTCTGTCCACACAGTAGGATATGATATGAGGTTCTGAAGATTTGTAGCGGCAGCGTATCGGAAGGTTGTGCTGCTAACCGCAAACAGAACGCGAGTATCGATAACAGCTACGCAACGTGGTATCAATTACAGCGAGTCTTGAGTCGCACGCCTTTGTAACTGCTTAACGCGGTTCCACACCCGTATGTCAGTTATGTTCACGGTAGCCCAGTTTCTCAGTGTACAGTCGTATATCGTTTCCGTTAAAAGAATTCACCTAATTGTCACTTTGCCTCCAACAAATTATTTGAATCTGTATTATTCTGACGCAGTTATCTTCGACAAGCATGACGACACTGAAAACGCATATGACCATCATAAAGGTGTGGCAGTTGCGTTTCTCACCGGTTCTTTTTTCTACCAAAGGTAGTTAAACGCTGGTAACTGCGATGCTGATGGTGGACTTTCATTTTGTGTTCCTTCACGTACTGTTGTTTCGTTAAGCTCTAACGCTTCACCTCCACAATCAGCAGGAATTTTACAAACAGTGTTACTTTTGACAATAATTATAGTAAAGTCAATAAACAGAAAGTACACAAAGGTCTATCAAGTAATACGTTGTGAACGGTATAACATATGAATTGTCAAAGAGGCATCAATATTTTGTTGTGTCGTCAACAATTGTTGGAGGTGTTGTCAACGTCTTCAGTTGGAAGACTAGCTTGGTGCAGCTCTTATCGTTGTGTATATTGTGGAAGCTTCTTCATCTAAGATTCATTGTTGCAATCACAATATTACAACCCCGATTGTCTCTTCCAAGTCGCAAAGTACCATACATGTAGGACGGCGAAGATATTATATCTTAGCGATATTGTATCAGGCCTAACAGGGAAAGATAATCGTTTCCAGATACATTCTTTTAGAAAGGAGATTACATTGCTTTCCAGAGTTGTGCAGCTGTATGCAGGTGATATTGTCTGTATTGACGATACATTAGATTGTCTGAAAGGGGATAAGTTTTTCTCAACCATGGACATGTACTCGAGACACTGGCAAATCGAAGTAGATGAGGCTGATCGTGAGAAAACTGCATTCATCACCCCTGAGGGCCTGTATGAGTTTAAGGTAACGCCGTTTGGTTTGTGTAATGCACCAGCAACCTTTGTACGGATAATGGATTATCTTCTGCGTCACCTGAAGTGGACGATCTGTCTGTGTTATTTAGATGACATTATAATGTTCGCAGAGACATTTGATGAACATATAAAAAGACTGAGGGCCGTTCTTAAGCGTCTCCAACATGGCGGACTGAAACGTAATCCAATAACATGTCTCTTTGGAGCAAAATAGATCAACATACTAGGACACCTTGTGTCAAACGAAGGTGTGCGGCCAGACCCAGAAAAGGTGAGAGCTATAACGGAATTTCCTGTTCCTAAAAGTATGAGAGATGTGAGAAGCGTCCTCGGATTATGTTCTTAATACCGTCGTATTATCAAAGACTTTTGTATCAAAGCCAGGCCACTCAAAGAGTTGTTAAAAGCTGATGCTAAATTTATCTGGGGTGGTGCTCAACAAGATTCTTTCGATGTGCTGGGAAAGCTCTGACGACTGACCTTGTACTTGGACTGTATGATGAGAGAGCACCTATAGATCTACACACAGATGCCAGTGGATATGGGATCGGTGCTGTTCTGCTGCAAATTTCAGATGGAAAAGTGAAGGTAGTAGCCTATGCTCCTAGGACACTTACAAAAGCCGAGAGGAACTACTCAACTACAGAAAGAGAATGTCTTGCTGTGATCTGGGCCATGTGCAGATTTCGACAGTATCTCTATGGAAGGCCATTCACTTTGTTGGTTGACAGGTCATAAGGAACCAACACGACGACTCGCCACGTGCGCACGAAGTCTTCAAGAGTATGGCATTACTATAGTGTACAATAGTGGGAGAAAACACCAAGATGCCGACTGTCTCTCAAGGAACCCTGTGCAAGATCTTCACGACTTTGAAGAAGACAGGGACTTTCTTGCTGCACTCCAGGATCTTTCTGCTGAGCAGAAAATGGACGCCAAGATATCTCAAATTATGCTTGCCTTAAATCGGTCAGAGGATATAGAAGGACCATTTAAGGTAGTTAATTGATTACTTTGCAAAAAAAACTTAGATCCGTTTGGAAAGAGGTGGCTACCAGCGATTCCTAAACACATGAACTTAGATGTTCTACAGAAATTCCATGACACCTGAAGCCGGAAATTTAGGATTTATTAAGACATACGATAGAATCCGCAAGAGATTTTTCTGGCCCAGTTTATTTAGGAGTGTCCGTCACTACGTGTCGCACTGTCGAAAGTGCCACAGGAGAAAGGCAGTTCCTCAGAAACCACCTGGCCGATTCATACCAATTCCACCAGCCGAAACGCCTTTCCAGCGTCGTGCGATTGACCTCCTCGAACGATTTCCAACGTCTGCTAGTGGCAATAGATGGATTATTGGTTGCACTGATTATCTGACTCGCTATGCCATTACAAAAGCCGTGAAAACAGCCGAAGCATCTGAGGTAGCCAAATTAATTGTGGAAGGCAATGTGATAATTATAGATCGATGGAAAGCTTTTCAATCGAAACTTGTGACAGAGATAAACCGTCGGTGCAACATTACTCATGACACGACGACTGCCTACTATCCGCAAACTAACGGGCTTACTGCACGCCTTAATAAGACCTTGGCCGATATGCTATCACTGTTCGTCAATGTTGAGCAGAGAAACTGGGATGAGGTGCTACCTTTCGTGACGTTTGCCTACAATAATGCCAAACAAGACATTACAGAAACTTCCTGGCAGATTAAAACTGTGTGCCGGACTGAGACTCGAACTCGGGAAGTTGGGAAGGTAGGAGACGAGGTACTGCCAGAGTTGAAACTGTGAGGACGGGTCGTGAGTCGTGCTTGGGTAGCTCAGTTTGTACAACACTTTCCCACGACAAGCAAAGGTCCCGAGTTCGATTCTCGTCCGGCGCACTGTTCTAATCTGCCAGGAATTTTCATATCAGCTTACACTCCGCTGCAGAGTGAAACACACTGTGTTTCCGTTGGATCCTCGTGACGTAGACGACGGCTATATTGACCAGGTGTTACCAGAGCTGAGGAAGGTCGTCAGTTAGCTCGACTACACACGCTGCAGGCTCAAGAAAGCGATCGCCGAAGGTATGACGCGAGCCACTGCCCTGTTGTCTACCAGCCTGGTGACTTCATCTGGATCTTCACTTCTGTTCGGAAGATTGGTCTCTCTGAGGAGCTCCTCAGGCGCTACTTTGGACCTTATAAGGTTGTAAGACAGTTGTCTGATGTTACTATTGAAATTGAAGATTTCAATCCCGACACAAGACGACGAAAGATCAGAGACACGGTCCACGTCCTTCGAATGAAGCCCTACAAGGATCCTGCAACCCAGAGTAAATTAGTAGAGTTCCATGGAATTTACATCATTCGAATTTTGTCGCTCAGATTTCAACGTGAGTTCACTATAATGCCCCTCAAAGGTCTGCAGCACAGTAGTGGTTCCGAAGAATGAACGATTATACTGGTGAAAGATGACACTGCTGTTGGAGAGGACGTTAAGCGTAAAGGGATGAAGGTGGTTCGCATCTGTCAGCATGTCTTCGATTACTATCACAGGTCCCACGCAAGTGCAAGAGAATGTCTCCCTTAGCATAATATTGCCTCCACCAGCCTGCGTTCCTGGCGAGCTGCACGTTTCGAGCCGTCGTTCACCTCAATGATAGCGTTCGTGGAGACGACCATCGACCTAGTGGAGCAAAAATGTAAGGGGCATTCTGCTACTTGATATTGGCCGACAACAGCATATTTTAATCGGAAAGTGTTCAGTTCCCGACTTAACGTAGATGTGACATTCCTCGCTGACGATGGTCTTTTTATCAACTGAGGAGGAGTGAGAACTTACATAACCTCACCAATTTTTATTCTGTGGCTTTCTGCAGCCTATAACATAGCATTTATATTTGCACCACCAGATGGACCTTACAAGTCGTGAAACCGTTTGTGTGGGTATAATGGACCTGAATAAATGTAGCCACAGTCGCCCATGGGACATTTCATCCACTTTCATATTAATAATTTTTACACACTTTTTATAAAAAGTCTGTTCACTTTACCAATTGTCAAGCACTCATGTACTCTCCACAAAGCTGGCTGGAGTGGCCGAGAGGTTCTAAGTGCTACAGTCTGGAACCAAGCGACCGCTACTGTCACAGGTTAGAATCCTGCCTCGGGCATGGATGTGTGTGATGTCCTCAGGACAGTTAGGTTTAAGTAGTTGTAACTTCTAGGGGACTGATGACCTCAGAAGTTAAGTCCTATAGTGCTCAGAGCCATTTGAACCAACTCTCCACAACGCTGTGTATCTCAGCTAACGTACAAGTAACACTGCCTCAAAAGCAAACACGAGGCCGAGTCGAGCGGTACTGAGTTTAAGCTTGAGCGCGAAGAGTAAAATAGAAATGACTGTTGGCACTGTTGGCCACATCAACTACTATGTGTGATGGAACAGGTAAGCTTCCAAACAAGACATACATTGAGCATAATATCCACATTTACACTTTTGTGGAAGTACAAAGAAAAAAGATAAATGAGGATAGCAAACCAAAAGGAAAGCAATTGCTCTGTAGCAAGCCTTCGGAGGCCACGAGTCCCCGATACCAAAAAGCTCACGAAATATCCACAAACAGCTGCTAAACTTTTTTCGACGGAGTTTCAGTTCGTGCTATAGATTCGTCAGGACACGTATATAAGCAATACGGTCAAAATCTCAGACTCCCCGCCATATCTCCGAAGAACAGAATACCGATTGATAAATATCCAGTTATCGTAAACTTTGTCTTATTGCCCACTTTGGTGAAAAATGACTGTAGAGAACTACTATCCTAGTCTTATGGGATAGTATCAAGTGTAGAAACTATTTATAAAAGGAAGTTCTTACTACAAGAATCGCTCTAATTTAGAAATGCAGCTTTTTCCGCCTTAGCGCATCATTTATGTACAAGTTTGTCACCTGGATAATGAACATAAGAACATTCACTCAGATGTGTACAGGGGGATTTAAAATAAATGATTAGAACATTACTCCATCTAAACTGGCATAACCTTACATGTATAAATAGAATGAGCCTCTTACGCCCCACAGTCAGGAGTTACCAGAAGGGACCTCCATACGCACTTCGGAATCAGCTGTTAATTTTGAAGCACTGACGTTCTTTCACCACAAAAAAATTTAAAAAAAATATTCGTAGCCACTGAGTGATTGAAATGTATTCATGTCAAAGACAAGAATAAGTTTTAAAATATCAGCGAAAATTGTACCATCACCATAACAGCGCAGTGGAGCGCATCAGCAGATAAGAGTAACTCATGGGCGAGAGAGCAGTTCGGGGAACACAAAGAAGTGGTTATATCAGAACAATCTCTAAAAGAAAGTAACAGTACTTTATAAACTTATTAAAACCCACCTTCAACACCTTTGGCTATTAGACAGACTCATCAGCCTAATTAAATACGAGTTCTACAAAGCTGTTCAAGACCAAATCCTATCGAAATCTACAACAGCAGAAACAAATTCAGCTTTATGAGGATGAGACTATACCGCGAGAATTATCCAAGTCATTTGTATGTACGGCGTAGGACGCTCATGCTGGTGTAAGGAATTCAGCAAGAAGAGTCTACTAAGCATCCAAAAACAGAAATCATATTTCTCTCTGAATACAGCAATAACGTTTCTGAATCATGAATCAGGAGTACCTGATATTAGTCACAATGTATCTCAGTTACACATTTAAACCATGTTTATAAACATCACTAGAAGACATACGTAGTAAACGACGAAAAACCAATTAGTGAGATCACTTTCAGAATTATGGTTACTCTAATAACGCTATGACGTGTTACCAGTTTAGAGTTATTCTCTTCCTATCAATAACAACTGAATTCATGTGCTTAGTGCTACTACATATCTTGCTTTGCATCTGAAATAACTTTGTTATTTTCAGAATATATTATATATAAATCTACGGCAACATGAAGACACCATACGGTGTGTGGCGAGGGCACCGCTGTTTACCGCTATCACTCCCTCCCTCCTTCATTTTCCTTTGCCCGTTGCTAATGGGCCGCGGAAAGAGCGGTGTGCCCCGGTGCGAGCTCAACACTCTTCTTAAATTACCTCTGCGGTCTTCTCGCTATATACAAGTAGAATAACTCAACTGGGTGCTCACTCTTCTAAAAATGAATGTGTTCAGAGTTTTACCAGTAAACCGCACAGAGATGCGCAACGCCTCTACCGAGTGACGTGGCGCAGTGGTTAGCACAGAAGGCTCGCATTTGCGAGGACGTCGGTTAAAACCCGCGTCCGGCCATCCTCATTTAGGTTTCCCGTGATTTCCCTTAATCGCTTCAGGCAAATACCGGGTTGGTTCCTTTGAAAGGGCACTGCTGATTTCCTTCCCCAGGCTTCTCTCTTCCGACGGGGCAGATAACCTCACTGTTTGGTCCCCTCCTCCAAATTAACCAGCCAACCAACAACGCCACCCTTGTAACGTCTGCCACGGAGTGGGCTGAGCACCACAGTGACGTTTTCGCGCTTAGTAAATGAAACTGTAACGAAAAGCACTGCTCTTCTTTGGATCGTTTCTATTTCGCTTGTACGCCCTGCCCGGTACGCATCCTGGGCGTTTAAGTATACGCTAACAGCGGGTTTCCCGTGACTGATCATCAAATGAGCAATCACTCAATAACGGGTCTACTGATGCACAGCCCGTGATATTTGCCAATGTTGAGTTTCAGCTGCTAGTCCCCGACACAGGTGTCAATACACTGTAAACCTTCACGCATGTCGCTATAATTATGTAGCGTTGTGACATCTCTGTATGCAACACTGTCATCTGTGAAAAGCCTCAGGGGTATGTCACACTGAAACGACACAATGTGTCATAGGAAACGTTGCAATAACGATCACATGACATGAAATTTGAGGGTGTGACATTCGTGTTTCCACCGTGACGACACGACAAGAAACAAGGCAGCAGAATCACCTTCTGCCCTAAATGCAATCATGAACTCCTTTCTCAAGATGATGTTGTTATGGCTTATCATTAGTTAAAGCTCAAAACTCTAAAAAAGAAAGGAAGTATTGTGTGCACCCGTGTTGTGGTATAATGTCAAAGCGTTCGGCTGTGGTTTCTCATAAGGTGTCTACGCACGAACACAAATTCAACTGATTCTATGGAATGAGTCTAGACAGTTTCCACTTTTCGTAGCAACTACCAGGACTAAATATCAACAGCAGCAGAAACTTCTATAACGTGAATATGATTCGTTATAAATAGGAAGACCGGACACAGTGAATTACTCTGAACAGTTTAGTGAGAGGATTTCTCTTATCAAAATTGACAGCAAACGATAGTTCAGGTAGTTTTGCCGACTTCACAGGCCGAAGATGAAGAATGAAGAAAGTATATGACAATACCGAATCGGTAATTCAGAACGTGAAGGGAGGTGAAAATCTAATTGTTATTGGGGATTAGAGTGCGATTGGAGGGAAGGAATGGAAAAACTAGTACTTGGTACTAGGAATAAGAGGGAAGAAAGACTAGCTCTGATTTAAATTTCAGGTAGTAATAGCGAATACTCTCTTCAAGGATCACAAGAGGAAGAAGTATAATTGGAAAAGGGCGGGAAACAGAGGAAGATTTAAATTAGATCACATCATGGTCAGGCAGAGATTCCGAAAGCAGATATTTCATACTTCATTGTGAGGCGTACCCAGGATCAGAAACAGACTCAAATCACAATTTAGTATTAATGAAGAGCTGGCTGAAGTTTAAGAGACTAGTCAGGAAGAATCAACGCGCAAAGAAATGAAACCACTGAAGAATGGAGGGATACGCTTGAAGATCTCTAGGCTACAGATACTGCAATAAACAATAGTTCAGATGAAGAGGAATGCACATCTCCAAAAAAGGGCAATGACAGAAGTTCGAAAGAAATATTTAGGCACAAAGGGGGTAGTTGCATAGAGTTGATGGATAACAGAAGAAACACTTCAGTTGGTCGATGAAAGAAGGAAGTATAAAAGTATTAATGGAATTTCAGGAATATAGAAATACAAGTTGCTTAGGTATGGAAGACACAGGACATGTAGAAAGCGGGGGCGAATTAGCTACATGAATAAGGTGAAGAAATCGGAACAGAAATGATTGTCTGAAGGACTCATTCAGCACATAAAAATGTTCAAATAAACTGGTGAAATTAAAAGCAAGGTTGGTGACATTAACAGTGCAGTATGAACACTACTGTTAAATGCAGAGATGAGAGCTAGTAGGTGGAAAGAGTACACTGAAAGCCTCGATGAGGGACAAGAGTTTTCTGGCTGCGTGATAGAAGAAGAAACAGGAGACAAATCAGAAGAGAAAGGGGAGCCAGAATTAGGGTCAGAATTGAAAAGATTTTTGAAAGACTTAAAATCGAATAAGGAAGAAAGGGCGCATAAAGTTTCATCAGAATTTCTAAAATCATTTGGGGAAGTGGCAACAAATCGGCTGTTCACAGATGTGCGTAGAATCTATGAGTCTGGCGATATATTATCAACCTTTCGGAAAAACATCATTGACACAATTCCGAAGAAAGCAAGAGCTGGCAAGTGCGAGAATTATCGTACAGTCAGCTTAACAGCTCATGCACCCAAGTAGCTGACAAGAGCAATAAGAAGAAGAATGGAAAAGAAAACTTAGGATGTGTTAGATGTCAATAAGTTTGACTTCAGGAAAGGTAAAGGCACCAGAGAGGTTGTTCTGAGGTTTCCATTGACAATAGAAGAAAACTAAAGAAAAATTAAGACGAGTTCGGCCTGCAAAAACGCTTCAACAATGTCAAATGGAGCAAAGTATTCGAAATTCTGAGGAAATGGGGGTAAGCAGTAGGGAAAGAAGGTGTGACGGTACGCCACATAACGTGATAAAAATTATATTGAATAACTTCACAAATATACCAACACTGATGTCGTAACGTAAGAAATATTACCGCCGAAAAATAACAAAAACTGTAATCAATGAATATGATCTGCGAATGTATTTCCAATTTCTGTTCTTTTGCAAAAGGATCGCTCTCTCTTCCATTTTGTTTCTTCGTAGTGTAAGAGGCCATTTTGTGACGAGGCACGAAAACGTGCAAGTTCATGTAATATTTAGCCTAAATACGTGTAATCAAATACTACTTATAAATGTTGTAAAATTTTATATGTTCAAGCTCCTATATTCATGAAGCTGCAAAATGAATGTCTTTAAGCAAATTTTATAGGGGAACATAGGTGCAGAGGTCAGCGCCATTTTTCTAAATGATAACGGCCCAGAGTCGTAATAGATATCTCAGTATTTGCTAATTTTGACAAATAAAAGTAAATTTAAACGTAAGAGATATCTCTTGATTAGCGGTTCTTCCACTGAACCAGTAAATGTAATCATTTTTTCCAGTATTGACTCATATTTGAGTAAATTGACTTGAGTAAAATTTTTTTGGCAACCCCCCAAGCGATATCGCGAGAATCTCTTTAGCCTTGTGTTTAATCAAAGTATAAATAATTTACAAAAATCAGTGAAAGCACAAATACAGCCATACGGGCAGAATAATGTGGGTTGGTGGTGTCTTTTAATATAAAAACATCGTGTGGCCAGAAGTACCACAACTGAGTCACTGACGTAAATAATTTTCCTGTTGTGAAGCAGCCAGAATAACACGCACTCAATATAAATACAAAACATAAAAGAACCACCACAACGTGTAATATTCAAAAAACGTTCAAATGTGTGTGAGATCTTATGGGACTTAACTGCTAAGGTCATAAGTCCCTAAGCTTACACACTACTTAACCTAACTTATCCTAAGGACAAACACACATCCATGCCCAAGGAGGACTCGAACCTCCGCCGGGACCAGCGGTAATATTTAATATGTACAAAAGCCAAAATGGGATAATAAGAGTGGGTTAAAAAGGGTGTAGGAAAGGTATGTAGTCTTTTACCCTATATCGAAAAAGCTATGACGGAACCAAAAGAAAGGTTCAAGGATGGAATTAAAATTCAAGATGAAAGGATATCAGTGATACGATTCGCTCATAACGTTTGTATTCTGAGTGAAAGTGAAGGAGAAGGACATGATCTGCTTAATGGAATGAATAGTCCAATGAGTGCAGAATGTGGATCGAGAGTAGATTAAAAATGGACAAAAGTAACGAGAAGTAGCAGTATTAAGAATAGCGAGAAACTTAACATCAGGATTCATGGTCACGAAGAAGATGCAGTTTAGGAATTCTGCTGCAAACTAACCGACGACGGACGGAGCAAGAAGGACATCATACGCAGTCTAGCACCGCAAGACGATATTTACTGGCCGAGAGGCGTCTGCTAGTATTAAACTTGAGGAACAAATTTCGGAGAATGTACCTTAGGAGCACAGAATTGTATGGCAGTGACACATGGACTAAGTGAAGACAGGAACAGAGGAGAATCGAAGCCTTTGAGATGTTGAAAATTAGGTGGACTGATAACGTAAGTAATGAGGAGGTTCTCCGCAGAATCATCGAGGAAGGAAACGTATGGGAAACACTTTCAAGAATGAGGGGCAGAATGAAAATACATACATTTGGAGCGCAGGGTTGTACGGTATGAAACGTGGGCTGTGGGAGAACCGGAAAAGAAGATAATGAAAGCATCTGAAGTGTGGTACTACAAATGAATGTTGAATTTGACGGTGGCCGGGCATGAATTCCTCTCCTGCGCCAACTCCCCAGTGTAGCTCAAGAAACCTACGTCCTCAAAAATGTACTGGATGTATTCCAACCTCTGTGCCGGCCGGTGGGGCTGCCCGGTTCTAGGCGCTTCAGTCTGGAACCGCGCGACCGCTACGGTCGCAGGTTCGAATCCTGCCTCGGGCATGGATGTGTGTGATGTCCTTAGGTTAGTTAGTTTTAAGTAGTTCTAAGTTCTAGGGGACTGATGACCTCAGAAGTTAAGTCCCATAGTGCTCAGAGCCATTTGAATCATTTTTCAAAATATTTCAAAACTTAATTTATTTGCGAAGTACAACAATACTATGCGTATTATCAAACTATTATATGGGACTGTAGAAAGTGAGATAAATCAGATTGTTTTACTGAAGGATTTCCTTAGAATCAAATAAGGAAAAGTGCACACTGGAGAATACATGCGAATTTAAAGATTGTGTTTGTTTTACGTAATAGTAAAATCTATGCAGAGAAACTAAGTGGACAGACTACTGTAGCTCTCCTTCACTTACAAATAACATTTTTCGAGGCACATCTGATGGCTCGACGTTGTACTGTAGAGCAGAGTTGCGCAGAGCGACCAGCACTACCTACTGTGCTGGGTGATATGACAGAGATGCACCCCGGCGACGTATCACTGTCGTCCCAGAGTCACCCAGGTAAATTCGCTTCAAGTGTGTTTCTCTGTGTGATCTTCCGATTCGGGTTGCTTCTGTGTTCTATCACGAGACACGTCACATATCTTGCCACATATCGTATAGCCTCGCCGTGAACCGCGCCTGATAGAACATCCAACGTCAGGCACTAGGACATTAATATTTATTGCGAACATTAATGATCCTATAACACTCTGTTGCGATGCATCCAATGTTACTTTTATGTATGAGAGATTTCTCGTCGTCTCGAATGACGCGCTGCATACGCATACGATGACTGCGTGTTCTAATGATCAAACATCATTAAACAAACAATCAATCCTACTGTTACATTGAAATTAGAGTGGTGTGACCTCTGTCTTTACACAATAATAGAGGGACAAAATATTTTCTTTATTGTAAAATATCCGGCACAGTTTGGGTAATTTTCGATTCAATAAAATATTCATTTCCGTAGTTGACATTCGTGTACTGCTCGAATGTCTGAAACAGGAATGTGGTTATCAGCTGCTATTGACAACACGTCATTCACAAATTTTTCTGTTCACAAAGTTTTATTCTCTGTTAAAGGGTTATGTATAATCTATGAAATATTAAAAGTTAATTCGAAATTCTCGAGGCTAGACTAATGAGAGTCATCAACAGAAATTACTTCGACATCTATTTATGTCTCTTGTGCATAGGAAATAGGAGAGTAAATGACAACGTTTTATTTGCAATTGCTACCTTGAATTAACGACTAACAGAACTCGTTTATCTTTGTAAACCAATGACGTTACATATTTAACGAGCATGCGCAGTAGCAAATAGCAAACTAGTACCGGACAAACAAGAGCACGCATTAAATAATGCCCAAACGTATTTGATGTTGCAAACCAGTGAAAATGATGACACGGACATAGCGATAATATATCTAAAGTACAGATCACAAAAAAAAATAAAAATCTAAATAACATCCAAACAAGATTAAATACGTTTTAATAGCATAAATATCTAATGAACAACCCATATCAGTGTCGCCAAACTTATTTGTTCACTGTAACATTATGTTTTTCGAACGTCTGCACTTTTTGGAAAGGTTACCGCGCTGAAGGATACTAATGAATCGCATTTAGTGCATTTAGTGTACCGTTAGAGAGGGCGGTGTCATGTATGACGAGATTGATGCAGTGTGTTTCTGTTAAATGAGCTCTGGTATGAACCTACTAGAGCGTTTTAACCCAAGACTTAAAAAATTTTGTAAGTGGTGAGGACTTTCTATTCGAATCTTTCCAACACCAACTTTTCCTCTAAAAACCAGAATATCTTGGAACAAAGACACAATTGCTGTCTAAAACAGTTGTTGGCAGAAACACGTTTGAAGCCTTCCATTCAATTCACCTACATAACTGAGAATACCGCGACAATTTACCATGTTCCTCATTACTTACCATAACTGTTACCACTAGCTTAGTCTATCTGAAACTAGCGACACGGTTACGATGCGGACACATGGACAGTTTTATATGTGTATAAATTCAAGTTTTACGTATACACTGACGGAAATGGAATATTTAACACCATGAATCACTTATTAGACATTTATAAAACTTCGTTGAGATGATCACTTCGTAACGAGTACTAAATGAATAAACTTTTCGTAACGGCCAGCCGGCCGCTGTGGCGGAGCGGTTCTGGGCGCCTCAGTCCGGAACCGCGCTGCTGCTACGGTCGCAGGTTCGAATCCTGCATCGGGCATGGATGTGTGTGATGTTCTTAGGTTGGTTAGGTTTAAGTAGTTCTAAGTCTAGGGGACTGATTATTTCAGATGTTAAGTCCCATAGTGCTTAGAGCCATTTGAACCATGTTGTAACGGCCAGAGGCATTCATGCAGCCGATCCATTCGTATTAGTGTTCAAGCTTTTGTTGTCTCGGAAAACTGACGAACTAGAGTGTCTGTATACGCTGGCCGTAGGGAGCCGCTACACGATACACGAGCTGTAGCAGTCACTTCACTGGCCACCTTTATGCCGCAAAGCTCTTTTCAGCTCGCGTGGCTTTGACACGGCATACATGTCTTTTACGGCTCACAATTGAGTACAAAAAACTCAGTATTACCCAGTGCTAGGACGTTAGACACAATTATGACGGGTTGGCTAGCAAGCGCTATGTTATTATACACTGTCTGTATCGAATAAAGCGGTGAAGGTATACCACAAGATCCAGTGCCAGCTAAATCCTGAGACATAGCACGGAAGGCTGTGAAGGATATGAAACCCATAGCCCCTATACACAAAGATGTAAAACGAAAGAATTATCCGAATCGGACGCAAATCGGTAAATTTGATGGACATAGACAGGCAAACATATTATTAAAATTTTAGAAAAACTAAGTGATTTATTCAAGAACGAGAGCATTACAAATTGAGCAAGTCAATAACGCAATATTACACCGCTGGTCCTTATGCAAGCAGTAATTCGGCTTGGCAGCGACTGATGGAGTTGTTGGATTTCCTATTGAGGGATATGGTATCAAATTCTCTGCAATTGGCACGACAAGTAGTCAAAATTCCGAGCTGGTTTGAGGGCTCTGTTCCAAATTTTCTCAATATGGGAGAGATCTGGGGACGTCGCTGGCGATGGTACTGTTTGGCAAGGGGCCGGCCGGTGTGGCCGAGCGGTTCTATGCGCTTCAGTCTGGAACAGCGCTACCGCTGCGGTCGCAGGTTCAAATTCTGCCTCGGGCATGGATGTGTGTGATGGCCTTAGGTTGGTTAGGTTTAAGTAGTTCTAAGTTCTAGGGGACTGATGACCTCAGAAGTTAAGTCCCTAAGTGCTCAGAGCCATTTGAACCATTTTTTGTTTGGCAAGGACGTTGACAAGCATTGGAAACTCTCGCCGTATGCGGCGGGCGTTACCTTGCCGAAGTGTAAGCCCACGATGGCTTACCATGAAAGGTAACAAAACAGAGCATAGAATATCGTCGACTTATTGTTGTGCTGTACAGATGCCGCGAATGCCAATCAATGAGGTCCTGTTATCAAAAGAAATGCAGCCCTTGACCACCACCCATCGCTGGCGGGCCGTATGGCGGGCGAAAATCGGGTTGGCATCCCACCTTTGGTCTGAGGTGTCTCCAGACCAGTCTTCGCTCAGTTCGGAGCAGGACTCATCAGTGAAGACAATTCTATTGCAGTCATTGAGATTCCAGGCCGAATACGTGTCTGGAAAAGTCCCGGAAAGCTGTGGGATGCAAACGGGACTGTCACCCGCCATATGGCCCGACTACCAAGAGTCAGGGTCTGTTGTGTAATTTCTTTTCATAGAATGACTGCTATCGTTGTCATCCGTTGCTCCTTTACAGCATTGCTGTACGTACACCACTATATTCTGTGCCTCAATCTCTTGTCATTCACGGCACGTCATCCTGGTCTTACATCTCAGCAAGGTAATGCCCGCGCATACAACGTGAGTGTTTCTACTGCTTGTCTTGGCTAGCATGGTCTCCGGATCTCTTCCAGTTGAGAACGTTGGAGGTACTGTGGGCAGGGCCCTCCAACCAGCTCGGGATTTTGGCTGCCTGATTCACCGTTTGGACATAGTTTTACACGATATTGCTCAGGAGAACATCCAACAACTCTATCAATCAGTGCCAGGCCGAATTACAGCTTGAATAAGAACAACAGGTGGCCAAACGCGTTACTGACTCGCTCAATCTGTTAAGCTCTTTCTCTTGAACAAATCGTCCATTTTCTAAAAAAAAAACTGTAATTATTTTACTGTCAGTATATGGCCATCACGTTTACCGATTCCCGTCACATTCGGATAATTTCTTCGAGGTGTCTCGTCTTTTATTTTTTGTTTCTTTTTTCTAAGATTGTATTTCATCCATTCTGCTCGTCGGAACTGATACCTAGCACCAACTTCAATGTTAGGTATGAATAAGTGCTTGTATTCGTAGTGGCATGGAAGCAAAAGAACCTTCGAATTTCATCTTGTCGGATTTCTCGCAATGCCTAAAATTCTTGCTGTGTCAGTTCGTCAGGACTCATGGAGACTTATCGTCGAATCTCAGAACATGTTCCACGGATGGCAAATTACGAACCAAGCGGACCAACCAAGAATCTTTTCGTTTATCAAGTTTTGCAGATTGTACTGCAATGTGGGATATTCATTATCCTGCTGGAATATGTCACTTGTTACACTAATCATTGTTGTTGTTGTGGTCTTCAGTCCTGAGACTGGTTTGATGCAACTCTCCATGTTACTCTATCCTGTGCAAGCTTCTTCATCTCCCAGTACCTACTGCAACCTACATCCTTCTGAATCTGCTTAGTGTATTGATCTCTTGGTCTCCCTCTACGATTTTTACCCTCCACGCTGCCCTCCAATGCTAAATTTGTGATCCCTTGATGCCTTAAAACATGTCCTACCAACCGATCCCTTCTTCTAGTCAAGTTGTGCCACAAACTTCTCTTCTCCCCAATCCTATTCAATACCTCCTCATTAGTTACGTGATCTACCCACCTTATCTTCAGCATTCTTCTGTAGCACCACATTTCGAAAGCTTCTATTCTCTTCTTGTCCAAACTGGTTATCGTCCATGTTTCACTTCCATACATGGCTACACTCCATACAAATATTTTTAGAAACGACTTCCTGACACTTAAATCAATACTCGATGTTAACAAATTTCTCTTCTTCAGAAACGATTTCCTTGCCATTGCCAGTCTACATTTTATATCCTCTCTACTTCGACCATCATCAGTTATTTTACTCCCTAAATAGCAAAACTCCTTTACTACTTTAAGTGTCTCATTTCCTAATCTAATCCCCTCAGCATCACCCGATTTAATTTGACTACATTCCATTATCCTCGTTTTGCTTTTGTTGATATTCATCTTATATCCTCCTTTCAAGACACTGTCCATTCCGTTCAACTGCTCTTCCAAGTCCTTTGCTGTCTCTGACAGAATTACAATGTCATCGGCGAACCTCAAAGTTTTTACTTCTTCTCCATGAATTTTAATACCTACTCCGAATTTTTCTTTTGTTTCCTTTACTGCTTGCTCAATATACAGATTGAATAACATCGGGGAGAGGCTACAACCCTGTCTCACTCCTTTCCCAATCACTGCTTCCCTTTCATGCCCCTCGACTCTTATAACTGCCATCTGGTTTCTGTACAAATTGTAAATAGCCTTTCGCTCCCTGTATTTTACCCCTGCCACCTTCAGAATTTGAAAGAGAGTATTCCAGTTAACGTTGTCAAAAGCTTTCTCTAAGTCTACAAATGCTAGAAATGTAGGTTTGCCTTTTCTTAATCTTTCTTCTAAGATAAGTCGTAAGGTTAGTATTGCCTCTCGTGTTCCAACATTTCTACGGAATCCAAACTGATCTTCCCCGAGGTCCGCTTCTACAAGTTTTTCCATTCGTCTGTAAAGAATTCGCGTTAGTATTTTGCAGCTGTGACTTATTAAACTGATAGTTCGGTAATTTTCACATCTGTCAACACCTGCCTTCTTTGGGATTGGAATTATTATATTCTTCTTGAAGTCTGTGGGTATTTCGCCTGTCTCATACATGTTGCTCACCTGATGGTAGAGTTTTGTCATGACTGGCTCTCCCAAGGCCATCAGTAGTTCTAATGGAATGTTGTCTACTCCCGGGGCCTTGTTTCGACTCAGGTCTTTCAGTGCTCTGTCAAACTCTTCACGCAGTATCTTATCTCCCATTTCATCTTCATCTACATCCTCTTCCATTTCCATAATATTGTCCTCAAGTACATCACCCTTGTATAAACCCTCTATATACTCCTTCCACCTTTCTGCCTTCCCTTCTTTGCTTAGAACTGGTTTGCCATCTGAGCTCTTGATATTCATACAAGTGGTTCTCTTTTCTCCAAAGGTCTCTTTAATTTTCCTGTAGGCAGTATCTATCTTACCCCTAGTGAGACAAGCCTCTACATCCTTACATTTGTCCTCTAGCCATCCCTGCTTAGCCATTTTGCACTTTCTGTCGATCTCATTTTTGAGACGTTTGTATTCCCTTTTGCCTGCTTCATTTACTGCATTTTTGTATTTTCTCCTTTCATCAATTAAATTCAATATTTCTTCTGTTACCCAAGGATTCCTATTAGCCCTCGTCTTTTTACCTACTTGATCCTCTGCTGCCTTCACTACTTCATCCCTCAGAGCTACCCATTCTTCTTCTACTGTATTTCTTTCCCCCATTCCTGTCAATTGTTCCCTTATGCTCTCCCTGAAACTCTCTACAACCTCTGGTTCTTTCAGTTTATCCAGGTCCCATCTCCTTAAATTCCCACCTTTTTGCAGTTTCTTCAGTTTCAATCTGCAGTTCATAACCAATAGATTGTGGTCAGAATCCACATCTGCCCCTGGAAATGTCTTACAATTTAAAACCTGGTTCCTAAATCTCTGTCTTACCATTATATAATCTATCTGATACCTATTAGTATCTCCAGGATTCTTCCAGGTATACAACCTTCTTTTATGATTCTTGAAGCAGCTTTACACTAATCATAAAGGGTACTATAACAGAGTTTACTTTCTCTCCAACAATTAGCAGATCAGTCCTGTTATCATATCCAGTAGCTCCCCACCAATCATTCAGAGTCGGAGTGATATGGATCTCGAAAATCGATGCTTCCACTGAGGTTTCATCACGTCGCCTATGGACAGGTATATGTCGATAAGATCTCCATCAAAAGAAGCGAAACTCATCAATAAACGCCACAGATACCACTTAACCATGCCAGATGACTAGCTTATCATCGTGCAAATCTCTTCTGCCTATGTTTAACAACCCAGAGCAACTCGAGAGCCGAATACAACATCCATTTGTAAATTCTCGATGATCCTAAGAATTTATGTGTAACTTCTGCCATATTTCCGTTCTTTGGTTAGTCAGTCGAAAGTTCATAGACTCTTCTTGTGGTTTGGGCCTTCTGGAGGAACTACTCTTCATGCTATATGGCCTGAGTCTATTTCATCAACACTGGTTCTGCAGTCATTACACTGCAGCCAACTGTCTCAACTACCATACCTGTCGCGTAGATGACGAGAAGGCTGTCAAAAGTTCGTAATACGACGATAAACAGCATGTTAACATTCTCGGCACGTTTTACTGAGATCTCTCTTAGAGGAGTTCCAAGAACGTCAGACACATATAGCAACTGTGTACTGACACAAATCACTCTGCAAACATAGTTTTCTCAGAACTGAATATCAGCTCGCACATGGAAGATATTCTAACCAATTGTCCGAGAGATATTGTGTACCAGCTTGGTAACTTTCGGTCAACGTGACCCTTCATTTCAATCCCTATAAAATACCAGAGGTGTCAACAAATTAAGAACAGCCGTGTGATCATCAAGAGGTAGTACATTACAAAGCAATTGGCAGAAGTATGTCATTAATGCAGACTGAATGTGACTGCTGGTAGTACCAAAGAACTATATATCACAGCGTATTGATCCGCGACGGTTATTCAACTATACGGTCAAGTCACATAAATGTAACAACGGCCTAGATTCGACGGCAAAGCGCAGTAAACACTCACAGACAGCAGATGTCACCACTATCAGTAGAGGTTATAAAAAGCGTGTCATGGGAACGCGGAAAATAGTGAATACTTTGTCATGTTGCTGTAATAGCGCGAGTTGTCTGACGTCCAGAAGTGCATGATCATTGGCTTTCGTGCCAAGCGTTTAAGCATTTCGGATACGGCTAAATTTTAAACGCGTGCCAACTTGGTTAAAGTGTACTGTACATGATAAAATGGCGCTATCCAAAACCGATGCGGCAACTGTGGTGCACCACCGGCCATAGACGGCAGGGGTGCACGACGCCTGTGGACTTGTGTACGGGCAAACAGACCCTCCCAGATGAATCAAGAGGCTATTAACGGGTCTCTTCGACGACCGTTCAGTGACCGTTGCTGCGTAGGGTGTCCGCAGCAGGCGTCTGGATCATCCACCCCTGCTGTTCATAGACGACGAAAACTGGAATTTGCACACCAATACCACCCACCACTGGACATCCGCTGAGGGCCCTTTTCAGATGATTCGCGCGCTATAATCCATCGGCATGAAACGTCTGAAAACAGATACCCTACAACAATCGTCGGAAGGCTGCAGTACGGAAAAGGAATTGTTGTATGATTTGAGGAATGTTTTCTTGGCATCTCCTAGGTGATCTCGCTATTTTGGAATGCTTAGTGAACAAACACAGGTATACAACTTTCCCTGATGACCATGTCCACACTGACATGCTGTTTGTTTTTCCTCGCCATGATGGCATCTATCGCGAAGGCAATAAAATGTACGGGTATCACACAGCTCCTAGTGCACCTGCGTGGTTCGACGAGGACCCGAATGAGCTTACCGTACTCTGTTGGCCACTGAAATCCCCGGATTTAAACCCAGCCGAGAATCTGTGGGACCGTTTCCGTCCAGCTCTTAGACCCGTGGATCCCCCATTGAGAAACATGGCCACGACATTGGAGCCAATATGGTTCCACATCACTTCCGGTACCTTCCGGAATCTCTTCGAGTCTCTTCTTGCACGTCCCGCAGCGGTTCGCGATGCAGATGGTGGTTTTTCAGGCTTTTGACAGATGGTCACTTTAATGTGGCATTCGCCGCGTCAGTATGTTACACTACTTACCAGTTTACTAGCTGAAGCTAACTGCTATTTCATTGATATTTGTCAAGCACCAGTACCATTTTTTTGTAACTGTATATGCAGTAAAGACTGGTTCCTTGATGCTCCTTCTACACGATTCCGAATAACCGATGATTTCACAACTGGACAAGTGTGTTGTTATAAGGCATAGTCTTACCGTTTGCAGAAATGTGTACAACGGTGATAACTTAAGTGACAGTATTCCAATGTCTGTGGGACACATGCTGCAGTCTCACATATGGCCCAGATTTATTTCACAGTTTTGCTGTGCCCTGGTGTGACGTTTGCTACTCAGTCTTTGGGTGTTTCAGGTTTGATAACGATCGTATACTGCATGCATTTATGGACAAATAATTAATTAAGTTGTAACAGCACTAACTGAGTCTGCATCAGGTACAGCATGAGTAGCTTCAGCAGTGAATACATACAGCAGTACGAACAGCAGAACCGACAACAGTAATAAATGCTCCTGTTACAGCAGCAGTGAAAGGAACTACAGATTTATTGCTAAAAATTATTCACGGAAATGTTTCACCGTCGTCTCCACCAATGAATTCTATCTATAGTTTAGACAAGTCTAAGGACGCTGAGAATATATGTTAAAGCTGGCCGGCCGCGGTGGTCTAGCGGTTCTAGGCGCTCAGTCCGGAACCGCGTGACTGCTACGGTCGCAGGTTCGAATCCTGCCTCGGGCATGGATGTGTGTGATGTCCTTAGGTTAGTTAGGTTTAAGTAGTTCTAAGTTCTAGGGGACTAATGACCACAGATGTTAAGTCCCATAGTGCTCAGAGCCATTTGAACCATTTGTTAAAGCTGTTGCACACTGTCTCTTTCTTTACTCCGAGTTTAGAAAGTTTGTGCAGTTATCGCCATGAAGTAAGCTACATAAAGTGGTCCACAAACTACCATGACACTCTGACACCACTAGTATCAAATTCGATGTTATTTGTCATTCTTCGATCCAAAATTACGATAGCCAAACTCAAGTTGCGACAGTTCGACTGCACTTTCATCAAAATGCTAAGTATGAGGCATTTATTTCCGACCTTCAAGGCACTAATCTCAAATGTACTGTAAATCCGTTTGTGACGACTGTTACGTCTCTAACGTGGCCTCGCTTATCAGAATTTTTGTGGTTCGTGTCTCTCCCGGACTTATTGTTCGCTCCAAGGCTCTCGCCTTCTATGTCCGCAATCTCCCTGACGTTTCTCACTTCGCGTAGTCATTGTAGTAGCATCACCGTCGCTTCTTGTGTTCGATGACGATACAGAGGTGGTAAAAACTACCAATAAGCGTTGACAGCTACGAACGACAAGCGTAGAGTGAGAATGACTCCAAAGTAAGCGTTCAGATGCGCAGAACGGAATTTTTATCACCGACATAGGTCGACGCAAACAGCCACACGACTATGGTGAAGCATAAAGTTTACCCACAAGCACCCTGTGGATTTTGAATGTAATAATTCCACTTGTACGGACAGACCCCTTTCAGAAGTATCACATACCCTGTGCCCCCGTTTCATACATACCTTAGTAATTCTCATTCGATATCTGAACTGGGATTGGCATAAAGCTTTTGAGAGAGAAACGCAAATACATTTCACTTTTTCATTACAGGCGTCACTGCTCAACTGTTGTTAGTTTTTCGTTACAGAAAAAGAAGCCATAACTACAGTAATTTCCATGTTCCGTACTCCACTTTATCATGCTGGTGTATGTCTGTTTTTATAAGTTTTGCTGTGACGGCATTACTACGTGGCTGCTTAGGACGCCAAAGTGAAAATGCTCCGAAAAACATCGAGTTATGAGTAGATTAAAGGTTTATCGCAAAATTTCGCTTCAACGGGTCCCAAACAAGCAGTGCTCAAGTTGAAATTGATACGCTCATCTTAAAATTAACCCAGACAACACTAGAAAATCATAACTCCCTCACACAATTATTGTCTGTGTTGTCTAGCCCCCTTCAGAAGCAGCAAACAACTAAATGCTACGTGAATAAAATTGATAACCAAATAAAATGACCACAAGTAAATGTATATGTACACGAATGGCGGTTTCTCCTCTACGCAAAGAGCTCAGAAAACAGGCTCGCCATAACTGCCCTGTGAAAGCTATGGTTAAATATTAATTACATACCAAAATTTTTTCGTTATCTGATAATGGAACCAGAAGTGCCAGTAGAACTATCCTCTCATAGGTTCGCCGTAATTTATTTACGGTGCTGGCTGTAATTTTAGTGTTTGATATCATGGAGTGATCGGATGGTAAACAAGTAACCTTAACCTGTATTTCTGGCAGGCAAAAATGTGACTGTAAACCCTTAATCACTGATTCCTATTGTTCTTTTAACACATTCACTGATGATGGCTGAAAGGTGGCAACCCTTTGGGCACGCAGTCTTTCACCTCCTGTAAGTTACATGACCCTTGCAAAGGTATTGCAGCCATTTCAGCTACGTAGCGAGCCACGAGGACGAGTAATTATAGGTATGCCAAGGAATGACAGAGTTGCTTGCCACTAGCAACAATAGTTGTGGCATTACATCTTTTCCGTGTCTTTGAGGATGGCAGGGAGACGTGTAGAGGGTGGTAGAAGTGAAAGAAACAGACGAAGGCGTGTAATTTGTTTCGTATTTGTTTTCTTGTAATTTGATCAGTATGCTTATTCTGGGAATCCGCTTGTGAGATCCGTAATAAAATAAGTCTGAAAAGAGCACTATTTCATCTCAGTACCCTGTTCAAATAGCCCATTTAAATTATAACAAATTTTTGTGAGCTGAGGGTACGGTACAGGGGTAGGAAAACTTACATGGTTTCATACCTAAAAAGTGCAATGGTCACACTCCGATTAATTAAAGTAGGAGAAATCTCTGCACTGCAAACATGTAAAACAATTTCTTTAACCTAAATAAACGTCAACAAACAGCACAGAATGGCTTTATGGATACACATGTTTATCCGTGCCTCACCTATTTGTGATTCTGTTTCCTCATGTATGTGAAAGTCACTTTGTGAGCCCTAAGTAAAAGACTGAATTCAAACCTTTGGATTTATTAACTGTTACTTTTACACAAAGGAAATCTGAATTACGTAACAAGCAATGATCTTAAATGCTACTGTCCCCTCAAAAATGAAGACTTGGAAATAACTCAGCCGACACACCAACATTGGGGTTGCCTCTATGGAAACAAGGACAAGGGAAAGGATTTTATAAGCGTGTGTGTGATTCAACACACTGCATCACATATAAGTGTTGCTGAAGACAAAGAGTAAATGAGAATGGTGCTATTATTCAGAGATTTGAGGCGCTGATAAACTCATAATTTCTTTAACCGATTTCCACTGGACATGAGCAGAGCGAGAGAGAAATGGATGCGAGTTACAGTTGTTGAATCAAGAGGACGAACATACTGGTCAGCCTAAAACAGGGTGGTGTAAAGGATTTATCTAATGACTCACGTGAGAAAGATTTCAGCAGTTTGGAAAGATTTTGATAAACAGAACTGTGACTAGGAGCAAAGTCTGATGGTGACCTGACGAGAGGCGCGCCAGAACCTCACCGTCATTGCATCGTGACACTGCTGCACAGCGTGTACTCACCAGCCAACAGCATCTCCAACGTGTCTCTACTACAGCACTTACTCTGTCTTCAACTGCCCATCGTTCATTCCTCAACACCTCCGAGAGCACGGACTTCTTCGTGCACCTAATTTTCGGCACCAACACAGCTTCCCATCCGGCTCGCGTCAAAAAAGGACGCCCTACGGATCTCTTACCCGTCTGTTTTGACCGTCAGATTTTCTATAAAGAACTCAAAGTTTCTATCGCGAATTTGCAGCAATCATTGGAAACACTTGCCCAGGAGTTCCACGGGATTGATCGTTCCACCTACGCTCTCCAGGCCAGATACGCCGTGACAGAAAGGGAGGGGGCCTTTGCCACCATTTCTCTCATTGTTCTTCAATTTACCTCCCCCTCCTCCCCCCTGCCCAATACAACGTCTGAGCCTCCCGTTTCTAAGCTTGGAGAGAGCAGAAAATCCACCTTTGCCCACAGCTAAATTAACAGAACTGACTTTAAGCAAGACAGGAGTGTTCATGGAACAGAAGCTTCTGACCGTTAAGGGAAGTTAGGATTAGCTTTCTATATCCAATGGTCCGAGTAGATAAAGATGGCATAGAAAAATGATAAAAGACCATGTCTAGTTGAGAAGCTACACTCTAACGAAAGCTGTGCTGAAGTAAATGTGTGTCGTTCAACAGGAGAACAGGGCAAAGTGGTTCCTGGTGTACAGACCTCTCAAAGTAGCCCTTGGTCAAGCTACGCCCGACGTACGTCGCTTGAGGCGGCCGTGACCCGCTCGTGGAGGGCTGCTACTCCCACCACCGCCCCCACCTCCGCCACCGCCGCCTCCGCCGCCGCCACCACTTCGGCTGCCTGCTGGCCCGGAACCGTTACGACCCCGAAAATAGGGAGCTCACCGCCACCGCCTCCCTGCCACAATCGCCAAGCGTCCTTGAAACCGATTTGGCAAAACCTTGACAGAGATTATCTATGCACATCTCTGATCATCTATGCAGAAGCCTTCGGCAGTGCCCAACTATTTCTGAGGACTAGGTTGCAGCTCGAAGTCCCGCTGAACCTGTCTGGCGATTTTCTGAGTTTGCCTCGCAGGATCAGGATATCATCGACTGACGTCTTAACACACCTCAAAAATAGCTTTTACACTTTCATCATATTTACAAAGAAGTTTACACTTTATAAAAATAAAACTTTTACACTTTATAAAAATAAAACTTTTTACTTAGTTTTGAAGTTCGCCTCTTTCTCGTCTTTTCAGGATTATGAGGGTCTCGGTTACTTTCTCCACGAACAATGTACTTCAGAAATGGTTCAAATGGCTCTGAGCACTATGGGACTTAACTTCCGAGGTCATCAGTCCTCTAGAACTTAGAATTACTTAAACCTAACTTACCTAAGGACATCACACACATCCATGCCCGAGGCAGGATTCGAATCTGCGAGCGTAGCAGCCGCGCAGTTCCGGACTGAAGCGCCTAGAACCGTTCGGACACCACGGCCGGCAGAAGAAATGTACTGTTTTCAGTTTTACCGAGTTGATGGTTTGCTAATCACCGAATATAACAGTTTCTTAATTGAATCTCCTGTATTCAAAATTTCATAGGTGATTGTTTCACAAAACATATCTTATGAAATTCTCACTGATCCTTCCTTCAACAATTAACCGTGACGACTGTCTTTCCGATCCACCACCAGCTCTTCTCACCAAGTGCTAGAAAGAAGAAGGACAAATATTCTATTACAACTCACAGAATTTGGTGATTATCACAGATATTCCCTAGAAATGTTTCCAACTGTTTTCATAAAGTGACATTTAATTACTATAGAAGTCTGTGGAACTTATTTTACGGATGACTTTACTAAATTAGGATTTTAACATTAACTGCTAGGCACTTAAATGTGATTTGCAGAGTATCGATGTACATGTAGATGTACTTAACTTTAGTCATACACATGTTAAATATGAATTCAATAAAATGGTTGTTCACAAGTTATATAAAGATCGATTTTTCAACAAGTTTACCGTTTAAATTTATGTGATGAGACCGATACCAACTGGTATTTTACATTTTGTGATATGTGTTAGGCTTGATTACGTTCTACCATACAGCCAGCACGAATTCGGAATATGTAGTTCTCGTTGTGATGGTTTCTAATATTTGTAAGTGATATTACTACCGTTTGGGAACATTCTGTGTGACCATCGTGTAAGTTAAAAATGCTGTTGAGTCACTGTCATGCAATACTCTTTGAAAGTGTAAACTGGCATTTCATTGTGTATTACTATATTTATCTTCTGTACGCTTTAGATTTTCAGCTTTTACGCCATTATCAAGTACAATGCTGAAAGTTGTTAGACCATTATTATGTCGCCGGCCGAAGTGGCCGTGCGGTTAAAGGCGCTGCAGTCTGGAACCGCAAGACCGCTACGGTCGCAGGTTCGAATCCTGCCTCGGGCATGGATGTTTGTGATGTCCTTAGGTTAGTTAGGTTTAACTAGTTCTAAGTTCTAGGGGACTAATGACCTCAGAAGTTGAGTCCCATAGTGCTCAGAGCCATTTGAACCATTTAGCCATTATTATGTCATTAATTATAATGATCTAACAACTTCTAGCGTTGTACATGACATTAGTGTAAAAGCAGAAAGCTAGACTGTAAAGAACATAAAAGTAGTAATAATCAATGTAAGGGCGGTTTCTTCTCAAAAAAAAGTAAACAAATAAATAAAAGTAAAAGTAAAATATAAAACTGTATTATAAGTTGTTTGGTTATTCTAGTAAATATGGATCGAGGTCGTCCTCATCACATTTTACCATTTTCAATAAAGACAAAAGTAAATCCCACTTATATCCATAATAAAAAAAGTTTTTTAGTTTTCTTGTATGCCATATAAATGATTTCACCCAGTGGTGTATTTATTAGCCAAAAATTGCAACTACTCACTATGCAGTTGCGGACTAGTCAAGATCACAATAAATTTAAATAAAATTACTTGCGTCAGCTTTTAAAATTCAAAGTTCTTTTCATCCGCGCGCAGGTATATACAATCAGAAGCTCTAAAAATGTAAGTTCAACTTTGTAGATTGACAGTGCAAAGGTTAAAATAATTCCTAGCTGTAGCAGCATCCCTGTGACATTAAATGCGAAATAATTCAAAGTGCACACCGTTTCTATAAGCGAAAAATATGAACTCCAGGCGTCGGCTTAGTACGCTCAGCGCCTAAGAGTCATGGACCTGACTCACACCGTTCACGAAATAAAAAAGTAAATCCGAAATGCAGTCTGCTAAATCACCGCCCACACTGACCCAAATCTTGCCTTTTCGAAAGCCTCCAGTACGCTGCTCAAGGAGCAACATGCCTGCCCTATTTATATCCGGCACCCCTCAATTGCAAGAACTAACTTCTGTTATCTTCTATCTGTCCGAAATTACGGCTTTCTCGTTCTCATGTGCTACTGTAAAACTAAAAACACCAAAAGATGCAAGCAGATGCGCTGGTTCAAATGATATTTCATAATATAGGATGAGTAATCCCCCACAATCGTAATTAACGTGACAGCAATTTTTGCTAGACTGGGAGTATATTTAGTCTTAGTGAACTGCGACTTGAACATTTACTGCATACGTACAAATGGCACATCAGTGAAACACGAAATGAGCTGCTGTTTATCCTGGTATTATTTAGATTTACGTAACCATGATAGGTTTTAAATGGCGAGTGAAAATACTCTGAAGTCTTTTTAATTAAGCAGAAATGGCAGTGAGACGCTGAGAATTTACAATTCGCGTGTTGTTCATAACGTGTGGTTACGTTTTCCAACACATCATGTGATGCTATTTGTGTAACTGTTTCGTGTAATTATGTATACTGACTTGAATAAATTAATTCAGACGCTTCTCACCAACTAATTAAGGGCATAAATAAACACGCGAGTAGCTCATTCGATTTGCCATGACGAGTGCTTTCATCTGGTAGGTCGACCTTCCATGTAACTTAATCAGTATTACCGTTACTACAGTTATTGAAAACATCGTCACAGATTCTTTTTCGGGTCATAAATTAATTAAATATTTATCTTCCCCAGTCAGTTTAGACATGAAAATAATCGTCTGGTTAAACTATTTCATTTAGCGTATCGTCCTTTGCAGTACATTTAGTCTTTCACGCTCCGTGAGCGTAAATGTATATCACGATGACTGTTTGTTTGTATGAACTGCTAACAAGATTTGTGATGTCACGTCTGGACGTTGGGGTATCCGGCACAAGCATGTGGGTTGTACCGCTGCTACAACCTCCAGGGGCCGCGCCCCCCAGCCTACCGTCAAACATTAGAGAGGCCTCCAGACGAGGTGCCGGCTGCTCAGGCTAAGACATGCCGGGCCTCAGCTCCTTCCTGACTGTCCTGTCATACTATGAAACACTGTTGGCTCTCAGTTCACACGACTTAGCTTGCTGTGTCGACGAGAGATATCAAACTGATTCCAAACATAAATTTGGAATCAAGAAACATAGTATGCCTTTAACTCCGCTTCTCACCAGTGGCTTCTAATCGGATTGTGAGCCGCACATTGTAACCTTACGGTCGAGGCGCCTTGTAACTGCTTCCCCCGTCGGAGGTTCGAGTTCTCCCTCAGACATGGGAGTGTGTGTTGTCCTTCACGCCAGTTAGTTTAATTTAGAGTAAGTAATATGTCAGCCTAGTTACCGATGACCTCAGCGGTTTGGTTCCAAAGCAACTTACCAGAAATAAAAAAAAAAAATAGATTGTGTGCTTATGGAGCAACGTCTGAGCTCCGTGTCTGGATTCGTGAATTCGTGGCGGTCTGTCTGAATGATCACAGTTAGTCATAACAGAAGGGAGGTCGTATAGTGAAGTCGAAACTACATTTTGGGCTCTCTAAGAATTCGTTATTAGCCCTCTGCTGTTCTTACACTTCATAAAAGACTTAGGAGAAAATATGAGCAACCCCCTTATTTTACAGATGATGCCGTCCTTTTACCATACGGCAAAGTTCCCAGAAGATTTAGAGGAATTACAAAATGATTTAGGCAGAAAATCTGCAATGTGTGAGAAGTCGCAGTACGTCCTGAACAAAGGGGAGTTCCTTAGCATGAGTATCAACAAAAATTCCACCATATCCCGTTTATTCGATCTAAAGCCGACAAACGTAAACGTCGTCGATTCAGCTACACTACTGGCCATTAAAATTGCTACGCCAAAAAGAAACGCAGATGATAAAAGGGTATTTATTGGACAAATATATTTTACTATAACTGTCATGTGATTTCATTTTCACGCAATTTGGGTGCATAGATCCTGAGAAATCAGTACCCAGAACAACCACCTCTGACCATAATACCGGCCTTTATACTCCTGAGCATTGAGTCAGAGCTTGGATGGCGTGTACAGGTACAGCTGCCCATGCAGCTTCAACACGATACCATAGTTCAGCAACAGTAGTGACTGGCGTATTGTGACGAGCCAGTTCCTCGCCCAATATTGACCAGACGTTTTTAATTGGTGAGAGATCTGGAGAATATGCTGGCCAGGGCAGCAGTCGAACATTTCCTATATCCAGAAAGGCCCGTACAGGACCTGCAAGATGCACTCGTGCCTTATCCTGCTGAAATGTAGGGTTTCACAGGGATCGAATGAAGGGTAGAGCCACGGGTCGTAACACATCTGAAATGTAACGTCCACTGTTGAAAGTGCCGTCAATGCGAACAAGAGGTGACCGAGACGTGTAACCAATGGCACCCCATACCATCACGCCGGGCGATACGGCAGTATGGCGATGACGAATACATGTTACAATGGACGTTCACCGAGATGTCGCTAAACACGGATGCGACCATCATGATGCTGTAAACAAAACCTGGATTCGTCCAAAAAAAAATGACGTTTTGCCATTCGTGCACACAGATTCGTCGTTGAGTACGCCATCGCAGGCGCTCCTGTCTGTGATGCAGTGTCAAGGGTAACCGTAGCCATGGTCTCCGTGGTTGTTGTCTTGCAAACGTCCCCATCTGTTGACTCCTGGATTGAGACGTAGCTGCACGATCCGTTACAGCCATGCGGATAAGATGCCTGTCATCTCGAGTGCTAGTGATACGAGGCCGTTGGGATCCAGCACGGCGTTCCGTATTACCTTCTTGAACCCACCCATTCCATATTCCGCTAACAGTCATTGGATCTCGACCAACGTGAGCAGCAATATCGCGATACGTTAAACCGCAATCGTGATAGTCTACAATGAGACCTGTATAAAAATCGGAAACGTGATTGTACACATTTCTCCTCCATACACGAGGCATTACAACAACGTTTCACCAGGCAACTGCTGTTGATGTATGAGAAATTGGTTGGAAACTTTCCTCATGTCAGCGCGTTGTAGGTGACGCCACCGGCGCTGTGTATAAATGCTCTGAAAAGCTAATCATTTGCATATCACAGCATCTTCTTCCTGTTGGTTCAATTTCGCGTCTCTAGCACATCATCTTCGTGGTGTAGCAATTTTAAGGGCCAGTAGTGTAAATACTTAAGGACTACAGTTATGAAGAAATAAAACTGGACCAGTCATACAGAAAATACTGGGGCAAAGTGGGCAGATATTACATTTTCTTAACAGAAAACTTAGAAGGTGCAATAAATCTACAAAGGGGACTGCCTACATACTCTGGAATATTTCTGGGCAGTATGGGGTGCGATTCATGCAGAACATCGGAAAAATACAAAAAAGGTCTAGTAGCTTCATACTAAGGGACAGAGTGTCACAGACAATCACAAAAACTACCTTTATTCATTGCAGTGAGTCTTTTCACGAGATTTTAGTCATCAAATTTCTCCTCCGAATTCCCAAATATGTTTTCGAGTACCACAAACGTAAGGAGAAAAGACTCCCGTTAGAAAATAACACAAATCAGTGCTCGCACGAAAAGTTTTAAGTGTTTATTTATTACACGTGCACTTGGAGAGCGGGAGATTGGAGAAAAAGTCCGAAAGTAGTTCGACGATAGGGTTGAAAGTGGTTCCACGTTTCATGTAAACTATTGAAGTGTGAATTGCAGAGTAATCAAGAGTATGTAATGGTAGACGTCGATAGATCTTCTGCGCGCTGGACAGGTTTAACGTCAACAACGCGGACAGAGTGCTGGGACGAATTCCTAACTGGAGCGGAATTGGAGGAGCTCTTGAAACAGGTGGATACTCGGCGAATAGAGTGGTCTGCCCTCTCTTCTGATAAATTCCATCAAGCACGTCTCTGATGCGTTGGAGAGACGTACTGCACCAAATCCATCTGAAGTGCTGAAGTGCGAATTGTAGAGTAATGGAGTGTACGTAAAGGTAGACGTCGATAGATATTCTGCGCGCTGCACGGGGTGAACACCAACAAAACCGACAAATTGCGATCCCTCGCCCATCCCCCAATGGCCATCCAGTAGTTGCTTGTGGCCGGAGTGGGGAGCACACTGCAGAGGATGAGTTGTCATCCGGGGTGGTCATACACCCTGTTAACAACCGTGTCCCGCCTTTTGTAATATCCAGGGGATGTTTATAAATCGCGGTAACTTGTCATTTCAGTTCGGATCATTACATACTTAAGTACGTTTACTTCCTTTACTATACTGTAGCAATTGTTGCTATGCATGGTCCGAGTTTCACATTGCTGCGTTATTTGTCAGTATATTTCATACGAAACTTAATTTCCTCCATACGTTTTGCAAGGCAATTTTCTTCCACCTCTGCAATATCTGTCTGTGAGCGGCAGTATTGTGCTTTGGTACCATTGCGTAGACCTTAGCAAAGATGAAATCTCCGTCTTAACATGGTACTGATGTAAGCTATCTAGAGTCACACTGAACTTACCTCACTTCCAGTAATTTGCAGGTTCGTTACGAAGACACAGGTGGGAGAGACGGCCCACTGCTCTGGTATTAATTTTGAAACCGTCTTGTCGCCGGCTTCAATGTGGCCATATCACGTATTGAAGTGAGACGCTGCTGCTGAATATGGATGGATCAACAGCGATCAACTGAGTTACAGTAAAGAAGAAAATCACTACAAAAATAACGTGAAATCTGTGAATCAAGAAGGAGTAAGGTTCAGAGGTTAAACCATGTAGTCCGTACTACGAAGGAATTCCGAGAATGGGTAGGCAGACTGCAAACTGGAAAGTACTATAGTTTGAGAAAGAAGATGATTTTTTACTGGCGGACCTGCAGAATCTTGCACGATGTTGTTGTTGCAGTCTTCAGTTCAAGAACTGGTTTGATGGGACTCTCCATGCTACTCTATCCAGTGCAAGCCTCTTCATCTCTGAATAACTACTGCAGACTACATCCTCCTGAATTTCCTTAGCGTATTGATCTCTTGGTCTCCCTATACGATTTTTAATTTCCACACTTCCATCCAGTACTAAATTGGTGATCCCTTGATGCCTCAAAACATGTCCTACCAACCGATCCCTTCTTCTAGTCAAGTTGTGCCACAATTGCCTCTTCTCCACAGTTCTATTCATTCCTCCGCATTAGTTGCGTGATCTACCCACCAAATCTTCAGCATTCTTCTCTAGCGCCACATTTCGAAAGCTTCTGTTCTCTTCTTATCCAAACTGTTTATCTTCCACGTTTCGCTTCCATACACGGTTACGCTCAATATAAAAACTTCCAGAAAAGGCTCCCGGAACCTTAAATCTATGCTCGATCTTAACAAATTTTTCTTCTTCAGAAATGCTTTCCTTGCCATAGCCAGTCTACATTTTATATCCTCTTACTTCGACCATCATCGGTTATTTTGCTCCCCAAATAGCAAAACTCATTTACTACCTTAAGTACCTCATTTCGTGATCTAGTACCCTCAGCATCACCTAATTTAATTCGACTACATTCCATTATCCTCGTTTTGCCTGTCATAAATCTTGCTAACCAGATAGAAGAGTTTTGTCATGGCTGACTCTCCCAAGGCTATCAGCAGTTGTAATACAATGTTGTCTACTCCCCGGGCCTTGTTTCGGCTTAGGCCTTTCAGTGCTTTGTGGTATATGTAGGAAACCTGTTTGGTTGTATTAATGAAGAATTAGTGTGAGAGTGGCTTTTGACATTTAAAACATCTAACACAGATTAACCTGATACTCCGTCATTACATCTGTGTGAGAGTACACAGATCATTAAATTGATTTCACGTCTGGAAGATCTTCGATCCACAGAGCTTCTTACGATAATGCGGCAATTTATGCTGTTACTAAAAAGATCCGTCATGGCATAATTTCAAGAGGGTATAGCATAACATGACAAGAAAGGGAGAATGATTAAGGATTGACGTTTCGTCGACAACGAGATTATTGCGGCCGGAGCACAAACTTCAGTTTGGAATTAGAGGTGGTGAAATGAGCTGTGCGTCTTTGTGAGAAACAACATAGGCATTTACCTTAAGCAGTTTAGGGAAACTGCGGAAAACACATATCTGGACAGCCTGAGGGGAACTTGAAACAAGCTGCTCCAGAAGTTCTTCGTCTCAACCATTGTGCCACCCCGCTCGGCCTACTGTCGTCGATGTACAACAAAATCTGTATTGTTAACAATGACAAGTATATTACAGTGAAGCTCAAACAATAAAGTTAATAAAGTTTGATGAAAGAGTAGTAGTATGAGATGTGGTAGACGTAGTACTGCAGTATACATAAATTGAAAACGAAAACAGGTCCAGTACAAATGGGTTCCCGAGACTCACACATTCTCAAAAATGAACACTTCTTCATAGAGGGCTCAAAGATATTTAATTAGCGCTATGAGCACCGTTGTCGCGTAGGTGTTTTGCCAATAAAGTATTTTGATGTCTTGTTGTATCATAATACACTTTAAATTGAGCATTAGATATCTATGCCAACATAAATAACCTGTAAGCCACCGTACGTTGGGTGGCGGAAGGTATCCTATACCACTACTAAACATTCCCATTACTTTTCCACTTCTGAAAAACGACTTTCTATATGCCTCCGTACAAGCAGTAATTTCGCTTACCTCATCCTCTTGGTCCTTACACGAGATGTACGTTGGGTGCAGTAGAATTGTTCAGTGCTGTGGCGCTGTTCTCTCTCGGCTGGATGGTGATGGGTGTCGCAGTCGAGATGACGTGGAACGGCGTCCATCGATCACGACATCGCCAATCTGTAATTATTAGGAAAAATAACAAACTCCTCGCGTGGTGTGGTTATTTTCAAATACTGTATCTCGAAAATGATATCACTGTCTCGATGGAGCAGCACGCCGGAGTGTGTGCGCCGGCCTTGCTTGTAATGAAAGCAGTTGTGTTCGCTTTCTGTCGATCTTCTTGACTTATAGATGTAGCGACTGCACCAGTCGATAACGCGATGACTCTTTTGATCTGAAATGATAACCAAACGTCCCTTGCGTGTTGGCGACAGACTTTTCAGTTTACGAAAACTTTCTGACTATAGTTCTTATGCCCGGTTTCAGAGGCGTTATTCAAACGTTAAAAAATAGTGTCTTGAATCATCATTCCATCACCCAAGCCGAGGCCACATTATGAATTTTGGGAGGATATTAAGTTGTTAATAATTATTCCGTCGTCAAGGCGTCGCTACGCTACGTCGCGTATTCAGCAACTGCACGACGTAAGTCCAGGGATAACATACCCTTGAGCAATGTCCAGAAAGCGTTGTAATTTTGGTGTGAAGTTGAATTGTCACTACATTACTTAGCACTTTTATGTTATCAGAATAATCAGTTAATTTTACGAATACACTTTAAATGTCCCTTAAATAATGTAGGCGACACGAAGAATTAAAGTTGACTTAAGGTTTATTGTCTTTCGTCATCATTGTTTGTCCGTACGCTGAGCACGAACACCGGTATGTCATTCAGGGATTCACATATGTTAACATCAGTAATTATGACCTTGACGTTAACTTCTCATAACACGGCGAAATTGAAATTTCTTCGCGATTGCGTTTAGTTGTAGCCTACTCAAGTCTAATAATCGAGTTTTTGTCGGCGATCAGTCTCTTTCTGTGTCCTTTGATGTTCGTGACTATTAAGTATCATGACCTGGTGCGAATCCTATAAGCAGCCTCCGTTACATATGAGCCACACATTCCTAAAATTCTCCCATCACAAAACGGTAATCACATGGTTCACTTTTCTTTCACATACATCATAACCCCGTTATTTGTCCAGACGGTAAAGAAGATCCTACTTTAGTCCGATTTCTGACTGACACTTCCAGTCTATATCGTAGAACTTTAAACTTCCGATCGGTTTAAAAACAATCTAGTAGCGCTTAACATGCCTACTACTGTTGCAGAATACAAGAGAGAACTAAAGTTAACATCCCCATTGCCGAGTTACATTGTAGTCACAGCGAACTTACAGCTTCATGCGGCTACAACTCTCTTCTGGAATAAATGTTACCTTTGGTTGATTTATGGTCTGGGCTTTAACCTTCGTAAATAATAATTTTTGATTTCTTTCTTTAAATTTTCCGTTTTGTATCACATGGTATTCTTCCATTCAGTCCTTTCTTTATGATAATCATTAGTATTTATATAACACCCCTGTTAACCAAACTGACAAGAGTGTAAATTTTGTTGTCAGTGGCTGCCGTCACTGTCAGGATGACTAATTATGCTATTTTTTTTTTTTTTGCAACAAAAGGGTTATCATTATGGGTTCTACGCTTGGGGTGTTACAGCAGTCAGCCTGAAATGACGGTTCTCATAATATTTTTTTCAGTTGTGCTCCTCGAAAAGAACGATACCTTCCCTCCCATTTGAGTTCACGAAGCATCTCCATAATACTAGCGTGTTCTTCGAACCTACCGGTAACAAATCTAGCAGCCCGTCTCTTAATCGTTTCTGTCTTCCCTTAATGCGACCTGGTGCCGATCCCTGACACTCGAACAATACTCAAGAATTGGTTGCACTTATTTCCTATAAGCAGCCTCCTTTACTCATGAGCCACACTTTCCTAAAATTCTCCCAGTAACCGAAACCGACCATTTTTTTCACTACTACAATCCTTCAATGTCTGTTCCATTTCTTATCGGTTTGCAACTTTCGTCTTGATAACTAATCAACGAGACCGTGTCAAGCATCACACTAATTCTGCATTCGAACTTTAAGGGTTCGTTTATCCTACTCATCTGCATTAACTTACATTTTTCTACAGCTACACCTAACTGCAATTCATCACGCAAACTACAAATTTGGTCTAATTCATCTTGTATCCGCCTGCAGTCACTCAATGACAACTCCATCCCCTTACACTACAGTGTCATAATCTAACAGCTGCAGGTGGCTGCACATACTGGCCACCTGATTATATGTGAATATAGAAAATAACAGCTGTCCTGTCACACGTCTCTGGGGCTCTTCTGAAGATACTCTTTTCTCTGACGACCACTCGCCGTCGACAACGTACAGGATTCTTACAGTTTTGAATTTAGCTTTCTATCAGCAACCTACACAAGTTTCAATGGAGAAATAGCACTATAGGCTGATATTGCTCCTTGCAAGGCGTACGTATCAAGACAATGTTTAATTTTTGACTTGAGCATCTCAGCACTAAACTTCGACTATTGTCTACTGGCAATCCTTAAGGATGCCTGAAGTTAGGTAAATGTATTAAACAATTATTTTCAACCAGTTAGATGTCTTATTTCTTCAGCAGTGATTCGTCGTTGATGGCTTGAGCAACGTAAGGTACCTAACGACTGGAAAAGAGTGCAGGTCATTCCCATTTTTAAGAAAGGCCGTAAGAAAGATCCACACAATTATAGACCACGTCAGTCTGTTGTAGAATTATGGAACACGTTTTATGCTCAGGAATTATGACTTTTGAGAAATGAACATCTCCTCTATAAAAATCAACATGGATCCCGCAAACAGATAGCCTGTGAAACTTAGCTCGCTCTGTTCCTCCAGAAGCTCCACAGCGCAGTGGACAACGACGCTCATGGTGATGCCATGTTCTTTGTTTTCAGTAGGCAATTTGACATCGTCCCGCACTGCTGTTTAATGAAAAAAATACGAGCTTACGGAGTGTCGGAGCAGACCAGCGTTTGGATTGAAGACTTTCTTGCAGATAGAACTCAACATGTCGCTCTTAACGGAACGAACTCGACAGACGTAAATGTAACATCCGAAGTGCCACAGGAAAGTGTGATAGGACGGTTACTGTTTACAGTATATATATATGATCTAGTAGAAAGGGTCGCTTGCTCTTTAAGGCCAATCGTAGGTGATGCAGTTGTCTATACCAAAGTAGCAACGCCAGAAGATGACAAGAATTTGCAGAACGACCTGCAGAGAATTGATGAATGTTGCAGGCTGTGGCAGTTGACTCTGAACGTAAATACATGTAACATATTGCACATACATGGGAATAAAAGTCACTACTGTACAGCTACCCTATTGATGACAAACAGCTGGAGACAGTGTCTGCCGTAAAATATCTAGGCGTAACTATCCAGGGTGACCTTAAGTGGAATGACCACATAAAACAGATAGTGGGAAAAGCAGACAAAAGACTCAGATTCGTCGGAAGAATCTGAAGGAAATGTAATTGATCCAGAAAAGAAGTGGCTTATAACGCGCTTGTTCTCCCGATTCCTGAGTATTGTTCATCTACCTATCCAGGGTCCCTATCATGTACAACTGATAGAGCAGATAGAAAAGATCCAACGAAGTGCGGTGCTTTTGTCACGGGATCGTTTAACTGGTGAGAGAGTGTTAAGGAGATGCTAAACAAATTCCACTGGCAGACGTTACAAGAGTACTGAAATTTCGGGAGAGCACTTTTCAGGAGTCGGACAACATATTGCTCCCCCCCCCCCCCCCTTACATCATACACCTCGCGTATTGACCACGAGGAGAAAATTCGAGAAATTGCAGCCAATACAAAGGCTTCCGACAATCATGCTTCCCACGCACTATTCGCGAATGCAACAGGGTTGGAGGGATCAGATATTGGTACTTAAAGTACCCTCCGCCACACACCATTAGGTGGCTTGCGGAGTATGATGTAGACGTAGATGTAGATTGGTACTGGATTCTGATATGTAAGAAGCGCTCGAGCCACCCACATATCTGGGGAGGTATTCCACATGCACTTCTATTATGGGACACCGCGTCAAATGCTTTTCGGAAATCTAGGTCTTCGAAATCTGTCTGTTGTCCTTCATCCACATTTCGCAGGATATCTTGTGAGAAAAAGGCAAACTGAGTTTCGGCTGAGTTTCGCATGATAGATGCTTTCTTAAGCCATATTGGTTCGTGGAGAGAAGTTTCTCCGTCTCAGTGAAGGTTGTTATGCTCAAACTGAGAACATGTTCAAGAATTCTGGAGGAAATCGATGGTGAAAATATTGGTCTGTAATTTTGCGGGTTCGTTCTTTTGCTCTTATTGTATATACAAGTCATCAGCGCTTTTTTCTATTCGCTTTCAACATTGCGCTCGGCGAGAGGTTTTCTATAAATGCAAGCCAAGTAAGGGGCCAATGGCACATAGTACGCTTTCTAAAATATTCTAAAATATTCTGCACTGAGATAATCATTCGAATTGCAGTGTTTTCAGTATTGTTAGTATTTGTTACTGCTCACTGAGTTACTTGGCTCTCTGAATATTGTGTCATGGAGTCTTTCACGCTCCCAGAAATGACTTCACTTCAGAAGAATTTACCGTTGTTGCGTCGTTTGTATGCACAGATTATTCAGTACATTTCCTTTTCAGTTTTTCAACACGAAATAGCGTCTGCTCCATATCTCAAATGGCGAATATCATTTTCTACCGGAATTTAGTACACCAAAGAAGACTGTAGTCGAGTCGCTGTAAGAAGACCCTTGATAATTGCAGTGGGCTGGGTGTAACAGCTTCGAGCGGCTACTGCTATAAATCACGTTATGCGATTTTGTAAACGTCTCTACTGCAATAGCTCAGTGTTGCCGGGCGCTATAGACTGCTATTCCTTTCACCTTGCAGCCGTTGGCACTTCGTAGCTGAAAGCTTGCAATAGGGTTGCCAGCTGTTAGGGATCACTTACGCCGACTCCACTTTAGGAGCCTGTGCCCTCTCCGCTGAGAAACATTCACATCGCAGAATAGGAAGCCAAGTATCTGGTTAGCTGATCGGCCAGATTTTCCACCATATTCGGGACGCAAATTCTCTAGGACGCTAGAAGGTAAACGGTGGAAGACTTCCCTCAGACCGCACACCTGCCGTGAAGCATTTGATCGACGGAGATCACGAAAACAACGTCCAACGAATATGAGCTGTGCGAGACGTCGAGTCATCTCCTTGTCTGGGTGGCAGTTCATGGCCAATGGCTGTATCCATACCATCTACAGCACGTGCAGACCCTAAGGCCACGAGACAAGCATGGAAGGTTGCAGTTCTGTTGAGAGTTCTTACAAAAGTGTGGTGTAGATACACTGTTCACGTTCATAATTTTACTAGCCGGCAAACCCGGCAGTAAACAGGTATTCATTTTGGAAACTTATATTAGAAATGAACTATGTTTGTTGTGAAATATCAAAACAATTTCCTTTCCATATATTCGTGATAACACCTTTGAAATTGTGATACAATTTGTTTACGATAAGCACAACTGCTTCGTGTGTCTACAACGTGGTTTTGTAAACACCCCTATGGCAACGTCTCCTCATAGCTCTATAGAAAGATTTGCTTTCGCCTACAGCCGTTTGCGCGTCAAATTTGAAAGCTTTAAACTGCGCTTCCAGGTTCAAATGTTCAAATGTGTGTGAAATCTTATGGGACTTAACTCTCTGGCTCTAAGCACTATGGGACTTAACATCTGAGGTCATCAGTCCCCTAGAACTTAGAACTACTTAAACCTAACTAACCTAATGACATAACACACAACCATGCCCGAGGCAGGATTCGAACCTGCGACCGTAGCAGCAGCGCGGTTCCGGACTGAAGTATGGGACTTAACTGCTAAGGTCATCAGTCCCTAAGCTTACACACTACTTAACCTAAATTATCCTAAGGACAAACACACATACCCATGCCCAAGGGAGGATTCGAAGCTCCGCCGGGACCAGCCGCACAGCCCATGACTGCAGCGCCCTTGACCGCTCGGCTAATCCCGCGCGGCGCGCTTCCAGGTGTCGGGTATTTCGTTAAGTAGACTCGACCGTAGGTGTGTCTTTGTAGTAAAGAATAAATGTAATAAAACATCATGCGGCTTTGTTTCATGCAACTCAGTGTCTACGACGTCATATCTCTTGAACTACGTTTTGGAGATTGATATATTTCTGTAGGTAGATTCAGCGGCGTATGTAAATACTGTCTGCAAAATCTGTTGTGATCAGAGTTAGTAGCAAATAAGTAATAAATTTAAACGTAATACCGAATGCGGTAATTTTTCACGCTTCGCAGTGGCTTTATGACGTCATATCTCCTGAATTATGTGTGATACCGTGATATTATTTTGTAGGTGTATTTAGCGGCATATGTGGGTATTGCCCGCGAAATTTATTGCGAATAGAGCTAATAGCAGAGAAGTAACTAATTTGAGCGTCATGCATGATTGGGCAGTTTTCCACGCATCTCGTTGTTTATGACGTCATGTCTCCTGAATTTTGAGAGCTGGTTTTTACCCCATAGCGATTGTTGCCTGACAGGAAATGGTTTGTGTACCATGTTTGGTTGATATCGATCCAATGGTTTAGATGGAGATGTGGAAAACACACACACACACACACACACACACACACACACACACACACGTCTATAATATGTATGGATGATATGAGGAGGCGGATAATGCAACAGCTTTTATGTGAATTTTTGTATGTGCTCTGATTAATATACACATGAAATTGAAGAATATCTCATTTCACGTCGTGGAAGCCGTATTGGCGACAAAATTGGCCATACATGGAAAACCAGAATCATTATCAAGAGTATCTTATTGGCGGATTTTCCATTTTTCTGTAGGATATATTATGAACTCAGATAGTACAGATGTCCTTTACGCAAGTTGACGAACAAGCACGTATGGCCTAGAGTGTGAGTAAACATAAGACGCTGTTCTTAAACAACTACTTGATCGATGAGGTGAGACCCACACCTCGGCCTCTCGCTATCCCGATCTATAGACTCCGACATTCGGGTATTGGTATACTGAACGAATTCCTCTACGGCGCTTCAGTCAGTGATACACAGACTGCAAGAAGCTGCGTCTTCATGTCATGCCCGTAGACACATCCACCAGCTCAAATTCAGATACTCCAAGATTCTTTACGCCGAAGTGCAGTGATATATTGCCATGGATGGACGTTACGCCGAGCGCCGATGAACAACACAGAGTATGCTTTGTGTTGGCCTTGCTTTTGATTTTTGCATGAGTACTGCCACATCGTAAAGTATTCGTCATTTTTTAACAACCTGCCCAAGAGCCATTCCATTCGTGATCCTGACACACTTACGATGCTTCGTATATGAAGTGATCTTTACTGCTATGAGACTTCCACCAGACTATAGCTGTGCTGTGCAGAATTGGGTACAATGGTAAAACTGCCTCCAGCAAATGGCCAAGTTACATTTGAATTGCTTGGTGAACAATAAATGAGAAGTCTACATACAGGATGACAGTTATTGAACCGCATGAAATAAAATCGTCATAACTTCTGAATGGTTTGAGTTAGGAAGTCCAAACTCCAGTGTTGGCTGCGGGACATGATGGGAATTAGTATGCACTGTACGGTTGGGCTTAGCGATGAAGCGTACTTTCATTTGGATGGGTTAGTCAACAAGCAAAATTGACGCATTTGAGGGACTGAGAATCCGCATTTCGCCATCGAGAAGTCACTTCACCCTCAACGGGTGGCTGTGTGGTGTGCAGTGTTCAGTCACGGAATAATCGGGACGACATTCCTTGATAGCACGTTGACTACCGAACGGTACGTGAAGTTTGGTAAGATGATTTCATCCCCATTATCCTAAGTAACCCTGATTTCGGTAGTGTTTGATATCCTGGAGGAGCACTTTGGAGACCGCATTCTGGCTCTGGGGTACCCAGAGGCCGTTAGCAAACCTCGACTGGGAGCCTTATTCTCCGGATCTGAATGCACGCGATTCCTTTTTGTGGGGATATATTAAAGACAATGAGTACAGCAATAACCCCAAAATTATTGCTGACCTGAAAACTGCCACTCAGGAGGTCATCGACAGCATCGATGTTCCGACTTTTCAGCGGGTCATGCAGAATTTCGTTATTCGTGTGCGTCACATCATCGTCAATTATGGCAGGCCTATTGAACACGTTATAACCTAAATCTGAATATGTAGTGTTGGCAGAAGAGCCAACACCGTGTTGCTAGAGGAGGCCGAAATGCACGCGTTTAATTACACGCAGACTGGCGTGAGGTCTGGAACAGGACAATGTCTTGAGAATTGCAAATAAAGTACGTAGATGATGTAATACTTAACTTTAATCCATAATTGGTGTACATCGCTCTTGACGGTACATGTTTTATAATTTCAATATTAATTGAATACGGCGCCTTGCTAGGTCGTAGCAAATGACGTAGCTGAAGGCTATGCTAACTATCGTCTCGGCAAATGAGAGCGTAATTTGTCAGTGAACCACTGCTATGAACGTCGGCTGTACAACTGGGGGCGGGTGCTAGTAAGTCTCTCCAGACCTGCCGTGTGGCGGCGCTCGGTCTGCAATCACTGACAGTGGCGACACGCGGGTCCGACGTATACTAACGGACCGCGGCCGATTTAAAGGCTACCACCTAGCAAGTGTCGTGTCTGGCGGTGACACCACAGAATATGTGTAGTGGGGTTCACATGCTGAAAAAAGTGTGTGCACGTCGTAGTTTGCAACTAACTTATGTTTTTTTTTCTTTTTTTTCATGTGGTTCAATAATTGTCCCCCTGTATAGAACTTCAGAAATCAAACGAGCTAATACGGTTTTCCTTCGTGAAAGGGTTTGCGGTAACCAGCTCCACGTTAATGCTATCTGCAGTTTCCCCAGTAGGAAAGGAAGTAGAGCTGAAATCAAGACAGTGATTCATAACGAACGTGTTCGAAAACGGTCGTTCTAAGAGAAAAATTATAGTTATTCGCTTCCTAATAAAATCTTGTCTCAATGTAGATATCGTCTAAAACTAGTTAACTTGTTCACCAACAATTTAAAAAGAAAGATCGACTTTTATTTTTGAGCAGTACCTATCAGAAACCCTCACCTCGGAATGGCGTCTTTTTTAATTAGCTTGCGGCAGTTGAGATCTCGTTCACATTTCCGTCACGTAAAAGGCCCTTCACCGAACATCTTCTCTGCACCACAATCTCTCATTCCCGTCACGTGCTTTCGATAATTAAGTGAACAATTAACGCACCCAGCTGCCGCAACAGCGCGCAGCTCATTCCGAGTTTTCAACCCAAGCTGCCTAAATATTCCAAGCGTCGCAGAGCTGGTTACAGTTACGGTGGCGCTTGCTGTCAGACAGGACTCTTCCTGACGGATACTGACACTAGGTCGCCGCATGCATATGGTCTCCTATACGTCACTGGGTCGAAGCGAATACAGACAGCTAGGTAACCTAAGACTCAGCGTATCACCGACTAAGCGAGAATTACTTCTGGATGTTTGTGGATACTGTTATATGCAGCGAAGTGATACAGACAATGATGATTTTTCATTATCTATTGGTTTTGAGCCGTAGCATATGGTCGTGAATGAAAATTTTTCTGTGTAGTGAGATTTAATACTTGAAGGGATCTACATGCAAGCATGGACTAAAATGTGGTGAGGATTTACATTTTTCAGTTTTCCTTATTCTCAGTATGTGGTTGTTGACATGTTTAGATGAAGTGAGATGTCTGTCCTGGTTTGCAAGTTCCGTCAGACACTGATAGCGGTCATATTGGATCTAGCGGACCCTTGGGTGCACTCTCGCACTTCAGCTGCAATTGATGATTCAATTTCTGCGGAAATACCAGATGGTGAACACAATTGCTGTTCGATATTGTCTCTATTGTCACAAATCATATGGTATATGGGCCATATGGTGCTAAGAAACCACAATCACCACGGACAGATCCCAGAATTAGATTTTTCACTCTGCGGAGGAGTGTGCGCTGATATGAAACTTCCTCGTAGATTAAAATTGTGTGCCGTACCGAGTCTCTAACTCGGGACCTTTGCCTTCCGAAGGCAAGTGCTCTACTATCTGAGTTACCGAAGCACGACTCACGCCCCGTCCTCACAGCTTTAATTCTTCCAGTACCTCGTTTCCTACCTTCAAAACTTCACAGAAGCTCTCCTGCGAATCAAACAGAACTAGCACTTCTGGAAGAAAGTATATTGCGGAGACATGGCTTAGCCACTGCCTGGAAGATGTTTTCAGAGTGAGATTATCACTCTGCAGCGGAGTGTGCGCTTATACGAAACTTCCTGGTATATTAAAGCTGTGTGCCGGAACGAGACGCGAACTCGGGACCTTTGCCTTTAATGGGCAAGTGGTCTACCATCTGAGCTACCCAAGCACGACTCACGCCCCGTTCTCACAGCTTTCATTCTATCAGTACCTCACGTCCTACCTACCAAACTTCACAGAAGCTCTCGTGCGAAAGGTCCCGAGTTCGAGTCTCGGTCCGGCACACAGTTTTAATCTAACAGGAAGTTTCACCATGGACAGATAACAAATGCAGGAAAAGTATCCAAAATAACTGTTTCATGAATCTCGCGCTGGCGGTAATAGCTGTCCTCAACGAACCACATGATGGAGGTCGCAGAATTATAAATGCCGATACGAAAAACCACAACAGATCGAAGATACCATATTAGCCTTTGTTATCAAAAAGATTTAAAGCACATATAAACGTGGAATATTTTAATTCAGTTAAGTCAATAAAATACATGTGCAAATACGTGAATAAGGGCAGCCAACGCGCACAAAGATGGACGTATACAATTTTAAACCGGTCGATACATCAGCAGAAAGGGGGTAGTGTGGCGTATTTTGAGTTCCCGAATTCATGCTCCCCCCCCCCCCCGATGTTCATCATAGTTTTCACCTAGAAAACGGACAAAAAATGTATTTCAAGGAAGAGAATGCACGAAATCTTGCTGTTGCACCAGCGCACACAACCCTGACAGCACTTTTTGCGCTGTGACAAGGATGTGTATTTCCCAAAACATTGATACACGCAGAGGTTCCAAAGTACTACACATAGAATATTACTTCAAAAAAATCGAAGCTCGTAAACAAGACATGAGAGTTGAAGAATATCAAAATTATATGCCTCTGACGTATTGGGTCGTATTAACACAGTACATACAAATAATGCCGAATATTACTGCTTCAGAATACTGCTGGTTAACGTGAAAGGTCCATCTTCATTTGTAAATCTGAGAGCGATCGACGGCGTATAATTTCAGACATACAGGGAAGCTTGCCGAAACTTGATTTAGTCGGAAGTGATAAACACAGAGAAACTAGACTGACGGACACCTCTGTCAGCTACCATCCGTGACAAATCCAAACAATAATTTTTGTCATTGTGACCACCAGTTCGCCATCCAAACCAAACGATCTGTAGTAAAAATTCAGAGTGGCCTCGCGTGAAGGTATTTTGTACTGTGTTTGAACCATTAGGGACGATAAAACAATCCTATTTTCGAAAAACATTTTCAATGAAGCTCTCAAAGAAACTGAAGACATGTGCTTAAACCCTCAACAACTATTCACTCGTTCAATCTGGTGTGGTTGCACCACGACGTTCTGCGTGTGACCATCGTGATCGGAATTTATTGACAGGACAACAATTCAATGCCGATGCATTCCGCACATTTGTCATAAGAAACGAACAAATCTCACTTGAAGATCAATAGTTGACCTACGTAACAACCACTAATGCAGTGGCCAGTAATAGTGGCGATCTATTTTTCCTTGCTGTGCCCGACGCCACAGGGAAAACGTACCTCGTGAATTTGCTGTTAGCTAAAATTCCTTCTGTTTCCTTCTGAAAATGGAACTGCTTTGGCTGTTGCGTCATAAGATATTGCAATACATTTTTGGCTGTAGCCGGACAGCGCATCCGATGCTCAGATATCCTTTGAATATACATTTTGTGGAGGCTCGGACTTGTAACACTTTAGAAGGTTCTGGCATCGTGAAAGTACTGAAAATTTGTTAACTGATTGTGTGGAATGAATGAACTATCCCATATACGAAATCGTTTGCTGCGCTTGATCGAACAGTTTGAGATTTACGGGGAAATGCACAACCGTTCGGTGGAGCACTCGTTTTATTAGGAGCTGACTTCCGTTACCTTGCTCAGCACACCAAAATCAACACCGGCTGATAAACTCAGCGCTGACCTCGTACAGTCACGCCTTTGAGACACGTGCTACGACCCACATTAGAAACCAGGAGATGCGTACTCCTACAGTAGAATGCGCCAGCCATCCTTTCAAATCTGCTGTAAGACGTTGGAAATGGAAATATTCCTCGTGATACCGTCACTAAATATAGTTAATTTTCGTTGAATTTTTGTGTAGCATTTTCGTCAGTCGAGCACTTAATGGAGAAAGTATTCCCTAAAATTGCCACAAAGTACAAAAAAGATATCAATCGCTATATTGCCAACAAATGACTCCGACATCTGTGCCTTCAACTACATCATCTGCGGAAGAGTCTGACTCCAACAAATTGATTGACAGCGTCGTGAATGCGGTCGGTATGTTGAAGTATCCAACTGAGTTTTTGAATTTCCTGGACCTTCCTGGTGTCCCACAGCATACACTGTCACTCAAAAATGGGGCACCAATAATTCTTTTGCTCAACATTTACCCAACTCGATTGAGCAATTTAACCAGGCTGTTCGTCAAAACACTTGTGCCAAACGTCATTGAGGCGACGGTTCTGAATGATAAGTGAAGCAGAGAAGATGTGCTAACTCGATGTGTGCCTACGATTCCCAGCGGCGTGCCGTTTCATGTCTAACGACTATAGTTACCCGTTCGCCTAGTATTCTCGGTGGCTATCAACAAAGTACAATTGCAATTGTTCGAAAATCCATACTTTTCACATGGTCATTTATATAGGGCATTACGGGTACCAGTGTAGACATTTCTGTTGGTGACTGAGGACTGTTTACTGAAAGACCTGCATCAGTATTTACTTATTTGGATACTAACAATCACATCTATTACGAGTAGTATGATTTTAGGTTGGTTAGTAGCTCCAAGTATGCGTGGCACAAGCAAATCACTAATTTTTATTTTCCCCAGGGTAGCAAGCCCTGTATTGAAGTGTATAATTGTGGACGTGTGGAACCAAAACGGAAAATGTATACTGACAGGCGTACCGCATTTCGTGATGCAGACGCGACCGTGCAGAAAACATCAGATAGTAAATTATTTGATGTGCTTATACAAAAAAAAAAACTAACTTACCGAAGTGGCAGCATATTGTTTCATTAATTATCACATTGTCTGTACCTATACCTCAAAACCATGCATCGACGGTCACGTTAATCCCTTGCCATTCTTATATACCAGCATCGAGCTGGCTGCATATTTACTGACGTAACGCCCTTAAATGGAAACCTTCTGCTTGCCCCTTATGTGTTGCTTACTCACGAGTGGGGCAGCCAAAGAAAGTATTTTTGCACAAGACAGAAATGCCTAAAATATTATATGGTCCAAAGCTGCTGAATAAACTCACTAACGCAATGATCAATAAATCATAGTTTTATTTATTTCTTATACATAAAAATGTCTGCTTCGTTTACGTGCCTGTACTACTAAAAATTACAAACCAACTGAGACAGTCATTGATATAAATGCCAGGATTAGCAAGTAAACAATAACTGAACTATATAACCTTAAAATTTTCGGCCAGTTTATTACGAATTTATACCTCCCTTGTAAGAGTTCTTTGCGGCAACTTGGCTAAACCAGGTATCATGAAATGATTAATTGGGTAATGGATAGAAGAATGGGGATAAATATTGTACAGAGAGGACAAGACATGAATAAAGTAAATAAGGACGAATAATTCGTGCCTGACGTCACCTCGACGTCGATCTCATTCGAGAAAGAGTTGGAGAATGATAGGGAAAAGTGTCGGTCGTCTCTCTCAACTGTCCTAGTATTCACCTTACGAAATTTAAGGAAATCATAGAATATCTACCTTGAATTGTGGATTTGAACCAGCTCCTTCACGGACGTGAGCACAGTGTCTTGCCTTTGCGCCACCTCCCTCAGCTCCAGTACAGATATCCAAATGTTTGTAGGGCATTGTAGTTAGAAAATTATGTATTTGGAGCTGATGAATTCAAGGAAAAATATTTGGAGGTGCTATTAGAGATCGAATAGCTATTCTCGTTCCCTTCGTGTCGATGTTTCTACTTGTCTATGATTATTCTTATTATTTTAGAATTATTGATAGCAGAAGATACAAGGAGGCGCTTCGTTGAGACTGAGGAGTTGCGAGACAGGCAGCACTAAGTGCCGTCAGCCGGTGCTGTCGTTACGTCCAACTCTCGCTTCCGCTATCGGCAGGTGATCAATAGTTCAGTCGCTGAGATGGATACGAATGCTCGCTTTAATAACGCGAATTCCCTGCTTTGTCAGCCACTTTTTCATCGACAGAGTTAATGGAAAATCGCTCTGGCGAAAGTAACAAATTGATTGTGAAATCTGGTAGCGAGAGTCCCACGCGGGTTGCGCCCATCAGATGGCCATTACCGGCGTTTCAACCTGCGTTGATTTAAATCCGAAAATTCGACAGTGAAAACCCATTGTTTCAACACAACTGTCATCGCTTCTGCATATCTGAAACAGTACAAGTGTATGAACTTCAACTTTCGGCATTCTTTGAGTGTCATTAAAAATTTGATACAACGTTTACATCCGCATACATACACCAAGAGCCAGCATGAGGTTCATGCCGGAGAGTAAATTCTTCCACTACTAGTCATTTCCTTTCCTCTTTCACCCGCGCTCTAATTTCACTTGTTTTCGCGTCCCTTAAGTGAAACGCACATTGGCGGCAGAAGAATCCTTCTATAGTCAGCAGGAATTGCATGACAAAATTTCATTACACAAGTACCACATTTCTTTTATCACTCACGCCTTTACAGAAAGGCGACATTTTGTTGAAGAAGATGTCAGTGATTTTTTTTTTATAATTTAACTCAGGGCCAAGCGTTGCCAAATACGTTTTTGTTCCAATTTTTTTAATCCGGCTCCTCACTGCCATCTCACTGTCCATTTCTCCGTCCCTTCTTCCTGTCCATCTCCTCCTCCCCCTCTGTTCTGCCCATCTCCTTCTCACCTCTCTCTGTCTATGTTCAACTTCCTCTTTCACTGTCCAATTTCTCCTACTGGTCTATGTATATCCTCCTCCGCCATCTTTCAGTCCATCTCCTCTTTCATCGTCTTTCTGTCGACCTCCTACTATTTCTTCCCCCTATCCATTTCCTCCTGCTCCTCTCTCTCTCAAGCTATTCCCCTTTCTCTATCCATTTCATCCTTCCTCTCTGTCTGCCAATCTCTCTCTCCCAGATATTGTGTCCATGTCTTACTTCTTCCTCTCTGTCTGATCTGTCCCCTTCTTTCTCCACTCCATCCCAATAGCAGGCTGCTGGTTCTTATCCTCGCAGTATTTCTTCCTAGGCAGTAAGCAGTATGAGTACCAAGTTCTATTGAAAACGTTCCGTAGGTTTAAGAGCAGTTTTCTCATCGCGGCTTTGCCTGCATACGCACATGTGACATACCGGGTGATCAAAAAGTCAGTATAAATTTCAAACCTTAATAAACCACGGAATAATGTAGATAGAGAGGTAAAAATTGACACACATGCTTGGAATGACATGGGGTTTTATTAGAACAAAAAAAAAAAGTTCACAAAAGTCCGACAGATGTCGCTGGAAAGCAAAACGTCAGTAACTGCTACCATGACGGGTGAGAGGTACGCCGACATGTTACTTAACCGCATCATCCCCAGCGTGGCTGATACACACCTGCTGGAACGTACGATGTTTATGCAGGATGGCGCTCCACCGCATATTGCTAGACGCGTGAAAGATCTCTTGCGCGCGTCGTTTGGTGATGATCGTGTGCTCAGCCGCCACTTTCGTCATGCTTGGCCTCCCAGCTCCCCAGACCTCATTCCGTGCGATTATTGGCTTTCGGGTTATCTGAAGTCGCAAGTGTATCGTGATCGACCGACATCTCTAGAGATGCTGAAAGATAACATCCGACGCCAATGCCTCACCATAACTCCGGACATGCTTTGCAGTGCTGTTCAAAACATTATTCCTCGACTACAGCTATTGTTGAGGAATGATGGTGGACATATTGAGCATTTCCTGTAAAGAACATCATATTTGCTTTGTTCCACTTTGTTATGCTAATTATTGCTATTCTGATCAGATGAAGCGCCATCTGTGGGACATTTTTGAACTTTTCTATTTTTTTGGTTCTAATAAAACCCCATGTCATTCCAAGCATGTGTGTCAATTTGTACCTCTCTATCTACATTATTCCGTGATTTACTCAGTTTTCAAATTTATACTGACTTTTTGATCACCCGGTATATTTGAAATATATTTAATATATTTCACAAGTATTTCTAAACACATTTCATCTGTATCGCTAGTGACTTTTGCCCTACAGTTTCGTTTCCCCGTGGCTCAGTGTTCATGATGTCATATATCTGGAGCTATGTGTCGTGTAGTGATATAACGTTGTAGGTAAATTCAGTAACATATGTGAAAACTGTATGTGAAATGTGTTGCGAATACTGCTGATAACAAAGAACTAATATACGGGGTATTTCAAAATGGATATAGGGATTTAAGGCTTCATAGCATTTATTAAATTCACTTTACAGTAATAAATAACACATCAACTGAAAGAACAACTATAACAGTTTTCTTTGCATATCTGTGCTCAAAGGAAAGAATATGAAAAGACCAGGAGCGGCAGCAAAACGTGTTGAAAGAGTCTTCATGCAAAATCAGTTCGGAACACTAGTGGTGAATTAGCAATTCTAGTGAGGTCTGTGTGGAAACTTTTAAGGAGGCGATTGCAACTACATCCTTATAGTCTCTGAAGCCTATAGACTACAGTTTACGTACCAGTGAAATGTTGGTGCACGACGACGAACATTTTCCAGATCTTGTCGTCTTCAGTAATGAGTCGACATTTCATCTAAGTGCAAAGCTGAATAGACATATTGTGCTCTTCTCGGGTTCGGCATATCCTCACGAGATAGTACAGTTGCAACTAGAGTTCCTACATTGAGGGTTTTTGCGCCACATCCCGGCGGAAAGTTTGTGGATCCCAATACGCAATTGGTTAAACGACTTTGTACCCTACTGCTGAACTGGCCGCAAGTGGACGGATGACAGAATTTTTTTTGCACGATCTCCACGTTCATACACAATCTGACGCCATGCGATATTTACCTTTAGGGGTCGTAAAGGATCATATTATGTACGATTACGTGCCTCCGCTACCAGCTGATCTACACGACTTTAGAAACAGCAGTCTTGTAACAATTTCTCTAGTCGCTGATCAAGATCTGTGCAGAACTCGCCTAAAGACTCGATATGTGACCAATGGTGATCAGATTGAAAACTTTTAAGAAAATCTGTTTGAGTAGATCTTTCTTGATCTTGATCTTGATGTATTATTTATAAATGTACGTTGAATGTAATAAACGCTACAAAACCTTAAAAACCGTACAGTCATTTTGAACATCCTGTACTGAAAAGCCATGCATGATGCGGCACTTCTTCATGCATCTATGCATTTATGGCATCATATCTCTTGAATTATGTATCGTGCAATGATATAATTTGCCAGGAGCATTCAGTGGTGCATATGAATATGTGTGTAAAATGTGTCACGAATGCAGTTAATAGTAAGGAAGTAATAATTTAAAGCGTCATGTCCGATGTGCATGAACAGAGAAAACTTCATAAGGCATAAACCTTTTCTCTTTCATCATTCAGTGGGGGTTTTCAACGAGAAAAAGTTTCACAAATATTTGAACTTATGTTCCAAGTCGCTAAGTGCTCTCGTTTTTGAATACTGCACGAATAAAATCTGCGTATTCACGCGTTACTTTTCCGTTTCATCCCGTCCCCCACCCATTCCATAAACATATAGTTCTTCCCACTACAGTAATTATTTATAGACAGTAAGTGATATGTGTGTCAGGTTTGGCTGAAATCGGTCCATGGTTTAGGAAAAATGGAATATAAGTGCATAGATATATACACATATACATTCTTTTCTATAATACTTTTGGATGAGAGAGTACAAATATATAAACAGGGTTTAATAGCTATGAGAGCTGATATTGTTATAGGTGGTACCTTAATATGTAGACATGTCAGTGTATTTGTGGTTTTTTGTCTGCATTGAACTGTCTTGCAACGTACGTCTGATAAAATTTACAACCTGATGTTTTCTGCATGGCCGTATCTGGGCCATGAAGTGAATGACACCTCACCGTTTTGTATACAGATATCCGCACTTCGACACCTGACCCACTGCCGAGGGAAAAGTAATCATTAATGGGTTGTTCTTGTCACATGTTTTTCCTACTACTTACCTACCTAAAATGCAGAACTTTTAATAACTATAACTGTTAGTTTCCAAATGACGTAAATACTGATGTAACGTTGTTCAGTACACCATCAGCAGTCACCAGTAAATATAACTGCGCGTGTACTCATTGCACCCTGTAGCCTATATACACACAGATAAGTTAAATGTTTAGATGACTGGTATGACCAGTTTCAGTCTAATTAGGCCAGTTTCAGTTTAATATTAAAATAAAGCAGTATAAAATCATTATTTATACTATATCATATATGTCTGTGATGTCCAACCTTTTAGCTTACCTGGGCCACTTTGGAAATAAACGAGTGGTTTTGGGACGCAAAAAACATATTTAAAACAATTAATAACTGCTGAAAAAAATGGTGGACCGAGATATGTAGCTAACGCAGTTAAGCTATTTAAAACTTCTTAATTTATGCTTCTTTATTCTAAAAAACATCACAGAGTTAATTAGACATATCATCCACGAGACTTCATCAAAGATTTTATGTATAAGTAATTACAAATTATAGAATTAATGTGACATTTGACTTTGAATTTGGGAAACTAATCTATTAATATCAGGTTCCATCAAAGTGTTTGCAATTCTCAAAGTGTTCGTTTTAGATCTTGGTTCTATTTTTACTCTTTGTCTGCTTTACTTTTTTTAATAACTGTTCACAAACGTAGATGCTTCCAAAGAAAGGTGACATATATAATGCATGACCGTGCAACAAAGAATATTTGTCTCTGGGCACATATGACTTGAGAAAGTCCTACATAGGTGCACATTCAGTTTTTTTTCTTTTTCATGTATATTGGACTGCAGCTCTAAGCATTCCACGTGAAAATTTTCTGGAAAGATATCTTTATTATCAGTAAATGTGTCGTATAAATAGTAAATGTTTGATTAGCTTTTCAAAAATCCTGAAAGAGATTTTCTTGCATCAAATAGAAGAGTATTTATGCATATTTTATCCTGTTTTTAGCATTATGTTTGATCGACGTGTTGATATGAACAAAAAGGTTGTCTGCAGTAACTTGTGCTTGCCATAATTTCAGTTTCATTTGAAATGTATTTATTGTTTGAAACGTTGTACTGACAAGCAGGTTTCTACCTTGAAGATGCCTGTTTAAGTCACCTAAATAAGCAGCCACATCTATTGAAAATACAAAATCTGCCACCTAGTATGCATCGTCAAGTTCTGGTGGATATTCTGCCTTTGATATCATGAACGATTTGATTTCTTTATTTATGTTATAAAATCTTTTAATATCTGGCCTTGACTAAGCCACCTTGCTTCCGTAAAATCTACAGTATCGCCATACTGAGCATCCTAACTTTTGAGAAATTCCTGGAATTGACGGTGACAGGAAACGAGCCCATGGGCTGTCGAATGTAGAAAGTGAATCGGATTAAATCATCTCCCTTTGTACTGGTCATCTTCTAAGGTAGAAACTGCTCAGGGGAGTAAAAAGATTTCACAAAAGCCTATATTAGAGATGTTCATTTTCAGATGTGGTTCTTCTTTGCAGCATTGAATATGATATCAAGTTAAACTTGTTATAACAGAACTGTGGTAATGTTAGAAAGCAAACATTGCCAATAATTGCAATCGACGGGAAAATTTCTACTTCTAGCGATGAAAATTACGGCGAAAATGGTTCTTCATCACAGTTGTACAGAAATGACACAGGACTTCCTTTATTTCCATAAATTAGTTTCATTATACGTTTGCAAATGTTTAGTTTCGCAGTTGCAATGAAGTAGCCGGAAGATAACAGACCAGCACATTTAACTGTTTGGCCAGTTACAAGAGTAAGACTCTGTGGGTTCACTTACAGCATAGATGACAATGTTAAGAACGGGACGGACCAAAGAGTGATCAGTATCTTGTAGCAGGAGTTTCAAATTGAACATATTCAATTCATCATAACTTTATGAAAAAGTAATTTTTTGCCGGTCACGTGATAGTTGCCCATTTTCTGGACAGCATTGATGCTTGCTTTGGACCACCAGTTGGACCCTCTAATTTATGCTATTTAGAGTAACGTCTGAAAAGATACACTTAAATGTGACACACTACCTACAATACAGGACTTCAGCTACTGCTGGTGTAAGCTGGTGTGCATTACTACTACTAAGAAGACGCAAGAAGTTCTGCATTTATTCACTGAAGGTTATAAGCACAACACTCAGGAGGTAGTTTGCCACGTGTTGGCGTTGCTTTAAGGAAGGTGTGTAAGGGGAACAGTGGTGCATGGAGAATCATTCTAGTGACCATACAGGCCGCAGATGGGGGTATCCATTAACGCAAGTCACTTTAACAACGAATAGATTAGGGAAATTGGAGACTTGCCTGCTCCGTAAAGCAGGTTAGGCAGCGATCTGTTGCAGACCTGACGACGGAGTAAAGTGTTTCAAAGTAAAGTGAAGAGTTAAGCGTTTCGAAACTCAAAGCACACGATCATAAATGTTCCCACGTTGACCGAGCAGTATCGTCTATAACGACTGTAGTTAGTATAGGATCATTGAGATTGGACAGTGGAACAGACAAACCTGTCAGCTGTGGAGATGAGTCTTGTTATACCAGGCCAGTTATCATGATGTCATTCATATGAACGTTGGCAGTCCAGGAATTATGACAGACGTGAAATTTTCTTGTGCTTTCATGGTACCTTTGGTAATAATCGATGGCAACATAACAATTGCGGACCACATGTACATTTGGCGGATAACGTGCACCCCTCTATTCTTCATCTCTTCCCCAACACGCAATGACTTCCTCCAGATGGACAACTGTCCATTTTACAAAGCAAGAGACTGACCATCATGGTTTAAGAAGCATGGCAGTGAACTCAAGTCGATGCCTCTGGCAATAAATTTGCCTGATCTGAGCCAAGTGGAATACATATGGGGCGTTACCTGACATCAACTACTTACCCACAAACAATCAGACTGAAATTTTCTGGGAATTACTTGACACGTACAAAGTGATCTGGGGCCAAACATTTACAAAAACCTACCATGCCAGTTACAGAAAGGTTAATAAAATTCTTTTGCCACTGTTTTACGTTTTTAACACTCACTGAACACTTTAGCAGCCAGTGTTACTAGGTCTTTGAACTGCAAGCTTCCAAAATGCAATCTCATCCAAGATAAAACCTGTGGTTGTGGGAACATTCTTCTTGCAGGTAATATAATCCAAATTTCGTAAACACACGTAATATATTTGGCTACTCAGGGACAGTCGAGTTACTTTCCGGAGGATATAGAAATGTCCACTAAATTCACTCAATACACGTATTTTCTCATGTTTTCCATTGAATAAACTGTTACTTGACATGTGACATTAGGTTATCAATGTATGGTTTTCAGCCCAGGAAGGCCGTGCCATATGGATATACCATCTGTTCTCGTCTTTTATAAAAATGGTTGAAATGGCTCTAGGCACTATGGGACCTAGATCTGAGGTCATCAGTCCCCTAGACTTAGAACTACTTAAACGTAACTAACCTAAGGACTTACCACACATCCTTGCCCGAGGCAGGATTCGTACCTGCGACTGTAGCAGCCGCGTGGTTCCGGACTGAAGCGCCTAGAAACGCTCGACCACAGCGGCCGACCGTCTTTTACATTGTGATATATGTGTGCTAGCCACCACTGAGCTCTGAGGAAATGTGGCCACGTTATAAAGTGAAAGTATCATTGGCTTTCAGATTGAGTTTCAAGGAAAGTGAGATTTTTTTACCACAAGGAGCTAGACAGAATTTCAGTAACGCAATTTTAAGAAAATCTGTGTCACCTTAAGTCTTCCCAATACTTTCAGTATCCCAAAGTGAAGGCCAAGGAATCAATGATACTGCAGATTTGATAGTGGCTTTCTTTCTGTGGTTTTTGTGAATAAGTAATTTCACAAATGAAATACCTCTTCTGTTGTGTTGGCAGAAGAGCCAACACCGTGTTGCTAGTGGAGGCCGAAATGCACGCGTTTTAGCTCACGCAGGCTGGCGTGAGGAGGGAAGAACTATACTGACGTGAGGTCTGGAACATGACAAGGAATTAGAATTCCGAAAGCGGACGTAATTAGTTTGATACTTAACTTTAATCCATTAATGATGAACGTCGCTCTTGGCGGTGCATGATTCACAATATTATCTGTTTAGAATACATTCTTGAAGAATATGGCGCCTTGCTAGGTCGTAGCAAATGACGTAGCTGAAGGCTATGTTAAACTGTCGTCTCTGCAAATGAGAGCGTATGTAGACAGTGCACCATCGCTAGCAAAGTCGGCTGTACAACTGGGGCAAGTGCTAGGGAGTCTCTCTAGGCTAGACCTACCGTGTGGCGGCGCTCGGTCTGCAATCACTGATAGTGGCGACACGCGGGTCCGACGTATACTAACGGGCCGCGGCCGATTTAAAGGCTACCACCTACCAAGTTTGGTGTCTGGCGGTGACACCATATCTTCTCTGTACTACATGAGTGCCACTGGACAGCAATTGTCCACAGGGCGTTTCGATGACCAATTTGAATCATATGTTATTAATCAGTGCAGATTTAGGCATGCTTGTTTTAGAGACAATATTTTTTAAAAATAAATTTTGGTAATTCATTTGTGTTAGTAGTGTTTTACTGTTAGTTTAGTGAACTCAACAGTAAACGTAAGGTGGAAAGTAATACTCAACAACAAACAATATATTCTCTCACATTATCTAAAACAGTCTAACAGTTCTCAGGTAATCTGTCAATTCCACGCCTGCCAAACCAATTGCTTATAAGTTAAAGATATCGTTATCCGCGGAAATTTTCATCCAGAAAGGAATTTTCTTGACGCCTTCTCGACAATGAGTGATACAAAGAAATTTTTTTGACGCCTTCTCGTTGAAGAGTGCTAAAGGTGAATATCTCACTGCACGCGATCAGACGAATAAGTGCTCAACACATAATATAGCAAAAAAACTCCTGGGTAACTCGGTTTGTGAAAACAGCGTACTCATTACCGTGTAGTAGCAACTTCTTATGTAATGTAGTTGTTACTTCTTCTTACACTGCGACTGACAGGTATCTCAGCAGTTGCCAACAATTTACAGCTGTGAAGGGGTTCGAATCACACATAATTTTTGAGCCATGAGGTGCACAATATTGTGTTCCCACTTCCCTTTGGTGATGCACAGAGCTTTTTTTTAGGGCTCAGCCATTAACTGCACCTTAATAAGTTACCCTATTTCGAGTCATCAGTCTTTTAAATCGTTCCATGTGCCCCAATAAGAATTCCTCTCCCATGCCTATCTCTTCAACTCAGAGTAGCACTTGCGTACTATGTCGTCAAAGTTTTGGCACTCTACAGACCCCTCTAGTACTATGGAGGTTATTTCTTGTTGTCTTAATGCATGCTCTATTGTCCTTTCCTTTCTTCTAGGCAGTGTTTTCCGTATATCCCTTTTCTCGCCAATTCTCCGGAAAACCTTCTCACTCCTTGGGTTACCAGTCCTGTCAGTTTTCAACATTCTTCTGTCACACAACGTCCAAAATGCTTAGATTCTATTCTGTTCCATGTCTCACGACCATAGAATGCTGTGCTTCTAGCGTACAATCTGAGAAATTTTTTCGTCAAACTGAGGCCTATATTTTATACTAATAAACATTTTTTCGTGAGAAATACGCTCTTCGGTTGTGTTAATCTGCCTTTTACGTCCTCCTAGCTCCGTCCTTCGTGGCTTATTTCGCTTTCAAGATAGCAACTTTCTTTGAGCTTTCACTGCATTTTTCTAAGGATGGTGAAGTAAAATTCCATGGTATTCCATACTTCACTGGTTTTAGATCTTCCATGAGTTGTTGGAGTTGTTCTTCAGGGTCGTTCAGCAAGTCTGGTACTCCAGTCGGCTTCTAATGCGAAACTGTCGGTGCGCCAGTCTGGTCCTAATGCGAAACAGTCGAGTGAACGTAGGCGGCCGGTCGATGTTGCTCCTACAACGTCACGTAAGACTTTGTAAGTTGGAGAAGTTTGACATAAATTTCCCTCTGTACCATTTGATGGCTATTTTTGCAGGTTTAACGTTACAGATAACGTGACGAATGTTCAGTGGTATGTATTTTTACCAGTTCGACTTTCCGCATCCGACCGCAGAACGATGTATTTCACAAGTATGAAGTGTTTTAATTGACACGCATCCTTGAGCAGGAAATTCTTTACACTAGTTATAATTCGGTTGCGGGTTTCTCACATGAAGTAAACACTTAGCCTACTCCTATCAGTATGGATGCGACGGCTTGCGTACGTGGTATGTTCCAGAGCGCGGCACATAAAAACGGGATATTCCGTTGCTCCTACCTAGGGTTCTGTCCGTGATGAAAAGGTACGATCAAGTGTTCTGGATACCCCTTGGGCTAGATACCATTTGTATAACCAACAGAAAGATCGTGTCAGTGCCAGACAGTATAGGGTGAAAATATGAATATTACATACTTCCTCCTATTTAAGCAAATGGAGAAAATCGGTCGGCCCTTTTCGCACTTGATGTGATCTATGGTGGTCTTGATTGGACTTATTGAGGAACCATTAGTTCATGGGCGGTTCCACGGAAAACCCCACAAAAAGTATATTTTAATAAGTTTTCTCCGTTACCAAGGAACCAAAACGCAGCCGAGAATTCAAAGACGGCTATGTACAGAAAATGGCTATTTTTTTTCTTTTGTCGATGTATTTCGAAGATCCCGACCTCAAACAAACTTGAAAATTATCTTCATATCTTTATCCATTTGCGAGATACAGAGGTTGAAAGTTACCCTACTTCTAAAAGTAAAATATGCACGCAAAATCCGGTGCGAATCGAAAATGAAGTTTATAAAGTGACATTACCTTATCTGGGAAAACCTACGTTGTAGTAATGAAGCACAAGAAAAATATTTTCCACATAAAATCTAGTATGAGGTGTAAAATTGGTTTCGCATTATTTCAGTTTCACGTAGGTAAACTACACTCCTGGAAATTGAAATAAGAACACCGTGAATTCATTGTCCCAGGAAGGGGAAACTTTATTGACACATTCCTGGGGTCAGATACATCACATGATCACACTGACAGAACCACAGGCACATAGACACAGGCAACAGAGCATGCACAATGTCGGCACTAGTACAGTGTATATCCACCTTTCGCAGCAATGCAGGCTGCTATTCTCCCATGGAGACGATCGTAGAGATGCTGGATGTAGTCCTGTGGAACGGCTTGCCATGCCATTTCCACCTGGCGCCTCAGTTGGACCAGCGTTCGTGCTGGACGTGCAGACCGCGTGAGACGACGCTTCATCCAGTCCCAAACATGCTCAATGGGGGACAGATCCGGAGATCTTGCTGGCCAGGGTAGTTGACTTACACCTTCTAGAGCACGTTGGGTGGCACGGGATACATGCGGACGTGCATTGTCCTGTTGGAACAGCAAGTTCCCTTGCCGGTCTAGGAATGGTAGAACGATGGGTTCGATGACGGTTTGGATGTACCGTGCACTATTCGGTGTCCCCTCGACGATCACCAGTGGTGTACGGCCAGTGTAGGAGATCGCTCCCCACACCATGATGCCGGGTGTTGGCCCTGTGTGCCTCGGTCGTATGCAGTCCTGATTGTGGCGCTCACCTGCACGGCGCCAAACACGCATACGACCATCATTGGCACCAAGGCAGAAGCGACTCTCATCGCTGAAGACGACACGTCTCCATTCGTCCCTCCATTCACGCCTGTCGCGACACCACTGGAGGCGGGCTGCACGATGTTGGGGCGTGAGCGGAAGACGGCCTAACGGTGTGCGGGACCGTAGCCCAGCTTCATGGAGACGGTTGCGAATGGTCCTCGCCGATACCCCAGGAGCAACAGTGTCCCTAATTTGCTGGGAAGTGGCGGTGCGGTCCCCTACGGCACTGCGTAGGATCCTACGGTCTTGGCGTGCATCCGTGCGTCGCTGCGGTCCGGTCCCAGGTCGACGGGCACGTGCACCTTCCGCCGACCACTGGCGACAACATCGATGTACTGTGGAGACCTCACGCCCCACGTGTTGAGCAATTCGGCGGTACGTCCACCCGGCCTCCCGCATGCCCACTATACGCCCTCGCTCAAAGTCCGTCAACTGCACATACGGTTCACGTCCACGCTGTCGCGGCATGCTACCAGTGTTAAAGACTGCGATGGAGCTCCGTATGCCACGGCAAACTGGCTGACAGTGACGGCGGCGGTGCACAAATACTGCGCAGCTAGCGCCATTCGATGGCCAACACCGCGGGTCCTGGTGTGTCCGCTGTGCCGTGCGTGTGATCATTGCTTGTACAGCCCTCTCGCAGTGTCCGGAGCAAGTATGGTGGGTCTGACGCACCGGTGTCAATGTGTTCTTTTTTCCATTTCCAGGACTGTATTTAAATCTTACTGAACAGTACATTATGTATCTTATGAGTTTCGTTCACCGCTGCAGCAGAGAAAAGAATAGGGCTAGCGGGAAAATGCTTCTGTCCTAGCACAAAAATTTCTCTGCCTGAAAAGTGGTGTACCAGCTACTTCATTCCACCTTCCTCAGCATCTTTATTAATTTTCCCACAAGTTTTGGCATGTGATATCATTTTTCCTTTGTTATGTTGAAAGAGAATGAGACGGTTCCAGTGGCAAAGAGACGCAAAAGCGATAAATGGTGGAACATAGTAAACAGTGGTTCCGTCACAGGAATAACGAACGAGACAACTGCAATGTGCTGGAGACAATGCCACTTGGAGAGGGAGAATAAACAGAAAGAGAAAGCCAAAGCGAATGAGAGCCCGTGACCATGAGAGGCAGAGTATAGGAAAATGGTTCAGATGGCTCTAAGTACTATGGGACTTAACATCTGAGGTCATCACTCCCCTAGACTTAGAACTACTTAAACCTAACTAACATAAGGACATCACACACATCCGTGCCCGAGGCAGGATTCGAATCTGCGACCGTACGCAGCAGCGCGGTTCCGGAATGAAGTTCCTAGAACCGCTCGGCCACAACGGCTGGCTGAAGCATAGGACAATAACAACGAGGAAGAGATTGTGACAGTGAGAAGAGACAGTAGGAAAAGGAAGGAAGGAATTAGATGTTAGCAGCAAGGAATAGAAAGAGGGAGACAGTGACATTGAGGGGAGTAGTAGGACTGAACGAACGGTTTTGTGGCTGTGTGACAGGAGAGAGTGACATTTAGAGAGACACAAAGAGATTATGACAATGAGTTGGGCTGAATTAGTGAGTGATAGTGGATAGTGGAAGTAGATGGATATGAGCGAGTTACAGCGATGAACTAGTGGGTGTGAGTGAGTTACTGTTAGGGGAGCTTGTTAAGATTTCATGTGAATTACATGCTAAGGAAAGCAGGAATATGTTCGCATGACGAAATGTTTCGAAAATTTTTTAAAGGAAGATCGAATGAGGCTACTGGTACTCCAGTTTTGAGTCAGGGTTTTGAGACAGGGTTTTTTAAATAAACGGGAAACACAATCGCAATTTTGCGCTCCAATAGGAGCACTTTTCCGCTGGTATGCATATTAGGCAGGTTTTGTCTGACAAGGTGAAATAGAGTATCGTTTAAGAAGGCAACTCGTTCCGCATTTGCGCTACTGTCTGAAGAGGTGCCAACGTTTAGGAGGGTGACACGGTAAATTTTGCACACGATTTCTCTCCCGGATCCTAGTTTCTGAATATCTCCGACTGGGATAGCTTCACACACAAGGATGACCATGCCTGTTTTCTCTTTATCTTTATATACATGACTACATGCTCTGCAATTCACAATTAAATGCCTGGCAGAGGGTTCTCTACTATTCCTCTCTCGAAGAACGTGCGGAAGAAAGGAACACTTGCATCTTTCCGTGCGACCTCTAATTTCTCTTACTTTATGAGAATGATCCTACCTCCCTACGTACTTTCGCATTTGGAAGAGATAGATGATGATTAAAACTTCATGAAAAGATCCCGTCACAACGCTAATGGCCTTTGATTTGACTATTGCCATCCTAATTTGGGTATCATACACATGGTTCCCTCCCCTATTTCACGATAACACAAAATCAGTTGCCTTCTTGAACTTTTTCGATGTCCTCCATCGTCTTATTTGATGTGGATCGCAGACCGTCCAACAACATTCCAGAAGAAGGCGGATAAGCGTAGTGTATGCAATTACTTTAGCAAACCTGTTGCGTCGTGTTAGGTGCCTGGTTTGCCCTCCCCACAACATTAGCGAAGTGAACATTCCAGTCTAGGTTGTTCGTAATTATTTAGTTGAATTGACAGCTTTCAAATTTGTGTGTCTTATTGTGTAATGGAAGTTTAGTCGATTCCTGTTAGAACTCATGTAAATGACTTCAAACTTCGCATTATTTCAAATCATCATACTGATACCTTGTCTTCAGATGGTTTTGATCGTCTGATGACAAATGGCTCTGAGCACTATGGGACTCAACTACTGTGGTCATAAGTCCCCTAGAACTTAGAACTACTTAAACCTAACTAACCTAAGGACAGCACACAACACCCAGCCATCACGAGGCAGAGAAAATCCCTGACCCCGCCGGGAATCGAACCCGGGAACCCGGGCGTGGGAAGCGAGAACGCTACCGCACGACCACGAGATGCGGGCGTCTGATGACATTAGAGGACGGTAAATGACAGCATCATCTGAAAATAATCTAAGAGGGCTGCTCAGATTGTCTCCTATGTCGTTTATGTAGATCACGAAGGGCAGAGGACCTATAACAAATACTTAGGGAACGGGAGATATTACTTCTGTTCTACTCCGACTTCCGCCAGTTACTACAAACTGTGACCTTTCTGACAGTAAATCACGAATTCAGGCGCACAACTGAGGCGATACTCAATACACGCAAAATATGATTAGAAGTTTCTTGTGATCAAAGGTATCAGAAACCTTCTGGAAATCTGAAAATATGGAATCAATTTGACATCCCCTATTGTTATCTCTCATTATCCCGTGTTAAATAAGGAGGTTCTTGTGTTTCACAGGAACGATATATGTGAATCAGTGTTGACTGTTTGTGAATAAAGCAATTCATAATGTTCGAACACGATATATGTTCCAAAATCCTACTGCAGATCGACGTTAATGACATGGGCCTGTAACTCAACGGATTACCCCAGTTTCCTTTCTTGGGTATTGTTGTGACATCTGCAAATTTCCATTCTTTAGATACGGATCTTCCTACGAGCGAGGTGTTGTATATGACTGCTAAGTACATAGCAACTGTATCAGCGTACTCTGAAAGGAACCTATCTGCTATAGTGTCTGGACTGGAGGCCCGGCTTCTATTAATTGATTTAAGCTGCCTCGCTACAACGACGATGTCTACTTCTAACTAATGTTGCCAGTTATTCTTCATTACAATTTCGGAATATTTGCTACGTCTTCTTTGGAGAAGGAACTTCAGAAAACCGTGTTTATTAACTGTACTTTAGTGGCAATGTCACTAGTAACATTACCACTGCTATTGCGCATTGAATTTATTGATTGTGTCCTGTCTCCCTGTTATTACATTTGTCAACTGTTGATTGGTGATTAATATACTAACACCGGATTGATATTTTATGAAAGTTATGGCACAAGTTTATTGATAAAATATTGTACAAAAGTAATAAATGTTAAGCATGATGACCTAAAATAAAACTAGATGAGATGGCAGCGCAAATATGCAACGAACTGTTAACAACACTGTGTGGTGGCTGGTTGACCAAGACTGAGGTTTGTCTGACTGAACTACTTAATCTTGCTCTGCATATGCATAACGCAATCTGAAATTTACCTAACACTGAATCGACGTTGATGGGTTTACTCTACACAGAACTTACACAACGGTGGTGCAGCTGAGAGCAAGTGGCGAAATTGTGGTCTTGTTTGCCCTAGCAAGCCTAAGCTGCTGCACAATACCCTTCTCTCTCGATATGTAGCGCTGTCTCAGGTGACAGTCGTGGGTCAAGCGTCTGCAGAGCAGTGATGTGCTGCGCCTGTGATACCCTGTCACGGGCACGAAATATGCAAAGTCGTGGCTGGCGACCTGTTAGACGTATCGCATTTATCATTAATGGACTCCTGAAATCTCGGCAGATTACAGCGTGTGACACTCCCATTCGCCCATCATACCATAGACCAACTTGACTCACATATACGCAGTGCACACAAGGAGATCAAACGTCAGAGCTGACGGGTCACGAACAAGACTGCTCTCGGCACAGCAAGTTGTCCGAGATGACTGAGGTATAGACTGTCGGTACAGCTAAGTCCTCACCACGGTCAACCCAGTGAAGACCAGCGCTACTGCGAAGTCACACCTATGACAAGGCTGCCTAATGCGACCCTCTCATAACAAAAGTCAAGACCAGAATACACTCCAGACCGGAGTCTGAGTAAGAAGACCCACTGTAGACAGGAGTCTGAATCAGAAGACCAGGTTTCCCCTCCCCTCACCTACCATCAAACCTCGGTAACCTCAACAAAAGCGCTCCCGCAACTGCCCCCAGAAGAGTTTCATGCTAATCACAAGAACCCTCGAGCTTCATGTTTCCCCTCCAACTCGTCTGCTCAACTCATCGTCCAATCCTAATCGAAGTTAACAATATTCTTCTGTTGTCATTAGAAGTACTCAATCTTCGACTCGCAAATTTGCAAATTTGCACGCGGAGAGGAGGAGCTGTTGTGCTCCCGACTTGATTTTTTTTTTCCACCGTCACTTTAGACAAAATATTATTTTGAGTTTCTATATAGCTCTCATGTAATTACAAATTTACCATGGACATCATTATCTGGATGGGCTGATCGTTGCCGCATGTCTCATCGGTGCCCTGGCTAAACTAAGAGAAGTGGTTTTATATCCCAACATAGACTATTCCAGAGCTGGCGTAAATGTTGCCTTTCTTCTAAAATTGTTTTGAAGACTTGAGACTTCCCAAAAAAGGTCGGCAGGCTACGGGACGACATCACCTGACTTCTCCCTCGACAGCATCCTGTCCACGTTGAACACGGAAACTCGCGAATTTTTATGGCCACCCACCCTGTTCATAAAGGGCGTTGAGGACGCTGTCATGATCCGTTGGCTAGACGACCTAGATTTCTCTCGCGTCCCAGCCCCTGCTGTGACAAGAGATACTTACAGCTCCATTTTTCCATGTCTTTGTACGAACGCACTGTCTGCAGATGATAAATTCTTTTGCCCAGCATTCTGTCCCCTGCGATTACGTCGAGACGTTCCTCCCCCTAAGAGGTGCATGTGGCTTCCATGCCCCAAAAGTCCACTGCAAAATTTACTGTTAAATGACCAAACTATCTGTTTGTCCTCAAATCAAGATAAATACTATTCGAAGGAGAGCCAACATAAAGACCGCTCACTATGTAGGGAGTATAGTGAGGAAGTGACTCTTTCTCTCTCACTAGAAGAAATCTTTTGACCATGAATACCGTTTTTGCCAGAGCTCGTCTGTCTTTGATGTCCTCCCTTCTCGGTTCGTCATGGGTTATTTTGCTGCCTAGATAGCAGAGTTAACTTCATCTACTTCGTGATCACCAACTCTGGTGCTAAGTATTCGCTGTTCTCATTACTGCTACTTCTCATTAATTTCTTCTTTCTACGATGCACTATCAATCAACATTTTTCACTCTGTTCTTTATATTCAGCAGATCCTGCAATTTTTTTTCACTTTCAGTGAGGATAAGCGAATCGTATCATTCATATCCTTTCACCTGGGATTTTAATGCCACTCTTAAATCTTTCCTTATTTCCGTCATAGTTTCTTCAATGTACGGATTGAACTGTGCATTGAACAGTAGGTGCTAAAGACTACATCCCTTTCTTACACCCTTATTAATACGAGTACTGCGTTCTTGGCTTCCATTGTTGTTCTTCCCCCTTATTTCTTGTATATCTTGTATATTACCCATGTTTACCTATAGCTTCTCCCTACTTATCTCAGAATTTCGAACGTCTTGCACCATTTTACACTATCGAATCCTTTTTCCAGGTCTACAAATCCCTTGATTTTTCTTTAGTCTTGGTTCTATTATCCACCGCAACGTCAGAACTGACTCTCTGGTGCCTTTACGTTTCCTAAAACCAAACTGATCGTCGTCTAACACATATATAATTTTCTTTCTCATTCTCCTGTACAATATTCTTATCAGCCACTTGGCTACATGTGCTGTTACGCTGATTGTGCAATATTTTCTCACTTGCCGGCTCTTACAGTCTTTGGAATTGAGTATATTATTTTTCTCCGAAAGTGAAACGGTAGGTTGCCAGACTCGTACGTTCTACGCATCAACGTGAAAAGTCGTTTTGCCACTTCCTTCAAACATTTTAGATATTACTATCGAATGTTTGCTATACATTTTGCTTATTTGATTTTAAGTTTTGAAAAGTTCTTTTACATTCTGATTTTAAAACTGGATACCCTATCTCTTTTCTATGAACTCCTGTTTCTTTTTCAGATGTATGTGAATTCCTAAGGAACGAAACTGCTGAGGTCGTCGGTCCCTAGACTTACACAATACTTAAACTAACTTATGCTAAGAACAACACACACACCTATGACCGAGGGAGGACTCGAAATTCCGGCGGGAGGGGTCTTGCAGTTCGTGGCATCGCGCCTCTAACCGCGCGGCCACTCCGCGCGGCGTGTTTCTTCTTCTGTCACGTCATCAGACAGATCTGCCACTAACATAGACTTTCAGTGTACTCTTTCCACCTATCCCCTCTCTCCACTACACTTACCAGTGGAATTACCATTGGATTCTTCATGCTACCTTCTTGTTAGTTTCACAGAAAGTTGTTTTCAAATCTCTGTACGCCGAGGCAGTCCTTCCGACCATAAATTATTTTTCGATTTCCTCAGATTTTTCATGCAGACATTTCACCTTTGCTTCCCTGCTCTTTCTATTTATTTGATTAGCAAGTGACTTGAATTTCTGTATTCCTGAATTTCCCTGAACATTTTTTTACTTCCTTCTTTCATCGATCAACAGAAATATTTCTTTTGTTATCCACAGTTTCTCCGCGGTTGCCTTCTTTGTACCTACAGTTTTCTTTCCAACTTACTCGTATATGGTCGCCCTTTTCAGGGATGTCCATCTTGTTAAACTGAACTGCCTACTGAGCTATTCCTTATCTCAGAATCTATAACCTCAGAGAATTTCAAGGGTACCTCACCATTCCTTAGTACTTCCATATCCCACTTTTTGAGCACTGATTCATCCTACCTAACCTCTAAAACTTTTGCGTACTCTCCATTACCAAACTGACTGAATTCCTCTGTCGTTGCTTCATTGGTATCTGTATTATCTTTATCAGACACAGTTTCTTGAGTGTCCCTTTCAGAAATCTGCGCCAGCCGCTGTAGCAGAGCGGTTCTACGCCTTTCAGTCCGGAACCAAGCGGCTGCTACGGTCGCAGGTTCGAATCCTGCCTCGGGCAGGAGTGCGTGTGATGTCCTCGGGTTATAGAAGCAGACGAAATGAATTAAAATTCGTGCTGCGGCCGGGACTCGAACCTGGGTCTTCTTGCTTGCTACGCAGAAATGTTTACCCTTACACCACCACAGAAGGATGGTCAAGATCACTGCACGAACTACTTAAGCTGAGTGCCCTCCCCAACACAATTAAGTAGGATGCGGAAGTACTAAGGAATGGTGAGATACCCTTGAAGTTCTCTGAGGTTATAGATACTGAGGTAAGGAATAGCTCAGTAGGCAGTTCAGTTTAACAAGGTCAGTTAGTTTTAAGCAGTTCTAAGTCGAGTGGTGTGATGACCTCAGATGTTAAGTCCCATAGTGCTTAGAGCCATTTGAACCATCAGAAAGCTGCCAAGGACCGTACTTCTACTTATGGCATTTATCGGTTAGAAAAATGCACCGATGATGCCTGATATCAGTCGAAATCGATTTGCAACAAGATAAATAAATTACGTTTCCTCGACTGGTTGCTGCATTCTTTATAAGTTTATATTCCACTGTCGCTGCACAGAAAGGGAACTTTATGGAACATAACATTCAAAAGTCGCATTTCAGTAGTGCTGTCGCCGTAACTGTTTTCTTAATATGTCCATCATCTCTTAGTAGCTGTCACTCAGACAAAGTTTTTAGGTATAGGTTGCTGACGTAGGGTTTGCTTTCCAACGACGAAAAGTCTTTGCCTCGTAATATGTTAGATTTTAACTGTGGATGGACCTGGCAGAACGACGTCTCTCGACCGGTATTTGGTTACGAGATCCGCTGAGGTTTTTATTCCGTTCCCGCACAGGGTTTTGTAAAATGAAAACCCGTTTAGGACAGTTCTGACGAGGGCGATCGCATTCGTTTCTTATAAAGTGCTTTGGAACTTGGCGTGTATATGAACCTGGACCTTATATCCTGAAACCATAATATGTGACGGCATATTGACGTTTAACTGCATATCTACGGACAGAACGCCATTGAAAACTTGCAGTCCATGTTGACTGGAGCAGCGCTTACTCCTAATATTCTTAACTTCACAATACTTGGTTAGTACTTCTTGCAAAAGTAATTTTCTACTCCAGGCTAAAGGTTAGAGACACGAACAACTTTATAATCAACATCTACACTGTAACAGAAACAGTACTTATATTAAACTGGGGTATGGTGTAAAAATAATCGCCTTCAGTCACAACGTTTCGTGTTTTATTAAGTACACGCTGCATTTTGGACTCTGTGGGTCCACCATCAGGTGTTATTTGTCTTAACACATGCTTTATTTTTTCTCTTGAATGGAAAGCATTCTTAATGTTTTAGCACCAGTATACATTCTTTGCTACAGTCGCCGGTTAAGTCCCATAGTGCTCAGAGCCATTTGAACCATAAATTCTTTTCTCCATCGTTTACGTACGTATCACTTCACTCAAGAGGTACATTTGCATACACATGCAAGTCATCAAAGCAGGTCTGAAATAAATTCTCGCCTGAAACAAATTTTCTTGGCGGTTGTTCGATAAGGAGTAGAACAGGTAAACATGTGATAGCGTACGATTAGAATATTAAGTGTGTGAGAGGTGACTTCCAAAGCAATATGCTGGATGGTTTTGCTTGTGAAATCAGCAGATCGTGCGACAGTGTAGAAGCAATATGTTATCCTTACACTGGTCTACCTGTTTCACATGTTGGCAACAAATACCGGCAGTTCGAGTACATGGCTTTTGTTAGGGCTCATCCACGTATTTCTTCTTAAAAAATTAACACTAAAGGCATTATATCTCGATACCAGTAATAATATTGCAAATTAATGCATATGGGAGCAGTTTATCGCACATCTAAGTTATCAAGACTTCATGAAAGTGGAAAATCATTCATTCCAGAACGATCTTACTACAAATAAGAAAATCATTTTCTGACGTGTTTAGCTCAAAAGCACTCATCCTATACACAACACAAAGATTTAGAGCAACGTCCGCTACCTTAACCTTTGTATTAAACAAAAAGCGAGCAATATGTCACAACTTTTATAAATTTTTCCACTTGTGGCTCTACTTTAGAACACTGAAACAAAGTCCATAAGTACCAAGTATGTACTAGAACTCCGAATGAAAAAATAATTACCTCGTCTGGTTAGACGGCGCTGGACGTGGATCGGCTGGTGGCGTGCAGCTGGCAGCCAGCGGCCGCTGTAGGGTGGGTGAACTTTCGAGAGTAAACTTTTCTGATCTTGATACAGCCACGAATTATTTTGCAGAATTGTTTCTCGAAGTTGTTGCTGTTACTATTTGATTAGAAAGTGAAGCGAATTGCCTACGAAGTACCATCAGACTGATAAGTTTAACGGACCGCCGAAATTCGGTTTACAAAATGTAGAAGAAAGTGGACTCGAACTCACGACATTAACAATGCGCATCATTTACCACTAAACCACGAACTGATAGAACACTGCAGCAACTCGAGAAGGAAACACTACCTACAGCCACTTCCACTCCCACAGTGCTGCCATATCGTGCATGGCCAGACTTGGAATTTAAAGGGCCGCCGGTTTTATGGGCCCTCTTAAGAGAATGAATCGGACTTGTGACGACAGGCTAGCAGCCTAGCCCTACGTCTAAGATTGTACGTGACACGCTCAGCAACCTTCTAATTCTATGAAATTTTCCTAACCACATAGGACCAAGTTACACAATGCGCACAGAATCATGTTCTCCCAACTCTAATATGACTGACCGACATTACCTCTTCATCTTGGCTGTTAAAATTTAAAATTTGGAGTCAACCTAGATTTATCCTTTTCTTATGAAAGTACTGTAAGTAGGCTGTTTAGGTTTATTTATTGGTAACGCCACATAGCGCTCTGTATGAAAATCACTGGCTGTGCTGTGTGCAGTCTGTGGCTGGTTTGAATTGTTGTCGGTTATTGTAGTGTTGGGCACTTGGCTGTTAACAGCGCGTAGCGTTGCGCAGTTGGAGGTGAGTCGCCAGCAGTGGTGGATGTGGGGAGAGAGATGGCGGAGATTTGAGAGCGGATGATCTGGACGTGTGTCCATCAAAGACTAAATTTGTAAGACTCCATCTCATGAACTGCTATATATATATTATGACTTTTGAACACTATTAAGGTAAATACATTGTTTGTTCTCTATCAAAATCTTTCATTTGCTAACTATGCCTATCAGTAGTTAGTGCCTTCAGTAGTTTGAATCTTTTATTTAGCTGGCAGTAGTGGCGCTCGCTGTATTTCAGTAGTTCGAGTAGCGAAGATTTTTGTGGGGTAAGTGATTTGTGAAAGGTATAGGTTAATGTTGGTCAGGGCCATTATTTGTACGGATTATTGAAAGTCAGATTGCGTTGCGCTAAAAATATTGTGTGTTAGTTTAGTGTTGATCAGAATAGGTAAAGAGCGAAATGTCTGAGTACGTTCAGTTCTGCTCAGCTGTTTGAAAATCAAATAATGTAATAGGTTTATCTGCATAGTAATTCATTAAGTTTTCTAAGGGGACGTTTCATAGTACTTGGTACCTCTGTTTTCTTAATCACATTGCAGAGCATCTGCTTGGACTTGCATTTTTATCAGATTCCCTCGTACTCTATGTGATTATAATCACATCTGAGAGTTCCTCCACTTGTACTACTTTTCTGTCTTTGGGTGCATTTTCTCCTAGTCTTAGTCAGCACAGTTTTAAAGGTGTGATTGTGCTTTCTGGTTTTTTGGTTTTCCATTTATGCCTTATTCTCTCCAAAAACTTTGTTGTTTCACCGATTCACTGCAATTTGTTTGCGTTTCTTGCTTTTTCTCGCTAACCCCTAACATAACATAACGAAAGGAAAAAAGTTCTTCGCTTAATGAAATGATCATATGGCAATGACGGTCGAGAGTCCCCAGCTGCGGAGTTCGACCGTCAAGTTGCAAGTCCATCCAGTTGACGCGACACTGGGTGACTTGCATGTCTATAATCAGAACGAGAACAACACAACACACAGGCTGGGCCCTCTGTGGAGAAAAATCTCCGACCCGGCCGGGAATCGAACCAAGGCCCGCTACATGGCAATCAGACGCATTGACCACTCATCTAAGGTGGCGTACATCAATGAATAAGTCTCCGCTGTTAATGCAATAACTCTTCTACATCAGACATGATATTTTAATTTATTACTTCTTTATTACAAACTCTGTTCGCTAGAAATTTAGCACACAGTATTCTCGTACACCACTGTAAGCGCCTGCACAAACTGTATCATTGTACAACAAATAGTTAAAGAGATACGCCAGTATAAACATCGATATGCATGAAAAACAAAATTTTCTTAAAATAGAGTGCAAGTGATTCAGTCCATACTTGGCGACGTCTACAAAACATTACTAGGGTTTTGCGTCTGCAACCATAAGTGATCATAAGGCTCTGACAGCATCTATCACGACGGATCCTACAAGGAATGTTAAGAAAGGGCGACAGGATACATATTTCAGGATATCTCATCCGTTAACATAAAATATTGGGTAACGAGGACGAAGATATGGAGAACAAATGGAAAAAATTCAAAAGCATCGTTCAAAATGCCCTAGACAAATATGTTCACAGTAAGGTTTTAAGTGATGGGAAAGGTGCACCGTGGTTTAATAGCCGAAATAGAAAAGCGCTACGTAAATAAAGAGCACTTCGTCTCAGATTCAAGAGAAGTAAGAACCTAGCTGACAAACAAAAGCTGAACGAAGCGAAAATATCCGTATCTATTCGTTCTCTCAGCGATCACACCGGCACCGAAACGGAAGATACAGAAACAAGCCCTAAATACTGAATTCAGTCTTCCGAAGTTTTTTCACCATGGCAGGTCGTAACACTGTCCCTCCTTTCAATCGTCGTACGAACATCGAAATGGCAGATATTGAGATAGCCGATCGCGGAAATGAACAGCAGCTAAAATCGCTTATGGCTGAAACGCTTCAGGACCACATGAGATACCTATAAGAGTCTATTAAGATTACGCGAAAAAACTTGCTCCGCTTATAGCGCTATTTTATCGTAGATCGCTTGATCTACGACAGGCACCTAACGACTGGAAAAAAGTGCAGGTCATCCCCGTTTTTAAGAAAGGCCGTAAGGCAGATTCAAACAAATACAGACCTATTTCGCTCGACGTCAATCTATTCTAGAATTATGGAACATGTCTTATGCTCAAGAATTATGACGTTTTTGGAAAATGAACAGCTCCTCTATAAAAAATCAACATGGATTCCGCAAACAGAGATCCTCCAAAACTAAGCTCGCTCTGTTCCTCCATGAGATCCACAGCGCAGTGGACAACGGCGCTCAGGTTGATGCCGTGTTCCTTGATTTCAGTAGGGCTTTTGACACAGTCCCCCATTGCCGTGTAATGAAAGCAATACGAGCTTACGGAGTATCGGAGCATACCTGCGAATGGATTCAAGACTTTCTTGCAGATAGAACTCAAAACGTCGTTCTTAACGGAACAAAATCGACCGACGTTAAGGTAATATGCGGAGTACCACAGGGAAGTGTGATAGGACAGTTCCTGTTTACATTATATATAACTGATCTAGTAGAAAGCATCGCTTTCTCTTTAAGGCTATTTGCAGATGATGCAGTTGTGTAAACCAAAGTAGCAACGCCAGAAGATAATAAGAATTTTCAGAACGATCTGCAGAGAATTGATGAATGGTGCAGGCTCTGGCAGTTGACCCTGAACGTAAATAAATGTAAGATATTGAGCAAACATAGGAAAAGAAATCCACAACTCTACAGTTACACAATTGATGAAAAACAGTAGAAGACAGCGTTTGCCGCAAAATATATAGGAGTTATTATCCAGAGGGACCTTAAGTGGAATGACCGTATAAAACAGATAGTGAGAAAAGCAGACACCAGACTCAGATTCATCGGAAGAATATTAAGGAAATGAAATAAGTGGCTTATAAGGAGCTTGTTCTGCCGACTTTTGAATATTGCTCATCTATCGGGGATCCCTATCGGATAGGACCGATAGAGAAGATTCAAAGAAGATCGGCGCGTTTCGTCACGGGATCGTTCGGCTGGCGAGAGAGCGTTACGGAGATGCTAAACAAACTCCACAGGCAGGCGGTGGAAGAGGGGTGCTGGGCATCACGGAGAGATTATTGACTATTGAAATTTTGGGGCCGGCCGCAGTGGCCAAGCGGTTCTAGGCGCTTCAGTCCGGAACCGCGCGGCTGCTACGGTCGCATATTCGAATCCTGTCTCGGGCATGGATGTTTGTGATGTCCTTACGTTAGTTAGGTATAAGTAGTTCTAAGTTCTAGGGGACTGATGACCTCTGATGTTAAGTCCCATAGTGCTCAGAGCCAAATTTTGGGACAACACTTTTGAGGAGGAATCGGACAACAAGTTAACATGTTTACCCCCCCCCCCCCTCCACACACACACACACACACACACACATACATCTCGCGTATTGACTACGAGGAGAAAATTCGAGATATTAGAGCCAATACAGAGGATTACCGACAGTTATTCTCCCACCGCACTATTCGCGCGTGGAACAGGGTTGGAGGAATCAGATAGTGGTACCGAAAGTACGCTCCGCCACACACCATTAAGTGGCTTGCGGAGATTGATCTAGACGTAGATGTAGATTGGTTCCGGTTTCTGCTTCGTAAGAGGAGCTCGAATCACTCACATATCTGGGAACGTATTCCATATGCGCTTCTATTATGGGACACCGCGTCAAACACTTTTCCGAAATCTAGGACTGTCTTTCATGCTTAAAGTGAAACACTCAATACATTAACTCATTCGTAAATGATTGAAACTGTTTTATACGTGGCAGCAAGTCTTTGAAGTTTAGTGACGATAGCGCTAAAGGGAGGTGAGGAGGGGGGAGGGGAATGGAGAGACTGCGACTAGCAACGCTTGTAAAGCGATTTCAGCCTGTCAGTGCACTTCATTTCAGAGCAAGCTCCACTCCGTGGGTGACATTTTACTTTGGAAAGAAGCTCGAGGCTGTGCTAATGCTCTCTTCACAAAATCCTTTTTCTTAAAGGGGATAATCCAATAGGGTACGGGAAATAGATTTTGTGGTGTTGATGAAATCAGGAAGGAAATTATTGGCAGAGTTAAGCTTTAAATGCGGCTGTGAAGCTTTGTTCTTCGTCTGTCGTATGATGACATTTCCGGTACATTAATTTTAACCGCCCTTCCTACTGGCTTTGTTATTTTCAATCTTCCTTCCTTTCATTCTGAAGGTAACATTATTGTACCGGTTAAGCAGAAAATCTTTTCAACCTCAAATGAACTCTAACTCTGTCAAGGTAATTATAATCCATCTGTACCTAGACTATTCGTGATCACTTTTCTCATATGTTCGTATATCATGCGATTGTAAAATTTGGTGAATGGGATTTATTTCGTAGACACTGGAGAGTATATTTTTTAAAAGCTACAGTGTGGGGTTGAGGTTACGTAATGAACCAGTGTCATCCCACGCCTCCTCCACATCACCTTCTACTAAATTCGCGGATTTATCTAGAGAGAGACCTAAACTTCAGAATGAATCCTTATTAATCTAATTTTAGCGTTGCTGTCTTTATACGTGTTCGTCCTGGGAAATGTGGTGGCGAAATTTTGAAAGCAAAGCAAGAAGATCTCCACGTTCTGGGCTAGATGTGCCAATCGGGATCGACATTTCCTGCGAGCGGCATCACTTGAATGCGGAATGGACGGATGCGTAGTCAGAACAGCGCTCTCCCAGGAATTTCCGGCTTTCCTAACTATGGAGCTCCAATTTGTAACTCAAGCAGCTATGAAACTGACATCACGAGACGAAATGTATGACGTTCCAGTAGTCCCTCCAAGGAAAAATCTTCAGAATCATTGGGATTCGCATCCGCTTAGCAGCCAGATCCATTGACCACTGAGCTGCAGAGAAGAATGAATTTATAAGGCTCTCCACACAGTACACTGCTTCCTGATTCTGCCTCCCACAGCAATTTGTTGAGCAATTCTGTGACACGATTATCAAACAAATACATGATGACTCGTACAGCTTTTTCGTTTTCTGTATTCTATTGCTTCCCTGAATAGAGTTTCATAAAGGTTTCCAATCAGCGAACAACTGGCCGATGGAGGGTACCATTGTATGGTGTAAAGAAGACTTTGAGTACAGTAAGCGAAGAGTAACAATTTGAACGATTTATTATTTAAAAACATCTATCGTTTAAAAATCCCAAATGCAATTTAATTTAACATTTCTGGAGAATGAGCTATAAATTTTAGACACAGAGTGGTTCATCTGTATTCAACTCAAGCAGTTTGGTCAATCAAAATGTTCCGTATTGTGTCCACCAAACAGCGGTGGGCTTATTTACATAAAAGCTCAGTCCGTTCCATTTGGGCCCTTGCTAGGCGTACTATTTGCTTCGGGCCACGGCATAGCAAGATAATACACAAGTCTATTACAGTTTAGGTGCTCATGTGCTCATCTCCAAGCAAATTCGTATTAATGTCTTGTCTGTAATCAGTGACCAGCCACAGCCATTGACTGTAGTACTAACAATCGCCTAGCATACACTTTCAGCAAAAGATCACAATTTCAAAGCAATTTAAATAATTCCACAAGATCTTATTTATATACGAGTGAGATTGTTTGCCATTTGCACACACAAATATTATATAGAGGGAAACATTCCACGTGGGAAAAATATATTGGTGTCTGTATATGTGCGGATGGATATGTGTGTGTGTGTGTGTGTGTGTGTGTGTGTGTGCCAGTGTATTCCTGTCCTTTTTTCGCCCTAAGGTAAGTCTTTCCGCTTCCGGGATTGGAATGACTCCTTACCCTCCCCCTTAAAACCCACATCCTTTCGTCTTTCCCTCTCCTTCCCTCTTTCTTTTTGAAGCAATCTTGGGTTGCGAATGCTTTAAATTTTTGTGTATGTTTCTGTGTTTTTTATTGTGTCCATCAACATACCAGCGCTTTCTCGTTTGGCAGTGTGTGTGTGTGTGTGTGTGTGTGTGTGTGTATGTGTGTGTGTGTGTGTGTAAGCAGCAAACAGTCTCACTCATAGAGTGCAAACTGAAACGTCATTCGAGCTCACTGTAACTTGATACAGCTGAAAGAACCATGCGCGGGACAGCAAGGGTGCACAAACAGTGCCTACAGAGCACAACCATTGTCCGGCCGCAGACGTCACGCTTTAATCTCATTCTCGCCGCTGTAACATAGCACAGTCCATATTAATTCAAGAGGCATTAGTCAGGTATTCCTACACATATCGTTTGTAAACAGACGGTGGACTCTGCTCTGCATAAAACAAAAAGTAAATGAAGGTACGCTGTCCTTCCATGAAGTCTATTTCACAGGGTTTACCTACCGAGTACACAAAGTATCCGACTGCTTAATTCAACTGAACGGACACAGTCCTTCATGCAGTGCCACAAGCATATATCTTGCGCAACATCGCTACTGAGCAAAAGTTGGCCAGTGTCCCTTTCCGAACAACGGGAAGCAGTATCTTCCAGCAGAATTCACACTTATTTAACTCGGCTGGCATACCCAGGTCCTTCCGAAACCAACTGACATCTCCTCTGCTACACGTCCCTTCTGCACGCCTCACGCTTTTCGGTGATGCTGACTGCGTCAGGGCTGCGCGAAGGGGCAGCGTGGTTTAGGGCGCCATGTCACGGATTGCGCGGCCCCTCCCGCCGAAGGTTCGAGTCCTCACCCGGGCATGGTTGTCTATGATGTTCTTAGCGTAAGTTAGTTTAAATAGTGTGTAAGTCTAGAGACCGATGACCTCAGCACTTTGCTCCCTTAGGAATTCGCACACGAACATTTGAACTGCCTCAGCTTCTGCCAAAAGCACTCATCGCCACAGTCTAGCTGTGGCTTCAGCGTCAGCCCAGATCACTTCACTTCAAGGATGTGCCGTCTCATGGCATAAGATCATTTGGTAAGCGACATTGAGTGAATTACCCTTCGTTCGAGTGCGTCATCGCCGTTTATAGAACGTTGTGCCTCACTGACTGACTTTTAGTCACAAGCAGCTCAACAGCACTGAAAATTCCTTTCTAGATTATCTTAATGCTCTCGGAATATCGACTTAAAAGCCGAAATACGCGCTAACTTCTGTTTGTTGTTTTGAAACATGTACGAAATTATTTCTGAACGCGCAGCCCCAGTTTCTAATCTTTTGTATTGAGATTGAATAACGTTGTTTCTAACATATCATTCCTGGCTACTACTGTGGCCTCATACTCTTCGATATTATGGTCGCCAGATCCGATTTCCAGTATACAGAGGTACAGGGGTGGCCGAGAAGGAAACTCCAATAACAAAATACAGTACCCTGCCTAATACGGTGTTGAAAACCCAGTGTCATTTGAAACAACTTCTTGTGTTCTCGGAATGGACAGAATCAAGTCCTGTGTGGTTCTCTAGGTAAGCTTATATTGCTCCTGCAAAATAGTAGGAAGGTCATGTAACAACGATGGATGTAGATAGCGATCACGCGACCTTCTCTGGAAAGTAGACCACAAAGACTAATAATACTGAAATTTGGAGTCTGGTGGCCAGGGAAGATGCAATTCATTCTCATGCCAACGAAACCAGCCCTGCACGATGTGAGGTCTGTTCACTTCGTGTTGTTTCAATGCTGACAGACTCTGTGAGCGTGAAATTCACTTCTGCAGTGACTTTTGCAGATGTCGTCCTCTTATTTTTTGTCACTGCCCTCTTCAATGACAATCTGTCACTATCACTCAACACATAGTTTCGTTAGTGTTGTAATAAAGGATGTTTCTCTGCTTTCCATGTATGCAGTATAAATCACCCACCCAGGGGCTCTCTAAACATCAAAGGCTTCAACCACCTTGGTTACGGAAGCACCCACTAAACGAGCACCAACAATTTCCCCACGTCCGACTTCAGCTAGCTCCGAAAAAATAAACTCGAAACTTCACGGAACACTGTTCTGGACATGACGGACACTTACAACATAATGAGGACTTGCGCGGGTGCCGTTCGTGGTCGAATACAACTGAGTAGAGTGTAAGCTTGGAAAGCAACTGCACTTACTTTGAAGCATACATGTCTAGCGGTGTTTAATAATTTTTCTCCTGCCTCCATAGGCTTTATATAAATAAACTGAGGTGGTAAATGTCATAGGATACCACCTAATATCGGGTCCTTTGGCCCTGTGTAGAGCGGCAACTCGACGTGGCATGGACTCAACAAATCATTGGAAGTCCTCTGTAGAAACGTCGAGCCATGTTGTCTCTACAGCCGTCCATAACAGGGAAAGTGTTGCCAGTGCAGGATTCTGCACACGAATTGACCTCTCGATTATGTCCCATAAATGTTCGATGGGATCCATGTCGAACGATGCGGATGGCTCGAATTGTAAAGAATGTTTTTCAAAGCAGTCGAGGACAGATCTGGCCTGAAGAGAACATGGAGTCCATGAGAGACCGCAAATCTCCAAGCAGCCCTACATAACAATTTCCAGTCACTTATCGGTTTGTTTGGGCCAGAGAACCCGGTGCATTCCATGTGAAGAAGCCCTCACGATTATGGAGCCACCACCAGTTTGCGTAGTCCCTTGTTGACAACTGGGATCCATGGCTTCTTGGAGTCTGCGCCACACTCGAACCCTACCATCAGCTCTTACCAAACTGAAATCGGGGCTCATCTGACCAGATCACGGTTTTCCAGTCGTTTACGGTCCCACCTATATGGTCACGAGCCCAGGAGAGGTGCTGCAGGCGATGTCGTACTCATAATAAAGGCACCCGGGTCGGCCATCTGCTGCCATAGCCCACTAATGCCAAATTTCGCGGCACTGTCCTACCGGATACGGTCGTGGTACGCCCCACGTCGTCTTCTGCAGCCATTTCAGGTAGTGTTGCTTGTCTCTTAGCACTGACAACTCGTATGCCGACGCTTCTCCTCTCGGTCGTTAAGTGAAAGCCTTCGGCCACTGCGTTGTCCGCGACGAGCGGTAATGCCTGGAATTTGCTATTCTCGGCACGCTCTTCGCACTCTGAATCTGCGAATATTGAATTCTCTTACGATTTCCGAAATGGAATGTTCCATGTTCTTAGTTCCAACTACCATTCCGCGTTCAGAGTCTGTTAATTCCTGACGTGCCGCCATAACTATAGCGGTAACCTTTTCACATAAATCACATGAGTATAACTGACAGCTCTTCCAATGTACTACCCCTTTTATTCCTTGTGTACGCGACGCTACCGCTATATTTATTTGTGCCCCATGACTTTTGTCAACTCGGTGTAGGTCCAAGAGTGCGTTTCTCGTGATATTTTCATATTTTTATTCTCCTATGAATATGGCTTTAATGACCACCTAGATCAAATTAAAGCCTATATCCGTGCGGCAGTGGTAATACCATTTCCCCTGAAACCTCTCAAGTGAAGCGCTGTCGGGTTTGGCTAGCACTTTGATGGATGACCGTCCACGTTTTGCCGAGCGCTCTTGGCAAGCCGGGTGCGCTCAGCCCTTGGCAGAGTAATTGAGGAGCCACTTGTCTGAGAAGTAGCAGCTGCGGTCAAGAAAACTGACGGTGGCTACATCTGCATCTTGTCATGCCTAAAACTGAGGATGACATGGCGGTCGGACGGTACCATAGCGCCTTCCGAGGACTATTCGAACGGAGCTTTTTTTCAAACTACCTTAAATGTGGAGTATATGATTATAGTATCTCATATCATTTTTACTTGTGTAACCTTTACAATTTTATTGTGTATATTACTCCAGAAAATTATACGGACACTTACGGGTGAATGTAATGCGTATAGCGTGTCACGGAGATGTAACGCGGCCGCACACGGCGGAATGGAAGGAAGCCTCCCCGTGGAGAGGTAGTCGGCAGCAGTAGCGGCGGGGGTACACGGAGATTAGACCGAAGTGTTTTCTTCGCCGTCGCGGAATTCATTTGCGCGCACAAAGGCCGGCGCCATAATGCCGGCGCACAAAGCGGCCGCCTTGTGCCTGGCCGGGCGGTGACGCGCCGCGCAGCGCAGAGCAGGGGCCGGTAATGACCACCTCATTTGCCGGCTGCCCTCTCCACGACGGCTCTCACACAGAGGGAGACAGCCCCGGCTCCGTCTCGTGTGTGTGTGTCACGAGCCGGCCGACGCAAGAATTCTCGTAAAATAAACTGCTCGGAAAAAAATTTCACACCGCGCTCACGATCGTAAATACTTTTTTGGCCACAGGAAATTTCACTCTTAAAGAAACCTGTTTGGCCTAGATAGAAGAAAGGCTTTCCAGAAAGCTGGATGAATGATAGTATTACAAGAATGTGAGGTGACTGTTGATTGAAACACGTCCAACAGCATACACTCATATAACTGATTCGTTTCGATGACAAGGAATACTAAATCTTCGCCGGCCGCTGTGGCCGAGCGTTTGTAGGCGCTTCAATCTGGCGCCGCGCTGCTGATACGGTCGCAGGTTCGAATGATGCCTCGGGCATGGAGGTGTGTGTGATGTCTTTAGGTTATCTAGGTTTTAAAGTTCACGATGGTTGATGTGTGTCGCTATACAGTAGGACGTTTATTCATACACGTCGTATGTGATGCTTCTGTTGTTTACTGTTCCTTGTGTTTAACTAGTGACCTCAGATGCTAAGTCCCACTGTGCTCAGAACCTGAATCTTCAGAGTGGATACACATTTTGTTCGACCTCCGGCGGGAATCTAAAATTACCAAGCATGAAGTACATAGACAGGGATGGTGGATGGGTGGTGCTTAGTGGGTTTTTGAGTCGTCCATGGAGGGTACCGAGATACTCGGCGCGTTTGCGATAAACACTGTGTCTGGATGACTGGCCATTAAAATTGCTAAAACACGAAGTAGACGTGCTACAGACGCGAAATTTAACCGACAGGAAGAAGATGCTGTGATATGCAAATGATTACCTTTTCAGAGCATTCACACAAGGTTGGCGTCTGTGGTGACACCTACAACGTGCTGACATGAGGAAAGTTTCCACCGATTTCTCATACACAAACAGCACTTGACTGGAGTTGCCTGGTGAAACGTTGTTGTGATGCCTCGTGTAAGGAGGAGGAATGCGTACCATTACGTTTCCGACTTTGATAAAGGTCGGATTGTAGCCTATCGCGATTGTGGTTTACTGTATCGCGACATTGCTGTTCGCGTTGATCGAGATCCAATGACTGTTAGCAGAATATGGAATCGGTGGTTTCAGGAGGTTAATACGGAACGCCGTGCTGGATCCCAACGGCCTCCTATCACTAGCAGTCGAGATGACACGCATCTTATCCGCATGGCTGTAACGGATCGTGCAGCCACGTCTCGATCCCTGAGTCAACAGATGGGGACGTTTGCGAGACAACAACAATCTGCACGAACAGTTCGACGACGTTTGCAGCAGCATGGACTATCAGCTTGGAGACCATGGCTGCAGTTACCCACTGACGCTGCTTTACAGACAGGAGCGCCTGCGATGGTGTACTCAACGATGAACCTGGGAGCACGAATGGCAAAACGTCATTTTTCGGATGAATCCAGGTTCTGTTGTAACATCATGGTGGTCGCATCCGTGTTTGGCGACACCGCGGTGAACGCACAATGGAAGCGTGTATTCGTAATCGCCATACTGGCGTATCACCCGGCGTGGTGGTATGGAGTGCCATTGGTTATCCGTCTCGGTCACCTCTTGTTCGCACTTTGATGAGTGGACGTTACATTTCAGATGTGTTATGACCCATGGATCTACACTTCATTCGATCCCTGGGAAACCCTACATTTCAGCAGGATTATGCACGACCGCATGTTGCAGGTCCTGTACGGGCCTTTCTCGATACAGAAAATGCTCGACTTATGCCCTGGCCAGCACATTCTCCAGATCTCTCACCAATTGAAAACGTCTGTTCAATGGTGGCCGAGAAACTGGTTCGTCAAAATACGCCAGTCACTACTGTTGATGAACTGTGGTATCGTGTTGAAGCTGCATGAGCAGCTGTACCTGTACACGCCATCCAAGCTCTGTTTGACTCAATGCTCAGGCGTATCAAGGCGTTATTACGGCCAAACGTGGTTGTTCTGGGTACTGATTTCTCAGGACCTATTCACCCAAATTGCGGGAAAATGTAATCACATGTCAGTTCTAGTATAATATATGTGTCCAATGAATACCCGTTTATCATCTACATTTCTTCTTGGTGTAGCAATTTTAAAGGCCAGTAGAGTAATCTCCTAGCTGCAATGTGTATCGACAACAGAGCTGCAAAACCTAATTACTATAATATGCATAGGTGTAATACGTTCTCTAGAACATTGCTATCATTCCTGGTTCATAATGTTCTAATAATGGGTTAAAATAAATAGAAAATTAATTAACTCTTGGTATGTGGACAATGACACTGTATTAAATGAATTCAATTGCACCCTAGTTTTACTTGATGTAGTAACATGTAATGAAACTTTAATAATGGTTACGGTGTCTCTGAAGTCAAGTAACTATAATACAAGAATTACAAAAATTAAACTTCACATATATGATCCTATTTTATACAGAATCCCAAAATCTAATTCTTTAATCCATTTGTCACAAAATTGACAACAAAAGAATGAAGGCAAGAAGATAACTGATATGGACTCTTGACGAACCGACTGCACAATTAAACCGCTGCCGCAGGTAAAACAAACTTAATGATTGCCTGTAAGTCGTTCGTCGAAACGAGTGTCATTGTACCAATGTAAAAATTAATTCCTTTCCTCTCCACAATAAATCTTCCATTAACTCCCCACTGCTTGCTGCATAATGCTACTATACCGAAACTCAGTTCATCACCTCTAACTCTCAAGCTCGACTGTCTGCCTCCTCTCCCCTCCTCGCGATCGACAAATAAAACCAGTAAAACCAGCTCGCATATTCGTATTCTCTGCCGGGGCTGAGCGCGCATGTCTCAGCAATTCAGGCATTACGAGGGTAATTCCAAACATTCGAAACAAGAAAAATTCCTAAGAAAATTTACACATGTACCTTTCACACCCCTTGGACTCTCCAGCCAGAATTTTGATGGACGATATTTGTAATTAATAAGGATTAAACTGCAATATTCGCTAAGAAAGTTAAAACGCAATGTACATGAGTAGAAATAAAGAAATGATAAAGGTAACAGCATAAAAGTATAGCATTATTCACAGTACATTACAAATTATTTTCAGGCACACTACTAATCCTTGAAAAATGGTTTTAAATCGGTGTGCACAGGCGCACAAACAATCCAAGATAAACTAGTTTAAATCATTGTGCACAGGCGCACCAACAGTTCCATAAGCGTGCTCAAAGCACCAGTAATATAGGAAGTTTGGTAATATCATTCATGGTATTGGTTGATTGTTTTACTCCACATGTAGTATGTGGGCCGACTGTTAACAAATTTGTTGTTTCACAAAGATGAAAACGAAACTTCACTGAAATGTCACTTTTTTACACCATTGCAAACACTAGGCTGCCATCGTTGAATTGCGTATATTCAGTGAAAATAGTCATTAACCTGAATGTACCTAGTACTCCACAAAACAAAACTCATCTAAGAGTTTTTCCGGAGACTTAGTGTATAAACAACGTATGGCTTGCATCAGTGTGTTGTTTCATATGTGAGGAGGTTAGGAGTAGACTCAAGAGGATTTTTGTTGTAAACAAAACATCCATTCGTTTGATAAGTGTCTCACAGTGCAGAAGAGTACGCTGAAATATTTCCATGAAAGTTATGATAAATTGTAATAAATAATAGACAAACATTGTTACAAGTGTGTAAATACATAAGACTGAATAAAAACTGAAATGTGTGTTTTATCATATGGTAACACATACAAATACCTAAAGTAAGTTTCCACAAGAGAATGAATTTTGTGGTGGCATTCAATACCAGTCTACAATATATACCTAAAGTTGACAGATTAACCACAAAGTTTCGATAGTAGCATATAAACGAAATTCTTTACACTAGTGTTACACAGAATTCTGGATAAGAGAACATGAGTAAAACAATGTATACATACAAGGCATGAATTGAGAATAAAAGCCATAGTATTATCGTAAAAAACCTGTCCAAATTCAATTACGAAAGTAAAAGCTTCCTTATGGTTGTCTTACTTACAGTATATAGTAATCATAAAACATAATACTATTTTCTACAAAATCTAGCTCGAGCTGCTATTGAGAAGGAAGTGGATGAAGGAAAGAAATAAAAGTTTGTGCACAAAACTGATGTACCTGTCCAAAGAAATTAATTATACTGAAGCGTCAGTCACCAGTCCATCACAAAACGTAACGAAAGTAACAATGCGGACACACGCGCTTATTCTATGCACGTGCTGACTGATCATTATCACTAAAATAAATGCTTAGCGTACCCAAAATGCAAGAAAGACGAAGTGTTACCAAATAATGCCTCACAGCTACACATAAATAAGATAGAGAATAGTTGCCCTAAGTGATTGGTAAATATATTTAAATCTGTTAAACTAGGCTGAAGAAGTTACAAATAAATAATTAATCTTTTAAGAGAGAAAGAAAAGTTGTTGGGACAAGCAAAACCAAACAGTTGTCAAGTCGAGAACATGAATATATGTGTCATCTCTCATAAATATCATTACCACAAAGAAAATAATGCTTACAGGCCAAAATTTCTCTTCACAGTGTATCCTAGAAAGCAGCAAATTTCCAAACACATCTCGCCTCCATTCGTAAGATATCTCCTAAGAATCACTAAACCATAATAACTCGAAGTGTCCGCCACAAGCAAATAATCAGGTAAGTCCTAACACTCCCTAACCTCATTGCATATTTCCTGAAATCTTAAAACATATCTCGTAAAATACATAATTCATAAATCCACAAAACCATCAACTTCATCATGGCATCCAATAACAGTTATAAACTCATAATTACCTCTATACCAAACTACACTTGCTCAAGAAAACTCATACGTCCTTGTACTCATAGCCCTTACCCTGCAGTTTTATGATAATTGCTCTATGCTGAAAATTAGAAACCTCCTCCGATTAGTAACCAACCCATATTCTCTACCTCTTCCACAGTTACATACTACACAACATTTGCCAAATACCGTCAATTTATTGCATAGTTCAGTGTGTCAGCCTGTAAAAAATGAAAATGCCATTACTTTACACAGTACTCGACGATGTCAACCAACATTCATGATTTTGTGCCATGATGCATTTCTGCTCTACTAAAAGTTGCTGCTTCCTTTTTGAAATGTAGATTTGCCAGTATCTTTCTGTGACATATGTCGCTAGAAAGTTTCGTAATTAGTGACATTGCAGTTATATCTGTAACAGTAAAGTACATTATATTAACAACAATAAAGTGAAATAAATACAAAGAAATGTCCAACCTCTTCTACCTGATGTTGTGATGGCAACGGGGGGGATTAGGGTCCACAGATACGTAGGATGAAATGTTTCATGACTTCTTAACATCCACATATTTACAACATTACACTCCTCTATGAATAAATTCCATGTACAACAATACGACTAAGCTAAGGAATGTGAACACCCAGGCAAAAAAGTTATAAAAGAATTGCTCTAGAAGATGTTTTGCTTTGGAAAAGTGGAGTAGAGCACGATATTCTTCTGCGCACGATTTCTGTAAAATTCGAGTGAGCTATTCGGCGACTACAAAATGGTCCATTTTAGACGAAGAAGACTTTTACATAATTGTTCTTTGATTTTCATGGCAACTTTTGACCTGCATTGAATTCTTTATTGTTGCATCTCCTCTTCTGTAGCCGTTTACTCTTCTCTGCTGCCTTTTTTTTATGTTTTTTAAGAGGTGTTTCTGTGACTTCATGGTGTCTTAAGCATTTTGGTTTTGGAAGAAGCACTGTTTCTATGATTATGTCAGTGGTTTTTTTATCAAATGAGGAGAGAGTAAAGCGGAATCATTAGGTAATAAATTTACCGTGTCCCAAAAGATTTGAAAATACCTATCCCGTTCTGTGTGCTTTTTGTGACGGTACATTCTACATAATCTTGTTATTCTTTTCATGATTCTTTCAGATGGGTTAGCAGAAGTTTGCTAATGGGAATTTTTCTAATTTGTTTGTATGAAACCGAAGAGTCAAAAGAAATTGAGGTCCAGTGTCAAAGATAACTTCGGAAACACGTCCCAGTTCTCTCAAAAATCCTTGGTAAATGCTGCAAGCGTAACTGTCACAGTCACTTGATGAAGTGGTGTAAAAGAAACACATTTTAATGTGAGCTCTGTTGGCATTCTCGCTCTTTGTAATTGGTCCATACACGTCTAGAACTGACAAATGACGTAATTCAACACGGATGATGGGAAACAGCTGAGCAAAATGTGAAGTGGTATATGTTTTAATTTTTTGACAGAATTTACAATTTGGTCAGAACATATCAGATAAGGTTTTCCATTTTGAGAAAGTAAGAGGTCTGATGAAGGATGTAGAAAATTATCTCGCTCTGTAGTGTGTATAACTGAGATGAGTGTACCAAAATAATATATTAATCAAATCTCATGTTAAATTCAAACAAGCCATGTATCGCTGTCGCGATTCATGCATTTAAAGAGTATGTTGTGCAGAACCAAATAATAATGTCTAACTGTCAAGGTAGTTGTGTCACGCCACAGCTTCTTGATGTTCTTCCATGTGGCATCATTATCTATTTCGTTAGCAATATCCTTTAAAGCAAACGAAAAGTAATTTTCGAAACCAACATGTTGTATGTATTGAAGACGGAAACTGGAGTAACAGAATTCTGTGGATGAACCTATTTTCAGCCACCAAGAGATCGTAAAAAGGCGTCAGCAACAGTATTCTCTTTTCCAAGAATGTATAAACAACGTAATGAAGTTCCTGCAAATATAATGCCCATTTCCCACAGAAATTACGAGAAAGTTCGGTGGTCATAAGAAATTGTAACGCATGGTAGTCTGCACATAGTTTTGCATGTGTGACAAGTAAAAAATATCGAAATTTTGTCAAAGTCCAAACGACAGCTAATGCCCCAAGTTCTGTGATTGGATAAGTTTCGGAAGAGGACAGAACGCTGCTGGCAAATGTAGTGCTCTTAGTAACAACTACACCATTTCCGTGTTGCAACACATATCGCCAAGCACTGTGTTGCAGCTGTCAGTCACGATGCCAAAATTTCGCGGAAGTTCCGGGTGAGAAATTAAAGATGCAGGTAGTAAGGTTTTTTTCAGTTTATAAAATTCCTTTTGTGCTTGTTCGTCCCTAAACTACCACTTCATTGACATAATCCTGAAGCGAGTACAGATATTTAGGGAAAGAAACAGCGCAGTAATTGAGAGGACCTAATCAACTGCTAAGTTGGCATTTAGCAGTAGGAACTGCAATGTGAAAATTGGCCACAAGTTTGTATGGGTTGGGTCCAACACCAGAAGATAAAATGATATGATCTAAAAATTTAATGGACAATTTTCCTAACTCACATTTGTTTAAACTGACAGCAATTCCAAGATCTGAAAATAATGAGTTCAAGACGGTGTTACGTTGGTACCAGTTCTCCTAAAAAACAAGTATGTCGTCGAAGAAAGTAGCGGTCCTTTCCTTTAAATGTGTTGGGTTGGTGGCTCTGAGCACTATGGGACTCAACTGCTGAGGTCATTAGTCCCCTAGAACTTAGAACTAGTTAAACCTAACTAACCTAAGGACATCACAAACATCCATGCCCGAGGCAGGATTCGAACCTGCGACCGTAGCGGTCTTGCGGTTCCGACTGCAGCGCCTTTAACCGCACGGCCACTTCGGCCGGCTGTTGGGACAAGATGTTCAAACCTATAATGAAAGATGCAAATGAAATGTTAAGAGCGAAAGACAGTGTGCATAATTGATAACAAATTCCGAAGCATAAAAGGGCTGTATGAATGCGAGAACTGGGATTAAATTGATCTGCCAGACTCCTGATTTTAAATCGAATGTAGAAAATGTGGTAACTCCATGAAATTTTTGTAACAATTTACCTAATGTCTTCGGTCCGGCTATTTGTCACTACAATACCGAAGTCTAAGCCAACGATCTTTTTTTTTATCATTCAACGGACTTTTAAAAGCGCTAGCTGGTGTTTCAGTTATACTTTGTTAGAGCATAAATTCAATTCCCTGTCTCTCTTTCTCTCTATAAAAGAATGGAATCTTGTAGTGTCTAGAAACAAAGGTATTGTGGGTTTTATTTCAAATTCGTAAACAGGTCCACAATAGATCAGGGAACGTTGTCAAAACACGAGAAGGTGTTTCCAGAATGAGATTTTCACTCTGCAGCGGAGTGTGCGCTGATATGAAACTTCCTGGCAGATTAAAACTGTGTGCCCGACCGAGACTCGAACTCGGGACCTTTGCCTTTCGCGGGCAAGTGCTCTACCAACTGAGCTACCGAAGCACGACTCACGCCCGGTACCCACAGCTTTACTTCTGCCAGTATCTCGTCTCCTACCTTCCTAACTTTACAGAAGTTCTTCTGCGAACCTAGCAGAACTAGCACTCCTGAAAGAAAGGATATAGCGGAGACATGGCTTAGCCACAGCCTGGGGGATGTTTCCAGAATGAGATTTTCACTCTGCAGCGGAGTGTGCGCTGATATGAAACTTCCTGGCAGATTAAAACTGTGTGCCCGACCGAGACTCGAACTCGGGACCTTTGCCTTTCGCCAGCAAGTGCTCTACCAACTGAGCTACCGAAGCACGACTCACGCCCGGTACCCACAGCTTTACTTCTGCCAGTATCTCGTCTCCTACCTTCCAAACTTTACAGAAGTTCTCCTGCGAACTTCTGTAAAGTTTGGAAGGTAGGAGACGAGATACTGGCAGAAGTAAAGCTGTGGGTACCGGGCGTGAGTCGTGCTTCGGTAGCTCAGTTGGTAGAGCACTTGCCCGCGAAAGGCAAAGGTCCCGAGTTCGAGTCTCGGTCGGGCACACAGTTTTAATCTGCCAGGAAGTTTCACACGAGAAGGTGTTTGTGGGACTACTTCATCTTGTTTCCTACCCATGTTTGTTGCAGCTTCATACCTGTATATCTTTGCTTATATTGTGTGATAAATTTCTAAATTCGATTCTTCATTTTCATTAATAACAGGCAATTCTTCATCAGTGAAGGATGGATGACGTATACCGCCCCTGATTTCGGGTACCAGGAAAAACTGAAGCCTATTTATCTCCTGGTTCTCTGAGTGTGTGAGTGTAAATTCCTAAGGGACCAAACTGCTGAAGTCATCGGTCCCTAAAGCTACACACTCCTTAAAGTAACTTAAACCAACTTTTGTTAAGATCAACACACACACCCATGCCCAGGGGAGGATTCGAACTTCCGGGGGGGAGGGGCCGCGCAATCCGTGAAATGGCGCCTAGAACCACGAGGCCACTCCGCGCAGCAATGCTTCTCTGAATGGAACGTATCTTAACGTATCATTGTTTTGTGGCTAAAAACACGAATTTTGAAAATCCAGTATTAATTTCTGCCTGTTTAAGAAATCCATGCCAAACAATCTCTGTTGTTAGTAGTGCAAAGATCCAGGTGACTGCAAGGGAAAGTGTGACTTTTGCAGTGAATAGTAAGTGTGTTTGCGATTTTACATCGATACCGTTTCTTGAAAAAGCTCCTCTAACGTTTGTTTTATGTAAAGTTAAAATTGGGAAAATTTCATCTGCGTTACATTTACTGAATGGTGCATCACTATAAGGTAAAGTAGAGTAAGGTTCGTCTGAATTGGATTTAGTGGCCGCTAAATAACTAACCATTGCAACTCCAGAGCCTGAATCTATAACTGTGCTTTAAATATGTTTGCATATTTATATGCGGATGACGGGATGATAAATTTGGCTTTGAGGTTCCTTATTTTCTTGTAAAAACTTGTTCCTGATGTCTTCCGAACAAAAAATATTTTCAGTAATGTCGGTGGGACTTTCTCTGTGCGTAAATCTTCTGTAGTCATCTCCTCTAGACATCTGTGAAATAGGTTGCGAAACTTCAGCTATCTGGGTTCTGCATAACTAGAATCAAATTGTCGTGGGTGAAATTTGATTCATTCGATACCAAATTTTGCTATTGTCTGTAATTTTCAATGCTCCAGTTCTCATACCCGCCATTTTCTCGGTAATCGTGGTTTTGCTATCTGGTGTCACGATAACTGTTAGTGTATAGTTACTGCATATGCATATGCAAGTTGTTATTCCCTCATATCTAATTGTTTCCTAATTACGGACTTGAGTCCGTTTTGCAACCTGCATCACGCAAGTTACGAGCAGCCCCTTAGTGGCTCGCCATCACAGTTTTCTTTATCTTAAATATCTTTGTGACTAATGCGCTGTTGGCATATTTATTATTCTATAAATGAAGTATAAGTACTGCCAGTCTTTCACGATGATTCCGTACTTATACTCTATCATACGTTTTTAGTCATAATTCTGTGAGCATGTTATTGAATATAGACCATTCTTTGATTTAAATTCTTAGGAAGACACTCCTAGCAGTGTTGAAACCCGGTTAATTTGTTAAAAATAGTGACCGAGGGCTGTTTTCCTTTCAATTGTGTTTTTAATGTTAAATTATCTGATAGTTACTAAATTTTGGGCTTCCTGTTTAGAGTGGCACCCATACCAGACATTAGAGCTGATAGCTTGCGTAACCCTAATTGTTGGTGACAAAACTGCCAGTATCCACAGAGAAATCTAACTGCGAGAATTCTAAGAAAATCATTATCTCTCTGAAACTTGCCGTTATCACAAAATCTCACTATGAGATTTGATGATAAGCTGACTACTTTGGAACTAAAATATTTACTTCGGAAATTTAATTAATGAATAATTTCCTTTTCAACACTACGAGTATTTTGGTTATCTGGGTCGCAATGAACTACGACGTGGAGACTGCTCTCGTAGCTATAGTGCGTCTCGATAACAGAGCTGCAAAATCTAACTACCGAGTTATGCAAAGGAGCGACGTGTTCTATAAAAGCATTAGTATCATCCTTGGTTCATAATTTGTTGATAATGTTTTTAAATAAATTGAAAATTAGTTATTTATTATTATTTCTCGTTCAGCTACAGGCAAAGCGTGATACACTTACAAACATCAACATAAAAATTTAAATTAACATTAACAATGATTTACAATAAAATTTTCAGGGTTTCCAGCCACAAAAGTGCTTGGTCACTTATCACATGTATGTCCATCAGATTTCCTCCCTTAAGTCCGTGTACGTCGCACTCAACTATTTGCTGCATGGTTTGACTCTCTCCGCACGCACAATTGGGGTCCTGGGAGAAACCCCACTTTTTCAACAAATATCCGCACCGACCAACACCTGTCCGCAGACGATTTAGAGTTACCCACACTCTACGTTGGAGTTGGAAGCCTGGAACTCGTTGAGATGGGTCCTCTATAAGGAAACTGTTATTCACTTTGCTTTCCTGCCATTGCTGTTTCCACAGGTTATCGATATCAATCTGTTGTTTGAGTTCTTTCCAGAAGGGATTTCTTGACATCAATCTGTCAGGGGGAGGAGGTAGGTCCCTGAACTTTTCTTTGTACCTCTGGATTGCTCTTTCACGTCTAATCGAGGCTGGTTCGATATTGGCAAGGACGGGCAGCCAAGGTTTCGGGGTGGGTCTTACTGTTCCTGTTATGAGCCTCATTGTCTCGTTGAGTTGCACATCAATATATCTGACATGCCTACTGCGGGCCCAGACGGGTGCGCAATATTCCGCTACACTATACAGAAGTGCCAGTGCTGATGTGCGTAGAGTTTCAGTGGAACATCCCCAGGTTGTTCCTGCCAGTTTCATTATGATGTTGTTTCTTGTTTTCATTTTTTGGGCGACTTCGTACAGGTGGCTCTTATATGTGAGAGTGCGATCTAGCTTAACACCCACATATTTTGGCGTTCTATCGTTTTTCAACAATTTACCTTTTATTTGCACTTTTAGCTCACGATTTGCATCTTTGTTACACAAGTGCATTATTGATACCACGGATTTAGTCGGATTTACTTTGAGGTGCCAGTTGTCATAATATTGTTGTAGTCGTTCCAGATCCCTGTTTAAAATTTCTTCCAGTTCTTCGAAAGTGTTGGCGTGAGCCGCGATAGCGATGTCATCTGCATACATAAAACAACGAGATTCCAGGTTTGGGATGTCCGCTATGTATAAATTGAAAAGGCATGGAGCCAGCACAGACCCTTGGGGGAGACCATTTTGTAGTGTCCTGTAGCTGCTTGTTTTCCCATTCAGAGATACCTTGAATCTCCTGTTTATCAACATATTTCTGACTAGATCTATGATCTTCTTGCATTTCACGACTTTTGACGGTTTATACAGTATCCCTTTTGTCCATACGGTGTCGTATGCTGAGGTGAGATCTAATAATACCATGCCCGTTTTCTTTTTGTTTTGGTAACCTCTTTCAATGAAAGTGGTTAGGGCGAGAACTTGGTCGCAACAATCTCTTCCTTTTCGAAAACCGCCTTGCTCTAGGGGAAGAGCAGCTTCTATTTTACTTTCTATTCTGCCTAGGATGACTCGTTCAAACAGCTTGTAAGTGGTGCACAATAAAGATATCGGTCTATAATCTTTAGCATTCTCTCCTGTTTTCCCTGGTTTCTGGATGGCTATGACTTGTGCGTTTGAAAAACCTGGTAAAGCAGCTGGCTGTGACGGCCTTCTTCCAGAATTCTTGAAGAACTTCGGGCCAAAGGGAAGAGCATGGCTGTCTTCTCTTTTCTCTAATATCATAGATACCAGCCGGTTACCAAAGCAATGAAAATTAGTTGACTCTTGGTCAATGACTCTGGGTTAAATGAACTAAACAGCAATGTCATTCCATTTGAGTTAATAACATGTAATGAAGTTTCAATATTAGTGATAATTTCTGTGAAGTCATGTAACTAATCCAAAAACTATAGAAATTAAACTGCATATTTATGATCTTTGCAGAGCAAAAATGTTTTGGAACTAGAGCACAGAAATAATTAGTTCTGAATACGAAAAATGCAGGAATAAGGAAAGCTAGATTTTAATATCGATGATACAGAGCATCGCTTTACAGTCCGTCTTTAAGACAGTCCCACAGAGTATGCAAAGCAGAGTCGTAGAGATCTCTTACACTTCATGCAGTACACTTTGCCGCACACCCATTCAGATTCGAAATATATTGTTAATATATACTCAACGTTCCCCTTTTAAAGGACATTTCGGATGTCTCTTTCACAAGTCAAACCGTATCGTGTCACTATCTTCCGAAAATTCTCCTTGTTCAAGAGTTTGGATAGTGTGGGGCCCTGGCCACTCGTCGCTTATAGGGTGCCTAAAGGATGCTGCGTTCTCGGAATGCTATACAACAATTCAAGCAAATGACATTAATAGTTTTTATTACAAATAAGAAAATTGACAATACTTATCTTCGAATTTACAATAAGGGTTGCAAGCGATAGGAGACATGCAAACAGTAATGATCTTCGCTATAGACGGTGTCCATGTAAGCAATTGATATGGATCACTACTAATTGCTATCGTACACTCTCTGCTAGACTGAAGTCTACTGCAGTCGAATACTGTCCGGCCGAGGCTTAGAGGAGCGGCGCTTATGTTCTCATCAGCTAGGGGAGCGCTCATGTCGCGGTTCGGTCCTACTCAGCGGGCTATTGGCCATCTCACCGCCTTCTTTGCTCATGCGATCTTCGTTCTCGTGCCGGCACTTGTCGATGCGCCATAACAGACAGTACGAGATGTGCCCAGGAAGTAATTAACCGCATTTTTTTCTTCAACAATTCCTTATTGAACATGATGAGAATTACACCCACGAAAGAATGGTGTTTTATCTACACACCCTACTTTTCCACGTAACCTCCACCCCATTCTAAGGCCTTCCTACAGCGCGAAACAAGGGCATGTATACCATGTCGGTACCCATCCTTGTCCTGGTGGTGGAGCCAGTGTTTCACTGTATAATGACCTCCTCATCGTCCTCAAAATGTCTTCCGCGAATGGTATCCTTTAATGGCCCAAAGAAGTGTAAGTCCGAGGGGCTAGGTCAGGGCTGTCAGGTGTGACAGCTGTGGATGGTCTCCCCGACCGCTGCAAATCGAGGAACGCCTTCTGATGACCTCAGCCTGCGTGCACAGCAACTAACTGTACTTCTGTCGACAGAATATACTCCATAGCCTTTGCACAAGCGTTTATGAATATTCCAAACAGTTTCTTTCTCATGTAGCGCACATTACCTACAGGCGCCATATTGACACTGTCCTGCAGCTATGCCATATCCCGGAAGTGACGGAAACTTGGCGCGCTCACGCAGGAGACTTCCAATTAAACACAGGTAACGTTTCGCACCCATAGCATTCTTTTCTGCTGAGAAAAATGCCGTGATTACTTTCTGGGCTACCCTTGTAGGTCAGCCAACATCTCCTGTGTGCATAAATAGTCTACTTCAATATTCCCTTTCTCTACTTGGTCTGCTATAAAAGCTTTGTATCTGTGTGTTTGGTCCTGGCGCTAATAATTTTGGCATTAATAACACTATTTTTGGCCAAATTTATAGCTCACAGAATATCTTGGTTGATTCTATACTGACATTTGGCCCTGTTTTACTTATTACAGTTCTGATCCACACTGCTTCCTGAATTGTGTGATACAGTCACATACTCAGCTTCTACAATGCTCAAGGCTGCCATTTTCTTTTACAGGACCAGAATATAAGTCCTGCCTTCCAGTAATGGAATGTCTGCTGTCCAACTCACCTCCTTAATCTACATCACCTTAACCATCAAGTTTTATATTGCCCTTTCTATATTATTCTAATTTACGGTTTGTTGTTCCATTTGGCTACATAAATATATTTCTAAAGTCTCTCCCAGGTTCCTGCCGTAGGCTTTTGCGTAATTTGCTTACAAGATATGTGGCGAAAACGTTTCTCTGGTGTCTATCCCTTCCTTTCGTGAACATCCTTTGACTACAAGTCTCTCTATTTGTGGTGTCTATGCCGCATTCATTTTCACAATTACGTTTACTGATAGTATGAAACTACTCCGCAATCAGTTCGTCCCGATAGCTTTCACTGCACACTTCCAGGATTATTCCGATGACATTTCATTCTGTATATAAAGAACCTACTGCTAATGCATTCATTGGTGCCTGGGCCCGTAACCCGTTGGAACTAGCGCAGGGAAATAAATAACTGTGAAAATGAAAAATGGAGGAATGAGGCAAGCTATATTTTAACATCCATTACACAGAACAGCGTATTACCATCTGTTGTTACGGTAATGCCACAGAGTATGCAAAACACAGTCACAGGGGTCTATTACACTCCGAATAGTACGCTTTGCCGCACACACATTCACAAAAGAAATATATTGTTCGTATACTCCCAGCAAGATCTTCTCCAACTCATCTCTGTGCAGCGCAGCTTTTCCACCGAGGCTGTGAGTGGATGTCTAAGCAATTCTAACCTTATGACCAAAACAAGAAAAACTCTTACGAAAATTTACACACAACTTTCAAGAATTAAAAGATACATCATGTTGTCTTGTACCATCATAGGCTCTAGCATGTGGTACTGTTGAAGAGACAAGCTAGTTTCACCTGTTAAGTGTCATTAAAAAGGTTTTTTTACAGGCTTAAATTCTGTTAGGTTTGCTTCTGGCGTTGTGTTTTACAAGTATGAAGTAATTCGAAAGGCGATGAAGATTTTTTCGAAGTCATATTCTTATGTTTCTTTGCACGCTATTTTTGGTTCAAAATGAACAATTTTGTGTGTCGTTGCAGAATGCGATTTTTGTTTGTATACACCATACGTGGCGCTGCTGTAGTTTACAGGTCTTTCCTTTTAAATGTTTGCTGTTTTTGACAAAAAATTTGAAGAGCTTTTAAATTCCTGTTGTTTACGGAAAACTTTAAAAGGCTTATATGTGTCAGTTGAATTGCACTTTTACTGTATTAATTGTTTCATCCTTGAAGACTGGAAATTTTAATGAACTAGCCTGAAGTTTCCATGTAGCTGCGAGGGAAGTAGCTTTCAATTGTATGGTGGTCCTGCCAACACTCATAGAAAACTTTACTTAGATGTAAGTGTATATAAAATCTAAAAACGGTTCAAACGGCTCTGAGCACTATGGGACTTAACATCTGAGGTCATCAGTACCCTGGAACTTAGAACTACATAAGCCTAACTAACCTAAGGACATCACACACATCCATGCCCGAAGCAGGATTCGAAACTGCGACCGTAGCGGTCGTGCGGTTCCAGACTGAAGCGCCTAGAACCGTCGACACGGCGGCCGGCTTATAAAATCTAAACACGAATTGCATACTATTACGGAATATACCATTTTGTCCGTTTGGTACGTATATCCTGGTGCGAAGTGCTCTGTATCATGTAATGTTTGTTGTATTCACTCAACTTTCGGAACAGTTTATTGGATATATCATAATTTCAACGTTCCGTCTCACAGGATGATTTGGAAATGGTTTTAGGTAAGCCGAAACTAGTCATCAATTACATAAAATAGTGGAATCAGGAAATTTCGGCTATTTACTGCATCAAATTAGCTAAAGGTAAACCTGTATTACTGTTCGTCGATATCAAAATGTTCGGAGATTAAACAGCGATGTTTCAGTAACTATAGAAAAATATCTGAAACAACGAAAAACTATGTCAAAGACAAAACTCTGCCTTCGAAGTTAACAGACGACCAGGATACCACTGTCAATAGTTTCCACTTCGTTTAAATTAATCTTTGCTAAACAGTGGCATTCAATATGTATTACAGCACATGTCTGTTACTCGGCCAGTTTCAGTTGAAAAAATGAGGAATTTGTTGTGGGACATGCGAAATATTCCCATTTGAGCCGCTATAGTTTGACCAAGTTCTTATAGATGATGGCGCCATGCGTAACTTTCCAAATAGCGTCTGCAACGGCGTAAGGTCCATGGAGAGAGCTGTCTGTTGTGGCGTAACAAGCTAGCTACGCCACACTGAGAAGTAGCCGGAGGGGCACGCGTCAACTCTCGCCGTCTTGCGTTAAGTCTGAAACAGGATACGTGATGAAAGCTATAAAGAAAAGAACGGAGCTTCTCGGATACTTAACTTTAATTTCTTGTTGTACATTGCTCTTGATAATACAAGTGAGACTCTCTCCAGATATGGTTCACTGCGCCTTGCTAGGTCGTAGCCATGGACTTACCTGAAGGCTATTCTAACGGTCTCTCGGCAAATGAGAGAAAGGCTTCGTACGTGTAGTCGCTAGCAATGTCGTCCGTACAACTGGGGCGAGTGCTCGTACGTCTCTCTAGACCTGCCGTGTGGTGGCGCTCGGTCTACGATCACACAGTGGCGACACGCGGGTCCGACATGTACTAATGGACCGCGGCCGATTTTAGCTACCACCTAGCAAGTGTGGTGTCTGGCGGTGACACCACACTGTCAATGAGCCTCTTTTGGTGGAGAACCAGAGCGTTGCAGACCTTCACAGGCGCTTGCAGAATGTCTACGGAGACGTGGCAGTAAATAAATGCACTGTGAGTCGATGAGGGATGCGTCTGCCATTACCGCAACAAGGTCGCGCAAACCTGCTCCGTCTTCCAGGTGCAGCACACGGCTGTTACTCCTGCAGTGTTGGAACTTGCGGACACTCTAACTCGAGGTAGTCGACGGATCACAATCAAACGCCTCGCTGCTCAACTGGACGTCTCTGTCGGTAGTGCTGACACATTAGTCCACCAACTGGTTTCCCAAAGGAATGTGCTGCTGGGTTCCTCGCCCCCTAACGTAAGTCTATGAAGAACAACCAAGTACCTTCTGAGCGGATTCGCTTGCACGTTACAAGGATGGTCGTGAAAATGTTTTGTCGTACATCTTAACTGTTGATGAAACTTGGGCAATTCACTTCAAACCGGAAGCAAAACGGCAATCAATACACGGGCGCCACACCGCCTTTCCTGCGAAGAAAAAGTTCAAAGCCGCACACTCAACTGGTAAAGTCGCGGCACGATCATCTGGTACTCTGAAGGAGTTACTCTGTTTGATGTCCTCCTTCATGATGCAACGATCAACTCTGAAGTGTATTGCGCTGCCCTCAGGAAAATGAAAAAGTATCTTCAGCGAGCTCATCGCCCCAAAAACGCAAACAAGCTTCTCCTTCTCCATGACAACGCAAGGTCTCACACAAGACCGTGCAGCCAAGAGGAGCTCACAAAACTTCATTGGGCTGTTTCTCCTCATCCACCCAACAGCCCGCATCTCGCACCTTCCGACTTCCTTCTGTTTGGCCCAATGAAGGCTGCACTCCGCGGGGAGCAGTACGTGGACGACGGGGAGGTTAGTGGAGCAGCAAGACGTTGGCTCCGATGTCGACCTGCAGAGTGTTACCATGCGGGCGTCCAGACACTGCCGGAAGGTGGCATAAGGCCGTAGCGTTGAGTGGACATTATGCTGAAAAATAGGATTTTACAGCCATAAAAGTTGAGGGAATAGTCTGATGTATTGGAATCCTGAATAAAAGCAATCAGCATTCAGAAAAAAAAATGTATGTTGCATTACGTGTGGAACCCCTCCCATATCTCATGAAACGCACTCTGTAACAAAAACGTAGGAGAAATGAGCACTTCCGTGGTACGCACAGACACACAGAAAATGCCCAACCGTAGGGCCCAAGAAAGATTTTAAACTCGGAGCTGTCCAGAAGTAGATGGAGGATAAGAACAGTGCTAAGATGGAAAAAATTCACACAGAAAGCAATGGAAGACATTAATCTAAGACCTGATGATTGGAAACAAAGAGACCGGTGGTGGAAGAAAACGGTTAACTCCAGTGGGAAACGCTGAAGAAGAAGAAGTGAAAGCCTTTAAGTATATCTTATCAACATTCTTTGAAATATAATGAATGATAGAAGATGATCAATACGTCTGATACACTATCTGTAATTCTGAGCATATAGAAGAAAAAAGCATTGGCTCCGCGTAGAAAATTTACAGCCCCATTCCCAACAAACAAAGGAGTGAGACAAGGTCGTAGTTAACTCATAGCCAATTTACTATCTCCTTTGGCTGTCCTGTTCGCAGATGAGATATTAAATTAAACGTTGCAGTATAGCTGAATCTTCTTCGCCGGCCGGGTGGCCGAGCAGTTCTAGGCGCTACAGTCTGGAACCGCGCGACCGCTACGGTCGCAGGTTCGAATCCTCGTCGGCCATGGATGTGTGTGATGTCCTTAGGTTAGGTAGGTTTAAGTAGTTCTAAGTTCTAGGAGACTGATGACCTCAGCAGTTAAGTCCCATAGTGCTCAGAGCCATTTGAACCATTTTTTTGAATCTTCTTCAGTTATTAAAAGCACTTCGTAATACCAACGACGTTAGGCTGTATTCATGGGAAAGAAAACGCTACAGACTGTTGTTCCTGAAATAAGTAGCATACATTACGGTATAACACGAAAACTTCAGACCAGAAAAAAAGTCTTGGGCTAAATTATCTTTAACTATAAAATTATAGAAATGTCCAATACTTTATATCTCTAGACTATAGCGTAACGTATGGTTATGATACACACAATCACAAAATAAATTGAATAAGTTTAGAAATTTTATTCGAGAATAACGTAACCAAAATATTAACGCAATCGGAAACGTTAGCGATCTAAAGAGGACCATGACATCCCGAAACCGATAATGGCATTCAAATAAAGCTGTATTTGCGACTAGTTTCGTTATTCAGCAACAATCTTTAACGGTCGCGGAGTTCACGAGATCCAGCATAGATAAAATAAGTTTGCCGAAGAACTCTTACCTATATCAAGAGGACAGGCAACGTATGTATAAACATTTTGCCGAAAATTCTACTACTTGGAGAACTGCTCATCGGACTTACGACACACAGCGTTTAGAGAAAGACAAAAACGAATTACATATACCGTACATGGCTGTGAAAGTTTCATAGGAAAATTACACATCCAATCAGCGCTCCGCCAAGCAGAGGCAGAAATGTCCAAGTAGATCACCGAAACTCGGCTAATGCAAACAACGGCTGCAGTTTGATTAGCTTGCTACTAGCAAAGTAACTATTTAAAAATAATGATTTGGCTGATATTCTTAAATGTTGTTTATACATATGGCCGGCCGCTGGTGGCCGAGCGGTTCTGGCGCTACAGTCTAGAACCGCGCGACCGCTACGGTCGCAGGTTCGAATCCTGCCTCGGGCATGGATGTGTGTGTTGTCCTTAGGTTAGTTAGGTTTAAGTAGTTCTAAGTTTTAGGGGACTTATGACCTCAGCAGTTGAGTCCCATAGTGCTCAGAGCCATTTGAACCATTTTTGTTTATACATAATTGAGCCCCAGATCATTTTCGTCGCATGATGTCAGTATACTTGTGTGGTTAGAAGGGCAGGGGGCGAGAGGATATTCATAATGGGAGTTTCTTGTTGTGGACATATGATGTGACTGTATCATCCACTTCACTTCGCCCCACGTTTGCGTTGTGATCCTCTAGGGCTTCCTAGACTGTTTCCCAGGATGGGCATATTACTAAAGCTAAACTCTCATCTGTGTCAAACAGAATTTAGAGTCTCATATATTGAAGTGCGTTACTTATAAATTAAAAGTTAATCGATATTTTCCTAGACTCTCTTCTTCTCTTGGTCTAGGACGACCTTTCCGCAGTTTGTGTCATTATTTATTTAAGTAAAAAAACTCAAGAGAACTTTTTTTTTCAAAAACGTATGATGTATACATGCAGACTAAAGCGAGGAATGAAATTTGCACCAACACCTGGAGTCGAAGCTGGGTCTCTTGCTCTCTAGGAAGATGCCCTAACTATTATGTCAACCCGACATAGTGGCTTTACACAGCTGCACAGACTACCCTATCATGTCTCCCTCGTCAACATATATTCCCATTCACGCCTGAGCCACCCCCCCGCCCCCCACCCTCCATTTCAACTCGTACAGCATTGCAGAGGCTATGCAGCTATATTGGCATAGAGTCTCATCATCGATCGAAAGGGAGGATCCTGACTGCAACCCAAGGATAGTTGTTTTAATCAAATGAAACATTATGGTTGCAAATACCTTTACAAGTCTCAAACATCTATAATGTTTAGGTGCTGACTGACATGGTGAATGGAATTTGTACCAAGACTTGAATGCAAGTCCGGGTTTCCTGGTCACTAGGCGAATGCACCAACCACTACGCCATCGGCGCACAGTGGCCCCGCACAACTGCACGGACTGTCCCTGCACATGTCCCTCCTTCGTCCAAATTCCCAATCACGCTTCAGCTCACTTCGTACTCCACCTGAACTTGACCAGCACTGCAGAGGCTATGCAAATGTAACGTAATAGCATCTCAGCAAAGAGGTGGTTAGCGCATCTGACTAGCCAACAAGAGACTTGGGTTCGAATCTACATCTACATCTACATCCATACTCCGCAAACCACGTGACGGTGTGCGGCGGAGGTTACTTTGAGTATATCTATCGTTTCTCCCTCCTATTCTAGTCTCGTATCGTTCGTGGAAAGAAGGATTGTCGGTATGCTTCTGTGTGGGCTCTAATCTCTCTGATTTTATCCTCATGGTCTCTTCGCGAGATATACGTAGGAGGGAGCAAAATACTGCTTGACTCCTCGGTGGAAGTATGTTCTCGAAACTTCAACAAAAGCCAGTACCGAGCTACTGAGCGTCTCTCTTGCAGAGTCTTCCATTGGAGTTTATCTAACATCTCCGTAACGCTTTCATAATTACTAAATGATCCTGTAACGAAGCGCGTTGCTCTCCGTTGGATCTTCTCCACCTCTTCTATCAACCCTATCTGGTACAGATCCCACACCAGTGAGCAGTATTCAAGCAGTGCGCGAACAAGTGTACTGTAACCTACTTCCTTTATTTTCTTCCAACGAATCTCAGTGTGGCATCCGCCCTACCGACGATTAATACGGTCATTCCATTTTAAATCATTCCTAATTCCTACTCCCAGATCGTTTATGGAATTAACTGCTTCCAGTTGCTAACCTGCTATATTGTAGCTACATGATAAAGGATCTTTCTTTCTATGTATTCGCAGCACATTACACTTGTCTACATTGAGATTCAATTGCCAAACCCTGCACCATGCATCAATTCGTTGCAGATCCTCCTGCATTTCAGTACAATTTTCCATTGTTACAACTTCTCGATATACTACAGCATCATACGCAAAAAGCCTCGGTGAACTTCCGATGTTATCCACAAGGTCATATATATATATTGTGAATAGCAACGGTCCTACGACACTCCCCTGTGGCACACCTGAAATCATTCTTACTTCGGTAGACTTCCCTCCATTGAGAATGACATGCTGCGTTCTGTTGTCTAGGAACTCTTCAATCCAATCACACAATTGGTCTGATAGTCCATACGCTCTTACTTTGTTCAAACGACTGTGGGGAACTATATGAAACGCCTTGCGGAAGTCAAGAAACACGGAATCTACCTGGGAACCCTTGTCTATGGCCCTCTGAGTGTCGTGGACGAATAGCGCCTTGCTACAGATTTTTATTGCACACTAATCTATCATATGGATGTATCATCTCATTTCAATATAATTACTGCAGACTACATCCATTTAAACCTACTTACTGTAGTCTGCCTTTACAATTCCCCCTTCACCGCCCCCACTGAACCCCCCTGGCGCCCCCCCTCCCCCCTCCCCCCTCCCACCCCCCCCCTCCCCCGCAAAACACATACTTATTTCCATTACTAAGATGACAATTGGTTGATGCTGATGCCTCAGGATAATATACGTAATATTTCATTTGATGAACTCTTCATTTAAACAATAAACTCTAAATATTGGTCTCATTTTCATTGACTTCCTCGGTTGGCCATGTTAAAAACTACGTGCGTATACTAATTTGGCATTCGGTGGAATGGAAAACTTGCACATGCAAAATTTCGACAACAATATTACTTTGTGCTAGCTTTTCTGAGCCAATCTTTCTCTCAAATCGGTAGTAATTGAATTACTGTTTCGAATCGAATTCTGACGGCGTTGGTCATCACTTGTGCGAACGGTAGATGCGTGCAGGAAATTTAGAATTCCTCGACCGTGCAATTTAATCAAGCGGTCTGCGCATGCGCGGCAGGTGCATTCCGCATGAATGCCGTTGTTTCGCTGTCAGTCGTGTGTCTCCTCTTCAGGAGGATGGGACCCGCCGCTGTCTCTTAATTAAAACACGGTTGCGCTTCTGTAATGCTTGTCATGCAGTAAAATTAAATCACTGGCTGACGTGACACACGAAACACATTCAACGACTGAACATTGCCGACTAAACAGAAAGCCAGTTGGTAGAATGAGATACGTGAGCACATGTCCGGTTTCTAAATAGTGTTGCCATCTCATAAGAGTCCCTCTCCTCTCTCACATCATAATAGCAGAATTACTCGCTGCTCCAGCAAAGCCTTATGTTTCTAGTGACTCTGTTTCTTTGAACAATGTTTCTGTATTCCACAAACGCATTTATCGTAGTATGTATAGGAATGGTATGTGAACCATGATCACACTAATACCATTACTAACCATTACTAAAGAAAATTAGAGTTAGGCTCAACGGTTACTTTCCCTCTTGTTATCCTTTTTCTCTCTCTCCCAATATATGTTCGAGAGTACCGGTTGCGTGTGTGACAAGAAATCTCATATACACGTTGCTTAACCGCTTGATTCAATGCTCAGGAGGACTGATTGAAAGGGGATACCATTTCTAAAGAAAATTAGAGTTAGGCTCAACGGTTACTTTCCCTCTTGTTATCCTTTTTCTCTCTCTCCCAATCTATGTTGAAGAGTACCGGTTGCGTGTGTGACAAGAAATCTCATATACACGCTGCTTAACCGCTTGATTCAATGCTCAGGAGAACTGATTGAAAGGGGAACGGCCCGAAGTTACAATTTCATTGATTAGGTGATTCTCATTTTAAGATTTCGCAGCGGATGACGCGAGAGAGGGCTCAAGCACCCAAGTGGGAAAGTAACTAATTACCAAGCCCTAACATGATCTATATTTTCGATCCTTGTTAATTTTCATTCCCGCCAGATTATCATGTCTTCAATTAAGTACTAACATTGTTACTGCACAGGATGGCGGTGTTACAATCAGTCACTGAATCCATGAAATTAAATCCATATGATATTTTTTTTATTTACCCAGAAATATGCATCTGTAGTCCGTCTGCTTGGAGAGCGATTGAAATTCGAATCCCATGTTGTTAATTGGACCGAATCGTTATGAATTAATGAACCGCGCTCTGGTTCCTCAATGGTCACTCTCTCCATTACATCTCAGCACCTTTCCTTTCGTCAAAATTATGGCAAAGATGCTTTGGCGAGAAGACGAGGGGAACAAAGCAGACACAAACCTCTCTCGTATACACAAAGAACAACGTCTTTAAAAATAAAACATCCTATAAAATATGGCACCCGCAAATCAACTACGTCACACGATAGCATCCTCACCTTAACTATGTATTTTCAAGAACGAATTGGTAGCTCGCTGGCGGGGTGATCGACACCAATGGCAATTTGTTTTTGTACTCACCCCACTGTTCTTTCTTCTCTTCAATCCGTACAATTATTCACACGCACATCCTGTTATTTATCAATTCGTTAGGACGTGGAGCCTCGTCTAGGTCGCTGCTTGTAAATGACGGTAGTCATGAATCAAAAGATCCGTGCACAAAATTTATGAATTGGCCAAAGTGTTACGCCACATGCTTAGAGCCTTAACTCACACAAAACGCACGCATATCCTAGCAGTTTCACACGGAATCATCGTCTAAATTTCTCATCAGCAGCTGCGACAATTGCAAAACGCTACTGTTAAAAGTTGAACTGTTTGATTTTTTATACTTTTGCTGCCCTCGTGTGCTGAAGGCACTGACTGATTGCATTACTACAAATGGATAACGTGAGCCCCCACGCTCACCTCTGGAAAAGAAACGGTAGCTAAAAATTTTAATTTTACAGGCAAAATTTATCGAAAAAAATAATTAATGATCGTAACAACATGCTAAATACTCCCATCCTGAAAAACAGCGGATTGATAACAATATAATAATTTTACCTCATCCCGAAAAGCATTTGGCAACAAATACAGAGATCGCCCTCGATTCCGTGCGCTTAGTTCAAAAGCTTCCCCCAGAGTGTCTCTGCCACGGCGACCTTCACCGGTCTTTCTGCTCCGCCCTGGAGGGGAGGGGAACCTGTTACCAACACCAATCTACCCTTAACAAACAGGTGCATCAGAGTGATCACAGCTCTGCCTTGCCACTACCAACAGACGCCCTCCTAATTCAAAACTCAAAGTTAATTAACCCAAGGCACTGTAGAAGGATTAAGGAAAGGAAGTGCTTTTATTTAATTATAAATTAAATAAACGGGTAGTCCATCTCTTCACTCGAGTTATAATATTTCTTAAATTTGGAAAAATGACGAATGTATCTCAAATATCTATAGTATTCAATATAATGCGATGGAACAAACTGATTATAATGGAACAAGCTGTTTCCTCTCAAGGAACGTTACACAATTCATTGAGAGTAACAGATTGTCGATAATTGACGTTGAACGTCAGGCTTAGTTATGGAGGAATCATAAGGTAGGCTACTATTCCGTTGTAAGATACTCGGAAATTTCAGTTTGTGTATAAAAGTGCAATTGTTCCAGACATTTCGGACTCCTATTCGAGTTCTTTGGACGGATGTATGGTAAAACTATCATCGAATACCGAACGTTTATGGAAAAGAGCTGTGCGACTGGCCTCAGGCTTGTTCTGCTGGTGATAGATATGACAAATATTTAACGAATTTCATTCTGTCTAAAACAGCTGCACGTGCATTTCGTTCATTGCTTAGCAACCGATCGGTCTATGTTCAACTGTCTTCCGGCTGTCTATATTACAAAGCAAATAACACTAAATTGACATTGACAACGGCATGAAAACAAAATTTTAGTAACATCTACATCAGACACGTATAACCAGCCAAATATCATAAAAATTCGATACATCTACTATGAGTAGTTCAAGGTCATTACCAAAGTAACATGTAAAATATAACAAATAATCGTCATTATTGTGCACCGCATTTACGACTCTGTTAAGATTACGTATCTATGAAAAAGATAATTTTATGTGAGAATGTTCGCAGCGCGTGGTCTTGCGGAGCGTTCTCGCTTCCCGCGCACGGGGTCCCAGGTTTGATTCCCGGCGGGGTCAGGGATTTTCTCTGCCTCGAGGTGACTGGGTGTTATATGTCTTTCATCATCATTGACTCGCAAGTCGTGAAGAACACCTCGCATGGGGTCTCTCGGTCAACAATGCCGTACGATCATTTCATTTCATTACGTGAGAATCTTTCATATTCCCCATTTTTTTTTTTTTTTTTGGTATAGTTGTTGTTGTGACCCTCAGTACGGAGAGAGATATGATGCTGCACTTGTAAGGGCACATTAACGTCGAGGCAGTTGAACAACATTTTCTTTCTTTTGTCTGTCACTTTCTCAGTTTTGGTTTATGTCAATGTATATGCTCATGTAGAGAAAACATGCCTCACATGATAGTGGCCTGGGGAATACTTTGCCTAAATACTTTTATTTTTCCTGCGCAAAGCTGTATTTTTTATTTTTATGGCACTTTTCCATGAAGGCTTAAATAATATGCACACATTAGACTGGGTGGTCTGAAGTAAAAAGAATACATAAACGTTTCTGTTAACATTTGGAAGAGAACTGAAATGAGTAGGTCAAAGACATTTCCGTTGGAAGAGTTCAGTATTTTCAGTCTGTTGCTGGAAGGTGAATGAATATCAGCGCGCTTTTCAATAATACTTGGGTGGTTTGCAGCTATCGGAGAAAACATGAGGCTCGCTGCACGCTTGGTGGCGCTTTAACGAGATAATGGAGGAAGACATTTACCGCCATAGATTACCAAACACAAAATACTTCGCTGAATCTAAGGTGGAGGCACAGAATGGTACCAGACTGTAAGTAAAGTCATGACACCCACATCAGTAACTCGCCAACACAAGTAAGTCACCCAGTAAACTTTGTAGAGTGCAGCTTCCAATAATAATTTTTTTTTTCGATTTTTAGACTTTCATTAATTAAAAGTGATTTTAGAAGTTGCGTTTCCTGGCTATTTTCTTAAAATCCCTCATAACAAAGCAACATTTACCCCAAATGTTAGATAAGTCATGCAGTTCTGCCATATATAGACGTGGTTGGAGACCGATGCTGTTATACAAAATCAATTGTTTGTGGTGTACAGCAACCATCCACGAAATGGTTTTAGGTTACTTTATTCAAATAGTAGCGTTATTTGCAGACGGTTTTTCATGCTTTCATCAATACAGATTAAAGATTGGTTTTCTGTGCGTTGCCGTAGGATAAACAGTAATTCAAAATTATAAACTTGTGACCAGTATGGTTGTGTTACATATTTGTGTTGGAAAAATTCGAAATAGGTAACTGTACTTATTGAATAAAGTAACCTAAACCCAGTTTGTGGCTAGTTGCTCTACACCATCAACAATTTATGTTAGATAAGTAACGAAAACGTTGTTATTCCACTGAAATGGAAAGATACATTAGCTTCTTTAATGTTTTATGCCAATAATTTTGATTGTATTTAGGTTAACGAATGCCTACTGGCATATGTTATCTCATTCCTCACATACTTAGATGCTATTGCAGTCACGTCTAGAATTTTAATGAGCTAAATAGTATACCGTAATGTACACTAATTACAGAATTATTTTTGTGCGTGATTAATAGTGGAGTTCTTATGAATGCTTTCATTCTGCAGTCACGTCTAGAATTTTAATGAGCTAAATAGTATACTGTAATGTACACTAATTTAGAATTATTTTTGTGCATGATTAATAATGGAGTTCTTATGAATGGTTTCATTCTGTTATGTCGAATGGGTATTACGTAAATTCAGTGCTGTGGGATACGAAATCGTCACCAAACCTACACCTACCTTCCAGTTATTATATGAACAGACTAATTTTCTTCTCTAATTTGAGTTTCGAAATTATGCTCACGGAAATACTCCTACCCTGAGTGACTACAAAATTTTCGTAGTAACAGGGCGTTAGGTGTTCCACATGCCCACGGGCATTATTCCTAATTAGGAAGGATATTTAAGCAGTAAGTACAAGCCACGCTAACCTATTCTGTCAAGCCTCATCATCTCTGGATAACTACTGCGACCTACATACATTAGACTGTACTCAGGCCTTGGCTCCCCCTCTAGAATTTTTATACCGTGCACTTTCTTCCTTCACTAAACTGAATTTTCTTTGAAGCCTCAGTGATTTTCCTGCCTACAATTATTGAAAAGAATGTAAAAAAGCTTTCTGGTTGTTTAGAAACAGTCGCTGGCTTCCTCGGAATTTGTTTATTAGCTGTAATGAAACATTTCGGGTGTACCCCATTATCTGATGACCTATAAACACACAAAAGTAACAGATGTTAAGTTACAAATTTAACAGGAACACAAATTTCTTATAAATGTCAGTTCCAGACGAACAATATTCAAATTCAAAATGTTTTCCAACACAGAAACACGTACCATGTTATACACAAATACACGGGACTTTGATGTAGGAGTTAAATACTCTCTTTATTAGCATCCAGAATAACAGGTAGCGACATTAGTTGCTGAGTTCGACCCTAACTGTACCATACAAGCAATGGCAAGCGCCACGGATCGGTTCAATTTCCAAACCAATAACAAACTGAGGGAGATACTGTGACACAGTATGAAAGCTCTAATAAATAAGTTTTTTGATCCCTGTGTTAATGGGATCAAATGTGGGTACTCCGAGTGCTACTACATCAGTCAGATGGGAAGGGTATTCAAAATACGTTTCAGGAGCATGGATACACTAGGATAGCGCTTAAGGGAACTGATTTATCCCCTAGTTTTCCCTGAAAATTGTTTATCAATTTACCACACTGAAAATAAGGATGATAATATGTATGTACTCAAAGAAATGAAAATTTACATCAATAACCGGTCGAAACCAACCCTTCTGATTAACAAACAGACAAATTGCCTTTTCGACGAACTGTTTCTCTATCGAAATTAAATATAATAATATAGTATCCTGTTCTGGTTTAACCACTTATATGAGTTTTTATTCATGAAATTTAAACTTCACCTAATTTTGGACAAGGTTTGGTTAGCAGCGACCCTTAAGTCTTTTTTCTACTGTGAAACTAAAATTTAATTTGTGAAGGTTTAACTTTATCTGACGCTGTACGTGTTTGCACTTGATTGGATGAGCAATGTCGCCAGAACTTCTATTTTGTAATAGAAATGTAATTTATGTCTGTGCTAAGTTATATAGTTAATTTACGCAGTAACAGAGTTCAGTTGGCAATATCTTGACAAATTCACCGATATTTACAAGCAATAAGTCTTGTAAAGATATCTGTACACTGGTTTTATATAACATGTCACTCGTATTTTTATACGGTTGGATTTTTCCTCGTATGTTGGGCAAGAAATTTTTAAATGTTTTGTGTAGTGACAAGCACTTTCGGCAATTGTTTCTTCAAAACTTAAATATAAAACTTGCCCGCGAATCTTGGTGGCGTTCTTTATATGTGAATCGACACGGGTACGTGATCTAGCGTGGCCGAGTTTTCCTCCCGACACACACGATAGGGCTGGCCGTTTCTTCACATGCTACTTCAGCAGTTAGGGTCTAACTGTGCAACTATGACGCTACCTGTTATTTACACATTAGTAATGACAGTATTTGATGTTTACATGGACGTCTCATGTATTTGTATCTAAAATTGTGTGTATTTATATATCAAAAGTAGTTTTGTTCTGAGGTATCGTTCGTTACGAACTGGCAATTTGTAAGAATTTTGCGTTTCAGTAAAATCAGTAACATCATATCTGTTCTGTCTGTCTATCTGTCTGTCCATCAGATGACGGATTCGACCCGAAACGCGTCATGACAGTTGGTAAACAAATTCGGCGAAATCCAACGACTGTTTTTAAGCAACCACACAGCCTTTTAAAATTCTTTTCAATTTTTACGTTCATAACGGTTGCATGCCTCTAGGAGGACTTTTACTCTGGTTTAAAATTGAAGTTTCTTGTCAACGGTTCCTTTCTTTTAGTTGACGGGACTGTAAACACTAATCTACCTTCCATTTTTTCCTTTGTTCAGTTGAGCTGTGCCATAAATTGCCTCCCTCCCCCCTCCAGATTCTGTATCGCCTTTCAATATTCTTCTGTTAGCAGCAGATTTGAAATGCTTGTATCCTCTTCTTGTCTAGGCATATTATCAATCATGTTTCGCTTCCCTACAAGCTTACGCTCGATGCAAATACTTTCAAAATTTATATTCGATACTAAGAGATTTCTGTTTCTCGGGAACGCTTTTCTTCTTATTGCCTATCTGCATTTATTCCCCTCTCTGATCCGACCTATGTCAGTTATTTTCTTTCCCAAACATTAGTACTCATTTTCTACTTTCAGTGTCTCATTTCCTAATCCTATCCTATCAGTATCACCTGATTTATTTCGACTATAGTCCATTCCTCTTTACTTTTGTTTACTTTCAACTTACAACATTTTTTCAAGGCCTTATACATTAAAATAAATTGGTCTAAGACTTTTGCCGTCTCTGACGGAATTACAGTGTCATTGACAAATCTCAAAGTATGTTTTTAAATGTATCGTCTATTTTGGCTTCATATCATAGAAAATAAATGTGCAACTGTGATCCCAAAGTAAAAGATAAGTTTTAACTATCAACATAGTTGCGGAACATCTCGCGACGATTGTTGTTGGCCATAGTACTCAAAGTCTCCTCTTGAACTGCTATTCCCTTGCCAATTGGCTCCTGCTTTCCTTTAATGCTTGCTCAGTGTAGAATTTCTGCCTAAAGTCACGAAAGTTCTGAGAATGCGTGTCTGAAACGTAGTATTGAATGAAAATTTATCGTGGATTGTGGGAAACGCGGAAACGAAAAGAATAGAATCGTCTGAGGTGTGGTGGTAAACAAGGATGCTGAAGCTTAGGTGAACTGATAAGACAAGGAATGAGAAAGTTCTCCTCAGAGTTACCGAGGAGAGAACATGAGTAGAAGAAGGGGCAGGATGAGAGGGCACCTGTTACAACATCAGTGAATAACTTCCCATGTTACGAGAGCGAGCTCTTGAGGGTAAAAACTGTAGGACAAAATGGAGATTTGAATATATCCAAGAATTAATTGAGGACTTTGGGTTGAAATGCCACTCGGTCGCACAGGAGAACACCTCTAATGTGGCCTTAAGGGGCTCCGGAACGCCGTATACTTGCAATGTTAAAATAACGCTTATAAATTACATCTTTCCTCACAAAGTAATTGAGGTAGGAAGTTGAACTTTTTACAGATTATTTATTGGAATATGGGCTACAACTTAACACAGGGATTTTACAAAATTTTAGTTCAGTTATTAAAGATGATTTTTTTTCAATTGTAATGAAAATTCACAACATTTTTTTGCAATTTTTTATTTATATATTCAAAAATATACAGTTTTTTGGAAAAAGGCTGTGTTAAATTATGCAGAAGGTACTGTGTAACATTTACTGAAAGTTTGAAACAAATATGTTTGGAAGATCCTTAGAAAACATGTAATTAGTATGAGAAAATAAAAGTTTTGGGAATCGAGCGACAAAGATTGGATTAAATTTTTAGTGCATTCCAGGTCCATAGGATGGATTATCTTCATCCTCTGCAAACTCCTCTTCCAGATTCCTCTTGTTCCTCCTCCTGTTTACTCTTGCTTGTATTTCTAGACTCTTTACAGCCCTGTCTGCAGCCCGAAGGCGTTCCTTGTCTAAAGCAAGCATCGTTCGTACCATGTTAGAACCTATCTTCATTCCCATATTTCTAAATACCTTGCACCTTACAATGTTGCCATCATTGAAAGTCGCAACAGCATCATACACACCAAAGTGAAGTGTTTCTATTCCAACAAATACAGTCTTGGGGATTCTCGACCATATAACACTATTTACACTTTCATTGGGGTTTTGAGTTTTTCCGTGAATACACTTTTTCAACAGTTCAGGTGCTGCTAAGTCTCTGAAAATAGGTTTTATCACCTCCATTATTGCATGAGGCAGACTATGCTTATGAGTGTACACTTCACCAGTTAGCAATCCTTTGTTATATTTACACCAACTGTCTTCTTCTTTGGGACACAAGCTATGTTGGGGATTTTCATCGTCTTTATTGTTTACAGTAATAACACATACCTTTGGCTTTCCAACATTTCTCCTTTTCTTAAAAGCCTTCAGAGGATTTCTAATAACTTTACTTTTACTCATTATTATACTTCAACAAAACAGAGACTCAAGAAACAGAATTAATTACGAATACTTTCGAGATAACGACAGAGTAAATTAACATGAAACAATCGACAATCACACCAGCGATATATATTGAACCATCACAGGTTAGCCACAACACATACTTTATCTCACATCACTAAAATGTACCTGATGAACACGGACGTTAATAATAACACCATTTGACAGCAGTTTAACAGCGCCACAGTGGGTCACGCCCATGTAGAACACATTTCAAAAAAAATTTAAAAATGGTTGTAGTCTTCGGAATTGAATAAATTATATATCTAGTAAAAGGTAATAGTCTGCAGATTCAGAAAACGCAAAAAAGTAAAAATCGAACTTTCCATGATTTCGAGCCTTTCCGGAGCCCCTTAACACATCAGTCAGAAGACTGATCACGAAAGAAAATATTTGCTTCTTTACTCATATTTTCTCACGTCGATGTATTGTAAATACTTTATAAACTACGGGAAAGTTACAATTATCTACTGTAGAAAGTACATTCGTTTAGAATATATTTTGTAATCTAGTATGAAACTGGCACGGCTTATTAAAGGTAGTAATGTAAATACTCGTAAAATCAAAATTGGCATTAGATTATAATCCCGTCTTAAGTAGACTGTATTAATCTCTTTTTTTACTTGTTTTCGATAACGTCGTGTATGTGCAGCACAATAAACGTAATTTCATGGGTAATTTGCCAGGATATTTTGATAAGTTTTGTATGCCAGGAAGTGTTCGTATTGAGGTTAGTTTTTGTATGATTCTTATAGCTCACCATTTTTTTAAGTGCTAGTTGCCAAATCCAGCATTGGCGGATATTCATTTTGCCACTTTCCTATTAGAAACTGAAACAGAAAGAGAACTGTTTATAGTGCAATATCTTAAAGATTTCATTTCTATGCATTTGTGAAAAAAGATTGGAATTACGCAAAGGTCGTACAATGAAATATGCATAATGCACAAATCTGTAAGTACAGCTGCTTAGACTGTCAACAACGCGATATTGTAAACGTCTCTATAGCAACGCCTCTTCATAGCCCTATAGACTGCCGTTTGCTTCGGCTACAGCTCTTGGCGCCTCGTAGTTGAAAGCTGTCAAAGGCGCCTCCAGGTGTCCGAGGTTTACTTAATTTGATTCTAATGTAGGGGTGTCTTTGTAGTCAGGAATAACTGTATTAAAATTTCATGCATGAGGCGGCATATTTTGAGCAAACTCACTGTCTCTGACGCCAATCTCTCGATCTGAGTGGCGTGCAATGATATAATTTTGTAGGTACATTCAGCGACATACAGGATGAACTATATGAAAAAAGACGTACTAAAAAATACGGCGTACACACACTTTATTCATCATGTAAACGTCATTTCAGATATTCGCATTTAGGTTACGACAGATTCGATATGCCTGGCATCATTGGCGATTATGTAGCGCAGACGATTAGAGAAATTCTGCATGACGTGCTTTAAATCGAGGCCCATGCCAGTGGCATTTCGGTACCCCAGAGCTAGAATGCGGTCCCCAAAGTGCTCTCCTGCTTCGCTGGGGTGCATCTTGCGTGAACCACATCTTGTGGAAACCAGTGTCACTTAGGATGATGGGGATGAAATCATCTTCCAAAACCTTCACGTACCGTTCGGTAGTCACCGTGCCACAAAGAATAAAGATCCGATTATTCTGTGACTGGACATTGCACAGAACACATTCACCCGTTGAGCGCGAAGGGACTTCTCGATAGCAGAATGGGGTTCTCAGTCCCCCAAATGCGCCAATTTTGCTTATTGACGGACCCATCCAAATGAAAGTGGGCTTGGTCGCTAAACCAAACCATGCGTACACGTGCTAATTCCCATCATGCCCTGCGGCTAGCCGTTCAGTTTGGATGTCCTAACGTAACCAGTAATGAAAATTTTATTTCGTGCCGTTCAGTTCACAGTGTATAAGTAAGCTGTCTGCAAAAAGTATTGCCGCTGTTTTTCACGCTTCTCATTTTTGACGATGTCATACCTCCTCAACTATGATAGGTCCAATGGCTTAGGAAAATGTATGAAGAACACACACATACACAAATACACTGTTTTACGTACATATGTGCATGAACTTTTTAATACGTTTGTGTTACGCATCTTTGCTTCCACTGCTTCATATATCACTACATGTGAATGCGCTTCCTGTAAAATTATTTCCTTTGTAACACATATAGTTCCAAACAGAAATACGCTGGTGAGTAATAAATAAAAACTAAGTTCAGAGATTGTACACACAATGAAATTCCTCTGATACGTTCCAGATGTCAACGTAAGCTTACAGAAACACACAGCCATATTGAAATATATGAATTTGCAGACATTTGAAGAAACATTTGGCATGTCTGCCTTAAACTTGATTTAAAAGATTTTAAGAGCGGTATTTCATCGCAGAACTTAGTCTTGTTCCCCTGGATACTTATCACGTAGTTATCATGTAGATACGTACAATTAGGCTAATAATAGATCCAACAGAACCATACAAATAATTAATCTTTCCACACTCCATCTGGTAAAAAACCGTAATGTTTGGTACAACAAAAAGTACATTCTACCACAGGCTTTACAATGTTTTTCAGAACGCAGATTTAGATGCTCTTTCTTTAGCATATGGCAGCCTTGCAAATGGGAAACACGAGAGTTACTTCCAGGTGCTGTCTTTTCCTTTAGGAGGGCTTGTCCACAGTGTCGGTAACGTTACTTGGCACCGTCTTTTGCCGATGCACTACCATCATAAATGAGTTACCTGTCGCAATGATACCCAAACTACAAAACATGAGGGTACTGACGGTAGTCAGTCGGTATTTGAGACAAATTACAGTCTATATTGTTCATGTACGCTGGTCGCACTTGGTCTTTGTAATCCATGTACAGTCTTCTATGAATTAAGAAAATCTTATTTCTTTTTAGACTAATGAAGGCTATTACTATTAGTACAAATGTTACTCTTAAGATTTAGCGTTTCATTATTGTCATTGATCCTGTTCTTCTGCATATTTTCTACATTCTTCAAATTTATTCTGTGCCAGACAGGCCTCAGATGCTTTTAAATTTACATTCACTATCTTACTTTCAGCAAGGTGGAGAAGAGCATATGGTATTGTCATCTTATGTTTTTATATCCGGAATAATATTACAGTTTTCTCCATGCATCACTTCTTTGACGTGTAAGTCAGATAACAGTTGTGAGAAGTTCGTACTCCATTTTACATTGTTCTTAAGATATTTCACGTTGTTCATCAGTCCCATTCATTTTGTGTACATTCTTTATGTGGTTTCCAAAATCACGATTTATTTTGCAGTACTGAGGTATGCATCTACTTTCGAAATAGACATTTCAGCAGTTTTAGAGCTCGCAGTGGTGGGTGTTCTGGAAATAATTTATTTCCTGGCACATTCATAAGCCTTTCAATACTAAACAACCAGTTTACGCTGGAAACAACCCTCTTTTGACCTTTTTTTCGCAGCCATCAGTCCCCACACTGGAATGGTACCACCCAATACAAATCTGTCTTGTCAATGCTTTACACACGTTCTGCTGCTCGCCGATTCTGCTGAGATCCCCCTTATTTCTTATCTTATCGGTCTAGCTAATTTTCTACATCCTTCTTTAGCACCCATCTCAAACGCTTCGATTCTCTTCTTTTCCGGTTTCCCCACAGTTCATAATCCGTTGCCATACAAGACTCTGCTCCAAACTACATTACTTTACATTTCCTCCACAAATTAAGGCTTTGTATGATGACAGACTTCTCTTGGCCAGGTGTAGCCTCTTTGCCTGTGCTTGTCTGCTCTACGAGTCCTGCTTGCTTCGTTCGTCACATGCTAATTTGCTTCCCCTGCTTCGTCTACTTTTTTTCCCAAATTCTGATGTTATTTTTATCGTTAACATCTTTTCTACTACTCCTCATTTGTTTCCTCTTTCTTCGGTTTACTGTCAGTTCAGAGTATGAGCTCATTATACAGTTAATTCCATTCAACACACCCTGTAGTTATTCTTCATTTTCACTGATAATGGCAATTTTGTCACCGAATTTTATCGTTGATATCCTTTCACCCTGAATTGTAATCGCACTCCTCAGTTTTTCTTTTAATTCCGTGATTGCTTCTCCTGTATATACAGTAGACTGAAGAATCCAGCGAAATACAATACACCTGTCTTATACTCTTTTGAATTGGAGCACTTCGTTTCGAAACTCCATTCTTCTTGTATCCACATATTGTGATTACCCGTTTTTCTCTCTTGCTTACACGTATTTCCTTGAGACTGTTGAACATCTTGCACGATTTCACACTACGCATTTTCTTATTCGACTCTGGTGCTCCTACCTTTCCTAAAGACCTAATTATCGTCATCTACCAAATCACGGTTTTCTTTCCACTCTTCTGTCTATTTTTCTTGTCAGCAACTACGATACGTTAGATTTCAAGCAGATTGGACTATAGTTCTGGCAAATATCTGCTCTTGCTATCTTCGGAATTGTGTGAATGATACTTTTCCAAATGTCTGATGGTACATCTCCGGATTTATAGCTTCTGCAAACGAACTTGTAGGATGCGACTTCCCCCAGACTATATAGAAATTCCGAAAACGTGTCTCGTCATTCCTCAGTACTTCTGTATCCCACGTATCTGATTTTGGAATCTCTGATCCGGAAACATCCCGTGTCGGCAGGCTTTTTCGTAGTAGTTTACCTCTTCCTATCCTCCTCTTTTCATTCGTATTCACTATTAATAACTGAAATCTACTGCACAATTTAATTTTTCTCCTCATTTCCTCTTACTGCCAAGCCCATATTCTCCATAACTGCGTTTTCTAATATTTCCCGTGACACATTTTCACCTCATTTACATACTGAATTGTACGTTCAATAGCCTCATATACTTACTCTATCTCTACTTTATCTCTGCATCGACTCCGACATATACACCTTGTAAGATTCTTGCGTTGATCTGAAATAGTATTATTCATTAATGTAAGTCTGGATATGTCCTGAATTAAAAAAGCACTCTCTCACATATGATGTCTGGAACAATGAATCAAACTAGTAGTGCAATCTGACTGTAAAATTGTAGAATAATCGTTAGACTGTGAGCGCTTACTTACTGCAACGATAACAATTGGCATAGTTAAACACATGGGAATTCACGTAAGCTACAAGTGGTACCAATTCTCACTTTGACGGGAAACGTTTAAAATAACGACTACAGTCGCGTGAAGTGCAGCTTCTTACGATGTCCGACAAATAAAGAACATTACATAATCGCATTATCTCTAGACTAAAGGACCGAGACTCTGAAAGATTTGTCTTTTCTACCACCTGCCTCTTATGCTGAAAAATCATGCATAGAAATGCGAAGATAAGTGTTCACAAAGGTCGACTCTAGTTCTGATAAAAATTGTGGTAAGAATACCAGAAAGATTCTACTACTTGTGAAGGCTCTGAACTGAATTACTGTTTACTCACTAATAATTTCGAGTCGTAAAAACTGTTCTAAATGAGAAAATGATGGCAAGGAAAACTTGGTTTAAAAGAATATTCCAAAATAAATTCATATAATTGTCACCAAAATTAGTTAGTCGACGAAAGCTCAGAAAAAACGTTTTGAACTGAGTACCAAAATGGAAGAAAATTGATTAAAGCGAAGTCTACCCATTTGGCAGTCCATTCACAACAACTAATCTGTAGAAAGTGTAGCGAAATTTCTGATGAATTTATAATAAACAGATTTTGTATCATGCCCTATAACTACTCTCTTCACAAATGCACAAATGTTACTTCCTACATGGAAGACGCACTTCCAAGTCATGAAACTTTCATTGAAACTGTTTACGGTTGATTTTGTGACGCTCTTAAAAGATTATTATGCATTAATTATATGATTTATGATAAACAGAAAACTTATATTATAAGTGACCTGATTGCTCCGGAACTCAAATTCTTCTTGAAGATTGTACAGAATGTCACAAATATAAGATATATGGGTCGCAATCAAATGGTTCAAATGGATCTAAGCACTTTGGGACTTAACTTCAGAGGTCATCAGTCCCCTAGAACATATAACTACTTACACCTAACTAAACTAAGGAGATCACACACACCCATGCCCGAGGCAGGATTCGAACCTGCGACCGTAGCGATCGCGCGGTTCCAGATTGTAGCGCCTAGAACCGCTCGGCCACACCGGCCGGCTGGTCGCAGTCGGTAGCTATGTACGGTACTGAGTCTTTTCAGTAAACCCACAATAACTAATATACCAAAAAAGTAAATATTGAAAGCTTCAAATGTAACAGCCAACTTTCTGCCAGAACCGTTGTTTTTGGCTTTGATGTCTTTGAAATCTACATGAGAAACAAATTAAAAAGTTAAAACAGGAGGTAAACACATAATGTAAAAATTAAAATAGGCCTGCAGTAAGATAAAGTTTTGTCACACCATGAGGTGAATACTGTGTTTCACCCCAGTCACCGAGGAAACCACGCTATTAATGAACATACTTGTAAAGCGTCCTCTATATAAAAGTTATATTCCTCATATGGGCTAATGGTTAACTACTTAAGGCCGAGAAATTGTAATACTAATTTACAATAAAATCAAGCAGTCTCAATAAAATAATATCGTTGTGGGTAGAGAGAAAATATGTTCTTACAGATGTTTAGGTAGAAGAACACTGAGACTTCGGTGTCCTTCTACCTTACACCTGTAAGAGCATACGGTGACATCAGATGCCGTCAATGTGTTGAAATATAACTGAAATGCAGTGAAGATGGTAATTCATAGCCGAAATCTAGATTTGCAAGAATAATAAAAGTTAACGCGATTTTGACCGACTGCTGTGTGTTTCTCCTTCCTTATAGTTTATGGTCACTGTGCACAAGCTTCCTGATGGAATATAAGTTGGTAAAGAGAAAATAGTTGTATTGAAGCACAATGGTTCTGAATATATTTTGTGGAAAAAAATCCATATGAGCGCTTTTTCAGACAACCAGGTGTTTAAAATTACAGCTACGGCATAATGTTATATCTAGAACAGATAGCTTATCAGGAGCTAGAGTCTGTAAAATTAAATGCTAGAACTAGAAGAAGGATAATATAGGGCAAACTGGTGGGTCCTTTGAAATTCGTAGACGTACTAGAGCAATAAATCAGCATTCTGGCTTCACCTTAGTAAAGAAAACATGCTATTGTCAACAAGAGAGACAATTTAAAAATACTGGATAAAACTGGAGAAGAAATACACTTGAATACCCTCAGGGAATTAAACATTTATAGTGCTAAAGGACCTGGATAAATTGTTAAACGATCACAATGAGTTACAGAGGAGTGTATATTTGACTAAGTCTGTCGACTTTTAATAAACCTATTTCATTCCACCTGCCCTCCGCAGCTGCTTATAAACACTGCGAGTGCACAACGGATCGAGTTCCCCCACCGCATTCTGTCAGCTCCCTGCTAGTTACGCATGTGGTCTGAGCTGTGTGCTTTCGACAAGTATATGAGTCTGCATGCTGCGAGCAGGACGGCAGAATTTGGTGCCCTCTTCTGATCAGAAGCAGAATCCTCTGCATCATAGAAGTGCCTTCATATGTACAATGCTTCATTTTAACAGAACTGTTTATATAAAAGGTACTTCTTATTGAATATGCTATATTAAGATTTTTGTTTTTACTTGAAATATAAGTACAGTTTGCTTATTGGCGTATTGTCATACCATTTTACGTGACTTACCTGCTTGTCACAGATGTATTACATCAGTGTTATAAAACGAGCTATTTATCGTCTTTGCAATGCAATTTTATAGATTTTTGGTTGGAAGTTATAGTGTATGCTCTTTTAAATTTTATTGAAGTACGTCAGTAACACTAAGACTTAACTCCTCCCCAACAGGCCATGAAGCCCCAATGGTACTGTCATCCTCAGCTCATAGACGTCACTGAATGCGCATATGGAGGGGAATGTGGTCACCACACCGCTCTCCCGGACGTACGTCAGTTTCCGAGACCGATGTCAGTAACACGTGAGCTGTTAATTAGCCCATCAAGGTATTAACTTTCACACACAGGACGCTCCTCATGTTTATCCAGTGATAATGTGGTTTCTCGTAGTATATGATAAAGTTTTCCCGGTATTTTAATTTTGACGTTTCAGGATTAATTGTTTTAGCAAGCGTTACGTATTCGTAAGTCAATGGATATTCGAAATAGAGGCAACATGCACTTAGAAATTCTGCTGTACCTCTTCTGGTGTCACGAGATGGGAAATACTGGAAAACATGTCTATTTTGTGTCATACTCAGTAATTTCAGTCCGAAGCTTACAAACAAATCTAGGTCGTGGGGTCGTATCTGTAATCAGTAGACACCGTGTGTGCCCTACGTGATCAACTGGATGAAAGTGAGGGGAGCGAAGCGGTCGCTCTGGAAGAGTGAAATGTAGCAGGTTTTGACACGATTAGGCCTACATTGTGTGCTCGGGCTTTGTCGTGACTTGCAAGTTACGGCACCAAGGATCATCTACACTAGGGGAAGGTCCAACTTCTTAAGATCGAGGCCGTCACAGTTCTCCAGAGAACACGTGTAGCGATCTACATGCTCTTAACATCGTATTACATACATGAGAACATCGGTAGTAACTTAGTAGTGTGTTCGCACAATACTGACAGAGTTGCGACGTATCCTGGCGACTTGTTACGAGAACAAACAGTGCCACATTTAGTGGCACTCTTTATAGAAATAAGCACCAGAAAATATAAAGTTCAAAAACACGGAAATAAATGTTGTAACCTCCCCACAAAAAATTAAAATAAATATAAAATTATTTTGGTTAATGTGATTCTTGAGTTTCTCCCGGCGTATTTGATAATCAAAATATCCACAGGTGTACTGCCGGTCTACAGTGTCCAACGGGCACAATATTTCGGCGATCATACATGTCGCCATCATCAGGTGAACTGACGGACTGAGGGGAGCGAGAGTCACTAGAATTGATTAGTCAGAAATTTGACGAAAAGACCACTGAACTTTTTAGGCATGTCTTGACTTCCACGTATCTTCTTTTTAATGGAGAATACTACGAACAGGCGGAGGGAGTCGCCATGGGTAGCCCACTCTCACAGGTGGTAGCGAATTTCTACATGGAGAACTTCGAGGAGGAAGCCCAGTCGTCATCCGAATGGAAACCTACTTGCTTTTTCCGTTACGTGGACGACACTTTCGTCATCTGGCCACATGGTATGGATAAACTCCTTGACTTCCTTACACATCTAAACTCCATACACCCCAACATCAAATTCACTATGGAGACTGAAACGGAGGGTAAACTACCTTTCCTTGACGTCTTGGTCAACAGAAGGCCTGACGGCACCCTAGGTCATGGGGTGTATCGGAAGACAACGCACACTGATCTGTATTTGCACGCAGACAGCTGCCACCACCCTTCACAGAGGAATGGGGTACTTAAAACTCTAGTACATAGGGCGCGCACTATCTCTGACGCAGAGAGTCTACCCCAGGAATTGGAACATCTGAGAACTGTATTTCGAAAAAATGGGTACTCAGAGTGGCAGATTCAACGTGCTCTCCGCCCAACCACTACAGCACAACCTGTGGATATGGATGAAATCACGAGGGAGGAGGTAGGCACTGCGTTTATCCCATATACAGGCGCACTCTCAGGAAAGATCGCCCGCATTTTGAAGAAACACCGGGTCGGAACGGTGTTTTGTCCTCCGAATAAAACTCGTGCACTGGTGGGGAGCGCCAAAGATGTCCTCGGTTTGAGGAAGGCCGGCGTGTACCAGATTCCGTGTCAATGTGGCAAGTCGTATATTGGTCAGACGATGCGTACCGTCGAGGATCGATGCCGTGAACACCAGAGGCACACTCGACTGATGTATCCGAGCAAGTCGGCGGTCGCTGAACATTGTTTGTCGGAAAATCACGCTATGGAGTATGAACGCACGAGGATTCTGGTACAGACGTCGAGATACTGGGACAGCGTTGTTAGAGAGGCCATCGAAATTCGCACCAATGACGACCTCATAAATCGTGACTGTGGCTATAATCTTAGCAAGGCTTGGGAACCAGCGATTGGGTTAATCAAGAGTAAATCGAGCAAATGTATAGTTGTAACGACCACGGCGGACGGAGCCATCACACCGACGTCATCTCAGACGCCGTCGCAATCTGTTCCACCGCGCGACCGTGGCGCGGGGCGCGGACGGCGGAGTGGGCGCGCCGCGGGCGGAGGGTATTTAAATCCGCCGCCGCCGCGACCGAACCCAGTTCCACCTGAGCAGCCATAGTGTACGGATCTCCGTGCCGGCACGTTCACAGGAGCTCAGTCCGTCAGTTCACCTGATGATGGCGACATGTATGATCGCCGAAATATTGTGCCCGTTGGACACTGTAGACCGGCAGTACACCCGTGGATATTTTGATTTTGGTTAATGATTCTAATTTTTGTGTAACCTCAGAACAAAATTGGTTCCCATTTATGACCTCCCTACAGAATCCTTTTCTCATTTAATGTAAGCTCAAAACAGAAAAATTCCTAAACCTCGTAATAAAAAATAAATTCAGTAACTTGGTAAATTTTTGACGACAGCAGTGTTGCGCCATGGCCCTGTAAGATAATTCTAAATAAAAAGCAAAAATTCTTACCTCGATAAAGTCGGCAACTATCTGCTCTTACAATAGCTTTTTACGGCACAGCTCTGTGCAATGCTGGCCTATACATTTGTCATTTATGAAAGGAAGCAACTGATTTTTCTTTTGCAACAATCGGAATGATCATGGATTGGAGAATTAGTAAATTCTTTAAATTGAAATGAATGCTTGTTAGAAATTACTTTACATGACAAAGATTATTATTAGGACATTATTTAAAAGATTTACATGGAAGTTCACATAACATTACTAGATATGCGTGAGGCTGCTTTTACCTTATACTATAATGCTCAGGCTCCGCCATCGCTGCACCACGACCGGCCCAGCCAACACGATACACCAGACTACTCGCTAGCAACAACTTATTGCTACACAGTTCCTACTGCATACAATACTGCTCTTTGGTCTCAGATTCTCTTATAGCTTACATATCGCAGGCAGCGCATACCTCTTACAATGTCTATTTTAACACTGTAGACATTATCTCACTGTATGGGGATACTTGGGTGTCCTGCACTATTCAGTGGGAAGCTGCTACGAACTGAGATTTCAGACCACGCGCCCCTATCACGTTTCGGTTCACAAAATAGCAAAAATTTTGAAGACAGTGGTAATAGGTATTTGGGCGATTTTTAGTTATTTATTTTTCACGCAAAGCAATTTCTTCTACCCCTCATTTGGTACAGAACAACATGTATACTTTCATAAAATTTCAGTTGCCAGACCCGGGTTTTTGAGGTCTTGGCGCTGGAGAAAACTTTGGTCCTTCATGAGATACTGCGCGAAACGTATAAAATTAATATCATAGCTTCCTTACAGATAGCAGAGAGATCTGTGATGTCACGCAAAAGTTTCGCGACGACCACGAGAATATCAGAAAGAAAGTCAAAACTGTAAGAAACGAACGCCCTTAAAAATGATGCTGTGGTATATCGAGAGGTTGTAACAATGGAAAATTGTACTGAAATGCAGGAGGATCTGCAGCGAATTGACGCATGGTGCAGGGAATGGCAATTGAATCTCAATGTAGACAAGTGTAATGTGCTGCGGATACATAGAAAGAAAGATCCCTTATCACTTAGCTACAATATAGCAGGTCAGCAACTGGAAGCAGTTAATTCCATAGATTATCTGGGAGTACGCACTAGGAGTGATTTAAAATGGAATGATCATATAAAGTTGATCGTCGGTAAAGCAGATGCCAGACAGATTCATTGGAAGAATCCTAAGGAAATGCAATCCGAAAATAAAGGAAGTAGGGTACAGTACGCTTGTTCGACCACTGCTTGAATACTGCTCAGCAGTGTGGGATCCGTACCAGATACGGTTGATAGAAGAGATAGAGAAGATCCAACGGAGAGCACCGCGCTTCGTTAGAGGATCATTTAGTAATCGCGAAAGCGTTACGGAGATGATAGATAAACTCCAGTGGGAGACTCTGCAGGAGAGACGCTCAGTAACTCGGTACGGGCTTTTGTTGAGGTTTCGAGAACATACCTTCACCGAGGAGTCAAGCAGTATATTGCTCCCTCCTACGTATATCTCGCGAAGAGACCATGAGGATTATATCAGAGAAATTAGAGCCCACACAGAGATATACCGACAATCCTTCTTTCCACGAACAATACGAGACTGGAATAGAAGGGAGAACCGATAGAGGTACTCAAGGTACCCTCCGCCACACACCGTCAGGTGGCTTGCGGAGAATGGATGTAGATGTAGATGAAAAAAGATACGAAAGTATTGGTATACATAATAATTTTTGTTCGTAATTATCGTACTGATACCATTACCAATAAGGGAAGTTGCGAAATGAATGTCAAATGTTTTGAGAAATTATTTGTCTAAAAGTATGAAGTAGAATACGTTAGAGAAGCAACTGAAACTCATAAAAAGATACTTGAAATCGGTTACAGCAAATGAGGTGCTCAGTGTTAAACTTGGATTTTAAAAGAGTGGAAGAGGTTATCTGTGTGGTAGATTTTGCAGACAGATCAGTCAGGTAACGTGTGGCCTTGAGATATTATTTCTAGATGGTGTCAAGCGGTAAAATATCTTACCACTGAGATAGTATTATTATTCAAAGTCAGGCGGTTAAATACACTCCAATAGGGAAAGAAAGAAAACGACGCGAATCATCCGAATAAGACGGAAATCGATAGATGTGATGCACATGTATAAACAGGTGATTACAATTTCAGATAAATTAGAAGATTTATCGAAGAGGAAGAGATTCAGAAACTGAACAAGTCAATAACAGGTTGGTCCACGTCAGACGATTAGGCGAGCTGTTATTCGGATTCATTGTTCGACAGATTTGTTAGATGCCCTCCTGAGGGATATCACGCCAAAGTTTTCTCTGGTGCGTCAGATAGTCAAAATTCCGAGCTGTTTGGAAGTCCCTGCCCATAACACTCCAATAGTTCTCTGTTAGAGAGAGATTCGGCGACATTCCCGGCCAACGTAGGATTCGGCAAGCACGAACACAGGAAGGAAACTCTCGTTGGATGTGGGCGGGAATTATCTTGCTGCAATGTGGCCCCAGGATGGCTTGCCATGAAGGGCAACAAAACGGGGCGTAAAGTATCGTCGACGTACCGCTGTGCTGCAAGGCGCCACGGTTGACAACCAACTTGGTGCTACTATGAAAAGAAATGGCACTCCACACAATGACTCCTGGTTGAAGAGCAGTACGGCAGGCTACAGTCATGCTGGTTTCCCTCCAATGGCCGGGGAGGCTCCAGACACATCTTTTCTGGTCATCGGGCTCAGTTCCACACAGGACTCATCAATGAAGACAATTCCTCTCCAGTCAATGAGATTCCACACCAAAAAAAAAAAATGGCTCTGAGCACTATGGGACTTAACATCTATGGTCATCAGTCCCCTAGACCTTAGAACTACTTAAACCTAACTAACCTAAGGACATCACACAACACCCAGCCATCACGAGGCAGAGAAAATCCCTGACCCCGCCGGGAATCGAACCCGGGAACCCGGGCGTGGGAAGCGAGAACGCTACCGCACGACCACGAGATGCGGGGATTCCACACCGATGACTTGTCCGGGGATGAGCCAAACGATAGAATTTGCACTACAGTATCACGATTTATTTTAAATCATTCATTACTAAACTTGCCCTTGGAAAACGAATGTTTTTAATTGTATGTAAAAAGCTGATCCTGTATCGTCTGTTGCTTTAACTGACATAATGCTCTGACTTAAATTTTATAAATTATTGGAACTCACATACATTCGGAAACCATTGTGTACCTTGTTTATAAGACAAGGCAGCTATTAAGTATCACATATACACTCGATGTACTCATGCCACCTTCTCGCAACCTGCTATTTCCTGTAGACTGAAAATAGTGATCTTATATAATCATAGCTTAAAACATCCGTTTCTTCCTTTCCTATTACATTTATTTGCACTTCTTACTGATTTCATCTCGAAGCAATATATTGTTGCACCACGATACTCCCGGGTGAGATAGTTCATCTCTTGCGACACTCAGCAAAACGACGTCATACAGATGGAAGCGAACGTTAGTCTAAAGCGGGGCTTAACAACTGGCCGGTTTTGAGCGCGAGTACTCGCGTCTGCTCAGGGACGTGCTCGCGAGCAGCTGCAAGGTCGTGGAGTACGGAGGGAGGGGAGGGAGGGGAAATGCGCGCGCACGTTTGAATAGGGCCGCAGCGTGCCTATTGAATTCGCGCCGACTGTGTAACGTTTAAAGTACTGCGATCAGCTCTTAACAGTCACTTCGCTGGTTAAGAATCATGTGAAGTCGCCGTTGTGTAACCCGAACCATGCTTTCGGAGTTCAACCCCCATTGGGAGGAATTGTATCTGTTTACTGAAAAAGATGGTGTTGCAAAATGTTTAGTATGTCACAAAACGCTGAATTCTTTTACGAAATTTAATTTGCAGCGACATTATGTGTCGTACCACGCGAAAGACTACGGACGTGGAAAATGTGATTGACCAGATCGTGCACAGGAAGTTATTAAACTTAAAAGGAAGCTATCCGAAGAAGATCTGGACGACGAAGAAAAATCAACTGAGGCAGCTCTCAGAGTGGGTTACAAAATTGCTTTGCTTTTAGAAAAATCTCTGCGCCCCTTAACTGATGGCGATTTAATAAAAGAATGTTTGGTAGTTGCAGCGGAACATTTGTGTCCATCTCAAGTTGAACAGTTTCGGATTGTGCCATTATCTAACATGACCATTATGCGTCGCATACAGGACATGGCAGACGACGTCCAGAGCCAGCTTGCAAATATCTGTTAAGATTTTATGGCGTATTCTCTATCTCTGGACGAAAGTTTTGATATCACTGGAACAGCGCAGCTTGCCATATTTATTAGAGGTGTTAACAGAGATCTTCAGGTGAGGGAGGAGCTCCTCGATGTAGTAGCCATGAAGAACACTACAACCGGAGGTGATATTTTAAGTAGTGTTGAAGAAAGTGTTGAAAATATAGGATTGTCGTGGAATTCTTTAGTTTCAGTGTCTACAGATGGTAGAGGCATACACTAAGCTAATAAAATTATGTGGCACGTGTACAATCTCCTTTATTTGTTTCATTTGTCGCAGTAATAATTCGTGAGTGATATCCCTGCAGGTGGCCGCGGATTTACATTGACTGGCGGCAGCTTTTGTGTACCCCACGTGACTCTCCCCACTCTCCGCTCTGGTCTGGTAGTGGGGGTAGCGTGCTCGCGCTGCTCCGTGCTCGCGCCTTGCTGCTCACAGCTTGCTCCGCGAGCACGTATGTTGTGAAGCCCTGGTCTAAAGCAACGATAGAGTTTCACAAGGAGGTTTGTTGATAACGAAAGAGGGAGTTTTCAGGAGGCTGAGGATGCAGAAGGAGCTGGCCTGCGTTTCTGAAGGGTGAAGCTGTGCAATATTACAGTTCCTGCTTAGAGCACGCAGGAGCCGCCTAAACGAGAAAAGCTGAGCAATTGAAGTCACCTCCGCGTCCGGCCATCCTGATTTAGGTTTTCCGTTATTTTCCTAAATCGCTCCAGGCAAATGCCGGAATGGTTCCTTTGAAAGGACACGGCCGACTTCCTTCCCCGTCCTTCCCTAATACAATGAGACCGATGACCTCGCTGTTTGGTATCTTTCCCTAAACAACCCAACACCAACTCCAATTGAAGTCACCCCCACCTAACGGTGACACCAGGCTGCTACAACCTGTTCCGGGGTACGGATGCTACTGTCAGAGAATTTGTGGCTAGAAGGTCCTCATAAATATCCCTTCAAATCACGCACTCCTGCTCAAATGTTCTCACATGCTCACCCACTCTCTCTGCAATATCATGATACGAACTCCTATTATGTATGTGTATGTGATGCCGAATACTATCGTCTCCATCGACTGCTAACTTCATGGAGAAGACGTCTGCGGTCCTATATAAATCAACCAATCACCTTCCCAGGACGTCATCTTCTGTAGTAGCAGGTGACTGGCTGATCTGGGAGCCGTGTGCAGACGACTTGACGCCTTCACACCGCTGGGTCACCTGTCACGTGGTGACCACATCCCTAGTCGATGGCATGTTCGAGCCTGGGCGAGGGGCTGTCCAATTTCTCTGTTGCTGTACACTTGTTCCTAAGGCCCTTCATCGTTACTGATCACCACCCAATGTGGGCATAAACCTTTAACTCTGACCACGCTAAATGTTGAGCTTTCAACACCGTCCATCACAATTTGCTACGCGGTGACCACGAGTTAACAGCACCTCACTGGCTATCCATTGCATGCACCGGACATCACTTTGTTAGTTCTCGACATCTTTTCCTTTTCCCTCTGTCTTTCTGTATTTTAAATGACCTGAGGGTCTGTAAAAATTTTGTTCTTCGTCGCACTCCAATGTCTATTTGCTGAATTACTACACAAGAAATTAATAAACCTGTCTTTGGCTCCCAGAGACTAATCGGCTTCTTTCTCTATTGATCTCTAATCGATTCTTCAACTCACGTTTTCTGTCATTTTCATTAGAATACTCATTTTAAAATTGCTGTTGATCACTACGATATCATGATAGGAATTCCTATTTTTTCATAGAATGAAGGCTGTCCCGGCAGGTGTCATCACTTAACATTTCCGGGCTGAGATGCCGTGGTCCGTACATAAGACTCTCCCCCGACGTTTCACCTTCGACTGCGGAAGGCATCCTCCGAGGACAATCGGCGAACTGCAACGAGAGCACGAGTGAGTGCCATATATATAGGACATCCAGAGGGCACTGATGTCAATCACGTGACGTCGTCTGTGCTATGATATCTGATATTGCCAACTTTCTCAATTGAAACTAATCGATTGTCACGCTGTTGCTGCAATGTTGACATCCATATCTTATCCAGCTTAATGCCTTCACCTTTTCTATTAAATTATTGCAGTGTTTGGCAATCTCAATGGCCTCTTTGTACATTCGCGCATAATAATGCGACGTCTTTGCTATGACGATCGTCTCACTAAACTTTATTTCATGATCACCTCCCAGAAACACATGTTCCGCTACAGCCGATTTATCAATATGTCCGAGGCGGCAGTTCCTTTTACCCAAGGTACATAAACCGCTGGTACTTTCGAGACCTATAGTGAGCGCAATAGGGTCTCCCACCCATGAATTAGCTGGACACCTTGCCTCGCTGTTGAAAACTCATGTTGGCGGAACTGACAGTCATGTTAAAAATTCATATCACTTCATCGATATTATTAAGGAAATCAGTGTGGGCCCTAATGATATCCTGGTCAGTGTTGATGTGGTGTCGCTGTTTACCATGATCTCAGTGAATGAAGCGATCACATGTTTATCGGACATTTTTCCTAGTGATATTTTGGCATTATTCAGACATTGCCTTACAACAACTTATTTTCAATATAATAATGTTTTTATGAATAGATTGACGGGGTGGCTATGGGAAGTCCTCTTAGTCCAGGGGTGGCTAACTTGTTCATGGAGAATTTTGAACAACGTGCGCTGAAAACAGTTAGAAAAAGACCTGCCAGATGGTATCGTTATGTAGACGATACATTTGTTATATGGACCCATGTGGAAGAGGAACTGGATGCCTTCCTGTTACATCTGAATAGTATTAATCCTAGAATTCAATTTAGTATGGAAAAGGAAATCGATGGTCACCTGAACTTCTTAGATGTTACTGTGATCAAATGGGAGGACGGTTCATTGGTTCATAAGATTTTCAGAAAAGACACACACACTGATCGTTACCTGCAGAAGGATTCTAACCACCACCCAAAACATAAAGAGGGGTGATAAAAACATTAATAGACAGGGCGCACAAAATATGAGAACCAGCTCACTTAGATGATGAGATTGAACACCTTAGAGCGACCTTCAAGAAGAATTGATATTCTAACAGAGAGATCGATCGTGCACTACGCCCTAGACTGGCAACTAGAACGGAACCCAAGGGAAAAGTGTTCTTACCATTCATCGGTAAGGTCACTGATCGCATTGGAAAAATTTTAAGCAAGTACGATATGGAAACTGTTTTCAGACCCACTACGAAAATAAAAGATTGTTTAAAATCCGCAAAAGATAAGCGACATCCTCTAGCTAAACCAGATGTCTATAAAATTCCGTGCAGTTGTGAAAAGGTCTATATAGGCACAACAAAAAGAAGCGTCAACACCCGTCTGCCGCCTCGGACATATTGATAAATCGGCTGTAGCGGAACATGTGTTTCAGGGAGGTGATCATGGTTCAAAAAAATGGTTCAAATGGCTCTGAGCACTATGGGACTTAACATCTGTGGTCATCAGTCCCCTAGAACTTAGAACAACTAAAACCTAACTAACCTAAGGACATCACACACATCCATGCCCGAAGAGGTGATCATGAAATAAAGTTTAGTGAGACGATCGTCATAGCAAAGACGTCGCATTATTATGCGCGAATGTACAGAGAGACCATTGAGATTGCCAAACACTGCAATAACTTTAATAGAAAAGATAAAGGCATTAAGCTGGATAAGATATGGATGTGAACATTGCAGCAACAGCGTGACAATCGATTAGTTTCAATTGAGAAAGTTGGCAATATCAGAGATCATAGCACAGCCGACGTCACGTGATTGACAGCAGCGTCCTCTGAATGGCCTATATATACGGCGCTCACTCGAGCTCTCGTTGCTGTTCGCCGATTGTCCTCGGAGGATACCTTCCGCAGTCGAAGGTGAAACGTCAGGGGAGAGTCTTATGTACGGACCACGGCATCTCAGCGCGGAAATGTTAATTGATGACTCCTATTTGTGTATCCCGCCTGGAAGGCAGCGCGTGGGTCTGCTCCTGTGATCTGCATAATACGCCGAATGAAGTTAAGTGAGTAGGAGCAGGAGAGGTAAAGCACTTCGGTACTGCACGTAAAGCAAAAGTGCATTTAATAGACAATATTAGTCAATGACATACACGTAACTTTTGGTAAAGATGAGCATTTAGGTGCGAAGCCGTTGTTCATGTATCAAGCTAACAGTTACTATAACTCGGACAAACTATCATTGAAGTAACAAAGGCTAAGTTTGTAATGGCTAGCCCCCTATGAAGTAGCGGCTAAGCTGCTTGGTCTTCTGCTTTTTATCAACTGGGCAGAAAGCAGAGCGGCGCTCGTTGAGCTAGAGGGTGCTGTGGTCGACGTAGCTCGTCCACTATCGTAGTGCCAACATACGAGCGTGCACCTATGCCGTGGCATCGGAACTCTCGACGCCACACTTATTGTGTATGGGTTTGCTTTAGCCATCCTACTTATCATATATACCCTGTAAAGCGTTTTTATGACATGCGTTACACCGACGGTAAACTTACATATTTATATACTTCTGTACGGACAGAGGCTACGAGGACAACAGATCAGGAAGTAACATCAGAAGACAAAAGAAAAAGAACAAGTCACAGAGATATTTTCTTAGCACATCTTTCAACACAGAATCATCAGTATTTCAAGTTCATGTATGATGTGAGTCTCCCTCTGGCCATAACAGAACATGTGATAGTCGAGGCCACCATTACATCTGTCCATGTAAAATAAATAAGAAAAAAATACTGTGTGTCTCCTCAGTGCGCCTCGTCATTGCATAACGATACAATCATCAGGTTCACAGTTCGTTATAAAGTAACTAGTTCAGGTCCTGATTCTTGACGAAACTATTTATTAAGAAAGAAAAGGTACTTATTATCGATACCTTATATCTTCTTATGCTACGCGACCTTGCTTTCGAACATCAAAGATGTTAGTCGTGTCTTCTGGTTTCCTATGACCAGAACAAATGCCAATCCATTATAAAGTAATATAATACGCTGATGGTGTAGTATCTAATAGATTGATAGTTAAATACAGTTTCTCATTACACAATAAATATATCTCAGAGCACAAATACTGACCAAAAGTGTACAACTTCCCGCACTACCCATAAACGAGCTTGTTTCAGGAATTTCCAAAATGTTTAAAAATGGAGGGTTGGTTCCGTTTGTGTAACTGGATATTCCATCACGGCTCACCACTCCACATACTGTCTTGAATTCCATAAGGAAAAAAGGGATGTCTGTGTGCGTCAGACTCATGGACATCGTAGATGCTGGATATTGCGCAAAACAGACTCTACACTTGCACAGCTTTGTTGGGAAACCAACAGCCAATATCCAATAGCTGTTGAGAGACTGCACTTAGGATGGAGAGAACACATAGCATCATGGTCCGAAATATTAATATTTCAAACAATATTACAAGGTTCGTTGAAAACTGCTACTGAGCAACAAATAGAACTTATTTTTATCGTTTGGCTACCGAATACCTTTAGCTAAAACGTGCTTAACCACTCGTAATTCCCACCCACTCTGCGTTGTTCATTATACCACTTGCGCCAAAACCTAGATCCTTTAATACTGTGAAAGTTATGGGACAACATTTAATGTCTTTTGTGAAGTAAATAGAAACATGTTTCCAAAATTTGGTTGTAATGTAGCTGATACTGCACACTAAGTGTACCAGATTTCCTTATGGTATATTTTAAGAATTTGATGTGTTTCTAATTACCTTCTCACACCCATGGTATTTTATTTCTAATGTAGTGCACGATAAGGCATGACTGACCAAGACAAAAACCTGAAAAGAAACTGATAACCCGAATCTGAGGCTGTGAAAAATAACTGAATTATCAATTACAGGCAGAATGTATGCAAATAGTTTGTGGTTATTATTGGGTAGATGCCTTTAATACACTCACAAGACGACCTGAGCTATATTCAGTTAATTATAAGTATTGTGCTTATCGACCCTGTCTGAGCATTCCCTACATTCTTCACTAGATCGTTTCAGTGACCACAGTTGAGTTTCCGCGAGTAAAACACATAGTTAGATATTTGTATTGTAATTTCATGCTCAGTATGAGAAAACTTCTGCTATCACAGTAGAGGTGAATGAATGTGTACTTGCTCTCCGACCTAGTATGATATTTCCTCGTCAGAAATGTCCCTTGTTGATTTCCTAGTGGTGACGGGGCAACTGACAGAGAGCAGAGGAATGTGGAGTGAATCATTTCCGTACAGAAAGATTATGCGATAAGTATTACATTAGTGTAACCACCTACCATTTATTGAAGCTCTACACTTCGTGAAACGTTTATGAAGATCCGTTAACGCCATCAGAAGTATTTTTATGATTGCAGATATTTGATTGCTTTCTCGCGTTTATACGAATTTTTTCTCTCGCTGTGGATGCAATTTATATGTTAATCGGAATGCAAATACAAAAACAGTTTTATCGGGCGACCTCCTGTGGATTATTTTTACTGATATGTATACGAAACGACCATTTATTTCGTCGCTTGTTCCTGCTGACCATTGCCTGAGTTTTGAAGAACATTTATGTAACGAAAATTCATTTTCACGCTCACATTTCCGAATATTTCGTGACACACCATTCGTGGGGAAAATACAAAAACACGAATTGCATCGCTTTTTCAGTTATTTTTCCAGAGACTGATGACCTCACTGTTTAGCCCCTTTACCTCTCTCTCTCTCCCTCCCCCCTACCCCCTCCCGTCCACAAACAGCAAACATCCAGCTAGTTATTTTACCTCTACCAATAAAAACACAAGAGCGAAATAAGTTCGATTTTCTTAAGTCATTGGTATGAAGCAGTCATTTTGAAGAACGATGACAATACGGCGTGTCGTTCTTGTCTGTTTCACGGAAAACAAGCAATTAGTGCAAAAATATCGAGACAAGTTGTGTAAAAATCGATTCGGTAGAAACCAGTTTCAGTAAAAGGCGTTATTGACTGGGTGCTGGAAAACACATATTTGAAAAGTTTAGTAAAATTCGGCAACGGCCTTACCGCAGTGGATACACCGGTTGCCGTGAGATCACCAAAGTTAAGCGCTGTCGGGCGTGGTCGGCACTTTGATGGGTGACCATCCAAGCCGAGATGCGCTGTTGCCATTTTTCTGGGTGCACTCAGCCTCGTGATGCCAATTGAGGAGCTACTCGACCGAATAGTAGCGGCTTCGGTCCAGAATACCATCATAACGACCGGGAGATCGATGTGCTGACCCCACGCCCTTCCTAACCGCATCCTCCTCTGAGGACGACACGGCATCGGATGGTCCCGATGGGCCACTTGTGGCCCAAACGAAGTGGTTTTTAGTAAAATTCTAATGTCAAGTAACATAGGTTGTAAATTGGATTCTATACTAAAGGCTAGATTGGAATAACTGATGTTATGTTAATTTTACTGTAAAGCAATTAGCTTCGCTTTGTGAACCATTAACGCCTCTCGACGGAAAATTAGTGTATAACATCTGTAGAGTGTGACTACTCCATCCAGCCGTATTGTCAAATATGGGACATCTAGGAATCCTCCGTATTCTGTTCGCCAGGCAATCAAAGAAGTCGTATTAGTGAAATCTGTTCCGAAAAGACGAGACAATACTTAACTTTTGGAAGTACACGAACGTGTCGCAAGCAAAGACCGACATACAAAATAATGAAGCTTCTTCACTACAAAAAGTTCCGAGTTTGTGCTACATAGAGCGTACAAGCGAAGAAACAAGCGTTGACGCTTCTATCCCAGTCGTTAGTCATGAACCTGCTGTGGAACTGGGGCGTCGCTAGTCGATCGCGGCGCTTACGTTCACATCACATCACGGCCGCTGCTGTCACGTTCCGGTCCTGGAGAGGGGTCGGTCAGCGTTCAATTGGCTGACGTCTTCTCACAGCCATCTCTTCTCTATCGTTTTCTACTGTCGTGACGGTGCTTGACTTTTTTTTTTTTTTTTGGTCATCAGTCTACTGACTGGTTTGATGCGGCCCGCCACGAATTCCTTTCCTGTGCTAACCTCTTCATCTCAGAGTAGCACTTGCAACCTACGTCCTCAATTATTTGCTTGACGTATTCCAATCTCTGTCTTCCTCTACAGTTTTTGCCCTCTACAGCTCCCTCTAGTACCATGGAAGTCATTCACTCATGTCTTAGCAGATGTCCTATCATCCTGTCCCTTCTCCTTATCAGTGTTTTCCACATATTCCTTTCCTCTCCGATTCTGCGTAGAACCTCCTCATTCCTTACCTTATCAGTCCACCTAATTTTCAACATTCGTCTATAGCACCACATCTCAAATGCTTCTATTCTCTTCTGTTTCGGTTTTCCCACAGTCCATGTTTCACTACCATACAATGCTGTACTCCAGACGTACATCCTCAGAACTTTCTTCCTCAAATTAAGGCCGGTATTTGATATTAGTAGACTTCTCTTGGCCAGAAATGCCTTTTTTGCCATAGCGAGTCTGCTTTTGATGTCCTCCTTGCTCCGTCCGTCATTGGTTATTTTACTGCCTAGGTAGCAGAATTCCTTAACTTCATTGACTTCGTGACCATCAATCCTGATGTTAAGTTTCTCGCTGTTCTCATTTCTACTACTTCTCATTACCTTCGTCTTTCTCCGATTTACTCTCAAACCATACTGTATACTCATTAGACTGTACCTTCCGTTCAGCAGATCATTTAATTCTTCTTCACTTTCACTCAGGATAGCAACGTCATCAGCGAATCGTATCATTGATATCCTTTCACCTCGTATTTTAATTCCACTCCTGAACCTTTCTTTTATTTCCATCATTGCTTCCTCGATGTACAGATTGAAGAGTAGGGGCGAAAGGCTACAGCCTTGTCTTACACCCTTCTTAATACGAGCACTTCGTTCTTGATCGTCTACTCTTATTATTCCCTCTTGGTTGTTGTACATATTGTATATGACCCGTCTCTCCCTATACCTTACCCCTACTTTTTCCGAATCTCGAACAGCTTGCACCATTTTATATTGTCGAATGCTTTTTCCAGGTCGACAAATCCTATGAAAGTGTCTTGATTTTTCTTTAGCCTTGCTTCCATTATTAGCCGTCACGTCAGAATTGCCTCTCTCGTCCCTTTACTTTTCCTAAAGCCAAACTGATCGTCACCTAGCGCATTCTCAATTTTCTTTTCCATTCTTCTGTATATTATTCTTGTAAGCAGCTTCGATGCATGAGCTTTTAAGCTGATTGTGCGATAATTCTCGCACTTGTCAGCTCTTGCCGTCTTCGGAATTGTGTGGATGATGCTTTTCCGAAAGTCAGATGGTATATCTCTAGACTCATATATTCTACACACCAACGTGAATAGTCGTTATGTTGCCACTTCCCCCAATGATTTTAGAAATTTTGATGGAATGTTATCTATCCTTTCTGCCTTATTTGACCGTAAGTCCTCCAAAGCTCTTTTAAATTCCGATTCTAATACTGGATCCCCTATCTCTTCTAAATTGACTCCTGTTTCTTCTTCTATCACATCAGACAAATCTTCACCCTCATAGAGGCTTTCAATGTATTCTTTCCACCTATCTGCTCTCTCCTCTGCATTTAACAGTGGCATTCCCGTTGCACTCTTAATGTTACCACCGTTGCTTTTAATGTCACCAAAGGTTGTTTTGACTTTCCTGTATGCTGAGTCTGTCCTTCCGACAATCATATCTTTTTCGATGTCCTCGCCGGCCGGAGTGGCCGAGCGGTTAAAGGCGCTACAGTCTGGAACCGCACGACCGCTACGGTCGCAGGTTCGAATCCTGCCTCGGGCATGGATGTGTGTGATGTCCTTAGGTTAGTTAGGTTTAAGTAGTTCTAAGTTCTAGGGGACTTATGACCACAGCAGTTGAGTCCCATAGTGCTCAGAGCCATTTGAACCATTTTTTTTCGATGTCTTCACATTTTTCCTGCAGCCATTTCGTCTTAGCTTCCCTGCACTTGCTATTTATTTCATTCCTCAGCGACTTGTATTTCTGTATTCCTGATTTTCCCGGAACATGTTTGTACTTCCTCCTTTCATCAATCAACTGAAGTATTTCTTCTGTTACCCATGGATTCTTCGCAGCTACCTTCTTTGTACCTATGTTTTCCTTCCCAACTTCTGTGATGGCCCTTTTTAGAGATGTCCATTCCTCTTCAACTGTACTGCCTACTGCGCTATTCCTTATTGCTGTATCTATAGCGTTAAAGAACTTCAAACGTATGTCGTCATTACTTTATGCTGTAACATTCCACCCCCCTCTCCCCTTCGTCACCCTCCCACCTCCTACTAAAGAAACCGACCGTCGTCGTGTAAGGAGCACAACAACGGGAGAGAAAACATGGAAACACCAGCATGGAGGTTCCGATAAACCGAAAGCTGTGGCTGCAGGTGACGTCAAAGGTCCGGTCGTCCGGCCTGCGCTCTGGTGAAACGTCCCTCCAGAAAACGCCCAGAAGGGCACGCGTCCACTTCCTGATGCCAGTTACAAGATGTAGATGGCGTCGGCTTCTGCGGCGTGGGCGTGTCCAGCTCCATCGGTAGGGCGAGAGAAAGCGGAAGAGGCGGAAGCTCAGTCTCCATAGGGTCGACCCACAGTGTCGTGATGACACCCTCTGGCGGCCTCTGTGGCCGCGCTGTCCTCATGATCCGTGAATCTGGAGGAAGCGATAGAGGAGGATTACCGTGCTTATGACAGTGACGAATTTGATTGTGATGTCGGCGCAGCAGTCCGTGGGTGCCTGAAATGAGATACATGCGTGCGCCAAGTTGACAAGGATCTCGCCTCGAACCCACCATTTGCTGCCGCTAAAAACCTGTAAAACACAATATCATGCGGCGTGAAGCGATACTTGCGGTCTTCCTTCGGCACCGGATGTTGAGGAGGGTGGAGCAGGTGGAGCAGTGTCCGATGGCCGGGGCTGTGAAGCAATTCCCTCGGCGATGGTCCATCTTGTGGATGCGAACGAAAGCCGGTGAGAAACAGTTGCAATGCCTGATCCCTGGTATGTGCGGAGGGAAGTTTGGCCATCTGCTGTTTGAAGGTTCTGTCAAAACGTTCCGCTTCGCTGTTTGACTGTGGATGGAACGGTTCATTGGTTTGATGCTGTATATCATTGCATTCACAGAAGGTTTCGAACTAATTTTATGTGAAATGAGGGCCGTTGTCCGACACAAGGACTTCCGGCAAACCTTTGAGGCAAAAAATAGAAGACAACATCTGAACTGTGCTACGCGACGTTGTCGAGTTTATGGGCACCGCAAAAGGAAACTTACAATAAGAGTCTACCACAATCAACCAACTAATGTTCCAAAAAGTTCCCGCAAGGTCTATGTGCACACATTGCCATGGTGATTGCCACTTAGGCCAAGAAGAGAATTTTTGTGGAGGAGCGGACTGATGTTCCGCACATGCCTGACACTGTGACGTCATCTGTCATATTTGGGTGTCCATAACCTACCAAGTATAATGTCGACGCGCTAACTGTTTCGCAGGAAAAACCCCCAGTGTCCTTGATGAAGTAGCTGCAACACTTCTTTTTGCCAAGCTTTGAGGACCAACACACTATACTCTCCACTGCCATTTTGAACAAGAATCAGACTTTGTTGTATAGTGAGGCTATATCGATGTGCAAAGTATCGGCGCACAACAGAGAGATGAGCGAGGCAAAGATGTGTGAATGTATTTTAGCACAAGGTTCAAATCTGAATCAGCTTCTGTGGTCCGTGAAATTTTCCTATAGTTCACAGGAAAGGATTGAAGCAATTCAGAATCCTGAGCATCGATGTGACAAAAAGATGCAGTAGAAGCGCAAAAGTTGGAATTAATGCTAATCAGAAGACGGGAAAGTGCGTCCGCATTACGAAGGTGAGCTGTCGGACGATACACAATCTCATACTGATACTGAGATAACAACAAAGCCGATCTTTGCAATTTTTTGGCAGTTTGTACAGGAACCGGCTTCAGCGGATAAAACAATGACTGCAATGGCTTGTGATACGTTCTAAGTACAAATTTCTGCCACACATATAGTGGGGGAATGCGGTAACACCATCCGCAAGAGCCAATGCCCCTTTCTGTATTTGTGAAAAATGACACTGAGCTGTGGTCAATACTTTTGATGCGAAAGCAATAGGCCTGTCCTTACCACCAAATCTGTGCGAAATTACCGCACCAACTCCGTAAGAGGAAGCGTCAATTTCCAAACACAACCGGTTTGTCAGAATGAAAGTGAACCACGCATCGATCACTTAACAATGCATCTTTAAGTCTCCGAAAAGCTTCTTGGCACTCAGCTGTCCAAGCAAAGTGGACGTTCTTGCGACGCAAGCGATGTAATGGAGCTGCGACTGGTGCAGCATTCGGTATGAACCGAATATAATAGTTCATTTTCCCTAAGACCGACTGCAATTCTGTGATATTACAAGGAATTGGCAGGTCACGTATTGTTAACAAATGTGACTGAAGAGTATGTACACCTTGACTGTTTATGATATGACCAAGATACTGCAACTCAGGTTTTAAAAAAAAATCACATTTGTCTAGTCTACACTTTAGTCCTGCATTAGATAACACACGAAACAAAGCACACCAATTTGCAATGTGTTCTAGAGGTGTACGACCTGCTACGACAATATCGTCCAAGTAGTTTGGTGCCTGAGCAAACAATTGTTCCAAATACTGTTGGAAAATGGCGGTTGCGGCAGCACTTTCAATAGGCAAACACTATTATTTAAACAAGCCCAAATGAGTGTTCTGAACACACACACTTTGAGATTCTTATGTAGTTTCATAGAACCTGACAAGTTGTGTGTAATGATGTAGGCTTCATACTGTTGCAACCACTCGAGCCATTCCGCTTCTTTTTCATTAAACTGGCGTAAAGGCGGGATGGCAGTCGGAGCTACAGTGGTTGTATTTTGCGCTGGTTATCCACTTGAGTGGTTAGTAGCTGCTGTATCGTATTCAGTAGAGCTGAGTTCTGCTGCGTCTGAAACTGAAACATCTGTGCCAGCTGAGGCGCCTGAGTAGGGTGTGGGAGAGGTGCGATGGTCGTTTTGGAATAGGAAAATGCAATAAACAGACAAGGCAAGCAATAAAAATAAGCACACAAGCAAAGACAGTTTCTGCAACGCTCACCAGCAAACGCTGACTAGAAAAAACACTATAAGAGTTACTTTTAGAAGATGTTAACACACGCCTGATAAGAACAGACAAGGTAGAGTTAAGGCGCCAGCAAAACAAAAAGCCAACGACAAAAGAAAACTGTGACAGCTGAAGGCTCTGAATTGTCGTGTTGGTGTTTGTACGTCTTCCCGTAGCCGATATTATGTCTCCATGCTCATCGTTAATACATTACGTCCAGCCTTGTCGTAAAATATGGGGTGTCAAGGAATCCTTCGTCCTCGGTTCTCTAGACAATTAAACAAGTCGTATTAATGAGTTTTATCACAGTAAGGAAAGAGACAATACCTATCTTCTGCAAGTACACAGATGTGTCGCAAGCAAAGGGCGACATAGAAAATAATCAGGCTTCTTCAGTATAAACAGTTCCAAATCTGTACTACGTAGAACGTACAAGCGAAGTAACGAGCGTTGACGCTTTTATCTAAGTCGCTAGTCTTGAAGCTGCTGTTCAACTGGGGCGTCGCCAGTAGGTGGCGTCGCTTATGTCCCCTTCACATAGCGGCCGTTGCTGTCGCGTATCCATCCTGGAGAGTGATCGTTCAGCGTGCGATTGGCTGACGTCTTCTTACAGCCGTTCCCGACTGTCGCGTCGGCGCTTCACTTTACGCCGTAACAGTGGAATTCTTTCCAATTTTAAAGCTTAATTTCGCACAGAGTCGTGGAAACATCACTTCCTCGAGAGGTTTTTTCATTCTGGGCAGTTATAGTGGAAGTGTAGCTACTCAGAGCGGCCCAACGTGCACCGTATTTATCGTATGGCAGCGAAACTTGGTAGATGCCGGCGTCACTTCCAACAGCATGATGTCAGGAGGCCGGAGTGACAGGTATACGCCGACCATTTAAGGAGAAATACATGTCATTGTTAGTTTCCACTTGGTTGATGTGAGTACCAAGAGGTAGAGTTGCGCTCATTATCTAGTAGCATGTAAGCTGTTAGCCATAAGTAACAACTCGGGAACTGAGGCTAAGTTTAGTCATTGATTCGGTGTATAGTAAGTATCAGCGACTACTCAAGCAACAGCAGTTAGTTATAGTAAGAAGTAATATGATAGTGTTACTGTTAAGTGTTCTCGTAATTTGTTTTTGTATTGTGCAGAAGAAGGAACATGGCTCGGCTTTTAAGCATGTAAAGCAATCTGAAGCATTAGCATGGTGGTGTGTTTTAACGTTTTTCCATTTGTGTCTGTGGAATTGATAAGAGCGACGGGGGTTGTCAATACTGCAATGAGCTACTATCGGGGAAGCGTTTAAAATTTTTAAAGGTAAAGACAATCTGTTGCGATCAGAGAAAGTGGAGCTGCGTTAGAGGATAGAAGCAGTTGATGCCGAGGAGAAGGAAACAGACTGTCGCAAGACAAGAGAAAAGTTGGGGAGAGAACTCGATGACTGATTGTTAGAGACCTGACTTCAGGATGTGAGGAATATCTTGGATATGGAGAGAATGGAAAGGGACCAAGGATGAGGAAGAAGGAGGGAGCTGAAATGGAGAGGAGAAGACTTGTGCATAGTTTACTTGTTCCCGTAGGACATCCGACTACCGTTAACTTTGTTATACCTCTCTATCCCGTAAAGAGTAAGGAAGGAAGCCACGCATGAGTGGACGATATTTGAGTGGGAAGATTAAATTAATTGTATATGGCGTCGTAGTATAACTTCCTGAGAAGTTACGGAAGACACAGAGTAATGACGTTCTCAGAAGTTAAGGTGATAAGTGTCAGCTCCGATATCAACTGCGAAATCTGAGGTAGCATGAATGCACGTAGACCGTTCCAAAGTGATTAAGAGAGAGAGTAGCAACTTGTGTGATTAAAGTACAGTAGTATCTGCTCCATTGGGTGATGGTGTGTGTTCTGTCGAGTCTGGAGACTTTGGGCCGGATGCACAGTTAAGTACATGTGCCGGTCATTTTAGTATCGCACAGATTGGAACTGCAGATGAGGTTATATTTTTAGATGTTACAGGAAATGCACTAGAAGTTGTTAATAGTTATGATGCAGATGTTGCGGCGGAAGCACTACAGGCACATAGTTTCGTCAGAAGCAGGATGAATGGAGGGAAAGGAAGAGGAGACGATTACGTACAGTGGGGCTGAATCTGTTGGAGACTGTACGCCAGAGATCAAGAATGAAGTGTGGATGCATCTACTCTGTCACAGCTTTACAGGACAGGCAGCTGACGTGCGCTGCAAGCTGTTTACAGAAGGGCCGTAGTTTGATGTACGCGTCCGGCATGATGTGGGTCAACGTTACAAAGCGAGTATGAAAGTAAGCGTTCTGACTGAGCATCGTGCGAGAGTTAAACTTCGGCAACAAAAAGCTGTTGCCTGTGTAGACATGTTACGAGGTGCGTCTAATGTATGGGACAAACCAACAAAACCATGTACAAATACACTAAAGACTGATAAGTGTGATATATTGCCACCAGGCAGCGGGAAGTTGTTTTGCGTGACCAGGTGTATTGAAGGACCAAGTACTTCGAATAGAGTTAACTCTGTAACGATCGTAACAGTGGGGTAGTGGGGGAGGGGGAGGTGGGACGGGTGACGGGGAGGGGGGGAGGGGGGATGGGAATAAGTGGGATTCTTTGTCAAAGTGTTGTGAATGATAGTGGTGTTTTTGGTTTTCTCGTGAGAATAGTTCTGGGAGTATTTTTGCCGAGAAAGTACTCGTATAACAGGAACTGTTGTCGATAAGTTCCCAAAGTTGTTCTGTTATTAAGAAACCGTCGGCCCGACAGACTGTATGCCAAGAGTAAAGGTTTAACGGAGCCAGACCATGTGGTGTTCTACATCTGCATCCACATCCATAATCCTGAAGCTACTGTACGATAAGTGGCAAGAGTACCCCGCATCACTACCTGTCATTTCCTCTCCTGTTTAACTCGCAAATACAGCGAGGGAAAAACGACAATCTAAATGCCTCTGTACGAACCCTAACTTCCCTTACTTTCGTGGTAGTGGAACAGTATTCCACGAAAAGAACGTCACCCTTCCTTAGGGATTCCAGTTTGAGTCTCCGAAGCATCCCCGTAACAGTTGCATGTTTTCGAACCTAACGGTAACTAATCTAGAAGCCCGTCTCCGAATTCCTTCGATGTCTTCCTCCAGTCCCAAACATTCGAGCGGTACTCAATAATGGATCACACTGATGTTTTGTGTGCGGGCTCCTTTACAGGTGAACCACTCTTTCCTGAAATTCTCTCAGTAAACCCTGAAGTCGTCCATTTGCGTCCCCTGCTACAATCCTTACATGCTCGTTTCATTTCAAATCGCTTTGCAGCTTTACGCTTAGATATTTTGGCGATGAGTCTCTTTCAAGTAGCACACTGCTAGTGCTGTATTCGAACACAGCAGATTCCTTTTCCTACTCATCTGCATTAACTTGGATTTTTCTGCTTATAGAACTGGCTGCCACTCATCTAAGAAGCTAGAAAATTTGCCTAAATTATCTTGTACCCTTCTCAAGTCCAAAAAAAAAAAAAAAGGTTCAAATATGTGTGAAATCTTACGGGACTTAACTGACAAGGTCATCAGTCCCTAAGCTTACACACTACTTAACCTAAAGTATCCTAAGGACAAACACACACACCCATGCCCGAGGGAGGACTCGAACCTCCGCCGGGACCAGCCGCACAGTCCATGACTGCAGCGCCTAAGACCGCACGGCTAATCCCGCGCGGCCCACGACACTTTCCCGTACATCATAGCATCATATGCAAATAGGAGCAGATTGCTGCTGACCCTGTTCACCACATCATTTAAGTGTACAGAAAATAACAACGGTCTTATCACCCCTTCCCGGGGCTCTCCTGACGATACCCTTGCCTCTGATGAACGCTTTCCGTTGAGGACAACGTACTCGGCTCTGTTCCTTAAGAAGTCTTCGAGTCACTCACATTCCTGGGAACCTGTTCTATACGCTCATACCTAAGTTAACAGCCTGAAAGCCATGTCAAACATGGAAGCTATCGGTTAGATTTCATCCCGGTTCGTAGAATATAACGTGAGAGAAGGGCAAACTATCATACTAGCGATGGTTTCTGAAACCGCACTAATTCGTTAAAGTAAGCTTCTCGGTCCCAAGGAAATTTATTATATTCGAACTGACAATATGTTCAAGAATTTTGATCTGTAAATTTGCGCGTCCGTTCTTTTACCCTTTTTATATAGAGGAGTCACCTGCGCTTTTTCCCAATTCCGTGTGACTTTGCACTGGGCGACTGAATCACGATAAATGTAAAGCAAGTAAGGAGGCAATGCCGTAGAGTACTCTTCGTAAAACCGAATTAGGATTCCATCTGGAGCTTGCAGCTTATTTGCGTTCATTACTTTAAGGTGTTTCTTTACGCCACGGATAATTTCTAAAGACAGGATGAGTATTTTAGTGTATAATTGTGAAAGGGGAGTTAGAGGCTGGCTGTGCATACGCATGGAAAGAGGCCTAGCAGTGAAATTAGTTCGTAGCATTTGAGCTAATGTACAGGGCAAGGGATCCTTGAGGTATGTTATGAGGTTAAGCAGCACAGGAACAGATTTCAAAGCGATGACAGCCATGGTAAATCTATGAGGATTATTGTACTAAAAATATCAGAGAAAAATAAAATTTAATGTAATAAATGTATAGCGTTTAAAATTTCCAGTCCAGTAACGCTTCCTTTAGGAATTCGCAAGGTCATTGCGGAACGTTGTGTTAGCTATCATTGGCTAGCGAGGGTAGTATGACGACATACAGGATGTAGCGACATGTATGCGAAAGGATTCAGATATGGGCTAGACTGAGAGATGGGCTAGCTATGCTCGGCGAAACGTGCACCGACAAGCAGTAGTAGCCAGAGACTGCTGCACTGTGTTCTGAAAGTTTATGGAGTGCCGAAAATCCATGTACACATCAACCTCCCCGGCCACACATTGTATTGCACTGATATTTGTGTGTCCTAATTACTGTCAAAGCGTGTGATGGAATACCAAAAAATCGACCTGTGTTGAGAGTAACCATAAGCAGAAGCGTAATAGGAAAGTAGTGTCTGCCTCAAATTGAGCCTCACCAGATTACACGTCTCAAATAGTGTACACTATCAAGACGTTTACCATTGCTGAAATCCCTCTCCATTGTGTTTAAAATTATTGAGCAGCAGTATTCTTATAAGGAACGACTCCCAAAGCAATGAAACTCTATTAATTCGTATCTGTTAGGTCACAGTCACATCAAGATTTAAGTTAGGCTGATATTTGGTTATTAACGTTCGATGAGATTTAATCAGGCCTGTTTCATCTTGGTGCTGCAGATGAACAATAGTAATTCACGATATAATGTTTCGCCTGGCCTTACCCTGAGAGGATATTGATATTTGTTGAAGAACAGACTACCGAACGCAGCATTTCATGTAGTTGCCAATTTCATCTTGGCTTATAGGAGAGTGTAATGAAATTTAATCCTGAAATCCATAAATTTTGGGATGATCTATATATTTATGACTATACAATGCAGTAATACCTTGCGTATCATGAACAAACTTGTTCGCACATTACGAAACGGTAGAAATAGCATCAACGAACAGTGTCTAATTTGCAAACAAATCCTAACAAAAATTATAAAATTGAAGTGCTAATGAAAGACATGTGCCATGCTACATCCGAAATTTTCTTTTGAGCGATCAAAATCGGTTGATCCTTTAGGGACCCGTAAACAGTGATTCATACGCGAGTTCTGTCTACGCTGTGATTATTGAGTGATATCACACCAGATATGTGAAGCACCCGAATCAAAGAGCAGTTCTGATTCCAAAAGCCACCACAGCGAAACAAAGAAGGAATACGGGCACTTCAGAAGAAACTTGTCAGACTGTGACTGCGACAACATCAAGTGGCAGGTAGGGAGCAATGGGGACGCCGAGCTTAACATGCAGTGGTGAAGCTTTGAACTACGCACACAACAGCACCACCCGCCCGCAGACCAGCAAACTACCATGAACGCAACTACACTTGGCAGCTGCCAATCAAACCGCGAGCAATGCAATGATCAACAGTTACAGCACATAACGGAGCACGCAGCCCTGCAGCACAATAGCTAGCAGCGCGAACGTGACTTATAAACGAGGAGACACATCTGCACCAGGTGTCAAACATTACAAGTCGTGTTAACGTATGTGTGTGAGAGAAGAAGATCTTCTGGCCCAATAAGAAACTATATCACATTATCTTCAAAGCGCGTAAGTGACCTCAAATCATATATTGCATAAACAGTCATATCTATAAATAGTATCTACAATATATTTCAAAATTCTACTCTGAAGTATAGTACGGAAGTGTGTGCATTTTTACAGCTGTAGGCAATAGCTAGCATCTGCAGTTCAAATGCGCAATAAAAGTAATTGTAAATGACAGGTAAGTATATTTATTAATTGAAGATGTGTATTTTATTTAAATTTTTTTTTGTAAACTTATGAATGTGGATGCTAGTTTTGTGTTTTGGCAGGCTTTCGAGGATTGTCGTATTAAGTGATGATTATTTTCTTAACCTGGGTTAACTGAGATACTACAGTTACTGTTTGTTTCATTTTGTTGGTGATAAGGACCGTTTGGGTTACCAAGCGTTTCATTAAAAGTATTTGCCAGTATGCTGCAGGTAAGCAATATGTCTACAGAAATTAAACAGAAAGCTGAGAACGTTAAACCTGAAAAACGGTAAGTAGTACCAAAAAACAAAAATGATACAGGTCTCAATCGTTGTGAACTGACAGTTGGCAGCCGATTACCTCACTCAACCAGTTACCGTGAGGCACCACTAAAACCAATGAGGGACAAATCAGACATCGATGGAAGGCAGCTACAAATAATATTAGCAGTGATAACAAATACAATGTAAATAATATCAAAGGAAAACGAATAGAAGAGAGTTCGAGAGCACAAAGTGAGCATGGATCAGATACCACAGAAAACCAAAGAGAGTATAGGGAACTTATCCAAAGCTAATGGAGCAACAAACAAGTGCTGGGAGAAGTTCTCCCAAGAGAATAAACAAAAAACAGAGATGTGATTGCAAGAACGTTCGAAGACAGTTACAGGAATTCGAGGAACGAATAAATAGGGACTTCGATAAGACAGATAGCAAACTCTTTCAGAACATAGCTCAACTCAGCGAAGACGTGGGCCAGATGAGAAAGGACACAGCAGTAAATGACGGGGAAGATATTAATGTATTTAAATATAAATTGAAATAGAGACGTGCCATAACCGAGAGGTCAAAGCAGTACGACAGATGACAGCAATATAATGTGGCTATTGATCGACTAGGAAAGAGACAAAAGGAACTGGCAGTAAACTTAAAGATAGCGGTAGAAATACAGAGGTAAGAAGACAATCAGAAAGTTGCAGACGATATTAAACAGTTGCAGGAAGGAATACACAAACAGGAGAATAAAAGTGCAGAGTTCGATAGGAGGATTAGCAAATGGCTCTGAGCACTATGGGACTCAACATCTGAGGTCATCAGTCCCCTAGAACTTAGAACTACTGAAACCTAATCAACCTAAGGACGTCACACACATTCATGCCCGAGGCAGGATTCGAACCTGCAACCGTAGCGGTTACGCGGTTCCAAACTGAAGTGCCTAGAACCGCAGGACCACACCGGCCGGCTGAGGATTAGCAGTACAACCTTGACAGAGTGGGGGGAAGGGGGGGGGAGGAAATGTTATTACACTAGTGAACGGTTATAACAGGCATACCCACACTAATATAGGGGAAAAGTATAAACCAAAGGGGACATTGCACCTGATGGTAACTAGTAATTGGTTAAGAAGGGTTTTCCCAGTACATTTTACAGATATACAATTCAGTTCACTATAGACAGAATGAATGAAAGAAGAAGTCAGTAACTATGATCATTTTGAGACAGAGTTCCTGAAGAAATACTGCTCTACGAGTGTACAACCCCGGAGGAACTATTACATCGTATGTCTCTTAACACTCGGAGGGGCACCTTGAGAGTTTTCTGAGCAGTTATGGTAGTTGTCACCATGAATGAACCAATAAATAGTAACCTATCTGGGAGCCTGATTAAAGGCAGATAGATATTAGTGGAAGTACTGTAACAGTTAGAGTGCATTCAGTGGCAGGGAAACAACCAAATGAATGAAAACACCAATTAAGTTAGTTGAACAGCCCACCTAATTCCAGAGGAAGAGTCAGTGGTCATGGATATAGGAACGACATTAATGGATGTCAATTTTACGATTGTCACAGGAGAGAAGATTATTCAAGAAACTGTGAGAGGGTAGAAGACAGGCGAACAGATAAAGAAGTGTGATCTGAGGAAGTAGGGAGTACAGGAAACTGACATTACAGATGAGGTTCAATAGAAAGCGAGACCTACAAAGACTAACATCAGTTATATCAAACATAACGACAGTGGCGACCTGATAGGAGACGTAATGAAAGAAAATGAGGAAAAATTCCAACGAACTCGAGTTACCAATGGTTAAAATCAACATGGGTGGACTGAGTGTTGACGCCTTAGTAGATACAGGAGACACGCCTGTGTTATATCCCACAAGCTACACTGATTTCAATCATCCGCTTACCGAATTTTTCAGTGAATGGTGTGAAGTTTTAAATACTGTAGCTGTGAATAGCAAATCTATTAAAGAGAAAGTGTTGATTACCTTTGAAGTATAGGGAGAAGAATATGAAGCGACATTTTTAGTAGTGCAAGGTTTCAAAATGTCAGTTATCTTGGGCATAGACTAGGTGAACGAAGTGTTAACGGTAGTAAGTTTTGATGAAGGCATTATTGAGGTAAAACTGAAGAAAGAAGAGAAGAAAAACGTAGCTCTTATACAGAAGGATCAAGCAGAAGAGGGGAAGAACTTAAGGAGGTGAGCTTTGTTGTCAAGAGGATCCTACAGAAGAAAAGCGAGACAAAGAATTGCGTAAAGAAGGCATGTTGATATGCCATGAGGAATTAGTAAAAGAGGATCAAGATAAGAAGGATATGATACGATAAAAGTAAGAAGGAATGGTATACTTGGGTGAAGTGTTTGGGAGAAAATTGGCTACAGTAGTATACAAACTTCGTTTACTCTTCTTTCAGCTGCCACGTATCATGAAAGGGACTAAAGAAGACTGAAGATAAAGGACAATAAACTGTTCCAAATTAAATAATATTCTATCCCTCAGGTAGAAAACAGAGCCGTATAAAATGAGGTGCGCAGAATGAGGGACCTTTGGATTATAGAAAGAGCCAACAGTCAATATAATGCTCCAATTTTTGAGGTGGATTAGAAGGATGGGAAAGTTTGGATAGCGTTGGATAAACACATACGGAACAGAATCATTGAACTGGAGTGAGAAGGGCCTGGAACCACTTATTTCGAACAGTGAAAACAGTTAGTAAGAACTGAACTGACTGCGAGGTGTCAGCAGATGCATCTTTCTCAAGAAACCCACCAGTATACTGCGTTTCTGTATGCTGACAGGAGTTATGATTAAAGATTTCTGCATATCAGCCTTAACGTGTTTGTCTCCTAATTTATCAGAGCTTTGGATATTATTCCAGGCGAAGACTTACTTAAGAAAGTCACTGTCTATGTGAATAACACACAAACTGGAAAAATGGTTCAAATGGCTCTGAGCACTATGGGACTTAACATCTGTGGTCATCAGTCCCCTAGAACTTAGAACTACTTAAACCTAACTAACCTAATGACATCACACACATCCATGCCCAAGGCAGGATTCGAACCTGCGACCGCACAAACTGCAGCTGAGTTGTGTGATGAACATTTGGAAAAATAGGATGCCAAGCTAGAAGCATTTGAGAAAGTAGGTTTGAAAACAAATTTGGAAAAATCGGAATATGATAAACTGCAGATAAAGTTTCTGGGTCACATAATATCAGAGTAAGGTATTTCGGTGGCTCCAAATATGTTGGAGGCTATTAGACAGTTTCCTATTCCAAACAGCAAGAAGAAACTGAGAGCATATTTCGGTGTCCGTTAATTCTACAGAAAATTTATCAAAAATCAGTTACTCAATGCATCTAACTTGAGCAAGTTAAAAAAGGCAAATATGACATGGCACTGGAATAATGAATGTCAAGAGGAATTAGAAAAGATTAAGGAAACCTTACGTAATGTGGAGGTATCGTACAACCCTGATTTTACTGAAGTCTTCACATTACAGACTAGGCATATGTCTGTATGAAGTGGAGAAGAATGGGGATACTGAAGTGATAAAAACTATACCCTTTGATAGTAGGAGTTTGAATGCATGGGAAAGAAAATTTTCCTTTTTCAAATTGGATGTGCAGAGCTTTAAACTATTCCATTACTAATTAGCAGAACAAACGTGAAGGTGGTCACTGACCACAAGGCCTTGGCATTTCTAACCACCAAAAAACTGAGGCATAGTCAGTTAATAGGGTGGGCATTTGCACTGCAAGACTATAACTCTGAAGTGATATACAAGCCCAGGACGAGCAACGTAATACCCAACATATTATCAAGACTACCAACTCATTTACAGGGATAGCAATGAACAGATTGTGAAGTGAAGAAACTAGGATCAGCTTAATGAAGAGAGTGCAACACAAAGAACTCATCACAAGGTTCTTGAGAATGTGCATAGGGAGCAAAGTAAAGTTGACAAACTTTAGATGATTAAAAGCTGATATGGATGTGCTGGTGAAGAAAAGACTCAAACATATTATTGCATCCACAACAGAATTTTGTACAAGGAAATCTACGAAAGGGGAGAAAACTGGGAACTATGTGTGTCAGAGCATGTAGTGGATAAGTTTATCTGGTTACACATTGTAGTAGTGCCGTTTATGGACCAAAGGAATGTCCTGAAGAGTTGAAATTAGATTGTGGTTTCAATAACACGCAAAGGTGTATGCACAAAGTACTAAGTTTTTTTCGATACCAGACAAAATACTATGACAACCACAGCCCAACATAAAGATTATATGCAGCCAATGATACTGGCGTCGATGAAAGACATCGTATCTAGTGACCTGTTTAGACCTCTGCCTGCAGCCCAATGGAACTACACACAAATCCTTCTTTATAAAGAACTATTTTTGCAAAATTGTACACTTATACGCATTGAAGAGAGCCACGAGCAAAGCTATAGTTAAAAAGTTTAAAAAGGTCTATTTCAGTAATGTATGTACAACTAAACGAATCCTGACTGATAAAAAATCACAATTTCCATCCGAAGATTGAAGAGTAATACTCGATAGATATCAAATAGAAGTGTTTCCCATCTCCAGAACAGTGCGGTCACCAGCCCTGCAGTATGAGCAATGAAGAAGTTGAATCGTCTACGTAGAACATACTGTCACAGGAAGCTTGGTCCATGGAAAGAGTTTTTGGAGGAATTTGGATGTATCAGGAAACTTCTGCGACATTATTCTACCTGATATGTACCTTTTGAGATCTTGCTTAATCAGGAAGCAGATAATTTTTTCTGTGAGTTATTGGAATACCTGTCAGGGAGAGACACATCATAGGTTATACTAATGGAACAATGAGGGAGAAGGCAGGGAGGAGATAAGAGAGACATAAGAAATTAGTAAAATCAATAACGTACCTGCAGGAATTCAATACAAGTAAAAGGGCACGCCAAATCAAACAAAATAAATTCTAAGACAAGTAAGTTTAATTGTGTTTATAAAGGACCATACAGAATCATAATTATTCACCATCCAAACACTGTGCGCTTTGACTATGTGCAGACAAAGAAAGTTCATGGTAAGGAACATGTTGAAAACTTAAAAAGGTACAATCCAAGGGAAGATGAGGTTAACTCAGACAGTGAAGTAGATTTCGAATAGGTGTACGAACTTTACTTCCTACTTCTAATCTCACTTCTCTCCCACGTTTCCTACCCCGGGTTTAAGCAAACTGTACAAATTATTGAGCAGTACTTGTCAAAGAATTTCGATTATGAACGGTTTAGTAAAATTTGTGATAGCTTCATCATAATAAATTGAAGTTCACAGCTTCATCATAATAAATTGAAGTTCATTTCCATGTGACAGTTATAGTATTTGAAAAACCATATTTTATGTGATTGTTTAATGTCAAAAAACCACAGAAATAGTAGTACCATAAAATACAGGTGAAGGCCAGGCCTGAAGAAAACATCCATCAAAACCTTGAGAAAAAGCAATTATTGTCAGCAAGGAATTCTATTTAATCATATTAATTTGTTTCATGAGTCATGAAAGAACAGGTGTAAGAGCTGATGGTTTGATGAATAAGAAAACTGGTAAAATGACATGTAGATTAAAACTTACTTGTTTAGATGAATGATATGAAGCATGAGGTTAATTAAGGTAATTAGGTATGAAGAAGTTAGGGAGCATGGACAGGTTTTTAAATATTTGTTGAGGTGAATAAGGAGGATTAACAAATGTTGAAACAGTGTATATTTGAAGGGAAGATGACGTTGAGGGAAGAGGGATTTGTGTAATGGAGTTTTATGAGAGTCATAAGCAGCGTGGAATACGAAGTATTTTAAGAGCTAATGGTTGATTACTGTCATTTATTTATGCACAAGTTAACTCATTTGAATCTAGAGGCATTTATATTGTACGTGATGATGAGGAAAGTATGGTAATAATAAATGAGGGATTATTCATGAAGGGTAAAGGAATAATGATTCGATGAACTAACTAGATCTTGAGATTGGGGATATAGTTATTCTACTGAGTTTTTTTTTTTTTAAAGTAGAATGCTGGCACAATATAACCAATACCGAGTACTAATATTTCAATTTTTGGACTATATGTCAACATAATAAAATAATTTGCTATTATATTAGATAGTCTAATAATGATTGCTCAGACACAGCAACGTTAGCTGAAGCAAAATAATTAGCCATTTCTCCTGAAACTTATTTCTGGACAACCACGTTAGTTTGAAATTGGCATCTGAGTAATCTAGTAGGAAGTAAGTTATTGGCTCTTAGTTACATAATTTGTTATATTAAAATTATGTTTTGAATAGTATGTTTCATATTAATACCTTATAAGACTTATAAATTATAGATGACTGAGAGCTGCCATCTATAATTTATAAGCCACATAACAGTCGCTGACTGCACCCACATTGCGAGTGGAAGTAACCTGACTTTATAAGAGATAAGAATGGAACAGCCATTAATCTCAGGTACCTCTCATGAGTGCTGTCAGAGGTGGAAGGGAATGGCGAAGGTATTATAGACGACGAACGTCCTGCTCAAAGACCAGATGCGTAGCGGAAACAGTTTAGAGTTTTTTGTGCTGTGTTACGAAACAGGTAATCAGTGACAATTATATGGTTGATGGCTCACACAAACTCCTCAAAGGGGAAATCCTTTAGTCATTAAACGTAAAACAAACCCGTGTAAAGTATTTACTATTTTTCATTAAGGTATGATAAATTTGATTCTATTTTTATATTTTTTGCAGAGGCACTTCACTACCGGGGTCAAAGGAATCTATGTTTAATACTTTGTAATGTCGTTGCTTATTCCTAAAATTAGTCTTCTTTGTTCTCTTTTGTAATCTACAGCAACTTTATTGATTTTATTTTTTGCCTAAACGGTACAAAGAATCTTTTAGGATGGGGATGTAAGGGATTCACGACGCCTTACTCAGAGATAAACACACTTTACCTCACACATGTCGATGGTAGGGAGAATCGACTGTCAAGCGCCACAAGGGCTAAGTGAGTGAATGTGAGAGTAGCCTGGGCGGAGTTGTTCGCCAGTGGGCAGCTAATGTTGTAGCGACGGATGGGAGTGTCCCACCACCAGTGGTTGACCCTCAGTAAAATATTACACCAAATCGTGACAAGTGATATTACTGACACACGTTCAGAAATTTCAAGGAGTGCCAAAAATCCGTATTCGTGTCATCCATGTCAGCCACATTTTAAACTGTAGTGAGGATTCTGTGTGCTAATTATTGTTACACCATGTGGACAAAATACCAATATATTGGTCTGCCACCGTAATTAGAATTATAAGACGAAAGTAGTGTCTGCCTCAAATAATGTCTAACCAGAATGTGCCGTTCAGATAGTGTAATATGTCTATATATTGATCGTTGCAGTAACTCCACTCCATTGTGTGTAACACTGTTGAGCAGCAGCATTCTGGTAAGAAAAGACTCCAGAAGAAACGAAAACTGATGAGCACCTATCTGTTAAGATAAGGTCACATGAGAATTATAATTAGGCTGCTGTTCGGTTGTTAACAATCGACGGAATTTAATCAGGATTGTTTCCACTGTTATGTATATATCCCTGGGGACCATGTCCATGCCTGCAGGCAGCTTTTTTTTCTCGGAACGATGACATCTATCAGCAGGACTATGCAGCCTGTCACACAGCTCACAGTGTACGCGACGTGCGTGGTTCGAAGATCACCAGGATGTGCTTCCTGTACTCTTCTGACCATCCGATTTCCCAGATTTTCACCTCGATTGGGCTGTTCGCGCTTTGAATACTCAGCGAAGAAACCTCGCGTAGACGGCCACAGTTTCAGAGTCAGCATGGCTCCTCATCCCTGTCAATATCTTCCAGAACCTCACTGACTCTCTTCCTACACGTCTCTGATCGCTCCATGCGGCAGAAGGTTGTTCGTCACCTTTCTGACAGGTCGTCATATTACAGTGACTGTATAGCGTAACAGTGTACACCTGTACAGTAGCAAATTTGAAACAAATGTGACTAGATGAGTGATGGGTTGGCATTTAAGCAACGACATTCAGGGACGCTAATATTCTAGTTGAAAGAAAACACCACAGATTTTATGAACTATCGTATTTTCCAGTTACACTTGTGAGAAAACAGTCATTGCGGTCCGTATGTTTCTCATACATTTAATTTGTAGGCGAACGATATTCGGTTTATTCACTTTACATTAACAGCTGGTACGTTGTCACAACATACGGCAAATATGCGAAATTCTTTCTGCATTCCACCGTAGTCGATCACGTTCGATCTGTATGTCTGTTTGTCTTCAACGTATTTTTCCTTAAGTTCTGCTAACGTAATAAGTGAGTTTATATGTACAATCTTTTCATTTCATCTGTGTTTCGAAACGGACAAACCTTTTATCACATTACTAGCAAACCACACTTGAAGTGAGAAGATAAATTTTCTTACACGTTTCACAGTTGAAATACTAAATACTTACATACCTTTTAAAGATTTTTTAGATGCTCTTCCATCTCTTAAGAAATTTATAGCATCATAGCAATCACGCCACGAAATCTTTCTTGCGATAATAACCAACGGTCAAATAATTACCCTGTTTAGTTTCCAGCAACCTGTCCTCCAACACGCTAAGTGTCAGAGATTAAAGCACTTCCTCTCGGCTTACTGTGACAACTGTGCCCCCAAATGCAATTCGCATCCACGAGTAAGTGATGCGAGGTGTCACTGTTCTTGAGCCACGCTCATAAATACATTCATGTGGCCCACAGTCGACCCTCGTGTACCGAAGCCGAGAGCCGCGTCACCGTCGATGACAGCTTGAAGGATTACCTGTCCCAAATGATTTCACAGTTGGCTGCCAAGTGACCACCTGTTGTTCTACCCACTAACGTTTGCCGCTTGCATATTGCGCTCTAAAAAGGGGGCTTCAACGAAATAAGCGGTTTTTAGATACACTGTATAACATAAAAACACTCGAATGAAATTTAACTCTGTCAAATTGCAGCACGCTTTACTTGAAATACATTTACATTTTTACAAAAGTCTTGATCACAGGTGATGTTTTGTATTACAGTCAATCGACTTCGACTGTAATAAATCATCAACAGAATTAATAGCCTTTATCTTGTTCCGAAATTAACACGTCAGGTCGTAATCAAGCGCACATTACTGTCATTTGCAGTTTGAAGTGTTCAAAATTATTGTTTGATTAGTACTTCAAGTGTTACTTTCGTTACACTTGTGAACAAGAACCTGAAAACTGTTCAGTGATGATGCAATGTAATCAAACGAGTTTCACACACACACACACACACATATACATACATACACACACACACACACACACACACACACACACACACACACACACACTAGCCATTTCATGACATTCCTTTTGTTTTATAACGTCACTCATAATTGTTGCAACTATTCAGTCATCACATGACTGCATTATATCGTTTATTTTTTCTGTTTGACAATGCTTTCACAGTGAAGTTAACGTAATACTAGTAAAATGTAAATTTTTAAAGATAAATTCTCATTATACGATAGCTGACTTTGAACGAGAACCATCTGAATTGATTTACTGTAGATGTATCTGAATGAGTTATTCAGTCCTCTAGTCACTCAAGATGTTTCCAGTGCCATTCGTTGTGCAAATGGTTCAAATGGCTCTGAGGACTATGGGACTTAACTTCTGAGGTCATCAGTTCCATTGAACTTAGAACTACTTAAACCTAACTACCCTAAGGACATCACACACATCCATGCCCGAGGCAGGATTCGAACCTGTGACCGTAGCAGTCGCGCCGTTTCGGACTGTAGCGCCTATAGCCGCTCGGCCACACCGGCCGGCATTCGTTGTGCAATCGACTGCAATCGATAATAGCTCTCATCAAAGCAACCCTTCTTCTCCCTGAGTTCCCTAGAAATAGGCTAAGGAGAAAACATACGTTCTTCATTTTCAGGTTTCTTACGAAACAGGGCACATTGTGGGGTGTTTCAGCACAAAAATACTACGAAACCCACTCTACTGGAATGGGTAGTGACCTATACTTGAGATAATAAAATACTACGTTTAACAAAAAAAAGTCATCGTTTTACATTAAATGCAAATCTGTACTGAATTCGATGGTTGGTCTGAACACACAGTGCACTACTGAGGGTAGAGATGGTGTGGTTTCGCCTTCCTAGAAGCTCTGAAGTGACGCACCCAGCCAGTTCTATGAGAACGTGCAGTTTAACGCGGTTTCAGACGCAATCTGTATATTAGCCTTTTTGACATTAACAAGACGTTTCCAAAGGCTATCGAAGCTCTAAACACTTTGCAACAACTGATCGAAAGCAACGTACTCCTAAAATAGCGAAAAACCTTTCTCAGTTTATTTTATAACAATTACTTGTCGTCATAGGATCAAGGACGTACATGTCTTAATATACCACTAAAGAATCGTCCACAAATTCTTGAAAATGGCCTAAGGCCGAAAGTGTACAATCGTACATGGAATAAAGAGAATGGTAGCCGAAAGAATCACGAAATCATTCATAAAATTCATTGCAACTGCAGACCCTAGCGCAATGACAGTTATTGCGACACTTCACTCCGTCCCCATCCGAGTCTTAACAGTGGGCATTCGGCTTCCTTTTTATGGATGACCATGCGCAACAGCGTCGGAAAGCGGAGGTGCAGGAGCTCTTGGAGCGACAGGGTATTCGGAGAATGAACTGGCCTGCCCTTTCCTCCGACGTGAAGCCCATCAAACATATGCGAATAGCTTTGGGGAGACATATTGCAGCAAGACCACATGCAATAATGACCAACCAGAAGTTGGCAGCCACTCTTGTGGAGGAATTTATGACCTTACCACAAGGACTCCGTACCAAGACGCAGGGTAGAAAGGGAGCACTTTGCTGAGCAAGCATTGCCGTTCTTGTGGTCTCACACCCTACGAAGAACCACGTACAGCCTTTTGTACTGTCCAGAAGAGCATCACGAATAGCTGTGACCTCAGTGTAGTTATTGTATTGGAACAAAAATTTCATTTCTGTTTATCTCATTGCATATTAATTTCAGTTACGTTCATTACTATTCTGTAGCACTTCTTTCCACATACAAAAAAACATTGCGGGATAGCGACCAGCCAAGACTGTAAACATAGCTGCCTGCAAAAAGTTTTACATAACCAGCATACTTGCGAACGTCTGTGGCGAAGAAGCGATATGCCTTGTAAAACCAGAAAATAACTAGACAGTGTAACAAAAACAACAGATGTAAATGAAATAAAGGCAGTGATTTCGAAAGCTCACAAAGTCACATCTTTGAAATAAATAACTTCCTGCTGACCCAACCGGCTAGCCGAGCGTGGTAAGGTGCCGCTTTCGTGATTCATAGAGATGCGACGGTCCTGGAGCGAATCCGACTGGCGGACTAAGACGGGGTTCGGTGAGCCGGACAGCCTCGACAATGTTTTTAAGCAATTCTCCACATCCAACTAGGTAAATGCTGGGGTGATGCCCACGCACTACCACAGAGGCGTGATGCGCATTTATTTACTCTAGAGCGACGGGGCACAGGAATACTGTCCTGGGTTGAGGGTGGTTGAGGTGGGGGGAGGGGGGTGGGAAGCTGTCAGGAAAGGCGTGTGGCCATCAGCTGTCAGTAACATTGTTTCAAACTATATTACAATTTCGGCTCCATAGTCGAAGAGGACGAGCCAGGACGAAGAAGAAGAAGAAAAAATCTAGATCTGCTGCTGCTTCACATCATGTATTGAAACATTCTCGCTTCCTTCTTGGCGTGCTGCCCACAATGTAGTCGAGACCTTGCCGCGCACTCCCGCTTTATTCGATGACGACATTCCTGATGTCATCCAGAGAGTTAGTGAAGTCCCTTCAGTGACGCACTACAAGTTTCAACCAGCCTCAAGCGCTCTGTTTCGGTTTCATACCGTAAGATGTTGCAGGCTAGTCTATGAGGGTGTTTTCTATCTCGTGAAGGAGGGTGTTCAAGAGGTGGTCCCAGAGTGTCCGTCCTTCATCGTCTTCAAAGACTATCATATAGCCGGTATGTCGATTGTTCAATTTTACACTGAGTTAGAGGATCCTATCCTAATACTGCACAGGTCTGAAACCAATCTCGATAGGGAAGAAAATGTATGAGTAAGTTCTGTATTTTTTCTCTCTATTTCGTTTTGCTTGTGTATACAGCACTCGATACAAATGTATTTATGACACTTGAAGAACATTAATACAGATTGTAAACCTTTTATTAGTATTTACTATCAAAAACAGACTTGATCACAATTTATTTATTACGGTGACCGGTCTCGACCACTACTGTAATCATCTTCAGACCAATGAGTAAGGACCTCCTTCTGCTCGTGAATCAGTAGTGATTTCAAAACAACACTAAAATATGAGAGTAACTTTTCTCAACTGGTTTAAGTAATTTCGAGACCACTGAGAGTCGATACCTTTTGCTTCGAAAAACTTCATAATGCCACTGTAACATAAAATTTATTTTTCATCCAGTTATATTGACACTAGCAGCTTTGAGATGCAATTGCTGGATTCAAAAAGCAAAGAAATATGAAGCTCGAAATATGAAAGTCTTTATGCTTATATAGAAATACTGAAGAAAAACAAATGTGAATTAAATTCACCGCACAAGTGGTCCGTTTTGCAAGTACTGGAGGAGTAAGATACGTTCATTTTTAACACCTGCAACAGTATTCCCGATTCATATAATCAGCTAAACAATCTCTTTCCTTATTTGGGTCTACATATTCATGCGAACAATCTCTTTCAAGCACAAAACTTGTCAAGAGTAAGTTAACTTGTGGTTTTATTTAGGAGAACCCGACACTGTGCATAAAATTCGGAACAACCAGCGAACTTCACTTATCCAAATTTTCCAAGGAGATACTAGGTCATTGTTTACATTAGTGTTTGGCAATCACTGCAACGATTTCTTGTTATTGATAACTTACAATTTAATTTTATCTGCAAATAATATTGTTATTTAAGTAGAGTTTATTAAGTTAACTGTGCAGTGAAAGAAGATGTCGTGTCCTGCATTGAGGAAAGTACAGTGAAATGGTATACAGAGAGGATGAACGAAAGGAGACAGATGAAGCAAGTATAGAAGACGAGCACGAACAGAAGAGCTGGAAGGGGTCTGGCTCAGTCTGACTGATGATTTAGCAATGGCTAACTTAGATGTATCCTAATCATGTTAATAACAATGTAATTACCTGTTTAGTTGAGTTTCAATTGTCTGTGGGGTCACAGTGGTAAACGGAGCCTGGGAACTAAACCTGTCAGTCATCCCAGCTTCCAGTATTCTGTTTCCAGCGGTTCGTTGTTACACTGTGTGTAACCTATGTCTAAATTTCAGCTGTTTTCATCTATCTATTGGTGAGAGTCGCTCAGACAATCCTGCCATCTCTTCGTGTGTTGTCCTTTCGGAAGGACACGTGCCTAATCTTTGTCCTATGTTCTTGTCACACAGTTGTCGTGAGTCCATCTCGTCGTTACCCTTTCCGCAGCCAAGTGTGTGAGATCTATTGATCTGATGCTCTCCTGTCCTTCTTGTCAATAATTATATCTTTCTCGGTGTCCAGAAAATAGAGATAAGCTAAACGTGCACATCTTCAAAGCATATTGTCTCTCCACCAGAAAATCTCCTGTAAAATCAGTATCATTTATTTTCACGAGTCTTCATCTGTAGGAGTGGCTTTTTCCTGTATTGAATACAAAAGACATATTCTTGAAAAACGATGAAATTTAGAATCACATCTCACAAGATCCCTAAATACTGGATTATATTTGTTAGTTTTCATCCGTCCAGATAAACGAGCGCGTTAACACGCCAACACGCCGCTTCCGGAATTTGACGAGGCGACCCAGCACCGGGTCGACACCGCCGGCATCTACATCTACATATACATCTATACTGCACACGACACCTTGCAGTATATGGCAGAAAGTGCTTCGTGGACCACTGTCTTTTCCCTCCCTTACCTACGCTAATCGCCATTACTTCATTGGAAGAACGATTGCCGGCAATCCTCCATGAGGGCTCGAATCTCTCTCATTTTATCTTCGTGGTCTTTTCGTAAGATATACGTAGGACGGGCAACATATTTATTGACTCATCAAAAAATATACGCTCTCGCTACTTTAACAATAGACCAAACCGTCATGCAGAACATATTTCTTACAACGTCAGCAGATGGTTGACCATCTATGTGACGTTTCCGTGGTCACTACATGAACCTGTAACGAAAAACGCTGCTCTTCTTCGGATCTTCTCTGTTTCCTCTGTGAGTCCGATCTGGTACGGATCCTATAATGACGAGAAAAATTCAACTGTTGATCGAAAGAGTGTATTGTATGCCAATCCTAATGTTTATGGACTACGTTCCCTGCGGAGTCTTCCAATGAGTCTTAGTGTGGTATTTACCTTACTTGCAATTAATTTTATGTGGTCATTATATTTCACATCACTCCGTACACATACTTCTAGAAAGAATGCGATTTTCACTCTGCAGCGGAGTGTGCGCTGATTTGATGCTTCCAGGCAGATTAAAACTGTGTGCTGGACCGAGACTCGAACTCGGGACCTTTGCCTTTTCGCGGGCAAGTGCTCAACCATCTGAGCCACCCAAGCACGACTCACACCCCCTCCTACCAGCTTTACTTCTGCCAGTTCGAGTCTCGGTCCAGCACACAGTTTTAATCAGCCAGGAAGTTTCATACTTCTAGATATTTTATGCTGTCATTGATCGTTCTGCAGTTGCGTAATCATGCAACATCTACATCTACATCTTCACAGCTGCTCCGCAAGTCACCGTATTGAGCGTCGCGGAGGGCACCCTGTACCACTACTATTCACTTCCTTTCCTGTTCCACTTGCAAATAGAGCGAGGGAAAAAACGACTGTCAATATGCCTCCGTATGAGTCCTTATTTCTCATATCTTATGTTCGTGGTACTTTTCCGCAGTCTGAGTTGGAGGCAGTAGAATCGTTCGGCAGTCAGCTTGAAACGCCTTTCTCTTAATTTTTAGTCAATAGTGTCCCGTCCCCCTAGCGACTTCCATCTGATCTTACGCGTTGTTCGAATCTACCGTTAACAAAGGGTACTTATGTCTAAGTATTCGTGATACATTACATTCGTTTATTTTTTAGTTTCATCCTTTTTTTGACAGGGAACGAGCAAGTTTTTTCAACTCCTTAAGGTGTTTGTTACCGATTCTGTGAACAGTTGCAGTATTTATGTTAGGCGACTAGTTTCCAACCTCACCAAGTCAAAATCAGACTTGTTAAAATTTGATTTTGACTTGGTAAGAGGCATATGTGGAGTGTGCTATTCATTCTGCAAACATTTACAAAGCATATGTTGCCATTTTGATGTTTATTATTAAGATCAGGCACTGTCAGTGCAGCCTCAGTAGGCCAGGCTTCAAGATGAACCTGTAAGGTTCGTAACTAGTCCCATAATACAAATGCTGCAAATGTTGACAGAATCGTTAATAAACACATTAAACGTTTGTTTATGTGGATAGTCAGTTACCACCCCTCGCACTAAGCATCGATGATCTGCAGGTCTGCCTGCATTTCGCTACGATTTTCTAGCGTCGCGACTTGTCTGTGTACAACAGGATCATCCGCAAGGTGCCTCATCAAATTGCCGTCTGACTTATGACGTGGGTTACTGAGCCAGTCAACCTCGGTTTATCTTTAGGCTGTTTACCATACCTAAACAGGTAAATGCCGTTTCGCCTCAGTCATTTAGAAGAAACGTTGTCACACTTGAACAAATGGTTCAAATGGCTCTGAGCACTATGGTACTTAACATAGGAGGTCATCAGTCCCCTAGACTTAGAACTACTTAAACCTAACTAACATAAGGACATCACACAAATCCATACCCGAGGCAGGATTCGAATCTGCGACCGTACGCAGCAGCGCGGTTCCAGACTGAAGCGCCTAGAACCGCTCAGCCACTCACACTTGAACACGAGACACATACCATAGACATATAGGGTAACGGGATTCCATCTTGAGGGAAGGAGTGGGGAGGGTGAAGGATAGTGGTGGCGACATGGAGCTAATGCGGCCGCCAATTCTCACTAATATTGCAACTCATACATCGTGCTGACTCCGCGGAGAAAATATAAAAGGCAAAGAACATCTACATCCACGGCTCACAGTATTAAGTGCCCGGTGGACCGTTCACTCTCGAACTGCACGTGGGAAAAACGAATACTTAAATCTTTCCGTGCGAGTTCTGATTTCTCTTATTTTATTATGATGATCGTTTCTCCCTACTTAGATGGGTGCCAACAAAATATTTTGACACACTGAGGAGAATGTTGATGGTTGAAATTTCGTGAGGAGGTCCTATTGCTGCGAAAAACACTTTTGTTTTACTGACTGCCACCAAAATTCGTATGTCATATCCGTAGCTCTATCTCCCCTGTTTTGCGATAATACCAGACGGGCTGATGCGGATCCCACACTGCACATCAATACTCCAGAAGACAGAGGAGAAGTGTAGTGTAGGCACACTCTTTAGTAGCCTGTTACATTTTTTGTACGTTCTACCAATTGATTGCAGTCATTGGTTGGCTTTCCCCCGACATCGTTCCCATGTAAGTTATTTCTTACTGTAATCCCTAAGTAATTAGCTAAGTTTACGGCCTTTAGATTTGTGTGATTTACCGTGTAACCGAAATTTAGCGGATTCCTCTAAATGCTCGTGAGGATTGCTTCACACTTCTCGTGCCGCTTTTTTGCACCATAGGTATCTAAATCATTTTGCAATTCGTTTTGCTTATCTGATGACATTACTTGACGGTAAATGACAGTATCACCTGCAAACAATTTAAGATGACTGCTCAGGATGTTTCTTAAATTGTTTATGTAGATCAGTAACAACAGAAGGCCTGTAACACTTCCTTCGGGAGCGCCAGTTATTACTTCTCTTTCACTGACGGCTATAAATGAGTGATTATGTTCTGTGGCTTTTCTAGTTGGAACTAACGGGTCTGCTCACGCAACTGAACCGATGTTCGATAGGCACGGAATTTCAATAGACGGCGCTTGTGACGAACGGTGTTAAAAGCTACTGGAAATCTAAAAATATGTTGTCAGTTGGACCCTCCAGTCAGTAGCACTCATTACAGGCTGACAATTATTGAACGACATGAAATAAAATCGTTCAAACTGTACGGTTGGCCGTGGCGCATGATGGCAATTAGTATGGTTTGGTTTAGCGACGAAGTCCACTTTCATTTGGCTGGGTTCGTCAATAAGTAAACATCGCGCATTTGGAGATCTGAGAATCCACATTTCGCGATCGAGAAGTCTCTTCACCCTCAGCGGGTGTGGTGTGCAATGTCCTGGCATGGAATAATTGGTGCGATATTTCGTGATGGCAGGCTTACTACCGTAGGGTACGTAAAGGATTTGGAAGATAATATCATCCCCATTAGCGAAAGTGACTCTGATTTCGACGAGATGTCGTTCATGCAAGACCCCATGGAAGCAGGAGAACGTTTAACGTCTGAGAGGAGCACGCTGGGGACCGCATTCTGGCTCTCGGGTACCCAGAGACCACTGACATGGGCCTCGATTGTCCGCCATATTCTTCGGATATGAACCCATGTGACTCCTTTTTGTGAGGTTATATTAAAGACAAGGTGTACAGCAATAACCCAAAAACCATTGCTGAGCTGAAAACAGCCATTCAGGGAGTCATCGAGAGCATCGATGCTCCGACTCTTCAGGTGGTCATGCAGAATTTCCCTATTCGTCTGCGCCACATAATCTCCAATGACGGCAGAAACACCGAAAATGTCATAACACGAACAGCTGCTAGCATGATTTTCTAAGAAGTAGATACCTTAGGGGTTGCGAAGCAACTCAAATCGCTTGATACGGGCAAGTCTTCAGGTCCAGATTGGATACCGATTAGGTTCCTTTCAGATTACGCTGATACAATAGCTCCCTACTTAGCAAATCATATACAACCGCTCGCTCACCGATAGATCTGTACCTACAGATTGGAAAATTGCGCAGGTCGCACCAGTGTTTAAGAAGGGTAGTAGGAGTAATCCATTGAACTATATACCTATATCACTGACGTCGGTTTACAGTAGGGTTTCGGAACATATACTGTATTCAAACATTATGAATCACCTCGAAGGGAACGATCTATTGATACGTAATCAGCATGGTTTCAGAAAACATCGTTCCTGTGCAACGCAACTACCTCTTTATTCGCACGAAGTAATGGCCGCTATCGACAGGGGATCTCAAGTTGATTCCGTATTTCTAGATTTCCGGAAAGCTTTTGACACCGTTCCTCACAAGCGACTTCTAATCAAGCTGCGGGCCTATGGGGTATCGTCTCAGTTGTGCGACTGGATTCGTGATTTCCTGTCAGGAAGGTCGCAGTTCGTAGTAATAGACGGCAAATCATCGAGAAAAACTGAAGTGATATCAGGTGCTCCCCAGGGAAGCATGCTGGGACCTATGCTGTTCCTGATCTATATAAATGACCTGGGTGACAATCTGAGCAGTTCTCTTAGGTTGTTCGCAGATGCTGCTGTAATTTACCGTCTAGTAAGGTTATCCGAAGACCAGTATGAGTCGCAAAGCGATTTAGAAAAGATTGCTGTATGGTGTGGCAGGTGACAGTTGACGCTAAATAACGAAAAGTGTGAGGTGATCCACATGAGTTCCAAAAGAAATCCGTTTGAATTCGATTACTCGATAAATAGTACAATTCTCAAGGCTGTCAATTCAACTAAGTACCGGGGTGTTAAAATTACGAACAACTTCAGTTGGAAAGACCACACAGATAATACTGTGGGGAAGGCGAGCAAAAGGTTGCGTTTCATTGGCAGGACACTTATAAGATGCAACAAGTCCACTAAAGAGACAGCTTACACTACACTCGTTCGTCCTCTGTTAGAATATTGCTGCCCGGTGTGGGATCCTTACCAGGTGGGATTGACGGAGGACATCGAAAGATTGCAAAAAAGGGCAGCTCGTTTTGTATTATCACGTAATAGGGGAGAGAGGGTGGCAGATATGATACGCGAGTTGGGATGAAAGTCATTAAAGCAAAGACGTTTGTCGTCGCGGCGAGATCTATTTACGAAATTTCAGTCACCAACTTTCTCTTCCGAATGCGAAAATATTTTGTTGAGCCCAACCTACATAGGTAGGAATGATCATCAAAATGAAATAAGAGATATCAGAGCCCGAACAGAAAGGTTTAGGTGTCCGTTTTTCCCGCGCGCTGTTCGGGAGTGGAATGGTAGAGAGATAGTATGATTGTGGTTCGATAAACCCTCTGCCAAGCACTTAAATGTGAATTGCAGAGTAATCATGTAGATGTAGATGTAGATAACATAAACCTGTAGTGACGTTTACACCTGTTGAGTTAAAGTGAGTGCACGCCGTAGTTTTTAACTAATTAACGTTTTCTTTCATATAGTTCAATAATTGTCACTCCGTGCTTCGCGAGAATACAGAGACAGTTGTGTTTCACAAGAACAATGTTTTCTGAAGAAGAACAGGAAGAAGAAGAGGTTGGTAGAGTTCAGTCAAGGTGTTCACGGTATAAAACTTTTCAAATGGTTCAAATCAAATGGCTCTGAGCACTATGGGACTCAACTGCTGTGGTCATAAGTCCCCTAGAACTTAGAACTACTTAAACCTAACTAACCTAAGGACAGCACACAACACCCAGCCATCACGAGGTAGAGAAAATCCCTGACCCCGCCGGGAATCGAACCCGAGAACCCGGGCGTGGGAAGCGAGAACGCTACCGCACGACCACGAGATGCGGGCAAAACTTTTCAAATCCTCCGTTGCATAAAAGAGGAACGTTATTCTTTTTCACGTGTCAGGCAGACACTTGAAGACTCTTGTAGCAGTTGCGTGTTTTCAGTGGAGTGTTGCGGCGGCTGTGTTGCGGCGGGAAGTGCGCTTGTTCAGTCTGCTCTTCGCTCCGCATATTTTTCGTTTGGGCCCCGCTCGCACCACAGGCCCCGCCGCGGCTATCGATCGGTGGCGCTGATTTGCGTGGCGAACACATGCCGGCAAGATTGGCCGCGTTTATCGCCGCGAGCGCGACCACCTGGCGCTTGGCCGATACAGCGGGGCCAGAGCCGCGCCGCGCCGTGCCGTGCATTGTGAACACTCCACCGCATTCATGCGGCACTGTGGCGGGTAATGCCGCGACCGCCCCGCAAACCGCTGCCGGAAGAGCTACAAACCTCCAGTGGCTGTGTTCACATCAGTGTCACAATACCCACCGAGTTCACGATGACAGGCAGGTTGCCACATTTTGAGCACTTATCTGAATACGCGCAGGGCTCACCTCCACAGCTTCCGTCCCCACGTTAGGCGTTTACACAATAACAAATTTATGTCACCGGGAATACAAATAATGAACAGAAAATCTTGGACTCGGAATTCATGGGGCGAGTCTTTTCATCCCAACAATACGAAACGAGCAATAAATTATTAGTGGGCGTTTATCAATAACTGGCAATTTTGCATCAATGTAATACCATTTATGGCAACTATTTTTATATTACTATTTTACTATAATACTATTTTTATAATACAAGAGAACAGATCAGTTAGTGTAGAGGACAAATTGTGGAATTCGAATGCTCGAAGTGGAGAATTCGACTTCAGGAGTAGCATGTCTTTTTTATATTTAATACGTTTGAGCAATCATTCGTCCTGTACTCGATGCGCAAACGAAACGGTTAGAAACCCTAATAGGTGGGATAGTGAGAGGTACTGTCAACCATAATTTTTCCAATAGCCTGTATAGATTGATGTTTGTTGATTTTTCAAGGATACTGGGCTTGATTTAATCATTGTCTTCCTTAATTTTTTTGGACAGGGAAAAGGTATAACTGGTGCACGTGGAAGCTCTGCTGACAATGACACTGAAATCATGAAGGAGTGCAGCATGTGGTAACGAAAAATGTGAACACTTCAAAGAAAGGATAAGTCTTTAATAGTGGAACAAAATTAGTTCAAAATGGTTCAAATGGCTCTGAGCACTATGGGACTCAACTGCTGTGGTCATAAGTCCCCTAGAACTTAGAACTACTTAAACGTAACTAACCTAAGGACAGCACACAACACCCAGCCATCACGAGGCAGAGAAAATCCCTGACCCCGCCGGGAATCGAACCCGGGAACCCGGGCGTGGGAAGCGAGAACGCTACCGCACGACCACGAGATGCGGGCAACAAAATTAGTGTGTACGTATTAAGTAGTAGCACGTATTTCATTCAAGAGCAGGTACAATAGATGTATACTAATTTAGGGGTCTGCTAACATACTACAAAGGCTAAAGTTAGCTCTTAGGAAACAATGAAGTACGACTACGAGAATTTTTCACCTTATACAATGTGGTCCATTGATCGTGACCGGGCCAAATATCTCACGAAATAAGCATCAAACGAAAAAACGACAGAGAACGAAACTTGTCTAGCATGACGGGGTAAACCAGATGGCGCTATCGTTGGCCCGCTAGATGCCGCTGCCATAGGTCAAACGGATATCAACTGCGTTTTTTTCATTAGGAACCCCCATTTTTTATTACATATTCGTGTAGTACATAAATAAATATGAATGTTTTAGTTGGACCACTTTTTTCGCTTGGTGATAGATGGCGTTGTGATAGTCACAAACACAGGCTCACAATTTTCGACGAACAGTTGGTAACAGGTAGGTTTTTAAATTAAAATACTGAACGTAGGAACGTTTAAACATTTTATTTTGGTTGTTCCAATGTGATACATGTACCTTTGTGAACTTATCATTTCTGAGAACGCATGCTGTTGCAGCTTCATTACCTGTAAATACCACATTAATGCAATAAATGATCAAAATGATGTCCGTCAACCTCAATTCATTAGGCAATACGTATAACGACATTGCTCTCAGCAGCTAGTAGTTCGCCTTCCGTAGTGTTCGCACATGCATTGACAATGTGCTGAGGCATGTTGTCAGGCGTTGTCGGTGGATCACGATAACAAATATCCTTCACTTCCCCACAGAAAGAAATCCGTGGACGTCAGATCCGGTGAACGTGCGGGCCATGGTATGGTGCTTCGACGACCAATCCACCTGTCACGAAGTATGCTTTTCAATACCGCTTCTACCGCACGAAAGCTATGTGCCGGACATCAATCATTTTGGAAGTACATCGCCATTCTGGCATGCAGTGAAACGTTTTGTAGTAACATCGGTAGAACATTACGTAGGAAATCAGCGTACATTGCACCATTTAGATTGCCATCGATAAAATGGCGGGCAATTATCCTTCTTCCCATACTGCCGCACCATACATAAACCCGCCAAGGTCGCTGATGTTCCACTTGTCGCAGCCATCGTGGATTTTCCGTTACCTAGTAGTGCATATCATGCCGGTTTACGTCACCGCTATTGGTGAATGACGCTTCGTCGCTAAATAGAACGCGTGCAAAAAATCTGTCATCGTCCCGTAATTTCTCTTGTGCCCAGTGGCAGAACTGTACACGAAGTTCAAAGCCGTCGCCATGCAATTCCTGGTGCATAGAAATATGGTCCGGGTGCAATCGATGCTGATGTAGCATTCTCAACACCGACGTTTTTGAGATTCTCGATTCTCGCGCAATTTGTATGCTATTGTTGTGCGGATTAGCCGCGACAGCAGCTAAAACACCTACTTGGGCATCATCATTTGTTGCATGTCGTGGTTGACGTTTCACATGTGGCTGAACACTTCCTGTTTCCTTAAATAACGTAACTATTCGGCGAACGGTCCGGACACTTGGATGATGTCGTCCAGGATACCGAGCAGCTTACATAGCTCACGCCCGTTGTGCACTTTGATCACAATAGCCATATATCAACACGATATCGGCCTTTTCCAGAGTTGGCAAACGGTCTATTTTAACACGAATAATGTATCACGAAGCAAATACCGTCCGCACTGACGCAATTTTTTGTGATACCATGTACTTATACGTTTGTGACTATTACAGCGCCATCTATAACAAAGCGAAAAAAGTGTTCCAACTAAAACATTCATTTACGCACTATACTAATATGTGATAAAAAATGGGGGTTCCTATTTAAAAAACGCAGTTGATATCCGTGTGACATATGGCAGCGCCATCTAGTGGGCCAACCATAGCGCCATCTGGTTTTCCCCTTCAAGCTAGACGAGTTTCGCTCTTTGCATTTCTTTTGTTTGGTGCTTATTTCGTGAGATATCTGGCACGGTTACTATCAATGGATCACCCTGGATACGAACATTCACATGTGTACATCACAAACTACCATTGATCCAGTGGTGGAAAATACAGGCTACCAGCTTCATTTTCAGCCCACTGCAATCGCATTCGCAGATACCCGACGGCAAGAACCCCTGTGGCTATACCTCCTTATAAGAGAAAATTTCTCTATTTTCTATCACACTTATAACACAATATGCAGGTATTTCAAAAAGAGGAACTAACTAGATAATGATTTCTACATCTACATAGATACCCGGCAAGACATCGTACGGTGTATGGCGGAGGGTACCCTGTACCACTACTAGCCATTTCCTTTCCTGTTCCACCCGCGAACAGAGCGAGGGAAAACGGCTGTCTGTTTGCCTCCGTATGAGCACTACTTTCTCCTATCTTTCCCTCGTGGTCCTTAACGCGCAATGTATATTGGTGGCTGTAGAACCGTTCTGCTGTCGTCTTGAAATTACGGTTCTGTAAATTCTCTCACTAGTGTTTCTCGAAAATAAATCCCTAATTCCTACTTTAGTTCCCGACACAACTCCGTAACACTTACGTGTTCTTCGAACCTACCGGTACCAAATCTAGCAGCCCTTCTGTGAACTACTTCAATGTCTTCCTTCAATATGATCTGATACGGATCCAGATCACTCAAGAATAGGTCGCAATAGCGTCTCATATGCGGTCTCCTTCACAGGTGAACCACACTTCCCTAAAATTCTCCCAGTGAACCGAAGTCGACCATTCGCCTTCCCTAGCGCAGTTCTTACATTCCCAGACATTTAGACGAATTGACTTTGTCAAGCAGGACACTAGTACTACTGTATCCGAATGTTACAGGATTGATCTTCCTACTCATCCGCGATAACTTCCATTTTTCCACATTTAGGATTAGCTGCTTCTCATCACACTACCTGTAAATTTTTTCTAAGTCGTCAGAGAATATCTTCCACAACAACCAAGATATAAACTTTTGGTGGATTTTAATTGACTTTAATAGTATCTCTTGGCGCAAAATCACATAGTTGCTAATAAGGGACCTCCTGATCCTGCTACCCCGCTTCTTTCTTCCTTCATCTGCTGATGCGCTTCGAGTAGAGATGGCGATAAAACAGCAACAAATAAGAAACAAGTAGAGGTATTTCACCATGACTTAGTCGGATGCGATACACTGCTCTTGTGACACTCAGAGAAGCGAAGTCATGTAGAGAGAAACGAGCATCAGCCTAGACACCGTTTCACGAGGAGGTGTATTCAGAAGCAAAGAACGCTCCTTCAGGAAGCTAGCGAAGAGGAAGAAGCTAGCCAGCGTCTCTGAATTTGAAGCAGGATACCCAGATTCCAATCCCAGTTTGGCAAAACTTATCACCTATCCTTTTGATTTAAATCAACACCCACTAGCAGCCAATGTCTGTAATTCATTTGTGTCTTAATTCATAGTGGCTGCTGGATGAAACATGGTTTCTGTTCTCTTGGACATCTCCAAGAGAACAGGCTAACCTCCTTCAGGAACCCACTAAACGATACAAGCAGAACTAATGAAGTCATCAAACGCAGTGGCGACACCCAGCTGCTATCGTATGTCTGGGAAGTGCTGGCCTGCAGAGTCTCATAAGTATCTACAGAGACCAGACCCTCACTCCCAGCTGTTTCCAATTCCTCGTCGACGTTCTCCGTGCGCGACTGTATCGAGTCGTGTACATGATGCCGAACACCGCCACCTTGCCCGCATCTCGTGGTCGTGCGGTAGCGTTCTCGCTTCCCACGCCCGGGTTCCCGGGTTCGATTCCCGGCGGGGTCAGGGATTTTCTCTGCCTCGTGATGGCTGGGTGTTGTGTGATGTCCTTAGGTTAGTTAGGTTTAAGTAGTTCTAAGTTCTAGGGGACTGATGACCATAGATGTTAAGTCCCATAGTGCTCAGAGCCATTTTTGAACCGCCACCTTCTTCAGGTGCTGAGTTAGAGGTGGAGACCACTGCAGTATCCAGTCCCTACCTGGGACTTCGTTTCCAATGGTAATAGGTAACTGCATCAGCTTAGGGCTATATGCAGATGGTGCATTCACACTGTTGAGTCATCTATTGGACTGGTGGCGATTTCCCCTAGCTGACTGCCCCAGTCACTCTGATGCCGTACACCAGTTTCTGAAGCTTTCTATCATCGCTGATCACGGCCCAGAGCAGGCATATTCTTTCGACATTCGCAGTGTTGACTGTCACGGTTTGAATATCGGCTATCCTGGTGTGGTAAGCGGTGGCCACACACAGCCCTGCTACGAGCAAGGCCTGACACGCTTCATGGGCGGCTTCGTTGAAGCCACTGACCGACGCCGCCAGAGGATGCTGTGCTGGCTCCCAACAGGGAACTTGCTCTCTGCGCGCCACCAGCCACCAGTATCACGAGGAGAAACAATATCCCACCATCTGTGATCCTGTATCTATACTAAAATGAAGAAAGTAATATTGTAATTCGGAATGTTTCATTCACGGCTCCACAAACTGTTCATGTCTATAAGGTACATTACATAGGTAGAATTGTGGACAGTTGGGAATGAGAGTCTCACGGGAAGCGTGCCTCTACAACCCATATCCTGGTGAGGAAGTCGTGCTTCTCCTGACATACGGACGCTCAGTCCTCCACCGCCCTAGGGCTACGCCCCACCCAAAAAAACACTAGTAGGAGTAATGCCCAAATGGTAGGGAGCTTCGATCTGAAATTTGTCAGATGCCGGTCGTTCTCAATGCGAAAATTTAGCTCTTCCTTTTTGTTCGGTGCCACTAAATTATATGAACAACCATAAAAAGTTAGTTTTATAAATTTACAGTATTTCAATCTACAGAGAAGAATTTAATCAGAAAAATGTTTCAGGTAATACCCTTAAATATTTCAGGAAACATACCACACATTTCTTCTGATTTTTTAAATCTCAAAAACATGCAGAAGAGACCATAAAACATCCCTCTCACACACAGAACATAAATATGACTCTTTTAAATTAAACTTCCGCCATTTGATTGTACAGATTGAGGCCTGCAACCACCTTGTCTGTGCGGTAGACACGTTGGACCCACACACAGTCTGCGGTACTATTTCGTACGACAGCAGGAGCACTCTCATGGTTATCTCACGTTTCCTGATTACAAACCTGTACGTCAATCTGGTGATTCGGCCAGTTGTGCTGCCATTTATGAACAGCACTTCAAGGGGTGTTTTCCAACAGGATAAAGCCCCCCCATATATAACTGTAGTAACCCAACATGCTGTATAGACTGCCGATATATAGCCTTGGCCTGCTCGATCAGCATGTCTGTCTCCGACCGAGCAATGTGAGACATTATCGGACGACAGCTCCAGCGTCATCCACAACCAGCATTAACAGTTCCTGTACTGACCGACCACCAGCAACAGCGATGTAACTGCCTCGCACAAACTGACATCCGGCCCCTGGGCAACACAATGCACCCTCGAAACTTCCTGGCAGATTACAACTGTGAGCCGGACCGAGACTCAAACTCGGGACCTTTGCCTTTCGCGGGCAAGTGCTCTACCGACTGAGCTACCCAATCACGACATAAGCCCCGTCCTCACAGCTTTAATTCCACCAGTACCTCGTCTCCTACCTGTTCACAGAAGCTCTCCTGCGAACCTTGCAGAACTAGCACTCTTGGAAGGAAGGACATTGCGGAGACATGGCTTAGCCATAGAGCACTTGCCCGCGAAAGGCAAAGGTCCCGAGTTCGAGTCTCGGTCCGCCACACAGTTTTAATGTTCCAGGAAATTTCATATCAGCGCACACTCCGCTATAGAGTGAAAAATTCATTCTACAATGCACCCTCGTTCTCATGCATGCATTCATCATTCTGCTCGTTACACCTGTTATTAATGTACCAGCATTTGCAATGGCTTATCTCGCACTTACAATAACCCGTGATCTTGTAATGTTCATCACTTAAATGTGGTACCTAGGCAAATGTATTCGCGAAATTTCATTACTCTATATTAATTATTAATAAATAAAAAATTGCACACGAGTCTTTCGCCTTGGCATCATGCTCTTCACGAATGGCAAACTGTGCCCAACCTGCACATGAGTGTTTTAATGTTAACAGATAGCTGGAGGTTTCAGTGTTTTGCAACAGCTTTAACGGCTGAGATTTCAGAATGACACCCTCATATACATGAATTTATATTTGCGCTCAATAATAATCACTCAGTAATAATTAATGAGTCACGAACTGGGTAATATGTACGCCTCTTCACTGCAGTCTTAAGAGTGACATGGGCATGTCCCTATTACCGGATATGCCGATCCACGTCAAGAACACAAACCAAGGCAATGGCCACCAGCGACAGCTACAAAAAGCTATGGGCGAGAACCAAAAAGAAACTTCAGTGAGAAGGGCTCAGCAAAAGTACAGGATTTAATGAGAACCGCATTCGGCACTTAATCACAAATAAGTCAGGCTGCTCAACATTTAATTCTACTCGAGACTTTGGTGAAATCAGGAAGGCTGGCAGAACCAAGGCACTAGAAAAGAGAACTGCTCCGACTTAGAAGAAGTAACCCACGATCACGAAGGCAGGGGTGAGCAGTGATTCTTCAAACAGTGTAGGCACAGTCTTCACAGAAAACAATGGCCAACCGGTACACGGTAACCAGACGTCGGCCATCGGCGAGCAACCACTGTTACCATCTGGAACACCCAGAAAGACGGGAAAACACACAGCGTTGCGCATGCGATTAAATGTCTTCAAAGAGCCTCAAGTCTGCCCTCGTGAGGCGCTACGGAAGTGGTCGATATGAAACACTGATAAGAAACGTTCGGTGAGCGGCTGGAATCAATATGAGTGCACGCACAGCTCAAATACCTTAAATTTCTTGTACTATACGAAACGATCGAAATATTACAGGAAATGATCGAAGTATTTATATGGAGATTTTATTAATTCTGCTGTGTCAAGAAATGTTGACAAAGATTAACCAGCAGTACCAAATCTTGTAGAGTAAAAGACGGTAACAATGCCGTCGTTGCTGTTCAAAACAGGATCGTCATACATTTGAATACGTTAATCTAACTATATCGGCGTGTTGGGGCGCCTTGCACTGTTTTATAGTATAACAGATGCGACCACTTACCCGACCGGATCCGTGCGATACATGATGCCCATCGTTAAAGTTCCAGATTCAGACAATTGTGTAAAGAGAATGGCGCCAAATTTGAACAGCATATTATTCACTCCAGGGGGAATCGTTACGGAAAAAAGCTGACCAATAAACGGTTCTGTAACCGTCAAGATATCCCCACCAACATTCGCGTGCCACACGGCTGTTCCTCAGTTTGCGTTCGAGATCCACAGCATGACTGTCTCTATAAATGATCTCGCTCTGCTGGTGAAGCTCTTTTACAAAAATGGTGACTGTACGCTAGTAGCCCTGCAGAACACCCGGGCACTCTAGGACATGAAAAAAACATTGATACGATAACTCCTAAGGGTATGGAGAAAATTATAACAAAAGCGGAAAACACAGGATCTTTTCAAGTTCATTATGACAGAGAGAGGAAATCATTTGACCCAACATCTATCGAAGATGTGGCCACAGTATTGCAGGCGGAGTCGAGCCGTGATGTGCAGACACGCAGTGCGAGGGCAATTGCAGCATCCTGCACGGCTGTCCATAAAAAATTACTCATGTTCAGGAGATGCTTCCTGCTGACCTGCCAGAAAGACAAACGTTCACTCTGGAATTTCTTCCTCTCGTGAAGGTTGACAATGAATGTCCGTCAAATATTCTGTGGACAGAGGAAGCCTGTTCATAATACGTGTGACTTCTGGCTGTGAAGTTATCTGAGAGATTCTCTGTTCAGTGCTCCATTTACGAACGTAGCTGAACTGAAGGCACGCGTTGCGCAACGCAATTTGAACGTGACCGCTGAGACACTCCGATCTGCTGACCATGCTGTTTCTCGATTTCATGTTTGTGGCGGAAAACCGATGTCAGATTATTTTTATGTAGTTTTTAGCCTCTGGACGGTCAGAAACTGTTGTCATTTGGCCTTTTGTGGGTTTTTCGTCCCAAGACGATTGAAAACCTATGTCACATTGCTTCTGATGCACTTTTTGGCTTCAGAACAACTGAAAAACGATTTTTCCCGAGCTATCCGTGGTGGATAGGCTAAAAGTACCACAACTGTGGACTATCTAACTTGTACAGTTATGTGTAATGGACGGTGTGAATTGTGTAATGTATATCTCGAACCATAGTCGTGAAATTGCGACGCATCTTTCATTTTTCATAACGTTCTCCCCTGCGTCAATAATATACTGTACAAATTTGTCGCCATTCTGAGCGGTGGCTCTCTTCCTATAATGATTTGAAACTGGAAATTTAGGTAAGTTATCGAAAATGTGTAGGTTTCTTATTCCTTTCATTTGCTGCATTACTGTGGCAAAAGCCTCATTCACAACAGAAGCGCCATAGGGACTGCAGCGTTGTTGCGTTTGTTTGAAATACATGTAACGTTGTTATAAAGGTACAGAGTTTAATTACTGTCTATAATTGTCCAGAAGCAGAGGTAAAGAGGGGAAACTAAACAGCACTGAAAGGAAGAACATAGGAAAATGGAGAGTTCTCGGCAACAAGTATCATACGGCAAACAAAAAAAGATCTCGAAAATAAAAATGTTAAATCATGGGGATTTTTTGATTCACCATTTGGAAAAATTTGGAAATTTATGGTAAGTTCTATTGGACCAAACTGCTGATGTCATCGGACCCTAGGCTTACACCTTAAACTAACTTACGCTTAGGACAACACACACATCCATGCCCAAAGGATGACTCGATCCTCCGACGGGGGGAGCCGCATGAACCGTGGCTAGGCGCCCACGACCGCAAGGCTACCCCGCGCGGCTACACCATTTGTCGATTATTTATTCAGAAAGGACGTTAAATGTTTTCTTCCGCAGTGGACTGCTCTACACGCAATTCTGTAATTGTCACTACATCTATATCTACGTGGATATTCTGCAAATCACACCAAACTGCCTGGCTGAGGGTTCATCGAACCATCTTCACAACAGTTCTCTACTATTCCAATCCCGAACAGCGCGCGGGAAATGTGACCCCTGTATCTTCCCGTGCGAGTTCTGAACTCCCTTATTTTGTTATCATTATCGTTTCTCCATATGTAGGTCGACGTCAACAAAATATTTTGACATTCGCAGGAGAAAATTGATGATTGAAATTTCGTTAGAAGATTCCGCCGCAACGAAAAACGCCCTAGCTTTAACCATGTCCAGCCCAAATCCTGTATCAAGTCAGTGTCATTCTCTCGCTATTTCTCAATATAAACCGTGCTGCTATTCTCTGAACTTTTTCCTACTCCGTTAACCCTATCTGGTAAGGAGCGCACACCGCGCAGCAGTACGCCAAAACAGGAGGGACAACCATAGGCCTAGTGTAGGCAGTCTGTAACAACACCAACGCTATACTATTGTACATATAATAATTTTTTCTTCTGATTTTCGATAAATTAGTGTAATCGATGTTCTGATTTCATTTCCTTGCTTTTCATGTCATTATGTTGAAGAAACGGTAAACAATTTTCGATGTGAATATTAATGATTATGTCAAATTGCAAGCAATATTATAACAAAATTGAAATGTAAGAAATGTTGAAACTGTTGTAAGATGTTAAAGTTGTAATTGTGCGCCTGGTCCATACGTAGGCAATGTAGTAGGATATGTAGAATGCAAAACCTCGGGTGAATACCCTGTCTGTAGAGGAGCGGTAAAAGGTGGATGGCAGGCGAGCGCGGGAAAATACACACGGGCGCTGCACGGCATAACGGGCTCAGCAGTAGTAGTCGGAATTGGGCATCGGTCTGATAAACACGTTCTGAATCGAGGAGGATCTCCTGGAAAACGTGACTTCGTTAAGCCTCGGATGTGCCGTTTCCGACGCCTATACAGCATGGCAATATTCCATAGGCATTAAACGGAAAAGTCTTGCGACGCCAAGAAGAAGCAAAGTGCCGATACATCAAGAGCCATTGCTGTGATTGTATGTGTGCTCTGTGCCTCGCCATCTCGCCGCCCGCCAACCGCCATATCGATACAAACAGGTTGAAACTTTTAGTACTGTATTCGTGTGGACCAGTGTTACTTTTGTTCCATACTGTTCAATAACAACTTAAATTTTACCAGAACTGTCCTATCAGTTAATTATCCTCACAACTAACCTAGACAGGGTCCTTTCCACATGTTGTGCAATCCGAGTGTCCCGAAATGAAGATTTAAAATTTATGTTAATAATAATTACCTGCCGACCTATCTATGTTAGAATGATGTTTAAAGAACTTTGTTGTTAATGAATATATAGGTAAATAATATAGGTCTGACAAAGTTGGAAGATAATTTTGAATTTGAATTAGTAATGAAGTTTAATTATTTTGAGGCAGAAATAATGGTAGTTAAATGAGCAGGAAATAAGACAAAAAGAGTAGTACTTAGTGATTTCAATTATCAAAATTTTCAATACAGTGATCATAAAAGTTTCAGCCCCCCCCCCCCTTTTTCTTTTCTATTCATTTGAATTCTGAAGTGTACTGAACTGATTTGACCAGCAAAGTTAAAGTCAATATAAAACCAAAATTTATCAGTGTTTTACCTTTTTCTGAATTGACATTGTATGTGTGTTTCGAAAGTGCTATTTCTAGGGTAACCTATGCCCGATTTTAATCAGATCAATAGACAGTACGAAGTTTGTAGTAAACATTATAGTGTATTGTTGTGTATTTATGGCTTGTCCATATTAGTACAGAAAGTGAAATTAGTAGTTCAGTAGGTTTTCTGGTCCTAAAATTAACCATATTATGCAGTGTTATTATGTATTGTTTTGTATGAACGTACATCAACTTGTACAGGGAAGAAACTCAGTTAATGCCTAATTAGGCTGGCGACAGCTTTATTAACAATTTAGTAGCATCTGCTGTGTTGTTTCTTGTCCGTCCTAACGTGTGGTTGCGCTCCGGAATTGCTTGACGTATCATTGTTATTACTGAGTGGGTGTAAGTCTGATTTTGCCTCCATTCAGGTACACGCGGTCAACATATATACCAAAATCCTTTCTTATAAGGTGAAGCCCGTCAACTTACCGTAGTACAGGCTTTAAAGAGTATCGTGCGCCCGAGCGTAGTGTTACAAGTGGCTCCCGGTGACAGGACATCCAGTTGTTGTCGGTCACAAATTAATATGAATACCGAACAGTGGATGTTCAGTGGCACGAATTGTAATAATATTCAGTAAAGTAAATAGCAGTGAACGTCAAGTACAGTGGAGAGGTTTAATTTGCATTCAGTATGGACAAGATCGTAGAAACAGTAGATGTGCCGAGCGTAATGGAGAATGCGCATGGCAATAGCAGGAGTTTACGCGGCCAGATAACAGATGGCGTTAGCGGAAGACAATTGTCGTATATACAATATCACGAACATGTAACGAACAGATTGAAATGTCGAGATTGCCTCGAACACAGAAAGGGATAAAACAAGAAGTAGAGGATGACTTTGTAGATGATAGTGGGTACGTGAACGAATCCACTGACATGTTTGATTCTCCACAGATAAAGAAAGAATCGAAGGAAAATTTTGAGGTAGGATCGGAACACACCGATTCCGTAGAACAAAACAGTGTGAAAATTTTAAGCATGAACGATTTATTTGAACAATTGACCAAACAAATTGCAGGACAGAGTGAGCAGCTCAAAACACAGAATAATCAGCTTAAAACACACGTTGCCGAGCAGCTCAAAACGCAGAATGATCAGCTTCAGAAACAAGTCAGTAATCAGGTTAGTCAGCTTAAAACACACGTTGATGAGCAGCTTAAAACACAAAGTAATCTGCTTAAAACACACGTTGACAAGCAGCTTAAAACACAAGTTGGTCAGGTTAAAGCACAGGTCGAAGAGCAAGGAATTAAAATTAGTAAACAAATAGAACAGGTAGAACAAAAAGGGGGTAGTTTAAGCTCTGTAGTAAATACTATGAAGTTTGAAATTGACACAATGAATAAAAATATGGATACTATGCAGGGGGAAATTGACAACATTAACAGTAGGTTTGATGTTGAAATTCTCAACATCCAAGAGAAAGTAGAGCCTCTAGTTGAAACAAAAGTAGACGAAAAAGTTTTCGGTCTTAAAACTGAGATCGTAAACGAATGTCAACACGGAATCTCACAGTTGAAAAAGAAAGTTTCAGACAATGACAGAGATTTAGGTGAGAAAGTTACCGGATGTGTACAAAAATGTGAACAAAATACTTCGAAAATTCAAGGCAAAATTTTCCATCTTGAGAGTAAAATTAAAGATAGGCCTGGTGTTGTCTATAATGGCACACCACTTACGAAGCTATTGGAAGGTGAGGAACGCTTCGATCCCGCCAAGAAACATAACGGATGGCATCCGTTAGATTTCATCAAAAATTGCGAGAGAATGTTTCCTGAACACTTGTCTGGTCAGGAAAAGATAAACGTAGTAATTAGCGCCTTAACAGGTGACGCTAAGCGTTGGGGAATTAATGTGAATACCGAACGAATGACGTTCGAAGAATTTAAGCAAAAGTTTACGGAAGAATATTGGTCCGAACAAAAACAGGATCATTTGTGGCGCGAGTTTATCATGGCCAAACTTCATGATATCAGGGGCAGGAATTCTTTGAAAGATTTCTGCGAATATTGGTACCGGAAGTTGACGCATTTAAGAGGAAGAAGATCCGATTCAGAAATAATATGGGAGCTATATAAAAAGCTTCCAGAAGATTCAAAGATATACGTGGGAAGCAATCATAGCAGCTTCCAAGCATTTCTCGAAAGGGTCGAAGACGAAGACCACTGGCGCGAAAGTCGTGCCAATTATCAGAATTTCGGTAACAGAAATAATTGTAATAATGACGAGAGAAATGACGGCAATGGGTTTCGCGTCAATATGATACAGAGAGGTAGAAGCAGAGGCAGAGGAAGAGGGAGTTATTCAGGTCGCGGTAGAGCGTACACCGCGAAAAATAATAACGACGCGGGAAACTGATTTCCGGGAACGTTGCGGGCCAAACGGAAGCGGACAGTACAGACCGGCCCCGATTTAAGAAATGTTACCGGACTGACAGTAAAATTATGAGACAGGTTAGAGACAGGCGTGGAACGACCCAACGTGTCGTTGCGGAACAAGCGTCAGGTGCGCATACAGACGACTCATCTTCGCTGCGCAGAGTGCTACATGTTAACAGGCGAGTGGAGCATCAGAGGGCAACGGCCCAGCCTAGCAGAACAGCTGTTCAGAGAGAAGCCGCTAGCAATGCGGCAGCATTAGGTAGGAACATTGACGTAAGAACTGGTGAATACATTACGAGTGGTAATTCCGGGGCGAAGGAAATAGTAGATGAAACAGTGGATACACAGAGAGGTGCGGTTAGCAGTGTTAGCAATAAAGTAAATGGCGAGAATGAATTTGCAGAAGTAACTGATTGGCGCGTGCAGATCGACGATCTGTACAAAGGCCTTAAGCAATGTGAGTGGGAAGATTTTAAGAAGGAGTATGAGGCAAGGAAGTTAATTAGTGGAAAAGGCAATAGTAGGGACGTCGATAAGGTGACGTGGCCCAAATTTGAAGAGGAGAGAGTAAATAGCGCCACGCAAAGTACGCGTGCTGCCGATAGGACGAAGGTTAAAGATAGGAAGGAATTGGAGGATGAAATCCTTAGCATTGACGAGGAAGTAACTTCTGTTAACAATACGCCAACAGTACAAGCTGCTACCGAAAGGCACCGTGGGTAAGGAGCAGGTAATTACCTGAAAGTAATTGAAGTCCACGAGGATTACACTAAATATGAAGTAACAGTGGATGTGAGTAAAGCTGATAATGAGGCCGTTTTGCCAAAAGAAGATACTGAGTTAAAATCAAAGCCTGATGAAAATGCAGAGGAAAAACTTAGTGCCTGTCTCAGAAAAGCTTTTATGTTAGAACCTGAAAGCGATCCAGAATGGTCGGATTCGGACGATAGTTCAGATGACGAATATTTCGGTACTAGTGAAAATAATTGGGATACAGCTAATTGCGATATTGTACCTAATGATGACGAAGTTTCAAAACAAAATCCAGATGTTGAGACTGAACAAAGAAAGAAAGAGCCACCGGACGACTCAGTGTTTATTTTGCAACGCGTTCAAGTAAGTAAAGACTTTGAACTCCAGAAACCAAAAAAGCCGCCAGATATAAATGGTTCACAGGTCAGGAACGTATCTTGGGACAATGTCACAGTCGACCAAGGTGCGTTGCGGAAAAAACAGGAAGGGGCATGAATTAGAGCCTGGGGCAAGTTTATATCGGACTTTGAGAATGTCATGAAAACCTTACATCATGAAACTACTGGGTTCCCACCGGAAGAAATTTTGTTAGGCAGCAGAAGTAAAAGTTTAATTGAGGATAAACTAGAGTTTCCACCTTGTACAAGCTTGGGGTTGAGTCAAAAGAAAGAATTAGTCAGAAAAAGGGCAAAGCAAAAAGCTGAATCTAGATCTAAAATACATGATAAAAATCTGAAAGTTTCAAAATTTAAAATTGGGGATTATGTTCTTTTAAAAACCCACGAAAATTCTAGTGAACTGAACCATGAAATTTCCAAATTTAAATATATTTATAATGGACCGTATATAATACAGAACATTCCACACGATAATGCTTACTACCTGATGTACCCAAAATCCAAAAGACCTTTAGGTGTAAGAAACGTTGTGGACCTGAAACTGTATGTTCCTAGGAGTGAGTGACCTAAGTACACTCAGAAAGCAATCTGCAGAAAATGTGCTGTATCTTATGCTGAAACTATTTTATTCCAAATGTAACAAATCTTTGTAAATATATGTATACCAATGACAGTGTGCTAATGTACTTATGTAAGTTTCAGATTACCTAATGTATTATAAATGCAAAGATGTATGGAGAAAACGGCTGAAAAGAAAGGATAAATGCTGTAAGCCAGATAAAAGATGGGACTGTCAAAAACCAAAGTAGGCAGTATATGAGTCATAATCCAAAAGACTGCCAAACACCAAAGAGGTCAGATAAATAGTCAAAGGAGAATTGTAAGTGTGGTACAGGAGATGTGATAAAATGGTGCGAAATGGACTGCCCAAATCTGAATAACAGGCAGCAAATATGTGTAGTAAATATTCTGAATATTATTGTGTTTTTTTTAGTAGGTAAGGAAATGGACTGCCATTCAATGCAAGCAGCAACAAATTGTCTTATAGTGTATATAGATATTTGTATTTGCTTTTGTAGATAAGTGTTTGTGTTCCAGATGTTGAAATTATTTCTTTGAGAAATTTAGTAAAAATGAGTAATTTGCTATTTAAATCATGTTGTGATAGGGGGTTGGACTGTGCCAAAGGCACTTAAGCAAACGATAAGTAAATGTTCTCGATATATTAAAAATTATAGACCTATATAATGTGAGTGGACGGAAGTTTGTGGTATAAAATTTTTTTTTGATGGGACATTCACACAAAGATTCAGAACCACTGTATAAATATAAAATTTAGTGTTCCCATCAAATTTGCACTTAGTGAAATTTACTGGAAACAGTGGCATGTGTAACAACACCAACGCTATACTATTGTACATATAATAATTTTTTCTTCTGATTTTTGATAAATTAGTGTAATCGATGTTCTGATTTCATTTCTTTACTTTTCATGTCATTATGTTAAAGAAACGGTAAACAATTTTCGATGTGAATATTAATGATTATGTCAAATTGCAAGCAATATTATAACAAAATTGAAATGTAAGAAATGATGAAACTGTTGTAAGATGTTAAAGTTGTAATTGTGCATCTGGTCCATACGTAGGCAATGTATTAGTATATGTAGAATGCGAAACCTCGGGTGAATACCCGTCTGTAGGGGAGCGGTAAAAGGTGGATGGCAGGCGAGCGTGGGAAAATACACACGGGCGCTGCACGGCATAACGGACTCAGCAGTAGTAGTCGGAATTGGGCATCGGTCTGAGAAACACGTTCTGAATCGAGGAGGATCTCCTGGAAAACGTGACTTCGTTAAGCCTCGGATGTGCCGTTTCCGACGCCTATACAGCAAGGCAATATTCCATAGGCACTAAACGGAAAAGTATTGCGACGCCAAGAAGAAGCAAAGTGCCGATACATCAAGAGCCATTGCTGTGATTGTATTTGTGCTCTGTGCCTCGCCATCTCGCCGCCCGCCAACCGCCACATCGATACAAACAGGTTGAAACTTTTAGTACTGTATTCGTGTGGACCAGTGTTGCTTTTGTTCCATACTGTTCAATAACAACTTAAATTTTACCAGAACTGTCCTATCAGTTAATTATCCTCACAACTAACCTAGACAGGGTCCTTTCCACATGTTGTGCAATCCGAGTGTCCCGAAATGAAGATTTAAAATTTATGTTAATAATAATTACCTGCCGACCTATCTATGTTAGAATGATGTTTAAAGAACTTTGTTGTTAATGAATATATAGGTAAATAATATAGGTCTGACAAAGTTGGAAGATAATTTTGAATTTGAATTAGTAATGAAGTTTAATTATTTTGAGGCAGAAATAATGGTAGTTAAATGAGCAGGAAATAAGACAAAAAGAGTAGTACTTAGTGATTTCAATTATCAAAATTTTCAATACAGTGATCATAAAAGTTTCAGCCCCCCCCCCCCTTTTCTTTTCTATTCATTTGAATTCTGAAGTGTACTGAACTGATTTGACCAGCAAAGTTAAAGTCAATATAAAACCAAAATTTATCAGTGTTTTACCTTTTTCTAAATTGACATTGTATGTGTGTTTCGAAAGTGCTATTTCTAGGGTAACCTATGCCCGGTTTTAATCAGATCAATAGACAGTACGAAGTTTGTAGTAAACATTATAGTGTATTGTTGAGTATTTATGGCTTGTACATATTAGTACAGAAAGTGAAATTATTAGTTCAGTAGGTTTTCTGTTCCTAAAATTAACCATATTATGCAGTGTTAATACGTATTGTTTTGCATGAACGTACATCAACTTGTACAGGGAAGAAACTCAGTTAATGCCTAATTAGGCTGGCGACCGTATTATTAACAATTTGGTAGCATCTGCTGTGTTGTTTCTTGTCCGTCCTAACGTGTGGTTGCACTCCGGAATTGCTTGACGTATCATTGTTATTACTGAGTGGGTGTAAGTCTGATTTTGCCTCCATTCAGGTACACGCGGTCAACATATATACCAAAATCCTTTCTTATAAGGTGAAGCCCGTCAACCTACCGTAGTACAGGCTTTAAAGAGTATTGTGCGCCCGAGCGTAGTGTTACAAGTCCTTTCAGATTCGTTGTATCATCTAACCATTCTGCCAACAAAACGCAGTCTTTTATTCGTCTTCCACACAACATTTTCAGTGTTTTCCTTCCAATTTAAATTGGTCATCATTGTAATTCCTCGGTATTTTGTTGAATTTACGGCCTTTCGATTTGACTGGTTTATCATGTAACCGAAGGTTAATGGATTCCTGTTAGCACTCATGTGGCTAACCTCACAGTTTCCCTTATTTAGCGTCATTTGCCAATTTTTGCACCATACAGATATCTTTTCTAAATCGTTTTGCAATTTGTTTGGGTCTTTTGATGACTTTACTAGACGATAAACGACAGAATCATCTGAGCAGGTAGAGAAACATTTCCACTTAATTTCCTGATAGAAATTAATGGCGGCGTAGCCATAACCTCGACAGTATACGAGCATATAGTACGATGATGAATCAGCCAGACGTAGCTTTCAGAGCGTGATAGGGAGCGGGGGATGTCGGGATTGGAGATGGTGACCGTTTGACCTTCGCAGACCGACACGTTATAATAGCACTTCTCACTATGTATCAGCAATTGGTGCGCTATACGCCGGTGCAACGCATCAGCTTTAATTTTTACTCATAAAGGCTTGCCACCGGTGGAAATTGTATAGGATCAGCAAATAACAGTGATGAAAATTTGGAGGCCTCGTATGTTTCTTAGCACAAGGAGTTGAAGAAACAAAATAAACGGGTTGAATATTTAGTGTCACGGTCGACGTCTGTGGGCAACCATTACCGACGAGAACAATAAACTCACCTTTGTTACACTAAACGCGAGTCGACTCAGAGCTGTTCGAAATTGTCTAGACGTTTTTAGACATGAGAACTGTAAAACAATTATCAAAAAGAACTACGTGTCAAGCGTTCTTCCGCTGTGTCCCAAGGCTTCTTAGTGAAGCTGGAACATCTGTAGGTTAGTGAAAGAATTTCAGCGGCCTCTGAGCTGAGGTGGATTCATTTACGAATCTTATCGCAGCCTCTGATGAAACTTGGGTGCTCCAATGCACATCCAAGTCCGAATCGTCAACAGTCATTTATTATCAATGACGGCTACGTATGCAAAGTTTGGGCCCACTCTATGAAAAGTGTTTAATAGTGAACATATTTAATAAGAAAGTAATTACAAGAAAAATATATACACACATATAAGAAACATCCTGCCCATAAGTAGACGTCTGCTATGACCTTTCCTTGGTTTTAGTCCAAATCGGCATTACAATTAAAGCAAAAAAATTGCCACATCAAATAGAGAATCAACGTCCAGTAATGAAAATTTGGGAAAATATTTGTCTACGTTATTAGACGTTTAAATTATTAACATTGCAAGATTACAGGTTAGTGTAAGCGCAAGTCAATCCACAGCAAAATATGTGAAATGGTAAAATGGTAGTACATTAATAACTGGTATAACCGTCAGAATGTTGAATGTAAACATGCAAACGGGTGTACATTGGATAGTAAAGGAGCCGGGTTCAGTTTGTGGGATGGACCTCCAGGCCTCGATCATGGATGTGTCTGCTGTCCTGAGGTTAGTTCGGTTTAAGTAGTTCTAAGTTCTAGGTGACTGATGACCTCCGAAGTTAAGTCCCATAGTGCTCAGAGCCACTTTTGTAGCGCCACTCTTATGTGACAAGCTCTAATTTAGAACAGGCATCATCTTTCAGATGTAGAAACACGCCTCCCAGCCTTCGTTAATGTCGCAAAACTCTATCTTTGTGCTACGATTTTTTCCGTTGTTGTATTACTCACATCTCTCATACGCAGGTTGAACAGTAGCTGACGACTGTATTCTGATCAGTTGGATACATACGAAATCCGATTAGCTGTCAGAGAGTGCTTCATTGAAACTGAATTAGAATCGATAAATTGCTCTGAATGGTAATCACATGCAGTGAATCACCCATTAAAGACCACTCTCCCTTGTTGTGAGAAACAATAACTTCTTGCCATTATAATTACTGCTGTAATCCACTAATCGCCGTTCTAGAAAACGTTTTAAGTGCGTGCTTATTGTAAGCGATTTATGGCAATTTACGCATTGAGAGCCAACAATGATTCCATTTTACTCGTAAGGGTATTGTACTGCTCTGTTATGAAACGACCCGATAAAGCCATGTCGCCGTGTTGGAGCTTATTGACAACTGTGTGAAGCATTTCCCCAGCTTTAAGCTGTTAATTCACAACACCGTAACATATAGATTTCGGTACATGTAGAGACTACTCAACGCTTAGGAAGGTAAATATTTCTAAAAAAAACTTTCATTGGCAGGTGTGAACGCGCAAGAAGGAAAACGTACCACGAATCAACGCCAGCGCGAGATATGCCGCCTAATATATCTGGTACCACACTCTCCTAGAGCCCGCACTCACAGTTAATTCTTCCTACTCTCTTATCTCTTCCACCCAAAAACGAATTGCGATATTCATGAAGATACAGATTAAAAAGAGTAAAATGTAAGCATTAGTATTCTATAAGTAACCTAAGGGCAGCAATTTGAAAGACAGGCTGATACGATATCCGCTCATCGACACCTCCCGGCAACAATAAAAACAAACATCCAAAGACTTAAAATTTATGTTGATGGGAACTGACGTTCCAGTTATAAGCACTGATAGATTTATCAAGAATAGTCAAAATAAAGTGTTAGGTATTAAGAATAATAAACGGTACTTTTAATACGAGTACAAATCCTAATGACATCTAAATCTTATTTGTTAGTGTTTTACCAGAATTTCCGCTCACGTCTATTGAGTGTAGCCGTACGTGCTCTCATGGTAACAATAATTAAAGTTTCATAGTATGAAATGCAACTGGTAAGGACACTGTGCACGACGAATAGTTGGGAAGACCGTCTTACATTCTTAAGTAATGAGTTTTCCGTAGTCTCACTTTTCCTTTTCATCATTCTCCTGTAAACGTTCGATATGATTACTGTGGTGTCACTGCCAGACACCACACTTGCTAGGTGGTAGCTTAAATCGGCCGCGGTCCATTAGTACATGTCGGACCCGCGTGTCGCCACTGTGTGATCGCAGACCGAGCGCCACCACACGGCAGGTCTCGAGAGACGTACGAGAACTCAGCCCCAGTTGTACGACGACGTTGCTAGCGACTACACGGACGAAGCCTTTGCTCTCATTTGCCGAGAGACAGTTAGAATAGCCTTCAGCTAAGTTAATGGTTACGACTTAGCAAGGCGCCAATTGTCACAGTGCATGTATCTTACGAGTCTCATTTGTATAGTCAAGAGAGATGTACCAAAGGAAGCATTAAAAGTTAAGTATATTCCAAAGCTACGTATTTTCTTTATAGCAGTCATAACGTATCCTGTTCCAGACTTGACGCCAGTCGGCGTGTGTGTACGCGTGCCTTTCGGCTTCCTTCTCTGTGTGGCGTGACTAGCTTGTTACGCCACAACAATTACAAGGGCTTTAACGATACTTCATACTACTAACGCAATATGCCTACCGACCATTTACAAATCATTTCCCGAGTGCACTTTGGGTACAAGTTTTTAGTGCACACTACTACTGGACGGTGGCGGTACCAACGATCCTAGGAGAAACACACCTCAAACAGATTAGACGTACGAGGGTTGGAACTTTAATAGTGGCAACTACTTACTTACAGCTCATAAAAAACATATACGTCTTTCAAAGTGTTACTGACCTTCAAAGTAGTCACTAGCATTGTTTATAACCCGTTGCCAGTGATGTGGAAGCTGTAGGATACTCTTAGCAGTGCCAGTTGTGTTGACAGTTCGAGCGGCGCATTCTATTGCCCGACGGGATTTATTGCAGGTCTGAATGCCGTGAAGTCTTTCCTTCAGTTTAGAAATTGAGTTCGACTTACGAGGGCTTAGGTCAGGGGAGTCATTTTTGGAACACATACTTCGGCCAGCTTAGAGACAGAAATGGTGACACTTTGTGCAGGACGTGACCATCATTTTTGCAGGACAGTGCTCAAGCACGTGCAGTGCAAGCTGTTACTGATTTGTCTGACTGTTGGGGCTGCTAAGTGCGATACCACCTACTGCACTCCCCTGACTTAAACTCTCGTGAGTTCAACTTTATTTCTAAACTGAAGGAAACACTTCACTGCATTCAGAACTGTTACAAATTCATCGGGCAATAGACCGCGTCGCTCGAACTGTCAACACAACTGGCACTGCTAAGAGTATCCTACGACCTCCACATCGTTGGCAACAACTTTGAAGGTCAGTAAAAATTTGAAATACGTATCTATTTTGTACGGGCTGTAAATAAATAGTTGCCATTATTAAAGTTCCAGCTCTCTTTGTTATTAGGTTGGTGCGTAAGTTCGAAGCGTCTTTGTTTTGCATGTTTGTTTTCCTGTTATTATGGTTTATATATGGATTGTGTCTGCCCCCGGTAGCTGAGTGGTCAGCGCGACAGAATATCAATCCTAAGGGCCCAGGTTCGATTCCCAGCTGGGTCGGAGATTTTCTATGCTCAGGGACTGGGTTTTATGGTGTCCTAATCACCAAATTTCATCCCCATCGACACGCAAGTCACCGAAGTGGCGTCATATCGAAAGACTTGCACCCGCCGACCGGCCTACCCGACGGTAGGCCCTAATCACATGACATTTACATTTTATTTATCGACTGTCATTTTTTATTTATAGTACACTGTTGCTATTCGGGTTTAAATATTATCATTTTATCATCTGGAGACAGTGAGTGGACCTATGGACGCAAGGAAATGGAGTACCAAATGGAGAAATGGGGTCATTTCCGACATACACTCCTGGAAATGGAAAAAAGAACACATTGACACCGGTGTGTCAGACCCACCATACTTGCTCCGGACACTGCGAGAGGGCTGTACAAGCAATGATCACACGCACGGCACAGCGGACACACCAGGAACCGCGGTGTTGGCCGTCGAATGGCGCTAGCTGCGCAGCATTTGTGCACCGCCGCCGTCAGTGTCAGCCAGTTTGCCGTGGCATACGGAGCTCCATCGCAGTCTTTAACACTGGTAGCATGCCGCGACAGCGTGGACGTGAACCCTATGTGCAGTTGACGGACTTTGAGCGAGGGCGTATAGTGGGCATGCGGGAGGCCGGGTGGACGTACCGCCGAAGTGCTCAACACGTGGGGCGTGAGGTCTCCACAGTACATCGATGTTGTCGCCAGTGGTCGGCGGAAGGTGCACGTGCCCGTCGACCTGGGACCGGACCGCAGCGACGCACGGATGCACGCCAAGACCGTAGGATCCTACGCAGTGCCGTAGGGGACCGCACCGCCACTTCCCAGCAAATTAGGGACACTGTTGCTCCTGGGGTATCGGCGAGGACCATTCGCAACCGTCTCCATGAAGCTGGGCTACGGTCCCGCACACCGTTAGGCCGTCTTCCGCTCACGCCCCAACATCGTGCAGCCCGCCTCCAGTGGTGTCGCGACAGGCGTGAATGGAGGGACGAATGGAGACGTGTCGTCTTCAGCGATGAGAGTCGCTTCTGCCTTGGTGCCAATGATGGTCGTATGCGTGTTTGGCGCCGTGCAGGTGAGCGCCACAATCAGGACTGCATACGACCGAGGCACACAGGGCCAACACCCGGCATCATGGTGTGGGGAGCGATCTCCTACACTGGCCGTACACCACTGGTGATCGTCGAGGGGACACTGAATAGTGCACGGTACATCCAAACTGTCATCGAACCCATCGTTCTACCATTCCTAGACCGGCAAGGGAACTTGCTGTTCCAACAGGACAATGCACGTCCGCATGTATCCCGTGCCACCCAACGTGCTCTAGAAGGTGTAAGTCAACTACCCTGGCCAGCAAGATCTCCGGATCTGTCCCCCATTGAGCATGTTTGGGACTGGATGAAGCGTCGTCTCACGCGGTCTGCACGTCCAGCACGAACGCTGGTCCAACTGAGGCGCCAGGTGGAAATGGCATGGCAAGCCGTTCCACAGGATTACATCCAGCATCTCTACGATCGTCTCCATGGGAGAATAGCAGCCTGCATTGCTGCGAAAGGTGGATATACACTGTACTAGTGCCGACATTGTGCATGCTCTGTTGCCTGTGTCTATGTGCCTGTGGTTATGTCAGTGTGATCATGTGATGTATCTGACCCCAGGAATGTGTCAATAAAGTTTCCCCTTCCTGGGACAATGAATTCACGGTGTTCTTATTTCAGTTTCCAGGAGTGTATTCCTCTGTTTCAGATCAGTAGAGGGACGAGAGCAGAGGAGGCAGCCAGAAACACTTGCGCCGTTTATGGGGATAATGCCAATGGACAGAGCACGGCAAGGAAACGATTTTCTGGATTGTTTTGACATTAGTGCCACCCCATGTTCAGGAAGATTTTAAGTGTTTGATGCAGATCGTTTAAACGCATTAATCCACAATGAACCATGACAGTGTACTCGAGAGTAGTCAAATGTGGTGAACTGTCACCATCCCACCATCATGCGACATTTACATGCAACGGTAAGGTTCAGAAATTGGATGTATGGGTGCTGCATGCTCTAAGAAAAAATCACTAAACTCAGTGTGCAGCTCTGCTTGCTCGTCATCAATTGACTCGTGAACAACACCGACCGTTCCTACCATGTATCGTTACTGGTGACAAGACATTGTGTTTTTACGGTAACTTAAGGAAAAGAAAGGGAAGAAAGACCTGCGCGCATCCACAAGAAATAATCTTATTCATATGGTGGAAAAGTGACGGTCTGGTGTACTACTTATTGCTTCCCACGGGTCTAACAATCACTGCTGCCGTTCAGTGTCATCAACTGAAAGACGCACCCCAAGAACAAGCAGGGTGACTCCGTGAAGTGATGCTACTCCATAATAGCGCTTGACCACATTATGCTAGATTAACAGGAGTTGATTTGGTAAGTCTTTATGCATCCACTTTATTCATCTGATCTTGCTTCCTGAGATTTTCACTTTTTCCTCCCTGTATCGAGAAACCCCCAAGGAGCTTCCTATCAGGATGAAAATGGGGACCGACATGGCTCTACGAGTTCTTCCCCTAAAACTCCATGAACTACACAGTCACAGAATTGAAAAGTTGCTCCACTGTTGGCAGACTTTTAAGTGAAGGAGAATATTTTGATGATGACTAAATTCTCTTTTATATGTACGTATAGCTAATGGAGAATGTTACGAACTTATGAACCAAAGCAATATACACTGAGGTGACGAAAGTATTGCGACAACGATATGCACATATACAGATGACTGCAGCACATACAGATTACAAAAGGGCAGTCCATTGGCGGAGCTGTCATTTCTACTCAGTTGGTTTATGTGATGGGATTTCGGAAATGGTTATGACCGCACGACGGGAATTAACTGACTTTGGACATGAAATGGTAGCTGGAGCTAGAGGCATGGGGTATTCGATTTCGAAATCGTTAAGGAATTAGGTATTGCGAGATTCATAGTGTCAACAGTGTGTCGAGAACAGCAGATTTCAGGAATTACTTCTCACCACGGTCGAAGCAATGGCTTGCGGCCTGCACTTAACGACCGAGAGCAGCTGCGTATGCGTAGAGACGTAACAGACAAGCAACACTGAATGTAATAACCGCAGAAATCAATGTGGGAGGTACCACGAACGTATCCGTTAAGACAGTGCTGTGAAATGTGGTGTTAATGGTCTATGGCACCAGACGACCGACGCGAGTACCTTCGTTAACAGCGCTACAGTGCCTGCAGCGCCTCTCTTGGACTCGTGACGATATCGGTTGGGACCCAGAAGACTGTAAAATCATTGGCTGCTCGGATGACTCCAGATTTCATTTGGTAAGGGCTGACGGTATGGCTCGAGTGTGGTACAGACCCCACGAAACTTTGGACCCAAAGGGTCAACAAGGCAATGTGCAATCTGGTGGTGACTCCATAATGGTGTGGCCTGTATTTACATGGAATAGACTGGGTTCTCTGTCCAGCTGAACCCAACACTGACTGAAAATGAAGATGTTCGGCTGCTTGGAGACCATTTGCAGCCGTTCGTGGACTTTATATTCTCAAACAATGACCTCATGTCACCGGGCACAACTATTAGTGATTGATTTGAAGAATATTGTGGATAATTCGAGCGAACTGGCAACCCAGATCGCTCAACATGAGTCCCATCGAAAATTTATGCGATATAATCTGGAGGTCAGTTCATACACATTATCATGCACCGGCAACACTTTCGCAATTAGTGACGGCTCTAGTGTCTTAATGGCTCAGTATCTCTGAAGATGACTTACAGCGACTTGTTGAGCCCATTCCACGTTGAGCTGCAGCATGAGGCAAGGAAAAAGAAGGTCCGACACGATGTTAGCATGTATCCCATGACTTTTATCACCTCAGTGTACCTGCGGCTGGGCTGATAGCCTAGGAATCAACCATGATAAAATAAAACGGACTTAAAAATAATCTTTACAGTGAATTTTACCTCCGACTGCAAAGATGATCTTTAATTCTCTTTTATTTTATCGAGGACTTATTGTTAGAGTAGGTTCCCTCGTTCCATCACGATGGAAACTTGAAATGCAGCGAAATGTAGTTTTTCACCCCTTGGTGGCTGTTGATCTTAGGGGGCGAACAGAGTGGCGTGCTCACATGTCTGTAACAAATTTACTACAATAAAATGGTGAGCGATAAGTTACCTTAACGTACATTTCATTAGTTTGTCAACATGGACATTTATTTTAAATTTAAGTTTAGAAGGGCAAAGAAAGAGAGGATATCCGACAAACCAGCCTAAAGATTTCTTCCGACAGTCGCAGCAGCACGTGCTGCTCTAATGTTGACTAAGTGATGAGAGTAATGAGGATCTGCCCACGACCGCACGTTGTAGGAAGCTGTCCTATATACCTGTCTATACGCACGAATTGCTGGAAATGTCTACAATGAATGCTGTTAAGCTCTCAGCTGGGTAATAGGGCATAAGAACAATGATCGTAAAAGGTCTTAACCTACATTGAGAAGAGAGGACTACCTCGCTTTGTCAGCAACAGTCAGTTTCGATTCTGATACGAATTGCTGCAGTCTGTTAATGCACTTCGATCTCAAACAATTTCTGCCTCATAACTATGAAGGGCGATACAAGGTCACGGAATAAAGAATTACTGTCGGCTATCTCCCTAAAGGACTGAAATGTCGGGGCTAGCAGGACAGAGCGGATTAAGTTGTGGAAAGGGGCCAAAATACACTCCTGGAAATTGAAATAAGAACACCGTGAATTCATTGTCCCAGGAAGGGGAAACTTTATTGACACATTCCTGGGGTCAGATACATCACATGATCACACTGACAGAACCACAGGCACATAGACACAGGTAACAGAGCATGCACAATGTCGGCACTAGTACAGTGGATATCCACCTTTCGCAGCAATGCAGGCTGCTATTCTCCCATGGAAACGATCGTAGAGATGCTGGATGTAGTCCTGTGGAACGGCTTGCCATGTCATTTCCACCTGGCGCCTCAGTTGGACCAGCGTTCGTGCTGGACGTGCAGACCGCGTGTGACGACGCTTCATCCAGTCCCAAACATGCTCAATGGGGGACAGATCCGGAGATCTTGCTGGCCAGGGTAGTTGACTTACACCTTCTAGAGCACGTTGGGTGGCACGGGATACATGCGGACGTGCATTGTCCTGTTGGAACAGCAAGTTCCCTTGCCGGTCTAGGAATGGTAGAACGATGGGTTCGATGACGGTTTGGATGTACCGTGCACTATTCAGTGTCCCCTCGACGATCACCAGTGGTGTACGGCCAGTGTAGGAGATCGCTCCCCACACCATGATGCCGGGTGTTGGCCCTGTGTGCCTCGGTCGTATGCAGTCCTGATTGTGGCGCTCACCCGCACGGCGCCAAACACGCATACGACCATCATTGGCACCAAGGCAGAAGCGACTCTCATCGCTGAAGACGACACGTCTCCATTCGTCCCTCCATTCACGCCTGTCGCGACACCACTGGAGGCGGGCTGCACGATGTTGGGGCGTGAGCGGAAGACGGCCTAACGGTGTGCGGGACCGTAGCCCAGCTTCATGGAGACGGTTGCTAATGGTCCTCGCTAATACCCCAGGAGCAACAGTGTCCCTAATTTGCTAGGATGTGGCGGTGCGGTCCCCTACGGCACTGCGTAGGATCCTACGGTCTTGGCGTGCATCCGTGCGTCGCTGCGGTCCGGTCCCAGGTCGAATGGCGCGTGCACCTTCCGCCGACCACTGGCGACAACATCGATGTACTGTGGAGACCTCACGCCCCACGTGTTGAGCAATTCGGCGGTACGTCCACCCGGCCTCCCGCATGCCCACTATACGCCCTCGCTCAAAGTCCGTCAACTGCACATACGGTTCACGTCCACGCTGTCGCGGCATGCTACCAGTGTTAAAGACTGCGATGGAGCTCCGTATGCCACGGCAAACTGGCTGACACTGACGGCGGCGGTGCACAAATGCTGCGCAGCTAGCGCCATTCGACGGCCAACACCGCGGTTCCTGGTGTGTCCGCTGTGCCGTGCGTGTGATCATTGCTTGTACAGCCCTCTCGCAGTGTCCGGAGCAAGTATGGTGGGTCTGACACACCGGTGTCAATGTGTTCTTTTTTCCATTTCCAGGAGTGTAAGTTGCTGTCAGTTGAACTCATATACAAACTTTATTTAACAACACACAGTATTACAACAAGGATGCAAAACACTCAATACTTTAATCGACCTCCTTTGATTAACTTTAGATCGGCTATAGGCCACACTCAAAGTTCAAGACACAAGGCCTAAACAAGAATTGAAATACAAGGTCCTTCTGGAGGTTTCACCTAAAAATATTTTCTAAATCTTCAATCTAAACGGACTGAAAGCCTTAGCAACTTAATGTTAATGGAACTTGTTTGGAGGCCGCATATTAAGCAATAAGAAGGGTTTCAATCAAAAGGCAGAAGGCTTTATCTTAAAACATTTCATGCCAAATTCAGCTGAGGCCCCATACAAAAAATAACAATCTTATGCCTTAAGGGCAAAGCAAGAACATTCATTTAAGAGATATTAATGCTCGGCTGAAGGCCACATATCAACAAAATATGTTTAACGGCTTAAGGCCTAGAAAAGAGTTTCAATTTAAAAGGCAGAAGGCCTTATCTTAAAACAACTCATGTAAATTTGGCTGAAGGCTACATATAAAAGAATAACAATCTCATGCCTTAAGGGAAAGACAAGAACATTAATTTAAGAGATATTGATTTTCGGCTGAAGGCCGCACCTCAACCAAATAACTAAGACCCAAACAGGGAAATTATTATGTAACGCACAAGGAATGGCGCTCAGAAGTTTCCATGGGTCAGCCTGAGATTGTAGCACTGACACCCATTTAGGTGAGACAGGCAGCCTGTCCAACGACTTCTTAATCTGAAGGCAACAGACAGACAACCGAACTGACCAATCAACAAAATCAGTTCTGCTTCACGCAACCAGCAAAACGACCACAATATTTTAATACAACGACACACAGAATACTGGCGACCACAACGACCAAGAACGCCTCAGTTGTCGAACTACACACCGCTCTGGTCAGCAACAACACGACAAGGAAAATACACTGCCGAAAATTACGTCAACGACCAGGGCAGATAACAGGAACGTCCACGGCCACAAGGCAGAAAATACCTCTGGTCAACTTCAACAACAGGGAATAAATAAAGTTAAGTTAAACTCCACAGGAAGACGGCTGGAATCTAAGCCGACTTGAATACACACATGGTGTTGCTCGCCGGAATGTCTCAAAAGGCTGCCGGAGTGGCCGAGCGGTTCTAGGCACTACAGTCTAGAACTGCGCGACCGCTACGGCCGCAGGTTCGAATCCTGCCTCGGGAATGGATGTGTGTGATGCCCTTAGGTTAGTTAGGTTTAAGTAGTTCTAAGTTCTAGGGGACTGATGACCTCAGAAGTTAAGTCCCATAGTGCTCAGAGCCATTTCAACCATTTGTCCCAAAAGCGACAACCAGGATCAAACGAAGAAATGTAAACAGTTGAGGCTCGATAGCAGGTTCAGTGAGGACTCAACTTTCACGTCAAAGATCGGTGGGCGACGAACTTCATAGCACTCGCACCACGCGTGCACACCGCCCGTGGCCCCCGCGAGAGTACGCGCGACGGAGACTTCCTCGCTGCTCCACGACAACCGAGCGACTGCCAAGGCCCGGAAACGGTCAAACGAGCAAATACACGTCAGCCGATGACACGACCTACTGAACGCCAACCAACGGTCGTCCCGCTCCAAGTTCCCTCTGTCGGACAGTTCATGTGTGTCGCCAGCGGTCGGTGAGCACTGGCAGACAGCTGGCGCCTCACCGGCGCTTCGTCCGCGACTTCACTGCTGATGCGTCACGACTGCACTGCTGGTCCGTCTCCAACTGACTGCCAGACGCACGACGACCCGGAAATAAAATCGGTCGCTCCAGAGATTGTACGACAGTGCACTTATCGATACGCGTTGCTGCTGCCTCTCACGAGCAAGTAACGCAGGAAGTTAGTGATGCCAGTAAATGGAATAAGAAGTCGAGGTGGCAGTACCGTCATAGAAGATGGCAAACAATAAATGACATGAACACGAATCGTGCTCGGCTTAGGACTTTTCGCACATAAATATGTAAAGTATTTTAATGTCAAACAACGCGCAAAATAGTATCTGACTGAGGTGTAGTGTAGTCTGACGAGTCGTAATTTTAGATCACTGCAGAATGATTCAAGACGTCAAGTGTACCAACAGCCCAATGAGCCGTTTAACCCACAGACTGTGTAGGTGGTTGTGTGACGTTTTGGGACTATCGTACATTGATTTGGCCCAAGATAGACACGAAGCCCACGCCTACTACAGTAGTACAAGTTTATATGCCAACTAGCTCTGCAGATGACGAAGAAATTAAAGAAGTGTATGATGAGATAAAAGAAATCTTTCAGATAGTGAAGGGAGATGAAAATTTAATAGTCATGGGTGACTGTAGTTTGATAGTAGGAGAAGGAAGAAAAGGAAATGTAGTAGGTGAATATGTATTGGGGGTAAGAAATGAAAGAGGAAGCCGCCTGGTAGAATTTTGCACGGAGCATAACTTAATCATAGCTAACACTTGGTTCAAGAATCATAAAAGAAGGTTGTATACATGGAAGAAACCTGGAGATACTGACAGGTTTCAGATAGAGTATACAATCGTAAGACAGAGATTTAGGAACCAGGTTTTAAATTGTAAGACATTTCCACAGGCAGATGTGGACTCTGACCACAATCTATTGGTTATGAACTGTAGATTAAAACTGAAGAAACTTCAAAAAGGTGGGAATTTAAGGAGATGGGACCTGAATAAACTGAAAGAACCAGAGGTTGTACACAGTTTCAGGGAGAGCATAAGGGAACGATTGACAAGAATGGGGAAAAGAAGTACAGTAGATGAAGAATGGGTAGCTCTGAGGGATGAAGCAGTGAAGGCAGCAGAGGATCAAGTAGGTTAAAAGACGAGGGCTAGTAGAAATCCTTGGGTAACGGAAGAAATATTGAATTTAATTGATGAAAGGAGAAAATATAAAAATGCAGTAAATGAATCAGGCAAAAAGGAATACAAACGTCTCAAAAATGAGATGGACAGGAAGTGCAAAATGGCTAAGCAGGCATGGCTAGAGGACAAATGTAAGGATGTAGAGGCATATCTCACTAGGGGTAAGATAGGTACTGCCTACAGGAAAATTAAAGAGACCTTTGGAGAAAAGAGAACCAGTTGTATGATTATCAAGAGCTCAGATGGAAACCCAGTTCCAAGCAAAGAAGAGAAAGAAACGAGGAAGGATTATACAGGGTGTTACAGAAAGGTACGGCCAAACTTTCAGGAAACATTCCTCACACACAAATAAATAAAAGATGTTATGTGGACATGTGTCCGGAAACTTTTAGTTTCCATGTTAGAGTTCATTTTAGTTTCGTCAGTCACCTACGCTCAGTGGAGCACGTTATCATGATTTCATACGGGATACTCTACCGGTGCTGCTAGTACATGTGCCTTTACAAGTACTACACAACATGTGGTTCATGCACGATTGAGCTCCTGCACATTTCCGTCGAAGTGTTGGTACGCTTCTCAACAACAGATTCGGTGACCGATGGATTGGTAGAGGCGGACCAATTCCGTGGCCTCCACGCTCTCATGACCTCAATCCTCTTGACTTTCATTTATGGGGGCTTTTGAAAGCTCTTCTCTACGCTACCCCGGTACCAAATGCAGAGACTCTTCGTGCTCGTATTGTGGACGGCTGTGATACAATACGCCATTCTCCAGGGCTGCATCACCGCATCAGGGATTCCTTGCGACGGAGGTTGGATGCATGTATTCTCGCTAACGGAGGACATTTTGAACATTTCCTATAATAAAGTGTTTGAAGTCACGCTGGTACGTTCTGTTGCTGTGTGTTTCCATTCCATGATTAATGTGATTTGAAGAGAAGTAATAAAATGAGCTCTAACATGGAAAATAAGCGTTTCCGGACACATGTCTACATAACATATTTTCTTTCTTTGTGTGTGAGGAATGTTTCCTGAATGTTTGGCCGTACCTTTTTGTAACACCCTGTATAGAGGGTCTATACAAGGGCGAGGTACTTGAGGGAAATATTATGGAAATGGAAGAGAACGTAGATGAAGATGAAATGGGAGATATGATACTGCGTGAAGAGTTTGACAGAGCACTGAAAGACTTAAGTTGTGGTGTCACCGCCAGACACCACACTTGCTAGGTGGTAGCTTAAATCGGCCGCGGTCCATTAGTACATGTCGGACCCGCGTGTCGCCACTGTCAGGATCGCAGACCGAGCGCCACCATACGGCAGGTCTCGAGAGACTGACTAGCACTTGCCCAGTTGTACGAAGACGTTGCTAGCGACTACACTGACGAAGCCTTTCTCTCATTTGCCGAGAGACAGTTAGAATAGCCTTCAGCTAAGTTAATGGCTACGACCTAGCAAGGCGCCGTTAACCATTTGTAACGTTGCATGTACCACAAGATAGAGTCTCACTTGTATCATCCAGAATGCTGTATACCAAAGGACAATATAAAAGTTAAGTGTTCTAGTAGCTACGTTCTTTTCTTTATCACATTCATTACGAATCCTGTTCCAGACTTAACGCCAGACGGCGTGAGTTGACGAGTGCCCTTTCGGCTACTTCACTGTGGACTGGCTGCCTTAACAGTCCACTACATAAGTCGAAACAAGGCCCCGGGATTAACAACATTCCATTACAACTACTGACAGCCTTGAGAGAACCAGTCCTGACAAAACTCTACCACCTGGTGAACAAAATGTACGAGACACGCGAAATACCCTCACACTTCAAGAATAATATAATAATTCTAATCCCAAGGAATGCAGGTGTTGATAGATGTGAAAACTGCCGAACTATGAGTTCACGGCTACAAAATACTAACGCGAATTCTTTACAGACGATGTGAAAAACTGGTAGAAGCCGACCTCGGGGAAGATCAGTTTGGAATCCGTAGAAAAATTGGAACACGTGAGGCAACACTGACCCTACGACTTATCTTAGAAGCGAGATTAAGAAAAGGCAAACCTACGTTTCTAGCATTTGTAGACATAGAGAAAGCTTTTGACAATGTTGACTGGAAAACTCTTTTTCAAATTCTGAAGGTGGCAGGGGTAAAATAAAGGGAGCGAAAGGCTATTAACATTTTGTACAGAAACCAGAAGTTAGTTATAAGAGTCGAGGGACATGAAAGGGAAGCAGTGGTTGGGAAGGCAGTGAGACAGGGTTATAGCCTCTCCCCGATGTTATTCAATCTGTATATTGAACGATCAATAAAGGATAGAAAAGAAAAATTCGGAGTAGGTATTAAAATCCATGGAGAAGGAACAAAAACTTTAAGGTTCGCCGATGACATTGTAATTCTGTCAGAGACAGCAAAGCACTTGGAAGAGCAGTTGAACGGAATGGACAGTGTCTTGAAAGGAGGATATAAGATGAACGTCAACAAAAGCAGACCTAGGATAATGGAATGTAGTCAAATTAAGTCGGGTGACGCTGAGGGAATTAGATTAGGGAATGATACACTCAGAGTAGTAAAGGAGTTTTGCTGTTTGGGGAGCAAAATAACTGATGATGGTCGAAGTAGAGAGGATATAAAATGTAGACTGGGGAAGACAAGGAAAGCGTTTCTGAAGAAGAGAAATTTTTTAACATCGTGTATAGATTTAAGTGTCAGGAAGTCGTTTCTGAAAGTATTTGTGTGGAGTGTAGCCATGTATGGAAGTGAAACATGGACGATAAATAGTTCGGACAAGAAGAGTCTAGAAGTTTTCGAAATGTGGTGCTACAGAAGAATGCTGAAGATTCGATGGGTAGATCACATAACTAACGAGGAGGTACTGAATAGAATTGGGGAGAAGAGGAGTTTGTGGCACAACTTGACTAGGAGAAGGGATCGGTTGGTAGGACATGTGTTGAGGCATCAAGGTATCACCAAATTAGCATTGGAGGGCAGCGTGGAGGGTAAAAATCGTAGAAGGAGACCAAGAAATGAATTCAGTAAGTAGATTCAGAAGGACGTAGGCTGCAGTACGTAATGGGAGATGAAGCAGCTTGCAAAGGATATAGTAGCATGGAGAGCTGCATGAAACCAGTCTCAGGACTGAAGACCACAACAACAACATACAAAAAGGTTGGTGGTGAAAGATGAGAATAATACAGAACTATGCGTTCAATACATGGACGCAAAATACGAACACGAATTATTGACGGAAGGAAAGATAATTTGGTAAAAACTGTCCTCGGGATAGTTAAGCATGGGTTCGGGAGAAACGTGGGGAGACGGGAAGCAATATTGACTCAAAAGCGTGGCCTACACAAAACTGTTTGTCATCAGACTTGCATGATAATGCAAGACTGTCACAAATTGCGCTGCTACGTTATTTAAACTTTCGCTCAGTCTCTTGCTCGGTCTTTTGCTCAGTCCTTCCGAAATATTCATGGAGGTGGAACTGTGACAACTGCACTATGTGCTCTTAAGCTGAAGAAAATAACAAAAACCTTTTTTCAAAGTTAGTTCCTATGCGAAGGATCGAATCTGTCGAGCCACCAGCATGAGTTGGTAGTAATTTTGCACGGGACAGACTTAGCTTTAGACAACTGGAAGGTTATCAGTCTAGAGCAATTCCAAGACATTTAGTGTCATATAGAAAGAAATATAGAACGCACAGAAAAAACGACCCTCCTTACAAGGAAACTTGCCCATCGTACTGAGCGAGACGGGGCAATGGTTAGCACACTGAACTCGCTTTCGGGAGGTCGACGGTTCAATCTTGCATCCGGCCATCCTGGTTTAGGTTTTCCGTGAGTTTCCTAAATCACTTCAGGTAAATGCCGGGGTAGTTCCTATGAAAGGGCCCGGCCGACCTCCTTCCCTAATCCGATGGGACCGATTACCTCGATGGTTGGTCCTCCTTCGCCCAAATCAAACCACCAACGAACCTGCCCATCGCACCCCACTCACATGTAGTGGTAAGGTGGCCACGTGGATAGCCCGTCAAAAACTGATCACAGATCAAGGGTGAAAACAGGAAGATGGTGCACTCAGCTAATTAAAACAAAAGCCAAATGGTGTCAGTGAACGTTCCAAGCTTGAAAAATGTAACATTGAGTACAGTGAAAGAGCCATGGCGTTGTGGTTAAGTGATTACTGTGTACAACTGAGAAGCGCGCGAGCTGGGTGCTAAAAGCCCTGGTGCCATTTTTTTTTACAACTTATTTTTTTCACATCTTTATCAACTGTCCATCCGGTCATTGAAATGTTTGTTCCCGTTCTGTAGTCTTGGCAGTTGTCATACTCGTATGATACAGTGGTTATAGATTATGTTTTGTGGTAAGAATACGTTACCTTCACAAGTAAATGTGACGAAAAGTGGGTGCACGCGAGATACCACATATACGGGTTAACAGAAATGAAAACAACACATAAACAGATCCAAACTATGTTACAACAAAGGAATTCTAGAGTCAAAACTTCCGAAACGGGACGCAACTTTGAACAGGTTAAAAAGGTATTTTTTCACAGAGCATAGAGAAACTGTGTGTTTGTGAAGCTGTTGCGTTCATTTGTTGCAGCTTGTGTGACGAACTATTATGTTTTCATCACTTCCTTGGAAGTGATCACATTCACATTTGTGCGAACACCTAAATCGGCCTAGGAGGCATATCTCATTCTCTAGGCGTACTAATTAAGTCCCATTGTGTGACAAACGTACTGTCACCAATGCCGTATAAGACACATTTGAAGTGTTTTCCAGTGGAGGATTCGATTGACTTGTCGCCTTTTCATCAAAGGTTTGCGGTTCCCATTCGAAAGCCACTTCCTTTCGGCTGCAAATAGAGTAGTTGTGCAGAATTAACTTTCATTATAAGCCTCTTCTTTACACCTCCCTGTTGCAAACGGACGTTACACTACGACACAGACACCAATTTGAACACAGTGAACAGCGGAAGAAACGAAATAAAATAGCCCGTTGTGCAGTCCAACACCGTGACCACATCGCCGCAAACGCCGTCGCGTCTCTTCTTCGCTCATTGTTGCACTTGTTAAGCTTGGATTGCTCCTGTCTTGATTTTTTCGCAGTTCAGTACACGTTCTTCCTGTTTTCATATTTGAACTGCGTTCAGTTTTTGACGAGCTGTCCTCTCGGGCCTCTTACCACTAAGTCTGTGGGAGAGGGGGAAGGGGGGGGGGGGGCGGGGTGCGATGAGGAGTCTCCCTTGTTAATACCACTAGATGGGGGAGTCGGTTGTAACAGAAATAAATAAATATAGAAAAATGTGTTTCCCGCTTCTCTGTTTCATTCACGAATCGCACATGAGATGATTGATGATCGTTAAACATCCTGTGAATTCACCATAAAATACAAATAATTGTAGTGCGAATAATACTATTAATAGTGGATATAAAAACTTAAATGCCTAATTTTGTATGACGGAAGCAATAAATAATGGTTGTTGCTAACTAAAATTAAAAGTGGTTTTTCTTACCGACTCCTTTTACGGTACCTTCTACTTCTGACCATGATATTCTCGGATTTTGGTCTTCGACATTCAAGAAAGAAAGTAAATCAAAGTAGCACGAAGAATGTTTATAGATATCTTTTTTTACAGCTTTCAGTATAGTCTGTCCAGAATGTGTTTCGCTGAGTGGAGCTGAAATTCGCTGGAATTTCCTCTGACACTTTGACAGTACTGTGAGGTACTGTTACACCGCCAGTGTTTGGCCAGGTTCCAAATTATACGGCACTGAAGTCGTATTCAGTGCCCCTTACTATACGACCGAAAAAGGTATGCAAGGTGTCAGGTGTAAAATAGCCAATATTTTTATTATTGACTAAGGTCAGTGTACTGAACAGCATTACATAAGTATTTCCTTTATTTGCAGAGTAATAATTATAGCTTTTAGTGATAGTACGTTTTCAGTTTGGTTAGTACCTCCAACTACATGTGGCAAGAGCGGTCATTAGTACTTACTTTCCCCTGGGCAGCAGGTCAGGTTTTCAACTGTGTACATGTGGACGCAAAACAGTGAGTCTATACCGACTGGCGTAGTACACTTACTGGAGCTGTTACGACCATGCAGAAAACATCAGGTAGTAAATTATGTGAAGTGTTTGTGGGACTGTGAGATGGAGAGAAAGAAAAAGTCATGTAACACACTGAAGTGGGTACATATTAAGGTACCAATTATCGCAGTAGCTGCACTTATACCGCTAAGAGTCTTTATATAGGATTTTAAAAGTCTTTGTATCAAAGGTCTAGGGTGATAAATGTAATAGATCAAAACATGGAGAAAAACTTTTGTTGGTGATGAAATGTTCGCTGACGCTTCCCGGCGGCGCTAGGCGTCCTTAAGTGATGGAAGACCTTGGGACGATGAGATTTCACCGAACCAGCAGGGTCTACTTACGAGGGGCGCTGCATATTAATTACCTCGCTAAACTCATACGTCAGTTTCATCAAGAAACCTTAAGAATGTCTCTAAGTGGATGAAGATATCTTGGAAGCGAATCGAGCACTAATTTGGCTCTGCCCACCGCCTTTCAAGTGGTTACAACCCGTCGCCTCTCACGGGCATAACCAATATAAAACGACACCTAGCTTCGTTTTGTCGGAAAACATTTTATCTGAAACTGAAGTTGTTGTCGCTGACGAGATCTGTTACCCTTTGACGTTTGACGCGAAGACTTTGACACCCTGTGCTTCATTACAAAATTCTTAGTCGTATTTGATCACTTTTGAGCGTTAAAAATTACTTGCATACATCACAAAATTTATTACCTCATTTGCTATAACCAAGCGAAAACAACATCTGGATATACTGAATCGATGTGAGGTGTTCTTAGGTGCTTCACCTGGTATATCCGATGTGCCCAGTGTTTCGTGTAAGGATTACACAGATGCAATGTGACCGTAAACTGAGCGTCTTCCTATAGTGAACCAATGATGGAAAACGTGTATTTGTTCAAAAGGCGTATCCAATGCCACGGAATATGTATAGAGATTAATTTAATGAAACTAAGCCGGTGTGTTAATCTTTTGCTGCAAACATTAAAAATTACTTCAGTACGTAAGAAAACGTGCCACGTTGTCCTCTATAACCTAACGATAACCAAAACTGTCCTGGCTGCCTCATCTCATATTTGCAAGATGTATTGTAACTAATAATAAAAACTTACTTGGATAAATGCGATGGTAGGAACAGGGAGGTTCTAATAAATACTTTTTTTGGAAACAAGACGTTTGCGAGATAACTGAAAATGTTTGGTTACAAGCCACCACTGACATCATCATGAAATAGTTTCCATATACAGTATAAGAGGCGGCCGAAACGTTACCGTGTGCGTTCTCCACTGCAGCTTATACAAAACGTAGCTTGACACCGACACATGTATACACTGTGTCGCTAGTAAGTGTCGTCAGGCGCATTTTCTGTGGTGTTTCAGCAGATGTTTACAGTTTCCGTTTTGCATTGTGTAGCTGGAGTCAACCGAAAGTAATAGTGCTCATCACGTCTTCCATGTGACGTCCAGTGTAGAAGGAAACTGTCAGTCTGTTTCCCGTTACCAACATTATCATTTCTAAAGCGAAATGTTTTGTGCCCATTCGATAGTGCTCTCTCAGATCAGTCTACTGCGGTACTGGTTTTATCAGTATGTGTTAACAGTGACAGTAAAAAACGAAGGAGCGCTGCATGCTTGGCGGTAGCAGTCAGCGCGGGGCAGAGCGGTCGTGTCGCTGCTGGAGAACTGTTTATTCTTCGAGATTTACTGTCCCTCTTACTGCAAGTCGATAAAACGAATATCATGCTAGAATGATCTGGGACCGCTGTATCCAATGGCACTGAAGATTCCTCTTTAAAGATTATTTTGTTCGTAATGGTAAACTGACTGTCACTTCACGTCTACACTGGAAGTCATATGAAAGACGTGAAGAGCGCAATTCGTTTAGGCTGACTCCAGCTACACAATGCACAAACGAAATTGAAAATATCTACTGAAACACCAGCAGAGGAAATGCGCCTGACGAGTCTTAGGAGATGCTCCTTTCATAAGCACGGAGATACAGGCAAGGGATTTGTGTCGCATTCGTGTCTTTCTCACGCGCATTTGGTAAATGCCGGAACGTGAACTGCGGCGACGTTGTTACTAAACAGGACCAACGTATTGTTATTCTCTTCTTGGCTGCCAAAGGACAAACACCGATAGACAACCATCAGAGAATGTAGAATGTATATGGAGCAGAATGTTTGTCGAAAAGCACAATTTTGGAATGGTGCATCAACTTTCGTGGTGGTTGCGATTCGACACAAGACGCCGGTCGATCTGAGAGTCCATCTGTTACCCCAACTCAAGAGCGAGACACTCGATCAACCGTCCTATAGTGTTGATCCCTTGCGATTACCTTGCCTTCGGTGGCTTAAGAAAAGTCTTCAAGCATCGAAGATTATTGTCGGACGAGGATGTGCAGCAGCAGTTAGGACTTCTTCACGAAGCAGGACCTTCTGGTGACAAACAGACCAGGACTATTTGAAACAGTTGACGCAGAACAGGGAATCAGCGATCATAAAGCGGTTACTGCATCGATGACTTCAGCCGTAAATAGAAATATTAAAAAGGTAGGAAGATTTTCCTGTTTAGCAAAAGTGACAAAAAGCAGATTTCAGAGTACCTGACGGCTCAACACAAAAGTTGCGTTTTAAGTACAGATAGTGTTAAGGATCAGTGGACAAAGTTCAAAACCATCGTACAATATGCGTTAGATGAGTATGTGCCAAGCAAGATCGTAAGAGACGGAAAAGAGCCACCGTGGTACAACAACCGCGTTAGAAAACTGCTGCGGAAGCCAAGGGAACTTCACAGCAAACATAAACATAGCCAACGCCTTGCAGACAAACAAAAATTACGCGAAGCGAAATGTAATGTGAGGAGGGCCATGCGAGAGGCGTTCAATGAATTCGGAAGTAAAGTTCTATGTACTGACTTGGCAGAAAATCCTAAGAAATTTAGGTCTTATGTCAAAGCGGTAGGTGGATCAAAACAAAATGTCCAGACACTCTGTGACCAAAATGGTACTGAAACAGAGGATGACAGGCTAAAGGCCGAAATACTAAATGTCTTTTTCCAAAGCTGTTTCACAGAGGAAGACTGCACTGTAGTTCCTTCTCTAGATTGTCGCACAGATGACAAAATGGTAGATATCGAAATAGACGACTGAGGGGTAGAGAAACAATTAAAATCGCTCAAAAGAGGAAAGGCCCCTGGACCTGATGGGATACTAGTTCGATTTTACAGAGAGTACGCGAAGGAACTTGCCCCCTTCTTACAGCGGCGTACCATAGGTCTCTAGAAGAGCGTAGCGTTCCAAAGGATTGGAAAAGGGCACAGGTCATCCCCGTTTTCAAGATGGGACGTCGAACAGATGTGCAGAACTGTAGACCTACACTCCTGGAAATGGAAAAAAGAACACATTGACACCGGTGTGTCAGACCCACCATACTTGCTCCGGGCACTGCGAGAGGGCTGTACAAGCAATGATCACACGCACGGCACAGCGGACACACCAGGAACCGCGGTGTTGGCCGTCGAATGGCGCTAGCTGCGCAGCATTTGTGCACCGCCGCCGTCAGTGTCAGCCAGTTTGCCGTGGCATACGGAGCTCCATCGCAGTCTTTAACACTGGTAGCATGCCGCGACAGCGTGGACGTGAACCGTATGTGCAGTTGACGGACTTTGAGCGAGGGCGTATAGTGGGCATGCGGGAGGCCGGGTGGACGTACCGCCGAATTGCTCAACACGTGGGGCGTGAGGTCTCCACAGTACATCGATGTTGTCGCCAGTGGTCGGCGGAAGGTGCACGTGCCCGTCGACCTGGGACCGGACCGCAGCGACGCACGGATGCACGCCAAGACCGTAGGATCCTACGCAGTGCCGTAGGGGACCGCACCGCCACTTCCCAGCAAATTAGGGACACTGTTGCTCCTGGGGTATCGGCGAGGACCATTCGCAACCGTCTCCATGAAGCTGGGCTACGGTCCCGCACACCGTTAGGCCGTCTTCCGCTCACGCCCCAACATCGTGCAGCCCGCCTCCAGTGGTGTCGCGACAGGCGTGAATGGAGGGACGAATGGAGACGTGTCGTCTTCAGCGATGAGAGTCGCTTCTGCCTTGGTGCCAATGATGGTCGTATGCGTGTTTGGCGCCGTGCAGGTGAGCGCCACAATCAGGACTGCATACGACCGAGGCACACAGGGCCAACACCCGGCATCATGGTGTGGGGAGCGATCTCCTACACTGGCCGTACACCACTGGTGATCGTCGAGGGGACACTGAATAGTGCACGGTACATCCAAACCGTCATCGAACCCATCGTTCTACCATTCCTAGACCGGCAAGGGAACTTGCTGTTCCAACAGGACAATGCACGTCCGCATGTATCCCGTGCCAGCCAACGTGCTCTAGAAGGTGTACGTCAACTACCCTGGCCAGCAAGATCTCCGGATCTGTCCCCCATTGAGCATGTTTGGGACTGGATGAAGCGTCGTCTCACGCGGTCTGCACGTCCAGCACGAATGCTGGTCCAACTGAGGCGCCAGGTGGAAATGGCATGGCAAGCCGCTCCACAGGACTACATCCAGCATCTCTACGATCGTCTCCATGGGAGAATAGCAGCCTGCATTGCTGCGAAAGGTGGATATACACTGTACTAGTGCCGACATTGTGCATGCTCTGTTGCCTGTGTCTATGTGCCTGTGGTTCTGTCAGTGTGATCATGTGATGTATCTGACCTCAGGAATGTGTCAATAAAGTTTCCCCTTCCTGGGACAATGAATTCACGGTGTTCTTATTTCAATTTCCAGGAGTGTATATCTCTAGCGTCGATCGCTTGTACAATTTTGGAACACGTATTGTGTTCGAGTATAATGACTTTTCTGGAAACTAGAAAAGTACTCTGTAGCAATCAGCATGGGTTTCGAAAAAGACGATCGTGTGAAACCCAGCTCGCGCTATTCGTCCACGAGACTCAGAGGGCCATAGACATGGGTTCCCAGGTAGATGCCGTGTTTCTTGACTTCCGCAAGGCGTTAGATACAGTTATCCACAGTCATTTAATGAACAAAGTAAGAGCATAAGGACTATCAGACAAATATTGTCATTGGATTGAAGAGTTCCTAGATAACAGAACGCAGCGTGTCATTCTCAATGGAGAGAAGTCTTCCGAAGTAAGAGTGATTTCAGGTGTGGCGCAGGGGAGTGTCGTAGGACCGTTGGTATTCACAATATACATAAATGACCTTGTGGATGACATCGGAAGTTGACTGAGGCTTTTTGCGGATGATGCTGTGGTATATCGAGAGGTTTTAACAATGGAAAATTGTGCTGAAATGCAGAAAGATCTGCAGCGAATTGACGCATGGTGCAGGGAATGGCAATTGAATCTCAATGTAGACAAGTGTAATGTGCTGCGAATACATATAAAGATAGATCCCATATCATTTAGCTACAATATAGTAGGTCAGCAGTTAATTCCATAAATTATCTGGGAGTACGCATTGGGAGTGATTTAAAATGGAATGATCATATAAAGTTGATCGTCGGTAAAGCGGATGCCATACTGAGATTCATTGGAAGAATCCTAAGGAAATGCAATCCGAAAACAAAGGAAGTAGTTTACAGTACGCATGTTCGCCCACTGATTGAATACTGCTCAGCAGTGTGGGATCCGTACCAGATAGGGTTGATAGAAGAGATAGAGAAGATCCAACGGAGAGCAGCGCGCTTCGTTACAGGATCATTTAGTAATCACGAAAGCGTTACGGAGATGATAGATAAACTCCAGTGGAAGACTCTGCAGGAGTGACGCTCAGTAGCTCGGTACGGGCTTTTGTTAAAGTTTCGAGAACATACCTTCACCGAGAAGTCAAGCAGTATATTGCTCCCTCCTAAGTATATCTCGCGAAGAGACCATGAGGATAAAATCAGAAAGATTAGAACCCACACAGAGGCATATCGACAATCCTTCTTTCCACGAACAATACGAGACTAGAATAGAAAGGAGAACTGATAGAGGTACTCAAGGTACCCTCCGCCACACACCGTCAGATGGCTTGCGGAGTATGAATGTAGATGTAGATGTAGATGTAGACGCGGCATTACATCAAAAGTGTGTCTCCAACATGGCGCGTCGGTGAGATGATAGCCCCAATCATTTCGGTGATATTGCTGATTGGCATAACAATGCTAAACTATACGGTCTTCGGACGTAAACTTCTTTAAGCCCGTTGTATTTTAAAAACCCCATCTCACTGTGCTGGTATTTCACCCATGACCTACCTTGAGAAGAACTATTGCACTACTTCAGCACGTTATACGTAACATCATACTGCGCTTGTTAAGGAGGTGTTCCACGCGTCTTCTTCGCTCTTTGATGCAATACTACCCTTCTCAGAAACAAATAAAAATCCTTAAAAATATTTACGGATTAGCTCGTAAAACTTGGGAAGACAGTACAAGTCACAACTCCTTCCGTTGAAATGGATTACTTATCAATGAAAGTGATGTACACATCTCTTCTGAGATGGTCGCCGAGAGAAATTGCCAGTGCATTCAAACACGCGATGTTGGTGGCCAAGGTGCAGCCCGTGCTCGATCTTCGCAGTTTGAACCGTACTGGAGCTTTAAGTGCCGTCTTACACTAGCAGCAAAATGTAGCAATGCCTCATGATGCATGCAGCACTAGTGTGGCTCATAACTCGACAGCTCGTTTTTCCTGACACCTAATAATCTTGTTCCATTCCACAAAGGTATTAGATTTCTGTAATTTGGACTCAACAGCAAGTGGAAAACGGATGTCACTGGGCCATTATATTTAACAAAAATGACGAAAGAATTCAGTTCACCTGTCGACAATTTCCGACTTCAAATCATTTAATATATTTTTGTGAACATGAAGAATAAGAACGTGTAACGTTAATAATCGTTGTTTGATTTAAAAAGCCTTAGAGCTTTCATATAAAAAATTAGAAGGGGTCACATTTCAGCACGCCCTTGTATATTATCGTCTGCCTTTGTGCCCTCGTGACGACTGACGTGTAGCCACTGGAGGATGGCCTTTCAGTTGAAACCGATCACGGTAGTTGAAAGAAAAAGATAACTGGAACTTCTAATTTTATTGGATTGCAAATAATTTAAACACTGTAAATTGTGAAAGGGAAACGTAAAAATTTATTTAACAGTTGGATTTTGGTGTAATGATTTCACTCGAGAAGTTCTCAGGGAATTAAATTATCTCCCGTAAACGAAGTCATTGTACTTGCTGCTACTGCTGCCTTTCGTCGGAAGAAAAAGAGGAAGGGATGGTTCAGCATGCGCCACTAAAAGTAACGACACGCCTCTCTCCTCCTACACTCCTTGGCGTGTCGGACCCGTCACGTCACTCTAGCATATGATCTATGACGTGACAACGGTTTCCGTTAAGTAGGATGAAGTAAATAACTTGACAGCATTAGGTAATGAATTACTTTATTATGATAATATACTGACAGAACGAAATCGCTGAAACCAAATAGGTGTTGTGCGACGTAAACCAAATTAGTAGGCGTGTTTCCACATCTGAAAGACGAAGTCTTCTCAAGTTTCGCTCCAGTCGCACCATTAGTGCCACGATGAGGATGCAAATCAGGTTTGCTTCAGATACAGGCTGTAACAGTTGTGAGCGTTAGTTACCTTTGGCGTGGTGATCTGATGTCAGTCAAGAACGTCTTTAGGGAGACAAAGTTCCCGCCATTATAAAAACCTCACTGAGTTTCATGGAGGTCGTGTAATAGGGCTACGAGAACCTGGATGTTCCTTCTGCGATATTGTAGAAAGACTCTGCGAGAATGTGGCCACTGTACATGACAGCTAGTAACGGTGGTCACTAGAATGTACGATCAAAAGAAGACCGAGATTCGGCCGGCCACGTCACACTAACGAGGGGGGCAGACCATCGTGTTCGGCATCTGGCTGTAACGCATCATACTGCATCTGCAGCAGCAATCTGTGTAGCAGTCGGCACCATAGTGACACAATAAAGTGTTACAAAGAAGTTACTTCAGTGATAGCTCCGAGCCCGATGCCTTGTAGCGTGCTTTCCATTGCCAAACTTAGTGACACAATAAAGTGTTAAAAATAAGTTATTTCAATGATAGCTCCGAGCCAGATGCCTTGTAGCATGCTTTTCACTGACGTCGAACTACCGCCATTTGCGACTTCGGTGATGCCAAGCGACAACTCATTGTAGGGCAGGGTGGAGATCTGTTGTGTTTTCTAATGAAAGTTGGATCTGCCTCGCTGCCAGTGATGGCCGCATGTTTGTTGCAAGGTGTCCCGTTGAGGGCCTGAAACCAACCCGTCTGCGTACCTACACCTGGAGTTAGATCGTGGGGCGTGTGTGCCGTTGTGGCTTCTGTGAGAGCGCACGTGCGATCCTACTGGCGCGATTTGTGCGCTCGTTCCATCGATTCTGTATCATCTTTGCTTAGTTATGTATTCCCTCTGGGGCTGTGCGGCAGTGAGTGGTGTGTGGAGCACGGAGGTGGACGGGTGTGCCAGAGTACTCGGCGTCCGGGCGATTGCAGCGAGTTGAAAGCGTTGACCGTTGGGGCATGGGGCCCCGCATTTTCCTACAACGTTGACCGTTGCTACCGGCAACGGACGAGAAAGGGCGAGAAAGGGTTCCTGTCGCGTGCAACCTCGTCAGGAAGGGCGTCAATTACGTGTAGTGTGGTATGTTGTATGTTAACCGTGGACCTAAAAACGACGGAGAAGCTCCGCCCCACAACGACTACCGCAGTCCACTTCACCCCTCCGACACCCCATACCGAACCCAGGGTTATTTATTGTCCGGTGCGACTCCCGGTGGAACTCCCCAGGGGACGTCTCACACCAGACGAGTGTAACCCTTATGTTTGCGTGTTAGGGTAATGGTGGTGTACGCGTACGTGGAGAACTTGTTTGCGCAGCAATCGCCGACATAGTGTAGCCTAGGCGGAGTAAGTGGAACCAGCCCGCATTCGCCGAGGCTGATGGAAAACCGCCTAAAAACCATCCACAGACTGGCCGGCTCACCGGACCTCGACACAAGTCCGCCGGGCGGATTCGTGCCGGGGACCAGGCGCTCCTTCCCGCTCCGGAAAGCCGTGCCTTAGATCGCTCGGCTAACCGGGCGAGCGTGGTGTGGTAAATACGCCGAGATGTGCGGAACAACTTGTTAGCTACTACGAACAGGATGGCAGTATAATCGGGTGTGTGGTGTCACCGCCTGACATCACACTTGCTAGGTGGTAGCCTTTAAATCGGCCGCGGTCCGCTAGTATACGTCGGACCCGCGTGTCGCCACTGTCAGTGATTGCAGACCGAGCGCCACCACACGGCAGGTCTAGAGAGACTTACTAGCACTCGCCCCAGTTGTACAGCCGACGTTCATAGGAATGGTTCACTGACAAATACGCTCTCATTTGCCGAGACGGTAGTTAGCATAGCCTTCAGCTACGTCATTTGCTACGACCTAGCAAGGCGCCATTACCAGTTATATTGAGCTTATTATATAACCTGTACCATCAAGAGCGATGTACACCAATTATGGATTAAAGTTAAGTATTACATCATGTACGTACTTTATTTGCAATTCTCAAGACATTGTCCTGTTCCAGACCTCACGCCAGTCTGCGTGTAATTAAACGCGTGCATTTCGGCCTCCTCTAGGAAACGGTGTTGGCACTTCTGCCAATACTTCAGGGTGCATACCTGGGGTCCTGAAGCTATTGGCCACCTCGGCATTTATTTGAAATTATGTATGAATATTGTTCAGTAAGTACTGTACTCACAGATTGGTAATACAGCACCGGTGTGAGCCGGCCAGGAATACGGTTCCTTCATACCTTTCCGTGACCCCTTTCGGGGTTGTGTGTGTGTGTCAATCTGGAGGTTTCTGTATCACTGAGTAATTTACGCAACTGATAGTAATTTCTGTTTGTTGTAGACCTTAAGGCCCTTCTTAGGGCGAGTTGTTGATTTTGTTCTGCAACTAAAGCTGTATGTGCTCAGCCAAAAGGTACGCACGTGTAGGTCATGTCTGTGTGTGTGTGTGTGTGTGTGTGTGTGTGTGTGTGTGTGTGTGTGTGTGTCTGTATGTGTGTGAGTGTGTGTGTGTATGTGTATGCTACTAGTTGCACACACTCTTACTCCGTGTTGAGGAGCCTTGCAGTTTACAGGTTTACATTTTAACCGGCCATCTCTCATTTCGTGCACATCAAAATTACGGTGTCTATTAGCCCCTAAGAGGCTCCAGTAAAGGAATACCTTGACTTACTTAATCTCTATTCATTTATAATTATTCTTTTATATGTATTTTTACGTTGACGTTATTGCTAAAACGGTTAAATTGCAAGTTTTATGAGCGGGCCCCTCCTATACTGTTGATTTAATAGTTGGTTTCCTTGAAAATAACCTTTAATTGCCAGTTGCAGTATTACTGTGTATGTTAATTTCTATCAAACTTCTTTGCTGTTTGTTGTCTGGTATATGTTGACAACCTTGTATCGGCAGCGACTGCAGCGTTGTTTTTCTGCTGGTTCTGGGCAGGGAAGCATTTTCCTCCTGCTTTGGTGGCTTTCCCGTCATCGCACGAGGCTTAGGTTTGGCGTTCCAGCCTCAAATTGAGTATCTAACTGTCACGCTTTTGGTATCGTGTTCTTCGAGTACCATTTGTAACTTTATGTATAATGCAAATGTTTATATGAGTTTTTCAAGAATCTTGGTAACTGTTAGTGGACTTATGATAGACCTGTTATTAAATAAAAATATCCGTTTGGGAATGATAAATGACGCATCAACCTGGGCTATCCTTCTACACGTTTCCCTTACATTAATCCCAAACCTTGTTGTGGGTCTCAGTGCAATTTCGTGTGACAGCAGGAGCACCCTAGTGATTATCCCACACACTTCGACTGCAAAACTGTACCTAAGTCTGAGTGTTCGATCTGTTGTACTGCTGTTCATGAGCAGCACCGCAGAGGGTGTTTTTCACAAGGATAACCCTCGCCCACATACAGCTGTTGTAACCCAACATGTTGCTCGATAACCAACCGTCTCCAGTCGATCACATATGGGACATCATTGGACAATGCCAGCGTCATCCACATACAGTGTTAACAGTCCCTGTATTGACCGATCAAGTGCAGCAGGCATGGAACTCTATCCCACAAACTGACTTCCTGCGCCTGTATAACGTAATCCACGCACGTTTGCACGCCAGCACTCAACATTCTGGCAGTTACATATTTGCAATAGCTTATCTCGCGCTTGCGTTACGTTAACCAGTAACCTTGCAGAGTTAATCACTTAAATACCTTACCTATACAATTGTATTCCAGAAATTTAGTCAATCTATATTAATTCTTTTCTGATGTTTCGATTTCTTTGGCGTCAATCTATTTTGTTAAGCTGCTGTCTGTTTTTTTCTTTTATACTATGCATAAGGTCAACCTTATACGCTTACCCTGTAGAACCCAAATGCCGCCTAGTTAATTTCTGGATGGAATGGAACGAAATTTGATGGTAGGCTTATAAAGAATATTAAAAATTTTTAAAAGTGTCATATAACAACCGTGCTATTGCCCAGCATACTGCATAGTTGCAAACGAGGCGTGGATGAAATTTGAGCTCACTTAGATAAGCGTTTAAAGGAAAGATTTTCGTTCCAAACGTAGAGTGGGTCTTTAAAAGGTTGCAGCAGACTTCAAGGGGTTATAGGGTGTGAACTGAGTAGCAACGGAGATACTATCGAAGACAGTGCTGCCAAAGGAGAGGTACTAATCACAGCCTTCCGAAATGCCTTCACAGAAATAGACGAAGTACATATTCCAGAATTCGAATCAAGAATAGCAGCCAACATGAGTAACGTAGAAGTAAATATCCTCGGAGTAGTGAAGCAACTGAAATCACTTAATAAATGCTAGTCTTCTGATACAGACTGCATACCAGTTAGGTTCCTTTCAGAGTATGCTGATCCATTAGCTCCATACTTAAAATCATATACAACTATTCAGTCCATGAAAGATCCGTACCGAAAGACTGTAAAGTTGCACAGGCCACACCTATATTCAAAAAAGATAGTAGCAGTAATCCACTTAATTACAGGTCCATATCATCAGCGTCGATATGCAGCAGGATCCTGGAACATATTTTGTGTTCAAACATTATGAATTACCTCGAAGAAAACGATCTATTGACACATAGTCAACATGAGTTTAGAAAACATCGTTCTTTTGAAACACAACTAGGCCTTTATTCGTATGAGCTGTTGAGTGCTATTGACAATGGATTTCAGATCAATTCCGTATGTCTGGATTTCCAAAGGCTTTTGACACTGTACCACACAAGCGGCTTTTAGTGAAATTACGTGCTTATGGAATGTCGTATGAGTTACGTGACAGGATTTGTGATTTCCTGCCGGCCGGAATGGCTGAGCGGTTATAGGCGCTACAGCCTGGAACCGCACGACCGCTACGGTCGCAGGTTCGAATCCTGCCTCGGGCATGGATGTGTGTGATGTCCTTACGTTAGTTAGGTTTAAGTAGTTCTAAGTTCTAGGGAACTGATGACCTCAGAAGTTAAGTCCCATAGTGCTCAGAGCCATTTGAACCATTTTTGTGATTTCCTGGCAGAGAAGTCACAGTTGGTAGTAACTGACGGGAAGTCGTCGAGTAAAACAGAAGTGATTTCTGGCGTTCCCCAAGGTAGTGTTATAGGCCCTTTGCTGTTCCTTATCTATATAAATTATTTGGGAGACAATCCGAGCATCGTCTTAGGTTGTTTGTTGTTTGCAGATGATGCTGTCGTTTATTTACTAGTAAAGTCATCAGAAGATCAAAACAAATTGCAAAACGATTCAGAAATTGTATCTGAATGGTGTGATAATTGGCAATTGACCCTAAATAACGAAAAGTGAGGTCATCCAAATGAGTGCTAAAAAGAATTCGTTAAACTTCGATTACACGATAAATCAGCCAAAAGTAAAGGTCGTAAATTCAACATACCTAGAAACTAAAAATAAGAACAACTTAAATTGGAAGGAAAACTTAGAAAATGTTGCGGGGAAGGCTAACCAAAGACTGCGTTTTATTGGCAGGACACTTAGAAAATGTAACAGACCTACTAAGCAGACTGCCTACACTACACTTGTCCGTCCTCTTTTAGAATACTTCTGCGCGGTGTGGGATCTTTACCAGATAGGACTGACGAAGAACATCGAAATAGTTCTAAGAAGCGCAGCATTTTTTTTTATTATCACAAAAAATGGGAGAGAGGGTCACTGAAATGGTACAGTATTTCGGTTGGACATCATTAAAAGAAAGGCATTTTTCGTTGCAACATGTGTGGCGGCGGGTGGAATTATGCTGCTGTTATATAAAATTTGTTTGCATGTAGAAACACTGCATTTCCCGACCGATGCACCATATGTGGGGCGGCGGGTGGAATAGTACGTTGTTATATTATAATTTGTTTGAATGTAGAAACACTGCTTTTCCCGGCCGATGCACCATATGTGGGGCGGCGGGTGGAATTATGTTGCTGTTATATAAAATTTGTTTGCATGTAGAAACACTGCATTTCCCGGCCGATTAACCATATGTGCGGCGGCGGGTGGAATTATTGTTGTTAAAATGTTCCTATTATTTATGCTGTTGTTTATGCTGTCTTTCGCCGTTCTCAACACTGGCTTTCTAACTACAATATTGGCAACCAGAAAGTGATTAGCAAAACGTGATGCCTGCAATTAGAATTTCTAGTGCCCACTTCATCTGAGAAACACACTTACAGCTGCAGCTTATAGCTCTGAGAAATTAGGAGATTGTCTAGGATTCATAATCAAAAACGATTTTGATTAAAATAGTTCAGTATATTCTGAAAGTCACAGATGAAAACAAAAGAATCCACACAATCTAACTAACAGAGCAGTTCAGAGTCTAATGCGCTGATGCCACTATAACTGTCCAAATTAAATATTTAAATGAATGCTCGCCATAGTTTGATGATAATGTGCATCAAACGCCACGCTAAATAATTGGTAGAATGTCTGTCCCGCGGCGGCACGTGAAAATACGACAATACGCAAACTGAAGATCGATAATTAAAGTAATCCCAGAATTAACACTTCACTCGAAAATGATTTCATGGTTACGCGTATCTCGAGTAACTTAATACGGCACCCGAGGCTGTTTGTAGCAATGATACCGACGCGACGCGACTCCCGACACAGATGGCGTGTTATTCAGCGTCTGGAGAGAACTGGGGCCTTGCTTCCTCGCGCAGCGTTCTTATATATAAAGCCGCGGTGCGGACGGCTAAGGCAACGCCTGATCAAATCGGCTCTCCCGACTAGCCGCTGGGCTAGTAATGCACCACTTTAAGTCACTGAATAAATCATAGCTTCTCTTGCTGATGGCCGATGAAGCTCTTAATTTAAATGTGCATTCAGCACGCAGGTAAGTATTGATAATAAAATTTTGACGTGGCTAAGTTAAATATTTTGGGCGAGAGAATTAATTTAATTACACTGCATGCAGTAGACGAGCTCTGAACTGGCCCTTTGGAGATACGCTATCGCTATAGTTTTATAGGTATTCAAATGAAACTTCTCACATCTTCGTAGTTATAGCGGATCTCCAACCTACTTAAATATAAACATCCTAGCCTTATTTATTAGCCTACTTAATCTATCTTGCTTCCTTAAGTTTTAAGACAAAAACCAGAAAATCATGAATTTCCACTAAAATCTTAAATTGTGAGATCCAGAAGACTGTTTTTATTAAATAATTATGAAAAATGAATCTAATTATCAATTTTTAATTCTCTAGCTCTTTTCTGTTGCGCCAATGATTTTTACAGAGAAACGTCAAAATTTCGAAAATGGCTAAAGTTATCGAACTGATATTCAACACATGTTGTTTTAGTATTACTCCTGACATGCTAGAAATGTTTTAGGTTATTTTCTTGATTTTTAAAGTATTGCGCAACATTTATGACGTCAGAGCTAGTTACAGCGGACTGGCTGGCACACAATGGAAAGACTGATGTGAATTTACTACAGCGTGAGTAGGCTGCTTCCCTACAAACAGAATTTTATCACGGAATTTCAATGAAAAGCTTTCTCCTCCGAATGCGAAAATGTATTGCTGACACCGACCTACATCGGGAGTTACGATCATCACGATAAAATGAGGGAAATCAGAGCTCCTTCCGCGCACTATATGAGGCTGGAATAACATAGAATTGTGAAGGTGGCTCGATGAATCCTCTGCCAGGCACTTAAATGTGATTGCAGAGTATCCATGTAGGTGTATATGTAGAAATTCAAATGGCTCTGAGCACTATGGGACTTAACGTCTGAGGTCATCAGTCCCCTAGAACTTAGAACTACTTAAACCTAACTCACCTAAGGACATCACACACATCCATGCCCGAGGCAGGATTCCAACCTGCGACCGTAGCAGCAGAGCAGTTCCGGACTGAAGAGCCTAGAACCGCTCGGCGACAGCGACCGGGATGTAGAACTCGAGGACAGGAACCCGTGTGCGCACACGTCACCCAGCGAAGCTACAAAGCCTCCCAATTATAGGCACGTGGCAGTAGGCCGCAGTTTGGGCAGCAAACGTGTCTCTGTACGCTGATGGACCGCAGGCGGACCGTCCCATGTTGTTTGTTATTCTGTTATCGTGACTGATTTCCACGACGGCCTGTGAAAAAGATGGAGCCAGCTACTGCGTAGGCAGCTTATTTATTTCCTGCATACCGAAATATAATGGACACGTTGTGGGTTCCAGGAGAAAAGAATAATAGATCCACCGAGGTAACAGGCAATCGCATTCATAGGGGACATGGCTGTTCTATGCTGCAACTAGCTCCATACTCTCCACAAGCGTTCGTGGCAACCAATTGCGATCAGTGAATAACAAACAAATTGCAAAACGCTCCGCCTATGATTCGTCAGCATACAAAATCAATTTTTGTTGCTCGAGTGGTGGCCTTGTGGCAGGCGCCGGGGCCTATATTTTAGACACTCCGTAGTGTCATTTGGTAATGTCTCCTGACGCGCGTTCGGACAATCAGTCGAAGTTTATTGATGTATTTCTGGATCAACCTGTTTTTGCACATATTTGGACAATGGCTCTGAGCACTATGGGACATCACACAATACCCAATCATCACGAGGCAGAGAAAATCCCTGACCCCGCCGGGAATTATTTGGACAATGTCCCACGCTGAAGTCAGCAGCGGTTCGTAACCACACATTAACAACTATCTCGCATATTGCGCGATTGCGATCCCACGGTTACTGAGACATCTTTGTTTTTATTGCTATCGTGTACTATAGTCCATACAAGATATCGCTTTTGCTTGAGACACTCCCTGCATATTTATAATGGGATTAAAGGTTTATGTGTAGTACTGGTCAGATTAGATTAGATTAGATTTACTAGATTGATCCGTAGTGAGGAGGTCCTCCAGGATGTAGAACATGAAAAACAACAATAGATCACAAATATTTACAATTAAAACCAATAAGCTAATGTACCATTCCACAGGTCCCAAGTGGAACGATCGTCATTTTTTAATGAGCACTATATGAAAGAGTCATTTTACAAATACTAATGCACTGAATTAAAAAAAATAAAAAAAAGTTTTATTTATTTATTTATTTATAAAGTAATAAACGTGTAATAAAACTACTTTTATACTTATTTACAATGAACACATTACTGCACTGAAATGGTGCAGAAGTTATATATTCACAAATCAGTTGGTTTTACTGAGAAATTCATCAATGGAGTAGGAGTTGGCCACCAATAAATCCTTTAGGCTTCTCTTAAACTCAATTTCATTGGTTGTTAAGCTTTTAATAGCTGCTGGCAAGTTATTGAAAATGTGTGTTCCTGAATAATGCACACCTTTTTGTACAAGACTAAGTGACTTTAAATCCTTGTCAAGATTATTCTTATTTCTAGTACTGATTCCATGAATTGAGCTGTTGGTTTGAAAAAAGTGGTCTAGTTTTAATGACAAATTCCATTAAGGAATAAATATATTGGGAAGCAGTAGTTAGTATCCCTACTTCCCCAAACAGGTTTCTGCAGGATGTTCTTAAGTTCACACCACATATCACTCTTACTGCACGTTTTTGTGCCCGGAAAACTTTAGCTTGGCTTGATGAGTTACCCCAAAAAATAATCCCATATGATATTATGGAATGAAAGTAAGCATAGTATGCAGTTCTGCGTTAGAGCAGCCAGAGTTTGCGTTCACTATCGCGAGAGCTGTGACGTAAGTGACGGATAGCTAACAGGTGGAGAACGCAGCGGCAGGAGAGCTCTCGGAGCGGTGAGGTAGGGGAGCACCAGCAGCAGCGGCGGCGGCACCAGCTGGCGGGGCGCGCTGCCGTCTGCCCGGCGATCCGGGGCGAGATTGCGATTTGATTTACGCCGACGTGAGAGAAGGCCGCGGCCACGCCCACCTCCTAAATGGAGGGCAGGTCGTCCTCCTCGCCGCTTCCAGGCCATTACGTTCTCACGAGTGCTGGCCTACTTTGGCAGAATTTCAATTCCCTCCTCCAGATATAATACCGTGAGCTACATCCACACTACCTTTGCTCTGAAATAATGAGACGATCTTTCTTCATGTGCGACGAAAGACGATAATAATATTGAACCCCTCAAACAAAAATGTGTCTATATCTTTTTGACCCTAGTAGTTCAGTATAAAAGAACATTAAAAACCGGTGGTCATACTCTCATCAACTACTATAACCCTCACAACTCGCCGTTAGCTGTTAACTATGACGAAATTTTTTTAACTGCTGTTTATGACAATATAATCGGTCGTATGAGACAAAAATATACACTCTGCGTAACAAAAAAAAGTGAGTCGTCCAGAAGTGGAGGAGGAAATAAAATGAAACTTCATGCACTGAAATAGTATGTGATGTTGTAGCAGTGGTCACAAATTGTAATAAAATTGACATAAAATTGGCAGAATGCTGTCACTTCTACATTTAACGTTACGCCCCCTCTGGCCCAAGTGAATGAACTGATTTCGTTGGGAAGTTTGTCATGAAGCCGTTATGTTCTCCTTTGAGGCAAGCTTGTCCACAACCGTTTTTTCTGGTCTTTCATATCGTGGATACGATACTGGGACGTCTGAGCCATTCGGATATCTTTTCTATCGGCGATTGATCTGGGTACTTAACTGTCCACATGAGTACCCCATCACGCAGATAGTTCATAGATACACTTGTCATGTGTAGATAGCATTGTCCTGTTGAAAACTGGCACCACCAAACTGTCGCTTGAGAAGCGCCACATGAGGAAGCATAATGTAGCGGCGTACCGTTGTGCGGTCAGGGTTCTCTCAATCACAACCGGCCATGCCTGATGTCTTACTCGATGGTTCCTCAAACATGACGCAATCGCAGGTGTTCATATCTAAAACGCTATAGGAATGGGAAATATCTCAGTTCGACGTCGAACTGCCCGACGATGGTCGGCGGCGGTACGTAGAGCCACGTTCATCACTGAAGACAATATGACACCGTTGATCAGCTGTCCTTGCTTAACGGTTATCGGACAACTCCAAACGCGGCCGTTCTTGCTGTGGAGTTAAGCCAGCCTTCCTCGTCCGGCTGCTGCTAGATTATGTCCAATGATGTGAGATGACGCAGAATATTGCAGGGACTGTAGTACCTGTCTTTGGATGCCAGTTGCATATACAAGGTTTACTATGTCCTTGGTCCACAATACGAGAAACCCCCCCCCCCCCCCCCCGACGTTGTGGTGATCAGAGTTGGTCGACCGGAACCTTTGAAAATAGTGTGACTACCGTCACGTTCCTTTGCAGTCCAACACTGTGCTAGTGGCACATCCGAGTGCTGCACAAATTTGCATCTTGAACTATTCGACCGGCCGGTAAAATGCGGCCAGAACCGATCCCCTTTCAAATTATCAGCTTACCTAAAGTTTTTCCGCACGAGTACGTTGCTTCTCCGAGTCCTTCATAGTCATCATATCACGTCTGACCCTCTTCACGCTTGTTGTTTACCCTACCACGTCTAATAACATGGCTAAACACAAGCAAATCTATTGCACTGTGGTGACCGCTGTCTCTGTCACAGAGAACTGCAACTCTATCCACAGATTGCGTGTGCTGGTACGAATTTACATTGACGTCAGACCATGTCTTCTGAGTGCGTCTTGCCTTCAACAGCTAGTATGACAGCCCACACGTAGCAGAAATACTGCAGATCTCGGAGATACAAACAGGCCTGACCTTATCTACAGCGCCAGTATAAAGACATAAATTACCTATCAGGTAGTCATCATAGCGACCATGGTTACTGAAGTTAATAAATCCACTGAGAAGGCTAGGATCCATACTGATAATAAAAGTGAAGTGACGAAAGAGGCGCATCACCGAATAATACACGCTAATCTCATTTTCTCCAGTCAAGTGACTTACTAATATGACAAAAGAATAAGTTCCAGCCGAAAATGACAGTAGAGGAAAGTACTTCCGAGACCTGTGGACCCTCCAATAACTCCATTAAACGTAAATGGGAACGAAGAACGAAAGAAGATCTGTACCAGCTGTTTGGAACGCCACACACTGGCCGAAAATTAGGGCAGAAGGGGCTACAGTGGTTTTGCCGCATCCAGCAACCTAATGGATCCATCACAAACCGAGTTTTCTAATCTCCTGGAGAATGTCCTTCGTGACGTCCAAGGACGCGATGGAGGGATCGACTATTAACAATCCTTAAACAAGTGAAGCCGACAGTGGCGGAATATGAGGCTAGAGAACGGTGAACTACCACCTGCAGTAGACGTCTCCCCGGTCGTGACTGAGTGACTTTCTTTGGATTTTGGTTCCATGGTGTGATTTTTACAATTTTTTACAGTACACGGTTTCTTTTTCTTTTGTAGTGTGGTGCATCTTTCCTTTGCCTCAGAGTGCATACAATAATTTTCCGAATTAACTGGTCTTTATGGTCTACAACAGAAACCTTTTCATTTCTGTAAACCATAAAGACCAGTTAATGCAGAAAATTGTGGTATGCACTCTAAGGCATAGAAAAGACGTACCATGAAGGAATTACCCGAATTGGACGGAAATCGGTAGATGTGATGTTCTTGTACAGAAAAGTAAATAATGACAGTTTCAGAGAATCTGGATGATTTATTCAAGAGAAAGAGCTTCACAAGTCAAGAAAGCGTTGGTCCACCTCTGGCCATTGTGCAAACAGTTATTCGGCTTGATACTGATTGACAAAGTTGTCGCAAGTCCTCCTGTGGAATATTGTGCCAAAGTCTGTTTAACTGCTGCCTTAGCTAGTAAAATTCCGAAATAGTTGAGGGTCCTTGCCCATAATGTTCGAAACATTCCCTGTTGGGGAAAGGACAGTCGACCTTACTGGCCAAGGGAGGGTTCCACAAGCAGAAAGACAGGTATTGGAAACTCTCGCGGTCTACGGATGCACACTATCTTGCTGAAACGTAAGCCAAGAGGGGCAACAAAATGGGGTGTAGAACATGCTGCAAGGGTGACGCGGTGACAATCAAAGTGGTCCTGCTGTGAAAGGATATGAATCACCAGATCATTACTTCTGGATGTCGAGCCGTACGGAGGGTGACAGTTTGGTATCCCATAGCTCTCTGGGGGGCCTCTAGAGACCTCTTCGGCCTGTAATCTCGTTCACTGAAGTAGAATTGTCTTTAATGATGAGTCTCGCTTCGAACTGAGCTCCGATGACCAGCAAAGACGTGTCTGGAGACACCCCAGATGGTGTGGGGATACCAATCTCACTGTCATCCCCCATACGGCCCGACAGACAGGAGTAATGGTCTGGTTTGCCGTTTCCTTTCACAGCAGGACCCCTGTGGTTGTCATCCGCGACACGCTTTCGTCAAGTGAAGACTGTTCCACTCTGAAGGAACAAAGAAACGAGAGAGCGAGGAATGATGTTATCCTCATATACTAGAAGCTACACTTCATATTTTAGGGATGAGGAGGTTCTGCGCAGAGTCGGAGAGGAAAGGAACATGTAGAAAACATTGATAATGAGAAGGGACAGGAGTATAGGGCATCTGTTAAGACATGAAGGAATGGCTTCCATGGTACTAGGCGGAACTGTAGAGGCCAAAAATGGTTCAAATGGCTCTAAGCACTATGGGACTCGACATCTGAGGTCATGAGTCACCTAGACTTGGAACAACTTAAACCTAACCTAAGGACATCACACACATCCATGCCCGAGGCGCGATTCGAATCCATGACCGTAGCAGCGGCGCGGTTCGGGACTGAAGCGCCTAAAGCCGCTCGGCCACAACAGTCGGCTGAAAATCTCAGATTCTTTGGGCCTTCACCCTAAATAAAGAAGGCTTGCCTTTTAAATTTCTGATTATGCTTGCGTTTTAAGTTAATGGCCTTCAGCCGTTTTTAAATTAAAGTGGCTTTCAGCCGGTAATTAAGTCCCAAGGATTAAAGCTGTATGTTTAAAAAAATTTTTTTTGGTCTCTTGTAATATTTGATCAAATAATAAAGTTTTAGGTTCGAGTGTAACTGACAGCCGCTTATTTTGGCCCCTTTCCACAGTTTAAACTACCTGTCCTGTTCTGCGGGTTATGCAGGGTGTCTCAAGTACTGAACATCTGTGCCCATGCAATGAGTTCTGTCCTCCCTGAAATATATAATACATCATTTACACAAGGCATTTTCCGGAAACATTGAAATATACCATTGTTAAGCCCTCTTATGACAAAGGTGATTGGAAAGATGTCAGTAACTGTCCACCTGTTTCACTACTGAAACCATTTTCCATAATTTTTATTAGGTGATCTATTCTAGAACAGAATTTCAATTGAGCAATAATAATATCCTCGGTTAATCACAGTTTGAATATCAGATGAGTTACTCTACAGAGAACGCCATTTACACGTTCACTCTCCAAATTTTGCGAGCATTAAACGAGAAAATAGCACCGGTTGCTATTTTAAGCGAGCTGTCTATGGCGTTTGACTGTGTGAACCACAGTATCCCATTGGTTAAACTGAGCTTTTAAGGTACTGATGGCATCGCCAACCAATAATGGGTAATGCCGTATGGGTAATTTATCCAATGTAATCCCAAGAGATTCCTCTAACTATCGAGGAATTACATACATTGTTCCTCAAGGCTCCAGCTTATATCAGCCACTGTTTGTTATACATTTAAACTATCTTTTGCCTAATACATAATATGAAGTAGCAGCTATTTTTGTGTATGACATTAGTATTGTAATCATTCCAAGCATTCATACAGCAACAAAAGAAATACTAAATAATGTTCATAACAGTGTCATTCATTTTCTGCTAATGGTCTCACCTTGAATCTCAAAAAGAAACAACATATAGAGTTCTGATCATCTAGAGGAACTACACCTATGATACGTGGAACACACTGTGAGGAAATAATAAACGAGTTGGAAATTTCAAAGATATTTAATGTCCATACTGATGAAAATTTAAACTGGAGAAATCGCTTACTACTGACTCTTAAATCAACTTGGTTCTGCCACATTCTCACATAGAATAATGGTAAATCTTCGGGAGACGAATCAATAAATTCATATTTTTGCATATTTTCATTCAATATTCCCATAAAGAATAATGTTCAGTGGTAGCTCTAAAACGTTCTGTAAAAATTATATGTGGTGCTCACCGACGGACATCTGTTTAAGCAGTTGGGCATTCCGACTTCTGGTTCACAGCTTATTTATTGCTTCATGATGTTTTTTGTAAATAATCCACTACAGATCAAAACAAATAATGATGTACATAAGCACAATAGGAGGAGTGAAAAGAGATTCATAACTCCACATTAAGGTTCTGTTTTACAATAGACGTGTTCTATGGTTAGTATCCCTGGTTAGTAATTAAAGCGTCCTCGATCATGGGTTCAAACTTCGCAACTGCTCCAATTGTATGTAAAAACTGCCAGTAATGGCAGCCGAAGACATCCACCATAAATAGTCACCTTCATACTACCAACAGAGGGCGGAGGAGCGGACAGAGGTTCAGGGCACCCTCTTGCCCCTGGGGTGGGACAATGTCCCTAAAAGGTGGAAGAATCAGCCATGATCAACAGCACGAGAATTGAGAAGGCACTGGAAACCACGGCATTAAAGACACCACAGGACATGTTGTCTGTGGCACAAGATTCCGGATCTCCATGGGGAGGCTACCAATGGGGAGGCAACCATAAGAAATAAGACTGAATAACCAACGGAAGGGTAACGTTCTACGAGTCAGAGCGAAGAATGTCAGCTGTTTGAAAGTGGTTGGGAAGCTAGAAAATCTGAAAAGGGAAACGCAAAGGGTCAAGCAAGATATGGTGGATGTCAGTATAGTGAAGTGGAAAGAAAACAAGGATTTCTGGTATGATGAGTGTAGGGTAATAATAACAGCAGTAGCAAGTGGTACAACGGGAGTAGAAGTCGTTATGAATAGGAAGGAAGAGCAGAGAGTGAAAATAGCGACATCAAGACTTCAGGTATACACGCAAATGTCACAAGCAGAAGCTGAATAGATGGACAAAATGCATGATGATACTGGATGGGCAATACAGTACGTAAAGGGAGACGAAAGTCTACTTGTCCCAGGTGGTTGGAATGCGGGGCTGGGGAAAGGAGGAGAAGAAGGGTTATGGGAGATTATGGCGTAGGTACCAGGAATCAGAGAGGAGAAAGACTAATTGAGTCCTGCAATACATTTCAGCTTGTTGGTGTTGTGGTCTTCAGTCCTGAGACTGGTTTGATGCAGCTCTCCATGCTACTCTATCCTGTGCAAGCTTCTTCATCTCCCAGTACCTATTGCAGCCTACATACTTCTGAATCTGCTTAGTGTATCCTTATGATAACAAATAATCTGTTCAAGAATTACAGAACGAGGAGGTATACTTGGAAAAGGCGGGGAGAAATGGGAATATTTCAGTTAGATTACATCATGGTCAAGCAGAGGTTCAGAAATCACATATTGAACAGGAGCAGATATAGACTCAGATCACAATTTAGCAATGATGAAGAGTTGGCTGAAGTTTAAGAGACTAAACTAGAAAAGTCAGTGCGTAAAGAAGTGTGATACAGAATCACTAAGGAATGAAGAGATAGGCTAGAAGTTCTCTGAGAGTCCAAATACTGTGATAATTTATAATTCAGAGTTAGTTTAGTTCAAGAGAAATAGGCATTTCTAAAAAGGGCAGTCACCGAAATTGGAAAGAAAAACATAGGTAGAAAGAAGGTAACCGCAAAGAAAAAAACAAAAAAAAAAAACGCCGTGGATAAAAGAGGAAATAAGTCAGTTCATCGATGAAGAAGGAAGTAACAAAATGTTCAGGGAAATTCAAGAATACAGAAATACAAGTAACCTAGAAATAAAATAAATAGGAAGTGCAGGGAAGCTAAGGAGAAATGGCTGCATGAGAAACGCGAAGAAAACGAAGCACAAATGCTTGACCGAAGGACTGACTCAGCATATAAAAAAATCAAACAACATTCGATGAAATTAAAAGGAAGAGTTGTGACATTAAGCATGAAATGAGAATTCCACTGGTAAATGTCGAGGAAAGAGTGTATAGGTGGAAAGAGTACATTTAAGGCATATGTGAGAAGGACGACTTGTCTCATGGCGTGATAGAACAAGAAATAGGAGTCGATAGGGAAGAGATAGAGGCCCCAGTATTAGGTTCAGAATTTAAAAGACCTTTGTAGGCAGAAGGGGTGATCTCATTCTAACGGAATTCCTAAAAACGCTGGCAGAAGTAGCACGAAGCGACTATTCACGTTGGTCTGTAGGATGTACGTGACTGGTGATGTACCATCAGACTTTCGGAAAAACATCATCCGCACAATTCAGAAGACTGCAAGAGCCGACAAGTGCAAGAATTATCAAACAATCAGCATAATTGTTCATGAATCCAAGTTGCTGACAGGAATGGTATACAGAAGATTGGAAAAGAAAATTGAGGAAGTGCTAGACGACGACCAGTTTGGCTTCAGGAAAGGTACGGCAATTCTGATGTTGCAGTTGATAATGGAAGCAAGACTAATTAAGACACTATCGGGGATCTGTCGATCTTGAAAAAGCGTACGACAATGAAAAATGGTGCAAGATGTTTGAAATTAAAAAAAATAGTGTAGAGCTATAGGGAAAGACTGGTAATACATAATACGTACAAGAACCAAGCGGGTCCAGTAAGAATGGAAGACCGTGAATGAAGTGCCCGGATTAAATGGCTATAAGACACCACTGTAGTCTTCCGCCCCTACTGTTCAGTCTACACATCGAAGAAGCTATGATGGAAATAAAAGTAAGGTTTAAAGTGAAAGGAAATAAATGATATGATTCGCTGATGACATTGCTATCCTCAGTAAAAGTAAAGAAGAATTACAGGATCTTCTGAATGGAACTAACAGTCTAATGAGTAAAGAATCCAGATTAAGAATAAATCGGAGAAAGACGAAAGTGACGAGAAGCATTCGAAATGAGAACAACCAGAAACTTAACGTCAGAATTGGGGATCGCGAAATAGATAAAGTTAAGGAAGTCTGCTAACAGGACAGCAAAACACCCCATGACGCTTGGAGCAAGGAAGACATAAAAAGTAGACTAGCGCGCGCAAAAAGGGCATCTACCAGCGAAGAGACATCTACCAGCATCAAACGCAGGCCTTAATTTAATGAAGAAATTTCTGAAAAGGTACGCTTAGAGCACAGCACTGTACGGTAGGGAAATATAGACTGTGAGAAAATCGGAACAGAAGAAAATCGAAGCATTTGATATGTTCTACAGATGAATGTGGAAAATTAGGTGGGCCGATAAGGTAAGGAATGAGGAGGTCCTCCAGAAAAACAGGTAAGAAGAAGGTTGTTAGGGAATCTGTTAAGACATCATCAAATAATTTCCGTACTCTTAGAGGGAGCTGTAAAGAATAAAATCTGCAGAGGACGTCAGTGATTGGAATACATCTAGCAAATAACTGAGGACATAGGTTGCGTGTGATACTCTTTAATGAAGAGGTTGGCACAGGAGAACCATTCGTGGTGCGCCCTGTCACATCAACCAGAAGATCGATGACACAAATAAACAAATAAACGTTTTCTTTAGCACAGAAATGGTGCACTACGCTGCAGCTAAAATTTTTTTATCATTTACCCGGTGATATCACGTATCTGACAGACAACGAAGTAAAATTTTAAAACGTGCTGAAAACGTTTCTCCTTGACAACTCATATCCTGTAGAAAAATTTCTATAATTGTTATGTGTAAAACATAGTGGGATTTAGTACCTCATATCTGTACATATAATAATAATAAGAACAAGAAAATTTATAAATATTCAGCATGTAGCCATTTTTACGAAGTAATCTCCGATGTGAATGTATTATGACTCACTCCAGAGCATTATGATTTATTGTGCGAATTATACATGGAAAGTGAAAGTGACTAACTTTAGCATGAGCACAGCTCAAAATAATTACAGTAAAAGAGGTTATTCTAAGCAGTTATAATATCCTTAAACAACTATCGTATTCCACACTGGTTGCATACAAGTAGGGCACCAACTAAAAACAGAAATCACAGTATTAGTTTGCATGACGTTATAAGGGGACACCAAGAGTAACACTACCCACTGAAACTGGGTAATACCACAACGAGAGGCACCATCTACTAGAAGTAACCTTCTACCATCTACCTAACCACAACATACTACTGACAACCCAACTACAAGGATCTACCTTACATAGTGACGATGGAAAACAAAACAACACAAATAAACATACACCTGTATATAAGTATTGAATCACGCCCACTATCTGAACTCCAAAAATCACAATACAGGAAAAAAGTTCTATTCTGTACCATTGCCATGCCATGCAGTACACAATTCGCAAAATTAAACAGCCACTCAGTGTCCGAAAACACCATAACAGGAACCGGCTGACTTCACAAGTTCAGTACCCGCCAAAAACGCCATTCACTTTGATAAAGTCTCTCATCCACCCACCATCAATGTGGGTCAAAAAAGCAAAACACTTAGTGCTTTTTACACTTCTGCAATAATTAAATTGTTCATCTTTGGCTGTGAAATGTGTGTAGTTACCCTAAAGCAGCTTGAAACGCTGTTGAGTGGAAGAACAGGGCCAGAAGGCAAGAAAGCTGCGTTCACAGTTGAAAAGCTGCATGATATTTTATTTAAATAAAAGTCAACGACCTTATGATATCAGTAAAATAGTTTGTTAAAAAAAACAAGTACGAAATTAAACAACTTGTCGAATATTGTGGTCTACTTTATGAGCTTAGTAACTGACGTCAGTAAAAGATATTTTAAAGAATTTGTCAATCGTTAACTGGTATCTAAAGTCAGATAGGCAGCAGATTAATAATCAACAACCTTAACATTTACAAATTTTTCTTTTGGCATTTAAATACAATATTTTAAACGATTGCAGAAAATATGACAATTATCAGTAGCACACATACAAAGCATCACATCCGTTGGTGGACGGAACCAGGAGCAATTATACATATAAAATTCAGCCACGGGACAGGCGGGAAAACCCGAGGGACTGGTTGGTGTGAACTCTCCAGCCACGGGTGTACTGCAGGATGGGGGAGATCTTTCACGAAGTGAATTACAACAGACTGAGAACTAATCTTAGAAAGCTAGTAACAGAGCACTATTTTAAGAAGGACGGCACATTTTCATTATATTACAATTTAAGAGCCTAACCTAAATAAATTTAAAAAAATCTTCCCAGACAGCGAATATTGTGATAACCAACAGTGTACCGAACTACTGGCTAGCACTCTGATTACAGGAATGAGAAAATCAATAAAGGATAAGTGCCCTCAAAATCAACTCGGAAACATCTACTTGTACAAATTATGCGTGGAAACAGTCATTTTAAACTACTTTGGAATGACAAAAAATTCAAACTCGCTGACATAACATGTTTTGCAGTAAAACAATAGCCTTAATTAACAAATGGCTAGCTCTTACTAACATATCGCCACTATTTTAAATAGCTAAGCAACTGAATATCAGATGTTAAACTTAGTTTACCAGGCTTCGCTTAACAATTACAGCAGAAAAGTACATTCTTATTTTAGCAGAACTTACCATAGAAAACGTCATGGCAGGTTAACTTACAACCCCACTAAAATGCTTTAGAAAAACTTAAGTAAAATGATAGCTATGAATAGGCACTGTGATTAAATTAAACTAAATGGTTACCTAAAATGATTACAGTGAAAAGTCACTGTGATTAAATTAGACTTCACTGTATTTAAAAGAAAGAACAAGACACTGTGCTGCCCTCAACATGGTCCACGGTAAACCACTCGAAATATGGCTAATTTCCACCTGGTCTCTACCACAGCCCACGCACCTTTCACACATTTCACAAAGCGTTGCCACTAACGTCTATAATGAGACAGAATTGCTTCCACTAAGATAAACATTGGTTCTTTCGGAGCAAACCCCTATCAACAGGAAACACAGCAGACCTTCCATGAAGCAGAAAGTAGTCATAGCACTACGACTGAAACAAAAACCATGTGTCGGCCGGGGTGGCCGAGCGGTTCTAAGCGCTACAGTCTGGAACCGCACGACCGCTACGTTCGCAGGTTCGAATCCTGCCTGTGGCATGGATGTGTGTGATGTCCTTAGGTTAGTTGGGTTTAAATAGTTCTAAGTTCTAGGGGATTGATGACCTTAGACGTTAAGTCCCATAGTGCTCAGAGCCATTTGAACCAACCCAAAACCATGTACAGAAGTTCAATAAAAATTCTCACCAAAGAGATTTGATGAATCAGTAGAGGAAATGCATTCAGATCTCTACATCCTCGGCGCCGGCAAATTTCCAGAGTCCCATAGCCACCACAATCAAACCATTACACCGTCTTCGTGGGATGAGGTCTGTGCTCCGCAGAAACTGTTTACTATCGTCTGCAGACAGAGGAGACAAACCGGCCTCGCGCCCCGCAAGTGCTCCTTCCAATTCAGTCCGCAAATTCCAACTCACCCTCGTGCCGGCCTAAGCTCCTCGTGTGGAGATTCACCAAAGGTCGTGCACTGCTACCGAGATCTAGCGATCCATTGATCGATGCGATGCAGCACAGCTCAAACTGTTGCATTGTGTCCTTTTCTGGACACTGGGAAGACACATCTGTTCTGTAAGTGACCGATATCCGTGTACAGCACTGCCATGCCCTGCATTGACCATTATGACCCTCAGAAGCTGCCCAGCTCTATGGTACATCAGTTCCAGTCTATTCCAATGTCCGTCTCGCTTGCTGACCATCAAACGAACTGCTGCCCTCTGTTCAGGTCTGTGCTACAGCAGCCCGTGGCAAGTACCTGGGCCAGGCACGCTGACTACAAAAGAAGTGGCGTGCGCCCTAAACAAAGCCCATTGCTACCTTACACTTGTCAGCTGCTCAACGCAGTGCCTACCTATGGTGAAGCAAGTTGTTGTTTCCTATTCTGCTCAGTACCACTTACCGTCACATCCAGAGCCAGCCCTCGAAAAGCGACAACCTCAGTCATTACAACCACGCTTGGCCCAGCGTTGTATCACGGGATTGTCAGCTGCATCCACAGCAGGCATGGCGCTGACGTCCAGATGATGTTGATAGTACTTCTCGGGACAGCAGACTGAATTTGCGCTCTGTCATGCACATGCAAGAAGCCTCGGAGTGGCACTGCTGCAGGCTGCATGCCAACAAATATCCGCTCTGGTGCCTTAACAACACCTCTCAAGCTCAAGCAAGATCAGCTGGGATTGCACAGAGAGAGGCATACCGTGACATTTTTATTTCACATTACAGTATCAAATTTAAAGGACCTGAAAGACATGGTTGGCTGCCGCAAAATTCAGGTATTAATTAATGAAGATATTGGCGGTATCGCTGTGAGCTTTTGCTATAGCCCGAAATACGTTATTTGTAGAGTTTATCAGTCAGTCCTGTTTGCTGGTCCGTGTGGTGGCCAACACTTAGATTGATATCCCTTCGCTGTCTGGGTTGAATCCAGATACATCTTCGGCCTCGAATCTCATTGACTGGAGTAGAACTGTGTTTAGTGATGCGTCCCGCTTCGAACTGATCCCCGAGAACCAGTGAATTCATGTCGGAATATGCCCTGGACCGCAGTGGTATACCTACTTGACCGTCACCCGCTATACGGCCCGACAGCCAGGAGTGGTTGTCTGGGGTACCGTCCATTTCATTTCATAGCAAGGCCCCTTTAGTTGTCATTGGTGCCACTCTGACAGCACAACGGTCCATCAACTATATACTACGTCCCCTTCTTGTCCTTCAGGGCAAGCCCTTTTGGACTTACATTTCAGTGGGTTTGTAAGTTAACCTGCCGTGACGTTTTCTATGGTTGTTGTTGTTGTGGTCTACAGTCCTGAGACTGGTTTGATGCAGCTCTCCATGCTACTCTATCCTGTGCAAGCTGCTTCATCTCCCAGTACGTATTGCAACCTAAATCCTTCTGAATCTGCTTAGTGTATTCATCTCTTGGTCTCCCTCTACGATTTTTACCCTCCACGCTGCCCTCCAGTACCAAATTGGTGATCCCTTGATGCCTCATAACATGTCCTACCAACCGATCGCTTCTTCAAGTTGTGCCACAAACTCCTCTTCTCCCCAAGTCTATTGAATACTTCCTAATTAGTTATGTGATTTACCCATCTAATCTTCAGCTTTCCTCTGTAGCACCACATTTCCAAAGCTTCGATTCTCTTCTTGTCCAAACTATTTATCGTCCATGTTTCACTTCCATACATGGCTACACTCCATACTAATACTTTCAGAAACGATTTCCTGAAACTTAATTCTATACTCGATGTTAACAAATTTCTCTTCTTCAGAAACGCTTTCCTTGCCATTGCCAGTCTACATTTTATATCCTCTCCACTTCGACCATCATCAGTTATTTTGCTCTCCAAATAGCAAAACTCCTTTACTACTTTAAGTGTCTCATTTCCTTTAAGTGTCTCATTACCTGTTTTCTAAATATGAAACAAAAAATCTAAATGTAAACATTGTTGGAATATTTATCTTTAGTAATGCATTAGAGAATAAGTTCGGGGATAGCTCAATGTTTACAGATAAAATCACTGATTGCACCAAAGCACAGTGAGAATAGTATGTGTTTTTTCACAACATTCTTTATGGTAACACCTGTTCCAAAATTAGGCACCATGACTGCATCTTCACAAGAGTTATGTAAGTAGGATTCTTTTAAAGTTACATTGCTTCACGAGAGATCATCTATCCAGTGAGTTATGCCCTCACATTCTCCGACCTCTGAACTCACCTACCTAACGTTTACTGGCACTTAACTACCGATTCGGTTGGTGACTTTCACAAGCAGCTACATTCATCATAAATAATCCATCGCAATTTGAGAAGAGGAGCATACTCGGCAACTGTGTGACTAGAAGGAAAAGGAACTAGTAACTCAGATAGTTCAACATGTAGTCACAAGGATACTTCATAATTTGATCATTGACATAAAACGTGGATCCAGTAGAAAGGGAAACCACTAATGTAATTTGAAACTGTTCTTAGAGACAACTCTATTCTGCAGTCTAGTATTTAAGTAAGTTTTCGGAGGTACGCACGGGTAGAGAAGATCTAGTGAATTACGGGTCGGTAGTTTGTAGACGCGGAGGTGACGCATGCTTGCGTCTGACATGTGTTCCATCGGGTTCTGAGCAGGAAAATTTCGAGGTCAAGACTTCTGTGTGAATTCCTAGTCACATTACGCAAATCTCAGATGCACGACTCTGGCTTTGTTACGTGCAATCGCCACCAGGGAAAATATCAATCACGAAGTGCTACAGGGGGTCCTCGGCATTCACTTAGTCCACCGGCTTCATGGTGATTTAGAGTTGTTCCATGTATTGGTTGGGGGAATAGCTGTAGCTGTGGCAGTGGTCTCTGTCGTCTCTCCTCTTAAAGAATCGAAATTAACACAGGTTGACGAAAGATGGAATAATGGCCTTCGGAATGTACCAACTAACTTTGTTCCTTAGCATATCGCTCACCTGCTGATCCTTATCTTATAGCAGGTGTTCCGTCGCCTACTACAGCTGCAAACCAATAAAAGTCAGTATAGTCTGGAGGTGCATGAATTTAAAAACTGACAAATGGGAAGTAGCCCCATCACAAATATCTTAAACTATCACTCACAATAATGCAGCAACTGGGCGGCAAATTGACCTGCTGTAGGACAAGTCAAAACAACAAAACTACACACAAACAATAATGTCTTCAAAATAAAGGTTTGTTGCTAGAGAAACAGCGCAGAATTGAATTAACATGAATCACTATTACTAATGAAGCAAGCCATGGGTCATAAATACGATCACAGTAACAGGGTTTGGACAACTGAGCTTATCGCGCTACATATCGATGTACAAAGTCGACATCTGGCACTGCAAACATAACGAAAGTAAATTCGCAAACGTTGTACGGTAAAGATGGAAGCTGAAAAAATGAATTAAAATTTGTCTCATGGCCAGAACTTGAACGCAGATCTTTCTGTTTATAATGTAGGTATGCTAGCCATGACATCACCGAAGCAGTAGAGACGACACACCTGCACAGAATCCTCTAGTCCAACGCCCTGCCCAACACAAATTTCACGTCTTCAGTAGTTCAGGCGTGCTTTGTAACTCGAAACATCAGGAGCAGCTTGCAGATGGCTAACACACGGCTACCACCAAATAGCAGTAATTTGCTACACGATAAACCTCGCCATGTCGACAGCTCCAGAAACTGCAAAGGAAATGGGTCGTAGGTTGCTATACGGACTACTTAAACACTCTGTCGATGAATTACAGTGAACATTCGCGGTACCAGAAAAGATCATTGCAGCCAATCTAGCAGAAGTTGGAGGTCGTTCTGACCGACTACAGCGGGCAAGTTCCAGCCATCAATTTCGTGCACTGAACTGGAGCGAATTCCCAGAACGCAAGAGATTTTGAACGTCTTCGCTGTAGCGTGGCTTCAACGACGATTCAAAATAACGGCCAGGAAACGAAACAATGGAAAATCCACGATGGAATGTAACAATACTAGAGAAGGAAAGTTGCTACTTACCATATAGCGGAGATGCTGAGTCGCGATAGGCACAATAAAAAGATTCACACAATTAATTAATTAAGTAAGTAATTAATTCTTGTGTGAATCTTTTTATTGTGCCTATCGCGACTCGGCCAGGAAACCAAGTTGGATTTCGCCACCTTACGCGTTGTCTACATTAAATAAACGGGGAATGCCAATTTATCCTGCCTACTCCAACCAATGACCCTTTATGTAAACAATACCTCGATAGTGTCTGTGGACCTGGGGCAATTAGTTTACTTGTGTAATTAAGATAGACTAGTTTTTAGTTAATTAATCGACAGATATGAGTTTGGTATTGTCAATTTACCCGGAATTTTATTGGGAGTTCGAATGTTATTAGTCTGTCTTAATACTTGTTGGGGACTGGTGTAAACAAACCCTGTGTCTTCACCATATGCGTCTTGTGCTTGACAAAGTCACTGCATTACGGAGTACAGCCAAAGGCCAATGGAAATCCAGGTGAATGTTAGAGGAGATTTACTCTGTCATAATGCTGCCTCCACTGGCTTGTATCTGCGGTACAGTTCATGTTTCAAGGCACCATTCGCCTGGACAATCTTGTATCAACACGCCCAGCGACCAGGTGTAGCGGAAAAGTGACCTATACGATCAGGCCCCCTGCAGTCCAGGATTCAGAACATGCTCGAGGTACTGCTGTCTGTCATAAGAGGTGACTGAAAAGGAGTCCCCACTTTCCGGCCCAATAAATTATGGTCTCCTTTTGTGGTTTGAACTCCACATTGTCCAAATTTTTCTGAAGTGCAGGCCATTTGGGGAAGGACGCCTTACGTGATGCACTTTAAATCCCTCATGCATTATGATCTTCTGCACCTATTATTGTCATAGCACTGTACCTCCACCCGGATTCCAGCTACCTGGACGACGACACATTAGAGGGTACATATTCTACATCAAGTGTCCACTGTCCTCTTTAGCCCCACGGGAATACAGGATTTTCCCGCACCCAGTATCTAGCTTGGTAGCCATGTACCCTACAGGTCATAGCTCCCTGACAACACAGGGATCGCACTGCTGATGCCTGAGTTCCCCATGTATGTCAAGGAGTAGTTGCCTGTCTCCTTGGAGCATGGGGAATCCCACCAACTGCTATCGCAACAGGTGGCCTTCGCTGTGGCTGGGCGCGGGGAGAGCCCCTGATGAGAGTGGGTGGCATGTGGGCAGATGACATACAATGAAGCAGACCACTTCATCTCTTGCTGCCGACAGAATGGCTCCAGCAGTCTCTAAGAAGGCAAGATGGACTACCATGCAATGTATGATTTCAAACTGTTCCCCTCCCTAGATACCCCATAAGAGGGATGTAGAACTACAGAAAACAGCCTTATTTGCCTCAGTATTCAGACTGCAGCAGAAAAGATAGAGACTCCTTTCTGGCCGAAAAGACACTATTTTCTGTTAAAAACCTGGACGACAAGTCTAAGGATGTGGCTGCACTGTCGAAAATGAGAAATTGGGCAGTATTCATTCAGATAGCTTCCTCAGTCCTGTCCCAAGCATCGCTGGCCTGTGACTAGCTGGGTACCGTCGTCCTGCATAAAAATCTCAATATGGGCCAGGGGATTATTTTCCAATGCGACCTTCTCTTGCAGTCTGACTATGAGCTCCACGTCAGTTTAATACAGTGGGGCGTTCACTTCATCCAGCGCGTCTATATAAGACCAAAAGTCAATTGGGTTGGTATTGGTGCCTTCATCTTGCCCTTTGAAGGTGATTCATTGCCTACAAAGGTCAAGGTGCTTTAAGTGCTGGAAATTCAGGCACATCATCTTGCTGCGGACGTCCACTGCAACCGAGTACTCCACATGCACCTCCTCCTACCTGTGTCAACTGAGGAGAGAACAACTCCCATTGCTCGCCATACAGCACAGTTTTCCAAAAGGAGCAGAAAACTATGGAGCACACTACCCTGGATTGGCTGACTTACCAAGAGGCTAAACGGAAATGTAAATGGCTGCACCCCATTAGCTTGACATCTGAATATGCAGCAGCTATGTTAACGTCACACTCATTGGCATCAGTACCCTCCTTGTCTCTGCCTCACACAGTGGGTCCTCAGGGCTGCCGTATTACATTCCCCCTCCTTGAAGGTTGGAGGCACTTCTTCTTCTGTTGCTCCCTAAACTTTTACTTCGGGGGCAACATCTCCCCAATTGCCAGGGACGTTGGTGTCCACACCCCAGCCAGATAAGCAACTGGCTCCCCCGCCTTCTCTCACATGGAAGGTGTCTTTCAGGACTCTCCTTTCCAAGGTCCCCATTAGATCCAAAGTGGACACTAGTCTGTGACTGAAGGAGCCAAGTGCTGGTGGTAGTAAGGTTTCATGTTTTTCCTCTGTCTGTAATGTTATTTAAGGAAAGCTCTCCCAGAAAACCCCTACAGAGCAGCGAAATGGCAAACCGATGAAGAAGAAATCAGGTAAGAAACATGAGCTTCAGGTGGCTTCAACACCACCATTTCTTAACAATTCCACGTCCGAGGACAAGGTGGAGTTTCTAGCATCCACCGAGGATGTAGATTTTGATTCAGATGCAGCGGTCCAGGATACCAGCTCCCTGAGGCGTAAACTGCCTTCTTGGCCCCTTTATGCCTTCCCAAATAACAGGCAGCATCATCCTCCAGTGGAATTCCCGAGTTTTTTTTCTCCCATCTAGCTGAATTACAACCCCATGACACATGCTTTTTGTGTTGCCCATCAGGAAACCTGGTTTCCCACAATGTGGACCACTGCCCTTCGTGGCTACTGGAGGTACTACAAACACCACAATGATCATAACAGGATGTTAGGCGGTGTCTGTATCTACGTCCTTACCTCTGTATGTAGCGAACCTTTGAACCTTTACCTTTAGAAGATGTGGCTGTCAAGATGACGATCATGCTGGAAATTACCATTTGTAACATCTACCTTCCTCCAGATGGTGAAACGCCCCACCATGTATTGGCTGCACTTATTTCCCAACTGTCCCCACCTTTTCAACTTCTGGGTGATTTTATGTCTATAGCGCTTTGTGGGGTGGAACCAAAATTACTGGGAGTGGAAAATATGACAAGGATCTACTAACTCGATCTTTGGCTCCTAAATACAGGTGCTCACATTTATTTCAGTGTGGCACATGGCACATACTCGGACATTGATCTCTTCATCTGCAGTTCTGGCCTTCTACAGTCTATTCACTAGAGAGCTCATGACCATTGATGCGTTAGTGACCACTATCCACTTTTCCTGTCTGTCCCCCAGCGTCACTCACCTAGATGCTTGCCCAGATGGGCTCTTGTCCAGGGTGGCTGGGACGCTTTCAATTTCGCTATCATCGCTGAATCTTGCTTCAATGGTAAAATCGATGGGGTGGTCCAGACCATCACTCTTACCATTGTTGGCGTAGCTGAATCAGCAGTCCCTTGTTTCTCAAGTTGGTCCCAATGGAAGTCAGTGCCTTGGTGGTCACCGCAAATTTCTGCAGCCATTAGAGACCTTATGCAGGCCCTCCAACGTCATAAGCGCCATCTGTCCCTGGAGCACTTCAAGCCTTCAAATGGCTCTGTGCCCAGGTCTGTCAACTCATCAAATGGTGGGAGCAGGCGTGTTGGGAACAATACATCTCCACCACTCGATTATAAACTCTCCTTCCCAGGTTTATACCAAGCTCAGACATCAGATCCCTGCAGGTACACCTGGAATTTCCGTACATGGAGCTGTATATGCCGATCCAGACATGATCAGAGAACGTCTTGGCAAGCACTATGCTCGCACTTGTGTATCTGTGAATTACCGCACTGATTTTCATTTCCTAAACCAGTGGGTGGAACGAAAACACCTATCTTTTGCTCCACGCTACCCTGAGTCGTATAATGCTGACATCAGCGAGTGGAAATTTCTCAGTGCCCTTGCCAATTGTTCTGACACATCCCCTGGACAGGCTGCATCCATTCCCTAGTGATTCAACATCTGTCAGAGGATTACCAGCGCTACCTCCTTGCTGTCTTCAACCGCATATGGGGTGATAGCGAATTTCTGTCCCAGTGGTGGGAAAGTATCATTGTTCCAGTGCTAAAACAAGGTAAGAACACGCTAGATGTGGACAGCTATCGCCCTATCAGCCTCACCAACGTTCTGTGCTAGCTGCTCGAATTGATGGTGAGCTGGCGGTTGTGTTGGCTCCTTGAGTCTCAGGGCCTTTCGGCTCCATTCCAGGGCACTCCGCCACTGATAACTTGGCATACTTCGAGTCTGGTATCCGAACGGCTTTTTCTCGCCGTCAACATCTTATTTCCGTCTTTTTTGACATAACGAAAGCCTACAATACAACTTGACGACGTTACATCCTCGCTACTCCCCACGAGTGGGGTCTCAGTGGGCCCCCTCCCGATTTTTATACGGAACTTTTTGTCGCTCTGCGCTATCGGAGTTCGAGTCGTTGCTTCCCACAGTTCATTCCTTATCCAAGAGAAGGTGGTCCTGCAGTTCTCTGAGCTGAGCATCCAATTCTTTTTAATTGCCATTTATGGTCTTGTGGCAGCAGTAGTGTCCTCAGAATCCCCCTTCTTATATGCTGACAATTCAGCTCCTCTGGGGTGGCTGAACATCAACTGCAGGGAGCCATGTGAAAGGTGTTGGGGTGAACCCTCACTCACAGCTTCCAGTTTTCAGCTGCTAAGATATGCATCAAGCACTTCTGTCATCATCATACTGGCTACCCACATCCGATGACCAACTACGTAATGAAATTAAGACTTATTGATTTTTGGGACTTGTCTTCGATGCCCGCTTAACTTGGCTTCCCCATCAGCTTAAGGAGAAGTGCTGGCAGTATCTTAATACTATTGAATGCCTGAATCTCACTGACTGGAGTGCCGATCCCTCTACACAGCTGCAGCTGTACAAGGCCCTTGTATATCCCGTTTTGACTATGGGAGCCTGGTTATGGTTCAACATCTGCCTCAACGTTGTGGTTGCTGCTCCCTAAACACCACTGTGGAGTTCTTCCTGCGACAGGAGGTTCCTGAACAGGCCCAGTGCACAGCCTCTTGTGAAAGCTGGCGTTCCTCTATTACAGATCAGGCAACAACAACTGCCTGCAAATTATACAGCCCACATTCGTAGTTCGCCTCAACAGCAAAATTACCATCTCCTTTTACCTAACATGGCGAGCCATATCCCACAACGACAGCCCAGATCAGGAATTCCAATTGCATTCCGTGTCTTGTGGCTTCTAACTGAACTCAATACTTTCCCTGTATCACCTTTCCTGGAGGTCCACTTATGTACACCTCCACAGCATCTTCTGGATTATTGCAAGGCCCAAAAGGCCTAGTTCCACCTGAGGTCCCCCGCCAGCAATTTTTCTCCATTTTCAGCTGTTTTCAGGGCTCAGAAATAGTCTACACCGATGGCTCAATGGTCGATAGACACTTTGGTGTTGCTTAGGATCACAATGGAAATATTGAACAGCGCTCCTTGCTGGACTGCTGCAGTGTTTTCACTGCAGAGTTGGTAACCATCTCTCGCACTCTTCAGCATATTCACTCCAGCGCTGGTCAGTCCTCCATCGCCTTTTGTAACCCCTCAAGCAGCCTACAAGCTCCTGATCAGTGCTTCCTTCGTCATCCTTTGGTAATAACTATCCAGGAGCCTATTTATGCCCTCAGAAATAATGGACATCAAGTGTACTTCATATGGACTCCGGAATATATCGGGATCCCAGGAAATGAACTTGCTGACAGGCTGGCCAAGCAGGCTACCGGTAAACGAACGCTGTAAAGTTTTGGGATCTGGGATACTGAATTTCCCACCTCAATACACCCAATAAACTATGTATTATCAAGGAAACAAGGAATATATGACAGTCATCTATGTGAGCCACCAACATGGGCTCTGTTGCCCTTTTCCACCTTCGCATTGGCCACCTCCTCTGTAGTGAGGACCCACCTCAGTGTTGCTGTGGCTCCCACTTCACTGTGGTCCACATCTTGTTGGACTGACCTATTTTAGCCTCACTGCGGTGGACTTATTACCTTCCCGCTACACTGCCTATAGTGTTGGGAGACAGTGCCTCATCTACTGATCTAGTTCTGCGTTTTATTCATGAGATAACTTTTCATCACACATTATAAGGGTATGCATTTGGTCTCCTTTCCCAGGCCTTCACCCTCCATCCATTTGAACTCTTCCACGCTCTCTCTTTGCTGTTTGTACGGCTTGGTGTTCGCCTTTCCCTATCTGTGTTCCTCTAGCTTTGTCTTTTAGGCTGGAGATTTTAGTTTGTTGCAGAGTGGCTGGCTCCTCCTTTTTTTCTTAATACGATCAGCCACCCAAAGCCATCTGCTGTATTCTTTTAAAGCCATCTACCGATTTTTCCTTTTAGTGCAAATCCTTCCATTTTGTCTTGCCTCTATCGTTGTCTCTTTCAATGTGGTTCTCAGTTAGTTTTCCACCTTTTTTTTCTTCCGAGGTTTCTTTGGGGAACGGTTTTACTTCACGACCTGTTTGAATGTGGAAGAAGCGACTGATGACCCTGTAGCTTGGTCCCTTTTTCTTTAAGCAAACCAACCAATCAACTATACAATCAGGAAACACATTCTGGTGCCTAATACAAATATGACGTTATTCCGAGCGTTGATTCATTTTTATGCCGTTATGAAACTGTAACTTTACATGGTTTGTCACAGTAATGTGATCACCACCTATGTTCGACGTCAATGTGCAAACGGAAAGTCTAGCAGTTGCGGATAAAAGGTGAGTAGGGGGGAGGGTGAATGGGGGGGGGGCCTCGATTGTTCGCTCCACAGATCCTCAACCGTGAAGTTTTCTTTAACTGGCCTCGGCACTGGATTCATGGCTCCACATCCCAGTCTGTACCTTCTGGAACATTACTGCGTTTCTTCCTGCTGCTCTTGCAGCGGTCTCCACAGGGAAAGGTAGTTATTCACGTTTCTCACAGGAGGTCACATTAATGTGATTTAACAGTGTGTATTTCACTTAGCGCGTCATGTGCCAGATTCCAGTGTAATAGATGGGTACAAAACAAAAAGTGCCTTAGTGGTCGCTTCTCCGATCCATACGGAATCCGTACAGTTGATCAATGGTAATTTTTGTTTTGGATCCATCCACTGTATTGGAATCTGGCAGTTTCTAATCTCTGACATAGCGTCTTTTCGCGGTCTTTTATTTCGACGGTCAACGAATATTGGGTAAAAAGATTCCGAGCTTTTCCGCTCCAATATTTTAATCATATGCTCATCGGAAGATGTGGCTTTTAGTGCCACGAAATCGGTAGTGATCCAGAAATATAGGACGAAATACAGCCGAAGCGGTTATTAATACCAAAATGAACACTCATAGCTATGGTTGCCCTACCTAAAAGGTTGTCTGCATAATCTGATGGAATCATATGAGGACTGTATGGCGGGTGCAGAAATATTTCCCATCCATATTTGTCGACCGTTTTTCTCACTGCTAGACCAGTAATCGGTCTTACATTGTCGTGGAAAACGAGAACACCAGCTGCAAGCGTGTCAGACCTTCTGTGACGAATTTTAGGGAGCAAAAAAATTGTAGAAACAGCTTGTAGTATGCTCCTGTTACAGACGTCCCCTGTGGAACTCTGTAGCTATGAGTCGATTCATGTAATACGCAATGATCAGCTTTAGTTTCACCTTTGACTGTTGGTGGCGCAATTTTTTCGGTTGAGGAGTGTCAAAATTTTTCCACTATGATGCCTGAGACTTCAACTCAGGTTAACAATCTCGTAACCAGGTTTCATCAAGTGCGGCAATCCTTTTCAGAAACAGTTCTCGTTCTGTTCGATAATGTTCAAGCAATTCATTTGCAAGTTTTTAGCGATCTGTTTTCTGCTCTTCACTCAATTCATATGGAACTCATCCGACAGCAACTTTTCTCATCTTCAACTTTTTAGTTATGATTCTGTAAACTAAAGTGACAGGTATTCCTGCCTCATGTGCAATTTCCTTGCATATCTTTCTTCGATCTTCTCTCAAAATATTATTAATTATAACCTGAGAGACGTAGTCTGTTGCAGTAGATTACCTGCCACTTCTTCACGGAAACGAGCAGATGACGTTGGTACTATCCTAGAAAAAATCTCACACACCTATCTCAAACCATTGTAATTTTCCGTTAGGTTGTTTCCACGTAGAGAATCGAATTTAATGTAGAAACGCTGGTCACTACTTGCAATCCGACCTCACTCTGTTCCAGCTTCCATTTTATAACTGAATTACTCACGACACAGCCGCGGGAACCAGCATACACGTATACGACCGCCTTAACTCTCGCTCATAACAGGCATGTGTTTCAACTTGATAATGTCACCATAACGGTCGCGCATCACAGTGTGCTAGACTTTAGAAATTACCCTCATAAAACGTTGTGATTTCTTTTTACGCAACAGCGTCAACAGCAAATGTGGAACGTAATGAAAATATCGTATCCAAAGAACAGAAGATTATCGTGTTACCGTGGTCATTCTAGGGTATGGCCAACAACTGTGAGCTTCATTACATAACAGTGCTAAGAGATTAGTCGGTCAGACGAAAGACCATCGCACCATAAGGATTATAAGGAGAGCGCCAGCCGGCAGCTGGCAAATACTTGTTGTAGCAGTGGCCAGACGTGTGCAGTCGCAGAGCAGAAGAACCGCCGGCTTTTCTTCTCCCGGCGACAGGAGGGGCTGCGACACATTAATCCACGAAGCTTCCTGCGGCGGCTGTTCTGTCTCACTGCTGGACTTCGGGAAGTGTTCCGTGGAGCCGGCTGGCGAAAGACCTGGAAGGAGGCCACTCCTGTTCTTCAGTTCCAGCACGTCAGCTTCTGTTTCTGCCTTCCTGTTGCCCGGCTTTCTCTTGACATACATATTATCAGCCTGTCGATAACTGTGTTTACCGCGCAAGAATATAGGAAGTGGTTATACAATATTTTCTACATTTTAAAATGCGATTTTTCCCTCTTTCATTTGTAAAGCTAACAGCGTCGATTTGATTTCCGTCAGCACGTAAAACCCTCTTCGACATCATGTGCATATTACATGTAGCTGTAAAGTATTCTCTTTCACTGATGCACTGTGACGTACAAACAGAGCGACGCAGTATATTATAGTCTAAAGTGTAACGTAAATCCACAGTTTGTAGGAAGGAGTCACACGCGTCTTTTATTTAATTAAATTTTAATTAAATCATTCGCAAGCGAAGATGGAAAGGTCTTAAGAATACAGGATACGAAGAAGCAGATGACATCAGGTAGACAACGTAAGTGGGCCTCTAATTACATGTATCGAGAATGATGAGATTACACCGCTTTTCTCTCACGACATGAAAGTTTTAGAATTACCTTATCACTTATGAACTACTGAAAGAACAAATAATGCGTATTTTCGTTCACAACTAATGTTTTCCCTACCATTAAGAATGTAGTAATAAATAAGAGTAAATGTTGTATCATCGCGGTTCCCAGATCTCCTGAAGATAGAGGTTGACTGTGGGTACTGTATCGCACACACAGTCCCTTTCACTATTCAGAGACGTCACTAAACCACCCCCCTCCCCTCCGCAAAGATGTAAAATCCACGCATGACCGAGCGAGGTGGCGCAGTGGTTAGACACTGGACTCGCATTCGGGAGGACGACGGTTCAATCCCGCGTCCGACCATCCTGATTTAGGTTTTCCGTGATTTCCCTAAATCACTCCAGGCAAATGCCGGGATGGTTCCTCTGAAAGGGCACGGCCGACTTCCTTCCCCATCCTTCCCTACTCCGATGAGACCGATGACCACGCTGTCTGGTGTCCTTCCCCAAAACAACCAACCAACCAACCACGCATGAGCAGCGCCTATTAGACGGAGGGGTCCGACAGCTGATCAGTTCCAGTCATTCCACCTGAAAGGAGGTACACGGCTCGTGTTGTCTGTAGTTCAAACATGCCTAGACGGTGAATACCGCGGTTGTATCGCGTCCGCATTGTTACTTTGTGCCAGGAAGGTCTATCAACAGGGGAAGTATGCTGGCGTCTCGGAGTGATCCAAAGCGATGTGGTTCGGACGTGCAGGAAATACAGAGAGACAGTAATGAAACCTATTTGTCAACGGAAGGCAGGATTCGGTTACGATTCTGGACGGGGCCATAATCAGTTACAATTCGTTGCCTATTACAGTTACATTGTTTTAAAAAAACAGTAATTCTAGACTCAATAATAAATTAAAAAATAGCACATCTTATTAATGAATAAATAAACAACTGTACAAATAATAGAGTTTTCAGGGCGTTACAATTTAGCAAATCACCATAAATACAGATAATGGTAAAAAAAAGAAGCTTCAGTGATCATGGCTGAAGGCCTTATACTCCAAGAATGGCAATAAATTAACAATGTTTAAGAACTCGCTGCAGTTACAACTTACAGGTATTGAAATACTAAAAAGTAAGTGGCCACAAACACAGCAAAAGGTATCAGACACCAGGAATGGCAGTAAATAAGGTTTTAAGGCTTACTGCTAAAATACAAACATCGAACTACTTTTTTTTTTTTAATCAAGTGATCACAATCACGGCTGAAGGCCTTACACGCCAAGAACGAAAATTATAAAAAAAATATTTAGAAACCGGCTGTAAAACAGCAAATAAATCAAAGGTTACTTAAAAGGAACGATCAACTGACCACCAAACGTGTGCAATAAGATGATGGTAGCCTTGTAACACAACCCTTACACTGCTAGATTTATTCCAGAAGGCGACCAGAACTATTAACTAGACAAACGTAACCTTTAATACAGGCATTACAAGGTATAGTAACAAATAATACAATAATAAAACACAAGGACCAGTCAGAGACAGTGCAACAAACGCTTTCGCGAGCGATGAGATAGGCAGCCAAGACTTGCATTCACTTCATAAGATGGTAACTAGTGGCAGTCTAACGAATGACTAATGATAATCTTGCTGAAGCTTCCTGACGCCCAATAAACCAAATGCAACAATGGAACAAAACGCGAAAGCCAGAACCAGCGGACTGCACCACGCCCCCAGAATGCTGTGCTTAGAGCTCCCGGAACGAGAAAGGACTCACTACCACCAGAGTAGAAGAATCACAAACAGCCTACCACCAAGAAAGCTGTTAAAACTACACGACTTACCGGACAGCAGAGGCAAGGCGAGGAAACGTACACTGCCATTACATACATCAACGCACATGGTAGGTAACTGGGGCGTTAGCAGCCACCAGGCAGGAAAAATACCGCTGGTTGAACTTACCAAATTGTAACAAGCTGAACGTAGTTAATAGTAATAAAAAGTCGGGGAAAGTTAATCAGATCTGCTTTCTCCAAGCACTTCAGTCGCTGTTCTTCGCCTTAGTGACACTATGAGCAGCAACAAGAACACAAGTCACTGGAGAATCGCGAGATGTCACAATGGTGGAGGTTTCCCTCCTTGAATTGAAATGCAATCATCTTAAAGCCTGCTGGATCTGGTTTACAACGAGGTCGTGCTCCCTCGGAACCATAGCCCTTCCATCCGGCAGCCCATGCACGCCTCGAGCAGTCCCGGCGTGTTCTTGCACTGTGTGGACCTGACCCCTCCTGAACTGCACACTCACACGACACGGAACACAATGACGTCGCCCCAAAGACAGGGCAACAGTTACTACATATCGATAACGCCGCTGCTGCCACTAGCGGACAGGCTACGCTTGTGAAACCGAATAGGGCCAGTCAACAAGAGAGGAAGACAAACAACCGCAACCGTGCCAACAAGAGAGGAAGACAAACAACCGCAACCGTGCCAACTAAACGATACCGTATGGCCTGCAACACAGGGTGGAAACCTACAAACAGCACCAACGCGAGCTGCAGCACGGCCCAAGGAAATGTCGATGGCATGCCTCGCTCATGCCGCCCAAGCGCTACTATTACTGCAGTGGATGACTGCTACCTACGGATTATGGTTCGGAGAAAACTGACAGCAACGCCACCATGTTGAATAATACTTTTCGTGCAGCCACAGGACGTAGTGTTGCGACTCAAACTGTGCGCAATAGGCTGCATGATGCCCAACTTCACTCCCGACGTCCATGGCGAGGTCCATATTTGCAACGATGACACCATGCAGCACGGTGGAGAATGGCCCATCAACATGTTGAACGGACCGCTCAGAATTGGCATCACGTTCTCTTCACCGATAAGTGTCGCATATGGCTTCAACCAGACAATCATCAGAGACATGTTTGGAGGCAACCAGGTCAGGCTGAACGCCTTAGACACACTGTCCAGCGAGTGCAGCATGGTGGAGATTCCTTGCTGTTTTGGAGTGGCATTATGTGTGGCCGACGTACGCCGCTGGTGGTCATGGTAGGCGCTGTAACGTCTGTACGACACGTGAATGCCATCCTCCGAACGATAATTCAACTATATCGGCAGCATGTTGGCGAGGCATTCGTCTTCATGGACGACAATTAGAGCCCCATCGTACACTTCGTGTGAATGATTTCCTTCTGGATTACGTCATCGCTCGACTAGAGTGGCCAGCACGTTCTCCAGACATTAACCCTATCGACCACGCCGGGGATAAACTGAAACGGGCTGTTTATGGACGACGTGACCCACCAACCACTCTGAGGGATCTACTCTGATACGCCTTTGAGGATTGGGACAATCTGGACTAACAGTACCTTGATTAACTTGTGGATAGTATGCCATGACGAATACAAGCGTGCATCAATGCAAGAGGACGTTTTACTGGGTATTAGAGGTACCAATGTGTACAGCAATATGGACTACCAACTCTGAAGGTCTCGCTGTATGGTGATAGTACAACATTCTATTTGTGGTTTTCATGAGCAATAAAAAGTGCTGAAATTACGTTTATGTGGATCTCTACTCCAATTTTCTGTACAGGTTCCGGAACTCTAGGAACCGAGGTGATGCAAACCTTTTTTCGATGTGTGTATATGGATTACCAAAAAGCCAGTTATTGCAAAAAAATACAGAAGCTGCAGGAACAAACGCAAACAATACAGATATAATCAAGAATGCAATCATTTCCTACTATCACAGATAGCTACATGTTCTCAAAATAGTTTCAGTAATATTCAAAACTGTATGTAGTAAGATAGAGGATGTTACCTCCATATTCAAGAAAATTGCGGAAGAATTCTCCTGTTGAATGTTACGTACAAAGCCTTATCGAATCTTCAATAACAGGATAAGTTCTAACTGAAGATATTCTCCAAGAAGTTCGAAGGAGATTTTGAAATGAATGCTGACATTTTTTTGAGAAAAATGCTCACAGTATACGTATGTAATTTAATCATGGTTCTTTGGGTTTAGTGGAACATGAAAAAGTTTTCGATGAAGGAAATAAGGGGAGCGAAACGGACAGAGATTAGATTACATTTTGGAAATTGTGGTACCAATGTATTTCTTCTCTTTGCTGTCAAGTAAAATGTAACGTCAACTTCATTTTGAATATAATATTTACCACATTCACGAAGCTACGCAGATTCGCCACGTAGTTAACGTATACGTATTGTAATATAGTCCTAGTGGCTGGGAGGTTATGTAAGAACTACCGTCGGCAGAATACAAATATATCCCTCATGAAAATGATACCGAACAACATAAAACTCTTTGCATTGGAATAACTACATCGTTAGTCACCTTTCATAAAATAACTTGTCGAATGCTGCAACTATCTGTTTGTAGACTGTAGTGACGCACCTAGAGATAAACTCGTGTTGTCATGTGAATCTGATTATCGGTTATGCCTATCCTGTACGTGCCGTCGACTTATCACCGACTTCATCTCCAACATTCTCTTGACCAACAAGTTCTCTATTTGTCCAGGAGGCTGCGTTCTGACGCTGAATATTTGTTGTGTTTTCTTTAGACTTTATTACAGAGAAATCAACAATTTGACCGCACACACATACTACAGAAAAGTTGACAGGACTCCATCCTCCCTCGGTAATCACGAACTACTGCGATTTAAACTGTTCGGCATCACCAGTAGTATGGATTCCAATTTCACTGGTTTCTTGTTCGTGTTAACTTCTTAGTCATGATATCTTGCCACATGGTAAATTACTTTGGATTTTTATAATTATTGATATCCGTAGAACTATCGATCACATCAGTTTGTGGTCAGCGCTCACTCCTAGTTAAAAATGCTTATTTTCCGCTCCAATTGACCAACACTTCTGCCAACGTAGCCAGAGGAGACAGGCAACCGAACATGCATTTCGTTTACCACTGTCAGTCCTCTTTCAATAAATCGTAATAACGAGCAAGAGCCCAATGTAACGAGGAAAGTTTCCTATCAGAGCGAAGCTTCATGTAGTGTTGGTTCCTAAAGGCAGTGTTTCCTATCATATCGTGTAATTACTGTCGCAGAACAAAAGAACGCAAGCATTCACCAATGCTATCATTATTTTTAATAGAGTCTAGTCCAGAATGGGTATATAATCGAAAGTTGGTGACCTAGATTTTACAATTCCTCCTCTGTCACTTCTTTTTGAATACCTGTCTGTATGTCCGTTATAGTGTATAATCGAAAGTTGGTAACCTATTTTTTACAATGCCTCCTCTGTCACTTTTTTTTTCTAATTCCTGTCTGTATGTCCGTTATAGTGAACAGTTTCGAGACAGTGAATATTTTTGGTGGCTTTTCCATTACTAGGAAATTTTATGAGGTTGGAAATTCAGAAATTTCTAAGGATACGATCTTTAAATTGGTTTCATTCAACCGGATACGTACTCAAGCCCGCACATAGTATTGCTGTTTTATATTATTCACCCTCACATAGAACCGTGGCTTAAGGTAGTAGACAATACACTGTAATTGAAGGAAAACGAAAATTTAAGTATTAGAGAATACAAAATAAGAATTTATTCTGCTTCTACAAAAAAAAAAAAAAAAAAAAAAAAAAAGAAATGCTAAGACCATTGTTTAGCGTTTTGTTTCTATAAGGAAATAATACTCAAAATTTCAATAACTGTTTAACAGTGTATCGCATTTCTTCCTCAGCCTACGTAGGAATTGTTGGATGAAGCCTGTCAACTGTCACTCATTGTTACCTGTGGTCAAAGTGTTGTACTTCCAGTGTGGAGAAAATATCCGTTAATTCTGTGGAGTAAATGTGAGCCAATCACTAGCATCTATGCGAAGGAGTGTCAGAAGTACAACTTAGAAAGGCATTCATTTTGACGAACAACTTCTAACATTCATTTTGACGAACAACTTCTAACATTTAATTATCATGACATATGATGTCGGCCGCTTGATATACACTCCAAGGCAAAAAAAAAGAAAAAGAAAAAAGGAACAAAAAGATGCTCTATGAATGATTTATCCGAATGGGACGGAAATCTGTAGATTTGATGGACATGTACAGACAAACAAATGATCATAATTTCACAAAAATTGGATTATTTATTCAAGATGAAGAGCTTCAGAAACTGAACAAATCGATAACGCCTTTGTGGCTTTTATGCAAGCAGTTGCTCGGTTTGGCATTGATTGACAGAGTTTCTGGACGTCCTCCTGAGGGATACCGTGCCAAATTCTGTCCGATTGACGCGTTAGATCGACAAAATCCCCACATTGTTGTAGGCCCGTGCCCATAATGCTCCTCAAACCTAGGGAGACATCTGACGACCTTGCTGGCGATGGTAGGACTTGGCAAGCACGATGACAAGCAGTAGAAACTCTCGCAATGTACGAGCGGGCATTATCTTGCTGAAATGCTTGCCCAGGATGGCTTGCCATGAATGGCAACAAAACGGGGTCTGGAATACCGTAGACGAACTGCTGTGCTGTAAGGGTACTGCAGATAACAACTAAAGGGGTCCTGCTATGCAAAGTAATGGCACCCGAGATCATCGCTCTTGGCTGACGAGTCGTATGGCGGGCGGCAGCATGGTTGGTATGGCAACACTGTCCGGGGCTTCTCCAGACGTCCAATAGCTCTATCAGTCAATGCCAATTCGAAAAGCTGCTTGCGTAAGGGCCAGAGGTGGACGGTCGCCTTATTGACCTCAAATTTAAAAGCTCCATTTTCTTGAATGAATAATCCAAATTTTCTGAAATTGTAATCATTTGTGCCGGCCGGAGTACCCTAGAGGTTCTAGGCGCTACAGTCCGTAACCGCGCGACCACTACGGTTGGAGGTTCGAATCCTGCCACGGGCATGGATGTGCGTGTTGTCCTTAGGTTAGTTGGGTTTAAGTAGTTCTAAGTTCTATGTGTACCCCGTGGTCTAGGGGTAGCGCCTTTAATTCATATTCAAACCGTCTTCGGTCCCGCGTTCGATCCCCGCCACTGCCCAAATTTTGATAAATAATCAGCATTGGCGGCCGAAGACTTCCGGCATAAGAAGTCAGCCTCATTCTGCCAATGGCCTTGTCAAAGAGGGCGGAGGAGCGGATAGAGGTTCAGGGCACTCTCTTGTCCTAGGGGTGGGAAATTGCCCCTAAAGGCGGATGAATCAGCAATGATCAACGACATGAGGATGCAGAAGGCAATGGAAACCACTGCATTAAAGACACGCAACGTGTATCCACAGGACATGTGGCCTGTAATTGAAGAAGTGTCATGATGATCTCTCCATTGGCAAAAGATTCCGGAATAGTCCCCCATTCGGATCTCCGGGAGGGGACTGCCAAGGGGGAGGTTACCATAAGAAAAAGATAGAATAATCAACGAAAGGATAACGTTCTACGAGTCGGGGCGTGGAACGTCAGAAGCTTGAACGTGGTAGGGAAACTAGAAAATCTGAAAAGGGAAATGCAAAGGCTCAATCTAGATATAGTAGGGGTCAGTGAAATGAAGTGGAAGGAAGACAAGGATTTCGGGTCAGATGAGTATCGGGTAATATCAACAGCAGCAGAAAATGGTGTAACAGGTGTAGGATTCGTTATGAATAGGAAGGTAGGGCAGAGGGTGTGTTACTGTGAACAGTTCAGTGACCGGGTTCTTCTAATCAGAATCGACAGCAGACCGACACCGACAACGATAGTTCAGGTATACATGCCGACATCGCAAGCTGAAGATGAACAGATAGAGAAAGTGTATGAGGATACCGAAAGGGTAATGCAGTATGTAAAGGGGGACGAAAATCTAATAGTCGTGGGCGACTGGAATGCAGTTGTAGGGGAAGGAGTAGAAGAAAAGGTTACAGGAGAATATGGGCTTGGGACGAGGAATGAAAGAGGAGAAAGACTAACTGAGATCTGTAGCAAGTTTCAGCTAGTAATAGCGAATACCCTGTTCAAGAATCACAAGAGGAGGAGGTATACTTGGAAAAGGCCGGAAGATACGGGAAGATTTCAATTAGATTACATCATGGTCAGACAGAGATTCCGAAATCAGATACTGGATTGTAAGGCGTACCCAGGAGCAGATATAGACTCAGATCACAATATAGTAGTGATGAAGAGTAGGCTGAAGTTCAAGACATTAGTCAGGAATAATCAATACGCAAAGAAGTGGGATACGGAAGTACTTAGGAATGACGATATACGTTTGAAGTTCTCTAACGCTATAGATACAGCAATAAGGAATAGCGGAGTAGGCAGTACAGTTGAAGAGGAATGGACATGTCTAAAAAGGGCCATCACAGAAGTTGGGAAGGAAAACATAGGTACAAAGAAGGTAGCTGCAAAGAAACCATAGGTAACAGAAGAAATTCTTCAGTTGATTGATGAAAGGAGGAAGTACAAACATGTTCCAGGAAAATCAGGAATACAGAAATACAAGTCGCTGAGGAATGAAATAAATAGGAAGTGCAAGGAAGCTAAGACGAAATGGCTGCAGGAAAAATGTGAAGACATCGAAAAAGATATGATTGTCGGAAGGACAGACTCAGCATACAGGAAAGTCAAAACAACCTTTGGTGACATTAAAAGCAACGGTGGTAATATTAAGAGTGCAACGGGAATTCCACTGTTAAATGCAGAGGAGAGAGCAGATAGGTGGAAAGAATACATTGAAAGCCTCTATGAGGGTGAAGATATGTCTGATGTGATAGAAGAAGAACCAGGAGTCGATTTAGAAGAGATCGGGGATCCAGTATTAGAATCGGAATTTAAAAGAGCTTTGGAGGACGTACGATCAAACAAGGCAGAAGGGATAGATAACATTCCATCAGAATTTCTAAAATCGTTGGGGGAAGTGGCAACAAAACGACTCTTCACGTTGGTGTGTAGAATATATGAGTCTGGCGACATACCATCTGACTTTCGGAAAATCATCATCCACACAATTCCGAAGACGGCAAGAGCTGACAAGTGCGAGAATTATCGCACAATCAGCTTAACAGCTCATGCATCAAAGCTGCTTACAAGAATAATATACAGAGGAATGGATAAGAAAATTGAGAATGCGCTGGGTGACGATCAGTTTGGCTTTAGGAAAAGTAAAGGGACGAGAGAGGCAATTCTGACGTTACGGCTAATAATGGAAGCACGGCTAAAGAAAAATCAAGACACTTTCATAGGATTTGTCGACCTGGAAAAAGCGTTCGACAATGTACAATGGTGCAAGCTCTTCGAGATTCTGAAAAAAGTAGGGGTAAGCTATATGGAGAGACGGGTCATATACAATGTGTACAACAACCAAAAGGGAATAATAAGAGTGGACGATCAAGAACGAAGTGCTCGTATTAAGAAGGGTGTAAGACAAGGCTGTAGACTTTCGCCCCTACTCTTCAATCTGTACATCGAGGAAGCAATGATGAAAATAAAAGAAAGGTTCAGGAGTGGAATTAAAATACAAGGTGAAAGGATATCAATGATACGATTCGCTGATGACATTGCTATCCTGAGTGAAAGTGAAGAAGAATTAAATGATCTGCTGAACGGAATGAACAGTCTAATGAGTACACAGTATGGTTTGAGAGTAAATCGGAGAAAGACGAAGGTAATGAGAAGTAGTAGAAATGAGAACAGCGAGAAACTTAACATCAGGATTGATGGTCACGAAGTCAATGAAGTTAAGGAATTCTGCTACCTAGACAGTAAAATAACCAATGACGGACGGAGCAAGGAGGACATCAAAATCAGACTCGCTATGGCAAAAAAGGCATTTCTGGCCAAGAGAAGTCTACTAATATCAAATACCGGCCTTAATTTGAGGAAGAAATTTCTGAGGATGTACGTCTGGAGTACAGCATTGTATGGTAGTGAAACATGGACTGTGGGAAAACCGGACCAGAAGAGAATCGAAGCATTTGAGATGTGGTGCTATAGACGAATGTTGAAAATTAGTTGGACTGATAAGGTAAGAAATGAGGAATTTCTACACAGAATCGGAGAGGAAAGGAATATGTGGAAAACACTGATATGGAGAAGGGACAGGATGATAGGACATCTGCTAAGACATGAGGGAATGACTTCCATGGTACTAGAGGGAGCTGTAGAGGGCAAAAACTGTAGAGGAAGACAGGGATTGGAATACGTCAAGCAAATAATTGAGGACGTAGGTTGCAAGTGCTACTCTGAGACGAAGAGGTTAGCACAGGAAAGGAATTCGTGGCGGGCCGCATCAAACCAGTCAGTAGACTGATGACCAAAAAAAAAGTTCTAGGGGACCTCAGAAGTTAAGTCCCATAGTGCTGAGAGCCATTTGAATCATTTGTAATCATTTATACGAAGACAGTAACTGTTCTCGAAAGAACAGATGCTGTTGATGACCGTGCAGCTTTTCCCTGGAATAAATGATGACTAACTGAAACCCTCAGCTGCCGGCAGGTGTTGTTGACATACTTCGATGTGGACAGTTGAAAATGTGTGCGCCGACCGTAAGCAGGGTTCGAGTCCCGGTCGGGGAACATATTTTCAATTGTCCACATCGAGGTATATCAACAACACGTGCCGGCAGCTGAGGGTTTCAGTTAGTCATCATTTTTTTGTAATCATTTGTTTGTCTATAAACGTACATCACATCTACCGATTTCCGTCCCATTCTGATAATTTCTTCGTGCTGAATCGTTTTTTATTTTCTGTCTTAGAATGAAACCTATTACCCTGCCCTGTTGATAACATCGGTATCGATACTTATCGTCGAATAAAGTAAAGTCATAGTGCAGCTTCTCTAGTGTCATATTTTCCTTTTTCAAATACCTGTACTGAATATACGGAGATGAAACAGGGAGAAAACACTGGCACTGTTCACAAAAAAAATTAATTAACCAGGTAATTGGCTACCTTTTATTTTACCGAAATGCAGTATTAAATCTTTGCAATTTCAAGTGAAAGTTTATAGCAATCCGAGGAATACTTCCAAATCTCACATTAAGTAGAATAAATGCACATGTGCAAGAATTATTTCAGTTTTGATGTAATTTGTTGCCAGAACTGAGGAACGAAGTTACTCCTTCGACAATCCATCCGCTTTGGCAAAGAATTGAGACGTTGCTACCCGTACCCTATAACGGGTATTGTAAGCAAAAATAAGAAGCAAAAAACTGTCTCTTGGGCCCATTTTTAATCTTCTATCTCGAATCTAGCTTGCTCCTCTTGTGTCCGTTCATCGTTTCTAATCGAGGGACCCAAAACGCTATTCCATATTGGGAACACCAAATAAGTCTGTTACTGCTTAGTTAATAAGTATCTGGTAGAGTTCAGCTGTGATCTCCTAAGCAATCTCTACATCACCTGTTCTAATGTAGTACACTACCTCTGTTCAGTCAGCAAAATAACGCTGTGTCGCTTCAGGCTCTCCAAGTGGTACTAGTTCCAGTCACATGATTTGTTTCAAAGTAGCTGTGTCCGTGTCCGGCCGCGATTTCCGTTTACGTTGACTACCGATTATTTAGTGAAGTTCCGCTTAAGCTCTCACCGACCATGCTTTCAAGGATCTCAGGAATAACGACATCACCTATTGCCAATGTACAACACAGAGTTGTTAATACCCGTGTTTGATCAACTGCTGAGCTATTCTCTTTTGTCTACATAACGTAATGGATTAATGAGAACTCTTTAAAGGAAAAAGAACTTTTAAAATTACCTATTTAGAATATTAACTGTAGTCCGTAACTAAGAAGAGTGCTTAATCAGGGCCTCTGATGCTCAGGCGATATTATGCGCGTAATGCATGAAAAATTGCCATACAATGGCGCTACATGCCTCAATTGGCAGACGAAAATTACTCTAGCGGGACGCGATGGGCTAATTATGCATTATTATAGGACGATATTAGCTCCGTAAGAATAAATAAAAAATAAAACTGTGTGAATCTGACGGAAGTGTATGAAATGAGAGCCAGGTAAATGGAAAGTATTTAGCTTTCTCTGAGTTTAAAGTATACAGTCTTGTGTACAGTACAACAGCGATCACAATATTTGTGCGTTTCAGTTACTGCACCATTTGCCGTTACAGTGAGTATACTAATCCGACAGAGTGTAGCAGAAACAAACTCATCATATTTCCACTCACGTCAGAATACAAGGGAATAAATTTCTTCACTTGGAAGTTCTAGATTTTGCTGTACACTATTTACATCGGTGATTCTCAGAATGCATTCTGTAGGATTATGCTTCACCTATGAAAAATTATACAGAATTTCAGCTTTGAAATTTGTCTACGATGGAAGTTCTATCTTTTGCAACTCCAATTTCTTCATACGGCACGTAATTTGTTGATGTGTGTGACTTCTAACAACCCTAACACAACAAAGATCAAAATTTAATGATTGTGGTGTTGCTCACGCTGCTAAATACTGCATTTTCGGACAACAACAGAGTTGTTATGTGGCAGGTGTTATTAGAGCACAGTTAATAAAGGCATTTCATGTAATAATAAATAAACTAGGCACTCATCTTTTCGTGTTTCCCACGCTGGTCTCGTTGTAAAATCATGGCTCAATCGTCGAAATTCTAGGTGGTGATGATTCCAAGCTCGGATGCAAAGAGGCCAAGGTTTTATTCTGCTATGTTCAAAAGTTTTGTAGATGCGCTTCACAAACCATTCTTGGATATTAAACCTTTCAAAGTTAGCACAATAGTGATGTAAGAAAAATAATCAGCACTCCGAATTTAAGTTACACTTCCTTTTAATTGCTTTTATTGCAGTATCACGTGACACACAAACATCACTAAATCTAGCAGTTTAAGGGTTGTGTTACTTGAAAACATCTTCCTCACAGTCACCGTTAAAGTCCACATTTTATAAGCTGACTACAATATGCGTCTTTCCAACATGACGTCCAAGACTTGACCTTCTCAAGGTCCGACTCTCTAACAACTAACTAATAATCGCTTACGCGCCCAAAAAATCAGAGTTACAAGTACGTCAAAGATCATAGTGACAAAAGAAAGAATACACATAAGAATAACATCACTGCAATATAAACATATCCATGTATCAAAGTACCTCTACATTAATGAAATCAAATGTGAATGTTGTCTCAGAAATATGTCAACTACTTCCACAGGAACACAGTAGAATATTACTGGTATCGAGAGGTTCAGGTGAGGTACCGTAATGGTTACGTAATTCCAGTACAATTACAGACTGTATTCAGAAATTTTAAAAATACGCGCTTTTGTCAATTACGTCTATTTTCCAATCCTTATTAGTACGACCTATTTCAGGAATATACTACAAATTATCAGGTACCAGACTACAACTTATACTTATTTATCAGACTTATGTGAACTGACACAAAGATTATTTTTGCTGGTTGTGTCGTTTAGGATATGTTCCGAATGATACGGTCCTTTTCCATGAAAATTAATTTATTTTCGGATATGTTTTCACAACTTGTAGGGAAACATTTTCAGATTATTTTACTATGCAACGTATGTAATGCTGTTAGCTAAAAGAAATATATCTTTGTAGACAACGACAATAACAATGGAAACGTAACTTCACTGTCACACCGAGCAAAAAATGTTTCCGACACTTCACATGAACTCGTTCTTAAGAATTTATGTACAAATAGCAGGCACTTGTTGATGGCAGCATGCTGTCCTACGGCATCGTAACAAAGAAAAACATTAAATAATGAACCTGATTGACCCTGATGAAATATAAATCTTCTGCAAGCTTCACGTCCTCTCTATGTAATGCACTGAAGTGCGAAAGAAACTGGTACAGGTATGCGTACTCAAATACTGTTTACATACAGGCAGAATACGCCACTGCGGTCGGCAACTACTGTATAAGACAATTTTCTGGTGCCGTTTTAGATCGGTTACTGCTGCTAAAAGGGCAGGTTATCAAGAGTTAAGTGAGTTTGAACGCGGTGCTATAGTCGGTGATCGAGCGATGCGAAATAGCTTCTATGAGGTAGCGTTGAAGAATATCAGGAATCCGACATCTCTGCGGCCGGAGAAAGGTCCTGCAAGAACGGGACCAACGACGACTGAAGGGAATCGTTCAACGTGAAATAAGTGTAACCCTTCCGCAAATTGCTGCACATTACAATCCTGGGCCATCAAAGAATATCACCGTGCGAACCTTTCATTTTAACATAATCGATATGGGCATTCAGAGCCGAACTCCCACTCATGTACTCTTGATGACTTCACGATACATTGGCCCGTCAACACCGACGTTGGACTGTTGATGACTGGAAACATGTTGCCTTGTCGGAGGAATCTCTGTTTTCAAAATGTATCGAGTGGATAGACGTGTACGGGTATGGAGACAATCGCGTGGATCCATGGACCCTGCATGTCAGAAGAGGACTGTTCAAGCTGATGGTCGCTCTGTAACCGTGTAGGGCGCGTGCAGTTGGAATGATATAGGACCCCTGATACGTCTAGATCCGACTCTTGACAGGTACACGTACGTAAGCATCCTGTCTAATTACGTCCGTTGTGGATTCCGACGGACTTGAGAAATTCCAGCAGGCCATTTCAACACCCCAAACTTCCATAATTGCTACAGAGTGGCTCCAGGAACATTCTTCTGAGTAATAAACACTTCCGTAAACCATAAACCCCCCAGACATGAACATTATTGACCATATCTGGGATGCCTTTCAACGTGCTGTTCAGAGGAGATCTCCATCCCCTCGTACTCTTACAGATTTATGGACAGCCCTGCAGAATTCATGGTGTCAGCTCCCTCCAGCACTACTTCAGAAAGTCTAGTCCACGCCACATCATGTTGCGGTACTTCTCACTGCTCGCGGGGGGGCCTACGATTGGGCAGGTGTACCAGTTTCTTTGGCTATTCATTGTTTAATTCCTGTGAGGCTGCGTCGTGACGTGCAATATAGACATAACCAGTGGTAGCCGACCGTGAGATCTGAGCACATCTCACAGAAGCCCCGCTCAGCAATACTCCTCCAATACAGGACTGACACACTTCGTGATGACCTAAGCTCTGACAACGGTATCCAGTCCTGCACGATGCCTCACCGATGCATGATTTGCAGAAAATAGCAAGGAAACCGCTGCTGCTCTTACTGCCTGACCACTCTATCGCAAAGTTTTTTTTTTTTTTTTCCCTTGGCACTGGCCATGGCATTTTTTCCCTCGCATTGAAATTGCTACCTTTCGTTTGATTTTCTTCCACTATCTACCTCCTCGATGCGTCCGTATTAGAGTGTAACCCTACCCAGATTTCACGGCCTCACATCCCGTGATATTCTCAATTAGTAACTAACAAATACAGAGGTGCCAGTGGATCTTTTGAGATGGTCACCAAGTTGGTGAGGGTGTGGAGGGGCTCCGCCTTTTACGCCTTTTAATAAAAAATTACAACTGGAGGCGACAAAAGTATCAGATAGTGATGCATACATTTTTGATGGCGATAGTATCGCATGTACAGAGTATAAAATGGCATTGCGTTGGTGGACGTATCGTCTGTTCTCAAGAGACTCATGTGAAAATGTTTCAGACGTGACTGCGGCCGCACGACGACTATTAACGGATTCTGAACGCGGAATGATAGTTTGAACAGGACGCATTGAGCATTCCATTTCGGAAATCGTTACGGAATTTAGTATTCCGACCTGCACAGTGTCAAGACTGTGCTCGGAGTACCAAATTTCGGAAAAGCTAGTGGCCAATGGCCTTCACTTAACGAACGAGAGCATCGGCATAGGCGTAGAGTAGTCAGTGCCAACTGACAAGCAACACTGCGTGAAATAACCAAAGAAATCAATGTTGAATGTACAGCGGATGTCTCCGTTTGGCGAAATATAGCCTTAATGGGCTACTGCAGCAGAAGACCAACGCGAGTGCCTGGCTAACAGCACGACATCGTTTTCCACGCACCTCTCCTGGGCTCATGACCATATCAGTTGGACCCTAGAGTTTGGAAAACCGTGGCTTGGTCAAATGGGTCCCAATTTCAGTTGGTGAGAACAGATGGTTCGAATGTGTCGCAGACGCGAACCATCGACCCAATATGTAAACGAGGCACTATGCGAGCTGGTGTTAGCACTATAATGGTGAAAGCTGCATTCACATGGAATGGGCTGATTACCCTGGTCCAACTGAACCGATGATTGACTGGAAATGGTTACGCTCGTCTACTTGATACTACTTGTAGCCATTCACGGACTTAATGTTCTCAAACAACGATGGAATTCTTATGATGCTCCTTGTCACCGGCCACAGTTGTTCGCGACTGAATTGAACATTCTGGAGAATTGGAGCGAATGATTTTTCTACCCATATCACCCGACATGAATCCGACCGAATATTTATGGGACATATTCGTGAGGTCACTTCATGTACAAAATTCCGCACCGATAACATTTTCGCAATTGTAGATGGGTTTACAGGCAGCAAGACTCAATACTTCTGCAGGGGACTTCCATCGACTTGCTGTGTCCAAGCGACATCGAATTGCTGCATATGCCGAATGCAGGTCCAACACGATACTAGATGTCCCACGACATTGATGTCCTCGAAGTATACCTAAAAATGTCGCATCTTTGAGCCGATACCTAACATTGGGTTTCTTGAGAATTCGAACATTCTTTCGCGGGTTCTTCTAATAAATGTGTCGAGTATTTAACAAGTGCGTAACGCACTTTTTTCTGATTTCTACACCACTTCTCACTATCATTTAAATAAGTTCTTCATCCCCATATTAATTTAAAATCAAATACTCCTCCTCTTTCTCTTGTGCCTTTGTCTGGCATCGGTGTAGAGCCGACAGTGCTACTAACGAATTTGGAATGGTTAGTTCCAGGGGTAGGGGGAAGACCTTAATGACGCCACCTCGTAACATCCTGGGACGGAATACGTGCACTCCAACTGTCTACAAGTAATGTTATTCATTTCAAAATGAGCGAAAGCTTTCCAAATGATTGTGAATCGTATAGCTCTGGTTGGATTTGGGTCCCAACCCGGTATACACCTAGCGGGACGTGGGAAACCGCGGAAAAAACCACATCCAGCCCGGCCGCTGCGCCAACCGTCCTTCTTAATCTGCCAGACTGATTCGATTAGCGGCCATCGCACATCCCCGTCCACGAAGCGCCGCTTTAATACACATGGCTGGCTACCTGAGTGATTATTCAACACTGTTGTTGTTGTTGTGGTCTTCAGTCCTGAGACTGGTTTGATGCAGCTCTCCCGGTCCCTTCTTCTAGTCAAGTTGTGCCACAAACTTCTCTTCTCCCCAATCCTCTTCAACACCTCCTCATTAGTTATGTGATCTACCCATCTAATCTTCAGCATTCTTCCCAACACTGAATAACACTAATTATTTTTAAACATTTACTTCACACTGGAAATACTAGAAGAGGTAGGCAACCATCATGACAAATATAATAAAAATTACTTTAAAACTGATTTCTTATTGGTGTGAAAATTTCGTAGCTGCTTTAGGAGATATTTTTTTTTTTTTTTTATTTCCACATTCACGACATGTTTCGGGCTCAGTCCATCGTATGGTGACTAGTCAGAAATAAAATTTGGGATTACAAACTCTTCCCGTAATACAAATGCAAGTATATATAATTTCATGGATCAAAAAGGTACAAAAATAATAAAAAATAGAAGATGTCAAAACAGGAAAAAATTTACATACCATATTCAGTTACATAAGCTCAAGAGGCAATTGTATACGCCATAAATAAAAAAAACCTGTCTAGTATATCAGGTGCAACAACATTGCAGTAGCACAGAGAGAAACCAAATGTAACAGCGCCAGAGCGACAGATAACGATCGCCTTGGCTGATAGAGGGCGCCTTGGGCTAGCACAATGCCGTGCGGCGGAACCGCCAGTATCATAAGGAAATTTAATAGAAGTTGTGTATCAAGATTACTACAAATGACAAAGCTACTGTTCAAAGACATAAACTTGTGTAAGATATGACATAAAGTATTACATATATGAAAACTACAGCATGTTAAAAAATAAATTCAAAATTGCTGCAAACGTCACCGAACATTTGGTGTTATAAACAGCGGCCGCAAAGAGCGCACGATGTTTACTTCCAAGCACCTCAGGAAAGCAAATGCAGTGTCTTCAAGGAGTTATGCTCCCAGTCAGCTTGTGAAGATGGATACTCGTTTGGAAATATTGAGGTGAATCTTCGCGTGCTCTGTGGTTTCATTTCCAAAAATACTGTGTGCAGAATATGTGGTGGTGACATATCCTCGGGAGAGAATGAGTGCCTCCTTAATGGGAGTTTGTCAAACATGACTTTGAATAGGAAAAAAAGTGGTGCAGTTGCTAGACTTATGACGTCATATATCGCAAATAACAATTTGTTTGAGAATAACATAAGGATATTTTATGTCTCAGACCTATCGGTAAAGGGATGGAAGCGGGCATACTCTTATGTGCATTACTTTTGACATCTCAGTTCCCCTGAAAAATGTATGACTTACAATAAAATTACTGTAACTGCATGTCTAGAAGCAGCTGAAGAAACACTTAGGGAAAGTGATGACAGTGACAGTAGTGATATTTGTACATGTTTTGATAGGAGCTGGCACAAACATGGCCACACTTCACTACAGTTACATTATTTGATAAAGGTAAGGCAACTGATGTAGAGATTCTAAGCAAGTACTGTAACGCTTGCTGCAGTGAAAGTGAAAATAGGATGAACACAACTGTCAGATGATCTATACTGGTCCTAGTGGTGGGATGGAAGTAGCAGGAGTTCTCAGGATTTTTAATCATTCAGTAGCAAACAGAGGTATCAAAGATGCACAGTATTTAGGGAAAGGTGACAGCAAGGCCTGTGAGTGGGTATGTGCAGAAATTAGTATGCATTTGGCACCTCAAGAAGAGAATGGGGTACAGGTTGAGAACATTATTAAAAGGAAGGTCAACAATAGCACTGTAAGACGGTAAGAACATGAGTGGTAAAGGTCACCTAGCAAATGTTTAGATAGATTGATTACAGAATTATTAAGGATTGGACAATACAAGAAATGACAGGAATTTAGAAAACATGAAAAAAGCTGTATGGGCTATCTTTCTCCATACGATTTCCGCGAATGAAAATTATTAGCACTGTTTCTGCCCAAATGATCTTCATCCTTCGTGCAAAGACATGAGAAGTGCAACCACAAACACTCTTTCACTGTAGGAGTAATGAATGAAATTAAACCTATATTTAGAGATCTTTGCAAAGATACTTTGTTGAAGAAATGTCTTCATGGGAAAATGATAAATGGAAATGAATTTTTGAATTCTGTCTTTCGGATCCGGTTACAGATAACTGTATTTGTTCATATCACAACCCTCAAGATTAGTGTTTATGTTTCAGTGATAGTGTTACAAGAAAACTGGATGTTTTGGACGTATTGGGCACAAAATCTAGTGGAAATACTACAAAATCCTTCGTCCACAAATAGCCAAAGAGAGAACTCTCATAGCAGAATCTGCTAATTTAAAATTAACAAAAGAGGGTAGACAGAAAAGAATAAGGACCAAGAGAAGAATAGGGAATCCATATGATACAGATGATGCTTAGTACGGTGCAGGAAAATATCAGTGTACGTCACTAACATAAACAACTGTACTACAATTGCAACAGTGAACTTTAAATAGATTTTTTTCAAAGCTAGATTTTTTGACATTCTGGTACCAACATTTTCTAAACTAATTGGATTAGAAATATGAAATTTTGGTCAATTTGTGCTCAAGGTAGTAATAAGTTACTACAAATAAATTGAGAACCACCAACCGAACAAAAACTATTTTACAATAATTGTTGTGTTGTGGTCTTCAGTCCTGAGACTGGTTTGATGCAGCTCTCCATGCTACTCTATCCTATGCAAGCTTCTTCATATCCCAGTACGTACTGCAACCTACATCCTTCTGAATCTGCTTGGTGTATTCATCTCTTGGTCTCCCTCTACGCTGCCCTCCAATGCTAAATTTCTGATCCCTTGATGCCTCAGAACATGTCCTACCAACCGGTCCCTTCTTCTAGTCAAGTTGTGCCACAAACTCCTCTTCTCCCCAATTCTATTCAATACCTCCTCATTAGTTATGTCATCTACACATCTAATCTTCAGCATTCTTCTGTAGCACCTCATTTCGAAAGCATCTATTCTCTTCTTGTCCAAACTATTTATCGACCATGTTTCGCTTCCATACAGGGCTACACTCCACACAAATACTTTCAGAAACGACTTCCTGACACTTAAAAATATATACTCGATGTTAACAAATTTCTCTTCTTCAGAAACGCTTTCCTTGCCATTGCCAGTCTACATTTTATATCTTCTCTACTTCGACCATCGTCAGATACTTTGCTCCCCAAATAGCAAAACTCGTTTACTACTTTAAGCGTCTCATTTCCTAATCTGATTCCCTCAGCATCATCCCATATAGTTCTACTACATTCCATTATCCTCGTTTTGCTTTTGTTGATGTTCATCTTATATCCTCCTATCAAGACACTGTCCATTCCGTTCATCTGTCTTCCAAGTCCTTTGTTGTCTCTGACAGAATTACAATGTCATCGGCGAACCTCAAAGAATTTATTTATTCTCCATGGATTTTAATACCTACTCCAAATTTTTCTTTTGTTTTTTTTACTGCTTGCTCAATCTACAGATTGAACAACATCGGGGAGAGGCTGCAACCCTGTCTCACTCCCTTCCCAACCACTGCTTCCCTTTCATGCCCTTCGACTCTTATAACTGCCATCTGGTTTCTGTACAAATTGTAAATAGCCTTTCGATCCCTGTATTTTACCCCTGCCACCTTTAGAATTTGAAGGAGAGTATTCCAGTCAACATTGTCAAAAGCTTTCTGTAAGTCTACAAATGCTAGAAATGTAGATAAGTCGGTAGGTCAGTATTGCCTCAGGTGTTCTAACATTTATACGGAATCCAAACTGATCTTCCCCGAGTTCAGCTTCTACCAGATTTTCCATTCGTCTGTAAAGAGATCGCATGAGTATTTTGAAGCTGTGACTTATTAAACTGCTCGTTCGCTAATTTTCACATCTGTCAACACCTGCTTTCTTTGGGATTGGAATTATTATATTGTTCTTAAAGTCTGAGGGTACTTGGCCTGTATCATACATCTTGCTCACCAGATGGTAGAGTTTTGCAGGACTGGATCTCCCAAGGCTGTCAGTAGTTCTAATGGAATGTTGTCTACTCCCGGGGCCTTGTTTCGACTAAGGTCTTTCAGTGCTCTGTCAAACTCTTCACGAAGTAACGTATCTTCCATTTCATCTGCATCCTCTTCCATGTCCATAATATTGTCCTCAAGTACATCGCCCGTGTATAGACCCTCTACATACTCCTTCCTCCTTTCTGCTTTCCCTTCTTTGCTTAGAACTGGAATTCTATCTGAGCTCTTGATATTCATACAAGTTGCTCTCTTTTCTCCAAAGGTCTCTTTAATTTTCCTGTAAGCAGTATCTATAGTACCCCTAGTGAGATAAGCCTCTACATCCTTACATTTTTCCTCTAGCCATCCCTGCTTAGCTGTTTTGCACATCCTGTCGATCTCATTTTTGAGACGTTTGTATTCCTTTTTGCCTGCTTCATTTACTGCATTTTTATATTTTCTCCTTTCATCAACTAAATTCAATATTTCTTCTGTTACCGAAGGATTTCTACTAGCCCTCGTCTTTTTACCTACTTGATCCTCTGCTGCCTTCACTACTTCATCCATCAGAGCTACCAGTTCTTCTTCTGCTGTATTTCGTTCCCCCATTCCTGTCAACTCTTATGCTCTCCCTGAAACTCTCTACAACCTCTGGTTCTTTCAGTTTATGAGGTCCCATCTCCTTAAATTCCCACCTTTTTTGCACTGTCTTCAGTTTTAATCTGTAGTTCATAACCAACAGATTGTGGTCAGAGTTCACAACTGCCCCTGGAAATGTCTTAAAATCTTAAAACCTGGTTCCTAAATCTCTGTCTTACCGTTATATAATCTACCTGATACCTTCTACTATCTCCAGGCTTCTTCCATGTATACAACCTTCTTTTATGATTCTTGAACCAACCGTTAGCTATGATTAAGTTATGCTCTGTGCAAAATTCTACCAGACGGCTTCCTCTTTCATTTCTTATCCCCAATCCATATTCACCTACTATGTTTCCTTCTCTCCCTTTTCCTACTCTCGAATTCCAGTCACCCATAACTATTAAATTTTCGTCTCCCTTCCTTATCTGAATAATTTCTTTTATCTCATCAAACATTTCATCAATTTCTTCATCTGCAGAGCTAGTTGGCATATAAACTTGTACTACTGTAGTCGGCATGGGCTTCGTGTCTATCTTGGCCACAATAATGCGTTCACTATGCTGTTTGTAGTAGCTTACCTGCACTCCTATTTTTTTATTCATTATTAAACCTACTCCTGCATTACCCCTATTTGATTTTGTATTTATAACCCTGTATTCACCTGACCAAATGTCTTGTTCCCCCTGCCACCGAACTTCACTAATTTCTACTATATCTAACTTTAGCCTATCCATTTCCCTTTTTAAATGTTCTAACCTACGTGACTGAATAAGGGATCTGACATTCCACGCTCCGATCCGTAGAACGCCAGTTTTCTTTCTCCTGATAACGACGTTCTCTTCTGTAGTCTCCGCCCGGAGTTCCGAATGGGGGACTATTTCACCTCCGGAATATTTTACCCAAGAGGACGCCATCATCATCTAACTATACAGTAAAGCTGCATGCTCTCGGGTCAAATTATGGCTGTAGTTTCCCCTTGCTTTCAGCCGTTCGCCGTACCAGCACAGCAAGGCCGTTTTGGTTAGTGTTACAAGGCCAGATCAGTCAATCATCCAGACTGTTGCCCCTGCAACTACTGAAAAGGCTGCTGCGCCTCTTCAGGAACCATACGTTTGTCTGGTCTCTCAACAGATACCCCTCCGTTGTGGTTGCACCTACGGTACGGCCATCTGTACCGCTGAAGCACGCAAGCCTCCCCACCAACGGCAAGGTCCATGGTTACAATAATTAAAGTGTTAAAGGAAATGAAATTTTATTAGTGACAGAATAAAAAAATGTTTTTCTTAAATCCATGGGAGTTATTTTGTTTATTTCAGTTGGCAATGAATGCATATAATTATGTTATATACATTCAGTGAAAATTTCACTGTTTTTAAAACTTCTAGTTCTTTTCAAATTAAATGTGTATCTATTGATAATGTGAAATATCGTTGTCAGAAAAATGGATCGAAATTGCCTCCCCTCTCCCCTTAGGTAATCGGCCATGGAAGCACTGTCTATGTACGAAAATTATAGCTATTACAAAATATCTAAATAAACGCCTTTATCTCATAATGAAGCATTTGTATATTGTTTCGAAGTGACGAAGCTGATAATTGCATTGATGTAAATGAGCTCTGCTACATATATAGGATTCTGAACTGAGATGTAAAACTTGTCGCAAGCCCCACACTTAATCTTGTAGATCCCCACCACTGCAAATATTATCAACAGGCTGCTCTTTACTGTGTCAGAGGAGCTTCTCCAATTTATTAATAGCATTAAAACCTACCGTCACATATGTTTTTTAAACTCATTACTACTCTTCAGAGACCGTGGGCCAACATACCTTGTAGCAGCTTATCCGACTTCTTCATTCTTTACTCCGGTGCGTTCTTGAGTCGGTGACAGAATTTTTTCATCAATGTTCCTGAGATCATTTTCTTTAAATCCATTTGCAGTCCCTATTCGTATAATGGTGGCTGTTTCCCTGTCGGTGGCCTCTTCGTGAAGTGAAAATTTCTTTAACCTGTGGAACACTGAACCATTAAATATTTTCTTCTGTGATGGAGGACGATTAGAATTCCCAGCAATAATGACATCTGTTGTTGTCGGCTTGCGAAAAACCTCGTATTCTAAACGTTGGACATTCCTGCTTATCCGCAAATCCAATAAGTTAAGAGAAACCTCAAATTCAAATCCATAGTAAAATTTCACTTATGGTGTAAAGAGATAAAAATTTCTTTTAGCCCGAACGCCTCATACTTACTCCCGTTAACAACGACCAATTTATTGTCAACATTAAATTTGTTCAAACTAGCTCATTCTGCTCCGCGAAGAGTTCACGTTCCACACTGTTGATAAAAAGATTCACATACAATCCCAGAAATGCTTGAGCCCATTTCTAATCTGCCATTTTGACGAACAATACCTTCATTAAAGGAAACATAACTAAACGAAAGAGATTGGCCTACTAGGTCCATAAGTAGATTCACCAGTGACAAATGTGCCTTGTTATGGAAAATAAGATTATTCCGAAACACCTTGAAGTTTCTGTAACAGTAACATTGGTGTATAAATTAGTATATCCAAAGAGGTTATCAACCTAACGAATAAATTTGTAACTGTTTTTAAGCAATTCACAGTGTCGAATTTATGTAGTTCTTTAATCCTATTTTAACAGAAGCTCTTGATGAAACAGTTTGCACTTTGACAGGAACTCAACACCAGGTAGACGGGTTTTTCTTTTTTATGTAACTTAATCTGAGACTTTAAAATAGGTATTTACGATTCGTTATTTGGACACTACTCGCCTCCCCTTTGGTTTCAAATAAAACTTCGGAATTATTGACTACGGATTTCATCACAGTTGTGAATCGTCATGCCTTAAGGGCAGCAGTACAAGATCGTACACTTACCACAGCACATGTGACAGGGCTTGTGAGCCCAGTCCTTATGGTCTGGGGTGTGATATGCTACAACTCTCGTTCAACTTTGATGTTTATTGAGGAGATGCCAATCACTACACGGCACGTACAAAATGTTGTTAGGCCCGTTCTTTTCCCGTTCTTACAACGGAAAGATGATGTGTTGTTCCAACAGGATAATGTTCGCCCACACACTGTCCGCAAAACTCAAAGTAATCTGCAAGATAAGCAACAACTTTCCTGGCCAGAATGATATCCGGAATCGTCTCCAGTCGAGCACGTGTGGGACATGATGGAACGAGAAGTGACTTGTGTGACTCGTCAGCCAACATCTCTTACCTAACTGCGTGAACAGATCGAGTAGGCATGCCGTCACGTATCCTAGGACGGTATTCATCCACTGCACGATCCACTGAACGTCGGAGTCAGTGTCGGCATTGCCGCCCGTGCAGGCCGTACCACGTACCAATATGGGTGTTTCGGTATGGATCGATACCTGGTACTTATGAATGGCATGCGCTATAGATCTATTCATGTAATCATCCCATGGACTCCATATGCACTGTTGCAACATAAAATTTGAGTGAATTGGAAACCTCAACAACAGAGTACTAATTTTTTCCGGCAGTGTAGTTTTTGAAGAACATCTTGATGATTTGTACTGCAGCAAACATAACATTACAAGGTGCGCACTATCAAATTCTGAAATTGTAACTTGTTTCCCGGTAACCAAGACTACATGCGAGGCGTGGATTTCCTTGTGATATCGCCTAGTGTACTCGAAATTTTGTTGTTAGTGTTGGCTTCCTATCGACTCTACTGAGATTTAACCAGTCAAAGAACTGTTCACAGTATCTCACTGTTTGCGTTACTATGCTGTTCGTATTAATTCCTACTCTGTTGCTCTCGCTATTGTTTTTCTTGTCTGTCTAGGCAAACTAGAAACGATTCATTGAGTGCTACAGTTTCTTAGCTACTTCAGCGTTTTTCTCGTTATCACCTACCACTTCACAGCACCATTCTGAGGATGCCCGTGGGAGAGTAAGGCGAAATTTGTTACCAACTAGAGAGAATCTTTAATTGCAGTCTGGAGCCGCGCGACCGCTACGGTCACAGGTTCGAATCCTGCCTCGGGCATGGATGTGTGTGATGTCCTTAGGTTAGTTAGGTTTAAGTAGTTCTAAGTTCTAGGGGACTGATGACCTCAGATGTTAAGTCCCATAGTGCTCAGAGCCATTTAATTGCAAACTGTGTTTGATCTAGATACGTGTCTTCAATTTGATTGCTTATGTGGGTAGTTTTGTGTCCTTCATAATATATATTAACTTCAAACTAAAAATTATTGAAAATTTTTTCTTGTACATACAACATTTTCTTTGTGCTACGTCTATACTTTATTCGAACTGATTTTAGATGCAAATTAGAGAAAATCAATTGTGGAATCGCAACAATTGCCACAAACATGCAATTAAAAATAAAGTGGTACAACTACAACAAATAATAGGCGCGATATTTATTTTGATGACATGTATGATTTGTTCAGATAGATTGTAATTAAGTGGCTTTTACTAATTATAACAAAATTAGAACTTTAAGTTCTGTTCGCAATACTGTCCTCAAATTTACAAAAACCAAAATAAATCCCTAGTAATCTAAGTGCCACACATAGTAATACTCTTGCCCAGATGAGTCCCCATATTCAGTGCAAAAACAGTATCCTCATTAAGTGTGTTCTTTATTATTCCGCAAGAGAATTTTACCACAGTTTTATTCTATCAGGGGTTCGTGTTATGGATTTCAGCGGGCACTCTTTAGCACAATTCTCAGTTCTCAACATGCTTCGACATCCACATGCAGATATTTAAATGAATTTTGTCCATAGTAGATGCTGTCAAACGCCATGACTGGTAGCGGATATTTTTCTACACCACATGCAGGTAATTGTTTTCACGGTCCAAATATGGTTCCTGGATGAGGAATAAGAACCCACATGGCAGTGACAAAAAAGTAAATAAATTATCCTATGTCATTGCATTTGAGAGTACGAGGTGTGCATAAAATTACTGTTGCTGTAAAATATTTTATTTAAAAAATGTACATGTTGAGTTATTATCACCCCCAGTATACTCCTCTCACCTACCGTTACAACGATCGATGTCAATTTTTTTTCCTCTGAGAGATAATTGACGACGTGCACTACTTTTTCTTTCACTGTTTCAACGGACGGAAAACTTGTTGTTTTTCATGCAGTTTTGACCTCTGGTAATAGATAAAGGTTACATGGTGCTAGGTCAGTCGAATAAAGTGCGTGGTCCAACTCTGGGATTCCGTACTTCGCTAGAAACCTCTTAACAGACAATGCGGTATGAGCCGGTGCATTGTCATGATGCAGAACCCATCACTGTCCTTCCAAAATCCGCGTCTTTCTTTTTTATTATTTTCTCACGGAGTTGAGTAAGAACCTCAAGGCAGCAATGTTGAGAAATAGTCTGACCTTTAGGAACCCAGTGAAGATCCACAATTTCATGAACATCGGAAAAAGCTATCATCATCACATTGAATCTTGATTTGCTGATTCGAAATGTTTTCTCTCTCGCTGAAGTTGGGCTTTTCCACTACATAGACTGGCGCTTACTTTCTGGATCTAAAGTGGAACAACAAGATTCGTCACATTCTATTACTTTTTCCAAAAATCAGGATCATTTTCAATAATATTCAAACTATCAGGTAAATGTATTCACGTGCTTCGTTTTGTTCGATCGTGAAAGTTTTCAGCATCAATTTCTCACACACTTGTCTGATTTTAAATTCGTTGTGTGAAGTTTGTCTTAAGCAGTCTTTGTCACTTCCTACAATCCCATCAATCGATCCATAATTCTACCGATGGTCATATCGAATCAGATTACTTTCTTTTTCGATATTTTCGTACGTTTCTGATGAAGGGTGTCCCGGGCGTGAGTCATCTTCAGCGTCTTCTAGGCCACCTTGGAAGCGTTTCAACCAGTCAAAATCTCACATACGTGATAGACAGTCCTTGCCATACACTTCTTTTGGTAACAGATAGGTTTAAGTAGCAGTTTTTCCAACTTCCATATCAAACTTAACGAGTATTCGTTGCTCATTTGTTACACTTATTTTTCCAGCAAAACTAATAGTACCTGTAATAGGAACGAACGCCACGACCGCACTGATTTGTCTACAAATACCAGAGATGCCGCATTCAACTGAGAAGGCTTCACTCTCCGCAGTTATTGGTTGTTCCTCTTTGGCACATACGTACTTAGCCTGTGACAGCATCAGTCGCGTCATTTTGTAGCCACATCTCGTATGTAGGCAAATCCCTAATGATTGACTCTAACGTTCAGCTAGGCTCAAGACAGCAGCATCTAAAACGAAAACATTATGAGAACGTCTGAAACGCAGCTTGTCATTGCTGATAGAATTAGGAAGTTGCAACTGATTTCCTACGGTCAAGTTAGATCGAAAGTACTCTCTAGGCAGACGAATAAGGAATGGAGAAAGTTCAACGGAAGAGAAAAAATAATTACAGCTGCAAAGAGTGAGACATAGTAAGCAGGAGAAAACTTGGAGGTATACGATTGGGAAGTAGACATTTGTGGCGTTCTAAATTCGGAAAGCGAACAATCCACGAGAATCCAGCCACTATTCAAGACAAGCACATATAGTTCTGATTAGCACTCGACGACGTTTAAGGCTAATTCGACTGCTGGAAATTGTTCACGCTATACGAGGTTCCATAATTATCTCAGTGGTCGATTTCTTGCCGGAGTTGAGTAGTCGTCTCCCGTTATCTTGTTACTGACTGTACTGCATTAAGCGCTAATGGGCTGTTGCCGTGACCCAAAAGCTGTAAAGATAATTTCAGGTGCAATAAGAGCGAAGAGGTATTTTACGATCTTCCCGAGTTCCCCGAGACCACCCAATGTATAAAAGCACTGAATAGGTTATCACACTGCTTTTATCCTCTATCAGCTACTGGAAACCTTCTGGACTCATTACTCAATCGGAGAGTCCTTATACTAATAAAGGAGCAACTAAAACTAATTCATTAAAACTAAAGATAAGTGATGAAAACTTGTATATTACAAAACAGTCACTGATCGCAATTTTTTTCTTTTGTTTTGTGTCTGGCTTCCACGAAAACGATCATTATCAGATAGGTCTACAAGATACAAAAATAATTTTCAGATTTATTACAAGGGATATGTCATAATGTCAAAAGGCAATGCAAACTATATCGAAGCTTTTGAATAAAAGCTCTGTTCCATTCATCTTAATATTATTTTCAGTACAAAAATCAAGAACATAATTATATAATCTTTCTGGATCGGACGATTACGACAACTTAATATATTATTGCGCTGCTGAAACAAGTTCAGCTTCTTTTGCTCTTCATATAATTTTAGTCTAGGAAACAAACAAATCAGCCTCCTGACATATTTTGCTATTTTCCACTAATTAATATCTTATGGAATAATTTTCTGGACCAACTCGCCACCTAGAAAGTAAGAACAATATAGGTGGTTCGCAGGCGGTCGTCATGTAAGTACCTTTTCAAGAAATTAGAGTTCTAACTGCCACATCATTCGCCAATAAAAAGCAATAATCACCGTTTGAGAGAAACAGTGGTGTCCATTCCAACAACAGTAGAGGAAGAAAGCAATGCATGATTAGTAAAAAGGTAGGATCCGGTACTGTTACCTTTCGCGGAGCGTTTTCAAATTTTAGACTTCTTAAAACGCTACTTTCACCGTATTCTGGGGATTTAAAAACTGTTAATACAGCATTTGTACTGGAAAAAATCTCTAATGTGCACTGGCAATATCTCATTACACGTTGTATTAATGAAGTTAAACATTATTTCTCAGTTTACATCTTCTACAAAATTGAAACAGCAGTGAGGTGAACAACGTAATTTGAATTATAAGATACTGAAGAAGAAAAAAACTTCAAGTGTTTTAATTTATAGTTTATACGGCAAGACTATACTGGTCTTGCGGTTTGATTCGAAAGGCTACAGGCGACTGTAAGTTTACACACAGGCACCAATCACTTTAACATCTAAGTCTTTCACTTGTCTACCTGGCCATGCATCTGCTGAATTTACTCGGCCCTCTAACACTGGTTGTTGTTGCTAGACCGCACTGGAGGTTATCACTTTTATCAGAATCTTAGATAAAATTGAATACTGAGAAAAATTAATGAAATTGTGGCCCTGTTACTACAGTAGACAATTATTGATGGGTGATTAATATATCAACACAGCATTAATCTTTATTTATGAAATGACAAAAGTTTATCGATCATAAAATAGGACAAACAACACAAGTTAAGCGAGATGGCAATTAAGTCATAAACTGTTGACAACACAAATAGAAGCAACAGATAATTAGCATTCCACTCGGTGGTGTCTTATTGGCGAAGATTAAGGCTTATCTCTATAATCTACGTATTTACACTGGATCAAAACATAGATAACGCTATCTGAAGTTATGTAACGCCGAATAGACCTTGACAGATCTATTCGACACAGAAGTTATGCTACGATGGTTCAGTTGAGAACAAGTGGCAAGACTGTGATTCTGTTTGGCCTGAGAAGTCGGAGCACCAATGCTATAGCCCTTTCTCGATGCGTAGTGCTGTCTCAGGTCTCAGAGTCTGCACAGAAGCAGTGTGCTACGCCTGTAATTCGTAATCGCGGGCATAAAACATGTAAAGCCACAGGTAGGCGATCTGTTAGATCGCAATTACTCTCGGATGGAGTCCTGAAATCTCCATAGATTCCAGCGCGTGACACTCTCATTCGCCAGTCAACCATGGACCAATTTGACTCACTTATAGGGCAGAGCGCACAAGCGGATCGAACGGCAACAAGGTGGCAAACGTGATACGAATAAGATCGCTCTCAGCATAAAGAGCTATCTGAGATGACTGAGGTCTAAACTATTGGCACAGCTAAGACTTCTCCACAGGCTTCACACTCAAGACCAGTCCCTTTCCATTAAAATCAGTAAACTCAGGAAAAGCACCCAAGCAGCTGCCCCCACGAGGGCTTTGTGTCGAATCTCAGGGAACCATGGTTTAGTTTCTGGTTACGCTAAAGTAAAGAACACATTCATCACAGAGATCATTATGCGGATGGGCATGTCTGACCAGGGGCCTCGGCTAAACAAAGAGTGTCCCAACATAGATCATTTCTGATTAACCATAAACCTTACGTTCCATCCTAATATTCTTCTGAAGGCCTGAGGCTTCCCTCAGGCAGAGGGATGACACCACATGACGGCTCCAGTGAAAGTGTCCGGCCCAAGGTGACCATGGAAACTTGCAGATTTCTATGTACACCATATCCTTGCAGGACGTCGAAATACCCTGGCTGGGTGATCCGCTTCTCTCTTGCACCCTTTCCTCTGTGATGGCCAGAAACGCATCAAGGTAGGAAGTTTTTTCGCCTCTTTGGCCGAAAGCATTGTCTGCACACTAGTACGAGAAATTCTTAAGGACCAGCATTTTGTCCTCGGTAAGTGATTCGAGATATTCCTCTCCCCAATAGCTGCACGTGGCACCCAAGCCCCAAACGTCCACTGCAAGCTACACTCTTAAATAAAGGAACTGCTTGCTTCTTCTAAACTCCAGACAATACTATGAGAAGAAGAGCTACCACAAAGCTTCCGCATGCCTCAACAATGTGCATGCTGCCATCAAAGCCTGCTCATGTTGATAACTTCCTTTCGTCTCACAAAAATTATGTCTGGTTTGTAATAACAACATTAAAGAATATGAAGATAAGTGAGAGGGTGACTTGTGCGATTTGTTATAACTTTCCAAGGTTTGAAGTGATTTCAGTATACACCCTGTTGGTGTCTATAGCGGATTGCCATCCAGGATGCAGCCAAAAGTACACGTACCTTGAAGAGTCAAAACGAGTCAGTCATGGGCCATTCCACTTCAGAAAAAGTAGTGAAGAAACAGTTTTTGTTAACAGAGAGGCTCTGCCGTCTTTCATGATGAGATTCACTTTCACTAGATAACTCTGGAACTGTCTTGGTAGTAGCACTGAAAGTGAACTGCAAGTGTCGCAAGATTTTTTTCTCCAAAATTTCTGTTGCACATATCCGAAACCGTGCAGTTCTAATATCTTTTAGTCCGAGGCACCGGTACGGAGTCTCAGTGCATACCGTCACACATCGAGCACTTTTATTACTCATTATTAAAACTGTCGGTGGTTCAGAAACAAGTTCAATGTGCAGCAACGAAAGTTAAAGATAATTGGCCCAATAACATAAAATATTGACAAGTAGCAGAGCAAGTTTTAAGTGTAAGTACCCGCCGGGACGCGTAATGTAACGGATGATGATAAACAGAAAGCCGAAATTCTAAACCTAGCTTTCAAAAACTCGTTTACGGTAGAGGACTGCAGCACCATCCGCCCCTTTCATTTATCGAACAAACGCAAGGATTGCTGACACAGTGTTCAGTGTATCTCGGGTTGTAAAAAAGTTAAGATCCTTAGACGCCAGGAAGCCATCTGGCCCAGACCGTATCCCCGTAAGATTACATGTTGACTATGATACAAATATAGTACCATTTTTATCCATCATCTGTCAGAGATCATTGGAACAGCGGAAACTTGTATTTAAAAACTGGTAGCCTGAAAACAGACCTCGTGTTTAAGTGTAGTTGCATGAATAGGACTACAAAATGCGAAACTTTATATTGTTTTAAATTTCCTAGCATTTCTAGCAGTGACTGTCTGCACATCAACAAGTTGAAGATATAGCATTAGTGAGAGTGAGGAAAATTCTGCATTTTTTAAATGTTTATTTCTACTTGTCTTATTTGAGCGCCATTTCTTTGTGTTTCAGATTTTCAATTTTTGATGAAAATCTAATATTACGGGTACATGAATTTTTTGTGAAGAAGCCAATAAGTCTTATTTAACAATAAGACTGATGTAGTGGGGGCATTCATATCCGTGTGGGTAACACAACTTGTTCTTACCACATAGGCGCTAATGAAAATATGTTTACGATTTACGTTAAAAGCTATCAACCTCTAAACATTGATTGGATACCTCTCACTCGTTTGAGATATAGTAATAGTTTTGTTAATTCTTGTCAAATTTAGTTTCTGGAAAAGTATATATTCTCCGACTCGTGAAATCCGTTGCATACAAAATTACAATTTTGGAATCTCGGTACCTCCTGGTTAAATTTATGCGGACGCCAATGAACATACATGTAACAAACTATTTAACAAACAATAATCATGTATTCGGCAATTGTTATATTCCTACGTGTACCTTACTCCCTTTTCGTTTTGGCCATTTCTGAACCATTCTACTTCAGCTGCACTTGTTTTTTCTCTTTTACCTTGGCTTTAACAAGTATTTCCGCATTTGTTTCCAGTTTCGTCCTCGCTTCAGTCCATGTTTTCCCTGTATTAAGTTTTGACTTTCTTGGAAACCAAGATACTCTTGTACTTTATTTATGAGAGAAGTGCTTTTTTGGATATCCTCCTATAAAGTTTCCGTAAACAGGAGACTGATGAAAAACTATTTTCTTTGATTAAAGTTTGGAATTGTATTTAAGACGGGGAGGATGAAAACGTTATAATTAGCAATCCTGTTACGTAAGTTCAGAGTGCGTAATTTGGCTTCAGTTACACATGAAACTACTCAAATTTAAAATGATTCCTCAACTTATTATTTTCATTGAAAGTTAAAATGAGAACTCTATACAATTTTTATCCAGCTATTCCTACGCGGCGTAAAATGTACACATCAAAAAATGTTTCGCATCACCCCAGTTCCGAGAACTCTTGAAGAGAGATGTTGACTGTGGATATTGTACCACAGATACAGTCCCTTTGACTGTTCTGAGAAGTCATTAAACCTGCCCAAAGATGTAAACAACCATGCACGAGCAGCGCCTTTAGATGAGTCCAACAGCCGATTAGTTACAGTCATTCCACCAGGAAGGAGGTACACGGCTCGTGTTGTCTGTAGTTCAACCATGCCTAGACGGTCAATACCGCAGTTCGATCGAGTCCGCTTTGTCACTTTGCGCCAGGAAGGGCTCTCCACAAGGGAACTGTCCAGGCGTCACGGAGTGAACCAAAGCGATGTTGTTCGGACATACAGAGAGACAGAAACAGTCGATAACATGCCTTGCTCAGGCCGCTCAAGGTCTACTACTGCAGTGGAAGACCGCTATCTACGGATTATGGCTGGAAGGAACCCTGACAGAAGCGCCACCATGATGAATAATGCTTTTCGTGCAGCCACAGGACGTCGTCTTACGACTCAAACGGTGTGCAATAGGCTGCATGATGCGCAACTTCACTCCCGACGTCCATAGCGAGGTCTATCTTCGCAAACACGACACCATGCAGCGCGGTACAGATGGGCCCAACAATATGCCGAATGGACCGCTCAGGATTGGCATCACGCGTTCTCTTCACCGAGGAGTGTCGCATATGCCTTCAATCAAACAATCGTCGGAGACGTATTTGGAGGCAACCGAGTCAGGATAAACGCCTTAGACACACTGTCCAGCGAGTACAGCACGGTGGAGATTCCCTGCTGTTTTGGGGTGGCATTATGTGGGGCACACATACGCCAGTGGTAGTCATGGAAGGCGCAAAACAGTTGTACGATATGTGAATGCCATCCTCCGACCGATATTGCAACCATATCGGCAGCATAATTGGCGAGGCATTCATCTTCATGGACGACAATTCGCGCCCCCATCGCGCACTTGTTGTGAATGACTTCCTTCAGGATAACGCCATTGCTCGACTAGAGTGGCCAGCGTGTTCTCCAGACATGAACACTATAGAACATGCCTGGGCTAGATTGAAAAGGGCCGTTTGAGGACGATGTAGCTCATCAACCACTGAGGGATCTACGCCGAATCGCCTTTGAGGAATGGGACAGTCTGTACTCACAGCGCCTTGATGAACTTGCGGATAGTATTCCACGACGATAAAGGCATGCATCAATGCAAGAAGATGTGCTAATGGATATTAGAGGTACCGGTGTGTACAGCTATGTGGACCACCACCACTGAAGGTCTCGCTGTATGGTGGTACAACATGTAATGTGTGGTTTTCATGAGCAATAAAATGGGCGGAAATGATGCTTATGTTGATTCCTATTCCAGTTATCATTACAGATTCCGGAACTCTCAGAACGGAGATTATGCAAAACTTCATTTGATATATGTATATCTTTAGCAGTACATCAGTAATTGATAACGCGCGGGAAACTTAAACTGACACGCTTAGAAAAGATCTGCTCATTCTGTGCTGCATGAAAACTAAATTTACTTTTAGAATAAGATTTATACGTTGAGCAGACACGATCTGTAGCTGTTGGCTTCTGAACCACGATTGTTCAACCCTGTAGGACCCATACGTGCAATGTGGGTATAAAAGACCGACTTTATCCTATGAGTGGTGTCTGTGATCTTTCCTGCACTTGTATCGAGTTCATGGTTATATCAACTCCTGGATTTACTATTTTCTTTGATCGGGCTTACTTTGAAAATTACCTTGAAAATTACTTTGAAATCTTAACACTTTTCACTCGAATTTTTACGTCGTCTTTTTTACAAATCTAGAGAATCGCGATACGTATATAAATGAATGTGTAATACATAAAGAGGATACATTGTGCGGTTTGGCCCCCACTGGAACCCCCCCCCCCCTCACCCGGGGGTACGTCGCACACCAGACGAGTGTAACTCTAAATGTTTGTTAGCGTGGTAGAGTAAGTATGGTGTACGCATACGTGGGGACAGTGTTTGCGCAGCAATCGCCGACATAGTGTAGCTGAGGCGGAATAAGGGGAACCAGCCCGCATTCGCCGAGGCAGACGGAAAACCGCCTTAAAAACCATCCACAGGCTGACCGGCACACCGGACCTCGACATTAATCCGCCGGCGGATTCGTGCTGGGGGCCGGCACGCCTTCCCGCCCGGAATGCAGTGCTTTAGGTCGCACGGTTAACTGGGCGGGGTTAAGTAATCTTCCTCGTATACGCTTATAAGTCATGCTGGATACAAATGCAAAACGCTGACAGTCTAATGAGGCCATTCCAATATTGAGAAGAGATGGATTGACTGCTTAGGAGCTAAAACTAGCAAAAATACTCGCCATAATAATGTGATAGTGCTTTATCAATTAATTAATACTACGTCGTTCAACGGTTTGGCGTAAGCTTTTCGATTAAAACACCACTTTGGCGAGTTGGGTGTCTCTGGCCTGACCCAATATACCTAACTCAAAGAGGTGACCTTCAGTATATTATAGACTACGAATCACGTGTTGCAGCCAAATTTTCACATCATTTAGATCTTTCCTGAAGATCTGTGTTTCATTTCTCTATCAGATCTTTTCTATTCTTAACAACGCGTTCTGCGGCGTAATATGCCTCAGATCGTACTACTGCGCAGTAATGACGTTTCTTGGCAGTAACTGGTGTTTATTTCTGCTTGTAGGCACTTTTGTCAAGTTAATGTTCTGTTCACATTGTTTCCACCCGTAAAGTAAAGGCCTCGCTTACAGAGAAATTTGGCTGTATCAATTCTTCTAGGTTTTTACACAACTCCGTTTGTTATATTTCCCCATCTTCTACCTCTGATATTCTGGGCGGTGACTACATGTTTCTCGAAGGAGAAATCAGTAGAAGTAGCCTGGTCATCTACAAAGATTTGGCAGTTAACAGTCAAATTAGTGTTTCTGCGGCCAAGCCTGACTTCTTTCTTTAGTCGTTCCTATTCGTTACTTTCATTTTCTCAAGTACACATTTGAAATTCAGAGGCGGAAGTTCATCTCCTTTACGGACTACCGAAAGCATCTAAAATCTTTCTCGTAAGCACCACTTTAGAGGTGATGTCACGAACCGTTTGCGGGATAATACCTGTTACATTCTTACGTAGCCCATATTTGCTAATGACTTCGAGATTTGTTAGTCGGTATATTGAATCAAAATACTTTTTGAAGTCGACAAAGGTCATTATGAGTTCCTTCGTTTTTCATTACCTGTTCGGCACATGAAATACTTTTTTTCAACCCATCTCACTCAGTCGAAGGTGCACTTGTTTTCCTGCCAAATCAGAAGCGCCTTTGAAAGAAACTTGTATTTTATTACGTGTTAAGTGATGTATTTATAGTTTTTTACGTCACTTCCGTAACCTTTACTGCGATGTAGGTACATCAGCGTGAAGGACAAACAAAACGGATGTTCCTCAGTTTTCCAAACGTTGCGAATTATCTTGTTTACTTTATCAATAGCTTTATTCCATGTGTTCTTCCACCTTCCGACAACTATCGAGTGTTCGCTTGGTGCTTTGTCCTTTTTAATAAAAGTGTGGCCTGTATAATTTCTTCTTTTGTAAGGTACTTGAGTGGAAGAGTGTGGCATTTTAACAGTTAAAGGTTAATTTTGAGGTCCCAAAATTGAGTAAGGATTCGGAATAATTTGCGAGTATATTATAGTAATTATTGTAGTCGGAACACCTGCGCGAAGACTGGTACGATGAAACGCACAAAATGCGACCAGCGCGATTGATCCAAAAGGCTAACAGGCAGAAACAAGTGCACAGCGCGATGCGAAATTCAGATCCATTAGTCGACGTCAGTGTAAAAACTTTGTGGTTCGGCCTATTGCGAGTAGCTAATAAACACCTTGGTCGTCATTTCAGCCCACACGAGGCAACATAAGCGCCATCCGATTTATCTCCTCGCACTACTCTGCTGCAACCCCCTTTCGTAGCGACATCTTTCAACCATTAACCGGTGTTCTCGTTGTTATTATCATGTTTTTGGGTCCTCAGTCTTCTGACTGGTTTGGTGTAGCCTGTCACAAATGTCTCTCCTGCACTAACCTCTTCATTTAAAAATAGTCCTTGCAACTTACGTACTCAATTATTGCCTGGATGTACTCCAATCGCTGCCTTCCCCTACAGTTTTTAACTTCCAATTTTCCGCCTAGGACCATGAACGGTAAGTCCTGATGCCTTTACATGTGTCCTATCATCCTGTTCCTTCTCCAGTGTTCTCCAAACATTCCTTTCTTCACCGATTCCGTACAGGACTTCCTCATTACTTATAATTATCAGTCCACCTGATTTTCAAGATGGATCTGTAGCACATCATCTCCAACGCTACGATTTTCTTCTCTTCCGCTTTCCCGTTGTCCATGATTCACTACCATACAGTGCTGTGCACCAACCGTACATTCCCAGTAGCTTCTTCCTCAAATTGACACCTCTGTTTCAGACTTGGTCCGAAATGCCCTCTTCGCCTGTGCTAGTCTCCTTTTTATGTCCTTAACTTCGTCCACTTCCTGATCACCAATTTTGAAGATCACTTTCTGTCTATTCTTAATTCTGCTACTTCTCATCTCTTGTTTCTTTTTCCATTTTACTCTCAATCCAATTTCTATACTCATAAGACTATGTATTACATTCAAAAGATCAATAATTCTTCTTCGCTTGCACCCAGCAATGTCAAATGGCTCTGAGCACTATGGGACTCAACTGCTGTGGTCATAAGTCCCCTAGAACTTAGAACTACTTAAACCTAACTAACCTAAGGACAGCACACAACACCCAGCCATCACGAGGCAGAGAAAATCCCTGACCCCGCCGGGAATCGAACCCGGGATCCCGGGCGTGGGAAGCGAGAACGCTACCGCACGACCACGAGATGCGGGCACCCAGCAATGTCAACAACGAAACTTATCACTAATAGTATAACACCACTTTCCTCTCCAGCTGGTAGACTAATTAAAGAATTACTGTGTTGTCAATACTTTGATATTAATTTGAGGTAAGGCATCAAATCCGAAGTTAAAGTATTATCCGGAGAAAGTCAGTTTGTATCGTAACTTGATCGTTATTGTGCGATTTACTTTGCGCTAGGCGATCAGCAGAAATAAAAAATATACAAAATAATACGGAAAATAGTTAAAGATATTTTAGTCCTATGTGATGAGTTAATTTTGATTCTGCTTGGAAATTACTGTAAATGAACGGTCGCCATCCAACTTTGAGCGAAATGAATTAAAACTCGGACAGAAGACCCTTTAGTTTGGTCCCTCTGTACACTAAAAATTAAAACTCCTGACTTTGTAATTCAATCACGTAGCATGTTGCCAGGTATGGGCTATCGTACAGGCACTGACTCCCGTTCATTATCAAAACTTTATGATCACCCAGAGAAATTTCAGCCATGGACAAAAGCAAACTTGCAACTACTGTTGTTGTTGTTGTGGCCGGCCGAAGTGGCCGTGCGGTTCTAGGCGCTGCAGTCTGGAACTGCGAGACCGCTACGGTCGCAGGTTCGAATCCTGCCTCGGGCATGGATGTGTGTGATGTCCTTAGATTAGTTAGGTTTAACTAGTTCTAAGTTCTAGGGGACTAATGACCTCAGAAGTTGAGTCCCATAGTGCTCAGAGCCATTCTTTGTTGTTGTGGTCTTCAGTCCTGAGACTGGTTTGATGCAGCTCTCAATGCTACCCTATCCTGTGCAAGCTTCTTCATCTACCAGTACTTACTGCAACCCTTATCCTTCTGAATCTGCTTAGTGTATTCATCTCTTGGTCTCCCTCTACGATTTTTACCCTCCACGCTGCCCTCCAATGCTAAATTTGTGATCCCTTGATGCCTCAGAACATGTCCTACCAACCGGTCCCTTCTTTTTGTCAAGTTGTGCCACATACTCCTCTTCTCCCCAATTCTATTCAATACTTCATCATTAGTTACGTGATCTACCCATCTAATGTTCAGCATTCTTCTGTAGCAAACTTGCAACTACTTCATGAAATTAATTACTAGTTCTTTACAATATCAGTAAAATAACAACTGAACTGAGTTCCTCACTGTAATGCCAACCGCTATTAAACTGTTTTGCAAGAGGTAAACTTTTCGAAAAGAATAATTTTAGTATTTACATTGACTGTTCTACAATAAGTACTGGTTTCTAAAATGATTACGGAGTTCGCTACTTTGACATATTGTTACGTAAATTACTTCTCATACAAAATTTTCTGAAGATGAAGTATTGTTGAATATACTGCTTTGTCAAATTACTTGTAGATAATCAGCACTTAATTAACAAGTCCAAAAAACTAACTTTTTGTTACGTAAACTTCATCTCACACAAAAATGTCTGAACATGAAATATTGTTAATTATGCTGCTTTGTCAAATTATTTTTCTATAACCAGAACTTAATTAACAAATCCTAAAACATTAAATCTTTCGTTCACTTTCATTCAAACTATTAATCAATTCGATGAACTTCACGCTTTTTATCATTTACTTTCACTTCATTAATGACATATTCGGTGAGTTACGGATACGGAGAGGATCCTGTCAGATAGTGTTACTGAGAATTACACACTTTAACACACATACGTTGCTAAAGAATTTGTTACTGGACGATTCGCAACTAACACTGGCAAGCCTTTTACAATACCAAATGATAACTTGGTCGGGTCTTACTTCACAGCGGTGCTGTCTTTGCGGCTAGGTCCATTATAACACGACAATCTACAGCCACAGGCTCTTGACCACAATTAACTTCGGCCAGCCAGCGCTTTTCTTAAACACTGGTTAACGTCGATGCCCAGTTACTTCTCCACATTATGCCTGGCCGGCCGTACGTGGGATCTTGAAGGACACCAGTGGCAAGAAGCAATCAGTACCTTCACTGCGCGATCACAACGGTGAAGTCACTGATGACAGTGCCAGGTAGAGTTATTAAACACGGTGTTCCGAAATTCCTTCACTAAAGAAGACGAAGTAAATATTCCTGAATTCCTAACTAGAACAACTGCCTAGAAACATAGAAGTAGATATCCTCGGTGTAACAAAGCAGCTTAAATCACTTAATAAAGGCAAGGCCTCCGGTCCAGATTGTATACCAGTCAGGTTCCTCTCAGAGTATGCTGATAAAATAGCTCAATGTTTAGCAACTATATACAACCACTCGCTCACAGAAAGATCCGTACCTAAAGACTGGAAAATTACTGAAGTCACACCAATACATAAAAAGGGAAGTAGGAGTAATCCACGGTATTACAGGCCTATGTCACTAACGTCGATTTGCAGTAGGGTTTTGGAACATATACTATATTCCAACATTATGAAGCACCTCGAAGAAAACGATTTATTGACACATAGTCAGCACGGTTTCAGGAAATATCGTTCTTATGAAACACAACTAGCTCTTTATACTCATGAAGTAATAAGTGCTATCGACAGGGGATGTCAAATTGATTCTACATTTTTAGATTTCCATAAGGCTTTCGACACAATTCCTCACAAGCGTCTTCTAACCTAACTGCATGCCAATGGAGTATTGCCTCAGTTGTGCGACTGGATTCGTGATTTCCTGTCAGAAAGGTCACAGTTCGTAGTAACAGGCAGAAAGTCATCGAGTAAAACAGAAATAATATCTGGCGTTCCCCAGGGAAGTGTTATAGGCCCTCTATTGTTCCAGATCAACATTAACGACATAGGAGACAATCTGAGTACCTGTCTTAGTTTGTTTGCAGATGATACTGTCCTTTACCGTCTTGTTAAGTAATCAGATGATCAAAACGAATTGCAAAATGATTTAGGTAAGATATCTGTATGGCGCGAAAAGTGACAGTTGACCCTGAATAAGGAAAAGTGTTAAGTAATTCACATGAGTACTAAAAGAAATAAATTTCGATTACGCGATAAGTCACATAAATCTGAAGGCTGTAAATTCAACTAAATACTTAGGGTTTACAATTACAAATAACCTAAATTGGAACGATCACATAGATAATATTGTGGGTAGAGCAAACCAAAGATTGCGGTTCACTGGCAGAACACTTAGAAGGTACAACAGGTCTACTAAAGAGGCTGGTTACACCACGCTTGTCCGCCCTATTCTGGAGTATTGCTGTGCGGTGTGGAATCCGCAGCAGGTGGTACTGACGGATGACATCGAAGAAGTGCAAAGAAGGACATCTCTTTTCGTATTATCGTGAAATAGGGGAGATAGTGTCACAGACATGATACGTGAATTGGAGTGTCAATCATAAGAACCGAAGCGTTTTTAGTTGCGACGGGATCTTCTCATGAAATTTCAATCACCAGTTTTCTCCTCCGATTGCGAAAACATTCTGTTGGCACCCACCTACATAGGGAGAAATGATCATCACGATAAAATAAGAGAAATCAGGGCTCGCACAGAAAAATACAAGTGCTCGTTTTTCCCGCGTGTCGCCCGAGAGTGGAATGGTAGAGAGATAGCTTGAAAATGGTTCTTTGAACCCTCTGTCAGGCACTTTAATGTGAATAGCAGAGTAATCACGTAGATATAGCGTCCTCTCGCAGCGGAATTCCTCCTTTGCACCCTACCCGCTCGCTCTCTACTAATCGGATCTTGTTACCACATGACAGACACAGCCCGTCTGCGCCACGCTCCTGCGGCCAGTAACAGTACCACAATAACCTCTTTCGTATACATTACGATATTGCGTGACTTGGCCAGTGCGTCTATTACAATGCTTTACTTTCTCTTTCATTGGCTATTTTGCACACAGGAGATCATTAAAACATGTAAACATCACAATAACATACACAACATACGTTTAAACTACATTTAAATGTACACAGTTAATAAAGCTGGAAAATCTTATTAGTGGACTTTGTTGTTTTGTTACACACGCCCCACATTTCATTGATCTACGTTGGCAAATATAGTCTAAGGAAACGTTCAGAACGTAACAACAAGTCTCTAAACCAGCCAACTTTCAGTGCCATGGAATTTAAATTTAATTTATTATTTGCCACTGTCCGAAACATGTTACTTATTACTCATTTGAAATATGTTCCCTAGGACTATATGGTTCGTCAGAAAAAAAAACTTTTTACAAAAACAAATATGAACAGAAAATATTCAATTAAATATGAAAGTTTTTAGTACAACTGCTAGATGTAAATCACACAATAAGAAAAGAAAAGATTTGTTCACTGACCTATTAACATTTGGCATCAATTAAACAACATGAGCACTCACTGATTAAAAATGATGAAGAAGTTTTCACACAGGATTTGTAACATGTATGTCCAAATGAAATTTACAACTCTCATAAACTAAGCGTCACGAGTACTCATTACCCAAAAGTGATCTAAAAATAGTTTTTCACACAGCATTTACATTTCTTGTGCCCACACAAGAATCAGCTGAACTACTATTTACATTTTTTGACCCACACTATTCACATACACACTGCCTACTCATAAGCATTTATTGCATAGCCTCCTTTTCCTGGAAAGAAGAAACAGATTACTGGTGTACTACCTCGTGTACATCAGCTTTCAATTATGTGTGGGTACCTCAATGTGTTCCACGTCCGTAGGTAGCTCATTCATAATATTTTTTACTTTTGTCAGGTAATAATTCAGTTTCCTGCACGTTAATTAGTGTCCGTTTTGCAACATTTATACCAACAACTTAAATAACAAGTCTCACTTCATCGGAAGTCACCAGTTACATATACTGTACATCTCCTTAAACTAATTACAATACAATTAAGGTTCTGATTACAATTTACATAACAAAGCAAACGCTCATATAATTAAAAAAACTTTATCTTCATTATTTAAACATGACATCCACAGTGTGTGACCATTAAAAAAAACTAGTTTATTAGTCCTCAATTAATCACAATTATTTACAGGCAGAATAACATTATTTGTCTCTGCTGTGATAGAACCATCCAATATTGTACCTGATATCAGAATGTGAGCATTAGGGTGAGAAATGCTTTCATTTTTGAATGGCCCATTATAAATAAACTTGAACTTGGAAATATGATTATCTGTGTCAATGGATTTCTCTCGTGAGTCGACGAGGACACTTCATCCGATTATGAATTTTATCGGTTTTAAATTTGCAGTAGTGCCTTTTAAGTAGTGCTTTAGCACGTTTTCTCTTCTTTTCCCTCAGCATCTCTTTCTTTTGACTGATGTCTAAATCTTGTCGCAGGAGGGAATCGATCATCTCCTCTGTTACACTTTTCCACTTAACACCCAACATGATTTCTTCTGATGTGAAGCCTGTATTCTCGTAAGACAACGAGTTCATGATCTATGCTGTACGGTTGTTATGGCAATACATTCTGAAATATCTACCCAGTTCACGCATGTAGCGTACGGAAGGACTGCTCGATGGGTGGTAAGCCAAGATATGATATCTGAGTGCTTACACAATGCAAAGAATAGCGTTAAGTTGACTATATTGTTTTCAATGTAGTGGAGAGTTCTGACACACTCCTTACAGAGCGCACAACAACGCCCAGAGGGTGACAAACAAGACCTTGCAAACATGTTGCATAATCACCCTGACGTCTTCATCCATCGTCCTGACACCACTGAAGGCTTTATTTATAATTTCCAGGTCAAACCTCACCATAAATTTAGAGTGTCACCATATATCATTCCTCCACACTATAGAGAGAAGGTTAAAGCTGAAATTCAAACTATGTTACAACACGGAATCATTAAGCCAGCAGTAAGCTCCTGCAATAGTCCGTTACACATTGTTCACAAGAAAGATGACTCGATCTGTTTGGTCTTGGATTCGAGAAAAATTAATACCATTACAGTACTAGAAAATGATAGACCTCAAGCTATTGAGGAACTCCTCTAAAATTTCTGTGGTGTACACGTCCTGTCTTCAGCTGACTTACAATAAAATATCTGGCAAATTGAAATTCATCCAGAATTCCGAAAACGCGCTGCATTGTTGTGTTTCGGTACATGTTACAAATTCTGTAAGCTAGCGTTTGGGCCCAACATTTCAATGGCAGCATTTATTCGTGGGCTAAATACTATTCTCTCTGCTTATTCGATGACATTCTTATAGCAGAAAAATCTTCGCAACAACATAATAGAATTCTAAACTCTCTGCTGCGACTCTTTCCTGACACCGGCATTACTGTAAATTTGGAGAAATCCGCATTTGTAAAATCTAAGGTAAAACTTTTAGGCCACGTCATTTCATCGACAGTCATAGAACCAGATCCTGACAAATTGGAATGAATAAGATTGACCTATTCACCTACTAATAAGCGTGAAGTTCGCAGTTTCCTCGTATTAATCAATTTTTATCGTAGGTTTCTGAACTTAAAAATTATTACAACGCCAAGAGTGTATGCTGTCACAGGAAAAAAACACTCTGTGGAAATGGGATGAGAAGGGTGAAATGAAATTCCAATGCTTGGAAAAAGCACTGCTTGAAGCTAACATATTAGGTCATCCAGACTCATCGAAAGATTTTTGCTTGTCCACAGACTCTTCCAAGATTGGGCTTGACGCTCACGTGTTTGAAGAGGTGGAGGAAAATGTGGTTATTGTATAAAGGAACATAACCTTCAGCAGTCGCGTTCTGACAAAGTCAGAACTAAAATACGCAATCACAGAACTGGAGCTATAAACCATATTATGGGCTTTTACGAAATTCTGTTATTTTCTATTTGGTAAAAACACGAAATTCTATACAGATCATCGTGCACAGCAATTTCTGATGTCATCAAAACCGACACAAGAGCTCCTAAGACACTTGACTCTGTATCTTCAAGAATTTCAAATGACCATCATCCACATCATTTATGGGGAGAATATTGTTGGAGATACATTGTCTCGTGCATCCTTTGGACTATCAAGAAATAACAAGCAAGTTCAACATGACAATAATTTCTATCTTCTTTACATAAAGAAAGTCTTGTTTGAGAATTTCGTTTCGTCCTCATTACAGAACATTGTGAAAGAGCAAGATAAGGATCCAGTATGGAATGACATTAAGGAGAATTGGCAATCCAAGCCAGAAAGAAGAAAACTTATTACCTGTTAGCTTAGACACTGGTGAATGTTTTCCTTTAGAAACCTAAATGACGACAATTTAACGTGCCAATACCCACTGCAACTTAAATTATGAATCTGAAAATAAGAATTTTAAGTAACATTTATACTGCAGTTAGTATAAGGATTACTCAATTTTTTACAGATGTAAATACAAGAGAGAACGGGTATTGAACAGTATCCCATAGTGAAGACAACATTAGGATAACACAACACCCAGTCCCTGAAAGGAGAAAATCACCAACTCCGCCGGGAATCGAACCCGGGCCCTTAGGATTGACAGTCTGTCGCACTGACCACTCAGCAACTTTTTTTTTTCGGGGGTGGACAACTATCCCACTACACTTTACTACAATGCATATCCTGTAGAAAGATGGATCCGATTTATGTGTAGTATAGATCTCTGTGTGTTTTGTGATAGGGTCATGACAGGATAGTACTAGTAATTCCCAACAAAAGTGCACCTTTGATCACAAAAATAACTGTTGAACAGTACAAAATTATTCAATATAGGATTATTAAGATATTGAGGTTACGTAAGTAAAACGCTGATACATGTCATTGTCAAGATTTTTAATCAATATGCACCAAATACTGCCTGTGCAGAACAATACTTTTTAGCGTTCCTGTATATAGCTGCCTCAAGCCTCCTATGTCCGTATATATACAAAGCATCTGTTATGCAATCTAATATTTTTTGAGTCTTTGTTTGTCTGACGCTCCAATATGCAAAGCATTTCTTTGCCAGTACAATTTTTTCTGTCATTTTGTGTATAACACTGTAAAATGCAGCTCACTTTCCTTGACGTTTATGTTATAAGGAAACAATGCCTGTGCAGAATTACTTAATATTCAATTTACACTATATGTTTACCTTAATAAGCTTCATGAGCAGATATCTTAATTAGTAACCAAACAGTTCTCACAATGCTACAAATACGAGTTTTATGTACAAAAATTTTAGATTCATGTTAATATATTTGTGTCTGATAAGAAACAATTTACAAATTTTCATTCGTATAAACTGCATGTGCAGTTACTTACTTGATTATCTTCACTTATGTTTACAGGAATATGAAAAAAAGTTTGTGAAGTTGTTACGATAAGAATTTTCTGTCCATAGAGTACCAAGTAACTGGGATCTGCCAGGGCACAAACAAATTACAAAATGCACATGCACACGTCTGCAACAATGATGTCACTTCCAATGATGACAGCAACCAGGGAGGTCTGTCATAATGACGGATGTCTGCAATAACTACCGGTTCCTGAGTAGCAATCAGCGACCAATGCTGAGCTTCGCCTCCAAGAGCCACAATTACACAGTGCTGCTTCAGTGAAAGGACACTGACAATACCAGCCGCTGTGTCACCAAATGCAGTTTCCCCAACCAAAGGTTTCAGTGATATAGACACTGTACACAACGCTGCATGATTCTACTACACTCTACGTTTCTACGTTGAGGTGTTAGTGCTATATACATTAAATAAACCTCTACACACAATTTACTATGTTGCTTCTCCTCTCATATTCCTACAAGTGTGCAAAGTTCAAAACAATACAAAACTCCCTGTGCAGCGAACATTCCCTTTTTACAAAACTATAACACTTTACATGAAACTTCCTGGCAGATTGAAACTGTGTGCCGAACCGAGACTCGAACTCGGTACCTTTTCCCTTCGCGGGCAAGTGCCCTACCATCCGAGCTACCCAAGCACGACTGATGTCCCGTCCTCACAGCTTCAATTCTCCCAGTACCTCGTCCTTTCATCCAGGAGTGCTCGTTTGCACGGTGCGCTGAAGACCTTCTGTGAAGTTTGGAAGATAGGAGACGAGGTACTGACAGAACTGAAGCTTTGAGAACGGGACGTTAGTCGTGCTTCGGTAGCTCAGATGGCGCCGGTACGGTAGCTCAGCGTGTTCGGTCAGTGGGTTAGCTACCCTTTGTAATAAAAGAACTGGGCAAACGGATCAACGAATAAAGGTCATCGGACCTCCCCCCTGAATAATTCAACGAACCATATAGAACAAAATGAAATTTAAAAAAAGAAAATGGTAGAGCACGGCCGCGAGAGGCAAAGGTCCCAAGTTCCAGTCTCGGTCAGGCACACAGTTTTAATCTTCCAGGAAGTTTCATATCAGCTCACACTCCGTTGCAGAGTGAAAGTCTCATTCTGCCAACACACTTCATGTTTTCTTATTATTTTTCTAAACTTTACAGGTTGAAATTTTTCATATATTAAACAGTGCCAAACTAATTATTTTAAAAGGCTCCCAAAACGGTAACAAGATAATTGAGCTAATAATGAACAATCCTTCAAACATTAATAGAACCTCTACATCTTAATGTGTTTCGTTTAAATGTTTGAACAGTTTTAGTCAACAAGAAATGCTTCTCTACATTGTTTGTAAAAACAATATTTACTGTCTAACCTATATGTTTATGTATACGTTTGTCTCATAATAAAGCAGTTTTAGCTCCTTTTGTACTATTTATGCATATGTTCCGTTCAGATTCTTAAAGATGAGCTCTCCATTACATTGAAAACAATATAGTCAACGTAACACTATTCTTTTCATTGTGTAAGCACTCAGATATCGATAGTAACAATCTGAAGGCGAAACACAGGAGTGAAATTCTAAGCATTCATGTGAGACGAGATCTGTCTGTGAGAGCGGAAGTAGTAGTGTCGGTCGAGAACTCAGAGACAGAGGACGTCTCACGCTAACCTCAGTCGGACATGGCAGATCTCACCGCACTAAAGGCCTGGTTTCATTTATATAGCCAGGAGAGATCTAGATGGCTTAACTACGCTTGAAGGTGGAACTCAAGGTAAAATTCACAAACATAGCGCAAAAGCTATTGTAGGGGTGGGTTCATGATTGATAGTCCGAGTATGCCATAATCCCATGGTTTGCTTCTCAGTTAAAGAAGCCTCCTTATCCTCCAAATAATAATAATTATTCTGCACATCTCATTAATATATAACTGCTGTGGTTATTAAATGTCAATGTAACTTTGAAATTGAAATAATTGGTTAATCTGGCACTTAGCCATTATTAATACCTATTTCATAGTAACTGACATTGCCTATTATTGGTTATGGGGTATGATGATTCTAAAGTTTTAAATAGACTTAATTTATGAAATGACTTCTCACAAGTTACTCAGTAGTTAATAGGACCCAAACAAATTCCTTTTTATTAAATTAATTCCTAGTAACAACAAGATTTAGCAGCTGCTGCTGCATGCTGCATGCTGCTGCGAATTGCTGTAAAGCACATGAAAAAAGGCACTCATATAAAGATGTGAGTGCGAAAGTTAGGGCCCAAACAAAGACACTGACACACTATAACATGTCATGTACCAAAATGCAGTAAATTCCATAGTTCAAGCCAGATTCTGTATCACTTGTAAATTCTGATTCTAAAACGCAGTCATATAAGTTAGGTATTCAGTGTTACAGGTTCCTGTAGTTTTACACATTGAAATACGCAGTCAGATAGGATATCCAAATGTTAGTTTTAAGTTTTTCACGTAACCATCTGTTGAGGGCTTAAGTGACAGTTAAACTGACACTCATACAACTCTCACACAGTGTTATGCAGGCTAGATTCCGTTTACTGATAGCTCAGTTTGCTTATCGGGTCCATTTTCACAGACGAACATAGACAATAGTTGTTGTAGATACGTTACAAATTAGTTGCACATACGTTACATTGTTTAAATCACCACAGTATAGCTACATCTTCTTTCTCCGAGACTCTCGTATTCTGTCAGAGTTCTGCTAGCGAAAGCAATGCACCGACACTCTTTGCTCTCCCCTTGTTCTTGAAATACGTGCACCTCAATACCGTAGTCGCACGAGTTGGTTCCCATGTGAAATGAAACTGTCAAATTTGGATGATGTAATACTACGTCTTATACGAGATCATCCTTTAGTTTATCGAACGGTATTTGACATTTCTTTGTCCAAATAAAATCACTATTTTTCTTTAACAAACCACATAACTCAGAGTAATTAAAAACTTGCCCTTCTACACATTTGCGATAAATATTACAAAGACGAAAGAAAGCCTACAAATGTTTTTTGGTTCATGGGTGTGGACAGTTTCTTATCGGCTCTACTTTTCGCAGGTCTTTAGTTATTCCTAAAGTTGTTATGACATGACCTATAACTTCTACTTCATTTTTCACAAATTCACATTTCTTTAACTTCAGTGACATTCCCCAGTGTCTCAGTGCTTCAACAGCTTCTGTTAATAGTTCAGACTGCTCTTCCCATGATGACGTTGCTATTAACAAATCGTCAATATAGATCGTAATTCTGGGGCCAAGTTCTTTCCCCAGTACACTTCAAGCCCTCAGAAGACCACCGACATTGACATGTTCAGTTCGAAAGGGATGACTTCATACTGATAGCATTTCCCATCAAACAGGAATGCAGTCAGTTTTCGCGATTCTTTTTAAGGGCTGTCTGCCAATGCCAGCGGTCAGATTGAGGTCTGTCAAATACCGCACATGATGAAACTTTTTCATAACATTGCCTACACTCAGGACGATCCGTCTCACGTTTCACAATCCTGTTATCTTTTTTATTCACCAAAACAAGGGGATTGTTATATTGGCTATTAGAACGTTCTATGACGACCCACTCCTCCATGCGATTTATTTCTGTTTGTACCGCTTCCCTCCTAGCTATTGGTACTTGATAAACTGATCCAAAAGATGGATCATGGGTATCATCTCAATTTTATACTCAAAATCACGTACATGACTAGGTTTATCAGAAAACACCTCCTTGTTATTAATAAAAATATCATACAGCTCCTCCTTTCGGTAGGAAACTATGCTCGACACATTCTCCACTGCTGTTACAAACTCATCTTCGGAAAGTGATACGATTACGTTCCTAACATGGTAACACTCGGACCCTTCCCTCAACCTTTCGTTCATAGGTAATGGTGTCGTGATCACTGACTCTGTGATCGACATCATCAAAACCCACCTCTGCCGGCCGAAGTGGCCGTGCGGTTCTAGGCGCTACAGTCTGGAGCGGAGCGACCGCTACGGTCACAGGTTCGAATCCTGCCTCGGGCATGGATGTGTGTGATGTCCTTACGTTAGTTGGGTTTAATTAGTTCTAAGTTCTAGGCGACTGATGACCTCAGAAGTTAAGTCGCATAGTGCTCAGAGTGATTTGAACCAAAACCCACCTCTAATTTGTTTTCTCCTACAGCACATACCATCGTTCTTCTGTCACAATTAATGATTACTTTATTCTTTATAATCCAGTCCATGCCCATAATTATTTCTGTGCTCAACTGAAAAACGACTAGAAAACCAAATTGAAACTCAACATCCCTAACATAAAATTTCATCAAAATTTGAGTCTTACTCGGTTTACTACAGGCACAAGTTGCATCTACTGCTTTCACTCCCGTACCAGGCATTTCGACTACATCCGTTACAGTCTTAATTCTCTCATAAAATGACTGGGATACAACATTAATCTGCCTTAGAATATCAATTAACGCCTGAGTTTCCATTCCGTATACAGCTATAGGTATCATAATTCCATCACGTCGCTTCGATCATTAAACTTCCTTCCCCATTACTTCCAAATCACTCCACAAGACGTAATTCCGTCTACATAACTTATCTGGGGGTTTCTTCCGCCTTCCCGTGTTACGTACTTCATTCTGAGACAAAACTTACCTTAATTCAGGTTCACTTACATTTTTATCCACCTTCGCGAATCACATCTACTTTGGCTTCGTATACCCTACAACGATCTGTTTCGTTCAATAATTTTATTCAGATGTCGTAAAGTACACAATTAGGCTGCACATCCACAGTCTCCGGTTGCTCGATCGAATACGCCGAATTCGGCTGAATCGGGAACGGCGTCTCCCAAAGATCTACTTATCTGCAGCTCACGTGCCCCATCATCCCCACTATATTCAATAATCTCATCAATATTACCCATTATATTCGTATTAACTTCATTTGATACGCGCAGCGTCTCCCTCAGATCGCTCGTCCCCATCGTTACACACACTTCACAATTGTTATCATCCTCCACACTCGACTTCGTTTTCCACGAAAACGTACTTTCCTGTCTCTTTCCCACTCCTATATCCCATCACACATTCCACCTAATTGCCTCAGCCATCCCCTATCATCGCTCGCTGTTCGGACTTCATTAACAACAACAACACGCGTCTCCACGATCGGACACTGCTCTTTAATCGCCGCCGTGTACAACTTCTACGACACATACCCGCTGTCGCTTCGACATCGCAAGTTCATTGCTCTTGCATTGTTTCCTAACCACCTAACTTCTTATGTGAGCCCGCCCGCCTTCACTCGCTTTGTTGCCACCACCGCTGTTATATTGTTTCCTTTGATGGGGCCGTGTACCGAAACCCGCATCAGTTTGCCCCTTTACTGTTGCGGACCGACGTTTTCCGAGCATTAATTTTCGCAAACTCGGCCGTAAAGTCTACTTCTTCCACGACCGCCACCTCTTCCTCCTCTCCTATCTCTGTCTCCGTGAGCGCATCTCACGTCGTAATCATTGTGATGGTTATGGTTTTTGTTGCTATTGAAATTGTTTCTGTTCTGGTTACAATTGTATCCTCCGTGGAACGTTTGTCACAATCGCAGTTCGAAGCGTCAGTGTCACCTACTCTCTTCAGAAAGGATGTTTCATTGTTTTGGCCGTAAGATAGCCACGGACATTCCACAGTAATTTTCCGCGAAATACCGTTAACACACTCTTTTGTGGCAGCTGACCGTTCATGTATTCCAATTTTTTTAAATAGCTCTTCGCAATACAATTTCATATTTATCTCTTTACTAGGTCGATATGGAGAAGCTTGCATAAATTCCTGCAATACCTCGCCCTGTTTATCAAAAGACCAGTGTTTTTCTTCAAATTTGCTGAAAAACTGCTCCAAAGTTCGGCAGTCGTGTACGGCATGCACTACCAACCTACTTGCGTCCCCTACTACCTTCGTCCTCTCTGTTCTAATTCGATCCTCTTCAGACAATGCTGAAGGGATTATCTTTCTGCATGCGTCCATGAAAATGACTGTGCAGATTTCACCCTTTTGTTTGAACTTTTCAATTTCGAAGCTTATATGAGTGGGATATGCCCTCCTTAACGTGAACGTAGTAGCCAAATTCTTTACACTATTGTAGACTTTTTACCTGCTCTTTGTTTTTATAGGTTTCAGATCTAAAACTTTCTACTTCCTTGTTTTTGAACTCCACAGCTTCGTGATGTACCTCAGCTTCTAAGGAATGAGTTTTGTCCTGAACATCAGTAGTAATTACCTCTATTGTTCCTTTAAATTTCTTTTCTGTTTCGCTTTGAGCTTTCCCGATCTGTCCCTTCAAAGTATTGACAGATAGATCCAATTCACTGGGAATTTTCGTCCGCTCGTCACTCACTGTCTTAATTTCCTGGTTTACTTTAGTGCCTAAATCCCTACGGATCGAATCTATAGCTTCAGGTAACTTGCTACTCACTGTATCGTAAAAATTCTCCTTTTCCTTTTTTTTTTTTTTTTTCACTGCTTACAGATTTCTTTTGAGCTTCCATTTTACGATCGAGCTTGTCATCTAACTCACGTACTTTCTCTGTTATTTCCTCGCCCACACCTTTGCGTATTGAAGAAGATATTTCATCTTTTAACAAACTCATATCAATTCTTAATCTACTCTCCATCGAACTCTTCCTATCGTTAATTGAAACTACAACAATTTGTAACTCAGTCTTCGAACACATCATCTCGTTCATTGAGCCTATTTCAGTTTGCATCGAATCCAGCATCTGAAATAACTTAGAAATGTAAAATCATTGGGGGGAATGACAACCCAACGACTGTTGAAGATGGTGTGACAATAGTCCTAATTCAAACCACGTGCCTGATTTATTACTGATTCTACTTTTGTTTGGATTTCAGCCCCTGTACATAATTTTCCCTCTTCGTGAACATTTCTCCCGAAGTCTCCTGACAGGAATCATCAACCCCTTACTTTATAGTCACACTCTTCCATATATATTGAGATACCCAACCCATTGTCTTTCCTCAGCTCACCGTTCAACAATTCCGATCTCGGCCCACGCCTTTGTGGCTGCCGTCCGCCAGCATTGCCAAGTTCAACATTTTTGCTTTTCTGTTGCCTGATCAAAACTTCCAGTAACCAATATTAATTGTAAAATCAAATTTTGAAGATCCGAGCCACTGGATAATCACAAGATTGAAATTGTCCTGTCATGGGGTGCCACCTGTAACATCCAATTTCCTCCCAGGGTGGTAGACTAATTACAGAATTACCGCGTTGCTCATGGTTTGATATTAATTTGGGATAAGGCATCGAACTCGAAGTGGACGTATTATCCAGAAGAAGTCAGGTGCTGACATAACTTGATCGTTATTGTGCGATTTACTTTGTGCACTAAAGATCGGCAGAAACAAAAAACGTACAAATATACTGAAACCAACTATCGAGATTTAGTTTTTGTTCCATAAATTACTTCTCACACAAAACTGTCTGAACATGAGATATTGTTAACTGTACTGCTTTGTCAAATTATTTGTCAATAACCAGCACTTAATTAGCAAGTCCAAAATAACTAATCCTTTTGTTTACTTTCATGCAGACAATTAATCAGTTCTATGAACTTCAATATTCTTGTCATTTACTTTCACTTCATTAATGACACACTCTGTTAGTTATGGATACGGAGATACACCTAAGCGTGTAATCCACAGTAACAACTACCCGACAGGATCCTCTGGCGTATACACATAACTTGCTAAAATATTTTTTACTGGTCGATTCGCAACATATAATGGCAAGCCTGTTACAATTCTAAATGATAAACTGGTCGGGTCTAATTTCTTAGCGATAACACACAGTCAACATCGGTTTAGGAAAAATCGTTCCTGTGGAACACAACTAGCTCTTTATTCAAATGAGGTGTTGAGTCCGAATGACAAGGGATTTCAGATCGACTCCGTATTTCTGGATTTCGCGAAGGCTTTTGACACGGTACCACACAAGCGGCTCGTAGAGAAATTGCCTGCTTATGTAGTTTCAGTTATGTGACTGGATTTGTGATTTCTTGTCAGAGAGGTCACAGTTCGTAGTAATTGACGGAAAGTCGTTCTAATAAAACAGAAGTGATCTATGGCGTTCCCCAAGGTAGTACTACAGGCCCTTTGCTGTTCCTTATCTATATAAACGATATGGGAGACAATCTGAGCAGCCGTCTTCGGTTGTCTGCAGATGACGCTGTCGTTTATCGACTAATAAAGTCATCAGAAGATCAAAACAAAACTGCAAAACGATTTAGAAAAGATATCTGAATGGTGCGAAAAGTGGCAGTTGATTCTAAATAACGAAAAGTGTGAGGTCATTTATGAGTGCTGAAAGGAACTCGTTAAACTTCGGTTACAAGGCAAATCATTCTAGTCTAAAAGCCGTAAATTCATCTAAATACCTAGGTATTACAATTACGAACAACTAAAATTGGAAGGACCACATAGAAAATGTTTTGGGGAAGGCTAACCAAAGACTGTGTTTCATTGGCAGGACACTTAGAAAATGTAACAGACCTACAAAGGAGACTGCCTACACTACGCTTGTCCGTCCTCTTTTAGAATACTGCTGCGCCGTGTGGGATCCTTACCAGATAGGACTGACGGAGTACGTCGAAAAAGCTCAAAGAAATGCAGCACGTTTTGTATTATCACGAAATATGGGACAGAGTGTCACAGAAATGAAACATGATTTGGGCTGGACATCATAAAAAGATACACGTTTTTCGTAGCGACGGAACCTTCTCACGAAATTCCAATCGCCAACTTTCTCCTCCGAATGCGAAAATATTTTGTTGACACCATCCTACATAGGGTGGAACCATCTCCAGGATAAAATAAGGGAAGTTAGAGCTCGTACCGAAATATATAGATGTTCATTCTCTCAGCGCGCCATACGAGATTGGAATAATAGAGAATTGTGGAGGTGGTTCGATGAACCCTCTGCCAGGCACTTAAATGTGATTTGCAAAGTATCCATGTAAGATGTAGATGCTGTCGGTGCGGCGAGGACCGTTATATGATGACAATGTACGGCCACAGGCTCTCCACCGCCATTATCTTTGGGCCCCCAGCGCTGTGCCCAATTACTTCTCCACATTAAGCCTGGCCGGCCGTACGTGAAATCTTGCAGTGAAACAATTCTTCTGTCGATAATATTCTCTATGAGAGCGCTGGTGCACAATCTCGCCGAAACAGTTCCGGCGAGATTGTGCACCAGCGCTCTCACCTGAAGATGGCGGCCAGTTGGACCGCGGAAATATTGTGTCATGAAGACGTCATGATCCGGCTGCATACCCGAGAAGAATATTATCAATTATTACGCCGGGAAAGCCTTCGTAGTCACTATTCTTCTGTCCTCTCGCAACCATACACAACATATTGTTTATATTTCATTTAAATGTACTTAGTATAGCAGGAGAAAACTATGAGTGGGCGCTGTGTTGTTGTGTTACAATGCCCTTTCACCCTGCATTTTATTCCCAATCTCGAAAGTTTCTTTTAGGCCGTCATAGCTTTTTCGGTGTATAGATTGAACGCTAGGGCGAAAGACTGCTTCGCTGTCTTACACCCACATTAATCCGAGCACTTATTTCTTGGTCTCCCACTCTTATTGTTCGCTCTTGGTTCTTGTACATATTATAATTACACGTCTTTCTCCATGGCGTACTCGCAGTTTTTTTTAATTTTCGAGCATATTGCACCATGCCACAATTCCGACGGCTTTTTCTAGATCATCATATCCTCTGAATGTATCTTGAGCATTCTTCAGTCTTGCTTCCATTATTAAAATTAGAACTGTCTCTCTGATGCCTTCACCTATCCTAAAACCAAATTGATTGTCATCTATCATCCTCATTTTTCTTTTACATTCCTCTCTATGTTATTTTCGTCACCATCTTCGATACATGAGATGTGAAACTGACTGTGCGTCTGAATTCGCACATATCTGCCGTTGCTATCTTCGAAATTGTTTGTAGGATATTTTTCCGAAAGTTTGAGGTAAGTCGCTAGTGTCGTAGTTTACACACATCATCTTGAAGAATCGTACGGTTGTCACTTCCCCCAGTGATTTTACAAATTCTAAGGGAACGGTGTCTAAAACTTCTGCCTTATTTTACCTCATGTCTTTCAGAGATCTTTACCCCCCTCCCCCACCCCAATCCCCCTCTTATACTGGATCCACGATATGTCCATTCGTTTCTTCTATCACGTTGTCAAAAATGTCCTGCCTTGGTACAAGCCTTCAGTGTACTCGTTCCACTTGTACGCTAACTCCTCTGTGTTTAACAACCTCTTAGACGTCTCTTGCTTTTATTTTCACTGGAGGTTGTTTTGACTTTTCTGTACGCTGAGTCGTTTCTTCCTACCATCATTTGCTTTTCGGTTTCTTCATATTTTTCCTGTAATAATTTTGCCTTGGATACCTTGAATCTCTTATTTCTTTCATTCCAAAATGATTTATATTGTTGTATTTCTGCCATTCCTTGAACGTGTTTTTACTTCCTACATTCGTCGATCAATTGAAGTATTTCTTCTGCTGCACAAGACCTCTTTTGAGTTACCTTTCTTGCAGCTATGTCTGAGTGTCGAACATCTGCGAACCAACGTCTGCGGTTGCTATTTTTACAGGAGTTCACCTCTCTCCAACTGAACCGGCTACTCTAGCATTCCTTATCGCAGTATCCACATCCTAGGCGCCTGTCATCATTTCTTGGTACTTCAGTGTCCCACTTCTTTCACAACTATTCTTACAGACTATTCTCTTAAACTCGAGTCTACTCTTCATCATTACTAAACTATGAGTCGGGTACATATCTGCGCTTGTGTGTACCTCACAGCCCAGTACGTGATTTCAGAATGTCTGTTTGTTGAAAACCATTGTACAGTGATTAAAAGTTCTGCCTTACTTCCATTTAACTATAACTTTCATAGCTATTCGCATCGAGTAACAGGTAGTGCTGTAGCTTGCTTTACGGGAAGGTGAGCCAGACGATGATTAACTTCGCACAGCGCTTTAACAACCATGGGCTGACAGGCCGGTCAGTTCGGGAGAGGCATTTAGACAGTTCCCCACGCTTGTGTAGACCAATGGCGGCCTTGCTCCCAAATTCCACCTCAGAGAAAACGACACTCAATCAGTTACAATATGACGACACACAGAACAAAGTTTACACAATGCACAGCCAGCACACATTACTTGTCTCACCTAGGTTAGCGTGATGGCTGGGGCGTCAGGAAGGCCGTCCATCCACAAATAAAATAAACCTTGAATAAATTCTGAATAAGCAGACCGTGCAACAGAAGCAAGGAACGCTAGGATTCCCTGTGTCATACTGACTGTATTGGAACTAAAAGTAAATTATCTGAAGACAAAGTTTAGAGGCAGGAGGGCGTTACCCACAATAAGAGATCACATACCATGTGTCAGTGACACTGTCCGTTAATACATGAGGTGTCGTTTTATTTTTCCCGTTAATGCTATCAACCATTTTAAACGCATAAAGTACCCCAACTAATCGAACTACACACTACCGGACGTATTAACGTTTGCAAAACACTATGGAGAGTGCACAGTTCAAACGATCTCGTTCCAGATGTTAAGTATTTTGACGGTTAATGATGTGGGTTTATATATATGATATTAGTGGCTTCAACATGTAATTAGGATGACAGGTATTATTAACGACACTATTTCAGCTACTTATGTTCATTCTGCATCTCATACCTGGCCCCGGCAGGGGAATTCCATTTTGCAGCACAAAAAAAAAAAAAAAAGGTCACATTCACAGGATAGGAAACATCCAAAATCGATTTTATGACTATAATAATTACCTAACACCTCTTTACTGACTTCAGAATTTCTGAAAGAGGATGGTACAGAACGAGTGACGTTTGCATGGAAGAAATAAGGTCGCGGTTCTGTCGCTCTCAAGGAATCACTTTTTTTTTTCACGAACAGTATAAAACACCAGAATTTAGGATTAATGTGCATTCATTACACTGTATTGCGTGTCAGCCCGTATTATTTTCCCTTAACTTTGGACTAACCAGTCCAAAATTTACTGTCACAATTAAATAGATGGAGATCTGACAGTGTCAACCAAGATACCATACCGATAACACATGAAAAAGTTCTCAGTTTTCTTCATGTTTCGGAGGTCAGCGTTCTATATGTTAAATATCTCGTCGACATCAAGGTTATGAAATACGGAGCTCAGTTTTACCTAAGGAAGAAGTCATATAGTCGGAATAGCCGTCATTTCGATGGAGATATTCACACCGAGTCATTTAAGAATTGATTAGCGACTCTATGGCGTGATTTAAGAATGTAAAGAGAGATATTGACTGACCGACAATCTGAAAATGAGATCGGTGAGTGCAGAGTTCCTTTCTACGCCGGTCTTACATGTTCATTTAGTGACTGATCTGCAGAGGAAATGACAGCAGATGATACATATTAGTAGTACCAATCTCGTTTTACTGGTACGGGGGAAGGGGGCTCATACCCTCCTCTATGTGACAGTGTTGGTGATTACACAAACCAGCTTTTGTTTTCATTGAAGAGCAAAGTGAACAGCAGTTCATAAGTATATTTATAGACGAGATAAGCTCGATGACGGTCACAACTGTTGATGCTCGTTTCCCTGTATGTGTTTCCTTTGGTCATACATGGGCGTAACAGATGGGTGGGACAGTGCTTAAGTTAGTATACTGGAAAGCAGCTAAGCATAATACCACCTTTTATCATTCTGATTTACGTTTTTATTGCAGTCCAGAATTACTCAATTCCTATACTGTGATGCCTGCTTGGTGGATTTTTCCAGGCGTCCACGTGTAATCATAACATTTGATTGTCCTCAGTCGTTTATGCTCTTTCATCTCTTCCACCTATTCTGCTTCTCCTCCCCCCCTCCGTCTCCCCCTTCTTCTGCTCTCACTTCTCGTCATTCTTCTCTACTTCTTCCTATCTTCTTCTTCCAGGATTGCGGCTTGGGTAAAACTCTTTCGATTATAATATCTTCCTCAGCCCTTCTGGTCGTACTCTCCTTTTGGAATACAGTTCATGTCTGCTGCCCATCCATTGTCAGAAAATGTTCGATAGTCTCTTGTTGTCTGACCTTATTTCACTAATATGTACTCTGGATTCGTTTTTATTTCGTGATTCTTCTAAATAAAGTCACACGGGAAAAAGAACCTGTAAACTCTGATACAGTTATTATTAAAACGAAAATCTGTTACGCTATGCATAGTATGCATAGAAGAAAGGGAAATACTTTACTACAGTTTACTTGGTCACTAAATAAAAATCGTTTCTTGTAAGGTCTCAAGTTAAATATTTCAGATCCGTGGCTATAGCAGTTTCCTATAATCAATTCTATTTCCCTCAAAACTATAAATTTGTGTTCACATATGTCTAAAAATAATTTCAATAAGTGTAGCCATGCGTAAAAAGTTACGTTAGGTTGTGACAAACAATGCAAAAGAGTTAGATTACCCTAGATGAAATGAAGAGTGAACTAATTAAACACTACCACATCAGTCTAAAATCAGATTAGATATTATCAGAATCAACGAAAACCAATCGAAGTTATGCAAATTCATCTTGATGTCATGTTTACCACAGTGAAGTTTGGTATTTATGTCAGTGACTGTTCTATAACGTTCTTAGAGCTTCCCGTTCGCCATTGTTTTCTTATTTTCACGCATTTCGGCTTCCACACCATTTCCAGTCTAATTATAATCACATTACTAAACGAGTATAAGTTGTCAGCACTCCAATCATCAACTGTCAACTGAGTTGATAGTTGGACTGCTGACATCACAGTTGCAGATAGTTTGCGTAAACCAGTTAGGTTGGCCACTGATGCAGCGTATATATGCATCGGGATAACCTCTTCAGCATCAACTAAGGCCTAACGATGTCGCACTGAAGCGCCGAAACTGGTAGCTACACAATAAATAAGATCATAAGGACGGGTGTAGGCATTTCATTTTCTTACAGTTTCTCAGAATGTACTTTTGGAGCCCAGCATTGTATGGTAGTGGAACATGGACTGTTGGAAAACGAAGCATTTGGGATGTTGTGCTACAGAAGATTGTTGAAAATTAGGTAGACGGATAGGAATGGAATGAGGAGGTTCTGCACAGAATCGGCGATGAAAGGAATATATGGAAAACACTGACAAGAAGAAGGGATAACAGGATATCTGTTAAGACGTCACGGAGTCAGTGCCATGATACCATAGGGAACTCAAGAGAGTAAAAACTGTAGAGTAGGATAGCGATTGGAACACGTCTAGCAAATGGTTGAGGACGTAGGTTGTAAGTGCTAGTCAGACGAGTCAGAAGACTGATGACCAAATATAAAATAAAATAAAGTAATTGATACATTAATCTTATCGTCTTCTTTCCCGATTCTCGTCACTTTAATGTTGCCAGTTTTTAGTTTCATTCTAAATTCCTTAACAACACGTACAGTCTTCTCCACTGTTACCCGCAGCTCTTACCTCCGTCTGTCCTATTACAGTCACGTCAACAGCGTACTTGAAGGATTTCATTTTTTCCTCCAAGACCTTATAACTTTTTCAAAACGTCATTGGTTAGCTTTTCAGCATACAATTGATAAGTACTAGAGACATACAGCAACACTTTTTCACGCCACTTCCCATACCCACTTCTTCGGTTTCATCTTCTCCTCGAATTAGGACTTTCTGTCCCGTATAGAGCTGTTTTTCAACCTTTTATCCTTCTAGTCTGTTATCAGTATTTTTCAGCATTCTCAGGAGCATACACTGGCCAATTATATCAAAATCTCCTTCCCAGTCGATAAAACAAACATCCTGGGTTCGATTCCCGGCAGGGTTAGGGATTTTCTCTGCCTCGTGATGGCTGGGTGTTGTGTGCTAACCTTAGGTTAGTTAGGTTTAACTAGTTCTAAGTTCTAGGGGACTGATGACCATAGATGTTAAGTCCCATAGTGCTCAGAGCCATTTTTTTGATAAAACAAACATTCTACTCACTTCGAAAAATTTTCATTCCATCATCCTCAGACACCCAACGGAATTTCTGTTCCTTCTTCCTTTTCTAAATCTGAACTGGTCTCATACATTCGCCTCTATTTTCCTATCTGTTCTCATCCTTTTGGTAACATGTCATATATAGCTAAGTGTCCTATAATTTTTCCACTGACTGGCATTGAAATTCTTTGGTACTAGAATCATTGTGCTGTTAAGGAAATATTCTGGCCAGATACCTGTGTCATATATTCCATTGACCAGATTCGTAATTCTAGTTACAGCATCTGTCCCTAAGGCTTTCACTGTCTCAGTAGGCACTTGATCAGAACGGAGACGCCCTGAATCGGATAAGGAAACGAGTGGACGAAATTTATGGAACCACTTGACTTAAAGAAGTATCGGTTGATAGGAAACATCCTGTGATGTCAAGGAATCGTCAAGATGCTAAAGGAGGAATGTATGGAGTACAGAAAAGGTTAAATTGTAGAGGGAGATTGAGATGTGACTGCAGCAACCAAGACCAAATGGATGTAGGCTGCAGCAGTTATGCAGAGGTGAAGGGGCTTGTACGGGATAGAGTAGGTGGAAAGCGGCGTGAAACAGAAATTAAAAAAGAAGTTGACGTTCTAAAAGTATATGAAACTATTAGCTACAACAATTGACCTAACAGGTTCACTAAAAATCATGCCAGGAAAAGAGCTACACGTACTTTCGAACTGGTGTCTTTGGTAGGGACCTCTTCGCTACTTCTGTTCCAATGAAGCGGCGAAATTCAGAGTGGCATCGACCGGGCCGTTCTCGCGAGCAGACCAATCGGTAGCGGAGCAGCACAATTCTACAGGCGGTAGCAAATACTCGGCCGGCATGTTTATTTGCGTACTGCATTTACGTTCTTGCGACCGTGTGTGGCGTGTGTGTGTGAGAGAGTTGTCCGAGAGCCCTACAGTCGTAACGTTTTATTTGGCGGTGAAATTAATGGACCGTGACGATGGAGCTGTAGAGCACCATAATTCGGAAGTGCTCTTTAAATAACTCGACTTTTGTAACCTATTGCCGTATGCCGTCGTAAACGGAACTTATAAGGCCGAATAGGTCGCTCGTGTGCTGCGTTTATGAGAGGCTACCGAGAACTGACCACGGGAAAAGTTACGGAGGCCATTACTGCGCGATTCTTTACTCTCCACAGAAGAGCTGACGAAATGAAAAGATTTTACAGTCAACAGTCCGTACTGGTGGTAAAGAACAATTTTACGCTTGTATTAGTATCCTCTCGTACTAAACGATAAAGGTGGTGTGACTTTTCGATAAATCAGGGAAGATAATTAGACCTTGGTCCGTATGTACATATGTGTGAATCTATCCACTAAATGAACTCCGCTATTGTAAATCCCTACTTTTATTCCGTTGTTGCGTTTCCCACGGCTGGCACAATTTATTGCACAAGTTTGAGAACTTCTGTTGTTCTTTATCACAACTATTTTTGATTACGTAGACAAAGGTAAATTTGGCACGATCTTAGCTTACTTTACATATGGGGCACCTCTGCCGTCTATCAAGACGCAGCTATGAGTGAGGTCCTATCGAACGAGTTTTAGCACATGAGAGTCCGTATTGCACCCAACTGTTGGGTTCAGCACTGACCCAATGGGCGATCGCCAAATACTCCATACATGCCAGCGCTTTTCCTCTGGCAGCCAAATAAGCCTTTATTGTCTTTAATTTGTGATGTTGAAAGGCGTATGTAATCGTTGGCAGCGATGATGAGGCATTGTAGAATCTCTGACCAGAGCTGTTGCGCTCGAGGCGCAGTAGTGCTGTTGCAGTAGTAGCGAGCAGCAGTCTGTCGGCAGTTGTAGCCGAGTTCAGTTGCGGTCTAGATGCGAGAGAGTTTAGTTGTGTGTGAGCGGTCGGCGGGCGTCGGCACCGCAATGGTCGAGATTCAGGATGAGGTATATTTTTATTAAATAAGTATTCATGCAGCTTTGCGCTCATCAGATAATCTAATGTACATTCATTGTAATTGACTTTAAAGAATCGCCCCAATAATAATTTTGATTTCAAAACATTTTTAACAAAAAAAAAATCATTTGATTCCCTTGCATTTCCTTAAAGAAAATTTTCAGATAACTTTAAAAAAAAAATAATAATTATTGCGATGCATTTCCTCCAACCCGCGGCCAACAATAAGAGCAGAACTTTGACATGCAGTTATATTGAGGTAAGAAATTAATTCTGATTTCGCACAGGGCCAAAGACTGACATTTCGGTCTATTTGCATTTTCATTGTCACTGAGATTTCATTATCACTGAATTGACTTTCATTTTTGTGAGAAACTTATACTTGGGTCAGATAGGTAATTTTTATTTAATTGTCTTTGTGATTAATGTTTTTGCGGGAAGGTTACACTTGGGTCCATTTCTATTAAGTATTGTCATTCGAATATTTTTTGTGGGGAGGTTACACTTGGCGACACCCGGTCCAGGATCGTATTTCGTTGAGAATCTTTTGAAAAACAGTCAGATATCTGCTCTTATTTGCTTAAATATAATTATAATTTGGCGCAACGCGTTTACTAATTTGTGACTTTCTTTCCTCAGATCATCGGCAATTCGTTGCTCTGTTGTATTTGTGTGTTGATTTTGCATTGTGCTTATTTGTTTTGTGATTAATTGTGACTATTGTGAAAATGCCGCGAAAGACAGTGAATAGTGTATCGCGAGGCATTATGAACGAAATTACCGAGTTAAACAACGTGACAAATAGTACTAGTGACACGCAGTGTAATGATGACAATGCTGTGTTCACTAACAGTCAGTGCGTTCCAATCGCGAATGACGACTTTTACCCTAATGATGAACTAGAGAACTCAATTGTCTCCTCTGTTAATTTGACGACAATTGATGACGCGGGGCGTTCTGTTGGAATGAGCGCTGCCCAGCTTAACACACCCGGTTTGGAAAATTCAAATAACGTACAGACAAATTTCTCTAATGAAAATGAGCAGGATACACAAAGTACGCCGGATTTATTTAATTCCGAAATAATGTCTGACAGTACACATCCGACTGATAAACCTTTTTGTAAAGTACAGAATAACCAAATGGTTACTGAAAGCGAGACAATTCCAGATCGACCATTAAACAGCACAGAGAATAGAAATGCTAATTTTGTGTCGGATCCAATTAGGGCATTATTGTTGCAAATTCTTGAAGAGAACAAACAACAGAACGAAAAACAAGACAAACTTAGTGAAAAATTAGACAACAATGATGTAAATCTCAAACAGCTTAGAGAACAGAACAAACAAGATAACGAAAATCTTAAACAACACTTAAATGAAAAATTAGACAACAATTCCAGACAGCTAAGAGAACAAATTAGAGCCGTTGCCGCGCAGTGTCATGACACTAAGGAACAGTTACGCGAGGAAATCGAGGCTTGTTCAAAAAAAAGTAGCGAAGAAATTAAGTCTGTTGCTCAGGAATTAAGGGAATTGCAAACAGCTGCAACAGAAACACTTAGAGCGGAAATCAGTACAGTCGCTAAACAATGCTCTGAAAAAGCTACACAATTACGCGACGAGTTTAAAGCAATGACAGCAGAACTTTCGCGCTCAATGGATGAAAAGATTGACGCGAAATTCGAACAACAGAACACTCAAATTAACGAACGTCTTAGTCTTCACATAGAAAACAGTGATACGCGTTTCCGCAGATTTATTGATGATCAAAATAAAGTAAAACGTCAAGTAATGGAAACAATCACTGCTCAGAGACAGGAAGACAAACGTAAGATGTTTGCGAAAGCAAAGACATACGTGGACAACAATATTGCTACAGTGTCCGACAAAATTAATACCATCGAACAGTCAAACACAGAATTACGTGACGAAATTTCTGATCTTAAGTCAAAAACAGACACATACACAACCGATTTTCAAACAGTGACCGATAGACTCGAACAATTAGAACTAACACAGGATTCCGATGTCGTCAAAGCTGACGTTAGAAAACTGAACGAAACTACACGTAAATTGCAAAACCAGATTAATGCCACTGACACTAAAACCGATGATCAGGTAAAAATACTGACTGAAAAATGTGATGAATTGGCCAGTCGTATTGATGTGATCGAAAGTACTAATGACAATAAATCAGACGATACTTCACCGGTTTCATTTAATCAAACACCTGAATTTCAAAATTTACAGCAGACAATTAATGAGATCGATTCGTCTAATAACACCTTGCGTAGAAAATTGTCAAGTTTACAGCAGGAGGTAACACAGATGAAAAACATTTCAGTTAATAACACATCACAGCAGACGCCACTTTTCGAACATTTGCCAGACTCACGCAGCGCGTGTAATTTGGGTAATCTACAGAGAGTACGGGACTTAGATTTCGAACAACCACAGTTCAATAGATTCTCTTACAATCCTGAACCTGTTCCATCACATAGAGACGATAATTTCGATTACAAACATTTTCTGTCAGTGAGAAAGTTTAAAGTGTTTAAAAACGACAGAACACAGATTCACCCGCTAGATTGGATACAACAATTTAGCTTTGCTTTTCCACCGACTTGGCCTGTAACGCATAAACTTGAATTTATTTGCAGCTTTTTGGAAGGCGAACCGGCAACTCGTATGAGGCCGATCGCGAGGCAATGTTATTCAGTGGAAGAGTTTCAGAATGCGTTTCTATCTGCGTATTGGTCAAAGACGACACAGCGCGGAATTAAAGATCAGTTAATTAGTTTACCGAATTATGAGAACTCAAATTTTCCGAGTGTGACGCAATTTTTTGAGCACATGGTGCAACAGAACCAGTACCTAAGTGAACCCTATAGTGAATCTGCACTTATTCAATTATGTATCTCTAAATTGCCACGATCATTAAGAGTGTCACTTCTAACAGGTCAACAAAAGGAAAACATTTCGGCATTCAGGGATCTGCTGCAGCTTTTAGAAGTGCAGCAATCTGATTATTCTTTCGTAAACAAAAATTTTTCGTATAATAACCAAGGTCAACAAACATACAGCAATTATGATCAGACGCATAATTTCAATAGGAAAAGTAACAGACGCTTTAGGAATGATAACCACCAAAACTTTAATAACAGACAAAATTCTAATTATCAATATCGTCAAAATTTTGAGCAACAGGAATCACATTTTGGTAACAATAGACGTTTTCCACCACAACAGCATGAAAGTCAGCCGGTTAGCATACCTAACCAACAATGGAATGCACAAGGTCAACCAGGCTTTAATGTTTCACCGCGTGCACGTATAGTCCCTGATACAACAAATAGTAACGCACGGCAGCAAGTAAATAACTACGTACAGAGAAGACAGTTTTTCAATTCCTATCGCAATGCACCGTATAGGAATGACTATTACGATAGACGTAAAAATAATGACGATAGTTTTCAGCGTACATCTAACAACAGTCGGTCATACCAACAGCAAAATTATCCACAAGAACCTATTCTCATGAATGAACCCGACAGTAGGTATCATCCAGAGCGTAATACGTCTGGAAGAAGTAATAGAACTGTTCAAATAGTAGAAATGCCACAACATCCTCCTGATAATAATAACACGTCAGATAGAATCTGACTAGATACTGTACAGGACGCATCTTCCAGTAATACGAGCACTACCTTAGACACGCATAATGTTGTTCACGAAAATGCTATTACTTTCGACGACATACGAGATACTCTTTTGCAGGAAAAACCAGTTGTTCAGAAAACCATTTCACATCCTGTCATCGAAATTAAAATTGGTTCATCGAAATTTTCAGCAGTAATTGATTCTGGCTCACCTATGTCAGTCATTAATGAGGAAACTTTTAACGAGTGTAACAAAGAGAATACCTATCCCACATTACCTTTAGGCAAAACCAAAGTGAAAGGAGCAGTATCAAGTAAAGGTGTAGATGTGAAATTACAGACGCATTTATCATTTTGTATTGGAGGTCATACTTTTCACTCAAATTTTTGGATTGTTCCCTTGTTGACAACAGACGTAATTTTAGGTACTAATTTTCTCGTACAACACGATGCAGTGGTTGATTTTCAGAATTCTTATTTAATGTTGAAGGATGAAAATGTCCAATTGGCTTTAGAATTTCAGCATTCTTTATCTGCGGAAGAACAAACAATTAATTGTACACAGGTCATTTCCGTGTTACGTAACATAGACTGTAATCCCACATTGTTCACTGACACGTACGTACATAACTATAATACTCCAGACGAAACTGACTACGACGTAATGCAGATGATTTCCGATAAAGTTGAACAAAGCAGTGCAAATACAGATGAACGAACGCAATTACACAAAATTCTTTTACAGCAAGCTCCAGTTTTCGACAACATTCCTGATACTATGTCCGGCTTTATGTACGAATTTCAAGTCAAACAGCACGATACATTTAAAGCAAAGTATTATCCCATTCCATATATCCACAGAGAACAAGTTAAAAAAGAATTGCAGGATATGCTTGACCAAGGAATTATAGAACCGGCAGTTAGTCCATACATAAACCCGCTGCATATTGTTAAGAAAAAAGATGGCTCACTTCGCCTTGTACTTGATTCACGTCACATTAATGACATTATTATTAATGAAACAGATCGACCACAGACATTAGAGGAACTTCTACAGAAATTTCACGGTACAGCTATTTATTCTACATTAGATTTGAAATCAGGATTTTGGCAAATTCAACTTCATCCGAATTGCAGAAAATATACAGCTTTTCTCTGTTTTGGTGACTGTTATCAATTTTGCAAATTACCGTTCGGCTTAACTATTTCCTCTGCAGCTTTTATTCGTGGTTTGAACACAATACTTCCGACAGAACTTAAAGACAGAATTACGACGTACGTAGACGACATTCTTATCGCAGAAGCTAACTGGTCTGAACATAATCTGATTTTAGAACGACTATTGCAAACTTTCCATGCACAAGGACTCACAGTTAACCTCAGTAAATCACATTTTGGTAAAACTTCTATAAAATTTCTTGGACACGTAATTTCAGCAGAAGGCATTGCGCCTGATCCGGAAAAACTTCAAGCTCTACGTGACATTACTGTTCCTACGACGAAGAAGCAATTACGCAGTTTTTTGGGCTTAATTAACTTTTTTCGCAAGTTTATTCATCATTCTGCGTTAGATACACCTAGATTATGCCAATTAACAGGTAAAAACACTATTTGGTCATGGGATAAGCAAGCACACTCTGAATTCGTGAACCTGAAACATGCTTTGTTGAATGCTCCACTTTTATCGCACCCAGATCTTACCAAAAATTTTTCCATTGCCACCGACAGTTCCAATACAGCTTTAGGCGTACATATTTTTCAGGAAATTGAAGAAGATGGCTCAACAGTAATTAAAAACATCGCATTTGCAAGCCGCATTTTGTCACCTGCTGAACGAAATTATTCCGTCACAGAATTGGAAACGTTATGTGTTGTATGGGCTTTCACAAGATTTCGGCACTTTCTTTATGGCAGACATACCACCGTATACACAGACCACAGAGCGATACAATTTTTGCTTTCAGCTAAATTCACTCACGATAGATTAAGCAGATGGAAACTTTATTTACAGGAATTTAATTTTACGATTGTTCACATTCCCGGTACACAAAATGTTATAGCAGACGCACTTTCTCGTTCTCTCAGCAACAATCAGCAAGACGAACCAACCAACTTCTGCAAAGCAAATTTCAGCGTCATGTACATTCAGCAAGTAGCATTTGAAAATTTTATTTCCTCGTCATTACAGGACATAGCACGAGAGCAAAGCAAAGACAATGTGTGGAAACAAATTAAACACCTTTGGCAAGATAAGAATAATGTTACGATTAGGAACCACTACACTGTACGCAATGACATTCTGTTTCGCCGCTCTCATCCAGACAGCAACAACTGGTTATTATGCATTCCTGACGAACTGGTTAACAAATTAATATGGTACACGCATTTAAGCTACGCACATTACGGAGCAAGAAAATGTTTTCTTATATTGAGACAGAACTGTTATTTTTCAAACATGGAAAAACGTATACGACGAGTTTTAGCGTCATGTAAAATTTGCCAGAAAGCTAAGTCTGACACCACTTCACATATTCCTCCATTATACCCCATTGTACCTGTTAAATTAAGACATATGGCCGCAGTAGACATTTTTGGTCCAATTCCGAGAACTAATAGAGGTTTTTGCTACATCTTTGTCGCTGTTGAACTCACTTCAAAATTTGTTACCTTCACTCCGTTACGCAAAGCTACTGCTAAAACTGTTTCGAAAGCATTTGTAAAACATTTTCTATTTCATGTAGGGCATGTGATGAGAGTAATTTCAGATAATGGATCACAATTTCGTTCTGCTATATGGACACGCATGTTACGAGCTAGAAACATTTCTCCGATCTATATATCCAAGTACCACGCTTCTTCGAACCCTTGTGAACGATTAATGAAAGAAATTGGCAAACTGTGTAGAATATACTGCCACAAAAGACATGTTAATTGGGACACACACATACACTCATTCCAAGATGTAATTAATTCCATTCCAAATGAATCTACTATGCTATCTCCGTCTGTTATACTGAAAAACGTTGAACCACCAAACAAAATCAAAGAGTTAGTAAATTTTCCTAGATCACGTCGACTAAGACACCACGAAATAATTGACATTGCGCTGAACAACATCAAACGTGCCGCAGAGCGCCGGAGAAGACAGCAAAAACAGGTTTGTAGACGCCGAGACTTTCACGTTGGACAGAAGATATTAGTACGTACACACTATTTATCCAGCAAAATAAAAGGTAAGTGCAGTAAATTTGAACTTCTATACGCAGGTCCATATCGGATTCGCAGCATTCCTCACCCCAATGTTGTACACGTCGAAACTTTGAGAACCAGAAAATCGAAAGGCAATCACCATATCTCCAATGTTAAACCGTTTATTGAATGAACATACTTTATGATTTATCACACTGTAATACATTTTCCAGATATTTATGTGAACACTTATTGATGATTATCGTATTTTTTCTTGGCAAGTGCCCGGCAAGGTAAGGTTAGCAGGTCGCTCTTCTTGTCGTTACACATCAGACCGTGCATATTTTCCAGATGAACTTACACTTTTTTATGACCACTTATGCACTTATATTTATGTGACTACTTATTGATGATTATCGTATTTTTTCTTGGCAAGTGCCCGGCAAGGTAAGGTTAGCAGGTCGCTCTTCTTGTCGTTACACATCAGACCGTGCATATTTTCCAGATGAACTTACACTTTTTTATGACCACTTATGCAATTATAATTATATGACTAATTACTGATGATGATTATCGTATTTTTTCTTGGCAAGTGCCCGGCAAGGTAAGGTTAACAGGTCGCTTTTCTTGTCGTTACACATCAGTCTGTGGACATTTTTCATTTTTTTTGTGTGTACGATTGTTTTCAAGTTTTGTTTGTATGCACTGTGAACGAGTTAAGGTATAACACACACCAGTTGACTTTGACATTTTGCCCTATGATATCTCAACATCGTGACTGTTTTACATTTTCTTCTTTTTTTTGCTGCTGCATTGTGATATTCTCTGTACATTTTTTTGCCTTTGAACACTGTCTATGCTTTTGACATATTACGTTTGCTGTCATGTTATGCTGTATGCTTAATTTTGTCACCATTAACCAGTCATTATTTAATGGGTATCTGATTTAAATGCGAGACATTAATCTTTGTTCATCAATTTCAGAAAGACATGATGCGTAAAGGAAATAAATTAAACAGAAATGGGAATTTCAACTACGGAATAGATGAAAGAAGATGCAATAACCTTATGAGGAAGAGTAAATGGATTAGGATTAACAAGCATTAACAAGAATATACTATACACATCGCAGAATAGCAGTCTTAACTAATTTTTTCTTTCAGAATACAAGGCGATTGATGCAAGCTGTCAGACAGAACTACACATCTTAGTTTTAAGTGATGTAATATGCTAGGGATAAGGAATAGTTGTGTGATGAATAATGAAGTGATTTTTGCAGATGATAATTAATGCTGATGAAGAATAATGATGAAGAATATGCTACTATGAATAATGAAGTTTTTTCTTTACAGGTGATGATAATAATGAAGTTATGATAATACGGATAATGAAGTTTTTCTTTACAGATGAGGATAATGTTGAAGTTATGTATTTATGCTATGTAGTTATTTAAGTATTTGTTGCAGTTTGCTTTGACAGCAGGTGTTATATTGCATAGTAGGATGACTGAAGATTTTGGAAAGGACAGCTATGGAACACATTTTTTATACACATTTTACTACTTGTTAATTCGAAGTTCACTACTTTTCAGCATAGTCTACGTTTCTTCTTTCAGCTTAATAATCCATTTTGTATTTTCCAGCAGAAGCTTTTCATGATACTTACTAAACCTGTTACTTATTATACCGTTCTAATACTTGCATTTTTATTTTTACCCATTTGTGTCTATAATTTATAAATGTGATCACATATACTGCCTTGTTTCATAACCTTGCTACAGCTGACTCATGACGAATGACGTTACCTATCCTCATTTGCAGCAATAGGTCAAAAGCAAATATTGTTATGCCTGAGCAATTAATTATCGATCCCAACGCAATGCATTGCTAACAAAAATGTATTACCAGTCCCAAATAATGGTAGCAGTTTAAGAGAATTCTGTGTAATGCTGATCAGCTATGAATAATGTCACCTGAAAAATGATTGCTACTGATTACTGTATTGAAATGAAGATTAATTAATTATGCTTTGTAACTAGGAAATGAATCCTACTGATTATGCTTTGTACTAAGGAAACGAATGCTACTAATTATGCTTTGTAACTGGGAAAAGAATGCTACTGATTACTATATTAAAATGACCAATGATTAATAATGTTTTGTATTTAGAAAATGAATGCTATTCATTGTTTTGTAAATAGGAAATGAATGATACTGATTATGTTTTGTAATGCTACTAATTATGCTTTGTAACTGGGAAAAGAATGCTAGTGATTACTGTATTGAGATGATTACTGTATTTAAATGACCAATGATTAATTACTAATGCTTTGTAACTAGGAAATTAATGCTACTAATTACGCTTTGTAACAAGGAATTGAATGCTATTGATTATGCTTTGTAATTTGGAAAAGAATGCTACCGATTACTGTATTGAAATGACCAATGATTAATTAATTACGCTTTGTAATTAGGAAATGAATGCTACTGATTACGGTATTGAAATGAGCAATGACAATGTTGTCTGTAAAACAATTAATGAACATTTTTCTGTAATACTACATAAATGGTACAGAAATGTTCAATAACTAGGCTATGGATACCGCAAACTACTAATGTAATCAAAACTAGTCTGTGATATAATGTCCTTCACCTTCTGACCTAACTACCTGGAATTATTGTAACATCCATTTGTCTTGTCCATCCTCATTATCATGGAGCACTATAATTGGTTTTTGCACTAATTCTACGTTGGTGTGCCTCTTACGAGCGTGGTGTTGACACGACATGCTGTCCACCACCGTAAGCGACGAAGACATTATTATGGTCCCACTGTTTGGTGTACTTGGCATACTGCCAAATGATAGCATGGAATATTACTACGACGTTTCAGTGACTTGATACGCTGATAAATACTTCTGGGAACGGAACTGCAGATTGTATCACTTAGTGTTGTGATTCTGTGGAAAGATATGGACTTTCAGTGCAGCTGTGTGCAAACTAAAGTGCTACAACCATGATGCAATCCTTTCCTTTCCTATCCTAATAGTGAAAATCATTTTAGCTAACATCATTTATGTTCATGGCCTATACACTTTTTTCGATTTGTTGAACTCCAGTGCGAGTACACTTGTGTCACTTGTCGACATGATTTTCTGCCATTGTTTATTTGTTGTGAAAATACTAAAGACATTTTCGATTTGTTCTGAAGTGCAGTATGTGTGCACTCTTGTCATCTATATTGTATATACTTTTTGTGATTTGATGATTTTTCTACCCTTGCGTTTATTTGTTATGAAAATGTTCAAAAGTTTTCAGTATATGTGCACTTATGTGTTTTCTACTGAATTTCAGTGCCTGTGAACTTTTCTCATTTTTCAATATGATTTGTGCTTATTCTGTATACCTTTTATGATTTCGTGATATGTTTTATGTCATTTGTTATTCATTGTATATACATTTCGTCTTTTGCTGATATATTCTCCACTGCAGTGCATATGCACTCACGTCCTTTGTCAACATGATTTTGTTCTGAAAATGCGACAGAATCTTACAGTGCGTGTGCACTTTGTTATTTGTCAAATAATTTGTATATACATTTTTCTGATTTTCTGATACGCTCTCTACTCATTGTACTTATATTTTGTCTTGTCTGTAATGTTTTGTAATCGGTGCATGCGCACAACATTTAATTAATGTATTACATCCAAATATTTTGTAAATGTTAATTAATTAAAAGAAAAATTTGTTACGATGGCAAGTCCAAATGACTCACCATCGCTGCCAAATTTTTGCCCCCCCAGTGGAGGGTTATGAAAGGCGTATGTAATCGTTGGCAGCGATGATGAGGCATTGTAGAATCTCTGACCAGAGCTGTTGCGCTCGAGGCGCAGTAGTGCTGTTGCAGTAGTAGCGAGCAGCAGTCTGTCGGCAGTTGTAGCCGAGTTCAGTTGCGGTCTAGATGCGAGAGAGTTTAGTTGTGTGTGAGCGGTCGGCGGGCGTCGGCACCGCAATGGTCGAGATTCAGGATGAGGTATATTTTTATTAAATAAGTATTCATGCAGCTTTGCGCTCATCAGATAATCTAATGTACATTCATTGTAATTGACTTTAAAGAATCGCCCCAATAATAATTTTGATTTCAAAACAATTTTTAACAAAAAAAAAAATCATTTGATTCCCTTGCATTTCCTTAAAGAAAATTTTCAGATAACTTAAAAAAAAAAATAATAATTATTGCGATGCATTTCCTCCAACCCGCGGCCAACAATAAGAGCAGAACTTTGACATGCAGTTATATTGAGGTAAGAAATTAATTCTGATTTCGCACAGGGCCAAAGACTGACATTTCGGTCTATTTGCATTTTCATTGTCACTGAGATTTCATTATCACTGAATTGACTTTCATTTTTGTGAGAAACTTATACTTGGGTCAGATAGGTAATTTTTATTTAATTGTCTTTGTGATTAATGTTTTTGCGGGAAGGTTACACTTGGGTCCATTTCTATTAAGTATTGTCATTCGAATATTTTTTGTGGGGAGGTTACAATGTATGTCTCTCTCCGCTGGGATTCTTTATTTGTCCTGTTGTTCTTTTATGTATAAGCCAGATCGCTCACTGCGAAGATAACTTGTAATTTTAGAACTCAAGATCTGCACCATGCTACAGTCACGCAACTACACTTTCCATTTGAAAATCCGTTCGAGGGATGAGCCGTGGGGGTAGATTGCCTGTCAGGATGCCCTAATGACTCTCGAGAAGTACATCTCCAAAATGGCCCGCTCTGATGTCGGTCGGAAACTGATCCTCCAGACTGATGCTATATCACGATGGCTATGTACGTCCCAAGCTTACGCGATCTCGTTACCTTACAACTTTAATTGCTTAAAATGTATTTTAACAGTTTTGAAAGTAACATACATGATCTATAAAATTACCTGAATGCATGCAGAAACATAAATGACTTTTTCAGAATGAAATCATGAAAATAAATCTGCTTTCAATCTTTCGGCACAATGTCTGTTCCAGCGACGTAATATGGACGCCAGTTGTGGATTGTCATTTACTGAATAGATTTTTTTGAAACAAGTTATTAATCAAAGGAACGAAAAGTTAAAATTCACAGATACGAGAATACACGTTTTCACATGTTAATTATGTCGATACTTTCATTAGGTAATACTTGAATTAAAAGAAAATAGAAATTCGTAACATTCACTGACAGCTGAATAAAAAAATTGGCTCTGAGCACTATGGGACTTAACATATATGGTCATCAGTCCCCTAGAGCTTATAACTACTTAAATCTAACTAACCTAAGGACAGAACACAACACTCAGTCATCATCACGAGGCAGAGAAAATCCCTGACCCCGCCGAGAATCGAACCCGGGAACCCGGGCGCGGGAAGCGAGAACGCTACCTGTTACTGAGTCTTTTTAGACTGATTTTGTCGGCTTTATTTATTAACACGGACATTGCGACGGATTTTGTGACATCGACAGGTCGATTTAGTCGCTTTTGCAACTTAACTTCAAATCGCAAACATGTCAGTTTCGGCATATCCACAGAGACTCCGAGTATTCACTGCCATTTTCTCCTTCCCTGATAGATACCTACAATGGACCGCCTGATCAGTGTCAGTAAGAGAAGCTTTCGTGAAAAATATTCTTAAGCAAAGTGTCCTCAGAAGACAAAATTTCTAAAACAAACACATTAATTAAATAAATTTTTCCATTATGTTTCAAAATAACTGTTTAATATAGAAACTGAGTTTAGACATGCGGTCTTAGCATTCGGGTCGGAACTGATCCCAGAACATTTACTGATGAGCTGCCATGAGAATGTATAAAGCAATGTAAATCATTAAATTTGCAGCGTTACTTAACAGCGAAGGACATCAAACATTACACATATGTCCTTGGTTAGAGAGTAACTTAACAGCTGCTTGCTACAAAAATCATAGTCATCTCAACGTCAATGAAAACCATTACAGGTACATTGGCATTTGAACAGATTATCTACATTACATAACTTTCCCGAAATGTTCGAAGGTGGTCACTTTCTTCAAGAAAACAATTCTCGTAAAATCTGAATAGCAGGTGCTCTCAGGAGAGAATTATGAGCAGCAACAAAATAGGTTGACATTACGCGAATCGGTGTAACGAACATTAGAAGTTTCCTTGTGCGAGGCAAGCGTATGATGCAACACATCTTGACATTGATACGAATAAAAAAAAAGCGTTGCAGACCTGAGCAAGACAGTGAATAATTAATCACAGATGCACATCGTAACCAATGTCAATATAGATTTTAAAGATTCGGGTGTCCAGGTGCAAAAATGACAAAACATATGAAAATCTAGGACTTAATGAAATACGTAAAGAATGGTGGAAACTCGATAGCCGAAGTGTACCGCGATGTTTTTGTAGAGGAGAGAAGAGAATGATAGAATGTGTGAACAATATGAGATAGGAGAAAGAAAGAGAGGATAGAGACACCTCTAGAGCTGTGCTATATATTCAGTATAGCAGCAGTGACCGCTCTCTAGAAATTGCTAACAAAGAATGTGTACTCTCGAAAACACAAGGAAGCATGGCAAGATATTAGTTGTATTGCGTTAAGACTGGACAGAATTATATACATCTATTATTTGACGCCACTGTGTATTCAGAGCTTACAGAAATGAACAATAGACTTGGCTTCAAGTAATAAACAGTTTAGAGCATTTTTTTTTTAATGGTCACTGCTTGCTTACTAGATGAACTGGAAATTCGCTGAGATAGCAGTATTTCAAGTAAAAGTTTTGAAGATAGTTAAATGTAATAATATAAAGAAGCAGATAAGTAAGGCAGAAGTGGTAACAAAAAGGAGAGTTAAAGCGTAGTGAAGGAAGCCGTTATTATTCAGGAAGAAGTCTGTCACATTGATGAAGACGACAATGCATGTATAAGAAGGCGAGGGAAGGGCTAGGACTCTAGCAACATTACCAGCCTACTTAACGTAGAATGTGTGTATAAAACAGGTAATGCTGTGACGATGTTTATTAGTAAGACGAACAGGAACATATTAACACAACAGCTAAAGAGAGTTTATACTGAAGGAAATGAAAGGGTGGTGTTATAATTAGAACGAGATGACAGAAATAAGGTGAATATAACAAACAAACTTTTTCGGGTGATGAAAACCTTATTAATAATCTATATTTTTCTGAGAAGCATTAGTCGGCATTGAACTGCGTAGCGTAGAAAAAACCTAATACCAAGAAAAAGAGATTTTCTGAAATGTTTGGACGTATTTAAAAATTAAGTGTATCGTTGAAGTATGAATTGAGGTATAAGAATAAGCAGAAGAAGAAATTTGTTTATAGAAAAAGTTTCTAAGGAGAAGAAACAGGTTAGTCTGATATCTGCTACGGAATCGTATAATAGTTGAAGAGGTGCAGGAAGAAAAATTGTAGAAGCACACAGAATACGGTTTGTTTACACATTATATTGAATGTTTGGTGAAGTAAATAGACTGAGTTTAAACTAACTGACTAATATAGAAGGAGGCAGTATACTTCACGAAATTAGTCAAAAGTCGATGTAAGAATAAATTAAAAAACAATGAACAACGATCATCAGGATTTGTTTCATTTGATCCACTGTGTCTGTTCGTAAATGATATTGCCACGTCTTGTTAAGTATTCTCACGGATAGTTTTTCTTTTAGCGTAAGCTGATTTAAGGTTCTAGCTACTCTCATCTACATTGTTTTAATCTGTTTGTTCCCAACATCGTCTCTGGCATATTTTTTTTCGCCTCTTCTTCATCGTATAGGGGTTCAGCTAAGTAAAAAAATAGTTATATAGAACAATGAACATACCATATAAAGACAAACACAGTTGTTAAACAAAACTCTCCTAAGTTATGTACTGTATTGTATGCATTGTACGAGTGCTACCCGGGGGCCAAGAAACGACGGAGAGCTCCGTCCCCGCCGCAGGCGCAGTGGTCCACAACCCCATGACGACTACCGCAGTCCACTTCAACCCTCCGCCGCCCCACACTTAACCACTCTTTCAGGGTTATTGTACGGTACGGTCCCGGTGGACCCCCCCCCCCCCCCCCAATCCCAGGGAACGCCTCACACCAGACGAATGTAATCCCTATGTTTGCGTGGTAGAATAATGGTGGTGTACGAGTACGTGGATAACTTGTTTGCGTAGCAATCGCCGACGTAGTGTAGCTGAGGTGGAATAAGGGGAACCAGCCCGCATTCGCAGAGGCAAATGGAAAACAGCCTAAAAACCATTCACAGACTGCCGGCTCACCGGACCTCGACACAAGCCCGCCAGGCGGATTCGTGCTGGGGACCAGGTGCTCTTTCCCGCCCGGAAAACCGTGCTTTAGACCGAACGGCTAACCGGGCGGGCCGTAGGTTATGTATACTATATGTAGGATAAAATAGGAATTTTTTACCCGAACCTACCCGGTCACTAGATAAACATCGGTTCCTTGGAACATCTGATGTGTAATATTTCAGATCAACAACTAACGAAAATAATTAACATATACATCACAGAATCGATATTCCAGTTTTGGTTCACCAGAATATCAATTATCAGGTGGCCATAATAGTTACCTGAAACTTATCCTATTTTCCACAGAACAATAAATTTGTAACCACACACGCCTGATAATAATTTTAAAAAGCGTTGCCCTGCATAAAAGGTTCACATTAGGATATCTGTAGTAAAAAATGCAACACAGCGAAATAAATGTAATTTCACATTAGGATATCAGTGTTGAAAAGAAATGCGATCGATTCAACCACAAGAACTTCTTCTTAACAAAATTAGATAATATTAGAGACAACGAGGGCCAGTCGGTGTTATGCCGGTTAACCTTGATGCTATATTTAGAACAATGAATTTAGGTATTTATTAATTACTCTAATCTTCAAAAGCACAATCTGAGGCTACTATTCTTTTTACTCCTTAAAACTCGCTTTTCACTGAAAATTGTTAAAATTTTAGAAAAGTTTCTTTCTAAGCTTATAAAAATAAATGAACGAAGGTTTGTGCAATATGGAGATACAATATACTTCCAGCTGCTCATCAACTAAATTACTTACCGATACTGTAATATACTTGTATGTTGGCCCCTTGGACAACTATATGGAAAATAACTGAGTAAACATAGTAACTGGTTCATTGTATATTGCTTCGAGATCTGAAAATGGTTAGCCGGCCGCGGTGGTCTAGCGGTTCTAGGCGCGCAGTCCGGAACCGCGCGACTGCTACGGTCGCCGGTTCGAATCCTGCCTAGGGCATGGATTTGTGTGACGTCCTTAGGCCGGTTCGGTTTAAGTAGTTCTAAGTTCTAGGGGACTGATGACCACAGATGTTAAATCCTACAGTGCTCAGAGTCATTTGAACCATTTGAAAATGGTTAATGTTCATGCAAAGAAGACGTTAGTTTAGTTGCACGTGGTTGCGGAAGGAAATCTACGATTATGTTTAAGCTATCTAGTGAAATGATCAAAACCACAAGTCTGGTTGGTTGTACAAGAATTTGTAAGCTGCTCCACTAGATTCTAAGTCAACAACCTTAATGGCCGTGCTGTCCCACTGTGCGTAGTGTAACTGGATAGCTGTGTGAGATACAGGTTCCCAGGACATCTTATCGCCTTAAAATACCTACTCACATCAAAAATTTCGATGTGATGGCTTATTACTAGCGTAATGATCATGCGATCAGCTGTCTGTAGATCACATGCAGAGAAAGGCTGCCATGTCCCAATATTCATTAACGTATCGTGCCAGGCATATAGTCATGAGCTACGAATGGTTTAAGTTCTTGCTTACTTTTTTCATTGATTCAGTTACTCTTACAAAAATTAAAATAATGACATCAAGGCATTATGGAGATAGAAAAGTGGCTGTGATCTTCATAACCTCTCATCATCTCGTTTGCAGTGCTGCAGACGCCTGTTCGATGGTCTACTGCACATCTAGATACATGTTTGTCATCCCTCTGCCTGTCCGAGAGACACTCTCTCACCACGGATAGATATACTTGATAAGCTCTTAGCATACGTAGAGTTTCGCACGTGCGTTTCTCGTGGGACAAGCCGCTCGGGGTAGCCGCACGGTCTTGGGCGCCTTGCCACGGTACGCACGGCTCCCCCCGTCTGAGGCTTGAGTCCTTCCTGTGGCGTGGGTTTGTGTATTTTTCGCTTAGCGTTAATCGTTTTAAGTAGTGTGTACGCCTAGGAACCGCTGACGTTAGCAGTTTGGTCCCATAGGAACTTACCACCACCATGACGTCACAGGACTTTTCATTCAAAAATGACAGAGTTGCTTGTAACCCACAAGCAGACATTCCCCACAGAATCGACGACACATCCAACAAACAATTCAGGCCGCTGAGGGCAAATATTGCTCTGAGGTAAAGAGGTTGGAACAGAAAAGGAATTCCTGGCGGGAAACATCTAACCAATCGACTGATAACAAGAAATAAGCAAACATTTTGGTTTAGGTGCTGAGATGGTCAGACGCCAGAACGCAACAATCAGCTAGTTTCGCATTATAAAGTCGCTGTGTTATTAGCATTGCGTAATATGTGAGAACCACGTTTACTGCAGTGACGTAAAAGTTATAACAATAGTAGCACTAGAAAACAGTGACATTAGAAAATAAAAAAAGAACATTTCAAGTCATCTTTTTGTGAAGTAAGTGTCTAGGGGCAGTAAAATTCACTCACATACATAAAAGTATGGTTCGGGCATATAATGAAAATGACTGAAAAACATTTCTTGAAATTCTGCATGTTTTACAAGAAAATTCACTGTTAATCTTCAAAAAGCTCACAGATCTCTGCATAAACTTCCAAAAGTCTTGAAAAAATTCCATTAATAATACAAACTGTTCGTTAGTAATCCATTACAATATCAACAGATAACACAGAATTTTTACGACTTTCTACTACACACACATAACACCGACTATTGTCACACGGTAACAGCTAACAAACAAAGACTCTTGTATGTCAAGCATGATTCTCTGTCGTTATTTTAGAAAAGTTAGCGTTCGTTGTAATAACGAAAATATAAATTGCATTAATGTTAATAATCATTCATAACTGTCTATTTTTAAAGTAGAGCTGAAAAACACGTCTATGGCTAGTTTTTCCAGATTACCGTATTTACGCATATAAAGCATACAGGAATAGAAGTGATGAACATATAAATAGGAGCACACCATCAAAAGCCGAATGTCATGCGCATATAGGCAAAAAGTAGTATCTGGAGATTTATTAACAGTGATACGGACATCCACAGAGTCAATTTGAAAAGGGAAAATACCACCTCGCGGCTGTTACAACATGGCCCTTCACACAGGTAATCCATGTACTTTAGATCAAATAGCACGATACCGGCAAACGGAGCTTAACGCATTTGTACCAGAGCCATAGTGAGCTCATTTTACCATCGTTTTATAACGATTTCCTTTGGTTTCTTTTCAAATTCTTTTCATTCCATGGTCGGCGGATTTGCTTTGTATGCAGTTTGATAAGGTGCGATCCTGTATGCAAATATGAGTTTCTAACACCTTTGCCAAACTGTCAGTTGTCTAAAAAGGTTTCTTCCTCGTGCGACATTCGTTTGACATCATTCAGAGGGTAGCTGCTTGGTCTCTTACCTGTCGTAAGATTCCACTTTTTCTCATTACTGTATCTTATAGCTCAATGTAATTCCGAAGAGCCCATGCGATAATATTGACTATGCCGGATGCATTTTAAAGGGACCTTGACCACATAATAACACCCCGTCAAACTTAGACAGTGCTTAATGTCTAACAATTGTATCATAATCTTTCATATTATGATAACACAGATGCCATCTTCTTTATATGTGTATTTTAACAAATAGGTAAATAGCTTGCAGCATGAAGAAGCTGTCGATACAGAATTGAGATGCTCTTGATACTATTGTTCAAAGTCTAAACCATTAAAGCAGTTACACTTTGCCTCAAATAAAGGTAGTGTGAGACTCAGCCGCTACGATGTTGATGTGCTTCTGGTCAGTGACGATTTACTAACAATAATTGGTTCTTGAGGAACGACTGTTTGATTCTGTGGCAGCCAGCACAAACACGTTGCCACTTACGACAAATGTATCAAATAATAGGCATATTTTATTTGGCGATTCCTAAGGGGTCTCTAATGGAATAAAATCGAACAACTTTTAAGCTGTATGAAGTCATCTGATGCTATGGAGAAAGCAGTTGATGCGTTTTGACAACGGTGTTATTAGACCAGGAGGAAAAGTTGTACGAAAGTAATCTGCTGAATTATTTAGAGGGTTCTTGCGAAACAAAATTGTTCACCAAAAGTGCAACAACGCTACATTTATTCTCCTCCGTACTTAAGGGACACATATGACCGGAGAAACTATGAACATATTAGCTTCTATCCATAATGCACAGCACATTCAGCACATTTACTAATATTACCATGAACTGTAGAGAAAAATACTTTAGAGTTTGGTAAGGGAAAGGGGCAAGTATGCGTAGCTAAGTGAAAGAAATTATTGAATTGAATGATGATCCTGAATTGCCATTTGCTGGAATTCACAGGTTTTGAGAAACATTGCTGCGATTCAAAGCATGTTAGTATAGTGAATAACACATACATCAAAACTACAGTTCGTGAGAAATTCAGAATTGCAATATATGTGGGGCATGCAGATTCAGTGTCACCAAAATGTTAGCAACAGCGCCAGTCGAAGTTTCCAAATCGTTTAACAGGAAAAACGCAAAAGGAGTAGGTGTTCATGGAACCCATCAAAAACCGCTGTTTTGCTTATGACAATCCTGTTTACCTCAAGTGCAGGTAACCGTCCACAATGTATGTCTGAACTTAAAGGAGGATGTTACAAATTCCCCTTGAAAATCAGCTGCAGGAAGACTAAAATCATATTTAACCAGCATATGGAAACGAAAATAGTTGAAATTGAAACCGAAGAAGTATTTCAGATGTCATACCTAGATCACATTTTCGCGCGGAGTATGAATGTGATCTGAGGCGCCTTACCACGGTTTGTGCGTCCCGCCACATCGGAGATTCCAGTCCTCCCTCGGGCATGGGTGCGTGTGTTGTCCTAACCGTAAGTTAGTTTAAGTTACATTAAGTAGTGCTTAAGCCTAGGGACCGATGACCTCATCAGTTTGGTTCCACAGAAACTCACCATAAATCCAGATCATATTCTTTCCTCAGTTCATTCAAATAAGATGTACCAGCCCAGAGTGGATGTCCTCTACAGTAGCATAGGTCATTGTAGGATTCTGGCCACCAGAAATTCTTGTAAAGAGCCTCAGTAGCCAAACATTTTATTTACACTAAAGCTTCAACACCCTATACTTTGACTACTGCCTGGACATTTTTTATGTCTTCCTGAGATTCCAGGGTCTTAGTAATTGCCCCCTGTACATGCTTCCATATTTCCTTTTTCAACTCAACAAAATTCGAAACTCGTTACTCGTCAATCATAAAATTAGGTCTAATTACATCAAGCGATGAAGGCATCTTCCTTACATATATTACCCCGTGCTCGTTTGAACTATGGTCTTCTATATTGCTACGAGAAATGGAAAATAAGTATCCCAAATATGATGGTGAGAGCTGACGTAGTAACTCAACAATCTACCTCTCATAGAATGCACACTTTCCGACCTACCATCGGCGCTTGGGTATAGCAGTCTAGTTCTTACTTTTTAGGCTTGTAGCAAGCGCGTAAAGAAGTTACTCGTATTTCTTGCTCTGTGATTATTGTTTCAGAACATCAAACATCACCAATCACTTGTTGAACATGACCTGCCCATTGTAGGTGCTTTTTCATTAGGAATGGCGAAGATTTCCGTACACCACAAGAGAGGGCCAATAATCGTCTAAACGTAACACTTTCCCCAGGAGAGCAGTTAAAAGTTCCTGCACTATCTACTGCTATCAAAAGATTTAACTGCCACTGGTAACCTTTCTAATGGTACTTGTTGATCGTTCATATCTGCTCATTGTATACACAGTACAAAGTTTTATTACATAATTTTCTACATCTTCTTTCCTTGTTTTCGATCAGTATCGTTCTGCAATCCTTCGATTGGTCGCCCTTCGACCTCAATGCCCAGATAGCTCACGGTCATATGCTTCGTTCAACAACACTTCTCCCAACTTAATGGGTACTACCACGTATGGTTCCAACTTAGTTGACCCTCATTACTGTTCATGGTGCACAATGAACTGCAGCTGTGTTACATACACCTTGTATTCGTCGTCACCAGACTGCACTCCATTGTCTGCCACTCTATAAAGCCACGTTTGTACTGCTGTAACCTCCCACCTTAAACTGTCCACATCCACATTTTTCTTGCCAGGCTTATGAATAACTTTGTAGTCGAACTTACTTAGTCCCATTGCCCACCTAGACCGTCTGCTTGAAGCGTCCTACAGTCCCAATACTCAGTTCAGTGCTGCATAAAAATAGCAGTAAAAGTACGTGATCACATATACGATGGTTGGAACTTAAATACAGGCAATTATTTATTCACAACCGATACAAAAGAGTTACATGCTTGTACCTGTTACTGTCCTTCAAAGTAGCCACTAGCGTTTTGTAGAACCCGTTTCCAGCGATGTGGAAGGTGTAGTATAACGATAGCAGAGCCTGTCCTGTTGATGGTGCGATTGGTGCGGTCTACTGGCTGTCGAATCTCTGGAACAGTTCTGAAGCGGATGCCACCATCAATGCACAGTATTACTGTTCGTTTATTGAGCAACACCAGCGACCAGCTTAGCGAAAGAAGCGGAGACCCTTTCTGAGCAATCCAGCCATCATTTTGCACGACATGCGCGGGCGCATACAGCGTAAGCTGTGGCTGCGCTGTTCGGTCGATGGGACTGGGAAGTACTGTATCACCCACCATACTCCCCAGACTTAAGTCCTTCTGGCTTTGACTTGATTCCGAAGATGAAGGAACCACTTCTTGGCATCCGCTTCAGAACTGTTCCAGAGATTCGCCAGGCAGTAGACTGCTCCATTCGCACCATCAACAGAACAGTCTCTGATAACGGTATACTATGCCTTCCACATCGCTGGCAACCTGGTTCTACACAACGCTGGTGATTACTTTGAAGAACAGTAACAGGTACAAACACGTAACTATTTCTATCGGTTGTGAATAAATAGTTGTAACTATTTAAATTGTAATCCTCGTATTTAGCTTAGCATTTCCTTCTTCACTGTGAATGATTCCTTTCTGGGTTATTGAGCTGTCAAGAAGTGGAAGCCACAGGATGCTCTCCTATGTTCAGTGATGTCCAAAATTAAGGCAACAAAACGCTATTTCCCCGTCCGGTGTCTATTTCGCCATTAATCATGCAATCTGTCAAGAACGTCCGTCCGTACGATCGTTTTCTGCATGGCAGATGGCATTCTGATCAACGGACAACCACGCCAACAATGCCGTCGGGGCACTTGACAAGCTGGGTGGTGTTTGCCGGATAGTCCCACATCTACAGTCGCTGTGTGCACAGTCGTAGATGGTGCAGTACGGCACAGAGAAGACGCCTATCAGACTATCTGCAGTGGAGGACAATAGGAAGAATGGAAACAAGATAGTCACAAACTGATGTGGCCCGATGGCTTAATGTGAATCGTTGTGTTGAGGAGTGGCTCGTGTGCCATTGCATAAAGGTAGGTAGAAAATGGATAACCTTGTCGTAGAGACCTCTTAATGGGTACTGATTCTACCGTCCTTCCATTTACCTGGACGTGTGAGCTGGTTGCGGTCCAAAGACGCAAGGGTGTCAATGAGGGCCGGGAGAAATCCCATACGGTCCATCATTCGTAGGAGGTAGTTATGGTGCACTCTATCAAAGGCGCGATTGAAACCGATGAAAACGATCGCCGCTCTCAGACGGCACGCAGAGGCGATCGCTACTAAGTCCCTGTAGTCACCGGTGGCCATATGTATGTTGGCTTCTCCCCCCTGCGACGTCTGTTATGGGGCGAGAATCATCGGCAAAGTCGTCTTAATACGGCCCGCCATAAGCCTGGAGAAAATCTTGTAGTCAGCGATCAGCATTGCGAGTTGCTGATAGTCGTTAATTGATCGCCCTCCACTGGACTTGTGTCCCCACTTGAGAAGTCATTCTACAAACGTTGGCGGCCCAAAACAGTCTGCGGACATAAGTCCTCGGAACATTACAACCCGGTGAGGCATCATGATGGTATGGAAGGTCCGGTAGAACTCGATGGGCAATCCGTCAGGCCCAGGATACTTATTGGCCGCACCTTTGTCCAGGGCATCTTTGACTTCTTCGAGTGAGACTTCCTCCGTTAGTGTATTCACTGTAGCCTCATCGATTATACGTGTTACCTGCTGTAACACTTCCATAGTGATCTCGTCATCTACGATCCTTTCTTGGTAAAGATGACGAAAATGATCCTCCGCTGCTTTTACTATGGTAGCTTGGGTTGTACAGGAGCGACCGTCTAGTGTCCTGAGCTGTGTGATTAAGTGTTGGCGATGTCGGCTCATATCCGCCACAGCCTGGTGCATAGTGAGGTCCTCTGCGGCCGTTCGGTCGTGTCGTCGAGAGCGGACTACGGCACCTTCGTCAATGATAGCATATGAGCCTTGATTCTGCATTGGTCATGTAGTCTGCCAGGTGAAGGGGGTAAGGTATCGAGTCCCTGAGCGCCACATAGTAAAAAACTAGGGTCTGCCGATGCCACGCAGCCACATCTTTGCCAAACTGCTTAAGTATCCTGCGGATCGCCGGTTTGGAACAGAGGAGCCACCACTCCAGAGTCGAGGTGTATCGGAGGTGACGGCTTTCAGTCAGTCCACGTTGCTTCAACTTGCCGACGGCAATCCAGGTCCTGGAGGTTATATTAAGCTTCCAAAAGCCATTGCTACGCCAGACATTTTGGGGGAGGGGATACATAGTGCAGATATAGGCATTATGATCGGAAAAAGCCTGAGGTCATAGCTCGGCGGCCACCACTACTTGTGTGAGGCCTTGCGACACGCATATGCGATTTAGTAGGCTGACCGAATGAGTGGTAAGATGAGTGTGGCCAGAGAGATTACCGTGGACTTTTCCCACTTGTCGCACAGGTTCTTGGATCATTGCACCCAGTTCCGGACAGGGCATCTAGTGTGGAATCTGGTCCTTGGGGTGAAGGATGCAATTAAAATCTACGGCGAAGGCGCTCTTTTCGTTCCGTCCGAGGAAAGGGCGGCGACATTCGTGGAGTAGAGTCTGGCGCGGTCGTAACGTCTGGTGGTACCCGTCGGCGCGTAAAGATTAATGAATCGGGTGTTGAGCGTCGTAAGTGCTATTCCTCGAGCAGAGGGATGGTACGTGACGTCAGTAACTTCAATACCATCACGCACTGATATTGCCGCTTCGGTGTCTGCAGGGCCACCGGGCACCACGTATGTTGCGTAACCATAAAACTTCGGGACTGTGGTCGTTTTGACTTCTTGCAGGAAAGCCAAATCCTCTTTAGTGGCGTGTATTGTTTCTTTCAAAAGTTGGATCTTGACATGAGAACTTATCACGTTGATCTTCATTGTCGCCAGGCGGTAAACCTGGCAACGCGTTGGTTGGGCGAGGTTATCCATATCGATCTACATCTACATCTACATTTATGCTCCGCAAGCCACCCAACGGTGTGTGGCGGAGGGCACTTTACGTACCACTGTCATTACCTCCCTTTTCTGTTCCAGTCGCGTATGGCTCGCGGGAAGAACGACTGTCTGAAAGCCTCCGTGCGCGCTCGAATCTCTCTAATTTTACATTCGTGATCTCCTCGGGAGGTATAAGTAGGGGGAAGCAATATATTCGATACCTCATCCAGAAACGCACCCTCTCGAAACCTGGCGAGCAAGCTACACCGCGATGCAGAGCGCCTCTCTTGCAGAGTCTGCCACTTGAGTTTGCTAAACATCTCCGTAACGCTATCACGGTTACCAAATAACCCTGTGACGAAACGTACCGCTCTTCTTTGTATCTTATCTATCTCCTCCGTCAACCCGATCTGGTACGGATCCCACACTGATGAGCAATACTCAAGTATAGGTCGAACGAGTGTTTTGTAAGCCACCTCCTTTGTTGATGAACTACATTTTCTAAGGACTCTCCTAATGAATCTCAGCCTGGTACCCGCCTTACCAACAATTAATTTTATATTATCAGTCCACTTCAAATCGTTCCGCACGCATACTCCCAGATATTTTACAGAAGTAACTGCTACCAGTGTTTGTTCCGCTATCATATAATCATACAATAAAGGATCCTTCTTTCTATGTGTTCGCAATTCATTACAATCTGTCTATGTGAAGGGTCAGTTGCCACTCCCTGTACCAAGTGCCTATGTTGAAGAGAAGCAAAAATCGGAAGCGGTGTCACCCCCCCACAGAACGCGGTCCTCCTTGTGCTGCTTATGCTGAGGCGGTGCCTCAGATGGCCCCGGATCGGGATCTCGTGTCTCGACGTCCTCGGCTCACGAAGGCTTGGAATGTTTGATAGGAAGCGACTGAGCAACTTCGCTGCCTGCACTGGTACCTTCCTCCTGCTCACTGTTTATTTAAATGGTCTTGTTGTTGAACGCTGCACGTTTCTCCGTCTGTTCTGCAAGGTTGGAGTTAGTTGAAACGGCCTCAGCCTCGCGGTTGGCTTCTTGAGTGGTCAGTGGTTCTTCCCCGGCCGAATGGGAACCGTCGTGGTTCGACACGGTCCTACGACGACGCTTTCGGCATTTCGCTGATCGCTGTTTCCGTACGTGGCCTTCATTGTCAGAAGACTCACGCTTCACCGTGACAAATGCTTCGGTCGGTACGGTAAGTGAATCAATTGCCATCTTGCTGTCGTCAGTATCTGTCATGTGCGGTAGCTCCAGCGTCATCGTACTATTTTGCACCACTGGCCAGGCCGGTTGATCATCCAGGTTTCTGTGCGTGGAAGGTGATTCCTGTACCGCTAAATCGGTCAGCTGTGTCTTTTTGGTTGAGAATTTCGTGAACACCGCCACGTATGTACGGGGAGAATAGTCTTCGTCGGTGGAGGTGCAATATTCGTCGGCGGGAGTTGTGTGATCCGACGCTGGAGACACTCGGAACGAAGGTGACCTTCCTTACCGCATCCGGAACACGTTTTGAGCTGGCCGTCATAACTAACTACGGCTCAGCACCCTCCTATATGTAGGTAGGACAGTACTTGTCGTTGGAGGTCAATGCGTACTTGTCGTACGACGCATTTCATGGACACATTTCTTGCGATGTTATGGCCGTCTACTATTCATACAGATGGAGGTATTCAGTTGCTATGAAGAGGAAAGGTTTCAAATTATAGCCGTTAGTCCTTTAAGAATTGTTGGACATTGACTTGTCGGAGATTTTGAGCTACGATCGTGTGTATCTACATTATACCTGTTAGATAGATGACAGTAAGGCTCTATTTTATGCACAAGCTACGTCGTCATTGTGCTTCTGATTGAAGTTGCTTGTCGTGAAATTAGTTCCAACTTTATGTTGGGAAATGTGGGCATTAAGCTGCACTGCAAGAATCTAAACATTATTGAATATCTCCTCATATCCTATGTACATCTTGGTGTAGACAGAAGGCAACAGACACGGTTGTTTGGGCCGGTGGATGTCAGGTATTTTGCTATTACATTTCAGTATTTGGTACTATGATTTGAAAGTAGACCTCGAGCTACGTAGTGGTATATAAGTCGCATGAGTGATGCTATATTCCATATCTAGGTGTCTAGCAAATTTATAGCCTTCTACTATTCTGGTAGAAGGCAGTTTTGCCCTGCTGCAAGCAGGCGCAGAGTATCCGGTTAGCTCTTTAGTACCTGTGACTACACGCTGCTGCACATGGGACTCGAGCTACAATGGTGTAATAGTATGAGCTATTCAGGGTAGTCTTTTTCTTGTATTAATTATTTGAGCACAAGCTAGGTCTCGTGGTGTATTCTGTGTGTCATGCAGAGTTCCATCCGCACTGGATTGCCTTTGTGTAGGTTGATGGATGAAGACAGATATTTGGCTACATGACAATATTCCTAGACATCGTTGTATATTAGTTTGTAAATTATATTCATGTAACGAAATGAATGAGCTATCTTACGGTTGTGTTCAGGATCACTTTTTGTTTTATGTTAAGTATAATTTGGCTGCAAACGTTCACGTGCTCAATCTAAGGAGCGTAGTAATTATGGTCATGATATAGGCATTCATATATCTTAATTTCTCCGTACTCTAAGCATGGTGTCTTGCACTATAATACATTGAAGCGCCAACCAAACTGCTATAGGTACGCATATAAATACAGCGATATGTAAACAGACTGCATACGGCGCTGCCGTCGGCAATGCCTATGAAAGACAACAAGTATCTGGCGTAGTTTTTAGAACGTTACTGCTGCTACCATGGCAGGATATTAAGATTTAAGTGAGTTTGAGCGTGGTGTTATAGTCGGCGCACGAGCGATGGGACACAGCATCTCCGACGTACCGTGAATATCAGTAATACGGTGAAACATCAAATCTCTGACATCGATGCGTCCGGAAGGAGATCCTACAAGAACTGGACCAACGACGACTGAAGAGAATCACTCAGCGCGACAGAAGTGCAACCTTTCCGCAAATTTCTGAAATTTTCATTGCTGGGCCATCGACAAGTGTCAGCGTGCGAAACCTTCAACGAAACATCGTCGCTATGGGCTTTCGGAGCCGAAGGACCACTCGTATACTCTTGATGACTGCACGACACAAAGTCTTACACCTCGCCTAGACCCGTCAGCACCGACACTGGACTGTTGATGACAGGAAACATGTTGCCTGGTAGGACGAGTCTCGTTTCAAATTGTATTGAGCGGATGGACGTGTACGGGTACGGAGTCAACCTCTTGAGTCCATGGACCCTGCGTGCCATCAGGGAACTGTTCATGCTGGTAGAGTATCTGCAGTGGTGTATGTGTGTGTGTGTCGGGGGGGGGGGGGGGGGTAGAGTGTGCAGTTGGAGTCATATGGGATCCCCGATACGTGTAGGTAGATGCGACTCTCACAGATGATACATACCTAAGTATCCTGTCTGGTCATCTGCATCCATTCATGTCCATTGTACATTCCGACAGATTTGAATAGTTCCAACAGGACTCTGCGACACCCCACAGGTCCAGAATTGCTCCACAGTAGCTCCAGAAACACTCTTTTTAGTTTAAACACTTCCGCTGACCACCAAATTCCTCTGATATGAACATTATTGAGCATATATGGGATGTTTTGTAACGTGCTGTTCAGAAGAAATCTCCACCCTCTCGTACTCTTACGGATTTATGGACAGCCCTGCAGCATTCATGGTGTCAGTTCCCTCCAGCTCTACTTCAGACGTAAGTCGAGTCGATGCCACTTCGTGTTGCGGCACTTCTGCGTGCTCGCGCGGCCATACACGGTATCAGGCATGTGTACCAGTTTCTTTGGCTCTACAGTGCAGTATAATCTTAAGATTAGTTTTGCTAGCTCCAGACTTTGGGTTGAATACCGCTCTATTTTAATAATTTCCGTGACGTTTTGTGATGATATAACGCATTTATCGTAAATATCATGTATAGAATTTCTTTTGTATGTTTTGTTAGGAAGAAATCTTCAAGACTTTTTTTAGAATTTCAGAAAATTTTATATCTGGAATCACGGTTGGTTTTAAATTACTTATTTGATTTGTAGTAGTAGAAACCATGCACTGCATCGACGCCTGTCGTACTTGTCAGTTCATCCATGCACTGGCTGTTGTGTCAGTCTTGTGGCGCCCTAGTAGGCAAGACGATGCAATGTTGAGGCGATTTGTGTACATAGTAGTTTTAACTTTTACTTTAGACGTACCAGCACATCATTCATGTCATATGTTCATCTGGAAATTTAATCGAAATATTTTGTGTGTATCTGTACGAAGATATGTTGTCATTGGCTCCTCTAAGGGTTAATTTGGCATTATTGTATGACAGTTTGTAGCACATTTGGCAATGTCGTTACAAAACTAATGAGGGAAACATAGTTTTACCGAAAGCTGTTATCCTCATACAGTGTTTTATTGCGATCTTTGTTAAGAAGTTTTTCTTCTTTAAAGGAACAGCTGTAAATTGCCGCTCGCCGTGCCTATCAGGTCATTAATGTGTACTGAGAATCTGAGTGGTCCTGTCACGCTTGCCTGAGGTATTCCTGCCGATGCCCTTGTTCTGATAATAACTCGCCCTCGACGACTACGTACTGGGTTCTATAACTAAAAAGTCTTCGAAATACTCACATATCGGGTAACCTAAACTGTAGGGTCAGACTTTTCTCAAAAGCTTGCTGTGGAGCACCATGTCAAATATTTCGTGGATAATCTTAAGCTGGCTATTAGAGAGAGAGTGTGTGTTGTAAATGTGAAACAATTACTACTACCTCCGATTATTTTGGAAAAATTGGAAATTTGTGGCAAGTTCTATGGGACCAAACTGCTGAGGTCACCGGTCCTTAGGCTAACACACTATTTAATCTACTAACTTAAAGACAACACACGCACCCACGCCCCAGGGAGGACTCGAACCTTCGAGGGGGGGGGGAGATGCGTGAACCGTAGCAAGGCGCCTTAGAACGCAAAGCTACTCGGCGCGGAATCTGATTATATTCGTAGTTTCATTTCTGTGGTTACAACTGGACCAAATGAAATACTTTCATGCACTCTGTTGACGCGTGTAGTTCAGCTAGAAAATTTATTTTAACATTCTCAGTGATCAAGTGTTTCCCTTTTCTTCTAGACTTTCCCAGTGAATCTTCTATGGACATTCCCGTCTTCCAAGACGATAATAGTCATCTTCATGGGGCTGCATGAATTCGTTTTCGATCTGAGAACAATCCAGCACCTTACCGCATCCCGAGTAGCCAGCTAAATTAGGTACTTAATTCCCCTGAAAAGTCTGAAACTAGTTCGAACATTCGGAGATAATAATAAGAAAGCGTCAAGATAGGTGATGAGTGGATGGTACTAGAGAACTTGCGGGAAGAACATGAACGTATACACTGAGGTGACAAATGTCATGGGATACCTAATATCGTGTCAGACCTCCTCATTCCCTGCGTAGTGCAGCAACTCGGCGTGGCGTGGACTCAACAAGTCGTTGGAAGACCCCTAAAAAGATATTCATCCGTGCTGCCTCTTCAGGCATTTCCGGTCAACGATCAGTCCAATTGTACCTGAGGACCCAAACAATTCCACGTAAAAACTGCCCTCGGCTGTTAAGAGAAGGCCGTCGGCCAGTGAGTTGTCTGTGGTGACAGCTATGGCCTGAAATTTGGTATTCTTGGCACCAAATTTCAGGCTTGACACTGTTGATCTTGGAATTTTCAGTTCCCTAACAATTTTCGAAATTGAATGTCTGAAGCGTCTAGCTCCAACCATCATTCCGCATTCAAAGTCTGTTGATTCTCGTCGTGCGTCCGTAATCGTGCCGGAAGCTCTTTCACGTGAACCACCAGAGTGCGATTGACAGCTCCACCACTGCACTGCCTTTTATGCCTTGTGTAAGCGATTCTACCGTCATTTGTATACGTGCATATCGCTATCCCATGACTTTTGAAAATAGAAGTAGTTCATAAGTGAAGGAAAAGTAAAACTGTGTGACATTATTGGCTGCGGGTACCGTATCAGCCACCTAATCGAAATGGTTTTCCCATTGAGCGAGTTGGCGCAGAGGTTATCATACTGGACTAGCATTCGGGAGGACGACGGTTCAAAACCACGATCGACCATTCTGGTTTAGGTTTCCCGTGATTTCCCTACATCGCTTCAGGCAAATGACAGAATGATCCCATTGTAAGTGCACGGCCGACTTCTGATCCGATGGGACCGATGACGTCGCAGTTTGGTCCCCTCCCCCCAAATCACCCTACTTACCAACCTCGAACAGCACCGAGGCGGCCGTCGAGCTTAACATGCCTATCCGACAGACGGAGCACCATGAATAGTGCTACATGCCCTCGCTTCATGAGACGCCGTGGAGACGTTTGAAATTTAGAGCAGGAGATGGGCACAAAGACTAGTGATCAGGGACTAGACGCAACTGCCCCTCACCCTGTCGTAAAGGCAAAGGGAAAGTAGTTAACAGCACGTGGCGTATCTAGGCGGTTACCCATTCAAGTACTGACCACGCTTGACGTTACATAACTTCGGTGACCTAATGATAAGTAGAGTATTCAAAGGGCCAAGGCCGCTGCCGGTTGATAAGTGCCTGGCAGAGGGTTCCACGAGCCACCTTCATGCTGTCTCTTTACCGTTCCACTTTCGAACGGCACGCGGAAAAAACGAGCACTTATTCTCTGCGAGCACTGATTTCTCTTATTTTATCGTGATGTTCTTTCTATGTAGGTGGGTGCCAACAGAATGTTATCGCAATCGGAGGAGGTAATGCAGTAATGTAGAATCTTTGCAACATACTCAGGACTACGTCGCATCTACCTCATGTTTAGGATTGTCAAGGCTAGTTTTCAAGTTATTGCTGTACATTTCGGCACCTCCGAGGACGAAACATCGGTGCTGCTGACGAACGAGCCCGTGGGAAAGGGATCGCGGGGCCAAAGCCGTGAGGGGTTAAGGCGTCGCATAAAATAATAACGCTATAAACAGAGCAGCGCTTTGGCGGATGTGATAAACGCCACTCAGCGCTCGGTCCACCGGCGAGCAGTTTTATTGCCCGGGGCGTTCAGCACACGCGGCGGTTCCCCACATGAGCCCGCGGTGACGGCCAATCGCAGCCCCCCGATGAGCTCTTGTTCCGCCAGAGCTCAGTTGACGCGAGGGCTATCGTGGCTGATGGCGCGCTTCCGGGTAACAGCTTCCCACACACAAGCAAACACACACGCACACAAGTGCTTGCTCTCTAGCTACGTGCGAACGGTAGTGTTTGCCGCGAGATCAGACAGAGGAACGCTGCTACATCTGTGTGCATTATCTTTAACTCCCGGTCATCATTCCTCTCAGCACGTGGCGTATTACTCGAGGCGTTTCCGCTCAGGGCCGTAGGTCAGACCGTACCACAAAACTTTTACGAGCATTAAACATACGGATGTTTCTTTGTTATTTGCTAAATCGCAATGAGAACGTTCCTTCTACATTGACGAAGATTATTCTAAAACAACATTTTACTGAAGATATTGAAAAAATGTTAACGATCGTCCAGTTGAGATTAAGAATAAATTAGCATCAGTTTGCCAAAAAAAAAAAAAATTCACTCCCTTTTTAGTGTGTCGTGATCGATTCGGAGCTACCAGCCTCATTCTACGATTCACATCATATTGATTTGTGATGGTACGCCATACCTGTAACTCTGACGAAGAAAGTTCACAACTGCAGATTTTGAGATGTGGCTCATAGAACTTTTGCTGTGGCTGAAGCGATGTGAAACTAATGTGTTAACCTTTGAAAGTGGTCAGAAAAGCGTTGAAATAACGTTTTAAGAAATCTAAATTTCAAGAACAATACCTGTACGATCACAGTGCTGGAATTTAGTTTTTTACAAATCAAGCACTCTAACAACACCCGGGAGCTCACAGTACCGGAATCTCTTATTTTACACATCGAGGTACATTTGTCCGAGGGTCACAACGAGCTCTCAATTGTCTAGTAGCGGATTACACTGTAAAACATGTGTCCACCACTCGGCAACTGGTTGTGCCTTCTACATGCACAGTTGCCTCCAAGCTGTTGAACCATTCAGTAACGTTCCCTTTCAGTTCTTTGTCGTTTCCACAGATCTTTCTGGCCAAAACGTCCTCCATTTGGGGTAAAGTATGGTAATCGCTCGAGGCCAAGTCAGGTCTATAAGGTGAGTGTCCAGAAATTTTCTCGTTAAGCCGTCGAAGCAAACCTTTCGTCAGAGCAGCATAATGAGGGCAGGCGTTATCACGAAGTAGCACAGTGTCGCTGGAAAAGGCTCCAAGCCGTTCTTCAGCAAAGACTCTGACACTACGACCCGGCATTTGTAATGTCTCATCTACTTATAAAGTCGATTAGCAAGACACCCTTTCGATCAAAAAACAGAGTGCTCCTAACCTTTTTGGAGCTCAGAGCTATTTTGTTTCTTTGGTATCGTTGGAGATAGTGGATGTTGTCATTTTTTATTGATTGCCGTTTTGTTAATAAAACTTTATATGAAACCCCGGCCTTGTCACAGTAGCAGTGAGTTTCAAAAACCTCTCGCCATCCTTGTTGTACCGAGTGAGAGACCAACTGCAGCTCCCAGTCCTCGTTTTTTGTGTTCATCGGTGAAAAGTGGGACACTGCATCCGACACACACTTTTCTATAGCGGAAATTACAACCAACAATTCGATAAAGAACATCGTGAAATTTTACGAACGCACAAGCTTTAATCATCAACAATGACACATCTCACGAGGGTGGGGCGGGGGGGGGGGGCAGTTGACTTAATTTTGTCCGACATTTAAAAATCAAACAAGTAAACAGAAACGACTTTTTGCTTACTTTTAGCTTTACACTGACACCACTATTAGGGAGGTCAGCGACACGGCGGCGATTTGTAGGGTAAAATTTAGCAGCTCGTCCGATCACAAAATCACAAAAGTAAACAGAAACGACTCTTTTGCTTACTTTTATTTTTACACTGACACCACTATTAGCGAGGTCAGCGACACGGCGGCGATTTGTAGGGTAAAATTTAGCAGCTCGTCCAATCACAAAATCACACAAGTAGCCGGCCGAAGTGGCCGTGCGGTTTAAGGCGCTGCAGTCTGGAACCGCGAGACCGCTACGGTCGCAGGTTCGAATCCTGCCTCGGGCATGGATGTTTGTGATGTCCTTAGGTTAGTTAGGTTTAACTAGTTCTAAGTTCTAGGGGACTAATGACCTCAGCAGTTGAGTCCCATAGTGCTCAGAGCCATTTGAACCATTTTCACACAAGTAAACAGAAACGACTCTTTTTGCTTAATTTTATTTTTACACTGACACCACTATTAGGGTGGTCAGCGACACGGCGGCGATTTGTAGGGTAAAATTTAGCAGCTCGTCCGATCACAAAATCACACAAGTAAACAGAAACGACTTTTTTTGCTTACTTTTATTTTTACACTGACACCACTATTTGGGAGGTCAGCAACACGGCGGCGATTTGTAGGGTAAAATTTAGCAGCTCGTCCGATCACAAAATCACACAAGTAAACAGAAACGACTCTTTTTGCTTACGTTTATTTTTACACTGACACCACTATTAGGGAGGTCAGTGACACGGCGACGATTTGTAGGGTAAAATTTAGCAGCTCGTCCGATCACAAAATCACACAAGTAAACAGAAACGACTCTTTTTGCTTACTTTTATTTTTACACTGACACCACTATTAGGGAAGTCAGCGACACGGCGGCGATTTGTAGGGTAAAATTTAGCAGCTCATCCGATCACAAAGTTCTTCGCTTTTATAACCACCCTTGCACGGCTGCGAACTCCACGAATATAGTACAGTGCGTGGCGAAACGCACGTTGTACCAATATTAAAGATCATTCTTTATTCCATTTTCGCGAAATGAGGTATGTCGTGGTAAGTTCCTATGGGACCCAACTGCTGAGGTCATCGGTCCCTACGCTTACACACTACTTAATCTAACATAAATTAACTTACGTTAAGGACAACACACACACCCATGTCCAAGGGAGGACTCGAACTCAACTGGGAACCCGCGCGACCCGTGGCAAGGCTCCCAGGACCATGCTGCTATGCCGCGCGACTCCATTTTCGTATTGAGCCGTAGTGAAATGACAGTCTATGTACCTAAGCGCACGATCTATTTTTTTATCTGATTAACACGAACCCTTTGCGAGACATACTCGTACGAAGTTATCAGCAGAATGATAGCACAGCTCTTCTCGAATACTTGTTTACACTTAGCCAATAGAGTTTCGCTAGAGCTATATCGTTTTTCTCCAAGGATTTCCATTTACTTTATCCGAGCATTTCCATTAGACGATTAAAAGGAAATGTCGACGTTAGCCATATAGGGCACTGAAATAATTCAACGGTGGCAAGTGGAAGTTTAGTGGCGGGCTGGGAATCGAGCCCAGACTTCCCGCTTCATGTAAGAAGTAGCATTTATCACTTCAGCTATCCGAGTATGTTTCTCATTCAGCCCAAATTCTTAATTTGCAGTACACTACATTTGTAGCATTAACGGTCCACTTTACTCATTGCTCTCAGCTTCATCTTGAGTCCCACAACAGTTTGGGCGTAGTGTGAATCTGCACTGATGGCATCATTGTTCGCCCTCACGATGCATATACATTATATGTCTGTTGTCTATTCTTTTGGACAAGACCGAAAGAATAGGCACACTTTCCGCAAAAGCGAGCAAAAATTTAACAGGACACAAAGGATGTTCCACTGAACAATTTGAGGCGGGGAACCTGGGGTTGGAGAAGCCAGCTTAAGGAGATAATAGGAATAAAAACACATTAATGTGTACTTTCTTATTGCATTAGATACAGTTAACTGTAAATAGCCTCACTGACACTATGAACGTACCATTTGTACTGTACCTCACAAAAGGTGCTGAAACTGACGGCATCAACCTTAAAGCAAGCATACAATCGACGAACAAGATTCTGATGCTCACTCACAAATATCGCTGGCTTGTTTCGAATCACATCACAGGAAACTACAATTATGGCAACTAATTCCATCTACGTATCCACTTGGGCCTCATACACACGTGATTTAGGTATCCCCATAGAAAATAATCTAGGAGATTCAGGTCAGGTGACCTCGGAGGCCATGGAATAGAGCCTCCCCTTCCAATCCAGAGACCAGAAAATACACCATTGAGATGGTTGTGGACATGTACACTGAAAAGAGGCAGTGCACGTCATGTTGTATCTACAGACTATCATGAACAGCCAAGGATACATTCGCAGCAATTTTAGGTAGAAGTTGTAGACAAGTTTACATCCATATCTCCTTAACCTGGCTTCTCCGACCCCACTTTCCCTACCTCAAATTCTTCAGTGGGTCATTCTTTATTTCCTGCCACATTTTTGTGCGTTCTTACGAAAACTGCCTGTATAATTGTAATATGCATGATGATTTAGCTGCCTCTACCTGTGAGTTTTATGCAACCTACAATGCCATCAAAATCCACGTTTGAAATTTAAGTAGTCTCTCACTCGCTCTGTGCAAACTGTTCGTCCTTCACAAATTATGTACCGGATCTCTTTGCACGATATTAAATGCAGTTAAATTTTGTAGCTTGATGCGTTTCCGCTGGGGGCCACTTCACGTTCCTCAAGAAACGCAACTTTGAATGTCACATTTGTACGTTTTCCTTAAATAATTCGCAAACTAGGGCCTCTACTGAAAACGAGTACCAATACAAAATTTAGTAACATTAAAGTTTCTACAAGAAAGGTCCTATTCATTTTTCCTGTAGGATTAATAGCCTCCTTATAGTGAGGGAGAAAATATGAAAATCTCGTGCCTGGTATTTGAAGTTGATGTGGGTTGCATCAAACCACTGCTTGATTTGTGACGATACGAGCCGGTCGATGTAAAATTACGTTTTAAGATGTATAAATTCCAATGAACCAGCTCCCGGAAAGTCGCAGTACCGGAACCTATTTTTTTTTTTTTTTTACAAATTAAGCACTGGTAAAACCTATAGGTAGGAGCAGTTGAACCGCCCTGTATAAAGATTGACGGCATTTAGTGATATCTTCACTATGGATGCGCCCTAGGCCCGCCCTCTTACTGGAATCGTGCCAGACGCTGCAAGCAGTGACGATAATTGACAGGAGAATAGTGTGCGACCAGCGGGGAATTTTGGCGGACGGGAAGTGGAAGCGTGCTCGATTAGCGGAAGCGTTTAAAGCGATTGCTCATGTAAAGCGAGCCATCTGGGTTCGAGTCCAGCCCGGTAAAAATTTTCATTTGTCGACATTAAAGTATTTAAGTACCCTCATTCGGCTAACGTCTGTATTTCTCATCCATCATGTATATACATGGCTGTACAATCATGAACGTCTTTTGGACGTGTCCGAAAGAGCAGACACCACACTTGTAATACTAACATTTCTGTTATGCCTTCGTAAAGGCTAGGCCTATATAGAACCATTGACTTTATAACAGCGTATTTCTTAATACGTTTTATGTCTGTTCTCATGCACACGTGTTAAGAATCCCAATCTGTCAAATCGTAGTTTAGAATCGGTTGCAGTAGCGTCTTCTACATGGTTTCCTTTACAGAGACATTCTGCTTTCCCATAACACGCCCAGTAGATCTTAATATTCCATTGACCAAACCTAATACTAATTTTTAAATGTATTATACATTTTATACTGCTAAATATTTAAATAACTTGATGCACTCCATACATTGTAACTGGCTATAATCCGCTGTTAATTGTTGACAACCATCTGAATTGTCAGTGCGTAGACAGTGACCGAAAATGGAGAAAAACATTTTCATTCTAGGGTTTGGACTCCCACAGAAATCAAAACACAACTGTGTGAATTTCACGTGGACTCTTCACCATCGTTGAAGAGAATGTAATTGTAGTTGGTGGACAAGCACCAATAGCAAAGCACGCTCCGGCCGTCTAATTACGGTCACCACAAAGAAAAGCGCTGACGCAATCCAACATACGAAAATGCAACACCGCCGAATAATAACTCAAGAGATAGCTGAGACATCTCCAGTGAGCGAGCGCCTAATATCGTGCACAGAGAACTGGCTAAGAAGAAGCCGTCTACGAAGCGGGGGGCACGATTTCCCACAGTCGACCAAATGCGCATCCAGCACAACATTTCAGCACAACGTCTGACAATGTCTAATCGCAATCCGCAAAACCTTTTGCCACGATTTGTGACTTTTGATGAAACATGGACCCATCATTGAACACCAGAAGAAAATGGCAATCAAAACAATGGACAAAAGCAACGAATGTGTACCGCAGAAGACAAAAGGCATTGTACCCACTGGTAAAGCGATGCCCACCGTCTTTTGGTATGTATGACATCTTGCTTACGAGATGGTTGAGTTTGGTCAGGGCTGGCTCGACCTAGGCTATCAGTAATTCTGATGGAATTTGTCTACCCCTGGGGCCTTGTTTCGACTTAGGTCTTTCAGTGTTCTGTCAAATTCTTCACGGAGTATCATATCTCCCTTTTTATCTTCGTCTACTTACATTTCCATAATATTGCTGTCAAGTATATCGCCCTTGTACAAATCCTCTATATACTCCATCCAAAGGGACCGATGACCGTCGCAGTCTGGTCCCTTTAATCCCCCAAACCAACCAACTCCATCCACCTTTCTACTTTCCCTTCTTTGCTTGGAACTGGTTTTCCATCGTAGCTCTTGATATTCATACAACTGGTTCTCTTTTCTCTTTAACCTTCCTGTAGGCAGTATCTATCTTACCTCTAGTGATATATGCCTCTACACCCTTACATTTGTCCTCTAGCCATCCCTGTTTAGTCATTTAGCTCTTCCTGTCGATCTCATTTTTGAGACGTTTGTATTCCTTTTTGCCTGCTTCATTTAGTGCATTTTTATATTTTCTCCTTTCATCAATTAAATTCAATATATCTTCTGTTACCCCTCTTCTTTTTACCTACTTGATTCTCAGCTGCGTTCACTATTTCATCTCTCGAAGCTACCAATTCTTCTTCTACTGTATTTGTTTACCCGTAATTATCAAAATGGCTCTGAGCACTATGGGACTTAACAGCTGAGGTCATCAGTCCCCTAGAACTTAGAACTACTTAAACCTAAATAACCTAAGGACATCACAGACATCCATGCCCGAGGCAGGATGCGAACCTGCGACCGTAGCGGTCGCGCGGTTCCAGACTGAAGCGCCTAGAACCGCTCAATCGTTCTATAATCGCTCTCTCTGAAACTCTCTACAACCTCTGGTTCTTTTAGTTTATCCGGGTCTCATCTCTCTAAATTCTCAACTTTTTGCAGCTTCTTCAGTTTTAATCATCAGGTCATAAGCAATAGAGTCTATACACAGTTGTTAACATTGCAGTATTCGACAATCGATATGTACTCATAAATTTCGAACTACATGTGCCACAATAAAAATTCTATCCTCATTTCAAAGTGCAACACGTTATCTTTTCAAAATATAAATTATAGTTTTTAATTGTAAATTTACGTAAAATTATTTATAAAATATTCATATACACACAGTATATGCATCGAGATGCCGATATTAGTTGCTACCTTGTATTGTAATGTGGCTCAATATCACTGTGTGGCTGGGAAGTTTATGAGGATCGTGAACTTGTGTTAACATCTTGCAAGGTACATATTAATGCTTCATTAATATATACCGTGTTTACAATAAATTATATGCATATTAGCCATCTTTACTTTGAATGTTAGTTTATTAAACTTTCAGATTCAATTATAACGGCGTATATCTGTCGAAACTGGTAATCAATAATAAGATTAAAATGTGGTCTTGGCGAACCTAATTATTAAGAATAATATAACAAGTCACATAGCCCCCAACAGTTGACACATAAAATATTTGAGTCAAAGCTGTCTAAGGCTTTGTAAAAGTCTAAAAAAAAAAAAAAAACCATGACTACCTAGTCTTGTCCGTTCCAACTTCATGTCATTTGTTACTATTATTAAAGACGATGTTATGAACCGTTAACAGAAAAAGCTTGACCCATATTCGTCTACTGAATTGCTTGCAGTAAGCTGGACCTAGACTGTACAATGCCTTTGACAGTATCGGAAGAATACAAGTTGGGCGACTGTGAGAGGGTGCTGTGTCAGCGCCTTCCAGGTCACAAGGAGTGGAATATTCTTAAATGCGGGCAGCAGCGGGTCAGTAATAAACTTGACGATTGGTACTGTGACGTCTCCGTATCCAGTCAATGCTTACCTGATAATCCTGATGGATTCTTTGACACTTTTGCTGATAACATCTTTATCACTGAATTTTTACAGGTCGTACGACAGTTTCTGTTCAGTAGCCTGAAATAAACGATGTTGCTTAGCCATCTGAGAAATGAAGTTAGTATCGGCGGCTACTTCTCTCCAGGTGAGAGAACTGTGATGTTCACCTGGAATCGAAACGCCGGACACACGACATTTCCTTCTGCGCGCCATCTCCGAGCTTATCGGAACGCATCTTGCAGCCCGCCTCGGACATTCACAGGTTGGTTTCCTCCATTCTCATTGTTGTATGTTTCACTGAAGATCTCTAGTGATACCTAGTGCACATACCATTCTTGAGATTTAGGTCATCGTACAGGATGAGGAGGCAACTACTTGTTTACGAACGAAGTTTTTTGTATGAAAGTGGAACAATAAACGGAGTTTCCTTTCTTGTAAATGGAACAATCAATAGTCGACAAACGATAAAAACTGGACTCACAGCATTAATGTTTCCTACAGTGCCTTAGCTTATGAAATATTGACAGAACTGAATTTACCCTCCATGGTCGAGTCCTTAGCGTTACTTCTTTTTTTCCGGTGAATACGGGGGCGGAAGGCGAGTCTCCTCACTCTTCTGACTGGTGTGATGCCGCCCAAACCGAATTCCTCTCCTGCGCCGACTGTTCATCTCAGAGAAGCTGCTGCAACGTACTTTCTCGGGTATTGGTTGTATGTCTCCTAATCCTTCCTTTTTTTCTATAGTTTTCTCCCTCTACAGCTCCCTCTAGTACGATGGAAGTTATTTCATGGTGTCTTGACAAATTTCCTATCGTACTGTCAGTCTCCATTCTCAGTGTTATCCATATGTCCCTTTCTTGACCGATTCTGCGGAACCCCGTCATTCCTCATCAGTCCATCACATTTTTAACACTCTTCCCTTTACCTAGCGTCAAAGCTCTAACGGTACGATATTCTGTTCCGTTTTTCCCACTGTCCATGATTCACTACCATACAATGCTGTGCTACAAACTTACATTCTCACAACTTCCTTCCTCAAATTAAGGCCTATGTTTGATACCAGTAGACTTCTGTTGGTCCGGGATAAAATGTTAGCCGTGTTATTCTGCTTTTTTTGTTGTCTTTTATTCGTCCGGCATGCGTTATTTTGTTTTCAATGTAGCAGAATTCCTTAGGTTCGTCCTGCTCGTGGTCACCTATGATTTTATTTTCTTCGCTAACTCATTTCCGCTACTGCTCATTAGTTTCGTCTTTCTTCAGTCTGCTCTCAATCTATATTCTACAACAATGAGACTATATATTATACTGAACAATTCTTGCAATTCATCTTTACAGAGGATAGCAATGGCAGCAAGGAATCTGATCACTGATATCCTTTCACACCGAATTTAAATCCAACTTTTACTTCTTTCCGTCATTGTTTCTTCGATATATAGATTGAACAGTATGGCTAAAAGACCTCATCCTCGTCTTACAGAGTTTTTTAATCCTAGAACTTCTTCCTTTATCTTCTATTCTTATTGCACCCTCTTGGTTCTTGTACGTACCGTATATTATTCGTATTTTTCTACAGCTTTCTCCTATTTTTCTCAGAATTTCAAACATCTTGCCCATTTTACATTCTCGAACGCTATTTCCAGGTCGACTTATGGTATGAGCATCTGTTTCTTCCATTGTCAAGCACAACGTTAGCACTGCCTTTCTGGAGCTCTACCTTTTCTAAAGCCATTCGATTGTCATCTAGCAGTCCCTCAATTTTCTTTTCCAGCATTCTGCACATTATTTTTGTCAGTAACTTCGATGCATAAGCTTTTAAGCTGATTTTGTGGTAGTTCCCGTACCTACAAAACCGTGCTATCTCCGGAATTGTATGTATGACACTTTTCCAAAAATATGAAGGCATGTCGTCTGTTTCATACTTGTAGATACTACAAACCAACTTAAATAGTCGTTTGGTTGTCCCTTCCCCCAACGTTTCAAGAGATTTTCATGGAGTGTTTATTCCTTCAGCCTGATTTGATGTCTTCGAAACCTCTTTTAAGTTCTCTTACTCGATCCACTGTTACTCGATCCGCTGTCTCTTCCATATAAACCCCAGATTCTTCTTCCTTCTCATTATCAGACAGTTCTTCCACTCACAGAGTTCTTCAGTGCACTCTTTCCGCCTATCCGCTACCTCTCCTGCTTTTAGTAGTAAATTCCCACTGCAGTCATAATGTTGCCACCCATGCTATTAATTTCACCGACCGTGTTTGGCATTTATGTACTTGTGAGTCAGCCCTTCCGATGAGCATTTTGTTTTCGATTTCTACTCATTTTTCCTGCACCCATTTCCCCTTGACGTCCTTGAACTTCTTATTGACTTCATTGCTAAGTGTTTTATGTTGCTGTAGGCCCATTAGTCTCTTTCCCTGGGTATTTTTGTATTTGCTACTATCGTCAATGGGTTTAATTATTCCTTCTGTTACCCACAGTTTCCTCGCATTTACCTACCTTGTAACATCCCATTGCTTAAGCTTTATCATTACTAAATTGAGTTTTGAGTCTATATCTACTCCTGGGTACGCTTTACAAACCATCACAGTATCTACTACCTTAGCTAGCTTCAATCGTACCTTACCGTTCCTCAGTATCTCGGTATGCCATTTTCTTCTTCAATGATTCTTCCATACCGTTCGCTTACGCTTTATCATTACTAAATTGAGTTTTGAGTCTATATCTGCTCCTGGGTACGCTTTACAAACCAATATTTATTTTTTAATCTCTGTCTGACCTTGGTGTAATCCCACTGGTACCTTCCCGTGTCTCTGTGCCTTTTCCACTTACACTATGTTTCCTCAACGGAGTATACGCTATTAATACCTGAAATGTACTGAATGATTCGCTTAGTATTTCACCTCTCTTCATGATAGTACCAAGCCCATATTCTCCTCTGACCCCTTCTTCTACTCCTTCTCCTTTGACTGTAAAGCAGTCGCTCAAGTTTATTAGATTTTCATCTCCGCTAACACACACAATTACCGGTTCGGTTTCATCAGTACTATCACTTCATCTTCTGCTTGCGACGTCGGCACGTTTACCTCAATTATTGTTTTCGGTGTTGGTTTGCTGTCGATTTTAATTAGAAGAACCCTACCACTGAACTCTTACAGTAACTCACTCTCTGCCCTTTCTCTCTATTCACGACAATCTCTACTCCAACCATATTATTTTCTGCTGATGTTGATGTTATCTTATATTCGTGCGATCAGAAAAATTAACGGTCTAGGGGTAGCGTCTTTCATATCTAATCAAGACGTCTTCGGTCCCAGGTTCGAATTCCGCCACGGCGTAAAATTTGAATAAAAATCTTCAGCAATGGCAGCCGAAGACTTCCGGCATAAGAAGCCACCGTCATTCAGCAAACATCCTTGTCACAGCGGGCGGAGGAACGGACAGAAGTTCGGGAGCTCCCTTGCCCTTGAGTCTAAACGTGGAAGAATCAACAATGATCAACAGATGATCAACAGTACGAACACGAAGAAAACAGTGAAAACCACTGCATTAAAGACACATAATGTTTATCCCAAGGACGTGTGCCCTGTAATTGATATAGTGGCACGATGATCTCTCCATTGGCAAAGATTCCGTACTAGTGCCCGAATCGGATCCAGGGCGGGGACTGTTAATCGGGAGGTGGCCATGAGGAAAAGACTGAACAACCAACAAAACGGTAACGTTGTGCGATACGGGGAGCGGAATCTAAGAAGTTTGAACGTTTCATGGAAGCTAGAAAATATGAAAAGGGAAATACTAAGGGTCAATATAGATACGATGGGAGTCAGTGAAACGAAATGGAAAGAAGACAAAGATTTCTGGTCAGATGAGCGTAGAACAATATTAACAGTAGCAGAAACTACAGGGGTAGGGTTCGTTATGATGGAAGGAAAGGCAAAGTGTGAGTTACCGTGAACAGTTCAGTAATAGGGCTATTCTCATCAGAGTCGACAGCAAACCAACACCGACAAAAATATTTCAGGCATACATGTCAACGTTCCAAACTAAAGATGAGGAGATACAGAAAGTATGTAAGGATATTGAAGGTGTTGTTCAGTATGTAAGGGAAAAAGAAACCCTAATAGTCATGGGGGCTTGAATGCGGTTGTAGACGAAGGAGTAGAAGAACGAATAACGTGAGGATGTGGGCTGAGTCTCAGGAATGAAAGATGAGAAAGACTAATTGTGTTCTTCAATAAATTTCAAATTATAAAAGCTAATGCTCTCTTCAGGAATTACAAGAGGAAGATTTATACTTGGAAACTGCTGGGAGATAGAGGAAGACTTCAGTTAGATTACATTATGGTTAGACAGAGATTCCGAAACCAGATATTGGATTTTGAAATGGACACAAACATTCACGAGCACAAAAATATTTGTTTCGATGAGTTTTTTACCATCCTGAGATCCTAATATCATGACGGTAAGCGATGGCGATGAATGGACTGAGTGTTGTAACTCCACGAAATCAACTGGTTTTTCCATATGTGCCAAAAACTGTCTGTAGCTTTGTAGCATTCCCATACATATAGATCACAGAACAAGATTATTTGATGAACTCGATTGCAGTTGTGGATTGCTTCTTGAGGAATTTCTCAAAATATTACATATTCTTCATATCTGCCCCTTCTCAAGTTAATACAGCAATTAAAACTCTGCATTTCATTTTTTGATTTTACTGCTATATATCTTAGTATTTGATAAAACTATAAACAGCCGACCAGTTGCAATGGATAAAGAAATTAATCAAAATATCCACGGGTGTGTTGGACGATAAATAAATTCTTTACCTAGGTTATATTTACGTGACAAACCCTAATTCTAGGGCTATATGTCATTTTTGACCAATGGATCTATGCCGACAATTGTAAAAACGGCGATGGTACATCAGTCCTTACTAATGTAAAATTGTAAGTACCAGTCGTCGTTATCATATTTCTGTAATGCAAGACTTCTGTAATTTGTGTTAAAATTTATTCTTGGCTAAAGTTTCATACTTTTCTAATGTAAGCTATTATATTCATTGTCCTTAGGCTACCTTCTGAAAAAGACAAATTTATATTTGTCGAAACCTAGGTAAAGAATTTATTTATCCATTGCAACTGGTCGGCTGTTTATAATTTTATTACGTGGATCCGTTGCTGTTGTGCAGCTATGTTTAAAATATTGTACTATTTGATGTTATTTTCCTAACTTCACATCTGTTTCCCTCCACAAGGCAGTCATAAGAGGATCACACGTCACTTGTTACCATCAGAGCGGGATAAGTAAAGTAAAACTCATGTCCCAGGTAAATGTAAGTAAGTGTTGAGCAACACAAATGGAGTTAGCAACACAAATAGTACCAATATTCAGCAGAAATAAATGTATAATCGTAAAAGTAATATTTCTGTTCAATTTTTTTGTATTAATTAGACATAAGCAACTTCTCGAATATGGGAACAGTGATTTAACGGAGGTGTTTTTTCTTTGTTGTTGTTAAATTTGGCATTTATGTAATAATCATATTTGAATAACCATAGCACTGTGTAAAATTGTCAGTTTATGTTTTTGTACAAAAACTTATTTGACAATAAATTATTTATGTAACTGATGGTTACATGACGAAAAAATACATGGAAAACATAGGTGATATTCCGATACGACAAATTATATCAATTGTCGAAACCCGAGACCACAAAATTAATCTGGAAGTCTTGGCAGGGAATAACTTCACATATCAACTCGTCAGTTTCGTTGTATTTTTAGTTCGACGTAGGCCTATTCTTTCCTTCTTACTCATCAAAAGATTTTTTTTTAAATTTCGTGTTTCAGTTTTTTGCATCATGATAGAAATGGGGGACAGATAGTAACGCTTCTGTCTTTTTCGAGGTTCTTGCTGTTTTCTTATTCAGCAGTGTATAAATATTGTAAGTGTTCGTTCGAGAAGCTATTGTACTTCTTTCTCTTGAATACAATTTCTTCCACATTTTACACTTCTCAGAATTTGCATCGACTTCACTGCAGTAATTTTAACTCACGGATGTCTTAGTTCATAATCACTTTTAAGGCTCAGTTGCGGCTAATATATATACTCTACTTCACACTCGGAGTAACTGAACAGGTCACCAAAAACTACACTTGAACGACTTTTCAGACTTCTGGTGGTTTTCTGAAAGTCGTTTGTGAGGTTTTTCCACTTTCCAAATCCCAATACTCCTCTCTGTTACTAAAATTCCTTTTAGTGGTCCTCCTCAAGATTGAGATATTTCAGGATAGTGTATACCCGGTCGCGATGAATGTAATCGATGTGGATTGATGATTGCGAATGGAAAGTGTAATTAAACTGTATGTAGGCTGTTTAGGTTTTTTTTATTGGTAACGCCACCTCTGTATGAAAATCACTGGCTGTGCTGTGTGCAGTCTGTGGCTGTTCCATATTTCTAAGTCCCTCTTCCCGTATTGGGGCGCGAGTGTCCTCTGAAATACGTAATTCTTGTATTACCTGTGTCAGCTGATCTTGTACTTCGCGGATTTCTCTTTTGTGTTGCGTATTAATTTGATTCAGATTTTGTTTCAGTTTCCTAATTTGTTCGCTCTCTTCTGTGTCATTAAAGACTACCGGTTTTGTGTCGTTCAGATTATCATCTACCTTCGTAGATAAGTTAGTGAACTGATCCGAAAGTTCGGCTACTTTCTCCGATAGTGTACTTATTTCTTCAGTGTATTTTTCTGAACCAAGTTTCAGAGTATCTACTGTGTCCTTTAAGTTTTCCTGAGTATTTGCAAGTTGCGTAACCGAATCGGTAGATGCAACTGAGTCAAATTTAGCTTGCAAGGTCTCATGATTTTCATGAACAATAGTTTGCAGTTCTTTTATGGCTGCTTCGTGATTCTGTAATGCATTTTCATGCCGCGAAAAAATAGGTTGAAAATGCTCACAAATTTGTGTTTTTACGTCATTACAGACCATTTGACATTTCGATTCGATGTTATGTAACTCAGTAGTTAAATCTTCACGTGTTTGTTCAAGCTTATGTTCCACTGAGTCTAACTTTTGAAGCTTTTGTTCCATTGCGTCTAACTTTTGAAGCTTTTGTTCCATTATGTCTAACTTTTCAAGCTTTTGTCCCATTTGTTTCTGATTTATTCCATTTGTTGCATTAATTGCAATAATAATGTATTAGTGTCTGGAATCTGTTTCTCTACGCTTTTCGGCAGTGCAATTGCACCGGCAACATTCACATTTTGACAAGCAGAAAATGTGTTTTGACTTATTTGAGAAAACGGTGAGGACCCAAATCCTGAATCCACAGCATTTCCGAGATTGTTTCTTGTCATTTCGGATTCCTGAGGCGAGCTGTCGCCGACCGATCGATCGATAATACTTCCCTGCTCACTATTTGTTTCACTGTCTACGCCATTGTTTACCGCCTGCTCCATTTCCCTATGCACAGTTACCAAATTACTACTTTGAATGTCTGTTAATTCATTACTCGGTGGCGCTAACACACTGCTTTCGTTTTCACTGTCATTTCGCAGTTTACTTTGGAGCCTAGTATTACGTTTTTCACACGCCATTATTGTCACAATATTTCACACGATAACACAGAAAAGCACAATTTGAAGAGCAAAAATAAGAGAACACATTAACATAACACTGAAAATAATATCTAGTTAATTGCAGCTGCGAAATACTTGGTGCAAATCTACATGCATGCCACAACTGTTTTACTGTACAACAATGAAAGACTGCAACTACAATGGAAATTCTCTCTATAATTACGCGCTGGCAATAAACAAAAACTACACTAATTACACAAACTACAAGAAAAAAAATCAGAAGATTCCAGTGAGGTATCCTAGGCTAAGGGTCGACATATGAAACGTCCGCTTTTAACAATTTATACGGGACTGTGCTTAACCTGACACACAGTATTTTTAGCGCAACGCAATCTGACTTTCAATAATCTCTAGAAGAGAATGGTCCTGACTAACATTAAACTATACCTTTCACAAATCACTTACCTCACAAAAATCTTCGCTGCTCAAGCTACTGCAATACAGCGAGCGCCACTACTGCCAGCTAAATAAAAGATTCAAACTATGGAAGGCACTAAGTACTGATAGGGATAGTTAGCAAATGAAAGATATTAATAGAGAACAAACAATGTATTTACCTTGATATCATCATATACACTCCTGGAAATGGAAAAAAGAACACATTGACACCGCTGTGTCAGACCCACCATACTTGCTCCGGACACTGCGAGAGGGCTGTACAAGCAATGATCACACGCACGGCACAGCGGACACACCAGGAACCGCGGTGTTGGCCGTCGAATGGCGCTAGCTGCGCAGCATTTGTGCACCGCCGCCGTCAGTGTCAGCCAGTTTGCCGTGGCATACGGAGCTCCATCGCAGTCTTTAACACTGGTAGCATGCCGCGACAGCGTGGACGTGAACCGTATGTGCAGTTGACGGACTTTGAGCGAGGGCGTATAGTGGGCATGCGGGAGGCCGGGTGGACGTACCGCCGAATTGCTCAACACGTGGGGCGTGAGGTCTCCACAGTACATCGATGTTGTCGCCAGTGGTCGGCGGAAGGTGCACGTGCCCGTCGACCTGGGACCGGACCGCAGCGACGCACGGATGCACGCCAAGACCGTAGGATCCTACGCAGTGCCGTAGGGGACCGCACCGCCACTTCCCAGCAAATTAGGGACACTGTTGCTCCTGGGGTATCGGCGAGGACCATTCGCAACCGTCTCCATGAAGCTGGGCTACGGTCCCGCACACCGTTAGGCCGTCTTCCGCTCACGTCCCAACATCGTGCAGCCCGCCTCCAGTGGTGTCGCGACAGGCGTGAATGGAGGGACGAATGGAGACGTGTCGTCTTCAGCGATGAGAGTCGCTTCTGCCTTGGTGCCAATGATGGTCGTATGCGTGTTTGGCGCCGTGCAGGTGAGCGCCACAATCAGGACTGCATACGACCGAGGCACACAGGGCCAACACCCGGCATCATGGTGTGGGGAGCGATCTCCTACACCGGCCGTACACCACTGGTTATCGTCGAGGGGACACTGAATAGTGCACGGTACATCCAAACCGTCATCGAACCCATCGTTCTACCATTCCTAGACCGGCAAGGGAACTTGCTGTTCCAACAGGACAATGCACGTCCGCATGTATCCCGTGCCACCCAACGTGCTCTAGAAGGTGTAAGTCAACTACCCTGGCCAGCAAGATCTCCGGATCTGTCCCCCATTGAGCATGTTTGGGACTGGATGAAGCGTCGTCTCACGCGGTCTGCACGTCCAGCACGAACGCTGGTCCAACTGAGGCGCCAGGTGGAAATGGCATGGCAAGCCGTTCCACAGGACTACATCCAGCATCTCTACGATCGTCTCCATGGGAGAATAGCAGCCTGCATTGCTGCGAAAGGTGGATATACACTGTACTAGTGCCGACATTGTGCATGCTCTGTTGCCTGTGTCTATGTGCCTGTGGTTCTGTCAGTGTGATCATGTGATGTATCTGACCCCAGGAATGTGTCAATAAAGTTTCCCCTTCCTGGGACAATGAATTCACGGTGTTCTTATTTCCATTTCCAGGAGTGTATATAGCAGTTCATGACAAATTACAAAACTCCGCCATCTCTCTCCCCACATCCATCACTGCTGGCGGCTCACCTCCAACTGCGCAACGCTACGCGCTGCTCACAGCCAGCTGCCTAACACTACAATGGTTGAGTATTACAACAATGCAAAGCAGCCACAGACTGCACACAGCACAGCCAGTGATTTTCATACAGAGGTGGCGTTACCAATAAAAAAAACCTAAACAGCCTACTTAGAAAACGAACTGTTTGCAGCTGATTCCCTACTATCTGGTACACTTACTCTCATTTGTCAATTCTCTGTTGCCTCATTCATTATGGCACGGGACTCCGTCTCATCTAGTAGGGGTTTCTGATAGCTGCTTCATATGAGGAAACTAGGGGAATTTGATTGAGCAGAAGACAGAGAGAGCCGGTAAAAATTCAGATGTATATACCATAAAACACATGAAAAGCGATGTAGCCTGTTATATTTTGTTTGGAGTTAGTACACACAAATGATGCAACAATCTGGCACCAAAATGTTTCTGGAGGTTAAGACGAAATAACAGAAGTCATTGAACGCATGAAATAAAAGTATTAAATTGAGCAGCTCATCTTTGGAGACTGAGTGCAAACTGACAGTCACGTTGGAAACAGTTAACTGACAAGAGACCTGTGTCGAATGTAGCCTATTCAGGGGCTGCACGAACTAACTTATCAGCGAAGCATAGGTAGGTCATGCCTGTCGACAGATAAGCTGCTAGAAGCACCGCTAGGAAATCACGACCAAAACTGACCCGATCAGTTTACAGAGTAATTGTGGTACCGGTTTCGTCCATGGTGGCAACTAACTACAGGAAGCACTCACGTAGACATGAAAATCGCGGCGACATCCGCGCTAGTGCTATCAGGAAGTGGTTGTGACCATAAACTTCAACCGACTGGGGTGGTGAAAGTTCCTCTCATCCCTTTTGTCAGTTCGAACGTTGCATTCTGGGTCGACACCAGCTGGCAGAAAGCAGATACCATAGCCAACCTAATAAGCGTGGCGGGTGGTGGCTGGAATTTCTTTCGGCCAGTGACAAGTTGCCTCAGCGCAAATTGTGCAAAGATGGGAAGGTCTATTAACCTTACGCCTCAAGTTAGCCGAGGCTCATTATTCAAAGAAACGGCTCGGAACCTTCTGCGGAATTTCACCTTCTTGAAAATTATTCAGAATAACTAGTCCGTTGTGCGGAAAATTTCTTCGATCTCCCCCAAGAGACGACAGATATCTGTTTAGGCAATCCGTCAGTAGTCTCAGATTTTTGGGGCAGATAGGTTTACATCGTTTATTATCAATTAATTTTATCGATTTTTTAATTAATAACTTCAGCAACCTATAACCGCTGTCATTAAGTTCGTAATCTTCATTCATTCCGAATCTGCGTCATGGGGCTGGACAGTGCTGCAAAGCGTCGCTTCCTCATGCCTCTTATAGGTATGCTGCAATACTACTCGTGATCGCTGCTACAGGCTTGTACAGTGGCCTGTTATGGATGAAGAAGGCTTTGTCTAGCTTGGTGATGATGGGTCAGTCTATGCGTAATGTTTTTAAAGTGGATGTGATTGAGGCCTATGCTACTGAACTACGGACTAGTTATTTTCCTGGAATGACAGGGGTTTCAATGCCGCATACCTGTCATGTAGGAGAGTTGTACAGTGGTGTGTAGTAGGAGGAGTGAGAAGTAGCTAATGAAATTAGCTTCCTGGTGCTCCTCGGCGCCGGCCGCGGTGGCCGAGCGGTTCTGGGCGTTTCAGTCCGGAACCACGCGTCTGCGACGGTCGCAGGTTTGAATCCTGCCTCTGGCACGGCTGTGTGTGATGTCCTTAGGTTAGATAGGTTTAAGTAGTTCTAAGTCTAGGGGGCTGTCCACAGTGACGGGTAGCCGAAAGGGCACACGTACACACACGCCGACTGGCGCGAAGTCTGGAACAGGATTCGTAATGAATGTGATAAAGAAAAGAACGTAGCTACTAGAACACTTTTATATCGTCCTTTGGTATACAGCATTCTTGATCATACAAGTGAGACTATCTTGAGATACATGCAATGGTACAAATGGCGCCTTGCTAGGTTGTAGCCATTAACTTAGCTGAAGGCTATTCTAACTGTCTCTCGGCAAATGAGAGAAAGGCTTCGTCAGTGTAGTCGCTAGCAACGTCGTCGTACAACTGGGGCGAGTGCTAGTACGTCTCTCGAGACCTGCCTTGTGGTGGCGCTCGGTCTGCGATCCTGACAGTGGCGACACGCGTGTCCGACATGTACTAATGGACCGCGGCCGATTTAAGCTACCACCTAGCATGTGTGGTGCCTGGCGGTGACACCACACTGATGACCTCAGATGTTAAGTCCCATAGTGCTTAGAGCCATTTGCACCAATTTTTTTGCTCCTCAGTGCGATTGACAGAAAGTGCTGATTCTAAATCATATTATTCAGTAGGTTCAAATATGGTAATGGAACACTTTCATTGACCACCTACCTAAGGAAATGCATGCTACAAGTAAAGTATAGAGAATGAGAGTTATGTACACTTCCTGATCAAACTGTGTCAATAGAGACAGATTTTAGCGTACCACCTACAAACCGTTACACACACATGATAGGGTGTAGCGTAATGGATATAGGTTTGAGCGACTTGCTATCAAATATTAAATTGTCCAGATTGTCGGAGAACCGAGTGTCCACGGCAGACATCTTCGGCTGTCTGCACTGTTAGACCAAAACACTTGTTTTCACACTGGTATGGGATTATGATTACCTCGGCCTTCCAAAGTGCTAAATCATCAACGACGCTCCCCAAAAGTGGGATGCAGAATACTGAAAGACAGGTTTATAAGACACAAAGGAAATAACTATGATACAGAAAATTAAATAAAAGTATTTCGAAATAAACAAAAATTCTTGTCATTCTTTGAACGCTCGTGCCAGAGAGGGCACGAGCAGGTGTTATAGTACACTACTGGCCATTAAAATTGCTACACCAGGAAGATATGCAGATGATACACGGATATTCATTGGACAAATATATTATACTAGAACTGACATGTGATTACATTTTCACGCAATTTGGGTGCATAGATCCTGAGAAATCAGTACCCAGAACAACCACCTCTGGCCATAATAACGGCCTTGATACGCCTGGGCATTGAGTCAAACAGGGCTTCGATGGCGTGTACAGGTAGAGCTGCCCATGCAGCTTCAACACGATACCACAGTTCATCAAGAGTAGTAACTGGCGTATAGTGACGAGCCAGTTGCTCGGTCACCATTGACCACACGTTTTCAGTTAGTGAGAGATCTGAAGAATGTGCTGGCCAGGGCAGCAGTCGAACATTTTCTCTATCGAGAAAGGCCCGTACAGGACCTGCAACATGCGGTCGTGCATTATCCTGCTGAAATGTAGAGTTTCGCAGGGATCAAATTACGGGTAGAGCCACGGGTCGTAACACATCTCAAATGTAACGTCCACTGTTCAAAGTGCCATCAATGCGAACAAGAGGTGACCGAGACGTGTAACCAACGGCACCCCATACCATCACGCCATCACGGCGATGACGAATACACGCTTCCAATGTGCGTTCACCGCGATATCGCCAAACATGGATGCGACCATCATGATGCAGTAAACAGAACCTGGATTCATCCGAAAAAATTACGTTTTGCCTTTCGTGCCCCCAGGTTTGTCGTTGAGTACACCATCGCAGGCGCTCCTGTCTGTGATGCAGCGTTAAGGGTAACCGCAGGCATGGTCTCCGAGCTGATAGTCCATGTTGCTGCAAACGTCGTCGAACTGTTCGTGCAGATGGTTGTTGTCTTGCAAACGTCTCCATCTGCTGACTCAGGGATCGAAACGTGGCTGCACGATCCGTTACAGCCATGCGGATAAGATGCCTGTCATCTCGACTGCTAGTGATACGAGGCCGTTGGGATCCAGCACGGCGATCCGTATTGCCCTCCTAAACCCACCGATTCCCTATTCTGATAACAGTCATTGGATCTCGGCCAACGTGAGCACCAATGTCGCGATACGATAAACCGCAATCGCGATAGGCTACAATCCGACCTTTAACAAAATCGGAAACGTGATGGTACGCATTTCTCCTCCTTACACGAGGCATCACAACAACGTTTCACCAGTCAACTCCGGCCAACTGCTGTTCGTCTATGAGAAATCGGTTGGAAACTTTCCTCATGTCAGCACGTTGTAGGTGTCGCCACCGGTGCCAACCATTTGCATATCACAGAATCTTCTTCCTGTCGGTTAAATTTCGCGTCTGTAGCACGTCATCTTCGTGGTGTAGCAATTTTAATGGCCAGTACTGTATGTTGAGCACTGAGATTAAATGGTTCAAATGGCTCTGAGCACTATGTGACTTAACTTCTGAGGTCATCAGTCCCCTAGAACTTAGAACTACTTAAACGTAACTAACCTAAGGACATCACACACATCCATGCCCGAGGCAGGATTCAAACCTGTGACAGTAGCGGTCGCGCGGTTCCAGATTGTAGAGCCTAGAACCGCTCGGCCACTCTGGCCGGCCGAGCACTGAGATCCTTTGCGCTGGTATGTGGCTGCTGTATGGACGGAAATGATATTGTTTTCAGAAAGTACCGAGTGGTAGTAATGAAAGTGCATCTACTCATAGAGGTGCAGTGTGGGCTGTAATTATCGTACATCAGTGAAATTTGATGGATATGCTAATGCGTTAATGCAGAACCGTTTAAAGCTGGAAAAAATTTGTTCCAATATTGGTCGGCAGGTGCAAATGTGGCGCTTTGAATGCAAGAGCGACGTGTAGGATTATTTCCATAAGTAATAGGTGAAAGATGCGGGCAGAAAAGATCGAAAAGTGAAAAATATATAACCTTGATTTCATTACTAACCATCCAACCTGAAAAAATTGGTTTGCATATAGTTTGGTTCTCCTAAACGAGGACGGACATACTGTACATGGATGTCTCAATGACATGCAGGCGCCACCGCAAACGTGAGAGGCCCTCTGGGTGTATTCTGTCCAGAGAAAAACAGCCCGACAATAAAGGTGTTAATGAAACCATACCACACAATCACCTACGGTGAGTCCAATGGCTATTCACGCATAACATACGGATCAACAGTACCACAAATTCGCCAGTTCTGTCTGCACTGCAGGATACAATGTCCCTCTTCACTCCCTAGAATATTGTTCGGCTACACATCATCAACTTCGATCCGGACCCGAAACCGAGGAGCAAATTTAGAAAGTTGCTGCGGATTATGTCATTTGAGTTGGTGCACCATCTGGATTTTGTACGGGTACCATCGTGGAATAGACTGCGAAACTTTCCCGTATTGTTGACGTGGTGGGCACAGCACGAGCGTAGCAATAATTCTCCATGCCACAAAAAGCTCAAGTGTGTGTTCGAATTTCGTTATCATTGATACGTGATTCCTTAGTCGTACCACACTTGCACAGTATACCTTAAATACCATTAAAGAGTAAGCGGGATGGGTTCATGGTTGGTAGTCACCTACGGTGACATTACGCTTTTTTCATTACGCCTTTAAAAAATAACTTGAGATTTACAAATTGCGGGCGAGCCACTAGATAAAACGTTCCAAATACAATTAGAAACCCTACGTACTTAGAAGTCTAACAAACAATTCCAAATTAAGAAATGGGAGTTACTGACGAACTTGAGAACTTCAAACTCCCATAAGGACTTCCCTCAAAATAGATATAATGAAACAATTACTGGTAAACGGTGACTTAATAACACTTGAGGTCTGGTGCCAAACTAAGATGCCATTCCATAACACGACAGAATCACTTAATTAAGAAAACTACAACAGAGACACTGATCTTAAAAAAATAAATGTTTACGTACTCAAACGAGTTAATAAAAAATTACTAGAAAAAGCTGCAGTAGGAAGTCATCGGATGCTATGCCGTTTAAGGTTTAGCCAGTTGCCAGTCCGTAATATTTAAGAAACCAAGTTCATATACAAACAGGTCACATACAAAATATATATGTACCAGCTTAACCCGCCATGGCGGACGGAAGATAAATAATAAACTTTGGAAGGGGATATGTCACCAACTCAGGTAGTGTCCAGGTTCTTAAACACTGCCAGGCCTAGACCTCGGATGACAATTCACTCCCCACCAAGGCGCCAGCATAATTAAAAGTTTCCGCCCGAATCACAAAGACATTCCACTAACTTTGAAACATAGAAACAATGAGCAGAATCTTTGACTCACTTACACATGGGCAACTGTATTAATAGAGTGTAGACTTTAAAAACAGCAACATAAAATCATTTGGTTGCAAGAGACGCCGAAAAAGATTCTGAGAAAATTTTCAAATAACGGCCACGATTTAACTAGGTCAAGAAAGTCTCCCCAAATAACAATAAAGTTTAAAATCTCTGAGTGCGTCGGTGAACAAACAGTTACGACGACTTACTCCATAACAGGTACACAGTACGAGGGAACGGGTTCCACAACTTCACCGCTTCCCTTCAAATTTTGTTCCCAGCGATGTCACAGAACTTGTATCTCCAAGCTGCCCATGTCGGCAAAACGCCCAACTAATTTCACACCACAACGTGTAACAGTCATCACACTCGTTCGGCAGCCGTTGACACTCCCCGCGAATGACACGAGATCTCGAGATTTCCCGTCAAAGGCTAACCACTTACTCGCTTCGCCTGCAAAGCCGCAAGATAAGACACGCGAAAAGCAAAGATAGTTTACCTCAACCACGATCTATCTCAATGATACATGAAAAAAGAAGTCTGGCGCCAGCTCCCCATGGCTCAATCATCTCTTTAAACCATTTAATGACACTGTAATTCCACTCAGACATTTCAGTCGACGCTACTTCCTCAATGCAACAATGTATTTGTCGTCGTTCTCATAAAACAGATTAACTAACAGCGCACTGTCTCTCTCCTCGGTAGCCATACTGTACACTCACGTTAAGGCTTGTGGAATGACAGCGTGGATGCACAGTCTAATATATACAGTCGCGACACTATCGCTGATTTTTATTATACACCGCGACAACAGCGCCCCAAGCGGTGGAGAAGCTACGCTGCTGAATACGGTATTCAGTAAATGTAAGCAGTATCGTTTATATTCATTTTTAACATGGTTTTTACGAAAGGCAGCGTATGTAGCGCAATCAATTGCAGTAATAATAGGAATAAGACACCACATTTGTCATTCTTCAGGTTTCCTAAGGACCCTGAGGGGTATGAAACATCACATTAGAGCGCTATTTATTTACGATTTTTTTCTAAACTGTATTGAATTACTGAATTTGTTTTTCTTTTTTAGGAGCAACAAATGGTTAATAAATAGTAGAAGACAGGACCTGCTGCAAGAAGATGCCCTTTATTTGCACAATAACGTGAAGTTTTGTGCGTTACATTTGGAGTCAAACCAGTTCATGAGCGCGGAAAAGAAGAGATTGGTATGGAATGCAGTTCCTACGTTATTTGACGTGCCGAATAAGCCACAACTAGTGACGATGAAGAGAAAATTGCCATACAAAAGTGAAAATGTTACTGCAAAAAGCAATAAAACTGTCTCCTGACACACTAGAAACCGCTACACGAGAGACATATATAAAATCACTAACAACGGAATCTGCAACACAGACATCTTTTGAAGATGAAATGCTTAGATTACGTGAAATTATTCGCGTGTTGGAAAATCGTGTGAAATGTAAAAACGTGCAAATCATTAGACTTCGTACAAAATTACTACGTGACAAGGAAAGTGCCCATCGTAAGAATGAACTGGAACCACAACGTCACAGGACACAAGTGCAAAAGGACAAAGTCATTTTAAAAAGTATTGGTTTCAAGTACTCGAAAAAAGATGCTCTCAATTTATTGATGAGCCAAATCAGTATACCATTGAATGGAAAACGTGGTGCGACATGGAAAGATGAAACTAAGTTATTTGCACTTAATTTGTTGTAATGTAGTACTCAGGCATACAGTTGTTTATCACACTGCTTTAGCCTTTCATCAGTACATACCTTACAAAGATATGTGGAAGATATTATTTATCCCACAGTTTAATTGTATAACATATTTCATCTTTTAAAGCAGAAAGTGAAGCAGTTACCAGAAGCTGATGTAATTGTTAATTTGTCTATGGATGAGATGTCACCAATGGAAAATTTGCTATATGACAGCTCTAGGGATCGTGTTATTGAATTTGAAAATATGGCTTTCATGCGTACATCTGTGGTTGCCAATACTGCATTAGTTATAATGATTAACGGCATCTTCTCAAATTTTAAACAGCCATTAGTATATTATTTCTCCAAAGGACCAGTAGGAGCCACCCATCTGACGCGCATATTTTTTTAAATTTGTCAAAAAACTCACAGAGATTGGTTTGGACTGACATTCGTTTGATTTTATTTTCGGTAAATGTATCAATGGGATATAATAAGGTTTTAAAATAGTCATGCTTTTTATTGAGGTAACCTGATAGCACAAAGAATAAGATGAAAATTGTATTTTTGAAGCAGGCTTCCTGCAAAGCAGAACGTAATGAAAAGTTATGTGTTGCTTCATTTTTACACAGGAAAGAGCATCTATATACTTCATATGTGGGATATAAAGTGTGTATTCTCTTACTTACAGTGGAATAAGTGCGATTGTATGCTACTTCTTAAGTATTTCTTCAAGAATATGTTGCAGCTTATGTCACTTCATTCAACAGTTCGTGCTCTGTTTACTTATATTTCACGATCATTTATGTCTCTCGCTTTTCTCCTAACACTTGTGACGCAAAAATATACTAACTATTTTGTAAATTACGTGCAAAACGAATTAAAAACAAACATAATTTTTACATCGCATCTGACGTCAGAAGAAGGTTAGCTTTCTGGCCGCTAGGGGCGTTAGTGTCACTTGAACTGTCAAATGGTAACAACTTTCGCAGCCGTGAGTGTCGCGACTGTATACTGTATATTAGACTGTGGTGGATGTCTGACCGTCATGGAAATGAAGTTTACAAACAGTGTGCAGCGCGATATTTGTACCTGGTGGCGAAAATTCGGACTAATTTTTCCCAGCATAAATCGGTTCTGTATTAACGCATTAGCATGTGTACTAAATTTCGTTATCATACGATATTTACAGCCCATACTGCATCTCCGAGAATAGCTGCAATTTAACTATACCCTCCCAGTACATCACTGACCCTTTGCTAGCTTTCAAAGCGTTGATGTACAAGTAGACGCAGATTGTTTTGAAAGTACTGTTGCAGCGGTTCTATACAGCTGTTGAAATGAGCGCCAGCATTTTTCCGTTTCCTCTCACTACAGTAACACATATGTCATTTTATGCAAACGTAATGTCATAGCTCAGGGAAAAAGTTGTAGCCACAGGGTGCTTGATTTAAGATTGAGCGCCTCGTGAAGTGTAAGTGGAGATGGGACGAGCGTATCTGAGGGCAGCAGTTGACGCAAAGAGGATGAAGAACGGCAGAAAGAAATATATGGCCAAGATCTGAGTCGTGGCACAACACTGCGAAGGCCGGGATCGTGCTACGAGGCAGTGGAGGATGTCCGCTAGGCAGTCACTGTGATTCAGTTGGAAGTGTGAGAGGAGTAGATATCGTTAGCGACTGTTCATAACTTACCCGACAAGCAGTTACTATTGATACACGTTGTCTGAAGACATGAAGGAATTATTCACCTGGCAACGGCAGGCTCAGGCTTTAAGACTTTTTCAAGTTGAAAAAAGAAGTCAAGCAAGAGCTCATAGTAATGTGCTTCCCTCAGGAGCTTAAATTTCGAAAGAAAACACGCCATATCCACGACCATTCCCACAACGCCTTGACCGGCAGTTGTATTTTTTCTTCCCTATCTCTGCGCCATCATTCTTTCAGTGTTCTTTTCCATTAACCATTGAAACATCCAGTATCACTAAAGCAAAGTAAGTCACCTAGTGATTTCGTTATTAACCTGAATTAAATGTGCTAGAGAAAGAAAAGGCTGTAAATATAAATTTGAAATTCAATATCGAAACATTCTAAGTACCGCCGGCCGAAGTGGCCGTGCGGTTAAAGGCGCTGCAGTCTGGAACCGCAAGACCGCTACGGTCGCAGGTTCGAATCCTGCCTCGGGCATGGATGTTTGTGATGTCCTTAGGTTAGTTAGGTTTAACTAGTTCTAAGTTCTAGGGGACTAATGACCACAGCAGTTGAGTCCCATAGTGCTCAGAGCCATTTGAACCATTTTTTAAGTACCGATAATTTAAAAGTATTCCGGACATGGAACACTGTAAAATAAATATTAAGCCGCATCTACAGTTAACTCTGCGTTGGAAGAAGCAGCGGAGAGGCTAAACCAGGAGTGTCAATGCGGATTTCATAGTATGCTATGTGTATCAGCCTCGTGGAAATGACAGGATATACAGAATGTAGGAATATGTGGGGCGACAGAGTTGCGATGGAGTTACGCATGAACTAATCGATTCGAGATCCTCTACTCAATGACTCAGTAACCATATTGGCATCGAAAAGGAAGATAACATCTACATCTACATGTTTACTCTGAAAATCGCATTTAAGTGCCTGGCAGAGGTTCATCGAACCACCGAAATTGGTTCAAAAGATGGTTCAAATGGTTCTGAGCACTACGGGACTTAACATCTGTGGTCATCAGTCCCCCAGAACTTATAACTACTTAAACCTAACTAACCTAAGGACATCACAGACATCCATGCCCGAGGCAGGATTCGAAGCTGCGGCCGTAGCAGTCGCGCGGTTCCGGACTGAGCGCCTAGAACAGCTAGACCAGCGCGGCCGGCCACCGAAATTGTTTCAAAGTGAAAAATCTTAGCACGGCCCTACTTTCAATCATCGTACGAAAGTCGAAATGGTAGCTATTGAGATAAATGATAGCGGAATAGAAAAGCAACACAATCACTTACTAGTGAAAAAGCATCACGACTAGATGAGATAGCTATAAGATTCTACAAAGCGTATGTTAAGCAACTTCCTCCCCTTCTAGGGCCAGTTTACCGTACATCGCTAGAAAAACGAAGGATATCCAGCGACTGGAAAAAGGCACCCATTATTCTCATTTTCAAGGAGGGTCGTAGGAGAGATGCTGATAATTATGGGCCTGTATGGTTCACGTCAGTCCGTTGTAGAGTTATGGAAGATGTTTTATTCTCAAGAATTTGACGTTTTTGGAGAACGAAAATCTCCTTTATAAAAATCAACATGTGATCAGCAGACAGAGATCTTACGAAAATCATTCGATTGAAAAAATACAAAACTTGTCGAGTACCGGATAAGATATGAGACTGAATTCAACGCTTCCCAGCAGACGGCACTCAACACGTCGGTCTTAAAGAAACTAAATCGACAGATATACGCCAGGGAAATGTGATTCGACCGTTACTGTTTATAATGTGTATAAAAGATGTAGTAGAAAGTGTCGCAGATGATACGGTTGCCTATAAGAAAGTAGCAACGCCAGAAGACAGTACTGAATAATAGAATAGACGTGAGTGGAACGATGAATTATTGCACATACATAGGAAAAGAAATATACTGCTCCGGTACTACAGTATTTATTAAGAATTGCTGGGAACAGTACTACAGTAAAATATCTAGGAATAACTATCCAGAGTGACCGTAAGCGCAACGACCGCTTAAAACAAATAGTAGGGTAAAAACTATAGATGAAGGCAGAGACTGGAATACATGCAGCAGGTAATTAAAGACGCACGTAGCAAGTGCTATTATGAGGTGAAAATATTGGAATTCGTGGCGTGCCACATCAAACACGTCAGAAGATAAATGACTCAAAAAAAGGAAAAGTGCCAATCTCTTCACTTCGCAGCAGCTTTTGCAACCTACGTCTTCAAATATTTGCTGGATGCATTCCAATCCCTGTCTTCCATTACACTTTTTATCCGTTACAGCTCTCTCTAGTACCATGGAAGTTATTCCCTGATGTCTTAATATATGTCCTATCATCCTATCCCTTCTCCTTGTCAGTATTTTTCATGTATTCCTTTACGTGGAGAACTTCTTCATTCCTTACCTTATCATTCCACGTAACTTTCTACATTCTTCTTTAGCACCACATCTCAAATCCTTCAGTTCTGTCCCGGTTTTCCCACTGTCCATGTTTCACCACCATACAAAGTTGTGCTCGAGTCGTACATTCTTAGGAATTTCTTTCTTAAGTTAAGACCAATGTCTGACACCAGTGGACTTCTTTCAGCCAGGAATGCCCTTTTTACCGTGCCAGACTGTTGTTTGTTTCATCCTTGCTCTGATCGTCATGGGTTATTATGGTCCCTAGGCAGCAGAATTCCTTAACTTCGTCTATTTCGTGATCCCCATTTTGTTATTTAGTTTTCCCTTGTTCTCATTTCTGTTACTTCTCATTACATTACCTTTTACTCTCAATTCATATTCTGTACTCTTTCAAATGCCCATTCCATTCAAGAAACCCTATAACTGTTCTTCACTTTCATTGAGGATAGAACTGTCATTATCGAATCTTATCACTGATTTCCTTTCACCCTGAATTTTAGTCCCATTCTTGAACCTTTCTATTATTTCCATCATTGCTTCTTCAATTTGTAAAGAACAGTAGGGCGAAAGACCCCATCACCGACTTACACCTTTTTTAATCCGAGCATTTCATTTCTGATCTTCCAGTCATATTGTTTCCTATTGCCTCTTGTACGTATCGTATATTACCCGTCTCTCCCTTCAACTTACCGCTAATCTTGTAAGAATTTCGAACATCTTGCATCATTTTACATTGACAGCTTTTTTCAAGTCGACAAATCCTTTGCTCGTCTTGAATTTTCTTCACTCTTGCTTCAGGTTTCAACCGCCTCGTCAAAACTGCCTCTCAGGTGCCTTTACCTTTCCTAAAACCAAAGTGATCTTAGTCTAATGCATCCTCAATTTTCTTTCCAATTCTTCTATATGTTATTCTTGTCAGCAACTTGGATGTATGTGCAGTTAAGCTGATTGAAAGATAATACTCAAACTTGGTGGCTCATGCTATCTTCGGTATTTTGCGGAAATCTGACAGTATATCGCCAGTCTCATACTTTCCACACGCATCATGTCTTCCAAAGCTCTCTTATATTCTGATTCTAGTACTGCATCACTGAACCGTGAAAATTAACTTTCCAAAATCTTTTCTTAAAGAATTTACTTTAGTTACTAGCGATTCATCAAGAACATCAACACACTATGTGAGCGTGGAAGTAGTTGCCAAGGAGTAATTGATGGAAACAGTTTATATTTCAAGCAATGGTAATTTTATTCATAAAAGCCTTTTCAAAAACAGATTTAAAATTTATAAGCAGAAAAGCACCCTTTAAATATCAAGTTACAATTTAACAAATGTGAATATTATTCCTAAAAGCTTTTTCAAAACAGTTTTAAAATTATAAGGAGAAAAGCACCCTCGAAATATCAAGTTCCAATTATTCAGAGGCAGAATATTTTTTTTTCTTACAGTAGGAGCCTTCGGGCTGAGAAGCTTCCGCTCCCTTTCAACACGGCCTTAGTCACAACTGCTCACAACGACCTCTGAAAAACTACACTGGTGCAAATCTGCAACACACCAGATTACTTTAAACTAAAATTTTTAACAACTCACACAAACACATTGACTATGCTCCCCGTAAGAGGAATGGATATGGTACAAACACTCACACTAAGAACTTATTTTCCACCAAAAGTGCAATTTGTTTTTAAAAGGGCTCTTACGGTGGAAGGGTGGCAACTTTATAAAAATGATTTTTTAAATAAAACTCGTGAAATTCAGACTTACATAAAGTGTACAACATGCTCTACATCACACATATAACGCCTCGCAAGATGATAGGCAAGACAAAAACATATTTCAGGAATTCGGCCCTAAATTCGCTAACAGCGAATCCGACAAACATGGCAGAGGCAGCTATTTGCGTACGGCAGACCGACAGACAGACAGACACTAACTGCGTAACAAATGCGGAGCAAGCTGGGGACGAGAGACTGACCAAGAACACACGTCGAATTTAACAAGTAAATGAAACAGCATATCAGCAATCACTTAACTTCTAATAAACTGGCGATTTCTGTCGAAGACCTGGCGCAGCACGCGACAACGCTCCCCCGAACCGTCCGCTGCCAGCCGCTTCAACGGACGCAGGAAGGAGCGCCGATCACCCATCTCACGGCGTCGCAGCTCGCCCCGACCAGACCGATGTCGTGGGTTGACTCCTCCTGCTCTCGTGTCAAACGCGAAGCCACTACGCCTCGCTATACGGCGCGGCCACTGGACTCACGTGGCGACCTCACATGCACCGACGCTCCAGGCGGACAAGTCATCTTATGTCCCAGTGAACGACCGACCAACCGATCGATCCAACCGCCAAAGCCCATTGCCTGAGCAAACTCGAGCGCACTGGCGGCCTAACACATACTGGCACTCCGGACGACCGACAGACACTAACCGTCTCACCAATGCGGACGAGAGTCAGACCCAGACTAACTTGGCTGACCAACTGACAGGAATCGCCCAGACTGACAGACTGCCCGGGCTGACCAACTGCCTCCAACTGACTGACTCAGACTGACAGACTGACTACGGAGCTCATAGCGCCCCTTAAATGCACGTGAACAGGCAACTTTTCCCCTTTCCCGCCAGAGGGAGACACCAAAGCTGCGATTGCCACAGCGGCGCCACCGCCAGACACGGAAAGCGACTGCTTTACACTGCGTGCTGCGGCGCGCTCTTCAAAACAGCAAATTTTACTACGGCCCAATCACCACTCTCCTCCCTTCTGATCCCTGATTCGTCTTCTGTAGACTGGTTCTCCCCCTCATAAAGCCGTCCGTGTACTCTTCCCACCAATCTGATCTCTCTTCTGCATTTGACACTGGGATTGCAGTTGTATACTCAATGCAGCCTCTGTTACTTTTAATTTCCTCGAAGGTTGGTTTGGCTCTTGTAACAAGACAACCTTCTGTTAAGGCAAGAGACACCACGACCGCGGACGCACAGGGGGCAGCTGAGATCGGGTCTTATTCTCGTTGAAAGCTGAAATCAGCTTGACAGGAGCACGTGAAGGGCGAGTTTCACAGTCTGCTCTACAGAGAGGTTTGTCTCTGGAGTTCCACGCCACAGATGTGACCGCGTCTGAAGACTGCTCATTTCTCATGGCCGCTTTCCGCGACCAGTGCAGAATTAAAGCTTACCTCAAAATTTATAAATATTGAACCATATATGTTCCTGAGCAGCCAACAACCTCATCTGAAGTGGAAACATGGACGATTACGTGACTGAAGACGTGCCATCTATATACGGATTAGTTTATAAGTTGTTGTCGGTTAAATGCCATAAATAATTCCTGAACTGTAAATGTGAACATCTCGGCAACACATTGTACGATTGCAACGGACATGGTATCTACGGATACACCTCGCAGAAGAGTATCGGACTGTGATAGCAAATTTACTGAAATTTTTCACGTATTTATATGAGAGGCCGGAAAGTGAATTTCATGCAATTAAAAACAGTTTTCCATTCTAAATAAATAGAGAAACGTTAAAAGGAGCGGCAGTGTTGTAATCCTTAGACATAAGGGAAATTATTTACTATGTAATTTAAATTGTTAATATTTACACTTATAAGTCCGAAAATTGAGGAAAATCATAGAAATTATTGTATGTGCATAAACAATGGTACATGGAAGAAAACTGATAACAGCATAATATTTCTCGGAAAATTTCTATGTGATTTGGTATACCATATGCGTATAAGACGTCAAAATTACCAGGTTCAACAATTTTCATGTTCAGTAGTTTAACTGACTTCAGTGGTGCCTGACCGGGGTTCCATGGGTGAACAGCGGTATTTTGGCGGGAGTCTATGATCGGGCGCCTTTGTAGATGCTCAGGCTGTGTTAGTCTGTGCCTCAAGAAAGTTTTATCTGACGAGCGGTGAAATAGCCGCTACTTGGCATGTGTGTATTATTCAGAGCTCTCACTTTGGGACATAGAAATTTTTCAGCGTCTGATGGACTTGCAATTTTTTCAGTTGCGTGTGATACAAGCCGCACATTGAAGATTACAGTGTGTATCCACTGTGGAATTTATAGTTTGAGATGCTGTGGGACTTTAACGGATTTCTACTCAACCAATTAATCATGGTTTAATCAACCGCCCCCAAGATATTAAGAAATCCGGTAGAGCTCTGATATTAATTTATTTTGGAATGTAACATACGATTTTTTTCTGTCTCCTCATTGGAAATAAACTCGAATTTGTGAAACTTTAAAAAATGCGTGAATGCATATGTGATTTTTGCACAGCAAATCCTGCACACATTTATACACTGAAACGCCAAAGAAACTGGTATTGGCATTTAAATACAGCGATATGTAAACAGGCAGAATAAGGCGCTACGTTCGGCAATGCCTACATACGACAAGTGTCTGGTGCAGTTGTTACATCGGTTACTGCTGCTTCAATGGCAGGTCATGCAGATTTCAGTGAGTTTGAACGTGGTGTTATAGTCGGTGCACGAGCGATGGGACACAGCATTTCCGAGGTAGTATGAAGAGGGGCTTTTCCCCTACAATTTCACGAGTGTACCGTGAATATCAGGAATCTGGTAAGACATCAAATCTCCGACATCGCTGTGGCAGCAAAAAAATCCTGCAAGAACGGGACCAACGACGACTGAAGGAAATCGTTCAGCGTGAAAGAAGTGCAACTCTTCTGCAAACTGCTGCAGATTTCAGTGCTGGGTCATCAACAAGTGTCAGCGTGGTAACCATTAAACGAAATATCATTTTTATGGGCTTTCGGAGCCGAAGGCTCACTCGTGTACCATTGATAGCTGCACGACACAAATCTTTACGCCTCGCCTGGGCCCATCAACACCGGCTCTGGCTGTTGAGGACTGAAAACATGTCCCGTGGGCGGACGAGACTCGTTTCAAATTGTATCGAATGGGTGGACCTGTACCGTTGTGGAAATAACCTCATGAATCCGGGAAACCTGCTTGTTAGCAGGAAACTGTTGAAGCTGGTGGCGGAGGCTCTGTAATGTTGTAGGGCGTGTGCAGTTGGACTGATGTGGGATCCCTGATACGTCTAGATACGACTCTGACCGGTGACACGTACGTAAGCATCCTGCATACATTCATGTCCATTGTGCAATCCGACGCAGTAGGCCAATTTCAGTAGGACACTTCGACATCCCTCACGTCCAGAATTGCTGGCTCCAGGAACTTTTTCTGAATTTAAAGACTTCTACTAGCCACCAAACTCCCCAGACATGAACATTATTGAATACATCTGGGATGGACATTATTGAGCACACCTGGGATGCCTTGCAACGTGCAGTTCAGAAGAGACCTCCAACCGCCGGCCGAAGTGGCCGTGCGGTTAAAGGCGCTGCAGTCTGGAACCGCAAGACCGCCACGGTCGCAGGTTCGAATCCTGCCTCGGGCATGGATGTTTGTGATGTCCTTAGGTTAGTTAGGTTTAACTAGTTCTAAGTTCTAGGGGACTAATGACCTCGGCAGTTGAGTCCCATAGTGCTCAGAGCCAGACCTCCAACCCCTCGTACTCTTACGGATTAATGAGCAATCCTGCCGGATTGACGGTATCAGTTCCCTCCAGCACTACTTCGCACATTAGCCGAGTCCATGGCAAGTCGTTTCGTGGCACTTCTGAATGCTCACAGGGGACCTACACGATATTAGGTAGGTTTACAAGTTTCTCTGACTCTTCTGTGTATTAAATACTTTCGAGAAGCTTTGGGTACGTTTCGACGAATATGATTTAGCACCCCACTGATTAAACGTAGCCAAACTTGTAAGTCCACCCACATTTACGGGGTACATTGAACTGTTTGTGCTGTATAATAAGTAGGTAAATCTTTTTGTGCAGTAGTACCTGGGAGCTCCGAGCTGATACAGAACTTGTGAACAGTTTAGGACTTTGATTTTTGGGGAGTTCATTTCGTCAACCACACACACGCACATTCCAATAAAAACCCTACGGTCGCAGTATCCTATATGCTGAGACAGTCCTTCTGAAAGTCATCTCAATTTCGATTTCTTCAAGTATTGCATGCAACTATTTCGCCTTAGCTTCTGTGCACTTCATATTTATTTCATTCGCAAATGATCTGTACTTCCATATTCCTGAAATTCTCTGATAATTTGTGTACTTCCATTTTTCGTAGATCAGTTTTGCTACTATTGCCCATGGTGTCTCTGTAGTTACCTTCCTTGCATCTATATTTTTCTTTCGAACTTCTGGGACTGCCTTTTTTAGAGGTATCTATCCCTCTTCAGCAGAAGAACCAACTGAGCTATTCAGTATCGCAGTGTCTATAGTCTCGGAGTCTCCTCATTCCTTGATACCTCCTTAAATCACTTCTCCGCGCATTGATGCTTCCTGACTAGTGCCTTAAACTTCAGTCTCCCCTTCATCATTTCTAAATTGTGATCTAATTCAATAATTATGCATGGTTACATCTTACAGTCCAATACTTCATTTCGGAATCTGTGCCTGACCATGATGTAATCGAATTGGAGTCTTCTCGTATGTCTCGGCCTTTTCCAAGTATGCGCTCTTGTGACTCTTGAACAGATGATTCGTTATCACCAGCTGAAATTTATTGCAGAACTCAATTAGCATTTCTCCGTTAAAATTTTCAAATGTTCAATTTTGTGTGGCTTCCTAAGGGACTAAACTGCTGAGGTCATCGGTCCCTAGACATACACACTACTTAAATTAACTTACACTAAGAACAACATTGACACCAGTGCCCGAGGAAGGACTCGAACCTCCGGCGGGAGGGGCCGTGCAATCGGTGACATGGCACCTCTAACCATGCGGCCACTCCGCGTGGCATTAAAATTTTCTTTGAATCCTTCCCCCTGTGACGCAACAACTAATTAACATTAAATTGTTTTCGTAAATATTTTCGGTATTTTCTGTCGGATCGATAAATTTCGGTACGTACCTTTAAGTAAATGGGAAGTAGATAGCTTTGTAACTTATAAAGTAACAAGATTCTGTTATATTAGTTCATATAGAGAAAGATTTGCAATAATTAACTTTGTAAATATAATTTATTGACTTACTCGAAGGGCTTATAAAATAACTACTTTACTTTAAAAATCTAAAATAACGAGAGCTGAGATTCGTGATTGTCTGCGCAGATGGAGCACGGTGGGGTCATGCCATGTGGCAAGGGGAGAGAGAAGTAAGCGGAGCTTTCAACTGAGCAGTAGTAATGTCTACGGCTGGTGAGGTAAAAAATTTATTTTGTGACATAAAGTGCGTTTAATCTGTACGGCTTGAAAGAGAAACGTCGCCGCAAAACACGCCAGATTGGTAGATGAGGAATGGCTAACTATCGGCTAGTAAAACGTGGACTACAGCGAAATGCTATTGAATGTACCCTATGTCTTCAACGAACACATACTTGTAACGTCTGTACTTCCCTAAGATAAGCATACAACATCTAGAAATTGCCTGCACATCGTGGATTGCCTTAGGATTATATAATACCCCCCCCCCCCCCCCCCCCCGATGTAATATATCACAAGACCTACAGTCTTGACAGGACGACCCGTGGATTGGTCAAGCAAGGCTCCATTATATAACAGCACGAAGTACCCTTTGCTGCGACTGGCTATAATGCTCCAGCCAGAAGTTGTCTTCTGAAGACAGAAGCCCCGAAGGCATTGCAGGTAGCGCCCGCCTGGGACTAGGAGCCTTAGTAGGCGATCGGAGCCTTAGTAGGCGATCGTATCAGTGGTAATTTTCGCCTATTGTGTGTTAAAATGTGTTAATGCTTTAATGATTAGTGCGGTCGCGTACGTGAACCAGAGCTAACTAAACATTTAACCTAAGGGTTATTTCAGAATTTTAAGTGTAAAGAATACGTTGTGCAACACACTGACTTTAGTGTTGACTGTGCTGTAATCAGAAGCCATAGGAATTAATAAAATGTATTCACTGAAAAAGAATAACATCGTGATGTTTACTGAAAAGTGGTCACGGATTTGCTTCGATTATCACAAATAGACCACCACTTCTATACGAAGCCACAACTAAGTTTTACCACTGCATCTAAAGGACACCTTTAGAAGAATCAAGGTGAGTATTTCTGAGAGAAAATCGAGAGATGTGACGGACTTGCACATTTCCAGTAGCAACCCTCGTGTGTACGGATACTCCAATCAGAGACCACGACTAGTGTTATTAACACTATGTCTTATTATCACTATAGTACTGTTGTGTGTGACATCCATTGTGGAAGGCAGCTGTTTATCACCTTCTTGAAAGACCGTAGCAAATTATTCCTGTATGATCCTAAACACAAACGTCGCAGCATAATACGCCAGATGTATATGTACAGATGGTTCAAATGGCTCTGAGCACTATGGGACTCAACTGCTGTGGTCATTAGTCCCCTAGAACGTAGAACTACTTAAGCCTAACTAACCTAAGGACATCACACACATCCATGCCCGAGGCAGGATTCGAACCTGCGACCGTAGCATATATGTACAGAAGGCTACTGAATGTGAACTACGTCCAGAACAGAACAATTACGCTGGGGCAAACCTGTGACTTCCAATATAGTAAGTAACCAATGTCTAGAGGGTGCTGGTTCCGTCGTTGAGTGTTTTGAGGTGTACGACTTTCATTGTTGTATCCTTTGCTGAAATCACGTCGCACAGCTGTAAATGAATAGCACCTGTTGAAATCGATAACACAAAATTCATTTTATTGTTGTGCTATAGTGATCCCGATTGGAAGTACATTGTAGTTATCGAGAAAGCGACCGAACAAAGAGCTAGTTGCGCGAGAGAGACAATACAACCACATGACCCTGCAACTTAGCCCTGCCGCCGAGGCGATGTTCTAGTTCGATGCGCAAGTTAAAAATTTACCATATGATTTTACCTTCATTCATGTAGAAAATATTTCTATCGTTATTCATGGAGAATATGTAATCTAGTGAAATTGGATGAAACTTGTTGAAACATCTTGTGCCTTGCATACGTAAACTTGCATTTGATCCTTCTGCCTGTTAAGCTACTGATGCATTCATTTCACTGCAGCGGACAGCTTTTAATGGTCATTTCTCTGGTGTTTTCAATCAGGTTTGAGGCAGAAAATGGATTCAGGACTCAGTACCAGTAGGGAGTGACCACTACAGTGTATTGTGTTCATTTTCAGCCTCAGTACTTATCGAAAACGCCAAACAAGTGACCATGACAACTGTCGACTATAGTGGAAGCTATGCGAGACAGAATTGGTCTCAGACAAAAAAGTCAGACAAAAAAGTTTCGAGACACGACTAATAAAAAAAAAAAACAGAGAAAGCTAAGACGGCGGCATTAATGCTTCGCGTGTTTTACATAGGTCCACTCACTTAAGGACAGCGCATATAACGTTCATACAACCTTGTGTAATTGTCAGAAAATCCTTGTTTTACCTGTTGTTCAATTCGCGTGTCACATTTTCTTGAATGTCGGTTATGTCCCCAAAGCCTTTGATGTGAATAGGTGCCGCATTGCGCTCGTTCAAGATTAGCGTTCTGTAGACGTCCCTCGTCATGCCAGATGAGTGCTGGCCATCCCTCATATAGCCATCTGGCGTATAATTTACGCGAATTTCGGCACTTTGTCGTTTTGTGGTAGATTCGTACTGGTAAAACCAAGTCTAGACCTCCCTAACGATATTTTCCAGAAAAGAATTGCCCGGGATTTGCATTTCAATCAAGCCTCGGCAGGCGTCCAAGCGTCGTTATTTTTGTTTGTGTGCGCGATAAAACTTGCACGCACTTTTCTCTGCTTCACGTCATTTTGAAGTACCTCTTGAACCCTTCATTTAGATATGTCGTTTCATTGCGATTTGTGAAAGACCAACGTTGACATCTTACAGGTTGCACGTGCACTTCTCAACACTACCTGCTCACATCTGACTGGTCGAATGCACGTCTCCTGTTTACAGTTGTTAGTTCCAGCTGCTACCGTAGTTACTGCGCTGACGTCGTTCATACGCCGGGACGGAAGGACGATGTATAGCTCGACACGTTCCATATTCTCCAAGGGGATTTACGGAACACGATGCACGAATTAATGACTATCGTACCCAACATATACTCATTGCAGGTAACGTACCGGCTAATTTGGTCATCACTTTCTCGCAAGTACTGCGATGCCCTTCATGCTTAAAACCTTGAATGACTACATTAATGAATAAAATTGTAGATTACTTCTCGTCTGAGTCTTGCAGTGAAACGCTTTTCGAGAGAAATGTTGTTTCTTGTGATACGGTCTGGGAGGGGGAGCAACGTGATCTCGGCGGGAACGCGGTAGGACGCCTCAGCAGAGCGTGAAATAAGATGGGGCGCTCCTTCTCGTGGAGACGTTCTCATTTTCCGTCGGCGACCCCCATCTCGGTGACGACTGATTCCATGGAGTACTACGGCGACACCATTAGATCCTACTTAGCTACATAGGAACCACTCATTTCCCATTTTTTATGATTTGTATGCAGTTCTGCACTCCGCTCACCAGTCACTGTGCCGGTCACGCAGTTGCAAGAGCGCACCATAATGCTGTGTGTGTTGTTTAACGGGTGATCAACAAGATTCCGTTCGAAGGCTGTACAGTCGTGAATGGTATGGCACTCTAGAAAAGTCACCTTGTGCGTTGAGGCTAACATCCCAACGACGCACCAGTCTGAAGATATCCTGTGCCTCTGCGTGAAGAGGTCCGTCCGTAAGTGCCTGCAGCACATCCTCGTCCGACACTTCAAGGCTCTTTTAAGGCATCGAAGGCGTAATAACTGCATGAGGAGAGATTAGGACTATAGAGCGCGTGCTCGAGTTTCTCCACTTGAGCTGGCCTGACTTATTCGTTACTACATTTGCGATATAGCGGCGGGTTCAATTGCGGCGAGCACAGGACTTCTCACACCATTCTACAGCGATTGTTTTCGACAGACATGCTGCCCCATACACGTTCTTCCATCGGAGAAAAAAAATATGTACGGTGTCTGTTGTCTACCGGTGTTTGACCTCCGACATCCAAGAAGCGAATAACAATACGTTGGTCTTGTTTGGATGCATTTGGTAACAGCGTCGCAACGGGACTACGTTCCCGCATTTACCGAAAGCATTTCGAAAAGACACAAATGGCACATTAATCCCCTGCCTAGATATCGGTGCTTATATACCCGCATCGAAGTCGCGCTAAGTTCGATATATGCTGCAGCAACGCCTTCAAACCGAAACTTTCTGATCGCTCCTTGCCGAACTGGTTCCAGAACGTCACGTGACGCTTCACGGTGACGTAAATTATGGTAATGAGGTGTTACATGTGCCAGTGTTTTCTATGGAAACAGTAAATTAATGTGGGTTGACACACAACGGAAGCAAGGAGCTATCGTGTTCCGACTTTTTTGTGTAACTACGTGTAGTGTAGTACATGTCTGGCACTTGCAGCCGTGTAACATGGCCTAAGATCAATGGTTGTAAAAATATCGAACTTACAAGGAACATAAACCAATGTCACGCCTTGACAAAGACATCGGTTTCAAACCCAGTAGGAGCTACTGCTGTCCGTGAATGCTGGTCTGTCGCAACAGTTTTCCGAGCGAATGATGCGAACGGAGCTGAACACGATGGACAATTCGGCTTGGGTATTTTCCGCAACGTCATTGTTCACTGCGGTACTTGTAGCTTCAAATCTTTAATGGTCCAACTAAGAAACTGGAGACGTGCAGTGTGGTCCGACGAGTCTTTATTTTATTTCTTATCAAATGATGGAAGGCGTGAAGTGAATCGATGAGACAGTGAACCATATAGGGTTGAACTTCAGGCTGTAGGTGTTTTGGGTGTTTAACGTACCATGAGTGGGGCCCACTAACTCAGGTTGACAATCTCATGAACCAGGGTGTTTATTTCAACACTCTCTGTGAGTAAATATTTTCTTTTTGTCTGCTTCTTCATGTTAATTATTCTGTAGACACTGCTGCTTTCCAAAATTACCGCAACTGTGTTCACAGAGTTGCACGCAAATGTTGTGGGTTCTAAGACACTACGGAACAGCGAGTGAAATGCAGCAATGAATATTCCATCAATTTGGTAGCTTTATTGTATTTAATATAAATGAGCGTCTTCAGCTGCATACTGCATACGTCGAGAAATTTCCTGAACTGCCGTCATTATCAACGCAGAGTTGGTCTTACAAGGTGTTGTCGTGCGATCTTGTTGTGGTGACTCAATAGTTACTCTCGTGCGTTTTGTTTGTCGCCGCTCATCTTGTTTAATTCTGTTCACTGTCAACCGTGAATTCTTCCTTCTCTGAATGCCATAACTTGTGAAATCTGCATGATATGCAACGCAAGCCTTTTTGATAACGAGACCTAAGTCATACGATTAACAAAACAAAGAATTCCTTTCTTTGGTGGAGCCATTTGCCTTCCTGAATGTACTTTCTACAACAGTTTGATAATGGTACCCACCCTCTGTTTAACCACGAGACAGCATTAATTTCTGCTTCCTTCTGGAAAACTGTACTGATTAATGCTGAAATCTAACCGTTCGTAAACTATCACTGGGCGGACAGTGGTTGAAATAAGAGTCTTTGGAAACTTAACGAGAAACGTTCTGGGACATTGCTGAGACTGAGTGAGTTTCTTAAGATGCTAGATTCGGAATAGAAAGAACGTCAAAACCTCGTCTTTCCATTCGTAGCTACGTCTGAACTGACATCCCAATCGATTTCCCTGTCCAATTTCTGTTTCTCTGTAGCTATCTCATCGCTGGGACGTTCAGACTTCATCTTCGTCCCTTCCCCCCCCCCCTCCTTAATCATTAATAGTAAGGTTCAAATGGCCCTGAGCACAACAGCACTTAACTTCTGATGTCATCAGTCCCCTAGAAATTAGAACTACTTAAGCCTAACTAACCTAAGGACATCACACACATCCATGCCCGAGGCAGGATTTCAACCTGCGACCGTAGCGGTTGCGTGGTTCCAGACTGTAGCGCCTAGAACCGCTCGGCCACCCTGGCCGGCTAATAGTAAGGTTATCGATAGTGTCACGCAGTATGAGACAAGGCAAGCTCTGATTGATGTGTATCGAAAGATTGTGGCTAGTTGTGATAAAAAATGTTGTTAGGTCAACTGGCAGGGAGCTGGCGACCTAAGAAAGGCAATTGAAAATGTGGCTGCTGTTACTGTAAAGAGTAATGTAGAAATTGACAAGTTTAACAGTAGATTAAGTAATATAGGATTATGTGGGGCTAAAGGAAGTATGGGATGGTCTATGGTACAAGTAACCAGCGGTAAGACTTTTTCAGACGAAAGCAAGTACCATGCTGTAGATTTTTTGGTAACATCTAAAGACTCTTTTATTGACAGTATGAGTGACAAGAGCAAAATTAAACTGGTAAAAAGGCTGTTGGAGGGTTCTGCTCAGACGTGGGAAAATCAATGTTTTGAGCAGATGTTTCTAAATAGGTATTTGAGCCAAGCAAAACAATGCAGATTGCAGAATGATTTTTTTTAATGGGCCAGTTTACAGAGGAGGTAGGCAAACTATGAGAGAATTTTGTGAGGAGGAATTCAGAAAGTTGGTACATTTGAATAGGCCACTGGGAATTTTGACTGAGATTTCTACTTTAAGGGGAAGGTTACCCTAAAATGTACAGTGAGAACTGATACATTGTCCAACAGATTCTATAGAAAATTTCTTGGATTTTATTGAGAGGATGGACCAGCCAATACGCTATAAGCCAAACTCAGGGAGTAATAATTCAGGGAATACTCAAAGGATTAATGAAGACAGAAGAAGTAATGTGAGTTGGGGTTATAACCACCATAATTCAAACAAGAAAAGATTTAATAATGATGTTTGGTACCAGAGAGGTACATGGGGAAATGAAAATAGGAGTGATCAAAGGCCAATGCAAGAAAACAGAGATGGGAGAGGAGACATTAATGCAGGGGGACCACAGGTACAAAATTCTTTAAACTGATATTTGTTCCAAACACGGTCCAAATGGGACAATAAACGATGCAGGAAATAGGACCATGAGATGGGAAAACATTATGGCAGAAATAATGGTGGATCTTTTAATAGTTTTAGGCAAAATAATGGGAGGTATTTTAATGGAACCAAAAGCAGTGAAACAAGGGAAGAGAAAGAATGGAGCAAGAACTGTAGGCAAACTAACAGGGAGTTTGATGATCATGATAAAAATAAACAACTGAGGGAAGAAGGGATTTGTGGAATGGAGGCAATTGTGGGTAATGATGAGATGTTTGGAGGCTGGATTAATCAGAATGATAAGAGGAGGGCCTTTAGAAAAAAATAGGGAATGCAGGAATCAAGTGAAGAAATACATGTTGGAGCTCTGTTTAATAATAGGGATCAAAATGTGGGGAATAATGATTCAAATAGTGTTGGCTTGGCAGTTTTGTTAAGTAATGACCATGTATCACCTGTGCAACCTGTGGGAGAAAATGTGTGCTGTGAAGTTGGGAGTGTGTATATGAATGCAACTTTCACCAGTGGTAAGAGGCATAAATAATGTGGAGGCCACAGTGCCTGATTCAAATTTTGTAGGTGGAGATATGCAGGAAGGTATGTGCTACAGCAGTGTGAATGTATTAAATAGTGAGCAGGCAGTAGATTCTGTATCAGATGTTGTCATGGATAATGATGTTGCTATGTGGCACAATGCTGCAGAATGTGTTGTTAACGTATGAGGAGGCACTCATTCCAGTGATGATAGGGAATGTACCACTGAGCCGGCTACTGTTCATTGATGAACGAGCAATAGTTGTGGGTGTAGTTGTAATGTGCAGAATTGAGCTGCAGGTGTTGATGTTGTGGTTGAAATTGCGAGGAATCCTGTTGATTCAAGTAAGTTCATGTCTGTTGTTACTGGTATGAGTGAAGAACCTAGGCAGACACATTTTTTCAAGGAAGCATAGGAGAATAAGGCAGAGGGTGAGTTTGATTCTGATGATTCGGTAGAGAAAAATGGTTTCAGAATTGGGCACCTGATGATTGGGAGATTAGCAAGCATGATTATGCCAGGCCAATCAGAGATTTATGTAGAGAAAGTGAGGTGTTCAAACATGCTTACAAGGAATAGTTAATGGGGATAAAGATGTTAAATCATTGGATGAAGAATGTGTATTTATGAAGGGGAAAGATGGTATAGGTGATAATGATACTGCGAATAATGATACATTTAGTGAGGAAGGTGAAGAAGTTGATGAAATCCAGAATTTCATAGTGTATAATGATGAACAGCAGGTATCCATGCATGAGGAGCTATATACTGAATGGATGGATGGATGGGGAAAGATGAGCGTGATTATGGTGGTGATGACAGGGTCAATTTTGCAAAGTTGCACCAACAGTGGATACCAGAGACATGGAAGGAAGAAAGATATAGAGCTGCTAGATAGGTAGGGGCTTGAGTGTTGGAAACACTGGAATTAAAGAGGCCTTTGATGTAATATTTTCAGGGGATTAAAGATATTGAATCTTTTAATGAAGAACAGGTGTGCACCATGACCAAAACTTACATACATCAGATAGAGGAGGACTTGGTGCCTGAAACAGAACTGAAGCATGATTTTACTGAAAAGGTGCCGCCATTAATAACTGTTGGTGTGGCAGGGGTCTGTGAAACTGTTTTGGTAGATACTTGAAGTTCTGTGTCTGGGGTGGCAGAGAGCCTTTATGATCATATTAAGAACATGGAAACAGTGGAATTTCCAGTCACAGTAAGAGAATTAAAAATTCCACAAGAACTTTCAGTAAACCAGTGAGAAAGGAGGTAGTTCTCGATGTAAACATTGGGGGTGAATTATTTAGTCGCTCATTTTTGGTGGTCCCAAATTGAAGTGTGAATCTGGTGTTGGGGATTGATTTCGTGAGTAAATATGTGTCATATGTCGATTGGAAGGGCCGAATGGTGGAAATGAATACTCCTGAGGGAAGAAAAATGGTTACTTTAAAAAACGCACTCTATGATGAATAATTCGTGGCTAATTCGCATGTAGCACAGTACTTAATGGACAAGATGGAGGTTGAGAAAGAGGTAAGGAGTAAAGTAAATGGTACAAAAGGGATTTATGAAGACGAGAAGGCAGAATTATGTCCATTACTGGAAAAAACAAAAATGTGCTTTCCGAAAAACCAGGAAAGGTGACTGATTTTGTGTATTCACTCAGAGTGAATCCACATGAGCTCATTAACGTCGGGCAATACCCTATACCACTGGCAGAGAGGGAGGCAGAGGATAATTTATCATGTGTATGGTAGCATAGTTTTTTTGCAATGGACTCCTAGCTGTATACTGTTTACTGGCAGAGAGGGAGGAAGTTAGAGGATAATTTATCATGTGTATGTTAGATTGGTTATTCTTTTTTTTACCATGGACTCTTTGTTCTATACTGTTTACATATGTGTTTAGTTTTAAGAGTTTTCTGGCCTAGTGGTTTACATGTGTATTTTGGTAAAAGTGCAGTGGCACTTGAAGTTGTGGAACAGCTGGTTGACACAGATAATTCTCTCATAATTCTCCTATAATGACTAGTGATACATGCTACAACAACTGCAGTCACTATATAGCACTTATATGTACAAACTGGTTCAAATGGCTCTGAGCACTATGGGACTTAACTTCTGAGGTCATCAGTCCCCTATAAATTAGAACTACTTAAAACTAACTGGCCTAAGGACATCACACACATCCATGCCTGAGGCATGGTCACGCGGTTCCAGACTGTAGTGCCTAGAACTGCTCGGCCACATCAGCCGACATATGTAAATTATAGGTTGTGCATGTGAGAGAACATTGAGTGGCATTTTTCTTAATGTTTATAATGATACAAATATTGATTAAATTTTTCATGTCTGGTAATTGTAATTGGCCACACAACATTTTTTTTTCTTTTTTTTGTGCAAGGCTGTGGAGAGAGTTCATCTTAGGATTGAATGGTGAGAATACGAAATTGAATGGTACTCATATAATATGTTCTTGTATTTATTGAAGAAATGTTTAGATTTGGGAGATATATAATTTTTTCTTTTTATTTTTGTTTATATGTTAAGGATTACTTAATTTCAGGGGAATATGGGCTGATTTGTGGATTACTTTGTGCCGTTGGATATTTTATGTATTTGATTTTATTCAGTTTGCACTGATGTAGTTTTCATTCGCCTTTGAGCAGCAGTTAGATTATTGTTTGGGTTAAAACTACATGTATAGGGTCGTTGCTGCAACCTACCATGGAATCCGTCATATAATAAATTTTTGAGTACTATTCTGGTCACTTATTTTCTTAGTTTCACTTTGGTTAGAGAAACTTTCTCTCAACTTTGTACAGTTTCAACGATTTGTGCCATATATGTTCTTGAATGTAGCAAATTGCGATCAAATAAAAGTCTGTAGCCAGCATGTACTGGTAAGACTATCGACTGTATGTTTGTGTCACGTTTCGTCCTGAAATTTGACCTTAACTGTGACAAACCTCCATAACAGAGGGGGTGGGTTTACATCCGACCAGGTCTTGGTACCCAGACACCTTTGCTGATAGGAAATTGATAGGGTGAATTTTGTTTGTTCCTGATAGAATCGGGTTAAAATGGTTCAAATGGCTCTGAGCACTATGGGACTTAACTTCTGAGGTCATCAGTTCCCTAGAACTTAGAACTAATTAAACATAACCAACCCAAGGACATCACACACATCCATGCCCGAGGCAGAATTCGAACCTGCGACAGTAGCGGTCGCGCGGTTCCGGACTGTAGCGCCTAGAGCCGCTCGGCCACCCCGGCCGGCAGAATCGGGTTAGCTGACTGGCAGGAGAATTTGAGAAACGGCGCCTGAGGTCTGAGCTGCAGCACTGTTGCAGAACAGAGGCTCACCACAGTATGCGCTGAGAAATTTCTACTAAGAATATAGTGCATTGAAATAAAAAGATTGAAGAGAAAAAGGACTATATGCAGAGCACATTAAGAAAAATTGCTGGTCCACCTTCTATCCGTTTGTTTTGTTACTCACAACCCTTGGCCAGTCATATCAGTATTATGGAAATGCTGATGAATAAATGTATTTAGGGTAAGTTTAGTTAAGTTGGGTAGGAAGTGCTGCCGCATAATATAATATAAGGACTTGTTCATTTCAATTTTTCTGGTATCGTATGTACAGTTTATTTTTGTGTATTATTTGGTTTCTGAGGGCGCAGATTCAGTTTGGTGCAACTTGCGACACCATGCACTGCGTTTTTGGAGTTGCAAGTGGGGGTAATTGTGAGCGTACAAGTTGTGGCGGAAATTTAGAGCGACAGTTCCCCGCCGCAGAGGACGTAGCTGGCGGTTGCTATGCGGCCTTGGAAAAACCCGAGCAGGAGTTGGCATGGGCATGTATGGCCAGGTATGCGCGCTTAGAGAAATTTAAACGCCATTGAAAAATTGAAAAAAATCAAAATTAAGAGTGACACGGAAGGGCTAGGTGGCACTCATGGACAGAAATAAATGTAAAGTTAAATTATCTAGACGCGACGCACAAATATATAATAGTTTAAAAGTTATTGTTGTTTTAAAAATTGTAAATTTATGGTTGTTCAAAAGCTAATATCTCGGCAATGCTTTGGTCGATTAATATGAACAATGTGTCTATGGATGGGGCTAGTAGAGCTGCATCGAGCAATCGTAGCCGATTTAGCATAGTGTGTACCATTTTTGAATTAGAGGTCGGAATATGGGACTCGACTGAGAGAAATTTTGTTTTTGATAATGAATAAATTTAAAGAGATGAAACTAGCGGCAGCATTCTAAAGTTTAAAGATGTAGATTAATTAAGTATGAATTTTTATTTGTTATTTATGTTTAGTATAAAAAATCCGGGAAAAGCAATATCACGCCACAAGAACATTATTTGTGAAAAAAACAGTGGCATATACAGAAAACCGGACGTTACATTGTTATTGCACGTAAATTTTCCATATTTATCAATGTGTCATTTGTGTTCTTGTGTTTAGTTTTAGCATATTCGTAATTGTTCTTGTCAAACATTGTTTTGGGTTAGGCAGTGGTTTAGAGGGTGCATACGGCTGCCATCTTTGATGTTTGGGGACAGTTGGTTTTGAGCGACGCTAAGAGCCGAACGTGCGCCGCATCTGGGGGTAGTAGTGGGTTGGTACCCACGTTCGAAAGAGATCAAGTGGAGCGCAATATACTGATTTAGGACAGCAGACAAGAGTGTATTTTTTTATAGTAAAGAGTTCTAGCATCAGTTGTGGAAGGCTGTAGCATCAGTTGTTACGTAAGAGCCCCTCTGACTGCATTTCAAGTGGTTAGTGAATATATTGAAGAAAAGTAAACGACTTGTTCAAATTATAAATCAATGTAAGTGACTCAATATTTTAAATTTCAGTGCAATACCTGCCTGCGTTGAGACCAGCCACATCTCTGGGTCACTCAATGAAGCTGAGTGTAACATTTATATATATATATTTTTCGTGCCATAGCATGTGGGGGCACGACCCAAACTATTCAGACTTCAATGTGTCGTGCCCAGTACAATCGTAAAGCTCGTGGTGACTCTCTACCTGTAACCTCTTTCTGGACTTCATCAGTCCTCATTCGTCTAATTACGAGTGCCAGTTGAACTATCATACGATCTTCTTGCAGGGTAGTCCTTTGGAAGGAGCTGTACCACACTGTTGTCATTCCATCTCGTCTTCTGTAGTCACTGCACTGCAACCATCTGTCTGAGTGATCTGTTGCTTCCATGTCCCTCATGTTAATGAATCAACTTTTCTCAGCGTCAGAAAGAAGAAGATACGGTACACGTCCTCACCCTTTAGCCTTGTGCTGGCTTTATCTAAAAAGCTCCAGTGATGTTACAAACACCCAATAACCATTATGTACTCACAACATTCATCGTCTATTGAAATAGTTTTGTTTTATATTAAAACTAATCCTGCACAACGATGACATTACAGTCAACATATGCCATATGTACGAAAGTACTGGAGTATCCGTTTTCTAGCGTTAATTCAAAGTGTTCACGGTGCAACACTATGCATTGCCCTCAGTGTACATTCCTGTCGTGGCGACTATGCACGTCTATCCTGCTGTATTTAAAATTCACTATTGAAAAAAAGGCACATTCGGTAAGATAAGTAACTAGTGCTCTTCAGACAGGTTCCTTGCATATATCTGAAAAGAATTAACTATTGTACACTATAGTATAAAAGAAAAGTTGAATGATTAAGTTTTGCCGGGCTTTTTTGTTAGTATGTCTTTGCTTGTATGGACACTAGCAGTGCTGCATACTTAGCAAACCAGTTCGAATGGTTGCTAAGGCCGGCAGGTCATGTTTGTCAATGGAGTACAGTTATCTAGAAGAGTAAAACGAACGTATTAAGAAGTTTGTTTGCTTGGCGATTATGCACTAAGTGGTAAGACGCTAAAGCTTCGCATATTGTCTTAGTACTTGTCCTTTGGTGCGCCGAGCACCGACACACAAATTCTTGTTAACACAGGTCGTACGAAATAACAGTAGAGGTTACGGCATCTAACATCCGTTACTCAACCAATACCTTTCTCTCGACGCTCAGACAATAGCATGCTAAAATTATCAAAGTGCTTTAGTGTTGTGTACCTAGTTCCACGTAGTCGGCGCGTACACAATTTTCCCACTATAGCGCGACCCGCTAACCACAACAGCGCAGGCGCAGCGCTCGTCCGTCTCCGCACTACGAGATGGCGCTGCCTTAGAGACGGACCAAATTCTGCTTCCGCCGATCCGCGTATTAATATGTAACCCAGCCAATGAGATTGCTGCTAATGTAAAACCTTTTCTCCTCGCGGATCACACTCACGCAGTGATACCTGAATGTGCGAGGTATTATAACGAGTGTACAGACCTCCAATTAGTCAGTCTGCATTTGTCTGCACCAGTCTGTAAATGTCTGCATTTGTCTGCACCAGTCTGTACAAGTCTGCATTTATCTGCACCTGTCTGTACCAGTCTACGTTAGTCTGTACCAGTCTATAGTCAAGTTTCATTCTGCACCTAATAAGATTATCATATTCCTGTACATAGCCATGAAGAGAAATGTATAGACACTTTGTCAAGTATCAGAGATATGTGAGAATAAGATTAACGTACAAAGACCGAAGGAACTTCAGATTGTCAATTGTAAACAGCATCCAGAATCAAGTTACGTAAGGTCTATGCTTTTTATTATTTTAATAAATGTGTGTGCAAATTAATGAAGTTCTGTTTAAAGTTGGTCACCGTCAATCTGCTACTCTAAGCGTTCAAGTGGCATTTCTATAGTCTGACCTAACGGCAGAAGATAAACACGCCACAATAAGACCACGAGACTTATTGCTGACACTCGCCTACTTCGTTAGAGCGACAAGTCAAATAATCTGATGGTGTGTGTACCAAGGTCTTACAGTATGCACACCACATTTAGCTTACATTCGCCGGCTTGTATCAACAATCTCTCGGCGTACACAGCACAAAACTGGTGAAATGATTACCGGGATATGGAATTTGTGTAGGCTATCAGAAGCAAGGTTCCCTTACACGAAATTAGGGAGTCTCTACACAGATGATTTCCTCGATTTTCAAACAGCTGCGTGTAAGTATCAACTTAGTGAAGAATATACACCATGACGAGTATTAGTAAAGTATCTCAGATGACATGTTTATTGTTTTATTCCAGGAAATGAACTGCACAGTACGTAATTTTCCTTTTGTATACAATGGCGTTTGAGGACTGTTGTTGTTGTTGTCTTCAGTCCTGAGACTGGTTTGATGCAGCTCTCCATGCTACTCTATCCTGTGCAAGCTTCTTCATCTCCCAGTACCTACTGCAACCTACATCCTTCTGAATCTGCTTAGTGTATTGATCTCTTGGTCTCCCTCTACGATTTTTACCCTCCACGCTGCCCTCCAATGCTAAATTTGTGATCCCTTGATGCCTCAAAACATGTCCTACCAACCGATCCCTTCTTCTAGTCAAGTTGTGCCACAAACTTCTCTTCTCTCCAATCCTATTCAATACCTCCTCATTAGTTACGTGATCTACCCACCTTATCTTCAGCATTCTTCTGTAGCACCACATTTCGAAAGCTTCTATTCTCTTCTTGTCCAAACTAGTTATCGTCCATGTTTCACTTCCATACATGGCTACACTCCATACAAATACTTTCAGAAACGACTTCCTGACACCTAAATCTATACTCGATGTTAACAAATTTCTCTTCTTGAGAAACGCTTTCCTTGCCATTGCCAGTCTACATTTTATATCCTCTCTACTTCGACCATCATCGGTTATTTTACTCCCTAAATAGCAAAACTCCTTTACTACCTTAAGTGTCTCATTTCCTAATCTAATTCCCTCAGCATCACCCGATTTAATTTGACTACATTCCATTATCCTCGTTTTGCTTTTGTTGATGTTCATCTTATATCCTCCTTTCAAGACACTGTCCATTCCGTTCAACTGCTCTTCCAAGTCCTTTGCTGTCTCTGACAGAATTACAATGTCATCGGCGAACCTCAAAGTTTTTACTTCTTCTCCATGAATTTTAATACCTACTCCGAATTTTTCTTTTGTTTCCTTTACTGCTTGCTCAATATACAGATTGAATAACATCGGGGAGAGGCTACAACCCTGTCTCACTCCTTTCCCAACCACTGCTTCCCTTTCATGCCCCTCGACTCTTATAACTGCCATCTGGTTTCTGTACAAATTGTAAATAGCCTTTCGCTCCCTGTATTTTACCCCTGCCACCTTCAGAATTTGAAAGAGAGTATTCCAGTCAACATTGTCAAAAGCTTTCTCTAAGTCTACAAATGCTAGAAACGTAGGTTTGCCTTTTCTTAATCTTTCTTCCAAGATAAGTCGTAAGGTCAGTATTGCCTCACGTGTTCCAACATTCCTACGGAATCCAAACTGATCTTCCCCGAGGTCAGCTTCTACCAGTTTTTCCATTCGTCTGTAAAGAATTCGCGTTAGTATTTTGCAGCTGTGACTTATTAAACTGATAGTTCGGTAATTTTCACATTTGTCAACACCTGCTTTCTTTGGGATTGGAATTATTATATTCTTCTTGAAGTCTGAGGGTATCTCGCCTGTTTCATACATCGTGCTCACCAGATGGTAGAGTTTTGTCATGACTGGCTCTCCCGAGGCCATCAGTAGTTCTAGTGGAATGTTGTCTACTCCCGGGGCCTTGTTTCGACTCAGGTCTTTCAGTGCTCTGTCAAACTCTTCACGCAGTATCTTATCTCCCATTTCGTCTTCATCTACATCCTCTTCCATTTCCATAATATTGTCCTCAAGTACATCTCCCTTGTATAAACCCTCTATATACTCCTTCCACCTTTCTACCTTCCCTTCTTTGCTTAGAACTGGGTTTCCATCTGAGCTCTTGATATTCATACAAGTGGTTCTCTTCTCTCCAAAGGTCTCTTTAATTTTCCTGTAGGCAGTATCTATCTTACCCCTAGTGAGACAAGCCTCTACATCCTTACATTTGTCCTCTAGCCATCCCTGCTTAGCCATTTTGCACTTCCTGTCGATCTCATTTTTGAGACGTTTGTATTCCTTTTTGCCTGCTTCATTTACTGCATTTTTATATTTTCTCCTTTCATCAATTAAATTCAATATTTCTTCTGTTACCCAAGGATTTCTATTAGCCCTCGTCTTTTTACCTACTTGATCGTCTGCTGCCTTCACCACTTCATCCCTCAGAGCTACCCATTCTTCTTCTACTGTATTTCTTTCCCCCATTCCTGTCAATTGTTCCCTTATGCTCTCCCTGAAACTCTCTACAACCTCTGGTTCTTTCAGTTTATCCAGATCCCATCTCCTTAAATTCCCACCTTTTTGCAGTTTCTTCAGTTTCAATCTGCAGTTCATAACCAATAGATTGTGGTCAGAATCCACATCTGCCCCAGGAAATGTCTTACAATTTAAAACCTGGTTCCTAAATCTCTGTCTTACCATTATATAATCTATCTGAAACCTGTCAGTATCTCCTGGCTTCTTCCATGTATACAGCCTCCTTTCATGATTCTTGAACCAAGTGTTAGCTATGATTAAGTTATGCTCTGTGCAAAATTCTACAAGGCGGCTTCCTCTTTCATTCCTTCCCCCCAATCCATATTCACCTACTATGTTTCCTTCTCTCCCTTTTCCTACTGACGAATTCCAGTCCCCCATGACAATTAAATTTTCGTCTCCCTTCACTACCTGAATAATTTCTTTTATCTCGTCATACATTTCATCTATTTCTTCATCATCTGCAGAGCTAGTTGGCATATAAACTTGTACTACTGTAGTAGGCATGGGCTTTGTGTCTATCTTGGCCACAATAATGCGTTCACTATGCTGTTTGTAGTAGCTAACCCGCACTCCTATTTTTTTATTCATTATTAAACCTACTCCTGCATTACCCCTATTTGATTTTGTATTTATAACCCTGTAATCACCTGACCAAAAGTCTTGTTCCTCCTGCCACCGAACTTCACTAATTCCCACTATATCTAACTTTAACCTATCCATTTCCCTTTTTAAATTTTCTAACCTACCTGCCCGATTAAGTGATCTGACATTCCACGCTCCGATCCGTAGAACGCCAGTTTTCTTTCTCCTGATAACGACGTCCTCTTGAGTAGTCCCCGCCCGGAGATCCGAATGGGGGACTATTTTACCTCCGGAATATTTTACCCAAGAGGACGCCATCATCATTTGATCATACAGTAGAGCTGCATGTCCTCGGGAAAAATTACGGCTGTAGTTTCCCCTTGCTTTCAGCCGTTCGCAGTACCAGCACAGCAAGGCCGTTTTGGTTAATGTTACAAGACCAGATCAGTCAATCATCCAGACTGTTGCCCCTGCAACTACTGAAAAGGCTGCTGCCCCTCTTCAGGAACCACATGTTTGTCTGGCCTCTCAACAGATACCCCTCCGTTGTGGTTGCACCTACGGTACGGCCATCTGTATCGCTGAGGCACGCAAGCCTCCCCACCAACGGCAAGGTCCATGGTTCATGGGGGGGTTTGAGGACTAGATGAGGTTAATAGGCTTATTCTGTGATAAAAAAGGAACTGTGCATAGCACAAAGTTGTCCGCTTGTACACCTAGGTGACTTATGAAGTAAGAGGTACCTTTCCATGATTCCTTTGACGTCTCTGAATTAGGGAGCCGCAAGTAATATTTCAATTTACACAAATACCTGAAATTGAGGATTTGTCGGTCATTACGTTTGGATGTCTACATAACGCATAAGCTACTGAACCGAGTGAGGTACAGTGTGCTTTTTACATTTCTAGACACATTGCTGTTGACGCGAACTGTTGTGGTCATTGGCTTCTTGGTGTGACACCCCCAAAACTCTGTATGGAAAAGCCGTGAAGACAGGACGGAGCGGCTTGAGAGCATTGTGGTCTCAGCCTAGGAAAAGGAAGTTTGCCTGGAACAGTGGTAAACTAACTGCTGGAGGTGTCAAGTGCGACTAGGCTCAGAGTGGAATTGTACTGAATGCGTAGTGGTCTTTCTACTTGCGACGGTACTTCCAAAACGACATTTGTTTCATTTATTCTGGAATTCGTCTAGCACGTTGCGCTTCGTATCTACGAATCCTATATACATCCAAGATTCTCAATGGAAATCTCGGCACATCTCTCTGAAAGTAGTCGAAATTCCTGGAGGGAATACGTTTTCAGTAGATTCACTCCACTAAATGACACATAGAGCAAATATCGTACACTATTAGATCAAAAGTATCCGGACAACTGGCTGAAAATGACTTACAAGTTCGTGGCTCACTCAATAGGTAACACTAGAATTCAATATGGTATTGGTCCACCCTTAGCCTCAATGACAGCTTCCACTCTCGCAGGCATACGTACAATCAGGCGCTGGAAGGTTTCTTGGGGAATGGCAGCCCATTCTTCACAAAGTGCAGCACTGAGGAAAGGTATCGATGTCGGTCGGTGAGGCCTGGCACGAAGTCGGCTTTCCAGAATATCCCAAAGGTGTTCTGTAGTAATCCGGTCGGGATTCTGTGCAGGCCAGCCCATTACATGGATGTCATTGTCGTGTAACCACTCAGCCAAAGGCCGTGCATTATGAACAGGTTCTCGATCGTTCAGAGAGATGCAGTCGCCATCGCCGAATGGCTCTTCATCAGTGGGAAGCAAGAAGGTGCCTAAAACATGAATTTAGGCCTATGCGGTGATAATGCCACGCAAAACAACAAGGAGTGCAAGTCCCCTCCATGAAAACCACGACCACACCATAACACCACCGCCTCCGCATTTTACTGTTGGCACTACACAGGCTGGCAGCTGACATTCACCGGACATTCGCCATACCCACATCCTGCCATCGGATCGTGGGCGAGTGGTTCTAGGCGCTACAGTCTGGAACCACGTGACCGCTACGGTCGCAGGTTCGAATCCTGCCTCGGGCATGGATGTGTGTGATGTCCTTAGGTTAGTTAGGTTTAAGTAGTTCTAAGTTCTAGGGGACTGATGACAGATGTTACGTCCCATAGTGCTCAGAGCCATTTGCCATCGGATCGCCACATTGTGTACCGTGATTCGTTGCTCCACGCAACGTTTTTCCACTGTTCATTCGTCCAATGTTTACGCTCCTTATACCAAGCGAGGCATCGTTTGGCATTTATCGGCGTGATTTGTGGCTTATGAGCAGCCGCTCGGCCACGAAATCCAAGTTTTCTCACGTCCCGCCTAACTGTCATAATACTTGCAGTGGATCCTTATGCAGTTGGGAATTCCTGTGTGATAGTCTGGATAGATGTCTGCCTATTACACCTTACGACCCTCTTCAACTGTCGGCGGTCTCTGTCAGTCAACAGACGAGGTCGGTCTGTACGCTTTTGAACTGTACGTGTACCGTCACATTTCCACTTCAGTATCACAGCGGAAACAGTGTACCTAGGGATGTTGAGGAGTGTTTTAGGCGTGTGGATATTTCGCGTACAGGCGTATGACACAAGTGACACACAATCTCCTGAACACGTTCGAAGTCCGTGAGTTCCGCGGAGCGCCCCATTCTGCTCTCTGACGATGTCTAATGACTACTGAGGCCGCTGATATGGAGTATCTGGCAGTAGGTGGCAGCACAATGCAACTAATATGAAAAAAGTATGTTTCAGGGGCGTGTGCGATACTTTTGATCTCGTAGTGTATGTTGTGACCGTTCTGTGTCGGTGCCTGTGAACTATAGACTGCATCTTCCATGTCCGCTCTTCATAGATTCTGGACTTGGAACAGCCTTAGTGGTTCCAGTGATTGTTGCCTGATTCATAGTCTTTGATTGTGTGACTTGAATCAGAGGTCTCAGATGGTGCCACCATTGATTAGTTAAGCATTAGAGACGCAGGTAGTTTTCATTCGAATCAGTTGTTGACGGAGGTTGTTACCACTTGTGCTGTTCAGCGTGAAGTTTCAAGACCCATTTGCAAGGAATTCTATACTGGTCAGCAGTTAATCCTGGCGTTGGCTGTATTAAAATTTTTTACTTTGGATCACAGGGGTGGACAGTAACTGTTCATATAACGCCTGTAAGCAAAAATTTGAATTACATATGTTAGTTTTTATTAATTACATGTCATATGTTTAACTTCTGTAAGTTATGTGAGGCTGCATATATTTGTTATTTCATGAAGCGTTATTTTAAGTGCTACATCAGCTTCCCTGTACATGTTTTTAACTTTGAGTTACAAAGGTATTCTTAAATGTTATATTGTGCTACAAAAGCTAGCAGTTTTATGAAGATAACCTGATAAGATTTATCTGGGAGTTGGTCATTAAAATGTTATGTACCTTAAACATATGGGTGGAAGGAATTTAACTGGCATATGTGTGTGAGCGTGCTACGTGAAGGGAACTGGTGCACCAGCGAGTCTGTAGAAATTCTTAACTTTGTACAAATTCTGAATTGATCTGTTATCCAAATGAGCAGAGTACGTATTGTATGCAGCATTTAAGTGGGTGGTAATGAAGGACACTAAATACTGGATAGCAGTAACTTCTGCAGGGACGCTGATTTTCAGGTTACGAAGGAAGATACTCAATTATATCATACTATAAGTGGACCTATTACAATTAAAACATGAAGGGATAGAAAGATAAATTTGGCTGTCACTGTTCTTCGCGCGCCACATAACGAAATGCGAGTAGAGAGTTATTTCTTGATTCTAACCCTCCAGTAATCAGTTTAGGTTCCATGCTCACTTAGATCATTATAAGGGACCTGGCTGTTGTCGACATTATTGAACTGCAATTGCAAATATCCGAACTTAGGTAGTGATTAAGTGGGGATATCTTCTCACACATGAAAGCAAGCAACAATGCCAGGCCCTATCAGCTAGGAGGTATTGCTACGCCACTTTGTTTCCCAAATTATCGAATGGTAAACTACCTGTTGGTTTACGTCTCGGGTTCTTCGGACAACGTTTGTTTCACGAGTTTTGTGACTCGTACCCAGCACGAGTGGCTGTAATTGTCAAAATGGGTGTAGCAGCTCTTCCCCACGAAATGAACTTCTATGTGAACAATTTTATTACGTCGTTGGTCTCAGAAAATGCTTGCTCTACCACGGCTGGTTCCTGCGACTGTCCCACTCTGCAGTGCCGATTACACTTCGGTGATCCTGGATTACCAACAACCTATAAAGATAATATTCCACTAAGACCGATAGTCAGAGCTCCTGGGTACCGAAACGTAAACTGGCGAAAAACTTGGCCTCTCTGCTTCAGCTCTCTTAGGAAAGACTGACACATGAGAATATCATTTAAAAGCTGAAGAAACTAAAACTGGTACCAGAGAATATGCTGGTCTGGCTTGCTGTTGTTTCTTTGTTTAGTAAAGTGCCACTCAATGATTCTCTAGAGCATATTGGTCCCACTTTTCCCAAATGACATCATCAAGCTCTGTTACGCAAGTCTTAACACTAACTATTTCATGTGGAATGGCGATTCCTGTGAACAACTGGAAGGTGTCGTCATGGATAGTCCACTCAGTCCAGTGGTGGCCAACTTCCTCGCGGAACATTTCGCAACACAACTTGTAAAACTAAGGTGTGGTACAGTTACGCCACAACAAACCTGTCGTGTGGAGCCATAGTGAGGAACAGTTTGGTTGACTTCTGCGGTGTCGTCGAGTATAGACAGCGCGCAAGGTGTATCAACCAAACAAGTATCGACAACCGTAGAGATGCTGCACACCAAAATGCTATCACGAGGCGCCTGTAAGATGCTAGGAAGAGACCGTGTCTCCCGTAATTCCGAGGCGCCACCGCTGCACGTCTGCCCTAAATAGCATCACCAGAGGACAGGAGGGCAATTCTGTTCGAGATCGGTTTCGGCGCTCTTCCAAGAAGTTCCTATCGAACTAGCGTTTTTGTGCTGCCTACTCGCCGTGACACAGCCCCGTCGGGGAGTGAAGGGACTTCCATCTCCTGTGAACTGTGCTTATGTGGCAACTCCACCAGAACTGTGCCAACAAGTGTCTACGAAATTATGTTTCCCAGTAACTGTAGTGGAGGTACAGTACGGCTATTCTGAACTTGTATCAGTTCGCCTCTCACTAACTCTAGCTCATTTCGTGTGTTCTGAACAGCAAGTCCATGTGTGTAGCTTCATAGTTCGAGCCGAGCCTGGCGAGTGAAGATAAGTTTTGTTGTAATTAATAAATACTTCTTATTCAGAGTGTTTTAGTTAACTGCACTATTACTAGTCACCTCAGTGCCCAGGGAGTCGGACACAACAACTTCTAAGACACACGATGTCTCCATGAAAACATAAAATTTACTATGGAGGTAGAGAAGAAAAAAATGGCTCTGAGCACTATGGGACTTAACATCTTAGGTCATCAGTCCCCTACAACTTAGAACTACTTAAACCTAACTAACCTAAGGACATCACACACGTCCATGCCCGAGGCAGGATTCGAACCTGCGACTGTAGCAGTCCCGCGGTTCCGGACTGCAGCGCCTAGAACCGCACGGCCACCGCGGCCGGCTGGTAGTGAAGAACAACAGCTACAAATTCTAGATGGGCTTGTTATGACGGCTGGTGATAAACGGGGCCCGGCGTGTATCTAAAACCGACACACATGGACCAATACCTCCATAAAGTCTAAAATCATAACCCAAGTGAGAAAAAGAGTGATTATTAATACGCTCGTAACGCATGCAAGATGAAATTTTTCAGTTTTTGCTCAACTTCTTCGTTTGTTACAGGAAATAATAGGTAAAAAAATACCGTTAATTCAGAAACCGGATACTTTGAGCGGTTTTAACAGTCAGGTTAAACTGGCGTGGAAAAAAAAATCGATGTAGCAGAAAACCATTGCTTTAGCCATAAGCGCCAATCCCACTTGCTCTCACTGCTGATGAGGTCTTTTACACGGAGATGAAAGGCATTAGGTCACGTCAGTGGAGTTGTTTAAGTTTACAGTGGTGTCATCATTGAGTAATATGTAGTCAACTGACGACTTTTTGCCTCAGAAGGTCTGTCGAAACAAATGGTTGTTTAATGAAGGAAAGAAAAATGTAACGTTAACAAGCTTCTGTCTGTGCATCACAGTGACAGAATAAAGGACAGCAGTGAAATCTTTAGAAGGTGGGGGATATTGTGTTCCGGCGTAACGACAAGCGCCGGCACGACGATGAAGAACGGAAGAGCAGAGCGGGCTGTAAGAAGACGTCAGTCAATATGTACGCTGACGAACCCCTCTCTAGGACGACATCAAGACAGGAGTGGCCGCTACACGAAGAGAATATAAGTGCTTCGCCGCCTAGCCGCGGGCGGAGTGGAAGACGAGCCGTCATACAAAGGCTAAAACAGTGACGTATGAAGTGCATTATTTTGCTTGCATTGAAAATGTATGTACCGAAGGACAGTGATTGTTTGCACGTTGCCATTTGCTTGCAACATACATTTGCAAATACGCAAAGCTGAATATTGTCAATTTAAATTGTTGCAATAAACTCCATTAATACGATTTGCTTGAATTGTTGTCTAGCGATCCGAGAAAACAGCTTCCTAGGCACCCTCTTTTAGACGAGTGGGCAGCACACAATATATCGTTACGGTGAAAAGCTACAGCGTTACGAGTAAAGGAAAAACTTCCACGTCTTTTTAGTAGCTCATGGGGGAATAGGTCTCTTAACGCTAGTCATACTGTTACTCTTCCATCTCAACCGGAAACGTACATTCAGAGCTCATTTCTTAGGTAGAGCTGGTGATGATACCACCAAGATATAATTTGTCTGGCGTTTGATGTGCTACAGGATGCTATGGGAGTAGCTCAGGGATTGTAGAGGGGAAGAATGTACCGCTTTGCGACACATTAACATTGACGCAAGCTTTCAGAATCTTTGGCTTGGCCCTGTGAGCCGAAGAAATGCTAAGAGGAAGAAGCAGCCCCAAGGACAATGTGGTTCAAATGGCTCTGAGCACTATGGGACTTAACATCTTAGGTCATCAGTCCCCTAGAACTTAGAACTAGTTAAACCTAACTAATCTAAGGACATCACACACATCCATGCCCGAGGCAGGATTCGAACCTGCGACCGTAGCAGTCGCGCGGTTCCGGACTGCGCGCCTAGAACCGCGAGACCACCGCGGCCGGCTAAGGACAATGTGGTTTGAGCCTACGATCAGGTATGTTGCCTGGGGGGCGCAGTAAACTGACTGCTGGAAGAGCCTATTGAGTGTCATCTGCTGGTGCATTTGTACTGTACGTGAAGAGAGATGCCGTAGCGGTCTTGTTTGAGACTGTACTTGCCGCACGCCATCTGCTTTATCTGTTCTGGGGTTTAGACTAGCACACTGTGATGAGTATTTACTAAACCCAGATTCTGAACAGAAATCTTGGCGCATCTGTTTGAGAACAGTCGAACTGCAAGATGAAATATGTTGCGAACACGAGGTGGGCCACAAGCCGCTTGTCAAAAATGTGTCTGGTGACAAAATGCTAGACAAATGAAAACACAAATTTATTAGCAACAGAACTACATGTAGGGTTCAATAAACCTACAGAAGATACTCAAAGTCGTTTCCATGCAAACATTGCATTTTTTCAACACTGTTTTACAGATTATCTCGCAATTTCGCAAATCTTACGGGACAGTGAGTTTTGATTTTTTTCAAAATGAACACAACGCTATTTCACTATATTATTGTTTATTTAATTTCGATCCAGGTTTCGATCTTTTACGCCATTCTCAAGTGACTGAGTTTGTGTCATTAACATATATTGCAGACCACCAAGCTCGAAATTGGACATAAATTAAGAAAAACATTGGCTCCCCACGAAATGTCAGATATAAAATCACCATCTTGTAAAAAAAGATGGGTAAATAATATAGGGAGGACGTCATGATTAGTAAAAATAGTTTTACATTCGTTCATTAATAATTAAATAAACAACGATACAGTCAAATGGCGGTGTGTTCATTTAAAAATTATTGTATGATTGTTGCTCAGCAACATCAAAATCTGTTTTAAAATTCTGACTGAGTTCGTTCCTTCAGATGCACAACATCACGAATCGTGACTGGATAAACATCATTTTAAATTATACCCCAGAGTTAAAAACCCATAGGTATGATATGGGGGATCGTGAAGCTCATTCAATAGTAGCCTGTCTCCTAATCCATTTACCAGGGTTCTTATTTATAAAGTCTAAATTTTTCAAACTTAATGAGCAAAAGAAAGTTAATGTTTTTTGGACATTTATTTCATATGCTATACAGTGGATTAACTAATAAGATTTTCAAATATTTGTGGTGCAAGAAGTCCACAAAAAGCTGGGTCAACGATGTAGAAAAGGAGTTGGAACAATACAAAAACAGAAGATACAAACAACAGAGAGGCCTTTCGGGAAAAAGTATTGAAAATGGAAGCATTCCAAGGCAGGGTAGCTAAAATGACTGGTTTCAAGTGGTCTAAAAACAGTACGAAAGAACAGAGAGATCAGATGGAAGCGTACCGGAAGAAAAGAAAAGAACAAAGAATGAGGAACTGAAAATATAACGTGGTCTTCAGGTGGTCTATTAACAGTAAAAAAGCAAATGATTCTTTCACAGTAACTCTATAATGCGGGACCTCTGCATCTTCTTAATGTACCAATGTTTCCTTAAATGGCTGTGGATGTTCAAACTGTTGACTGTTTTCCAGGTGTAACTACATTTCTGAAAGCATATTTATGTAGTGTCTCTGTATTCTATCATCTTCCTTAAGAATTCATCTCTAAAGAATGTTTTTGTAGAACTAGGGATCGGCTTCCTGTGCGATTGTGCGCAATTCTTCATATACAGTATACCTGTCTGGATCATTTTATTTACGCCTTGAAGTAAAGTAGGCTTCAATTTCAGCTTTTTCAGAATCTTTTTTAGGCTGGTTCTTGTTACTCCGCATTCCATGAGCACTTTTCTTTGATATTTAGTCGGTAACTGCACAAAATAATGCTCGATACTTTAATATTCTATTCTGTAGTAAGAGATTTTTGCCTACCTGAAAGAGGAAGCTGTGCTACCCACCCATTCTCTTCAGATCTTAAATTTAATCTCCTAATACCTCGTGTAGTTAGGGACTGAATGTGTGGAAACCTTTCCACAAACAAATTACAATCATCATTATAATTAAGGTATTATATCCACCATGTTTGATTCATTCTTCTTCGCATACCAAGAAACATCTACCCTCATACTATTAGTGTCAACTGACTTAACGGATACTAGAGATCAGTCAGTTTCTCAGCTGAATTCCACTACACTAAACAAACCAAAACTGGTGGCAACACATTTATTGCCGACCCTGCAGACTCACTCCTTCCAACGACATATGGAATACAAGCAGTACGTTCTGACTGTTCTCTGGCCGTCGTTTTTTCGCTGTAAACTGTATCTGGCATATTTCGTCCTATAAGTTTTTGGAGCAGGAATTGCCTGGGTATTCCTGGGGTTTGTTGCCTTTTTTTTAGTCATCAGTGAGTCTTCTGACTGGCTTGATACCGCCAGCTACGAATTCCTCTCCTGTGTGAATATCTTCATCTCATAGTAGCTCTTGCGATCTAGGTCCCCTCTTATTTGCTGAATGTATTCCAAGCTCTGTCTTCCTCTGCATATTTGTCCACCACAGCGCATTCTAGTACCATGGTAGTCATTCTCTGATCTCCTAACAGATGTCCTATTATTGTGTCCCCTCATCTTTCCAGTGTTTTCCACATCTTCACTTTCTCTCCGATTCTGCGCTGAAGCTCCACATTCCTTTCCCTATCAGTCTACCTAATTTTCAACATTCGCCTGTAGCACCACATCTCAAATGCTTTTATTCTCTTCTGTTCCGGTTTCCCCATTGGCCATGTTTCATTACCATACAATGGCGTGGTCTAATTGTACTTTCTCAAAAATTTCTTGCTCAAAATAAGGCCAATGTTTGATATTAGTAGCCTTATCTTCGCCAGGAATGCCCTTTTTGCCATTGCTAGTCTGCTTTTGATGCCTTCCTTGCTCCACTGCTTATTTTGGTGCCTAGGTAGCAGAATTCCTTAACTTCTTCAACTTCGTGACCCTCACTCCTGATGTTATGTTTATCGCTGTTCTCATTACGTTCGTCTTCATTCAAACTGTTAATTAGCCTCAGCACATCCAGTAATTCTTCTTCACTTTTACTCAGGAGTGCAATCTCAATAGCGGATTGTTCCATTGATATCTTCTCACCCTCAATTTTAATTCCACTCCTGAACCTTTCTTTTAAGTCCATCATTGCGTCTTCGATGTACACATTGAATAGAGGGGGCGAAAGACTACATTCCCGTCTTACACAATTTTTAATACGACCCCTTCTTTCTTCGTCGTCTACCCATACTCCCTCTTGATTCTTGTTCATATTGAACGTTATTATCATTCTCTCCCTATAGTTAACCCTGAATTTCTCAGAATTTGGAATATCTTGCGCCAATTTACATTGTTCCCCACAGTCGTGTAATGAATAAAGTAAGAGCATATGGACTATCAGACCAATTGTGTGATTGGATTGAAGAATTCCTAGATAACAGAACGCAGGATGTCATTCTCAATGGAGAGAAGTCTTTCGAAGTAAGAGTGATTTCAGGTGTGCCGCAGGGGAGTGTCATAGGACCGTTGCCATTCACAATATACATAAATGACCTTGTGGATGACATCGGAAGTTCACTGAGGCTTTTTTCAGATGATGCTGTGGTGTATCGAGAGGTTGTAACAATGGAAAATTGTACTGAAATGCAGGAGGATCTGCAGCGAATTGACGCATGGTGCAGGGAATGGCAACTGAATCTCAATGTAGACAAGTGTAATGTGCTGCGAATACATAGAAAGATAGATCCCTTATCATTTAGCTACAAAATAGTAGGTCAGCAACTGGAAGCAGTTAATTCCATAAATTATCTGGAAGTACGCATTAGGAGTGATTTAAAATGGAATGATCATATAAAATTTATCGTCGGTAAAGCAGATGCCAGACTGAGATTCATTGGAAGAATCCTAAGGAAATGCAATCCGAAAACAAAGAAGTAGGTTACAGTACGCTTGTTCGCCCACTGCTTGAATACTGTTCAGCAGTGTGGGATCCGTACCAGATTGGGTTGATAGAACATATAGAGATGATCCAACGGAGAGCAGCGCGCTTCGTTACAGGATCATTTAGGAATCGCGAAAGCGTTACGGAGATGATAGATAAACTCCAGTGGAAGACTCTGCAGGAGAGACGCTCAGTAGCTCGGTACGGGCTTTTGTTAAACATAACAACACATGTTTCGAGAACATACCTTCACCGAAGAGTCAAGCAGTATATTGCTCCCTCCTACGTATATCTCTCGAAGAGACCATGAGGATAAAATCAGAGAGATTAGAGCCCACACAGAAGCATACCGACGATCCTTCTTTCCACGAACAATACGAGACTGGAATAGAAGGGAGAACCGATGGAGGTACTGAAGGTACCCTGCGCCACACACCGTCAGGTGGCTTGCGGAGTATGGATGTAGATGTAGATGTAGATTGTCTAACGCTTTCTCCAGAACGAGAAACCCTATGAACGTGCCTTAATTTTTCTTTAGTTTTGTTTCCATTATCAACCGCAACGTCAGAATTGCATCCTTGGTCCCTTTACCCATCCTAAGGCCAAACTAAATGTCATTTAACACATCTTAAATTTTCTTTTCCATTCTTATGTCTAATGTTCCTGTCATCAATTTGGATGCATTATCTGTTAAGCTGATTGTGCGATAGTTCTCGCACTTGTCAGCTTGTGCAGTCTTCAGAATTGTGTGAATGATATTTTTCCGAAAGTCGGATACTGTGTCACCAGACTCGTACATTCTAGATACCAACGTGAATAGTCGTTTTGTTGTCACTACCCCAATGATTTTAGAAATCTGATAGAATGATATCTATCCCTTATTTGATCTTAAGTCATCCAAAGCTCTTTTAAATTCTAAATCTAATACTGGATCCCCTATCTCTTCTGAATCGACCCCTGATTCTTCTTCTGTCACATCAGACAAATCCTTCCCCTCACAGAGGTTCAAATGGTTCAAACAGCTCTGGGCACGATGGTACTTAACATCTGAGGTCATCAGTCCCCTAGAACTTAGAACTACTTAAACCTAACTAACCTAAGGACATCACACACATCCATGCCCGAGGCAGGATTCGAAGCAGCGACTGCAGCAGTCGCGCGGTTCCAGACTGAAGCGCCTAGAACCACTCGGCCACTCCGGCCGGCTCCTCATAGAGGCTTTCAGTGTACTCTTTCTACACATCCCCTCTCTCCTCTGCCTTTCACTGCGAAATTCCCGTTGCATTCTTAATGGGGCCACCTTTACTTTTAATTTCACCGAAGGCTGTTTTGACTTTCCTACATGCTGAGTCCGTCCTTCCGCCGATCACTTCTTTTTCGATCACTTCACATTTCTCGTGGTGCCATTTCGTCTCAGCTTCCCAGAGTTTCCTATTTATTTCATTCCTCAGTGGCTTGTATTTCTGTAATCCTGAATTTCCCTGATAATTTTTGTACTTACTTTTTTCATCTATCAGATGGAGTGTTCCTTCTATTACCCATGGTATCTTCGAAGCTTCCTACGTTTTTCTTTCCAACTTCTATAATTGCCCTTTGCAGAGATGTCCATTCCTCTTCAACTGTGCTACCTACTGAGCAGCTCCTTATTGCCGTATCTATAGCCTTAGAACTTCAAGCATATCTTGTCACTCCTCAATACTTCCATATCCTATTTCTTTACTAATTGATCCGTCCTGACTAATCTCTTAAACCTCAGCCTACTCTTCATTACTACTGCATTGTATTCTGTGTCTATATATGCTCCTGGATACTCGTTACAATCCAGTATCAGATTTCGGAATCTCTGTCTGACCATGACGTAATCTAACTGAAATCTTCTCGCATCAATCGGATTTTTCCAAGTACACCTCATCCTCTTGTGATTCTTGAACGTAGTTGAGCCTTGGCGCCACTGAATTAGTAGACTGTACTGTCTGGTGTCACTGGTTCAGGTGTAGTGTCGACTGTTCCTCTTGCGGCCCCATTGCCAATATCTGTGGATTGTGTCCTTAGAAGGTCTTTGGTTGCCGATATATATACGGGGTCCGCTGGCCCGACGGGGAGAGGCACGAAGTTTGGGGATTGGCGGTAGCGTTGCGACAAGAGGTGGTCACGAGGTCCGAGCGGCTGAAACGGCGAGCTGCGCAAGGAGCGCCTGCGCAGAGCGAAGATACCGGAGAACTTCGTCGGGGTCATCATCGACTACAAGCAGCAGGCCGACATTCCGTCGGTTGTTTGGCAACAATCGTGTCGGACGACCGCTCGTGGCCTGGCTGGCTGGCCTCTTCTGTCTGGCTTTCATCGGCAACACTCAGAAACCGCAACGGCGCACCGTGGATCCTTGGAACTGCTTGCTGATACAGGGAAGTAACATTCTCTAATCCTCGTGGTGCTTTGTTTCATTTTCTACCTGCCCTCGTTTGTACCCGACCCTCAGAGTTTTACTCAATCGACTCTTTAGTCGTAGATGTAGGCAGCAGTATTGTACTAAGACACTAGTTGTCGTTTGAAAATTTGTCCCATTATTGTATGACCTTTCCTTTGTGGTTTCTGCCCGATCATTAATGATCTAATTAATCAGCTTTTGGTCATAAATACAGCCAGAACAAATGTAGTAAGGAACAGGTTGCCGTTAAACAAAAGAGGGACCTTGTATTTAGATTTAGCTTTTAATCGGTTCAATTCTTTGATTGTGATTGCATTTCTCAGTCATTAGTTATAATCTGAACAACCTGTTTTACTAAGGTGTTCGTTTCCATGTTTAAAAGATCCTATCATTATTGGTGCATTTTAGCTGGATCCTGTTGTTCGGTCGAGTGAGTTCTCTTGTAATAAATGTTCACAAGTGATGTTTTAAGACGTTCCTTCAGAGCGGTCTTAATAACTGATAATCAGTATACCCTTGAAAATATTAACAGCCAACTGTCATCAGGATTTTGGTCAGTTGTCATAAGGGACGGGCTGGGATCCAGTCGCACCTTGGTTGCCGATTGAAATTAAGAGGTTGCTTGCTTTGAAGTAAGCCTTATCAATTTCAAATTATTTGTTAATCTGTTTAAACTTTTTGCACAGGTGAGCATATTAACTCCGAACCTTTCGACTTACAGCTTTCAAATTAAAAGTTAAGCCACTTGTTTTGAGTAACAGAATCACTCTTGTCATCAATGGTGCTGATATAATTTTCATGTGCTTCAGAAGGGCATTTAATAAGGCAGACTGTGTCCAGCGCGGTAGTAAACACTGCTGTTTCACCCGATAACGAGAGGGCTGCAGGTCCGGCCGTCTTCTTGTCATTGTCATATCTTGCAATACAGCACTTCAGATTTCTGTTGCAAAGATTAAAAGCTTATTGAACTTAAGGTATAAGGTCAAAAGAATCTTGCAAGTTTGTTCATTTTGTTAAGAAAATTTTCAAATGTGTGTGAAATCTTATGGGACTTAACTGCTGAGGTCATCAGTCCCTAAGCTTACACACTACTTAACCTAAGTTATCCTTAGGACAAACTCGCACACACTCATGCCCGAGGGACCAGCCGCTCATTCTGTTAAAGAAAAATGTATGGTTAAATGCTTCTATTACCTGTAAAAAAGCAGTTTACATATTGTTAAATAAAAAGGTTGTGTGAATAGAATGTTACATTGGTGGGCCCTCCCTTCCACGTTTTCCCTAATTCCAGTAAGTACCACGTATCAAGAGTCTTCGCTATTAATAGCTGCTATTTACTACAGAACTCCTCTGTCATTCCTTGTCCCAAGCCCGTATCCTCCTGTAAATTTTTCTTCTGCTCCTTCTCTTACAACTGCATTCCATTTCTCCATGTTATTAGAATCTCTCTTTACGTACTGTGTTACCCTTTTAGTATCCTCATATACTTTCTCTGCATCTTCTCGGCTTTCGACGTCGGCATGTATGGCTGAACTATGTCAATGTTGGTTTTCTGTCGATTCTGACAAAAACAACAACATCGCTGAACTGTTTACAGTAGCCTTCCTGTTCATAACGAATCCACCGCCCGTTATACGAATTTCTGTTCTATTGTAGAGAGATAGCAGGCGACGTCACTGACAATTGGTTACGCACGGAAGTCAGCCTCTGAAACCGTCTGTTGCCACCGTCTATATTAAACGACTCTTTTGTAATGAGCAGTATGCTGGCCAAGGTTTATACTAGGCTTTTTCTGTGCAACATTTTTTTCTTTAATTTCGATCACAGGGTGGGCTGTTAATGTTAATATAACTCCTATAAGAAAATACTTTAAGTTTGTATGCCGTTGTTCTCAACTAACAATGTGTGGCACAATATACATTTTGTTATCTCTAGCTTGTGAAAGTTATGTGGGGCTGCACATGCTAGTAATTTTATGAAGTGTTATTTTAAGTGCTCACTACCATACCTGGGTACGTTTTTATAAGGGGCAGTCAAATGAGAACGAAACAGTTGGAAAAAAACTAAGTAAACTGTTCATTATTTCAAAAGTAATCGGAATAATTGTTACTGCATTTATCCTACTGTGAGACAAGACGGTCAGTGTCGCCATGGAAAAATGTTTGCAGTTGCTTACGGTATCGTGATTGTAGCCAGGCGTGCACCACTTTGATCGAAGCAAATCGACGGTCATCAATGATCTTTCCAGGGCTCCGAATACATGGGAATTGCATGGGGAGAAAGCGGGACTATATGAAGGATACGTAAGGGTTTCTAAACAGAAACTTTTGCAGCGCAATCGAAACAACCTAGATAATATTCATTCTCTGAAGGGTAGTGCCCGTCCAAATGTTGCCAAGGTCTTTTCTACTACACTGCAGAAGTTTCGACGGAAACTCTTACACATTCTCCATACTGTTGCGTGACACAACGTGCGTGACTAACCGGTATGCGTGACTGCGCTTAAACACAGACCTGTCTTCTTACGCTGTGTTCTCGAAGTCCAGTCACCCATCCCTGACCTGTCAACTTTACTTGCCGTTAACTGTTATGCAGTTGTTCATACGTTGCACTCCGATAAGTGAAACCACATTAATCTTTGCAGTTACACAAGGACATTGTGGGAATGTTTGGTACAGTACTAAATAAATATCAAGTTTAACTGGTAAAATTTTAGTATATTCTTGAGATCGTATATACACCGATTTGTTGGTGTACATTAGTTACAACAATTATGCAAATCTACAAGTGTCAGTCATCAGAACTTACGGAGCATATGAGACCGAAAGCTATTTCTCATTCCAAAGACGCTTTCGACTTGACTGAGGTTTGTACTACTTGTATATATACTCGTACATAGAAGTGACATAACACCGCTCCTGCCGCTCGAGGCTTAGAAACGAAACGCCTGGGTAGATTTGGATCTGATAGCAGTAAGTCACATGATATTATCCAGTGCACAAAATAATCTAACTGACAAACACAACCAGAAGATCGTCAGCGACGATCTACAGTATTAACATCACTAGACAGGTTAAATTAGATAATCGGCATCGTCCAATTTATCAAGAGTAAGTGGACTAATGGTGTATTACGTAAGATTTGTTCGTTACACTAACTCGTCTTCAGCTATAAACGTTGTGTCCATCGGAATACTTTCGATACACCAGTGCCTGTGTTATTAAGAACAATGCAATGTTCCATTAGACATGCACTGCGACGGCTACAGCTGTTATGAAACATATGGCATGTATTCGCAGTTGTGAATATGAACAACCATCAGCCGTATACGGAAATGACGACGATGAAAATTTGTGCCGGAGCGGGACTCTAACCCGGATCTCCAGCCTTTGCTAGCCGTCTCATTAATCACTTTGCCTATCCGTGCACGACTGTCAGCCACTCCCAAACTTCCATATGCCATCGTTCCTGTATCACAACCTGTGCTCGTACACACATTATTTAATTCTTGTACATTGGAGGACATTTTAATTAAAAGTCACTGCCTACTACCGATAACTAGGATACTGCAGTTCCTGTGTTGTTAGCAAAAGCGATTTAATTTTCCTTCGGACGTGCATATTCTATAACGCTATTCGCCTCTATTCCCACATGACTGCCGGCCGAAGTGGCCGTGCGGTTAAAGGCGCTGCAGTCTGGAACCGCAAGACCGCTACGGTCGCAGGTTCGAATCCTGCCTCGGGCATGGATGTTTGTGATGTTCTTAGGTTAGATAGGTTTAACTAGTTCTAAGTTCTAGGGGACTAATGACCTCAGAAGTTGAGTCCCATAGTGCTCAGAGCCATTTGAACCATTTTGAACCAACATGACTAGCGCCATGTTAATACGTTTCCTTTCATAGCTAACAAACATCATCTCCTTTCTCATTCATTATTACTGTTCTTCTTATTTAAGGTAGCTAATGAGCAGGATTTGTTTGTCTTTATTTTATTTAAAGTAAGTTTTACTCGCAATACACTCTGAATTCATTCAACATAGCAACTTAACACACAGTTGTAAAATTTACTTCATAAATCAATAAGCAATGTCATTCCATTCCACACTGAACCGATTCACTTCTTACTTTACTGTGCTGTAATCTGAAATGCAGCCTTACCAATAATGTGCCACATTTGCGACCCACATTCTAATATTGGTACACAACGACCTGAAAGATATGGCAAGTCACTCATGAGATGCAAATAACCCAAAAGATAAAATAAAAATTGATACCAAAACTCACGTAATTCGATATGTGAGGATACTGAAACAACTTCAGCAGTACAAACATCAGAGTTCGCAGTCCACTGAAAATTTGTGAATATCTGCGTTGGATTAAATTTTATGGATTATAGAGGCAGTTAACTTCGTAATGACGATTAATTCTTGCAACTGCCCCACAACGCAGAAGTGGGGTGTGACATTGAACAAGTTAAGGAAATATTTCTATACTTCTTGTTTTACTTCTTTTTGATTTATTTTTTCTGGTTTTCCCATTCCTTCTTCAAAGTGGAAACATTCACTAATAGTTTTGTTCACGTTCGACTATGTTTTTCTTTCATTGTTTATACTGATTATTGTTAATATTACTGAGTTTGATTAAATACTTTTGTTTAGTTTTTGTGTTTGTTGACTCTTTCAATTTCCGTTTCTGCAACTCAGGCTCATTGTAATGATTTCTTTAATTGTTTGAGACTTTCTTTTTGTTAAAGTCTTTATTTATGACTACTTTTTGGCCCCCTATGTTTATCGATTAATTCTTTATGGCTAGTTCATTATTTAATGTTTCCATCTAGTTTTGTTTTTACAAATTGTGTTTTTTCTTATAAATTTGAATCTGACTTTATATTTCTTTCTACGTTATGTCAGTTTCGATTAATTGCAAGAATGTTCAATAGGTTATTCAAATCTTGCTTTTTTTCCATTCATCAGTTCATAGGTTTTTGGGGCAGTAATTCATAATTACTAATTTAAAGGATTCTCACTACATCCATTTTATGGGTTATGTCGTTAAATTTTATGCCTTTAACTTCTGTTTGTTTTAATGTTTTTAGGTTATCTCTATGGGAATTACCTTTGTTTTTTATTCAAAGGATTTATACCTTAAACTGGGTTGTTTAACATGAATTATTTGTTTAGTTTTTATACTTTTCTACCAGTTTAACAGCTTCTTATTAATTTCATTTCATTTATTACTCAATATCTTCAGATAATTATTTTTACAGAAGTTTCTCTTCTGGTAATAATTGTTATATGTCTTTCGGTATAATTTTTTTATTATTTCTTGCTTTTTGGTGTCACTTTTATCTCAATCACTTTTTCCTACTTCTCATATATTTGCTTTATTATTTAATTCTGTTTAACAGTAACACTTAATATTTAGGTAATTTCACTCCAGTGAACATATGCAGTTGTATGCAACCATGGATCTGACCTCTGCCACCATCATTGCACCCACAATGTAGGCTTATACATAAGATACAAGCATGCTAGTCAAGTTAATTCCACATTCAGACTACCCACTTAGAAGATCAAGTATGAAACGTCCCTTTGGTAAATGTGGTGAGGAGGACAGGAGCACGAGATTAGTGTCTAATGTCCCATTGGAAGTGAGGTCATTAGAGATGATGGGGCACAAGCTCAGATGAGGGAAGAACAGGGAAGGTAATCAGCTGTGCCTTTCATAGTAACTATCTATTCGCCCGAATTGACTTAGGGAAATCATGGAAAACTTAAATCAGGATCACCAGGTGTGGGTTTGAACTGTTGTCCTCCCAAATGCGAGTCCTGTGCGCTAACCACCGCGCCACCTCAATCAGTAAAGTGTGGTTAGAGTGTAATTGTGATGGATGCAAATAGCCTTGGAGAATTGAATCTAAATATCACTGTGTGTGTGTGTGTGTGTATGTGTGTGTGTTTGTGTGTGTGTTTATTTTAGGCTTGATGCAAATGTTCTTTTTTGCTCCGCATGGTTACGCTTTCTCCAAGTCCATAGACTCAGTCAGCTGACTCTACTTGAGAGACTACACTGTATGGCACCTGTAGACATACGGATATGTGTCACATTGAAAACGTATTTCTACAATAATAATTTACAGTTGGATATAATACTTAACTACTGTTTTTGTTTCCAGGAGACAAAGATGAGATTACTAAGATGTGCAAGGTCGACTCCACAGCCACTCATATAGTGATGAGATGTCTAGCATTGTGCCAACATAGTTCTTCACCCCAGTTGAGAAGGAACGAATAGGTAATTATTAATTCATGTTAAAAGCCTTTGTGCAGTAATAATCTACGTTTACACACAATGCTTAAATGTTATTTCATGTTTCTAGGAGGCCTCGATGAGGCTACTGAGTTTTGTAAATGGGTCTGTCCCAAGGTCACTCACACTGAATATGAAATGCCACCATTCCCCACCCAAAAGTTAATGGAGGATGACTAGAATTGCTGACAAGCGCATATGGAAGAGTTATTTCAAATAGGAAGCGATAATAATAACACTTGAATATTATTAGCTGTTCTTGTTTCGAGGGAGTTTGTATGGTAGTGAGAGGTTTGAATGGGCTGTGAATACTAACAACCTGGAATATTGCAGTTTTGGCTGGCTCTGAGCACTATGGGACTCAACTGCTGAGGTCATTAGTCCCCTAGAACTTAGAACTAGTTAAACCTAACTAACCTAAGGACATCACAATCATCCATGCCCGAGGCAGGATTCGAACCTGCGACCGTAGCGGTCTTGCGGTTCCAGACTGCAGCGCCTTTAACCGCACGGCCACTTCGGCCGGCTAATATTGCAGTTCTGTTCCAATTCTTTCTTGACATGGAGTTAATGAGGAATGCCCCCAAGTGTCAACGAATGAGTACATGTGTTAATTCACTTTGAAAGTGAACCTACAACATTAATTTTAACAGGCATACAATCTTTATCAGAAGGTTTTTTTCTTTCTAGGAAGCTTCTAAGATGGTGACATGGATGTTGATGATGCTGTAATTGAGGCTATGGTTAGCTCAGTATTTAACGAAATCTGATGCTGTATGAAATCTATGAGGGGCAATACTGATATTCATGAATTTCTGCCAAAGTACAAAAAATTATTTACAACTTGCATATATATCAAGTTTTTTGGAATCACCACATATACACATGGTAATTATTTTATTTCGTGCACAGGAATTTTTTGCCTCTCCAGAAGTGGGCTTTCATCATCATTAACACTATGTTTCCCATGCTCTGATGCAATGACAAGATGTTGTCTGCATCCAGTCTATCAACACCATGTCCTCATCCAGCGACCTCACCTTGGTCGTCAATCTCCCGTAATTACAATAAAAATCAACAGGATAGCAACAGCTTTTTTCCCTCTCCTGTTACCTTAGGGAAACTGTACCAGGTTAGTCACACACCACTTTTAAACTACTCTGTGTATGCAAAAAAAAAAAAAAAATGGAGGACAGGATCTAATATAACAAAGTAGATACTTCTCCAGCAGGCTACCAAGATTCATTTCCTGAAAGCACGTCTGCACGTTCTTTAAAGGAATCTCCTCAAGATCATCCAAGATCCGTGGCATCCCATGTTACAGTGCTGTGCAGTTTTACACTGTGATCAAATGCACGACCACCTGAGACAAAATGATTTTGGCGTGAGAGAGAAAACTGTTATCTATATTCAGGGAAAATGGCGCTATATCACAGGGCAATTGAAATGGTGACTAGGTTTGATAGATCACCAAGAGTCTCATACTGGGCCAGTTTTCTATTTTTCTGAAGTGGGAGTCCAGTAAAGCACTCAGCACTATACTCCAATTGGACACCCACTTACTTCTTTATGGTCCATTTAATGAGGGCTCTTCCTGTATCCTAAAGGATATATTTGCTAGAAAGGGCTGCATTAACGTCTAAAACCTCAAATACCAATTTCAATATTCTTGGAGAATACTGGCTTGCAGAAGAAATTATGAGGCACTTCCAGTATTCAGTTACATACAAAACAGATTATCTGTGCTCATTTTATAACTTTTGTGTCAACGACTTCTCCATTACATTTCAGGACATGCCGCAATTTGAGAGGTACAATCCATATGTATCAGTTCACATTAATGACCTGAACCAAGAAGAAATCAAGCCAGGACAAGAACAAGATGAGCATGAAAAATACGTGAAGGATAAAGTAGCGAGATCACACCACTTTTCCAAAGCTGCTAGGCAATGACTCATACATGCAGATTAGTTGCCTTCCTCTGAGGGAGAGAATCAATACCGCATATGCAGCAAAAATCGTGCCACACCTACTATCCTCCAAACTGAATGAAAATAAAGCTGTTATGACATTATTTTTAGTTCTAATGAATATTTAGCAAGGTAACTGACAGCTTACCCTACACAGGAAGCAGCGCATGTGGAATTTTAAGAACAGCCACCAATAGCAGCATCGCTCTTTTGTAGTTCACACTGGTTTTGAGTGTCTCCTAGGTCATGTGAATTTCTCTGCGGCTGATCCCACTGCCTCCCATAGTAGTTTCACAGAGTGGCACTTGGCGTAGGTGGCAGTGTACCAAGTTGTATAGAGCTATGACTTTAGTCTTCATAGTTCTGATTCCTATTTTGGCGATAATCCTGTGAGATGGCTACTCTCAAAAGCTGCAGTAACTTGCATAAGCTATTACTACACCAACAAATTGCAGGACAATGATTCAGTATACAGGAACAGAAACGACTTTGATGCCTGTGGACTGCTGTTATAAAAGCAGAAATGCCACATAGAGACTACTCTCCCCTGATGGAGAAGTCTTGCAGTGCAGCACACAACGCAATGTGACAGACCAACCGTCATCACACATACCTTCTTATTCTACATTTCTTTGTTGAATACTTGGCAGAATTGAGCTAGAGAAATAACGAAGTTAATGCCCTGGCTGAAAGCATTGTAACATACATTACATTTTCCAAGAAAATCATCCAGATTATTACCCTCCGTTTTCTAGATTTGCTTCAATTTGAGATCGCACAATTTCAGAAAGTTGTTGAGACAGTGCATCAGAGGGCATGCATCTCACTGAAGCTGCACATCCTGTTGATGCAAAGTTTCAGTTTTGGACAACAAAGTGGTCTTCCCATACAAATACCAGGATTCAGTGCAGAGAATGTAGTGGTCTTAGCTGGTAACTTCAGTCACTAGTACCCCTAAAGAATATGAGCATGCTGTAAATGTTTGACAGGATTTCAACATCTCTAATGTACTGGGGTTTTCAAAACGAAATATTCTTATTTGTGGAGGTTTTGAGGGATTTCAGAACGAATGCATAAGCATATACACAATGTATGCTGGCTTATAGTACATGCCACATAAAAACAGGAAATGTTGTAAAGTCAAACTGCTGACCTATGCCGACAGGCTGCTCTTTTTTGTAGGCAGGATTTGTGGAAATTCTATCAACGTGTCCATGCACACGCAGAGGGAAACAACTCACAAGCACTGCAAATAATAACGTTAATAGCCTAATGAAAGCTGAGGATAATGGGTCAGAGTTTGTGGAGGTTGCAGGACTCATATCAAAAATGCAGGAGTACCATTCAGAGCCAGGTGCCAGCCACAAGCAGGCAAAGCATACGCATCAAGTGGCCATGATAGCACTCATTAATGATGACTGTAAGGTATGCCTGTAGAGCAGTGCTAACATTGCCTTGCATACGGTGTATATGCCTGTTGAGCAGTGCTAACATTGCCTTGCATACAGTGTACTGTTGAAGCACTCAATCCTGAAACCATGTGATGTACACTGTATCGGAACTGAAAATCACTTTGTTGAGCCTTGATGATAATAGGGCCATTTGTGAGAGGGGACTGAGACCCTTCCATACTCACACTGCTCACTCAGGTGATAGAGAAAGAAAGATTGGATGCTTGTGTTTGAAGTAAATGTATGTGTGTGTGTATGTGTGTGTATGTGTGTGTGTATGGGATAATATTACATATTTCACACTGTATAAATAGGTGAGAGTGAGTTGAATGCATGTTATGTGTACCCTGTACAGTACGTGTATATATATATATATATATATATATATATATATATATATATATATATATATATATATGTGTGTGTGTGTGTGTGTGTGTGTGTGTGTGTATGTATGGAATAGTATCACACATTTCACGTTTTGTAAATAAGTGTGATTAAGTTGGCTAACGAAGAAGTACAATACATTGTAACTGCATCAAAGGATGGCCAGTTTGTTAAAGACCACCTTGGAGAATATAGTGTATAGATTTCATTCATGTTACTACTATTACAGTAAAAAATATCTCAGTATATATATATATATATATATATATATATATATATATATATATATTGTCATTAAAGTGTCTCTGAAAACATTGCTAACAAATAAAAAGAAACTGTTGTCAAAAAATACTACATACTTTGAGGGCTCTAACTTTCTGAACAAGAAGATGCGGCATGAAAATATTACGAATAAATCAAGGAAACTGTTCCTGTTGCTGTAATTCACTTGTATTATTTATAAACCATACTTGCAATTCTAAAACCCGAAAAGGCAGTTCTACTTCCACAAATGTGTGAAAATTTGACACACATGACAGAAGTGCAGAGAGAATACGAGTCAGGAGGAGTTCGTCTGACAGTTAGTACGACGGAGGAAGTGGTGGTGGGAAATACTATTTTTTGGATTATAAATCATTACAGTTAGGTAACTCACAGGCCTCAGCCGTATTTTAAATTTCTTACCATTTTGAAATCAGATAAAAGCATTATAATGGCTGCTTCTGACGCTTTATGGTTCTCTCACTATGGTGTACAGAACACAAGTGATGCACAGTTCGCATAGAGAGGAGATGGGAGTGGTTATTGAGGTGGAGGAGAGGAAGCAGGATTAACCCTTGAGGAAAGTCTCATAATAGCCCCAGATTGTAGGGTTTTGACCATGCACGACATTCACCTTGACTTTGACAACAATAGGCCCATCGTCACAGAAATTGCGCTGATCCGCTACTAACGATCGGCTCTGGAAGTTAATGGAAATGGCATGCTCCAAGCCACAAATAAAACAGAAGGTCCACAAAGTATTCGTGTCACATGCAGAATTTCGTTGATAAACAAGAGGACGACTGCCGTTAGAGTCTCGTATTTCATTGCATTGAATGAAGGGAACCGATGTCCACTGTGTTCTTCTAACTGGCAATGTTTCAGTTGGTCTGGTTTGAAATGAACGTAACCCGGCGAGGTCTGTTGTAATCGCCGAGTGGTGATGTATGAACGTTGCAGACTCTCCTTGGTTCCACTTGTAATAATTGGGAGTTACTTAGCCTCTCTTATTGTACAAACTTTTTGAACGTGTGGACTTTTAAATACTGGAAGGGAATAGGTTCTCGGAATAAATAACGCATGAGGAAGTGATACTTTTGGATAAAACATTCTCAGTTAACTTGCTGCATTAAATTAGAATAAAATCTCTCACCTATTGGAACTCACTGGACATATGTTTGCCGAGTGACGGCCACCCCTCCACTCGCCTGCCGTTACAACTGAAAAACTTTGCCATTAGGTTTAAGCTCACTGGAATGATACCGAAGCTCTGTTCCATGTCCATTCGAGTTATAACCACTCTTGCTGCCGGAGGTGGTACCTCTGTGTGCTAGATTTCACCTACAGATTTAATCATATCTTTTTCGTACGTACTCACAACAAGTAAAATTTAGTTATTTGTTTTTCTTTCTGAAGTTGCAGTTTCAATGGCAGATCCAGAACTGGTAGTAGACGTTAAAAGCAATGCTTCCAGTGCTGATACAGAATTGTTTCTCTTAATATGGCACCAGAAAGCATGCACAAACTGATTGTTATTGAAAGTTTAACCTGTAATATAAGTCTGTCTGTCTTACTGTTCATCGTCATGCAATCATCGTTCATCATTTTGTTGCACAGTGGTTTCATTTCGTTGGAATCTGACTGTATAATATTAGTAAAAGTATCTCCGAGATGGCTTCTCTATTCCTGATTGTCTTTTTTAGTGTTTGAGTCATCAGTCCTCTGACTGGTTTGATGCGGCCCGCCACAAATGCTTCTCCTGCGCCAAACTCTTCATCTCAAAGTAGCACGTGGAACCTTCGAACCTACGTATTCCAGTGGATGTATTCAAATCTCTGTCTCTCCCTACAGTTTTTGGTCTCTACAGCTCCCTCTAGTACCTAGGAAGTCATTCCCTGATGTCTTAACATATGTCCCATCACCCTGTCCCTTCTCCTTGTCAGTATTTTCCACATATTCCTTTCCTCTCCGATTCTGCGCTGAAGCTTCTGATTCCTCACCTTATCATCCCACCTAATTTTCAACATTCGTCTGTAGCAACACACCTCTAATGCTTCGATTCTCTTATGTTCCGTTTTTCCCACAGTTGCCATTGACTACTGGTCCCAGAAGTTCTGGCCGGCTGAGGTGGCCGAGCGGTTCTAGGTGCTACAGTCTGGAACCGCGTGACCGCTGCGGTAGCAGGTTCGAATCCTGCCCCGGGCTTCGTTGTGTGTGATGTCCCTAGGTTAGTTAGGTTTAAGTAGTTCTAAGTGCTAGGGGACTGATCACCTCAGAAGTTAAGTCCCATAGTGCTCAGAGCCATTTTGAACCAGTAGTTCTCATGATGGAGGAGTGTCTTGATCTGTCTTCTGTGTATGAAGTGAAGCTTTCTCGGGCGTACCACTAATGCACTCAGTTCTACCTGTATCTTGGCGGGAACTTTGGTTGAGCGTGTCCGTTCCACTATGCTGACGTCAATGTACATTTTTGTCATGATATTCGTGAGAAGATCTTTCCATAAATAACAATCCCACAATTTTCTTCGTTTTCGAATTAATATTATTTAATTAGTTTCTCGGTACCAACTCATAGGGTACAGAGTCAGTATCGACTGCTCCATCTTTGACAGTTATATTAGAGACATTGGCGAAAACTGAAGCGAACACGATTCTTTGCCTGTCGTTAACTTATGATACTCGCTCGTTCCTAGAATTCCCAGCATGAGCTTTTACAATAGTCTTGCCGCATTTGGAAATGCAAAAGTATGTAACATAATAAGGAATCAGGAAAATTGGCATAAACTCAACTCGCTGACAGCTAAAATATCAGCTCAAATGGCTCAAATGGCTCTGAGCACTATGGGACTTAACCACTTAGGTCATCAGTCCCCTAGAACTTAGAACTACTTAAACCTAACTAACCTAAGGACATCACACAGGCCGGCCAAAGTGGCCGAGCGGTTCTAGGCGCTACAGTCTGGAACCGGGCGACCGCTACGGTCGCAGATTAGAATCCTGCCTCGGGCATGAATGTGTGTGATGTCCTTAGGTTGGTTAGGTTCTAAGTTCTAGGGGACTGATGATCACAGCAGTTACGTGCCATAGTGCTCAGAGCCATTTGAACCATTTTTGACATCACACACATCCATGCCCGAGGCAGCATTAGAACCTGCGACCGTAGCCGTGGCGCGGTTCCAGACTGAAGCGCCTAGAACCGGTTGGCCACACCGGCCGGCAAAATATCAGCCTATGAACTGCAAGCTTACATGGCTGAAAGACAACCAAGAGTTGACCATACATCATGATAACAAGACGAGCCACTACAAAACATCCACCTACGACAACCTTCTGGAAGCAGTGAGGTGAGCCTCGGGGAGTACCAGGAAGGAATCCCTGAGACCGTGACAGCCGTTTTACGCACGTTAGGTGGAACAGAAGCTCAACCCCTGTGAATCCTGAGTTGTATCTCAGCGGACTGGGGGCTAAGCATCCAGACATATGAGAAATCCAGCTTGGTTCTGATACGAAATAGCATAATGATTAGTTATTACTAATATTAAAAATTATGTTAAAATATTATGTGCCGCTTCATGCCTACTCATGTCAAAAATTCGGCCTGTTCTTTTATACAGATAATAGACGAAAGCAAAATAGCGCATGAAATAAATAAAAATAAGTAGTTTGTCACCTCTGCACACACACTCCAGACCTTGAGCGCACACCGTTGAATATTGCCTCTCTGAACTATCCCCACCTTCCGCCCCTCTGTGACACTGGGAAAGACGAAAGGAGAGAAGATTACATTTTAACGTCGCGTCGACAGCGCTGTCATTACGGAGGAGCCACAAGCTCGGATTATCAAAGAAAGGGGAAGCCAATTGGCCATGCCGTTTTGAAAGGACCATGCCATTATTTGCCTGGAGCAATTTAGGGACTCACGGAAAACCTAATTCTGGATCGCTGGACGGGGAATTTTTAACATCATCCTTCCGAATGCGGCTCCAGTTTGCTAACAACTGCGCGACCTTCCAACTCCCCTACAAGCGCCCTTTTAGCACGCCGTCTCCACTTCCCTGTCACGCTCTTATCATGTGAACACCACACAGGGGTTCATAGTAACGAAACATAAGATTCTCACCTGGTATTGTGATGAGCGAAGTAGTCTTTTCAACGATTGCTTTTTTCACTGTACTTTCATAACCAGATAATTAAATGAAAGGGGCAGTGAATCCATGGGAAAATTCAGATATTAATTTCCATATTAAAAATCTATCATACGTCCGTTATTGAAGAAGTAGGGTTATATGTAAGGTGTTTGAGGATACAGTCACCGTGCACAGAGTATCTAGTATCTACATGTACTTCTACATACGAACTCCGCAAGACACCGTGAGGTGCGTGGCGGAGAGTACCCTGTACCACTGCTACTCATTTCGTTTCGTATTCCACTCGAAAATACAGCGAGGGAAAAATTACTATCCGTACACCCTCGTATGAACCCTAATTTCCCGCATCTAATATTCGCGATCCTTACGCGAAATGTATGTTGGTGGCAGTAGAATCGTTGTGCAGTCTGCTTCTGATGCCTGTTCTCTGCATTTAATCAATACCGTTCCGCGAGAAGAACATTGCCTTCCCTTCAGGGATTCCCATTTGAGCTAGGGAAGAATCTCAGTAACACATGTGTGATGTTCGAATCCCATAGACGGCAAATGTAGGAACCGACCTTTGCACTGCTCCGGTGTATTCCTTTAATCCGTGCTGGAACGGATCCCCAACACGCGAACAGTATTCAAGAACAGAATAGTGTCCTATATGCAGTCTCCTTTACAGATGAAGCACACTATCCTAAGACTCTCTCAACAAACCTAAGTACACCATTCGCCTTTCCTAGAACTATCCCTACTCTCTCAGTACATTTCATATAGCTTTGCAACGTTACGCCCAGACGTTTCAACGATGTGACTGTGTGAAGCAGGACGCTTCTCATGCTGTACCCGAACATTATAGGTTTGTTGCTCGTACTCATCCGAATTGATCTACATTTGTCTATATTTAGAGCTACCTGCCATTCATCACACCAAACATAAATTTTGTCTAAGTCCTCTTGAACCCTCATACAGTCAGTCAACTCGACAAATTTCCGTAAACCACAGAATCATCAACAAACATTCGTAGATTGCTGCCCACCTCATCGGCCAGATCATTTATGTACACTACGTGATAAAAAGTATACGGACACCCCCAAAACATACATTTTACATATTAGGAGCATTGTGCTGCCACCTACTGCCAAGTACTCCATATCAGCGGCCTCAGTACTCATTAGACATCGTTAGATAGCACAATGGGGCGCTCCGCGGAACTCACGGACTTCCAATGTGGTCAGGTGATTGGGTGTCACTTGTGTCATACGACTGTACGCGAAATTTCCGCACTTGTAAACATCCCTAGGTCCATTGTTTCCGATGTGATGGTGAAGTGGAAACGTGAAGGGACACGTACAGCACAAAAGCGTACAGGCCGACCTCGTCTGTTCTCTGACAGAAAAAAATGGCTCTGAGCACTATGGGACGTAACATCTATGGTCATCAGTCCCCTACAACTTAGAACTACTTAAACCTAACTAACCTAAGGACATCACACACATCCATACCCGAGATAGGATTCCAACCTGCGACTGTAGCGGTCGCGCGGTGACTGACAGAGACCGCCGACAGTTGATGAGGGTCGTAATGTGTACAAGGCAGATATCTATCCAGACCATCACACAGTAATTCCAAACTGCATCAGGATCCACTGCAAGTACTATGACAGTTAGGCGGGAGGTGAGAAAACTTGGATTTCATGGTCGAGCGGCTGCTCATAAGCCACACATCACGGCGGTAAATGCCAAACGACGCATCGGGTTGGTGTAAGTAGCGTAAACATTGGAAGATTGAACAATGGAAAAACGTTAAGTGGCGATCAGATGTCGGGGTGTTTGTATGGCGAATGCCTGCTGAACGTCATCTGCCAGCTTGTTCAGCGCCAACAGTAAACTTCGGTGGCGTTGCTGTTATGGTGTGGTCGTTTTTTTTTTTTATGGAGGGGGCTTGCAACCGATGTTGTTTTGCGTGGTACTCTCACAGCACAGGCCTACATTGATGTTTTAAGCACCTTCTTGTTTCCTATTATTGAACAGCAATTCGGGGATGGCGATTCCATCTTTCAACTGTAACCTCCAGCAGAAAAATAATAATGAAAATGGACCAAGCGTAAACTCCCCACAAAAATATTTTATAAATATATGAACCATGAACCAAGCGTAAACTCCCCACAAAAATAATAATAACATGAATTTTTTAATATTGTAACCTCAGAACAAAATTGGCTCCCATTTATAATCTGTCTGCAGAAATGCATTCACATTTAATGTTCCCACAAAATTCTTTTGTCATTTAATGTTAAGTTCGAAACAGAAAATTTGTAAACACCAAAGTAATAAAAAAAATTAGTAACCTGGTAAATTTTATGAGGACAGCAGCGCTGCCCTTCGGCCCTGTATTCTGAATAAAAAAGCCAAACTTCTTACCTCAATAAAAACTGCAAATATATCTGCTCTTATGTAGAAATTTTTTTTACACAGCTTCGTGCAATGCTGGAGTATATTTTTTTCTGATTCTTGGAAGGAATGATCATGCATTGGAAATATTCTTTAAATTGAAATGAATGCTTTTCTTTAAAAAAGTTACTTTATATTATAAAAATTATTATTGAGGCATTTTTTTGAAAGAAATTAAATGACAATTAATATACATTACTAGATATGCGCAAGGCTGCTTCTTTACCTTCTACAATAATACTCATCCTCCAGAGTCCTGACCAGAGTCCCGAGCAGACTACCGACACGCGCACGCACGCGCCGACTACTGCCGTCTCAAGACTACTAGCACGGACAGAAGACTAAAACCGACTGACTCCGACTCGCGACAAGCAACAACTAACTACATACTACTCTCTGGTCAGAGACTCTGCCATGCCTCGCCCATCGCCGGCAAGGCATACGTCTTACACAACACGATCGAGTACCTGTTTATAATGCACAGACTGTGGTGGATCGATTACACGACAGTAACACTCCTGTAATGGACTAGCGTGCACAGAGTCCTGACCTGAATCCTATAGAATAACTTTGGGATGTTTTGGAAAGCCGACATCGTGCCAGGCCTCACCGACCTACGTCGATACCTCTCCTCAGTGCAGCACTCCGTGAAGAATGGGCTGCCATTCCCCAAGAACCCTTCCAGCACCTGATTAAACGTATGCCAGCGAGAGTGGTTCAAATGGCTCTAAGCACTATGGGACCCAACATCTGAGGTCATCAGTATCCCAGAACTTAGAACCACTTAAACCTAACTAACCTAAGGACATCACACATATCCATGCCCGAGGCAGGATTCGAACCTGCGAACGCAACGGCTGCGTGGTTCCAGACTGAAGCGGCTAGAACCGCTCGGCCACGCCGGCCCCCTGCAAGAGTGGAATCTGTTATCAGTCCTAAGGGTGGAGCAACACCATACTGAATTCCGTCATTTCCGATGGAGGGTGTCACGAGCTTATAAGTCATTTTCAGCCAGGTGTCCGGATACTTTTCATTACGTTGTGTATATATAAAATAATAACGGTACTATGACGCTTTCCTTGGGCACTCCCTGATGGTACTCTTGTCTCAGATGAACACCTGCGGTCCAGGACAATGTACTGGATCCTGTTCCGATCTTTGAGCCACTCACATGTCTGGGACCCTATTCCATACGCTCGTACCTGGGATAACACTCTGCATTGGGACATTGTGGCAGATGCTTTTCAGAAATTTAGAAATATGGAATCCGCCGGTTTCCTTGGATGTATAGTACAGTACGTCATGAGGGAAAAGGACTAGCTGAGTTTCGCCCAATCGATGCTCTCTAAACCGTGCTGACTCGTGGACATTAGCAAGCCGATGTTAAGTATATTGGTTCGTAATTTTGCGAGTCTATTGTTTTACCTTTCTTATATACAGGGAGTGTCACCTGCGTTTTTTCCGGTCGCCAGGGACTATGTGCTGTGCGAGAGATTCTAAATTATTGCAAGCCACGTAAGGGGCCGATGCCATGGAGAACTCTCTGTAAAATTGGATTCTAATTCCATCCTGACCTGATGACTTGTCAGTTTTCAACTCTTTCAGTTTTTTCTCTACACAAGGGATGCTTATTATTACGTCGTCCATACGGGAGTCTGTTCGATAGTGTCGTGTACCGGAGTTGTTTACGCGGTTGCGTTGCTGTAAACCTTCACGCCCGATAGATTCACGCGTTAATTCTTTTTCGAGACAGTCGAGTGCTGTGGACTGTATCTGGCAAAGCTGCACTCGCGTTAGTGGCTGACCCACAAAACAGCCGCGGCCCGCTAGCCAGGAATTACTGCCGAGCGAGGCCGCGACCGCCGGCCGTCCCGCCCCCCCCCCTCCCCCCCCCCCCCCCCCTACGGGCGGAATGGCCCCGCGCTGTGACGCAGTGGTACCCGCGAGCAGCCCTTCTTGTGCATTAGAATATTACACGCGGCCGCCCGTGTTTTGCAGCGCGTCTGACGTACGGCCCGTGCCAGACGCCCCTTTCTGCTATCCTGCCCCGCCGAACTGCTCCGATGAATTAGTTGGATAACAGCGACGTATATTCAGTGGACGCCAGGTATAGCGATCATGCTCCAAACTAATGGAAACATTAAAGATTAGAAGCAATTCTTACATGGATTGACAAAAGCGTCATCATACAATACTTCCAGACTAGCGCTGCTGATTTTCCACAAATTCGTAGGTTCGTGCTGACATTAATTTGTGATACAGGCAGGGACGGGGTTTTTATGAACAAGCTGTACAAGCGGCAACTGGAGCTCCGGGAAGTCCAGCTACTTGCTAACCCTGGCCAGCCGCTCCCGCAATCAGCGCTGCGAATCTCGGTGTGAATTTGGAAGGACTGAAAGTTGTAATTTCTTGTATGGTGCAACGGAATAAGTACTCATGTTTAAGGTAAGTGACCAGCTACAAGTGTTGTACACAGTTCTCTGTTCTTTCGAAGCCAAAGCCTTAAGAGTTTCTAATAAGCATCGAATAGGCATGCTTAAAGTTGTAAACCTACTATATGGAACCATAGACTACTGTAACTCAGAACAGACTGTGATACTTTTCCCAGTAGGTCTGGTCAGCAAATATCGTAACCTCAGTATTTGTACGTTACGTGTGTTGCGTATCTATCAGGCGTTACGTTATTTTCATCGCTTTGTTAGCGTATGCGATACGTGTCTCACTAGATTCCCATAGAAACTGGAAACAGTGAACCCTCTACAAACTGAATGAGGCTTTATAAGGGTCCGCAAACAAAAAGAACAGTTTTGTTCTACATAGTTATCTTCTTGCCGCCTGCTTAAAAAAAAAGTATTTAGAGAAAACTTGAAATTTTCAATCTTTAATTCAGGATTCGTTCCAAAATTGTTGATTTCCAACATGAAACAAAGGGATGTTGTAATTTAAAAAGTACAGTCTTATCATGTAGCACTAGAATACGCAATTACTTAAAAAAAAGATAAAAATAAAAAACAGAAAATGCAAAAGACGTATCAAAGTAACTTCAGTTTATCATCGATCTTGTATCAAACAAGTTTCTCTTATCGCTAAACAACTTTCACGCTTGGCAATAATAAAAGGAATTTCTTGCCCTTTATCGTGATGAAAGTTCTACTGAGCACAACATTACAACAATAATAATATATATTTTTCTGTCTTTATGCATGTAAACTGTACTTGCATCTGCGGTAGCTGCTTTGGCGACATAAAAGGGCAGAATTTACACAGCATCTAATTTTTATTACTTATGAAATGAAATTTATATTTTTAAGGCAATAAAATACACAATGGACTAATACTGAATGTTGTACGGTTCTAATTATGTACAAAACAAGCAACGACAGAAACAAAACAAAAAAACAAAGAGAAGTCGTCGGTTTTCAGTTCCTCACTCAAACATTCATTAATGTTTTTTTCCCTACTAATGCTACCTATACTGCAGGTAATCCTACCATTTCACGTACTGTACCAAAACGTATCCTAGAATATAGATAAAGGAAAGGCAAACCTATGTTTATAGAATTTGTGGACTTAGAGAAATGATTGATTGCTTGATTAATTGGGGAGTATGGGACCCAACGACGAGGTCATCAGTCCCGTGATTCCAAAGAGGGTTACATAAGAAAGTCTGCTAAAAGTGAACGAATTCAGCCAGACAAATTATAAAAGAATGAACATTAAACATACACAGTATAAGCATGGAAGGAGAGACCAAATCTAAAAAGTGGAAAAAGGGGGGGGGGGGCGGTCATGGGGTCACAGACCGTGAAAATTGCAAAAGGAGTCCCAATCACAACCACCCCGCACCTGCTCCAAGACGAAAGGAGGGCCTTATATCTGGAAATAAAAACCACATTCACGGAGGAAACCGAGGACCAGATCGGCCATCCCTGGATAGTCCGCTAATATTAAATTTAAGGAAGCAGGAAGACAATACTTAGCACGAAGGGTTGAAAGAATGGAACATGCCACCAATATGTGAGATATCGTCAGTCTGGCCCCACAACCACATTGTTGGGGTGGGTCGTTACGTAGGAGGAAACAATTGGTGAGCCGGGTATGGCCAATGTGTAAACGACATAAAAGAGTGCACTACTTCAGAGAGGGGTGGAAAGAAGTGCCCCAAACTGCAATAGACTCCTTGATTGTGCGGAGTTTACTACTATGAGCAGTAGCGCTCCAGATGGCATTCCACTGTTGGGAAAGGAGAGATTTGACGTAGATTCGCATATCCGCAACTGGAGATCCGCAACTGGAGTCGTGAAAGGAAAGGGAGGGTAAGTATCCGCTTCTCTCTCCAAACCGTCAGTCAGTTCACAAAAAGAAGGGCTCTGTGAAAGACTAGAAGGTCTGCTGTAAATACAATAAATGATCCTGGCAAGAAATGTTGCTCGAAACTGGTAGGAGATGTGAAAGCGTATCTCACCTTATCAGTAGTCTTAGAACCACCAGCGTCAAGAATGGTGGCACCCTGGAACTCGGCAAGGATGGCACATACAAGACGCCAGTAAACCATAGGAGCAACAGAGACCTTAGGACCTTGGAAGAGAGCGGCCCTAATCCATGGTCTAGGTACCATCCAAGGGGTGAACGGGAGGAAAGACACGTGGTGACATCCAGTGAGTGCAGATCGAGATCCAGCAGAGGGTAGTGAGATGCTTGTATGAATGCCTACTGGCAATCCCACCCATGGGCGGGTGTTAGGAGAGAGACATCCCTCAATGGCGAAGAGCACAGGGTATACAGGATGCTATGGGAATTGGCGAATGGTGACTGCGTAAGAAACAAGGATTTGGCTCTGTGGGATGTGTAGAGGAGAAATCCTTGCTTCTGTGAGGTGACTATCAACAGGAAAGGCAACAATAGTCAGATGATCATAACGTGTAGGCTTTCACGGCCGGCGTCTTCAGTAATTAAAACTTCCGGGCTAAGAGGCCGTGGTCCAATAGTAGAAATACTTCTCCCTGACGTGTCGTAGACACACCTCAGATGATGTTGCCGCAGCTGGCAACGAAACGTCAGGGAGAAGTATTTCTACTATTGGACCACGGCCTCTTAGCCCGGAAGTTTTAATTACTAATAGTCAGATGAACCCCACAATGACACACATGATCAAGTAGTTTGAAAGTGGTAGGAGCTGCTGAGCCATAAACCTGAGTACCATAATCGAGTCTGGACAAAACTATAGCATCGTAAAGATGGAGAAGGGTGGAATGGTCTGCACGTGTGGGCCAGGAGGTGGAGAGCATTAAGCTTCCACATGAATGTAGTCTTTAGGTGACGAATGTGGGGCAGCCATGTAAGCTTGTTATAAAAAGTAAGGGTCATGAAACCAGACCGTGTTACAATACCAAGAAGCTTGTTGCTTAAAAAAAGTTCTGGATCAGGGTGTACTGTGGGTCGACGACAATGCATAACCCACATTTTGGAGGAGGTAAACTGGAATCCATGGGCGGTGGCCACGTAGAGGCCCATCAGATGGCGCCTTGGAGCTGGAGCTCAGCAGACGCCATTGAGTGGGAGCTGCACCAGATGCCAAAATCGTCAATGTACAACGCCAAGGTAACCAGAGGCCCAACAGAGGTCACGATCCCATTTATGGCAATGAGGAAGAGCGTGACAGCACAGAACGCTGTGGGATACCATTCTCCTGAATATGATAGGTGCTGAATGAAGTGCCAGCTCGAACCCGGAAGAGCTGGTAAGATAAAAACTCGAAGATAAAAATCAAAAGGAGACCTCAGAAGCTCCAGTCATGGAGGGTAACTAAAATGTGATGGCCCCAAGCCATGTCATACACCTTGTGTAGGTCAAAGAAAACTGTGACAAGGTGCCGGTGGTGAGTAAAAGCCTGTCTGATAGCTGCTACCAATCGGAGTAATGGTCAATTGGAGATCGCCCTGCCTGCAAGCCACACTGATATGGTGACAAAAGACCCCAAGATTCGAGTACCCAACATAATCAGGAGTTGACCATCCTTTCAAGCAATTTACAAACCGCATTTGTAAAGCTAATGGGGCAGTAGCTGTCGAGAGACGTTGGGATTTTCTCAGGCTGAAGGCCCGGGACAACTATACTGTCTCGCCATTGTGACGGAAAAGCAACCATGAGCCAGATTTGATTGAAGACCCTGAGGAGCTGTTGCCTCTGGGGAACTTCCAAGTGCCAGCCGCTTTGGCCGAGCGGTTCTAGGCGCTTCAGTCTAGAACCGTGCTACCGCTACGGTCGCAGGTTCGAATCCTGCCTCGGGCATGGAAGTGTGTGATGTCCTTAGGTTAGTTAGGTTTAAGTAGTTCTAAGTTCTAGGGGACTGATGACCTCAGATGTTAAGTCTCATAGTGTTCAGAGCCGTTTGAACCATTTCTGAACTTCGAAGTGTTGAATCATCTGATTTTGAATGGAGTGTGGCCATGTGGCTGTATCTTGTGGAGAGCTAAGAGCCTGCACCAATTCCCATTCAGTGAAAGGAGCATTGTAGGGCTCAATGTGGTGCAGGATTAAATGGAGGGAGTCTGTTCAGCTCTGAGTTTCCGCTGGAGAAAGGCAGGAGGATAGGAAGTGGACGACGATGCCATCATAAAGTACGGACCAAAGGATCAGTGCACAGAGCTCCTTGGATGTTCAGATCCTGGACAGTTGAATGTTGCTGACGGCTCAGAACACTAAGGATCTTCGACCAAACCTGCGATAAATAGTCACATGTCCCCAGGGAGGAAACATAGCGCTCCCACCATTCCTTTTTATTCTGCTTAATAATGTAACAAGCTTTAGCACGAAGACGCCTAAAATTGAGGAGGTTGGTCGGGGGGGGGGGGGGGGGGAGGGGTTCACTTAAATCACTGCAGCGCCCGTCGGCGGTCCTGGACAGCGACTGCGACGTCCTTGGTCCAACATGTTACCGGCCAATGACGAGGGGGCCCTGTGGATGGGGCTACAGCAGTGCCAGCAGCGTGAAGAAGAGTTGTATAGATGCCTTGCACGACTACATCGATGGAATTCGAGAGCGAGGTGTCAATGCAGACAGCAGACATGTATAAAGGCCAATTAGCCCTGCAGATTGCCCAGTGTCGGGGCTGGTCTGCCTGGTGGCAGCAGGGGAACGATAGTGTCATTGAGTAGTGGTCACTGTCACAAAGGTCATCATGGGATGACCAATGTAGGGAAGTCACGAGGACAGGGGAGAAGATCGCGAGATCTATAGCAGAGAAGGTGTCATGAGCAGTGGGTAGGGGAAATATCGTTGAGTAGACACAAATCGAAGTCCGTGATAAGTTGATCGATTAGGATACCCCGTGCTGTTCGTGTAACACACCCTCGCAGTGGATGGTGGGCATTGAAATCCCCTAGGAGGAGTAATGGGGGTGGGAGTTGCTGAAATAAGGTAGATAGTGCAACATAAGCAAGTGGCCTACCTGGAAGGAGGAAGATATTACCAATGGTGATTCCCAGAGTCGTTTACGCTCTAACTGCTATCACTTTCAAGGTGGTATGTAGGGGGATCCAGTCACTAAGGACATCGGAGCGAACCAGTGTGCAGACCACACCAGATGCTATCCCCCAGCATTCCGACAGAATGGACGATAACCACGTAAAGTGGGAGAGTGGTCGTCACAGATATGCGTTTCTTGAACAAGACAGAATGCAGAATGCAATTCCGGTAGGTGACGATAGCAGCCGTTGCAGTTCCACTGGGTGGTCATGTTGCGTGAGTCCAAGGTAGGCATGAAGGAGCTGAGGAGGAGGTCAGGTCACTGGGTCACTAGTTGTCACCGCCAAGGATAGGGTGACATCCATAAATAAGATGTCAGACTCAAGTTACACCGAGGGGAGTTGGCACCTCTGGAGCACTGGAGACGCCTTTGCTTGGGATTTATATTCCTTCTTCTCCTTTTCCTGGGGTGGAGGAGGACAGGACACAGGGGAAGACAGGCATCTGCAAGATGAGGAATGGAAACAGAGCTGGGGACCTTGGGGCCCACAGATGGTGCACCTCATGGGCAAGTGATGGTAACAGTCTTCTGTCATGAGAGACGCCAGGGAGAGGGTTCCCAGGAGGGAGCTTGATCACCAGCAGAAGCTGAAGAAGGGGGGCACTTCTTTGGCTTGGGTGTTGGGCTACTCCATGAAGGAAGGTCGTGCGAATGGCAGGGGAGGCGGCGGGCACAGTGAGGCAGGACTGGGGTAAGGAAGAGGGACTAGTAGGAGGAGGAGGAAATGAAGTAACAGAGGCAGAAGTTGAAGATAGTGACACCGGACAGAGTCTACCATACTTTTGGCGTGCCTCATTGTAAGACTGGCGATTGAGGGACTTATATTCTTGTATCTTCTTTTCTCTCTTGTAAGCAGGGCAATCCGGTGAGCGAGGGGAGTGGCGGTCGGCACAATTAACTCACACAGACGGCTGAACACAAGGGGTTCCCTCACGGACGGGGTGGCCACAGCCACCACACAAAGGGTCCGCCGTCCAGAAGGAAGATATATGCTCAAAATGCAAGCACCAAAAGCACCACATAGTTGGAGGGATGTATGGCATCATGTCATACCTGTATCACATAACCTTACCTTCTCTGTCAGGTTATCCCCCTCGAAATCCAAGGTGAAGGCTCCAGTATTAGTGCGGTTGTCTTTGTGACCCATCCACAAACGTCGAACAAAATTAAGGCCACGCTACTCCAGATTAGCCAGAGTTCCTCATCAGTTTGCAGGGTGAGGTCCGTATTAAATATGACTCCCTGGACCATATTCAGAGATTGGTGGGGAGTGATAGACACTGAGACTTTGCCAAGACTGTCACAGGCACGAAGAGCTGCAGATTTGGTGGCAGAAGAAGCTTTGATCAACAGGGAGCCCGACCGCATCTTACTAATAGATTCCACTCCACCAAGATTGCCCTCGATATATTCCACGATAAACAATGGCTTTGTGGCGGTGATTTTGTCCCCATCCATCCTCGTACAGACGAGGTAATGGGGAAAAGGTTTCAGCCCACGATGGCGAGCTTGTCCCTCCTCCTATGAGTTAGCCACGGAAGGGAAGACTACCGGGTCATACGACACAGCATTTAAGGATCCTCCAAAGAGACGGCAATGAGAGTATGGTCAGAATTTTGCAGCTTGATAGGCATCATGCGCCAAGCATCCGCCCTGATACCACCCACGCCGACCAGGGGCTCGCCCTACGGGCGCCACCCAGCTACAGCAAGGGACATCTGGCATGGCGGCCGTTGCTGGGAGTTCCGATGCTCCAAGAAGACAAGCATCCACTCCTTGGCATACGCGTGGAGGGAACAGTTCAGGTATCAGTAGTGTGACCGCTGGGTTGTCTGGGGGTGCAGCCATTTGGGTACATAACAGATCCACCACACAGGCTTTCTACACGTGCTGGTGACCTAGCAGGGTGGACGGGGGCTAAAGTGGGGAAGGGAGGGTGAGAGGAATCTGCACTGTAGATGCTAGGTAGGGAGTTGTTCCCCATATGACTCACACTAAAAACAGAAAATTTTGAAGTGGAGACGAAGCCTCAAGTGGGCACCGAAACGTCAAAAGGGTGAAAAAAATCGTCAAAATGAACAACAAATTGAAACCATTACAGGAAACCAGGGGAGTTGCTAGGTTGACATAAAGCAGAACACGGGGAGAGGGAAAGAGGGACCAATGGGGAAGGAGCAGGGATAGGTATGGGAGGGGCTGGGAGAAGGAAAAGTCTTCTCTGAAAATATTATATGGCGTGTAGTCTTGTTTTGAGGTGAAACGTCGGCAATAGACGGTTGAGACAAGAAGAGAATATAATCTTTTGGAATGTGGTGTTACAGAAGAATGCTGAAGACTAGATGGGTAAATTGTGTAACTAATGAGAAGGCACTGAATAGAACTGAAGAGAAGAGAAACTTGTGGTACAATCTAACAAGAAGAAGGAATCGATAGACAGGATACATTCTGAGGCATCAAGGACTTATCAGTTTAGTAGTGGTAGGAAGTGTTTGTGTAATGGTGAGGGGAGGGGGGAGGAGGCAGGTAAAAAATTGCAGAGGGATACGAAGAGTACAGTAAGCAGATACAGAAGGACGTAAGTTGAGGTAGTTACTCGGAAATGAAGAGACTTGGAAAGAATAGAGTAGCATGCAGAGCTGCATCAAACCAGTCTTCAGACTCAACACAACAGCACAAGCATGCTACTTTTGCTGGGAAGGAAAGCTACCTCGCTCGTTGCCTATGGTACCGCTGAGCAACGAAATCGTGGGAATAGAGTCCGGGCACCACCAGCGAGAATATGCTACTCAGCGGCACATTTTTGCTGCCATCAGTTTTCAAGAGAGGAAGAACATGTTACAAATGACTACATCTATAACTGAATAACGCATCTCAACTAGAAATCTTGCCTATCATGCTTCAATACGTCTCTTTACAATAGCTCTGGCTGTCTGGAGGCCCATATCCAAAAGCTGAATAAATGAAATTCTGTTGAACTTGCACATCTCCTCTGTAAACGTGACGAAAAGTTGAAATAATGTTTAGAGCATTCTTCTATGTTCGCAGAGGTGTAAAATCTGAGAGGCAATGACTTGACTGCTTGGCTGGTCCCGGCGGACGTTCGAGTCCTCTCTCGGGCATGGGTGTGTGTGTTTGTCCTTAGGATAATTTAGGTTAAGTAGTGTGTAAGCTTAGGGACTGATGACCTTAGCAGTTAAGTCCTATAAGATTTCACACTCGTTTGAACGCTTTAACTTGACTGCTTCTTTTTAAAACAAACCTTGAATGAAATCAAATAGGAGATAAATGAAGTGAATTTAGTGTAAGTAATTCTCGATGAAGTAATTGATGTACTGTATGTAATTTCTCGCACATGTCCTCAGTACTTCGCTGTATCACAGCTTTTCGTAAATCGATGAAAGATTTTCTGATATTTAATGTGTACTTGCACTTACGGCTGCTTATTAAATGGGCTACAAGCAAGAGTGGTAAATATTAAAAATTAACTTTGATTATTGTCATATTTCCTCTAATTTATTTTTAAATAAGATTTACGTTTTCTACTTTTAAATTATTTGAAATTATTACGCCTTTTGAATAAAAATTATCATAATATATAGTAAGGCACATAATAAGACATTTATCAGTTTCTTACTTATGTGAAGGTAACTTAATATACTTCCATATAACCAATTTTTATCCGTTACGTTAATGCCTCCTTTTATCATCGTGGCTGATGGGGTAACATTAGAATAATTCTGACCAGAGAATATTTAGCCTTCGATAATATCCCGAATAAAGCGTATCGAATCCAAATGCCACAACACAGTTTTCAGTATACAAATTCGCAGTGTTCAGCATGAGTAACAAATTACGTCCTACTCCTACGAAATACGCTTGCCGAAAGACAGTGTACAACTGTTCATTTTTAGCAAGAAGCTATCGAATAATCAAATAATGTGTTCTCTAATGCTTTAAATGTGTTTACTCATGTAACGATTACTTCGATTCATTCACGGTAAATAACTTTCCAACATAAATTGCTATACGTTTTGTACTGCCATGTTCCGTCACGTTTTCACTTGTCGACTGAATTCAGCGTTTTCGCAAGTCCTGTCATAGATAAAATCTTGCAGAGTTTATTCCTTCAGTTTGACTGGTCTTGTAACCTATTTCAAAGTCAAACAAAAGAACCTGGGCTGTACATGAAGAAATACAGAACCGAATGTCTGAAGTTTGTTCCATGTTTCAACAAGGTAAAACATCCAGATAAATGGTACGAAGAAGCCTTTACAGCTGCTAGTTAATGTGAAAACATGGTGGAAAACAGTTTCGTTCTACATCCTTTTGCTGATATTTTCCATTTCACTGACGCCTTATTTGAAATGTAGTAAGTCAAAGATTAGAACACTGGCTAAGGTGGGAAAAATAATGAATTTCGAGGAATTTTGAAAGCAAAACATAATGGATTTGGGGAAAAATTTGGGAAAGATTCACAAACAACAATAATATGGTGAAACAACAACTAAACGTCCTACGCATGATGCTGAAGTCAATTTGCAAACAAACTTTTTAAGAACCTAGTTCAAAATTTGGGACAAAGTGATGGGATAGTTATAAGGTAGAGTCAGTAACTTGGGTTCTGTTATTTTTTGAAATTTTAAAGTAAGTTTTTTGTCAGTATAAACAGTGTTACCCAGAACTTGCATGGTATCATTAACAGACTGCTATGCTCAGTTTTGTGTTTTTTTCCCGCAGCTGGTGGTTACCTATAAGTTCGTGAGAAACCACACCCAAGTGTTGTGATCTACTGAATTATGTTTCTGAATCCACTCCAAACTGCTTAATGTGAAATTGCAAAACACTTTGAACATATTTTGATTGCAGCAGAGATTCAAAATATGGCTTCAGTTGAAGGTTCTTTATATTTTCCAGTGCTGAAACCACGAAAAGCTTCCGGCTTTTACATGACCATCGGCATAATATTGAAAATAAACAAGAGACTGAAGCTAATAAGTACATTTGAGAAAACAAAATAGGAGTTCCATATAACATTTTAGAAAACAGCGGTTGGGCTAGATGCGGTAAAACCCAAGTAAATGCGAAAGCAACGCCAGACAATACAACGAACGACTTCCTGTGCAAGGAAATATGCAATGAACAACAGGTACCATAATAGAGCAGAAAGCACGGAGCAGCATACACGAAAGAGGAAGCAAAGTGGTAAACTAGGCTGGAAAAAGCACTGCCATCTGTTGGCGGGAAGAACAACGCAGGATCAACTAGTCCAGCCGCTCACTATTTGAATTATTGATTTACATGCAAAGGGACGAAAAAAAATTAGAAGAAAGTTGCATGAAAAGCGTTAAAAGTACATTATGAGTCGTAAAAGAACGTATTGAATAGTTTCAGTACAGAAATGAAGTAAAACTCTTAACTAGAACCCGGAGACTTAAAGCTTCTGTATAAACCGTAAAACACAATAAAATTTTTCTCCCCTTCGCCTCATTAGCTCGAAGACTTTTATTTCTTTACCCATGCGGTCGTCCGTTGTATCGTCGCTATCACTTTGACGTTAACTTAGGCTTTACCGCACCTAGCTGGGGCTTAAAACAGATTACACAAATCGCAATCAGTACCACTACAGCACTGTTAGATGCCAGATATAGTCGAAACACTACACTACTGGCCATTCAAATTGCTACACCACGAAGATGACTCGCTATAGTCACGAAATTTAACCGTCAGGAAGAAGATGCTGTGATATGCAAATGATTAGCTTTTCAGAGCAGTCACACAAGGTTGGCGCCGGTGGCGACACCTACAACCTGCTGACATGAGGAAAGTTTCCAACTGATTTCTCATACACAAGCCTCGGGCATGGGTGTGTGTGATGTCCTTAGGTTAGTTAGGTTTAATTAGTTCTAAGTTCTAGGCGACTAATGACCTCAGAAGTTGAGTCGCATGGTGCTCAGAGCCATTTTCTCATACACAAACAGCAGTTGACCGGCGTTGCCTGGTGAAACGTTGTTGTGATGCCTCGTGTGAGGAAGAGAAATGTGTACCATCACGTTTCCAACTTCGATAAAGGTCGGATTGTAGCCTCCATCACAGACAGGAGCGCCTGCGATGGTGTACTCAACGACGAACCTGGGTGCACGAATGGCAAAACGTCCTTTTTTCGGATGAATCCCGGTTCTCTTTACAGCATCATGTTGGTCGCATCCGTATTTGGCGACATCGCGGTGAACGCACATTGGAAGCGTGAATTCGTCATCGCCATACTGGCGTATCACCCGGCGTGATGGTATGGGGTGCCATTGGTTACACATCTCGGTCCCCTTTTGTTCGCATTAATGCCACTTGGAACAGTGGACGTAACGTCCAGATATGTTACGATCCGTGGCTCTACCCTTGATTCGATCCCTACGAAACCCTACATTTCATCAGGATAATCCCGTACAGGCTTTTCTGGATACAGGAAATGTTCGACTGCTGCCCTGGCCAGCACATTCTCCAAATCTCTCACTAATTGAAAACGTCTGGTCATGGTGGCCGAGCCATTGGCTCGTCACAATACGCCAGTCACTACTCTTGATGAACTGTGGTATCGTGTTGAAGCTCCATGGGCAGCTGTACCTGTACACGCCATCCAAGCCCTGTTTGACTCAAAGACCGGGCGTATCAAGGCCGTTATTACGGTCAGAGGTGGTTGTTCTGGGTACTGATTTCTTAGGATCTATGCACCCAAATTGCGTGAAAATGTAATCACATGTCAGTTCTAGTATAATATATTCGTCCAATGAATACCCATGTATGATCTGCATTTCTTCTTGGTGTAGCTATTTTAATGGCCAGTAGTGTATGATGTTGTCTATCGCGGTATTCCTGTATGTGTTGGAACATTTGTTCAGCTGTAGCTCCCCCTTTTTACATTCGTACTAGTCCGTCTAGTGAGCTTAGAATGCCTTGATTCAGGGTATTATTTAGCAAGGTGCAGGTTTGGGTAGTCGACACCTCTAGTGGCTTCTTGGGCCAGCACAGCACACGTTGTTTCCATTTAAGTGTGGTCGTGCCAGTGATCGTAACTGATAGACGAAACGTCATGCTTGTTGACCTGTTCGTCCCCGGTATCTGAGTGGTCAATGCGACAGAATGTCAATACTAAGGGCCGGGTTCGATTACCGGCTGGGTCGGAGATTTTATCCGCTCAGGGACTGGGCGTTGTGTTGTCCTATTTATCATTTCATCCCCATCGACGAGCAAGTCACTGAAGTGGCGTCAGATCGAAAGACTAGCACCCGACGAACGGTCTACCCGACGGGAGGCCCTAGTCACTCTATTCGTAGCTGTTGGCTGCCGATGTTTATAACAGTAATTGCTTCTGGTGGGAACACTGAGTAGACCCACTGGGTGCCTGCTCTCTAGAAATATGGATGTGGCGTTAACATTTCCCTTTGAGATTCACTTGCTTCGGTTTTTCCCAGGAGTTACTGGACCGTGCATGCCTGTAGGCCAGTCTGTATCACCCGGCTTGGGCAGATCATAACACTTTCCCTCTGGCATCTCTGTAGGTCTGTCAATGACATTACAGCATAGTCATCTCATAGCCCCGAAATTACTTGTACCCATTTCGGCACGCAACCTGAGAGAAACGAAATTTCATCAATATCTCCCCTCCATTCAGAAGACCGGATTATCCAGGCAAAACTATGACCCATATACAAAAACAACATTGTATCGATACCTCGATAATGAAAAAGAACAAAAACTTTTTTAAGCATACTATAAACGTAACAAAATTAAACTGGATGACTTCCTAATAATCTACACAAGAGCAAACGAAGTGGAATATAAGCAAACAACAATCCAGAATATTCATCAAAAAAATGGCTCTGAGCACTATGGGACTTAACTTCTGAGGTCATCAGTCCCCTAGAACTTAGAACAACTTAAACCTAACTAACCTAAGGACCACACACACATCCATGTCCGAGGCAGGATTCGAACCTGCAACCGTAGCGGTCGCGCGGTTCCAGACTGTAGCGCCTAGAACCGTTCAACCTCCCCGGCCGGCGAATATTCTTCATTTTGATTTTCAGCTCCTTGTGTTTACCGTGTTTGCAATTAAAATTGCAATGATTCAAATGGCTCTGAGCACTATGCGACTTAACGTCTGAGGTCATCAGTCGCCTAGAACTTAGAACTAATTAAACCTAACTAACCTAAGAACATCACACACATCCATGCCCGAGGCAGGATTCGAACTTGCGATCGGAGCGGTCGCTCGGCTCCAGACTGTAGCGCCTAGAACCGCACGGCCACTCCGGCCGGCGATGTAAGTTCCGCCAGTTATGCAAATCACCGTTTTCTCTAAAAACATGTTTCAGCACCTCTGTGCCTTTATCAGTGGGTTTCTGTTTTATGTTATCTTTACACTCGGTTTGTACGGTTTTTCAGGACCACTTGTGCATTATTTATTACAGGTAGCTTGCCATGTTTTTGTGTGACAAGCCTCTTATTCTCAGCATCATGGTGAGGCGTTGTGAAGCACACGTAAATATAACACATATTTTTAGAAATAAGGTCGTAAAAGCACTCTGCACTTCACCAAAACAAACAGTAATTATCTGTTCACCCGCCGGCTTCAGGGCGGAACAGGCTTATTTGTAGCACGCGAAGTCAGATCGATTGACACAATTGCTTCATAAGATCGGACATGATATTGGTACCCTGGTCTGTAATTAGCGCATCCGAATGCTAAATGTCAGCAACCAACTATTTACTATCGCTTGAGCAACTGTACTCGCTTTTTGGTCTGTAATTGCAATCATCACTACTTATCGCGAAAAATGGTCAGCTATGGTCGGTACTTGTATTGCGCTTTATGAAATGGGCCCAAAATGTCCGTCCCAAGCATTTAAAGTCGCTTAGTTACCTCCAGTAGAAGTTGCATTGGTACCGGTTGGTGGCTACGATGAGCTTCCTGCTCCGAAGGTATGCTAGTTCCTGAAATATTGCTCGACATCTCGTTTTCGAGTCCGTGGCCAGAATTTTTCGCCAATTTGTCTATCAGTTGCCACTTGTCCACCATGACTTGACATCAATATTGTCATGTGCTTGTGTGAAGACTTCGTTCTGGAAAGCTGTAGGTACTACAACTCGTAAACCACACCTTGTTGTTTGCACAGCCAACTGTCGTGCATCAATAACTGAGGTTACAGTTTGAATTTTAGACAGTCAACATCAGCAGCTGGAGTCTTTCACCATCCAGCAACGTTCCTGTCCAGTGGTTGTAGGGCTGCAATTTTTTTACTCAAACTGTTGGAGTTAGCTCGCCTTTCCTCTGGTTTGTGTATTAACTCATAATCAAATCCACTCAAAAGAAGTTCCCACCTTTGGAATCTGCTGCAAGGGTCATTCAGTCCTAATAACCATTTGAGAGCAGCCTGGGTTCATCCTACCTTAAACTTTTTATTTTACAAATAACACCAGAAGTACATAAAACCACAGATTGGTGCTAGCATCTCCTTCTCAGTTATGGAATAATTTTACTCTGTTTTGTTCGACTGTCGGAATGCGTATACTACAGGATGCTCTTTACCATCTGCGTTCTGTCCTAGGACAGCCGCCAGAGCCACGTTACTTTCATCACAAAACCGGGGAAAATCAGAACTGAGTCTGATGTCAGGGCTCGCTTTAAATTATCGAACACTCTCTGGCATTCGGTAGACCATTTAAATTCTGCTCCGCTCCTCTCCGTAACAAATGCTTGTCACATAGGTATCAGGCGTTTTTAATCGCTCATGGAGGACACACACGTAATTAAAGCTTTCAAAGTTCAATGAAAAGCACACAGAATGTGACGAATGACCATTTATATATTTTTTTCGACACCTGTCCGACATTTCAGTTCTTGTTACGTAAATGATAATAATAATAATAATAATAATAATAATAATTAAGTGCACAACAAAAAAATTATATATAACAATAATAATAATAATAATTATTATTATTATATATTAATTTTTTTGTTGTGTACTTAATATGTGAAAGACAAAGACAGAATTTGGCAACATATCTAGTAGGTAAAAAGACGAGGGCTAATAGAAATCCTTGGGTAACAGAAGAAATATTGAATTTAATTGATGAAAGGAGAAAATATAAAAATGCAGTAAATGAAGCAGGCAAAAAGGAATACAAACGTCTCAAAAATGAGATCGACAGGAAGTGCAAAATGGTTAAGCAGGGATGGCTAGAAAACAAATGTAAGGATATAGAGGCTTGTCTCACTAGAGGTAAGATAGATGCTGCCTAGAGGAAAATTAAAGAGACCTTTGGAGAGAAGAGATCCACTTGTATGAATTTCAAGAACTCAGATGGCAACCCAGTTCTAAGCAAAGAAGGGAAGGCAGAAAGGTGGAAGGAGTATATAGAGGGTTTATACAAGGGCGATGTACTTGAGGACAATATTATGGAAATGGAAGAGGATGTAAATGAAGACGAAATGTGAGATAAGATACTGCGTGAAGAGTTTGACAGAGCACTGAAAGACCGGAGCCGAAACAAGGCCCCGGGAGTAGACAATATTCCATTAGAACTACTGATGGCCTTGAGAGAGCCAGTCCTGACAAAACTCTACCATCTGGTGAGCAAGATGTATGAAACAGGCGAAATACCCTCAGACTTCAAGAAGAATATAATAATTCCAATCCCAAAGAAAGCAGGTGTTGACAGATGTGAAAATTACCGAACTATCAGTTTAATAAGTCACAGCTGCAAAATACTAACGCGAATTCTTTATAGACGATGTGAAAAACTGGTAGAAGCCGATTCCGTAGAAATGTTGGAACATGTGAGGCAATACTCACCCTACGACTTATCTTAGAAGCTAAATTAAGGAAAGGCAAACCTACGTTACTAGCATTTGTAGACTTAGAAAAAGCTTTTGACAATGTTAACTTGAATACTCTCTTTCAAATTCTGAAGGTGGCAGGGGTAAAATACAGAGAGCGAAAGGCTATTTACAATTTCTACAGAAACCAGATGGCAGTTATAAGAGTCGAGGGGCATGAAAGGGAAGCAATGGTTGGGAAAGGAGTGAGACAGGGTTGCAGCCTCTCCCCAATGTTATTCAATCTGTATATTGAGCAAGCAGTAAAGGAAACAAAAGAAAAATTCGGAGTAGGTATTAAAATTCATGGAGAAGAAGTAAAAACGTTGTGGTTCGCCGATGACATTGTAATTTTGTCAGAGACAGCAAAGGACTTGGAAGAGCAGTTGAACGGAATGGACAGTGTCTTGAAAGGAGGATATAAGATGAACACCAACAAAAGCAAAACGAGGATAATGGAATGTAGTCAAATTAAATCGGGTGATGCTGAGGGAATTAGATTAGGAAATGAGACACTTAAAGTAGTAAAGGAGTTTTGCTATTTGGGGAGCAAAATAACTGATGATGGTCGAAGTAGAGAGGATATAAAATGTAGACTGGCAATGGCAAGGAAAGCGTTTCTGAAGAAGAGAAATTTTTTAAAATCGAGTATCGATGTAAATGTCAGGAAGTCGTTTCTGAAAGTATTTGTATGGAGTGTAGCCATGTATGGAAGTGAAACATGGACGATAACTAGTTAGGACAATAAGAGAATAGAAGGTTTCGAAATGTGGTGCTACAGAAGAATGCTGAAGATAAGGAGGGTAGATCACGTAACTAATGAGGAGGTATTGAATAGGATTGGGGAGAAGAGAAGTTTGTGGCACAACTTGGCTAGAAGAAGGGATCGGTTGGTAGGACATGCTCTGAGGCATCAAGGGATCACCAGTTTAGTACTGGAGGGCAGCGTGGAGGGTAAAAATCGTAGAGGGAGACCAAGAGATCAATACACTAAACAGATTCAGAAGGATGTAGGTTGCAGTAGGTACGGGGAATGAAGAAGCTTGCACAGGATAGAGTAGCATGGAGAGCTGCATCAAACCAGTCTCAGGACTGAAGACCACAACAACAACATCTAGTCCTTAATTATTGCTCAGTGGAGTATATCAGACATCCAAGATCATATCCCTCTATTCCTTTTCGGCAATGTAGAAGTAAAATAAAACAAATGGTTGTAGATAGAGAGATGCTGAATGAAACGTATTTGACTGTCAAGAGGACAATTTCCGAAGTTTTTACTAATTTCCGTAGTAGAATGTTGTACAAAGATTTCTCTGCATACCCAAAGAGGATTTGAGTATGTGTTTTAGAACGATAACAGCACTAAGGTCGGCGTCCAGACGCTCAGGCATGACATAGGAACTGAAACTGAGTGTAGCCAACGAAAAGTACAAATGCTAAATGACGTTTAAGTCAGTTTCTTTTAGAAGAAAAATCCGAAGTTATTCCAACAAATTCATTCTCGCACCACTAAAAAAATGGAAAAATAGTTATTAGTGTCACTAGCAATGATAAAAACTAAAATCGATCAAACTGAACAAACCCCCAGTACCAAAAGGAGTCTCTGTCCGATTATACATTGAATTTGTGGCTGAGTTAGCGCCTTTTTAACCATAAGGCACTCCATATTCCACTTTCAGTGCTTGGAAGATAGCCCAGGTCACAACTGTCTATAAGAAGGATGGCAGAAGTGATGCATAGAACTACCATCCACTGTCCTTTACAGTCACTTGTCGCAGTATTTTAGAACATATTCTGAGCTCATATGTAAAGATGTATCTCGAATAAAATGATCTGCTCCATGTCATCCATCATGATTTCGGAAAACATGTCATGCTAAACCCGATTCTCGCTTTTCTCACATAACCTCTTGTAAGCCACGAAGAAGTTCAGTTAGGTACATGCAACATTTATTGACATCTGAAAAACATTTGAGTAACAACCACTCCTACGCACATTATCAAGGGTACGACTGGGCGCTGTATCATTTGAAATTTGTCACTGGACTGAGGATTTATTGCTAGGGAAGAGACGGGAATTTATTTCCGATGGATGGCATATTACTTTCAAGTGTGCCTCAACAAAGTAAGCTGAAACCCATGATCTTCAAGTTACCGCCGTATCACACACATCCTCAACAACAGATACCTCAAGACATGACAACAGATATTCATACGAATCACCTTGCAGACCACTTTAACAGTGATCTCAGTCACTTTTCAGATAGAAAAGTTACCTATAACTAAATTCTGTCCGAAAAACCTACACCAATGTTCATACAGATCTTGGTAAGATTTCAACGTGATGCAAACATAGGCAAGTTAATTGAAAAGTTCTGAAATGTAAAATTGTGCGCTTCACGAAACGAAAAACACGTGGAGTTATGCGTTTACAGATTCAGCTAAAAAATCGGAATCGCTCGATTCATATAAATACCTGGATATAACAATTTGTTGGGATATTAAACAGAATGGTCGTTTAGACTTTGTCGTTGATAAAGCTGGTGCCAGTCACTCTACAAAAGAGATTGTTATAAAGTACTCGCCTGGTTCAGTCTAGAATACTTCGTAAGTGCGTGCGATTACATAACGAAGTACAACAACACGCTCAGGACATTACCAATCATTCTTACCGTGCTCCATGTGTGAATGAAAGGAAAGTTGCCCTATAATTTGTTCAATGGTAACCTGCGCCAGGCACTTCACTGTGTTTTGCATATATGTAGATAGTAGCTCTTTATGAAATCGTAAACATTACAGAGTTTCCCGCAGTTCAGTTGTTCGTCTCGGGTAATATAATAGATATTACGTACGAATATTTGTTGATAAGTATTGCAGTTGCGGTATGCGTTACTGGGGATGTGTATGAAATGATGGTAACATGTGTCGATATAATACTTAACGAAGTGCATCTGGTTGTCCGATCAAGATTAAGTACAAAAATCTGTTGTCAGGTCTTGAAGCTGTGGTATGGGTTGTTGAGAATACGTATGAAACGACGTAACATATAATTACGAATATGTGTCGTCTGGTCTTGGCACTGTGGAACAAGAACGATGAGCTTATGGTATGGTTTGTTGAGGATATGTATGAGACGACGAATACCTATCGTCTGGCCTAGAAGCTGTGGTATAAGTACGTATATCTGTCGTCAGGCCTTGAGGCTGTGGTATAGGTTGTTGAGGGTATGTAGAGATAACGGTAACATGTAAGTACGAATATCCAAGTCAGATCTTGACGCGGTGGTACGGTTAGGAGATGATGGAATTATTAGGTAATATTTTCTTCCCATACGGGTTCAGTCTGTATCAGTCGATTAAGTGATGGAGGCTGTGTTATTCCTTTAATGTACCATGCAAGTATATTACAACAACTGGCCAATTTTGGTCTTAGGAAATTATCAGATGTCTGCAGTATAATACCAAAAGCATAGTAAATAACAGGCCGGAACTGTCGGCGTTTCTTGCGGGTGACTTTGCTTCCCCTACTGGAAGAAGTGCCATTGACGATTCGAAAAGTGGCTGCTACATGAGGGAGCTCAAGCCCGCTTCGCTATTAACGTCCGGACGCATCTCAGTCCTTTCCTGGTCGATGAATCGGACGATGGGGTCCAGTTTCATGGCCTTCTTGTTCACCGGATCTCAACTCTTCTAGTTGTGGGGCTCAAAAGTATCGTGTATGCAGAGCCCATTCCAGATGTGGAGACACTGAAGCAACATATTCACGCTGCCGTTAACACTGTTCGGATGTAGGCTAGCCAATGTGAATGTGTGACACAGAACGTGCTACGGCGCGTATACGCATGCGTTGAGGCACATGGAAACTCTTTTCGACGTCGTATACTGTAACTGCGGCTGCATGGACAGTGCGTATTAGACAGCAGTCTCCGCAACAATGAGTGACTGAGTAAACGGTCTCTAGTGTGGAAACCATGCAATTTCGGATATAAGTTCATTAGGTCTTTCTTGTTCCGTGTCCTCTCATTGATCAATAAATATAGTTTGTACAGGGTGGAAATATTCACCCTGTACACCGAATATGGCCAATGTATAAGATTCCCACAACAGATAACTTGGACGTCTTTAAGCAAGCATGTTGTGAGAATGCGACGTTACACAGTTTGCTTTGTGATTCCATTCCTGAAACATTGGCTGGTTTCACTTTTATTCTCTTTTAAAATGACATGTCATACCTGTTTACACTATCACTTCAGCGCTAAGCACGTAGGAATGTCTGATAATTGTAAATGCTGATATGAGCAGGCAAGTTTGTTTGATCATGTATTCTAATCGAGTACAGAGCTGCTATCGATATACATTTCGGAACACGTGCACAATATAGGACATATACAATACAAATAAAGGTACATGGTTTACATTCGACTGGGTTCCTTGATAATTCATTAAATGGACCTTCCTTTAATACATGTCAGAATGTAAAACATTGACTCTATTGTAAGCGGGACTAGTGTCGTGTTCAAGATGGGAGAAACAATGCAATAAATAGGACAATAACCATTTAACCAACGTGCACATTTATTGTGAGAAAAGTGGAGTGTTTATATCTGTAATTTAATACATTGAAAATATTCAGAGAACGTGCGGAGAGGATAGGGAGACGTATCGGACCTAAGACACATAGTCGCAAAAATCTCGCTAAAATTGTAAAATCTGGAAACGAAGAAAATTCTCCTCGCGTATTTTTCGCACACTTTAGAGTTCTAGAAAGTGAATAACAGCATTTAGTGATAGCTACTGAACCAAGAACATGTGACGTGGTTTACACTCGCTGAATGCGACTGAGTGAAACTTATTCGTCCAGTTAGCAAGAAACGGAAGTCTTCTGGAATATGAAGAAGACAAACTGTGTTTTAGTTAGGGATGGTTATTATTAGCACTAGCACTCAACACATAATCATTCTCTAATCATCTGATGCCACCTGGGCAACACAAGCCCTTCTTTTTTGCTTTGAGTCACTAGTTTTCTGACGTGTTCGATGCGATCCACCATGAATTCCTTTCCTGTGGCAACAGTAGGACTTGCAACCTACGTTCTCTGTTGTCTGCTGGATGTATTCCAATCTTGCTCTTCCCCTATAGTTCTTACAATCTACACGTACCTCTAATATCACGGAAGTTCTTCCCTAATGTCCTAAGAAATGTCTTATCGTCCTGTTCCTTCTTACTGGCGATGTCGTCTATATAATCCTTTCCTCGCCGATTCTGCCGAGATCCTCGTCAAAATGGTTCAAATGGCTCTGAGCACTATGGGACTCAACTGCTGAGGTCATTAGTCCCCTAGAACTTAGAACTAGTTAAACCTAACTAACCTACGGACATCACAAACATCCATGCCCGAGGCAGGATTCGAACCTGCGACCGTAGCGGTCTCGCGGTTCCAGACTGCAGCGCCTTTAACCGCACGGCCACTTCGGCCGGCTGATCCTCGTCATTCCATACTTTATCAGTCTACCCAATTTCCAACATTTGTCTACAGTACCACATTTCAAATGCTTCGATTACCTTCTGCTCCGGTTTCCCACAGTCCAAGTTTCGCTAATATACAATGCTGTGCTCCAAATTTACATTTAAGAAATTTCTTCCTTATTTTAAGGCCAATATTTGATGCTAGTAGACTTCTCCTAGCCAGGAATGCCGCATTTGTCAGTGCGACTACAACCCCAGAATTGAGCTCAACTTACTTACTGAACGTGTTACTTTCGTCTTTTGCTCATATGCAGCGTGCGTTCAAAAACTAGATAATCTACGTAACCTACGTATTGTCCCCGTGAATGCTAAGTACAGCAAAAAAATACGACGGAGGGCGACTATGTGTCATGCTATTCACTGGAATCCGCTACACTCGTGTCAATATTCGACGATCAGGAAAGCCGCATCAAACCAGCACCCACATCAAACGACCAGCATGCGGGTCTTTATTTGCTTACCTGTATATAGCATTGAAGTACCATTCGTTAACGCTTTCGTGGAAGCGCCCTGCAGGCCAATTGAATGTGCATCGTATACTCCACGTTTTAAAACGGAACACTTAAACGACAAGGTGAAATACATTCGTCTTAGAACCAAGAGAATTCTCAACCACTTCTTTGATTACATGAGTGTCCTTTACCATCAATGCTGATTCTAAACTCGTACAACGCAAATAAAATAAATACTTTACCAGCCGTCCAGAATTACTTGCCAGGAGCGATGTAGAGATGCCAGTGTACTTCCTTAAAAATGAACATCTCACGGAAGAGCCAAAGGTAACGGTAGGAATCGCGTCTGTAGGGAGGTGGCGCAGTCATTACTAAACTGCTGCACTAGCATTTGTGAGGAGAGGATTTCGAATCCATGTGCTGGAATTTTTCTTTTGCGTTTTCTCTGAATCGATTTATTTGAATGGTGGGATGGTTTCTTGGAGAAGGAGACAGAATACTTGGTTCCTCGTCAGTGGCTTTAGCCGACCTTGTGCTCCTTCTCTAACAACTATACCTCAATCGGCCATTATAAACAAATCATTAAACTTTCGTCTTGTAGTGGATCGTAATATCTGTATTTTCACTGCTAACAACCACACAGGCCATCAACATCTGGAAGAATGTAACATCCGAAAAATAGAGTGAAAGAAAGAATGTATGTTTTGCGTTGAGCATGTGGTCTAGTGATGGTTGTCAATTGACTATTTGTTCCCAATACACGGACCCTGCATAGTTTGAAGAGCATTCAGTAGTGTCCGAGAACAGAAATACTGATCTTACTGCTTCATGTCAGCAATTTACAGACAAGCGATGTTTCCCGATATGAGTACACCTAACCAGAATTGCTAAGTCCTCTCCTGTTCTTTTGTTCTCTCCACGAAGAGACACTTTTTATGGTTTTCCCACGTGCACTAAGTATTCACAATGTTCATTTCGTTACGAGCTGATTGTCCACGTAATTTATATACGACAATGCGAACTCTGCCTAAACTCTATTTCTGTCAAGTTAATGACCACCATAAATGTACCTTAGCAGACATCCAAATACGTAAATACCGTGGATATTCTTATTTCTACGTTCTCTGTTGGTTTGGCCTCTGGACCCAAAACCACGGTTTCTATTGAGGTTATTTTAATGTTGATCCACCAGAAAAGCATTACCATTTTTTTTTGTTTTTTTTTTGTTTTTTTTTTTTTTTTTTTTTTTTTGCTGGCAGCTCACTCAAAAAGCATGTGACTGAAAACTATTCGTTTGTTATGATGTCAAGCACGCCATACGTCTTAATTACCAAGAATTTCAAATCAAATTGAATTTCAAAAATGTCAAACTGATTTTTAGGTCAATGTTGTACATAATTCAGAGGATCACAATGAAAATGAGAATTCCTCAACGAGTGTCGGTTCTATCAGCATGAACATCGTTTTTATGATATATTGATCGAACCAGTTTGACATACAAGAGCTAGAATCATACAGAAATCAAAATCACTATAAAAACTAAACAGGATGTTGTTAATAAATAAGTTTTGGGTTAGGAGTTTACGAAACTAGAAGTAAACTTTGTCGCCGTAACATGTCTTCGAAGTTATCTACGTATTCTTTTAATGATCTTTCAAGTAACATTAATTAAAATGTCTTTTAGGTGAATGTGTATTTTGATCTAATTCGATTAAGATAGGTCATTCGCTTCTTTAGAATTTCGAAAGGCGTCAAAAACGTAGTTTACCGGTGCTTTATCGTCAAATTTCGGGTGATTATCTTCTGGAAGTAATCACCCACAAAACCTGTCACTGTGAATATAAAGTGGTTCTAGCTCAGGGCTGAAATCGACAAGTTGACTTCGCAGTAGGAACGAAATCAATCACAATCTCATTTATTTATAGTACGGGACGTATGATCCCAGGATGTCTCCAGCAGTTTAAATTATCGTGGAATTTCATTAACTTTCTTTCATCAATTGTTGATTTATTCAATGACATCAACGACTGTATTTTGCTTCAATAACCACGACATACTTGGTTTACATCCACCCGAATTCCATTGGTGTTAGCTATCAGCCATCCACGATGATGAACGCTCAACTCGTTTCGGAAAACTTACCTTCCTTGCTGACGGCAGCAGTGTCAGGAATAGGTCAAATACACTCCTGGAAATGGAAAAAAGAACACATTGACACCGGTGTGTCAGACCCACCATACTTGCTCCGGACACTGCGAGAGGGCTGTACAAGCAATGATCACACACACGGCACAGCGGACACACCAGGAACCGCGGTGTTGGCCGTCGAATGGCGCTAGCTGCGCAGCATTTGTGCACCGCCGCCGTCAGTGTCAGCCAGTTTGCCGTGGCATACGGAGCTCCATCGCAGTCTTTAACACTGGTAGCATGCCGCGACAGCGTGGACGTGAACCGTATGTGCAGTTGACGGACTTTGAGCGAGGGCGTATAGTGGGCATGCGGGAGGCCGGGTGGACGTACCGCCGAATTGCTCAACACGTGGGGCGTGAGGTCTCCACAGTACATCGATGTTGTCGCCAGTGGTCGGCGGAAGGTGCACGTGCCCGTCGACCTGGGACCGGACCGCAGCGACGCACGGATGCACGCCAAGACCGTAGGATCCTACGCAGTGCCGTAGGGGACCGCACCGCCACTTCCCAGTAAATTAGGGACACTGTTGCTCCTGGGGTATCGGCGAGGACCATTCGCAACCGTCTCCATGAAGCTGGGCTACGGTCCCGCACACCGTTAGGCCGTCTTCCGCTCACGCCCCAACATCGTGCAGCCCGCCTCCAGTGGTGTCGCGACAGGCGTGAATGGAGGGACGAATGGAGACGTGTCGTCTTCAGCGATGAGAGTCGCTTCTGCCTTGGTGCCAATGATGGTCGTATGCGTGTTTGGCGCCGTGCAGGTGAGCGCCACAATCAGGACTGCATACGACCGAGGCACACAGGGCCAACACCCGGCATCATGGTGTGGGGAGCGATCTCCTACACTGGCCGTACACCACTGGTGATCGTCGAGGGGACACTGAATAGTGCACGGTACATCCAAACCGTCATCGAACCCATCGTTCTACGATTCCTAGACCGGCAAGGGAACTTGCTGTTCCAACAGGACAATGCACGTCCGCATGTATCCCGTGCCACCCAACGTGCTCTAGAAGGTGTAAGTCAACTACCCTGGCCAGCAAGATCTCCGGATCTGTCCCCCATTGAGCATGTTTGGGACTGGATGAAGCGTCGTCTCACGCGGTCTGCACGTCCAGCACGAACACTGGTCCAACTGAGGCGCCAGGTGGAAATGGCATGGCAAGCCGTTCCACAGGACTACATCCAGCATCTCTACGATCGTCTCCATGGGAGAATAGCAGCCTGCATTGCTGCGAAAGGTGGATACACACTGTACTAGTGCCGACATTGTGCATGCTCTGTTGCCTGTGTCTATGTGGCTGTGGTTCTGTCAGTGTGATCATGTGATGTATCTGACCCCAGGAATGTGTCAATAAAGTTTCCCCTTCCTGGGACAATGTATTCACGGTGTCCTTATTTCAATTTCCAGGAGTGTATCTATAAGTTGTAAGTCTAAAAGCCTCCACTATGCAATACGACGCCATAAAACGTCCCTCAATATAGTATAGAAAAAATGAAATAAGTAAGAAAAAGTGAAACAAATCACACTTCATTCATTAACAGTCATGCAGCATACTGTTATCAGCCGGTACAACATAAAACATTTAAGGTAATTTGCTATTATTTATATAATGCTGTTAACATTTAATTTCAGGGTTTCCCGGTACAATGTTCCAGCTGATACTGTTGTCATTTTTCAGAAGTCAGCAAATTGTGTCGTTTCGTATTAGTGTCATATTTATAAAAAAGAAACTACATATTTTCTTGATGGATATACACCTGCCCGTCATCGTACAGTTAATCGAACTCTTGCTGTGTTTCGTTCATCGCGTATTCTGAAGTGACATTTCTGTCGCGTATCTAGTCTGTCTACTTCTTACTTTCATTCAATAATGTAAGGTATTCTGTACGACTTTTCTGAATAACCTTTACGTTTCGTAAAATTAAGGTGATATTGGACGTTTCGTTTGCTGCAGTGAAGTATCTTTTTCTGATAAGTAATTTTTCGCGTTGTTACCAAGAACCTCAAAATGGGAAGCTATCTATTGAAAGAGTGGTTCTTTTCCTTTCCCTCGTAATGAGTCCACACTAATTTTTACGATAGATAAATAAAATAATTGGATACTCATATGAAGACATAGGTTGGAAGGCTGAAATTGACGAATCAATAAATCTAGTATGTAGCGCTTGGTCGTAGTTGCGCATTACAGTTGTTGGCGACATGATTCAGATCGGAAGTATTCATTATCTGGTTCCCACTAAAAAATTAAGAATATTGGGTTAATAATAATGTTTAATTTGCAAGAAATCTACGTATTGGGCTTGGTGAAACCAAAGGACGAAGTGGCAGCTTCATATGTATGTGAAAGAATCAGAATGTAAAATCTCATGACGAAGTGGCAACCTCATCGCTCTTCGTAAGTATTTCACGAAACATGTCACTAGATTCCTAGTACATTGGGAAAATTCCCGGTAACCTTATATTTACGCATTTTTTAGAGGAAAGTTGATAATGGCTATTTCCTGCCGAAAACCATGCAGCAATAAATTGTAACGGTAGCATGTTATTGAATATTAGTTACTACACAACTATTAAATTACAATACTAAGGAGTGCGTCACGACTTCGCTTTTATGACAAATTCAGCTCCGTTGGGGACACATTCAGTGAGGTGGTTCAGTGCCTGTAGAGGAATGGTGGCTTAGTGTTCGTCGGAAGCAGAAACCAGGGATGATAGCGATGTTGAACGCTGGGGAGCGGAGTGAAGTCCACGTTCTATTCTACCACAACGGTGTTCCGCTGGATTCAGGTCAAGACTCTCGGCAGGCCAGCTCATTTCAGGAATCTCATTGTCTACAAACAACTGCAGAAAGATGTTGCTTGATGACAATGTGCATTGTCACACTGACATTCATCGTTTCTTAACTATCTCTCTACTGTAAGCAGTACAATTTACTGTAAAATTTGTTAATATCCTTTCGCATTTAGTGTTTTCTAAGTGCAGTAAGGGAGCGACACCCTTACCACAAGAAACACCTCCATCCTCTACACTACCTCCTCCGTAGTTCACTGTTGGCATATGACAGCAGGTAACATTCTCAAGGCATTCGCTGTGATATCGTACAGAGATTGTGGTGCCACCCCTAAGTCGACAACGTACATCGATACCACAGACATTAACGAGGTCTCGCTGCAATCCACAAAGACGACTGGGAGAGGCTGAAGAAGTCACACTCTCTCTGTCAGCACAGTAGCGCCCTCGTACAGAGGTCAATATAGAGCAGAGGCCGGAAGCGCTCTACCTGAGTTTGGGATGTCAACTGAAGCAGCCAGCATCATAGGGTAGGACTAAAGAGTTATTCAAGTCTCATGTGGACATGTAGTTCTGTAAGTGTTGAACATTGTACTTCAAGAGGACAGTTTGTAACGGGGGTGAGTCAAATGAAAACCTAAATTTGTAATAACAGATCGAAATTTCGCGCCATTATCGTGTAAGTTGGTAAGCGTGCTACAAAGAGCGTGCAGAATGGCCTGTAGGTGGCAGCATAGTGCAGATGCACACATACCGTCACAGTATCAGTATAAATATGGCTGCCCCACTTGCGACTTGCACAAGGGGAGAACAGCGTTCTGTTATTCGGTTTTTGCGTAGTGAACGTATGAAACCTATTGAAATTCATCGATGAATGAAAGTTCAGTATGGTGATGCATGTTTGTCACAGCAGCAAGTCTGCAAATGGAGTAGGAAGTTCGCAAATAGTGTGACTTCAGTGGAGCATGCTCCTCGTCCAGGTCAGGCACAACAAGTTGTGACTCCACAGAACATTACAGCAGTTGAAGCCATAATGAAGGAAAACCGTCGAGTGGCACTGAATGACACTGCAGCATGTTTACAGATTAGACATTCGTCAACACACCACATTGTGCATGATGTGCTCCAGCTTCACGAAGTGTCTGTAAGATAGGTGCAACGGCAGCTGACTCCTCAAATGAGAGAACGACGTGTTGATGCTTGTGAAGAACTTCTTCGGCGCTTTGAACGAAAAGGTGATGACTTCCTTGCAAGAACCGTTACTGGGAACGAAACCTGGGTTCACTTCCACCAACCGGAAACGAAGTCAGCGAGCAAGGAATAGCACCATTCCTCATCACCAAAACCAAAGAAGTTTGGAACAGAACCATCAGCAGGGAAGGTAATGCTGACTCTCTTGTGGGACGAAAAAGGCGTCATTTTGGAGCATTACATGCCTAGAGGGGCCACTGTCACCAGTGCATGATACACAGATCTCCTAAAAAAATCATCTGCGGCCTGTACTCCTTTTCAAAACGACGTGGATTGCTGTCAGCAGGTGTCCTTTTGCAACATGACAGTGCATGGCCCCACACTGCCCATACAACAGTTGCAGCAATCACAGACCTGCATTTTGAATGTCTTCCTCATCCACCATACGTTCCAGACCTTGCCCCAAGTGATTTCCATATGTTTGGACCACTCAAAGACGCAATGGGAGGAAAGGAGTTCCGTTCTGATGAAGAGGTACGCCACGTGTTGCACGAGTGGTTGCGCGGACTACCAAAGATTTTTTTTTTCTAAAGGAATTTATGCACTTTGTAAGCGCTTGAGGACTTTTAATGAGCGTGGGGGAGATTATGTTGGAAAGTGATACAGCTTTGTATCACTTCTGCACAATAAATAATATTTAAAAAATATTTAAGATTTTCATTTGGATCACCTTCGTAATTGCTGCATCAAGTGATAGTTTAATAGTGAATCACAGTTCTAAATTATCATGCTCACCTGTGGGAAATAGTCGTATCAAGTTAAGTAAATACTATTATCATTCGTGTAATAAAGTGAACTAAGAATTCATCTGCTGAAGTTCCATTGAGCCATCTCTCATAGCAATGAAGGAAGCCACAGTTATGGCCTGACAGTTGTAGTTTCATCTGCTCATAACATCCGCCAAACGCAAAACCTTCATTCGGATTGTTACGAGCTATAGAGTAATTCATCACTCCAAGCCACACGCTCAATACACTGCCCAGAGGTGTCGCTCCTTACATCACCACAATCGTCACTTAGCACCGACTACAGAAATGATTACAGACACTGTGCTAGCTGGAATTCTGGTAGCACAGCAGTCGTCCTAGCTGGACAGCTGCTATCACTTTGCAACTCATGAGCAATCCCTTCCGCTGACACCATGCGATTTTTTACAACCACCCTCCGCAATGCTCTACGGTCGCTGTCCGTAAGTACATGACGTCAGCCTGATCTTAGTTAAGTTGTGGTTCCTTTACGTTTCCACTTCACAATCGCATCACCAACAGTCGACTTGAGCAACTTTAGAAGCGTTGACAGTCTCTGATGGATTTGTTACTCAGGTGCCATCCACGTTGGATGTTACTGAGCGCTCCTGCAGACCCATTCTGCCGCTACTACTCCTCTGCTGACAACACAATACCCCTGGTTTCCTTTTATACTGATGAACCCGCCTATCATGACATCTAATGGGAATTTCACATTACATACACTATCTGATCAAAAGAATCCGGACACCCCCAGAAACATACGTTTTTTATATTAGGTGCATTGTGCTGCCACCTACTGCCAAGTACCCCATATCAGCGACCTCAGTAGTCATTAGACATCGTGAGAAAGCAGAATGGGGCGCTCCGCGCAACTAACGAACTTTGAACGTAGTCAGGTGATTGGCTGTCACTTGTGTCGTACGTCTGTACGCGATATTTTCACACTCCTAAACATCCCTAGGTCCACTGTACCCGATGTGATAGTGAAGTGGATACGTGAAGGGACACGTACAGCACAAAAGCGTACAGGCCGACCTCGTCTGTCGATTGACAGGGACTGCCGACAACTGAGGAGGGTGGTAATGGGTACTAAGTAGACATCAACATTCGTGCTCGTAAATCAAGGATAATACTGATACATGGTGACGCAATGCTCTGGTGGGCAGTTTACGGGTTTAAATCACCTCGGGATATGACCATGCAGTGCATTTGACCAGCGGTCGTCGCACGGTGGCGCTGGCAGCAGTCCACGTACGCAAAGGTGTGTTGGTGCATATCTGAGTATGGTGAAGCGAGATGGTGTGCAGACGTTTTCAGACTTGCTAATGGTGACTGTGTGCTGAAAATGGCTCAAAGAACAAGTATTGATGACTTTATAAGGGGTAGAATACTAGGGCGATTGGAGGCTGGTCAAACACAGCAGGTCGTAGCACGGGCCGTCCGTGTGCCACAAAGTGTGATTTCAAGATAATGGCAACGATTCCAGCAGACAGGGAGCGTGTCCAGGCGCTCAGTACGGGATGTCCACAGTGTACAACACCACAAGAAGACCGATATGTCACCATCAGTGCCCACGGACGGCCACGGAGTACTGCAGGTAGCCTTGCTCGGGACCTTACCGCCGCCACTGGAATAGTTGTCTCCAGACACAATCTACAGACGACTGAACAAACATGGTTTATCCACCCGGAGACCTGTAAGGTGCATTCCACTGAGGCCTGGTCACAGGAGAGCCCGTAAAGCCTGCCATCGTGTCAAGAACACAGTACATGGTCATTGGAACAGTGGTCCCAGGTTATATTCGCGGATGAGTTTTCACCTGGCGTGAACAAGGAACCAGATACCAACCTCTTAATGTCATCGAAAGGGACCTGTATGGAGGTCGTGGTTTGATGGTGTGGGGTGGGATTATGACTGGTGCACGTAGATCCCTCCGTGTCTTTGACAGAGGAACTGCCACAGGTCAGGTGTATCGGGACATCATTTTGCACCAGTATGTCCGCCTTTCCAGGGGTGCAGTGGGTCCCACCTTCCTCCTGATGGATGATAACGCACGGCCCTACCGAGCTGCCATCGTGGAGGAGTACCTTGAAAAAGAAGATATCAGGCAAATGGAGTGGTCTGCCCGCTCTCCAGACCTAAACCCCATTGAGCACGTCTGGGATGCTTTCGGTCGACGTATCGCTGTACGTCTTCAAACCCCTTGGACACTTCAGGAGCTCCGACAGGCACTGGTGCATGAGTGGGAGGCTATACCCCAGCAGCTGCTCGACCACCTGATCCTGAGTATGCCAGCCCGTTGTGTTGCCTGTGTATATGTGCATGGTGATCATATTCCATATTGATGTCGGGGTACATTCGCAGGAAATAGTGGCGTTTTTTAGAACATGTGTTTCGGGACAGTTTTCTCAACTTATCACCAATACCGTGGACTTACAGATCTGTGTCATGTGTGTTCCCCATGTGCCTATACTATTAGCGCCAGTTGTGTGTCGTGTCACGTTTTGTGGCACCACATTCTGCAATTATCCTTAATTTATAAGCATGGGTGTATTCAGACCATCACACAGTATTTCCAAACTGCATCAGGATCCACTGCAAGTACTATGACAGTTACGCGGGAGGTGAGAAAACTTGGATTTCATGGTCGAGCGGCTGCTCATAAGCCACACATCACGAATGTAAATAGCAAACGACGCCTCGGGGTGGTGTGAGGAGCGTAAACGTTGGAGATTGAACAGTGGAAAAACGTTGTGTGGAGTAACGAATCACGGTACACAATGTGGCAATCCGATGGCAGGGTGTGGGTACGGCGAATGCCCGGTGAACGTCATTTGCCAGCGTGTGTAGTGCCAACAGTAAAATTGGGAGGCGGTGGTGTTATGGTGTGGTCGTGGTTTTCATGGAGGGGGCTGCCACCGCTTGTTGTTTTGCGTGGCACCATCACAGCACAGGCCTACATTGATGTTTTAAGCACCTTGTTGCTTCCCACTGTTGAACAGCAATTCGGGGATGGCGATCGCATCTTTCAGCACGATCGAGCATCTGTTCATAATGCACGGCCTGTGGCGGAGCGGTTACACGACAATAACATCCCCGTAATGGACTGGCCTGCACAGACTAGTGACCTGAATACTACAGAACACTTTTGGGATGTTTTGGAACGCCGACTTCGTGCCAGGCCTTTCCGAACAACATCGATATCTCTCCTCAATGCAGCACTCCGTGAAGAGTGGGCTGCCATTCCCCAAGAAACTTTACAGTACCTGATTGAATGTTCATTTTAAGTCATTTTCAGCCAGGTTCCGGATACTGTTGTAGGAGTGTGTGGATACTTTTGATCAGACACCGTATATTCGGACCACCTGCTGTTGTGATATACAGCCGCGGTCAGTATTATGAGTATAATCATTTCTTGAGCTCGTTCGTCCGAATACAAAGTGCAATGCAATTTATGGCCTCGATGTTGTTGTAAGAACTAACGGGTTCATTGTATAAAGGAAAAGCTATATAATCATATGCCTGCTGCTCCAACGCTTGTTACTATGGAGGCGTCCGTATAACCCTGCAGACAATATTCTTATGTATTGTTACGCTGCTTAATGTAAGGAGAAAAAGCGATTTTGTAGTGATAGAGAACGTTTACCAGTTTTAATGTTGTCTGTATAACGCCACAAGCACTGCTTGTTTGTGTAAAGGCAAACTGTGCGAGTTCACATCGTTGCACTCAGCCCGCACATTCAAGCATCCTTTGTAGAATCCTAAATTAATAGCTCTCCGTTATGTAGTGTTACACACGTTTTTAACAGGCATTGAATTATTTCCTTCATCCGAAATAATCTCATCCTAGATCCCGTGTGTAGGCCAATTAAAACGTGCGTAAATACCTGTGGTACTCGGAAAACGTTTCAACTCAAAAATAAAACTGAAAAAAAGTCTGCCTCCATTTACAATATTTTTCACTTTGCTGTGGGAAGAATAAGCCTAATAAGTGGCTGCTGCAGACTGGATTAATTTTCTGCGTTTATTTGTTTCCCTTTGGCCTACATATGCTCAATATAACTATATTAATACAATACAGTGAGATATAGCGTGTTTGGATGTGAATCCACACAGCAGACAAATAATCTTTCTCAGAATTTCGAAAAGTAATAGACAACTGCCATGCAACGGATTGATTTTTAATCCTAAGTGTGCTAGCTCAATGGGATGAATAAGACCCTCTTTCATTAAATTTGAGAATAACTTGTGCCTTAACTTGTTGACAGCAACTAGTTTACGTCCACATTTTCTTAATATTGTAGTTCCGCTGCAGCATAATCACACAGCTTCAGGTAAAGGAGAATGCGCATGTTTTTATTTACTGTTTTTTAGTTTACTACTGTAATTTTTTCCTCCTTTACCTTCTCCTCGTGTTCGAGTGAGTATGTCTAGCTGGGACGATATGAGTGGTTTCATATATCCTCCAACTTATTCAGAGGGTTCCACAGGGTCTTCGGCTCATAGCCAATCTAACCTTTTGACTGTCTGAGATGGAACCAGAGACACAGGGTGTACGCACCGTACCAGTGACTTCAGGTACAGAACTTGGCATCATGTCCCATTTCGCTCTCCAATTGTTCGAGCTAGATGAGTGCTCCAGAGCAAGGGTTTGTTACTGTTCATTTGGGGTAGTAAGTTACAGATGAGTTTTGTTAGTTTGCTCTTTTTTATGGACAAAGCATTCTGTTAAATTATGACGGTTTGTATTTCCAATCAACTGAGAGCACTGTCTCGGTTTGATAGTGTTTATTCCTTCTATCTGAATAACCTAACTTTTTGTGATAATTAAATCATTTTGTCATAGTTGGTAGAATGATCGTTGCGGTAGTCTTTGTAGTATAAAAAAGATGAGATAGGTTTCCTTCAAGGATCTCAATGAATATCAACATGATCATATTATTATGAATTACTTCACGGTTCCTAAACTTTCGTATTTTGATTGATTTTCGGCATCAACACACCATGTGCCTCTTAGTTCAAAGCCTACTGTTTCGAATCACCTATAATGAACAGATCTGTTCCCCCTGAGGTCAATGAATACCAGCAGTGTCATTTTTTGTTAATTATTTCAAGGGTCCTGAATTTTCTAAAATTGATTGATTTTTGGTCATCAGCTCACCACAAGTGTCTTAGTGCAAAATCATCTTTTCCGTCATGTTTCATGGATATATCCATCTCCCATGAGCTCAATGAATAAGAGAATCCCGTTGTGTTCGTCGTTCAAGAATAGATCTTCTTCCCCTAAGTTCAACGAGTACATAGATGCAAGCATTTCGTGAATTATTTTACAGCAGCCGAATTTATGTTGATTAATATTTTCTGGGTGTTTCCCCACTATGTGGCCACTGGTTTTAGAGATACCTTTACTGATCCTGTTTGATAAATACATTTCTCTCTCCTGAGTTCAATGAATACCTGAACATATGGGTGATTGTAGATTATTTCACATCTTCAGAATTCATGAAAGCTAACTGGTTCTTTCAGCCACTTGCCGGTGTCATATTGTGAGTATGCATGTTATTGGAATACAGTCACTTGAGCTCATTCCTGTCTAAGTCAAATGATTATATATGTGTGGAAAGTTTCTGGCAGTCCACAATTTCTGTACTTTTGTGCCCTTGTACGTGCTGGGGGGTAATTCTGAGTACCTACCTAAGCAAACGCCTTTGCTGCTACCGAGTATTCTGTAAAGCATTCGGGTAGTTAGTGTGCAGTATGTAAATGTATGCATGTGTTTTGTGTACATGAAGGCTGCTAGCATCCCCTCCCGTATCTCTCTCATCCCTTAGATCCTCATAGTGTGAGCTACACCTAATTAAGTCTTATCCACCTAATTTCACTTTTCGTTAACAGGTTTTGATATTTAAGATACCAGTATTCGTGCGTGAAACGTAAATTTTTAAATTCCTTTCATGGGATTGCATTCCACTAGAAAGGCTACTTTTCAATATGTCAGTTAATAAATCAGCCTTGTGGTCAACAGACTTCGAAACGGTATCTCACCACAATTTTTAATGCCCAAGTCACTCTGAGGACGCCAAAAACAGAGAATTATTTTATTGTGAGCTATAACAATTGAAACACGTATGTTGTGCGGCAGCGATGCTGAGACATTGTAGAATCTCTGACCAGAGCAGTTGCGCTCGACTCGCAGTAGCGAGTAGTCAGTCTGTCTGCAGTAGTCAGTCCGCAGTAGTGCTAGGAGTCTGTGAGTAGTGGTAGCCCAGAGCAGTCGGCGGGCGTCGGCACAGCAATGGTCGAGATTCAGGATGAGGTATATTTTTATTAAATAAGTATTCATGCAGCTTTGCGCTCATCACATAATCTAATCTATATTCGTTGTAATTAATTTTCAAATCGCCCCAATAATAATCTGATTTCAGAGCAATTTTTAACTAAACAATGATTCAAATTCCTTCCATTTCCTTTAAAGAAAATTTTCAGTTAACTTCAAAAAAATTAATTATTGCAATGCATCTCCTCCTGGCGCAGAATAAGAGCAGAATTTTGACATGCAGTTATATTAAGGTAAGAGATTAATTCTGATTTTTACACAGGGCCAAAGACTGACATTCCGGTCTATTTCCATTTTCATTGTCACTGAAATTTTATTATCACTGAATTGACTTTTATTTTATGGGAGCTTATACTTGGGTCAGATAGCTAAATTTTGTTTAATTGTCTTTGTCATTAATATTTTGGCTTCATTTCTAATAATTATTAACTTTCGAATATTTTTGTGGGGAGGTTACACTTAGCTGTGGCTCCATTTCTAATAAATATAGTCTTTCAATATTATTAGAAATGAAGCCAAAATATTAATGACAAAGACAATTAAACAAAATTTAGCTATCTGACCCAAGTATAAGCTCCCATAAAATAAAAGTCAATTCAGTGATAATAAAATTTCAGTGACAATGAAAATGGAAATAGACCGGAATGTCAGTCTTTGGCCCTGTGTAAAAATCAGAATTAATCTCTTACCTTAATATAACTGCATGTCAAAATTCTGCTCTTATTCTGCGCCAGGAGGAGATGCATTGCAATAATTAATTTTTTTGAAGTTAACTGAAAATTTTCTTTAAAGGAAATGGAAGGAATTTGAATCATTGTTTAGTTAAAAATTGCTCTGAAATCAGATTATTATTGGGGCGATTTGAAAATTAATTACAACGAATATAGATTAGATTATGTGATGAGCGCAAAGCTGCATGAATACTTATTTAATAAAAATATACCTCATCCTGAATCTCGACCATTGCTGTGCCGACGCCCGCCGACTGCTCTGGGCTACCACTACTCACAGACTCCTAGCACTACTGCGGACTGACTACTGCAGACAGACTGACTACTCGCTACTGCGAGTCGAGCGCAACTGCTCTGGTCAGAGATTCTACAATGTCTCAGCATCGCTGCCGCACAACATACGTGTTTCATAACCCTCCACTGGGGGGGCAAAAATTTGGCAGCGATGGTGAGTCATTTGGACTTGCCATCGTAACAAATTTTTCCTTTAATTAATTAACATTTACAAAATATTTGGATGTAATACATGAATTAAATGTTGTGCGCATGCACCAATTACAAAACATTACAGACAAGACAAAATATAAGTACAAAACAAATCAGGAAAAATGTATATACAAATTATTTGACAGATAATAAAATGCACACACACTGAAAAATTCTTTAGCAGTTTCATAACAGGCAAAAAAAAATCATGTTGACAAGTGTCATGAGTGCACATGCACTGCAGTGGAGAACAAATCAGTAAAAAACGAAATGTATATACAATGAGTAACAAGTGACATAAATCATAAAAGGTATACAGAATGAACACAAATCATATCGTAAATTGGGAAGAGTGCAGAGGCACTGGAGTTCAGTTGAAAACATATTCACATAAGTGCACATGCACTGAAAAGCTTTTGAACATTTTCATAACAAATAAACACAAGGGTAAATAATCATCAAATCATAAAAAGTATATACAATAGAGATGATAAGAGTGCACACATACTGCACTTCAAAACAAATCGAAAATGTCTTTAGTATTTTGACAACAAATGGCAAAAATCATGTCGACAAGTGACACAAGTGTACTCGCACTGGAGTTCAATAAATCGAAAAAATGTATAGGCCATGAACATAAATGATGTTAGCTAAAAATGTTTTTCACTATTAGGATAGGAAAGGAAAGGATTCCATCATGGTTATAGCACTTTAGTTTGCACATAGCTGCACTGAAAGTCCATATCTTTCCACAGAATCACAACTAAGTGATACAATCTGCAGTTCCGTTCCCAGAAGTATTTATCAGCGTATCAAGACAGTGAAACGTCGTAGTATTATTCCATGCTATCATTTGGCAGTACATCGGGTACACCAAACAGTGGGACCATAATAACGTCTTCTTCGCTTACGGTGGTGGACAGCATGTCGTGTCAACACCACGCTCTTAAGAGGCACACCAACGTAGAATTAGTGCAAAACCAAATATAGCGCTCCATGATTAGGAGGATGTATAGGACAAATGGATATTACAGTAATTCAGGGTAGTTAGCTCAGAAGTTGAAGGACATTAACTAACAGACAAGCCTTAATAGGTGATTACATAAGTAGTATGCGGCATACATAGCTCAGTTATTGAACATTTCTGTACCATGAATGTAATATTACAGAAAAATGTTCATTAATTAATTTACAGACAAGAGTGGCAATCAATGGCCATCAAGTATTGAGTATTACAAAACATTTTTCCTCATTCAAATGACATATTTACAAATAATTATTGGCACTCAGTGGCTAGCAATTATTGATTAGTACAAAACATTTATCATCATTCAGTATTATCGTGAGAAGTCATCATTGAAAAATAAGAGCTCATTAATGGCATAATTACTAACAAAACATTTAGTTACATTAATTATTGGCACTCAGTGGCCTAGCAACTTTTATCATCATTCAGTATTAATAGGAGAAGTCATCATTGAAAACAGTAGTTAATTAATGGCATAATTACTAACAAAACATTTAGTTACATTAATTATTGGCACTCAGTGGCCTATTATTAAAAATATGAAGTCAGAATTGAATACAGTAGCTAATTAATGACAATTAATACATAATTCATTAAGTGACACTAATTATTGGCACTCAGTGGCCGTCAATTATCGAATTAACAAGTCATTATTAAAAATCAGTTAATTACAATCATAGCATTAAGAATCATGGGCATAATAAGTAGTCTCATTACAATAAGAAGTCATTATTCAAGTGACATACTATTCAGAGCTAATTAGTATTATGCAGAATTATCATAAACTAGTGACATTATATGGGACTGGTAATACATTTTGTTTTTTGTGCTAGCAATGCATTGCTTGCGTAATTATAAGGGAAAACAAAAAAAAGAGAAAAAATTGCTTCTAGGTTGTTCCTATAAATGAAAAATGTGTAACGTCATTCGTCATGAGTCAGCTGTAGCAAGGTTGTGACACAAGGTATTATATGTGATCACGTTTGTAAATTATATACAAATGGGTAAAAAAAAATAAATTGCAAGTACTAGAACAGGTATAATAAGTAACAAGTTTAGTAAGTATCATGAAAAGCTTCTCCTGGAAAAAAATACAAAATGGATTATTGAGCTGAAAGAAGAAACGCAGACTATGCTGAAAAGTAGTGAACTTCGAATTAACAGGTAGTGAAATGTGTATAAAAAATATGTGTTCCATAGCTGTCCTTTCCAAAACCTTCAGTCATCCTACTACGCAATATAACACCTGCTGTCAAAGTAAACTGCAACAAATACTTAAATAACTACATAGCATAAATACATAACTTCAACATTATCCTCATCTGTAAAGAAAAACTTCATTATTCATATCATCATAACTCCATCATTATCATCATCACCTGTAAAGAAAAAACTTCATTATTCATAGCATCATAACTCCATCATTATCATCATCACCTGTAAAGAAAAAACTTCATTATTCATAGTAGCATATTCTTCATCATTATTCTTCATCAGCATTCATTATCATCTGCAAAAATCACTTCATTATTCATCACACAACTATTCTTTATCTCTAGCATATTATATCACTTAAAACTAAGATGTGTAGTTCTGTCTGACAGCTTGCATCAATCGCTTCGTATTCTGAAAGAAAAAATTAGTTAAGACTGCTATTCTGCGATGTGTATAATATATTCTGGTTAATGCTTGTTAATTCTGATCCATTTACTCGTCCTCATTAGCTTATTGCATCTTCTTTCGTTTATTCCGTAGGTGAAATTCCCACTTCTGTTTAATTCATTTCCTTTACGCATCATTTATTTCTGAAATTGATGAACAAAGATTAATGTCTTGCATTTAAATCATATACCCATTAAATAATGACTGGTTAATGGTGACACAATTAAGCATACAGCATAACATGACAGAAAAACGTAATATGTCAAAAGCATAGACAGTGTTCAAAGGCAAAAAATGTACAGAGAATATCACAATGCAGCAGCAAAAAAAAAAAAAAAGAAAATGTAAAACAGTCACGATGTTGAGATATCATAGGGCAAAAAGTCAAAGTCAAATGGTGTGTGTTATACCTTAACTAGTTCACAGTGCATACAAACAAACATGAAAACAATCGTACATACATAAGAAAGACAAAATGTGATATTCGTTGTGCTCAGCTTGTTAATTAAAGACTTCAATGGAGAGAGAATTTTATAAAATTAATGCGTCATTACAGAGGATTACATAATTATTCATAAAATGCGTAAGTTCATCTGAAAAAATGCACGGTCTAGTGTGTAACGACAAGAAGAGCGACCTGCTAACCTTACCTTGCCGGGCACTTGCCAAGAAAAAATACGATAATCATCAATAGGTAGTCACATAAATGTAATTGCATAAGTGGTCACAAAATGTGTAACTTCATCTGGAAAATATGCACGGTCTGATGTGTAACGACAAGAAGAGCGACCTGCTAACCTTACCTTGCCGGGCACTTGCCAAGAAAAAATACGATAATCATCAATAATTAGTCACATAAATATAATTGCATAAGTGGTTATAAAAAAAATTAGGAAATGGCATTACAGTGTGTTGAATCATAAAGTGTCTTCATTCAATAAAGGGTTTAATATTTGATACATGATGGTTGCCTTTCGATTTTCTGGTTCTCAAAGTTTCGACGTGTACAACATTGGGGTGAGGAATGCTGCGAATCCGATATGGACCTGCGTATAGAAGTTCAAATTTACTGCACTTACCTTTTAATTTGCTGGATAAATAGTGTGTACGTACTAATATCTTCTGTCCAACGTGAAAGTCTCGGCGTCTACAAACCTGTTTTTGCTGTCTTCTCCGGCGCTCTGCGGCACGTTTGATGTTGTTCAGCGCAATGTCAATTATTTCGTGGTGTCGTAATCGACGAGATGTAGGAAATGTTACTAATTCTTTAATTTTGTTTGGTGGTTCAACGTTTTTCAGTATTACAGACGGAGATATCATAGTGGATCCATTTGGAATGGAATTAATTACATCTTGGAATGAGTGTATGTGTGTGTCCCAATTAACATGTCTTTTGTGGCAGTATATTCTACACAGTTTACCAATTTCTTTCATTAATCGTTCACAAGGGTTCGAAGAAGCGTGGTACTTGGATATATAAATCGGAGAAATGTTTCTAGCTCGTAACATGCGTGTCCATATAGCAGAACGAAATTGTGATCCATTGTCAGAAATTACTTTCTTCACATGCCCTACATGAAATAGAAAATACTTTACAAATGCTTTCGAAACGGTTTTAGCAGTAGCTTTGCGTAACGGAGTGAAAGTAACAAATTTTGAAGTGAGTTCAACAGCGACAAAGATGTAGCAAAAACCTCTATTAGTTCTCGGAATTGGACCAAAAATGTCTACTGCAGCCATATGTCTTAATTTAACAGGTATAATGGGATATAATGGAGGAATGTGTGAAGTGGTGTCTGACTTAGCTTTCTGGCAAATTTTACATGACGCTAAAACTCGTCGTATACGTTTTTCCATATTTGTAAAATAACAGTTCTGTCTCAGTATAAGAAAACATTTTCTAGCTCCGTAATGTGCGTAACTTAAATGAGTATACCAGATTAATTTGTTAACCAATTCGTCAGGAATGCATAATAACCAATTGTTGCTGTCTGGGTGAGAGCGGCGAAACAGAATGTCATTGCGTACAGTGTAGTGGTTCCTAATCGTAACATTATTCTTATCGTGCCAAAGGTGTTTGATTTCTTTCCACACATTGTCTTTGCTTTGCTCTCGTGCTATGTCCTGTAATGACGATGAAATAAAATTTTCAAATGCAACTTGTTGAATGTACATAACGCTGAAATTTGCTTTGCAGAAGTTGGTTGCTACGTCTTGCTGATTGTTGCTGAGAGAACGGGATAATGCGTCTGCTATTACATTTTGTGTGCCGGGAATGTAAACAATCGTAAAATTAAATTCCTGTAAATACAGTTTCCATCTGCTTAATCTATCATGAGTAAATTTAGCCGAGAGTAAGAATTGTATAGCTCTGTGATCTGTGTAAACGGTCGTGTGTCTTCCATAAAGAAAATGCCTAAATCTCGTAAAAGCCCATACAACACATAATGTTTCTAGTTCAGTAACGGAATAATTTCGTTCAGCAGGTGACAAAATGCGGCTTGCAAATGCGATGTTCTTAATTACTATTGAGCCATCTTCTTCAATTTCCTGAAAAATATGTACGCCTAAAGCTGTGTTGGAACTGTCGGTGGCAATGGAAAAATTTCTAGTAAGGTCTGGGTGCGATAAAAGTGGAGCATTCAACAAAGCATGTTTCAGGTTCACGAATTCAGAGTGTGCTTGCTTATCCCATGACCAAATAGTGTTTTTACCTGTTAATTGGCATAATCTAGGCGTGTCCAAAGCAGAGTGATGGATAAATTTACGAAAAAAGTTAATTAAGCCCAAAAAACTGCGTAATTGTTTCTTCGTCGTAGGAACAGTAATGTCACGTAGAGCTTGAAGTTTTTCCGGATCAGGCGCAATGCCTTCTGCTGAAATTACGTGTCCAAGAAATTTTATAGAAGTTTTACCAAAATGCGATTTACTGAGGTTAACTGTGAGTCCTTGTGCATGGAAAGTTTGCAATAGTCGTTCTAAAATCAGATTATGTTCAGACCAGTTAGCTTCTGCAATAAGAATGTCGTCTACATACGTCGTAATTCTGTCTTTAAGTTCTGTCGGAAGTATTGTGTTCAAACCGCGAATAAAAGCTGCAGAGGAAATAGTTAAGCCGAATGGTAATTTGCAAAATTGATAACAGTCGCCAAAACAGAGAAAAGCTGTATATTTTCTGCAATTCGGATGAAGTTGAATTTGCCAAAATCCCGATTTCAAATCTAATGTGGAATAAATAGCTGTACCGTGAAATTTCTGTAGCAGTTCTTCTAAAGTCTGTGGTCGATCTGTTTCATTAATAATAATGTCATTAATGTGACGTGAATCAAGTACAAGGCGAAGTGAGCCATCTTTTTTCTTAACAATATGTAGCGGGTTTATGTACGGACTAACTGCCGGTTCTATAATTCCTTGGTCGAGCATATCCTGCAATTCTTTTTTAACTTGTTCTCTGTGGATATATGGAATGGGATAATGCTTTGCTTTAAATGTATCGTGCTGTTTGACTTGAAATTCGTACATAAAGCCGGACATAGTACCAGGAATGTTATCGAAAACTGGAGCTTGCTGTAAAAGAATTTTGTGTAATTGCGTTCGTTCGTCGTCTGTATTTGCACTGCTCTGTTTAACTTTGTCAATAATCATCTGCATTACGTCGTAGTCAGTTTCGTCTGGAGTATTATAGTTGTGTACGTACGTATCCGTGAACAATGTGGGATTACAGTCTATGTTACGCAATACTGAAATGACCTCTGTACAATTAATTGTTTCCTCTTCTGATGATAATGAGTGCTGAAATTCTAAAGCCAATTGCACATTTTCGTCCTTCAACATTAAATAAGAATTTTGAAAGTCAACCACTGCGTCGTGTTGTACGAGAAAATTAGTACCCAAAATTACGTCTGTTGTCAACAAGGGAACAATCCAAAAATTTGAGTGAAAAGTATGACCTCCAATACAAAATGATAAATGCGTCTGTAATTTCACATCCACTCCCTTACTCGATACTGCTCCTTTCACTTTGGTTTTGCCTAAAGGTAATGTGGGATAGGTTTTCTCTTTGTTGCACTCATTAAAAGTCTCCTCATTTATTACTGACATAGGTGATCCGGAATCAATTACTGCTGAAAATTTCGATGAACCAATTTTAATTTCGATGACAGGATGTGAAACGGTTTTCTGAACAACTGGTTTTTCCTGCAAAAGAGTGTCTCTGATGTCGTCAAACGTAATTACATTCTCGTAAACAGCATTTTGCGTGTCAAAACTAGTGCTTGTGTTATTGGAAGATGCGTCCTGTACGGTATCTAGTCAGATTCTATCTGACGTGTTATTATTTTCTGGATGATGTTGTGGCATTTCTACAATTTGAACAGTTCTATTACTTCTTCCAGACGTATTACGCTCTGGATGATACCTACTGTCGGGTTCATTTACTAGAATATGTTGTTGCTGATGATTTTGTTGCTGGTAGGATCGACTGTTGTTAGATGTACGCTGAAAATTGTCGTCATTATTTTTACGTCTATCGTAATAGTCATTCCTATACGGTGCATTGCGATAGGAATTGAAATACTGTCTTCTCTGTACGTAGTTATTTCCTTGCTGCCGTGCGTTACTATTTGTTGTATCAGGGACTACACGTGCACGCGGCGAAACATTAAAGCCTGGTTGACCTTGTGCATTCCATTGTTGGTTAGGTATGCTAACCGGCTGACTTTCATGCTGTTGTGGTGGAAAACGTCTATTGTTACCAAAATGTGATTCCTGTTGCTCAAAATTTTGACGATATTGATAATTAGAATTTTGTCTGTTATTAAAGTTTTGGTGGTTATCATTCCTAAAGCGTCTGTTACTTTTCCTATTGAAATTACGCGTCTGATCATAATTGCTGTATGTTTGTTGACCTTGGTTATTATACGAAAAATTTTTGTTTACGAAAGAATAATCAGATTGCTGCACTTCTAAAAGCTGCAGCAGATCCCTGAATGCCGAAATGTTTTCTTTTTGCTGACCGGTTAGAAGTGAAACTCTTAATGACCGTGGCAATTTAGAAATGCATAATTGTATAAGTGCAGATTCACTATAAGGTTCATTTAAATACTGATTTTGTTGCACCATGTGTTCAAAAAATTGCGTAACACTGGGAAAATTGGAGTTCTCATAATTTGGTAAACTAATTAGCTGATCTTTAATTCCGCGCTGTGTCGTCTTCGACCAGTACGCTGATAGAAAAGCATTCTGAAATTCCTCTACTGAATAACATTGTCTCGCGATCGGTCTCATACGAGTTGCCGGTTCGCCTTCCAAAAAGCTACAAATAAATTCCAGTTTGTGCGTTACAGGCCAAGTCGGTGGAAAAGCAAAGCTAAATTGTTGGATCCAATCTAGCGGGTGAATCTGTGTTCTGTCGTTTTTAAACACTTTAAATTTTCTTACTGACAGAAAATGTTTGTAATCGAAATTATCGTCTCTGTGTGATGGAACGGGATCAGGATTGCAAGAAAATCTGTTGAACTGTGGTTGTTCGGAATCTAAGTCACGTACTCTCTGTAGATTACTCAAATTACACGCGCTGCGTGAGTCTGGCAAATGTTCGAAAAATGGCGTCTGCTGTGATGCGTTATTAACTGAAATACTTTTCATTTCTGTTACTTCCTGTTGTAAACTAGACAACTTTCTGCGCAACATGTTATTAGACGAATCAATTTCATTAATTGTCTGCTGTAAATTTTGAAATTCAGGTGTTTGATTAAACGAAACCGGTGAAGTATCATCTGATTTATTGTCATTAGTACTTTCGATGACGTCAATACGACTGGCCAATTCATCACATTTTTCAGTCAGTATTTTAACCTGATCATCGGTTTTAGTGTCTGTGGCATTAATCTGGTTTTGCAATTTACGTGTAGTTTCGTTCAGTTTTCTAACGTCAGCTTTGACGACATCGGAATCCTGTGTTAGTTCTAATTGTTCGAGTCTGTCGGTCACTGTTTGAATATCTATTGTGTGTGTATCTGTTTTTGATTTAAGATCCGAAATTTCGTCACGTAATTCTGTGTTCGACTGTTTGAATGTATTAATTTCGTCGGACACTGTGGCAATATTATTGTCTACATATGTTTTTGCCTTCGCAAACATTTTGCGTTTGTCTTCCTGTCTCTGAGCAGTGATTGTTTCCATTACTTGACGTTTTACTTTATTTTGATCATCAATAAATTTGCGGAAACGCGTATCACTGTTTTGTATGTGAAGACTAAGACGTTCGTTAATCTGTGTGTTCTGTTGGTCGAATTTCGCATCTATCTTAGCATCCATTGTCCGCGAAAGTTCTGCAGTCATTGCTTTAAACTCGTCGCGCAATTGTATAGCCTTTTCAGAGCATTGTTTAGCGACTCCGCTAATTTCGTCTCTGAGTGTTTCTGTTGCAGCTGTTTGCATTTCCCTTAATTCCAGAGCAACAGACCTAATTTCTTCGCTACTTTTTCTTGAACAAGCCTCAATTTCCTCGCGTAACTGTTCCTTAGTGTCATGACACTGCGTGGCAACGGCTCTAATCTGTTCACTAAGCTGCCTGGAATTGTTGTCTAATTTTTCATTTAGCTTGTCTTGTTTTTCGTTCTGTTGTTTGACCTGTTCACTAAGTTGTTTGAAATTTTGTTGCAAAAATGCCATAATTGGATCCGATAAAAAATTAGCATTTCTGTTCTCTGTGTTAATTAATGCTGGATCTGGAATTGTCTCATTTTGTGTAACCATTTGGTTATTCTGAGATTCACAAAAAGGTTTATCAGTCGGATGTACACTGTCAGACATTATTTCTGAATTAAATAAATCCGTCGTATTTTCAGTACACTGACCATTTTCATTCGAAAAATTTGTCTGTGCGTTACTTGAATTTTCCAAACCGGGTGTGTTAAGCTGGGCAGCGCTCATTACAATAGAGCTCCCCGCGTCATCGATTGTCGTCAAATTAACAGAGGACATAACCGAGTTCGTTTGTTCATCATTACGGCAAAAGTCATCATTAGTGGTTGGAACGCACTGATTGTCGGTGAACGCAGGATTGTCATCATTACACTGCGTGTCACAATTACTATTGGTCACGTTGTTTAAGTCGGTAATTTCGTTCATAATGCCTCGCGATACACTATTCACTGTCTTTCGCGGCATTTTCACAATAGACACAAATATTCACAAAAGAAATAAGCACAATGCAAAAGCAACACACAAATACAACAGAGCAACGAGTTGCCGTTGACCTGTAGAAAGAAAGTCACAAGATTAGTAAAAGCGTTGCGCCAAATCCTAATTATATCTAAGAAATAAGAGCAGATATCTGACTGTTTTTCAAAAGATTCTCAACGAAATACGATCCTGGACCGGGTGTCGCCAAGTGTAACCTCCCCACAATAATATTGAAAGACTATATTTATTAGAAATGGAGCCACAGCTAAGTGTAACCTCCCCACAAAAATATTCGAAAGTTAATAATTATTAGAAATGAAGCCAAAATATTAATGACAAAGACAATTAAACAAAATTTAGCTATCTGACCCAAGTATAAGCTCCCATAAAATAAAAGTCAATTCAGTGATAATAAAATTTCAGTGACAATGAAAATGGAAATAGACCGGAATGTCAGTCTTTGGCCCTGTGTAAAAATCAGAATTAATCTCTTACCTTAATATAACTGCATGTCAAAATTCTGCTCTTATTCTGCGCCAGGAGGAGATGCATTGCAATAATTAATTTTTTTGAAGTTAACTGAAAATTTTCTTTAAAGGAAATGGAAGGAATTTGAATCATTGTTTAGTTAAAAATTGCTCTGAAATCAGATTATTATTGGGGCGATTTGAAAATTAATTACAACGAATATAGATTAGATTATGTGATGAGCGCAAAGCTGCATGAATACTTATTTAATAAAAATATACCTCATCCTGAATCTCGACCATTGCTGTGCCGACGCCCGCCGACTGCTCTGGGCTACCACTACTCACAGACTCCTAGCACTACTGCGGACTGACTACTGCAGACAGACTGACTACTCGCTACTGCGAGTCGAGCGCAACTGCTCTGGTCAGAGATTCTACAATGTCTCAGCATCGCTGCCGCACAACATACGTGTTTCACAATACTGAGTAATAAAGGAAGTTTATACTTCTTAGAATTCAGATCGCCGACTGCACAGCTCACGGCATTATCGTCTCTTATTGCCTGTATATCCATCGAATATTCAGTTGAATCCAAGAGTTATTATCCACTCCATATTAGAAATAAATCTCTTAATGAATAATTTATTGGGTTATTGTCACCATACTTCTTAAGTACATTCTCTCGATCGGCACACGTGGTAGTTTAGAGACCAAGCTGCGAGGGTAGCGCGTAGCAGTTCCGAACAAATCCAATTGCTTAGTGAGACGATTTTATAGAGAGCAAACAATTTTCGAGCATTTAGCTGGCTTTCATAGTTGAAGCTAATATTCCTCTACATAAACCACCACCACTAAACACTGCAACATATTTTTAAAATTGCTCCGTTATAGGAGCCCTCTGTGTTTCCGCTGTAATGAACTGAGCATAAGTTTTAAGCGTATTATAAAAAGGCAAGAGACTCAGAACTGTGTAATCCTTGTCTGTGACAACTGATATTCTTTTTATATCAACGTAATTAAATTCAAACTACTGGATTGAATTCTGAAACCCCACACAATAAACAGTAAATAAGTCCGCAAAGCAATGTTTAGCTTAGATATTGTAGTAAATTTCTTCCCTCTCTCTCTCTCTCTCTCTCTCTCTCTCTCTCTCTCACACACACACACACACACACACACACAGAGAGAGAGAGAGAGAGAGAGAGAGAGAGAGAGAGAAAGAGAGAGAGAAACAGACGGACAGAGAAAGAAAGACAGAAAAATCCACCATAGACAGCTGGCAATATAGAGTTTGAAATTCCCACCCAGAACACGAGACACTGCGGAACAGAAGAATGGTTCAAATGGCTCTGAGCACTATGGGACTTAACTGCTGTGGTCATCAGTCCCCCTAGAACTTAGAACTACTTAAACCTAACTAACCTAAGGACATCACACACATCCATGCCCGAGGCAGGATTCGAACCTGCGACCGCAGCGGTCGCGCGGTTCCAGACTGTAGCGCCTAGAACCGCTCGGCCACTCCGGCCGGCACAGAAGAATGTTTTGAAAACAATGACACTGTGCACATTAGGAAGTAAGTTTACTTAGAAGCATTTTAGAATGGTAACTGACAACTGTCCTCAACCAAACGGTTTGTTTGAATAGTGGATTAATTTAACAGGCATCATTTTACTGGAGATGGTACGTCCTGACGTTCCCCCAGTTACAGGAGGCCAACAGTGATGCGCTATGGTGAGTAAAAGAGGATAGAAACATCAGTGCATGATATTTCGGCGGTATTCCTTAATATACATAGAGTATGGGAATATCGTTAGTGTTCGGGTTAATATGTGTTCGGGTAAGTATGCGTTATACGGATCTGCGAGATCAAGTACAAAACCAACGCGAATCCGTAAGTCTGCATTGAACGCAATGCGATCATTTCCCTGGTTTTTTCTATGATAAAATAATGCGCATTTTTTCTAAATCATTATAGCTGAACAGTAGGGATCGTTCCATTCAGAAAATATGGGCAACTTCGTCTGCTAGCAAGTCACTTTCTTAAAATGTTATTGTTATGAAGTTCGATTTTCTGCATAGCTGTACGTTCACGATATTCCGACACTTATAAAAAACAACTTCTATCACGTGATTCAAATTTGAGTTGTTTTACAATGATTAGATAGAAATTAGTAAGGTTGTGGCATGCTTCGTCGGTTACATGTTATTAACAGGGAATTACCCTGATAATTGCTGATGGTGTTAAATAACTTTTTCCATTCTTTGAGTCATTTGCTGATTTTAAGTTACTTCTCAGAGCAAACGTGATAGATCATTCCAGAACACGGTGATCCTTAAAGACCTCTTGAGCAAAAGATTGTAACAAACAGTTTGCTTCGGATAGTTCCTCAAGCAGTAAAAGAGAAGAGCAGTGTAATTAGTTGCGTTGGCTTTAGTAACACTACAGTGGCAGTAGTAGTGATAATATCAGTATATATGAATCTTGCCTGTTAACATACTTCATTAAACGTGAAGTGTTTCACTCAAAATGTGGACTCCTACGGACTCTTGTAGCAGAAGTTAGGAAATTTCCTTCGGCGCTCCGTAGAAATTACGCTAAGCTTTGAAAACTCGTTATGGCGACCAACCATTAGAGGCAGTCTCTTGTGTCTCCTTGCCCCCGCTCGTGCGACATCAAAGAGCCCGCCTCGAGCATCGTTAGCGGAGGGAGGTAAGTAGGATGCGGCACCACCGTACGGGCAAACCACCGATTGCCTCACGAAACTGTAGAGGGCCGGGAGTGCTTGCTGTTGTCTGTATCACAGGGTTCGTGACACAGGCGCACATTAACGTGTTTTGCAGTTCGGTACGTAGCCGTTTCATTTCCGACGGTACGCCATACATTACTTTCACTACAACTACTTTCACATTTTTTTTTTAACTGAGGCTCACGCCCCATGCCATGTACTCCCCGTACCATGAACTGGAAAGCGACATTAGCAGTGGTCAGGAAGCAGTCGCGCGGATGTGAAACTAGAGTTCCTGCCTTTGTATGAAATTTGTAAACAATTTAACGAGAATGCAGCCGGGTGAAAGCTTCGACAGTCCTCGATATCTCGCCAGTTAACCTGTTATTTTCAAAGAACGAAAAAAACGAGAGACCAATGTGGCAGGAAAATTAAAACCTCTATATGAGGAGCATATGCTGAAAGACAACACACACACACACACACACACACACGCACACACACACACACACACACACACACACTGCAAAGACTGCCCCTACAACACAAACAAAGATGACCGACACAAGAAATTATCGCCAGTGAATCTTATACAGGGTGGTTCATTGATAGTGACCGTGCCAAATATCTCACGAAATAAGCATCAAACGAAAGAACTACAAAGAACGAAACTCGTCTAGCTTGAAGGGAGAAACCAGATGGCCATATGGTTGGCCCGCTAGATGGCGCTGCCAAAGTCAAACGGATATCAACTACGTTTTTTAAAAATAGGAACCTCCATTTTTATTACATATTCGTGTAGTACGTAAAGAAATATGAATGTTTTAGTTGGGCCACTTATATCGCTTTGTGATAGATGGCACTGTAATAGTCACAAACGTATAAGTATGTGGTATCACGTAACATTCCTCCATTGCGGACGGTATTTGCTTCGTGATACATTACCCGTTTTAAAATGGACCGTGTACCAATTGCGGAAAAGGTCGATATCATATTGATGTATGGCTATTGTGATCAAAATTCCCAACTGACGTGTGCTCTGTATGCTGCTCGGTATCCTGGACATCATCCAAGTGTCCGGATCGTTCACCGGATGGTTGCCTCCTGGCAATTCCCTTCGCCCCCCCCCCCCTGCCGCTGAGGACATCGTCAGATTCCTTACCATCATACTCCAAAATGTTCACCCTTTCCAGCACCCCCACACCCTCCAGCAGATATCTCTCGCTGCCCGTTCCATCTTCCACCTAAAAATGTATGCCTCCTACTCCCACAACCAGGTCCATCCAGGCCCATTTCACCTTTTCCCGTCTCGACACCGTCGTTTATATCCTTGTCATGCCGCGACAGCACCGTATCCTGTTTAACAACATCCGCTCCCTTCCCGCCAACAAGAACCTCTTCCTGCACTCCCTTGCTACCCACCACGTGCATGCCTTCCCCCTAAATTAAACCTTCCTCCAACCCCAACACACCATCCACACTTCGCCCCACCTCCGTCACCCCTCTGATAAACCTCTCCCGATAGTGCGTGGCGGAGTTGCCATTGGTCACCACTGGCAGATCCCGGTTCGGCTCCAACCTCTCCTTCCTGACCCCACTGAACATCTGACCCTTACTCTCTTCTTCCCCGGCCTTACCGTCACCTGCGCCACCATCTATTTCCGCCGTAACGCCCCTATTCCTTTCGACTTCCTCTCCCACATTGACCATACCTTCTCCTCCTATGTGATCGCCGCCGACCTCAACATCCATAGTCGTTCCGCCACCCAGTTACGGTGGTGGCATCGGTTCCTCTCCTCCCTTCAAGGCGACCTCGACCCCATTCCGCAGCACACCTGCCCCAAATCCCACTCCACTCCTGATGTTATCCTCTCCTCCCCTAACCTCCTTGGCCGCATAGTGGTGGATGTCCTGGACCCCATTGGTAGCGACCATCTCCCTGTCCTCCTCACCGTTTCAGATGGTCGTCGCCCCCGCCCCGGCCCTCAGAATGATCCTCCCCCGAAGTACGTCCATGATTACTCCCGCGCCGACTGGAATGCCTACCGGGATACCCTCTCCACCCAGGTTGATAGCCACCCCTTCACTTACCGCCACCCTGATGATATTACCCACCGTCGCCATCCACCCCCACAGGCTGTCCTCCTCCTCCTCCGTGAATCCCGCCATCTCTACCATGCCCAACTCCACACGTGTGACCCGGACACACTACAACGCCACTGGCAACTCCAGCAACACATCCGAAACTTGCTCGTGGCTAAGAAACGCCAGGACTGGCGACAGACATGAACCCGTTTAATTGCTACCCTACCTATAAACTCGTCCAAGTTCTGGTCAGCCTTCCGTCGCCTTACCGGAACTACACCCTCCCCCTACTATCCTCTTCTCCATGATGATCACCCCTTTCCTGACACCCTTAGTAAGTCCAGTCACTTTGTCTCCTACCTCTCCGATGTCTTTTCCATCCCCGACGATCCCCAGTTTGATTACTCCCTCTTCCCGGATATCCACGATCAAACTGATACCTCTTCCCCCCCCCCCCCCCCCCCTCGCACCTTGTTTCCAGTACTTGGACAACATAGCACACACAGAACGCAATGCCCCTATCATTACACACGATCTCATTGCTACATTCCGCACGAAGCACAACACCGCTCCTGGTCACGATCGTGTCACGTACCGTCACCTTCGTGAAGCTCCTGTCCCTTTCCACTCCACCCTGGCCAGGCTCTACAATGTAGTCCTGTGCACTGGCTACTACCCCAACCTGTGGAAAACCTCCTGTATCCTGATGTTCCTTAAACCCGGTAAACCGCCGTCCGCCGTCTCCTCCTACCGTCCCATCAGCCTTACCTCGGTCTTCAGCAAGGTCCTGGAATCCATCCTCACCCGCCACATCCACCAGCATCTCCACCAGCACCGCCTACTTCCCGTTACCGAGTGTGGCTTTCGGCCGTCCTCCTCTTCCAATGACCTTCTCCTTCACCTAACTCATCTCCTTTCCAAACAGCTTAACTACCATCGCTCCACTATCTTCCTCTCCCTGGACCTCGAACGTGCCTATGACCGTGTATGGCATTCCGGTCTTCTCTTCAAGCTCCAAACCTTCGCCCTTCCCATTAACTATGTCCGTCTGATCGGCTCCTTTGTCTCCCAGCGTCCTTCCTACATCACCATCCATAACACCGATTCCTACACCTTTTTTCCCTCCGCCGGCGTGCCCGAAGGCTCCATCCTCTACCGCCTTCTGTACCTTTTGTACATGGCGGACATGCCGCCGCCGTCATCCCCCGTCCACCTTCTCCAGTTTGCCAACGACACCGCTTTCCTTGCCCTTGCCCCCATCCTACAGCGTTCCCAACACCTTCTCCAATCCCATCTTGACCAGTTCACCGCTTGGTGCAACCAGTGGTTGCTTAAGGTCAATCCCTCCAAAACCCAGGCGATCATTGTAGGCAAAACCACCCCTTCCTTCCGCCTCCTCGATTTCTATCTATGTATGGCCGCCCTATCACCCTCACCCCCACCCTTAAGTACCTTGGCGTCACCATCGCCTCTCCTGGACCCCCCATCTCTGGACAATCCAAGCCAAGGCACACTCCTGACTCCGTCTCCTCAAGCTCCTTTCCGGCCGTATGTGGGGTCTGGACCCCTCCACCATACTCCACACCTATAAATCCCTCATCTGCCCTATCCTCTGTTACGCCCATCCAGCCTGGATCTCCGCCCCCCTACCTTTTACAAATCCTTTCAGATCCTTGAACACCATGCCCTCCGCCTCACCTATCGCATCCGTCCCCCATGCAGATCCTGTATGACCTCATTCCGTTCCCCCACCTCCTCCTTTTCCTCGAACGGATACGGATCCTCTACACCTCCCGTAAACTTGATCCTCCTCACCCGCTTGTCTTGCCCATCCTCTCCCACCCCCGCCCGCTGCCGTGCCTGTATTCCCAGATGCCACCTGCTCTCCATCTCTCCACCCTCCTTACCATCTCCCAAGGTGGCTTCCGTCAGCTCCCCCTCCCTAGTGATGCCCTTCTCCCCTCCATCTACCCCTCCTATCAACTTTTATCCTCCCCTCCCACTCCCTGTATTTTTTTCCTTCGGGCACTCTCCCTCCCTTCTCTCCTCCTTCCCTCCCTCCTACCTTTCGTCCCACTCCTCCCCCGGGCTTCCCCTAACCCCGTCCCTCTACTCCTCCTCCCATTTCCTCTGCCATTGGCATCTTTGCTCTCCCATCTCCCTCCCCCTCACCCTTCTCCCCCTCTTGGCAGGTCCCCGGACTCGCACATGTTACGTGAACATTCGCGCGCCGGAGATCATCGCCATCCGTTTCTCGTGTGTGCCGTCGTGTTTTGTGTTTAGTGTTCACCGTCACATTCCATCGTTCACATGTGCCATCGACATCATCAGTGTTAGTGCGTCGTGTCAACAGTTTGTTGTGTGGATTATCGTCGAGTGTGAACGGCTGCGTGGTTTTGTAATTATGTGTCTACTGTTTTCTTATCCGCCATTATGTAAATTCTGTGTATTGCTTCTGTATTTTTTATCATTGTCTATTCTACGGCTGAAGAGCAGCGTAGAATGCTGCTGCCAGCCTGTCTGTTGTACAGGTTTTAAAATCACAATAAAGAAAAAAAAAACCTAATCTCAACTGTTTCCTTAATGACACCATACCAATAGCTGGAAGCGAGTTCCAGAATATCTGTGTTATAGAATAGCGTATTTGTTCGGCTGTTGTAAACGTGAGTGACGCTAATACACAATACACCGGTTCTCCACGGTCCTGTTGGTCTTCCCTAGGTGTGACATGCCACGACTGGAAGTTGAAATGGTTCAAATGGCTCTGAGCACTATGGGACTTAACAGCTGAGGTCATCAGTCCCCTAGAACTTAGAACTACTTAAACCTAACTAACCTAAGGACATCAAAAACATCCATGCCGAGGCAGGATTCGAACCTGCTACCATAGTGGTCGTGCGGTTCCACACTGAAGCGCCTAGAACCGCTCGGCCACACCGGCCGGACATGACTGTAAGTAAAACGATAGACACTTACTTTACACAAACCAAGACCAATCTTTACAGACCCTAAAAGCATATTAATTCTTAGCTGTCGGAGTTTTTCTTATACCCAGAACCATGGCTTGCGTCATTGCCATTAAAAAAGTTCCCTGATCATGTTGAACACGACCGCTTGAACGTTGAGGATCTAGATGACGATAACATAGTTTCCATTTCAATGGCGAACATACCTTTACCTCTGCCGTGGCAAATGAATTCCTAATGAAAATTCACTACCATACAAAAGAAACACAAAAATGAGATTTCACTGTATTATATTGTAACTGATTAGTTTCCCTGACTAACATACGATGTGATGTGATCGAAATGACTTCCGTGTACCTAAGCTAAGGACGAACCACTCATTCTCCTTCAGCGCTAGCGCGAACAGGGCAACCCGCGTTGTCAGTAAAACATAGTTCGTATAGCTAGTAGAGATTACCGGGAGCGCCAGCCCAGTGCTGTTCTGCAGAATTCTGTCTGCGCAACGTTAACAACCGTATAGCAATAAGGAAATTACCAGTTTCTATCAGAGTATATCGTGATATGAATTACTGTAGTGTTTTGAAAGATAGGTTGCCCACTAGTTGTATATATTTTTTATATTGTTGATCTGAAGATGATCGTTACTGACTGTAACCGGTCATCGTTGAAGGACTTTATGTTATGATCAAAGACTGGAATAAAAACATTTGACAGTACCTAGTACACTGTTTGTATTCGCGACTATGTCGCAGCTTGTGGGACGTTGACAGATCTGCGCCTTCCCTTGGTGAATGGCCGTGCCAGGTGACAGCAAAACGCCGCCTAAAACCTGCTGAGCAAGTCACCTGAGTACCACCTGCCTGCATGTACGTAGAACCACCTCCCTAGCTGTACACTGTGTTGCTGATTTGGGTTCTGGGCTTCATGACACCGCCGTCCTTGATATGCTGTTGGTACCTTCATAGGCACAGATCCGTCCTCTAGAGCACTGGGATGGGCTACGCGGCTTGCTGATGAGCCATGTATTTCTCACGCCTACAGAATCCTGCAAGACATCGCACTTGGGTGCTGAGCTGCACAAAAGACATTTACAACTAAGTACTGCATCCACATTCCTTGCCGCACACTACTGTGCGAATCAGTACGCCTTACACTGCAATGGGGAAGACAATCCGTGCCGTGGATTCACAAGTAATAAGTATGTTTCCAGACAACACTGTTTCATTGATACCTTAGGGCATATAAAGCCACCTACACCAACTCCCGAGCTCGGCCTCCTGCAGGTGTGGCATCATCATCTTACCCGCTCAGCCATTATGTCCACTAAAAACTATGACCAAACGGATGGCCACTATACTGTGCTAAGTACTCTCTAGCAAACACATCACAGCGTTCTGTATATGAAGAGGTTGAAAAGTCAGCCAACTAGTTGAAAAACAAAGATTTATTAGCTCTTGATCTACGTTTGTATATTTCTAAAAATATCTTCTTCAGAAGGAGTGGGCCTTGTTACATCTGTTCTGTATATATGTGTAACCAAAGATATGCATGTAAATATACCCCAAAGAACTGTAATGAAATTGACTCCACTTGCAGAATCCTGTATACGTGTGATAGACTACGGGATAAATCGAGTAAATTGCCCGCGCCACAAGCTCTGGATTTCCGCGTGCACTTCACCTCCAGTGCAAATAGAAGCCGGCGGTAGCTGGCTTACAGCCAGTTTACCCAGAGCAACAGTTGTAGAGACACCTTGCACATAACGTCACCTCTCCAGGCGATTTCTGCCTCTACACTTCGTCTATTGCGTCATTGGGCGTCCTAGGATATGGAATGCTACAATCAATTTGTGTTGTCAGCTTTCCCTTATTCCCTTTAGAGACCGTTGTCTATCTACTTTCAGCTCCGTGTACTTTCTCCTAAGATTTCGGCTTTCAAATAATACTCATATGTCTCTGTTATTCCCTGTCTTCTTGTGTATTGATACCTTCTTTTTATTTGTAATTTCAGCTAATGTCTTAATCGTCTAGAACTTTTAACATAAACTGAAAGACGCTTGTGTTCATTTCATAAACCAGGTGTTAGTTTCTGGGAGAATATAACCATTTCTTTAACACAAGAATGTGCAAATATTCTCTGTACGGATTATCCCTGAAAACTTTGGCGATTTAAGAAAAAAATTAAAAAGTAACGAAAACTGAAGTAATATGCTTTAATTAGATTTAATATTTTCTTTTAGAATACGCATGTGGTACATGTTTTACCGCCGTAAGATGATGAGAGCACTAATCCTACCATCGGACATCCTACAATTTATTTTTCAAGATATTCCAGTTTTACTTCCGTTAAATGCGGGGAATCTACTCTTGTTCCATTCCCACGGCGTATTTCCTGTGTGTATGTTTGCTACACCCTTCGCTAGGAGCTAAAGATCGATAAATTCCTCTTCAATAATATAATTTCAGAAATTGATTTTGCATCTATTGCGACGGTTCTCTCCAGAATCCTTGGCCTCTGTTAAAAACAAATGAAAGCACACAGTTAAGAATTACCAGGAAGATTGCATCACTGGTCAAAATTTCTATCCGCCGATGTATCTCAGTAATATCGTAGCCTCTAAACTGGATCACTGACAATGTCTATTACCCTAAACTACATTTATTGTTTATGCTGAAGTTCTGGATGGTGCACATGTAACAGGAAGATGACACATAAGCACGAAATTTTTCTTGTAATGATTAAAGAGATATCATTACACTCAGAAAAAGTTACGCCTGGTTCGTTATCGATGCTTATCAACCGGTCTTTGTGATATGTCGTAACCACAAGCACCGGAACGAAGACGATGATCGCAAGACCAGAGAAGGCGGTGAAACGACGTCGGCCAATGGTGCGCTGATTAGGATCCCACCACGACAGGAGCGACACCTGCCAGAAGTGAATAAAAGCGCAGCTCCTGCCAACCTCGCCTGGACATTAGTCGACACGATTCGCAGAGTATTAACACGGCCTATCAGTAAGTGATACGAGAATAGTTATCAGTGACGTGCGTCAATTTGCTGTAACATGCTATGTAGCAAGGACTCGGATTTATGTTGCATGTCACCCAGCGCTTGCGGCATCTTTGTACATTAAAGTTTAGTATTGTCAATCTGCTTTATAGAAATACAACTACTAATGTTATTTGTTTGAATTGTTGTATAGCATTCCGAGAACGCAGCATCCCTTAGGCAGCCTATAAGAGACGAGTGGGCAAGACCCAACACTCTGAGCAGCCATCTGACGCAAATACAGTGAGCAAAATATTTGGCAGAGGAAGAGGGCGAAGAATAGGTTATTGAGGAACCCGTAATGGCACCTATCGCGGCATAAAAATGTATCAGGGAAAACGTGATTGGCTATGTGTTCTGACACTCTGTAGCTCTCTGTAATAAAACCATCGATTAAGAAAAAAAGCAAATACAAATTTGAGTCAGAGAGTGATGCACAATTACTTCCCGAAAGTGTACCGAAGGCAACAGATAAGAAATACATTACGTATTAAGCGAAATTCTGTAAATAGGTTTCCGGCGTAAGTAATACAGTACACTTTTGTTTCAGGTGGTTCAAATCGCTCTGAGCACTATGAGACTTAACAACTAAGGTCATCAGTCCCCTAGAGGTTAGAACTCCTTAAACCTAACTAACCTGAGGACATCTCACACATCCATGCCCGAGGCAGGATTCGAACCTGCGACATAGCTGTCGCCCGCTTCCAGACTGAAGCACCTACAACCGCTCGGCCCCACCGGCCGGCAATAAGTTTTTGGATGTGGCATATTTGTAAAACAAAGAAACAACAGTTTCCGGTAAACATGTGTATTCGTGACTATCTGAATTTAATTTATTCGTATAGTCCAGAGTCTGCATACTCTCTGTTTACAAAGAAAAGTAATTACAATTTAGTGGTGAGTAAAGGCCGATGTAGTTCCAAATCCATTCTGATGATGATTCATAAGCTGTAGAGGTATACTTAAACACAGTATTATGGGCTGAACAGTTCGGAATGAAGAACAGTAATAAAAGGTTATTTTCATTAATGTCATAATGGGAAGTAACAATATGAAACGCTGGGAGGGGTGGAACGTAACAGGTTACTTTCTATACAAAAATGTGAAAACCCAAAACCACAACACATTAACAAACCTAACACGTTGTAGCCGACCGGGGTGGCCGAGCGGTTCTAAACGCTACAGTCTGGAGCCACGCGACCGCTACGGTCGCAGGTTCGAATCCTGCCTCGGGCATGAATGTGTGTGATGTCCTTAGGTTAGTTAGGTTTAAGTAGTTCTAAGTTCTAGGGGACTGATGACCTCTGCAGTTAAGTCCCATAGTGCTCAGAGCCACTTGAACCTAACACGTTGTAGGAAAACCATTGGCATTCGAAACATCTTCCAGTCGTCTCGGAATGGTTAAATACAGTTCTTGTATGATTTTCAAGGAAATCCTGTACCGTTTTTCCTGCAAAATATTGGCAAGCTGGGGTAACTACGGTGAAGGTGAAAAGGGATCATGCACTGTTCTCTCCAGGGTGGACCATAATAATACTGAGATTTGGTGACTACGGTGGGAAGGTGAGATGCTACAGTTCATTCTCGTGCTCACATAAGCAGTCCTGGATTATGTGACCTAGGTGAACTGGGACCAAAGCATTACAATTGGGAAATGAACATTATACCACAGGACGGACCTGATCGGTCAAAATGGACACACAATTCTTGGCGGTAACGCGGATTTGCTGAGTTACCATGAGGCCCATGGAATACGACGATATCAAGTAGTAAAGGGTACAGTAATCAGTATCAACTGATATTTACTGCATGTTTACATTTCGGTCACCATCTACGGTGCGGTAAATGTAAGATAAAACATTAAAACTCTTATATATGCACGTAGTCTCAAGTGGTCTATTCATGTTAGAAGCTTAGTTCGCGTTCCAGTGTGATATAAATAGACCTGTTGGGACTATATGCGTATACAAGTGTTTTTAATGTTTTAACCTACATTTTATGCTCTAAAGACAGTCACACAGTTGCCAGAATCTAGATATGCAATAAACATCATTTATGACAGATTCCTGTACTCTTTACTACTTAAAATAAATGAAGCCGCTGAACACAACTGTTTTCCTATTGAATCAAACATAATACCACGATATGGCTGCCCAAGTCACCAACGAATCCCTCCTTTCCCCATGTTCCACCGTTCGGACGTAAGCTCGCCCAAAATTTGAAAGCAGTGTCGAGCAAGACTAAGTCGACCAAATGATTCTCTTCAATTGCTGCGTAGTCTACGTTTATGGCTTCGGCACGGCGTCTTTCTGTTACGGGAATTTACATCACTGGTAAATGCTTTTGGAATTCCACCTTTCCATGCAATTCCCAGCCTTTGGAGCTCCCGTTGTGGTTTTCATGCGCTGGCAGGGTTCGCGAATGCAACATTCAGTTCTACAGTGACTACGGCAACTCTCGTACTCTTGTTTTTCATCACAATCCTCCTAAATAACAGTTTGTCACGATTACTCAACGCACACATTTATCCTCGTTGTGATTTAACGGAAGATGTATCTTCTGATTTCCCAGTATGCTGTATATTTCTCCAATACGGTGGCTCTTGAGACAGGAAGCACTTCGGCTACCTTGGTTACACCATTAGAGCACCTACAGTCTGTACCATTTCGAGTTCACTTGGCTCCGACGTAACAACTACACAGAACACTGTTCTGATCATGGCTCACACTTGCAACGCAATGAGGACATGGCGCAGGTGCTATTCGTGGTCAAACACTACAGCATCACCTTTACGGTTGGCTAGCATTTGCGTCTATCTTCAGGCATGCATTCGTAGTGTTGTTCCCACGTTTTTGTCCAACCCGTGTATTGTATAACACTATTGCACAAAAAATACAAGACATACAGTGAACAGACACGTTTCAGTGGATAGAAACTCTCTCAAAATCTGTAGCTCACTTTTCTGGTGCCCAATGTGGGCACCGTTTGTGACGTGCCATACGCCAGTCACATGCATGCCGTACATCGACACGTATTGTCCGGGGAGGCGAGACAGCAGCCAGCTTTGCAGATGTGTTTAGTGGGTTGCCTAACGGCAGGTGCCAACTGCTTCAACGCGACAACACAAATCAAACGCTAAACAATGAAGCTGAAAGACTATACTACCTACAGGTCTAATACGTTGTTATAAGAATAGTGTAAACCAATAGTAGGGTTTCCTTTACCGATGGGACATAGATACATAGCAATAACACACAGTAAATTCCCACTGGTCCTCCGATAAGCTATCAGGGGACAAAAATCTCCCAACAGTAGTGAAAGGAATAAAATGCACTGTTTTCTTTATAAAGTCAAAGCTTGCTGACGCTCAGTTTTTCTGAAGGCGTGTTTGGGATTCAAGATGAAAAAAACGGGTACCTTCCTCTAGAATTTTGCTACAGGTGTACATCAGTTTATTTAAGTGGATGGCCATCGTTATCTAAAATATTTTCAAATGCTCAGATTCTGCAAATGCTGAGTTGATTGCTTCAGACTGTTTCATATGGTTCTAATAACCTACCAGTAAATTATTAATATGGATATATTAATCGAGGAAGGCTCTGTAAATAGCGTAGACACCACATTGCACCTACAATAATACCTGAGCCGTCACCAACTGGCTTGATATCAATTGTCTTACGACAACACCGTTATCCAGCAGCAACGAATGTCCTGATAATCTCTTCAGCGTGTCTCTCCATGACTGTTAGGAATGTCAACTTCCTCTTCCTCATGTCTTATGCGTCTGTGAACACGCGAGCAGTTTTTGCCATTATAATCTGTGTCCACTGGTAGATAACTGTCACGCCTCTAACGTGGTTTGACTTAAACAACGTTTTGTGAGGTGCAGTTTCCCATCAAATTAACAATTTAATGCGGCCAGTGAGAGAAGCATGGACTTTATTATTTTTATAAGTGAAACAAAGGTTCTCGTGTAGTTCTGTTCCGTTCTTGTCTGCATGTCATGTGGCTGTAAGGTGGGAGTGTGGCTGCTCTGATGTACGATCTAGCTTTGTATGAGAAAACATGCAATGAGTATTGCGACCTGTTTTTCTGTCTGCAAGAGCATCGGAAGGTAAAGGTAATATCTGCTGCAAATGCGAAACTTGGTGCGCCATACTAATGCAAGGAATTCTGTACTGAGTCTTTGTGAATGGTTTGATAGGACATGCTAGTTTCGATAATTGCAGTTCATAAGCTGTTTCTCTATTAGGTGTATTTGACGAAACTAACCAGTATAAAATCCATTTTCATTTACAAAGCGGTCCGTTGCTTTTTGATTGGTTTCATTAATTTTTTCTTGGCGAAGTCTTTTCCTGTCGTCCTAAAGCCGTCTCGTGTTTCTTGTAACATTGTGTTATTTCTTGTGAGCTGATCGTATTTTTGGGTTACAAGAATTTTCAAATATACAAACCTTTCTATATTTATTAACGCACTTTCTATATATATATATAAAATCTGTTAATAGGTATCCCTCTCTCATGATTTATCTTCAGTACGGTTATTTGCTAAGTAAGAATTAGTTTACATGAGGTGCATTCATTCAATCAACAAAGTTAGTTGCAGTGTTTTGGTAATATCCTTACAGGTTCCAGAACATAATTTTTCATCAAGATCTTCAGGGCAGTAGAGAGGTATTTAGAATCACATTTATAGACGAAGCATGTTCACTGCACATGTTTGACCTATAAGGTGGGACTATTAAACTTTTTCAGCGTCAAATGGTATTTCTTTTGGTAGGGACCTTAGTCATTAAAGGGAACTATGGAATACATATGGTCAGTTTAACAGCTTCAGGAAGTAAGCTTGACTGTTCTCAGTGAGTCAGGAAATGAGGTTAGATTGCGTTATAGTAGTACTTTCATTGGTCTATGTTCACGGATTTATAAGAAGGATTTTATTCATATTAATCTTTGCAGGTATTTATGTCAAGTCAGATTACATTCAAAAGCAGGTAGCTTTCATGTTCAAGTTTCGTTTGAATTCATCCCTCGGTGTATTGTTTCTAGAATTTACTCTCGTCCACTGAGAGAGCTGCGGTGCATTGAGAAAGCTATTCCAGCCATTTGTTTCGTAATTCAGGTCTGATTTCAGTAGATAATTGTTAATTTCTTCAGCACTTACACGTTTCTGGCGTTTTCATACATTTGCATATTGTTTTGCTGAGGAAGTACAGGACGTCCCAAAAAACCACCGACGAACTTTAGGGACAAGTTCCTTACGCCAAAACAAGAAAAAAGAATGTCTAGTAAACGAGGGCTCTAAAGCGCACACCATAACTGGTATGAGCACTTACTTATCTTAGGTACTATGAAACACACCTCTTTTACTGCAGGCTCTTTGCTTTTCATATTTTGCGAGGAGGTAGTAAGCACTAAAACAAGAAAAAAAGTACAGTAAACAAGGGCTCTAAAAGGCATACCTTAAGAGCTATGAGCCCTTGTTCGGTAGAACATACGTTTCACAGTAGCGAAGATTAAACAAGTGTTTATAGCTTTTAAAGCATGCATTTTAGACCATATGTTTACTAAACTTTCTTTTGGTTTTGTTCAGTATTTCCTCCTCCCAAACTATGGAAAGCAAAGACCTTGCAGTAGAATATATTTGTTTCATAGTAGTGAAGAAGAACAAATGCTCATACATTTTAAGATACGCGTTTTAGAGCTCAAGTTCATCGGACTTTGTACTTATTTCTGCATAAGAAACATGTCCATTAAGTCCGTCGGTGTTTTTCGAACATCCTGTGTTAGGCTCTGTTCAGAATAATTAAGGTTCTGTACACTTTGTTTTGATTAGAAGCTGAAGGAGCGACTGTAGCCTTCTGGTGGGGGCATGAAACATCTATATATTTCACCTGTTGGCCGGTAGTTGGTACTCTGTATAGGTTTGCAGGAGTCTATTACAGCGCAATGAGTGTCACACAATATGCTGTGACACTGGAGAGTGGTAGACGCTAAACAGCTCTATCTTATGCTTCTTTCAACAGGTAAAGCCTATTCATACAAATGTCACACGATTTTTTCCCGTCTGGCCTTCACACGGTCTCGCATTTACAACATAAATAAGACACCTTATTACTTCGGATGGCTGTTAAGAAATTGTAATTGCGCGCTGTTAATCTGTAATCGAAAACTTACAGACCTACGTTTTCGCAGCATATAGACAGAACCAGGTCCTTGAAAATATTGGAAAGACAATTTCTATTGAAGCCATTTGTTGTGACAGTTTCACAGTCTTGCTGTGGCTGGGGATCGAGGGGGGGGGGAGGGGGGGGAGGCGTGTTAGAATAGTATTAATTATAACAGAGAGAGGTTTGAGGTGGTAACTCCATTAAGATGATTTACATGACGACATAGTCTTTGAATAGATTGTTCGGCCTTGCCACAGTGTTCTCATTGGGGCCAGCTGCGGAGACCTGGAGCGACAACTGAGAACTCAATGAATACATCAGAGGCGGATGAGAGCAAATCGTTCGATGTGTCCAAGTTTTATGGGCACCAGCTATCGGATCAGGTGACTAGTCAGTCACTGACGGTTTGCACATGGCTGCACAGACACTTATCTACACTCGTCGCTTCGTCACTGCTCCCTATGAGGCCCTCCTTGTACGTGTGCCAGTGTTACTAGTTAAAAGGTTCGAATTAGCCAGTGGCAGCGGAGTCCTTGTGTCTTCCACAGCGAGAATATTGTTAGGGACATCACTTCAAGGAAATGCAAAAATAATGAAAATAAGTATGTTGTTGCTAACGGATTTGGACAGACTTATATAATTTGTTTGCATGATTTCCTACATTCAAAAGATTTGTTACACGATTCATGGAAAATTTAACTAATATTTGAGCATCATCAAACTTACTCTAAACATCAAGTTACTACGACAGCAGGTTTCCTTCGCTACAGCCCTAAGCAAGGAAAACAGGCGACAGTGTTACTATACCACTGCAGAGTAGGTTAGTGGAGGAGGCGGTATTCCGGCGGTGGTTTGAAGTATTGATAAATTCTTGGGGTGATATACCGGTAAACAATGCCAGTTGGACGCGAGCAGCGGACAAATACATGGCAGCTGGAATGAATAGGCAGGAAGTGGATAAGTGGACTTATCCACATCGCTAAGGTGGGTCTCGTTCTTCGTTCTACTTTCGAATGTCGTGCGTCCGTACTTGTCGCTGGTCATCACGCAATATGTCCTAGCGAGATACCTGTGTACTATGATAGGTGTTGATCATGGGTCTCATTAAAATTTCTCTTGTTTGCTTTCTTTCTTTGTTGTTTATGGCCTTTACTCGTATTCAGCTTTGCGACATCGTACCAAGCATTACTGTTTCTCGTTATGAGCTTTTCACCTTTGCTAAGAAGTTGTTTTTTCTTTATCTTTCAACCTCCGACGCTCCTGTGGTGCTTTCGACGGGTAGTGTTTGATCACCCACCATACATCCCGGACGGACGCTCTCTCATTTTCATCTCTTCGCGTACATGAACCACTGCCCATGAGGGCAGCACTTTGGCACAGATAACAAGCGTAGGGAATCGGCGGAAAATAAATGCAGCTTCCTTCTATGATGAGGGTAGATAATGTCAAAGCTGGATTTTGGACTATGTAGAGAAGTAGCTGGAAGGTGTAACTTAACGTTTTTGATTGTCATTGTGGTTTCTATTTCACGACCGATCAGAGGCTGAAACAAAAGTAGCCCTCGTAAGAGTTTTAAATCTTCTGGATTGTGATGTGAGTGGTCATGAATTCTCCAATGTTCTGGTTACATAATCGGCGAATCCAGCATGTAGCTGAGACAAGGGCAAGTTGACGAGTGGGGCAAGTATATGTTGATAACCAAACTACAAACTCTCCAAACTGTGACAAACTAAAAACTCGCACCGTGAAGTCGTGGCCGCTAGTTCGTTGTGGGTTAGGTAATTACTGTGTAGATTTCCTGAAATGTTAAAATTTTCGAACCATTGTACATAAACTTTGTGAAATTACTTGTAAGATATTTGACTAATCTTTGTAATAGATTAATAAATAGACAACATTCCTTCCACAATCACTATTTATTAATTTGTTATTCCTGTTAATTACGGTTCAAAATTCAAGGACAATTCACGTAGACGACTGAGACAAGTCTCATCTTCCACTGAGCACTTCGTATTTCAAACCAGCAGCAATCAAATGTTGATGAATTCAAAGTGTGTGTGATCGACCCCTGACCATCCTGTTGTGTTCATTAAGCGTGGTATTGCTACAGCAAAAACTACGGTTCGTTTTCTTCTGACAAGCAACGCTTCTCAGGTTGCAGCACCTACATGCCTCACCACAGAAAGTACAGATAAATCTCCTGATGAACATCAGGTAGAGCAAACTGAAGATGCAGACCCATCAACAAAGGCTGTTCTCATTATTCAGAACAGGGCCGAAGCATTTTCAAATTAAGGAAAAGCCATGTGTACAATATATGAAAAATCACAGTACGCAGAGTGCAAGTGTTTTAATAAGCTCGCCTGTAAATACCGATTGTACCTGATAATGATGCACATGTGGCAGAACAGGCATATTTAAAAAATGAAGAAAAGCTGGCAAAGAAGTTATAGAAGAGCGACCATGCACGGTATAGCTGGTCAGGTTCTTGCAAATATAGCATACGGTGGAATCAAGAGAGCTCAACCTTTGAAATAAAACAATTAATTATTGAAAAACACTAATCAGGACCTAAATTAATTTTTAACTCAATAATCTTTTCAGTAAATATTATGCAGCGCCAAAAATATTGCTATGCTTAATTAATTAGTGTACAGTACTGTACTTTATAGGAATATACGTATATGCACCTGTTATTAGAATCGTCATCTTTCCCCATGGCCAGAGGGTTATTTTGCCCCAGCATTAGGGCCAGATGACACTTTTGCAGTGTCTTTTAAAATCGGCAAAATGATTGTGAAAATTAACGTAAGTACATCACAACAAAAGATCATTTTATTAGTATAACTAAACGAAAACCTTCGGCCTCCGTTTTTTTTAATGGTTAACAACTAACCTAGTCATATTTCCCCTTCTCCCCAAAAACATTTTTGCTTTCTATCTTCAAATAATAGGAAGAAAATTACTAGAAGTCAGGCCACTGTCTGTCCTCACAGTACCTAGAAACAAGACGCAGTGAACAACCCTAGCAATACAAAGGGGAAATGAGGTGGAGGCGGGGAGGGGCGGGTGAGGAGGGGAGGTGGATAGTACTGTACGCTCATATTTTGAAAATATTGCAATTTAGTCAGGTAGTGTATATTTTAAATTCTAAAAGAAGTATCAACTGTGTTAATGAAGTCCTCCACCATATTTCTCTACAATTTATGTCACTGTGAACCTCAACGCGTACTGCAGTGTTGGACTCCTCTGTTCATGAACTAGATAACGCCGTTAAAATGAGTATCCTTTCCTTGCAGAAACGCTGCCTTATATTTTGAAATGTAGTTACATCATACCTTCACTACTGTACGATACTCCGAGGCTATGGAACTAAGATTGCACTTGACCAAAATTTTTAGCTACCGAAGGTGGATCTAGTAAGAAGGCAGGAAGATCAAGACCACATTTTAATACAACACTTCCTTTCATCTCCATGTTCGGTTCCATGAGAATGAGTGTCTTGCACGACCGTAATGTAATTCATGACAGAAGGCAGTTCAGCATTTGTCGTATTGTCATCTGTCATTTCTTATTGTGTTTCGTGAGTTAGAATGGAATATGTGTCGATATAAATTACGTCCAGTCGACATGCTACTTATACGCACTGATCGTAGCTGCACTATCACTTGAAATCTACGTCCCACCTTCGCCCCATCGAATACTATTCCCCATACGACTGGCTATATCGTTGTCACCACGGAATATTATCAGATTTCGTCGTCCTGCATACATTTTATTTTTTTTTAAAGTTTCAACATTTGTTTAGCGTACTTCATAGATGTTGTGAGAAAGGTTTGTAAATCTGCACAGTGGTATCAGGGGTTGGATTTTACGTCAATCATAAAGGGCAGATGCTTATTTCATTGATAGAAGTAATTTTTCGTACTCATACTAATGCTACGACATGATCTTCCAGTTTTCGTAATTACTTTATGATTGTTCGAGAAGAATTTCACTAATATCTACTTCGGCTAAATTCAACTTTTTCCATCGCTCCCTTAAACATCCTCAGTTTACACACGGCATTCAAAAATGTAACATTTTATGACCTCGCCGGCCGCGGTGGTCTCGCGGTTCTAGGCGCGCAGTCCGGAACCGTGCGACTGCTACGGTCGCAGGTTCGAATCCTGCCTCGGGCATGGATGTGTGTGATGTCCTTAGGTTAGTTAGGTTTAATTAGTTCTAAGTTCTAGGGGACTGATGACCACAGCAGTTGAGTCCCATAGTGCTCAGAGCCATTTGAACCATTTTTATGACCTCCAAAAGCGCAGTTAGTACCGACAGATAACAATTATAATTGCGGTTATTTCTGAATGAGACATAATAAGATTCCTTCTACGAACTGCAAAACTTGTGGCTGAGCCGTGGTGCGCCTTTTCTGGCACACCAGCTCTTTCGCAGTACTATCGATTACCCGGCTGTACTACGATCGTTGCCCCTGTTGTGATCTGACGGCAGGTATTTGCAGTCGGGGAGTTGGTCGTGGACACGATAGGAGGCTCTAGGACGTGCTTGAGTGGACGAAGGAGCAAAACACGCGTGCTCGGCCAGCTGCGGTGCGGCCGGTCTACCTTGAGGATGGTCGCGGGTTTGTGGTGCACCTGCCTGATGTCAACTCCGGGCGCTGCTCGTCGCCTTGCTTTGGTACCTGTTTTCTCGGACAGACCATTTCCTCGAGACCATCTCCAACAACGCTCTCCATCGGGGTGTAAGTGGTTTTTGTGCCTTCGTTTCGTGGGACTATTTGCGTTGTAGCAACTGTCACTTGTTGGTTGGTTGCCCTAATATATATGTTGTTGAAGTAAGAGCAGCCGACAAGGTGTGTGATCGCATGGAGACCAGCAGTCAGTACTTCCTTTAAGGAAATCAGCGTCCCCAAAAGATGTAGTAATTGTATGCTATTGAAGATATTAGGTCATGGTCTGTTTGTAATTTCGTGCATACTAAGCTTACACTATTGACAGTTACATTGCAGACCTATACAAGGAAATTAAAGTGTACAAAACCCAGTTTGTGTTGAAGTTGTGCATTTGAATAACGTAATATTATCTTGATATTATTTCCATTTCATTTTTGTACTCATTATCGGCCTTAATGATATGTTCAAATATTCGTTGCCTAACTATGAGAGTGTAAAACACTGATATTATTTTCTAACATTGCATTTGTGTATAAGTCTTAGTTTGAATATTTTACAACATTGACATTGCTGCAAAATTTTAATCGTTTTATTTAAAGCACTTATTGTTTTTTCAAAATTACGTTATTATATATTGGTTCTTAACTTATATTAATTGGTGTTTCCTGCGGTCAGTTTGTGTTCAGTTTTTCTGCGAATTGGGGTGTGTTGGAGCGGCGCTACGTTCTGCTTCGGTGCACAGAAGCTGCGACATGTCGTCTAGTGGGAAGTGACTCTCGGTTGGGTCCCGGCGTTTAGGTTTTTGTTATGGACGGCTGGTCTGCTGCTTCCGGCATTTTAAGTTAAGTCACCCTTTGCCCAGGGCAGCCTAGCGTCACTGACCATTTGGTAGTTATTGAACCTATTTTATATATATGTAAAGAAAGGGGGTTTTAATTGCTTGTGGATCAGTTGCATTAATTAACTTGTTGTGCTCCTTGTGTTATTTGGGTTCGTAACGAACTGGTGTGCTTTGTAAATCATTTTCATATTATTGATTATTGCCTTCCTTTTTTTTAAAAAAAAAGGCGAAACATATGTGCCACCTTTCAAAATCACCTTCAGTTTGTAATCTGTTTCTTAAGTATTGAAATCTCCAGTAAGTTGTTGTAATTGTACATTTTGATATTGTTTTATGAACGGTCACTTGTTGATTGCCTCTAATTTGCTTTATAAAAGCTTGTTTGAATAAATTGTTATTAATTGATGAGCTACTTCTTATGTTAAGGGGAGAATTAGTAGGGGCCTTGACCTTCCATGCTAAGTGTTCCCCTTATGCCGACTTCGTAAGTAACAGTGGCTAAACTTCATCTTTAACGAAAGAATTTATTTTCCTTAAGCATCTTAATACCATAGTTCACTGTCGAATCTACCAGTAGTTAGAAACTCCTATTAATACAGGGAGGAAGGGTACAATGTATCTTTTTCCACTTTTCTACCTTATTGTTTTTTTAATGTCTTTGGCAGAACAACGCTCATTCCTTTCTTTCACAAGACTTCGGGCACGAGCATAATTCTGAAACTATTAGTAGTGACTGACGAAGTGCGAGTGATTTAAGATACCTGTCAAAGACATTAAGCCATGGACAATGGTGCGCGTCTCTACTCGATCGACTATGCTAACATCCTTAGTATATTTCGACAGGGCGACGTCTATTGCATTGCAGCCTACGTTCGTGGCCTGAGTCTCATGAACGACGACTAAGAGACAAAATCTTTGCTTGATTCTCCGTTTCCAATTAAAACAGAACTGACAATTCATTCTCTCCACGTCATAGCCGAGTGACGTGAAATATTGGAACGCGCTTTGTGATCCAATTCTAGGCTTCGATTGGCGTGCACCCTTTCCAGTTGTTCATAACTCCTGCAAATCTCTGCAGAACTGGCACCCGTAATAAGAAGGATATTGCGAAGTTTGATTTAATCATATTCCGAGATGGATTTCAGAATGAAATACCGCAGACTGCAGTGGAGTGTAGGCTGAAATCACCCATCGTAACAATTTCAACAATTTGAGTGTATTTTATTTATTTATTTATATTTTTTTTGCATCTGTGCCTCAGCTTCACGACCATAGGTTTTGTGGAAACTGTATCATCATCTACTCAAACTTCGCAAGTCACACTCAGAACGTTTTAGCGTCTCAGATTAACATGAGATCATCGTCGAAACTCTTCTCTTCAGAGACTGCTATTATTTATTTTATTGTTATTTGTTGTAGGTGTAAGACTAATGCAGTCCAAGAATCAGTTGCCATAATTGTGTCACGGCATTTCCGTGTAGCGCACATAGCTTGTGATATTAGGCTCTAGGTGTAAATTTGAGTGGAAAGAGTCTAGTGGAACAGTACTACAACCATTATTTTCACATTCCTCTCGTAATTCAACATTTCTCTTTTTCTGTGAAACTGTAGGTTCTTCAAATAACATCAGAAGTGTTGGAAAATTAAACTTCTTTCTATAAAATCTGACATATTGTCAAAAGACAAGTACGTAAGTCATATAACCTTTTAAGTGTTTTATTTCCGACAGGGTAGTTAACGGGATATCCTCCTCTAGCATTACCTTTCCTCAACAGTAGTTGTCGATACCAGAATTATTTTTCATATTTTCGACAGGTCAATATCATTTCACTGTTTTTCTGAAAACTTTCATACAATTTTTTACACAATATGTTATATTTCAAGGTAAAATTTATGAAATGGAATTGCATTATTTTTTTATGTTACAATCGAAATGTTCTAACCGTGAAAGTAGAGTTAAAATTATTGTTTTAGAAACATTTTAAATTACGAATTACTTGGCACACTTAAAATTTCTATTATTAATTACGCAACCTGGTACTGTTTATTATGTTTATTCCTGGATTCATTTATGAAATAAAAATCTAAACTAATAGAAATTCATTTGTCAAGAAAACTTGTAAACCCTTTGGAATATTGTTATTTCCGCTAAGTTAGGTAGTATTAAGTACGCCTTTGATGTGATAGGACGTATGAGTATTTTTGTATTTTCGGCAGACGATGTAATTTCGGCTTTGTTAATGTGAAAATTCAAAAGACTGTATGACATACTAAAATGTGACAAAATACATTAACGTACCAAAATTCTGTAACTACAATCTTCGAATGTATTTATATCAATGCAGCCATGATGATCTAAAATATGAGAATTTCAGCTTCAAAAATCAGACCTCTGAACAAGAAGAACTCCAGCAAACTCTACACGGAAAGCCAAGTAAACTAGAAAGTTTGTTGTAATCTTTACTCCTGTGAAATTTTTCATAAAAGACTTTGCTTATTGTGGGTAATAACTAATAATAGGAGGGTAAGGGGAGATTACAGTAAGCTAATATGAACAGCAAACTGAATGCATAATCATAGTCAACATAAACACGAAACCAACACCAACTCCAGTACTACAAGTTTATGGCCAACTAGCCCCACGGATGTTCAGATGGTTGAAAGAATGTATGATGAGATAAGCGAAATTATTGAGATACTTAAAGGAGTAGTAAATTTAATTTCTGAGAGTGACGAATTCGGTATTCGATGCACTATTTGTTTGTTGCTCAGTGACATCCTGCCACTCTCCATAAAGCTTATTTAGTATCGTCACTGGATTCGGACATCGATATCGAGGTGGACGTACCAACGTAGTCCCGTTCAGATTTGCATGGTTTGACGGCCGCGTCGGGTTTGCGTGGACACTGCATCAACTGGAAAGGCGCTCTGGTAGTGTGGGCAGCGAGTAAAGTGCGCGCCAGTTCCTCGGCCAGTTGTGTTAACGTATCCTACGTTTTACGGTCCCTGACGTTGTTATTCGCAAACTGACACGCTTGTTCCCCGTGATTTCAATCGGTTTGCTATTTACACTTCGTTCGTACGTTGTTGACGATTCTTGGTTTGATGTTTGACTTTATCCCTGTTTGTCCTTTAGAATTTGTGTGCGGTTTGCCGACGTCCACTCGGTCCCTTACGGCCGATTATTTTTCGTTGAAAACGCCTAGTGGTACTCTCCCACATGGGTAGCGAGATACAAAAGCAAGTATCCTAACTGTAGCTTTTAATGCAAGCATCACACTGCAAAAAATCAAATGAACTCATCTGCTAGTGAGGAGGTACGAAAAATGGCGGAATTTCACCAAATTAGTCTTGCAGAACACGATATTCCCGTGTTTTACAATGCGAATGATATCTTCATCGACGAAGAAGTTCCCGTGTGATAGATAACAAACGACTTAGGAAAATCCTCAGGAACTAATGCAATTCGTTGAACTTAGTAGGTCTCGCCTCGCATGTATATACTCAGAATACTCCAAAAGTGACGAGGGAGTGAGGTATGCCATCTACAATCCTACTTCCATACCAAAGGAGACTGCAAAATAATAGCATTGTCTAATATATCTTCCGTTTCCGCAGAGACCCAGGTTGTTATGAACACATACATTCGTAACCGCACGGATACGGATCACAAATGTGCTTAGCAAAAAATAAAAATACTTCGTATGATAAGCGAACCAAAAGACATTTTTGCAAACTTTGAAGGCTATCACAATGGGAAAGAAAATTAACACAGATGCAAAGAGGAACATCTTAGCACAGAGGGAGAATCCAGAATGTTAACTCTAACTCATGCCAATAACACATTATGATGTTATAAGCCAATACCTGCAAATCTAGTAATAATTAGTAGTTCTGCATTCAGGGTGACTGGGTAGCATTGCTAAAAGGCAAACATCAGGCAAGGACTGACTTTATTAGTCACTTGAAGCTTTTCGGAATTCATCGATATCAGATATCTAAAAGAAATCACACAAAAATATTCTGTAAAACATTACTGGATAGCTACAGCAAACCATTTTTGAAATCATCCGGCACAAACTGCACTACACCTAACCAGAAACGCTTGCTGTACGTAAATATGGCGTTTCGAGATATATATGAAACAGATATTCGCAGACTACAGACCTAGTTGTACAAAGGAGACACTTTTTCAATCTGGTTGTATTATAAAATGTATGGTGCCGCCAAGGTGCATCAAGTCGTATATATTTATTGCACCGTCACCAACTTATTGGAAAAGAATTGTTTTCTTTATACAAATTGCAACGACAACTTTACAGTGACAAGAGGTTCCACAATATTTGCCTGAATCCGGAAAATCACGTCGCGTCACTCATCGTCAAATGCTCCAATCATAACTGAGAGATACGACGACATAAAATTAAATTATAAAATAGCAATACAAACATATGTCACAATGCAGGCAGTAAATCAGAGGAAGTGGAATACAATATTTTGGTTAAAATTAGGCTAGTCCTTCGGTCAGGCTCAAATTTGGCATCAGAAATTGTCCACTAACTTCTACTGCGCTTGCATCAAATAGAAACACTTCCCACTATCCAGCACAGCGTGTTTTCTATGAAACATAGGAAATAGTTTCTAGAATACACAAAATCAGTCGTGGGTGATTACACTTCACGTCCATATAAAGTCAAGAAATATAACTTGTTTCAATGAACGATAAAATGTTCAAATCGCAATGTCTCGTGACGCTTTACATCCTAAACTACGTAATATAAATCACAAACGCTAAATTTAGTGGAAGAGGAGAGGTGGAAGGAGAGGAGAGAAACCATATTTTACAAAACATACGAAGTATTATTTTAGTCTGAACAAAAGTCAGTCATGGGAGAGTAAGCGTCTTATCCATAGAAAATTAAGAAATACACTCCTGGAAATGGAAAAAAGAACACATTGACACCGGTGTGTCAGACCCACCATACTTGCTCCGGACACTGCGAGAGGGCTGTACAAGCAATGATCACACGCACGGCACAGCGGACACACCAGGAACCGCGGTGTTGGCCGTCGAATGGCGCTAGCTGCGCAGCATTTGTGCACCGCCGCCGTCAGTGTCAGCCAGTTTGCCGTGGCATACGGAGCTCCATCGCAGTCTTTAACACTGGTAGCATGCCGCGACAGCGTGGACGTGAACCGTATGTGCAGTTGACGGACTTTGAGCGAGGGCGTATAGTGGGCATGCGGGAGGCCGGGTGGACGTACCGCCGAATTGCTCAACACGTGGGGCGTGAGGTCTCCACAGTACATCGATGTTGTCGCCAGTGGTCGGCGGAAGGCGCACGTGCCCGTCGACCTGGGACCGGACCGCAGCGACGCACGGATGCACGCCAAGACCGTAGGATCCTACGCAGTGCCATAGGGGACCGCACCGCCACTTCCCAGCAAATTAGGGACACTGTTGCTCCTGGGGTATCGGCGAGGACCATTCGCAACCGTCTCCATGAAGCTGGGATACGGTCCCGCACACCGTTAGGCCGTCTTCCGCTCACGCCCCAACATCGTGCAGCCCGCCTCCAGTGGTGTCGCGACAGGCGTGAATGGAGGGACGAATGGAGACGTGTCGTCTTCAGCGATGAGAGTCGCTTCTGCCTTGGTGCCAATGATGGTCGTATGCGTGTTTGGCGCCGTGCAGGTGAGCGCCACAATCAGGACTGCATACGACCGACGCACACAGGGCCAACACCCGGCATCATGGTGTGGGGAGCGATCTCCTACACTGGCCGTACACCACTGGTGATCGTCGAGGGGACACTGAATAGTGCACGGTACATCCAAACCGTCATCGAACCCATCGTTCTACCATTCCTAGACCGGCAAGGGAACTTGCTGTTCCAACAGGACAATGCACGTCCGCATGTATCTCGTGCCACCCAACGTGCTCTAGAAGGTGTAAGTCAACTACCCTGGCCAGCAAGATCTCCGGATCTGTCCCCCATTGAGCATGTTTGGGACTGGATGAAGCGTCGTCTCACGCGGTCTGCACGTCCAGCACGAACGCTGGTACAACTGAGGCGCCAGGTGGAAATGGCATGGCAAGCCGTTCCACAGGACTACATCCAGCATCTCTACGATCGTCTCCATGGGAGAATAGCAGCCTGCATTGCTGCGAAAGGTGGATATACACTGTACTAGTGCCGACATTGTGCATGCTCTGTTGCCTGTGTCTATGTGCGTGTGGTTCTGTCAGTGTGATCATGTGATGTATCTGACCCCAGGAATGTGTCAATAAAGTTTCCCCTTCCTGGGACAATGAATTCACGGTGTTCTTATTTCAATTTCCAGGAGTGTATTACTTGGTTCCATGTACCGTCAAAGGCTAAAACCGCAGCATCTTATGTCGCTTTACAAAAGCTATAAACACAACCTATAAAATACAGAGAACAATCATACATCCAGAACCACATAATATGAAATGTAAACAATAGAAATTTAAAGGTGAGGAAAGCAAGGGACGAAGGAGCGGACAGAAGAAGTGTACTACATAAAAATTAAGCGGGAACTAGAGCGTTTGCCAACGCTCATAATAAATCCTGGTAAATGTCGAAAAACCATTTCCTGTGGGAGCGGATCCGTCCATTCACGATTCCATTTTTGTTAGCATTAATACGCCTACAAATCTCACTTTCTTCAAAACTGTCTATGTCTGGGCCTTTTGGCTCTGTGTGTAGGTTCTTTAGAGATTTTTCAGCCGCTAACAAACGATGCTTGTTATCAATGAAATTACAAATCACAGCAATAGTGTTTTTATTACAGTGTTCCCTGAACGTGGTTAAAAAGTCTCACCCTGTCTTCCCAATGTAAACACTCTTACAGGATCCAAAAGTGATTTTATAATATATTCCCCATTTATTCTTTTATTGTCAACAAATGTTCGTAAAACTGTCTTACGTTTCTTGTGCGTCTGGAAGGCAATTTTTATATTGGCTTTTTTTAACGCATGACTATTCGTTCACAGAAATGCCCTGTATGGGATGTAGAAGCAAATTTAGATGGATTCTCGAGAGGATCAGGAATAGACTTTTTCCCCTCTCTGGAGAACAGATTCACAAACGCTCCGTATCGCATGTTCATTGTAAGCGTTTTTCACACCTATTTGTGTGATTACATAAATTTCTTTATATATATATATATATATATATATATATATATATATATATATATATATATATATATATATGCTTGTCTTAAGTCAAGTTTAGCTAACCTGTTGAACATTGACATGAAGAAAGCGTAGGTGGTGAAAGTGAACATTAATAATTACATCCGTGGTGAATAGTTTTCTCAAAATATCTAGAGAAAAATTGCAGCAGACTGAAGGAGCCTGCAAACTCGATCATGTCTGATTTTCTTCCTCTAAGTGCAACAAAAGTATCGTTTACATATTTACGATAAAAATTATATTACCAAATCCTGCCTATTAATTGTAAACAATTGAGTTTCCAAATAATTAAAGAATAATTACGCTAAAAAGCTAAAAAAGCAGCAACGCAGTGCCAGACCGTCTTATCATTAAAAGTAAAACAATTAAAGGCTAACGACTTTTTCACATATTATCTGGAAATCTACGAGGGCTAGAATTACAAATGGTTTGAATTTCAGTACAGTAAAGGCCGAATTTCTACCGTAATAAACCCGAAAGTATCCCACCGAACCAGTTTTTAGTAGATGGAACTTAAGTGAAATTCTGGTGCCTCCCCCCCCCCTCCTCTTTCCCCATTACCTGTGCAATATTATGGCATGGATTCTCCACTACACATTTACATCGAATAGCACTTGTAAATTCTAGTAACACTCACCTAGTACCTAGAAAAGAAGCGAAAATGATCTGAACGATATAATAATATCACTCTCCGCCCTCCACCCCCAAAGAATAAGCAAGCACAGTACATGATGTAGAGGAAACTAATCGCTAGAGTGAGTGCACTGCCTTCCAGTACACAGATTAAAATTAATATATGAAATACTACACTTGTAACAGTGTAAATACTAAAACTAATTTAGGAAATGATATGCCAGAAGCCCAGTTGAACGATTTATTGCGTTTTTATCTCTATATCTACACCCAACATATATCTAAAATTTGTCCACGTTTTTAAATTTAGCTCTTGTAACGTGCATTGAGAAACATCCATCCCTACATATTGACATGTGCACTGCCCTACAAAGAAAGCGAAGCATCCAAAACACACAGTCGCATATCAATGTAACTTCCTGCACTTACACATCACCTGCGGGTATGAGAATGCTCGGAGCTGCAGTTCTCTGTGACACGCAGAACGGCCAGCAGAGAGTATTAGTGTAGTTTACGTTTAGTGTTGTTACCAGGCCAAGTAGGGTACAGAAACAGCTTGAAGAGCGTCAGATATTGAGTAATCACTGTGAAGGACGTAGAGGTACCGCATACGGAGTGAGCCGTGCGTGGCTTTTGTTCGTACCATCTCTTATTTAACATCCTATTTTTGCCGTACTGCCACCTCGTTATGTTAGTTTCAATTACTTGTGTCACTTAGTTCCTGCCTTGCCTGCCCGTGAGTGGCAGAAGCAGCGCTTATAGATATTAGCCCTGCCGTATTATCTTTGCTGGACTGCTATTTCTTCCCGCTCGGCGTGTTTCGACGAGTCAGTTGGAACGTGCCAGCAGTTAGTTCGGACCTGCGAGTGTTGGCATGTGGCAGAAGTTCGATCGTGACGCGGCAGGAGTGAGCTCCGGACTCGCCCGACGGTTCCCCACACATGTCACTTGAGTGCGAATCACCTTGGTTGGTCGTCGGTCGGTCGTCTTGTCGGACGACGTGTATTTTGGCCGGCGCTCGGTTATGGGTTGGCTGTGTGTGTGCCAACTCGTGATTCGTCCTTGTCATTGGACTGCCACTGCTGTTAGCATTGTCTAGTTCTTCGTGCAAGTGTTCGTGAAACTGTGTGTCGTTTGTGGGATTTTGACTGACAAGTCATTATAAACGTTGTCGGCTTGCTGGCTAGGAGTCGGTCGGTTGGCGTTGAGCAGTGAGGAGTTATCGTCGGGGTCGTAGTTTGGCCGGTCACCGCTGGCGGTCTCAACGGTGTGTCGGAGAGTGTGGCGCTGTTCCCATTGCTACGAGGTCCGTGGCTCACCGACCCTGGACAAGAAAGTTGAGTTCTGATTTAACATACCAGCAAGTCAAGACTGTTCACACTGTGTCGTTTGGAATTCGTTGTCGGCCGTTGGTATATTCCCGGTAGCAACAACGTGGTTTTCAAGTTGAAAAATTCTAGCCGTCCACAGGTGGAGTTTCACTGTTTTGGTTATTTGAATTGAAGTGCATCTGCGGAATCTTCTGCCTTGTGGCCGGTTACCGCTTACCTGCCATGGGCGTTGATGTAAATTTCAGGTAGCGTAGTTTCCTCATCGTATTGTTGCTGTCCAGCACGGTGTGTAGTTTGACAGCTCTATGTGCAATTGGTTGTGGGCGCCAATATCTTTTACGTTGTTCCGTTGACCTCCCTGTTGTGGCCTGGTCGGATGAAGTGGAACTTATCTTGTCGGTGGGTCCGCTGAGTGTCGGTTGGGTTGTCGTCGGATCGTGAAAGGTTGGTCCGACTGCCTGTCTCACCTAAGCGAACGTTAGTGTTTGAATTAGAGGCCCACCCACGAACATGTGGGCGCCCTTGTGTGTACTGCCTTTTTTTTCTCGTTGTTGGTACTTGTATGGCTTGTAGCCAGTTTTTTGTTTTAAATTAGCGTTGTTTTACTTTTAAGGCCTTCAGCCTAGTTTCAAGTAAGCCCTTTGCCATTTAAAAAAAATGAAATTTTAAGCCTTTAGCCGATTTGAATTTAACTTCTAGTTTACTTCAACCTATTGAATTTTTAAGTCTTTGGCCTTCAACCGGTCTGAGTTTCAGTTGTTTGTTCTGAAGGCCTTCTGCCTAAATTAAAGAACTTTTTCGCATAAGGATTTTGGGATTTCAAAAAGAATTAATGTTTTGGAGTTTTAAGTGTCCGGCCTTCAGTCGATTTGAATTTAACTAGTTCACTCCAGCCTAACTAAAGAATTGTTTTAAGATTAGTCTTACCTTTTAAATTTCTGATTATGCTTATGTTTTAAGTTATGGGCCTTATGCCTTTTTAAAATTAAAGTGACTTTTAGCCGGTAATGAAGTCCCAAAGATTAAAGCAGTGTGTTAAAAAAAAATTTTTTTAGGCTCTTTTAATGATTGATCAAATAATAAAGTTGTATGTTCGAGTGGAACTGATAGTCCCTTATTTTGGCCCCTTTCCACAGTTTATTCTATCTCTCCTGTCCTGCTGGTGAAGCAGGGCATTTCACGAAGTTATCAGCATGTCACACAGTTTGTAAGCGGCTTCATAGTAAGTCTCCACTTGGCCGGCTAGTCGAATCGTGCGACATCCAGGGTTAGTGGGGCATTTCCTCGGCCCAGTGTTGGACTGCATGAGAGCGCGAGGACAAGCATACTCGTCCTCAAGGTTCTGGTCGACCACGTCTCACTATGACAAGGAAAGATCCCAGTAACGTGCTCCAAGCCTGTTGCAAACCCTCCAGGCATGCACCTGGAATCAGAGAACAAGTAATGGACTCCCAGAAGCATTCTGTGTCATCCTAAATCATTGATCGAAGAGCAGCAGCATTTGGACTAGGAAATTGCCTCCCTGTGAGGTGGCTGCCGCTAGCACCACAACACAAATGATTTCATTTGGAGCGGTGCCTTGACCGTGATGCATGGCGCTTAATTATGTTCAGCGATGAAAAGCATTTCGGCATTACTCCACATGACTATGGTCGACGTGTATGAATACTGCTTCCGGAACGTTCCACCGTTTCAGTGCTTTGGAGAGACATAGCGATACTGTATTGTGCAGAATGATGTCGGTTTAACGAACTGATTGCTAGTAGTTTAAAGTTAACATATATCAGGAGGTGGTCCGTTTCGCCTGCGCGAGTGAGATAGTTATTCCTTGGCTTACCGTTTTGAAGTTCAAGCGATATATAATGTGATTGCGTGTATTTAATTTTGATCAAAGGATTCTGTGATCTACTACAAGCTTGTAAAGGACTTTGAATACTTGGTGGTCGATGTTTCCTGTAGAACTTGCTTCAATGTCACGGCCAAAAGCATACAGAAAGTTTTCTCAGCTAAAGAGAATTCGCTGCACTCCCAGACAATCACCGAATGATCCAATGCGAATGGCAGTGTTCCAATTCGAGAAGATCCTGTAGAAGTTTTCTTTCTGTTACATTTCAAGAATCTTACAAGCAACCGTCGGAGTCGGCAGCTTCGTCTTCACCACGAGAGTAACTTGTCTACCTGTATGAAATTACGTATGCTGTTGGGGTCGTCTTTCGAAGACATACAAACTGACACACTACACACACTATTTCAATAACAACGACTTTAATATCACCAGCTCAAAACATTAATTTTTTTTTCCTTTGAGCAGTAATATTATAAAAATGGTGACTGTGACTGGACCTACAAGGACTGAAACACAGACTCTGTCAAGTCTTTCATGACCAAAAACAAATTCATACATGATCATTCAGTTAGAAGCTATATGATTATAAGTATCCGGACACAATGACTTACAAGTTCGTGGCGCCTTCCATCGGTAATGTTGGAATTCGGTATGGTCTTGGCCCCCCATAGGCCTTGGTGACAGCTTCCACTCTCGCAGGCATACATTCAATCAGATGCTGGAAGGATCCTTGGGGAATGGCAGTCCATTCTTCACGGAGTGCTGCACAGAGGACAGGTATCGATGTTGGTCGGTGGGACCTGACACGAATTCGGCGTTCCAAAACATCCCAAAGGTGTTCTGTAGAATTAAGGTCACGACTCTGAGCAGGCCAGTCCATTAGAGGGATGTTATTGTCGTATATAACTACTCCACCACAGGCCGTGCATTATGAACAGGTGGTCGATCGTGTTGAAAGAGGCAATCGCCATCCCCGAATTGCTCTTCAACAGTGGGAAGCAGGAAGGTGCTCAAAACATCAATGTATGCCTGTGCTTTGATAGTGCCACGCTAAACAACAAAGGGTACAAGCTCCCTCCATAAAAGACATGATCACACCATAACACCACCGATTCCGAATTTTACTGTTGGCACTACACACGCTGTCAGATGTCGTTCATCGGGAATTCACCATACCCACAGCCTGTCATCTGATCGCCACATTGTGTACTGTGATTCGACACTCCATCCAACGTTTTTCCACTGTTCAATCGTCCAATGTTTACGCCCCTTACACCAAGCAAGGTGTCGTTTGCGATTTACCGGCACGATGTGTGGATTATGAGCAAGCTCTCGACCATGAAATCCAAGTTTTCTAACCTCCAGCGTAACTGTCATAATACTTGCAGTGGATCCTGATGCAGTCTGGAATTCCTGTGTGATGGCTTGGATAGATTTCTGCCTATTACACATTACGACCCTCTTCAACTGTCGGCGGTCTCTGTCAGTCAACAGACGAGGTCGGCCTGTACGGTTTTGTGCTGTACGTGCCCATTCACGTTTCCACTTCACTATCACATCGGAAACAGTGGACCTAGGGATGTTTAGGAGTGCGGAAATCTCGCGCACAGACGTATGACACACGTGACACCCAGTCAGCTGACCACGTTCAAAGTCCGTGAGTTCCGCAGAACGCTACATTCTGCTCTCTCACGATGTCTAATGACCACTGATGTCGCTGACATGGAGAACCTATCAGTAGGTGGCAGCACAATGCACCTAATATGAAAAACGTATGTTTTTGGGGGGATGTCCAGCTACTTTTGTCACATAGTGTATGTATTTAGTATCTGTTGTTATTTGTTATGATAAATGTGTATTTTATGTTATGTATATGTACTAATGTTGTGTTTCCTGTAATTTCATGTACGATTGATGGAATCATTGTATGTGAGCTACATCGGACATCAGGCAGCCACGACAGTGGAGTCCATTACATATGAACTTCATGCGGTTCTACTCTGCAGTAAAAGCAAGCACAACAGAGACATGCTAACTCATTGCACACATTAGTCTGGCCATTGTAGACAACGACTCGCTTAGGAATATTTTTATCTTTAGTTGTCATATGTCTTTGTATGCGCAGAGTGCTTTTTTTATTTGTTCGCAGTTGTGAAGAGATATTATGTCGTGTAAAATCTGATGAGTATTTTCGTGGGATAAAGCTAAATTGTGTCCAGAGTAAAGTAATTAAAAGGTTTGTGAACAACTGAATTCTTAGGGTTAAAACCAGATATTTGTGTAAAATGCAGAAGGGGACAGAAAGCGAATGTGAAGCCCAGTGATAAAGAACAAAACTCACGGCAAGCGCTAGATGCTGGCCTAGGAGAATCCAAAGATCCTATGGCCGAGCTCTTAAATAAAATGAAACTTTTGATGGATACCATAGCTAATTCAGCTTCATAACAGTCTCACATGTCTTCTATTCAAGCGAATATTTCAACAACCGTCAAAATTTAGCTTCGGAACAGTCCGAAAAGTTTGCTATTCAGACGAAACTGTTTGCTGAGCAAACTAATGTCAGCTGCGCAGGCGGCTATTTCTGCAAATGTAGAAACCATAGCTGTGGAACAGTCAAATACAGTGGCTAAAGTAATAAATCGGAACACCACTGTGAGTAATTTAGGTACGCAACAGGCAGAGTTACCCGAGAAAGCAAAGGGTATAACCAATAAAGTGAACGAGCTGCCCACAAGGGAAGATTTTGTTGAAGTATTAGCTGGTGTGAGTACTTTGACAAATGGACAGACATCAGGACAGAAATAAACAGTACGAAGCAAATTCACGAACAATTTCCGATCTAAATAAACAGAGTAAACAGATAAATCGGAACCGTGCATGGAAGACTACAAACGGTAGAAGTACAGGTACAAAACCTGGCCTGAACAGGAATTAGCGTCCGGATGTGAAGGGCGTATGTAACAAAAGTTCAAAGAAAAACCCCAGCAGTTTAAGGATAGTCGGATGGTTGTTTGGTTCAAATTTTTTTTATTTTTTGCACTTTTTGTTACGCATATATTTCGGTTTAAACTGATACCAAATTTATTAATTTATGTTGAGTGGTTTCCGTTTTAGTAAAACCCTGCAACACACACTTTTCATGAACTCAACCGTCTTTTTACTCGCTAGTGACTACTTGTTATAGTACAGCTGTTTGAAATCTTAGTTGGTAACACTGATGAAGTACTGTTGGCAACAATGATAAAAACAGCTGCCAGTTTACTTTGTTGTTTTCAGTTCTTTGTTTGTGGTGACTGAAAGTGAAGTTTGTTTCCGATATTCGTATTTCAGTGTTTAGATCTCAGCAAATAAGTTTTTATTATTTAAGAATTCCACGAATACAAAACAAGAAAAAAACGTGAGTTCAGTGGGGGGATATGTAACCAAAAACAGTTTTTGCATCGTGGTGAATCTAAAGTCGAAGTTCATTGTGAAAGTGAGCTTAGGCCTAGTACTAGTACTGAAGCTGCTTCTGCTTCTAAACAAGCTCTTCTTCTAAGTAGTTTACGCGTAACTTGGCTCAATATGAGATACATGCAGAAGAAGAAGGCTGCAATGATATTGTTAACATCAACAGTTTAGGTAGCCTAGTTAGCCAAATTGTGGTGTGCGTAAAATGTAAAGGATCCCTTAACGTCTCTACTGGAACCAGGCTAGGCTTACAAGAACCGATAGAAATAAAGTGCAGTGATTGTTCTTTTGAAGTGTCCACTGCTAATTCTCCATGCTTACCAGAATGTAAACAATCAGAAGTAAATGTTCGATTAGCGGCGAAAACTTTCTGTGGTGTAATGAACTTTCCGAGTCCGTCAGCTTTCAAATATTACAATAAGATGCTTCGAGATGCTGCAGAAGAGGTCTGTGAAGAGAGCATGAAGGCTGCTGTTGAAGAAAGTGTCGCGGCTACCAAAAGCAACTTTTATTTTGATGACTGCATTTCAGTTGGGAGTGTACCGTAACTATTACAAGTTTCAATGAAAGAAATTTAGCAACGTGTAAAATTCTGAGTCATCTAGGCATATCTCCAGGCAGAAACTGTGTCTAGTTTTCGAAAAAAAGACGACGAACTTCGGATTAAAGAGCGGACAAAGCTGTCATAGAAATTGAGAAAAAGTGTCAACAGGCCACACAGTAAGCAAGAAGAAAGATTGAGGACCAGTTTGAAGAACTAGAAGATCCAGATAGACCTTCATATGAAGCTGGAATGTACTAAAGTAAGAATAAAATCATTGTTTAATAGTCTTATCTTTATTTGCGTTTCCCCAACAACTGTTTTTCAATGGTTAAGAACATTTTTGATAGCTACTATTAATGTATCAACATGATTTTTTAAATTATTCCTTATTGGTAGTTGTTAATTTAAACTGAGGAAATATGAATATCTTTTGAAGAACTACGGTATAAATTTAATCAAAGTAAAAAAAATTGCAGTTTTTATGGCTACTTTAACAAAATATTTTTTAAAATATAAGTTTTTATTATTTTTAAGACTTATCAGTTTAAAATTAAGATAAAGATTAAAGGAACACAACAAAAAATCATGATAATATGTCAGTTGGTTAGGGAGAAAAAAGTTCCTAAAGTCATATAATTTAACATGGCCGAGATAGACTCTCCTTTAACAGCAATTGGACGACTGGGTAATAGATAAGGAACAGCAGGTGATATTATCTGTTAAAGGTAGAGAATAGAGTGAGTGAAGGTCTACTGTTACCTCGTCAGATAGATCAAGAGTTGAAGGAAGTTCGCTAGCAGATAGGAACCGACTCCATAGATGGAAAGGAGAAATTACACAGAATTGGCAAACGTGCACCCAACCCAAAGGATAGAAGGACTAGACGGGGGGGGGGGGGGAGGGGGCGGCTACTGAAGAAACAAAGGAACACAGCCCAGAGTGTAAATCTGAAGGTAGAAATCAGGGCTCGATGTGCAATCATGGGGTTGATGAGCAGTACCAACATACAAGCCCAAACGAACAGCTGTATGAAGTATGTAACTTGTGAGGTATTATACCAGATCTATCATGGAGGAGAAAATGTTAAAGCACATGCAATTCCAAATATTTTTTCCGGAAAGACTTTAAATCCTGTTGTATTTATCAGACGATTCAGAGGAATGTTACCACGAGCTTGGTCTGATGAACAGAAAATTTAATATTTTTCACGATACATCCAAGGCGCTGGTAGTCTGTGGGTGACTGACGTAATAGCCAAGTGCCACACCTACGAAGAATTTGAGAAGGCATTCCTCAGTAGATATTGGTAAGAGGCCTTCAGGAGGGATTGAAGAAGGAAGTACATAACCCGAAACCCTTCTCTTACCGAAAAGGGAACTTAAGGAGATACATCGAAAAATATTTGAATAAAGCAAAGTATTGGAATCAACAAATAGATCACAAAAGTGTGCTAATGTTCATCAAAGCTCAGCTTCCGATGGAGATACGGGAAAACTGCCGCATGTATCGGAAGATAATCTGGAAGAATTCATGTCTGCAGTAGATTGAATCGATTTGCTACAGGAAGAACAAAGAGGAAGAAATAATTAAAATAAATCCTGTCAAAACGAAACTAGACAGATAGGTTATAACAGTAATAACGGAAGAATGAATGGAAGACAAATGGATAATTTTCATCGAACCAATATAAATAATGGTTACAATAATGGAGCAAACTGTATGGAACAACAGAATAACGGAAGAAATTATGAGCCGAACAGAAACAGAGGCGTTTTGAAAGGAGGTACAATCCTATATATAATGACCGTAAAAATACAGGACATAGTAATCAAACGATATACGAGGCGACGCTAAGGCCAACAAATAATCAAGCCTGGCGAGAACAACCACTGGTCACAGTAGAAGCAACCGATGAAAACAACGGACCGGCTACACCGAGAAATACAAACTGAATCCGATTACGTCCCCGAGGTTTGGTCGATAAAATAGTAATGAGGGGCAAGCAATCACCTGTAAACTGTCATAAATACAATGATGGAATGAGGATCATTGAGGAGTTAACGGAAGACGTAAATCCTAGGCAACAAGTTTCTAATAACGTGCCAAAATCATCGATCCTTGCCGAAGAACTAGACATACCTATCCGAGTAATGTAGGGGTAATGCAGGAGTAGGTTTAATAATGAATAAAGCAACAGGAATGCGGGAAAGCTACTACAAACAGCACAGTGAACGCATTGTTGTGGCCAAGATAGTCACGAAGCCCACGCCTACGACAGTAGTACAAGTTTATGTGCCAACTAGCTCTGCAGATGACGAGGAAATTAAAGAAATGTATGATGAAATAAAAGAAATTATTCAGATAGTGAAGGGAGACGAAAATTTAATGGTCATGGGTGACTGGAATTAGGCAGTAGGAAAAGGGAGAGAAGGAAACGTACTAGGTGAATATGGATTGGGGTTAAGAGATGAAAGAGGAAGCCACCTGGTGGAATTTTGCACAGAGCACAATTTAATCATAGCTAACACTTGGTTCAAGAATCATAAAAGAAGGTTGTATACAAGGAAGAAGCCTGGAGATACTGACAGGTTTCAGATAGATTTATATAATGGTAAGACAGAGATTTAGGAACCAGGTTTTAAACTGTAAGACATTTCCAGGGGAAGATGTGGACTCTGACCACAATCTATTGGTTATGAACTGCAGATTAAAACTGAAGAAACTGCAAAAAGGTGGTAATCTAAGGAGATGGGACCTGGATAAACTGACTAAACCAGAGGATGTACACAGTTTCAGGGAGAGCATAAGGGAACAATTGACAAGAATGGGGGAAAGAAACACAGTAGAAGAAGAATGGGTAGCTTTGAGGGATGAAGTAGTGAAGACAGCAGAGGATCAAGTATGTAAAAAGATGAGGGCTAGTACAAATCCTTGGGCGACAGAAGAAATATCGAATTTAATTGACGAAAGGAGAAAATATAAAAATGCAGTAAATGATGCAGGCAAAAATGAGATGGCCAGGAAGTGCAAAATGGCTAAGCAGGGATGTAGAGGCTTATCTCACTAGGGGTAAGATAGATACTGTCTACAGGAAAATTAAAGAGACCTTGGGAGAAAAGAGAACCACTTGTATGAATATCAGGAACTCTGATGGAAACCCAGTTCGAAGCAAAGAAGGGAAAGCAGAAAGGTGGAAGGAGTATATAGAGGGTCTATACAAGGGCGATGTACTTGAGGGCGATGTTATAGAAATGGAAGAGGATGAAGATGAAATGGGAGATACGATACTGCGTGAAGATTTTGATAGAGCACTGAAAGGCCTAAGTCGAAACAAGGCCCCGGGAGTAGACAACATTCCATTAGAACTACTGACAGCCTTGGAGGAGCCAGTTCTGACAAAACTCTACCATCTGGTGAGCAAAATGTATGAGACAGGCGAAATACCCTCAGACTTCAAGAATAATAAAATAATTCCAATCCCAAAGAAAGCAGGCGTTGAAAGATGTGAAAATTACCGACCTATCAGTTTAATAAGTCACGGCTGCAAAATACTAGCGCGAATTCTTTACAGACGAATGGAAAAACTGGTAGAATCTGGCCTCGGGGAAGATCAGTTTGGATTGCGTAGAAATATGGGAACACGTGAGGCAATACTGACCCTACGACTTATTTTAAAAGCTAGATTAAGAAAAGGCAAACCTACGTTTCTAGCATTTGTAGGCTTAGAGAAAGCTTTTGACAATGTTGACTGGAATACTCTCTTTCATATTCTGAACGTGGCAGGTGTAAAATACAGGGAGTGAAAGGCTGTTTACAATTTCTACAGAAACCAGATGGCTGTTATAAGAGTCGAGGGACATGAAAGGGAAGCAGTGGTTGAGAAGGGAGTGAGGCTTGTAGTCTCTCCCCGATGTTGTTCAATCTGTATATTGAGCAAGCAGTAAAACAACAAAAGAAAAATTCGGAGTTGGTATTAAAATCCATGGAGAAGAAATAAAAACTTTGATGTTCGCCGATGACATTGTAATTCTGTCAGAGACAGCAAAGGACTTGGAAGATCAGTTGAACGGAATGGACAATGTCTTGAAAGGAGCATATAAGATGAACATCAACAAAAGCAAAACGAGGATAATGGAATGTACTCGAATTAAGTTGGGTGATGCTGAGGGAATTAGATTGGGAAATGAGACACTTAAAGTAGTCAAGGAGTTTTGCTATTTTGGGAGCAAAATAACCGATGATGGTCGAAGTAGAGAGGATATCAAATGTAGATTGGCAATGGCAAGGAAAGAAGAGAAATTTGTTAACATCAAGTATTGATTTAAGTGTCAGGAAGTCGTTTCTGAAAGTATTTGTATGGAGTGTAGCCATGTATGGAAGTGAAACATGGACGATAAATGATTTAGACAAGAAGAGAATAGAAGCTTTCAAAATGTGGTGCTACAGAAGAATGCTGGAGCTTAGATGGGTAGATCACATAACTAATGAGGAGGTGTTGAATAGGATTGGGGAGAATAGACGTTTGTGGCACAACTTGACTAGAAGAAGGGATCGGTTGGTAGGACATGTTCTGAGGCATCAAGGGATCACCAATTTAGTATTGGAGGGCAGAGTGGAGGGTAAAAATCGTAGAGGGAGACGAAGAGATGAATACACTAAGCAGATTCAGAAGGATGTAGGCTGCAGTACGTACTGGGAGATGAAGAAGCTTGCACAGGATAGAGTAGCATGGAGGGCTGCATCAAACCAGTCACAGGACTGAAGACCATAACAGCAGCAGCCTATCCGAATATTCTTGGATACCGGAGCTTCGATAAATGTCATCTCCAACAATTTATTTAAACGTCTATCCCAGAAGATAGTTAGCTACGTTGCTGATACGAAACTGTAAGATCATTGGAGCCGTAGGTATCTGCTCGCAACCAGTCTGGATACAAATTTTGCTAGATGTAAGAACTGGAAATACAGCGATAAGATGCATGTTCCCAGTAATTCAAATATTAATAGAAGATTGTATCATCGGATGAGAGACTATGAGGGAGAAGGATTTAAAAATAGACTTCTCGTCCGGTAAAGTCAGTTTTTGTGATAATGGGGAAATGGCACAAATTGATATAATCATGGAAGAAAGGAGCATTGGAAATTACTGTCCTGGGCATGGCGTTAAGCTCAGTAGAAAAGAACGGAGATGTAAACGTACAGAAGAGGTGTTGTTGTTGTTGTGGTCTTCAGTCCTGAGACTGGTTTGATGCAGCTCTCCATGTTACTCTATCCTGTGCAAGCTTCTTCATCTCCCAGTACCTACTGCAACCTACAACCTTCTGAATCTGCTTAGTGTATTGATCTCTTGGTCTCCCTCTACGATTTTTACCCTCCACGCTGCCCTCCAATGCTAAATTTGTGATCCCTTGATGCCTTAAAACATGTCCTACCAACCGATCACTTCTTCTAGTCAAGTTGTGCCACAAACTTCTCTTCTCCCCAATCCTATTCAATACCTCCTCATTAGTTACGTGATCTACCCACCTTATCTTCAGTCTTCTTCTGTAGCACCACATTTCGAAAGCTTCTATTCTCTTCTTGTCCAAACTGGTTATCGTCCATGTTTCACTTCCATACATGGCTACACTCTATACAAATATTTTTAGAAACGACTTCCTGACACTTAAATCAATACTCGATGTTAACAAATTTCTCTTCTTCAGAAACGATTTCCTTGCCATTGCCAGTCTACATTTTATATCCTCTCTACTTCGACCATCATCAGTTATTTTACTCCCTAAATAGCAAAACTCCTTTACTACTTTAAGTGTCTCATTTCCTAATCTAATCCCCTCAGCATCACCCGATTTAATTTGACTACATTCCATTATCCTCGTTTTGCTTTTGTTGATATTCATCTTATATCCTCCTTTCAAGACACTGTCCATTCCGTTCAACTCCTCTTCCAAGTCCTTTGCTGTCTCTGACAGAATTACAATGTCATCGGCGAACCTCAAAGTTTTTACTTCTTCTCCATGAATTTTAATACCTACTCCGAATTTTTCTTTTGTTTCCTTTACTGCTTGCTCAATATACAGATTGAATAACATCGGGGAGAGGCTACAACCCTGTCTCACTCCTTTCCCAACCACTGCTTCCCTTTCATGCCCCTCGACTCTTATAACTGCCATCTGGTTTCTGTACAAATTGTAAATAGCCTTTCGCTCCCTGTATTTTACCCCTGCCACCTTCAGAATTTGAAAGAGAGTATTCCAGTTAACGTTGTCAAAAGCTTTCTCTAAGTCTACAAATGCTAGAAATGTAGGTTTGCCTTTTCTTAATCTTTCTTCTAAGATAAGTCGTAAGGTTAGTATTGCCTCTCGTGTTCCAACATTTCTACGGAATCCAAACTGATCTTCCCCGAGGTCCGCTTCTACCAGTTTTTCCATTCGTCTGTAAAGAATTCGCGTTAGTATTTTGCAGCTGTGACTTATTAAACTGATAGCTCGGTAATTTTCACATCTGTCAACACCTGCCTTCTTTGGGATTGGAATTATTATATTCTTCTTGAAGTCTGTGGGTATTTCGCCTGTCTCATACATCTTGCTCACCAGATGGTAGAGTTTTGTCATGACTGGCTCTCCCAAGGCCATCAGTAGTTCTAATGGAATGTTGTCTACTCCCGGGGCCTTGTTTCGACTCAGGTCTTTCAGTGCTCTGTCAAACTCTTCACGCAGTATCTTATCTCCCATTTCATCTTCATCTACATCCTCTTCCATTTCCATAATATTGTCCTCAAGTACATCACCCTTGTATAAACCCTCTATATACTCCTTCCACCTTTCTGCCTTCCCTTCTTTGCTTAGAACTGGGTTGCCATCTGAGCTCTTGATATTCATACAAGTGGTTCTCTTCTCTCCAAAGGTCTCTTTAATTTTCCTGTAGGCAGTATCTATCTTACCCCTAGTGAGACAAGCCTCTACATCCTTACATTTGTCCTCTAGCCATCCCTGCTTAGCCATTTTGCACTTTCTGTCGATCTCATTTTTGAGACGTTTGTATTCCCTTTTGCCTGCTTCATTTACTGCATTTTTGTATTTTCTCCTTTCATCAATTAAATTCAATATTTCTTCTGTTACCCAAGGGTTTCTATCAGCTCTCGTCTTTTTACCTACTTGATCCTCTGCTGCCTTCACTACTTCATCCCTCAGAGCCACCCATTCTTCTTCTACTGTATTTCTTTCCCCCATTCCTGTCAATTGTTCCCATATGCTCTCCCTGAAACTCTCTACAACCTCTGGTTCTTTCAGTTTATCCAGGTCCCATCTCCTTAAATTCCCACCTTTTTGCAGTTTCTTCAGTTTCAATCTGCAGTTCATAACCAATAGATTGTGGTCAGAATCCACATCTGGCCCTGGAAATGTCCTACAATTTAAAACCTGGTTCCTAAATCTCTGTCTTACAGAAGAGGTAAAGGAAAGTAATAAGCTCGGGATAGCAGAACAAGCGGAAAGAAAGGCAAAGGAAGCTGATGGGTTGGAAAACGAATAAAATGATAAGTTGGTAGTTCTTTTGGGGAAGTAGATCCAGGTTTTTGAAGAAAGGCTATGAAATATTAAGGGATTTAAGTGCCATTTGGAAGTGTTTCCTCATTAGACGTATTGTAATAAATCATATCCAATTCCGTGGAGACTGGAGAACTCAGTAAGTGAAGAAATAAACAGGATGATAAACTGGGGCCTGATAGAATCATCGGTCAGTCCATATTGCAGGCCGCTGTTAGTTGTACCTACATCAGAAGGATTGGTGTATCAAAAGGAAGAAAGGAATGTGTGTGTGGTCTACCAAAAGTGCCACATGGTAAGCCCGCTTGGGAAGAAAAAGGTAAAGTTGGCTTTAGTGAACATGGCCGAAAACGCCAAAAAGAGAAAGGTAAAATATGACAATAAGCTAAAAAAAGTACAAGCTTTTGCTGTAGGGGGTAGAGTGTTGTTGCGCACACAACCACAGGTATCTTTATTGAAGAAGAGGTACAAGAAACGCAATTGTTATTTGTTGGACCGTTTCAAATAATAACGATTCCACATCCTGGAACAAATCTATGGACCTACCCAGTGATGGGAAAGGTGAATAGCCTCTATCCTCAACATGATATTAAAAAGTACTATGTCAAGTGAAAATTAAAATTTGTCCTGTCTCTAGGAAACGTTGTATATGTTAAGGAGATGTTATTTCCCTGAGTTTTTAGGTGTGCGTAGATTTAGTTTGATAAGTAAGTGTGTTGATTTTTGTTCTCAGCAGAACCACAGAAGGAGAGCTGATGCTGATTGTATACTTTTAAGTGTATGTGAATAACGTTTGTGTTTATTTGCTGAATGAATTTCAATTTTGTATGTGTTCATGTTCTCGATTAAGTACAAAGAGTAATGTAGTTCATGAGTGATTGTGTCAGTACTTACTAGAAGCAAATATTTTGACGGGAAATGGGTCCAAATAGCCCTGGACATTGAACTTCACGCACTTCTCTGAGAAGTCTGCAAAGGCAGAATAAATTTTGTGGGGATACTAGACAACAAAGGGCAGGGGTGTGCTTGTCATCTTGTGGTTGGCTTTACTATAATTAGGTAGACCTTTGCTATATAACCAAACTTTCAGTGTCATGTAAAACGTAAACTAACGGTGGCTAAGCTGAGTTATGTCAGATACGAATGCTAGCGAGAAATTACCATGTATTAGTGGTTAAATGTTTGTATTACTTGAGCAAAGTGGACTTCCAGTGAAGTAAGCAAAGTCACGTAATATTGAAAATAAGGGAATATATGACTGATTAAATTACGTTGAAGTTATCGAAATAGAAGTGTAGTGCAGTATGCACCCGTTGTCTAAGGGTAGCGTCTTCGATTCATATTCAAAACGTCTTCCGTCCCGGGTTCGAATCCCGCGGCTACTTGAATTTTGATTAATAATCAGCATTGGTGGGCGAAGACTGCCGGCATAATAAGTCACCCTCATTCTGCCAACGGACTTGTCAAAGAGGGTGGAGGAGCGGACAGAGGTTCAGGGCATTGTCTTGTCCTAGGGATGGGAAACTGTCCCCGAGGGCGGAAGAATCAGGAATGATCAACGACATGAGGATGCAGAAGGCAATTGAAACCACTGAATTAAAGACACGTAACGTGTATCCACAGCACATATGGCCTGTGATTGAAGAAGTGCCATGATGATCCCTCCATTGGCAAAAGATTCAGGAATAGTCCCCCATTCGGATCTCTGGGAGGGGACTACCAAGACGGAGGTTACCACGAGAAAAAGATTGAATGATTAACAAAAGGATAACATTCTGCTAGTCGGGGCGTGGAATGTCAGAAGCTAAAACATGGTAGGGGAATTAGAAAATCTGAAAAGGGAAATGCAAAGGTTCAATCTAGATATGGTAGGTGTCAGTGAAGTGAAGTGCAAAGAAGACAATAATTTCTGGTCAGATGAGTGTAGGGTAATATGAACAGAAGCAGAAAATGGTATAACGGGAGTAGGATTCTTTATGAATAGGAAGGTAGGGCAGAAAGTTTTTTACTGCGAACAGTTCACTGACAGGGTTATTCTTATCAGAATCGATAACAAACCAACACCGATAACGATAGTTCAGGTATCCATGCCAACGTCGCAAGCAGAAGATAAAGTATATGAGTATACTGGAAGTGTAATGAAGTGGCTAAAGAGAAATGAAAATCTATTAGTCATGGGGGACTGAAATGAAGTGGTAGGGGAAAGAGTAGAAGGAAAGGTTACAGGAGAATATCGGCTTGTGACAAGAATGACAGAGGTGAAAGACTAACTGAGCTCTGTAACAAGTTTCAGCTAGTAATAGCGAATACCCTGTTCAGAAGAGGAGAAGGTATTCTGGGAAAAGGCCGTATGATACGGGAAGATTTCAGTTAGATGGTTAGACAGAGATTCCGAAATCAGAAACTGGATTGCATGGCGTACCCAGTAGCAGATATAGACTCAGATCGCAATACAGTAGTGATGAAGAGTAGGCTGAAGTTTAAGACTAGAGTCAGGATGAATCAATACAAAAAAATGTGGAATACGGAAGTACTAAGGAATGACGGGATACGGTTGAAGTTATCTAAGGCTACAGCAATAAGGAATAGCTCAGTAGGCAGCACAGTTGAAGAGGAATGGACATCTCTAAAAAGGGCTATCACAGACGTTGGGAAAGAAAACATGGGTACAAAGAGGGTAACTGCGAAGAAACCATGGGTAACAGAAGAAATACTTCAATTGATCGATGAAAGCACGAAGTAGAAAAATATTCCGGGAAGCTCAGGAATAGAGATATACAAGTCGGTGAGGAATGAAACAAATAGGAAGTGCAAGGAAGGTTAGACGAAATGGCTGCAGGAAAATGTGAAGACATCGAAATGATTGTCAGAAGGACAAACTCATCATACAGGAAAGTCAAAACACATTAAAAGCAAGGGTGATAACATTAAGAGTGCAACGGGAAATCCACTTTTCAATGTAGGGGAGAGGGCGGATAGGTGGAAAGAATACACTGAAAGCCTCTATGTGGGGGAAAAATTTGTCTGATGTGATAGAGGGAGAAAAAGGAGTCGATTTAGAAGAGATAGGGGATCCAGTATTAGAATCAGACTTTAAAAGAGCATTGGAGGACTTAACATCAAATAAGGCAGGAGGGATAGACAAAATTCAATCAGAATTTCTAAGATCATTGGGGGAAGTGGCAACAAAACGACTATTCACATTGTTGTGTAGAATGTATGTGTCTGGTGACATACCATCTGACTTTCGGAAAAGCATCATCCACACAATTCTGAAGACGGTAAGAGCTCACAAGAGCGAGAATTATCGCACAATCAGCTTATCAGCTCATGCATCTAAGTTGGTTACAAAAATAATATACAGCAGAATGTAAAAGAAAATTGAGGATGCGCTAGGTGACGATCAGTTTGGCTTCAGGAAAGGTAAAAGCACGAGCGAAGCAATTCTGACGTTGCGATTAATAATGGAAGCCATATTATAAAAAAATCAAGTTACGTTCATAGTATTTGTCGACCTAGAGAAAACGTTCGACAATGTAAAATCGTTCAAGATGTTCAGAGTTCTGAAAAAAAATAGGGATAAGCTATACGTAGAGATGGGTCATATTCGATATGTACAAAAGCCAGGAGGGGAGGGTGTAAGACAGGGATGTAGTCTTCCCCCTTACAAATAAATCTCTACATCGAAGAAGCAGCGATGGGAGTAAAAGAAAGTTCAGGAGCGGAATTAAAATTCAAGGTGGTAGGATATCAATGATGCGATTCGCTGATGACATTGCAACCCTCACTGAAAAAGAAGAAGAATTATATGATCTGCTGTATGGAATAAACGGTGACTGAGTACAGAATATGGATTGATTCTAAATTGAAGAAAGACGAAAGTAATGAGAAGTAGCAGAAATGAGAACAGCGAGAAACTTAACATCAGGATTGACGGTCACGATGTAGAGGAGGTTAAGGAATTCTGCTACCAAGGCAGTAAAAAAACCATTGATGGACGGAGCAACGAGGACATCAAAACCAGACTGGCACTGGCAAAAAGTGCATTCCTGGCCAAGAGAAGTATACTAATATCAAATATCGGCCTTAATGTGACGAAGAAATTTCTGAGAATGTACGTCTGTAGCACAGCATTGTATGGTAGTAAAACATGAACTGTGGAAAAACCGGAAAGGAAGAGAATCGAAGCATTTGAGATGTGATGCTACAGACGAATGTTGAAAATTAGCTGGACTGATAAGGTAAGGAATGAGGAGGTTCTGCACAGAATCGGAAGGGAAAAGAATATGCGGAGAACACTGATAAGGAGAAGGGTCAGGATGATAGGACATCTGTGATGATATGAGGGAATTACTTCCATGGTACTAGAGAGAGCTGTGGAGGGCAAAAACTGTAGAGGAAGATTGGAGTACATCCAGCAAATAATTGAGGAAGTAGGTTGCAAGTGCTACTCTGAGATGAAGAGGTTAGCACAGGAGAGGAATTCGTGGCCGTCCGTGTTAAACCAGTCAGATCACTGATGACAAAAAACAGAAGAAAAGTGCAGTGTAACTGTGAGAGCCCACCGACAACCTGTGACTGTTAGTAGGATACAACCAATGAACCATAATTAGGAACATTGTGAGAATTCATATCATGCTGAGACTGATGCACTGTGTAATTCGATGAAAATGGGATACAAAACCAGTGACATTTAACAGAAGGGTTATAAATGTCAAAAATTGGTGAAAAATAAACAAAGAAAAACTCCATCCGAATCTATCATTCCAGTAAAGAAACATGTTAGCATGCCAATCTGCTAACATTATCAGAGCGAAGAAGAATTTCAGAGTAATGGGTCAGAAGACTCAAACTGGTCTTCTGTTTGATGTCCAACACATTCCATTCTTGATCCCGATGCGAGCCCGTAACCACCTGATCCACCACGATAGACCACCCGATCCCAATCCATCGACTAGGCATCCCGGTAGCTTTCATGGGGAGAGAGTCATCATTGGAGACCAGCCAGCCCTGCAGCGTTGAGCTTCCCTGCGGGATCGACTGACGTCATCCAGCTTCTCTGCAATAACTAACTGTGAAAGAACTGAACAAGAAGATTTTAATGTAAATTAAGAAATTTCAGTCAAAAGTGCGAAAATGCACACTGGGATTAGGAGGCCAGGTTGTGGGTTTGCCCGGATTGTTGGAAGGGGGAGGGGGGGGGGGCCGACTTCTAAAGGGGCCATGGCCCTACTAATCACCTATTGTCAGTAGTGTTTGGTGCGCGTGGTCCAGCCTAGAATATGGATTGTTGCATGCAGGTAAACAAAATCTGGCTCCCGTGAGAGCCCATGTGATATCCTTTGGCCCATACTGGCGGGTGGGGATCGTCGCCTACTGTCAGCCAAGGAACAGTTGTCAGCGGTGTTTGGTGGGCGTGGTCTGGTACTGAATGGGGATTATTGCACGCAGATAAGCAAAATTTCGCACCCACAAGCGCCAATGTGGGCCTTGGTTCAAATGGCTCTGAGCACTATGGGACTCAACATCGTAGGTCATAAGTCCCCTAGAATTACTTAAACCTAACTAACCTAAGGACATGACACACATCCATGCCCGAGGCAGGATTCGAACCTGCGAGGGTAGCGGTCACTGTGGGCCTTGTGTGGCATCACGTTGGCGGGTGCGGGTTGGCAAGAGTGGTATCCCTTGGCCCATACGGGAATTTCACCCACAGGCGCCAATGTGGGCCTCGTGTGGCATCATGTAGCGGGTGCGGATTGGCGAGAGTGGTGACCCTCGGCTCATGCCAGAGAACCGAAATGTACACGTAGCGGGTGCGGATTGGCGAGAGTGGTTTTCACTGTGGGCCTTGTGTGACATCACGTTGGCGGGTTCGGATTGGCGAGAGTGGTGACCCTCGGCTCATACCAGAGAACCGAAATGTACACGTAGCGGGTGCGGATTGGCGAGAGTGGTGACCCTCTGCTCATGCCAGAGAACCGAAATGTAACGTGCAACGACTTTCTATTTGTTATTGGTTTAAAGCTAATATATATCAAAAGATGGTGCATTTCGCCTGCGCGAGCGAAATATTTATTCCTCGACTTTCCGTTGCTCCATGGCGAGGGAAGAAAAGTAAGAAAATGGTAATGTGACTGGACTTTGTTACGAGACAGGATAACGATATGTCGGGTATGATGTGTGTGCAATGAAACAGTCATTGTTAGCCACCATATAGTATAATTTGTGGTTTTTGAGAATCACAAGCGATATGCAATGTTAATTTGGTGTTTAGTAATGTCCATAATACAGTCTGTTGCATTTCAGAGATGATTGCGGATATTTTCTTTTGATCAAAGGATTCTGTGATGAACTATTATGTACTACAAGCTTGTGTAAGACTTCCAACAGTTTTCTCTGCTAAAAATAATTCATTTCATTCTCAATCATCGAATGACCAAATGCGAATGGCACTGTTCCAATTCGAGAATAATCTTATAGAAGTTTTCTTTCTGTTACATTTCAAGGATTCTACAGGCAACCGTCGTAGTCGGCAGCTTGTCCTCCACCACGAGAATAACTTGTCCACGCGTACGAAATTACGTACCCTGTAGGGTTTGTCGACGCCGCTAGCGATATTGTCCTTCACAGACGTACAGGGACACTACAAAAAGTAGTTTAATATCAACGAGTTTAATATTACCAGCTTGCAACATTAATTTCTTCTTCTGAGCAGTAATATTATAGCAGAGTCATCGGGTCTGGCTGCAGGTCACTGCTGGTAGCAAGCGAAGGGACTATGACGAAACTGCGACTTCACAGAGATCCTGCGTTCTTGTGTGTTACCTCTCTCGCGAAAGTATCATGGTGCCATTTTGCAACAGACCATTTGTCTTCTGCAAATGGGACCGGCTTCTATTAACTGTCTACGTGGTGTTGAACCTCTCCCATGGCCATCAAGATCCTCAAATCCGCCCCCGATAGAACATCTGTGACCAGCTCGGATCTCAACTGTGGCCCAGTGCCAGTATCCAAGATGTAAATGACCATTTACGACATTTTCGGGGGAGGATATAACGGCTTTGTGACACTCATCTCAGGGGTATTAGTGCTTGCATCCTGGCCAGAGAGTGTGCAACGTCGTACTGATAAATCAGAAGTTACTGCTAAGGTCCTCGTAAATTACATTCGAATTTGTAATTCGTCTCGTTGTACGCGCTTCAGTTTTTTCTCAGACAGTGTATATCGCTTGGGTAAAGAGAGGACCTGGTCAGATTAGCAACAATTTAGTCGTCTAAGTGAAACTTTTACAATGAAACAGTTTTTTAATAAACTCAGTACATGCAGCAGTCATGGTGGTCTTCAGAAGTCGTTAGTTTGTATCGGAACAAAGATCAACGATAAAGCTGCAAGAGAGAATTCACGATACTGTTGGTTGGAAGCCAGTAGCACAGAGAACTAGTGCTCCGAGCCAGAGCTGGGCGGCAGGCAACATGTGATTTTTCTCCCTCGCTTCCTATTTGCTGCCGAGACTGGTGCATAGTGAGCAAGTTGTCAACAAAAACGCTTTCTACAGGAGCAGACAATCTTCTCCGAAGTAGCAATCCTACTCGGCACGTAGGCCACAATGAACTCCAATTGAACATTGTAGGAGAATATTAAGAAACATATTTTAGAAAGTAAAATGAAAATTTTTAAACACCAATGAGACGCTAGACAGCCTGCGTAATATAGGCCTCATGTGGTCACTTAAATATTTACGCTTCTATAGAACATTATATTCTGCGTAATGCTACAGAAAGTTGTGATTTTTTCATAACTAAATTTACTGTTTCGTTTAAGCTCTTTGACCTATAAATAATCGTGGCTGTCTGCCTGAAACCAATAAATATTTTGTGTATAAAAGACTATCAAAACCCTTCAGCTATACGAACGCATTTATCTTAAATATTCTATCTAATACTAATCAAAGTACTAAAATTATTTGCCGGCAGTTTCTACTGCTGGCAAAGCTAAACTCATCCTCTTTTTCGATAAAAATTTGTATTTTGCACACGGTATCAGATTTATCGAGTAATAGATTTCATATCCAATCCACCATCCACCATCGTTTTCTTTCCGAAAGCTGATGGATCTCCCCCATTATCAGCAATATGCTTTCGCGATCTTGTCTGTTTCTAGTTCTTCCTTTCCGTCGGATGTAGTTAAGATTTCATCACTTCCCGTACCTTCAGATCTCTTGAAAATTCAAAGACAGGAATTGTGTAGTAACCAGGAAAGTAAAAACCAGTTACTTCTACTCGCCTTTTAAAGGGGAAGAAAGCAAAGACAGGACTGTAACGTGTGTGTCGTTGTCACCCCTCTTCGCTTCATTTAGAGGCATTTCTCCGGGAAGAAAGCTACTCATAGGCACAAAGGAAGTAAGAAATGAAACCCAACCGCCTGCTCTTTCACAAGGCTTCACTCTGGACGCCGTCTTTTGGCGGCGAGACGGCGTCCCCTGCGGACGTCATTCGTTGATCAGAGCCATCTGCGACTTCCCCAGATGAAAGCGAAGGGGACTCAATGTCGCCCGCCACGCGCAACTCCGCTCTTCCGTCTTCCGAACAGCCACTGCCTTTTATTTCTCAGACCTTCTCGAGGCGAGTGCCGCGACAAATGAAGAGCTCGATCTATTTCGACATATTGGATCTCTCTGGTTCTCATTATATGCAGATTGTATTTTTTCATCATTCTTACAACTCGTTACTACGTTGTTGCCTACCGGAATGGGCGTAGATCGAATAACTGTAGGGAGATCCACAATAGTAGATTCATTTCTCGTTCCTGTCCAGTTGTCTTTAACTGAACAACCTATTGTGGTGTTCATTATCGTAGTAGCTACAGCTATAGAGAAGCTCCAACGCATCTCATGATTCCTCGATCTTTCTGTATCCCACTTCTCTCCACATTGAATCTTTTTGATAATTATCTTAAAGATCAGTCTGCTCCTCGTCATTACTAAATTGTGATCCGAATCTACATCTGTTTCTGAGAACGCCTTACAAATTAATATCTGATTTCGGAATATTTGTCTGATCATGCTGTAATCCAACTGGTACCTTCTTATGTCTCCGTATCTTTTCCTGGTATACGGCATACTCTTATGATTTCTGAAAGTGTGTTCACTGTAACTAGCTGACATTTATTGCAGAATTCAGTTATTCTTTCTCTCTTATTGCTTCTAATCCCAAGCCCATTTTCTCCCGTAAATTCCCCTGCTGCTACGTCCAGTTCTCCTCGGTTGTTAGATTATCATCCACCGATACCAACCGTACTGAAGTACTCGATCTACATCGTTATACGGTTTAGATATTTTTTCATATCCTGCTTGCCACATTGACGTTTATATCTGAACTATTGTTGTTGGCGTTGGTTCCTTTTCTGTCCATTCTGGATAGTGGAACTCCATCACTGAATCGTTCAAAGTTTCTTACCTCCCCATTCATAACAACAACTACTTCCATTCCATCATCTTCTGCCGCTTTTGCATAACTACTAATTTTTGTTACTTTAGTTATGATCACGTACGAGGAAGCAAATATTTCGTTGAGCCATCTTGGTATACCCACTCTCGGAATTATGGACTTAAGCTTTTGCATGTTCCGAAACCTCTTTCTTGGGGCAAACACGACTGGAAACGACCGAGCATTCAATGGAAGTGTAATGCTGTCTAAATCAACTCCATACGAACCGCAGAGGCGTATGCAATTAAAACTTCAACAACAATGCTGTGAATATATCGTGATGAATTTCCCAAGCTACGGAACAGTACTCGTCAAGCGCTACCAACAGTCTATTTGCGTGAATTACACTGTCTTAGGATCATTTCAATTAACGTTATTCTGACACATCTTTTTCCCAAATACAGTATTATGTAACCATCACACTTCAAACCGCTTCAGAAAATTAATCATCTATTCAGTTGTAGTTGTTGGTGTAAGTGGAGTATTATTATTCTTGAATCAAAAAAATGGAAATACGTGCATATCATTCTCATTCACTATGCACGCCTTTCATATTATATTCTTTTTGCAATTCTTCCATCATTTTACAATTTCAGTTGGATGCCTATATGGCTAGACAATCTTCTATGGCAATATTAGGCTCTTCAGTGAGAGAGGATGGGCGCAGGATATTTTTCGTCATTTGTGAACCCAATTTAGCAGTCTCCATGGAGTGGCCATGAAGGATTTCTTTTTCCCTTGTTGATGGTTGCTGTAGGAAGCATAGGGGACAAGTGTGAATGCTATGTAGGGGCTAAGGTCATCCTCATTCCTAGTCTCAGAAGTTGTAATAACAACCCTAACGCTTAACGTCTCACTCGCATTTAACGCTCCAAAGCACTCTCCCTGACCAAACTCTGGCGATCCTCTGACGAATCGTGAGACATTTTCCGGTGTTCGGGCGGTTAGCCATTGCGGCATCGTGTTCCGCGGCTGTCCCGTGGACTCTGATTGGCCGGGTTAGGGGCTCGCCAATGCCCGCCACCCAACGCTCCCTGCTATCCTTTGGAGACGTGGACCTTCAGTCTGTTCCGTCCTGTTCGTTGGTGGAAGCTTCAGGTCGCGATGCTGGTTAGTGACAGAGCGCTATTTTCTTTTCGTTTCTCGTAAATTTTGTTTCGTAAATTCGATAATTCGTGAGTGATGTTGGAGTTAGCGTACCACCTTGGTCCGTTTTGAGCGCGAGGTCAGCTATGGGCCATATCAGGATGAAGATTCCTGTCCTCAAAGTTGCACTACTGCCTTCAGCGTCTCTTCTTTGGTCTTTTCCTTGAGTTACGAGTGTGGATTTAAGTTTCTAGATTGTAACTTCGCAAAGTGGACTCGCGGTCCTTTGTGCTAGAACATCCGAACACGTAGCGAGCGATTGGTCTAGCGTGCTGCCAGTTCCATAGCAAATTCATAGCCTTGCACTGATTTATTTTCTTCCCTTAAACTATGACGGATATTCACGTAAATTGCTTGGTTTTCGGTGGGGAGGTCACAGTTTTCGTTTAGGCTCTTCTTGTAATAAATATGTCATACTAATGTCTATCTGCATTCATCAATTCAGTGAAACTCCCACATAAGAGCAACTTGCTACCCCTCTCCCCCCAATTAACCGTTATGATCAGAAAATTAACTAATCAATAAATGCGTTGCTTAGTCGGTCTCCGCAATGGGACGCGCTTTTCTTTGCCGGGGCCAAATTAGACATGTTGCGACCATTGCATTTACGGAACCGCTTATAACTAAACAAAATTCTTCCCTTCCGAATAGGAGGAGGTTCATGACCCACTACGAGTCATGAACAAAATTCCACTTGATGTGGTGAAAGTTGATTCATTTATCCTGAATAGGTGATAGCTTGAATTAATTAACTATCGCCTACTCACTAAATTAGTGTGTTGAGGAGTCTTTCCACAATTCCTACAGTAAGGTACTTCAAACAACCAACGCAGCGCTTTTATCATATTACACCTAATACAAAACCAAATAGAAAAGCAAAAACATAAGTGTTAAAAAGGAAACACAAGGCACTGTATACCAGATAAAGTTAGAATTAATTTTAATACCTTCAGCTGCTGACGGGCGTTAATGTACACCAACGGGGACAGGTGAAAATGTCTGCCCCGACCGAGACTCGATCCCGGAATCTCCTGCTTATATGGCATATAAGCCATATAGATGTTCTTTCGGACATGGCCAAAAGAACGGACACCATATCCATATAAGTATACAGTTCTGGCAATACCGGCCATGACCTTTCTCCGCTGTGCTCATGCACACATATTCCCCCAAGACTGTCTTCCACGAGTTATGAGTGTCTTGGGGTGGGACACTACGAAATTAGTGTGTGGATATACAAGGTGAGAATGTGGGTCTCGCGGGATGCGTGCGCAAGATAGTCCCTGCAGTCGCACTATTCATCTGCGTCCTCGGTGGATCGGATGGATAGAGCGTCTGCCATGTAAGCAGGAGATCCCGGGTTCGAGTGCCGGTCGGGACACACATTTTCACCTGTCCCCGTTGGTATGTATCAACGCCCGTCAGCAGCTGAACGTATTAAAGCTAATTCTAACTTTATCCTATACGACTGCAGGTCATCAATGGTGTCTGTTATTACGGATATGTCCCAAAGAACAGACACCATATCCATATAAGTGTATACTAGATAGGTTCCTACCAGAGTATGCTGATACATTACCTCCATGCTTAACAATCATATACAACCGTTCGGTCGACGAAAGCTCCGTATCCAAAGATTGGAAAGTTGCACAGGTCACACCAATATTCAAGAGAGGTGGTAGGAGTACTCCACTGAATTACAGGCCCTTATATTATTAACGTCGATATGCTATCGGATTTTCGAACATTATTAATTACCTCGAAGAAAACGGACGATTGACACACAGTCAACACTGATTTAGAAAACATCATTCTTCTGAAAACTAGCTACGAGGACTATTTTGAAAGCAAGGAACGATAGGTCACGAAGTGAAAACCACCGTCAACATGAAAACTGTTTTGTTTGCAACGGTTGGCTACACCTTCCAGGTACTTCTCTACACAGTCGTCGCTCAGACATTTGTCGTAGCGTTGTACCAACTTTTCAATTTCCTCGTTATAGAAGACAGCTGCCAGTGCTTTTCGACTATTTTCTACTCTGGACTGCAGCTCGTTGCCTGTGTCAAAATATTCTCTTCATAGCCAGCGGTTCATCTGAGTAGAGGTGAACTTCAGGGATAGCCAATTACGGACTGTATTGTGGGTGATCAAATCCTTTCCATCGTAAACGCTGCAGGAGCATCTTCATTGCCCCTGAAGAGTGCGGCCGAGAATTGTCGTGTAGAACCAACTGCATGACAGTTATGTTATGTGGATTGCATAGCTTCAGGCGAAATCTTTCGCCTGGCCCTCATACTTGGCAGGAGACTCTAGCCATCTTTAAATTCTCACTGTGAGTCCAAAACTGAAAAGAGTGACATGATGCGATCGACGGACGTACTAGACACAGTGACCAATGCATCTGTGCAAAGCCTCATCAGATTTTCACTCTATTTTGCTTTTCATGGCTGATTGTTCCTTACCTTACGAATAACACTCGTGTTTACTAACACGAAGTGTTGAGTGGTTTTGCCAAGGAATTTCAAATTGTTTCCGTATTCCAAGATTTCCAGAACGCTTTTGACACTGTACCACACGAGCGGCTTGTGGTGAAATTGCGTGCTTATGGAATGTTGTGTCAGTTATGTGACTGGATTCGTGATTTTTTGTCAGAGAGGTCACAGTTCGTAGTAATTTTCGGAATGTCATCGAGTAAAACGGAAGTGATTTCTGGCGTTCCCCAAAGGTAGCGCCATAGGCCCTTTTGCTGTTCCTCATCTATATAAACGATTTAGGAGATAATCTGAGCAGCCGTATTAGCTTGTTTTCAGATGACAATGTCGTTTATCGACTAGTAAAGTCACCATAAGATCAAAACAAATTGCAAAACTATTTAAAAGAGATACCTGTATTGTACGAAAATTGCCAACTGACCCTAAATAACGAAACGTGTGAGGTCATCCACATGAGAGCTAAAATGAATCCGTTAAACTTCAGTTACATGATAAATCAATCTAATCTAAAGGCCGTAAATTCAATTAAATACCTAGGAATTACAATTATGAACAACTTAAATTGGAAGGACCACATGGAAAATTTTGCGGGGACTGCGTTTTATTGGCAGGACACTTAGAAAACGTGACAGATCGTCTAAAGAAACTGCCTACACTACGCGTGTCGATCCTCTTCTAGGGTACTGCTGCGTGGTGTGGGATCTTCACCAGAAGGGATTGACTGAATACACCGGAAAGTTGAAAGAAGGGCAGCATGTTTTATAATATCGCGAAATGCTTCAGGATTTGGTGTGGACATCATTAAAACATAGGCGTTTCTCGTTGTGGCGGAATCTTCTCACGAAATTTCAGTCATAATCTTTCTCCTCCGAATGCGAAAATAGTTTGTTGACGCAGACCAACATAGGGAGAAACGATCACAACAACAAAATAACGGAAATTAGAGTTCGCACCGAAATATATATGTTTTCGTTTTTTCCGCGCGCTGTACGAGATTGGAATAACAGAGAATTATTGTGAAGGTGGTTCGATGAACCCTCTGCCAAGCACTTAACTCTGATTTGCAGAGTATCCATCTAGATGTAGATGGAGTGAATGCAAGGAGGATGATTGGTGGGCCTCGTAGTGCCATGGCAAGGAGAACAATGAAGTCAATGCGAGTGTCAAGCAGCGACAAGTCACAGCATACTAATGTTAGTCCCCGTGATTTGACAACATTTTTAAGGATTTATTCCAATAAAATTGGACTGAATTTTCTCAAAGATGTGAGGTGAGGATGCAACAGGAGAAGTTACGGCGTTTAGTACAAAAGTTCTTCAGCAGGCTGTGAGGAGCTATAAAATGAAAAAGGCACCAAGATGTCGATCAATTGTTGGAGATGCTAAGTGGACTGTTTGAAAGAGGATTAAATGGAGAAGATATTGCTTCGGAATGCTACATAATACCGTTCTATAAGTGAAGGTCAGGTAATGACCCAAATAGTTACAGGGGATTGGCAGTGATCCCCTCCGTTGGAAGACTGTACTCGAAGGTACTCATAGAGAAAGAAACAAGTCAAAGCATCAAGAAAAACAATCGGATTCCGAGCAAGAATATCGGTGATAGACAACATCTTCACAATGAAACTAATATCTGAAAATGAAAAGCGCACATAAGTTTGGACTGGGGACGCATGTTGCACTGACTGACCTAGAAAAAGCATATGATAAGTACCCATCGCCAAAAAATTAGAAAAGTAGAAAAAGATAGAGTTAGATAAAAATTGTTAAAGGTTGTTATGAAATTATATGAAAATAACACAGAGAGAGTAATGATTGGGAATAGCTAGACAGACGCATTCGAGGTGGATAAGGATTTGTGACAGGGGTGTGGGCTACCGCCGAAACTCTTGAAACTTTACTTAGGAGCAATCCTGCAGACTTGATATAAAAATGCCAAATTATGGGAGTGACAGTAGAAGACATCTAGACATTAGCCCATATTTTTCAGATGGTCAGATTGTACTAGCAGAAGGTGAAGATGATCTGGGTTATATGATAAACAAAGTTTGAAAAGTAACCGTAAGGATGACCTGAAGGTGAGCATGAAGAAATGTGAGTCCTTCGCAGTCGAAAACAGTTAATATTTTGTAGGTATATGGAGAAGTATACCTAGATGTGGGCAAGGCAAATATCTTGGGTTGTTGTTCAGTAAACAGAGAACAGGCAATCATGAAATCACTATTAGGGTTAATAAAGAAAGAGCTGTAACAAGAGCGATGGCCTCTGTTTAGTGATCAAGAGTATAGTTCTGCATGGAGAAAAAAATACTTGTCATTGAGATGGATTGCTTAAGACGGAGCTCAGACTGTACCAGGATGGATAGGAATAGGATAAGAAATGAAGTAACCCGACTAGGGACGAAAATGGATTGGGATATCTGTGACAACTTCCCACGAAAACAGCTGATCTAGTTTGACCATGTGAATAATATGAGCAAGGATGAATAGAAAGAGGATACAGCAAGTTACTACGATGGATATCATCCTAGCGGAAGCAAGGTGGTCGCACACAACACAACAGACAAAATGATGTGAAGGAGGCAAAGAAGATAGCGACGGGGGGGGGGGGGGGGGGGGACAGAGGCGGCGGGGGAGGGGGAGGACGTAGAAGCGGCGCGAGCCGTACATCATCCTCTTTGCAATATGTAGTGCACAATTGGCACTGAAGCATGTGACTATCGGTTTTATGTCGTCGAAAATCACAGTTTCCATCGTCTGTTTGGAATCCCCATCGCCCATGCTCTCCTTGTATCTTCGTACTCCTGATCGTAGCGTTTCTGCACCGCCCTTACCAGCCAGGTTTCTTCGTTTCCGGCCGTACTCATCCATCTGCAAAAGTGATATCTCTTCTACTTCCAGTACCAGCTTTATCTTCTCAGATGAGAAGCTTTTGCAGGAAGCTTCTCCGAAATGCTGCTACTGAAGTGAGATAACTCCATGCAACGGGTGTGCAATATCCATCTCTCAACGTCATAGGGATGCGTAATTTAGGCTTGGAAATACGTTTAGGCGCTTAAATAGATTTAGTATAGCTGTCATAATTTTATAAATTTCCGTGACGGTTGCACCTACGTGTCTGGTAGAACATGACAAATTTAAGACACAAATACATTATGCCAATATTGACACACGAATTTTCCTAATTTTTTCTTACTCCGGTAATTATTCTTGAAGAGCTCCATCTAGCTTAACGCCGAAGTTTTTTACAGTGTTACAGTCAAATGCTTCGCTTTGTGTGCAGTGCATATGTAAGTCACTCCAAGATTCCTTGTTCGGTGCCTGGGTTTCCCTAGTTCCTATTAAGCTTCATAGAAACAAAAGTAAGACGCCACCTTTAAAGAATATGCTGACAAATTTTGATTATTGTGGAAGAATTAAAACTTGAATCGCAGCTACGTCATATGGTACAGTGATCGCAAAGAGATCAGAAACCATGGGAACCGATCAAAAGTGTCACGCCTTGTCAAGTACAGTCTGTTCCAAACCCGGCAGGATATGCTGTCGTCAGTGAATACAGATCAAAGTTTCCGAGCAAACGCTGTGAAGGAAAAGGCAGGCATCGGACATTCTAAGTCAGGTACTTTGCAAAAAGGTACAAAGCTACAGGTACGGTATGGATCAACAACAGAACAAAAGATAGAGAAATTGGACAGTAGCTGACTGGGGGCGTGTAGTGCGGCCCGAGTGGAGAATTGTATGTACTGCCGGAAAAAAAATTGAAAACCAGGAAAGAAGGCGCCGTTTTTGATCCGATGGTGGCATATTCCACTTTTGCGATAATAGATGTACTGATAACGGTTTCAACGTCGTCTGACAACAGATAACGTAGTGGCGTAGTTCCCAGAGCGCCATCTGTTTCTACACTTTAACAGGGAATGCTCTCAGCCAGAAGGCCCAGTGTGGTGCAAACGTGTAGGCAATAATGCCACGGAGATGCACTCGTGCATCCTACAGCAAAATGAGCATGTTTAGAAAGGGTAAGATTATGAGCTTCAGAGTGGCGGGATGGTCCTTCCGGAGAACTGCCATGCACGTTGGATGTGCTGCGTCAGGTGTACAGGTGTACAACGATGATGGTACCAGTGGCCAAATGAACGTTATCACACCCGTAGACGAGATTCTTGACGTCCAAATAGCACAGACACCCGCCAGAAACGAGTAAGGGCAGCTATCTGCCGGCCGGTGTGGCCGTGCGGTTCTAGGCGCTTCAGTCTGGAACCGCGTGACCGCTACGGTCGCAGGTTTGAATCCCGCCTCGGGCATGGATGTATGTGATGTCCTTAGGTTAGTTAGGTTTAAGTAGTTCTACGTTCTAGGGGACTGATGACCATAGATGTTAAGTCCCATAGTGCTCAGAGCCATTTGAACATTTTTTTTTTTTTTTTTTTTTTTGCCAGCTACCACAGTACAGACGTGTCAACACGAACTGTTGAGAGCAGACTATTAGCAGCGAGACTATGGACATGCACATCTCCAGCTCTTCTTCCGCTCACGCCACATTATCGACGTGCACGGCTCGACTGGTGCCGTCAGAGTATTGCTTGGAATGGGAACACTTGGTCTTCAGTGATGAAATCAGATTCTGCCCCCACGCACGACGTAGACCTTGTGAGCGCTGTCATCCAAGGCAGACCGGCCCCATCCCAAGCCTTATTGTCTTGGTTACGATAAGATACAACTGTCATTCAACTTCGATGTTTCTGGATGGGACGCCAACCAGCCCTCGGTACGTGCAGATTGTGGTTAGAAACGTTCTTTTGTCTTCCTTTGGACGGGAGTGATGTCTTATTCCAACAGGATAACGCTCGCCTACAAACTGCCCGAAAAACTCAAAGTACTCTGAGAGACGTTAAGAAACATGCCTGGCCAGCAGGATTTTTGGATTTGTCTCCAGTCGATTACGTATAAGATATGATGGGACGAGAACTAACTCGTGCAACTCGTCAACCAACAGCTATTTCAGCACTATGTGTGCAGGTCGAGCATGTATGGTATAACGTATCCCAGGACAGAATTCGCCATCTGTACGAAGTCAGTGCCTGCACTGCCGCCCGTGGAGGCTACACCACGTACTAAAAAGGGCGTTTCAGCATTGGACTACAACTGATAGCTCAGAACTGCTTGTGCTATTGATCTATAAATATAATCATTTAATGTACCCCATATCCACATTTAATACAATAAATCTTGAGTGAACTGAAAACCTGTAAAAGGATGTACTATATAGTTTCCGGGAATGTACATTCCAAATGACGCTAGACCCTGATTTCTCCGTTGGTGTAATGAAGCATTCAATGTGTACGGTGTAGTGTGCATAGATTAGGCCAGAGATGGTTAGAGGCTGTTTTGGGGCTGTTTTTCGTAACATGTCTGTAGCCCACACATTCAGTTTGCTGTGAATATGGACAAGGATATTTATTTTAGATATTTATTTTCGATGATCAGGTGTTATGCTTTTTTATTCACCTGCGTGATGAGCATACGAGGGTAAACCCAAAAGTAAAATCTCCTATTTTTTTATAAGTACATAGACCTATTTATTTCTACAATGGGTTACATTAGTTTACAGATTGAATATTTAACTATTTTTCGACGTAATCACCATTCCTGTCGATGCATTTTTGTAGACGCTATGGCAGTTTTTGTAAGCCCATATCATACCAGCTCGCCGCCATGCTGTTCAGAAAGTTATTAACCTCTTCTTTCACCTCGTCGGTGGAGCTGAATCGCTTTCCGGCCAAATGTTCTTTTAACCTAGGGAAGAGGTGGTAGTCACTGGGAGGCAAGTCAGGACTATAGGGTGGGTGGGTGATTATGTTCCACTGAAACTGTTGCAGGAGAGCAACGGTTGCCGAGCGATGTGTGGGCGAGCGTTTTCATGGAGAACGAGTACGCTCTTGCTCAACATTCCTCTTCTCCGGTTCTGAATTGCCCGTTTGAGTTTTTTCAGAGTCTCACAGTACCTGTCAGCGTTAATTGTGGTCCCAGTGATTCGGCTCCGACGACGAGGTGATAGAAGAGGTTCATAACTTTCTGAACAGAATGGCGGCGAGCTGGTAAGACATGGGCATACAAAAACTGCCACAGCGTCTACAAAAATGCACCGACAGAAATGGTGATTAAGTCGAAAAATAGCTAAATGTTCAAGCTGTAAACTGATGTAAATCATTGTAGAAATAAACAGGTCTATGTACTTATAAAAGAATAGGAGATCTTACTTTTGGGATTATCCTCGTACATTGGAAACTACCTTTTTCTCAGAACTCCTGGTTTGAGAAGCACACAAACTCCCTATCGCACCCCCAATACTACGCTAGATCGGCCCATTTCGATCCCACAGAAATAGTCTGCCACTATTAGGAATAGTGAATGGAGCGTAGGAATCAGCAGTCCAGTAATTTGCTAGTATTACGGCTCTAATCACCAGTGAGAGGCATCACCTGGAAATGGCATACCTGAGGACCCCCTTCTTCGTCGAACTACGGCCATTATAAAGCCGAAAGGCGTTACTACACGTTATCAGCATTATCAGCATTGTGGGTGACTTGTTTTTCACCGATATGCTTATAATTTAGTAAATTCCTAAAGGGTGTGGTCAGACATCATTCCCCGATTTACAGGACATGACATTTCATTGACTGAAGATCAGCTTCAAGTCAATGCACATGATTCTTAACGTCCACTGAGCATTTGAATTTTGTAGTTCGACGATTTGATGCCTTTGCATACAACTGCGAGCAGCGTTTGAGATGTGAAATTTACCACTTTTGCAATTCCTTGTGTTTTGCCTGCCGGTATATTTCCCTCTGGCGCTGACTTCTCAGCTGAGAACAACGTACTGAATTTTGTTACCATGACAAATTGCAGTTACATACCCGTTCCGAAATTCAGAAATCACAAATGTTCTATATAGAAGACTTTCGTGAAGTCAAGGATCACAGGATTAACTTGCGATGCTCTATAAGCACTGTTCTGGATCTGGGAATCATACAGTCAACACTACCAGAATGCAAGATAATTTTACAGAAACCTTTTTCACAAAACTTCGTCACCTGAACTGACAGAAACAATCACCGACAGGTGTAAAAACTTACAGCGAATTACAACGAGTGGTATATGAAGTTTCAAGCAGAATGTTTCCTTGTTGGATCTATTTTTTTCTGATTTCGATTGTGTTTAATGGGAAAAATTTGTTAGATGAGATAAATGACGATTATCTGTCATCAGTTATTGATTTGTTTCTTCTTCGCGCATTAGAAAAATATCATCATCAAATACTGACATCGAATTTTCCCATTCTTTTTTCAAAATCGATTCCTTGGATTTTATTCCTATAAAATAGCCTTTCTTCAGTACATCAATTTCATATTGCTTACTATATTCGCGCCTAGATCTCACGGCACTCGTCTTACGCCCCATACTCCCTCCATTACTAAAATGATTACTGTTCGATGACATAAAATGTGTCCTATCAACCAATCCCTTTTTCTGTCAACTTGCGGCTCAAATTTCTTTCTCCTGGATTCGATTCAATGTGTCATTAGCTATTTGAAGTAAGCACCTAATCTTTAGTATTCTTCTGTAGCATCACCTTTCAAAAGCTTCTCTGCTTATCTGAACTGCTTATCACCCACGTTTCACTTCCGCAGAAGCCCCTCTCACAAAAGACTTCCTGACACTTCAGTTTATATTAGATGTAAGGATTTCCCCTTTTTTAGAACTACTTCCCTTGCTACTGCCAGTCTGCATCTTCGGCCATCATCAGTAATTTTCCTGTCCAAACAGCAAAATTCAGCTGCTACTCTTGATGTCCCTTTTCGTATTCTAATTCCATCAGTACCGCCAGACTTAATTCGAATTCATTCCATTGCTCTTCTTTTACTTCTGTTAATGTTTTTCTTATCATCTCTCTTCAATACCGCATCCATGCCATTCTCTTCCAGGTCTACTTCTACTTCTGGCAGAATTTTATTTTCATCTACAAACCTAAAAGTTCTTAATTTTTCTCTTTGAACTTCAATTCCCTTTCCAAATTCCTCCTTCGTGTCCACCACAGCTTGTCCACTGTAAATATTCAGATACATGTCTGACTCTCTTCTCAACTATTGCTCTCTTTTCAAGTCTGTCGACTCTTACAACTGCAGTCTTGTTTCAGTATAAATTGTAAATAGCCTTTCACTCTCTGTACGTTATTCCTGCTACCTTTAAAATTTCAGAGAGTCTAATCCAATCAACATCATTAAACGCTTTCTCTCAATCTAAAAATTCTATACCCTCCAGACCTGAATTTTTTTCTGGAAGAAGGGAAATTTTTCTTTATGCTGTAATGATCTTAGAAGATTATTATTCATTTTAGATGCAAGATTTATACAAAAACATGTACCCAATTTCAAAAGATACTAGGCTTGGATAAAAAGTAATGGCAACACTGTTGTAACATGAAAGATGTACGTCAAATGTCATCCTCGCTGTCTGTAGCTGATGGCAGAAGATCAGACGTAGTAGTGCGGTGAGTGGCGACGGCTCGGTTAAAGTCAGCTGCGGTGTGTACTGTCTGAAAATGCGGGAAGCGAGTTCAAGTGCTCTAACAGGCGCTCACTGCTTCGTACTGCTGCAGTTTCTCGCGACATTATCTTCGTCCCGCACTGAAAAGAGGGCGACGGCACCTTGTTGCACTGCATCCCATCACCCTTCGTGACAATTTACGATACCATACAGCAAACCATGTACAGGAGCTCCAGCGCACGTGTGTTTGTGTCAGTGTGTGTGTGTGTGTGGGGGGGGGGGGGAGGAATTGAAAATACTTGAACATTCATTGTATTCATCCGATATGAGAGCTTGCGATTTACGACCTGTTCGCCAAAATGATGGAATCGCTTCAAGGCACCCGCTAAAACTCACCCTTCCAACTGTATGGAGAAAGGCGATCCGGGTATTACGCGGCTATATAGAAGGAGGGAAGGAAGATTGGGTTTAACGTCCCGTAGACATAGTGATCATTAGAGACGGAGCACAACCTCAGATTGGATAAAATATAGGGTCACGAAAAACCTAAATCTGGATGCCCAGACCCGGTTTCGAGCTCTCGTCCTCCTGAATGCGAGTTCAGTATGCCAACCACTGCGCCACCTCGCTCGGTGCGACTATAATGAGTGCATGTAAGACGGTGAACGTCTGCCATTAAAGCCTGGTATGAATTATAGTAGTGTTGCCACTATTTTTTATCCAACCCATGTACTTTGTTCATTTGGCTTCCTATTGTGGACTAAAATTTCTGAATTTGAATTATTCGTCGCGCGGGATTAGTCGAGCGGTCTGGGGCGCTGCAGTCATGGACTGTGCAGCTGGTCCCGGCGGAGGTTCGAGTCCTCCCTCGGGCATGGGTGAGTGTGTTTGTCCTTAAGATAATTTAGGTTAAGTAGTGTGGAAGCTTAGGGACTGATGACCTTAGCAGTTAAGTCCCATAAGATTTCACACACATTTGAACACATTTGAAATATTCACTGTTGTATTAAGTAAATGATCAACCAATAATTAGCACGCAAAATAACAATATTAATATGCATATATGCAGCGGAATATAACAAATCAATCACTCCCGTGTATCTTGGCATTCACAAGCTGTTGAGCGCTGCTACACTCTCTTGTTGATATTTCTATAGTGAAGCCCAACACTTGGCAGCACTTGTACATCATAAAAAGTTTGAACGTTCACAAATATGTATATGAGGTTTCCAATGCGGAAATATATTTCTGTTGCAACTAAAAAGCATCCCGTCTTCAAGCCACAAGTGACCCGTCGGGACCATCCGACCGCCGTGTCATCCTCCTCCAGCACACCGCTCTCCCAGTAGTTCTGATGATTTTCTTTGACTGCAGCCGTTCCTATTCAGTCGAGTAGCTCCTCAATTGGCATCACGAGGGTGAGGGCACCCCGGAAAATTGCAGCAGCGCATGGCGGCCCGGTTAGTCACCTATCCTAGTGCCTGTAACGCACGACAGCACTTAACTTCGGTGACCTGACGGGAAATGGTGTATCCACTATGATAAGGCCATTGCCCCGAGGCAGTAAAATTTAATGGGTCTGAAAGGGATCAACGTAGTCACGCTTTTTTTATCCTATCGTGTAGGATAAGTGGTATGATCGGTGTTGCCTCGCTTGTTCATAGACTTTTTACGGATACAAAACCGATCTTCCCTGAAGTAAGCTTTACCAGATCTTCTCATTTCACTGTAAAAAATTCTTGTCAGTGTTTTGTAACTACGACTTATTCAACTGTAAATGTAAATGCCATGTGGCTAGGGCCTCCCGTCGGGTTTACAGGTCGCCTGGTGCAAGTCTTTCGAGTTGAGGCCACTTTGGCGAATTGCGTGTCGATAGGGATGAGATGATGATGACTAGGACAACACAACACCCAGTCCCGGAGCAGAGAAAATCTCCGACCCAGCCGTGAATCGAACCCGGGCTCGTTGGTTCGACATTCCATCGCGCTGACCACTCAGCTAGCAGGGGTGGATTCAACTGATGATTCGGTAGCACTCACACCTGTCAGCATCTGCCTACGTTGCAATTCTTGTTATTAAATTCTTCTTGAAGACTGGAGGTACTTCCTCCTCCTCATACATCTTGCTGACCAGGTCAGGGTCTCATATAGGAAATCTAATGGGGAGAGATCGGGATTATACCGAGGATAAGCAAAGGCCACCCAGCGGAACTTCTGCAGCTAAGTCGACACAACCTTGGGAATATAAGGGCCCTCCTACATGGATTTTAGAAAGACATTCTTGGCCGTTGTTTTGCTTTGCAGGCCTTGTTACAATCAAGGTTCCATTGTCAACCGAAAACATTTTTCCATAAGGCATCGACCGTCTTGTCTCACACTGAGATAATTTTATTACAGTTATGGCGATTACATTTGAAACAATAAACAGTTTCCTTACTTTATATCACGTGTCTGGCATTCTTTTTACTGCCCCTTACACTTCCTCTTCATTTCTGTAATACTGTCCTCTACTTTGTTTCCCCTACGTAGAAAATGGCTCTGAGCACTATGGGACTCAACACCTGAGGTCATCAGTCCCCTAGAACTTAGAACTACTTAAACCTAACTAACCTAAGGACATCACACACATCCATGCCCGAGGCAGGATTCGAACCTGTGACCGTAGCGGTCGCGCGGTTCCAGACTGAAGCGCCTAGAACCGCTCGGCCACTCCGGCCGGCCCCCTACGTAGACCGACCCTATGTATTTATTCCAGCTTTCAGCTTTCCCTTCTTTGTTTAGTACTAGTTTCCCATCTGAGCTCTTCATATTCACATATTTTATCTCTTCCCTCCAAAGGCCTCTTTGATTTTCCTATCGACAGCATCTACCTTTACTGTAGATACGCATGCTTCTGTAGCCTTGCATTTTTCCTTTAGCAATTTCCGCTTAGCCACTACCAATTTCCTGAAAGTTTTATGTTTTAAACGTATGGGTTGCCTTCCACCACTCTCATAGGCTGCATCTTTATATTTTCTGCTTTCGTAATTTAAATTCAGTATATCCTATGTCATCCGTGAAATAGGAACTGTTACAGTCTTCTTCAAGTCTAAATGTGTTTGCATACCAGTTGGTTACTAGGCCTTGTCTTCATAACAAACTGCTGTCTTAACCAATCTCTCAAAGCCAACCATTCTTCTGTTGTATTCCTTTCAACTGTTTCAGTACAACGTTCGGTTCAGTCCTAACGTATTTCCATGATTTAGCTACGTTTAAGCTGTTTGTGACCTATCTTTGACCAGTATTTGATTCCATCTTTTGTATTGGTTTATTTGAGGAATGCTGACATGAGCAAAGGAGGCTCATATTTCAGTAACTTTTGTTTATGTTGACAACTGTTGTGTTTTGAGTACTTTAACCACTACAAAAGTCTTAAGCCTGAAACTACAATCGTGGAAATTGTAATAAATAGTACAATCAATGACGAATAACAGGTCATTTAAATATTCAAAGAGACTGTGATTCCAAACCAAATATAATTGAATCTATGAGTTGGAAAAGGGTATTGTCCACTTTTTTTCAAATTACCGTTACCGGAGATAACTGATCCGTATATCTGTATGCATCGTTTGATATGAAAGGCGGTAACGTTGTGTCAACAGGAGTGCTAGTCAGAATGGTAACGAGTAAGAGAGGGGAGCCATGTCCACATAAACAAGTGTATAATCGACCTGTTCCAATAAAGAAGAAGACTCCAGACGATGTAAAGGAAATTCTACAATACATACTTGATGAGCAGGAACCATTTTATAAGCGTATTTGTCAGTGTCCAGCGAAGGACGGAAAAGATAAAGATGAAGCATACTCACCATTGTCTACTTTGCTTGTGGTTGTAATTTAGGTATACCAGTTGAGTTTCGCTCATTTGTTGGCCCCAGCGGGTCCTAAAATATCCCCACCTCTCAGATAGCTTATAACGGTCGCAACTACTTTTAATTGCTTTTAACTGGTTTCGTTGCTGTTACTGTTTGTTTAAGACTGTTATATTAAAAGTCAATATTTCTGTAGCCTAGCTACGCATCTTATTCTATGAGGATCTACAAGCAAACAATATCTGTTACTTCTCTACAGTTTGCAACTCATTTGATCGAGGTTGCCGACAAACAACACAAACGCCAGACACAAAACGAAAATGTAGGGATTATTCACACAAGTGGATGAACTGTATACTAACATTGGAGAGTAAGTATTGATGTCTGTGTTCCAAGGTATCAACAAAGCGAGAAAGCACCCCATCTCCATAATCTTGTAACAACCCTTACTTTTCACTTCATATTGTGATGCGTTCAGAGTAATAAAGTAGTAAAACTAGTGTCTTCCATGTAAATCACTATGTCAATACACTTTGCTACGTGAAAATTACTTACTTTTCACTTCATATTGTGATGCGTTCAGAGTAATAAAGTAGTAAAACTAGTGTCTTCCATGTAAATCACTATGTCAATACACTTTGCTACGTGAAAATTATGTCAAATCCTTGCACTGAATTGCTAATTTCAGCACATATGTAATTTTCATCTGTTAAGTTACTGCGAGAGAATTATAAAAGACGTAAATTCAAAGCTGGTATGAACACGCGTGACGTTCTTCTGATGTTTATACTCGGGAATTCTGTGCTGAGAAATGAATGTTAATGCAGTTAATATCTAATAGTGCTGTTGTGTAGATGTGGTTTTAGCTATTTCCTGCCTAGGATGAGTGCTGCTATATCTTTGGTGGCGACTTTTCGTTATGTCACTGATCGCTGGTGTGGAGCAAATAGAGCGATGTTAATTCAATAAATCAAATCCCAGAACCTAATAACATTGTGACTTCTGTTCCGAAGAGTAGCACTGTCAAAACGCCCTTAAAAACAAAACAAAAAAGTATTTCTCGCTGCTCCGCCGTAAAATGTGACAAGACGCAGCCGACCGCTGATAGTAGATAACACCACTCAGTTCAAATGATTCAAATGGCTCAGAGCACTATGGGACTTAACATCTATGGTCATCAGTCCCCTAGAACTTAGAACTACTTAAACCTAACTAACCTAAGGACATCACACAACACCCAGTCATCACGAGGCAGAGAAAATACCTGACCCCGCCGGGAATCGAACCCGGGAACCCGGGCGCGGGAAGCGAGAACGCTACCGCACGACCACGAGCTGCGGACAACCACTCAGTATAAAGCTTGGGCAGCTGACTAGCATACTCTTCATTACACAGCTCGACCATATATTCGTACTTCTCAGAGTCAGACAGTATTTGGTGCTCAGCGAATAGGTGCAATACCGATTATGACTGCATCGAAACATGCAATACAGTTCACTAAAACAACGACAACAGTACACTGTACCTGTCGCGGCAGCATAACACAACTCAGTCTCGTTTCGAATGTAGATACACTAATATGTCTGGATCTGTATGTTCTGCGATGAATTATAGCGTGGCTGAATTATTCCCGTTTACCACCGGCTGTCTCTGACATGCGCTCAAGCTCTGATATGTTCAAAGTACACTCCTGGAAATTGAAATAAGAACACCGTGAATTCATTGTCCCAGGAAGTGGAAACTTTATTGACACATTCCTGCGGTCAGATACATCACATGATCACACTGACAGAACCACAGGCACATAGACACAGGCAACAGAGCATGCACAATGTCGGCACTAGTACAGTGTATATCCACCTTTCGCAGCAATGCAGGCTGCTATTCTCCCATGGAGACGATCGTAGAGATGCTCGATGTAGTCCTGTGGAACGGCTTGCCATGCCATTTCCACCTGGCGCCTCAGTTGGACCAGCGTTCGTGCTGGACGTGCAGACCGCGTGAGACGACGCTTCATCCAGTCCCAAACATGCTCAATGGGGGACAGATCCGGAGATCTTGCTGGCCAGGGTAGTTGACTTACACCTTCTAGAGCACGTTGGGTGGTACGGGATACATGCGGACGTGCATTGTCCTGTTGGAACAGCAAGTTCCCTTGCCGGTCTAGGAATGGTAGAACGATGGGTTCGATGACGGTTTGGATGTACCGTGCACTATTCAGTGTCTCCTCGACGATCACCAGTGGTGTACGGCCAGTGTAGGAGATCGCTCCCCACACCATGATGCTGGGTGTTGGCCCTGTGTGCCTCGGTCGTATGCAGTCCTGATTGTGGCGCTCACCTGCACGGCGCCATACACGCATACGACCATCATTGGCACCAAGGCAGAAGCGACTCTCATCGCTGAAGACGACACGTCTCCATTCGTCCCTCCATTCACGCCTGTCGCGACACCACTGGAGGCGGGCTGCACGATGTTGGGGCGTGAGCGGAAGACGGCCTAACGGTGTGCGGGACCGTATCCCAGCTTCATGGAGACGGTTGCGAATGGTCCTCGGCGATACCCCAGGAGCAACAGTGTCCCTAATTTGCTGGGAAGTGGCGGTGCGGTCCCCTACGGCACTGCGTAGGATCCTACGGTCTTGGCGTGCATCCGTGCGTCGCTGCGGTCCGGTCCCAGGTCGACGGGCACGTGCACCTTCCGCCGACCACTGGCGACAACATCGATGTACTGTGGAGACCTCACGCCCCACGTGTTGAGCAATTCGGCGGTACGTCCACCCGGCCTCCCGCATGCCCACTACACGCCCTCGCTCAAAGTCCGTCAACTGCACATACGGTTCACGTCCACGCTGTCGCGGCATGCTACCAGTGTTAAAGACTGCGATGGAGCTCCGTATGCCACGGCAAACTGGCTGACACTGACGGCGGCGGTGCACAAATGCTGCGCAGCTAGCGCCATTCGACGGCCAACACCGCGGTTCCTGGTGTGTCCGCTGTGCCGTGCGTGTGATCATTGCTTGTACAGCCCTCTCGCAGTGTCTGGAGCAAGTATGGTGGGTCTGACACACCGGTGTCAATGTGTTCTTTTTTCCATTTCCAGGAGTGTACATTTATCTTCTACGATAAATCTTCCTTTTTCTCTTCCATATCTTCTCTGTTCTGCTTCTTCCTACTCTTGCTATCTTCTCCTTTTGCGAATTAGCTCTCTAAACGGTTGGTTATTACAAGCCACAGAATAAGTACAATGCCGGCACAAAGAAAAGAAGTACACGTGGAAAGACGACGTCGGTTTCGATCTGATGACGGCATATGGCACCTGCGGCCTATTAGATGTAGTGATAATGGTTTCAACGTCGTCCGCCAGCAGATAGCGTAGTGGGATAGCTCCCAGACCTCCATCTGTGTCCGCCCTTCAATAGAGAAGCTCACAGCCAGAAGTTTCAGTGGGGTGCAAAACTGTGGAGCAAGCAGGCTACCGTGACACGGAGATGCACTCGTGCTTCCTACTGGTAACTGACCGAGTTTATAAGAGGTTAAATCGTAGCCTACCAAGTGGGGAGATGGTCCTGTCGTAGAATTGCCACTCAAGTTGGACGTGTTGCGTCAGATGTACAACGAAGCCAGTATCAGTGGCCAGGTGAAGATTCTCACTCCCATAAAAGAGGGTTTGGATTTCCACGCAGCACAGACGTCCACCAGGATCCTCGTATTGTAAGGGCAGCACTTGCAGATTTTGCAGCTACCACAGTAGAGATTAGACGGCTTTGGAGTCCACACGAGTGAAAACGAACTGCTGCGAACCGGCTATTATCAGTGGGATTACGCACGCACACACCTCTAGCCCGCCTTCCACTCACGCCACAGGATAGACGTGCACTGCTCGACTGGTGCCCTCAGAGGTTCACTTGGATAATGGAATGGCACGCCGGGATCCCCAGCGGTAAAGCCGGCCGCTGTGGAAGAGCGGTTCTAGGCGCTTCAGTCCGGAACCGCGCGACCGCTACGGTTCAAGGTTCGAATCCTGCGTCGGGCATGGATGTGCGTGATGTCCTTAGGTTAGTTAGGTTTAAGTAGTTCTAAGTTCTAGGGGACTGATGACCTCAGCTGTTAAGTCCCATAGTGCTCAGAGCCATTTGAACCCAGCGGTAAAAGCAGATTCTGTCTGCACGGAAGTGATGGTCGTTTGCGCGTACAACGTGGACTTGGTGACTGTTGTCTCGCAGACCCCTTTCGTCCAAGACACATTGGCCATACCCAGGCCTTATGGTACTGATATGCTTTACACGAAATTATCACAACTCAAAAATACTAAGTGTAAAAAAAAAAAAAAGAAAAAAAAACATTTGCGAGGCATTTACGAAATCTGAGTCCAATTCACTTGTCAATATCTGGAGTGCCAGCCCTCTTAACGTCGTACACATCGGCGCCCCTTGCATGCGCATTCGCGGCTGCGATCGAAGCGTGCGTCGCTTCCCACATCAGCAGGCTTTATTTCCGCGCGCCCCACTCAGACAGAAAGATAAACTGGTGTGCAGGTGGAGCGGAGAGACGCGGTCTGCGAGGAGGGCCCAGAGATGCTCCACAGTTTTATCTGGGCTGCGCGCCGGGCGCGAGCGAGAGTGGGCAAACGCTTATCCTCCCCACCCCGCCCCGCTCCCCCAGCGACATGTTCCATATCCGGCGGTTGCGGTCGGGCTATATTTAGTGAAGGGGGAGGAACACGCTCGTGTAGCCGTGAGCGCCACGGTAAACAAGCGCTGGTCGTCGTACCCAGCAGCCGCTGCCTCGCGCGCAGGGCAGCTGCTCACGTTTGGCCAGGGCGGCAGCACGGACCCTCCACATCGCCTCGTGGGAAAGCTTCTCCCTGCCGCTTCAGGTTTCATTATGGTGCATCCTGGGTTAACAGACTCGGGCCCATTTTACAGTTGTCCGGCAGCCGCCTACATGTCGCCGTGTACATATTTTTTGGTCGCTTATGTGCACAGCATGGCACTACGTGATTCGCCATAACTGTCCTAATTTCACTCCTTCCCAGTCTTCCAGCGAAATTGAACGTAAACAAATGTTTCCATTAATTTTAGGTTATCATTTTTGACAGAAGAAAGGGGGCGGAAAACTGTGAATTTTATCAGTGTTGAAATGTTTTAGTAGTAAATGATGTAGTACTAGAAGAGAACGGAAATCCGCGACATTTGATATGAGCCACAAGAAGAGTATACAAAGAAACTAAATTCGTAATAACAACTTGAAACAAAATAAGTAATATGGCATTATAACAAACCAAGGAGTCAAACAAGGTTACAGTTTTCCCAAAATTCAATTCTGTTTATACATAAACAGAGAAACCTGGCATTACCCAGGTATTTGTATATACCTGCGCGTCCACTCTCGTACCACGCAGCATCTGGCCTTGTGTTTAACGTTTATGACGTCATATCTTCTGAACTATGTGTCATGCGGTAATTTAATTTTGCTGGTATATTTATCAGCAAATGTGGGTACTGTCTGCCACATGTTTTGCTGTGTTGCAAATAGAGTTAGTTGCAATGAAGTTACAAATGTAAACGTCACACACGATAGTTTTCCATGCATCGCACTGTTTGACACCATATCTCGTGAACTATCTGTCATACAATGATATAATTTTGCAGTTACATTCAGTGATACATATGATTACTGCACGCTAAATCTGTAGCGAATGCAATTAGTAGTAAAGAAGTAACGAATCCTAATGCCATGCCTTACGCAGTACTTTAACTACATTAACAGCGGAGAAGCAGAAAGCGATCAACATTTTTCCCTTCGTCATTTTGTGTTGATTGTCAGCAAAAAAATTGGTAAGGGTTTTAAATTATGTGTAAATATTGTTGCATTCTCAAATACTGAGTAAATAAATTCTGGGAATCCACGCAACGCGGGATAGTCTTCTTTGTTATTAAAATATGGTTCATATGGCTCTGAGCACTATGGGACTTAACATCTGAGGTCATCAGTCCCCTAGAACTTAGAACTACTTAAACCTAACTAACCTAAGGACGTCACACACATCCATGCCCAAGGCAGGATTCGAGCCTGCGACCGTAGCAGTCGCGCGGTTCCGGACTAAAGCGCCTAGAAACACTCGGTCACCGCGGACGGCCTTTATTACTCCCAAGCCTTTGATTGCTTTGTGGTTGTCAGCCCCACAGCGACTGTTGCCTAACGGTAAGATATATGTGTACCATATTTGATTGAAATCGGTCCACTGCTTAAGGAGGATGTGGAAGATGCACACACACATACGCACATCCGGTTTTACAGTATGTATTGATAAATGACATGATTAAAATGTGTTGCGACCAACAATCTGATTGGCTATCCACATCTTTTTAATGATTCGTGTTTACTCCCCTCATTCATGACGAGGACTGTTACCAACTGCAGCAGGCAACGGGAAGGCTGCGGACCCGGTAAGAGACTTTCACCTATGGCTTCGTAAATGTACCGCATTACAAAAATTTAACACGTCTACTTGGACCCGTTGCGCGTCTGTTTCAGTATCCTCTTGCTACTTAGCTAATCTGTAATACTATGGTATTGGTACCGGAAATCACTAGCTGAAATAAAGGGCCGTGGCGTGCATGCGTGTTTTGTACAGGGACGTGCAATGAACACTGTACCTCTGTTTCCAGTAATAAGCGCCGCAATGTCTCGACAATGAATTCAGCTTCAGGTTTTCGTAGTGACAGTAAACAGTAGACAAGGCGTATAATCATTTATAATGGTTCAAAAGACAGGTACACTTTTTAATTCGGTAATAAACCGGATTGATGTGGATAACTGATGTAGTAGCCACCAACTTTGCATAACGCTAACGTCATTACACTCGTATAAATAATTGAGTTAAACAGAGTAATCATTCAGAAAGAAGCTTCTCACGAACAAATGTGAACAGTATAAATACACATTAAACTACGCAGCCGCAACGCCATTAGAACACATGGAGAGTCAAAAGGCCTCTGTCACCCACGTACTGAGAAAGAAAAACCATCAAGACCACTCATCGCCCGAGTTTCTACTCTTAAACAAACGCGCACCTGGTTAGTAATAGCTGCGATTCTACGTAAGAACTCATTTTCCCCAAGTGTCAGATACACAAATCGACTAGAGTGAGACACAGTCTACAAAATATGCGACACACAAATTCCGGTTTTACAGGCTCTCCTCATCTCCAGAAAAGTTAGTGCATATACTGAAATTACAGGAATACTGCGCCAGTATGGATATAGAACGTAGTACCCGTGGTTTCGAGACAAACGCCACATGAATCCACACAAAGTAACTTGGTAAAAACACCAATGTTAAACACGTGGCGCAAATTTACATGGCATAAAGTAACGTTAAATAATACAGAGAGTGACTATATGTGCAGCATTAATCAAAACAAGAGATGACCAAACATAATCATTCATTCCGCTGGGGGCCACACGTATCTCGGAAGGAAAACTATTTTCAATGTTACTTCAATCATAGGGAACTTAAATGAAAGACAGTGAACTTCAACACAGAAATACCGAAATGTAATAGACAGAAAATTAAACTTCGGACTCCTTTACGGCACAATGATCGGTGCTATCTCACAAAACCAGGATGTTTCTGCATAGAGAGCGACAAAATCGCCTACTCAGCCTCTCACAAACAAGGAAACACAATTGAACCACAACGTGGCCCGAAAGAGTGGAAGTGCACTGCTCTTCATCCACGTGGTTTGATGCTATGCCTTTCATATTATCTCGAGAAATGCCTGAAGCGACCACTGATAGTGTAACAACGGGTTTGTCGTGGTGAACAAAAATAAAATACAAATAAAAGATATACTCTTGTTTCTAATTTACCGTAATGAATTCCTTCAGCCATTCTAACAAACCATTGCCTACTTCTGGTACCAAGAGGCTTATTGATGAATAGTGTACTTTAAGAGGTACATCAAACTTCTGTAATATTTATCAGTAGGTAAAAACCAGGGGTGATCATTGGTCGAATTGTAACTAGTATACAGTCTCCCTTGCCGCGCGGGATTAGCCGAGCGGTCTCAGGCGTTGCAGTCATGGACTGTGCGGCTGCTCCCGGCGGAGGTTCGAGTCCTCCCTCGGGCATGGGTGTGTGTGTTTGTCCTTAGGATAATTTAGGTTAAGTAGTGTGTAAGCTTAGGGACTGATGACCTAAGCAGTTAAGTCCCATTAGATTTCACACACGTTTTTGAACACTCTCCCTTATTTGCATCTGTTTCAGCAGTTCTGGGACCATCTTCTTAAGTAAGGTGCACATGTCATTTTGATTTTTTTATGATCGACGTGCATGTCAGAGAGAGATAAAGTTAAATTACTGTTAAACAATCTTTGGTCTTGTAGTGGCACAGTCTTTGCCTCTGCGCAGTCTGATACATTCTTAGTTGAAGTGTGGCAGGTAATGATATCAACTGAGATAGCTGCTTGATTTTCGTAGAAATTTCCTGTTAACGCTGTAACCTTTTTAATTATTGTTCACTTTGTGAAGCATGGTATTGTTCAGACCAATGTTATGTGTGAAGGTTACACAAAGTTTTACTCTTTCTTTTTGAATACCACTTTATTCTAAAATCGTTGTCTCGGAAAATCATTTCATAGTAATAATTACTCTCCCCATCCCACATTTTATCATTATGCATTACCACATTGCACCATGTTAGAGAGGACAGGTTACTCTCTCACCTATTTTTTGCATATTGAAAATTATTAAAGATTTTTATTATAACCTGAGACACCTTGAGCAAGACTCTAGAAAGTTAAACGCCTGAGCAGACATTGATGGAGCCTGGTTGGACGTTAAAAGCATGAGGTATTTTTATGATGTTGAGCTCATAGAAGCGACATGTTGGGAGCTGAAAGCAATTGTCGGCGAACCCATCTCTAGGTAAAACTTGCCAGACTGGTCCACAGCCATACAGTGCAGACGGGGCAGCTCCTCATTGAGACAGGTCTCCAGCAGAACAATGGCACACTACCTGCTGTGGCACCAGCAGAAGCCTGGGCTGGGGTGACAGTAGGAAGGAACATGTCTACACAGCAGAGTCGTAAACTGGACATTGTGAGCAGCGCCACACGTAATAATAATTCACCTGTTTTCATGTTCGCTGATAGTTCAAATACGCCAGTGAACCACTTCCCCCTGCTGCGTTAGTTGTAGAAGAAAAATCCGGCGTCTGAGAAGCGTTTGGAGACATAATCTTTATTACACCTCATAACTAGGACTAGCAAGCTCCAAGGCACAGCTGATTTAGATAACGTTCTTTGAGATTGTATCTGTTTGCCCGTTGGTGTGGGAAGAGACAAAACTTCGACAAAAATCAGCTTCCCCCTTGCAAAAACGTGAAAAGGCCAACAATTGGCGGTTTCTTTTCCTTTTTTTTGTCTTTTTTTTGTCAGGGACGCAGGTTTCTTAACTCTTGCCCTGGTTCGACATGAGTCTGTGCTGTCCTGTGGTAGGGGAGATTTAGCGCCTCTAGAGCTCTGTGATTGGCTCAAGATGGGGTGAAGGCAGTGTCATTCGTGCCCTTTGCTGAAAAACGGATTTTTTTTCCTGGAGAGGTGCGCGACACTTGGGTGTGCGACTTTGGTATGGTAAGCACTTCTAGTCGAAGCTCTGGCATGTGTGGTTGGTACTTGGGACCTATCCTGAGACTGACTTCACATGAGAGTAGTTTGACTGGGGAGCCTTTGGTGAAGTACTTACTGTACCGACACTGTTACCCCAAACGTCTAAGATTACTTTTTGCCAAGATCACGTTTATTCGTTTTTGGTTTATCAGTCTTGACGTTTGGTATCCTTGTGTGCTCTGTCGTATAAGTTAACCAAATTGGCCATTCGTACGACGAGCGAATGGGTGTATCACACTGAAATCTACCGTGATTTCTGGGCTCTGGTAGAGAGTAAATTGTGATCCGTGATCGCTAGACCGTGAGACTTTTGCATTTCTTTCGTGATCGCGATCGATTCACAGGTGCCGCCTCCAAGTCTCACCTCCACCGCACATTTCTCGTCAGCTGTAAGTTACATTGCCGCACGAAGCAAACAGGGTAACGTACTGCCGCTCCGCCATTGTCAGTGCGCACAGATCTCAATCGCCACTTGCTCTCAGCTGCACCTACGTAGAGAAAATTCAGTAGATTTGATCAATCAGTCTGCTCAGCGTTAAATCAATTCAGTTTGCATTATCCACATGTTTAGGGCCTGAGTATTTGACTCACTCCAGGAGTTAAACTGTCTCTGCCACCCAGGAACCTTGAGCAGTGTAGTCTTAAATCACCTGTTAGTTGTTTACGGTATTCAATTAATAAATTGTTCAGCATAATTTATGTCAATTTTGGGAAAATAAATGTTGTTAGAACACTACAATTATGCCAACATTTTCAATCATTTAGTCACAAAAATTCAAAAAGAATGTGTGAAGGTGAGCCTCTAAGGGCTGCTCATTCCTTTACAGCCACAAGTTGCAACGGACTAAAGCCCTTCTGGCTTGTGATTTATGCTATACTTGGCATGTGAGTACTGTCTCTTTCTTGTATTGTTAGTCAGAACTTACACTTTTTATATATAAAAAATGTTCTTCCATAAATTTGTAATTATGTTGTAAACCACTTTGTATGTCCAAATTCTGATGAAGGCATTCTTAGGAGTCTTGAAACCTGCTCAATAAGACTAAATTAAGTGTGACCAAGGGCTCATTTGTTTCATTTTCAATTTGTCACGTAAAATTGGCCGTTCTTTCTACATGGAAATCAAAGCGCAATATCAGTTTTGTCAGCTATGTGGAGGCCGGTTAGAATAAATTACATATTTCTGAAGCATACAGCTGAAAGCGGTTTATTTCAGAAACGGATTACTTCAGACGCAACTGCCCTCGACGGAAAATGAATTTTAGAACAGATTACGAAAACCTAACACGACGTTAAGAATAATACAACGAATCAACTGCACTACGTTATATACTATCGTCGAACAATTTCGAACTGTGGCCATTCTGAAAGGTATGTTTTACATGCGACCCCTTCCCCACTGAGCCTCGTGCGAAATGTACAGCAGCCAGGTAATGCAATAAGAGCGCCTGTCAGCTTTACGGCCGCTGTCTGAAGTATGGGCAGCGGCGACTCGTGACGCGTATATGTAAAATAATGGGTGGTAGTAAGTACACTTGTCTTGCTCACCAATATAACTGTTTATTTATCAACTCGTTATGCATTTCAGGATAGACTCATCATCAAATTAGTGGTATGAATGTTAACAAGTGTTGTCATCAGTGCTTTTAGCGCTTAACATTTCCTTTAGAATAGTTCAAAAACTGCTTCTTTCGAATCATCTTGAACCCCATCAAAGAGATGTTAAAAATGAAAAGAGAAATGAAAAATTGTTTTACAGTGCGAGATTCCCGTTAGCGAGAGAGCGTGTACACCAGCGATGGCTGTCAACTGACGTAACACGTCGCTGACCAATGAGAGCGTACTCACCGGGGAACGGCCCACCTTTCTAGTCTACATACCTTATTTCGGACGTCTGAGAGCGACATTTATACTGTAGAAAAAGGGGCGTGGTCAGAGCTACACGTGATAACCAAAGATGATCCTTGCCAAAGATAAAATTTAACTGATTGTCGTCTTGTCAAAAACAAAAAGCTACTTAACGATTCTGCAGAGCTGCTGTCCATATGTCAATACGTTTCATGCTATTTTCTTTCCTATTAAAATTATTCCTATGTTTATACCTTTCAATGGCTTGTCTATATAGCCGTGGATAATAGTACGCCATCGCACTTAAAATTTTTGTTTCGGAAAACTTCACTTCGTGACTCCCTAGCTGAAGAGTAGTCTCTGCTACAGCCGATTTGTCTATTTTCCCTAGTTGGAAAAGACTTCCGTGTTCCTTTAATAGTGTATTCACGCTTCTCTTGTTTCTTCCAACACAAACTTTACTTACATACGCCACATACTGACAGAGGAGCGCGTTTATCCTTCACAGATCGGAATGCTTGACCTATTTTCTTTGATGGTCAAAAACCGGTCCTATGTCATGTTTCTGTGAAATTTTACCGATCGGATATTTTACCTTTTTAATAAAAGGGAGAGAAGCTCGATTCATCCATCTTTGGGTACCTTGTCCTTCGATCTTCCCTTATTTGGTCATAGAATTCTGTTAATGTCATCCGGTCGTGAAAGTCTCCAATCTATCATCAGTGTAGTACTTCGTTGTTAAGAACATGGTTTTCTAAAATATGCTTTCTATGTTTTAAATGTATTCGTATTATTTCTATCTTACATTTTAGTATTCGTTTTCCAAAATTATCTACGATGAATATCAAGTTTCCTTAAAAACATCCATTAAATTCATCTTTATTAATTTTAACACCTCTTGGGAATATCTCACCTTTTAATTTGTTTTCTTTTCGTCTTTGTGCACATACCCTTTGGCTGAAGGGCTTGTTGACCGTATCACTGATAGAACACCCCTCCCGTCCACCCAGATGGGATGACGGGGATGAAATAACTACAAGAAATAAAAACAGTAGACACTGAAAAAATTCGGCGTTGTGCCTCCTGGATCTTAAAATATGAAAGTACAATAGATGATCAATGAACTGAAACACGAAACTTTGAAAGAAGCTGTGCTTGCTAAAATCTGCTGAATATCTTTCGAGAACCACTGTGCATGATATATTGTGCAACAGCTCCGTTAATTTCATAGCGTTGCTCCCATGCGATCATGAAAACAAAAAAATGAAAAAGCATGTTGATGAGAAAGAGAGGCAGATACTAGTCATGTTTCCCTCGACCCATTTTCGAATGGAGGAGGACAGGGAGTGTCGAGCACTGATGTACACAGTACACAGTACCTTTCACAATGATTTGTTTAATAACGTGCAGGTTATACGTGTATATGCAGCAGAACAGTCGAAATAAGGAGGGTAATTCTCCTTTATTGATTAGATTCGAATTATTGATACACGATGGAAACGCTTATTTTCTTTTCTTTCTTTCCAACCAAAATGTCTCCGCACTATCCCTAAATTCTCTTGTCTTCGTGATCCATAGACGACATGTACGTTGATGGCAACTAAATCTATCTGCAGTAAACCGCAAATGCCTATGCTCAAAATTTTCTCAGTAGTGTGTCGCGAATGTAATGTCGTCATCCGTCCAGGGATTCACATTTGAGTACAATGACCGTTTCCGCAATACTCGCATGTCGATCGAACCTGCCACAAACGCGTCCGAATTGCTTCAATGTCTTTCTGTAATCCGACCTGGTGTGGATAGCATGCCCTCGAGTGGTATTCTAGAACTAGTCGCACTGATATTCTACACACGGTTTCCTTTATTGGTGAGCTTCACTTTCCTAGAATTCTCCCAATAATGGAAATCGAACATTCGCCTTCCTCGTCCCATTTTATATAGTTCTCCAACTTCACGCCTACATGTATCATAGACTTGATTGTGTGAAACAGCACACCAGAAATACTGTACTCGAACACTGCAGGTGTGTTTTTCCTAATCACGTTTATTTACTTAGGTTTTTCAACATTTAGGGCAAGCTGCCATTCATCGGACCAAATAGAAATTCTCTTTCTGTCATCTCGTATCCTTCTACAGACACTCAACGTCGACACTTTCTCATATACCACACAGTCATCAGTAAACAGTCGCAGAATGCTGCTCAACCTATCCGTCAGATCACTTGTGTATACAGGGAACAAGGGTACATTTATCACACTCCTACCGATACCTTTGTTTCTAATGAACACTCCGCCTCCAGAATAATGTACTGTGCTCTACTATAAGGGACCTCAAATGAAAACGAGACAGATGGAAAAAGTAAGTAAATGTTTATTACTTCAAAAGCAATTACCATAGCTACTAACACATTTATTCTACTGCCACACGAGATGGTCAGTGCCTTCATGGAAAAATGTTTGTGGCTGGCTACAGAATTACGACCGAACCCAGGCGTACACCTCTTTGAACGAAACAAGTCGACTGCCACGAATGTCTTTCTTCAGGGCTGCAAAAACATGGAAATCGCATTGGAAGCTGTCGGAAATAAGACACCACATATATAATTAAGGCGAAGACGGTCAATGATCACTTCAGCGCGGCTGCGCACAACGCTCTAACTCTTTCGGGATTCGGCGAAATGCTGCCAGTGATGAGGATAATGGGCAAGGAACACTATACCAGTAGTGTGTGGATAGGTTGAGAATTTGGGTCTGATGGGAGGGGTGCTAGGGTAGTCGGTGCAGTTGCCTGTGACCCCTGTGTCCTGATGCCGCTGTGGTCCGCGCGCCTGATTAGTAAGCGTGAGACCCCGATTCAAGTCTACCACGAATTTTGAACTTTTCCAATTGATTCAAATCACTGCCCACTGGCACTTGGATATCTTTTGTAACGCACGACGAGAAACTCAGATTTTGATCTAGAGCTTAGAGAGCTACTACTTGCATTTGGAACAGAATCACACAACAGATGGCAAAAGGACGCGTGGATGAAGATTACCGACAGAATCCTAAATTCATCTTCCGGAAGCCAAATATACGTAGGAAGGCCGAGGAAGTAATATGCATCTTACGAACTTCTTCGTGGATAAATCGAAGAAGCTTATTTCCTATAGAGCAGATGTGTTCATAGTTTGTTACTGGTGACACTAAAAGTGTGAATCTTCTTCTAGTTTTATTTACATTCGTCTTAGTGACAGTGAATTTTTAATGACAGATTAGTTATCGTTTCTGTAAACATTTCTGGGAGTCCCCTTCACCTTTTCTTACTTTGTAATAAACGAAGAACAGCCTAGAAATGATATGGGTCCATACTAAATAATCTGTGCCATTCAGAAAAGCAGTTCTGCTTTAGGCACCGGTTGACGATCCACGGATGAAATATTCAGATAAAAATAAAACTGTTGTAACAACAGAAATTTATAGATAAACATTGTAAATTGAGTGTCTCTAAACCGTTCACACGCATGTAAAACACACGCATGATGTCGTATGAAAATGCAGTAGCTAACTAGATAGCCATGTAAATACACTCACACACACACACACACACACACAACCAACCACACACAAACGCGGGCCCGCATCTCGTGGTCGTGCGGTAGCGTTCTCGCTTCCCACGCCCGGGTTCCCGGGTTCGATTCCCGGCGGGGTCAGGGATTTTCTCTGCCTCGTGATGGCTGGGTGTTGTGTGCTATCCTTAGGTTAGTTAGGTTTAAGTAGTTCTAAGTTCTAGGGGACTTATGACCACAGCAGTTGAGTCCCATAGTGCTCAGAGCCATTTGAACCATTTTGAACACAAACGCGAGCGCGCGCGCGCACATGCACACACACACACACAGAGAGAGAGAGAAAATGAAAAGGCTCTGAGCACTATGGGACTCAACTGCTGTGGTTATCAGTCCCCTAGAACTTAGAACTACTTAAACCTAACTAACCTAAGGACATCACACAACACCCAGCCATCACGAGGCAGAGAAAATCCCTGACCCCGCCGGGAATCGAACCCGGGAACCCGGGCGTGGGAAGCGAGAACGCTACCGCACGACCACGAGATGCGGGCAGAGAGAGAGAGAGAGAGAGAGAGAGAGAGAGAGAGAGAGAGAGGAAGAGGAAGAGAAAGAGACAGTGAGAGAGACAGTGAGAAAGAAAGTGATAGATGAGAAATGGGTATGGTAGACGGCTGGCGATCAGATAATTATAAGCACTTAAAAGCACTAAGTAACGAGTCGAAAGGAGAACATGAGGAAAGAGAAGGCTTTCATGCATCTGCTAAAAGGGAACTGGATGAGAAAAATATGTGAACGCATATCAGTTCATGATCATCTTAAAGAAAACAATTTCTGTTTAGGGATACGAGGGTTGTATTTCACGTAATTGTCCTCTTTGGGTACAATTATATGTTAAAAATCTTGGATGATACAGCATATCTTTTTTAATACCCTTATCATCCAACAGACTAAAGGAAATAAACGTTCGTCACATTGAAAGATTCAGCATAAAGAAAACTTTCGCCGCACGGGATTAGCCGTTCGGTCTAAGGCGCAGCAGTCAAGACTGCGCGGCTGGCCCCGGCAAAGGTTCGAGTCCTCTCTCGGGCATGGGTGTGTGTGTTTGTCCTTAGGATAATTTACGTTAAGTAGTGTGTAAGCTTATGGACTGATTACCTAAGCAGTGAAGTCCCATAAGATTTCACACACATTTGAACATTTGAAGAAAACTTTCGGACGATGGATAGCGATGACCACTGTGTACGGATAGCGCATCTGCCTGGTAAGTAGGAGACCTTGTAATGTTATGTGAGCCTCACTGCTCCTCTTTTTTTAACCAATTTGTGTCTGATTTTATTCTGAGAAGCTCAGTAGTGTATGTAAATACCGTAAATGTAAATTTGATTCGAAAAGTACCTGAAGTGAAGTGAAGCGCAGCTTGACAGCAACATACTCTTTAGCGCGCAATCCCAGCAACGACAATAGTTGTGAATCTTTGAGTATGGACTCTTAAAAAAAAAAGAGAGAGAGAGAGAGAGAGAGAGAGAGAGAGAGAGAAAGAGAGAACTGTTAATCTGTATCTTGTGGAAAGAGGACGCGTTTCTAGGCCGTCGCTCAGGACGTATTGTTATATTTAATGAACATTGACATTTTAGTGATAAAACCGAGTAAAGTATGTCTAAGAGTTGCCAAATAATTATGTATACAAATTTTCTGGAAGTGAAGAATAGAAATATCTTGTTTTTGGAATAGGACGTGAACTTCATTGTCGTCGCCGTCGCCGTCTATCAATCGACAGAATCGTAAGTGTACAAAAGTTCACTAAAATATAGGAAAAGAAATGCATTCTCTACAGTTTTCATTCAATAAGTAACAACCTCTCATAATTTCTGAATTACAGTAATTTGATTATGTTCTTGAACAATAGTATGGTGCTGAACTCCACTGACCAATTTTGATGTAGCAGGACGTGTAGTTTGAAGGAAGTTTGTGTGCTAAGCAACCTCCTTTTCTCACGAAAAGCAGGTTACTGTTTGATATTATTTACTTACAACAGTGGTCCCTTAGGTATGAAAAGATCCGAAAACTTGGCCTCAAAGCTAGCCGCAATACGGCCAAGTAACTAACAGAGTCATATTTTAAGCCTTAAAGAACAATAACTTCCTCCAAATTGCAATACGTCACCAACTGGTGCAGAAGCTGATCATTCAAGGAGGCAGCAACCAAAATTCAGGTACCAGTTACGACTTAAAGTAAAAATTGCAATCAAAATTCAATCTCTCTCTTTCTCTCTCTCTCTCTCCAAACACATATATAAATATTCATATTATTTTTTAAAAAAGTCATTTTATAACGTGAGTTCAAATCCTGATCTGTTACAAATTTTCAATTTTCCCAACTGATTTAAATCAATGCGACCACAAAAGGCAAATAACATCGAGATCAGGTGACTGTGGAGCAATGGCAGATGTGACAACTCATCATTGGGGTCACAAAACCAATCCCGAACGATGCGAGCTCTGTCCTGGAGCACAGCATCACAATTCGGGAACAAATAGTGAACCATGTGGTGGACCTGATTAGCTAAAACGGTCACATAACCCTTAACTATAACGCAACCTTGCAGAGTACCTAGGGGTCTGTGCAACACCACGATATAGCTATCCAAATCATCACCGAACCCCCGTCATATTTCTCTCATGGAACGCATACTCGGCCAGAATTTGCAGTGTGAAACAAGATTCATCAGGCCAAATTACTTTCTTCCATTGCTCCATAGTCCAGGTTTTATGGCTTTAGCACCACATTTTCCTGTTATGGACTTTGCATCACTCATGACTGTATTTGGAATTCCAGCTCGCCCGCCAGTTTCCTGATTACGGAGCCCCCTTGACGTTGCTTTGGTGCTGATACGGTTCGAGAGTGCGACATTTACTTCTGCAGTGACTTTTGCACCTCTCTTTTTTTTTTTTTCGCCACAGTCCTCTTCAAAGACCTTCACTGACGACCACTCTACACACACTTTCGGCCGCGTTGTGACTTAGCTCACAATGTTTTCCCGCTTTTTTTCTTCGCCTCATAAATCTTGAATAGGTGCCTCTTGAAACACTAAACACTTCTGTTCCCTTGGTTACATCCACCACACGAGCACCAACAAGTTGTTTACTTTCGAACTCACTTATCACCGCCATGATGCATTCACAACGGAACACTGTAGTGACCACGATTTCACTTCCAACAAATGGCTCTGAGCACTATGGGACTTAACATCTGAGGTCATCAGTCCCCTAGAACTTAGAACTACTCGTACCTAACTAACCTAAGGACATCACACACATCCATACCCGAGGCAGGATGCGGACCTGCGACCGTAGCGGTCGTCCGGTTCCGGACTGAAGCGCCTAGAACGGCTCGGCCACCGCAGCCGGCTCACTTCCAACAGACTGAGAACATTGAACAGGTGCCCTTCCTGGTGAGATACAACAGTACAACCTTCAGGCTTGGCTACCATCCCCATTTACGTTCAAGTATACTTTTCTCACAGTGTTTCCACATTTTTGTCCAACCCCTGATGACAGATCAAGAAGAATGGAAGGACAGGATAGAAATAACATTTTAAAAAAGACATAAGGAGGGATGTCCACCCTCTTTCTGTTCAATGTGCATATCTTAGGTGCACTGAGTGAAATAAAAAGAGATTTAGTAAATGCATCGAACTTCAGGTTGAAATCATATAAATGAAACAGATTGTTGAGGTCATCGTTATTCTCTGTGAATAATTAGAGGACCTATTGAAATAAAAGTTCCTTTAAGTAGTGGACAGTGTTGTACCTTGGTACAATTTTCAGAATTACTTTTCAGAGTTACCCTCCACCCAGCTGTATGACAGAAATTGGATACGCTTTCTTATTTCATTTTTAAATTATGGCATTTACTTTTTATGTGCGGTAGTCTTTTTCCGAAATTACACAAGGAACTCCGAAAAATTCAAGTTTTTCCAAACGTAAAAACATATTCGTAGGTAAAACTTAGTCATTAAGCTGGGAACAAACATCGTATTGAAATTTCAAACTGTTGCAGTCGAGAACTCTTGGTAGTACGGTATTTGGTCTCCGATCAGCTACACCATTACTCTACTATACACAAGTTATCAGTAAAGGAAATCAAACTGAGCAGAAGTATTAGGAAAACACAGTTACAAGTTCAATGCATTTAGAAACTGAAACTATTATAATTTTCCGTTTTGAAGACAGGTAAAACAGTTAAGGAATTAATGAAACTTAATTAATTTGCAAATATCCCATATTCCATGCTCCTTCGTCTCAATGTATAAGCTGGTGCAAAACAGATTATCCTTCAAATCTGGCTATGTAAGAGTAGACTAGATTTGGCAGAGATTCGGAGAAACAGTATCAACGGAAATTGAGAGATATACACCAAATAATTTATTAAGAGGTCGCACTAATCTCCCATTCCATCCCAAACAAGTCAGAACACTGTTGCAGAAGCAACAGAAAACGCACGCCAATTTTAAAAGAACGCAATATCCGTAGGATTGGAGAAGCTTTACATAATCCCGGAATTTAGCGGCAACTTCAATACAATCTACTTTAAATAGTTTGCGCAATGGAGACCTGTCTCGAAATTTGACGAAAACTCCAAAGAGACTCTGGTCATATATACAATGCAATCAATACCTTCACTGGACTTTGGCAACGGTGATCTTGCTGATGCCACTGCCACTAAAGCAATATTACTAAACACGTTTTCACGAAATTCCTTCACCAAAGAAGACCAAGTAAATACTCAAAAATTCGAATGAAAAACAGCTGCCAACATGAGTAACTTAGAAGTAGATGTCCCCGGAGTAGCGAATCAACCTAAATCGCTCAATAAAAGTAAATCTTCCGGTTCAGACCGTGTACCAATTAACTTCCGCGCCGGCCGCGGTGGTCTAGCGGTTCTAGGCTCTCAGTCCGGAACCGCACGACTGCTACGGTCGCAGGTTCGAATCCTGCCTCGGGCATGGATGTGTGTGATGTCCTTAAGTTAGTTAGGTTTAAGTAGTTCTAAGTTCTCGGGGACTGATGACCACAGATGTGAAGTCCCATAGTGCGCTCAGAGCCATTTGAACCATCAGCCAATTAACTTCCTTTCAGAGTGTGCTGATGTCATAGCCCCATACGTAACAATCATATATACGTTCACTCGACGTCAGATCCGTATCCAAGGACTGGAAAGCTGCACTTATGACACCAATACCCAAGAAAAGAAATAGGAGTAATTCGTTGCGATACAGTCCCATGTCGCTAACGTCGATTTTCATTAGGATTTGGGAACAATACAGCTCTCGAACGTTACGAATTACCTGGAAGAAAAAGATTTATTGACAAATAGCCAACACGGATTAAGGAAGTATCATTTTTGTGGAACACAACTAGCTCTTTATTCTCATAAAATAATGAGTGCTGTCGACAGAGAATCTTAAATTGACTTATTATTTTATAGCTATCCAGAAGGTTTTTGACACCGTTAGGAACAAGCGACTTATAATCAACGAGCATGCCTACAGAGTATCGTCTCATGTTCAGAGTAATTGACCTAAAATCAACGAGTAAAACACAAGGGAGTGTTATAGACCTTCTGTTGTTCATATTATTAATGGTATACGAGACAATGTAAGCATCCGTCTTAAATTTTTTGCGGATAATACTACCATTTACCATGTTGTAAAGTTATCAGATGATGAAATTCATTTACAAAATTATTTAGACACGAAATCTGTATGGTGCGAAAAGTGGGAAATGACTCTAAATAACGACATGTGTGAAGAGTAATAATAAGAATCAGCTATTTCGTTTGCACGATAAATCACACAAATCTAAAGGCTAAATACTTAGGAATTACAATTAGGAATAACTTGAACTGTAACGCTCTGATAGATAATGTTGTGGGGTAAGAAAACCAAAACCTATTATTTAGTGGCAGAGCGCTTAGAAAATGCGATAAGTCAATTAAAGCGGTGACTACACTACGCTTGTCCTTCCTCTTCCGGAGTTCTGCTGTGCACTTTGGGATGTGCATCAGATAAGATTGGCACAGGACATTGAAAACGTTGAAAGAAAGGCAGCTAGTTTCGTTTTATCGCCAAATAGGGGGAAGAATGCCACGGAAACGATATACGAACTGGTGTGCCAATCATTAAAACAAAAGCATTTTTGGTTGCGGAAGGATCTTCTCATGAAATTTGAAACACTAATTTCCTTCTGCGAATTTGAAAACATTTTGTTGGTGCCCAGCCACTTTGGGGCCAACGGCATTGTCACAGTGATAACACAGTTTCAGTCAGATCACCGAAATTAAGCGCTACCAGGCTTGGCTAGCACTCGGGTGGGTGACCGTCCATGTCCGCCAAGCACCGCTGGCAAGCGAGGTGCACTCAGCCCTTGTGGGGACAGTTGAGGCACTACTTGACTTGAGAAGTAGCAGCTCTGATCACTGCTCAGCAGTTACACGAGCGTCGAGTGTCGACGCAACTCATTTAGCAGTGTCCATCCACCGCTCTGGAGTCTGAAGATGACTCTTTCACAGACTCGAAACCGGTCACTCACTCCAATAAAAAATTATTTTAACAAGATTGCGATCAAGACTGTTTTAAATTTTAATTTTAACTACTTTTAAGATCGCTTACTATGTTTTCAAAAAACATATGAAAGAGTGACGCCTAAAAAATAGACATTAATTCGCAAAAATTGCGTAAATCATTATTTCACAGAGAGTCAATGGGGAAAGGTAGTAAAGAGAGCTGTCATGGGCGTCAGTAGCATTAAAATAGAACTCATGGTGTGTAACTGCGATACCACTGGACCTAATTTCCCCAACTACAATTTCTAACTAGACGAAACCCGATTATGAAGGATACACAAATACAGATGTCAAGGATTTGTAATACCACATGACTTAGCTAAGAAGCAGGTATTGCCCCAATAGGATAGTCGTAACTTCGTTGGGCTCAAGGGCCGAGTACAAGTCTTTCAATTGGACGCCACTTCGACGACTTGCGTGTCATTCTACCCGACTAGTCCGACCAGAGAGAGAGGACATACGGTTTAACGTGCAATCCTAACCATCTGTCGTACCCTGGAACCTCCTCGCATTGTTGAGAGGTGAATGCTAGATTAAAAGCGGACCTTAAAGTTCCATCACCCAACTTGCACTCGGTCCCGCGACGTCTCGGTTTCCAGGTACGCACTTTAGTACTAATCCAAAAGGCCCGACACGTCAGCAATGATCAATCGCAACGAGATGTGGTATGTGAGGAAGACACACGAGAAAACGCTATATTCACAAAAATTTGCGTATTATTAATAATAAGCTCCTTAATGGAAATATAATGGATTGTTTCAACGGACCACCAATTTCTTTGAGTCATTAGTCTTCTGACTGGTATGAGTTGTTTGATGCACACCACCACAGTTGTCTCTGCTGGTTCTTTCATTTTATTATTTTTTTTATCTCGCAATGGCACTCACAACAATAACTATCTAATATTTGCTGATTTGTTGTATGTATTTCAATCACTTTTCTTAAAATCTATCCCCTATATGGGTCTCTCTAGTTCCATCCAGGGTTATTCCGTGATCTGTTAACAACTCTCCTGTCATCCAGTTCTTCTCTATAATTAGAATAACTTTCCTCGCCTACTCTGCACGGATGCAGAGAACATTTATATTTAATTTTTCCACGTAATTTTAAGCATCCTTCTGCAACGTTAATCTCAAATTCCTCGGTTATCACTTTTTCCCCGGTTTGGTCCATGTCTAGCAACCACAAAATTTTGGGCACCAGACCTCAGTTCTCGACAGTTTCTTTCTGAAATTAAAGTTTACTCTTGATACAAATCGAATACTTTTGATGAGAAATGTACTCTCTTTCAGTACTAGCCCACTTATTATATCCTCTTCACTACATAAATCATGCTTTTTGCTCCTATGATAACAAAATTCCTTCGCACCATCTGACAAGAGTTCGGACTGATATGCTGCAGCTGCGTCTTAGGTAGACTACTTCCTGAAGAAAACATTTTTCATCGCTATAGCGAAGAAAGGACAACTGTTGCAAAGGGCATGAAAATCAGGAGTGCCAGTTGAAGACAAAAGATTATGGATGTTATATCAATTACGAGTAGTCTACACTGCATAGTTCAGTGAAGGGTATTTGATGTAAATATGACTAATAAATGAGCCTGTTGACGCGGAAAGTCGTACGCAGTCACCTTCATACACATACGTATTCTACAGGCTAATGCCTTGACGATGTTCTGGAAGATCTAAAACGAAACAATGCCACAGGAGCACTACTGATAGACTTGCATCTGGTGCACAAGATGTACGAGACAGGTGAAATACCCTTTAAGACTTCAAAAAGAATGCAGAAATACTAAATCCAAGGAAAACAACTGTTGACAGGTGTGAAAAGTACCTCAGAATCAGTTTAATAAGTCACGGATGCAAAATACTAAAACGCATTGCCGGCCGGGGTGGCCGAGCGGTTCTAGGCACGTCAGTCTGGAACCGCGCTACAGCTACGGTCGCAGGTTCGAATCCTGTCTAGGGCATGGATGTGTGTGATGTCCTTGGGTTGTTTAGGTTTAAGTAGTTCTAAGTTGTAGGGGACTGATGACCTCAGAAGTTAAGTCCCATAGTGCTCAGAGCCATTTGAACTATTTTTAACACGAATTCTTTACAGAAGAATGGAAAAACTGATAGAAGCAGACCTCGGTGAACATCAGCTTGGATTTCAGAGAAATGTAGGAACACGCGGAGCAACACTGACCCTACGACTTACGTTAGCAGATAAGTTAATGAATGGCAAATACACATTTATAACATTTGTGGACTTACAGAAAGGTTTTGATACTGTTGACTGGAATATTCTCTTTAAAATTCTGAAGGTAGCAAGAGCTAAATACAAGAAAGGAAACGCTATTTACATGCACTCCTGGAAATGGAAAAAAGAACACATTGACACCGGTGTGTCAGACCCACCATACTTGCTCCGGACACTGCGAGAGGGCTGTACAAGCAATGATCACACGCACGGCACAGCGGACACACCAGGAACCGCGGTGTTGGCCGTCGAATGGCGCTAGCTGCGCAGCATTTGTGCACCGCCGCCGTCAGTGTCAGCCAGTTTGCCGTGGCATACGGAGCTCCATCGCAGTCTTTAACACTGGTAGCATGCCGCGACAGCGTGGACGTGAACCGTATGTGCAGTTGACGGACTTTGAGCGAGGGCGTATAGTGGGCATGCGGGAGGCCGGGTGGATGTACCGCCGAATTGCTCAACACGTGGGGCGTGAGGTCTCCACAGTACATCGATGTTGTCGCCAGTGGTCGGCGGAAGGTGCACGTGCCCGTCGACCTGGGACCGGACCGCAGCGACGCACGGATGCACGCCAAGACCGTAGGATCCTACGCAGTGCCGTAGGGGACCGCACCGCCACTTCCCAGCAAATTAGGGACACTGTTGCTCCTGGGGTATCGGCGAGGACCATTCGCAACCGCCTCCATGAAGCTGGGCTACGGTCCCGCACACCGTTAGGCCGTCTTCCGCTCACGCCCCAACATCGTGCAGCCCGCCTCCAGTGGTGTCGCGACAGGCGTGAATGGAGGGACGAATGGAGACGTGTCGTCTTCAGCGATGAGAGTCGCTTCTGCCTTGGTGCCAATGATGGTCGTATGCGTGTTTGGCGCCGTGCAGGTGAGCGCCACAATCAGGACTGCATACGACCGAGGCACACAGGGCCAACACCCGGCATCATGGTGTGGGGAGCGATCTCCTACACTGGCCGTACACCACTGGTGATCGTCGAGGGGACACAGAATAGTGCACGGTACATCCAAACCGTCATCGAACCCATCGTTCTACCATTCCTAGACCGGCAAGGGAACTTGCTGTTCCAACAGGACAATGCACGTCCGCATGTATCCCGTGCCACCCAACGTGCTCCAGAAGGTGTAAGTCAACTACCCTGGCCAGCAAGATCTCCGGATCTGTCCCCCATTGAGCATGTTTGGGACTGGATGAAGCGTCGTCTCACGCGGTCTGCACGTCCAGCACGAACGCTGGTCCAACTGAGGCGCCAGGTGGAAATGGCATGGCAAGCCGTTCCACAGGACTACATCCAGCATCTCTACGATCGTCTCCATGGGAGAATAGCAGCCTGCATTGCTGCGAAAGGTGGATATACACTGTACTAGTGCCGACATTGTGCATGCTCTGTTGCCTGTGTCTATGTGCCTGTGGTTCTGTCAGTGTGATCATGTGATGTATCTGACCCCAGGAATGTGTCAATAAAGTTTCCCCTTCCTGGGACAATGAATTCACGGTGTTCTTATTTCAATTTCCAGGAGTGTATTTACAACTTGCACAGAAACCCGACGGCAGCTGTAAGACTCGACGGGTATGAAACGGAAGTAGTGGTCGAGAAGGGAGTGAGACAGGATTGTAGCCTGTCCTCGATGGTATTCAATATCTACATCGGACAAGCTGTAAAGAAAACAAAAGGAAAATTTGGAGTGGGAATTAAAGTTCAGGGCGAAGAAATAAAAACTTTGAGGTTTGCGGGTGACATTGTAATTCTGTCAGGGGCAGCAAAGGACTTTCAAGAGCAGCATAACGGATTGGATTGTGTCTTCAAAGGAGGATGTAAGATGAGCATCAACAAACGCAAAACAAGGATAATGGAATTTAGGCGAATTAAATCAAGTGATGCTAAGGGAGTTAGATTAGCAAACGATGCACCGAAAGTGGTAGACTAGTTTTGTTATTTTGCCAGCAAAGAAACCGATGATGAGTGAAATAGTGAAGACACAAAATCGTAGACTGGCAATGGTAAGAAAATTCTTTCTGAAGAAGAGAAATTTGTTAACATCAAATATAGATATAAGTATTGGAAAGTCTTTTCGGGGTGCACTAGCCCTCGTGATGCCAATTAAGGAGCTACTCCACCGAATAGTAGCGGTTTCGGTCAAGAATGCCATCTTAGGACCAGGAGAACGGTGTGCTAACCCCACGCCCCTCCTATCCCCATCCTCCACCGAGGATGACACGGCGGTCGGATGGTCCCGGTAGATCAATCGTGGCCTGAAGACGGATTGCTTTTTGAACATATTTGTTTGGAGTGTAACCACGTATGTGAGTGAAACATGGGCGATAAACATCACGACAATGAAAATTTGTGTCAGGCCGGGACTCAAACCCGAATTTCTCGTTTATCACGAGCAGTCGCCTTAAAGGGTTTTTTTTGTTCGTTGTATTTGGTCGTAGCGGACGTCACATGACATCCGTTGAATTTAGTTGTTCACCCCTTCACTCAGTTTTTTATTACAGAGGCCAGACAGCTATCTCTGCGAACGCGCTGAGTTACCGTGCCGGCAAACCATTTGGTTATCCGTACACGACTCACGACCACTCCCTAACTGCCATGTCGTCAACCATAAGTCCCGGCCCGGCACAAATTATCATTGTCGTTGTTCCGTTCTACAGCTGATGGTAGTCCTTATTCACAATCGCGAATTCATTTGATGCGTTTCGTAACGGCTGTGGTCGCCGCAGTGCCTGCATGCATGTCAAAAGGAACTTTGCATCGAAATCAGAATAACACGGGCACTGCAATATCGTATAAATAGTTTAGGTCAAAAGAAATTAGAAGCTTCGAAGTGTGGTGCTACAGAAAAATGCTGAAGATAAGATAGATCGACCACGTAACCAAACACGGTTTAAGCAGAGTTTGAAAGACTTTTTGATAGGCAACTCCTTCTACTCTATAGATGAATATCTTAACAGAGACTTTTAAGCCAGCTTAAGTAAAAATGTCTGTTATATGTCAGTTTTGACAGCACGTGGTCACAACAGTCAAGATTAGGTATTTTGTGTACGATAAATTTATTAATAGTGCATAACAGTGTTTCATTCTGAGAGCGTGCTGAGTCTGTAAATATTATCTGTTCCGTTTTACCGCATTGTATTCACCTATTTCCTGACAAATAATCAGGGTAGTCAGTATTATATTCAAATGTTTTATGTTATAGTTTCTGGCATGTTTCACAGGAACGAGAATCATCTCATTTTTTTGGTCTATGGAAAGAAAACTGAATGTAATCTAATCTAATGAGGAGGTAGTAAACAGAATTGGGAAGACAAGGAATTTGTGCCAAAACTTGACGAAAACACGGGATCGGTTGATAGGACACCTTTTGAGACAAGGGATCACCAATTTAGCACTGGAGGGAAGTGTAGGTTGTCCAAATTGTAAGGGGAGACGAAGAGATGAATACAGTAAGCAGCTTCAGAGAGATATAGGTTGCAGTAGTTGTTCGGAGATGAAGAGGCTCAGAGTAGCGTGGAGAAATGCATCAAATCAGTCATTGGACTGAAGACCACAATAACAAAACTATGTCTTATCGATGCCCGTAATCTACACTCCTGGAAATGGAAAAAAGAACACATTGACACCGGTGTGTCAGACCCACCATACTTGCTCCGGACACTGCGAGAGGGCTGTACAAGCAATGATCACACGCACGGCACAGCGGACACACCAGGAACCGCGGTGTTGGCCGTCGAATGGCGCTAGCTGCGCAGCATTTGTGCACCGCCGCCGTCAGTGTCAGCCAGTTTGCCGTGGCATACGGAGCTCCATCGCAGTCTTTAACACTGGTAGCATGCCGCGACAGCGTGGACGTGAACCGTATGTGCAGTTGACGGACTTTGAGCGAGGGCGTATAGTGGGCATGGGGGAGGCCGGGTGGACGTACCGCCGAATTGCTCAACACGTGGGGCGTGAGGTCTCCACAGTACATCGATGTTGTCGCCAGTGGTCGGCGGAAGGTCCACGTGCCCGTCGACCTGGGACCGGACCGCAGCGACGCACGGATGCACGCCAAGACCGTAGGATCCTACGCAGTGCCGTAGGGGACCGCACCGCCACTCCCCAGCAAATTAGGGACACTGTTGCTCCTGGGGTATCGGCGAGGACCATTCGCAACCGTCTCCATGAAGCTGGGCTACGGTCCCGCACACCGTTAGGCCGTCTTCCGCTCACGCCCCAACATCGTGCAGCCCGCCTCCAGTGGTGTCGCGACAGGCGTGAATGGAGGGACGTATGGAGACGTGTCGTCTTCAGCGATGAGAGTCGCTTCTGCCTTGGTGCCAATGATGGTCGTATGCGTGTTTGGCGCCGTGCAGGTGAGCGCCACAATCAGGACTGCATACGACCGAGGCACACAGGGCCAACACCCGGCATCATGGTGTGGGGAGCGATCTCCTACACTGGCCGTACACCACTGGTGATCGTCGAGGGGACACTGAATAGTGCACGGTACATCCAAACCGTCATCGAACCCATCGTTCTACCATTCCTAGACCGGCAAGGGAACTTGCTGTTCCAACAGGACAATGCACGTCCGCATGTATCCCGTGCCACCCAACGTGCTCTAGAAGGTGTAAGTCAACTACCCTAGCCAGCAAGATCTCCGGATCTGTCCCCCATTGAGCATGTTTGGGACTGGATGAAGCGTCGTCTCACGCGGTCTGCACGTCCAGCACGAACGCTGGTCCAACTGAGGCGCCAGGTGGAAATGGCATGGCAAGCCGTTCCACAGGACTACATCCAGCATCTCTACGATCGTCTCCATGGGAGAATAGCAGCCTGCATTGCTGCGAAAGGTGGATATACACTGTACTAGTGCCGACATTGTGCATGCTCTGTTGCCTGTGTCTATGTGCCTGTGGTTCTGTCAGTGTGATCATGTGATGTATCTGACCCCAGGAATGTGTCAATAAAGTTTCCCCTTCCTGGGACAATGAATTCACGGTGTTCTTATTTCAATTTCCAGGAGTGTATCATGGTGTCATTATTGCAGTTGCATGTAGTTGTCACATCCTATCCTTTTCTCAATGTCTTCCAAATACTTCATCTCTGTCTGCCCTCTCCCCTTCTTCCCCAGCACTTTCCCCTCTAGAATATTAATGAAGATGTTGTGTGTGATGAGATATCCAATAAATTTTATTTTTCACTTTTCAATTTGCTTTAATAATCTTCTCTTCGTTGACTCTCTCTCAAGACTTCCAGATTAGTTTTTCCATCCATCCAGATCATTCTTGTCATTGTCCGCCATATCCACATTTCAGCAGATTCAAGTAGACTCCTTTCCAATGTACCCAGAGTAACTTTAATTTCCTTGGAGCGGTGATCTCCATACGAATGATTTTGCAAAGCATTTTCTGAGTTCTGTATTCGTATGATATGGGTTGGATTGTTTTGGGGAAGGAGACCAGACAGCGAGGTCATCGGTGTCATCGGATTAGAGAAGGACGGGGAAGGAAGTCGGCCGTGCCCTTTCAAAGGAACCATCCCGGCATTTGCCTGGGAGCGATTTAGGGAAATCGCAGAAAACCTAAATCAGGATGGCCGAACGCGGGACTGAACCGTCGTCCTCCCGAATGCGAGTCCAGTGTCTAACCACTGCGCCACCTCGCTCGGTCGTATGATTTCCTGGTTGAAATTTTACTTAGTCATAAGAGCCTGTTTTGTCGATCCAATCCTTCTATTGACTTAGATTCAGTATCTACTGTCCTCTATGCTTACAGTACCGAGATAACAAAATTATTTTACCTGATTAATTTTAAAGTCGTCAGTTTTTATATTGGTTTGAATTTCTCTCATATTTTCTGCGTTATCATTACATTTCTTTTCGTTTGTTCACTTTTAAGTTCCATAGTTTAAATTACACTATGTTATTCATTTCCATATGATAATGGATTTTTAATACTCCGAAACTTGTAGTGGAAAACGTTGTGTAATAAATGTGACTGGCTACAGCAATTTGTAATTTCATAAAGTAAAATGTAGGTTAACACCATCCCGGATGAAGCCTTAGGCCTGTACCGACTGGTCGATTGCTATATCCATGGAGTACGTGGAACGATCTGTGTCAGTGGGACCTGTGACCGACATGCCGACACTCCCTGAGCCTGTTATTGCTAGTAGACGAATCCTAATATTCCCACTGCTATTTTGTCTAAAATGTTGCTGATGAGGCCTCACAAGGGCTGAGTGAAACCAGTAAAAGACCTCCATACCCCCGCAAAAGTTTGAGGAAGAACGAGGAATCAAACCCGTTTTCCCCTCGCCGAAGGCAGTGACAATATTTTATTTATTTACTCTATTTTTTTCTCCAGTCTGTTTCTTCGTCATTTTTCATCAGTAGTTCTGTGAACCTCACATGACACTCCTCAGGTTCCATCACTGAGAACTTCACCCAGCTTTTTTATTACAGAAGGTGGCCAGTCTACTGAGCGAATACGTTAAGCTGTCGAGCAGGCCACATTCGGCTGCGGAGGCACTCATAACTTCATTTGATACGTACAAGAGCCACGATCAAGCATAACGTAAAATGTTCGCATTTAAAGAAAATGGATCTGGTCGGACAAGATGCATGTCGAAAAAGCAGGTGGCGTCTGATGATCTGGCAAGACAACTCATGCAACAAGACGGCCTGCGAAAGACGAAGAAGTCTACACCAAGTATTCAGTAGCAGGGACGGTACAACGCCTTCATACTTTAGAAATTAAAAGCTGTCATTATATATGAGCTGTAGCACCAGCTAACACTGAAAGAATGAATAGTGTCCATGTACAGATTATAAAAATAGATGTACATAGGGATGTAAGTTTGTATATGAGTATTTACACTGATGAACGAAAACATTATGACTATCTGCTTAATACCTTGTCCGTCCGCCTCTGGAACGAAATAAATCAGGGATACTGCACCAGAGGGATCCGACAATTTATTGGTATGAAACTTCCTGGCAGATTAAAACTGTGTGCCCGACCGAGACTCGAACACGGGACCTTTGCCTTTCGCGGGCAAGTGCTCTACCACCTGAGCTACCGAAGCACGACTCACGCCCGGTCCTCACAGCTTTACTTCTGCCAGGCAAAGGTCCCGAGTTCGAGTCTCGGTCGGGCACACAGTTTTAATCTGCCAGGAAGTTTCATATGAGCGCACACTCCGCTGCAGAGTGAAAATCTCATTCTGGAAACATCCCCCAGGCTGTGGCTATGCCATGTCTCCGCAATATCCTTTCTTTCAGGAGTGCTAGTTCTGCTTGGTTCGCAGGAGAGCTTCTGTAAAGTTTGGAAGGTAGGAGACGAGATACTGGCAGAAGTAAAGCTGTGAGGACCGGGTGTGAGTCGTGCTTCGGTAGCTCAGGTGGTAGAGCACTTGCCCGCGATAGGCAAAGGTCCCGAGTTCGAGTCTCGTTCGGGCACACAGTTTTAATCTGCTAGGAAGTTTCATATCAGCGCACACTCCGCTGTAGAGTAAAAATCTCATTCTGGAATTTATTGGTAGGTTAGCAGAGGTATGTGTACGCACAGGTTACGCAATTCAGTGATGCCCCCCCCCCCCCCCCCTCTTCAGCCACTCCTCGATAGAGACCCAGATGAGTTCCATAGGATTTACATCAGGCGAATTTGGTCGGCGAGAGTTCACTACAATGCTCTTCACACCAATGTCTCAGACACACTGCCAATAATATTGCCGAAAGATGAAATTTCCGGCGGAGAAGAAATCAAGCATGAAGGAATGCAGGTGGTTCGCTGCAGTCAGCAAGTCTTCCACTGCTACCACAGGTCCCACGCAAGAGGAAGGGAATGTCTCCCGTATCATAATTCTGCTACCAACCTGCGTCCGTGGCGCGCTGCACGATTCAAGCCGCCGTTCACCTTGATGAGAGCGTCTGTGGAGCTGATCATCGATCTCGTGTAGCAAAAATGTGATTCATTAGAAAGAGCCGACGTATCTCCATTGATTGACGGTCGATACTCCCGTGACCACTGCAGTCTTAATTGACAATGTCGTCGGGACCACATGTAGGTGTTGCCTGCGGTGGAACTCCATGTTCATCAGTACATGCCGAATTCTGTGCTCTGAATCAATTGTGTTGAAACATCCCCTTAGAAAATTTTATGAATTACTGTGCCGGTGAACCTCTTACGTTATTTGATTTTCAAACAGCTGAGCAAAACTGAACGTACTCAGACATTTCTATCTTTACTTATTCTGATCATGACTAAACTGACATACAATATTTTTAGCGCAACGCAATCTGACTTTCAATAATCCCTACAAAAGAATGGCCGTGACTGACAATAACCTATACCTTTTACGAATCACTTACCTCACAAAAATCTTCGTTACTCGAACTACTGCAATACAGCGAGTGCCAATACTGCCAGCTAAATAAAAGATTCTAACTACAGAAGGCACCAACTACTGATAGGCATAGTTACAAATGAAAGATTTTGATGGAGGACAAACAATGTATTTACCTTAATAATGTTCAAAGTGATAATATACATATCAGTTCATGACATCCAGTCTTACAAATTTCGTTTCTCTGACGGACACACGTTCAGATCGTCCTCTCTCAAAAGTCTGCCATCTCTCTTCCCACATCCACCACTGCTGTTGGCTCACCTCCAACTGCGCAACGCTACGCGCTGTTCACATTCAGCTGCCCAACACTACAATAGCAAGTATTCCAAAAATGCAAATCAGCCACAGACTGCACACAGTACAGTCAGTGATTTTCATACAGAGCGCTACGTGGCGTTACTAACATAAAAACCTAAATAGCCTACTTACAGTGTGTGCACCAGCATTGTGCTCTTTCGGCAGAGATGTCACAGATCACCATCTATCCTACTTTGCAGAGCAGACAAGCTTTCGAACGCCACTTTATATGAAAGATCGTCGACTTCCAACCGCTCAGCGCCAAGTAGTAGTTTCATTGTCATTCTACCTTGTTCTGTAGATGCTCCGACAGTAGCACGTCAACATTCGAGCACCTTCGCTGTTATCTAATTACTCGTTCACAGGTTCTGCTTAGTAATAATCAACCCTTTGTCAAAGTCGCTTATTGCAATGGATTTTCCCGTCCCTAGGGGAATCAACCACCCGCGTCTGCTCGCGACGCCACCAGGCGGCATCCATCGCCGCAGTGGGCAGTGGTCACCACGTTTTGGCTTATGAGAATGTATTCCGCACCTCTTCCTATACTGCTGGACCGGTTACAACCAGTCTTTGTGCAATATATCATTTACTGTTTGGAAAGAATCACTGTGGGGGCAAGAACCACCCATCTATGAAAGGGGTGCGGGCTGGCGTGAAAAAGCAGTGACTCCCACGAATAGGGATTACCCATCATCGATTATTAGAAAATAAGAGCGCTTAGAGACTTGCAACTAACTTTACACATAATTTCGAATTATTACGGAATATTTTCTCAGTGACGACCATCAAAATATGATGAAAGGGAACAAGTTTGTAGATTAATACATTTTGCCGTTCACGCAGTAAAACTGCCACATTGAGTATGATGATTTAATTTATTGCTCCTTTACTACTAGTTGTACTTGTGACACATTTTGAAGACAGTACTCACATCTACACTTAATGTACCAGAAAAAATACATCATTGTACAACACTTACTGTTAATTCAGCCAACCAGCTACAAAGAGGAATAAATTTCAGCGATCAGGAATATATAAACTTGAATGTCAAAGTTGTGTTGCAGTATACATGGGCATGGCATCCAGGAATTTTAAAACAAGGTACGGAGAACATATCAGGTAATGGAAGTACGAAACAAACCATTACACATTTTCAGAACATTTAAAACAACTTAACCACCATCCTACAAACATGGAACAAGAAATGAAAATAATGAGAATAAGCAACCACGACAAATATACAAATGCAAAACAACTTCCACATTCAGAAAGCCATCGCTGTCAACAAACATGTGATAAATGAGCAAACACACATCAGTACAGGCTCCCTATTACACTTAATAAAAAAAAAAAGATAAAAATCGTATTTCTCATACAAGCAGTCAAAGTATATTCCCTTCGACTTCTGAACACACACACACACACACACACACACACACACACACACACATATATATATATATATATATATATATATATATGTATACACATAAAAATCACAAAAATTACACTCGAAAGTTGGCAATAACATTCGATCTTTGGTAATAACATCCAACAGTCAGCAACAAAAACCAAAACATTGCATCAAAACAGGTGTTCAGTTCCTAGCGCTGTGAAATGTGGAAAAAAAATCTCAATTCGCAATTATAAGAAGAGGAACACCACCAAAAATTTAACAGAAACGTAATAAGTAGAAAATCGTCCGCGCATCCTGTAAGTACAATTTAAAATATTACTATATCATAGCGAAAACCAACCACCAGAACTGCTTATAAGCTATAGGTACATTGCCCAAAATGTAAACTAAATAGTAAAATACGAGTATGTCCATATTCCAGGCCACTGAAGATGCCTTGCAGAGAATAAAGGTGAAACGGAAACTGTGTTTCATTCAGTTGTAGTCAGACGGTCCGAAAAGTAAACAATAATCAATACACCATAGTTAATTCAGGAGATACGAAGTCAAAAGCACTGAATGCGTAAAAAACTACCGCATCGTGCTAAACGTTTGAGTTTATTACGTCGTTGTTGCTAACCGTATTCGGAACACTTTCCTCACAGAGTATCCACATTTGCCGCTGAATGTGCCTACAGAAATGCATCATTTCACAACAGTTATATCAGTAGATATGGCGTCAAATAACGGCATTGAGATACGAGAAAATAACTGCCTCACTATGCACGACGTTCTAATTTATTACTTTTTTGTTGCTAACTTTATTCGGAACATATTTCGCAGACAGCATCCACATATGTCGCCCAATTTATCTAGATAAGTATACCGTTTTACGACTCATAGATCAGGAGTTACGACGATATAAACGTTGACTGCGTCAAAATCCAAGGCCAAAATTCGCTAGACGTATAGGTAAAACACTTGTACAAATACACTTGGAATATGTTAAATATGTGTGAAATATATTTAACATGTGCATACAAGAGGAAAGCCACAAGTAAGAATCTCATTCTAAGACGTGGAACACTTTCAGTCTGCTTTGGTACACTTACAGTATTAGCTACAGTCTGGAAAGAAATACTGTAGGGGCACAGACCACCAGCCTCCTATCGGGGTGAGTCTCGTAACAGGGAGAAAAAAGGTGACCGCCGGGTGAGATCACAGATATTTTCTTCATCCGGTAAAAGAACTTATTTAAGAGGAAACAGTATCAAATTTAAATTCTCTTTGTTTCGTAAACTTGCTGTAGTGCCCGTTCTTGCCACACAACTGAATATTAGCGTCCCAGCAGAGCTTAGTCTTGAAAAAAACTTCGTGTTATCTGAAGTGCCGATAATCACGATACATCCCGAAATTTTTCGTGACGTACGGGATTAGCCGAGCGGTCTAAGGCGCTGCAGTCATGGACTGTGCGGCTGGTCCAAGCGGAGGTTCAAGTCCTCCCTCGGGCATGAGTGTGTGTGTTTGTCCTTAGGATAATTTAGGTTAAGTAGTGCGTAAGCTTAGCGGCTGATGACCTTAGCAGTTAAGTCCCATAAGATTTCACACACGTTTGAACATTTTCTTGCGTGACATAAACACAAGATATTCTATTCAAGTATTCTTGATAGTGCAGAATTCGTTAAATAAAGACGGCTACTAGTTTCATCAGTGTCTATTGTCGCAATAAAAAGTGTAACTAAACGTTTCCGAATCGTATTTAACTAACACATTTCGTATTCTTTAATAGTTAAGTAGACGCGATCTAGTCCTAAATTTCCCGAGTTATAAACCTTTACAAACCTGGCCAAACACGTTTCATAACGTAAATTCTCTAAAAGCAAAGTAATTATCAAGTCTTCCTTCTGTCATTGTATCTCTAAATCAGAACAAAACAACAACATCCGCACGTAAGACCTTACTGTCGTTTTTTGATAGCATACAATTTCGTGTCCTTGACAAATTTAAAACATTCTTATGCTTAATTATTATTTCGAAACTGACCATGAGTGATAAATATGGGAAATGATAGGGTAGCGAGTAGAGGGATTTGTTGCCAACTTGTAGGAAATATTGTCACGGGAAGTGGGGGGGGGGGGGGGGGAATGCAGTGGGAAGAATGTTGGGAGAACAGAAGAGGCTCTTTCTTGGAACTGCAGTGTATGCCGTAGGAACAATTTGATTGCGGAACAGGAAACGAAAATCTGTGTCCTTCAGGCACAGTTCGAGGAAGCTACGAAGGAACTGATAAGGATCAAGGGAGATAGGCGTAGGAGGGTGGTTGGGAACTGGCAGCTAGTAGGAGGATAGGAAGAAAGAGAACGCGATATGACAGTTTTATCATCAACACCAAAACAGGTATCTACCACTGCCATAGTTAATTGGAGAAGAGCATCAGGTAGAATGAGGAGCAGGAAACGTGCAGCACACTTCAACCGAGGCCAAGAAGCCTACAAATGTGCAAAGTGTTAGGAAAAAGAAAGTGCTGCTGCTAAGTAGTAGCCATGGGCGAGGTGTAGACCCTCAGCTACAGGAAAGTTTAGGGGCAGCGTACCAGGCCACCAGTATCTTCAAGCCAAATGTAGGGCTAACTCATGTGATAGAGGGCCTAGGGTCTTTATGTAAGGACTTTACAAAAGAGGACCATTTAGTGATTGTGGTTGGGGCAGGAAACAGTTTTTACATGAAGTAGATAGAGGCTTGTTGTCATGGGTAGGAAAATTAACGATTTTTTTTTTTAGGATAAATCCAGACGTAGGTGATCACATGCACAAGATAGCTTCCCTGACTCATGGCACTAACGTACACTTTGATGAAGTGTTCCAGTGTCATGATCGACCACGCCTTGAAGGAGCTGTGAGGCTAATCAATGTGGGGGTTAGGAATGGCTCTGAGGACAGCCAACTTCGCTCATGTTTCTCTAGTGCCTGTCGGGACTATCAACAGATGGGGTTTCACTAGGCATGGCCTACACCTAAACAGGACTGAGAAGAGAAGATTGTTACAGCTGATTCATGAAAATATAGAGGTTGGATCTCTGGCCACACATTGTTAAATACTTGTCATGGGTAGGAACATTAAGGATTTTTTAGGATAAATCCAGACAACAGGTTATCCTGCCTAAAGAGTTTCTCCAGCAGCTTAAGAAATACTGAAACAGTCACTCACAAGACAGATTTTAACACTCCAAATATCACACATACGAAAAGTCATAAGGAAGAACAAACCATTGGAAAGAGTAACATGGGGCATTTCACAGACTTAACAATCCTATGTCAAAACATGCAAAAAATAAAAAATAAAATACAACTATTAGACGTTGAGCTCCGATCTATGAACTGCACGTTAATTTGTGATGCTGAGCATTGGTGCAGGGACACAGAAATCCAACATGTAGTACTATCATTGTATGAAAGGGCTAACTCTTACTGCAGAACTACTTCAAGGGGTTGCATTTGTAGCAGAAAAGGAACACAAAGCTATTGAATTAACGGGGCTTGATATCACCAAGAAATTAATCATTTTGTGTGTGTATAGATCTCCCAGTTGTAGTGTGGTCACTTTTTTAAATAAATTAACAAAAGTTCTAGATAAAGTCTCAAGTACAAAAGTCAACATAATTCTGTGTGGAGACATTAACATCAACACTAATAGCATAAATGAATCCTGCAGTACCCTCATAAATATTCTTCAGAGTTTTCGCATGTCCCTGTTGGTCAATAGTGCAAAACTATGTTGGGATGAAGTGTATAAGGAAACCAATGGGAATATGAAATTCCCTGAATTCTTCAAATAATTTAAATTTCCAAAAGTATGCATGTCTGTAGCAACATCTCACAGAAACAGATGGATGACAGCAGGTAATAAGAAGTCCTCCTCCCAAACACTTGAATACCTCAATTCCATGAAAAAGAGTCGCAATGTTCCAGAATTCTTAATTTCTATCATAGATACAAAAAGATCTATAGGAAGGTGATGACTGCTACAAAGAAGTCATTTAATGACAAAATAATATATAATGCAGAGAATAAAAGCAAAGCAGTCTGGGATGTAATAAAAAAGGAAATGGGGAGAGGCAAAGAAACGCAGAATAACATACTGCTAAGGGAGGGGAATTAGATAATAAATAATCCACAACACTTAGTAAATTATGTAAATGAGCATTTTTCAAGTATTGTAGAGAAGTTACAGCAAAAATTCCCCAGAAGAAATATAACACCTGTAAATAATGTTGCACTAAATACAATGATGTTACTTCCCATCACAGAAAATTAAGTCAACACAATTGTTCAAAAGTTAGTAGGAATAGACGAAGTACCAATGTGTGTACTGAAACAATGCAAGGCCCCTTAAAAAATGTAATCAATGAATTCTTCACATCAGGCACATTTCCAGAGCAGTTAAAACAGGCAAGAGTTGTACCTTTGCTTAAAAAAGGTAATGGAGAAGACATAGAAAATTACCGGCCTGTTTCCCTGATATCACCACTCTCAAAAATAATAGAAGCAATTATAAAAGACAGATTAATGAATTACCTAAATAAGTAAAATCTTTTAAGCGAATCACAGTTTGGTTTCCGAAATTCAAAAATATACAGAGTCAGCTCTATTCGAGTCCACAAATGTTGTACTTGATCCTCTTACCAAAGATGAGTGTGTCACATGCATATTTTTGTATCTTCCTAAGGCCTTTGAAACAGTCGACCACATGATTCTATTAAGTAATTTAGAAGCATTATGAATCAGAGGGGTAGCTACCCCTGGTTTCGATCATGCCTAGCAGATGGGGTACAAAAAGTAGAGGTAACACATACTTCAAATAGATTTAAGCATTTAGTAAAACACTTATCAGAACCAAAATACATAAATGTAGGTTTCTGCAAGGTATCATATTAGGACCAATACTATTCCTGATATACATCAATGACTTTCCCAGTAGCATTACTCAAAGTGAAAAAATTCTCTTCACTGATGACAGCAATATTATAGTCACTGAGAAAACAAGAGAACTCCTTGCAGAGAAAGAAAATGAAACTCTCAAGGAAGTTTGCGACTGGTCAATAAGTAATAAAATGACTTTGAATACAAAGAAAACTAATGCCATGAATTTCAGTTTGAAGAGGGAAAATGACAGTGTTAAATGAAATGTGGGTGGAACCTCTACAGACTGTGTAAGAAATGAAAAATTATTAGGAATGAATACTGATTCTCAGTTGAAGTGATGTAAACACACAGAGGTACTTACAAACAGAATGTCGTCAGCATGTTATGCCCTTAGATCCTATCATCAGTGTGTAACATGCACTGTCTTTTAGTTATGCACTATTCATAAGTACTCTCTTAGCTATGGAATTCTTTTTTGTGGAACAAATGCACAAAATATGAACATAATTTTCAAACTCCAGAAAAGAGCTATAAGAATAATAACCAAAAAAAGTATTCGAGCTCATTGTAAAGATCTGTTCAAAACACTAGAGATTTTCACTGTTCTCTGTAAATACATTTACCAGTCAGTTGTAGACATCAAAAATAACATTGGTAATTGCTGCAAAAACAGCTCTGTCCACGAGCATGGAACAAGAACTAGACTCAACTTACATTTACATAGAAAAAATAAACATGAAACTCAAAACAGCATTTTCTACCAAGGAATAAAACTGTACAATAAGTTATCAAAAGATAAAAAAGAAATTGCAAAAATACACTAATTTAAAAAGGCAGCTAAAAAGTACCTGTTATGCAGTACATTTCACACATAGGATAAAACAGAGTAGGGGTTTGGTGAAGAAAATGTTATACAAATAAACAGTAATCATGATTATAACACATCCAACATTCCACATAACCCCTTCAAACTATTTTTTTCTTTCTTTTTTCCTTTTCTAGAAAAACTTACCCCCAAGCTATGCATAGCACAATACTAACGCCTCTTCCCCTTTCTGAGCTGAACATCTCACTCATTATAGAAGGATGCCGACTCAGTTTTTCAGGATAGCAAATGGGAAGTTTTGATACAGAAAATAGTACTGAGATCGCAAGTGTGTGTGTGTGTGTGTGTGTGTGTGTGTGTGTGTGTGTGTGTGTGTGTGTGTGTTTGTGTATAGTGAGTTAAGTGTTATGAAACAATGTGTGTTTAGTGTGTGCAGTGACTGATAGCGAGATATGAGTGAACAGTGTGGTATGACATTATTTAATAAGTTATTTTTCAGACAAGTATTGTTTACCAGGAGTAAAGCTAATGATTGTCTCTAAGTCTATAAATGTATGTGTACACGAATTAGGTTATTTTAAATTGGTCTAAACTCGTAAATACTCTGACATGTCCTATATACTTCTAAAAAGAGATCTACAGATGAATAAAGCTACTACTGATACTACTACTACCCCTAGGATGACATGATAGACGGATAGCGAAGGGGAAGTGGGGGGTATTGGACAGAGTGAGAGAAGACGCGGAAATGGACAGAGAAAGGAAATAGGAGGAGGTAGAAACGGGGAAGAAAGAGACAGGCAGGTAAATAGGGGATGAGGAGATGAACAGACAGAGGGAGAGGGAGGAATGAATAGAAAAGGGGTAAAGAGGCGTTGGATAAAGACAGGGGAGAGGAGGAGATGGACAGAGGAAGGAAATTGGAGGTGACGGAGATGGGGAGATGGACGAGGGAAGGAGCAGAGATTGACAAAGAGAGGAGGGGGCAACAGGCAGATGGAGGGGATAGGAGGAGATCGACAGTGCGTGGGGCCGGAGTGGATGGACAGAAAGAGGACAGAGGAGGAGAAAGATAGAGAGAGAGAGAGAGGGAAGAAGGAGATGGACTAATAGAAGATTAGAGTAAATAAGCAAGCGGGGAACGCTGGGTTTGTCAGCAAGTATTAGAAATAAAATAACGGAAATATACATTCCATCGAATCCTCACATATTGCTGTGCATCTTGCGCATGTACCGCATCCTAAAATGACTTCGTCCGGAATTAACAGAGAGAAACAAGGATTTTGCATTCAACAACACCTGTCAGACATCACGTGTATGTCACTGCTGAGTTATTGACATTTATGAAAGGGACATCACATTGAATTAAACGTGAACACAAAGGTACACACACACACACACACACACACACAGCCGCGCATAGAGACCCACACACACACACAGACCCGCTCGTTGGGTACTATGGCAGCGATAGTGACAGCTACGCAGCAAAAGAACACAAAATTTATAATTCCGTAATGGCGTCGTTTATTTTCGCACCGTCGCGGGAATACAGAACAGGCATTTCCATAATTACTCGGTCCGGCTAACTAGATTGGCGCGCTGGCCGCTCGCTCCAAGTTAATCACGGCCGGCCAGCACGTGGCGGAGCGAGTTCTCCGCCGCAGCCGCAGCGGAGACCGTGGAATACGCAGCGCGTGGCGCGGGACACGCCCACCGCGGCCACCGCATCTGTAAAAACTGCCGCGCAATTCATCATGCCTGGCGCGCCGTCGTCGGCGCCGCAAATTCAATCACCGCGACGTCGGTCCCAGTTTGCGGGCGCACGCGCGCGCATACGCGAGCCAACCGGAAATATGCGGCAAATATTTCGCGTCGTGCATTCTGTTCCGAACGCGTTCGTAAATCATAAAAAGGACAATTTCCGAATTAATTACGTCGCTCATATTAAACTTAATTAAAATACCAGCCTAATATATCACACTCCCGTTTTAATCCACGGGTGCCATTGAACTTATCGCTGGCGTGCGAGAGATCTTTGATCTCGCTGCAGGGTGACGAGTGTCGGCTACCTGTTGCCAGAGAGTATTGTCCGAGAATTGCCTTCGTCTATGTTGTTGTATTGGTCCTTTCAATTATGAAATGGTACGCTCACACTGATGTATGCGGAAAAAATTAGTAGTCTGATGTATACAGGTTGTTCCAAAAATGCACCGAACTACTTTGGGAACAGGTTACTTACACCAAAACAAGAAGAAAGGTCTAGTAAACAATGGCTCTAAAGCCTATACCTTAATTGATAAGAGCACATCTTTGATAGCATGAATTACATCTTTTCTACTGCAAGCTCTTTACTCTTCGAATTCGTAGACGAGGTCGTAAGAACTAAAAGAAGAAAAAAAGTCTAGTTAATCATGTGCTCTAAAATGCGTATCTCAAGACCTATTAGCACTTGTTCAGTAGAAGAGATGTTTCACACGAGCGAAGATGAACAGTTGCTCATAGCTCTTAACGTGTGCGTTTTAGACCCCTGTTTACTAGACGTTTTTCTTCTCCTGGTCAACATTCCTTCTCTCAAAATATGGAAAGCGAAAACCTTGGAGCAGAAATCTGTTCCATTATATCGTAGATGAGCAAGTGCACTTACCTCTTAAGGTACGCATTTTAGAGCACATGGTTACTACACATTTTTTACTTCTTTCTGTATAAGGAACCTGTTTCTAAAGTTTGTCGGTGTTTTTATCGGACACTGTATGTGAAGACTAAGACGATGAACGAATATGTGTACTAAGATCAGGATTCACACCCTGATCTAACGATACCACTACACCACCCTGGCACAGTGACTAACACAAATGCACGGACTGTCAAATTCCCATTCACGTGTCAGCCCATTCTCTATTCCCCCAAAACTAACATGTGGGCTGTAGCGTGAATGGAATTTGGACTGAGGGGGGAGACGTGCTAGGTTAGTCCAAGCACCTTTGCCAGAGTGGCGTAGTGGTAAGCGTATCTGCCTAGCGAGCAGGAGACCCAGATTCGAATCCCAGCCTTGGTACAGATTTTCATTCGGCACGTCTTCATATTTACATGACAAATGTTTGAGACTAGAAAAGTACTCTGGAATCATGTAGTTTAATATGATTAAAAGGGCCAGTGTCTTGGTTCCGAGCAGGATTCCTTGTCTTGTTAGATGCTGAGGTGCTATTCCAACACACCTGGAGAGCCTCTGGAATGTTGTTCGAATTTAGGGAAATACCAGGTGGGCTGAGGCGTGACAGGTGTTTTAGACGAAGGAGAGAGACGTGCAATTTTGCAAAGCCACTGTGCATGGTGGCGTAGTGGTTAGCACATCTATTTAGTAAGCAGAAGATACAGATTGGAATCCCGGCTCTGGTACAAATTTTCATTTCTAGCTTCAGTCTCCATGTGCACATTGTTGTGGATTGGCAGGAGAGCCAACCCACGAATTTTAGAGGAAGCCGAAAGGCACGCGTTTAGCTCACGCAGGCTGGCGTGAGGTCTGGAACAGGACAAGGAAATTAGAACTTAGAAAAACGGACGCAGATGGTGGAATACTTAACTTTAATCCATTACTGTTGAACGTAGCTCTTGTCTGTACATTATTTACAATATCAATAGTAACTGAACATGGAGCCTTGCTAGGTCGTAGCAAATGACGTAGCTGAAGGTTATGCTAACTATCGTCTCGGCAAATGAGAGCGTATTTTGTCAGTGAACCATCGCTAGCAAAGTCGGCTGCACAACTGGGGCGAGTGCTAGGAAGACTCTCTAGACCTGCCGTGAGGCGGCGCTCGGTCTGCAATCTCTGATAGTGGCGACACGCGGGTCCGACGTATTCTAACGGACCGATTTAAAGGCAACCACCTAGCAAGTGTGGTGTCTGGCGGTGACACCACATACATCATACGTGTTTCGAACATAAAACAGTCTCTGGAACCATGCCGTTTCATTTAATTAAAATTAGTACTGAAAATCAAATTTGTAATATTATCTCTACTCAAACCTTTGTAAACAAGAGGGTACATATGGTTTTAGAAGAATACTTGGAGGCAGGGGTGAAAGACCTCGTGAGTGGATGGTGGAGTCAGGCTGCTCAAGATCCCTCGAGGTACGAAAACACCAAAAGTTTTTCAGTTCAGTCACTAGCCTGTAAAAAAGTGGTGAAAGTGAGGTACTGTATAACTGGTCATGCGTTCCCATCTAAGACTCCACTCGTTAAGCTAAACACTTCCAGGATTATCTTAATGAATCAGCACATAGCATTTCCTCCTACCAGTTTTCTGTGAATCTCTCATTGATATTGTCCCACGAAATAGTTCGTATAGTGCAGTGGATTCTCCAGAAAGCGCAAGCAGGCTACTTGTGAATATAAGTTGGCATGTGGGTAGCTAATTTACTTGAAGTAAGTCCCAGCATGTCATTACGATGTGTTTATTAGCAAAATTCGTAAAAATGTTACAATTCTCTTGGAACGATTCATCTCAAAAAGTGTAATAAAACTCGAGAGTCTCGTAAAACAGACTACTATGGAAGGACTAGATCTGTGGATGTCCTGTCACCGACTATCACATATATCTTCATAATCTGAGCGTATATAGACACGATATATCATGTTGAGAAATAAAACCCCTTCACCTCTAAAATCCTTTTATTCTTAGGCATTACCAGTTCCAGAGCACTTGCAGCTGCATATTCAGGTGCAGATCTACTTTTAAGTGGAAAAGCCCTCAAGGGAGCCTACCTCTGGTTTTGGTAAGCTCCGTCCTCTGTAATTAATTCTTCATCATCTCTTCCATATTTGCTACATATCTCCTGTTTTGGGTACGATTAGGTCTACTTATTACCGTTGCTGCAAAACACGTTAGTACTTTCCTTAATATCTGGCTCATTTTCATGGCATGTGCAGGTTACTTGAGTTGCTAGCTAAACCTTCAAGTCTTGGATCACATCTGCTTGTTAGTGTACCATTTTTATTTTAGGTGTTCCTGAGAATCTTCACTCTGTAGTCCATTTTCCTTCAAATACTGCTGTCATTGCGGCAGAAGTTTTTAACCTTTGGTGTGTCGCATAGACAGCATGTGATAATGGGTATTTACCTCTACATATTGACATTCACAGCCTCTTACATCTCCATCTACCCGTCTTGATAGGATGTAAAATTACTTTTCATTGATTTTTACCCTTCTCCATAGGCTTTACGGGAGCGCTCTCCATCGTATCTTCTAACTTTTAGGACATACGCCTATTCACAGGTGTCGCACTGGACTGACTATGAACGCTGTGTTTTCGCATAGTATGTTACGCATGTTATTTTTGTCTCCAGTGACTACATTTTTCATCACAGTTTCATTTTAAGTTTAAGATTTGCAACGTCCCCTTTGAAAAATTAAGAAACATTGTACTGGTAAATTTCTACGTTATTTTATTTTCAAACAGCTGAGAAAAACTGAACGTACTCAGACATTTCTCTCTTTACTTACTCTGATCATCACTAAACTGACACACAATATTGTTAGCACAACACAATCTGACTTTCAATAAACCCTGCAAAAGAATGGCCCTGACTAACAATAACCCATACCTTTCATGAATCACTCACCTCACAAAAATCTTCGTTATTCGAACTACTGCAATACAGCGAGCGCCAATACTGCCAGCTAAATGAAAGATTCTGACTACTGAAAGCACTGACTACTGATAGGCATAGTTAGCAAAGCAAAGATTTTGATGGAGAAAAAACAATGTATTTACCTTAATAGTGTTCAACAGTCAACATTATAAAACCATCGAGAACATTGAAATGACAACTTCTGCTGCTGACAAAAAGAGCAACAAGTTGAAGAATATATCTGCCAGTGAATTACTGGAAGGACCCTGTATGTTTCGCGGTTGCAGACTGAATTTCAGTATTGATGTTAACGATACATTTGCACATGGCAATGGATGGCTTACAGTAGCCATTGTAAGAGGCGGATATATATATATATATATATATATATATATATATATATATATATATATATATATATAATTTTGTGACATCCGATTAAACAAATTTCCTTATCTGACGGACACATGTCCTGATCGTCCGTTCTCAAAACTATGATATCTCTCTCCCCACATCCACCACTGCTGGCGGCTGACTGCCAACTGCCCAACGCTACACTCTGTTCACATCCAACTACCGAACACTACACTAGCGAATATTCCAACAATGAGTCCAACCAGCACAGACTGCACACAGCGCAGTCAGCGATTTTCATACAGAGCACCACGTGGTGTTACTAAAACAAAAACCTAAACAGCCTGCTTAGAGATTATTTATTTTTCTACATGATTTTTTTTCCAGTTATATATACCGATTTGCACTTGAAAATGCACCTGCATGTGTTGTGAAATCGTTAGTGCGTAATAATAAATGGATTTTAAAGATGAAATTGTTGTATGCCTCGATAACTACGTAAGAATAGGCTGTGAGTACGCCCTTCTCGTCCACTGATGAGACTGGTGCACGGCCGAAATCCCTTGCGCACGTAGTAAAACTTTGTAGCTATTCGCACACCATTGGTAGTTTAATTATTATTATGTGCGTATGGACCCCGTCGGACCACGCTTTAAATTTATGGTTCGTCTTTCCAACAGCCCATATAGCTTTCATTCTTGCGCTGTGTGTTAGTGTAATAATATTAGTTTGTCTATTTATTCAGTTGATTTACTGTGTAGTAGTACTGCTGTATTAAATCTCTGACGACCACAAGTGCTCTTTCATAACCAACAGTCAATAATCAAAATTCTGAATGTCATGCCAGACGGTCTGTGGTTGCCCTACGTATCGGCCGCCAAATATAATTTGTTGCTAAGAAACTTCTTGGCAGATTAAAACTGTGTGCCGGACCGAGACTCGAACTCGGGACCTTTGCCTTTCGCGGGCAAGTGGTCTGCCAACTGAGCTACCCAAACGAAAGGCAAAGGTCCGGAGTTCGAGTCTCGGTCCGGCGCACAGCTTTAATCCGCCAGGAAGTTTCATATCAGCGCACACTCCGCTGCAGCGTGAAAATCGCATTCTCGTTGCTAAGAGTGGCATAATTCTCCCCATTGCAATGTGGTCCAGTCGCCACCAATACCCTTACGTGAACCAGTTACTTACAACGTGCTATCGTATTCTGCAGTGTTGCTTAAGGCAACAATTACTACTGCTGTCTACAGCGTCCTAGTGACATGTAGAATGTAGAAAATAAAATACAGTCTAAAATAAGAGGATGTAAGTGGTCAGGAAGGCCTGCAGTTCGCTATCCTAGCCTTGGTTGCGGTAGTGTGGCAATTCGGTACCAGGTGATCGTACACCGTCTCATTACAGAAACAACAATGTCATTTAATTGTTATTGTCTCTCAATACCCATCTCAGTGGCAGTAGTAAACATTTATTTGTGGTGACTAGTTTCAGATTATCCGGTCCATTTTCATTGCCTTCGGCGTAAGAATAATCACACGGTTTCCAATAATATACATGTGAGTAAATAAATATTCATTATTCATTATAAGTAATCATCACACACATATAAAATGATAAACTTTGTATGAGCATAAAATATGATTTCTTTCCACGGTTATGTCATGATACGAAAATAGACTTGATGCTCCTAAACTAGTCGCCAGAAAGAAACGACTACTATAACAACTGTGACTTACATTGAAAGAAAATAAAGATGTATTAGCCAAAGCTGCTGGTCCGATCATTCTTCAGTACGTTGGAATTTCACCAGTGCCATTTATTTGTTTATTTCATGTCAATATAACAGTTGTGGTAGTCCATGAGTGGCGGAATATCACGACTGACACACAGTGATTACAAGTAGCCCGGCGGAGAAGTCCTCGAGTGAAATCTGTCACTTGTGCTGCACTATTCATATTGGGGAGTCCTGGGCTTGCGCACGTGTAATAACATTCAGTTCGCTTCAGAGAGGCAGTAATGATCGGTGAGCAGTGTAATATTGCCTATACTCGGGTTTAATTGTATAAAACAAAATGTCGTGCATATGAGTGCTGGAAGAAATCCGTTAAACTTAAGTTATACGATAAATCAGTCAAATCTAAAGGCTGTAAATTCAAGTAAATACCTAGGAACTACAATTACGAATAACTTAAATTGGAAGGAACACATAGATAATGTTGTGGGGATGGCTGACCAAAGACTACGTTTTATTGGCAAGACATTTAGAAAATATAACACATTTATTCTTTTAGAATACTGCTGAGCGGTGTGGGATCACTACCAGATAGGATTAAGGAGGTACATCAAAAAGTTCGAAGAACGGCAGCACGTTTTGTATTATCGCGAAACAGTGGAGGGAGTGTCCCTAAAATGATACAGGATTTGGGATATACATCATTAAAACAAAGGCGTTTATCGTTGCAGAGGAATCTTCTCACGAAAATCCAATCACAAACTTCTCCTCCAAATGCGAAAATATTTTATTGACGCCGACCTATATATGGAGAAACGATCACCATGATAAAAAAAAAAGGAAATGAGAGCGCGCACAGGATGTTCGTTCTTTATTCGCGCTATACGAGATTGCAATAATAGAGCATGGTGAAGGTGGCACGATGAACCCTCTGGCTGGCACTTAAATGTGATTTGCAGAGTACCCATGTAGATTCATTCATTATAATAATGTATATTCCCCCCCCCCTCCTCCAAGAACTAAGCCTTAACGTGCTAGGAGGCTCAGTGGTAGGGGGCTCAGTACTCAGACGACCAATGCAGGGCAGTCTATTTTTAATAGCTGGTCACTTGGCGAGAGGAGAGAGGAAGCCAATCAGTTAGCAGCATGGGAGATGGAGTGAAGTAGATCAGCGGCTTCTGATGCGGATGAAAATCTTAATCTCAACGGCAAAGAAGGCAGATGACTCATTTTCTCCTGACAGTGATACTCCAACAGTAGTAAAGGTGGAGAGGATGGACCTCAGTGCGAGGGATCTAGCGGAAGAGGCAACCCATCAAAGAACAAAAATCCCATCGCACATGAACTGCAAGAGCGTCTCTTTACATGTTGGTGGCGGCTGCAAAAATCAGTAGCGTCTTTTACCAATGTGGTCGGCTATGAAAGGCGGCCTGTTAAGACCCACCTGGTAATTGGATCACAGAGGTAACATTCCACGAAGGGGTCAACACCCGTCCCTAATTTACTTTCAACGCAGTGTGTGGTGAAATTAAACACTAAACAGAGAAGTGCTCCAGTAGGTAAACAAGCCTTCACCACTCGAAACAGTGATGCAACTAGGTCATCGAATTGTGGAAAGCCCAGAACATTATGTAAGGAAAAGTCGCAGCTTCTTAGAACTTCTTGCAACGGCGTAAAAAAAAACACTTGCTGGAAACAATGAACAGCAACGCTTTACTAAAGACTTCGGTACTTGAACAATTGACGGATGTATTAAACAGACACATCGAACTCACGCTAGCACTTCAGGAAGTCAGATATGGTGATGAGAACCCATTTGAATCAGAGGGCTACAGTATTTATGAAGGAAAAACGGTCATAAAGAATAAACTGAAAGGCACTATGCTTTGAACAGCTTTCATGGTCAAACGGAATCTAACAGAATCCATAACACCTACCAACTATGATAACAGAAAAAAATCCAGATGAAGACGAATAATTTTGGGAAAACCGAGAAAATGAGGCATCGAAAATACCAGAGCACATAAAACTACTCGTAGAAAACAGCAATGCACAGATCAGCAGTGTAGATAAACAGAAGGCAATAGTAGGAAATTTTCCTGCGCTCAAACGAACCAATAAGAATGGAGTAGACTTATTCACTTCTGCGCACAATTCTACTTAAAACTAATGTCAACCTTTTTCGGAAAACTGCCAAGGATAAAGAAGATCTGGTCCCCTATTACGCATTTAGGCTCATAGCAACTGAATCACGTAGCAATAACCAAACAAAATCATAGAGAAAACACTAACGTACGGGTCAGAAGAGGACTAGGCATAGATTCAGACCACGTTTTAACAAAAATGAACGTAAAATTTCAACCTAGAAAACCAAACTCCTAAATTAAAAAGGTCCATCGAATTGTCACAAAATATCTGCCAGACAACAGGAACGAATTCATTAAAAGGTTTCATGCAAAAAAGATGGGAAATTGGGATGAAATCAAAGAAGTAAGGATAAAACGGTGAAAGAGCTAGAATAACCCTAAAGAAGAAGGAAACAGAGGCGGTGGAATAAAATATGTGAGGAAGTGATAGAGAAGATTAGCAGCTTCAGAAATATGGAGAGAGACTGTAACAAACTCACTGAGATCAGATAACAGACATAAAAAATTATTCGAACGAAAATATGACGAAAAATGGTTATAGAAAATAGATACAGATGTCAGACACAACAAGATCAGGGACCAGAATGAAATTTTCACTCTGCAGCGTAGTGTGTGGAGATGTGAAACTATTTGGCAGATTAAAACTGTGGGTCGGACCGAGATTCGAAATTGTAACCTTTGCCTTTTGCGAGCAAGTGCTCTATCGACTACACTACTCAAACACGACTCACGACCCTTCCTCACATCCGTACTTCAGCCAGTATCTCGTCTCCTTCCTTCCAATCTTCACAGAAACTCTCCAGCGAACCTTGCAGGACCAGAATTCCTGGAAGAAAGGATATTGCGGAGACAAGGCTAAGCCACAGCCTGAAGGGATGTCCACAGAAGAGCTTCTACGAAGTTTGGTAGGTAGGAGACGAGGTACTGCCGGAAGTGGAGCTGTGAGGAGGGGTCGTAAGTCGTGTTTGGGTAGCCCAGTCGGTATAGCACTTGCCTGTGAAAGGCAAAGATCATAATTTCGAATCTCCGTCCGGCACACAATTCTTCTCTCCCAGGAACTTTCAACATCAGAGACTTATAATAAGTTTTCAAAGAAGAAACAACAGGGTACAGCCCGATGAACCTACACTTCTAACATTCAACAGGCAAACTGATTACCAATAACAAAGACAACTGTGAGTTACTAGGAGAATGCTTCAAACATCTTCTAAACCGTGAAGAACCAACACAACACTAATTTTCAGACAGCCCCAAAAGGAAAACCCACATTCAGAGCTACCTTCACTGCATCAAACTGAACAATTCATTGGCTTGTCGAGGGACAAAAGAGAGCCAGGTGAAGGGATATTACCTGAGATGTGGAAACTGGGAGGGAAGCGGAATGCTGAAGCAAATTATGAGGTATTAAAGATTTTTGGGAGACAGGAAGAACACCGGAGGACTGGAAACGAGCCACAGTCCGTTCGCTTCGTACGTAGGGTGACAAGACAGACGTCAACAACTACAGAGGCATATATTTGCTTCCAGACAACTACAAAATTATATCCAAAAAAGCTCTACTCAGTAAGATAGAAGATGAAGCAGAACATGCAAGTGCCGATCACCAAGTGAGGTTCAGAAAAAGTGGATCGTGCCCAGAGGAAAATTTTAACATGAAAACTATCCTTAGGATCAGAACGATGCGAAACCTTAACATCCTTGTTAAACTCATTGATTTCCAAAATATCTAACATTCTGTACACAGATAGACAATATTCCTAACACAGGAAGGAGTAGGTATCGACAAAACCAACAAAAATTAGTTGCACAGAGACTCATAGACACAACTTCAAAAGTTAAATTTCTATAATAAGGTTACGAACCCTTCGGAGTTAACAGAGATGTTCAACAGGGTGATGGCTCTCACAGACTCTCTTCAATCTTGTTTTAGACAAGGTCATGAGGGAGTGGGGTAAATAACAAGAGAGAAACATCGAAGTAATCCATCCAGAGCAAGGAAGAGAAAGACCAGAGATGAAATGCCGTGTTTTAGGTGACGATATTGCGGTAGTTATGAAGGACAAAATGGACGCAAAGATAGTGACAGAAATACATCAAGAAATGCACATATATATATATATATATATATATATATATATATATATATATATATATATATATATGTGTGTGTGTGTGTGTGTGTGTGTGTGTGTGTTGTTATTGGAATATTTTAGTTTAAGTAGTGTGTAAGTCTAGGGACCGATGACCTCGGCAGTTTGGTCCCTCGGTAATTCACACAAATTTGAACATTTTTTGAGAACTACTGAAGATAGACGTTGACTGTGGATATTGTATCACAGATACAGTCCCTTTGACTGTTCAGAATGTCACTAAACCCGCCCAAAGATGTAAACAACAATGCATGATTATTGCCTATTAGACGGAGGGGATCCGACAGCAGAACACTTCCAGTCATTCCACCAGGAAGGACGTACACGGCTCGTGTTGTCTGTCGTTCAACTATGCCTAGACAGTCAATAGCGCGGTTCGATCGCGTGTGCATTGTTACTTTGTGCTAGGAAGAGCTCTCAACAAGGGAAATGACCAGGCGTCTTGGAGTGAACTAAAGCGTGGTTTTTCGGACACGGAGGAGATACAGGGAGACAGGAACTGTCGATGACATGCCTCGCTCAGGCCACCCATGGGCTATTACTGCAGTGGATGACCGCTACGTACGGATTATGGCTAGGAGGAACCCTGACAGCAATGCCATGATGTTGAATAATGCTTTTCGTGCAGCCACAGGACGTCGTGTTACAACTCAAAATGTGTGCAATAGGCTGCATGATGCGCAGCTTCACTCTCGACGTCCATGGCGAGGTCCATCTGTCAACCACGACGCCATGCAGTGCGGTACAGATGGGCCCAACAATGTGCCAAATGAACCGTTCAGGATTGGGATCACGTTCTCTTCACCGTTGAGTGTCTCATATGCCTTCAACCAGACAATCGTCAGATTGAACGCCTTAAACAGACTGTCTAGCGAGTGCAGAAAGGTGGAGGTTCCCTGCTGTTTTAGGGTGGCATTATCGTGGGGCCGACGTAGGCTGCTAGTGGTTCAGTACAATTGGCTCTAAGTACTATTGGATTTAACATCTGAGGTCATCAGTCCCCTGGCCTTTGAACTTCTTAAACCTAACAAGGGCATCACACACATCCACTCCCAAGGCTGGATTCGAATCTGCAACCGTAGCAGCCTCTCGCTTCCGGACTAAAGCGCCTACAACCGCTCGACCAGCGGCTGGTAGTCATGGAAGGCACCGTAACGGTTGTACGATACGTGAGTGCAATCCTCAGATAGTGCAACCATATCGGCAGCATATTGGCGTGGTATTCGTCTTCATGCACATTTTGTGAATGATTTCCTTCAGGATAACTACATCGCTCGACTAAAGTGGCCAGCATGTTTTCCAGACCTGAACCCTATCAAACATGCCTGGGATGGATTGAAAAGAGCTGTTTATGGACGACATGACCCACCAACCACTCTGAGGGATCTAAGCCCAATCAACGTTGAGGAGTGGGACAATTTGGACAAACAGAGCCTGGATGAACTTGTGGATAGTATGCCACGACGAATAAAAGCATTCATCGGTGCAATAAGACGTGATACTGGGTATTAGAGGTACAGGTGTGTACGGAAATCTGGACGACCACCTCTGAAGGTCTCGCTGCATGGTGGTACAACATGCAATGTGTGGTTTTCATGAGCAATAAAAAGGGCGGAAATGATGTTTATGTTGATCTCTATTCCTACTTTCTGTACAGGTACCGCAACTCTCGGAACCGAGGTGATGCAAAACTTTTTTTGATGTTTGTATTTGGGAGAATGGATAAAATCAAATGGGTTGGATAACACAACTAAAGAAAGATCGAGGGAAATGGAATTAGCATACAGACTCACCCAAAACCGATATAATGAAAGATTAGTTTCATTCCAGGCAAAAATTAAACACTACGAAACAGTAATTAAACCGGAAGCTCTTTATGGATCTGAATGGCTAACGCTGAATAAAAGGGTTGAATAAGGAGAACTGGAAAAGAAAGAAAGAAAAATACTCAGAGAAAGTTTTGGGCCACAAAAGAACAATGATAATAAAAGAACAAAGATAACAACTGGAGACAACGAGAGAAGAGATGAAGGTCTATACAAAAACACAGAAACAATTACAGACACAATAAGAAACAGGTAATTAAAGTTTTACAGTTATGTTTACTGAATGAATGACAATAGGCTAACGAAGAAAATTTTTAATCTCATTTCCACATTAAAAAACACCGCGGGATTGCTGGATTGCGGGATTGCCAGATAGGAATAACGGAGTACATCGAGAAAGTTCAAAGGACAGCACGTTTTGTATTATCGTGAAATAGGGGAGAGAGTGTCACTGATATGATACAGGACTTTGGGTGGACTTCGATTTAAAAAAATGTCGTTTTTGTTACGGCAGAATCTTCTCACGAAGTTTCAGTCACCAACTTTCTCTTCCGAATGAGAAAATATTTTGTTGACGCCGACCAACTTAGGGAGAAACGATCATCATAAAAAAAATAAGGGAAATCGGAATTCGCACGGAAAGATATAGGCGTTCCTTTTTCCACGCGCTGTTCGATCTTGAAATTGAGAGAATTATTATGAAGGTTGTTCGATGAAGCCTGTGCCAGGCACTCGACTGCGATTTGCAGAGTATCCATGTAGATATAGATGAATAAGAGACTTGGAAGCTTAATGTTACGGCAGATGAAACACAGGAAGTGGAACATTACAGGCTACTGATCAGTACTGCAAAATATCCTGTCCTAGAACAAAGTCCTCAACGCAGGAATGTGATGTCAAATGAACAGAGGCAGGCCATCAGCCAACGCTTCAAGAAGTTCTGGGAAAGTAAGAAAGAAAGGACTGTACCTGTTTCTTATGTCCTAAGTGGTCCTATTCAGTAATAAAAAAATAATGCATATTCCCTGAATTAAAAAAGTGATGTGACGTAGTTATTGTTCCCCGATCTTTTCAATGAAATTTAGTGAGATGCTGTCGGACCCGCACCCCACCCCCTCCCCCTATTTCTGAACCCACGTAATTAATGGACGTCCCCTCACCTTAGGAGCTTCCTGCTGTGACGACTGGCGTGTGGCGCTCCCCTAGTCAGCGGGTGGCCCTGTGGTCAGCACTGCAGCTGTGGTGTTGACTCATGCCCTAGGCAGCGTGGGTAGCGGTGTTGACTGGAACGAACACGCAGCTCAGTGCGGCAAGCAGACTGTGTGCCTCGCCGTGCGCAGCGGCAGTCTAGAGTGGTGACGTTTGCCTGCACAGTCGATCATGAACCACAACAGTTTTGGCCACCACAGCCGTTGATCAGCAACCGACTTTGACGACACAGGCGACGATGGTTGGGCGGTTAACGGCCCAGACACAAAACGGTGAACCCCTCAACACTCACTCTCCCCCCCCCTCCCTCTCTCCAGAGTACGTGGCAATTTTGCCACCGGGTAGGCTGCCACCTGGGTGGCACCAATTAGACAGTATTCACACTTAGCACGGGCAGCACGCCTGCAGCTACTGAGGAAAGAGTCTATCTAAAATTGGCGGTACATATGCGGGCCTGGTCTGCTGATGTTTCTGAAACGGCTGTCCTTTTGCTCTTTTAATTACAAAAGGTTCGAGATGCAAGGTATTGATCGTTGAGCAACAATGACATCCTTGCCCAAACCTTTCCCATTGTGTCGGCATCTTTTTAGCCCCGGTTGTGTAGTAATTCAGCCTTCCGAAGCGGTTTCCACAGTGTCAGCATAATTCGCCTTTACTGTCTCACGCAAAAACGCCTTCCCAGCCTTTCGTGCCTCACCTTGGTGAGACGTGTGCTGTTAGTCTCACAATTTCGCTGGAAGGGAAGACAGAGCTGTGGATCAACAATACTTTCTTCTACAACTAAGAGAGAGGGCTTTCATCCCTCAGAAACGTGCTTTAGGAATAATATGTGGTGCTCAGCCAAGTTCACCTTCTAGTCACCTGTTTGACGAGTTTTTCAGGATCGCAAATGGTAAGTTGCGGTACAGAAAATGGTCCAGATATCACCAGTGTGTGTGTGTGTGTGTGTGTGTGTGTGTGTGTGTGTGTGTGTGTGTAGTGAGTGAAGTGCTATGAAACAATGTGTGTATAGTGTGTGCAGTGACTGGTAGTGGGATATGAGTGAACAATGTGCATTACATTATTTAATAAGTTATTTGTAAGTAAAGTATTGTATACCAAGAGTAAATCTAATGATTTTCTCTAACTAGAAGTCTGTAAATACATGTGTATACGAATTAGCTTATTTTAAATTGATCTAGATTTGTAAATACTTTGACATGTCCTATATCTTCGTAAAAAGAGATCTACTGATGAATAAAGCTACTACTACTACCAGTCATTTTGCTTACTGCTTCACAGTATATTCATTCCCTCGTGAAATACACTAAGCAGATTCAGAAGGATGTAGGTTGCAGTAGGTACTGGGAGATGAAGGAGCTTCCACAGGATAGATTAGCATGAAGAGCTGCATCAAACCAGTCTCAGGACTGATGACCACAACAACAGCAACACATGAAAATTGCTGTATATAATAACTTGCACTTCAGAAGGAACAGTAACGTCCGTAATTATAATATCAGAAGAAAAAATTACGTACACAGCACCGCATTAAATTTGTCTTTAGGACAAGAGTGGGTGGATGGTCAACGCAGCTACCAAACAATCTTAATCCATATCCCAGTCACAGTAAGTTACTGACAGACAGCAAAGTCAAATTTCAGAGCAAAATGAAAAAAGTTTCTCCTTGACAATCCTTTCTGTTCCGTAGAAAAATTACTGGTTTTGTGATGTGGAACAGATTGTGGGTAAGAATAACTAATTCATTTTGTGTTTAAAATCACAAAAATTATGGTCACCTGACATGGCCATTCAGTGCAGAATGCGACCTATAATTTTGTACTCAAGTTTTCTTTTGAAACCAATTTATGAAAAGATCGCTATGTTAATACAATTACTGGAGCTCTTGTTCCGGCAATATGTATTGCCATTCTCAAATCCATAAAGCCTGTTTTATGGATCTAATGATCATAACACATATTGTCGAAACTACAAGATAAATAAATAAACTACCTTGTAATTGATCAGCATGTTGCCATGTTTACATATGAGTACGTAATGTAAATGTTAAATAACTCATTCCACATCATTGCGATTAATCGTACAAACGACCCCTAAAACATAAATACAGCTGACCTGGAAACCATATGGTATGTGACGGACGATACATGGTGTATCAGTATCATATCCCCCCACAAACTCCAGTTTCATTCATGGGTGATACACAGGATTGGTTAGCAGTCATTACCCTTCTATGTGACGCCACATTTCTTTAATGCCATAGACTTTAAGCGAGTTACACTCTGAAAGAAGTAAAGCACACAGAGGGTGGTGGTGGTGGTTAGTGTTTAACGTCCCGTCGACAACGAGGTCATTTGAGACGGAGCGCAAGCTCGGGGTAGGGAAGGATTGGGAAGGAAATCGGCCGTGCCCTTTCAAAGGAACCATCCCGGCATTTGCCTGAAACGATTTAGGGAAATCACGGAAAACCTAAATCAGGAAGCCGGCCGAAGTGGCCGTGCGGTTAAAGGCGCTGCAGTCTGGAACCGCAAGACCGCTACGGTCGCAGGTTCGAATCCTGCCTCGGGCATGGATGTTTGTGATGTCCTTAGGTTAGTTAGGTTTAACTAGTTCTAAGTTCTAGGGGACTAATGACCTCAGCAGTTGAGTCCCATAGTGCTCCGAGCCATTTGAACCATTTGAACCTAAATCAGGATGGCCGGAGACGGGATTGAACCGTCGTCCTCCCGAATGCGAGTCCAGTGTGCTAACCACTGCGCCACCTCGCTCGGTCACACAGAGGGAAATGACAACTTAAGCACCATGAAGCACCAGTATGAGACCTGTCCAGCTTTATGGAGATGTTGATCACTTAACAGATATTAAAATATTAGACTTTCACTCCATTTGGAACAGATCGTCAACATCAATCTGAGATGATCCTCCTTCCCTCCCTCTCCCACCGGTCATGAATACACTCACGCACTCGTTGAGTCATGGAAACAAACAGTGTTCGAATTTCTTCCAAAGCGGAAACGTGCTGTGTCTACTCATGAATATTTGTGGCCGGAGAGTGGTAGGGTCTTTTCTTTGGATCCTAGACAAGCTCTGTGGATAATAAATCAGGGGAACAGTTAGGCCAGTCAGGGTGTCATACTTTACCTAGGACTGAAAAAAGACGTTGTTCCACCTGGCTATATTTTAAAATACTTCATTGTGCACAGAATAATGTTTTAAAATACAGCTTGATGTAACAACATATTCCTTCAATATTATTGAGACTGTGGTGCTCATTCGGAGAAAAATAATTCCTTATGACGTTTTTGTGTCGCCTACAGCGTGGGACCTTGCATTAACCTACTGGAATGTGGCATTTGGTCGTGAAGCTTATGGCAACATATTTTGACCTTTATTGCCACATACTGGCGAGCATTGTTGCAACATACTGGATAATATTGAGATTCCACAATTGTCTTATCGTTTCTGTTACCAGCTCTCATCAGTCAATGACTTTTTCCTCGGCGAAGTATTCAGTAATTTGTACACTGTACACATTCCTGTTGTCGAATCCAACAACGTCCCATATGTTGATATCGGCAGTTGGAGAGATACACGACTCAAGAATCGCTGTTTCCCGTGCTCTTTCACTTACACAAACAGAAGCGATACCCACCACTAAATACTCAATAACCTAGTTAATTTTGGCTCTGCAGCGTACGATTCGTTGTTATGTATGGTATGGTGTCAGCAGGGGCTACAGAATGTAACTCGACGAGAGCTCAGTCCAGCTTCCAGTAATTTGCTCTTGACGGCTCATGGTGACACGCTGTCTGTAAACTCTGCCCGGATATCAGCTGTTGTCATATTCCCCTTCGTCATAGCCAGTCTAACAATCCTACTGCACTCTCGTGGTATAATCATTTTCAAATGCTCCATTCTTATTCTTCTTTAAACAATACAGGCCGCCGCGCGGGATTAGCCGAGCGGTCTCGGGCGCTACAGTCATGGACTTGCGGCTGATCCCGGCGGAGGTTCGAGTCCTCCCTAGGGCAAGGGTGTGTGTGATTGTCCTTGGGATAATTTAGATTAAGTAGTGTGTAAGCTTAGCAGTTAAGTCCCATAAGATTTCACACACATCTGAACATTTGTTGAACAATACAGACCATTTTTAAGTCACCTCATTATATGAAAGATTTACGCCGTACAGGGAAAGAGGAAATAAATACTTGAAAACGTACCTAAATGAATCTCAGTCGTCCCTCTTTTTGGTGCTTAAAGGTGGACTCAACAAACAGCGAATTCTGAACCTGATGTCCTGGAGAGCTCCGCAGATCCGCAGCTCGTCTCTTTGTTGCAGGAACATTTCCGAAAAGTACTCATTGTTAAGATACGTGGAGCCAAGAAAATAAACGAAGATTGATCATGAAACGTTGCTCTTTTTCTGATGAAGCTGAGGTGCGTTTACTGGAGTCCGTAAACTGGCAGGACAATCGCCGTTTAAGTTATGCAGATTCTCATCAATTACGTCAAGAGCGCCTCCAAAACGAAAAATAGGAGTGTGGCTTGAAGTCAGTGCACATGAGCTGTTGCACTGATCCGTTTCCATCGAAAGTTAACTTATGAAAGGTATGTGAACAATATATCGTAACCTTTTTTTTTTAAAGAATTAACAACAGAAAGCCCTACGGTTATTTCATGAGGGATCATACAAGGGAACACATCGACGATGCGCCAACGACTGTATTACGAAGAGTTTACGGTGAGCTTGGATTCAGTATCAATTACTCCACTTGTTATTAGAACTGATGTCAACCAACTGCAACTAAATTAATCAGTGGAGTCGCTGTTGTTAGTTTTAAAAGTTACAGTCGGAGGTGGTGCACAGCTTTGTGAGCTCATGCTACTAACACAGCAGTCTGAAGTGGTAACTGGTGAGACGATTTTGTCTAACGTCACTCTAAGCATACTCCTAACTAATCTCGATCATAAAAGCGAAACGTCACTTGCGACACTTTACGGGCACCGGATTAGGGCATTATGCAGTCATCAGGACTAGGGTACAGGTTTCCACGCAGTGCCAGAGGCACCAGTTGCTTAGTACGTAAAACATGCTGTAACCTTAACTTACGATGGACGAGCATAGGAACGTTAGTAGTGGCAACTATTTATTTACAGCTCATACAAAATGGATACGTGTTTCAAAGTCTTAATAACCTTCAAAGTAGTCACCAGCCTTGTGTACAACCCGTTGCCAGCGATGTGAAGGTCGTAGGATACTCTTAGCAGTGCCAGTTGTGTAGAGAGTTCGAGTGATGCGGTCTACTGATCGATGAATTTGTAGCAGTTCTGAAGTGAATACCGTGAAGTGTTTTCTTCAGTTTACAAATCACGATGAACTCACGAGAGCTTTAGTCACGCGAGTGCAGCAGGTGGTATAGCATTTAGCAGCCCCATCAGTCAAACAAATCAGTAACAGCTTGCACTGTACGTGCTTGAGCATTGTCCAGCAGAAAGTGTCATCACTTCTGTCTCTATGCTGTTCATGTTTGGAACACAACCTACGACCAGCTTAGAGACAGAAGTGATGACACTTTCTGTAGGACCTGACCATTATTTTGCAGGATAATGCTCAAGCACGTACAGTGCAAGCTGTTACTGATTTGTTTGACTGAATGAGCTGCTAAGTGCTACACCACTTACAGCACTCCCCTAACGTAAGCCTTGTATGTTGATGACACTCTTTTCCTCGCTCTCTAACTTGCACTTCAAAAATCCCAGTGATCCACCCCTCCCCACCCCCAAATCCACCTCAATCATTTTCCCTCCTGATGTATCAAATGGCTGCTGAAGATCAACCCTTTCAATACACAGGCAATAGCATTATACATATCTTCCAACTCCATGACTTCTACCTTACCATGTACGATCGCCCTATCCAGCTAACCAATACCCTAAAATATCTTGGAGTAATAATCGTTCAGCAAATAATGTGTAAATCTCATCCACTCAACAGAAAGCCCACAATAGACTAAAGTTACTAAAACCATTAATTGGCCGAACTTGGCGACTGCACCCCTCCATTGTTCTCCACACCTACAAAAGCTTGATTTGACTCATCCTTTTCTTTGCGAATGTTGCATGAATATCTGCCCCCCCCCACCCCCACCCTCCCCCACAAGTACTATATCCCTCCATATCCTGGAACACCGTGCACTCCGCCTCGCCTTCCGCATTTGTTTGTCTTCTCCAACATCTATCACTAACTATCAAATTGAAGCCTCTCCTCACTCACACTGAACATCTTTCAACAACCTATACCATGCGCAAAATCGACTATAATAATCGTACAGTTTCCCCTCTACTTTCCAGTCCTCAAACGCTGCTGTGCCTTTACAAACTCATCCGACCAACCCTACACCTACACACCCTCCACATAGTCTCCCAGAGAAACTCCAAGTCCCCCCCCCCCCCCGACCAGGTGATGAACTCTGCCCTGACATTTATCCATCCTACCAGCTAAGTCCACCCCAACCATTCCAATTCCCTCCTATCCCGACCCCGACGTCTTCTTAACCCTCCTTTTTCCCCATGTGTCTGTCTTTCCCCACCCCAACTTCCCAAACAGCTATTAGCTTTACCAGTACCCCTCTCCACCCCATCGATGTTATGCTACAGTCCTCCATCCTTATACCACTACATTCCTACCCTCCACACTGGCCAACCTTTTCCCTACAGTGACAAACTACTTCCCCTTCAGCATCAGATGTCTTGTCCCAAGGCTAATCCTTCCAGTTTCAGTAACAGAAAATTCTTAGTGCTTCGGCATCATGTTGTAAATGCTTTTAAATGCACTCTTATTGTGTTACTTTTTCCTTTTATTATTAGGTTTTGCACTACAAATGAAATATATATAAAATTTCCAATTTTATTTTTACTTTTGAAAAGTTTTAAATTCATTGTAAATATCTCATCTTCTGTTTCTTGTTTTTTTTCAGCCTATTTAATTTTATTGTAAATTCCTAGAAGGGCCTGTTAACTGTATTTGACAATCCATCCAAGGTCCCCCCATTGCCCATGTAGGTCACGGAGGGAGGGAGGCGGGATGAAAAAGTAATGAAGAAAAAAGAATACGATCTGGTTGGTGAATCCCTCAGTCATCAAGACAGCGTCCACTGTAGTTTCAGCTAACGCTACGAGGCCACCACATCTCATCATCTTGATAGGACCTCCTGCCCCTGCGTCCAGTCACAGCATTGATTGCCCAAGGATCGAATTAAAACCCTTCCAGTTACCAAGCTACTAAGCATCCACCAGCGCCATGCACCACTAGCCAGACGTAGGTCCAAAGTTTGCATTCACCATCTCACACCTGGCTGCCTGCAGCGAAGCCTGGTCATGCCATGTTGCTCCGCAATTGACCCGGCATCGCTGGCAGGTGGAGTATGCACACAACTGCAGGTCTCTTCATCCCGTGCTGAGACGGTGGTAGGAGCAGCGTGCTGCAGCACTTCTACTCACTGTGCATTGCGATCTGTCGCTGCATTTTATTCATACGAACCCAGCAGTCTCCACCAAAGAACACCCACACCCGTTACAGAGACGTGGGGGTCATCACCAGATGGACCAAGTGTGGTGTCACCGCCAGACAACACACTTGCTAGGTGGTAGCTTAAATCGGCCGCGGTCCATTAGTACATGTCGGACCCGCGTGTCGCCACTGTGTGATTGTAGACCGAGCGCCACCACACGGCAGGTCTAGAGAGACGGCCTAGCACTCGCCCCAGTTGTACGGACGACATTGCTAGCGACTACACGTACGAAGCCTTTCTCTCATTTGCCGAGAGACAGAATAGCCTTCAGCTAAGTCCATGGCTACGACCTAGCAAGGCGCCATTAACCATATCTGGAGAGAGTCTCACTTGTATTATCAATAGCGATGTACAACAAGGAATTAAAGTTAAGTATACGAGAAGCTCCGTTCTTTTCTTTATAGCTTTCATCACGTATCCTGTTTCAGACTTAACGCCAGTTTGGCGACGAGTGTAAACGTGTTCTTTGTAATTTGTACTAATTTGCTTGTGTCATGGCTTCGCCACAATCTCCAGATGTACTGTCCGAATTTTATCGCTTGCAGAATCAGCAGACGCAGGCCTTATTGGATGCCCTTAGACAGCTCGTCCAGGGTCAACGTGCGCTGCAAACCGATGCGGCCGCCGCCGCTTCATCGCTACCGCAGCCACAACACGCAGTTGCACCACCGTTTCGTCCATATAAAGCGGACGAGGAGTCTTGGATGGAATGGTCACGACAATTTGGATTTCATCTCGCCGCCTACAGAATTCAAGGTAATGAGCGGCAGCCGTTTTTGCTTTCGTGTGTAGGTGTGTCCACCTACCGTGTGATAGTGAAATTGTTTCCCTGGCGTAACGTAGCAACTCGGTCATATGAAGAAATTTTGTCTGCTTTAGATGCCTATTTCAAGGAAACAGTAAATGTCGTTGCAAAAAGGTATGCGTTCTTTCGTACAAAACGTACAGCCGGTCAAACTAATCGGGAGTGGGTTGCAACATTGCAAGGACTTACTAGGGATTGTGCGTTTGAATGTGAATGTGGACTCCCTTATTCAGATATTATGGTGCGTGATGCAATTGCACAGAACGTTTCTGATGTTCGTATACGGGAACAGATTTTGAAACTCGTCAATCCCTCCCTTCAACAAGTGATAGACATATTGGATAGGCAAGACACACTTGACTTTGCTCAGGAATCATTTGCAACTTCGCCAGCCGTGTGTCACATTAACCGGCCCGCCGGGCCCACTGAACGGAATGCTAACCTGCCCACGCGCACATACGCGCAGCCACGTGTCCCGCGCAAGCAAGCAAATGCAGTGAAATCATGCCCGCGGTGTGCATCTAGACATTCGCGTGACAATTGCCCATCACGCCAAGCTATTTGCTTTTTCTGTAATAAGAAAGGGCATGTTCAAAGTGTTTGCCAGAAAAAGCTCAGATCAGACACTCACAACCATTCCAGGCCCTTTGCTTCGCGCCGGAATCGAATTACGGACACTCAGGCTCGGGAACCTTCGCCCATGGACATTCATGTAGTTAATGCCACTCCGCCCAGTGTTCTCCTCGCTAACAGTGACTGTGTTCGTCCCACAAAAAGTGTGCGTCGACGGAAATCCCGTCACGTCGCACGTGATTCTGTACCAGTGTCTGTTCACGTTGCACAAAACAGTCGCTCTTGTCGTCAGCAGGACAATAAACTTTTTGTAGATTTGGACTTTGCCGGACAAGTGATACCGTTCCAGCTCGATACCGGAGCTGCAGTTTCATTGCTCAATCACGCCACATACACACAACTGGGCGCACCTCCGTTGCGTGCCGCAAATGTTAGGTTACGTAGTTATTCCGGACAGCTTCTCCCTGTGTTAGGACAGTGCAGCCTTCTTGCAACATACAAGGGGCAAACAAAACTTGTGTCATTTTACGTCCTTCGTTCTCCTTCTGCAGTGAACTTGTTTGGTTTAGATTTATTTCAATTGTTTAACTTGTCTATCGTCAATCGGGTCCTGTCAGTGAATCAGACTGTGCCTTCAGCCAGTGTTTCTAGTCTATGTGAAGAATTTGCAGACATTTTTGCACCGGGCCTTGGTTGCGCTACGAACTATGAAGCACATTTGGAACTGAAAGTCGACGCGCAACCGAAATTTTTCAGAGCGCGCAATGTTCCCCACGCATTGCGTGATGAGGTCGCCAGAACATTACACGATTTAGAATCACAAGGTGTAATTGAACGTGTGCAGGCTTCTCTCTGGGCCTTACCCTTAGTAATTTTGCCAAAACCTTCCGGAAAATTGCGACTTTGTGTGGACTTCAAGGCAACTGTGAATCCACAACTTGTGACTGCAACTTTTCCTTTTCCCCCGCCCGGAAGATCTTTTTGATAAACTGTGCCCGGGTAAATACTTTTCGAAGTTGGACCTAGCAGATGCGTACTTGCAAATACTTGTGGACGAAGAATCCCAGCCCGTCTTGGTGGTTAACACGCATCTTGGTTTGTACCAATTCAAAAGACTGCCATTCGGGTGTGCATCCGCCCCTGCATTGTTTCAGCAATATCTGCAAACTGTTTGTGCGTCGGTCCCTACTGCAGCAAACTATCTGGACGATATTGTGATCTCCGGAAAGACAGAAGCCGAACATTTAGCCAACCTACGCACATTATTTCAGGTATTGCGACAAAATGGTCTTCGCTTGCGGAAGGACAAATGTGTGTTTTTTGCTCGTGACTTTCCATATTTGGGACATGTAATCAATGCCCAAGGCATACATCCGAGTCCTGAGCACCTCCGTGCCATACAAGACTTGCCTTCGCTGCAAACTTTGAAGCAGCTACAGAGTGTGCTGGGAAAAATCAACTATTATCATCGCTTTCTGCGCAATGCCTCTTCCATTTCAGCTCCGCTTCATCGTTTACGCCGTAAAGGTGTTCCGTTTGTCTGGACGACGGAATGCGAACGCGCCTTTCGTCAGTTGAAATCGGCGTTGCTTTCCAATACTTGCCTTACGCCATTCGATCCCCAGAAACCCCTTTTGTTGATGGTAGATGCATCGGATTTCGGGATCGGTGCTGTGCTTGCGCACGAAGATGGATCGCATGATCGCCCTATCGCCTTTGCGTCCAAATTGCTCTCACCTGCGCAAAAGAGTTATTCACAAATAGAGAAGGAAGCTTTGGCTCTCATATTTGGTGTTACTAAGTTCCATGATTTCTTGTATGGTCGTCACTTTACCGTCATCACAGACCACAAACCTTTGACATCGTTTTTTCATCCGCACAAGCCTGTACCTCCGCGTACAGCGCAGAAATTCATTCGCTGGTCTATTTTCCTCTCGAAGTATCGCTACGATATCTTGTATCGGTCCACTGCTAAGCACGGAAACGCTGATGCGTTGTCCCGTTTGCCTGTTGCCGAGGATAAAGCATTCGATTCTTGCGGACTTGCTTGCATGTTCCTTGATTCGGAAACCGATGATGTGGTCGACTCGTTTCCGATTGATTTTCGTCGTGTAGCTACAGCCACAGCAGCTGACCCTGTCCTGGCTACCGTTTTGCGTTTTGTTGCTACGCAATGGCCCTTGTCGAAGTCACGGATCGAGGATCCGTTGGTTCGCCGATTTTTTGCTCACAAGGAGACACTTTTTGTACGACGTGGTGTTTTGTTGTTGCATTCTGATAATGATCAGTCCAGAGTCGTGGTCCCACGTTCGTTACAGTCCTCTGTCTTACGGCTTCTTCACCAAGGAAATTGGGGTATAGTGCGCACAAAACAACTTGCTCGTCAGCACTGTACTTGGTTCGGAATCGATGCTGCGATTACGAATATGTGCTCTTCTTGCATGGCGTGTGCCGAACAACGATCCGCGCCGCCGCAGAAATTCTTTGCATGGCCGAAAGCCACTTCCCCTTGGCAACGCTTGCAAATAGATTTTGCTGGTCCATTCTGGAATGCTCGATGGTTGGTTGTGGTCGATTCTTTCAGTAATTTTCCTTTTGTTGTCCGGATGTCTTCCACGACGTCTTCTGCCACCATTCAAGCGTTATCTGCTATTTTTTGCATTGAAGGTCTTCCGCAGACTGTTGTTTCAGACAATGGCCCACAATTCATGTCCGCCGAATTTCAGTCATTCTGCAAGGCCAATGGTATTCAACATCTGACATCCGCGCCGTTTTCGCCTCAGTCAAACGGTGCCGCTGAACGATTGGTCCGGACTTTCAAGTCACAGATGTTGAAGTTGAAAGAGTCGCATTCTCGGGAGGACGCGTTATTGCTCTTTTTGTCCTCGTATCGCTCTCAGCCACGCGATGGTCGCTCGCTGGTTGAGTTGCTCCATGGTCGTCCTCATCGAACCTTGATGTCTTTGCTGCATCCGCCGCATCAGGTTCCTGTGCAGCGGCAGACTCCTGCTTTTGCTCCAGGCGACGTTGTATTCTATCGCAACTATCGCGGTTCACGGCATTGGCTCGCAGGGCGCATTCTTCGCTGCCTCGGCCGCGCGATGTATTTGGTTTTGGGGGCCTCTGGTGAGGTGCGTCGGCATCTCAATCAGCTGCGCCTCTGTCGTCGCCTGGGTTCTCCCGCTCCCCGTCTGCTTTCAGCGACGGTGCCGTCTGGTCAGCGCCCTGGGGACCCATCTACTGGCTCGCCTCATCCCCAGGTGTTACCGACGCTGCCTTCCCTGTTGCCTCATGGCGACATGCCGCCGCCGCCGCCGCCGCCTGTTCTCCCGCCGGCGCCGCCCGCAGTGGACGCTTCTCTGCAGCCGCCCAGCGCCTCCCTGGGTCACGCGCTGCCGATCGCTTCCCGTGACCAGCTGTCCTCCGCCATGGAACTCTTGCCCGCTCCGGCCCAGATGTTGTCATCGCCCGTCGGATCCCCCGACGCAATGGAGGTCGACCCTTCGGCCCCTCCTGTCTCATTACGGGCGCATACACCGCATGTTGACGTGCACCCTGGACTAGGTTTTCAGGCGTTTCCTAGCTCCCCTCGGACCGAATGGCAGGGTGCGGGTGGCACGGCCTCGCCTGTTGTTAGGCTCCCCACCCCATCGCATACGTCAACATGGGGTCCTCCCCACGGCGGGCGGAAGCCTTCTCACACGACCGTTCGCCGATTTGCGGGGGAGGAATGTGGTGTCACCGCCAGACACCACACTTGCTAGGTGGTAGCTTAAATCGGCCGCGGTCCATTAGTACATGTCGGACCCGCGTGTCGCCACTGTGTGATCGTAGACCGAGCGCCACCACACGGCAGGTCTAGAGAGACGGCCTAGCACTCGCCCCAGTTGTACGGACGACATTGCTAGCGACTACACGTACGAAGCCTTTCTCTCATTTGCCGAGAGACAGAATAGCCTTCAGCTAAGTCCATGGCTACGACCTAGCAAGGCGCCATTAACCATATCTGGAGAGAGCCTCACTTGTATTATCAATAGCGATGTACAACAAGGAATTAAAGTATACGAGAAGCTCCGTTCTTTTCTTTATAGCTTTCATCACGTATACTGTTTCAGACTTAACGCCAGTCGGCGTGTGAGTTGACGCGTGCTCTTTCGGCTACTTCAGTGTGGCGTAGCTAGCTTGTTACGCCACAACACCAAGTCCACAGTTTTTATGTCTTCTTACAGTCGTGTACCTACGACAATGGCTGTAGAGGCCCTGGTAACAATGAGCGGAATGCCTTCTGCTGGCTTAGAACTAAACGGATACCGGTGGAGAGAAGAGGTACGGTTTTGGAAAGCTGAGCTACTTTCAGTCACTACTTTGCTGTGATTAACAACCGTCTACATTTACGTTAGCAGCTGTACTTTGCGACTTTATTCGCCATTAAGAAGAAGCGTTTAGGACCATATCGAACTATATGTGGGATATTCCTAAGTTGCTTAATAGCTGAAAATACTAACGTTTAAAATCGTAAGCCTTTGAACAATTGTACATGACTGTGCTTAAACTGACACACAATATTTTTTTAGCGCAACGCAATCTGACTTTCATAAATCCATACAAAAGAATGGCCCTGACTAACATTAACCTATACCTTTCACAAATCACTTACCTCACAAAAATCTTCGTTACTCAAGCTACTGCAATACAGCGAGCGCCACTACTGCCAGCTAAATAAAAGATTCAAACTACAGGAGGCACTAACTACTGATAGGCATAGTTAGCAAATGAAAGATTTTAATAGAGAACAAACGATGTATTTACCTTAATAGTGTTAAAAAATCATAATATACATAGCAGTTCATGACATCCAGTCTTACAAATTTCCAAACTCCGCCATTTCTCTCCCCACATCCACCACTGCTGGCGGCTCACCTATAACTGCACAACGCTACGCGCTGTTCGCATCCAGCTGCCCAACACTACAATGGGAGACAACAATGAAAACTAGCCACAGACTGGACACAGCACAGCCAGTGATTTTCATACAGAGCGCTACGTAACGTTGCCAATAAGAAAACATAAACAGCCTACTTACAAAGCATTGTCCAGATTTGAATGGTCCGGTGGTTTGCTAGACGTATTTGCATTACTTTATAAACTGTTTAAACAGTTACGTCAGTAAAGACGTCAACCACAGCCTCACTTAAATCATTAAGAGAGGCCTCCCTAAGGTCATGATCTATTCTTTTGACGCTGCACTAGTGAAACGAGTCTTGGCACAGATCTCCGTAGTGTTTCTTAAACTGTGAACTTGAATGGAGCGGATAAATTCAGTTAATTTCTTTCTTGACACCAGGCGCCTTTTTGGTTAACTTGAAGGGATTTTGAGTCAGTTTCACGGTACGTAAATTACCTCGGCAGGCGTCTAATCTCACTGACTTATTTTATGACTGAAGTGTCACTCGCTGGCCTTCATGCCTCGTAATATCTCTAAGGCAGCAGGCGTGGATTTCACTCACAGATGTATGAAAGGCAGTGTTCCCCTGAACGGTTTTTATTTCGTTATAAGAGACGTTCCAGATATTAAGAAGGGTTTCGATAACGCATAGATGCCCATGACTCATCTACAACACGTATAGAATTGAAGTACTAATAAAGGCAAGAACGAGCAGTATGCATAGGAAAACTCCAGTTTGTCACAACCATGGTTTAGCATTTATGACAAGTATGCTATGAAGAGAGAACAAGTTTTGATAAATTGGATTAAAATACATGTCAGTCGGTTATTAATTCCTCGTTGTCATTTACCGGTTGTAGCACAAACAGTACTGTCATATCAACTGAGAGAATTGCAATGTGGTTATCTGTGATACAACGTGGTTCAGGAGTAATAGTAAATATTTTACGAGGTGGTAATGTAAAGCAATTCGAGTAAAGCATTTAATGTGAAGTAATTCGAATAAAATATTCCATATAACATGTTCCCATTTTTCATTGCTTACAAGTGTTGTAAAGGAACGCAAATAAATATATAAGGTATTAAGCAAAAGTAAATGTTGATTTTCATAAATTCCATTTTAGGTTTCCACTTCTTTTCAAATTCTATTGACAAAATCACACGCGGTGCTTCTGAGAACATGTTCAGGTTCTTTTATGAGGTGGCATTTTTCATAATCCGAACAATCAACTCGTCTCTTCAATATAATTTTTGTTTGTGAATTTCGTCTTTCAGCCATCTCCACAGACAAAAATCGAAAGTGGTTACGTCTGGGTGCTTTAATGGCCAAGGAAAGTGACATTTTATCTAAACTGTAGGCACCACTAAAGAGAGATCGGCCGACACGGTCATTCATCTTCGTGGTTTCTTCTTCATGAGTCCGTTTCAATTGAGATCGCTACCTTTGTGATAATAAACTACTTATTAATGCCTCTATTTACGGAAAAACAATAATCGAAAAAAATTCCTCTGTTCCTATGGCAAATCTGTATGTTATGATCATTTCTCGGTCATCCTGGACAGATACATAATCTTAATAAAATTTCTCCACTTTTTGTGGCTTTGATTATTTCCTCGCCTGAATTATACGTGCTTTGTTTGATTATTAAAATGGTGACAACTGATGTGAGTGTGGAAGGTCAATGTGGCAAAAGTATGTGCAGCACAAGATTCCACAGAGGTGATATAAAGTTTATAACGAACTCGAATGTGTTGAAAAATGTGCAGGAGTATGGTTATTAAAAATTTAACGATATGCATTCATCCTTAATTATCAGGTAAAGGTTACTACAATGGGAACATGATATAATAACTTGAAACACATTACAGCAATACGATCAATAGACATATAGCAAATACGTGAACATAGTTTTTAGAGAATCATACTGTATCTGAACATATTCATTGATTACTGGCCGGTTGTCGGTTTCTGTGGACCCATGTTCGAATGTGTGTGAAATCTTATGGGACTTAACTGCTAAGGTCATCAGTCCCTAGGCTTACGCACTACTTAACCTAAATTATCCTAAGGACAAACACACACACACACACACCCGTGCCCGAGGGAGGACTCGAACCTCCGCCGGGATCAGCCGCACAGTCCACGACTGCAGCGCCTTAGATCACTCGTGGAACAATGTGCTGTACATGCCTATGCCATCTGTGTTTATATCTTTTATTGATTCGTTACACAATTTCGTGGTAGTTTCTTACTGACAAACCCGTAATAATGATGCGTAATTTGATTTAAATCGGTTGCGTGGACAAAATTGCAAATTAATTGGCAATTGGAGCGTTTTATTACAAAACTCAAAACCATGTAATGGTAAACAAGTTAAAGGTTGTATATAGACTAAAATTAAAACAAAAAATACGGGCGTGGTCTTGAAGTTCCAGGTTTACTTTATTCCCTTTTTCCTGTCATTGTCAGACCTCCTGTTTAGTGTTGAGAACCACTATCTGTCTACAAACGGCTTCTGGTTCTCTAAGATGTTGCAGATTTGTTCTAACATACTGGACGTAGAACAGAAACAAGAAAATGCCTAGAAAATCAACAATATTCCAACCGTGGTGATTTTTGTTACGTGGGTATTAGGCCGCGGTTTAAATCAAGTTTATGCGCCCAACGTTTCATCTCCTAATGCTGGAGACATCTTTAGAGATTATGCCTTCAGATAGTAACCTGAAATTCAAACAAACAAGCTCAGCAATCCGAATTGTTTACACGTATCCATGCAACGGTCGGACCGTGACGACATCTCACCGCTTCCTAAGATCGCAGAGTAGGATAAAAATGTGTATTGGAGCTTTTAGTTGGGAAGAATTGGTGCTGTTTGCTGTATTTGACCCTAAGGCTCATAGCACGTATAATTTCAAATCATCTCACACTCGTCTAATACCAAAAAAAAAAAAAATGTTCAAATGTGTGTGAAATATTATGGGACTTAACTGTCGTCTAATATCAGTTCATCTTATTCTATGTTAAAGTTGTTTTCGTGTTTTTGAATTTGTGTGGCCTGTAGGTATATTCTAGCATATTAATGATTGGACCTCGAAAGGATTATAATATCGGAGGAAAGGGATTTGGTGGCTCTCAGGTCACACATCTTGTTTCTATTCAACTACTGGCAGAGTGTTTATGGCCTATGATGATGGCTGCAACATTAGGAGCCGAAACCGTAGACACAGAAACATGCAAATACCGACCGTGAAAGCCTTTACAGTATATTCAGCTATATTACTCTTCCTCTTAGGAGAGTAATTAGATAGCAGAAATGACCTCACAGTATCCCAACAAAAATCTGTCACGGCTTGGCGCTCAGTTACTAATCAAACGCAAATCTGCCATTACTTTCGACCCCTTTGAATCTATAGAGCCATGAGTGCATGCACGTGCATATGTGTGCGTGTTCAGGGGGCTGACGGCACGGGAGTGGGGTCGGGGTGGGGGTGGGGGGACAGCGTTATATTTATACATGTATGTTTCCGAGAATACGGGGCAGCAGACTCACGCACATTCGATAACAAACTGGAAGATAATGGCCAGTAGGTCTGTGTAAATGATTCGTGATCAAGGTGATATCTTTTCCAGTGACACTGAGAACGAGAGCCAGTTTGATTGAAGCTTGCTGCGTGATTAGATTGCATTAATCCGAGTCATCAGATATTTTGTTCGCTGTAAAGAAAATGGAGGTGGGAGATTTGTTGAGTTTAGTCCATAGAAAGTGCTGTGCACATATATTTTGTTGTGTACATAGTCCCGCGTAGTCAGCGCGTACACAACTTTCCCACTAGAGCGCGCCCCGCTAAGCACAACAGCGCAGGCGCAGCGCTCGTCCGTCTCCGCTCTACGAGATGGCGCTGCCATAAAGACGGACCAAATTCTGCTTCCGCCAATCCGCGAATTAATATGTTACGCAGCCAATGAGATTGCTGCCAGCGTAGAACCTTTTCTCCTCGCGGATCACACTCGCGCAGTGATACCTGAACGCTCGAGGTATTATAACGAATGTACAGACCTCCGATTAGTCGGTCTGCATTAGTCTGCATTTGTCTGCTCCTCCCAAACACCCAATGTGGCTTTCGACCTTCCTTCTCTGCTGATGACCAACTCCTCCGCCTCACTCATCTCCTCTCCCTCCAGCTTAACTCCCGTCGCTCCGCCATTTTTGTCTCACTTGACCTCGAAAAGGCCTACGACCGTGTCTGGCATCCCGGTCTCCTGTTTAAACTCCAAACCTACGCCCTTCCTATCAACTACATCCGTCTGGTGGCCTCCTTCCTCTCCCACCGCCCCTCCTATGTTACCATCCATCATGCCAATTCCCACACCTTCTACCCCTCTGCCGGTGTGCCCCAGGGCTCTGTCCTCTCCCCTCTCCTCTACCTCCTGTACACGGCCGATATGCCCCAACCCCCCCCCTCCAGTACACCTCTTGCAATATGCTGATGACACCGCATTCCTCGCCCTCGCTCCTACCCTCCAACGGTCCCAACGCCTTCTCCAGAATCACCTTGACCTTTTTGCTGCATGGTGTAACCAATGGCTCCTGAAACTCAATCCTTCCAAGACCCAGGCAATCATCGTAGGTCGTACCACTCGCTCCTTCTGGCTCCTGGATTTCTCCCTTACTGTCTGCACACGTCCTGTCCGCCTCACCCCCACCCTCACCTACCTTGGCCTCACCATTGACCGTCACCTCACCTGGATACCTCATCTCCGCTCCATCCAATCCAAAGCCCACAACCGCCTCCGACTCCTCAAACTCCTCTCTGGCCGGACATGGGGGTTGCACCCCTCTACCATCCTCCACACCTACAAATCCTTAATCCGTCCCATCCTCTGTTATGCCAGTCCTGCCTGGATATCTGCCCCCCCCCAAATTCTATCAGTCCCTCCAGATCCTTGAGCGTCATGCACTCCGCCTCGCCTTCCGTATCCGCCTCCCGTCCCCCACGTGGATCCTCTATGATCTCATTCCTTTCCCCCATCTGCTCCTATTCCTCGAACATGTCCGCATCCTCTACACCTTCCGCCGTCTTGAACCCCCTCACCCCCTGGTTGCTCCTCTCCTCTCCCATCCCCACCCCCTGCCACGTCTTCACCGTTGTGTCCCCCCTACCCTCCATCTCTACACCCTCCATCTCCTTTCCCAAGGTGGCTTCCGTCAACTCCCCCTCCCGGATGATGCCCTCTCTCCCTCCATTTATCCTTCCTATCAACTCTGATCCTCACCCCCCTCCTTTCCTCCGACCTTTCCCTGGGCTCCCTCTTCCTCCCCCCTTCCATCCTGTGTTTTCTCCCCGCCCAACCTCCCCCTGTGTCCCTTCTCCTCCCCCGCCCCCCGAGTCCTTTTGCATTCCCCTCCTCTGCCTTCCCCACTCCCTGGCACGTCTGCTCAGCACCCCCCACCCCTCTTATGGGTCTTCTCCATTGGCTTCTTTCCCCCCTCCCACCCTTCACTTTTCTTCTCCTTCCCCCCCTTTTTTATTTTCTTCATCATCTGTCCAGTTTCCCCCCCACCTGCTCTCAGCTGTGGTATGTCATATTTGTGCCAACTTTTTAGTGCCGTGTTTAAGTGAGTGTTCAGTGTTGTGTGTCTTTCCACAGTGTTGCGAACAGAAATCATGCTGTCGCTGGGTGTGCATTTTATATCTTGCGAACAGAAACCAGACTGTCGCCGTGTTTTTTTTTTTTTAACTGTCTGTCTGTTATTTTTCTGCTTCTTGTGTATTATCTTAGCATCATCACCCATGTGTTTTATGTTTTACGTTCTAGAATTTTCTGCCATTTTACCTTTAAGTCACCGATTTTATCGCCAACTGTTATTTTTTATTATCTTCCTCTTTTTAACACAAATTCTGTAGGCTGCAGAGCGGCGTAGTCAGCTGCTGCCAGCCCGCCCCCTTCGGGGGGAATTGAAATTCAATAAAGAAAAAAAAAATAAAAGCATTTGTCTGTACCAGTCTACAGTCAAGTTTCAGTCTGCACCTAATAAGATTATCATATTCCTGTACATAGCCATGAAGATAAATCACTAGACACTTTGTCAAGTATCAGAGATATGTGAGAATAAGATTAACGTACCAAAACCAAAGGAACTTCAGATTGTCAATTGTAAATAGCATCCAGAATCAAGTTAAGTAGGGTTTATGATTTTTATTATTTTAATAAATGTGTGTGAAAATTAATCAAGTTCTGTGTAAAGTTGGTCACCGTCAATCTGCTACTCTAAGCGTGCAAGTGGCATTTCTATCGTCTGACCTAACGGCAGAAGTTAAACACGCCACGATAAGACCACATATTGCCGACACTCGCCTACTTCGTTAGAGCGTGTAACCTTCCCACGGAAAATTTAAAAGACAATACTTAATAGAAATGGAGCCAAGTGTATCCTTCCCGCAAAAATATTAATGACAATGACAATTAAACAAAAATTAGCTATCTGACCCAAGTATAAGTTCTCCACACAAAATGTAAGATAATCCCATGACAATGAAACTACAGTGATAATCAAAACTCAATTTAACCGAAATGTCGGTCTTTGGCCCTGTGCAAAAATCAGAATTAATTTCTTACCTTAATATAACTGCATGTCAAAATTCTGCTCTTATTCTGCGCCACAGCTTACAGCAGATGTATCGCAATAACTAAATTTTTGAAGTTAATTGAAATTTTTTGTTTAAAGGAAATGGAAGGAAATCGAATGATTCTTTGTTAAAAATTGCTTTTAAAATCAAAATTATTATTGGGGGCGATTCTTACAGAAATTACACTTAATTAACATCATTAGCTGATCGCAATGCTGCTTAATAATATACCTTGTCCTGAATCTCGACCATTGCGGTGCCGACGCCCGCCGACTGCTCTGCGCTACCACTACTGACAGACTCGGCTACTACTGTCGACAGACTACTGTACTGCACTGCGCTTCGAGCGCAACTGCTCTGGTCAGAGATTCTACAATGCCTCATCATCGCTGCCAACGAGTACATACGCCTTTCATAACCCTCCACTGGGGGGCAAAAAATTTGGCAGCGATGGTGAGTCATTTGGACTTGCCATCGTAACAAATTTTTCTTTTAATTAATTAACATTTACAAAATATTTGGATGTAATACATGAATTAAATGTTGTGCGCATGCACCGATTACAAAACATTACAGACAAGACAAAATATAAGTACAATGAGTAGAGAGCGTATCAGCAAATCAGAAAAACGTATATACAAATTATTTGACAAATAACAAAGTGTACACGCACTGTAGGATTCTATAGCATTTTTTTTTTTAACAAAATCATGTTGACAAGGGACATGAGTGCACATGCACTGTAGTGGAGAACATATCAGCAAAAGACGAAATGTATATACAATGAGTAACAAATGACATAAATCATAAAAAGTATACAGAATGAACACAAATCATATCGAAAATTGAGAAGAGTGCACAGGCACTGGAGTTCAGTTGAAAACATATTCACATAAGTGCACATGCACTGAAAACTTTTGAACATTTTTATAACAAATAAACGCAAGGGTAGAAAATTCATCAAATCACAAAAAGTATATACAATATAGATGACAAGAGTGCACACATACTGCACTTCAGAACAAATCAAAAAATGTCTTTAGTATTTTCACAATAAATAAACATAATAGCAAAAAATCATGTCGACAGGTGACATAAGTGTACTCGCACTGGAGTTCAACAAATCGAGAAAAAATGTATAGCCCACGAACATAAATGGTGTTAGTTAAAAATGATTTTCACTATTAGGATAGGAAAGGAAAGGATTGCATCATGGTTGTAGCACTTTAGTTTGCACACAGCTGCACTGAAAGTCCATATCTTTCCACAGAATCACAACACTAAGTGATACAATCTGCAGTTCCGTTCCCAGAAGTATTTATCAGCGTATCAAGACACTGAAACGTCGTAGTAATATTCCATGCTATCATTTGGCTGTATACCAGGTACACCAAACAGTGGGACCATAATAACGTCTTCATCGCTTACGATGGTGGACAGCATGTCGTGTCAACACCACGCTCTTAAGAGGCACACCAACGTAGAATTAGTGCAAAAACCAAATATAGTGCTCCATGATAATGAGGATGGACAAGACAAATGGATGTTACAATATTTTCAGGTAGTTAGGTCAGAAGGTGAAGGACATTACACAAGTCTTGATTAGTGATTACATAATTAGTTTGCGGCATCCATACTCTAGTTATTGAACATTTCTGTACCAAGTATTTTAGTATTACAGAATAATGTTCATAAAATTAAATTATTGCCATCATGGGTAGTCGTATTACAATAAACAGCGGCAATCATTGTTCAGTTACACAATTACAATCATAGCATTAATAATCATGGGCATAATAAGTAGTCTCATTACAATAGACAGTGGCAATTTTTAGCCAGTTACACAATTACAGTCATAGCATTAATAATCATGGGCATTATAAGTAGTCTCATTACAATAGACAGTGGCAATTACTAGCCAGTTATAAAATTACAATCATAGCATTAATAATCATGGGCATAATAAGTAATCTCATTACAATAGACAGTGGCAATTTTAGCCAGTTACACAATTACAGTCATAGCATTAATAATCATGGGCATAATAAGTAGTCTCATTACAATAGACAGTGGCAATTACTAGCCAGTTATAAAATTACAATCATAGCATTAATAATCATGGGCATAATAAGTAATCTCATTACAATAGACAGTGGCAATTATTAGCCAGTTATAAAATTACAATCATAGCATTAATAATCATGGGCATAATAAGTAGTCTCATTACAATGAACAGTGGCAGTTATTAGCCAGTTACAAAGCATTATTATTCAGATAATTAAGAAGTCATTATTAAAGTGACATACTATTCAGAGCTGATCAGTATTATTCAGAATTATCATAAACTAGTGACATTATATGAGACTGGTAATACTTTTTTTTTGTGCTAGCAATGCATTGCTTTGGGTAATTATAAGGGAAAGCAAGAAGAAATAAGAGAAAAAATTGCTTCTAGGTTGTTCCTATAAATGAAAAATGTGTAACGTCATTCGTCATGAGTCAGCTGTAGCAAGGTTATCACTTTATAAATGATAGACACAAATGGGTAAAAAAATTGCAAGTATTAGAACAGGTATAATAAGTAACAAGTTTAATAAGTATCATGAAAAGCTTCTCCTGGACAAAATACAAAATGGATTATTGAGCTGTAAGAAGAAACGCAGACTATGCTGAAAAGTAGTGAACTTCGAATTAACAGGTAGTGAAATGTGTATAAAAAAATGTGTTCCATAGCTGTCCTTTCCAAAACTTTCAGTCATCCTACTATGCAATATAACACCTGCTGTCAAAGCAAACTGCAACAAATACTTAAATAACTACATAGCATAAATACATAACTTCAACATTATCCTCATCTGTAAAGAAAAACTTCATTATCCATCACTTCATTATTCATATTATCATAACCCCATTATTATCATCACCTGTAAAGAAAAACTTCATTATCCATATTATTATATTCTTCATCATTATTCATCATCAGCATTCATTATCATCTGCAAAAAAATCACTTCATTATTCATCACATAACTATTCCTTATCCCTAGCATATTACATCACTTAAAACTAAGATGTGTAGTTCTGTCTGACAGCTTGCATCAATCGCTTCGTATTCTGAAAGAAAAAATTAGTTAAGACTGCTATTCTGCGATGTGTATAGTATATTCTTGTTAATGCTTGTTAATCCTAATCCATTTACTCTTCCTCATAAGGTTATTGCATCTTCTTTCGTTTATTCCGTAGGTGAAATTCCCATTTCTGTTCAATTTATTTCCTTTACGCATCATTTCTTTCTGAAATTGATGAACAAAGATTAATGTCTTGTATTTAAATCATATACCCATTAGATAATGATTGGTTAATGGTGACACAATTAAGCATACAGCATAACATGACAGAAAACGTAATATTTCAAAAGCATAGACAGTATTCAAAGGCAAAAAGTGTACAGAGAATATCATAATGCAGCAGCAAAAAAAGAAAAATGTAAAACAGTCACGATGTTGAGATATCATAGGGCAAAATGTCAAAGTCAACTGGTGTGTGTTATACCTTAACTCGTTCACAGTGCATACAAACAAAACTTGAAAACAATCGTACACACAAAAAATGAAAAATGTCCACAGTCTGATGTGTAACGACAAGAAAAGCGACCTGTTAACCTTACCTTGCCGGGCACTTGCCAAGAAAAAATACGATAATCATTATCAGTAATTAGTCATATAATTATAATTGCATAAGTGGTCATAAAAAAGTGTAAGTTCATCTGGAAAATATGCACGGTCTGATGTGTAACGACAAGAAGAGCGACCTGCTAACCTTACTTTGCCGGGCACTTGCCAAGAAAAAATACGATAATCTTCTTCTTCTTCTTCTGCTTTTACGGCCTCATTGGACCACTTCAGTCAATCATTTCTGGTCCTCTTCTTTGGTATTTTCCCCTTCCGAGTGGCCCAGTATCTCTTCATTCGTTCCGATGCTTTTCGTCGTTCCTCATCTGTAAATACCCTTTTCATTGTATGTCGTTTGTCAATTTTTGGTTTAAATCTTATTTCTGTGTCCCTCAACTTCTTTAAATTTGGCGTTTTGTTCTGCAAATCATCCAGGGTTATTTCCAGTTCTTCCATATCCTCTCTTATTTCCTTAAGCCATCCTCCTTGTTGTTTCAACTTCCAGAGTTTATCAATAATTTTCCTTGATAATCTGGTTTCTGGTGTCCTCAGAATGTGACCACAAAAAGAGATCCTTTTCTTTCGTATAGTATCAGTGATGGGCTCCAGTTCTCTGTATACCACTTCATTTGGAACTATCCGCCATTGCCCAGCTTTTTGATATTTCTTATTTATGCATGTTCTAGCAATTCTTCTCTCTACTTTTAAAATTTTGTCAATTCTGTTTTTCTGGGTGACTTTAAAAAGAGTTTCACTTCCGTATGTAACCTCTGGTTGAACCACCGTCTTGTAATGTTTTAATTTTGTTTTAATTGATAGACATTTTTTATTGTACGTAGACCACGTTAGTTTTTGAGCTTTTATCATTTTATTAGTTCTTGCTCGCCATGCAGGTTTCTCGTCCAATTTATGTGTTATAATTTCACCCAGGTATTTAAATTGTTTCACTATTTTAATTTCCCTATTATTCACTGTGATGTGATCTATTACAAGTGGATCCGTTACCATTATTTCAGTCTTTTCAAATGATATTTGGAGTCCTAATTTTTGTGCTATATTTTGTAAGCTTGTTATTTGTTTCGTGGCTTCCTGAATATACGATAATCATCAATAATTGTTCACATAAATATCTGGAAAATGTATTACAGTGTGATAAATCATAAAGTATGTTCATTCAATAAACGGTTTAACATTGGAGATATGGTGATTGCCTTTCGATTTTCTGGTTCTCAAAGTTTCGACGTGTACAACATTGGGGTGAGGAATACTGCGAATCCGATATGGACCTGCGTACAGAAGTTCAAATTTACTGCACTTACCTTTTAATTTGCTGGATAAATAGTGTGTACGTACTAATATCTTCTGTCCAACGTGAAAGTCTCGGCGTCTACAAACCTGTTTTTGCTGTCTTCTCCGGCGCTCTGCGGCACGTTTGATGTTGTTCAGCGCAATGTCAATTATTTCGTGGTGTCGTAATCGACGAGATGTAGGAAATGTTACTAATTCTTTAATTTTATTTAGTGGTTCAACGTTTTTCAGTATTACAGACGGAGATAGCATAGTGGATTCATTTGGAATGGAATTAATTACATCTTGGAATGAGTGTATGTGTGTGTCCCAATTAACATGTCTTTTGTGGCAGTATATTCTACACAGTTTACCAATTTCTTTCATTAATCGTTCACAAGGGTTCGAAGAAGCGTGGTACTTGGATATATAAATCGGAGAAATGTTTCTAGCTCGTAACATGCGTGTCCATATAGCAGAACGAAATTGTGATCCATTATCTGAAATTACTTTCATCACATGCCCTACATGAAATAAGAAATGCTTTACAAATGCTTTCGAAACAGTTTTAGCAGTAGCTTTGCGTAACGGAGTGAAGGTAACAAATTTTGAAGTGAGTTCAACAGCGACAAAGATGTAGCAAAAACCTCTGTTAGTTCTCGGAATTGGACCGAAAATATCTACTGCGGCCATATGTCTTAATTTAACAGGTACAATGGGATATAATGGAGGAATGTGTGAAGTTGTGTCTGACTTAGCTTTCTGGCAAATTTTATATGATGCTAAAACTCGTCGTATACGTTTTTCCATGTTCGAAAAATAACAGTTCTGTCTCAGTATAAGAAAACATTTTCTGGCTCCGTAATGTGCATAACTTAAATGAGTGTACCAGATTAATTTGTAAACCAGTTCGTCAGGAATGCATAATAACCAATTGTTGCTGTCTGGATGAGAGCGGCGAAACAGAATGTCATTGCGTACAGTGTAGTGGTTCCTAATCGTAACATTATTCTTATCTTGCCGAAGGTGTTTAATTTCTTTCCACACATTGTCTTTGCTTTGCTCTCGTGCTATGTCTTGTAATGACGATGAAATAAAATTTTCAAATGCAACTTGTTGAATGTACATGACGCTGAAATTTGCTTTGCAGAAGTTGGTTGCTACGTCTTGCTGATTGTTGCTGAGAGAACGGGATAATGCGTCTGCTATTACATTTTGTGTGCCGGGAATGTGAACAATCGTAAAATTAAATTCCTGTAAATACAGTTTCCATCTGCTTAATCTATCATGAGTAAATTTAGCCGAAAGTAAGAATTGTATAGCTCTGTGATCCGTGTAAACGGTCGTGTGTCTTCCATAAAGAAAATGCCTAAATCTCGTAAAAGCCCATACAACACATAATGTTTCTAGTTCAGTAACGGAATAATTTCGTTCAGCAGGTGACAAAATGCGGCTTGCAAATGCGATGTTTTTAATTACTGTTGAGCCATCTTCTTCAATTTCCTGAAAAATGTGTACGCCTAAAGCAGTGTTAGAACTGTCGGTGGCAATGGAAAAATTTCGAGTAAGATCTGGGTGCGATAAAAGTGGAGCATTCAACAAAGCATGTTTCAGGTTCACAAATTCAGAATGTGCTTGCTTATCCCATGACCAAATAGTGTTTTTACCTGTTAATTGGCATAATCTAGGCGTGTCAAAAGTATTGTTTGCCGTTACTGGAATATGCAATCTGTGCTGTATCTGGTTAAATTCTATCGTACGTGTTATTATTATCAGGAGGATGTTGTGGCATTTGTACAATTTGAACAGTTCTATTACTTCTTCCAGACGCATTACGCTCTGGATGATACCTACTGTCGGGTTCATTCATGAGAATAGGTTCTTGTGGACAATTTTGCTGTTGGTATGACCGACTGTTATTAAACGTACGCTGATAATTGTGGTCATCATTTTTACGTCTGTCGTGATACTCATTCCTATACGGTGCATTGCGATAGGAATTGTAATACTGTCTTCTCTGTACGTAGTTATTTCCTTGCTGCCGTGCGTTACTATTTGTTGTATCAGGGACTACACGTGCACGCGGCGAAACATTAAAGCCTGGTTGACCTTGTGCATTCCATTGTTGGTTAGGTATGCTAACCGGCTGACTTTCATGTTGTTGTGGCGGAAAACGTCTATTGTTACCAAAATGTGGTTCCTGTTGCTCATAATTTTGACGATACCGATAATTAGAATTTTGTCTGTTACCAAAGTTCTGGTGGTTGTCAGTCCTAAAGCGTCTATCACTTCTACCATTGAAATTACGTGTCTGATCATAATTGCTGTACGTTTGTTGGCCTTGGTTGTTATACGAAAAATTTTTGTTTACAAAGGAATAATCAGATTGCTGCACTTCTAAAAGCTGCAACAGATCCCTGAATGCTGAAATATTTTCTTTCTGTTGACCCGTGAGAAGTGACACTCTTAATGATCGTGGTAATTTAGAGATACATAATTGAATAAGTGCAGATTCACTATAGGGTTCACTTAGGTACTGGTTCTGCTGGACCATGTGCTCAAAAAATTGCGTGACACTGGAAAAATTTGTGTTCTCATAATTTGGTAAGCTAATTAACTGATCTTTAATTCCGCGCTGTGTCGTCTTCGACCAATACGCTGATAGAAAAGCATTCTGAAATTCCTCTACCGAGTAACATTGCCTCGCGATCGGTCTCATACGAGTTGCCGGTTCGCCTTCCAAAAAACTGCAAATAAATTCAAGTTTGTGCGTAACAGGCCAAGTCGGTGGAAAAGCAAAGCTAAATTGTTGTATCCAATCTAGCGGATGAATCTGTGTTCTGTCGTTTTTAAATATTTTAAACTTTCTCACTGACAGAAAATGTTTGTAATCGAAATTATCGTCTCTGTGTGATGGAACAGGTTCATGGTTGTAAGAGAATCTGTTGAACTGTGATTGTTCGGAATCAAAGTCGGGTGCTCTTTGTAGATTACCCAAATTACACGCGTTGCGCGAATCTGACAAATGTTCGCAAAGTGGCGTCTGCTGTGATGCGTTATTAACCGAAATATTTTTCATCTCTGTTACTTCCTGCTGTAAACTTGACAGTTTTCTACGCAACGTGTTATTAGACGAATCGATTTCATAATTGTCTGCTGTAAATTTTGAAATTCAGTTGTTTGACTAAATAAAACCGGTGAAATGTCGTCTGATTTGCTGTCATTAGTACTTTCGATGACGTCAATACGACTGGCCAATTCATCACATTTTTCAGTCAGTATTTTAACCTGATCATCGGTTTTAGAATCAGAGGCGTTAATCTGTTTTTGCAACTTACGTGTAGTTTCGTTCAGTTTTTTAACATCAGCTTTCACGACATCGGAATCCTGTGTTAGTTCTAATTGTTCGAGTCTGTCGGTCACTGTTTGAAAATCTGTTATGTATGTGTCTGTTTTCGATTTCAGATCAGAAGTTTCGTCACGCAATTCTGTGTTTGACTGTTCGATGGTATTAATTTTGTCGGACACTGTAGCAATATTGTTGTCCACGTATGTTTTTGCTTTCGCAAACATCTTACGTTTGTCTTCCTGTCTCTGAGCAGTGATTGTTTCCATTACTTGACGTTTTACTTTATTTTGATCATCAATAAATTTGCGGAAACGCGTATCACTGTTCTGTATGTGAAGACTAAGACGTTCGTTAATTTGAGTGTTCTGTTGCTCGAATTTCGCATCAATCTTTTCATCCATTGTGCGCGAAAGTTCTACCGTCATTGCTTTAAACTCGTCGCGTAATTGTGTAGCTTTTTCAGACCATTGTTTAGCGACTCCGCTAATTTCGTCTCTGAGTGTTTCTGTTGCAGCTGTTTGTAATTCCCTTAATTCCTGAGCAACAAGCTTAATTTCTTCGCTACTTTTCTTTGAACAAGCCTCGATTTCCTCGCGTAACTGTTCCTTAGTGTCATGACATTGCGCGGCAACGGCTCTAATTTGTTCACTAAGCTGCCTGGAATTGTTGTCTAATTTTTCACTCTGTTGTCTGACCTGTTCATTAAGTTGTTTGAGATTTTCATCATTGTTGTCTAATTTTTCATTAAACTGTTTGGAAGTGTTGTCTTGTTTTTCAAGAACTTGTAGCAATAATGCCATCAATTGATCCGAGGTAACATTACCTACTTTATTCACTGTGCTGTTTAATGGTGGATCTAAAATTGTCTCGCTTTCTGTAACCATTTGGTTATTCTGAGATTCACAAAAGGGTTTGTCAGTCGGATGTACACTGTCAGACATTATTTCGGAATTAAATAAATCCGTCGCACTTTGTGTATCCCGCTCATTTTCACTAGACAAATTTGTCTGTACATTATTTGAATTTTTCAAACCGGGTGTATTAAACTGGGCAGCGCTCATTACAATAGAGCCCCCCGCGTCATCAATTGTCGTCAAATTAACAGTGGAGACAATTGAGTTCGCTTGTTCATCATTAAGGCAAAAGTCATCATTAGTGGTTGGAACGCATTGATTGTCAGTGAACGCAGGATTGTCATCATTGCACTGCGTGTCACTAGTACTATTGGTGAAGTTATTTAATTCGGTCATTTCGTTCATGATACCTCGCGATACACTATTCACAGTCTTTCGCGGCATTTTCACAATAGTCACAATTAATCACAAAACAAATAAGCACAATGCAAAATCAACACACAAATACAACAGAGCAACGGATTGCCGATGATCTGAGGAAAGAAAGTCACAAATTAGTAAAAGCGTTGCGCCAAATTCTAATTATATTTAAGCAAATAAGAGCAGATATCTGACTGTTTTACAAAAGATTCTCACGAAATACGATCCTGGACTGGATGTCGCCAAGTGTAACCTTCCCACGGAAAATTTAAAAGACAATACTTAATAGAAATGGAGCCAAGTGTATCCTTCCCGCAAAAATATTAATGACAATGACAATTAAACAAAAATTAGCTATCTGACCCAAGTATAAGTTCTCCACACAAAATGTAAGATAATCCCATGACAATGAAACTACAGTGATAATCAAAACTCAATTTAACCGAAATGTCGGTCTTTGGCCCTGTGCAAAAATCAGAATTAATTTCTTACCTTAATATAACTGCATGTCAAAATTCTGCTCTTATTCTGCGCCACAGCTTACAGCAGATGTATCGCAATAACTAAATTTTTGAAGTTAATTGAAATTTTTTGTTTAAAGGAAATGGAAGGAAATCGAATGATTCTTTGTTAAAAATTGCTTTTAAAATCAAAATTATTATTGGGGGCGATTCTTACAGAAATTACACTTAATTAACATCATTAGCTGATCGCAATGCTGCTTAATAATATACCTTGTCCTGAATCTCGACCATTGCGGTGCCGACGCCCGCCGACTGCTCTGCGCTACCACTACTGACAGACTCGGCTACTACTGTCGACAGACTACTGTACTGCACTGCGCTTCGAGCGCAACTGCTCTGGTCAGAGATTCTACAATGCCTCATCATCGCTGCCAACGAGTACATACGCCTTTCAAGCGACAAGTCAAATAATCTGATGGTGTGTGTATCGAAGGTCTTACAGTACGCACACCACATATTTTAAAACATATTTTCAGCGTAAAGTGTTGTGCAAAAACTGTTCTTTGCAAAAACGTACAATATAAAACGCGTACAAACAGCATTTTCCATACTAAATTCAACATTATTTCTTCATAAATTTTATGTATTACCAGTTTTATTCTCTTTAATATTCAAATGTTTCGTTCACTCACTGTTCTTCGTTGCAGCAGCCAATTATTATGTACAGTGTCATTTCATTTATTGTTCAAGGATGTACCAGCCGATGTAAGTGTTGCGGAAGTTTTTGACATAGGAAGGATATTTTTCTACAGACAGAAGTATGAAAACAGAAACACGATCTTGATTACGGGTAAATTTTTGAATTATTTTACTTTCTTTGAACATCGAAAAAAACTTTTCAAGAGACTCTGATGCATATGGTACATTTACAAACACTAGACACAAATTTTAAGCTTTTAATAGAGCGTAACCTAATTTTCCACTTCCCTATCCGTTATCATTATCAGCCATTTACCATGTTCTACTGGCTATTGACGTCTTCCTCACTTAACCACACATTACGAATTTCAGCCTTTGGAATTCAAGTTTGTCCTGCGTGGTTCTTATGTCGTCACTTTTGACAGCACAGTGCCTTGACAAGTGTACTCTCTGGCTTAGTATCCACTATCTGGACGTCCCTACTTCGTACTATCTTTTTTTCTAGTTATATACCTCTTCAGGAGGCTGGGGTATTGTCGTATCGCGCCGACAGTGCTTTTGGTACCATGCACTGGGGGTAGTAAATATAAAGGTTTTGGCTGTCTCAGTTAATTTCTGAGGAGAGAACTGCAGATTATGAAGACGCATGTGATATAAAATGGGGAGTATTTAAGCAGTCATATCGAGGGGAGTAGTGTTTGATATACAAAGGTAAATGAGAAGATGTGAACGCGAGAGTGTTTAGTGTTGAGCAGAAGTAAATGTACGGGTCAAGATGTCAACTTACGTTATTCGCATGAATACCTGTTCTTAGCGTTGAGAGAAGCACACACAGTAATTTATAATCTATTTTACTGTATCTTTAAACACATTTCCACTCAACGAGTATAATCAAACTGTGGCGTCTCTGCAATAAACGGAGTTCGATATGTGAGTTATTTCATTCTTAATGAGAATGGCGTTGTTGGTCAAGTTCCATTCATCGCAGATTAACTAAGTTATTTACTGCAGAGGATCCTTGACAGCAACTCGTTAACAATTTTGTGTGGCATTTAATTACAGGCATCCCATGGCCACTAGCTACACGGTTCCATCGTTTTATAGGCGTCATCTGTAAGTTCCCTGCCTCCGAGAGATTCTGAGCATGCTAAGAGCTATAGACAAATGTCGCTTCTGTTTCATCTTCAGAATCATATTAACGAATAGTCCTGCCACGAAACAGTGGTTGAACTGGAACTTCCGCGTGAACCAGGCAGTTGCGGATACAGTGAATCAATATACTGTCATGTTGCGGACGGAATACCATGATATGGTGAACCATTTAAGGCCCCAAGAAATGTGGATGACGACACTCCCGACCTGATAAGACCCCCTGGCATTACGCTACTGCTTTGTAAGACTCTTGTACGACGAGCCAACGTAGCATTTCGTTAATCGGCTGCGAACGCCACCACCACCAAGACAGGAAAACATCTCGGTGCACCGGCCGGAGTGACCGAGCGGTCCTAGGCGCTACAGTCCGGAACCGCGCGACCACTACGGTCCGAGGTTCAAATCCTGCCTCGGTCATAGATGTGTGTGATGTCCTTAGGTTAGTTAGGTTTCAGTAGTTCTAAGTTCTAGGGGACTGATGACCAAAGAAGTTAAGTCCCATAGTGCTCAGAGTCATTTGAACCATCTCGGTGCGGGAACGTTACAAATATGGAGGCACAGCGATCAGTGCGGCAGCAAACTGCTCTACGACGAAGTTCAGTTCAGCACAGAGCTTCTGCAAGATATCGTCTTCCTTGCCCAGGAGCGTCCACACGATAATTTTTGTGGGGTGACAAACCAGAGTGTGCGTGTGTGTGTATGTGTGTGTGGGGGGGGGGGGGGGGCGGGAGGCGAGGGAGAAGGGGTAGAGTTGATGAATTCGTACCATTCCAGAAGACGAATGGTGACTTGCAAGTAGCCATTAAAAAGAAGGTTCAGCTATGATACTGTTAAAAGCCTACGTAATACCGACTTTTAAATCATTTTTTTTTTTTTGAAGAAAAACACCTTACTACACCATATTCTTTTTCTTTCCCTGATAGTCAGGGGTGCGGCCCCCTTGCCCCGGGTATGGACGCCACTTCCCCTTCACAGAAGCGCTGGGCTCCTCTATACCGACGGTTTGACCACCTCAGTTTGCAGTCGACACACTGAGCTCTACGCTTCGTCGGTCCCCAGCTGAACTGCATGAACGCAGACGTGTCCACTCTGGCTGCTCAGCAGTCGTTCTCAATCGATTTTAGAGGAACAGTTCGTTGACTTCATGATGAACTGCCTATAATTTTGTCAACGGTAGTAGCTAGTATAACATTTCGACATAAAATAAGGTACTGTGGGAAAATCGTTTAGTTGGTAAATAAAAATAGTGGTCTCTATGAATCGTCGAAATACAGCTAACATGCTGGTTTCTTTTATATACTTGAGACGATTTCTGGATCACCAGTCTCCATAAAATAGACTGTATGTAATGCACTCACTTCTGATCATGCAAGCAGACGACAGGGTTTAAAGAAAATATCCATAACATACCTCACGTAGCGTACGAGATCTCGTAAAGCCTTTTTGGCACTTCACAGCACACAAAGCAGAGGGTATTTTGCCAAATAGTTAACATCATTGCCATAGGATTAGAGGCACTCTACATTTCGAATCCGGAAAATGATTGCATAGTGACGTACCTTTTACTGTGACTTTTCAGGATTTCTCGACGGATCTGTTGCAAATACACTCCCCGGGTTTACCACCGGATCATGCTGTTTAAATCGCACAATATTTCATCGAACTGCTTGGCATCTTCACGCGGTGGTAGTTTCTGCTGTCACTGCTGTTTAAATTTACATACGTGAGTTTGACAACTTACGCAATAAGAGAAGTAGAGTGCTGTGCACTGTGCCGTTTTTACTGATTCTGTGGCGAGCAAACGTCCGAACGTTTGCTAAATTTAAACATCATATTGATTCTATGGTCGCTATTAGAAGTACACGACGTGCAAGTGTAGACTCAGTGAGAGAGGGTACGTTGTACACAACGGGAACTGCACATGCTGTCCACGAATTTACTATCACTGCATTTGAAGATGTCTTCGAAGCTCTCGCCAAATATCAAAGTATACTCATCTCGAGGTTCATCCGCAAGAAGGGAATGCACCACGTCGACGCATCCTGTTTAATCTCACGGATAAATCCTTGACGACGCAGCCGTTGCAGTGGTCCAGAAACGCTGGAACTATGGACAAATGCCACGGAGAGTTCCAGTCCCATATGTCATACCTGGCATAAAGCAGGCAATTTTGAAGCTTCTCGTGACGTAGGAGAAGAGATTATGAGGGACACCTGCCGAATTTTAACAAGAACCCCACCAAGGAAGCTTAACATCAGCTCAGGAGAAGGGAAAGCACTGTGAGACTTGAGAGCGGATAAAGACCTCATCATTTCACCTGCCGACGAAGAGCAACGCCACCGTCCTTCTCTCACGAGCTAAACGCAATAGCAAGTTGGAGGTATTGCTGGACGATCCCTCCTGTCTCAAGCTGAGAAAGAATCTTACTGGCAGAATTAAGAGAAAAACATTAGATCTCCTTAAGAAAAGTTCTATTGCCTAGAAGCCCTTAAGTCTACGTCAACACGTTGCAGTTCCTCGGAAACTATGTAGCCTACCGAAGACACGTAAGGATGAAACTCAGCAGACTTCATAGGATGCCTGATGACACATAAGATACAACCGTCACAACTTTAGTTTAGCTTTGGCGGTGTCCTCTACAGGACTGATTAGAGCGTACCAGCAGCCAGTTTGAGAAAGACCTAAACATGTGCTTACTTCAACTTATTTCTTATTCAGCGACCAGTATCTTGAACAAGTGGACGGTGTCGCCATGGGATGTCCTCTGTCTCCCAATGGCCAGCTATTTTATGGAAGATTCGATAAAAAAAGCGTTGCAGTCGGGTAATCTTAAACCTTCGTGCATCCGACGGTAATTTTACCATTTCTGGATGTCATGGTCAAAGGAAAAGCCGGTGATGCACTGTCAATAACAATTCAGCTCACACGGAGCTGTATTTGCAGGCCGCCAGTTGTCATTACACATCACACTGCGGTAGTGTCTTACGCTTTTTGGTGCATGGGGCTCATGTGGTCTCAGATGCCAACAGTCTACCTGGTGAACTACAGCTACAGAAAGGCTATTTCGATAGACAGATACGCCATGCATTCCGTTCTAGGCAAATTCAGACTTAGATGCGGAGGCACTCACTGGAACGGCGTTCTTGCCCTGTTTGGCGGCATTTCTTCAAGAATAGAAAGAAAAAACGCACTACATCAAGTGTGTTTTTCGGCCACCAGCAAAATTAAGGAATGTATTTTGCTCGATCAAAGATAACCTTCGACTTAGCAAACGTGGCGATTATAAGATCCCTTGCCAATATGGAAAATATTATTCTGGGCAGACATGCCGAGCCGTACAAGAACGTTGCACCGAATGCTATCGTCATATACGCGTGGGGCAACGTGATAAATCGGCGACAGCGGAGCATTGCCTGACCACAGGCATCAGAAAAGACTGAAATTTTATCCCCAGCGTGGGGCAACGTGATAAATCGGCGACAGCGGAGCATTGCCTGACCACAGGCATCAGAAAATACTGAAATTTTATCCCCAGCGTCACGTTTCTAGGGTCTATGTTGTTAACGAGGCCTAACATGTCCGTGTGGCGGACGATCTCAATAACAGGGATGCAGGTTTTCAATTAGCCAGCACTGGCTGCCATTAAACCAAAGCAGGCAAAACAATAACTTACGATTCATGACTCGACGCAACAAACTTCTAAGGTTTTATTCAGGTTTTAATCACAGGAGCGTCCGGCGGCACTGTCATTTGCCTCAGCGCAAGTGCGGAAGACCTTTCTGCGGTTCCCAGCAGGGGGCACTAGGAGCGCCGCTTTCCTCGAACTGCGAGCGTTTTCCCGTGCACGGGTGCTGCCTGCTCCCGGCCTAACAAATTTTGACGCCACCGCTAGGTTATCATCATTCACGCCTTGCAGCAGTGACAGCAGCAACTACCATCACCTGAAGATGCCGAACAACAGCGTCGATGAAATATTGTGCTATATACACAATACGATCCCGCGGCGAACCCGAGGGGTGTATTTGCATATCTTAAACTCTTGAAAAACACACCCTCGATGGCCTAGATCCAGAAATACAACGAAGTTTCTGTAATTATAGCCATTAAGGATTGAATATTATTCTACAGTAGCAACCACTCCATATAGTCCAAAGGTTCTGGCAGACACGCAGTTCTCTGAACACGAACTTAACTCCACTGTTGCACCATATTACATCAGTTCCTCCATGAATAGAAAAGGAAGTAACATAGCACCCCAATTTAACCAAGCTTTAATTTTGGAGCAGATGTGTGACACAGATATTCATTTTATATGCTACGAACTGGTCCCCTACGTAAATAAAGCAGATAGCTAGATATACTAAACTAAATATTATAAGTTTCCCTTTAATTGTCTATGGACGCAAATTATTTTATTAACAGATTACCGGTTTCGGTCTATAATTACCATCGTCAGATCTGCAGCAAAAATTATACACTCGCAGATTGTCTACAGCTTAAAAACAATAAATAGACCATAATGAAAAGTGCTACTGACATATACACATTGCATTTGTGCGCTGTAAGTATGAAGAGGCATACTTGTTTTATAAACACAAAGTCCTAATGTACTGTAGCCATAGTGGTATCTTCAAAAGGTTAAATGCAGCATCAGCACTAGCATCGTCAAATATATGCACGAGTCATGTTGTCAGTAGCACTACTTTTCAAAATAAGCTGCCGTACAGTAGCCACAAGATGTTTGTGTTTTAAGTTCACCAGATGTCGCTAATTTTGGTAAACTGAATATAACAGACAACACTTCAGAGGGCCTCCTGCCTTAATTATTATAGCTTCCCAACCTTGGCTACCACTGGTTAGTCTTCCATAATACTTAATTTCATAGTACTAATGATGCACATTCATCAGCCATTTCAGAAACCACCTAAATCAAAGTATAATAGGATTTAGTCTGCCAGTTACTTGTGGTAATATGCAATCAGCGGGACGGTGCTGCGTGGAGAATTTGAGAGTAGTGTCCCTTGGCGAATTCGTTTCCAACCGTTTCTTGAAACCCAGTGCTCGCCGATATGCTGATAGGCCTTCTATTTCACTCGTAATACCGAACCAGCGGTTTCGTCCATTTCCTGTCCCAATACTCCAGACCGCGAGGTGATATTTGTTAATAAAAGAGGGTTCGTTGCGACAGAGACGATCACCACACACCAGCTGACTGTGCAAAAGACCCCATCTGCCCCAAACCCACACAGAATAACCAGTGTTCCGACAAACGATACAGTTTGTTTCAACTGTTCCATCAACCGAATTTATGCAAGCAATTATACGTAATTCAGTTGCCAACATAGCCGTCCTGGAGAAATAGGCCGGGTGGTTATAATTAAAAGTACCGTATTTAACACGTTATAATAAGGAAAATAATTACAGTACGAGTACCAAACTCGGTAGCATTAATGTCCAGCGTATGGGGTGCATGATTTCCATGCGTCATAGTTCCGCTGTCCAGTTCCAACTATGGCCACCACGCGCCGTGATCAGTCGTCATGATTCGTAGGCTCACACATCTGACCAGTTTCAGTGCACTTATTGACGCGTCAACATGAGTTTGGAAAAAAGCAACAGTGCTTTATTTGTGAAGCCAGGGCAGAGGCCGACGACCGGTTGCACCACAGGTGCTTGATGAAATCGCTGTTGCTATGGCAGACAACGCTGCGCGCCATTCCCAGTCGTCAAGCAGTGCGCATGCTGTGTCACGACAGATGAACATTCCGTGGTTCACTGTACGGAGGGTGCCTTGAACGATTCCCAAACTGTATCCGTACAAGATCCATATCGTACAGCAGCTTGCTCCACAGGACGCACAATGACGTGTTGACATCGCTGTCCACTTTCTCGCAAGGATTGAAATTGACCATCCTTTGGACGGAGGAAGATCATTTTCCTCTAACGAGTGGGGTGAACACAAAGAATTGCCCAGTGTGGGAATCTTCACCTCCAGTCACAGTGCATGAAGTTCCTCTGTATGGTGAACGCCTCACCATATGGTACGGCTTTACAGCTACGTTCAACATTAGCCCATTCTTTTCTGTACAGGTTGGTGCTCAAGTACCAAAGACGTGCATTGTGACTGGCCAACGTTACTGCGATATGCTTTGCTAGCATGTCATACCCGCCCAATTCACTCACCAGTTTTCATACAAGATGTGGCCCAACCGCTCATCGCTCGGAAAATTCACCTCCTTCTCTGAAACATATTCGGAAACGATTGATCTTTCAGCCAACCATATCCATATGCTTGGCTGGTACAATCACCTGATCTCACCCCCGGTGATTCCTGGTAGTGGGGCTACCAGATTACTTAAATTGCGAGTGAGTATCGTATAGGAGCTATAATTTCAAGTTTTAGCTACTGTAATTCAGGCAGATTGAAGTGCAGTCGTTAGGCGTTTGTACAGGTTAGTTCATACATTCTTTGCGTGTTTCCCTTGCATTATCTAGGCACGGGCTCGTGTTTCAGTAACTGTTGTTCAACATCGATTGGAATGGACAGGGACTGTGATTGCTGTGTTCGGATGAGGGCTGAGTTGGCATCCCTTCGCTCACAGCTGCAGGTGGCGCTGACTTCGGTCGCGCAGCTTGAGGCTGTTGCCAATGGGCACCACTGTGGGGAGCCGGACTTGAGTATCACGGGGATGTCAACCTCGTCCCATCTGTCCCCAGATCGGTCTGCCGCTGTGGTTGCCCCGGTTTCTGCCCGCAGTGTGGCTGAGCCCTCGCCTGTGGTTGATTGGGAGGTCGTTCCAAGGCGTCACAGGCAGCGAAAGACGTCCCCGGAGGCTGATCGGAAAGCCTCCCTGGTGTGTCTGACAAACAGGTTTCAGGCACGGTCTCTGGCTGAGCCAGATGCAGCTGCCTGCCCTGTTTCAGAGGATGATTCTCAGCCTTCAAGGTCCGGGCAATCTCAGAGGGTGGGCTTATTGGTAGTTGGGAGCTCCAATGTTAGGCACATAATGGGGCCCCTTAGGGACATGACGGCTAAGGAGGGGAAGAAATCCAGTGGACACTCCGTGTGCATTCTGGGTGGAGTCATTACTGATGTGGAAAGGGTCCTTCCGGATGCCATGAAGAGCACAGGTTGCAGCCAGCTTCTGGTGGTGACACATCTCGGCACCAATGACGTGTGTCGCTTTGGATCTGAGGAAATTCTCTCTGGATTCCTGCGGCTATCTGATTTGGTGAATGCTGCCGGTCTTGCTTATGAGATGAAGGCAGAGCTCACCATCTGCAGCATCAATAACAGAACCGACTGCGGACCTTTGGTGCAAAGCCGGGTGGAGGGTCTGAATCAGAGGCTCAGACGGTTTTGCGGCCGTGTTGGCTGCAGATTCCTTGACTTGCGCCATAGGGTGGTGGGGTTTCGGATTCCGCTGAATACGTCAGGAGTTCACTACACTCATCTGGCGGCTACACGGGTAGCGAAGGCTGTGTGGCGTGGACTGGACGGTTTTTTAGGTTAGAAGGCATCGGTAAAGTACGGGGTGGGCTGCAATCTCAAAGGGTGCATGGCAAATACAGGACGTGCTTGGATCAAGGAACAGTCGGAATCGTAGTTGTAAATTGTTGTAGTTGTGCTGGGAAAGTCTCTGAGCTTCAGCGTTAATAGAAAGCACAGAAGCTGAAATCGTTATAGGTACAGAAAGCTGGCTAAAGCCTGAAATAAGTTCTGCAGAAATTTTTACGAAGACTCAGGCGGTGTTCAGGAAAGATAGATTAGGCAGAATTGGTGGTGGAGTGTTTGTGTCTGTCAGTAATGGTTTATCTTGTAGTGAAGTCGAAGTAGATACTCCGTCCGAATTGGTATGGGTGGAGGTTACTTAACAGCCGAACTAAGTTAATAATTGGCAGATGATATAGTTGCTGAACAGTTCAGAGAAAATTTGAGTCTCGTAACAAATAAATACCCCACTCATACGGTTATAGTTGGTGGGGACTCCAACCTTCCCTCGATATGTTGGCAAAAATACTTGTTCAAAACCAGTGGTAGGCAGAAAACATCTTCCGATATTGTCCTAAATGCTTTCTCCAAAAATTATTTCGAGCAGTTAGTCCACGAACCCATGCGAATTGTAAATGGTTGCGAAAACACATTTGACCTCTTAGCCACAAACCATCCAGAGCTAACAGAGAGCATCATGACTGATACAGGGATTAGTGATCACAAGGTCGTTGTAGCTAGGCTCAATACCGTTTCTTCCAAATCCACCAGAAACAAACGCAAAATAATTCTATTTAAAAAAGCGGATAAAGTGTCACTAGAAGCCTTCCTAAGAGACAATCTCCATTCATTCCGAACTGACTATGCAAATGTAGACGAGATGTGGCTCAAATTCAAAGATGTAGTAGGAGCAGCAATTGAGAGATTCATACCTCATAAATTGGTAAGAGATGGAAATGATCCCCCATGGTACACAAAACAGCTCCGAACGCTGTTACAGAGGCAACGGATAAAGCATGCGAAGTTCAGAAGAACGCGAAATCCCGAAGATTGGCTAAAATGTACAGACGCGTGAAATTTGTCACGGACATCAATGCGAGATGCCTTTAATAGGTTCCACAACGAAACATTGTCTCGAAATTTGGTAGAAAATCTGAAGAAATTCTGGTCGTATGTAAAGTACACAAGCGGCAAGAAGCTGTCAATACCTTCGCTGCGCAGTGCCGATGGTACTGTTACCGACGACTGTGCCGCTAAAGCGGAGTTATTGAACGCAGTTTTCCGAAATTCCTTCATCAGGGAAGACGAATGGAATATTCCAGAATTTGAAACACGAACAGCTGCTAGCATGAGTTTCTTAGAAGTAGATACCTTCGGGATTGCGAAACAACTCAAATCGCTTGATATGGACAAGTCTTCAGGACCAGTTTGTAAACCGATTAGGTTCCTTTCAGATTACGCTGATACAATAGCTCCCTACTTAGCAATCATATACATTCGCTCGCTCATCGATAGAACTGTACCTACAGATTGGAAAATTGCGCAGGTCGCACCAGTGTTTAAGAAGGGTAGTAGGAGTAATCCATCGAACTACAGACCTATAACATTGACGTCGGTTTGCAGTAGGGTTTTGGAGAATATACTGTATTCAAACATTATGAATCACATCAAAGGGAACGATCTATTGATACGTAATCAGCATGGTTTCAGAAAACATCGTTCTTGTGCAACGCAGCTAGCACTTTATTCGCACGAAGTAATGGCCGCTATCGACAGGGGATCTCAAGTTGATTCCGTATTTCTAGATTTCCGGAAAGCTTTTGACACAGTTCCTCACAAGCGACTTCTAATCAAGCTGCGGGCCTACGGGGTATCGTCTCAGTTGTACGACTGGATTTGTGATTTTCTGTCAGGAAGGTCGCAGTTCGTAGTAAAAGACGGAAAATCATTGAGTAAAACTGAAGTGATATCATGTGCTCTCCAGGGAAGCGTCCTGGGACCTCTGCTGTTCCTGATCTATATAAATGACCTGGATGACAATCTGAGCAGTTCTCTTAGGTTGTTCGGAGATGATGCTGTAATTTACCGTCTAGTAAGGTCATCCGAAGACCAGTATCAGTTGCAAAGCGATTTAGAAACGATTGGTGTATGGTGTGGCAGGTGGCAGTTGACGCTAAATAACGAAAAGTGTGAGGTGATCCACATGAGTTCCAAAAGAAATCCGTTGGAATTCGATTACTCGATAAATAGTACAACTCTCAAGGCTGTCAATTCAACTAAGTACCTGGGTGTTTAAATTACGAACAACTTCAGTTGGAAAGACCACATAGATAATATTGTGGGGAAGGCGAGCCAAAGGTTGCGTTTCATTGGCAGGACACTTAGAAGATGCAACAAGTCCACTAAAGGGACAGCTTACACTACACTCGTTCGTCCTCTGTTAGAATATTGCTGCGCGGTGTGGGATCCTTACCAGGTGGGATTGACGGAGGACATCGAAAGGGTGTAAAAAAGGGCAGCTCGTTTTGTATTATCACGTAATAGGGGAGAGAGTGTGGCAGATATGATACGCGAGGTGGGATGGAAGTCATTAAAGCAAAGACGTTTTTCGTCGCGGCGAGATCTATTTACGGAATTTCAGTCACCAACTTTCTCTTCCGAATGCGAAAATATTTTTTTGAGCCCAACCTACATAGGTAGGAATGATCATCAAAATAAAATAAGAAAATCAGAGCTCGAACAGAGAGGTCTAGGTGTTCGTTTTTCCCGCACGCTGTTCGGGAGTGGAATGGTAGAGAGACAGTATGATTGTGGTTCGATGAACCCTCTGCCAAGCACTTAAATGTGAATTGCAGAGTAATCATGCAGATGTAGATGTACCTGAATAACAGTGTTTACCGCAGGAACATTCATACACGTGCTGAGCGGAAGCGCCGCATATCAAGAGAGGCATCCAGCAAACCTAGGACATGGTTCTTTCTACTGTGCAGAATGCAATCCTGCACATTCAGACTCTTCTGGACACTGATGGGCGCCATTTGAGCTCCTTTTGTAGCAGTAATGGTACAGCTATGTAATGGTATGATGTACCGTAGCAGCACATTAAAAGTGTTTCTCTACCCCATGTTCTTCACATTAGTGCTACCAAGTTTGCCACTCCTACGGTAGTTAGTTTCCGTTTTATAACATGTTAATAGGGGAAGTTTAACTATAACCACCTGGTATATCCACAGCGGCAGTCTTTTGTTATAACTTGTGATCTGCAACATACACACATTGTACATCTGCTCCCTAGTTTTACTAAGCGGAGCTCAAGAGGACCGCGAGGCTCACACGTACATAAGCACGCGAATGTAACTACCCGAAACCCAGTGACAACAAGAAGGTAATCAGAGAATCTTGCCCCGACACATGAATACTTGAGTATACCTCCGCTTTTCTGAAACGAATGGCAGATTCCCTTCGCTTCCTTTAAGGTACCAGTGTGTAACGCCGGAAATGCATATCCTCCTATTTCCATCTATTGCACCGCAAATTTTTTTTCCTTATTTTGCTACCTGAAGATATAACATTTCTGTGTCTTTGTATATTGTAATTGTTCTACTATTTGTATATATATGCATTTATGTCGATGTACTGTATAATTGGTTTGTTTTGTGAATATTATTTGTATTTATACGCTGGGTCTGGCCTAGGAAAAACTATGCTATCGAACGAATACATCGATAGGTCGTGTGGAGAACCAAAGTGTTGAGGATCTTTGGTAGTGTTAACTCTGTCGCGTGGAGCGCGGGCAAAGGTGGAGTCTGGCTGGAGTAGTGCGGTTGAGCAGGTGTGTTGTGTGACGCTCCCGCGAGTTGCCGCGCTTTCGGGATTTGGCAGCATGTAATCGCGCTCGACTTGCTATGATAGTTTCTGACACGGTGTCGCGGACGGGAAGCATTAGCTGGCGCACATCTAGAGCCCGTTTCGCCTGATGACCGTGTGGAGAAGAAAGCGCGCCAACATACAGCTTCTGAAACAGCGACGGCAGACAATGAGTGACTGTAGTCACCTCCTCGATCGACGACTTCAAACCTTCAATCAACCAACAAGGAGGACTGGTAGCACGTAAAGTTTTAGAACTGTATGGCAGATCTCAGCTTTTCAAGCTGTTGAATTTATCTCACTAAATTACAGCAACGTAGCATGAAACTTTGTTGCTCATTGTCCCTATTGCATTACCAAGCAGGGTCCCTTCCTTTTCCGGAATGAACCCGAGTGTCGTTGAAATTCAAACGCCAGCATTAAAGTAATATCATTCGATTTCACTGCTTTAATTTCAAAGTATTGATAGCTGACTACAATATTTATATTACACAAGCACAAATTAAGAGTGCGAGTTTTGTTACCGTATTTTAGCTTACCTGTGACTGCAGCTCAGCTTGGTACGTACTAAATTTTACTATTGTTAATTGTTCAGAATCATTTAATTCAAGTTCAAAGTTAAATCTCTTACTTCTAAATTGCGTATATTCAAGTAGCTTTTGAAATGATTGTTGAGGTAGCCCAAGACTAACCGTATTTTATTGAATTTCGATGTGCTTCAGAAACAAAGCTCACTATTAATTTCAGTCACTAAATTAACTTTAAATTTTCCGGTTTTATTAATCCTTTTGCTAAATTAAGTCAGAGTGTAGCGAAATTTATTACTTCTGACAAACTTTCAGTTTTCACACTACACGTGTCAACCTTCAGTTGCCACGCTTCTAGTGTTAATTATATGTGTAATAACCTTTCTTTTTTCAGTTACTGTAGTAATTGTCCGTAGGACAGGCGACCGTAATTTCCCCCAAATCTCAAATATCTAATTACCGCTAGTTAATTGTTAAAGTAACGGCCGCACATTTATTTTCTTTATTAACTTTACCCCTTTTCAAAATTAACTTCCACCAGTTTCATTTGCATTTTTCCTTTCATTTAGATGTAACCCTTTCCTTCCTCTTTACCGACAGATTAACATCGGTGACGATTGCTTTTCCCAAATTTCCATTAGGTACCCGCGGTTTAATTTTTCACTGTCATTAAGGTCGATAAGTGAGGAGGAAGTTACAAGTGGATAAACAGTTCCTCAAGTGGCTCCAAACACACCTACACAACAGGCTTACCATGTAACGAACTGACTCCCTGCCCACCGTGGCAGTTCAGATCTCGGCCCACAAGTCCTTTACTGTTGTCAATAGGTGGTCCACCATACAACTTGTGGGGTGGTCATGTCATATGGTTTTTGTCTGGCATCGATATGCTTGTCAGAGAGACAGCAAGCTACGTTACTGTTAAACAATCCTCCGTCTTGACGTGTCACAATCTTTGCTCATGAGCAGTGTGATACACTCTTAATTGAATGTGTGACATGACGGACGTATTTAGTAGTGCTGTGTGGACTTTTGATTGTATATTTAAGGTGAAGAAAGGACAGCAAGGATGAGTATGATGGGTACACACTGCGCGAGTGCGATACATTTTCTAGTATCAGTTCGCCGGCCGGGGTGGCCGAGCTGTTTTAGGCGCTGCAGTCTGGAACCGTGCGACCGCTACGGTCGCAGGTTCGAATCCTGCCTCGGGCATGGATGTGTGTGATGTCCTTAGGTTAGTTAGGTTTAAGTAGTTCTAAGTTCTAGGGGACTGATGACCTCAGAAGTTAAGTCCCATAGTGCTCAGAGTCATTTGATCCATTTCTACTATCACTTCGCTAGATGCTTAAAGAAACAAGTTGAAATGAGTAAAAAAATCGACAAAACATAAGGTGAAATGAGTAAGAAAATCGACAAGTCACAGAAAGCAATTAGTAAATCACTTAGGGGAGGATTTAGAGCTGACCTTAACCAATAATCAGCAGTTTTGCAACTATCACGTGACCTTGAAACAGATAACGAAAACTTAACAGCAAGTCAGCGTAATGACAAGGACGAATTGTTAGCTAAAATAAGTAGTTCAGAGTGCGATAGATACACAGGTAAAAGAGCAGAACCAACATCTTAACACAACGGCAAAAGAAATTAGCGAACAGCTGGAGACTTTGACACTACATTCTGAAGAATAAAAGAAACAGGTAAGTAAAAGAAAATTAATCGGGAAAATAAGAGTTACAGGAACACTATTAACGAAAAGGTCTAGCGTCTTGAAAGAAATTTTGCAAAAACAGACATAATGTCTGAATGGGATAACAGCAATCAGTGATTTTATAATGTTACTTATAATCAGTCTTGATTGCAATTTTTTATTCATATCTTATAATCAGTCTTGATTGCAAATTTTTTTTATTCATAAAAAAATTTGCGATCAAGACTGATCATGAGTACCAAGAGTTACAGGAACACTATTAACGAAAAGATCTAGCGTCTTGAAAGAAATTTTGCAAAAACAGACATAATGTCTGATTGGGATAACAGCCATCAGTGATTTTATAATGTTACTTATAATCTGTCTTGATGGCAATTTTTTTTATTCATATCTTATAATGAGTCTTGATTGCAGATTTTTTTTATTCATAAAAAAAATTGCGATCAAGACTGATTATAAGTACCATCTTGAAAGAAAGCTTAAAGGTGACAATGAAAGGGAAGAATTTGACTCCGTAAAGTCAGAACACTTTGGTGACCATACAGATTTTTGGCGTTTAGACGATTTCTCAAGAGCACAATACCACACATCCAGATACGGTGACGAATCGCCGATTTGGTGCAATGGAGAAAAATCTGGTTCACACAGATATGGCAATTTCGATTACAAACAGTTTTCAGGAAATACAGAAACGAAATTCGCCCCCAAGCTTCGACTGATCTGTTCCTATATTCTTTATCATCAAATTGGCCACTTGAACACAAACTATATTTTTTATGCGGTATTTTGGAAAATGAATCTGCGGCAAGAATACGCTCAGTTGTGCGACATTGCCAAAGCGTAAATAATTTCTGTGCAGAATTTTTGGCAGCCTGCTGGTCGCAGGCCACACAAGATCGAGTTAAATATGTATTACAATGTTACGAAACTTTGAACAGTCTGACTTCTCGAGCCAAGAAAAATGCTTTGAAGACATGATACGCAGAAATCAGTACTTATCAAACCCAAACAGTCCGTCAGATCTAACTCGCATTGAGAAATGTAATTTTGGCCCTGTAAAGATGACTTAGAAGAATTTCAAACATTAGTCCAGGAATAGGAATTGAACAGTGACAACGGTTTGACGGAAGGGTACAATAACAATCACAACGGGAAGTATGACACGCGTGACTCTTTTTGTACCGCGTGGAAACAAAACTTATGGGACCTCGAACAACAAACACAAACACAAAAACGTTTACAGACGGCAGTTGAATAGTGGTTATAGTTATATACGTAATTTCAGGAGCCCTGGCTATAAACAGAAAAGCTAACAGAAGAGGAACTATGGTAATAAAACACGCATAACCACATTAGTCACAGACAGTACCAGCACTCACATTTTAGTCACACAAATTCTCATGGCTACACTTCAGGTAGACTGAATAAGCAAAATTCAAGGCACAACAACAGTTATGCATATAGCAACTAACACGGTCAACACCGACAAAGAGTAATCAGCATCATAACGCACAGTGGAAATTCTGGGAGGGCAATCCAGCGCGACAGATACAAATAGTTAATTCACCAACTCCATAAGATAATCAACGTCGAGGAAGCAATACAAGACAATCACTCGCGATTCCGGCAGCCAGCAATTCTGTAGATGACACAAAACACGTCCCTGCCGAACCTTCATACTTCGTGCGTTTTGAAGAGATTAGAGACATTTTACAGGAAGAGACTGACGAGAAACAAAACTCTATAGTATATAGTGTAAGAAACATTTCAGTAGGTAACACTACACCTTCCGCTGTCCTTGACTCCGGGAGCCCTATTTCTATGGTTAGTGACACTGCATTCCATAAATTTATGACAACATCCGACGGTCGATTTCACGTAAGATTAACACACAAGGAGCGATTTCTAGAAAACGTGTTGACGTGAAGCACCAAACCTATTTAGACTTTCGGTGTCTAGGTTATAAATTTTTCGGTGAATTTCTTCATTGTTCCTCTCTTGTCTACTGCAATGATATTAGAAGTAGATTTCCCTAACAAATGTTCTGCATGTCAATGACACTGAAGGTTAGTCAGTTTCATTAACATTTCAAGACTGAGCTCGAAACAAGAAGAAGAATTTTTTTTTTTTTTTTTTTTTTTTTTTTTTTTTTTTTACAGCTCGCCGACAGAAAGGATCTTCTCGACATTCTGCGCACACATTCCATTTTTTTTAACATCGTGTAGTAACTATTAAGGGTTTCCAATATAAATTCCAAGTCACAGAGTACAAAAAGTTTTACGTTAAACCACTCATCATTCCAGCTTGCTACAGAAAAAAAGTGAAGGCAGAAGGTCAGCCCGTGCTACAACAGGGAATCATGGCACCCCCCGACAGTTCATATATTGTGAAGAAGAAAGATGGCTCGATTACACTTACTATTGTTTCGATAGAAACAGAGGGACCACAAACATTAGATTTACCTGACTGGTTCAAATGGCACGTAACATCCTATGTTGACGATACTTATTGCAGATAAATCTTGGTCACAACATAACCGTATTTTAAGAGCTTACTGCACATTTTTTTTTAAGATTCGGGGATCACTGCCAGCTTAGAAAAATCAGAGTTAGGAAGAACATTTATAAAATAATTCATATAATTTCATCAGGAGGTACTGAACCATACACAGAGAAACTTGAAGCAATTACAGCATTCCCCACTGTTGCCACAAAACGCAAAACTCGAAGTTTCCTTTGTTTAGCCAAATTTTAAGCCGTCTTTTAAGTATTAAAATTTTAGCTGCTCTTAAGTTATGTTCACTTAATGGGAAAAAACATCATATGGCACTGGGATGAACATGCAGAGAGTGGAATTTCAGCGTTTGAAAGCTGCACTTCTTAATACTCCAATTCTACCTCATCCTGAATTATCACGAGACTTCTGCTTGACAGCGAACTCAAAAACTGGGCTTGGCTCTCATCAGTAGGAGGACTAAGTATGTGCCAGGCCATGTGCATTGTTGCCAAATTTATTGAAGATGGCGGCGATGACGTCATCCAAGATGGCGGCTTTTGGCGGGAAAATAGGCCAATTGTGCTACATCTACAAACCTATCCTCAAGAAATAATGGCGGGAATTTTTAATTTTTGTGGGGAAAATAGGCCAATTGTGCTACGTCCACTAACCTAAGCCACCAGAAGAAAAAATGGCGGGAAGTTTGACTTCCAAAAGGATAATGCATGCAAAAACCGTACTTGTCTTTATTATTATTGATTACCATTTATTAACATTCATTATCATTTATTATTATTTATTATCATTTATTATTATTATTGACCTGCCTTCACTAGAAAATTCCAGCCAAATTCAAATTCCAACACAACAATGGCTGCAAAACCTTACTTTTGTTTATTATTATTCATTATTATTTATTAACATTCATTATCATTCATTGTCATTTATTATCATTCATTATCATTTATTATTATAGGCCTACCTCCACTAGAAAATTGCGCCAAATTCAAATTCCAACACGATAATGTCTCGAACACTAAACTTCTGTCTATTATTACCATTTATTATTTATTCACGATGTCCGATTTTGTCGGCGAGAAAGCCATTTTCCTTACATCCATAACAAAAATCTCTCACAAGTTCAAATCCCAACACCATAATTGATCACATGTGCGAGCTTTCTCCATCAATTATCTTTTTCACTGTGAGCCTATCATAATCGTGTCAAATAATAAACTGCTCTTATAGTAACGTAAGTCACGTCCTTTGATTTTGCAGGGGGGAAGGGTCTGAAGACATTATTTCAAGCAGTACAGTAATCACTTGTTCTCCAACACAGTCGGCACACACATCTTTGATATCGCAGTGCAGTCACCACGCCGTCTGCGCTCCATCTGCATTAGTTCAAATCCTCGCCATCCCCTGGCCAGCGCGCGGAGACACTGCCTACGCCTGTCACCTGAGGCGGCCGGTCACTAGCGTGGGCGGCGAGCCCAGCGATCGCTCCCACGTAGTAAACATGTTTTCGCTGGACACGCTGGACTTTGCCGAGTTTGACGTCACAGCGGGCACTACTCCGCTCACCACGTGTATTCATCGCCTCCGCACGTTTCCCCTCCAAAATTGTCTGCCTAGGAGACGAATCACACAACGGTCGGCCGTTTCCCTGCAACACTTTCGGCGCCACGTTCAAACCTGTAGATGCCGACCGCTCACCGTCCATCACGTGTGCCTGTGCAAGCGACAACGCACTGCTACACTTTTGGCGGCAAAGTTTGCTCGACAGTGCAATCCCTCATGACTATATAACAGCACATTTGGACCACACTAGAACGCCCGCTGATTGACTCGCTCTCGCGCGCTCGTAATAATTGTACGATCGCTGCGCCGCCACCCCACTTTCGTCACACACCCTCCATACACGCGACGGACATAGCCTTCTGTAAGTACCTGGATAATGACTCTTTATTTCAGACATTACGGTCAAGGAGGTGTGTCCCAACTGACTTCTCCATGCCCACACAGAGAAACTGCAGAGCGCAGCTGACGAATGCGCGGCCGGCTGAGCCCGCTCCATCGGCAGCCTCCTGGCCGCCTGAAGTCAAGCGACCAGCGGTGCCCGCACACCGCAACAGCCAGCCGCGCTCGCCTCAGAGTCCGACTACGTGAACATCTTTCCGCGCCCGCGAGCACTTAAGGCTGGACAGGATGGGACCTGTCGACGGCGTGCCGGACAAAGGATACGTTTGGCGCCCGAGTTTGACCAACAGTGGAATCCACCATGACCGTATAACAGCGCGCTTGCTCGTCGTAAGAATGCTCGCCAATTCACTCTCACCACCCCGCTATATTAAATAATTGAATTTACAATTTCATATACATATGCAAACGTGTTCAACTCCCTAATTTCAACTACTTTTCTACGACCAGACTGCCACCTCCTCCTCCTAGGAACCAGCGCCAAGTTTGAAATCTGCCAGTAAACAAAGCTAACTTGCGCTTCAACCACCATCCTATGAAAATTGTTTCAAACTAAGCCACCAGCACTCAACCTCTTCCTACACGTTTCTGGTAAACGGACTCACCCTGCATTAGGTCCATGGATGGAGGAACGAGTTTACTTTATTTAGGAATGGAGTATATGTCTCACACCGACTTGTCCCACATCATACAGACCTGCAAAATACTCCTGCATAACTCATGTATAATGTTCTACACACACGCTTGCTAATTTTAAACAGTTAAAAATAACTCATAGCACAGCCTACAGACATACGAACCACTCGTAAATAATATAAAACATTTACCTCCAAATAGCCAAACAATTAATTTTCGTAAATACTTTCAGTGCATACGCTGATGGAAGTCGGAAAAAGTGTATTTTATTTATTTGCGACATATCTTTTTGAAACTTTTACGTCTCATAGGATTCGATATGTAAGGCTGACATAAGGCAGTTTCTGAACTCCAGTAGTGCACTACATTTGCCAACACAACCATACCCATCAAGATATTCATTCCAATCCAGACCTGTAAATTTGTCCAGTTATTTGTCTACTCACTCACATTCTGACCAGATTGCAGTTATTGATCAAAAACAGCTCAGACTGCGCTGTGCTGCTCGGGGAAGTAAGGAATGGCTCTGAGCACTATGCGACTCAACTTCTGAGGTCATCAGTCGCCTAGAACTTAGAACTAATTAAACCTAACTAACCTAAGGACATCACACACATCCATGCCCGAGGCAGGATTCGAACCTGCGACCGTAGCGGTCACGCGGTTCCAGACTGAAGCGCCTGTAACCGCACGGCCACACCGGCCGGCACGAAGTAAGGAAGGGCTGCACTTTATTTATTTGGAGCCCTTTTATTTAGTCGTGGAGTATATTTGTCACAAAACACCCACACTGATCCCACTGTGGTCATCTGACACAGGCCACAAATACCTAAAAAACTCCTAATTTCACCACACAATAGCAAACAGCTCTTACATAATGCAGTACATATTATCAGCAGACGAGCTCTGTACTCTTTAACTCTCCAAATAAAGCACCGTACAGTGCACAGACATGCTCGCAAAATAGTGCAACAGACGCGCCCAAACACCACCAGCTGCCAAACCGACCAATAGTCTCTGCTCGGCTTCCTCCAAACATGACCTCAACACAGTCGCATTCGCACCTATCACCGGAGAAATTGATGTCGCCTATTCGCCTTAGATTACGCTCCAAGGCAGGCCGTACGCGCGTGCGGTCGATGGGGAAGGGGATTCCAGAGTCTCCAGCCAAGTTCAGCTTCCGAGCGCTCGTGACAGCCGACACATGTGAAAGCTGCATTGTTCTTCTCATGTATACCGCCGGCGTCTCAGGTCTGGACCTGCCTTCACGTCTATTCTCAGAATAGCATATAGCTTGTTGACACACTCGATTAACGCGGCCAGGAAAACATTTACTACTCGCATGCAACCGTGATGGTGACGGAATGGATGAGGAACAATTAGGTAGCGATGTTGCGGGGTATGTAGGTCAATGCCGAGGTGAGGATGGTCTTTTAACATAAGATGACTAGATAGCTATGTGGCCGCCATACGCAGAGATATTGATCGAGTACTATGTGCGAGGTCTTAGAAATCTGTATAGCGTTGTCTGGTATAATTTGATCGTATTTATGTGTTTGAGAATTAAGTGTGAATGGACGTGCTGAGCAGTCATCTATGAATGGTCGCAATGATACTTGCAAAGTAGATGATGTATGGTTTGGCTTTGATACTGAAATTAAGAAAACAAGCTGTCATATGATTGGCCAGTGTTGGACTTACTGTAAAATTTTTCGCGATATCAGCTGTGATGGATAACATTACAGTAGATCGGTGGTGTCTTATCGATCGCATCTGTGCATTGGGTACTACATGATGATTGGTTGATGTACCGCAACATCCAGGGTTGCTAGCACCGAAAACGGTGATCCTGTACTTGTGTGCAAAAATGACCAATCACTAGAATTGGAATGCAGAGTTATAAACTATTCGGTCACTGTGGCAAATAAGTTTAAATGTAGAGTTGGTTAATCACTTTCGATAGAAGTCACTACAACGCCAGCAGGCTCTTCTATTTTCCTCGTGTTGTGGCTGTCCTTTATTTAAAATCATTCAATGTTATACTATCGACAGTAAGAATATAATTTTTAAAGTGCAAGGTACAGTTTCCTGTGAGAAGCCGTGCATCAGTCCGTGTTAATGTCTGTTTAGAATCAGACAATGACTTCGAAGTCGCGGCAGAAAGACGAAATGCTCGGCAGTGTGCAAAAGCGTGTTAGAATACACTGTTTGAACAAGGGCCAGAGGCAGCTTCTCATTCGCTTAGAGTATGGGTGATCAAAGTTTAATGGGGTCTCTGCAGCGTGTGTGTATACTTAATATGATCTTATTCATATAGGCATCTGTCGTTTGAGGTGTTGGATTTGGTGAGGTGGATGGTTGCACCTGAGTGATTGGGGGCGGGGGGGGGGGGTGTATTGTGAATTCCGTTTGTCCGCGCTGGAGATGGATCGCATTGGTGCCTTCATGTCTTTTTCACTGTTTGATGGTAGAGGATAAAGATGATAGGGTGTTGAGGATCTGTAGTACTTGTACCTAGTTTGAGGCGTACAATATTGTGCGCATTTCCGGCGAATGGTCAAAACAAGGTCCTGTTACAGTAACTTAGTTCGTTCTGTTTATAGACAGGTTGCAGAAGGTAATAGATATGTCTTTCTCCGACTTACATTGCAGAGATCAGATGGGTGAAGATAAATGCATACTCTTCTATGCTTAGAAAGGGAGAAGGCTTTTTTATTATTAAGAGAGTTTTGGCAGGAGTGAATATGCTTTTATATATGCGAGTGGAATTTGTGAGTGAAGGGTGAATGACGTCAGGTTCGCTGGCTGGGGGAGACACTATTTACATGTCCTGTTGGAGATGCAACGGGGAGATAGAGATCTGCGCTATTCAGGAATCCATTTGTGCACTGTATGTCGTTAGACAATAACTGGAGAGCAGGTATACGGAGAGCCCACTTCAGCATTCTGGTTCTGGGGCTGATTGGACGGCTGATTAGATGGACAGCTATGTGGCTTTGACATGCCGCCGGCGGCGCTCGGACACTCGCTTTGTAAGGCGCTATGGGATTAGTTTGAGCATTTAGTACTGTAATATTGAAGGTCATGTCCTCAGCGGGACCGCTGTGTAATTGAGTAAGTGTGTTTACGTATTTGAAGATATGTTTCACGAATGGTGATGTTAAGTTGATGGCGCAGTTTAGCTACCAATGTAAAAAAAAAAAAAAATAGCTGTCTCCTGCTGAAAGAAAGAAAGAGAGAAAGAAAGGGTGACCTTGCCCCCAGACCTGATGGATGAATTATTAGATAAGAGCAAGTGATAGTTGAATGATGCTATGTGTTCGGATATAGGAGTCTCTAAACAGCGGGGCGAGATTTTTTTTATGTGGAAATTTATGCAATCTATAGATAGTGAAATTCGACCTCTAGTGACAACAGTTAAGAGCGGAAAAATAGGTACCAATCGAGCGCTGGCAGAATGTTGCGGAATGATAATAATATTTAATTGAAGGTGGAGGTGGTAAATATGGACCAGGCTTTGAATATTGTCGTATGTGCTTGATGCTCTGTATAAAATTTTGACTCTTCAATTGCGGTTGGTATTTCTAGGTGTGTGTAAAATTAATTTTACTGTTGAAAGTGCGAGAAAGATGAGTTGATTGGTGTTTAGATAGAGGCTACGCTTGTAATTCGAAAAGAGGAGATGAGAATGGTAAATTGATTGATGGGAATGGTTTGTGGGGTGATATATGAGTGTCAAGATAGGGTTGAGAACGTTTGCGTATGTTCATGGTGGGATGGGTGTGAGGTTAGGTGCGGTGGGAGGTGTAAATTAGATCTTATCTAAAAAAAGGAAAATGTTGTAAAGTAAGAATAATATTGAGAAGGTTTTTAGATTGCTGGTCACTCGATGAGGCGAGAGCAAGGATGTGAAGTTATGTTTAGTTAAAGGGCCTTGTAATGTCGTGTGAGGAGCAATGTGTAGTGTGCTACAGTGTCATAGGAGGTAAACACATGTGCTGCTATGATGTGTCTAGCGTATGGAGGCTGCGCTTCGGAAATGCTACGTTGATATAAAGTTGACTTTCACCCGCGTTCGGTGGTCGCCGCTCGGGATCGCGGACCTGGGCGGATGGATGTGACTGCTGACGAGCGCGTTGACCACGCCAACCCACACTTGCGGAAGCCGAGCAGGGGCTGTACGAGGTCTGAAATCAGATGGATGGGTGACTTCACGATCATGTGGGCAGGGTGCAGAGTGGGGGTACCTGCGCACGTCTGCTGACTTATTTTTCGAGCGGATCTGCAGGCTCTGCTATGAATTATCAGGGTAGCTGACGATACTGAGCGTATCTACACATCTGTGTAATGTATAATTTAGTAGCAGTTTGCTATAGAGTGTACTTAAATTATGATTGTGTTCGTGTCTGTGGGCTGTGCAACATGGCCCAGGGCACATCTGCGATTGGTGTTTTGTGATGCGTGATAGATGCACTGTATGTTTAAATAAGTTGTTCGAAAAAAATAAATAGAGTGTTCCCAATGATTACACGCGCCTGAGCGCAGATCAGAGTGATTTGGGTTTCCGTCACCATATCGGTTGTATGCGAGTAGTAAATGATTTCCTGGCCGCGCTAATCGAGTGTGTCAACAAGCTATATGCTATTCTGAGAATAGACGTGAAGGCAGGTCCAGACCTGAGACGCCGGCGGTATACATGAGAAGAACAATGCAGCTTTCACATGTGTCGGCTGTCACGAGAGCTCGGAAGCTGAACTTGGCTGGAGACTCTGGAATCCCCTTCCCCGCCGACCGCACGCGCGTGCGGCCTGCCTTGGAGCGTAATCTAAGGCGAATAGGCGATGTCAATTTCTCCGGTGATAGGTGCGAATGCGACTGTGTTGAGGCCATGTTTGGAGGAAGCCGAGCAGAGACTATTGGTCGGTTTGGCAGCTGGTGGTGTTTGGGTGCGTCTGTTGCACTATTTTGCGAGCATGTCTGTGCACTGTACGGTGCTTTATTTGGAGAGTTAAAGAGTACAGAGCTCGTCTGCTGATAATATGTACTGCATTATGTAAGAGCTGTTTGCTATTGTGTGGTGAAATTAGGAGTTTTTTAGGTGTTTGTGGCCTGTGTCAGATGACCACAGTGGGATTAGTGTGGGTGTTTTGTGACAAATATACTCCACGACTAAATAAAAGGGCTCCAAATAAATAAAGTGCAGCCCTTCCTTACTTCCCCGAGCAGCACAGCGCAGTCTGAGCTGTTTTTGCACAATAACTGCAATCTGGTCAGAATGTGAGTGAGTAGACAAATAACTGGACAAATTTATCTGTAGAGGAGTTACAGGTCTGGATTGGAACGAATATCTTGATGGGTATGGTTGTGTTGGCAAATATAGTGCACTACTGGAGTTCAGAAACTGCCTTATGTCAGCCTTACATATCGAAACCTATGAGAAGTAAAAGTTTCAAAAAGATATGTCGCAAATAAATAAAGTACACTTTTTCCTCCTTCGATCAGCGTATGCACTGCAATTATTTACGAAAATTAGTTGTTTGGCTATTTGGAGGTAAATGTTTTACATTATTTGCGAGCGGTTCGTATGTCTGTAGGCTGTGCTATGAGTTATTTTTAACTGTTTACGATTAGCAAGTGTGTCTATAGAACATTATAAATGAGTTATGTAGGAGTGTTTTGCAAGTCTGTATGATGTGGGACAAGTCGGTGTGAGACATATACTCCATTCCTAAATAAAGTAAACTCGTTCCTCCATCCATGGACCTAATGCAGGGTGAGTCCGTTTACCAGAAATGTGTAGGAAGAGGTTGAGTGCTGATGGCTTAGTTTGAAACAATTTTCATAGGATGGTGGTTGAAGCGCAAGTTAGCTTTGTTTACTGGCAGATTTCAAACTTGGCGCTGGTTCCTAGGAGGAGGAGGTGGCAGTCTGGTCGTAGAAAAGTAGTTGAAATTAGGGAGTTGAACACGTTTGCATATGTATATGAAATTGTAAATTCAATTATTTAATATAGCGGGGTGGTGAGAGTGAATTGGCGAGCATTCTTACGACGAGCAAGCGCGCTGTTATACGGTCATGGTGGATTCCACTGTTGGTCAAACTCGGGCGCCAAACGTATCCTTTGTCCGGCACGCCGTCGACAGGTCCCATCCTTTCCAGCCTTAAGTGCTCGCGGGCGCGGAAAGATGTTCACGTAGTCGGACTCTGAGGCGAGCGCGGCTGGCTTTGCGGTGTGCGGGCACCGCTGGTCGCTTGACTTCAGGCGGCCAGGAGGCTGCCGATGGAGCGGGCTCAGCCGGCCGCGTGTTCGTCGGCTGCGCTCTGCAGTTTCTCTGTGTGGGCATGGAGAAGTCAGTTGGGACACACCTGCTTGACCGTAATGTCTGAAATAAAGAGTCATTATCCAGGTACTTACAGAAGGCTATGTCCGTCGCGTGTATGGAGGGTGTGTGACGAAAGTGGGGTGGCGGCGCAGCGATCGTACAATTATTACGAGCGCGCGAGAGCGAGTCAATCAGCGGGCGTTCTAGTGTGGTCCAAATGTGCTGTTATATAGTCATGAGGGATTGCACTGTCGAGCAAACTTTGCCGCCAAAAGTGTAGCAGTGCGTTGTCGCTTGCACAGGCACACGTGATGGACGGTGAGCGGTCGGCATCTACAGGTTTGAACGTGGCGCCGAAAGTGTTGCAGGGAAACGGCCGACCGTTGTGTGATTCGTCTCCGAGGCAGACAATTTTGGCGGGAAACGTGCGGAGGCGATGAATACACGTGGTGAGCGGAGTAGTGCCCGCTGTGACGTCAAACTCGGCAAGTTCCAGCGTGTCCAGCGAAAACATGTTTACGACGTGGGAGTGATCGCTGGGCTCGCCGCCCACGCTAGTGACCGGCCGCCTCAGGTGACAGGCGTAGGCAGTGTCTCCGCGCGCTGGCCAGGGGATGGCGAGGATTTGAACTAATGCAGTTGGAGCGCAGACGGCGTGGTGACTGCACTGCGATATCAAAGATGTGTGTGCCGACTGTGTTGGAGAACAAGTGATTACTGTACTGCTTGAGATAAAGTCTTCAGACCCTTCCTCCCTGCAAAATCAAAGGACGTGACTTACGTTACTATAAGAGCAGTTTATTATTTGACGCGATTATGATAGGCTCACAGTGAAAAAGATAATTGATGGAGAAAGCTCGTACATGTGATCAATTATGGTGTTGGGATTTGAACTTGTGATTGTTTTTTGTTATGGATGAAAGGAAAATGGCTTTCTCGCCGACAAAATCGGACATCGTGAATAAATAATAAATGGTAATAATAGATAGAAGTACAGTTTTCGAGACATTATCGTGTTGGAATTTGAATTTGGCGCAATTTTCTAGTGGAGGTAGGCCTATAATGATAAATGATAATGAATGATAATAAATTATAATGAATGATAATAAATGACAATGAGTGATAATGAATGTTAATAAATAATAATGAATAATAATAAACAAAAGTAAGGTTTTGCAGCCATTGTTGTGTTGGAATTTGAATTTGGATGGAATTTTCTAGTGAAGGCAGGTCAATAATAATAATAAATGGTAATAAATAATGATAAATAATAATTAATGTTAATAAATGGTAATCAATAATAATATAGACAAGTACGGTTTTTGCATGCATTATCCTTTTGGAATTCAAACTTCCCGCCATTTTTTCTTCTGGTGGCTTAGGTTAGTGGACATAGCACAATTGGCCTATTTTCCCCACAAAAATTAAAAATTCCCGCCATTTTTTCTTGAGGATAGGTAAGTAGACATAGCAAGATTGGCCTATTTTCCCGCCAAATCCGCCATCTTGGATTACTTCATGCGATGTTGCCAAGTCTACATGCCGCCATCTTGGATGACATCATCGCCGCCAACTTTAATAAATTTGGCAACAATGCAACGTGTCCTGGCACATACTTAGTTCCCCTACTCTGATATATTACTAAAATTTGAAGAGAATGGCTTACCTGTACAGAGAAGTTCAGCCTTGTCTAAATCAGAAAGAAATTATCGGCAGTTATGTGGGTATTTTCTTAATTTCTGTTCTTCTTATTTGGGAAACATACTAAGGTGTACACTGATCATCGAGCACTCCAATTTTTAATGTCATCTAAAAATCCATAATCGTCTGAAAATCTGGACTTTCTATTCACAAGTGTTTAACTTCACTAATGTTCACATTCCTGGCACTCAAAATGTTGTAGCGGACACTTTATCCCGTGCTCCAATTGGTTTTGTCAAGAACACCACTGAAAATGACGTGGAGAAAAACTTCAGTTTGTTATATACACGAAAGGCAGCCTTTGAAAATTTTTTCTCCTCTCCTCTACGAGGCATAGCGCTGGAACAGCTTAAAGACCTTATCTGGAAATATGTAAATTGTAAATGGTATGACAAAATAAACACTGCAATAAGAGAATTTTATTTGGTATGTAAGATGTACTGTCAGTGACTCTCTTTGGTTTGTGTGCATATATACGATGATTTTGTAAATAAACTTATTTGATATAAACACCCAAGCTATGACCAATTTGATCCGAGAGAATACTTTCACAAACTTCATACTACTTGTTACTTTAATAACATGAGAAACGAATACAGGAAGTTTTAGCAAAATGAAGATTGTGTCAGAAAGTCAAATCATCAACCGTTACACAACGAGCGCTATTATTTCCAATAATTCCTTCTAAACTAAAGAGTTGGCTGCACAGACTCGTTGGGGCCTCTTGTCAGGTCACTCAGTGGGATCTCATACATTTTTGTTGTTATTGAACTGACTTCAAAATTCGTTTCATTCACTTCTTTACGAAATGCTACTGCCAAAACAGTAACCAAAGCCTTTTTCAGTGAGAAGTTTGTCATAATGATAAAATCATTTCCGACGACGGTTCACCATTTCGCTCAAATATTTGGTTACGCACTTTACGTGTCACAAATTTAGACCTGTTTTTATTTCACTCTGTTGGCCTCAATCAAATCCTTCAGAATGCATTATGCTGGAAATTAACAAGCTGTGCAGTATATATTGTCATTGCCAACACCAAAATTGGGAAAAACACATTCACACATTCCAAGAGATACTGAGTGGGTTGCCAGACGATTTCACATTATTATTTCCGGTACTTGTACCCAAAAACCAACAACCACCATATTGTATCAGAGAGTTAATACCATTTCCAGCACCGAAAAAATTACGACATAAAGAAGTAGTAGATACAGCACTGAAAAACATCAAAAAGGCTGCAGGAAGAAGAAAAGAATCTCAGCTTGTGGCCGAGCGGTTCTGGGCGCTTCACTATGGAACCGCGTTGCTGCTACGGTCGCAGATTCTAATCCTGCCACGGGCATGGATGTGTGTGATGTCCTTAGGTTTAGTTATCTTCAAGTAGTTCTAAGTCTAGGGGACTGATGACTTCAGATGTTAAGTCTCATTGTACTTAGAGCCATTTGAACCATTTTGAATCCCAGCAAGGACAAGTAAACACCAAAATGCTACAGATTGGACAGAAAATTCTGGTTAAATCTCACCATTTATTTTGTAAAAGCAAACATCTTAGTCACAAATTCCTATTGTATACAAGGAACCTTATAGGATTCGTGGAATTGTACACGGCGAAATTGTGGAAATTGAAACGACTGGGACACACAGAGCAAGGGACCTCATCACATTTCACATATCAAACCATATATAGAATAATCGTGTATACTAAAGCTGTATCCAGATGACAGAACTACTTCCAACCTGTTTCTAAAATATTTCATCGTTAGAGTGTACAGCAACACTTAGTGATGAACAATGCTATTGCATGCCAGAGCGACTCCCGTGGCGGGGCAGGAAACTTTCGACAAGAATCGGGCGACTATCGTCTCGCAGCAAACTTCATATATAGCGCAACAACTGGAGTGATTTGCTGCTACGACGCATACGCTAAACAGGCTGCTATGAACCTTAAAGTTTTATGTAGAAGTTGAATAAGAACGTGTAATTTCCAATAAAATGAACATTGACAGTATTTTTTTAACCGTTGTGAGAGGATACGGAGGTTACCAGCAATGTGTTGTTCAATTGAGAAATATTTTGGCTATACGCAGCAATGATAATACACACACATATAACAGTTTTTACCCTTTTGATGAGATGTACAGTCTGTTATGGTAACTGTGTTCCCTGGAAAGAAGAGTGATAGGTATTTTGACGTAAGAAGTTGGTCAGTCAATTTTATGTCATGTGGATGCATTTCGTAGTTGTAAGCGTAGAAGGTAAGTTTCTGAAAAGATGTGGTTTTGATGACAATAGTAAATGAATGTAACGTGACTAAAGACAACACAGATATTTCTTTGATGTGGAGTTTACAATAACTGATGCAAATTATTCAACCAGTTTATCAATAATATACTGTAATTTTTTCTTTGGACCAGCATAACTTGTAAGTTATACGTTACAATAATTCGAGAAATGTATATTTTTGTCTTCATTTGTGCACTAAATAAAGTGTTTCTGCAAAGATGTGGCTCAGCATTGATTGCTATTCTGTATTGTGCAACACTCTTTTAATATATGGTACCTCATTGAATTTTTTTGTGATTTGTCTTTGTGGTAGTGTCTGTTTTCTTGTTTACTGATAACTTCTACTTAATTCTGTTGAACTAATCTGTCTTTTCTTTGTCTAACAGATAAACTTCACATATGTGTGAAACGATATCATAACAGCCTATGTGATAGGGAAATTTTAAATGATTGGAAAGTGAAACTGCAGCTCAAGATTCACGAGGTGAGACGTGGATATACCGTATACTTAACACGAGAAAGAAGATACAGTAAATATGTGGACACTACTGATGATGTTTTTCTTACTTTCCAGTCTTACATGACGATGCTATTTTTACTTTTCAGCTTAAATTTTTTTCCATGGCATAGTATAAGATTCCTTTACACATATTTTTCTACTAATATGTGTGACATTCTAGATTAACTGTCTTCTTCTATTTACATATGATGTAACGTAATAATAATCATTCCTTCAGCTTAAGGAATTTTAAGGATGTATTTGCCTTTTTTACTTAGGTCATTTATTGAGTTTCTTGACAATGCATATTCTCTGCGTAAATTATTACTATAGGATGTGGCGCCGTTAGTATAGTAGTTATGTTACGTTTAGTACTGTGCCGGCCGTTGTGGCCGAGCGGTTCTAGGCACTACAGTCTTGGAACTGCGCAACTGCTACGGTCGCAGGTTCGATTCCTGCCTCGGGTATGGATGTGTGTGATGTCTTTAGGTTAGTTAGGTTCAAGTAGTTTTAAGTTCTAGGGGACTGATGACCTCAGATGTTAAGTCCCATAGTGCTCAGAGCCATTTGAACCATTTTATAGTACTGTAGGAAGCTCTCATAAGTCGTTTAAGATGTGTAAGAAATAGTGAAAGATGTGTATGGAGGAAATAAATAAGAAATAGGTAAGAGAAAGCAAAGAAATGATTACAGAGATGAATGTAAGATGAGTAATGGCTAGGTAGGACAATGATGAGAAATGATTAGGTAGGTTAAAGAGGAGAACCGGTCAGGTAGGCGAAGATTATAAATGGTTAGGTAGGGCAATGGAGCTTAATAATATGCACTTATGAGATTGTGTGAAAGGTAAGACAGAGAGAATCAAAGAATGCAGTAAACAGGGATATTTGTTGATAGTTTGATGAAATTATGAGCAAAACGATTAAAAGATGCATGAACTAAAGAATGAAAAATAACTAGATAGCAGGCACACACCATATTAGGTATAATCAGACTGACGTTTGATTTCTACTAATCAATGCATGAAGTATTCTTTGATGTCAACCTTGGTTACTCCCTAATCCATGTTATTACCAATTACGTATTTGTGTTCTCCATATCCATATGTGTGACCACTATCCTTATGTATTTACTTTTTGTGTATGATCGCTAACCTTGTGTGTCTTTTTCTACCTTACTCCATACACTACAGTAAATATTTATGGATTTTATGCACATATATTTATTCCAGTAGATTTATAATTTTCTGTACGTTTTATCATGACTATTACTCTACACTGTTTAACATCATTTACTTGTCTGATGTTTCTGTAATTCATTATTGTAAAACCATGATGCTTTCTCCCTAGTTTTTTTTTTATATAGACATAGATATCTATCATTATCATTACTCTACATATGCATTCCATATTTACAACAATGTAATATTTTATTACCTCTGTCTTAATTTAGGTCATTGAATATTGTAAATGTTGCAAATTGTAAATTCACTGCAAATGATTAAGCCTTGCCAGGGCAGAAGCAATACGTCTACTGAGTATATTCTGAAGCATTGTATGTCACATGTTCGTATATTTCACTGATAAAAGCTGCAACTGACTTTCATAAGGAACTCTTCGATACTAGAAGATGGCTTTGGAGTATTCAATGGATCTACAGCCTGCTTCAACCAGATACTACGACGTTTTACTGTTTGTGCGTGTGTGAGGTTGTCAGCTGAGAATGCTTAGTCACACTGAGACGGCTTCCTCCTAACTTCCCACATCACTGACACTATTGCAAAGACATAAAGAAACTTTGGTCGTTTGTGACAAGGAAACTCGTCTACCTACATTCATCGTGCAAATTAATACTGCCATGAGTGGCTGTGTTTCATAAATTTTGGCCTTGTGTGATACAGACACTCTAATTTTCGTCCTATGTGCTACAAAAAAGAAGTGTGTATGACCAATACTACTTAATTACAAAATATGACACACAGACTTTCAAAATAGCCCTGTGCAGAACATTCTCATAGATATCATTAAACAACAGAACCAGTGGTCAATTCTATTGGTTAACCGTCCACATGTTCTTCAGTTTCGTATAAATTTTTTCTCATAATTCCTTAACTCATATTCTTGTGAAGCTATTTTGCTCTCTGTATTTGTAAAATGTTTTGTATGTTCCTACCCATAATATTTAGAATTTTGTCCTCGCCCCATTCCTATTAGAAATGACCCTCATACCAAATTCCGTTGGTGGAGGGTGGAGGATATGTAATGTGGTCATATCATTTGGTTTTTGTCTGTCATCGATGTGCCTGTCAGAGAGAGAGCAAGTTACGTTACTCTTAAACAATATTTGGTCTTGTCGTGGCACAGTCTTTGCTTCTGCGCTCTCAGATACATTATTAGTTGAAGTGTGGTAGATGACGAACGTACTGAGTAGTCCTGTGTTGATTTGTGACTGTAACTGTTACATGAAGAAAGGACAGTAAGCATGGGTATGATGGGTAAATTTAAAAATTAAAGGCATATAAATTTGAACAATGTCGTTATTTTTTAAGAGAAGAAGTTCGAGATAAGACTGTAGCAGTTGCGCAGGTAGGAATGATTATTGTCAGCTAATTAACTTGCTCACAGCTGAGAGAAAGACTTCCTCACTTTGCTGAGTTACGGATTTGATTAGGCTGTTTAATTTCCATAGAAATTCTTGTTAACTTTGTATCTTTTTAAAGCGTAGTGTTGTTCAGACCAGTGTCATGTGTAAAGATCACACGATGTATTATTCAGTCTCTTTGAATATATATGTCATTCTAAAACTGTTGTCTTGGGATGTAATTTCACAGGAATAGTTACTTTGCTCACCCGACTGTTTGTCATTACGCATTACTACATACACAGTTTGAATATGTATTTGGAAACGAAAATCTAGCTTAGCCGCAGCCTGCTTGCTATTACGATTTCGAGAAATCTGCAACAATGTCGCAAGACACGAGGTAAGTGGAAATTTTGATTATGGCCCAATTATTGGTTTCCTTCCTTTGCGCATTTAATGCATAGTCAAGCTGCGTTCAGATCAGTTATAATTCAGTTCATATGAGGGTGTGAAGAATTAAATTAAATTTCAGACAAAAACAGAAATGTAGAGAGTGACTTACAAACTGCCAGTGCCGCCTGTCGCCTCAGACCCTCTCACAGTCGATTCTCGAAGCTAATCGATTCATATTCGCTCTCGATTAGCAAACGCGTGCCAACAAAAGCACATGCAAAATTTTCTTATCTGCTACGTTATACGAGTAACTGCAGATTTTTTTTCAAAGAGATAATGTAATAAAATTAAAGAGACCTTTGGAGAGAAGAGAACCACTTGTATAAATATCAAGAGCTCAGATGGCAACCCAGTTCTAAGCAAAGAAGGGAAGGCAGAAAGGTGTAAGGAGTATATAGAGGGTTTATACAAGGGTAATGTACTTGAGGACAATATTATGGAAATGGAAGAGGATGTAGATGAAGACGAAATGGGAGATAAGATACTGCGTGAAGAGTTTGACAGAGCACTGAAAGACCTGAGTCGAAACAAGGCCCCGGGAGTAGACAACATTCCATTAGAACTACTGATGGCCTTGGGAGAGACAGTCATGACAAAACTCTACCATATGGTGAGCAAGATGTATGAGACAGGCGAAATATCCTCAGACTTCAAGAAGAATATAATAATTCCAATCCCAAAGAAAGCAGGTGTTGACAGATGTGAAAATTACCGAACTATCAGTTTAATAAGTCATGGCTGCAAAATACTAACGCGAATTCTTTACAGACGAATGGAAAAACTGGTAGAAGCGGACCTCGGGGAAGATCATTTTGGATTCCGTAGAAATGTTGGAACACGTGAGGCAATACTAACCTTACGACTTATCTTAGAAGAAAGATTAAGAAAAGGCAAACGTACGTTTCTAGCATTTGTAGACTTAGAGAAAGCTTTTGACAATGTTAACTGGAATACTCTCTTTCAAATTCTGAAGGTGGCAGGGGTAAAATACAGGGAGCGAAAGGCTATTTACAATTTGTACAGAAACCAGGTGGCAGTTATAAGAGTCGAGGGGCATGAAAGGGAAGCAGTGGTTGGCAAAGGAGTGAGACAGGGTTGTAGCCTCTCCCCGATGTTATTCAATCTGTATATTGAGCAAGCAGTAAAGGAAACAAAAGAAAAATTTGGAGTAGGTGTTAAAATTCATGGAGAAGAAGTAAAAACTTTGAGGTTCGCCGATGACATTGTAATTCTGTCAGAGACAGCAAAGGACTTGGAAGAGCAGTTGAACGGAATGGACAGTGTCTTGAAAGGAGGATATAAGATGAACATCAACAAAAGCAAAACGAGGATAATGGAATGTAGTCAAATTAAATCGGGTGATGCTGAGGGAATTAAATTAGGAAATGAGACACTTAAAGTAGTAAAGGAGTTTTGCTATTTAGGGAGTAAAATAACTGATGATGGTCGAAGTAGAGAGGATATAAAATGTAGACTGGCAATGGCAAGGAGATCGTTTCTGAAGAAGAGAAATTTGTTAACGTCGAGTGTAAATTTAAGTGTCAGGAAGTCGTTTCTGAAAGTATTTGTATGGAGTGTAGCCATGTATGGAAGTGAAACATGGACGATAACTAGTTTGGACAAGAACAGAATTGAAGCTTTTGAAATGTGGTGCTACAGAAGAATGCTGAAGATAAGGTGGGTAGATCACGTAACTAATGAGGAGGTATTGAATAGGATTGGGGAGAAGAGAAGTTTGTGGCACAACTTTAGAAGAAGGGATCGGTTGGTAGGACATGTTTTGAGGCATCAAGGGATCACAAATTTAGCATTGGAGGGCAGCGTGGAGGGTAAAAATCGTAGAGGGAGACCAAGAATGAATACACTAAGCAGATTCAGAAGGATGTAGGTTGCAGTAGGTACTGGGAAATGAAGCTGCTTGCACAGGATAGAGTAGCATGGAGAGCTGCATCAAACCAGTCTCAGGACTGAAGACCACAACAACAACAACAACAAATGTAATAATTTTAATGCTCTTCCACAGCTAGTGGAACAGACGGGCTTGTAACAACATACGTGATGAAGTCACACCGAGCATGAGCTTTTCACAAGCTACTGTCCAGACCTCTGCTCAGATGTTTGTTTAATAACTGTTACAGGAATCTGTCGTAATTGTTACTGGATTAGCATGCCAGTGAGGAGAAATTGTGTAAATCCTGCTGTGTTGTGGAAAAAGAAACTCGTTTTTAACATGGCAGTAATAAACAGAAATATGGGAAAGTAAGTGGTTATATTATCATCCACTTTGTTTTTAATGGAAAGGAGTTGAATTATAGAATTATTTATCGATCGTACTGATATAACTATTTATATGCTCTTTGGCATACTCTCTAGCTCTGTCTCTGAAGTTCTGCGGGATAGGCGTTTGTGTGAACACTTGATCTGTATCCAGAATGAGATTTTCACTCTGCAGCGGAGTGTGCGCTGATATGAAACTTCCTGGCAGATTAAAACTGTGTGCCCGACCGAGACTCGAACTCGGGACCTTTGCCTTTCGCGGGAAAGTGCTCTACCAACTGAGCTACCGAAGCTTAAGCCATGTCTCCGCAATATCCTTTCTTTCAGGAGTTCTAGTTCTGCATGGTTCGCAGGAGAGCTTCTGTAAAGTTTGGAAGGTAGGAGACGAGGTACTTTCAGAAGTAAAGCTGTGAGTACCGGGCGTGAGTCGTGCTTCGGTAGCTCAGTTGGTAGAGCACTTGCCCGCGAAAGGCAAAGGTCCCGAGTTCGAGTCTCGGTCGGGCACACAGTTTTAATCTGCCAGGAAGTTTCACTTGATCTGTAGAAAAACACCTCTCCTACCGACGTCCTGTCAGCAACTATAGCTTCCGTACGAGCGATGTCCCCTCCCCTACTGCAACGTACAGTATCTTTGTGTCGGGTCAAATACCCTCCGAGATACAGCCAGTAGCCTGCCCTTGGAACTCAGAGAACGCGACGAGATAAGTCGCCTCCGGCCTGATAATGACGGCGCTTCTGATTGACGTTCCCTGTACACGCACCAGCTAGCCAACGGTACCTCTGCGCTGCGTTTCAGCACACTGACACTACAGTATGTGGCCTTTAGATATAAGTAACTGCGCTGCAACAGAACGACATCGCCGAGAGCAGGTGCCATCCCATCAGGGCGAGCATCCGTATGTGCTCCAGCCTCATGTAAATACAAACGGTTTGAGTGTAGCCCGTCTGTCTTGTGGAAACCACGACTTCCAGCTGGAGGACATTCGCGCAAACCCGGCAGACTGAAGCAATGCTCTTCCGCCATCTCTGAAGCAAAGAACAGTTGTAACTGGTCCTTTTCAATGCTGAGGATGAATGTGAGCCGTATAATGTAACAGGCATTATAATCGATGACTTAATGCGACAAACGACGCGGTACAAAGACAAAGACAGTCCAAAGGTCATAGTCGAGTGTTCCACGAAAAACCTGGTTTTCTCAAATCAAGCTATCGAGCCGTCGTACCACTACTACGACGCTCATGCAGCTAGACAATGGCTGTTATCCTTCACATAGGATGAAAATTTAGCCCTCTCTATGATGCGAAGTCCACCCAACTGAGATTGCAGACTTGAACCATGTGATACCAGTGTTTTCACGCCATCACAGGCTACGCCTCAAGTTTCTTAACGCCTTGATCTGGGCAGTAGTTCTCAACCCACATCTGTGACGAACCAGTTTCGACGGCTGACCGCAACGGAGTATGTCAGTACTGCCAGGTTTCTCCAAGAAGCGGATACCCAGTTATAAATCAGACACGATGGTTACAGTGTCAGAATTTGTGGTATATGGACTGTGTTGAGTGTATGAATGTACAACGTGTAGCATGATTTTTACCTTTAATTAATGTCTAGGCGCGCAGTCCGGAACCGCGGGACTGCTACGGTCGCAGTGAAAGGGTCCTGTAGCCACCTTTCATTGCCAACTCTCGTAGTGGCCAAGTCGGCAAAGAGGTTTCCGCTACTTGTAAGAAATCCACCTGCGTTAGGTTGGTGGCGGAAATGGCATCCTGGGGTTTTCCGGTCCACGCGGAGCGTGGAAGAGGCTGGAGAAGCGGGAGGCAGTCTGCCGCCGGTACGGGAAGCGTACACAGCTGTGCTCCGGTAGAAGAAGGGTGAGTTGGACTGACCGCGTGGCGCGTTGTCACATAGAGAGGGGAGCTTTTAGCTTTTGGTCTCGAGTTTCGTCTTATAAAGACTTATTTGCTGGGTTGCAGCAGGGAATGCAAGGCTTTTGTAAACTTGCAGTTTGATTCCCAATGCAGTCTTGACTTTGATCCGTGAGAGGAACGCAGCACAAAGGAGTTGCATATGTTGAATTGCCCTCGGTTCAGTGTGAATGTTTATGTGCCTACAATTGTGTGTGTATGCTTCTAATCTTTTCCGGATCTTGGTAATTTTTGTGTATTTGTGAATTTTCTTTGTCTCATGTGATTAAAATTTGGCCACGGTCCATAGAAATTGTCTCCGCGGACCGAGTGGGCACGCGAGTCTGTTATGAAACGTATAGTATTTCACAAGCAATTGTACATAGTTAGCATGCAACAGCAGTCTATAGATGCACTACATCAATGTTTTAAGGAATAAATAATTTTGCCTTCAATCTTATCTTGTGTACCGATGTTACGTCGCCGTTACCTTCGCCATTTACCTTGTAGTTTTCCTTGTTGGCCCACCTATAGCGTTTCCATGTGCACAGGTGTAGTGATTAGTGTCCTTTTTTTTATCTGAAACAAATGCTCTGGAATAGATCGTGTTTTCACGAATCTTGCTGCAGGCTGCACTTACGCATGGTGTTCACGTCCTATTTACTTTACTCAATATTTGATTCACGGGAAGAATGCCTGGATCATATTAATAACTACATCCCATTCTTTATCAATGACGTTACAATGAATGTTCTTTTGTGAGTTTCTCTTATTAATAAATTAAATAATTTTCCGACTCAGTGCTACTTCTTCTTTGTCGTGTGGCTAGAGTTGGTGGCGACCCTATCTTTTATATTGATTTCAGTGTCAAGTAGCATTTTCTTATTCAAAGTGCGCGTGGCTCTTTTAGCTATCAGGATACATTCAAAGGGCGCTTCATGCTTCTTGCACATAGCGTCCTTTTATTCACGCCACTTACAGCAGGTTCGAATCCTGCCTCGGGCATGGATGTGTGTGATGTCCTTAGGTTAGTTAGGTTTAACTAGTTCTAAGTTCTAGGGGACTAATGACCTAAGATGTTAAGTCCCATAGTGCTCAGAGCCATTTGAACCATTTGAACCTTGAATTAATGTAATTTCTAATTCATATTCTGTATATATGATACGATATACGAAATCTGTAATTACTCACTTCTCTGGCTAAATGAGTACTGCCAATGTCCAAAAATTTTGATAAAGTTCTTCTTGACAGAATAATATAAATGTTAAGAGTTCGGGAAATCTGTGAAGACTTTCTGTCTAGCACAGTAAACTTCATTCCACAACAGCCTATTGTCCCTCATTGTTTCATGTGTACACCAATGCTCTAAAATTAACGAGTATTTTTGTAAGCAGATGACTTTTCTCTTGTGGCCCAGTTCGAGAAAGGTGAAGATCTACAGAGATACACTACCAGATGCTGCTAAGAGTCTCCTGGACTACCACAAACACAGTCGGAGGACCCTTCACCCGTCAAAGGCACAAATTACGACATTCCATCAGCGAAATGGAGGAATTGGAAGGAAACTAACCGTCACCTGATACGGACCTTTGTACAGCCCTTGGTAGTTCCATCGCCACCAAGAATCACCGTGAGAAGTTGAAGCAGAATTTATAGACGAGAAACCACTTACTTTGTGAATTTGACGACTCCTTACCTGGAGATATTACAACAGTTCTGCGGAGTTCAGTTCTTGCGTAGTGATACGCTGCAGCACAAAATGAACATTGCACTAAACAACATTTGCAGAATTGTCACTGGTTGTTCCAAACCCAATGCATTTGAAAAGAAAACGTATCTCAGGTCTGGAACTGCTCCACCAAAAATCGGAAGTAACTTCTGCACCGATATGTATCTACGAAATGACTAAAAGACATTAAGAATCCCTTGTGTGTATACATTCATTCCACGTCCAATTGCCATCAAGGAGGAGCTTCGGAGGATACTTCAGTGATCAGTGGAAGCCAACATGGGAAACGTGTAACACGATACCGCATTGCAGTGCCCGTGTTGCAGCGTTTCTTCGGATATGCGCAAGTCACAAGCTACAAACACGCTCGAAAGGAGTATGTGTACTGAACTTTCTAGTGCAGAATACGTCACAGGAATAAGAGCAAATAACACGTAACTTAACATTTTTATTAAATAAAATATGCTGCAACAATAACTTGTTACTAAAATTTTCATTGGACGTCGCGTTTCGCGAGCATGCTGCCATTATCCGTTGCATTTTCTTGTCCTTTTTTTTGTACCTTTACCTCCATTTTTGTTGGTGCTTTCGTTGCCTAGCACACAGAGCACATTAAAATATACGTACTTAACATTTTCACAATTATTTGTTTACATGAATCCGAACAGTCTTAAAACTTAAGATAAGCTAGTTACTGTTGCTTAAACAGTAGTACGTAGTGAATATGAACCATTTGTATCTAGAAAACTAATGTCACTTCATATTAATTGCAATGTAAAAGTAACTGAAAATGCACCTGATGATGGCAGTAGGTTGCCGAAAAAGTTGTGCTGATAAAATATTAGTGACAAGTTACTTGTTGTATAGTTACACATTACTTAATAAAAGTCTAACAAAAGAATCGCAGCCTTTAATTAACAACCATAAGGAAAAATTGAAGTTAAATCTAACATTTATTTGAAATCTCTGGAGGAAAGACTGTGGTGGTTGCGGTTGGAAACAAGTGCAATCATCTCTACCATGACTGAATGACAAATTCTCTCGATTTTAACTGGTGATGTGGGTTATAACTCGGTTCAGATAATACAAGCAGAAAAGGTCGAGCGATCATTAATTACACGCCTAAGCTCTGCGATCCACACAAACACCTTGTTACTATTACTATGACGACACGTTACCTAACCCGAAATCGTAACTTCAGAAATGAACAGAAAAGGTTTCGATCGCAAAAAAGTTTAGTTAGATGGTAACCGTTTCCAGTCAGTTTGTGACCATCCTCAGACTGTTATACCATGATGGTAGGTGGTGACAGTGAATGGATCGGGTGTTGTAACGTTCGTGGAATTACAGCACCCTCTCCAGTCACCACCACCGCGTACCATCATGTTTTGAGGGTCTGAGGATGGCCTCAAACTGACCGGAAACGGTTTTCATCAAAGTAAATGCTTTTGCGGTCGCGACTGTTTGTTTCCCCATTTTTAAGTACTTTTAGCCCGATCGCTGTTTATACACGAGAAAAATTCTCGAAAATTACGAAATAAACTGTCGTACTCCTTTCTGCTGACTCAAAACTTCGCGTTGCACAGTGTTCTCATCACACCTGGTTCGAAGATTGTGGCTGCAGGTGACATAATGCTACTTCAAGTCCAACCCTTGCTCCGTTCGCGAGTAGCGTAGGCAGATAGGTTGTTACCATAATGTGGCAATCCATCGACACTGATGGTTGAAGTCATCTGCATCGCCAATTGTAAGATGCAAGATTTCTATCTAAAATCAAAACGAGCTACAGCTCACGAAAGTCTTCCTAACCCTGAACCTGACCAACTGCTCTCTACAAACCTGACTGTATGAATTCTCACAGCGGAATATGAGTGAGTCGCTCTACGTAGCTCACCACCTGCTTTTGGAGGAGCAGGTAGGCCCTTTCCGCCCAATGACCAGTTGTGATGCAGGTACAAGTTGCAGCTCCCAGTCTAAAGAACTGACAACAATATTTACCTTCCACCAGTCAGCACAGAAGAGTCAATCCGACTGGTACAGATGCATGCCGGAACTACCCTCCAACTTCTCACGCAGCTATTGAGTCCGTGACCCACAAGAATGCGAGTCAAAACCCAAAAATGTAACTTTAAGTGCACTTACTTTCACAAGGCTGTCCTGAGACACTCTGCAGCCTCACTCCGAAGGATCATATTTTTTAGTGACCAAAGTTTTTGACATCCCTTCAACCAAATGCGTTCCAACGAAATCACAGTTTTATTACCCAAAGGGTCTCTCTGTATTATTCACTCCGTGTGTTCTCTTACTTGTCTGCAGAACATGGGAAGTGCGACAACTCCTGCTGTTTTCAGCACATGTGGGTAACACAGCACACTAGTAAGTTGCCCTGCCAGACGTTGCTTGCCTCTCTGTCCCACGTGTTCAGCCGTGCCGGTTCCCAAATAGAACGGGACACTAGAACTTTTGGCGAATGCTAGCCTGCTGCTTACTTCGCCACATGCATTGTTGTTATACTAAATGCAACAAGAAAGTAAGTAGATGAAATCAGCCGAATAACTCACTGTACAGGAATTTAGCAATCACCAATTACCTGTTTGTAAATTAACTTACAATCAAATGAGAACAAATTAGTGTAAGTTCTATTTTAATTCAGCAAAATATTGAATAAAAAATGGCAGGAGGATTCCCAGACTAGTCTGACACCTCTCAAGTTTTCAGTTGATTCATAGTCCAACCTCGATGACCCTGTATCCACTTCAGTCGTAATTGACTGTGTTGTTGGGTCATGTTGAATAATGCGAGTCGAATGATATTCTCTGCACCAGCAATGTACTTGTGGAAGTCCATCGTTCTCATTGACGTGGGGCTACGGCTGATGATATTAATAAAGAAAAACAGCCGTATTATCAAACGAATTGGTTTCAAACGACTAGTTTCGGCGCAATACTTAGAGCATCTTCAGGTACACTACACACCAAAACTTCATTCCTTTGCCTATGTATTGCAGAACCTTTATAATAGTAGTTGTCGTAGATTGCATACCTCAGGAGTGTATACAACGTGTTGTCACCATTGTGGTGTCAAGGCGCCTTAGCTAATATAAGAATGTGATCTCTTCTGAGAGCCGGTCAGCCAATCAGAATGCCAGGTGGTAGTTTCGTTAGATCGATTTACTTTGCTAGTGGCACACAATGCACATACCTTCTCGGCATGTCTTGGTTTGGTGTAGTACAGTGCATTTACCTTCGTTTCAAATGAGCTTCAAAGAATTATTGCGTTCGCAAGTTCGAGTGCTGTATGTGAATCATTTTATCCATTTTTCTTCGTTCCCTAGTTGCTTCAAAATTCATGGAGATGTGTTCCGTGATTGCAAGTAAATGAAAGTCAGTCTGTTTTTTGTCGTGTGCATTTCGCTTATTTTGTATGTGTGAAGCACGGGTTTGTTTTACTTATATAACAAATGCGTGTGCAACAAATGCATCATATACAAACTACAAATATGTTACTATGTTACATTTTCTTTGTTTTTCAGGTTAGAAACACGATTTGCACCACCACTTTCATGTGGTTAAATTATCATTTGGTTTTACTTACGATTTATGATGTTGTTAATACATGTATATTACCCAAGCTGCATGCTCCATACTGCCGATTACTGGCATTTATTTGACCACCTTTAATTCAACACCCACTTCCACATTTGACGATGTATAGGATGTGTGTCTTTACTCTCTGTTTATTATTGTCTTAGTGGCTAACATAATCGGTGAGTTATAGTTTATACTGATTTGGCAATTAATCACTTTCTACTTTATCGAAAGAACTCTTCATACATGAAAATTTTCCTCCAACATCAAGAGTTTTTTGTTCTAGCTGTTCACTATAATAATTGTCATATCCTGTTCCATGTTGGACTGTTCATGCCCATCTATTATCAGGTGTTCAGAAAAGATACGTAGGTTATTTTACAGCTTATTATATGTTCTTCATATCAATTTTTGTAATTTGGTTGATGAAGCAACAGCCAAAATTGATAAAATTCATACAGACGTATACGGTATACACAATACATTCAGTTAACCGTGGAAAAAGAAATATAAAAGCAAATACTTTTCTTGTATGTAACATTATAGAAAGGCAGCAGTAAGCACATTTTCGACATCTTCACAAAGCCAACAGTAACTGACAGCAATATACATGCCATCTCAAATCACACTCAGAATCAAAAATTAATAGATCCGACATTATGACTTCTGTTAAGAAATAGGTTAGGAAAATTAAATCTACATTTAAAGAATTTGTACTCTCAGAGAAAGCTCTGTCGATGTTGGCTGGAATACTCTCTTTGAAATTCTGAGGGTGGCTGGTGTAAACTACAAGGAGCGAAAGGTTAGTTGCAACTTGTACAGAAACAAGCCGGCAATTATGAGTCGAGGGGCATGAAAAGGAAGCAGTGATTGAGAAGGGAGTGATACGGGGTTCTAGCCTATCCCCGATGTTTTTCAATCTACACGCTGAGGAAGCAGGAAAGGAATTCAAAGAAAAATTTTCGGAGGAATTTACAGTTCAGACATAATAAATGGAAACTTTCAGGTCTGCAGAATACATTGTAATTCGGTCAGAGAGAGCAAAGGACTTGGAAGGGTAGTTGAACGTAATGGAGAATGTGTTGAAATATGGGTATAAAATGAGCATCAACAAAAGCAGAACAAAGGTAATGGAATGTAATCGAATTAAATCACTTATAGAAATACGTGATAAACACGTTGATGTCTTACAGTACAGTATATCATCGGTGTAGCAAAGCAGATAAATCACTTAATAAAGGCAATGCCTTCGGTCGAGATTGTATACCAGTTAGGTTCCTTTCAGAGTATGCTGATACAATAGCTTCATATTTAGTAATTAAATACAACCGCTCGCTCACAGATAGATCCGTATCTAAAGATTGGAAAATTGCTCAAGTCACACCAATACCATAAAAGAAAAGTAGGAGGCCCATATCACTGACTTCGATTTGCGGTAGCGTTTTGGAAGATGTACTGTGTTCGAAAACTATGAAGTACCTCGAAGAAAAAGATTTATTGACACATAGTCAGCACGGATTCAGAAAATATCGTTTTTGGGAAACACAACTACTTCTTTATTGCCATGAAGTAATGAGTGCTATCTACAAGGGATGTCAAATTGATTTCATATTTTTAGATTTCTAGAAGGCTTTCGACTAGTTTCTCACAAGTGTCTTCTAACCAAACTGCCTTAGTATGGAACATCGCCTCAGTTATGCGAATGTGTTCGTGATTTCCTGTCAGAAAGGTCACATTTCGTGGTAAAAGACGGAAAGTTAACCAGTAAAACAGAAGTAATATCCGGCGTTCCCGAAGGAAGTTTTATGAGCCCTCTGTTGTTCCTGATCAATATTAACGACTTAGGAGTCAATCGGAGTAGCCGTCTTTGATTGTTTGCAGATGATGCTGTCATTTACCGTCTTGTAAAGTCATCAGATGACCAAAACGAGCCGGCCGCGGTGGTCTCGCGGTTCTAGGCGCGCAGTCCGGAACCGTGCGACTGCTACGGTCGCAGGTTCGACTCCTGCCTCGGGCATGGATGTGTGTGATGTCCTTAGGTTAGTTAGGTTTAAGTAGTTCTAAGTTCTAGGGGACTTATGACCACAGCAGTTGAGTCCCATAGTGCTCAGAGCCATTTGAACCATTTTGAACCAAAACGAATTGCAAAATGATTTAGATAAGATAATTGTTTGATGTGAAGAGAGGCAACTAATCCTAAGTAATGAAAAGTGTGAAGTTATTCATATGAGTAGTAAAAGAAAGCCCGCATCTCGTGGTCGTGCGGTAGCGTTCTCGCTTCCCACGCCCGGGTTCCCGGGTTCGATTCCCGGCGGGGTCAGGGATTTTCTCTGCCTCGTGATGGCTGGGTGTTGTGTGCTGTCCTTAGGTTAGTTAGGTTTAAGTAGTTCTAAGTTCTAGGGGACTTATGACCACAGCAGTTGAGTCCCATAGTGCTCAGAGCCATTTGAGAGCCAGTAAAAGAAATCCGCTAAATTTCGAGTACGCGATAAGTAACACAAACCTGGAGGTTGTAAATTCAACTAAATACTTAGGGATTACAAATACAAATAGCCTAAATTGGAACCCTCGCGTAGATAGTGTTGTGGGTTGGGTTGGGTTGTTTGGGGGAGGAGACCAGACAGCGAGGTCATCGGTCTTATCGGATTGGGGAAGGACGGGGAAGGAAGTCGGCCGTGCCCTTTCAAAGGAACCATCCCGGTATTTGCCTGGAGCGATTTAGGGAGATCACGGAAAACCTAAATCAGGATAACCGGACGTGGGATTGAACCGTCGTCCTCCCGAATACGAGTCCAGTGTGCTAACAACTGCGCCACCTCGCTCGGTGATAGTGTTGTGGGTAGAGCAAACCAAAGACTGCGATTCACTGGCAGAACACTTTAAAGGTGCAACAGGTCTACTAAAGAGACTGCTTGCACCACGCTTGTCCGCCCTATTGTGGAGTATTGCGGTGTGGTATCCGCATCAGGTAGGACTGACGGATGACATCGAAAAAGTTCAAAGAAGGGCAGCTCGTTTTGTTTTATGGCGAAACAGGGGAGACAGTGTTACAGGCATGATCTGTGAATTGTAGTGGCAATCAGTAAAACAAAGGCGTTTTTCGTTGTGACGGGATCTTCTCATGAAATTGCAATCATCAGCTTTCTTCTCCGATTGCGGAAACATTCTGTTGGCACCCACATACACAGCGACAAATGATAATCACGATAAAAATCAGAGAAATTTGGGTTCGCACAGAAAAATTTAAGTGCTCGCTTTTCCCGCGCGCTGTTCGAGAGTGGAACCGTAGAGAGACAACTTGAAGGTCGTTCATTGAACACTCTGTCAGGCACTTTATTGTGAATAGCAGAGTAATCACATAGTTGTAGATGTAGATTGCCTCGATGGCATATAAGTACAGGGTATTACTAGTTTAGACAGTACTAAGCTGCAGTCTTGAGATCTCCACTGTATAGATTATGAAAGCATGCTTAGCGATAAACTGCTAGTTTGTTTCTATCCCATCATACGGAACTCACTACTATGATTCCTGGCGAAACTAGTAATCCAGTGTGCTTACACGTGATCAAGGCAAAATCTAAAGCTTTCTTTACATTCAAAACTATGGTTAGAACACTTATATAGAGCAAAGATTCAACCACAAATTTAAAACACAACTAAATAAAACTGGCAAGAAGCAGAGAACACAATCAACACAATATCCCGCTGCAATAGCCATAGAAACACTTAACAGTAATATTCAGGACGGGACTAACAGAAAGAAATGGAACACTATAAGATACAAAACATAGAACAACACAAAGTGTAGCAAATAATCATAAAGAAACTAGGATTACACATTGCTTACAGAACAGGAAACATTCTCCCGTCACATTTACAAAAATAAACAGAAAACCAGATAAATAAGAAGGAGGCGCATACCTGTTAGAGTGTCAATAATGTGAAACAGTGTATCTGGAAATGACAGGCAGATATTCCTAAACTAGGCGTAAAGAACATATAAGAAGCTGGAAGTCTGTAAATTGCCATTCTACCGTTGACAAACACCTGACAAAACACGGACATGAAACATCTCACATGGAATTGGACACACATATTATTATAGGGAACAATTACAACAATAAATTCCTGACATTACAGGAAAACTTTAATCTACAAAGAGCCCTTGCAATTGACGAGAAAGTAATTAATGACCAAGTCAATAAATGACTGATCGTGTTGGCCACTAAAACAATAACGAACAGAGACGAAAAACATACTCTCTCTCTCTTTCCCTCACACACCTACAAGGCCACTCGCACAAAGCCCAAGACACTCACGTATGACGACACATGCGTACACATAACAACAAACACATATGCATAACAAATGAACAAAAATCAGACCACATATACACACCACTACGCACACAACAGAGAATGATAAACTTACAACGGCAGTTGACAAACGGTTCACACTGTAACCAAACACATTCAAGACACAGTGTAATGTGGAAGTAAGTGACGAAATAAATGTGATCGAAAAAACGCCGAAAATCGGCCATGTGGAGTACGGAGACCGAGTAATTACATCTCCGGGACGAAACATATGGATTAACAACATCACAAATCGTAAGTAATACCAACCAATAACTTTTATCTAACCTGAAATCAGTCCATTTCAATATATGAACACAACCACCAGGTATAAATTGTGTACTTCATTCGATTTTCAATTATAACTTCAGCCAATTTAAACTGCATACGAACATTCATTACTTTATTTCTCCTTTTTCTGAGTCACAAACCTACCATGTGGTACGACAGACAAATTAGAATTTTAAATGAATTCGTGCAACGAACTCATATTATCCACAGCCTCTGGCATGTGAGGGGCACAAAGAACTATCGTGTTCCCTTTGAACTTATCTTTCGTAAGCGATTTTCCAATCGTGAGATATATCTGACGTTAATGCAGTAAGTTGGATAAACTCAAGCGGCGAAGACTTTTCTCATTTATACAAATAAAGCAACAGAAATTTTCAATTTCTTGAGAAGTAATTGTCAACTGATATTAAAGCACATATTAGGGGTTTACAGACTGAATTTATGTACTATTCGCTTCGCTTTGATAGTGAAGATAGCTCAAACTTCACAGTTTTTTAATTAATGTTCAGAAAGGTACTAGCACAAAATGATCTAGTCCCCTCCCCCGCTACCACTGCTGTTGCGCCTTTGCTTAACCTTGCTGTCCCTATCGCAATATAATTTAGATCGCGTAACCCTTAAATTGTTTCTTGGACTTAGTGGTACATTTTAGGACATGTGTTTTAAACTTGCATGAATACGCAAGTTGTAGTTCACAAAATAGGGGGTGCAACTTACACACTGTAACGTTGAATTTTATCTGAATACGGAGTTACGTAGTCGCCGAAAGTAAATTCGCAGAGTTCTCCTCTAGCGCTCTGTTTCCCAAGAGACAAGTTCACATTCATGGTAGACCTGAGTATTAAAAGAAAAAGCGATAACACGACAGACCTATACCAACTCCGCAAAGGTCCCAGCTGAGTTAGTGAAAAGTTTGCGATATGATGCTTCATGTAAAATGTGGAAACTTCTGCAAGCTGCTACGCTTTCCAGGACCTCTGAGGAAATTACAGGCATCAGTCATCCGTAGAAGGAAATGTAGAGACGTTCGTCGAAAACAAGGGGAGCAGGAATGTCGTGAGAAAGAATGACACGCAATGAAATGGAAACGGATCTGACGCCAAAAGTGTTGCGGGAGTAAGCTTCCTAACTGCTGGGGCATTTATTTCACTCACATGGTTGACTTCCAGTATCTACGTATTCACGTCTGTTACAAAACTATGTCTACAAGTAACATTTTTCATGTTCCAGGAAGCTAATACAACACTGTATCTTCACACCACAATAAAAAACCATAATTAATACATAACTCCTTTTCTGCGCAGCCAATGAACTCGTAGTCATTCTCACTTATGCACCCAACCACGTGCTATATTTTACGTAATCATTTTGGTACTTTGTAAGTTATGTATTCAGTCACTTTTGTCAATATCTGTACTATTCTTAAAAGTGATCGACCTCAGCGTTAGATACGAATCGAATATAGTCTGTAGCTTTTTTCTGACATATTTGGAAGGCATTCGAAAGAAGTATAGTAGCCTTCTTATTCTCTCCATGTTGCTGAACAGTCAGTTGCTTCTACCTACCACTCTACGAAACTGGTAGTTCTCGCATACTGCTAGACTTCATCAAACAGATGTGCACTACAGGCATTTACAGTAGCTTACAAATACAAAATATGGATGGAACTTGCTCTGAAGCAAACAGTACTCACTATCTGGAAAAAGGTGGAGAATTATCGTCGACGATTGGTCCATGAACGTCAATAGCGCCGCAATCGTAATAAAAAAGCCTAAACCACTTTAGGTACGTAGATAGCAAATTTTTGTTTCAGTGTGTAAGTAATAACTTATTTCGTGCAACATTGTCTGTGGTATGATTTATTATTAATGAAATGCTTTATTGCTGTACTTTATCTGGAATCCAAAATTCTTACGCACTGAGGTCCTGGTGTCGTATGTTAACGTGTGGTTCCGGAGGAGGATTTGAAAGTTTTCCTATAGACAAGTGACACTCCAGACAGGTCTAGTAATATAGAGAAGTATTCTTTTTTCTTCATGGAGAAGATATGAGTTGCATTATTCCCTCATGCAGTTTCTTTTATTTTGTATATGATAATTAGTATCATTGATTTAAGCCGACTAAGTATCGCTTATGACTAGATCTTCTTCAATGCTCTATTCCGTTCCCAATATCTCTTGGCCCTGCCTTCCTCTCTTGTGAAAAGGGCTTCCGTCGTTTAGGGATTCTAGGTGGTTGGGTCGAAGACTCTACCATAGCACAAAATTTCAAACCACCTTCTACCTCGAGATCAGAGATCCCAGCTGAATCCAAATCCTTAATACTTCAATTACCCATAGGCTCCCAGTCTTGTAGCTTTTAACCAATGAGAAGATCCTCTTGGTAAGCCTATTGTTGCTCATTCGTTGTAGATGCCCATAGAACTTGGGTTTCCTACGTCACATGCTGGTGTTGGCTGATTATAACTGTTGATGCAGTTCTGAATTAGACTTCAATTGGTAGGTTCCATCTGGGAGCAATCTCGTGCCATGCATTTTTCTGAGAATCCTTCTTTCGGCTTTCTTCAGGTCATCCATCGTGTCTTTCCTGTTCATCAAGAGGGTCTCTGTGGCATACAGAAGCTGTGGTCTGACAGCAGTTCTGTAATTACAGACCTTAGCATTCTTCGAAATGCACTTCTTGTTGTACTGATTGTGGGACAGATGGTATGCTGCGATGAGTTTGTTACGCCTTTCTAAGATGGAGACGCCGTCTCTGCCATTTGGGTGGACCCATTCACCAAGATAACGAGAGCGATTGACCCTCCCAATCGTTCCATGTATAGACGTCAAAGGAGTGTTACTGGGTGATGATGATGATAATTGGTTTGTGGGGCGCTCAACTGCGCGGCCATCAGAGCCCGTACAAAGTCCCAATTTTGACATAGTCCAATTTTTTACACAGTCCAATTTAGGCAATGTCACGAATAATGATGAGGATGATGAAATGATGAGGAAAACACAAACACGCAGTCACCAGGCAGAGAAAATCCCCAATCCGGCCGGGAATCGAACCCGGGTGTTACTGGAGTCACGGTTTTCAAATTAGTATATGATAATGATTTGTAACTGTGGAATTAACAGTCAGAGACAAAACTTTTAACCCCCAAAACACTAACTCTTCAACAGTCATTATTTTTTCGAGGTATAATCCTCTTCAGACAAAATACTCTGTACAGAGTTTTTCCAGTAAGAAGATCATAGAGTATTAGCATTATTTGTAGCCTTCATATTTCTTCATTTTTCTCAAAACCGTTTGCAGCCACCAGTTTCTTTACAAATCGAGACGAATCTAATTCAGAGGGTACCAAATACGCTGATTGTTTGAATATTTTGTACTTCGCATCTTTCAATTTGTTCAATATTTAAGCTTTATTAGTAGTGTACTAAAAGATGATTTGCTCTCTTTTGTAGTGAAGGCTTCTTTTCATGAATCCTTCTAGTACTTGTCAGAATATTTTAACGGTACCTGGCAATAAATAAAACGGAGCAATTGTGTATTCCACAAAATTCTGGCGTTATCCTTTCTCCCATCTCTTAAGTACTACAGAAAATTAAGGAGCAGATGCCTTTCACCGATGATTTTCGTCTTAATAGAACATTTATAATGGCATTTTTTTGTACTGAATCGTAACGTATTTTACACACTACTTTAAATCCCGTATGAATGAAACTAACTTAAAAATGCGTTCCACAAATGCTTGGTTTCGAGGCGATATGTACTGATAAAATCCTCATGGACTCCAGCCGCGTCACGTGATTTAAAATCCACCAGATTTCAGCCGAGTGTTCCAGTGGTCAAAGTGGTTACAGTCGCGTGATTGCTAGTGCCGTCATTACAACCGTGCTGCCTTTGTTACGTCACTGGGGACCCCTCCAGCGCCTACGGTCCGGATTCAAGCTGTGCGTAGCTACAAACCACTGTCTTCATTGAGGGTGTTGTCCCAAATCTTTGTCTTAATGGTTTCTTTTATGACAGTATCCCAAACATGTCTGTTTGAAAACAGTTGTCTTCGCGAATTGCTTCATCGACGAGACATCATTTAATCCTCCCACCCCTTGAAGGTGATACAAGTAGGTACAGAAGAGTCGATGCAGAACGTTACAAAACGTCTAGTGATTATCGTCTTCCTTTCTCCCATTTCTCTTAGTGCTGACTGATAGAATTTCATCCTGATACAATGAACACAGTCTTCACGCGCAGACGTTCATGTGCATCTATACCTACATCATACTCCGTAAGCCATTTAACGGCGTGTGACGGAGGGTACTTCTGGTATCAATTACTCATGCCCTCTTCTCTGTTACACTCACGAATAATGACAAGATATGAAGATGCCACACGTGGCAGTGATGTCACATCTGGCAATTAGAGTATTTAATGGCGTACCAGCAGCCCATCAGAAGTCATGACAATGTCCAAGGAATACTTCGTCCAAACCTCATCTCATATTAAGCACCCGTTGAGGCTGAAATTTTAATCTAAGCCTATTATTGACTGCGGCCGCACATGGGGTCTGGACCCCTCCACCATCCTCCACACCTAAAAATCCCTCATCCGCCCTATCCTCTGCTACGCCCACCCCACCTGGCTCTCTGCCCCTCCTACCTTTTACAAATCCCTTCAAATCCTAGAACGTCATGCACACCGCCTCGCCTATCGCATCCGCCTCCCCTCCCCCACTTGGATCCTGTATGACCTCGTTCCGTTCCCGCACCTCCTTCTTTTCCTCGAATGGATATGGATCCTCTACACCTCCCGTAAACTTGAACCCCCTCACCAGCTTCTCTCTCCCATCCTCTCTCACCCTCGTCCGCTGCCGTGCCTGTATTCCCACGTCTGACCAGCTCTCCATGCCTCCACTCTCCATACCCTCTCCCAAGGTGGCTTCCGCCAACTCCCTTTCCCTGGTGAAACCCTCATCCCCTCCATCTACCCTCCTACCAACTTTGATCCTCCTCTTCCACCCCATGTGTCTTTTCCCAAGGGCACCCTCTCTCCCTTCTCTCCCTCCTCCCTTCCTCCCTCCCTCCTCTCGCACGGGCTTCCCCTACCCCCCTACCTTATTTCCTCACCCTCCCATCTCCTCTCCCACTGGCATCTCCACCCTCTCCTCTTCCTCCTCCCCCACCTTTTCCCCTTTGGCAAGTCCCCAGACTCGTACATGTACAGTGAACATTCGCGCGCCGTAGATCATCGCCATCGGTTTTTTGTGAGCCATCGTGTAGTGCCTTATTGTTTCACCGCCCACGCTCCATCGTTCACGTGTGTCATTTCAGTCGCCTATGTTCGTGTACCAGTGCTGAATGTTTTTTATTTTACTACGCCTGTGAACGGCTCCATGTTTTTTTACTTAATACGTCTACTGCTTTTGTCCATCATTTTGTTTTGTTTTTATATGGTTTTATATGACAATAAAGAAAAAAATATATTGACTGTGGTTTATCAGTCTGGGACTCCCACCAAGTAGGATTACAGAAGAGATAGAGAAGATCCAATAGATAAGATCTAACGTGGAGGGGTGAGTTTCGTCACCGGTCCGTTTACTTGGCGCGAGAGCCTTACGGAGGCTCTCAAAAAACTCCAGAGTCAGATGCTACAAGGGAAACGTAGTACATCACAGAGAGATATGTTGCTGAAAATCCGAGAGAGCCTCTTCACCACTGAGTAGAGTTTGCAGAATACGTCTCAGTTACTTGTTTGATGTACTGCACTCTGTCTCCTCCTCTACAGCTTTTACCATCTGCGACTGCATCTAGTAACATGGAAGTTATTTCCCGATGTCTCATGACATGACCTATCACCCTTTCCCTTTTTCTCGTCTGTGCTTTTCAAATGTTTCTTTGTTTCCAGATTCTGTGGGAAACCTCCCCCCTCCTTAACTTATCAGTCCACCTACTCGTAATTTCCACCATACTTCTATAGCACCACATCTCAAACATTTCCTCCTCTTTCTCCTTTTTCCTCAAGGTTAACTATTCACTACCACAAAATAAAAAAAAAATTCTTCCTTCACATAAGCCTTATGTTTCACAACAGTAAAGTTCTTTGGGACAGCAATGCTCACTTTACCTGTGCCAATCTGCTATTTATGTCCACCTTGCTTTGCATGTCGTATGTTATGTTCGTTTCCAAGGTGGAACAATTCTTTCACTTCATCTACGAGAGTTATTCGGAAAGTAAGGACCGATCGGTCGCGAAATGGAAACCATATTGAAAATCCGACGAAGTTTTGCACAGGCGTGTTGGGCTGAGTCTCTAGCATGCCCGTCGGTCGCGTTACGTCGTCCTGCTCAGTTCTGAGCACATAGAGATACCTAGAACAATTGTCTTCCGCCAAGTACGAGGGCCCGGTGAGAAATTTCGCCTCAAGCTATGCAGCCAACATTACATAACTGTCATGCGCTTTCTTTTTCAAGGCAATTCTCAGCCGGATTCTGCAGGGGCAATGAAGATGCTCCTGCATCGTTTTCAATTGGAAATGTTTGATTATCCACAATACAGCCCGTAATTGTTTCCCTCTGAGTCTCTGCTCACAGAAGCCTCTGGCTATGAAGACAACATTTTGGCGAGAAAACGTAGAGAATTGTCGGAAAGCACTAGCGGCTGTCTTCTATAACGAGGGTATTGGAAAGTTGGTACAACGCTGCATCAAATGTCTAAGTCGGATCGGCGACTATGGAGATAAGTAGCTGGAAGTTGTAGCTAACTGTTGCAAATAAAACAATTTTGATTTTCATTGTGGTTTCCATTTCGCGACCTATCGCTGCTTTACTTTCCGAATAGCCCTCGACTTCGCGGTCACAATTTTTGAGATTAAATTTGTTGCTAATCTCAATTTCTGCTACTTATTGCATTCGTCCTTCTTCGGATTACCGTCAACCAATTTTCTGTTCTGATTTGACTGTTCATCCGTTCCAGAGATGATGTAATTCTGCTCCGCAGTTAACGTTCATGCATCCGTACATTCAGCGGCCTACCATTATGGTGCATAAAGGTCTGAAGATGGTCACTATTTGACCGAAATTGGTTCCCATTTTCAATATACGTTCTATTATGATCAAGACTGTTTTAATTTCAAAATATTCCATTAAAATTGCTGTTTTATTTTTCGTAAAAGTCCTTATAATAATCCTTAAATTATCCTACAAAATCGACCAGTGCGAAATTTGGGCTAAATTGTGCTTCACTCTTAAAAACACTTTGCTCTCGCTCTTACAGAGTGTAAATTATACCTGAAAATATGGTCTGTTTAAACAATATTGTTCGTCTGGACCTTTTACTACTAAATTATTATGGTTGTAAGGATTAAGTTACATCGCTTTCTATGCTTTTTACAAAAGTCTTTTTTTCTTCAGTACCCTTAAAGGAAAGGTTAAATTGATATTGTTAACGAAATAACCGACTAAGCCGTGGCGTAATAGACCGAGAAGATAACGAAAACCTCAAGCAGCGCGCGTGCGCAATGTCTTCGGTGGCTGTTGTAGACCAGTCTGAGGTATTTTCTCGGTTGATATATCGCATGTGTCTCATATCAAATTATTCGTCTCGATTTTCCCTACGTCATTGTTGTACACCTAAACAGTTAGTGTTTACACGCTATATACTGTGGACGCTTGCAAATGTGCGTGGTCGAAAGTATATATGTGACTATATCTGGCACGAACTTATTCATCTTCCGTGTCCACAAAGGGCAGACGGCACATTCCCAACCGAAGCGAATCGGTCGAGCTCGCCGTGGTAGTCTTGTGCTGCCATGACTCGTGACAGTATAACGGTTGATGACCTAATAGCGATATATCGGCAGGTGAAAGTTTTGTGGCTGTCTTGGCGCCCCTCCATTCGGTAATTGTAATTAAAGTGCAGCTACTAACAGAGTTCCAGTGTGTGCTGTAGTCATCGTAAGCCAGCAAAACTTGGTTGATATTCTAATGAGTAAATGCGAAAACGATATACCGTGAAAACAAAAGTTAGTTCCAATTTTGGACACCTGGCGCAAATCTGGCGCTATGAATGCAGTAAAGGCGTACAGAAATGTCTCCATATGTAATGGATTAGCAACGGGACGTGGGCAGGAAAGGTCAAATTACTGAGGAAGGTATACTGTTGATTTTGTTATTAAACGCGGCTTACAGAATTTGTTCATTAGTAGCATCGGAGACGAGACGAGGTGATGTACGGTCTCAGATTTGCACCTCGTGCCCAAAATCGGTACTAATTTTCTTCCAGTGTAAAAAAAAAGTTTCGCTGCCACATAATTACAGCTCACACAGGACCTCCGTGAGAAGCTGTTCATTAATTATAATCGCCTGGTATTTCTAATGCGTTCCTGGAGTCCAGGCCTGGCTTTTAATTTAGTGGAGTGCCTTCACAAGGAAGTTAGCCTAAGCGCACTAAGTTTGACACACGGCCTACAAGGCAATGACTCCGTTACTCGAGGACGGTCACGGGAGAGTAATTATTCTGTGAGAACTTTGTATTAAACTTGCTTCCGATCGCACGTGGAAATTGACACTGAACATTTACCTTTCCTGCTTTTCGATGTTAAAATTTTGGTTGCGTTTTTGTCTTCCTATGTGTGAGATTGGTAACTGCTGAGAACACTGTTTAATGTTTTAATTTAGCAGCTCAGCCGGGGGATCTTTCATAAACCTTTCTTGTTGTTTTTGCAGCCAAATCTTATTTCTTGTGCAAATTGGTGTTTCAACGATGAAATTGTTTTCTTTTAAAACTGTGTTCCTCTCTCTGTTACAGTGTTTCGTCATTTATTTCTCTGAGTAATTATTATCACTATTTAACAACACCATTGGGCTTGTTACGACTATGTCAAACCTCAGAATTGTGCTGAAGTAAAAGGTAAACTATTTAATTTCCCCCATTCATCAGTCGAGTCCTTCATTGCTTATTAAATATTCCTTTTATTAAATTTTCATTTTTTTTATAAATTCTGTGTTTTATACACTCCTGGAAATTAAAATAAGAACACCGTGAATTCATTGTCCCAGGAAGGGGAAACTTTATTGACACATTCCTGGGGTCAGATACATCACATGATCACACTGACAGAACCACAGGCACATAGACACAGGCAACAGAGCATGCACAATGTCGGCACTAGTACAGTGTATATCCACCTTTCGCAGCAATGCAGGCTGCTATTCTCCCATGGAGACGATCGTAGAGATGCTGGATGTAGTCCTGTGGAACGGCTTGCCATGCCATTTCCACCTGGCGCCTCAGTTGGACCAGCGTTCGTGCTGGACGTGCAGACCGCGTGAGACGACGCTTCATCCAGTCCCAAACATGCTCAATGGGCGTCAGATCCGGAGATCTTGCTGGCCAGGGTAGTTGACTTACACCTTCTAGAGCACGTTGGGTGGCACGGGATACATGCGGACGTGCATTGTCCTGTTGGAACAGCAAGTTCCCTTGCCGGTCTAGGAATGGTAGAACTATGGGTTCGATGACGGTTTGGATGTACCGTGCACTATTCAGTGTCCCCTCGACGATCACCAGAGGTGTACGGCCAGTGTAGGAGATCGCTCCCCACACCATGATGCCGGGTGTTGGCCCTGTGTGCCTCGGTCGTATGCAGTCCTGATTGTGGCGCTCACCTGCACGGCGCCAAACACGCATACGACCATCATTGGCACCAAGGCAGAAGCGACTCTCATCGCTGAAGACGACACGTCTCCATTCGTCCCTCCATTCACGCCTGTCGCGACACCACTGGAGGCGGGCTGCACGATGTTGGGGCGTGAGCGGAAGACGGCCTAACGGTGTGCGGGACCGTAGCCCAGATTCATGGAGACGGTTGCGAATGGTCCTCGCCGATACCCCAGGAGCAACAGTGTCCCTAATTTGCTGGGAAGTGGCGGTGCGGTCCTCTACGGCACTGCGTAGGATCCTACGGTCTTGGCGTGCATCCGTGCGTTGCTGCGGTCCGGTCCCAGGTCGACGGGCACGTGCACCTTCCGCCGACCACTGGCGACAACATCGATGTACTGTGGAGACCTCACGCCCCACGTGTTGAGCAATTCGGCGGTACGTCCACCCGGCCTCCCGCATGCCCACTATACGCCCTCGCTCAAAGTCCGTCAACTGCACATACGGTTCACGTCCACGCTGTCGCGGCATGCTACCAGTGTTAAAGACTGCGATGGAGCTCCGTATGCCACGGCAAACTGGCTGACACTGACGGCGGCGGTGCACAAATGCTGCGCAGCTAGCGCCATTCGACGGCCAACACCGCGGTTCCTGGTGTGTCCGCTGTGCCGTGCGTGTGATCATTGCTTGTACAGCCCTCTCGCAGTGTCCGGAGCAAGTATGGTGGGTCTGACACACCGGTGTCAATGTGTTCTTTTTTCCATTTCCAGGAGTGTAGTTTTATTTCTCGTGAAGGCTAAATTACTAGAACTGTTTGTGCAATTTGTGCTTTCCCGCTTCTTATCAATTAGATTAACCGTTTAGTGTTCTCACACATTTTGTGAATAATAATAAAAAATCTCTCAATACTCAATAAGAGTTTAAATTAACACAAAAATTAACACATTTAAAAAAGTCAAGAATGATAATGTGTTTACGAAAGCTTCATAGCAGTATGAAGGTGCTTAATTCGCCACTACTGGTTTCACGTCAGTATAATTGTACGCATATTAACGTTTATAAAGGCTACATTTCCATAACGTAGCTAGAAAATTACGAAGTTCTAGCATTCAAGAAGCTATTGACGTTAAGTGTCAAACCACATTGGTAGGTTATCATAATAAAATTAAGTACACCCAAAGGATGGTTGTGAATATGTACAAATGATGACTGCTAATGAGCCAGGCTATATAACATCTCGCAGAGTATGTTGCAAGATATGGTAGACACCAACTGTACAAAACCGAATTAATACGTCCTAGGGGATGTTCTCCATCCTGGCTCATTCAGCAGCCATTCTTTGTACATTTTCACAACGAGGTTTTGGATGTACTCAATTTTATTCTGACAACTCACCAACGTGTTTTTTGACACTTAATGTGGATAACTTCCCGAATGCTGGAACTCCATTACATACGTGAAGATGCGTCTATACAGACGCGAAATCGTTACTTGCAAATAAATCACCTTCATACAACCACGCAGCTTTTGGAAACACCTTATCATTCCTGACTTTTAATTGTTGTAATTTTGTGATAATATAACTGGTTGTTCAATTCTGAGTTCTTTTCATTGTTATTCTCACACTGTCTCTGAGATGTGGTTCCCTTCTCTAGAAAGTTGTTTTTCTCACACACTTTCTTATCTTCTGCCTGTGACATCGGTATGTGTACCTGGACTATTGTTTTTAGCGCTGGTTATCTGTCGAGTCCGATTAGAACAACACTATCGCTGAATTGTTCACAGTAACTCGCTCCCTGGCCTACCTTTCTACAACAGTTGAAACGCATCCACCATATTCTATCGAGTGAACTGGCGCAGTGGTTAGCACACTTGACTCGTATTTGGGAGGACGACGGTTCAAATCCCTCGTCCCGCGATCCACATTTAGGTTTTCCTTGATTTTCCTAAATCGGTTCAGGCAAATACCGGGATGGTTCCTTTGAAAGGGCATGGACTATTTCCTTCCCTAATCCGATGGGACTGATGACCACGCTGTTCGGTCCACTCCCCCAAATTAACCAACCAATCAGCAAATTCCTGGATGGTTTCTTTCAAAGGGCATGGTCGATCTCCTTCCCCATACTTCACACAGTCCGAGCTTTTGCTCCGTCTCTGGTGCCTTCCTTCAGTACTCTGGTTGACTCGTTTCCTCTTATACTACTGTCACTTTGACTACATATGAATGCAAGGAAAGTAAATAATTAAAGGAGTAACTGTAGTGAGAAATACTTATCTCCCTTAGGTTTTGCCCATCTCTGGGTAATTAGGTACATCTCTTTCGAAGGTAATTTTAAAAGTCCCACAATGTAGTGACGATAGCTATTCGTGTTCATCGTGTCACTTCGAGTTTCTCTGAACAGAGTTATTCGCGGAGGCGATCTCCAGTCATGTTCATAATGTGGCATCCGGTCACGTGGCTTGCGTGAACATTACCAGTTTATGTCCTCATTTCCTTTTTTTTTTTTTTTTCTCCGCGATGCCGGGAGGCTAAGTTCTATTTGTTACTCTGGAAGTCAGTTCGGTGGGGCCCACATTTAGCCAGGGTACTGCTGCTTTTGCTCCCACTGTTGACTTGAACCAAAGTGTTGATGACGTAGTCAGGCACCATTTAATTTTTTGACTTTTTACGTTGATATTTTATTAGTAGCGCATTACTAATTTTTGTGGATTCGTAAATAAACTTTATCTCAATTTCTAGGTGAGTCTTTCTGCACATTATTCCAAGTGGCCGGCTGGATTTGTAGAGGACTTTTTACGATGTGCTAACAGAGCGTTTCACCGTCCGAGCTCTCGTCGCATTAATGTTTGTATTTCACTTTCGACACAGCTGCGTGTTTCCTTTTTGTCCGATATTAGATTTTTCATTGTGGTTAGAGGCCATGTGTCATGAAGGATTCTTCAAAGTTTCTTGTTATCTCAGCCGTTTCATTTCAACTTTCTACCAGTGAAAATCATTCTTTTGGTGAACGTTATCGCTTCCAGTTATTTTTTTTCCAGTAAATTCCAGTTTAATGATGGTTTCTTTCTGGTCCCTGAACACATGGTGCCGAAGAGGGTTTAACAGTCAGTCGTACACGTCAGTCTGTGACTTCCGTCACCACTTTCTTGCTTTTATAGTGAATTACCTCTGTATTAACTTCACGACCTAATTGATTATTATCGTTGCGTTTCTTCGTGCAGCAGGAGCACGTGAAGCAAGCTAAGTACATTGTCACAGTGGGGATCATATCAGTCTTATCCCAGAGTTTTCGAAATTACTGTCGTGATTAAGGATACTGCTGACGCAAATTTGAGTACAGTGTAATATACAGCATGATTCTACTTTTCTTTTGGCGTAGTTACCTCTCGATTCTTGGACGAAGTAATTGCTCATTCAAATGTCAATATCATACTGATAACTTCTCTTGCATGCTGTCCCGCACCCAAACCGCGATCGTTGCAGTTATTTCTATGCTATAGATGAAAATATATTCCAGAGTTAACCTTATAGACAACTGTTCCGCTCGTTCCCTCATACCGTGCGGTCGGCCCATAACTGTTTTACAGTCTGATTCATAAAACTTCATGTTTTTCTAAATGTATTTATGGTATGTAAATATAAATTTTCTTTATGTCCAGTTTCTATGTGTGTAATCATTAGAATCAAGTAAATAGGATATTAAATGGAACTTTTTCTATTGAATCTATGTTAGGTAATCACTGTCCCAGATATGATTGATTTTGCAAAGCTTTCACATATTATTAATTTACTATGGTCTCGTCCTTTTTATAGGCCGCACCATCCTTAAGTTTTAAGTTACATATCTGAATGAGTGGGAAGCATTTATGACTGCCGTGAGGTCCACTTGGCACCAGACGCTGAAGACGACAAGTCTCGTCAGCACACGTGTTGAATCTTGCATAGTAACGCCATTTTTTACTGCTGTTGATATTACCCTACATTCGCCTGACCAGAAATCTTTGTCGTCTTTCCTTTTCACTCCACTGACCGTCACTATATCTAGACTGAAACTTTTTCATGTCCCTTTTCAAATTTCTAGCGTCCCTTCCACGATTCAACTTCCACCGTTTCGCGCTCCAACGTATAAAATATTAGCCTTTCGTTGATTATTAAATTTTTTTCTCACGGTTATACCCCCTTTGTGGTCTTCTGAATGTGGGACTAATGCGGAAACCTTTTCCAATGGAGAGATCTTCGTTATACGTCTTCACTTACAGGACACATGGCCGGCCGCGGTGGCCAAGCGGTTCTAGGCGCTTCAGTCCGGAACCGCGCGACTGCTACGGTCGCAGTTCGAATCCTGCCTCGGGCATGGATGTGTGTGATGTCCTTAGGTTAGTTAGGTTTAAGTAGTTCTAAGTACTAGGGGACTGATGACCTGAGGTGTTAAGCCCCATAGTGCTCAGAGCCATTTTTTGACACATGTCTGCAAATACATTGTGTTTTTAATAGAATGGTTTCCATCGCATCCTCACGCCGTTTGTCATTGCGGGTTCTTCAGCCTTTTAAGGGCCGTTTCCCACCTCAAGGTGAAGAGGGTGAAACGCGTATGTACTCGGTAGCAGCGATGGCGAGGCATGACAGAATCTGTGACCAGAGAGTTATTTATCGTTGCTAGTCTGCGCTTGACCGCGCGACAGTTCTGTTGTTGTACGTAGCGAGTCGCGAGAGCATGTAGTTCGTTCGTGCCAGTAGCGCGCGAGAGACAGTCGCAGTTGTGTGTGAGGAGTCGGCGGGCGTCGACATGGAGCTCTGGTCAAGGTTCAGGACGAGGTGTATTTTTGAATAAGGTAATGAAGCAGCATTGCGCTCATCTGATAATGTAATGTATCTTAACAGTAATTAATTTGTTCAAGAATCGCCCCAATAGTAATTTTGTTCTGAAAGCAATTTTTAAGAAAATAATCATTACAATTGAAACAATACTTCCTATGCTTTTCCTGCCAGAATCAATTTATCAGATTTGCACAGGGCCTAAGGTCAGCGCAGATGACCTTATAAAATTTATCAGGTTGATCATAACGTTAATTTTGTGGGGACTTAGCATTTTTGCACATTTTTGTTATCATTGAGTTTTGTTACTGTGGGAAGATGACATTTGGCTCCTATTTGCATTTTCATTCAATTCATATTATTTAAAAATAATTCCGGGGAGGTTACACTTAGCACAATGTCCATTCACATTTAAAATAGTTTCTTTCATTTTTGCGGGAAGATTACACTTAGTTCTATTCCCATTAACATTTAATAATATCTCATTTTCAATATTCTCCGGGGAGGTTACACTTGGCGACATCCGGTCCAGGATCGTATTTCGTTGAGAATCTTCTGAGAAGTAGTTAGATATCTGCTATTATTAACTAAAATATAATTAGCATTTGGCGCAACGCTTTTACTAATTTTATGACTTTCTTTCCTTAGATCATCGGCAATTCATTGCTCTGTTGTATTTGTGTTTGTTGCTTTTTGCATTGTGCTTATTTCATTAAGTGAATAACTGTGTCTATTGTAAAAATGCCGCGAAAGACTGTGAATAGTGTATCGCGAAGTATAATGAATGAAATTACCGACTTAAAGAACTTCACCAACAGTACTTGTGACACGCAGTGTAATGATGACAATCCTGCGTTCACTGACAATCAGTGCGTTCCAACCACTCATGATGATTTTTGTCTTAATGATGAACAAACGAACTCGGTTATGTCCTCTGTTGATTTGACGACAATTGATGACGCGGGGCGCCCTATTGTAATGAGCGCTGCCCAGCTTAACACAACCGGTTTACTAAATTCACGTGACGAACAGACAAATTTGTCTAATGAAAATGAACAGGATACACAAAGTAGTACGGATTTATTTAATTCCGAAATAGTGACTGACAGTGCACATTTGACTGGCAAACCTTTTTGTAAATTTCAGAATAACCAATTGGTTACAGAAAGCGAGATAATTCCAGATCCATCATTAAACAGCACAGAGAATAGAAATGCTAATTTTGGGTTGGATCAAATTATGGCATTTTTTAAACAATTGGATAAAAAATTAGACAATAATAATGAAAAATAAGACAGTCTTAATAAGATCTCAAACAACAACTTAGTGAACAGAACGAACAGTTAAATGAAAAATTAGACAACAATTCCAGACAGTTAAATGAAAAATTAGACAACAATTCTAGGCAGCTTAGTGAACAAATTAGAGCCGTTGCCGCGCAGTGCCATGATACTAAGGAACAATTACGCGAGGAAATTGAGGCTTGTTCAAATAAAAAAAAAAAATAGCGAAGAAATTAGGTCTGTTGCTCAGGAATTAAGTGAAATGCAAACAGCTGCAACAGCAACACTTAGAAACGAAATTAGCAGAGTCGCTAAACAATGCTCTGAAAAAGCTACACAATTACGTGACGAGTTTAAACTAATGACAGCAGAACTTTCGCGCACAATGGACGAAAAGATTGATGCGAAATTCGACCAACAGAACACTCAAATTGACGAACGTTTTAGTCTTCACATACAAAACAGTGATACGCGTTTCCGCAAATTTATTCAGGATCAAAATAAAGTAAAACGTCAAGTCATGGAAACAATCACTGCACAGAGACAGGAAGACAAACGTAAATTGTTCGCGAAAGCCAAGACATACGTAGACAACAATATTGCTACAGTGTCCGACGAAATTAATACCATCAAACAGTTGAACACAGAATTACGTGATGAAATTTACGATTTGAAATCAAAAACAGATACACACACAGCAGATATTCAGACAGTGACAGACAGATTTGAACAATTAGAACTAACACAGGATTGCGATGTCATCAAAGCTGACGTTAAAAAATTGAACGAAACCACACGTAAATTACAAAAACAGATTAATACTTCTGACACTAAAAACGATGATCAGGTAAAAATGCTGACTGAAAAATATGATGAATTGGCCAGTCGTATTGACGTTATCGAAAGTACCAATGACAATAAATCAGACGATACTGCACCGATTTCATTTAACCAAACACCTGCATTCCAAAATTTACAGCAGACAATTAATGAGATCGATTCGTCTAATAACACGTTGCGTGGAAAATTGTCAAGTTTACAGCAAGAAGTAACAGAGATGAGAAATATTTCAGTTAATAACGCATCACAGCAGACGCCACTTTGCGAACAATTGTCAGACTCACGCAGCGCGTATAATTTGAGTAATTTACAGAGAGTACGGGATTTAGATTCAGAAATGACACAGACAAACAGATTCTCACACAAACCTGAACGTGTTCTCAAATTCAGTGACGAGAACATTGATTATAAGCAATTTGCATTTGTAAAAAAATCTAAGGAATTTAATAATGACAGAGCACAGATACACGATTTGAAATGGATACGTCGATTTATTTTTGTACTTTCAATAGCATTGCCTGTAATGAAGAAACAACAATTAGCATGGATACAGCAATTTATTTCTGAATTTTTACCGCCATTGCCTATAACACGAAAGCTGAAAATTATTTGCAGTGCGTAATTGACCTCAGGGGTATCAGACCGCATCGTCATAATTTAAAATGCGCCAACGTTTCGGCCAGCGTTGCAGCTAGCCTTCATCAGGGCCTTACGTTAACTGCTAAATGAACACACTTGGTTCCTTAAATAGCTGCACGAGAAAACCGTGTCGTTACTTGATTGGCTGTAAAAGGAGGAGGGGGAGGGGTGAAAGGTATGTTTTATTGGTGTTTCCTTTATTAACTGTCATTGGCTGAAATAGCTGTTTTCTATTGGTCTTTATATTAATCCACCCCATAGGAGGAGACGGACGAATAGCGAACAGGTGATGGCTGTGACGTCACACTGTTTCCATGCTGTCCAGGAGCCGGCTGCGGCGTGCCATTGCTTTGTGTACTCGCGACCACTACTGCGGCTCTCCGCGTGTCTGCATGGGCCGCCACGGCTCTGCCGCCGCTCCGTAGCCCTGCTATTGCAGGCAGCCAAGACCTCGGAAGCTTGTACCCGTCCTCTCTATTCATGTTGGCGGGTCTTTTGGCTATTTCTATCGCCTCTCTGATCTTTCTTTTGAAAGTGAGAGGCTGTTTCGCCAGGACGCGGGCTTCTTGAAAAAATATTGGTTTCCCGCACTCGTCTCGGTGTTCCGCCACTGCTGACTTAGTGTGTTGTTTCAGGCGGATATATCTTTCATGTTCCGAGAGCCTTGTGCTAATCGGACGTCCCGTCTCACCTATGTAGACTAATCCACACGCACAACCACACGAAATTGGTTGTGCGTGTGGATTAGTCTACATAGGTGAGACGGGACGTCCGATTAGCACAAGGCTCTCGGAACATGAAAGATATATCTGCCTGAAACAACACACTAAGTCAGCAGTGGCGGAACACCGAGACGAGTGCGGGAAACCAATATTTTTTCAAGAAGCCCGCGTCCTGGCGAAACAGCCTCTCACTTTCAAAAGAAAGATCAGAGAGGCGATAGAAATAGCCAAAAGACCCGCCAACATGAATAGAGAGGACGGGTACAAGCTTCCGAGGTCTTGGCTGCCTGCAATAGCAGGGCTACGGAGCGGCGGCAGAGCCGTGGCGGCCCATGCAGACACGCGGAGAGCCGCAGTAGTGGTCGCGAGTACACAAAGCAATGGCACGCCGCAGCCGGCTCCTGGACAGCATGGAAACAGTGTGACGTCACAGCCATCACCTGTTCGCTATTCGTCCGTCTCCTCCTATGGGGTGGATTAATATAAAGACCAATAGAAAGCAGCTATTTCAGCCAATGACAGTTAATAAAGGAAACACCAATAAAGCATACCTTTCACCCCTCCTCCTCCTCCTTTTACAGCCAATCAAGTAACGACACGGTTTTCTCGTGCAGCTATTTAAGGAACCAAGTGTGTTCATTTAGCAGTTAACGTAAGGCCCTGATGAAGGCTAGCTGCAACGCTGGCCGAAACGTTGGCGCATTTTAAATTATGACGATGCGGTCTGATACCCTGAAGAATTTCATTGAAGAAGACAACGGCCGCGGAAGCCTACGCTTATATTTGACCTCAGAGGATTCATTACGCTTTAATGAATATGTGCCGTAGCGTGCATAGGGCCCCAAGCTGTAGTAGTGCTGTTTCATCTTTAGTTTTCTGCACTGCTGCCTTCTCTTCTACTATCCGTTATATCTATTAAAACAGCTCTACAACTATCGCTCTATCTAGTATTAAGAATGACTAATGAAAACCCGATAAGACGAGTTTTTACCGAAAGTGACAATTTTTCATCAGATGCTGCAGGAACGACAACCACCAGAAATTTAATATCCGAGAAAATTTTTTAATCATCAGTATGTACAAAATTTTCAGTAGTCGCAACCACATTTTTGGTAACAATAGACGTTTTTCACCACAACAGCATGAAAGTCAGCCGGTTAGAATACCTAACCAACAATGTAATGCACAAGGTCAACCAAACTTTAATGTTACGCCGCGTGCACGTATAGTCTCAGCTACAACAAATAGTAACGCACGCCAGCAAAGAAATGAGTACCTACAGAAGACACACTATTTCAACTCCTATCGCACTGCACCGTATAGAAATGACTATCATGATAAACGTAAAAATAATGAGCACAATTTTTCAGCGTACATTAAATAACAGTCGATTTTTTCAGCAGCAAGAACATCAGCAACAACATATTATCATGAATGAAGCAGACAATAGGTGTCATTCATAGCGTAATACGTCTGGAAGAAGTAATAGAACAGTTCAAATAGTAGAAATGCCACAACATCCTCCTGATAATAATAACACGTCAGATAGAATCTGACTAGATACTGTACAGGTCGCATCTTCTGAAACTTCCCCTTTGAATAATTTTACAGGACTGTGCTTAACCTGACGCACAATATTTTTTAGCGCAACGCAATCTGACTTTCCACACACAATATTTTGTTAACGCAACGCAATCTGACTTTCAAAATTCTCTACAAGAGAATGGCCCTGACTAACATTAAACTATACGTCTCACAAATCACTTACCTCACCAAAAATCTTCGCTGCTCAAGCTACTGCAATACAGCGAGCGCCACTACTGCCAGCTAAATAAAAGATTCAAACTATGGAAGGCACTAACTACTGATAGGGATAGTTAGCAAATGAAAGATATTAATAGAGAACAAACAATGTATTTACCTTGATATCATGACAAATTACAAAACTCCGCCATCTCTCTCCCCACATCCACCACTGCTGGCGGCTCACCTCCAACTGCCCAACGCTACGCGCTGTTCACAGCCAGCTGCCTAACACTACAATGGTTGAGTATTACAACAATGCAAAGCAGCCACAGACTGCACACGGCACAGCCGGTGATTTTCATACTGAGGTGGCGTTACCAATAAAAAAACCTAAACAGCCTACTTACATAGCCCCCATGCTCCCCACAAAAAATTTTACAAATTTTGTTGGGCACTGGCCAATACATATTTGTTAAAATTTTTCATAATCGTAATTACAATAACAAAGAAATCAAATGCACACACTTATTGATACAATGTTGGTCAAAAGCTAAAATTTTCTCACAGTCCATAAAGACAGTCCTGATCATTCATCACATTGCAGTGTTTTTCTCAAAGTCTGAGCAGTAAAAGAAAATGCACACGGAAGTAGTGGATTTCCCTGCAGTCTTGAAGAAGTATCGTTGTCCTTCCAACGGAAAGACAGTGCTGACTCTTGACATGCTGACAGGTAATGGGCCACAACAGAGCAAACCCACAGCGGAGTCAGTCGAAGTTTTGAAGAGTATTGGTGGGTAGGTCATCACAGAGCAGACCCACTGTAGTCCTGGTAGAGGTTACGGTATTGGTGGGCCACCAGAGGTGCAGACCCACTGTAGTCCTTTTAGAGATGGCTAGCAGCCATCTGTTATGACTGTGCAGGTACACAATCACCATTGAAGAGTCTTGCGGATAATATAGCAAGTCCATAACCACCACTTGTGCACTCACAAAGTTTTTGGAATTGTCCTTAGAACCAGCAATGCTGTTATCCAGTCCCTTGCTGAATTATTAACACACGTGCAAACACTAACAGTCCCTACTTGTCACATATTGTCCATATATTATGACCAACAAAAACGTGTGCAGTGAAATGTAACTTACAAGTTACTTAATTTGATGACCTGGTGTCAATTACAATTTTATAACATAAGAATACAATAACAACGGTATAAAATACATCATTAAAAACATAATAATACAGATAACATTTGTAGGAATAGGGGCTTTACAAAAGAATAGAAATAAACAAATACATCAGTGTTACAAAAATAATGACATAAGTACATATATAAAGATCAGAATAACATTTGGAATATCAACTTCCACATGAGCATTAAAACAAAACAGAACAAATACTGTTTAAACATGTTTACAAAGTAAATAACATGGTATTAGAAAAATTCTACAACATAGGTCTTATCAGATAAACAACTAAAGACAGGAAGTACACAAATACACAAGGGAACACAAACACATAGTGGGATAACACAAGGAAAGGACAGGGTTTCTTTTACTGCAGTATCTTGCGAACAAAACTTTTTTTGTTCTTGGAGATCTCCCTTCGTTCCTCATTATTTCCAAAAGTCCTATCTGTACCTCTTTTCTGTATTCCAACCATAATTCTTTCAAAATAAATATGGCTCATTGTACAATACTCATTTTGGCCCTATCTGTTTCTTGCGGCTTCTCAATGCATTTCTTCCAATTCATCATAGTTAGTTTCTTATATAGTCTACCCCCTCTTAAGCTAACTTAAATCTACTGAGCTCAGATATATATACCAAGGGACGAGGCAATGCAGCATCACATAAAACAATAAACATCAATGACAAATATTTCAAACTGGCAAAGCAAGCTACAGTAAATCTAAATTACCAAGCAATTCAACATTACAACTAATATGAGGCAATGCGCAGCAAACAATAAAATAATCATTAGTAAAACTGGCTTAACAGCGTAATACAAAGTCAAATTCAGTAACATTATGCCTGGCAAACAGCAGAAGCAAAAGCAATAAATTATATCTAAACATGACAACGCTCAAGCAGAAAAATATTACAGTAAAGACAACAATGCAGATAAGGGAAATGTATAATCACATCTTAATGTCTAAGTAATTAAAGTGGTGCACCACAAAAAGTTATTCTACCAAAAAAATTACCCAGTAGTTGAAAAGAAAATTCCGTATGCAATTCCTGTGAAGTGAAATTTTTTTTTTATGCTCCTTCGTTTTTTTTTTTTTATTTACTCGATCTGTAGACAGAAAATATTTATATTAGTACATCTATAAAATTTTATTTTAACCAGTGCTGCAGTGCAGCTAGAAACTAGATATTAAACAAAATGGGCAAAGCAAGGCGTGAAACGTCATTCACTAGCCATATGGCATTTCTCTCAATTAGCACGACAATAGCCGTGAAATGTTTCTCATCGTTTTCAAGTTCGACCCTGTCGTTTTTGCGATGCTCTCTACAAAGGAAGGTTAATGGCCTCCCTTTTTTTTTCTACCTGTGCCGCTGAAAAAGGGGCTCGCAATAATGGCCCTTTTTTTTTTGTTTTTTGTTTTGGGCGTCTGACACAGCTGTGTGCCCGCGACGCATTACGTGCAGGTGGTCACTTAACTTTCGTACGGAAATATTTACGACAGCAGTTTCCGCTACAATGGCAGTCTTAAATAAAAATATTTCACAGGTCAAGAATTAGCGTTGCAAACCTGTAAAAACAAAATCCCATGAATATAACAGTGTCCAAAAAATTTTCGTCGGCATTGTGATACATTCACGCATTTACACACATTTCATAATTCTAAAAGTACGATTCTCGGTTTCCAACATACGTCTTCACAAGGCAGAGTTCCTAACCGCTACTCATTACTCCTTACCTTATTACACATATACAAATTCGTCGACGCTTCTTCAATACTTCATCATTAGATACATAGCATAATCAAATTCTTCATATAACATTAGCTTACTAATCATAAACATACCTCAACAACATAATACACATCGTCGTCGTAAAAAATAACATCATAACACCTCAGTCAAATCTAAAAATCGTCGTAGCTTCCTCCAATAGTTTCAAAACCTAAAAAAAATTCTCTGCTCATTTCAAAAGTGTCATCTGCCTCAAACGTACTTTAAAATCATGATTCCATACCAAACACATCATTCAAAGCTCACATTGTATCACAATGGTTCCGAAAAAATATGAACAGTTTACAAAGTACAGACAAAATACAATTTCATACGTATGAAGTTATTCAACTGTGTAATTACGTAAACATCTGTCACTGACGTAGTAAAAAAAATGTTTGTCTCTCTCAGTTAAATGATCTGATAGCTGTGTAATACTGTGTTGGAGAAATATGGTACCGATGTGTAAAGTTGTATAAGCAAATACCATATTAGCTAGGGTTCCTTGTGGTTGCCACACACATGGTACACAAAGTAAGCGTGTACCCCCCTGAGGATTAATGTAATTATACTTTCAGGTGTTACAGATTACAGCAATGGAATGAAATGTATCATGGAAAACTTTCTTTGTAATTCAAAACTCTTTAAAAATAAATGTTTTAAGTACAAAATTAATCACTCAAATACGTGTACTGTAGCGCTAAACTGTGCGTCTTGTTGTAAGATAATCTCTGTGAAAGTGTCGTAGTTATCGTCCTCCAAAAGCTAAGTTCTGCAGAAGTCAATGTACTTACCTCATGATACACAAAAGTGAAATGCTTTGCGTATAGATATCTTAGTTATTACGCTTATTGTTGTGATGAAGAAAGTACTGTGCTGTAACGTATTGTTGTGCTACGGAAAAGGCTGCCTCATTGTTGCTATACCACAAAAGTTACTACTAAAACATGTTTTACTTTCCAGAAGAATTCAGAAAAACTGTGCAGATATAAAACAGATACACCGCAAAAGCAACAAGGTGAATTGTGTCACACATTAGTAGCGTCGTGATATAGTCGTGTAGCTGTCAAATAAACTAACCACTGTGTCACCTGGTATCTCTCAGAAAGCACTTTAAATTCAGAATGCATTTTCAAATAAACCAAAATGTTGCATTAAAATCTCAAGTTAAAAAAGCACATTATCTCTCAATAAACGGTTTTACGTGTGAAATGTGGTGTAAACCTTTGCTCTTCCTAGTATGCAGAGTTTCAACTTTAACGCAATTGTCAAGTAGTATACGTCGGTAAAGAATACTGGAATTTTTTTTCTCAAGGTTAGCGCTATGTTATTTTTCTCGGAGCCAGCCGGCGCAGGTGTCTGCCTGCGGTGCGGGTCATTGTCTGTCTCTCCACTGGCGCGCGTCGCTAATGGGATTCGGAGACCGAACCTCCACAAATTCGCCTTGCCGAGAGGGCCCAGCTCTGTTAGAATCCCGCCAGTTCTGATGCAATTCAGGTCTGTCGTTATGTCGGTAGTTTACATAGTTTCTTGTTTGTCGGTCATGTGGTGGAGAATCTCTCCCGGAATCGCAACTGCGCGCCGAACCGTCGCGTCTGAAGTCATTCTGCCACCCTTGATAATAATAATTGTTTTGGTTCCCATATTGTCTGTTTCTATGATTGTCTCTGTCATAGTCATTACTATGGAAATGCGATCTTTCTCTGTAACTATTATTCTGCCAACGGTTGTCATAAGGGTGGTGTCTGTTTTGGTCACGATTTGTGTTGTGAGAGTAGCCTTGTCGTGTCCATTTATTATTTCTGTCGTCACGGAATTGTGACGGATGTGACCTGTAGTGATTGTTTTCCTGTTTTCGCATCCCGCGACTGTCAGTGTCAATTTCCAGTTCTTGTAACAGTCCCTGAAAAGCTTCAATGTCGTCTTTACAACGTCCTGCTAAAATAATATGCCGTAAATGTTCAGGTAATTTCATTAAGCAAATGCGGATGAGTTCTGAAGGGCTGTATGGGTTTGAAAGATACTGATTCTTATGCAACATGTCTTCAAAATATTTCACAAGACTGGAGAATTCAGATTGTTCGAAATGTTTCATCATTATGATGCCATGTTTTACTCGGTCTTGTGTGGCTTGAGACCAGTATGCGGAGAGGAAGGCATGGTAAAATTCTCCTTCACTGTGGCAATCGTGAATGACCGATCGCATTCTTACAGCTGGTTCATTCTCTAAGTAGCCACACATAAATTCTAATCTGTGTTCTAACGACCAGTTGGGAGGAAAACTATGAGAGAATTGATGGAGCCATGCTTGTGGATGAATGTCGTTGGCAGAATTCTTAAATGTTTTAAATTTACGTGTAGTAATGAACAGCTTATAGTCAAAGTCATCATGTCGGCGAGTCGCATATCGGTCATTGTTACGTCGTGTCGGCGGTTCCATCTCAAAATTCGGTGTGCCTTGCCAATTTCTTTCATAATTTCCGAAGTGTCTTGTGTTATTATTTTGTGGTTGTTCCGTATTTCTATGTCCCTCTTCCCGTGTTGGGGCGCGAGTGTCCTCTGAAATACGTAATTCTTGTATTACCTGTGTCAGCTGATCTTGTACTTCGCGGATTTCTCTTTGGTGTTGCGTATTAATTTGATTTTGATTTTGTTTGAATTTTCTAATTTGTTCATACTCTTCTGTGTCAGTGAAGGCTACAGGTGTTGTATCATTCAGATCATCATCTACCCTCGTAGATAAGTTAGTGAACTGATCTGAAAGTTCGGCTACTTTATCCGATAATGTACTTATTTCCTCAGTGTGTTTTTCTGCTGTGTCTTTTAAGTTTTCCTGGGTTTTTGCAAGTTGCGTAACCGAATCGGTAGATGCAACTGAGTCAAATTTAGCTTGCAAGGTCTCATGATTTTCATGAACAGTAGTTTGCAGTTCTTTTATGGCTGCTTCGTGATTCTGTAGTGCATTTTCATGCCGCGAAAAAATAGGTTGGAAATGTTCACAAATTTGTGTTTTTACGTCATTACAGACTTTTTGACATTTCGATTCAATGTGATGTAACTCATTAGTTAAATCCTCACGTGTTTGTTCAAGTGTGGTATCTAACTTTTTAAGATTTTGTTCCACTGTGTCTAACTTTTGAAGATTTTGTTCCATTGTGTCTAACTTTTGAAGATTTTGTTCCATTGTGTCTAACTTTTGAAGATTTTGTCCCATTTGTTTCATTTCTCTCTGATTTTGTTCCATTTGTTGCATTAATTGCAATAATAATGTATTAGTGTCTGGAATCTGTTTCTCTATGCTTTTTGGCAGTGCATTTTCACCGGCAACATTCACATTTTGACAAGCAGAAAATGTGTCTTGACTTATTTGAGAAAACGGTGAGGATCCAAAACCTGAATCTACAGTATTTGTGAGATCGTCTCGTGTCATTTCGGATTCCTGAGCCGAGCTATTGCCGACCGATCGATCGATAATGCTTCCCTGTTCTCTAATTGTTTCGCTGTCTACACCATTGTTTGCAACCCGCTCCATCTCCCTATGCGCAATTACCAAATTACTACTTTTAACATTAGTTAATTCATTACTCTGCGGCGCTAACATACTGCTTTCGTCTTCGCTGTCGTTTCTCAATTTACTTTGGAGCCTAGTGTTACGCTTTTCACACGCCATTATTGTCACAGTATTTCACACGACAACACAGAAAAAACACAATTTGAAGAGCAAAAATAAGAGAACACATTAACATAACACTGAAAATAATATCTAGTTAATTGCAGCTGCGAAATACTTGGTGCAAATCTACATGCATGCCACAACTATTTTACTATACAACACTGAAAAACTACAACTACAATGGAGATTCTCTCTACAATTACGCGCTAGCAATAAACAAAATCTACACTAATTATACAAACTACAAGAAAAAATCAGAAGATTCCAGTGAGGTGTCCTAGGCTAAGGGTCGACATATGAAACGTCCCCTTTTAACAATTTTACAGGACTGTGCTTAACCTGACGCACAATATTTTTTAGCGCAACGCAATCTGACTTTCCACACACAATATTTTGTTAACGCAACGCAATCTGACTTTCAAAATTCTCTACAAGAGAATGGCCCTGACTAACATTAAACTATACGTCTCACAAATCACTTACCTCACCAAAAATCTTCGCTGCTCAAGCTACTGCAATACAGCGAGCGCCACTACTGCCAGCTAAATAAAAGATTCAAACTATGGAAGGCACTAACTACTGATAGGGATAGTTAGCAAATGAAAGATATTAATAGAGAACAAACAATGTATTTACCTTGATATCATGACAAATTACAAAACTCCGCCATCTCTCTCCCCACATCCACCACTGCTGGCGGCTCACCTCCAACTGCCCAACGCTACGCGCTGTTCACAGCCAGCTGCCTAACACTACAATGGTTGAGTATTACAACAATGCAAAGCAGCCACAGACTGCACACGGCACAGCCGGTGATTTTCATACTGAGGTGGCGTTACCAATAAAAAAACCTAAACAGCCTACTTACACTTCCAATAACACAAGCACTAGTTTAGACACGCAGAATGTTGTTCACGAAAATGTTATTACTTTTGACGACATCAGAGACACTCTTTTACAGGAAAGACCAGTTGTTCAGAAAACCATTTCACATCCTGTCATGGAAATTAAAATAGGTTCATCGAAATTTTCAGCAGTAATCGATTCTGGATCACCTATGTCAGTTATAAATGAGGAGACTTTCAACGAGTGTAACAAAGAGAATACATATCCTACATTACCATTAGGCAAAACGAAAGTGAAAGGAGCAGTATCGAGTAAAGGTGTAGACATTAAATTACAGACGCATTTATCATTTTGTATTGCAGGTCATACTTTTCACTCAAATTTTTGGATTGTTCCTTTATTGACAACAGACGTTATTTTAGGTACGAATTTTCTGGTACAACACGACGCAGTTATTGATTTTCAGAATTCTTATTTAATGTTAAAGGATGAAAATGTACAACTTGCTTTAGAATTTCAGCACTCACTACCTGCGGAAGAACAAACAAACAACCGCACAGAGGTCATTTCCGTATCACGTAACATAGACTGTAATCCCACATTGTTCACTGACACGTACGTACATAACTATAATACTCCAGACGAAGCTGACTACGACTTAATGCAGATGATTTCTGATAAGGTAAAACAAAGTAGTGCAAATACAGACGACGAACGCACGCAACTACACAAAATTCTTTTACAGCAAGCTCCAGTTTTCGACAACATTCCTGGTACTATGTCCGGTTTTATGTATGAATTTCAAGTTAAACAGCACGATACATTTAAAGCAAAGCATTATCCCATTCCATATATCCATAGAGAACAAGTTAAGAAAGAATTGCAAGATATGCTCGACCAAGGAATTACTGAACCGGCAGTTAGTCCGTACATAAACCCGCTGCATATTGTTAAGAAAAAAGATGGCTCACTTCGCCTTGTACTTGATTCGCGTCACATCAATGACATTATTATCAATGAAACAGATCGACCACAGACATTAGAGGAACTTCTACAGAAATTTCATGGTACGGCTATTTATTCCACACTAGATTTTAAATCGGGATTTTGGCAAATTCAACTTCATCCCAATTGCAGAAAGTACACAGCATTTCTCTGTTTTGGCGACTGTTATCAATTTTGTAAATTACCATTCGGTTTAACTATTTCTTCTGCAGCTTTTATTCGCGGTTTGAACACTATACTTCTGACAGAACTTAAAGACAGAATCACGACGTACGTAGACGACATTCTTATCACAGAAGCTAACTGGTCTGAACACAATATGATTCTAGAACAACTGTTGCAAACTTTTCATGCACAAGGACTCACAGTTAGTCTCAGTAAATCGCATTTTGGTAAAACTTCTATAAAATTTCTTGGACACGTAATTTCAGCGGAAGGCATTGCGCCTGATCCGGAAAAACTTCAAGCTCTACGTGACATTACTGTTCCTACGACGAAGAACCAACTACGCAGTTTTTTGGGCGTAATTAACTTTTTTCGTAAATTTATTCATCATTCTGCTTTAGATACACCTAGATTATGCCAATTGACTGGTAAAAACACTATTTGGTCTTGAGATAAGCAAGCACACTCTGAATTTGTGAACCTGAGAGAAGCCTTGTTGAATGCTCCACTTTTATCGCACCCAGATCTTATCAGAAATTTTTCCATTGCCACCGACAGTTCCAACACAGCTTTAGGCGTACATATTTTTCAGGAAATTGAAAAAGATGGTTGTACAGTAATTAAAAACATCGCATTTGCAAGTCGCATTCTGTCGCCTGCTGAACGAAATTATTCTGTTACAGAACTGGAAAGGTTATGTGTTGTATGGGATTTTACGAGATTTCGGCACTTTCTTTATGGCAGACATACCACCGTCTACACAGATCACAGAGCGATACAATTCTTACTTTCGGCTAAATTCACTCAAGACAGATTAAGCAGATGGAAGATTTATTTACAGGAATTTAATTTCACAATTGTTCACATTCCCGGCACACAAAGTGTTGTAGCAGACGCACTATCTCGTTCTCTCAGCAATAATCAGCAAGACATCGCAACCAACTTCTGCAAAGCAAATTTCAGCGTCATGTACATTCAGCAAGTTGCATTTGAAGATTTTATTTCGTCGTCATTACAGGACATAGCATAAGAGCAAAGTAAAGACAATGTGTGGAAAGAAATTAAACACTTTTGGCAAAATAAGAAAAATGTTACGATTAGAAACCATTACACTGTACGCAATGACATCCTATTTCGTCGCTCTCATCCTGACAGCAATAATTGGTTATTATGCATTCCTGACGAACTGGTTAACAAATTAATCTGGTACACTCATTTAAGTTACGCACATTACGGAGCTAGAAAATGTTTTCTTATATTGAGTCAGAATTGTTATTTTACCAGCATGGAGAAACGTATACGTCGAGTTTTAGCGTCATGTAAAATTTGCCTGAAAGCTAAGTCAGACACCACTTCACATATTCCTCCATTATATCCCATTGTACCTGTTAAATTTAGACATATGGCCGCTGTAGACATTTTTGGTCCGATTCCGAGAACTAACAGAGGTTTTTTCTACATCTTTGTCGCTGTTGAACTCACTTCAAAATTTGTTACTTTCACTCCGTTACGCAAAGCTACTGCTAAAACTGTTTCGAAAGCATTTGTAAAACATTGTCTATTTCATGAAGGGCATGTGATGAGAGTAATTTCCGATAATGGATCACAATTTCGTTCTGCTATATGGACACGCATGTTACGAGTTAGAAACATTTCTCCGATCTATGTATCCAAGTACCATGCTTCTTCGAACACCTGTGAACGATTAATGAAAGAAATTGGTAAACTGTGTAGAATATACTGCCACAAAAGACATATTGATTGGGACACACACATATTCTCATTCCAAGATGTAATTAATTCCATACCAAATGAATCCACTATGCTATCTCCGTCTGTTATACTGAAAAACGTTGAACAACCTCACAAAATTACATAATTAGTAAACTTCCCTACATCTCGTCGACTACGACACCATGAAATAATTGACATTGCACTGAACAACATCAAACGTGCCGCAGAGCGCCGGAGAAGACAGCAAAAACAGGTTTGTACACGCCGAGACTTTCACATTGGACAGAAGATATTAGTACGTACACACTATTTATCCAGCAGAATAAAAGGTAAGTGCAGTAAATTTGAACTTCTATACGCAGGTCCATATCGGATTCGCAGCATTCCTCACCCCAATGTTGTACACGTCGAAACTCTGAGAAGCAAAAAAAGTAAAGGGAACCACCATGTCTCTAACATTAAACCCTTTATTGAGTGAAGACACTTTATGATTTAACATGCTATGATGCCATTTACACATTTTATGACTATTTCTGCAATTATATTCACATGACTACCTACTGATGATTATCGTATTTTTTCTTGGCAAGTGCCCGGCAAGGTAAGGTTAGCAGGTCGCTCTTCTTGTCGTTACACATCAGACCGTGCATATTTTTCCAGATGAACTTACACATTTTATGACCACTTATGCAATTATATTTATATGACTACTTACTGATGATTATCGTATTTTTTCTTGGCAAGTGCCCGGCAAGGTAAGGTTAGCAGGTCGCTCTTCTTGTCGTTACACATCAGACCGTGCATATTTTTTCAGATAAACTTACGTATCTTATAAATAATTATGCAATTTTGCCTAGTGACATATTAATTTTATTAAATTCTCTCTCCATTAAAGTCTTTAATTCTCGCCTCTATTAACTACACAACATACAAGCTGAACACAAAGAAGGTCATATTTCTTGTCATCATTTTTTTTATGTATGTACGATTCTTTCATGTTTGTTGGTATGCACTGTGAAATGGTTAAGATATAGCAAACACCAGTTGACTTTGACATTTTTTTTGCCCTATGATATCTCAACATCGTGACTGTTTTACATTTTTTTTTTTTTTTTTTTTTGCTGCTGCATTGTCATATTCTGTGTACATTTTTGCCTTTGAACACTGTCTATGCTTTTGACATATTACGTTTTCTGTCATGTTATGCTGTATGCTTAATTATGTTACCATAAACCAGTCATTATTTAGTGAGTATATGATGTAAATGCAAGACACTAAACTTTGTTCATCATTTTCAGAAAGAAATAACGTGTAAAGGAAATAAATTAAACAGAAATGGTAATTTCACCTACGGAATAGACGAAAGAAGATACAAAATCCTTATGAGGAAGAGTAAATGGATCAGAATTAACAAGCATTAACAAGAATATACTATACACATCGTAGAATAGCAGTCTTAACTAATTTTTTCTTTCAGAATACGAAGCGATTGATGCAGTCTGTCAGACAGAACTACACATCTTAGTTTTAGTGATGGAATATGCTGGTGATAAGGAATAGTTGTGCAGTGAGTAATGAAGTGACTTTTTTGCAGATGATAATGAATGCTGATGAATAATGATGAAGAATATGCTACTATGAATAGTGAAGTTTTTCTTTACAGGTGATGATAATAATGGAGTTATGATAATATGGATAATGAAGTCATGGATAATGAATTTTTTTTTCTTTACAGATGAGGATGATGTTGTAGTTTATGTATTTATGCTATGTAGTTATTTAAGTATGTGTTGTGGTTTGTTTTGACAGTATGTTTTATATCGTATGGTATGATGACTGAAGGTTTTGGAAAGGACAGCTAGAGAACAAATATTTTTATACACATTTCACTACCTGTTAATTCGAAGTTCACTGCTTTTCAGCATAAAATGCGTTTCTTCTTTCAGCTTAATAATCCATTTTTCTTATATATTTTTGCAAGAGAAATAATTTATGAAATTAATGTGCTATAAGCAGTTGTTCATTAAATCTATGTCATTTATGAATGTGATTACATATACTCTACTTGTTTCATAACGTTGCTACAGCTGACTCATGACAAATTACGTTACACATTTTCATTTACAGGAACAACCCAGAAGCAATTTTTTCTTCTTTTTCTTGCTTTCCCCTATAATTACCCAAAGCAATGTAATGCTAACAAAAAAAAAAATGTATTACCAGTCCCAAATAATGCTCCCCTTTTAAGAGAGTTCTTAATAATACTGATCAGCTTTGAATAGTATGTCAATTGAATACATAAATACTATGTGCATAATTTCAGTGAATAATACTTTTATTCTACTGTTCTCTGTAAAATGTTCTCTGTACAACGAATGACTTCTGATGATTTGCAAATAGGCAATCAATTTCAATGTTGTCTGTAAAACGAATGACTTCTGATGATTTGTAATTAGGCAACGAATTTCAGTATAAAACGAATGACTTCTGATGATTTGTAATTAGGCAACGAATTTCAATGTAAAACGAATGACTTCTGATGATTTGTAATTAAGCAACGAATTTCAATGTTATCTGTAAAACGAATGATTTCTATGATTGATAATGAGGCAATGAGTGCCAATGTTGTCAGTAAAACGCCAAGCAATGAACATTATTCTGTAATACTACATACATGGTACAGAAATGTTCAATAACTGGGCAGTGAATGCCGCAAACTACTAATGTAATTTTCAGTGAAGACTAGTATGTGACTTAATGTCCTTCACCTTCTGGCCTAACTACCCTGAATTACTGCAATATCCATTTGTCCTGTATATCCTCATGATCATGGAGCACTATATTTGGTTTTTGCACTAATTCCACGTTGGTGTGCCTTGTAAGAGCGTGGTGTTGACACGACATGCTGTCCACCACCGTGAGCGATGAAGACGTTATTATGGTCCCACTGTTTGGTGTACCTGATGTACTGCCAAAATGATAACATGGAATATTACTACGACATTTCAGTGTCTTGGCTACGCTGATAAACACTTCTGGGAAAAGAACTTCAGATTGTCTCACTTGGTGTTGTACTTCTGTGGAAAGATATGGACTTTCAGTGCAGCTGCGTGCAACCTAAGTGCTACAACCATGACGCAATCCTTCCTATTCCTTTCCTAATTCTTGTAAAATGAAAAAGTCATATACAGTGCGTGTGCATTTCCTTTCATTTGTTAATCAGTTGTCCTGATTTTACTAAAGACTTCTATAGTGCATGTGGACTTTATTACACTCCTTGATTTGTTTGTTTGATGTAGAAAAATACTAGAGAGTATTACAGTGTGTGCACTTTTGCCATTTGTTAATATGTTTTGTACTTAACTTCAGTGAGTGTACACTTCATGCCATTTGTACTCATTACATATACATTTGTGATTTCCTGATATGTTCACTACTTCAGTGTGTGTGCACTTTTGTCATTTGTCAATATGATTTGTACTCATTAGGTTTATTTGTCGTAAAAATATTAGAGAGTTTAACAGGGCATGTGCACTTTATGTCATTTGTACTCATTACGTATACATTTTGATTTGCTGATATGTTCTGAACTGCAGTGCATGTGCACTTATGTCACTTGTCAACATGATTTTTTTGTTGTGAAGATGCTAAAGAGTTTTTCAGTGTGTGCACTTATGTCATATGTTCTGCACTCATTGTCATTGTCTGAAATGTTTTGTACTTGGTGCATGTGCACCACATTTAATTCATGTTCTACATCTGAATATTCTGTGAATTGTAAAAGTTAATTAGTTACAAAAAATTTTTTGCTCATGGCAAGTCCAAATGACTCACCATAGCTGCCAAATTTTTGCCTGACCAGTGGAGGGTTATGAAACGCGTATGTACTCGGTAGCAGCGATGGCGAGGCATGACAGAATCTCTGACCAGAGAGTTATTTATCGTTGCTAGTCTGCGCTTGACCGCGCGACAGTTCTGTTGTTGTACGTAGCGAGTCGCGAGAGCATATAGTAGCGCGCGTGAGACAGTCGCAGTTGTGTGTGAGGAGTCGGCGGGCGTCGACATGGAGCTCTGGTCAAGGTTCAGGACGAGGTGTATTTTTAAATAAGGTAATGAAGCAGCATTGCGCTCATCTGATAATGTAATGTATCTTAACAGTAATTAATTTGTTCAAGAATCGCCCCAATAATAATTTTGTTCTGAAAGCAATTTTTAAGAAAATAATCATTACAATTGAAACAATACTTCCTATGCTTTTCCTGCCAGAATCAATTTATCAGATTTGCACAGGGCCTAAGGTCAGCGCAGATGACCTAATAAAATTTATCAGGTTGATCATAACGTTAATTTTGTGGGGACTTAGCATTTTTGCACATTTTTGTTATCATTGAGTTTTGTTACTGTGGGAAGATGACATTTGGCTCCTATTTGCATTTTCATTCAATTCATATTATTTAAAAATAATTCCGGGGAGGTTACACTTAGCACAATGTCCATTCACATTTAAAATAGTTTCTTTCATTTTTGCGGGAAGATTACACTTAGTTCTATTCCCATTAACATTTAATAATATCTCATTTTCAAAATTCTCCGGGGAGGTTACACTTGGCGACATCCGGTCCAGGATCGTATTTCGTTGAGAATCTTCTGAGAAGTAGTTAGATATCTGCTATTATTAACTAAAATATAATTAGCATTTGGCGCAACGCTTTTACTAATTTTATGACTTTCTTTCCTTAGATCATCGGCAATTCATTGCTCTGTTGTATTTGTGTTTGTTGCTTTTTGCATTGTGCTTATTTCATTAAGTGAATAACTGTGTCTATTGTAAAAATGCCGCGAAAGACTGTGAATAGTGTATCGCGAAGTATAATGAATGAAATTACCGACTTAAAGAACTTCACCAACAGTACTTGTGACACGCAGTGTAATGATGACAATCCTGCGTTCACTGACAATCAGTGCGTTCCAACCACTCATGATGATTTTTGTCTTAATGATGAACAAACGAACTCGGTTATGTCCTCTGTTGATTTGACGACAATTGATGACGCGGGGCGCCCTATTGTAATGAGCGCTGCCCAGCTTAACACAACCGGTTTACTAAATTCACGTGACGAACAGACAAATTTGTCTAATGAAAATGAACAGGATACACAAAGTAGTACGGATTTATTTAATTCCGAAATAGTGACTGACAGTGTACATTTGACTGGCAAACCTTTTTGTAAATTTCAGAATAACCAATTGGTTACAGAAAGCGAGATAATTCCAGATCCATCATTAAACAGCACAGAGAATAGAAATGCTAATTTTGGGTTGGATCAAATTATGGCATTTTTTAAACAATTGGATAAAAAATTAGACAATAATAATGAAAAATAAGACAGTCTTAATAAGATCTCAAACAACAACTTAGTGAACAGAACGAACAGTTAAATGAAAAATTAGACAACAATTCCAGACAGTTAAATGAAAAATTAGACAACAATTCTAGGCAGCTTAGTGAACAAATTAGAGCCGTTGCCGCGCAGTGCCATGATACTAAGGAACAATTACGCGAGGAAATTGAGGCTTGTTCAAATAAAAAAAAAAAATAGCGAAGAAATTAGGTCTGTTGCTCAGGAATTAAGTGAAATGCAAACAGCTGCAACAGCAACACTTAGAAACGAAATTAGCAGAGTCGCTAAACAATGCTCTGAAAAAGCTACACAATTACGTGACGAGTTTAAACTAATGACAGCAGAACTTTCGCGCACAATGGACGAAAAGATTGATGCGAAATTCGACCAACAGAACACTCAAATTGACGAACGTTTTAGTCTTCACATACAAAACAGTGATACGCGTTTCCGCAAATTTATTCAGGATCAAAATAAAGTAAAACGTCAAGTCATGGAAACAATCACTGCACAGAGACAGGAAGACAAACGTAAATTGTTCGCGAAAGCCAAGACATACGTAGACAACAATATTGCTACAGTGTCCGACGAAATTAATACCATCAAACAGTTGAACACAGAATTACGTGATGAAATTTACGATTTGAAATCAAAAACAGATACACACACAGCAGATATTCAGACAGTGACAGACAGATTTGAACAATTAGAACTAACACAGGATTGCGATGTCATCAAAGCTGACGTTAAATAATTGAACGAAACCACACGTAAATTACAAAAACAGATTAATACTTCTGACACTAAAAACGATGATCAGGTAAAAATGCTGACTGAAAAATATGATGAATTGGCCAGTCGTATTGACGTTATCGAAAGTACCAATGACAATAAATCAGACGATACTGCACCGATTTCATTTAACCAAACACCTGCATTCCAAAATTTACAGCAGACAATTAATGAGATCGATTCGTCTAATAACACGTTGCGTGGAAAATTGTCAAGTTTACAGCAAGAAGTAAACAGAGATGAGAAATATTCCAGTTAATAACGCATCACAGCAGACGCCACTTTGCGAACAATTGTCAGACTCACGCAGCGCGTATAATTTGAGTAATTTACAGAGAGTACGGGATTTAGATTCAGAAATGACACAGACAAACAGATTCTCACACAAACCTGAACGTGTTCTCAAATTCAGTGACGAGAACATTGATTATAAGCAATTTGCATTTGTAAAAAAATCTAAGGAATTTAATAATGACAGAGCACAGATACACGATTTGAAATGGATACGTCGATTTATTTTTGTACTTTCAATAGCATTGCCTGTAATGAAGAAACAACAATTAGCATGGATACAGCAATTTATTTCTGAATTTTTACCGCCATTGCCTATAACACGAAAGCTGAAAATTATTTGCAGTGCGTAATTGACCTCAGGGGTATCAGACCGCATCGTCATAATTTAAAATGCGCCAACGTTTCGGCCAGCGTTGCAGCTAGCCTTCATCAGGGCCTTACGTTAACTGCTAAATGAACACACTTGGTTCCTTAAATAGCTGCACGAGAAAACCGTGTCGTTACTTGATTGGCTGTAAAAGGAGGAGGAGGAGGGGTGAAAGGTATGCTTTATTGGTGTTTCCTTTATTAACTGTCATTGGCTGAAATAGCTGTTTTCTATTGGTCTTTATATTAATCCACCCCATAGGAGGAGACGGACGAATAGCGAACAGGTGATGGCTGTGACGTCACACTGTTTCCATGCTGTCCAGGAGCCGGCTGCGGCGTGCCATTGCTTTGTGTACTCGCGACCACTACTGCGGCTCTCCGCGTGTCTGCATGGGCCGCCACGGCTCTGCCGCCGCTCCGTAGCCCTGCTATTGCAGGCAGCCAAGACCTCGGAAGCTTGTACCCGTCCTCTCTATTCATGTTGGCGGGTCTTTTGGCTATTTCTATCGCCTCTCTGATCTTTCTTTTGAAAGTGAGAGGCTGTTTCGCCAGGACGCGGGCTTCTTGAAAAAATATTGGTTTCCCGCACTCGTCTCGGTGTTCCGCCACTGCTGGCTTAGTGTGTTGTTTCAGGCGGATATATCTTTCATGTTCCGAGAGCCTTGTGCTAATCGGACGTCCCGTCTCACCTATGTAGACTAATCCACACGCACAACCACACGAAATTGGTTGTGCGTGTGGATTAGTCTACATAGGTGAGACGGGACGTCCGATTAGCACAAGGCTCTCGGAACATGAAAGATATATCCGCCTGAAACAACACACTAAGTCAGCAGTGGCGGAACACCGAGACGAGTGCGGGAAACCAATATTTTTTCAAGAAGCCCGCGTCCTGGCGAAACAGCCTCTCACTTTCAAAAGAAAGATCAGAGAGGCGATAGAAATAGCCAAAAGACCCGCCAACATGAATAGAGAGGACGGGTACAAGCTTCCGAGGTCTTGGCTGCCTGCAATAGCAGGGCTACGGAGCGGCGGCAGAGCCGTGGCGGCCCATGCAGACACGCGGAGAGCCGCAGTAGTGGTCGCGAGTACACAAAGCAATGGCACGCCGCAGCCGGCTCCTGGACAGCATGGAAACAGTGTGACGTCACAGCCATCACCTGTTCGCTATTCGTCCGTCTCCTCCTATGGGGTGGATTAATATAAAGACCAATAGAAAACAGCTATTTCAGCCAATGACAGTTAATAAAGGAAACACCAATAAAGCATACCTTTCACCCCTCCTCCTCCTCCTTTTACAGCCAATCAAGTAACGACACGGTTTTCTCGTGCAGCTATTTAAGGAACCAAGTGTGTTCATTTAGCAGTTAACGTAAGGCCCTGATGAAGGCTAGCTGCAACGCTGGCCGAAACGTTGGCGCATTTTAAATTATGACGATGCGGTCTGATACCCTGAAGAATTTCATTGAAGAAGACAACGGCCGCGGAAGCCTACGCTTATATTTGACCTCAGAGGATTCATTACGCTTTAATGAATATGTGCCGTAGCGTGCATAGGGCCCCAAGCTGTAGTAGTGCTGTTTCATCTTTAGTTTTCTGCACTGCTGCCTTCTCTTCTACTATCCGTTATATCTATTAAAACAGCTCTACAACTATCGCTCTATCTAGTATTAAGAATGACTAATGAAAACCCGATAAGACGAGTTTTTACCGAAAGTGACAATTTTTCATCAGATGCTGCAGGAACGACAACCACCAGAAATTTAATATCCGAGAAAATTTTTTAATCATCAGTATGTACAAAATTTTCAGTAGTCGCAACCACATTTTTGGTAACAATAGACGTTTTTCACCACAACAGCATGAAAGTCAGCCGGTTAGAATACCTAACCAACAATGTAATGCACAAGGTCAACCAAACTTTATTGTTACGCCGCGTGCACGTATAGTCTCAGCTACAACAAATAGTAACGCACGCCAGCAAAGAAATGAGTACCTACAGAAGACACACTATTTCAACTCCTATCGCACTGCACCGTATAGAAATGACTATCATGACAAACGTAAAAATAATGAGCACAATTTTTCAGCGTACATTAAATAACAGTCGATTTTTTCAGCAGCAAGAACATCAGCAACAACATATTATCATGAATGAAGCAGACAATAGGTGTCATTCATAGCGTAATACGTCTGGAAGAAGTAATAGAACAGTTCAAATAGTAGAAATGCCACAACATCCTCCTGATAATAATAACACGTCAGATAGAATCTGACTAGATACTGTACAGGTCGCATCTTCCAATAACACAAGCACTAGTTTAGACACGCAGAATGTTGTTCACGAAAATGTTATTACTTTTGACGACATCAGAGACACTCTTTTACAGGAAAGACCAGTTGTTCAGAAAACCATTTCACATCCTGTCATGGAAATTAAAATAGGTTCATCGAAATTTTCAGCAGTAATCGATTCTGGATCACCTATGTCAGTTATAAATGAGGAGACTTTCAACGAGTGTAACAAAGAGAATACATATCCTACATTACCATTAGGCAAAACGAAAGTGAAAGGAGCAGTATCGAGTAAAGGTGTAGACATTAAATTACAGACGCATTTATCATTTTGTATTGCAGGTCATACTTTTCACTCAAATTTTTGGATTGTTCCTTTATTGACAACAGACGTTATTTTAGGTACGAATTTTCTGGTACAACACGACGCAGTTATTGATTTTCAGAATTCTTATTTAATGTTAAAGGATGAAAATGTACAACTTGCTTTAGAATTTCAGCACTCACTATCTGCGGAAGAACAAACAAACAACCGCACAGAGGTCATTTCCGTATCACGTAACATAGACTGTAATCCCACATTGTTCACTGATACGTACGTACATAACTATAATACTCCAGACGAAGCTGACTACGACTTAATGCAGATGATTTCTGATAAGGTTAAACAAAGTAGTGCAAATACAGACGACGAACGCACGCAACTACACAAAATTCTTTTACAGCAAGCTCCAGTTTTCGACAACATTCCTGGTACTATATCCGGTTTTATGTATGAATTTCAAGTTAAACAGCACGATACATTTAAAGCAAAGCATTATCCCATTCCATATATCCATAGAGAACAAGTTAAGAAAGAATTGCAAGATATGCTCGACCAAGGAATTACTGAACCGGCAGTTAGTCCGTACATAAACCCGCTGCATATTGTTAAGAAAAAAGATGGCTCACTTCGCCTTGTACTTGATTCGCGTCACATCAATGACATTATTATCAATGAAACAGATCGACCACAGACATTAGAGGAACTTCTACAGAAATTTCATGGTACGGCTATTTATTCCACACTAGATTTTAAATCGGGATTTTGGCAAATTCAACTTCATCCCAATTGCAGAAAGTACACAGCATTTCTCTGTTTTGGCGACTGTTATCAATTTTGTAAATTACCATTCGGTTTAACTATTTCTTCTGCAGCTTTTATTCGCGGTTTGAACACTATACTTCCGACAGAACTTAAAGACAGAATCACGACGTACGTAGACGACATTCTTATCACAGAAGCTAACTGGTCTGAACACAATATGATTCTAGAACAACTGTTGCAAACTTTTCATGCACAAGGACTCACAGTTAATCTCAGTAAATCGCATTTTGGTAAAACTTCTATAAAATTTCTTGGACAGGTAATTTCAGCAGAAGGCATTGCGCCTGATCCGGAAAAACTTCAAGCTCTACGTGACATTACTGTTCCTACGACGAAGAAGCAACTACGCAGTTTTTTGGGCGTAATTAACTTTTTTCGTAAATTCATTCATCATTCTGCTTTAGATACACCTAGATTATGCCAATTGACAGGTAAAAACACTATTTGGTCTTGAGATAAGCAAGCACACTCTGAATTTGTGAACCTGAAAGAAGCCTTGTTGAATGCTCCACTTTTATCGCACCCAGATCTTATCAGAAATTTTTCCATTGCCACCGACAGTTCCAACACAGCTTTGGGCGTACATATTTTTCAGGAAATTGAAAAAGATGGTTGTACAGTAACTAAAAACATCGCATTTGCAAGTCGCATTCTGTCGCCTGCTGAACGAAATTATTCTGTTACAGAACTGGAAAGGTTATGTGTTGTATGGGATTTTACGAGATTTCGGCACTTTCTTTATGGCAGACATACCACCGTCTACACAGATCACAGAGCGATACAATTCTTACTTTCGGCTAAATTCACTCACGACAGATTAAGCAGATGGAAGATTTATTTACAGGAATTTAATTTCACAATTGTTCACATTCCCGGCACACAAAATGTTGTAGCAGACGCACTATCTCGTTCTCTCAGCAATAATCAGCAAGACATCGCAACCAACTTCTGCAAAGCAAATTTCAGCGTCATGTACATTCAGCAAGTTGCATTTGAAGATTTTATTTCGTCGTCATTACAGGACATAGCAAAAGAGCAAAGTAAAGACAGTGTGTGGAAAGAAATTAAACACTTTTGGCAAAATAAGAAAAATGTTACGATTAGAAACCATTACACTGTACGCAATGACATCCTATTTCGTCGCTCTCATCCTGACAGCAATAATTGGTTATTATGCATTCCTGACGAACTGGTTAACAAATTAATCTGGTACACTCATTTAAGTTACGCACATTACGGAGCTAGAAAATGTTTTCTTATATTGAGTCAGAATTGTTATTTTACCAGCATGGAGAAACGTATACGACGAGTTTTAGCGTCATGTAAAATTTGCCTGAAAGCTAAGTCAGACACCACTTCACATATTCCTCCATTATATCCCATTGTACCTGTTAAATTTAGACATATGGCCGCTGTAGACATTTTTGGTCCGATTCCGAGAACAAACAGAGGTTTTTGCTACATCTTTGTCGCTGTTGAACTCACTTCAAAATTTGTTACTTTCACTCCGTTACGCAAAGCTACTGCTAAAACTGTTTCGAAAGCATTTGTAAAACATTGTCTATTTCATGAAGGGCATGTGATGAGAGTAATTTCCGATAATGGATCACAATTTCGTTCTGCTATATGGACACGCATGTTACGAGTTAGAAACATTTCTCCGATCTATGTATCCAAGTACCATGCTTCTTCGAACACCTGTGAACGATTAATGAAAGAAATTGGTAAACTGTGTAGAATATACTGCCACAAAAGTCATATTGATTGGGACACACACATATTCTCATTCCAAGATGTAATTAATTCCATACCAAATGAATCCACTATGCTATCTCCGTCTGTTATACTGAAAAACGTTGAACAACCTCACAAAATTACAGAATTAGTAAACTTTCCTACATCTCGTCGACTACGACACCATGAAATAATTGACATTGCACTGAACAACATCAAACGTGCCGCAGAGCGCCGGAGAAGACAGCAAAAACAGGTTTGTACACGCCGAGACTTTCACATTGGACAGAAGATATTAGTACGTACACACTATTTATCCAGCAGAATAAAAGGTAAGTGCAGTAAATTTGAACTTCTATACGCAGGTCCATATCGGATTCGCAGCATTCCTCACCCCAATGTTGTACACGTCGAAACTCTGAGAAGCAAAAAAAGTAAAGGGAACCACCATGTCTCTAACATTAAACCCTTTATTGAGTGAAGACACTTTATGATTTAACATGCTATGATGCCATTTACACATTTTATGACTATTTCTGCAATTATATTCACATGACTACCTACTGATGATTATCGTATTTTTTCTTGGCAAGTGCCCGGCAAGGTAAGGTTAGCAGGTCGCTCTTCTTGTCGTTACACATCAGACCGTGCATATTTTTCCAGATGAACTTACACATTTTATGACCACTTATGCAATTATATTTATATGACTACTTACTGATGATTATCGTATTTTTTCTTGGCAAGTGCCCGGCAAGGTAAGGTTAGCAGGTCGCTCTTCTTGTCGTTACACATCAGACCGTGCATATTTTTTCAGATAAACTTACGTATCTTATAAATAATTATGCAATTTTGCCTAGTGACATATTAATTTTATTAAATTCTCTCTCCATTAAAGTCTTTAATTCTCGCCTCTATTAACTACACAACATACAAGCTGAACACAAAGAAGGTCATATTTCTTGTCATCATTTTTTTTATGTATGTACGATTCTTTCATGTTTGTTGGTATGCACTGTGAAATGGTTAAGATATAGCAAACACCAGTTGACTTTGACATTTTTTTTGCCCTATGATATCTCAACATCGTGACTGTTTTACATTTTTTTTTTTTTTTTTTGCTGCTGCATTGTCATATTCTGTGTACATTTTTGCCTTTGAACACTGTCTATGCTTTTGACATATTACGTTTTCTGTCATGTTATGCTGTATGCTTAATTATGTTACCATAAAACAGTCATTATTTAGTGAGTATATGATGTAAATGCAAGACATTAATCTTTGTTCATCATTTTCAGAAAGAAATAACGTGTAAAGGAAATAAATTAAACAGAAATGGGAATTTCACCTACGGAATAGACGAAAGAAGATACAAAAACCTTATGAGGAAGAGTAAATGGATCAGAATTAACAAGCATTAACAAGAATATACTATACACATCGTAGAATAGCAGTCTTAACTAATTTTTTCTTTCAGAATACGAAGCGATTGATGCAGGCTGTCAGACAGAACTACACATCTTAGTTTTAGTGATGGAATATGCTAGAGATAAGGAATAGTTGTGCAATGAGTACTGAAGTGACTTTTTTGCAGATGATAATGAATGCTGATGAATAATGATGAAGAATATGCTACTATGAATAGTGAAGTTTTTCTTTACAGGTGATGATAATAATGGAGTTATGATAATATGGATAATGAAGTGATGGATAATGAAATTTTTTTTTCTTTACAGATGAGGATGATGTTGAAGTTTATGTATTTATGCTATGTAGTTATTTAAGTATGTGTTGTGGTTTGTTTTGACAGTATGTTTTATATCGTATGGTATGATGACTGAAGGTTTTGGAAAGGACAGCTAGAGAACAAATATTTTTATACACATTTCACTACCTGTTAATTCGAAGTTCACTGCTTTTCAGCATAAAATGCGTTTCTTCTTTCAGCTTAATAATCCATTTTTCTTATATATTTTTGCAAGAGAAATAATTTATGAAATTAATGTGCTATAAGCAGTTGTTCATTAAATCTATGTCATTTATGAATGTGATTACATATACTCTACTTGTTTCATAACGTTGCTACAGCTGACTCATGACAAATTACGTTACACATTTTCATTTACAGGAACAACCCAGAAGCAATTTTTTTTCCTTTTTCTTGCTTGCCCCTATAATTACCCAAAGCAATGTAATGCTAACAAAAAAAATGTATTACCAGTCCCAAATAATGCTCCCCTTTTAAGAGAGTTCTTAATAATACTGATCAGCTCTGAATAGTATGTCAATTGAATACATAAATACTATGTGCATAATTTCAGTGAATAATACTTTTATTCTACTGTTCTCTGTAAAATGTTCTCTGTAAAACTAATGACTTCTGATGATTTGTAATTAGGCAACGAATTTCAGTATAAAACGAATGACTTCTGATGATTTGTAATTAGGCAACGAATTTCAATGTAAAACGAATGACTTCTGATGATTTGTAATTAAGCAACGAATTTCAATGTTATCTGTAAAACGAATGATTTCTATGATTGATAATGAGGCAATGAGTGCCAATGTTGTCAGTAAAACGCCAAGCAATGAACATTATTCTGTAATACTACATACATGGTACAGAAATGTTCAATAACTGGGCAATGAATGCCGCAAACTACTAATGTAATTTTCAGTGAAGACTAGTATGTGACTTAATGTCCTTCACCTTCTGGCCTAACTACCCTGAATTACTGCAATATCCATTTATCCTGTATATCCTCATGATCGTGGAGCACTATATTTGGTTTTTGCACTAATTCCACGTTGGTGTGCCTTGTAAGAGCGTGGTGTTGACACGACATGCTGTCCACCACCGTGAGCGATGAAGACGTTATTATGGTCCCACTGTTCGGTGTACCTGATGTACTGCCAAAATGATAACATGGAATATTACTACGACATTTCAGTGTCTTGGCTACGCTGATAAACACTTCTGGGAAAAGAACTTCAGATTGTCTCACTTGGTGTTGTACTTCTGTGGAAAGATATGGACTTTCAGTGCAGCTGCGTGCAACCTAAGTGCTACAACCATGACGCAATCCTTCCTATTCCTTTCCTAATTCTTGTAAAATGAAAAAGTCATATACAGTGCGTGTGCATTTCCTTTCATTTGTTAATCAGTTGTCCTGATTTTACTAAAGACTTCTATAGTGCATGTGGACTTTATTACACTCCTTGATTTGTTTGTTTGATGTAGAAAAATACTAGAGAGTATTACAGTGTGTGCACTTTTGCCATTTGTTAATATGTTTTGTACTTAACTTCAGTGAGTGTACACTTCATGCCATTTGTACTCATTACATATACATTTGTGATTTCCTGATATGTTCACTACTTCAGTGTGTGTGCACTTTTGTCATTTGTCAATATGATTTGTACTCATTAGGTTTATTTGTCGTAAAAATATTAGAGAGTTTAACAGGGCATGTGCACTTTATGTCATTTGTACTCATTACGTATACATTTTGATTTGCTGATATATTCTGAACTGCAGTGCATGTGCACTTATGTCACTTGTCAACATGATTTTTTTGTTGTGAAGATGCTAAAGAGTTTTTCAGTGTGTGCACTTATGTCATATGTTCTGCACTCATTGTCATTGTCTGAAATGTTTTGTACTTGGTGCATGTGCACCACATTTAATTCATGTTCTACATCTGAATATTCTGTGAATTGTAAAAGTTAATTAGTTACAAAAAATTTGTTGCTCATGGCAAGTCCAAATGACTCACCATAGCTGCCAAATTTTTGCCCCCCCAGTGGAGGGTTATGAAACGCGTATGTACTCGGTAGCAGCGATGGCGAGGCATGACAGAATCTCTGACCAGAGAGTTATTTATCGTTGCTAGTCTGCGCTTGACCGCGCGACAATTCTGTTGTTGTACGTAGCGAGTCACGAGAGCATGTAGTAGCGCGCGAGAGACAGTCGCAGTTGTGTGTGAGGAGTCGGCGGGCGTCGACATGGAGCTCTGGTCAAGGTTCAGGACGAGGTGTATTTTTAAATAAGGTAATGAAGCAGCATTGCGCTCATCTGATAATGTAATGTATCTTAACAGTAATTAATTTGTTCAAGAATCGCCCCAATAGTAATTTTGTTCTGAAAGCAATTTTTAAGAAAATAATCATTACAATTGAAACAATACTTCCTATGCTTTTCCTGCCAGAATCAATTTATCAGATTTGCACAGGGCCTAAGGTCAGCGCAGATGACCTTATAAAATTTATCAGGTTGATCATAACGTTAATTTTTTGGGGACTTAGCATTTTTGCACATTTTTGTTATCATTGAGTTTTGTTACTGTGGGAAGATGACATTTGGCTCCTATTTGCATTTTCATTCAATTCATATTATTTAAAAATAATTCCGGGGAGGTTACACTTAGCACAATGTCCATTCACATTTAAAATAGTTTCTTTCATTTTTGCGGGAAGATTACACTTAGTTCTATTCCCATTAACATTTAATAATATCTCATTTTCAAAATTCTCCGGGGAGGTTACAAGGGTTCCGAGACTTTTGTGCGTTCTTCTCCTCTCTCTGTCAAGCCCTTTAGCAAAATGACGGTGACTTCTTGCAGTTTATGGGTGACATTGCTGATTATTTTCATCCGAAATATAAGGGACAGGTGGAATCGAAACTGGGACGCTGCTCCGGCTTAGATGTGTGCTTCTCTCACGTACATATGAAATTTTCAGGACGAGGAACATTTAAGTTGGTACTTTCTAGAAATTTAAATTTGAAATCTCAGTTTAAAAAATCAGACAATACTGACTACACCTTCACGGTCTGCTGCGTTACTGTTGCCTATGCAATAAATTTGCGTGGATCACATGTCAGAAAGTCTCACATCTCAACTGTGACAGCCCATTCGTTGTACGGGCGCACCCAGCTCTTCATACAAATGTTTGCTGGGGTCCAGAATGACCGTTTGTTAGTGGTAACGCGAGAATAATTAGAATCCTGATGCATTGTATTATGACATAACGGAAATGCAAAACCAATTTCAAATTGCCACTGTAAGCCTAATGGAATAATTAATCGAACAAACAAAGCATTTGATGGCTGTATTCAGAACGACGGCTCTTGCTGTTGGACAGAGAACAGCTGTGGTAACATTTAGATCACAGAGTGAGTTGCCTTCAAAGTAAACTTCTGTCAGGATGGGAGGACAGCGTGGCAGCCTGGCAACAACTACCCATAGTCGCTTAGAAATTATGAGGTAACATACACATGTCATGTAATACACCTCGGTTGCATAAAACAAAGTAAAATACGGAGCAAAATACAGTGCTACGAATTATGAGACGTTTTATAAGGCATAAGAATCCCGGAATTTGGACATCAGCTCACGATCATATAACTATTGCACGGAGGAATGTAATATGTTTTCACAACTATGTTTGATATAGGTATTTCTTGCTATGTCATTGTATGACATTACTGATCATGGGCGCTTTTTCCATGCTGATGAAAAACGCTAAAGCAAGTCTGATTAGTTGTGATAATGCGCCTTCTTTACTGTGAAAACGTTAGAATTAACAGATTGTTCTTAGTTAATGAAATACCACAGGATAAATCACACATAATGGATGCAACCGTTACTCGTTGTGCGTATTGTGACATTTATCAGATACGACTTATCGGTAGTTTGGTTAGTGTGGTAGGAGTATGCGGTACGCGTACTGAAGTCGAAAATCTTGCCCAAGTTCTGTATTGCTGGTATTGTATAGCTTCCGGTACCGTTTCCTCAGATAAGAATCGTAGTACGGAACGTAGTAGTGTTATTAAGACAACAATGTCCAAACGCTGAGAAGAGTAACGCGAAGAAAAAGTGGAACGTTTTTCTGGTTCCCCGTGCGCTTTGCCTTACGTTACAATGAGTAAACATAAAAATCGTTCTCCAACGGTCAATGTTTTGTAATGGGATTATTATAAATTGTTCTTATGATGTGTCAATTTCGGCCGGAAACCAAGGAGTACAATATTGGCGCTGTATTAAAATGGGGAAAGGTGGCTAAGTGCAATATGGGACACAGAGTCACGTTTTCTTTGTGTAAGTTATCATTTTGGTATCTATGTGTTTAACCTGTTATCGTTTGTTATCACTTTCAGACTGTTTCATTTGAAACAGATAAAAATTCGTCTTTGATTATAATGAAATAAATATGTTTTGAGCTATGTGAAGTACATTTTTATCATAATGAAATATCCTCTCTATTGCTTATAGTTATCAATAACTCACATAATTCTATTGTGGCCATACACTTGTACTACTGTATCACACTGAATTGCGAAGAATTTTTAATGTTTTGCCTTTTTGCCGAAACTTGTAAATTTATGTATAGCTCTCACATGGAGCACATGGCAGCAGTTTAACGTAGAGTGGAGTTTAACGCTGTTACAGTGATATGAAAAGTGTAAAATATGTTCTAGTAACCACTGACAATGTTGAACATCAAAATGAGTTACAGGAGGACCCTTCTAACATATCAAAGGTGCAACATGCGCCATGGTACATGCACGAGAGCCATACGGTGGCCAGTGGAGTATTTAAGCAGATGTAGATGAAATAATGTAACTGGTCCCACTATTTTTAGAGGTTTGCCTGAGGCCTACGAAAGAACGAGCAACTGAAAAACAGAAAGGAATGAGTTTCTTTGCAACAGGTAGTTCAATTAAAAAACTGAAGTTGCTTAAAAAGAAGGGAAGAAGGAACAGGAAAAGAACACTAAAACCGACAAGAGAAATCTGTCTTCAAAAGACCCCGACTTGTTTCGAATAGTGGTAGATAAAACGTTTCATCCTTTGCCATTCAGATGATGAAAATATTAAAGGTCCAAATGAGGGCAAACAGGAATACATTAGGACAGCCGCTTAAGACGATGATGTTTTGATAGGGTTCCATGGCAAGAACCCACTTTATTGACATATTAATCTGGAACGTGGATGATGGTGACAACGAAGTGACATTTCTTAGTAGGGGAGCCAAAAATCGAAATGCATTTGTATACATTTGCCAGAAAAATTGAATTATTGATACTACCAAAAGCTGTTGGCTTGGGGAAAGGCTCATGTCAGAATGGATGCTTAAATTTTATCTCAGTCCAAGAATTTTACTATTCAATGAATATTATAAAAAGCTGAAATTATTCTCAAAGATTATAAACATTGTGATTCTTCAGTTTCTCCCGGCGTATTTGATAATCAAAACATCCACGGGTGTACTGCCGGTCTACAGTGTCCAACGGGCACAATATGTCGGCGATCATACATGTCGCCATCATCAGGTGAACTGACGGACTGAGCTCCTGTGAACGTGCCGGCACGGAGATCCGTACACTATGACTGCTCAGGGGGAACTGGGTTCGGTCGCGGCGGCGGCCAATTTAAATACCCGCCGCCCGCGGCGTGCTCACTCCGCTGTCCGCGCCCCGCGCCACGGTCGCGCGGTGGAACAGATTGCGACGGCGTCTGAGATGACGTCGGTGTGATGGCTCTGTCCGCCGTGGCCATCACAACTATACAATTGCTCGATTTACTCTTGACTAACCCAATCGCTAGTTCCCAAGCCTTGCTAAGATTATAGCCACAGTCACGGTTTATGAGGTCGTCATGGGTGCGAATTTCGATGGCCTCTCCAACAACGCTGTCCCAGTGTCTCGACGTCTGTACCAGAATCCTCGTGCGTTCATACCCCATAGCGTGATTTTCCGACAATGTTCAGCGACCGCCGACTTGCTCGGATGCATCAGTCGAGTGTGCCTCTGGTGTTCACGGCATCGATCCTCGACGGTACGCATCGTCTGACCAATATACGACTTGCCGCATTGACACGGAATCTGGTACACGCCGGCCTTCCTCAAACCGAGGTCATCTTTGGCGCTCCCCACCAGTGCACGAGTTTTATTCGGAGGACAAAACACAGTTCCGACCCGGTGTTTCTTCAAAATGCGGGCGATTTTCCCCGAGAGTGCGCCTGTATATGGGATAAACGCAGTGCCTACCTCCTCCCTCGTGATTTCATCCATCTCCACAGGTTGTGCTGTAGTGGGTGGGTGGAGAGCACGTTGAACCTGCCACTCTGAGTACCCATTTTTTCGAAATACAGTTCTCAGATGTTCCATTTCCTGGGGTAGACTCTCTGCGTCAGAAATAGTGCGCGCCCTATGTACTAGAGTTTTAAGCACCCCATTCCTCTGTGAAGGGTGGTGGCAGCTGTCTGCGTGCAAATACAGATCAGTGTGCGTTGTCTTCCCACCCCATGGCCTAGGGTGCCGTCATGCCTTCTCTTGACCAAGACGTCAAGGAAAGGTAGTTTACCCTCCGTTTCAGTCTCCATAGTGAATTAGATGTTGGGGTGTATGGAGTTTAGATGTGTAAGGAAGTCAAGGAGTTTATCCATACCATGTGGCCAGATGACGAACGAGTCGTCCACGTAACGGAAAAAGCAAGTAGGTTTCCATTCGGATGACGACAGGGCTTCCTCCTCGAAGTTTTCCATGTACAAATTCGCTACCACCGGTGAGAGTGGGCTACCCAAGGCGTAGATTTTGTTAAACGCCTTGATAGCTTCACGTTGGGTGAGTCAGATATCATGGTGAGTTTTGACGTCGTTTCCTTGTTCACGTGGGTACCCCTGGGAGACTCACTAGAATTGATTAGTCAGAAGTTTGACGAGAAGACCACTGAACTTTTTAGGCATGTCTTGACTTCCACGTATTTTCTTTTTAATGGAGAATACTACGAACAAACGGAGGGAGTCGCCATGGGTAGCCCACTCTCACCGGTGGTAGCGAATTTGTACATGGAGAACTTCGAGGAGGAAGCCCTGTCGTCATCCGAATGGAAACCTACTTGCTTTTTCCGTGTCCACAGATTTTACTTTCTTCTGTTTCTGTTGCGGTTTGTTATTGGTAGCGGTTCGCATGGTGACTGATGGATAGCGGTCGCGACGAAACATTAGACAGATGTGAGTGGCCAGTCACTTAAATTCCTACGCTTCGTAAATGCCGTTAGTTTATATTTTGTATTACTCGGAGCAATTTTTGGCAGAGCTATTCGTTCCCAACGTAACTACTAACTCTGTAAAAAGGCGAAACTTTTTTATAGCAGTGATTTTGAACGTTTCACTTCATCTGGCGCTGTGACAGACAGATTACGTTGTATACAAAAAAAAAAAAAAAAAAAAAAATTACGTACTGCGGGTAAATAAGCGAAGAGTTCCACTAGTGTTCGGTTACAGCATCTGCAAAAAACGGTATTAACTACCGCAAAATCTGTAGCTGTAACCGTACGTTGTGGATTGACCAGATAACACCAGATATCAGGAAGAGAGAATCCTATCGAGTTACAGTTCATCCACGATAGCAGTGGCTCAGAACGCACTAAATCTATCCACTCTAGAGTATAGTTTACGTAATATTACATCTATGATAGGAATTAGTTTTTCATCGTGACTGTATGTAATGGAAAAATATCGGGCTGTTTTTTTCTTTCTCGAATGATTGCTATTGAAAGCAAACAGTAGCAGAAGTAACGGGACTCGAATCAAGATTCTATCAGTTATAAAGTACTCTTGAATTACGTAAAAAAAGGGTGGCCAGTCTAATTAGCCAAATTTGTACCAAGTACTAGTACTGTTCATAAAGAAAGTTAGCAAATGGAATGAACTTTACTGGATAGTGAAATTATGTTTTGCAAATAGCATACGAGACAGTAGCCCACTTCATTTAGCAATGTGACAGTGGTGTGACAGAAGTAACATTAACCGTTTTGGAAACAACTGGCTCTCAGTAATACTTACTATCTGCAGATTAACTTGGGAAAACTAATGTTCATTACATGCAGTGGATTACTGATGGTGGAGCACTATTAACTTGGACATGAGATTCTTTTACCTGCTAAATCATTGGTAAATACTGTCACTGAAATGGTGTTCAGACAGACATAGTCTCTGCTTTGATTACCTTTTGTTCGCTGAAGGGGTAATCAATTCTTTATACTGTCTAGAACACAAAGGAAACCTGTGATATCTGAATTGAAGGTTTATGGCAAAATATTATATTGAACCAGAGACAGTCAAATGTAGTATCGAGTTTGTAGTAGCGTAACTGCTCAACAGCGATCGCTGATTCAAGATGTTACCGGTAATGTGTTAGAGTAACTTTAGATCCAGTGATGTATGGAAGACTCTCAAGTGTGAAGACATTTTGTATCTGACGTGAGCTGGATACATACTTACCCGCTACGGGCAGTAATGATTTTTTTTTATTAGCAAGTTACTATTTTGTTTGCTAGCTGTAAAAGAATTTCAATAGAAGCTGGAAATAATGAAGATAAAGAAAGGTGTTTTGTTACTAATGCAATGCGCGTGTTCTAAAGTGATGATTGAGAAAATTATAGCACTCACATCCAATGATCCTATAAAGCTACTTGTTAAAGTATAATCAGTTTACTGGATATGTTAATTGTGAGCATTATTAATTTTCAGATAGTCAAAATACAAGTTTGGAAGTTAAATAAATATTGTTACTTACCACCAGTCAACATCAGTTCCCAGATCCGTATCATTTTTTAATAACTATTCTTGTCAAGAGGTTATTTATATTCGATTTAATTAAAATGTATGCTAAGCAACAGCCTTACACAGTAACCTGATAACTATACAATTTAAAGTACTGAAAGACAGCAGTGCGAAGACCGTTACCTCTGTAGAGATATAGGCAAGAAATTTTATTATATCAGGGATAGCATTCATTAACCACATGGACCATTATTTTGAAATCGACCGAGTTTAGTTTTATTACCAGGTCCAATTTCAAATAAATAGAGTTGCACCAGATTCAATTTTTATGTTACGTAAATTCATGCAGATCTGGTTTGGTTTAAATTTATTGACAGTTTACATTCTCGCAGCTAAATTAAATTTACATTATGACAGTTACAAAAGTTCAGTACAGGGCAAGGATTGTAAGCGACGACATAAAATACACATTCATATGTCACTCCCATTCTAACAGTTGTGTTTCAGATTACTGTCAGTTACGCAGCTTCAATCGTATTTCACACGTACGTGTTTCACTTGGCGACAACTTTGTGCAGATCGAAATTCTTTTTGGAATCTTTTGAAATAATCCAGTCAGGCATACGCTCCGCTCTTTGTTACTTAGTTAGCAAGTGTAGTTAGCAATTTTGCTTTGCGCATTTACCAATCTGTGTCAATTATTCCTAACAGGTGAATGGCAAATTGCTCTTTATTTCTTGTCTACTTGTTTGTTCCTTGATTGTATTTGCGCATCATGCCGCGTGAAACGATTAGTAGCACTACGAGTAGCACAGTCATGGACAACGCCGAATATAATCATTTACCAAATAATTCTGTTGCAATGTATAGCAATTCTGAGAATACTGCACTGACGACAAACGACGACAGTGTATCTCACGATAGTCAATGGAAGTTCGTGCCAAACAGTCAAACTATCTTGAATTTTGGTTTACCTACCGATGTCGCAATTAATCAGCCGGCACGTTCCACAAATACAAAAGACGCTGATACACATACTTCCCATGTGCAAAATTTGCACTCTGATCATTTATCTTTAGAATGCAGTCAAAAATGGTAATTCCGAGACCTCAACACACAAGTCAAATGCGGGCACTGTTCAACAGTTTACGCAAAATGCTCTATACACTCTTGGTCCATTATCGAATAATGCCTTTATGATAATGCTTCAACAAATCATTGATGGCAATAAAAAAACTCAGTGGAAACAAGGCTGTCCTTTCACTCAAATTAGTGACGCGTTGAACCAATAGGCACAAAAACAAGGGGAACTGACACAGTATAGAACAACAAATTAACGAATGTTTTGAACAACAAGAAACGCGACTTAATGAATGCCTCAGTCAGCACACAAGGACATGAACTCAATTTCAAGAGCATGTTACACTTGCAGTGCAAGCGCAAAATGAGACCATTACCAACAAAACAAAAAGATCGAACAGAAACAGCGAAATTTTCGTTCACAAGCAGCATTAAATCACCAAAAAAATAGTAGCTCACGTAGAAGAAATTCATAATCAATAGCTGTAGTAAAGTTTTCTGTGAGCTTAAACCGTACAAGACACTAACATGCAGCTTAAAAGTGATTTTACAGAGCATAAAACACAAGTAGAAACTAGTTTGAGTCAGAAACACAAAAAAACTCTAAGAAAACATACAGACTGTCACCAACAGACTTGAACAAATAGACCTTGATACTGATTGTACTCAAGTCAAATCTGACATATGCAGACTTAAAAAACATACAAAGGAACATCAGGAACAGATAAACGAAAATGACACCAACAATACTGGTCAAATTTCATCACATGCAGGAAAACGTGACGACTTTCCGAACAGAGTACAAATTTTAGAAAGTAATACCGCTACTAAATCTGAAGACACATTGCCTTCGCCTTTCATCCACTCTGAACAATTTCATTCTATGAAACATGCTGTTAATGAGGTGAAATCACAAAGCAATTATTGAATCGTAGAGTTTACAGTTTGCAGCATGAAACTGCAACGTTAAAATATCGAATATCAGACAATGAGGTACATTGTAACGTCCATTGTAATCAGGCAGAACAATTTCACACTACACCGCTAGAGCACAGTCTTGGAGATTACGACGTGTGAGGGAATTAGACGCGGAATAACGTCCGCAAAACACATTTTTCAACAGTAATGAGCCGACACCAAATTTCGGTAACATGTTTTCTATAACAAGCGTTTCTTGTCAGTACGTAAGTTCAAAGTATTCCGTAATAACAAAGCAGATCTCCATTCCTTACACTGGGTACAACAGTTTTCGTTCTCGTTACCACCTAATTGGCCTATTATCCATAAACTGGAATTCATTTGCTGTTTTTTGAAGGGCGAGCCCGCCACCAGTATTCGCCCCATTACAAGGCAATGCTACTCATTACAAGAATTTCAAAATGCCTTTTTGTCAGCTTATTGGTCATAAACTACAAAACGAGGAATTAAAGATCAATTAATCAGTTTACCGTCCTTTGAAAATTCTAACTTGCCAACCATTACACAGTTTTTTGAACACATCGTTCAACAAAATCAGCGCCTTACCGAGACCTATAGTTAGTCAGCATTAATACTGTGGGGTCCTGCCCACTCGTCTCTTACAGGGTGCCTAAAGGATGCTGCTTTCTCGAATAGCTATACAACAATTCAAGCAAACCACATTAACAGTTTTTTTACAATAAAAGTGATTGACAATACTTAACCATATATTTGCACCGAGTTGTCGCAAGCTATGGGCGACATGCAAAGAGTCAGTGTCCTTTAGTATATACAGTGTACCTGTTAGGAATGGATATGGATCACTAATAACGACTACCGTAGTGCTCTCTACTAAGGCGTGGTTTCTACTAGTGTCCGCCTTCTACTATCCACCGAGGCAGGCAGTAGCAGCGCTTATATACTCCTCGGGTAGAGGCCGCTCCTGTGGTGTGTAACGTTCCCTGGCAACACTCACACTATTAATAAACTAAAATGTAATTGTACTATATACGCCGCTATGAAGCAATTTGTATATACTGTAATTATTTAACAAAAAATATTATTTAATTTTGTGTAAAGGACATTCGTTATTATTGTAATATTTTCTGTAGTAATATTCTCGATGTATTTATGATTGTAATATTTCTATACTCATAATGTAATTGCGAAATGTGTCAATATCTGCGATAACAAAAATGTAAAATTCAGCCACAGAGGAAAATAATGTTGTAAGATTACAAAGAGATGTTAATGGTCAGCAGTAGTATAAAAAGCACCACGTAGTGTGTATTCTTTGTCGTCTTCCTAGAGAGCTGAAAGTGAGAGGAACCTGTGACGTAGCATTTTAGGAATGGGTAGACTTCTTTTGTCTGTATCTAGATTTAGCCGCCATTAGAGGAGAAATTACAACCTAATGTAATTATTGTTGTGGTCTAAATACATTATAATTTATCAAAAGTGTGTATTACTAATGTAAATTAGCTTGCCCATGTCATCTATAATATTTCTTTAAAGAATTTTCAGCATTTTTAGCGGTGTTGCTGGGCTGTGCCGCGACCGAACGATTTGCAGCGGCGGCACATTTAAAAAATTGTTCCGCTAAGAAAAATTAACCAAACCCGTAAATCGGGAGCAGATAAAAATTAGCAGTGAATTAAGAGAATGTTTTTCTTTTACAGCGATCCTGAGACTGACGGAATGTATTACTAGTTTCACATTTGTTCATTCATAGGCGGATAGTTAACGTTGAAATTTAACAATTTGTTGGTTCTTTCAAATAACTTAAATGTATAGTGAAGTGTGTTTTATCAATGATAATTAAACGTCGGCTTGGCAATATTTAACCATTTTCTGCTAATAGAGCCAGTCTTGTGTTCCATAGCTAACGCCGGGAAAGAATTCAGTAAATTAAAAAAAAAAAAAACACTGCATTTAGAAAATGTGTGCCAAGGCCGAATTATGTAAAGGATTTAATTCTCAACTAAATATTCTTAATCAGTTAATATGAATTGATAAGCATGAGAGGGTTGACTAAGTTCACGTAATTTTAAATGTACTTAATTCTGTCTAAATGAACTTTTATTACCACTCGTAAATAAGAGGTTCTACAACGAAGTTCGTACTGACTGAAAGAAAGATAAAATAACAAACAACAATTTTTTTTAAAAAAGGTAACAATTTTTTAAAATTTTTTTTTTATAATTTCATTAAATTGGCGCCCAACGTGGGGCTCGAATATGCAGTGGTCACAAAATACCCATGAGATAACTAGGGAATTATTGTAGTCGAACTTTGTTGGAGAACAATTAATATTTTTTCATGTATTGTATCTATTGCCTAACCAATATTGTATGGTAATACTTGTATATGATTTTTTGCATGAGAATACTATATACCCAGAGGCAAGCTGAAGAAGAGAGCTCATTATATCGAAAAATTAATTACCTACCACAATACTAGGGGGCAGCTGCACGCAAGATAGATCACCAAAAGGTAAAGCTACAGTGTAGTTGTCCTGTGGGTAGTAAAGTAGCCTCAGTGCAGTGTTCTCGGATCATTAGTGGTGTGCTTGTTGTTAGTGTTCTTTTTTTTTTTTTTTTTAATAACAGGACATTTGGGTAGTTAGTCATCGTAGTATATAATAAGTGTGTTTCAACAAATGACCATTTCTTGTGTGATTATGTCATTGAAACCTGCGTGTTAGGATATTTAATTCAGATTTTGTTTCTTTTGTTGACTATGGGTAGATTGCGTAGTCAGAAAGATATAAACATGGATAATGAACAACAGTTAGCAAGCAGTGATACAGAGTTAGAAAGTGGGGCACAAAGTAATGTTAGTGGCGTAGTTCAGGAAGTACAATGTGAGAATATGGGGGCAGAAGGGCAAGAAATGTTGCCACTGCTAGCCAGTGATTCAGTAGTTGAAAGTAGAAATACTGTACCACCCACAAGCACTAGACACGTACCAGAGAGTGGTGAGGTGTCAGAAGTGCAATCATTAAGAGTTATGTTTGAGCGCATGATCAATTTCCTAGCTACGTTTATGCATGAACACGCAGAGCGTGATCGATGACAGCATGAGAGAGATTTGCAGTTAATGCAATCTTTGGAAGCTATGCAAAGTGAGATTGTTAGTTTGAAACAAAACTATGAAACCATACCCAAAGCGGTGTAAGAACTGAGAGAAAGAGTAGATAATATCCAAGTGGCTAACGCCAGTATCGTAGATGAAATTAGTGTACTGGCTAACAGGATGGAATAATTAGAAATTGACACAAGTCAAGTAATTGATCAGAAAATGTCCGAACAAGTGCACAAAATTGAAAACGAATTTATTAAGCAAATAGACGGGAAGGTGCACGCCGCGATTGAAGCCAAAGACGTGGGCTCCAATGCAGAAGTGCAGTACCTAAAACAGGCGGTGCACACTGACATTCCGCTGTGGCAGCGGAATGTCAACCGTCGTCTTGCGGAGCTGGAAAACAGCTTGCTGCACGGCGACGCACAGGCGTGTGTCACGCCAGGCAGGTCCAACAATGATAGGCATATAGGTACAGCAGTGAAAAATTGCGACTGTGCGACAAAACAGGCAACCAATGTTAGCGAAACAAACAAATGTCACTCCAAAATAGTGATTGAAGAAAGCCTGATTAGAAACCGACAGTTTCAGATCTTTACAACGGAGAAGAAATCTGTTCACCCTGTAGTGTTTATCAAGGGATTTAGAAACATTTTGCCTAGCGTTTGGAGTCATACACAGAAAATACAGTTCGTTATGTCTTACATACAAGGAGATGCTGCATTATGGGCAACCGAAGCAGCTGACAGTTGCGACACATATGAGCAATTTGAAAAGGCATTCTTGGCCAAATATTGGTCAACATGTATTCAGGAGAGATTACGGAAAGAGGTATATAATCCAGAGCCGTATTCTCCACGATTAGGCAATTTGCGAAAATATTTTGAGAAATACATTAATAAGACCCGTTACTGGGACGAGCAGATTTCATCCCGGGATTTGATCAGACTTTTGAAATCACACTTGCCGATACACGTAAAGGAAAAACTTATACACGTACCGGAGAACAACATGGAACATTTCTTGTCTGTTCTGGACTCAATTGACCTGATTCAGGAGGATTTTAAGGCAGCCTCTGAACAGGCTAGAAGTAACGGAAACGGTTACAGAAATTGTCGAAATAACACGTCTCCACCAAATAATGGAAACGGCGGAGGTAACAATAGGAGACAACATTATGTACAAAACGGGAATAGAGGTAGAGACCAGAACGGCAATAGTCCGCCGGTGAATAATGACCGGAAAAGGAGGTCAGAGGACCGATATGAAACAGGCCCACCAAGCAATAGTAGATGGAAAAATGCCAGGGGGCCGTGGAACACTAATACCTATAACGATGCAAACCGAACTTGGCCACAGAACCAGAGACCCAGTCCAGACCGGCAAAACAGTGAAAGATATGACAATAACCGACCGCCACCACAAAATGCGCCAATTGCGCAACCGTGGCGGCCGACGCAACACAACTTACACATGTGGAGGTCAGCGACACCCATCCACCAGTAATAATCCAACAAATTAGATTCAGCCGAGATACGCTCTCCATCGTCGGCTGAGGTTTGGAGTGAGAGCAGCCCGACACAGAACAAAACATCGGGAATCTGTATCCTCAGGTATAATGACGGGGTACAGATGGGACATGAATTAATAACTGAACTACCCACGTGCATAAAGGAGCACAAAGACAAAGTACAAGCGATAATAGAGATCAAAATTAACAATATTGATGTGCAAGCAATCGTAGATACAAGTGCTACTGTCAGTGTCATGAGTATGGACTTATTCAGAGTACTGAGGAAAGAAAAGCGTATGCTGACTTTTCCTGTGAACAATTGCAAAGTCACTGGAGCCATCAGTGCACAGCGACAAATAATTAAACTCCAAGTGCGGGTAGAGATGTATATAGGGGGAGAAGCCATAGCGTGCTCATTCCTGGTAGTAAAGGGTTTAAAGGTAGCCTGCATTTTGGGGGTAGATTTTTTGAGAGAAAGGGACGCAGTAATCGACCTTTCTCGGGAAAAATTAAGTTTGATGAACGCGGGTAGGAGGATAGAATTGTCCATGCTCAGATCTGAAGAGGTACCTGTTCCTAATTGTAATGCTATTAACATAAAATGTAGGAATCAGTGGATACTACATTTAGACAATCATTCTCTAGGACAAAATCTCTATTATCCAGACGTACAAAGTGAACAATTAAAAGCAAATGTGGACGCACTTGTGAACAAAGTATCACAGTCCGAAAATTTGAACTCAATGCAACAGCAGGATTTGGTACAGTTATTATCTAACTATGCAGATGTATTTTCAGAACGAACAGGAATTGTTAAGGGATATCAATACAATATCGAGGTGAAGCCACACAAAACCTACTGTCGAGCCTCATACTCCATTCCTTAGTCCAAGAAGGAAATAGTAGCTATCTCTTAGCAGATCCCCACTCAGGGAGAGCACGGGGACTGTATCCGCGTAAGGATGTGAAAATATTCCTACTGTAAATGATTAATAGTCCTATGTGTTATGTGTAAAAAAAGGTACATCATTCTTTTGAAAATGAATGAACATTAATGATGTGTGATGTGTAATCTGTAGAGATAATGTACTAGTGTAAAAGTATTTAGTTATAAGAATATGATTGACTTTCTCTTTTGTTTATGAATATTTGTGATATGTCTTCTTTTAATTAGTGTTAGCTTAAACATGCTCTAAATGTATGCACAGACAACCTGATTAGTGCAATTATTTATAGTTTTAAATTGTGACAGAGATCAGTCAGGAGGAACATTTTAGTAGTGATTAGTTTGTGTACTGCATAATATTCTACTGTGTGTCAAACTTGAAATATTTCTCGGTACAATCTTTTCTATATATATATATATATATATATATATATATATATATATATATATATATATATATATACACTCCTGGAAATTGAAATAAGAACACCGTGAATTCATTGTCCCAGGAAGGGGAAACTTTATTGACACATTCCTGGGGTCAGATACATCACATGATCACACTGACAGAACCACAGGCACATAGACACAGGCAACAGAGCATGCACAATGTCGGCACTAGTACAGTGTATATCCACCTTTCGCAGCAATGCAGGCTGCTATTCTCCCATGGAGACGATCGTAGAGATGCTGGATGTAGTCCTGTGGAACGGCTTGCCATGCCATTTCCACCTGGCGCCTCAGTTGGACCAGCGTTCGTGCTGGACGTGCAGACCGCGTGAGACGACGATTCATCCAGTCCCAAACATGTTCAATGGGGGACAGATCCGGAGATCTTGCTGGCCAGGGTAGTTGACTTACACCTTCTAGAGCACGTTGGGTGGCACGGGATACATGCGGACGTGCATTGTCCTGTTGGAACAGCAAGTTCCCTTGCCGGTCTAGGAATGGTAGAACGATGGGTTCGATGACGGTTTGGATGTACCGTGCACTATTCAGTGTCCCCTCGACGATCACCAGTGGTGTACAGCCAGTGTAGGAGATCGCTCCCCACACCATGATGCCGGGTGTTGGCCCTGTGTGCCTCGGTCGTATGCAGTCCTGATTGTGGCGCTCACCTGCACGGCGCCAAACACGCATACGACCATAATTGGCACCAAGGCAGAAGCGACTCTCATCGCTGAAGACGACACGTCTCCATTCGTCCCTCCATTCACGCCTGTCGCGACACCACTGGAGGCGGGCTGCACGATGTTGGGGCGTGAGCGGAAGACGGCCTAACGGTGTGCGGGACCGTAGCCCAGCTTCATGGAGACGGTTGCGAATGGTCCTCGCCGATACCCCAGGAGCAACAGTGTCCCTAATTTGCAGGGAAGTGGCGGTGCGGTCCCCTACGGCACTGCGTAGGATCCTACGGTCTTGGCGTGCATCCGTGCGTCGCTGCGGTCCGGTCCCAGGTCGACGGGCACGTGCACCTTCCGCCGACCACTGGCGACAACATCGATGTACTGTGGAGACCTCACGCCCCACGTGTTGAGCAATTCGGCGGTACGTCCACCCGGCCTCCCGCATGCCCACTATACGCCCTCGCTCAAAGTCCGTCAACTGCACATACGGTTCACGTCCACGCTGTCGCGGCATGCTACCAGTGTTAAAGTCTGCGATGGAGCTCCGTATGCCACGGCAAACTGGCTGACACTGACGGCGGCGGTGCACAAATGCTGCGCAGCTAGCGCCATTCGACGGCCAACACCGCGGTTCCTGGTGTGTCCGCTGTGCCGTGCGTGTGATCATTGCTTGTACAGCCCTCTCGCAGTGTCCGGAGCAAGTATGGTGGGTCTGACACACCGGTGTCAATGTGTTCTTTTTTCCATTTCCAGGAGTGTATATGTGTGTGTGTGTGTGTGTGTGTGTAGCTGTCAGATTGACAGATTCGAACCCAGAGTAATATCAATAATATGAGACCCTGAGAACTTTATTTTCAAACCAGTGTTATCAAAGAGAATAATGCACCCAGTAGTGACCCGAGGGCACCATGGGAGGCAAACTTATTGCAAATTTAAGTAGCGCATGGTTACGCACACAGAAGCTACATTGAAGCATGTGCAGATCCAATCAGTAAAAAAGAGCTAGCCTGATACAGTCCGAGTCAATTTTAGCCTACTGAGACTACACTGTAGTTACGTAGGACCTTGCAAGTAAAGTGAGACATAATTTCAAAGGAGTTATTGAACAATATGCCTGAATCCGGCTGGAATGCACAAATAAAATCTACTCGAACATAAATGTAGATGATTTTTGGGCAAACTAATGCGAAAATTTAATATTTGTTACCATGTACGCAAATATCACACACCTTGGTAAAGAGCGAACAAAGAAGTTACGAATGTGCTGTTACAAAAATTGCACAACGAACATTGTAAATGAAAAAACTTAAACAAAAGTGCAGTATTGTGTGGCAGAGAGAGACAGTGACTGTTAAACCTGCAGCAATACGTCACGAGGTTGTTTTGAACAAGCAATAAGAAACTGTATCATCGCCGTGTGTGCAAGTGGACAAGGAACTAGCACGACACGAACAGTGAGCCGATAACGGACGGTGGACCAAGTTAGTGTCAAACTATAACTCTTTGTGTGTCAAGGGACGCTAGGAAAGCGCATTGACTAAAGAGATACATTTTGTCCTAAGGTGAAAACTTGCGTGTGACTAATGACAAGTCATGACATGGTGAAAAAATATTGTGTGCCCATAAAACGTGTTACTGTGACAACGAAACATTGTGCAAACCAGACTAGTGAAGGCCTACTGAATAATAACTGCCAATAACTGTGTGCGTTTTTTCCCACAGCAGGAAAAATGCCCATAAGGATATTACACTGTTTGTGAAATTGTTGCATGTTTGCTGGAGCACTGCAAGAAGATGTAACACGGGCGAGCTGATACACAACGCGCATCCGGCTACCTCAGCCATGCAGCGGCCGCAGCAGCCCGTAGCAGACCAGACAGCACACGCCTCTCCGCGCCGTAGCTGTCAACACCGGGGGCGGTGACCTACACGGAGCCGACGCGCCGCGCCGAGCGCCGTTCAACAATCACTCCGCACCGATCACCAACTACAGCATTATTGACATATTCCAAAATATTTACACAAACTGCATAACATGTCAATGAACTCCATTTTTGATAAACATTGAACATTTATTATGTATACCCGTAAACTGACAAGAGAAAATGAACACTAACAAGTGTAGGAGATGGATTTATAACACTTAGGTTGTGGGAACATTATGAAAGTGACTTTGTGCTAAATGATTTCAAAAAACAAAGTGAAATATCCTAGGACAAGTGACATTGCAGTATATCGCAAAAATAATAATAACGAGTTGTTAATCACAAACAACAAACTTTTGTTGAACTGTATGTGACTGTGATATTATGTAACCGTTGATGACAAACTGCTAAATCAATTCAAAAGAATGACTGTTAAAGAGACAAGATTAATCATGAACCAACTGGGCTGGCTGGGCTCCGGCACAGTTTTGCCCAGGTTTCCTGTCTGCCTTCGCCCAAATGGGGGAGCCATGAACATATATAACCCTGGGACTAATTAAAAGAGCCATTCCATAAAAAAATACAGAATTGTAAAGAACGTTACTGGCACCATTGTGTCAAAGTATGGAAACTCTTTGCTAAATGTTGCCAGTGGGCAATGTAACGTTCCCTGGCAACACTCACACTATTAATAAACTAAAATTTAATTGTACTATATACGCCGCTATGAAGCAGTTTGTATATACTGTAATTATTTAACAAAAATATTACTTAATTTTGTGTAAAGGACATTCGTTATTATTGTAATATTTTCTGTAGTAATATTCTCGATGTATTTATGATTGTAATATTTCTATACTCATAATGTAATTGCGAAATGTGTCAATATCTGCGATAACAAAAATGTAAAATGCAGCCACAGAGGAAAATAATGTTGTAAGATTACAAAGAGATGTTAATGGTCAGCAGTAGTATAAAAAGCACCACGTAGTGTGTATTCTTTGTCGTCTTCCTAGAGAGCTGAAAGTGAGAGGAACCTGTGACGTAGCATTTTAGGAATGGGTAGACTTCTTTTGTCTGTATCTAGATTTAGCCGCCATTAGAGGAGAAATTACAACCTAATGTAATTATTGTTGTGGTCTAAATACATTATAATTTATCAAAAGTGTGTATTACTAATGTAAATTAGCTTGCCCATGTCATCTATAATATTTCTTTAAAGAATTTTCAGCATTTTTAGCGGTGTTGCTGGGCTGTGCCGCGACCGAACGATTTGCAGCGGCGGCACATTTAAAAAATTGTTCCGCTAAGAAAAATTAACCAAACCCGTAAATCGGGAGCAGATAAAAATTAGCAGTGAATTAAGAGAATGTTTTTCTTTTACAGCGATCCTGAGACTGACGGAATGTATTACTAGTTTCACATTTGTTCATTCATAGGCGGATAGTTAACGTTGAAATTTAACAATTTGTTGGTTCTTTCAAATAACTTAAATGTATAGTGAAGTGTGTTTTATCAATGATAATTAAACGTCGGCTTGGCAATATTTAACCATTTTCTGCTAATAGAGCCAGTCTTGTGTTCCATAGCTAACGCCGGGAAAGAATTCAGTAAATTAAAAAAAAAAAAAAACACTGCATTTAGAAAATGTGTGCCAAGGCCGAATTATGTAAAGGATTTAATTCTCAACTAAATATTCTTAATCAGTTAATATGAATTGATAAGCATGAGAGGGTTGACTAAGTTCACGTAATTTTAAATGTACTTAATTCTGTCTAAATGAACTTTTATTACCACTCGTAAATAAGAGGTTCTACAACAAAGTTCGTACTGGCTGAAAGAAAGATAAAATAACAAACAACAATTTTTTTAAAAAAGGTAACTATTTTTTTTAATTTGTTTTTTTTTATAATTTAATTGAAGGTGGTGCGGTCCTAGTCGGCGAACCATTGGCCGACGTCGCCTCACGGCATTCTCTGCTCTTGTATTCTTCATCGATTCTCCGGAACATTCCTCCCTCCCCAAAAACGACGGACCGTCGTCGTGTAAGGAGCTCGACCACGGCGAGGGTGGTAGAAGCGTATGCGCATCGTTGGACCGGAAGCTGTGGCTGCAGCGGACGTCCAGCTTCCGGTCGTACCCCTGCATCCGGCCTTCCTTCTGGCGACGACGCCCCCCGGAAAACGACCAGAAGTGTACGCGTCCATCTCCTGCTGCCATGAACCAAATGAAGAAAGCGGCGACGGCTGCAGAGTGGGTGAGTCCAGTTCCACCGGTAGGACGAGAGGGGGTGAAGGCTCCGTCTCCATAGGGTCATCCTGCTGTGTCGTGATGATACACTCTGGCGGCTGCTGTGGCCGCGCTGTCCACTATATCCTTGAACCTGGCGGAAAAGAATAACACCTGAATTGTACTACGTGACGTTCCCGAGTTCGTTGGCACAGCATAAGGAAACTTGCTCTATAGTCAACCACAATCAACCAGCGAGTGTTCCAAGAAGGACCCAGAAACTCTCTGTGCACACGTTGTCAGGGTGCCTGCGACCTAAGCCAAGTAGAGAATTTTTGTGGCGGAGCAGACAGACTTTCTACACGCTCGTGACTCTGTAACGTCTTCCGTTCTGTTTGGGTGTCCATACCCTGCCAAGCACGGTGTCGACGTGCTAACTGTTTCGTACGAACTACCACTCAGTGTCCTCGGTGAAGTAACTGCAACACTTCCTTTTCCAAAGCTTTAGGGATCAACACACATGACTGTCCACAGTCATTTTGAACGGGACAGCGGGACCATGCCGACGGGTGAAGTATGGAAGCTCTACCGTGTTCTTTGTGGTGTGTAAGGAACGAGGCCTTTAGGGCGTGCAAGGAACGAGGCCAAGATGTGCGAATGTATGTTGGAAAAACGTTCAAATCTGGATTAGCTTCCGTGGCCTGTGCAATTTTCTTATTGTTTAGCGGAAAAGACTGAAACAATTCAGAATCCTGAGCATCGATGTGACAATATGGTGCAGCAGAAGCGTCAAAATCAGTATCGGGAGAATCGGAAGGCGTTAAAGTGCGTCCGCATTACCATGTTGAGATGTCGGACGATGCACAATCTCATACTCGTATTGAGACAACAACAAAGCCCATCTTTGCAGTTTTTGGGCAGTTCTTACAGGAACCGATTTCGTCGGATGAAACAAGGACTGCAAAGGCTTGTGATCCAGTACTAAGTAGAATTTTGTGCCATACAAATAGTGGTGTTATTTGGTGACACCATACAGAATAGCCAAAGCCCCTTTCTCAGTATGTGAATCGTTACACTGAGCTTTGGACAATACTTTCGATGCGAAAGCAATAGGTCTGCCCTGATCACCAATTGCGTGCGAAAGCACTGCACCGATGCCGTAAGAGGAAGCGTCTACTTGCTATAAAATTGGTTTTTCAGGATAAAAGTGAAGTGAGCATCGATCACTGAGCAATGACTCTTTAAGTTTTTGAAAAGCTACTTGGCACTCATCTGTCCCCACAAAGGAGACATTCTTTCGATGCAAGCGATGCAACGAAGCTGCGATTTGTGCAGCATTCGGTATGAACTGAATGTAATAGTTCATATTCCCTAGGACTGACTGCAATTCTGTGACATTGCGAGGAACTGGCAACCCTCGTATGGCTGACAAATGAGACTGAGGATGTTGTACATCTTGACTGTTTATGACATGACCAAGGTAATGCAACTCAGGTTTAAAAAATCACACTTGTCCAGTCTGCACTTTATTCTTGCATCACGTAACACACGCAGGAAAGCACGTAAATTTTCATTATGTTCTTCAGGTATATGACCTACTATGACAGTAGCAGATCACAGAAGCTCTCCTGCGAAACTTGCAGGAAGTTTCATATCAGTTCACACTCCGCTGCAGAGTGAAAATATCATTCTGGAAATATCCCCCAGGTTGTGGCTATGCCATTTCCCCGCAATATCCTTTTCCCCAGGAGTGCTAGTTCTGCAAGTTTCGCAGGAGAGCTTCTGTGAAGTTTGAAAGGTAGGAGACGAGGTACTGGCGGAAGTACAGCTATGAGGAGGGGGTGGCAGTCGTGCTTGGGTCAGATGGATGTATTCCCGCTTCGCGCGTCGGGCGACTAGCTTGTGCTATTAGTTCCGCCTCTACCATAGCGCTGCGTGTTTTCCTCGTGTCCGTTTAGTGTCGTGTTGGTCTCCGTGTGCGTCGCATCCCTGGTTGTCGGCTAGTGTTTGGTGTTCGTGCTGCCCTTCCTGTCGCGGCGTCGGCTCGCGCCGTGATGTCCACCATGGTTCCCACGAAAATTCCACGTGCAGGTACTGTCAGCTTCTACTTCGACAAATCCACGCGTCACGCCCAGTCCGGTTCTTTGGAGATACATGACTGGTTAGTCGATAGAATTAAAGTCACTACTGATCAGGTGCATACCGCGTATTTTGACAGCGAATTATGTGTGTTTTTTTGTTAAGTTTCTTGACCCGCTCTTGGTAGATAGGATACTTTCTCGTCACGGTTCTCAGTTGCCCTCTACCCACCATGATGGTTCCACTAGTATGGTTCTCTTGGCAAATTCAGAAGTGATATACACGAATGTCCTGGTGTTTAACCTTCCACCCGAGGTAGACGACGGTTTTCTGAGGCCCGTTTTGCTTCTCTATGGGAAAATACGTTATACTTGGAAGGAACACTGGTCTGCTTAGCAACGCTTACAGCTCTATACTGGTATTTGGTCGGTGGAGATAGTTGCCAAAATACATATTCCTTCTCATCTACAGGAATGTGGTTATAGGGTTCGTATTACGTACAGTGGCCAAGAAGGAACATGTTATTATTGTAATCAAACCGGTCATTTCCGTACTAACTGTCCTCTGCGTGTGGTAGTATTACAAACTACATACGAACAGCGTAAAACATCGACTTTAGCTGATCTTCTCCCGCAGGGATCTCAGTCTGAATCGCTCCGTGTTACTGAGGGATGCAGTAATCCGTTGTCCGACAATGCCCGTGATTTTCCCTCGCTGTCCTTGCTTAGGGATGTTGATGCCGTTACTACCGATGTGCCCGCCATGATTTCTCACAACAAGCGTCGCCGAACACAGGATGGTGCGGCAGATGAACCTTCCCTATTGGCTCACCCTTCCGATGAGCCTTCCGTAAAGGACCCTCCTTCTCAGTCTGAAATAGTGTATGAAGACGCCACAGGTGCTTTCACGCCAGTGCAGGATATTCCTGACTCCTTATCTGACGTTGTTCCTGTTGTCGCGGCCGCCCCTTCGGAGACGCCCGTGAAGGAACCTGCTTCCCGTTCCCACGTGCCTTCTCCGGTCCTCTCGGACACTTCTCCTGTCGACTCTGTTTGCCATCCCCCTTCTGCGACTTCTGTCGCCCCCTCCGCGTCATACCTTCGACGATCGTTTTCTTAAGCCTGCAGCGTGCGGAGTCGAGCTAACTGCCGAGCTTCCTCAGCTCTGGTTAACACCTGGCCGATGTAGTCGTCGTCCACGTCATCAGGATGTAACGAAAACACAGTGTCCATCGTCGTAGTCGCTTCATGCTCATGCACCAGTGTCTTATTAAGGCGGTCAGTAAGCCCGTTAGTTTGCGGATGGTAGGCAGTCGTCATGTGATGAGTAATGTTGCACCGACGGTTTAGCTCTGTCACAAGATTCGATTGAAAAACTTTCCCTCGATCCGTAATTAACGACCTTGGGACACCGTGTTTTAATATAATGTCTTCCACGATGAATTTGGCTACCTCGAATGCTTCGACTGTTTTCACGGCTTTTGTAATGGCATAGCGTGTCAGATAATCAGTGCAAACAATAATCCATCTATTGCCACTAGCAGACGTTGGAAATTGTCCTAGGTCAATCCCAAAACGCTGGAAAAGCGTTTCGGCTGGTGGAATTGGTATGAGTCGGCCAGGTGGTTTCTGAAGAACTGCCTTTCTCCTCTGGCACTCTCGACAGTGCGACACATAGTGACGGACACTCCTAAATAATCGGGGCAGAAAAATCTCTTGCGGATCCTACGGCATGTCTTAAAAAATCCTGAACGTCCGGCCTCAGGTGTGTCATGGAATTTCTATAGAACATCTGACCGCATGTGTTTAGGAATAACTGGTAGCCACCTCTTTTCAAAGGGATTAAATCTTTTCTTGCACAGTAATCCATTAACTACCTTAAATTGTCCTTTCACATCCTCTGACCAATTTAAGGCAAGCATAATTTGAGATATCTTGGCGTCCATTTTCTGCTCAGCAGAGAGATCCTGGACTGCAGCGAGACAGTCACTGTATTCATCAAAATCTTAATGGTCTTGCACAGGGTTTCTTGACTGACAGTCGGCACATTGGTGTTTTCTTCTACTTTTGTATACTACAGTAATGTCATACTCTTGAATACGTGGTGCCCACCTGGCGAGTCGTCTCTTGGATCCTTAAGACCTGTCAACCAACAAACTGAATGATGGTCTGTAACAACAGTGAATGACCTTCCATACAGATAATGTCGAAATTTGCACATGGCCCAGATCACAGGAAGACATTCTCTTTCTGTAGTTGAGTAGTTTCTCTCGGCTTTTGTAAGTGTCCTAGAAGTGTAGACTATAACCTTCTCCTTTCCATCCGAAATTTGCATCGATCCCCTACCCGCTGGCATCTGTGTGTAGTTCTGCAGGTGCTCTCTCATCATACAGACCAAGTAACAGGGCCAGTCGTCAGAGATTTTCGCAGTACATCGAAAGAGTCTTGTTGAGCAACATGCCAGATAAATTTAGTATCGGCTTTTAACAACTCTTGGAGTGGCCTGGCTTTGATACAGAAATCTTCGATAAAACGATGGTAACACGAACATAATCCGAGGAAACTTCTCACATCTCTAATACTTTTAGGAATAGGATACTCCGTTATAGATATCACCGTTTCTGGGTCAGGCCGCACACCTTCGTTTGGCACAAGGTGTCCAAGTATTTCAATTTCTTTTGCTCCAAAGAGACTCATTCTTGGATTAAGTTTCAGTCCACCTTGTTGGAGACACTTAAGAACGGCCGTCAGTCTCTTTAGGTATTCATCAAATGCCCCTGAGAACACTATAATGTCATCTAAATAACAAAGACACATCGTCCACTTCAGTTGACTTGGATGATTATCCCTCATCCGTTCAACAAACCAAAAGGCATTACCTTAAACTCACACAGGCCCTCAGGGGTGATGAATGCAGTTTTCTCACGATCAGCCTCATATAATTTGATCTGTCAGTATCCCGAGTACATGTCCATGGCTGAGATAAACTTAGCCTCCTTCAGACAATCTAGTGTATCGTCAATTCGTGGAACTGGGTAAACGTCCTTTTTAGTTATCTTATTAAGCTCCTGTAATCAACACAAAATCGCTAACTGTCATCCTTCTTCCTAACGAGAACCACTGGTGACGACCACGGGCTCTGCGAAGACGGAATGATGTCATTCTTCATCATATCTCTACCTCGTCGTTAATTATTCGAAGTTCTGTAGCTGACACACGGTATGCTCTCTGGCTCATTGGTTTATGGTCTCCAGTACTAGTCCGGTGCTTCACCGTCGATTTGTCTAATTTGCTCTTCATCTGTGGATTTAAGCATTCAGAGAACTCTTGAAGAATGGCAAGTAGCTTCTTCTGGTGTTCCTTAGTGAGATTTGGTGATAGTCGAGCTAGAAGATCTTGTAGTCATAGCGCTAATTTCGCCCACAGACTCGGCATGGGAGCTTTCTATGACGCTCAGATGTTCGGAAATTAACGGCTCAGCGTTTGCAACACACATGCGTCTTGGAAGGGTCTTCGGTTCTCGGCGACAGTTAACTATCCACAATTCACCGAATCCGTTCTTAAACGAGACGGCAGAGGCTGGGATGACCAAGTTATTTTTCAGTGGTATGCTTCTCTTACATTCCACTACAATATCCATGGGTTGATGCATGGCATGACACATGACAGTTACCTTTCTAGCGCTGACTGGAGGAATGATCACATCATCCAGCACACATGGTAACCATACACTCCGGTCCGCAGCTCGTGGTCTCGCGGTCGCGTTCTCGCTTCCCAAGCACGGGGTCCCGGGTTCGATTCCCGGCGGGTTCAGAGTGTTTGCGTGTGTGTTGCGTTGGGTGTTTGCGTTGTCCTCATCATTTCATCATCATTCATGAAAGTGGCGAGATTGGACTGAGCAAAGGTTGGGAATTTGTACAGTCGCTGATAACCGCGCACTTGAGCGCCCCACAAACCAAACATCATCATCATCATCATCATCCACACACTTGGATGCGCATCTTCCTGTCCACAGTATCTCATCTCGTCTAGCATAATCTTCGAGCGACCACAATCTGTAATTGCTGAGAAACTTTCAAGAAGTCCCATCCGAGAATGACGTCATGACCACACTCTTGTAAGACGATGAATCCTAATGGCTGTGTATGGCCACTTATACCCACACGAATGACACATTTCCTGTAGGTTTCACATATTTCCCATTAGCAACCTTCAGCAGAGATGTTTTGGTGTCAACGAATACGGTTTTCTGCAACTGGCGACAGTACTTCTCCGAAATAACTGAATGTAATGGTCCAGAGTCTACAAGAGCTTGGGCTGGTCGGTCATCCATGAGGAATTCGACGTAGTTTCCTGTCACTTTTGTAGTGATCACCGGCGGAGGATTTTTCTCTTCGGCGGCCTCACCTCCAAGGCAGGTCGCACCGTTCAGTTTTCCAGGTTGCGGCTGCAAGGTGATCGGCTACGAGTACGTCGTCCTGCACCCACATCTTCTTGTTCATCTTCGTCGTCCCGGAGCTGGCGTCGGCTAATATCGGTCTTCTGTCTTCTGGCGCGGACGTCACCAAATATCCGCCACCTTTCTCGACAATAGCAGACCACATGTCCCGGTCGTCCGCAGTGGAAACATACTGATTGGTTATCCTGGGTCCTTCAGACGTCAGTCTTCCTTGGTGCTCAAACAGGTTCCTCATGCTGCATTGCAGGAATGTAACTTCGCCTGGGTGTCGACTTTTTCACCGTTTTAAAGGGAAATGAAGGACGAGAGATTGGGTTCAGTGTATGTTCCATTTCCTCCCTTATGACCTCTTGAAGCGTCTCGGTTTTTTGCTCCCCTTACAATCCAAGTGCCTTCTGAACTTCCTCTCTCACAATCTGACGAAGAACACTTGTGAAATCAGCTCCTTCCTCCATCACAGACATCGATACGACGTTTGGAAGCCGTCCATACTTCCTGCGTGTAATTCAGTTTTGATGCATTGTCTGGATATACTGGCACTATTTTATGAAGTCGTCTGCTGTCGAAACCTCCTTCAGGAGTAGGGTTTGATACATGTGTTAGTAACACACTTCATGAGATGTGCAACCTTATCTTCTTCCTTCATTCTAGGATTCACAATTTTACACAGCTCCAAGACGTCTTGAATGTAGGATGCTGTAGTTTCTCTATAATGCTGTTCCCTGCACTTTAATTTATCTTCAGCCTTGCAATTCTGTCGTTGTGTGTCGCCGAGATACTTGTGCAGTTCCGCCTGGAATACTTCCCAGCTTGTGAACTTCTCCTCGTTGTTCTCACACCATTGCTTGGCAGTGCCCTTCAAGTAGAAAATTACTTTAGCCAATCATATGGTGTCACCCCATTTATTAAATTTGGCTTTACGCTCATATACCTTGAGGCACTTGTTTGGATCTTGGCCATAGTCACCAGAGAACCCGGAGGATGTCTCATGTGGTGGCAGACAGTTTCTGTTATGGTAACGTCCTCTTCTTCTTTTGTCTCCAATAGATTGCTATCTGTTGCATATGGCTCGAACTCGGGTTTCTCACAACTTAGACGGCAGCTGTGTCATGGCCTGATGGGAGCCACTCTGTCGTCGATAATGTGCGCTATCACAAGTTCCAGTACCCAGCGCCTCCACCAGAATAATTTCACGTAGAAGAATGTGTAATTAGATGAATTATGAACACTAACTTCACTTAACGAAGGTTTATTCAGTACTTGCACATACAAGAGCGCGGAGCAAACTGCCTCCGGCCAGAACACATACGGTATAAATAAAGTTACTGAACATTCCAGTACAAAGATTATTGACATTTGTGGATACTCCTAGAATGTACTCGAACCGAATATAGAAATTAAAATTTTACATTTCAGGTGAGTTTTGAACTTACGACCCTCCATGCAACACCCTAATATCATAGCCACTTTTTTTTTTTTTACTAACGAGGAAAAAAAGATGGTACGGGAGGGATATGAACCAACGAAGAAATTTTTTTTTCGAAGGGAGGGCCGGGGGGGGGGGGGCGAGTGATTAGGGGTCGTCACTGTCCCCCTCGCCCGTCAAGGAATCAAGGAATCAGGGATGGTATGGGGAAATCTGTTGTGGGAATTTTTATTTATTTATTTGTTTATTTTTATTTACTGTTTTTAATATATTCTTAACTTGGTTTTAATTTATACCGGAACAAAAAGAAATGTACCTATCACCGCATCGTGCTCTGAGTAAACAAAACAATATCTCGGCACGTTCCTACACCGAGGTAATGTATATGGGAAAACGAAAAAAAGAAAGTGCTGTGTACATGATGCAGAAGGGTGTGTCGCTACTCTCCTTACGCTTCATCATCCAGGTACGTCTTCATGTATGTCGTATGTTATTCCACCGAAAATCGAACTTAGTCTTGTCAGCTTACTCAATGGGTGTCTTCTCCTACCTGTTGATGATCCAACTGCGTGGAAGGTCGCTTAGGGCACTCCCAAAGTAATTAGAAAAATACTGTCCGTATTTGGGGTTCCGTACGATCTTGCAATGACGTTCTTGTAGGTGGTTCCAAAAGTCGAATACATCATTAGGCCCATCGTGAAATAAGTAGTGTAAGTAGGCTGTTTAGGATTTTACGTTGGTAACGCCACGTAGTGCTCTGTGTGAAAATCACTGACTGTGCTGTGTGCAGCCTGTGGCTGGTTTGCATTGTTGGAATATTTGCTATTGTAGTGTTGGGCAGTTGGATGTGAACAGCGCGTAGCGTTGCGCAGTTGGAGGTGAGCCTCCAACAGTGGTGGATGTGGGAAGAGATGGCAGAATTTTGAGAGCGGACGATCTGGACATGTGTCCATCAGAAAGAGTAAATTTGTAATACTGTATATCATGAAATGATATATATATGATGACTTTTGAATATTATTGAGGTATATACGTTTTTTTGTTCTCTATCAAAATCTTTCATTTGCTAACTATGCCTATGAGTAGTTGGTGCCTTCAGTAGTTAGATTCTTTTATTTAGCTGGCAGTACCGGTGCTCGCTGTATTGCAGTAGTTCGAGTAACAAAGATTTTTGTGCGGTAAGTGATTCATGAAAGATATAGGTTATTGTTAGTCACGGCCATTCATTTGTAGGGATTATTGAAAGGCAGACTGCGTTGCGCTAAAAATATTGTGTGTCAGTTTAGTGTTGATCAGCATAATTAAAGAGAGAAATGTCTGAGTACGTCAGTTTTGCTCAGCTGTTTCAAAATCAAGTAATGTAAGAGGTTTATCAGCACAGTAATTCATTAATTTTTCAAAGGGGATGTTTCAGTAGCGTACCGCATGCTCACGGACTGTGTTGGTTTTGGTGCGCGGGAAATACTGTTGATCCGGAAATAGCAGAAACCGAGGTGTAATGTGTTCCTGAGTCACTCGTAGAAAACAGGACAAAATTTGTCGCACCAAGCGCCATACGTCTTCTGCCGCGTCACATGTGAGATGGTGTTCGTCCTTGTCTGGCATCCCGCAGTCTACACTTAGAGGTGATTCCGCGATATTTATCCTGGGGATGCGTGATCGGGTGATCCGTTTATCATTGACTGTGTTGTACCATGTGGATCGGACGTCTGTATCCAGTGTAACCGCGTGTATCGTCCGCCAGATCACCTTCCAATTAACCTGATGGCTTTTGGTCTCCACAATGTTTGGTGGGCGCCTCTGCTGTAGGACATGATATATATCCCGCGCAGACGCCTGTTTCGTCGGTGGTACTGCGATACGGACATAGCTGTGTTCAATGTAAAAGTTCCCGAAGTAGTAAAAGGGTGGGGGTATGTCTTGCGTCGTCAGTGGGGGCATAAGAGAAGGTGGAGCTAAAGGCTCCGACAGCAAACCTGTCAGACTTCCCGGGTGGTGGCGCCACAGCTTGGTGTGTGATAGACCAATACCTCCCCTTTCTGGGGGAAGGGTCAAAGACTCATAATTGACTTTGAAGAGCATGCCTGTACTGACGTAGGCTCCGAATGCCGCTAATAGACGTCGAGCCATCAGTGACGGTATTGGAAGGACACGCGCTATGTGTGGAAGGCGCGATGCGAGGTAGACATTGACAAAGTGTGTCCTTTGAAGAACGTCGAGGGTCCGCAGACGAAGGTTGAAGATCCGGATCCGAATTTGTTGTAGTAAGGGGCGGTAGTTAAGCGGCGCAGTGCGCCGTATGTCCTCGTGAAACTCTTTCCCGAGACATTTGATAGTGCCACGAAGCTGTAGATGTTCGACACACGTTGAGGTCAACCCGTCTACTATGGCCATGGCGACCGATTTGGTGACGTTGAGACAGCTGCCGGAAGCCACACCGTACGTGGTAATCCATTCTAGTGCGCTGATTACGTCGTCGCGATTGCGGAACACGAGAACCAGGTCGTCTGCATATTCTGTACAGCGAAATGTGACGTCACGTAACGTGAGACTGGTGAGGCGTTGACGGAGGCCACAGAGGAGCGGTTCCAGTGCCAGAGCATATAGTAACGTCGACAAGGGGCAGTCTTGACGCACGGATCGGAAAGTCGGGAGGGACTGCGAGAGACGCCCGTTAACGAGCACTTTGGAAGTCCCCCTTGGGGGGAGGCGCCTCACAACGTCTGTGAATTGCTGTGGGTACTGCATGTGTTGGAGAACGGACGTTAGGTATGCGTGATCAGCTCGATCAAAAGCTTGGCTAAAATCTAGTGATGCCAGCGCTCCCCGGGTGCGGTGTGCCCTGGCTAGGGCTAGTATGTCACGGCATCGACACAATGCTGTGTGGATGTTGTTGATGCCCCTAGGGAAGTCTAAAAAAATGGCTCTGAGCACTATGGGACTCAACATCTTAGGTCATAAGTCCCCTAGAACTTAGAACTACTTAAACCTATCTAACCTAAGGACATCACACACACCCATGCCCGAGGCAGGATTCGAACCTGCGACCGTAGCAGTCCCGCGGTTCCGGACTGCAGCGCCAGAACCGTTAGACCACCGCGGCCGGCTAGGGAAGTCTGATCTGGTGAGATGACGTAAGGTAGGGTCGGTCGTAGAAGGTTTGCTAATAGTCTGATAAATATCTTCATGTCGCAGTTGACGATTGTTAGCGAGCGGTAATCTTGTATTCGAGCCCCACCTTTAGGTTTGTGAACCGGTATAAGTATTCCTTCTACGAAGATCGCGGGGAGCGGCACCGCGGGGGACATACGCTCCCGACAGATGTCTGTCAACTTTGGAGCCAGTAAATACTTGAAAGTTCTATAAAGCTCCACAGGGAGCCCGTCTGAGCCAGGAGACTTATTCGCCGCTCCGTTACCGACGGCGTCGATAACTTCGTCTTCCGTAATGTCGTTCAATAATTCAGTTTGTAAATCCTGTGGGACTCCTGTCACCGTCGTCGGGTCGGAACACTGAGCAGAATAAAGTTGTGCGTAATGATCGAAGAAGGCTGTACCAATATCGCGTTGTGTGGTGTGATGAAGGCCGTCCTCCGTGGTGATGGCATATATCAGCGCCCGTCTTTGCAGTGTACGTTCTCGAATGACGTGGTGCATGGTGGGTCGTTCCGTTGCGAGTCTGTCTTGTGTTCGCGCTCGGACGATCGTCCATTCGAGGTGTCGGCGCATATGGGCTACGATCTGTCTCTTCGCACGCTGTACTGTCATCTGTCGTTCCGGTGTCCGTGTGGGTGGCAAGGAGACGCATTCGCGAAAGACGGTGAAATAAAAATCGAGGGTCTGCCGCCTCTAAGCAGCAGCCTCACGACTATACGTAATAAACGTTCTCCGTAGGCCCGGCTTGGCGCAGTTTGACCACCAACTAATCGATGTAGGATACGTCGGAAGGCGGCGGACGCACAAACTCCACGTGTATTCGATGGCGCGTCGACAATCTGGAGAAGCGAGATGAGCAAGGTTTAATTTCCAGGGATGTCGGCTGCGCCACACCCGTTGGCGACGAAGGGTGACGGAACATACATAAGCCTCGTTATCAGAAAAGGCTACTGGCCACACCTCCGCGTCACTCACCGTTGCCGCGAGAGAACGAAAGACGTAGATCCTATCGATACGACTAGACGAGTCGACCTGGCAGACGACTCCAAAATTCAGCAACTAATTGTCTTCGGGCCAGAGTATCACAGGACCCCAACGGACCTCCATATCAGACAGGCAGGCAGAACAAGTACGCCGACTCCAATTAATCACCACCGCATGGCCAGCACAGCGGCGAGTCGCCTTCGCCTCAGACCACTCTGCTCATATTGCGAGGCACAACAACCTTAGCGCTAGTCACCAGCAGGTCAGGCAGAACGAATTCACGTTCCATGCAATACCCGGAAACCGACTACCCTCTCGCTTTCCGCCGGCCACCGCCAACACACGCCAGCGACGTAATAGCAAATCACCACCGGAGCGCCACCCCCACCAGAACAGCGAACTACGAGGGGCGTTCAGAAAGTAAGCTCCGATCGGTCGCGAAATGAAAACGACTATGAAAATCCGATAAAGCTTTGCACAGATGTGTTGGGTAGTGTCTCTAGTATAACCCAAGTTAGCATCACGTCGCTCTTCTCATTTCTGAGCTCGCAGTGAGTGCGTAAAGATGTCTAGAAAATAGTGTCTGCCGCCAAGTACGAGGGCCTGGTGAGGAATTTCGCCTGAAGCTATGCAGCTAACATTACATAACTGTCGTGCTGTTTCTTCTTCAAGACAATTCTCAGCCGCATTCTGCAGGGGCAATGAAGATGCTCCTGCATCGTTTTCAAATGGAAATGTGAGATTACCCACAATACAGTCCGCAATTGTCTCCCCCTGAGTTTCATCTCTGGTCACATGAACCGCTGTCTTTCAAGACAACATTTTGACACAGACAACGAGGTGTAGGCCAGCGTGGAGAATTGGCGGAAAGCACTGGCGGCTGCCTTCTATGATGAGGCTATTGAAAAGTTGGTACAACGCTATGACAAAAGTCTAAGTCAGAACGGCGACTACGTAGAGAAGTAGCTGAAAGGTGTAGCTAATTGTTACAAGTAAAACATTTCTGATGTTCACTGTGGTTTCAATTTGGCAATCAATCGGAGCTTACTTTCTGAACAGGCCTCGTATAATCGACAATAGCGCGCTCTCTAAACTAGATCACAGGATAGCGGCGCGCGCCATACCAGTGTTGGCCCGAACTTAGGCCTAATGACAGCTTCCACTCTCGCAGGCATACGTTCAGTCAGATGCTGGAAGGTTTCTTGGGTATGGCAGCCCATTCTTCACGGAGTGCTGCACTGAGGAGAGGTATCGATGTCTGTCGGTGAGGCCTGGCACGAAGCCGGCGTTCCAAAACATCCCAAAGGTGTTCTGTTGGATTCAGATCAGGACTCTGTGCAGGCCAGTCCATTGCAGGGATGTTATTGTCGTGTAACTACTACGCCACAGGCTGTACAATATGAACAGGTGCTCGATCTATTGAAAGATACAGTGGCCATCCCCGAATTGTTCTTCAGCAGTGGGAAGCTAGAAGGTGCTTAAAGCATCAGTGTAGGCCTGTGCTGTAATAGTGCCACTCAAAACAAAAAGAGGTGCAAGCCCCCTCCATGAGAAACACGACCACCCCATAACACCACCGCCTCCGAATTTTACTGTTAGCACTACACATGCTGGCAGACGACATTCACTGGGCATTCGCCATACCCACACCCTGCCAGCGATTCACCACATTGTGAACCGTGATTCGTCACTCACATAACTTTATTCCACTGTTCAATCGTCCAATGTCTACGCTCCTTATAGCAAGCGAGGCGTCGTTTGGCATTTACCGCTCGACCATGAAATCTAAGTTTTCTCACCTCCCACCTAACTGTCATAGTACTTACAGTGGATCGTGATGCAGTTCGGAATTCCTGTGTGATGGTCTGGTTGATGTCTGCCTATTACACATTACGACCCTCTTCAACTATCGGTGGTCTCTTCAGTCAACAGACGAGGTCAGCCTGTACGCTTTTGTGCTGTACGTATCCCTTCACTTCACTATCACATCTGAAACAGTGGACCTAGGGATGTTTAGGAGTGTGGAAATCTCGCGTACAGACGTATGACACAAGTGACACCGAATCACCTGACCACGTTCGAAGCCCGTGAGTTAATCGGAACGTACCATTCTGCTCTCTCACGATGTCTAATGACTACCGTGGCCGCTCATGGATTACCTGGCCGTAGGTGGAAGCACAATGCACCTAATAAGAAAAACGTAAGCTGTTGTGGGTGTCCGGATACTTCTGATCATATAGTGTATATGCTGTCCTAATAGCGTCACCCTGTACACCACCTCAAGCGTCGCGTAGATTGAGTACAGGAATTTGTGTCTTATGTAGTGCTGCTTGACCATTGTACCCCATTCTTTTAACTCCCTGTGCATAGTAGTTGGGCTCTCTGGACCGCTGGTAAGACTATGGAAGTCACGGCTTATTGCTTCCGACAATGTCATGTGATATTTTATACGACACTCCGCTTCTGCTTGACGATTCCTGTTTGTCACATGAGATCTGACTAATCTTGGTTGGATGTAGTCATTCCTTCGCATTTACACTTCACAGTCACATCACCAGCAGTCGAATTGGACAGCCTTTAAAGGATTCAAGAGTCCGCCGGCCGGTGTGGCCGAGCGGTTCTAGGCGCTTCAGTCTGGAACCGCGCGACCTCCACGGTCGCAGGTTCGAATCCTGCCTCGGGCATGTATGTGTGTGATGACATTAGGTTGATTAGGTTTAAGTAGTTCTAAGTTCTAGGAGACTGATCACCTCAAATATTACGTCCCATAGTGCTCAGAGCCATTTGAACCATATTTTTCAAGAGTCCGTGATGGACCTGATATTCAGCCAAATCTATCGACTAGTCCACGTTCGAATTCACTGAATTTCCACACCCACCTACTTCGCCATTACCATCTTTTATTCTGACGTATCGGCATCTGGTGACATCTCGTGGACACAGTGGAGACTGGAAACCTTTGATCAGAATGTGAATGTCTTGTTCATGTGTTTCATTCGTGTTTGTTTAGAGAGAAGCACGCAATTTTAAATTGTTATTAGCGTTTGACATGAAGAATCTTCTATTTATGTTAAAATAGTGGTATGAATGACAAATTCTATGTAAGACTTATGTGGCAGCCTTCTACAAAAACTGTTAATTAACCTGTTTATTAATCAAATATGGACATTTGACAGTAAATCACGTCAGATCACTAATTGTGTATGAAAACTGCAAGAAATAATAACTACTGCCAGTGACTGCAATTCTAATTAACTGTAGCACCTTTTCTTTTGATACGGTGAAGGAGTCTTGTAATTACGGCTGGCTTGGAGCTTTTAGCTGGCTGGCCAGAGGGAACCGTCACTAGAGGGAAATGTGTGAATTGCAGGGACGTTTCTGCCGAAAGACAATATCATGCAGGTGAACTGCAGGGGAAAACAGCTCAGCACACCAGGAGCGGCCAGCGAGGGCAGAGAACCCATTGTAAAGTTTCATAATGAGTAAAGTGAGAAGACTCCATTTTAGCAGAGTTAAAATTATGAAGGACAGGAGAAGATATGTGGTCCTGAGCATGGAACCAGCCTTTAAGCCCAGAGGAGGCTAGCTGGAATGTTTGTTTGAATTTCAGTAAGGTAGTAAGGAGTTCTGTGATTGGCTCAGAGTAATTATTTTCATAGCTGGTGAGATTTACTGCACGTGTGTGAGTGGATGCCTTCTTATTGACCGAGCGAAGTGGCGCAGTGGCTAGCACACTGGACCCGCATTCGGGAGGAGGACGGTTCAAGCCCGCTTCCGGCCATCCTGATTTAGGTTTTCCGTGATTTCCCTAAATCGCTCCAGGCACTGCCGATTTCCTTCCCCGTCCTTCCCTAATCCGATGAGAACGATGACCTCGGTGTCTGATCTCCTTCCCCAAAAACAACCTAACCCAACAACGTTCTTATGGGCCGTAACTAGTAATCTGTTACTTGGTGCGGGAGATTTTCTGCCTTCTTGTCCACACAAAGGTAGAAATGTAGTTCATCCGCTAACCATGGCAAAACTCTTAAGAGTAGGAAACTTGTTGGCATGTTTATTAAATTATCGTTGGTTGGAATTCGCATGGTCTGTTGCAATTGGCACTGAGCACTATGGGACTTAACTTCTAAGGTCATCAGTCCCCTAGAACTTAGAACTGCTTAAACCTAACTAACCTAAGGACATCACACACATCCATGCCCGAGGCAGGATTCGAACCTGCGACCGTAGCGGCCGCGCGGTCCTGTTGCAATTGGCAGAAGAGATTGTGATGTGACACATGTATGTTTTGTAGCTATGAATAGGAGGACACTTGCAAAAGTGCATCATAATCAACAGTTGTTGTAAGGACGTAGAAAGGAGGTAGAGCTGGAATTAGAGGTGCACAGTGAGATGTCTCCAGCTTAGAGCAGAACAGAGACACTGGTGCCGAACTTACAATTCTCTGCTACTATCACAGCCGCCTTCTGCTCTTGTACATCTATAAATGGTTAAGTCTAGGTCGTATTTGCATCCATCAAGGCGAGGCGAGCACAAGATATTTTACTTTGCTTCGAAGAATCGTTTTGCTAATGTAATTTTCACAGCCAGCTAGCTACACCCACCAGGTGCTTGGATGAACGTACTGGTGTATTCATCCTTTTGAGGGACGTTTCTTTTGTTCATTAACTTTTTCTGCAACCACTGAACGTGCCGGCCGGAGTGGCGGAGCGGTTCTAGGTGCTTCAGTCTGGAACCGCGCGACCGCTACGGTCGCAGGTTCGAATCCTGCCTCGGGCATCGATGTGTGTGATGTCCTTAGGTTAGTTAGGTTTAAGTAGTTCTATGTTCTATGGGACTGATGACCTCAGATGTTAAGTGACATAGTGCTCAGAGCCATTTTAACCATTTTGAACCACTGAACGTCGTGACACAGATTTATATCGTTTTTTCACTATTCCCCCCCCGTCCCCCCCGCCTTTCCACACACACACACACACACACACACACACACACACACACACACACACACACACAAACAACGATAATGCTATAGAACGTATTATCTGTCCCTTTTCCTGCTAATTGTGTTGTTAATTCAGTGGATAAAACATTTTTGGAACCTTTTAGTAAGAAATTAGATTGCATTAGTGATGCCAAGTTGATGGATCTCGTTATAAAAGCGTTAGTATGAGGTGTGATACCACATATGTCCATGCTTAATTGGGTCACCCATAGTAATTTTCATTAGATAAGGCATTTTCCATAGGGCGACCTTGTGTTCTTTTAATTTGCATGATCTTATGGGTAGCTTTCTATCTCTGCGTGATACAGGGATTATAATCTGCAGCATCTCAGGGGTATGCTAAACTGCTCAACCGACTTTGTCACGCCACGTCTGTACGTGCGTCCCTGCAAAAAAATGATAGACTGCCGTTGCGGTGTGTGTTGGGGGAACATCGCAGGACAAACCGCCGGCCGTGGCTGTACATCGTGGGCGAGCAGAAAAAAAAAACCGCGGCTGGCCCGGCGGCTGCGGCCTATCAGCGCTGATAGCGTGTGATGGAGGGCGCCGGTGGCCGCCCTGCTTTATGGCCGTATTAATGCTGTGTGCCGCCCGCCGGCGAGGGAGCGCGCGGGATTTAATTGAAAGTGTCCCGCAGGATGGAAGTTATTAGGCAGGTATACATTAGCGGCTAAACACGCCCCGGGCACTTGCGCGCAAGGCTCGCCGGCCGACCATCGGACGGGACAAAGTGACGTTACACAGGTTCAGTGCACCGTGCACCGCTCTCGTCTTTAAACAACTGAGTACTTGGTGGTTAACATTCAAACCGGAAAAATATTGCAACAGTATTTTCACTTCTTTTCTTCAATTATGTTGCTGCAGTTACCTTTTTGTTAGCCAGTTTGGTACAGCCCTTGTTTTAGCCGACAACGGAAAACAAAGTAGTGAGCCACCAGCCGTACCAGCTGTTTTAATTCTCAGTGGGTGTATTATCTCTTAAGGTAAACTAAAATGAGTACTTCTGTAACACTGCGACGAACAGGGAACAAAATATGTTGTGGCGAACGAAACAGGGGTAAACCTTCGTTTGGGTTTAGCCTCAGTCGTGCATTAGATATTCCATATTGGCACGAACTCTGGCGTAGGGTTAGCGCCATTGTCTGCAGATTTCCTTTGTTAACGTAAGTAGTTTGGGATGCAATAAACGAAAGTTTCAAATTTTAGCTGAGCAGCCCAACTGACGACTGGAACTCGTCTTGTTCATACCGGCGGGATGGCAACGTCTTCAGTGTCAAACAACCGCCCAAAGCCATCATGATTACGTGTGCTTGTTCGAACGGCTTTGTCAGTCTTCTCTGATCTTCCACAGTCTGTGACGGTGATGATGCCTGCATGAAGTCTCATCCGAAAACGGCATTATGACTACTTTGGTTCAAGTGGCTCTGAGCACTATGGGACTTCTGAGATCATCAGTCCACTAGAACTTACAACTACTTAAACCTAACTAACCTAAAGACATCACACACATCCCTGCCCGAGGCAGCATTCGAACCTACGACCGTAGTGGTTGCACGGATCCAGACTGTAGCGCATTTCGCGGGCAAGTGCTGTGGGTCCGGCACACAGTTTTATTCTGCCAGGAAGTTCAATACCAGCTACAGTTTTGGAATCGTAATATTTATACATGCCTTAATTTCAACTAGACTTCTAATGTACGCGACGACATGAATGAGATTGTATTTATCGACGATAATATGATTATACAGCCTTTGATGGTAATAAATTGACATTTATTTACAAATACGTTAGCATTGTAACGGGTGGTCACTCTGTTCTGATGATATTACAAGACATTTTGAAACGTCCCCTTAGAAAAATTATACATGACTGTGCTTAAACTGACACACAATACTTTTTAGCGCAACGAAATCTGACTTTCAGTAATCCCTACAAAAGAATGGCCCTGACTAACATTAACCTATACCTTTCATGAATCACTTACCTCACAAAAATCTTCATTACTCGAACTACTGCAATACAGCGAGCGCCACTACTGTCAGCTAAATAAAAGATTCTAACTACTGAAGGCACTAACTACTCATAGGCATAGTTAGCAAATGAAAGATTTTGATAGAGAACAAAGAATGTATTTACCTTAATAGTGTTCAAAAGTCATAATATATATAGCAGTTCATGACATCCACTCTTACAAATTTACTGTCTCTGTCCAGATCATCCGTTCTCAAAACTCCGCCATCTCTCTCCCCACATCCACCACTGCTGCCGGCTCACCTCCAACTGCGCAACGCTACGCGCTGTTAACATCCAGCTGCCCAACACTACAATAGCTAACAACAATGCAAACCAGCCACAGACTGCACACAGCACAGCCAGTGATTTTCATACAGAGCGCTACGTGGCGTTACCAACATAAAAACCTAAACAGCCTACTTACAATTTGACAGTAGAACGTCGTACGCGTAGTAAAGCTTCAAGACGTGATACATCGCTGTTTCACAAGTGAACCATTTTTATGCGCAGATTCGTGGTACAAAATGACAATCGCTAGTAAACTGCTAATATAAATGTGGCTTTCAGCGACGGGTGTCTCCGAAGAGGTGTTCGTCTCTCCTTCGATGCAGCTCTTTTCATTTAAGCAGAGAGACTGCATTTTTAAGGGAACCGGAATCTGTCAGGAAATAAAGGCACTCGGAAGGAATTTTCTGACGCCTATATTAAGCAACCAACGCCGGAACTTGCTTAAACTGAAAATGGGAAACCACAGTATACCGTTCCCAAGGTTGCCGGCGGATGGATTCTAACCACCTCGCCTCCCGAATCCAGGGACTGCTGGCTCAGCGCCTCATGGTGCAGAGCTACCCCTGTCGGTGATGAATTTGGAAAAACTGGTTGTTGTATATTGTTTACAAAAAAAAAGATAAAATGTATTACAATATCAGATGGAATCTCTAAACTGCATGCTTTTCCTTTAATTTTACATTTTCGTCATCTGATAGTGCATAAGTGTATGCTTACTGTGAGATTTATTGTACAAGGAAGTCGTGGCTTCGGTTATTTTGGTATTAAAAGAACGTAAATAGATTGTGCACAAAGGAGGGAGGGGTGGGGGATGCAGGACGGAATAGGCTCGGACGAATTCGAGCAGCCCGCTAAAAAGATCTATTAGAAACGGACGAACTATAGAAAGTGCTGTCATCACATACCTCTTTATCATCCCAGAAAGCCCTCCCCATAATCCTGTACTGTGACAGATTTCACTATTTACTAACGTAAAGGTGACCAGATTTTGCGATATTTCCTTTTGAGATAATAGTGATAGAATTTTGAGCAAACTTCTTAAAGAAAACAACCGCCGCACTTTTGATGATATTTTTGTTGATAAACGTGATTTTTGGGTGACACAGGATATTCAAATATATTTTTACGCAATGTGCCGCAGCGGGGTTACTGGCGTCGTCTTTCGAATTCCTGAGTCGATCTGTCGTGTGATGTCCCTCTGGTTTGAGGCCACAAAAATCTTTGCTCGAAGTTGTTGACAGCGACGAGACGTGACGTGGCGAGTTGGGGAGTGGTAACGGAGAGAGACGAACGTGTGAGAGGTCGGTCCGACGGGTAAGGCGACCACTTGCTCAATAAATGATAATTAAATAAACACCATACGCTGTCGACTGACGTTGGAAACATCAACGGAGATAGTTGAAAACGTGTGCCCCGACCAGGACTCGAACCCGGAATCTCCTGCTTACATGGCAGACGTTCTGTCCATCTGAGAAACCAACGGCACAGAGGATAGTGCGACTGCTGGGACTTATCCCTTGCACGCTCCCCGTGAGACGCACATTCCCAACTTAAAGTCCACATACTACTTTCATATTGCGTCTGCCCATTACTCTCATTAATCGCAGCAGACAATCTTACCGAGTCCTGTAACTGTTCGGGCAATAAATGTGTATCTGCACGGAAGAAGATGGTCAACGGCCGGTTAGCCTCAACTATATGAAGATGCTATCTGTTCTTTCGGACATGCCCGAAATAACAGATATCATCTTCATACACTTGCGCAAGAGTCATGGGAACGGAATTAGGTGAGTGGTTGCTGGGCATTTTTGTGGGCCTATTTGAATCTGTGGCTGACTTCGAGTGCCGGTTCAGCCTGCTCTGGGACGTGGCACACCGATGAGGGAATTGGTTTCGCTGTGCTGAATTCTGTGCCCTCTTTGGAACCGACAAGCTTCGGCTTCGATTTGTGAGCTTCAGTTAAGTTTTGGATTTTGAGGTCTTAACAGTTATTTTCTTATTGATACATATTGATCTGTAGCGATCATCGTGATTTCTTAGCTGATCGATTTCACCATCAGATGGTTCCTGGATCTATACTGGCCTTAGTGGTTTTTTTAACAGGTTATCCGAAGCTGTGTGAGCCGATGGTGTTTCCTTCTCCGGAGCCAGAACGTGTTTCTTCTATGCTTTGTTCGGATCCCCGCCCTTCCGCTCCCTCCCTCCCGTCGTCCCACAATATGTAGATGATTTCAGTCGACCTCCCAGAAAAGAACCTTTCTTTTGTGATACCGTCGGGTGCCAGTTTCGAGATACCTTCGGGCATAGCAGTCGTCATCGCACTGTTAGTTATATTGGCTTAGGGAGTGCCTGTCTCAAAATCTGCAGTTGCTGAGGCTTTGTAATTAATTTTGGAACTCTAGTTTCCTTTCGGGCGTTTCGCCATGTTGTGTCTTGCATTGACGTGGGTATACCGCTGGACTAGTTATTGTTGCTTTCATGTAGTTAAACTGGCTGTGTTAATATTTCTTTTGACTATCTGTACCCAGCGAAAAGGACTGGGAAGGTCAGTCTTCTCGTAAACTTCCTTAGCCTTCCTATTTGGGGTTTTCTTGCGGTCCTTGCCTATAAGAATTCTAGTGCACCTCTTGTGAGGAGGTAAATAAAACTCTTGGTATATTAACTGAAGCAGTCATGAAGAACTACCTGTTTTATATTTGGTTATCTTGCTTAACTGAAGCTGTTATCATTGAAGGCCTGTGTTTTTTATTTGCTATTTTTAGTTAACCTACTAGTGAACGTGGCAGGGCTCAGCTGTTGCTAAATCTGTTAGGGGGACTGGATATACGTCCTAATCTCCTTCTCCCATCTTTCTGCCCATCTCCTCCTCATCCTCCATTTCTCGGTCCATTACCTCCTCTCTCTGTCCATCTATTCCATCATCCTCTTTTTTTCTTTTCTCCTTCCACTTCCATAGGTCCATTTTTTTCTCCTTCTCGCCGTCCATCTCCTCGTGTCCCATCTCTCTGACCGTAATGCTTGTTGTTGTCATTAAAAACGAAACCTTCATTGGGAATTTCTTTAAATGAATGACAAAGCAGTTGAGATAATTGGTATACGGGGTATGAAAAAGACCCCTCCAGCTGCTGCATCTGTGAGGATAGTTTTAATGTGATAAAGGATAGGATGTAGTTTAGAACGATCCTGATTCCGTAGTAGTATTCTAGTCATAAGCCGGTAAGCCATAATTACAGTTCTCCTGTCTCCTGTTAAAACCGACTGCGAGGAAGAAAACAAAACTGCTCATTCTTGTGGAAACAGTTCTGGTTTAAAATTATATATAAGGAGAAAGTATGTATGTGGGAAACAATTTGTGTAATTGTATAAATGTGCCACTATGATAGTTAAAACTGACTGGGAAAACGAAATCGCATATTTTCGCAGCACAGCATTTTCTTTCTCGCTACCTGTTTTTCTAATTGGTAATCTTACTTACTGAAGCCGTTGTTATTGAAGGCCTGCCTGTTTTGTATTTGGCAATCTTACTTAACTGTAGCTGTTATTATTGACAGCATGCATGTTCCCTTTTAATTAAATTAAGAGATGCTTCATTGTATGGGTTAGCTAAGACTCTTATGAATCAATCTTTGCTGATCCATTGTGGACTGTGGGACAACGGCTGACATGCATTTCTTGATATAATAATTTACCAACAGTCGTATGTATTGTAGTTATTTATTTTATGAACTTCTTACATGCAACCAGTTTCGGCATTACATTGATGCCATCTTCAGGCCCATGTACAATGAGTAAAACAAATGTACTATAATAAAACTATAGAATATATGTTAGCTATTGACAAGTATCTCTGCTAACTATGTAAGTGGCTTAAAAGGACATATTGTATATCATTATACAATGCCTGAAGATGGCATCAATGTAATGCTGAAACTGGTTTCATATAAGAACTTCATAAAATAAATGTCTACAATACATACGGCTGTTGGTAAATTATTGTATCAAGAAAAACTTGTTAATCAAGGCCTTCCCGCTTTTATTGCCTTATTATTGAGATCTGGTTTCTTACTTATTCTGTGTTGTAATTAACTGAAATTGTGATTGCCAAAGGTCTAACTGTTTCAGAGGTATGTGTGTCAATAAGGTAGTAACAGGAAATGACACATGATGTTACATGGGCCCTAACCTTTCGCCTTACGCCGCTTTATCCATAGTTGCAGGTCTCATGCACTGATTTTAATTTAATACTGTTTGTAATGATGTTTAATGCCCCGCTGCTTCGTGAAATACTGAAATATCGCAGCCTCATTGCTCTTCCCGTCTCCAAATAAAGACTGCAGTTAAACCGCTATACATAGGTAGTTAGGCATATTAGTGCATACATATTTTTATGTTACAATAACGGAAGTGGACGAACCGAAATCGGTTTTCCTCTTATTTCTTGTTAGAAAGCAATCCATAATTAGAAAGAATCAGAACAGCACATAAACAAGAAATGGCAGTACTTCATTAAATTCAGCTGCAAGTACTAACTGAACTGATTAATAAAACAATAACAGAACTCAAGTAAGGCAAACAATATACAGGGTCTTGGCTAAAGCCGGAATAGAAGATAGCCAATAGAGCTGTCGATGTATCGATAGTCTAAGATTCGATAACCTTGTTGACAATCGACAGTGCGTATCATTTTGTTCTCATATGACTGAAAAACAGAAAATAAGGGGTGATCAAAAAATTTCCGTTCGAAAGCTGTACAGTCTAAAAGTGGTGTGCCACTCAAGCAAAATCGCCGTGGTCGTAGAGGCAACCGTGCCACCGACGCACCGGTTGAAGAAGTCAGTTTGGTGAACAACGTGCCCTGTTGCGTGAAGAAGTCCACTATTGCCTGCTCCACATCCTCGTCCGACGGGAATTGGCGACACTTCAAGGCGTTCTTTCTTTTTTGTGTGTGGAAAAGGGGGGGGGGAGACCGAAGCCGCCATTATCGCATGAGGTGAGATTCGAGCGGATGCTCGAGTGTCTCTCACTTGAGTTTGCACAACTTCTGCGTTACGCCGCTTGCGATATGCGAACGTGCTTTACCATGAAGCATTCGGCAGCCAAGAAAAGAATAACGGCACGTTGATCCCGTTTGGATCCATTTGGTAATAACGTCTTCATAGTTCACGTTCCCACATCACCCGCATTCACGTTGGAAAGACGCGAATGACACACAGATCCCCTGCCCACAAGTCAATGCTTATACGCCTTCATCGGAGTCGCGACGCACTCAAACGGAAGACGTTGGATCACCCTTTGGGTGGCATCTAGGCCGTGTGTAATTTCATTTAGGGGAGTCCTGACCATCTGCACTCCAGCTCTGGCTACGTCCTTGTTTTCAGGCAGCCTGCCACGACTTCCTCTCCGGTGACAGCCTCTTCATCTCACAGTGGCCATTGCACCCAGTGGCCTCCAGTATTGTTAGATACATTCTCATTCACATAAAGCAGGTAGTAAAACAAAGGATTTTGCTTTCTCATGGGACAGTTTACTTTAGATTTGTTGTTCTGTGTTGATGCGAAACGAAAACATGCTGTTAAGACACTGACCGAAGTCTACAGTGTTGTTTGTAGTTTTCTCGTTGCCGAGAGATCTCAATAATACTGCAGCTGCTAAAATGGAGAAATGACCATGGTCGTTCACCCATATCACGTTTATGGTTGTTGCTGGAGTAATGGACGCTTGACATGTATTAGGAAGATGAGAAATAGCACAGAAGTGTTGTTCTAGGTACCGAAAAGAAATTAGAATTTCTACGTAAGTTAGAATAGGGCATATCTACTGTACAACTTTCACTCAGAAATAATGGAGGAACTTGATACAGCACATTGAAAGTAGGCCCGAAAATCAACCAAAATAAGGCAAAATAAGGCTAAAACAATAACTGTAACACAACATTGAGAAGAAAATATTATAAGTAAATAAGAAGTCGCACAAACAGTGGATGAGTTTTGTATTTGATTTGGCTGAGGACTGGTTGAGTGGACATAAAAATCCATAAACACAAGAGTAAAATAGACATAAACACTTTTTGTAAACTAAATATGGGTTTCAAAACTAAGCTTGGTATGTGACTGAAAATATAGTCCATGTAAATCTCTAGTTTATGTTCATGTTTATGAGAGACGTGGATTTTTTACATATGTTTGAACCAATAAATGACACAGTGAGCTGTATGTCAATATTTACTATTTATTTCATTGCGACCTGTTACGGTGGGCCATTTCACCAACGTCAGGACCCGACATACAGAGAATCATACATTAATATAACCTAGCTAAACATACAACGTCCTAATATCAACAGCAACTATTATGAAGCAAACTTAGCTAATACTGAACCAAGAGAGATTGCATCGGTCTGTGTTACCAGCAAAACCTTAAAACCATATAATAAATATAATTACGAATGCTTTTCCACTCTTTCGTATTTGTTGTTGAAAACCAAATCGCTAAACAACAGACATATTGCTCGGTAAGAGCAGCCTATCACGTACATTGAGAGACCGGCCGGGTGGCCGAGCAGTTCCAGGCGCTACAGTCTGGAACCGCGCGACCGCTAAGGTCCAAAGTTTGAATCCTGCCTCGGGCATGGATGTGTGTGATGTCCTTAGGTTAGTTAGATTTAAGTAGTTCTAAGTTCTAGGGGACTGATGACCTCAGAAGTTAAGTCCCAGTGCTCAGAGCCATTTGAACCATTTTTGAACGTACATTGAGTAAGGCACAAACGTATGAAGGAATATGTATAGTTGTTACACAAGTAGAACTATATAGGAGAAGCATCCAGGTAGGTCAGAAATAAAGTGTTAATACAATATTACATCTGACTGTGTATGAGATTGCCACCACTTCGTCCAGTACAGGCAAAAAGATGAACTGAATAACGTGTCCCATCGGTACAATAATATATCAGATGGTAGCTCCATGTCCAGTGTCCACCTGCTTAGCTGGGTGGTAACGTGCTCGCCTCCCATGTAAGCGGGACCTGGTTTGATTCCCTGCCGGGTGGGAGATTTCCTCCTCTCGGGGACTTGTGTTGTTCCTCATCATCTTTTCATCCTTATCACCGGCGCGCAAGTCGCCCAGTGTGACGTTGACTGAAACAAGACTTGCACTTGGCGGCCCAACTTCCCCGAATAGGGGTCTCCCGGCCAGCGTTGCGATTCGCTCATTTGATTTTTTTTTTTTCCCATGTCCAGTTCACATTCCTTTTCTAGACTTGATTCAGTTCGTAAAATGCCGTAGACAGTCAGCCGTATTATAGCCTAAACAAGTAATTTTTAGCCTTAAAAAATTATTTATACCTTATCTGGATGTTCCTCTTCTGTAATTCAACTAGTCTAACTGAAGCAAACATACCGTATTACAGATTACCTATTGTTCCAGCCGTTTGGTTTTCAACAGTAAAATGTTCTTAGTTGTGAATTTGGACAACCAACAGCTGTGTAATGGAATGACAATGAAAATTTATGCGGAACCGGGACTCGAAAACGGATTTCCCACTCACCATGCGCTGTCGCCCTAGTATTAGATTATCCGAGCGCGACTCACTGCCATATGTCGTCAGCCATGTGTCTCCCTCCTGCACTCTTACATTCATCATGTGTATTCCTTCACGGAGGAGGCATTTTCATTGAAATTCGCCTGCCCGGTGTCGATGGATAAATACGGTATCACAGTTCCTGTATTGCTTAGAAGTACGATGCAGTGCAATGTTCTTTCGGTTCGAGCTCCGGTGAGGCCCAAGTTTTCATTGTCTTCATACCGTTATACAGTTGAAGGTTCATGTTCTGAGCAATTTTAAATTCATTATGTCATCACTAGTGGCTTCGAAGGCGGGAAAATCGTTGGTGCTCATTTGGTGGTTGCTTCCGTAACCAAGACAGACGCAGTGTTCGATGTTTTCCATAGGCGCCACATCGAAGACTTATACCGCATACAGGGAAAGCGGAAGAACATCATCCGCTAGGTCACAATGCGACCTAAGCGCTTGTTGAGTGATTGTGACGGACGGTCAATGAAGAAGATTCTGACGAAAAGTATGAGGACAATAGCCGCAAGAGTCACTGCAGAACTGAATGTCACACACTCGAACCCGCACAGCATCAAACCTACAGGAAGGCAGGCAACACCGTAAGTAGGTAATTGCGGGCGAGTTGGAATTACAGAGCCACACATCAGTGATGCAAATGCCCGTAACAGGAGAGCGTGGCATGATGCTAGTTCCCCAATTGTCGTGCTGACTTCCAGGCTTCCAAGAGAAAGACCCTGTACACACACCTCACATCGTCTAGGATTCATTTCGTGAGGAAATCTATGAACTGTCCCGTCTCCCCTGGCCACCATAGACACCATATCTCGGTATTACTGGGTTTTTGTTGTTAACTTTGGAAAGAAGGAAGCTTGATCTCTATCCACCTCCATCGTCGTTTTACATGAACGTGCCAGTATTCTACAGGAAGAATGGTATAAGATTGAAAACCACGCAGAATCTGTATTTATCCATTCCGAGACGACTAGAAGCTGACTCCGTTTTCGTACACCGTATTAGACATAATGATGTGTTGCATTTTTGATATTTCCATTTTTTGTCCACCCCTGTGGAACTAAATTAGATCTCAGATGAGCGAGCAGATTTGCTAAAATTATTAAAAATAATTTCAACGAATGATTTATTTCTTCGTCAGCTTCGAAAACAGAGACAGCCGTAAGGAATACTTTATCTGTAACTGACGCTGGATTTGCTAAAGAACTTGCTCATATTCAAGTAAGAAAATACGTATTTTATAACTGAATTTTTGGAAGGTTTTTTTTCCTCATGTACATTCTGCCCGAGTTAACTGACTGTAGTGTAGTGGAAGAAGTCTAGCACTGTCGTCATCTCTGCTGTTCTCCTCCCCACGTTTTCCTCTTGCGTTGTTGAAAGTACCTGCCTCAATAGTTTAAAATTATTTCATAAATCAGTCTTGACTGGAAGCAGAGAGAACACTTACAATTGAGTTATTGGACTTCCCTGCCAACGGAGATTTTCATTTATGTGGCTTAGGAAACACGGTCGACCTAAAATCCCAATTTGTCAATTAAATCATTAAATAAACCGAACAATACAGTGTGCAAATATAAAGACAAGTAGTGTTTTTTTGTCGTTAAAACACTCGTTACTATGAAACCGGGTACTGAACTGTAGTTCACTACTCTGTCACCTTTTTTCTGCTGGCATGAAAAATTTATCGGCGACGTTATACATTTAAGAAATAGATGTGTCTTCCTCTAACCTGAAAGTAATCAGACTGGTGCAAATGATATAATAGTCATTTACGAATTTCTACTCTGTTGCTCTTTTACGTTGGTGTACCGTCCACAATTACGGCTTAAAGGTCATCCATTTTTAAATAAGGATGAAGGTGATTCACATACGCCGGCCGGAGTGGCGGAGCGGTTCTAGGCGCTACAGTCTGGAGCCGCGCGTCCGCTACGGTCGCAGGTTCGAATCCTGCCTCACGCATGGATGTGTGATGCCCTTAGGTTAGTTAGGTTTAAGTAGTTCTAAGTACTAGGGGGCTGATGACCTCAGAAGTTGAGTCCCATAGTGCTCAGAGCCATTTGATTCACATACGATAACAAGAGCACAGAATGTGCAACTGTAGCTTTTAGAACTCTGACATTTATTGTGCCACATACAGATGACATGGGTTTCGTTAGTGAACTCGGATATAAATTTATGCATATTTCTCGTATTCTGCATATTTCTGCATATTTCTCGTTAAATAATACGAACAGATGTACCCATCAGATGCTGGGCCAGTAAATCTATAACATTATGAGCTTTGTAACACACAATCCTTGTGATAGGAAACTCCTACCTAAAGACGTGTAAAAGTCGTCGTCAGTGAAGTTCCTAAAGTTTCCCTAGGCACCATAACTGAAAGACCAATATTCCTACCTTCGGTTTCCTGCGTAATCCCTGGATATTCCCTCAGTTCGAATATAAAAATTTTCTTGAGACTGAGAGTCTTATGTCTATGAATCAGCATGATTTTAGAAAGAATCGCTCGTGCGTAAATCAGCTTGTTGTTTTCTCACATTGTTGTTGCTATCGTGGTCTTCAGTCGAAAGACAGGTTTGATGCAACTGTCCATCTTCATGAAACAACTTCAACTTGCATCCTCCTGAATCTGCTTAATGTATTCAACTCTTGGTCTCCCTCTACCCCCCACAATTCCCTCCAGTATTAATTGGTGATCCATTGATGCCTCAGAATGTGTCTTACAAACTTATAACTTATCCCTTCTTCTAGTCAAGTTGTGCCACAATGTTCTCTTCTCTGCAGTTCTATTCAGTACCTCATCGTTAGTAACGGAATCCCCCCATCTAATCTTCAGGATTCTTCTGTATAATCACATTTCAAAAGCTTCTATTCTCTTCCTGTTAAACTGTTTATCGTCCATGTTCCACTATCACACATGGCTACACTCCTTACAAATACTTTCAGAGAGGACTTCCTGACAAATCTGTACTGGATGTTAACAAATTTCTCTTCTTCAGAAACGATTTCCTTGAAATTGTCATTCTACATTTTATATCCTCCCTACTTTGACCATCACCAGTTATTCTGCTTTCCAAATAGCAGAACTCATCTACCACTTTAAGTGTCTCATTTCCTAATGTAATTCACTCAGCATCACCTGATTTAATCAGACTACATTCCATTATCCTTGTTTTGCTTTTGTTGATGTTCATATTATATCCTCCTTTCAAGACACTGTCCGTTCCATTCAACTGCTCTTGCATGTCCTTTGACACAATGTCATCAGCAAACATTAAAGTTTTTATTTCTTCTCCCTGAATTTTAATTCCTACTCCAAACTTATCTTTTGTTTCCTTTACTTCTTGTTCGGTGCACAGATTGAATAACATCGGGGATAGGCTACATTCTTGTCTCACTCTGTTCTCAACCACTGCTTCTTTTTCGTGCACATCAACTCTTATAACTGTCATCTGGTTTTTGTACAAACTGTAAATATCCTTTGCCTTAACTCCTGCCATCTTCAGAATTTGAAAAAAGAGTATTCCATTCAACATTGTCAAAGGCTTTCTCTAAGTCTATAAATGCTATGAACGTAGGTTTGCCTTTCCTTAACCTACCTTCTATAAGAAGACTCTGGGCCAGCATTGCATCGCGTGTTCTTACATTTCTTTGTAATACAAACTGGTCTTTACCGAGGTCGATTTCTACCCTTTTTCCATTATTTTGTCAAGGATTCGTCTTAGTGACTTATTAAAGTGATAGTTCGGTAATTTTCACCCCTGTCAGCACCTATTTTGTTTGAAACTGGTATTATTATATTCTTCTTGAAGTCTGGGGGCATTTCACCTGTCTCATATATCTTGCTAACCAGATGGAAGATTTTTGTCAAGGCTGGCTCTCCCAAGGCTATCAGTAGGTCTAACGGAATGTTGTCTACTCCTGGGGCCTTGTTTCAATTTAAATCTTTCAGTGATATGTTAAATTCTCCACGCAGTACCACATCTTCCTTCTCATCTTCGTATAGACCCCCCTACATACTTCTTCCACTCTTCTACTTTCCCTCATTTGCTTAGGGCCGGTTTTCCATCTGAGCTCTTGATATTCATACAGGTTGCTCACTGTTCTCTTAAGATCTCTTTAATTTTCCTGTATGCAGCATCTATGTTACCCCTAATGATATGTGCTTCTACATCCTTACATTTGTTTTCTAGTCATTCCTGCTTAGCCATTTTGCACTTCCTATCGATCTTATTTTTTAGACGTTAGTATTCCCTTTCTCCTGCTTCATTTATTGCATTTTCGTTTTTTATCCTTTCATCGTTTAAATTCAATATCTCTTATTTTACCCTAGGATTCCTACTGGCACTCCTCCTTTTACCTATTTGATCTTCTGCTGCCTTCACTATTTTATTTTTTAAAGCTGCCCATTCGTCTTCTTCTGTATTTCTTTCCCCTTTCTTGTCAATCGTTCAATAATGCCTCCTCTGTCCAAAACCTCTGGTTCTTTCAGTTTGTCAAGGTGCCATATTCTTAAATTAGTGCCTTTTTGCAATTTCTTCAGTTTCAATCTGCAGTTCATAATCAATAACTTGTGGTCAGAGTCCACATCTGAGCCTGGAAACGTCTTACAATTTAAAACTTGGTTTCGAAATATCTGTCTCATGTTATATGCTGCTGCGAACCTTGGATGAAGGGCAACAGACAGATTCCATATTTATGGATTTCCAGAAAGCCTTTGACATGGTGCCGCATTGCAGGCTGTTAACGAAGGTACGAGCATATGGAAGAAGTTCACAGGTGTGTGAGTGGCTCGAAGATTTCTTAAGTATGAGAACCCAGAATGTTGTCCTCGACAGCGAGTTTTCTTCAGGGATAATGGTATCGTCATGAGTGTTCCTGGGAAGTGAGACATGACCGCTGTTGTTCTGTGAATAAATAAATGACTTGGCGGATGGGGTGGGCAGCAATCTGCGGCTGTTTGCTGATGGTGTGATGTACGGTCAAGTGTCAAAGTTAAGTGACTGTTGGGAGATGCAAGATTACTTAGGTAGAATTTCTAGGTTGTGTGGCTGATGCCAGCTAGCTCTGAATGTGGGAAAGTGTAAGTTAATAAGCATGAGTAGTAATGTTCGGATACAACATTAATAGTGTACTATGTGACACAGTCACGGCGTTTGAATATCTGGGCGTAACTCTGCAAAGCGACATTAAATAGAACGAGAATGAGTGGACTGTTTTGGCGGAAGCGAGTGGTCGATTTTGGTTTATTGGGAAATTTTTTAGGAAGGAGATGTTCAACTGTAAAGGAGCACGCATATAGAACGCTGGTGCGACCTATTCTTGAGTACTGCTTGAGTGCTTCGGATCCGGACCAGTTCGAATCAAAGGACATCGAAAGAATCCGGAGGTGGGCTGCTAGATTTGTCACCGGTAAGCTCGTACAACACCAATGTGTTGCGTCCGCAGCTCGTGGTCGTGCGGTAGCGTTCTCGCTTCCCACGCCCGGGTTCCCGGGTTCGATTCCCGGCGGGGTCAGGGATTTTCTCTGCCTCGTGGTGAGTGGGTGTTGTGTGATGTTCTTAGGTTAGTAAGGTTTAAGTAGTTCTAAGTTCTAGGGGACCGTAGATGTTAAGTCCCATAGTGCTCAGAGCCATTTTTGAACCAATGTGTTGCGGAGATGCTTCGGAAACTCAAATGGGAATCCCTGCAAGATAGGTGACGTTCTTTTCAAAGAACACTATTGAGACAATTTACAGAACGGCATTTGACACTGACTGCCAAATGATTCTACTGCCGCCAACATACGTTGTGCGTAAGGACCACGAAGATAAGACACGCGAAATGAGGGCTCATACGGAGGCATATAGATAGCCGCTTTTGCCTCGCTCTATTTGAAAAGTGTAACAGGAAAGGAAACGACTAGTAGTGGTTAGGGTACCCTCCGCCACACACCATACGGTGGCTTCTGGAGCATCTACATAGATATTGATTTAGATACACTTAAAAAAAAACAGTTGTCAAATCTGCCGCAGGACTCCAGACCGTAATCATAATTCTCAATTCAGAGAAAAATTGGCTATTGCCAACATCCAGAGACATCAAACTCTTAAATGTAGGGGAACTCGGGCGGAATGGGGTACTTAATGTTTAACAATTTCTATGAAATAAGGGAACACAAGGAAACACTTCTTAATGTGAAAAACAAACACCTTGTAGTGTAACCTAATATACCTTATTTTAAGATCACTTAAAACAATACATTTTGCATTTTTTACAATTTTTCAAAGAAAGTCTTGCATATTTCCCGTTCCGCCCAACCCACGGGGCACAACGGGATAAGTCTAATTTTGTCAAATTATTACATTAACGTTGAATTTGAATTACGAATATCGTATTGAACTATGACACAATGCTGTATAACAGGCAATGCACACTAAGGAATGTGTAATTTAAACAACTAAAAAATCATTCTTTCAGATAAGAAAGTATTTTAAACCACTAACTACTAGCCCTTTCGACAATAGTCACTAATCAGTATTTCCTCTTCGTCTTCATTGTATATGCCAGCACATGAATTGTGTGCCCACTCTGGCATGTGACCCAGCCCTCATTAGAAACGGAGTAGAAGTCCCCACAGTAGAGACACTCAGCGTCCTCTCTCTCTGATTCTCTCGTCTCCATCATCTTCTTCCTTTTATTTTTCTTGAGGTCTTTGATGTCCCCTGTTTTGGTTTTTTTGGGTGCACAGTTTGATATTTTTGCCTTAAGCTGAATTGCACCTGACGTCTCTGTCGTGACATTGTTCATATTTGTGCACCCTCCTCCTTTCTGTAGGCCTACTTTACGTGCGACAGCATTCTGCAGTTCCTTCTTCTGAGGAGAATCTGTTAATACGACGGTTTTTCCGTCATGTAGTCCGCCGAGTATTTTGACAGATAAGTGGGACTGGAATGACAGCCTCGGGCGATATCTGGAAAGCTGAGTTGTTCTGTGAACATGGTTGGGAGAGTCTGGCAACCATGAACATCCAGGCTAGGTTTGCTTTCTACTTGCATCAGAGTATGACGGGGCAGAAAGGCACACTATCCCATTCTGCCCCGTCCCGTTCCGCCCCAAGAGCACTTTAGAGGTTAACAACTTTTATGGAGTGTAATAACTGACGTACTGACGTATTTAACGCATCGAATAACAAAAGTATAACAAATGCCATGCACTTTAAGGAAATGTGTCATTTTTGGGTATACAATTAACAATTATCAGCTTACCTGGCGTTGAATTTCATCAAACGTTAGAACAACGCAAGCGGTAACGTGACGGACAACAATTCACTTAGATCTCGCACTTCAACCTAAATCAGAATGGCTGCCCTCACTTCCCTTCCATTCGGAGAAGTAGTTACATGCCCATACAACAGGTTGCAACACTGTCCAGTCTAGAAAAGAGCAATTTCCCATTGTGCCCCGCTATCCCGTTCTGCCCTGAATTCCCCTATAAAATTTTTACAATTACTGATCCGTTGAGGCAGGTAGCATCACGTTGGAATACGTTCTGATTTCTCATTCAACGTCCAGATATACTGTACTGAGGCTGTGTTTACGGTATCTGTCGCCCAGCGTGGATTTTGAACAATTGTTTTAAGTTGCAAGAAATTGTCAAAGAAACTCATGAAATGTTGAAATTGGTATATGGAGATAATGCTGCAAATCTCAACACTGTTTGCAAGTGTCATGATCGATTTAAAACCGAAAATGAGTTACCAGATGACGAGCAGCGTTCGGGACGTCCATTAACCTCAAAAACTGAATAAAAGGTCCAAAATTAGCTAAATTGTTCGATGAAAGAGGCGAACACCTGTTTGAAAGCTTGAGGAGGAAATTACCATCTGGAAGGGGTCCGAGCTACACTATATGATCAAAACCCCCAAAAACATACGTTTTTCATATTAGGTGCATTGTGCTGCCACCTACTGCCAGGTCCTCCATATCAGCGACCTCAGTAGTCACCAGACATGGTGAGAGAGCAGAAAGGGGCGCTCCGTGGAACTTACGGACTTCGAACGTTGTTAGGTGACTGGGAGTCGCTTGTGTCATACGTCTGTACTAGAGATTTCCATACTCGTAAACATCCCTAGGTCCACTGTTTCCTATGTGATAGTGAAGCAGAAACGTGAAGCGTATAGGCCGACCTCGTCTGTTGACTGACTGAGGCCGCCGAGAGTTGAAGAGGATCGTAATGAGTAATAGGCAGACATCTATCCATACCATCACACAGGAATTCCAAACTGCATCACGATCCACTGCAAGTATTATGACAGTTAGGCGGAAGGTGAAAAAACTTGGATTTCATGGTCGAGCGGCTGCTCATAAGCCACACATCACGCAGGTTAATGTCAAACGGCGCCTCGCTTGGTGTAAGGCTTGTAACCATTGGACGATTGAACAGTGGAAAAACATTGTGTGGAGTGAAAAATGACGGTACACAATGTGGCGATACGATGGCCTGGTGTGGGTATGGCGAATGCCCGGTGATCGTCATCTGCCAGCATGTGTAGTGCCAACAGTAAAATTCGGAGGTGGTGGTGTTATGGTGTGGTCGTGTTTTCCATGGAGGGGTCTTGCCTCTCTTGTTTGTTTGCGTTGCACTAACACAGCAAAGGCCTACATTGATGTATTAAGCACTTTGTTGCTTCCCACTGTTGAAGAGCAATTCGGGGATGGCGATTGCATCTTTCAACGCGATCGAGCACCTGTTCATAACGCACGGCCTGTGGCGGTGTGGTTACACGACAGTAACATCCCTGAATAGACTGGCCAGTTCAGAGTCCTGACTTGAATCCTACAGAATACCTTTGGGATGATTTGGAGGGCCGACTTCGTAGCAGGCCTCACCGACCGACATCGATAACTCTTCTCAGTGCAGCACTCCGTGAAGAATGGGCTGCCATTCCCCAAGAAACCTTCCAGCACCTGATTGGACGTAAGTCTGCCAGAGTGTAAGCAGTCATCAAGGCTAAAGGTGGGGCAACACCATATTGAATTCCTGCATTACCGATGGAGGGCGCTACGAACTTTTAAGTTATTTTCAGTCAAGTGTTCGGACACTTTTGATCACATAGTGTGTGTTCTTCGGTTACTTTTTGAATGGTTTTTCCGGGCGCTGAATGTCTGAAGTTTTAACCTGGTATGGAAACTCTAAGATCTGAAAAGGGAAATGATAAGGTTCAGTCTAGATATAGAAGTCTTCATTGGAGTGAAATGGAAAGAAGACAAGGATTTCTGATCAGACGAGAATAGGGTACTATCAACAACAGCATAAAATGGCATAACGGGAGAAGCATTCGTTATGAATAGGAAGGTATCGCAGAGAGTGTGTTACTGTGATCAGTTCATCGATAGGATTGTTCTCGTCGGAATCGACTGCAAGCCAGTACCGATAACAATAGTTCAGTTGTACATGACGACGACGCAAGCAGAAGCTGAAGGTGGAGAGAAAGTATATGAGAATACTGAACTGGTAATTCAGCACGTAAAGAGAGCTGAAAATCTAATGGACGTGGAGCATTGGAATGCGATTGTAGGAGAAGAAGTAGAAGAAAGATTTACGAGGGAATATGCGCTTGGTAGTAGGAATGAGAGAGGAGAAAGACTACTTGAGGTCTGCAAAAAATTGCAGCTAGTAATATCATACTCTGTTCAAGTATCACAAGAGATGGTTTCAGATAAATTAGATCATGGTCAGGCGGGGTTTCTGAAATCACATATTGGATTGTAAAGCGTACTCAGGGACAGATAAAATCTGAAACTACAATTTAGTAGTTAACAAGAGTAGGCTGAAGTTTAAGGGACTAGTTAGGAACAATCGATACACAAAGAAGTGGGATACGGAGATGATAAAGAATGAAGAGATACGTTTGACGTTCTCTGAGGTTATAAATACTGCGGTAATAAATAGCTCAGTAGGCAGTTCGGTTGAAGAGGAATGGGTATCTTTAAAGAAGGGAATCACAGACGTCGGAAAGAAAAACGTAGGTATAAGGAAGATAACTGCCAAGAAACCATGGGTAACAGAAGTAACACTTCAATTGATGGACGAAAGAAGGAACTACAAAAATGTTCGGATAAATTCAAGAATACAGAAATAAAAGTCACTTAAGAATGAAATGAATTTAAGTGCAGTGGAGCTAAGACAAAATGGCTAAATGAAAAATGTGAAGAAATCGAAAAAACGATCGTTGGAAGGATTGCCTTAGCATATAGAAAAGTCGAAACAGACTCCGGTGAAATTAAAAGCAGCGGCGGTAACATCAAAAGTGCAATGGAATTTCCACTGATAAAATCAGTGGAGAGAGCGGATAGATGGAACAAGTACACTGGACACCTCTGTGAGTGGGAGGACTGATGACGTGATGGAAGAAACAGATGTCGGTGGGAAGGAGATAAGGGATCCAGTATTAGAATCAGAATTTTGACAAGCTTTGTAAAACCTAAGATCAAATAAGGTGGAAAGTATAGATAACATTCCGTTGGAATTTCTCATATCGTTGAGGGAAGTGGCAACAAAACTATAAGTCAAGTTGGTGTGCGGAATGTATGAGGCAGGCGATCTGCTATCAGACTTCCGGCGAAAAATAATCCACAGAACTCCGAAGATTGTAAGAACTGACAAATGCGAGATATATTGCACAATCATCAAAACAGCTCAGGCATTCAAGCTGCTGGCAAGAATGTATACAGAAGAGTGGCTAAGGAAGTTGAGGATCTGTTAGAAGACGTCCTGTTCGACTTTCGGAAAGGTAAAGGTACCAGAGGGGCAGTTCTTATGTGACTGAGAATGGAAGCAAGACTGGAAAAAATCAAGACATGATCATAGGATTTGTAGACGTGAAAAAAGCGTTCGACGATGTACACTCTTTGACATAAAACTTGACCGGCGGCCGGCCGCTTCAGAGGCTAAGTCCGCGCCGATCGCGACATGGGACAAAAAAACTGGCCAACTCGCTAATTCTCTAAGTCCGGTTATCTGCACAATCTGGCAACACTGTAGACTGCGGCACTTCCTGGAGGAAAACTTGTCCCATGATAGAGAAACTCTAGGCTGATTACGCCTGTGGTCTAGCGGTAGCGTGCGTTGTTTCTGTTCATAATGTCAGTGGATCGAGAGCAGCTGGCATAAAGTATTTTTATAGCCTCTTCTGTCTGAATGCTGAAGACGTGAATGTAATGGTAGCGCAGATTCAATCTATTTCGCTTTGTGACACACCGATATCAAAATTTTATCCAGTAACGATTTTGCGGCAGATTTCTTGCAGACTGTCCTCCTCTGGACGCCGTATGCGGCAAAGCTCCGGGATCTATTTGCTGGCTACTGGCAGCGGCCGTGGCGACAGCAGCGGCGCTGCACTCCCCCGTTCTTTATCGAAAGCGCCTGCTACCGCTCATCGCTTTTGATGATTTAAAACGCTTTATTGTTAAACGTTGCTCCACAGAAAATTTCTACAATTTCCATTCACGCTCAAAAGCAACGGAGACAGACGCCCTGATTAGTAGGCGGGTATTATATTACATTAATCGGCAAGAGCTGAGTATGGCCCGAAATTAATTTTATAGACTGGGACGAAATTAAACCACCTCACTACATTCGATGAATTTATAAATGCTTCATACCTCGTTTCTTTTCCTTTCAAACTCAATTATTTGTGCAACTTTTGGTCAATGTTTGGATGTTTTCGTCAAGCCAGAGTGAGCGTCTGTGGTGTAAAGTGTATTACAGTTCTTGTTTCATTCCTTATGGTAAGTATATGCGATAAACTGTGTGAATACCTTGTAATGCATGCTCTGTAGCAGTGCAGGAACACTGCACATTTGGAGTTCCATGTATGGGTTCATGAAGTATTTATTGTTGATCGGAAGTGATAGTTAAGGTCATCAGATTTAAACCAGAAAAATTTGTCGTTTTGAAGGTTTCAGAGAACGGAAAGGAATTGCTAACGCCGGTGTTAGAAAACGTCTACAGTTAAATGCTATTGCAAAAATTTAGAAGAAGGGAACTACATTAATGAACATGTGCACTTCATAAACAACCTTCTGACATGTTAGACCTATATGACGAACAACGCTCAAATTTATATCGTTGACAGTCGGTTTGAATCTTTTCAGGGTCTATTTTACAGTGAAGCACCTTGGAATTTGCAAAGCAGAAATCCATGATATTAACTTAATTTACTAAGTCGAAATCGGACGAAGATTGATGTTTAAAGGCATTCTTCAGATTTCGCATAAGAAATTTTTACTAGCAGTTTGCAACTCCATTAATTAAAATGGAAAATAAAAGGTTGTAGTCAGCGGCTTCTACCGTGATTCGAACTGCTATGTCTTATAGTACAAGCACTGCAACGCACAAGGGAACCTCTGAGCTAACGACACGCTGGCGGCCAGAGGCGGAATATAGTCACTGCGATGTTGCCTGAGCCTCAAAACGCAACCTTAAACACACGAACAGAGGAGGTGGAGATTACTGTTTCAACGTCCCGTCGACAACGATGTCATTAGAGACGGAGCACAAGCTCGGATTAGGGAAGGATGGGGAAGGAAATCGGCCGTGCCCTTCCTAAGGAACCATCCCGGCATTTGCCTGAAGCGATTTAGGGAAATCATTGAAAACCTAAATCAGGATGGCCGGGCGCGGGATTGCACCGTCGTCCTCCCGAATGCACACACAAACAGGTGTTACTTATGTGAAGAACGCCGTTCTTGGAGTCCAGAAATTAAATATACGTACTTTCTAATTGTGTCATCTTGCAGTGGATTATATCGTACGAGTCTTCGATGTGGAAAACGAATGTCAAGTGAATTTAGCGAGGTAACGCCGACCTACACCCGGAAGTAAATGCACTATCAGAGTGTTGACAAATGCTTGCTACGACGCTGCCATTTCTAGGCTCTCTGACGAGGCAGCTCTTCAGCGAAATGCTTGCCGTGATTCTCCGATACGGTTCTTCAGAGTGGAGACGCGCGCGTACGTTTGGTTTTTATGCGGCGTTCTCCCCTGATGGTTTCTGACGTCGCCTTGTGGGCTATGTATACATATGAGACATTCAATTATCATTAATCCAGAATGATACAAGTTTCAGCTTCCGGCGTGGAAGAAGGCTGTTGACGCCGACATGATATCATTTCAACGTAGGGAAAGCAAAACGGATCATTCAATGTTTCTCATTCAACATAAAGCATGTGAGATAATTTTCCGTAACGTTCATAATCATCTAAAAATACAAACGAAGTAAAAATACACCGGAAGCTTATTCGAATTGAATATAACGCTTTGCACCTCGATGTCGAATTTGTCCACTTGCAATCTTTTGCAGCATACACATAGAATGTCATGATTACCACGAGAATGAAGAAATATGTTGGTAAGGATGGAAGCAAGAAGAGACGCAGTCAACAAATATTCTATTCCTCATAGCATTCATTTCATTTGACACGTAAGAAGAGGTAAAACGGGAATTTACTTTCGTTAACACGAAAGATATGCCGCACATATTGATAACGAGGAAGTCTGCGTCTTCATACGTTTCCTCCTTGAAATCTGTATGCTCTATTATATACTAAGTAGCCCGATCATTGTTTCAGTAATGTTACCCTCTTGTTTGACCCCGTAACGATGAACAGATTCCAAATGCATGTCTCCCTTCCTGGGTTGTTTTTTGTGTTTTATTGCTTGGAATTCCTGAAGCAGACCACTGTGCCTTCCCCCCTCGTGGGTTAGGTCTCAAAACTAAACCGCTTTGTATCCAATGGCATAATTTATTCAGACAGCATCAGCATAAGACTATCAAACAAAGCCTTCCATTTACAGTTGCAGCACTCTAACCAGCACTGACCAAAGTGTAATCCACGGTCATGGTCCTAAATTACCAGCTGTCTGCTACTGTGGCAAAGTCCGTACTACACTGTCGATTCCGCAGCACCATTTTATCTGGTAACACTGTGTAGTTGCACAGTTGTGCTACCAGGTCTGTCCTCACACTGTCAACTTTATGTATCTCACTTCTCCTGTAGCGTAGATCACGAGGAGCCGAAGTAAATGAGTGTATTCTGCATGACGTAACATTCGGTATTCCCTTCTTCCATAGCCACTCTTCATGTGCATCGATACCAAATAGGAATGTGAAAACTCTTGCGAGTGAGAGAATGACAATAACAATCGTAACAAGAACAAGCAAATAATGAATGATGTTTATTCCAACGCAGAACGAGAATGGCTTTAAATATAAAAATCTGTATCTATATCCATATCTATTGATCTTTGAGTTGGCACAATGCAAATATATTCTTAGCATTTAGTTACTGAATTTAGTTCTGGATGTTTGCAGAGAAAAGGAAAAGTCGGTACTTCTCGCTAGTGTAATATAATGTGAACCAGCAACTACCCTTTCCTTAGAACACGACTCAAGCAGGTCCTCAAGTAGGTAGCAAGGCACTGCTGCATTCTGTTCCCTGACATTGCTCTGATGACGGTTAATGCAGATAGTTCCGATTATGAAATACAAAACGTATTGCAGGTTAGTTCCTAGGATAGTAACATTAAATTTGCGTTGTAGACGGCACATGAACGTGACGACTATCCATATTACTCATCAATATAAAAAGACAATATTTTGGGAATTTAGCAGGATTACTCAAAATGAATTCTGAAATTGGGTGACTGACTGCACAGGTGCTAAACGTCGTCAAGAGTATACGATGTCCTAATCGCATTAGGAATATGAAGAACGTCTTCGACAGCTCGCAACTTTCACATTGCTATCTCCACCCTACTCCAGACAGCCCTCGGTGGAGTTGCACTACGTTGCCGATGTTATGGAAGGCCTTCAAACCGACAACAGACCACATATTGAAAAATACAAGCGAATTCTCTTGCAGCGTAAGCTTATTGTAACTAATCTAAAAATTATTGGAGAGGAACATTGTCCTATTCAAAAAAAGTAAAATGTTACACACTGTTGACGTCAAACGGACATTATCTATGTCCTGTCTTGTGTCCTACTCATCTATAATATCAAGTGTACTATGAAAATGATTATATATAATGGATGATAGGGTAATGCATTGATACCAGATGGTGGGGGCCGGCCGGTGTGGCCATGCGGTTCTAGGCGCTTCAGTCTGGAACCGCGTGACCGCTACGGTCGCAGGTTCGAATCCTGCCTCGGGCTTGGATGTGAGTGATGTCCTTAGGTTAGTTAGGTTTAAGTAGTTCTAAGTTCTAGGGGACTGATGACTTTAGAAGTTAAGTCCCATAGTGCTCAGAGCCATTTGAACCATTTGAACTATTTAACACAAAATGACATTAAAAATTAAAGTTATTCACGAGCAGCTAGTTGAGAATATGTATGAACATTAAATGACACGACGAACTGAAATAATATGACGAAGAGTTCAGCGCTCACTGGGAATAGAGCCCCACACATATCTTTGTTGACTACACACAAAGAGACGTCAGCTACCGAATTTTTCTCCACCAGCTGCTCAGAATAGCATCTTGAACTTACAGTCATCTCGCAAATAGTTCTGTGTCTCACTGGGAGTTAAAAACGTCAGATATCGTTTGTGTTGACAACGAATGAAAATACATTAAAAATCAAAATTATTATCCACCAGCAGATAGGTGTTCTCATGATAGAGCTTGATAATACATAATTAAATCTTTAGTGCCGGGCCAGGATTCGATCCCATTCACGCGTAATATGTGAAGGTGTTGAGGAATCTGCAGTTTTGAACAAACAACAAATTGTAGCCGAGCTGTATTGCCACGAAGGGATCAAATTCCGCGTTAAGGGCGGTCTGAGTTGCATTCCCAGTTTATAACCAATTTTATCGACATACAGAAGCTCAAATAAAAGATGGAATAAGTGTCCTGTGACCATACATAGCGTTTGGGTCGTCACTTGAAATAAATAATTAGTATAAGAAAGGTTACTGGTGATAGAGTTTCTACATGTCGCCACTCCAGACTTTATTGTGGTTCAACCTACCGTCTACTTGGTAAAGAAGGAATATCATCTTTAATGTGAATTTTCAGACCACGCAGCCATTATATCTCCTTCACTTGGTGTAGCCAGGAGAGAATGGAATCTGTCTCTCCCTATCTAAAATCATTGGCGCAAGTGGGAATCGAACCCAGACCATAGGTATAACAACCTACCATCCGTCCAACAGACCACGAAATCCTCTTCTCTGCGAGTCATTTTTCTATCGTAACGCAGTTGCGCCACACTGGATGAGAATTCTGACACACAGGTTCCCTGTAGTAATTTGCAGCATGTTCAGTAAATTCATTTACTTGGTTGACCGAATCACCATGAACTAGCTGCCTCTGCTACCCAGTGCATACATTCGACTATTTTGTAATCACAGAAATAAAATCACGTAACTGTTTAAATAGGAAGTGTTCCTTTCCACTTGAGCTATTCTATTGCGCTATCTGTTACTAGAAAACGTCGTTCAGTCCAAAAGAAAAGCTGTAACTGTTTGTCTCTCAGAAGTCAAGACCTGGCCATATGCATAATCTCACAGTGCTGTGGAATCCAAAAGTTCTGGAGGAATAGTTGCCGAGCTCTGGAGCTGCTGTAGCTACGTGTCAGCTTGTAGCATAGATAAGATGTCGCGAGTTCGAATACATTCAGTGCTACATTTTTTAAAACGCAATTCTGCTCTCTGCTGAAGGTATCAATCTAATGGAACTTTGAACATAATTCCCTTCACTTCTCAACCCAGAGTAGTCGCATGTGGAAAAAGGGCTAACTACTGTGACATTTTGTTCTATTCAGGTTTAATAGACAGCAGGCAGCAGATGCATCTCGAAGATGTGCAGGGAGAGCGCATCGTGCCATAATATGTCAGAAAAGTATTTTCTACATTAGCCGTCGTGTGGTAGTGATATTTTATTCTTCTTCAAACTTTGTTTGACAGCTTTAACTCAGAACAAGTTTTCTACATGCATGTAATCAATAAACTGCATGTGCATTGTCAGACTGTCATAGGTAACATCTGAGAATTCGCATATATCGTTGATGATTAATTTCTCTCTCATGTTTACTATTGTTTTAACAACACTAAAGGAAACCTTACGAAAATTGTGCACTGTATTATAAGAAATGAAATAAAACTAACCATGATAACCTTACGACGGAAGTATCTGTACACAAGCATGCCTCTATCGACACGAATTAGTAAAATACTACTCACTTAGATTTTGATTGGGTCTGTGTTTAATTGGTATGCTGTGTCATACTCAAGAGGTATGCAAATGTGGCATTTCATAAATATAGTTACGTATTCCTAGAAACCCAAAATTCGCTTCTCAGCAGCGGAAAGAGGCCTTACCTGTTGTGCAGCATTGTAAGTTTTTCAACATTGCACTATGAGCTGAAAGCATTTTCTTGCGATTTCCTTATTGATGTTTGATCTGACTGCTTGTAGCTCTTTCACAGAAGGGATAAAAACGTTACAGTCAGTGAGACTGGAACTGCGAACCGTAACAGACGCTTTTTCACAGGTCAGCACGTTACCACAGAGCTGGCGCGGAGGTATGGGTCTTAGCTTCCTATTACGAGGGCAATAGTAACTAGAACTCGTAAACCGCTATTTGAAGGTCGAGATTAGTTGCGGTTTCCACCTGCAACGACTTTCCTGGGCTGAAAACCGTAAATTTTCAATCTTTTGTTACCCTTCAAGCGATAATAACTCAGATTATTCAATGGAAATGACAGGTAAAATCAAGTGAACTTTGAGGCTTAATTCCGTGCACACCAGGAAGTAACTCGTCGATCACAGAGTTGCCAAACATACGTTGCCTTGTTGCCAAATCTCAGTTACAGTACCAGCAGGAAGAAGACGAACCGATGTGATCCTACAGCGGTCTGGGAAGTGACCATAGCTGGTGTCTCCAAGTCACGGCTGCTACGGCCTGGAATACGTAATGCGTCTGATTCGCTTTCTGTAACTAGGTTTAGGGACTGGAGCGTAGTTACTAATAATACCCAGAACTGACTGCAAACTGAGCATCATAAATCAGTAACTCTCATTGTTGTTTTTATATTTCTTTCGTAAGTGTACTCAAAACTAAGAAAGTCATTCACAGGCGTTTTCGTGCCTCGCCGATAGTCGAGCACAACATACAAATAAAAATAAAAAAGAATGTGTGTGTGTGTGTGTGTGAGAGAGAGAGAGAGAGAGAGAGAGAGAGAGATAAATAAAAAGCATTGAGAGAGAGTGTAAAAAATTGTAAAGAAATTGAATCATGGTATTTAAAGAAATCTTTCATTAAAATGACACGTTCCACATCATTACGAAATGTCGTATTCATGATCTATGGAACAAGAGTTATAATCTAATCTAATCTAATCTAATCACATCATATTGATGATTAGCCATGAAGAGTCATGAATTACCGAAATTTTGGCCAATACCAGTAACCAAATCTAAACTTGAAAATAAAAGATGACAATTTTTGTAATAAACCGTGACTCCTATCAAGACCCTTTCGACCCTGTTATCTAACTACGAAAGATGTCTGATATACCTCCATTCTGAAGTAACAAAGTGTGCATGCATTTAAAGATGAAGTGCATGATGTGAAGTTCTGTGACGGAGATACGAACCCAACACGTAATCCGATTGTTAACTAAGAAAAATCAAATGTTACGTATCGGTTTTTCTTACGAGCCGCTAGGTGTCCGAATCTAAAATAAGGATACAAACTTTTGTGCCTAAGCGACAATCGAACTGCACACCTACCGTGCATCCACGAATATAGCTTAAGTATCAGTTGCTTACTCATGAACAGTAAGATGTGTGCGTGTTTGACCAGAAATAACGACACCTGTTGCGATTGTTGGAAACACATGAACAGACATTGAAATTGCGCGTTAATTTTCACTAGCAGGTGGGTGTGCACTTGATAAAGCTAGAAATGAAATTATGAATATTTTTGTACTGGATCAGGTTTCAGACCCACATACTTACCTTTGGAGGAGACCTAGAGAAGACTGCAGTCTTGGGAAAAGGAACGAAATGACTGAACTATACTGTTCCGAGAGATTCAGATCCTCGAAAGAGGAGATACGAATTCGAATCACAGTCCAGAACCAAATTTTTAAACGTCTCTAGTTCAATCAAGTACAAGTAAAATAAGAGCCCTGTCCCTTTAAATGGCTATCGGTTCATCAAATAAAATAAAATTTTCTAATGTAAGTAAGCTTACTGGCGACTGTATTTCTGTTTACCATGACTTCCGCTGTGTCATTTCCCAACGTAAACCGGCTCTGCCCAGTTGGTAATGAAGGAACGTGATGTTTAATGCGGATTCTGGATTATAACGTCTTTCTCTTGAGGTTACCAGAGGTAAAATAAATCTGTTTGTGCCTCTTAAAAGTAAATGCCTGAACCCACGCATTGCACCTGTGATAGCTCGTTCCACCATATACCATTGTGGCCACATTACCCAGCCCCAAGAGTGTGCTGTAACGGATGATGTGCTTAGCTTACGAAATAGGCACGGTGGAAAAAATGCGAGTCTATTAAATGGTCAAGTAGAAGCAAGCTTCTGACGCAGAGGTTATGCTATTCTCATGTCAGCAGGATGTAAAGACTCTTCTAGGCATCATAGGCTGGATGTGAAGCCATTTTGATTTTTCACAAATTCAGCAAATTTCTTAGTTCGAGAAAATCCACTGTGAAGTGTGAAGTTGCCGGATAATTCGATTATTACTGTTATTATTACTATCATTTTATTCATACCGCTGCTGGAACACGACCGTAGTCTTCAGGTAAAACGCGAGACCAACTAATATGACGTCTGGCGACCGAAAGCACATATCGACAAAATATTTATCGCCCCTTTCCTCTCGGTGCTGAAGCTATGAGTGTAATTCAAGCGAATCTACAATACCATATTAGCTGGTCTCGCGTTTTACCTCAAGACTACGGTCGTAGTCAAGAGTAATGTACTAAGACTGGAGTCAAGACTTCCTCTGGGAAGTGCCGCAGTCTACATGTTGCTAGATCGAGCATATTGCCAGACGTAGAATTCTGAGAGGAGCACGACTGTATTGTCCACCTTACGTGAACGACTCGGCGGTCAATTTTTTGGTCTGAGACTGTATCTACAACACATATTGCACGCTGAAGACCCAGAAGAATTAAAAAAAAAAAGTAGTTTATGAGAGCAACGTTAACCATAGCGTTCGAAGTATTCATAGTATTGTATACGTGTGTGTAAACGCCTTCCAATGACCACTCAAGAAAGGCAAGGATACACAGTCTAGCTCCAATATTATAAATACGCCTCAGTTTGTGGATGAACTCAGACTTAGGTTGATAATAATTGTGAAAATTTAGCAGCACTGTACCCATTGGTGTTAAACTCGTTTTCAACCAATGATTCCCACAGCTACAGGGATACTACTTGTGATACCTCTTAGACAAAATACTTAAGCAGTGTTATCAGACGAAAAGATCAACCTGACACAAACTGTGGGAAGTTTGTTTTACAACCTTCGTACGTGGATATTCAGCTTTTTCCTATTTGAGATATCTGTGAACGTTGCTGCTTAAGACAATTTAAGCAGAAACTAAATTCCCTCAGCTTCAACAATGTTTAAAGAAATCGTCTTATTGGCACTAAATCGTGGTTTGTGAATTGTTTACCGGCCGTACTCTGCCGTATTTTGCCGGCTGGAAGGCAAAAGCTTACTGACAAATTTCACACAGAAATTACTGTTACAGTGTACTTATGGAGCCAAATGAGTGAATTGCGTATTTTCCGGTGAGAAAGAGCACTGGCAAACAGTCTTCGCTACATTAGGTTATTTAAACTGGTGTCACTCTGAGCTAGAATTTATGGTCAGCGACTAAGTGTAAGTTCAACGTTTCGGATGCGAGTTTTGCGACTGTGAAATACTTTCCTACATTATAGAAGCGAATATTAAATTTGAACTAATATTGCGAAAATTTTGTACTTGGACAGCTTAGAATGAAAATACTTCTGTTTATTTCAAAGGGAAACAATAGATTTTCTAAAACACGGTCTGTCATACACAACTTGAAACAGGTCATGTCGACCAAATCATGTGGAAGAACTAACAGCAACGCATATCGGAAGGCAGTAAGATCTCTTGCCTTTTGGTTTGTCAGTACTCGATAGCCATTTCTAGGCGAAAGTGAACGAAGAAAGGCAGTGCGTTTTTGTTACCAAGTAACGTCTTCGTCAATTACTTTAGTTTTAAAGTAATCTACGAGTAATTGCTGGTGTTTGATATTAACATGAAAAGGATTCCGTAGACAGGGAAAGAACCTGTTCTTGGGAAACTACATCTATAGTGACCAAAAGCCATTAAATGATGTTCAAGCACTTGTGTTACAGCAGCGGTATGAATAAAATGATATTAATAATAACAGCAATAATCGAATTATCCGGCAACTTCACACTTCACAGTGGATTTTCTCGAACTAAGAAATTTGCTGAATTTGTGAAAAATCAAAATGGCTTCACATCCAGCCTATGATGCCTAGAAGAGTCTTTACATCCTGCTGACATGAGAATAGCATAACCTCTGCGTCAGAAGCTTGCTTCTACTTGACCATTTAATAGACTCGCATTTTTTCCACCGTGCCTATTTCGTAAGCTAAGCACATCATCCGTTACAGCACACTCTTGGGGCTGGGTAATGTGGCCACAATGGTATATGGTGGAACGAGCTATCACAGGTGCAATGCGTGGGTTCAGGCATTTACTTTTAAGAGGCACAAACAGATTTATTTTACCTCTGGTAACCTCAAGAGAAAGACGTTATAATCCAGAATCCGCATTAAACATCACGTTCCTTCATTACCAACTGGGCAGAGCCGGTTTACGTTGGGAAATGACACAGCGGAAGTCATGGTAAACAGAAATACAGTCGCCAGTAAGCTTACTTACATTAGAAAATTTTATTTTATTTGATGAACCGATAGCCATTTAAAGGGACAGGGCTCTTATTTTACTTGTACTTGATTGAACTAGAGACGTTTAAAAATTTGGTTCTGGACTGTGATTCGAATTCGTATCTCCTCTTTCGAGGATCTGAATCTCTCGGAACAGTATAGTTCAGTCATTTCGTTCCTTTTCCCAAGACTGCAGTCTTCTCTAGGTCTCCTCCAAAGGTAAGTATGTGGGTCTGAAACCTGATCCAGTACAAAAATATTCATAATTTCATTTCTAGCTTTATCAAGTGCACACCCACCTGCTAGTGAAAATTAACGCGCAATTTCAATGTCTGTTCATGTGTTTCCAACAATCGCAACAGGTGTCGTTATTTCTGGTCAAACACGCACACATCTTACTGTTCATGAGTAAGCAACTGATACTTAAGCTATATTCGTGGATGCACGGTAGGTGTGCAGTTCGATTGTCGCTTAGGCACAAAAGTTTGTATCCTTATTTTAGATTCGGACACCTAGCGGCTCGTAAGAAAAACCGATACGTAACATTTGATTTTTCTTAGTTAACAATCGGATTACGTGTTGGGTTCGTATCTCCGTCACAGAACTTCACATCATGCACTTCATCTTTAAATGCATGCACACTTTGTTACTTCAGAATGGAGGTATATCAGACATCTTTCGTAGTTAGATAACAGGGTCGAAAGGGTCTTGATAGGAGTCACGGTTTATTACAAAAATTGTCATCTTTTATTTTCAAGTTTAGATTTGGTTACTGGTATTGGCCAAAATTTCGGTAATTCATGACTCTTCATGGCTAATCATCAATATGATGTGATTAGATTAGATTAGATTAGATTATAACTCTTGTTCCATAGATCATGAATACGACATTTCGTAATGATGTGGAACGTGTCATTTTAATGAAAGATTTCTTTAAATACCATGATTCAATTTCTTTACAATTTTTTACACTCTCTCTCAATGCTTTTTATTTATCTCTCTCTCTCTCTCTCTCTCTCTCTCTCTCACACACACACACACACACATTCTTTTTTATTTTTATTTGTATGTTGTGCTCGACTATCGGCGAGGCACGAAAACGCCTGTGAATGACTTTCTTAGTTTTGAGTACACTTACGAAAGAAATATAAAAACAACAATGAGAGTTACTGATTTATGATGCTCAGTTTGCAGTCAGTTCTGGGTATTATTAGTAACTACGCTCCAGTCCCTAAACCTAGTTACAGAAAGCGAATCAGACGCATTACGTATTCCAGGCCGTAGCAGCCGTGACTTGGAGACACCAGCTATGGTCACTTCCCAGACCGCTGTAGGATCACATCGGTTCGTCTTCTTCCTGCTGGTACTGTAACTGAGATTTGGCAACAAGGCAACGTATGTTTGGCAACTCTGTGATCGACGAGTTACTTCCTGGTGTGCACGGAATTAAGCCTCAAAGTTCACTTGATTTTACCTGTCATTTCCATTGAATAATCTGAGTTATTATCGCTTGAAGGGTAACAAAAGATTGAAAATTTACGGTTTTCAGCCCAGGAAAGTCGTTGCAGGTGGAAACCGCAACTAATCTCGACCTTCAAATAGCGGTTTACGAGTTCTAGTTACTATTGCCCTCGTAATAGGAAGCTAAGACCCATACCTCCGCGCCAGCTCTGTGGTAACGTGCTGACCTGTGAAAAAGCGTCTGTTACGGTTCGCAGTTCCAGTCTCACTGACTGTAACGTTTTTATCCCTTCTGTGAAAGAGCTACAAGCAGTCAGATCAAACATCAATAAGGAAATCGCAAGAAAATGCTTTCAGCTCATAGTGCAATGTTGAAAAACTTACAATGCTGCACAACAGGTAAGGCCTCTTTCCGCTGCTGAGAAGCGAATTTTGGGTTTCTAGGAATACGTAACTATATTTATGAAATGCCACATTTGCATACCTCTTGAGTATGACACAGCATACCAATTAAACACAGACCCAATCAAAATCTAAGTGAGTAGTATTTTACTAATTCGTGTCGATAGAGGCATGCTTGTGTACAGATACTTCCGTCGTAAGGTTATCATGGTTAGTTTTATTTCATTTCTTATAATACGGTGCACAATTTTCGTAAGGTTTCCTTTAGTGTTGTTAAAACAATAGTAAACATGAGAGAGAAATTAATCATCAACGATATATGCGAATTCTCAGATGTTACCTATGACAGTCTGACAATGCACATGCAGTTTATTGATTACATGCATGTAGAAAACTTGTTCTGAGTTAAAGCTGTCAAACAAAGTTTGAAGAAGAATAAAATATCACTACCACACGACGGCTAATGTAGAAAATACTTTTCTGACATATTATGGCACGATGCGCTCTCCCTGCACATCTTCGAGATGCATCTGCTGCCTGCTGTCTATTAAACCTGAATAGAACAAAATGTCACAGTAGTTAGCCCTTTTTCCACATGCGACTACTCTGGGTTGAGAAGTGAAGGGAATTATGTTCAAAGTTCTATTAGATTGATACCTTCAGCAGAGAGCAGAATTGCGTTTTAAAAAATGTAGCACTGAATGTATTCGAACTCGCGACATCTTATCTATGCTACAAGCTGACACGTAGCTACAGCAGCTCCAGAGCTCGGCAACTATTCCTCCAGAACTTTTGGATTCCACAGCACTGTGAGATTATGCATATGGCCAGGTCTTGACTTCTGAGAGACAAACAGTTACAGCTTTTCTTTTGGACTGAACGACGTTTTCTAGTAACAGATAGCGCAATAGAATAGCTCAAGTGGAAAGGAACACTTCCTATTTAAACAGTTACGTGATTTTATTTCTGTGATTACAAAATAGTCGAATGTATGCACTGGGTAGCAGAGGCAGCTAGTTCATGGTGATTCGGTCAACCAAGTAAATGAATTTACTGAACATGCTGCAAATTACTACAGGGAACCTGTGTGTCAGAATTCTCATCCAGTGTGGCGCAACTGCGTTACGATAGAAAAATGACTCGCAGAGAAGAGGATTTCGTGGTCTGTTGGACGGATGGTAGGTTGTTATACCTATGGTCTGGGTTCGATTCCCACTTGCGCCAATGATTTTAGATAGGGAGAGACAGATTCCATTCTCTCCTGGCTACACCAAGTGAAGGAGATATAATGGCTGCGTGGTCTGAAAATTCACATTAAAGATGATATTCCTTCTTTACCAAGTAGACGGTAGGTTGAACCACAATAAAGTCTGGAGTGGCGACATGTAGAAACTCTATCACCAGTAACCTTTCTTATACTAATTATTTATTTCAAGTGACGACCCAAACGCTATGTATGGTCACAGGACACTTATTCCATCTTTTATTTGAGCTTCTGTATGTCGATAAAATTGGTTATAAACTGGGAATGCAACTCAGACCGCCCTTAACGCGGAATTTGATCCCTTCGTGGCAATACAGCTCGGCTACAATTTGTTGTTTGTTCAAAACTGCAGATTCCTCAACACCTTCACATATTACGCGTGAATGGGATCGAATCCTGGCCCGGCACTAAAGATTTAATTATGTATTATCAAGCTCTATCATGAGAACACCTATCTGCTGGTGGATAATAATTTTGATTTTTAATGTATTTTCATTCGTTGTCAACACAAACGATATCTGACGTTTTTAACTCCCAGTGAGACACAGAACTATTTGCGAGATGACTGTAAGTTCAAGATGCTATTCTGAGCAGCTGGTGGAGAAAAATTCGGTAGCTGACGTCTCTTTGTGTGTAGTCAACAAAGATATGTGTGGGGCTCTATTCCCAGTGAGCGCTGAACTCTTCGTCATATTATTTCAGTTCGTCGTGTCATTTAATGTTCATACATATTCTCAACTAGCTGCTCGTGAATAACTTTAATTTTTAATGTCATTTTGTGTTAAATAGTTCAAATGGTTCAAATGGCTCTGAGCACTATGGGACTTAACTTCTAAAGTCATCAGTCCCCTAGAACTTAGAACTACTTAAACCTAACTAACCTAAGGACATCACTCACATCCAAGCCCGAGGCAGGATTCGAACCTGCGACCGTAGCGGTCACGCGGTTCCAGACTGAAGCGCCTAGAACCGCACGGCCACACAGGCACGATTGTTATTGTCATTCTCTCACTCGCAAGAGTTTTCACATTCCTATTTGGTATCGATGCACATGAAGAGTGGCTATGGAAGAAGGGAATACCGAATGTTACGTCATGCAGAATACACTCATTTACTTCGGCTCCTCGTGATCTACGCTACAGGAGAAGTGAGATACATAAAGTTGACAGTGTGAGGACAGACCTGGTAGCACAACTGTGCAACTACACAGTGTTACCAGATAAAATGGTGCTGCGGAATCGACAGTGTAGTACGGACTTTGCCACAGTAGCAGACAGCTGGTAATTTAGGACCATGACCGTGGATTACACTTTGGTCAGTGCTGGTTAGAGTGCTGCAACTGTAAATGGAAGGCTTTGTTTGATAGTCTTATGCTGATGCTGTCTGAATAAATTATGCCATTGGATACAAAGCGGTTTAGTTTTGAGACCTAACCCACGAGGGGGGAAGGCACAGTGGTCTGCTTCAGGAATTCCAAGCAATAAAACACAAAAAACAACCCAGGAAGGGAGACATGCATTTGGAATCTGTTCATCGTTACGGGGTCAAACAAGAGGGTAACATTACTGAAACAATGATCGGGCTACTTAGTATATAATAGAGCATACAGATTTCAAGGAGGAAACGTATGAAGACGCAGACTTCCTCGTTATCAATATGTGCGGCATATCTTTCGTGTTAACGAAAGTAAATTCCCGTTTTACCTCTTCTTACGTGTCAAATGAAATGAATGCTATGAGGAATAGAATATTTGTTGACTGCGTCTCTTCTTGCTTCCATCCTTACCAACATATTTCTTCATTCTCGTGGTAATCATGACATTCTATGTGTATGCTGCAAAAGATTGCAAGTGGACAAATTCGACATCGAGGTGCAAAGCGTTATATTCAATTCGAATAAGCTTCCGGTGTATTTTTACTTCGTTTGTATTTTTAGATGATTATGAACGTTACGGAAAATTATCTCACATGCTTTATGTTGAATGAGAAACATTGAATGATCCGTTTTGCTTTCCCTACGTTGAAATGATATCATGTCGGCGTCAACAGCCTTCTTCCACGCCGGAAGCTGAAACTTGTATCATTCTGGATTAATGATAATTGAATGTCTCATATGTATACATAGCCCACAAGGCGACGTCAGAAACCATCAGGGGAGAACGCCGCATAAAAACCAAACGTACGCGCGCGTCTCCACTCTGAAGAACCGTATCGGAGAATCACGGCAAGCATTTCGCTGAAGAGCTGCCTCGTCAGAGAGCCTAGAAATGGCAGCGTCGTAGCAAGCATTTGTCAACACTCTGATAGTGCATTTACTTCCGGGTGTAGGTTGGCGTTACCTCGCTAAATTCACTTGACATTCGTTTTCCACATCGAAGACTCGTACGATATAATCCACTGCAAGATGACACAATTAGAAAGTACGTATATTTAATTTCTGGACTCCAAGAACGGCGTTCTTCACATAAGTAACACCTGTTTGTGTGTGCATTCGGGAGGACGACGGTGCAATCCCGCGCCCGGCCATCCTGATTTAGGTTTTCAATGATTTCCCTAAATCGCTTCAGGCAAATGCCGGGATGGTTCCTTAGGAAGGGCACGGCCGATTTCCTTCCCCATCCTTCCCTAATCCGAGCTTGTGCTCCGTCTCTAATGACATCGTTGTCGACGGGACGTTGAAACAGTAATCTCCACCTCCTCTGTTCGTGTGTTTAAGGTTGCGTTTTGAGGCTCAGGCAACATCGCAGTGACTATATTCCGCCTCTGGCCGCCAGCGTGTCGTTAGCTCAGAGGTTCCCTTGTGCGTTGCAGTGCTTGTACTATAAGACATAGCAGTTCGAATCACGGTAGAAGCCGCTGACTACAACCTTTTATTTTCCATTTTAATTAATGGAGTTGCAAACTGCTAGTAAAAATTTCTTATGCGAAATCTGAAGAATGCCTTTAAACATCAATCTTCGTCCGATTTCGACTTAGTAAATTAAGTTAATATCATGGATTTCTGCTTTGCAAATTCCAAGGTGCTTCACTGTAAAATAGACCCTGAAAAGATTCAAACCGACTGTCAACGATATAAATTTGAGCGTTGTTCGTCATATAGGTCTAACATGTCAGAAGGTTGTTTATGAAGTGCACATGTTCATTAATGTAGTTCCCTTCTTCTAAATTTTTGCAATAGCATTTAACTGTAGACGTTTTCTAACACCGGCGTTAGCAATTCCTTTCCGTTCTCTGAAACCTTCAAAACGACAAATTTTTCTGGTTTAAATCTGATGACCTTAACTATCACTTCCGATCAACAATAAATACTTCATGAACCCATACATGGAACTCCAAATGTGCAGTGTTCCTGCACTGCTACAGAGCATGCATTACAAGGTATTCACACAGTTTATCGCATATACTTACCATAAGGAATGAAACAAGAACTGTAATACACTTTACACCACAGACGCTCACTCTGGCTTGACGAAAACATCCAAACATTGACCAAAAGTTGCACAAATAATTGAGTTTGAAAGGAAAAGAAACGAGGTATGAAGCATTTATAAATTCATCGAATGTAGTGAGGTGGTTTAATTTCGTCCCAGTCTATAAAATTAATTTCGGGCCATACTCAGCTCTTGCCGATTAATGTAATATAATACCCGCCTACTAATCAGGGCGTCTGTCTCCGTTGCTTTTGAGCGTGAATGGAAATTGTAGAAATTTTCTGTGGAGCAACGTTTAACAATAAAGCGTTTTAAATCATCAGAAGCGATGAGCGGTAGCAGGCGCTTTCGATAAAGAACGGGGGAGTGCAGCGCCGCTGCTGTCGCCACGGCCGCTGCCAGTAGCCAGCAAATAGATCCCGGAGCTTTGCCGCATACGGCGTCCAGAGGAGGACAGTCTGCAAGAAATCTGCCGCAAAATCGTTACTGGATAAAATTTTGATATCGGTGTGTCACAAAGCGAAATAGATTGAATCTGCGCTACCATTACATTCACGTCTTCAGCATTCAGACAGAAGAGGCTATAAAAATACTTTATGCCAGCTGCTCTCGATCCACTGACATTATGAACAGAAACAACACACGCTACCGCTAGACCACAGGCGTAATCAGCCTAGAGTTTCTCTATCATGGGACAAGTTTTCCTCCAGGAAGTGCCGCAGTCTACAGTGTTGCCAGATTGTGCAGATAACCGGACTTAGAGAATTAGCGAGTTGGCCAGTTTTTTTGTCCCATGTCGTGATCGGCGCGGACTTAGCCTCTGAAGCGGCCGGCCGCCGGTCAAGTTTTATGTCAAAGAGTGTACAATGATGCAGGAGTTTTTAAATGCAGAGATAAATTTGGGTAAGCTACACGGAAATGTGGGTGATACACGGTATGTACAAGAATCAAGAAGGAACAGTAAGAATGGAAGACCAAAAACGAAATTCACGGATTTAAAAGGGTGTAAGACAGGGTTTACTCTTCACCAAATTGTATTTCTGTATTCTTGAATTTTTCCTGAAAATTTTTGTACTTCTTTCTTTCATATATCAACGGAAGTATTTCTTCTGTTACACATGGTTTCTTCGCAGTCAGCTTCTATGTACCTATATATTTGTTCCCAACTTCTGTGTCTGTTCTTTTTAGGGACGTGCATTTCTGTTCAACTGTACTACCTTATAGCTGTATCTATAGCCAGAGAGGACTTCAAGCGTATCTCGTCATCTCTCAGTACTTCCATATCCCTCTTCTTTGGTATTGCTTTTACCTTACTAATCTCTTGAACTTCAGCCTACTCTTCATCACTACTATACTTCGATCTGAGTCTATATCAGCCCCTGGGTACGTCTTACAATCCAGTATCGGATTTCGGAATCTCTGTCTGACCATGATGTAATCTAGCTGAAATCTTCCCGTATCACCTGGTCTTTTCCAAGTATACCAACTTCTATTGTGATTCTTGAACAGAGTATTCGCTTTTACTAGCTGACATTTATTACAGAGCTCAATTATTCTCCCCCTCATTCATTCCTTGTCCCAAGCCCATATTCTCCAGTAAACGTTTCTTCTACTCCTTCCCCTACAACTACATTCCAGTCCACCATGATTATTAGATATTCATCTCCCTTTATGCACTGTTTTCCATCAGAATTTCTAAAATCGATAGGGGAAGTGGCAGCAAAACGACTCTTCAAGTTGGCATGTAGAATGTATGAGTCTGGTAACATACGATCTGACTTTCGGAAAAATGTCATCCATACAATGCCGATGACTTACATAGCTAACAAGTGCGAGAATTATCGCACAATCAACTTAACAGCTAATGCATCCAAGTTGCTAAGAAGGATGATACACAGAAGAATGGAAAAGAAAACTGAGGATGTGCTAAATGACGATCAGTTTGGCTTTAGGAAAGATAAAGGCACCCGAAAGGCAATTCTCACGTATCGGTTGATAATTGAAACAAGAGTAAGGAAAAATCAAGACACGTTCACAGGATGTGTCGACTATGAAAAAGCGTTCGAAAATGTAAAACGATGCAAGGTATTCGAAATTCTGAGAAAAATAGGGGTACGTTATAGGGAGAGACAGACAATATACAATATGTAAAAGAGCCAAGAGGGAATAATAAGAGTGAACGATCAAGAACGAAATGCTCGGATGAAGAAAGGTTTAAGGTAGGAATGTAGACTTTCACCCTACTGCTCAAACTATACATCGAAGAAGCAATGATGGAAAGAAAAGGAAGGTTCAGGAGGAGATATAGACTCAGATCACAGTTTAATAATGACGAAGAGTAGGCTCAAATTTAAGAGAGTAGTAAGGAAAATTCAACGCTCAGGAAGTAGAATACGGAAATACTAAGGAATGATACATGATTGTCGTTCTCTGAGGTTGTAGATGCTGCGTTAAGGAATAGTTCAGTGGCCAGTTCACTTGAAGAGGAATGGACATCTACAGAAAGGGCAGTTACACAAGTTGGAAAGAAATACGTAGGTACAAAGAAGGTAATTGCCAAGAAACTATGGGTAAAGAAGAAATACTTCGGGTGATCGACGAAAGAAGGAAGCACAAAAATTATCAGAGAAATCCAGGACTGCAGAAATACAAGTCGCTTAGGAACGAAATAATGAGAAGTGCAGTGAAGCTAAGGCTAAATCACTGCATGAAAAAAGTGAACAAATCGAAAAAGAAATGGTTGTTGGTAAGACGGACTCAGCATACGGAAATGTCGAAACAGCTTCCGGTGGAATTAAAAGCAACGGCGGTAACATCAAGACTAGTAAATGTAGAGGAGAGAGCAGACAAGTGGAAAGAGTATCCTGATGGCCTCTACGAGAGGGAAGAGTTGTCCGATGGCGTGATAGAAGAAGAAGCTGGAGTCGTCATGGAAGGCAGGAGATATATTATTAGAACCAGAATTTAAAAGCATTTTGGGAGATTTAAGAACAAATAAGGCAGAAGGAATAGAAGCATTCCATTGGTACTTCTAAAGTCATTAAGGGAAGTGGCAACAAAACTACGGTTCATGTTGGTTGGTTGTTGCTTACGGATGCTCAACGCCGAGGCTATCAGCGCCACGTTCGTGTGTAGAGTGTATGAGACTGGTGTTATAGCATCAGACTATCGGAAAAACATCATACAATTCCTAAGGTAGCAAGAGCTGACAAGAGCGAGAATTATTGCATAATCAGCTTAACAGCTCATTCACTAAAGTCACTGTGAAGAATAATATAACGACGAATGGTAAAGAAAAATTGAGGGCTTAGAAAAGGTAAAGGCACCAGAGACGTAGTTTCAGATTTCGGTTGTTAACGGAATCAAGACGGAAGGATAACCGAGACGTTCACTGCGTCCCAAAAAGCGTTCGACAGTGTAAAATGATGCAAGATGTTAAAAATTATGAGAAAAGTAGTTATTAAGGTAAAAGAAAAGATGGGTATTACAAAATATGTACAAGGACCAAGAAGAAACAATAAGACTCGCAGATCAAGAACGGAGTGCTCGAATTAAATAGAGTAAGCAAGGGGTGCAGTCTTTCGCTCCTGTTGTTCAGTCTACACAACGAAGAAGCAATGTTGTAATTAAAAAAAAAGGCTGAAGAGTGGGATAAAAATTCAGGGTGAAAGGAAAGGGTACCAATTATAAGTTTTCTGATGACAATGCTATCCTCTGTAAAAGTGAGACTGTGCGGCTGATCCTGGCGGAGGTTCGAGTCCTCCCTCGGGCATGGGTGTGTGTGTTTGTCCTTAGGATAATTTAGGTTGAGTAGTGTGTAAGCTTAGGGACTGATGTCCTTAGCAGTTAAGTCCCATAAGAGTTCACACACATTTGAACATTTTTTTTTTTTTTTGTAAAAGTGAAGTAAAATTGCAGGATCTGTTGAACGGAGTGAACTTTCTAATGAGTAGAGAATATGGATTGAAATTAAATGGAAGAAAGACGAAAGTAATGAGAAGTAGCAGAAATGAGAATAGCGAGAAGCATAACATCAGAGTTGGGGATCAAGAGATAGACGAGGTTAAGGAAATCTGCAACCTGGGCAGCAAAATAGCCCTTGACGAACTGAGCAAAGGGGACATATAAATCAAAAAGGGTATCCTATTCAAGAGAAATCTACTTGTATTTCGAACCTAGTTCCTAATTAGAGGAAGAAATTTCTGAGAATGTACGTTTGGAGCACAGCAGGAGAATAATTCGCAGAGGAACGCATCAAACCAGTCAGAGGACTAAGGACTCAAAAAAAGAAGGCTGTATTGCGAAAGTCGAATAGTGTATTTTATTCCATTTTTTGTACACCTGCTAGTATTTTTTATGCCCGGTACCCAATCTACCGACCGCTACCAAATATCAGTAAGTTCTTTTCCATCTTCTTGGTAATCATTTCTCAGTAAATAAGGTCACACCACTATTTCGATGTTTTGTATTTCTTCGGAAGGTCAATCCGAAGATGTCTAAATAAAGGTGAAAGGCGCCACTGGGAAATAATAATAACAATAAAAAAAAGAAATCTGACACTTCAACCAAGACTGCCTGTTTATTTGTATTATTGCTGTAACAACCCCGGAATGAACTGGAGAAAGTGTGAAATAATTTAATATTAAGACACATAATAAAATAGCTGAAATTTCATTCAAATAATTCTACATGACTATGGTCTCTAACGAAGGAAAAACGCCGCCGCGGTGGCCGCGTGGTTCTAGGCGCTGCAGTCCGGAACCGCGGGACTGCTACGGTCGCAGATTCGAATCCTGCCTCGGGCATGGATGTGTGTGATGTCCTTAGGTTAGTTAGGTTTAAGTAGTTCTAAGTTCTAGGGGACTGATGACCTAAGATGTTAAGTCCTATAGTGCTTCGAGCCATTTTTTTGAAGGAAAAACCAAAATGCTGAACTCATCGAGCATAAGCTAAAGAGCCTGTTTTAGCGTCATGGGCTTCGGACACCGACACCAAAATAATTTATGTCACGCTCGTATTTATGGACGACTATAAAATATTCGAAATACGACATCAAATATTTCATAGAGTCCATTATCAAGGGACCAATCCGAAATGTCATTTCTCTTTGGTTATAGTTAGCGGTAAATGGTTATTAGGTAATTAGTGCAATGAGCAGGACACGTTGTTACGATAAAATCGGCGCCGTGTTACTCTTTGGCCTGTAAAGCACAGCCGTGTGATCGTTTGAAGCCATGTGCGATAGATAAATGTATGGCGCAGTGAATATTGGGTTATGCTTATTTGAGCTAACGATGTGAAATACAGTGGCTACACTGGAGCGTCAGATACTACTGTTATGAAGTGACATTTCTGTTAATGTACTTAACGTCATTCTATAACGAAGAAGAATGGACGGCATTATTACTGTCGGCTCTAATTAGGTTTCCTCACCTGCTCTCTCTCACTGAGTCTGTCTGCCTCTCTCTGTTCCTACCCAGCCTCAACCCGCCGCAACCTTCTCTCTCAACCACACACCTGCTGCCATTACACCCTACCCTTTCTCTTTCTCTCATCGTCTCTTTCTGTCTGCTTGCCACGTATTTTGGCATCTCTTTCGGGAAAAAGAGCTTCTCCGTGCAGCTGTCATCACATTTCATGATACGTGTAAGCTCCCACCTTTTGCTTGTTGTTAGACATCGGTTCTGAATATTCGGTGGTCGTTTTCCTTTGGCATCTGACTTGGAATATCTAGAAATATGTTGGACGGCTTACTCCCAAAATACAAGTGTCACACTAACGAATGTACTACCTATACTACAAATACTACTCTTGCCATTTTTTAAAAACACGTAAAGGTTACTGATAAAAAAGGTTTCTTGAAATTAAAAACAGTTGTCATGAGCGCTGAATTTGTTATTCACTGAGGTGAAAAAAGTCATGGGATACCTCCTAATATTGTGTCGAACCTCATTTTTTTCCGGCATAGTGCCGCAACTCGAATTGGAACTCCCCTACAGAAATGTTGAGGCATGCTTCCTCTTTAGCCATCCATTGTATGAAAATGTTGCGTCGCAGGATTTTGTGCACGAAATGTCCCACAAAGTTTTTGGGATTCATGTCGATCGATCTGGGTCGCCAAATCATTCACTCAGTTGTCCAGAATATTCTTCAGACCAGTCGTGAACAATTGCTACCCCATTGACGTCATGCATAAAAATTCCATCTGTTTTTTTTTTAAACATTAAGTCCATGAACGGCTGCAAAGAGAACACAGTCTAATCCATGTAAACACAAACCATTACGGAGCCACCACCAGCTTCCACAGTGCCTTGTTGTTTCGTGGAGTCTGTGCCATACTCGAACCCTACCATCAGCTGTTAACGACTGAAATCGGGACTCACCTCACCTGACCAGACCACGATTTTCCAGTTGTGCAGGGTTCAACCGATATCTTCAAGAACCCAGAGAGCCGCTACAGTCCATGTAATACTGTTAGCAAAGTCATTCGCGTCGGTTGTCCGCTGCCATAGCCCATTAATGCCAAATTTCGCAACAATTTCCCAACGGATACATTCTTCATACGTCTCACATTAATTTCTGCGGTTATTTCAGGCAGTGTTGCTTCTCTGTTAGCTCTTGCAAGTCTACGCAAAAGCAACTGCTCTCGGTCGTAAGATAAGGTCGTCAGCCACGGCGTTGTCCACTGTGAGAGGTACCGCTTAAAATTTGATATTCTCGACCCACTCTTGACACTGTGAATCGCGGAGTACTGAACTCCCTAGTGGTTACCCAAATGGAATGTCCCATGCGTCTAGCTCCAATTACCAGTCCGCGTTCAGTCTGTTAATTCCAGTCGTGTGTCGATAATCACGTCAGAGACCTTTAGACGTGAATCACCTGAGTAGAAATGACAGCTCCGACGATGCACCGCAATTTTATTCCTTGTGTACGCGATACTACCGACATTTGTTTATGTGAACATTGCTATCCCACGACTTATGTCAACACGGTGTAGCTCAGTTTCAGAGTAAAAGTCACTATGGTGACTAACGATCATTCAGAGCAAAGTACCACAGCTCTACATCTACATCCATACTCCGCAAGCCACCTGCCGGTGTGTGACGTAGGGTACCTTGAGTACCTCTATCGGTTCTCCCTTCTATTCTAGTCTCGTATTGTTCGTGAAAGAAAGATAGTCGGTGTGCCTCTGTGTGGGCTCTAATCTCTCTGATTTTATCCTCATGGTCTCTTTGCGAGATATACGTAGGAGGGAGACATATACTGCTTGACTCCTCGGTGAAGATATATTCTCGAAACTTCAACACAAGCCCGTACCGAGCTACTGAGCGTCTCTCTTGCAGAGTCTTCCACTGGAGTTTATCTGTCATATCCGTAACGCTTTCGTGATTACTAAATGATCCTCTAACGAAGCGCGCTGCTCTCCATTGGATCTTCTCTCTCTCTTCTATCAACCCTATCTGGTACGGATCCCACAATGGTGAGCAGTATTCAAGTAGGGGCGAACAAGTGTACTGTAACCTATTTCCTTTGTTTTCGGACTGCATTTCCTTAGGATTCTTCCAATGAATCTGTCTGGCATCTGCTTTACCGACGATTAATTTTATGTGGTCATTGCATTTTAAATCACTCCTAATGCCTACTCCCAGATAATTTATGGAATTAACTGCTTCCAGTTGCTGACCTGCTGTATTGTAGCTAAATGATAAAGGATCTTTCTTTATATGTATTCGCAGCACATTAAACTTGTCTAAATTGAGATTCAATTGCCATTCTCTGCACCATGAATCAATTCGTTGCAGATCCTGCCGCATTTGAGTACAATTTTCCATTGTTACAACCTCTCGATACACTACAGTATCATACGCAAAAAGCTTCGGTGAACTTTCGATATTATCCACAAATTTATATATATATATATATATATATATATATATATATATATATATATATATATATATTGTGAATGGCAACTGTCCTACGACGCTCCATTGCGGCACACCAGAAATCGCTCTTACTTCGGAAGACTTCTCTCCATTGAGAATGACATGCTGCGTTCTGTGATCTAGAAACTCTTCAATCCAATCACATGATTGGTCTGATAGTCAATATGCTCTTACTCTGTTCATTAAACGATTTTGGGGAACTGTATCAGACGCCTTGCGGAAGTCAAGAAACACGGCATTTACCTGGGAGCCCGTGTCTATGGCACACTGAGTCTCGTGGACGAGTAACACGAGCTGGGTTTCACGCGATCGTCTTTTTCGAAACCCATGCTGATTCGTACAGAGTAGATTTCCGTTTGAGACAGCCATTGCGCCCACGTTCGATACGATTGAATATTGTCTGAGCATATACCAGATTAATCTTAATCTACAATTATTACACTTCTGCACCCGATTGCGCACGACGCCCTCGCTCGCTCTCCGCTCGGTAAGTTATCCCAGGCTCTACTGACTAGATCGAGCGCACAAATCGGCAGGCGCCAAATGAATATAAAGATTAATGTACGGTGGCTGCATCACTATCACTACACATTTGTAGACGGTTGTGGCCAGTGCTCTACTCGAACTACTGGCAAGGTTTCTTGTTCGAAGGATTTATGGTAGATTATGGTTAAAAGAGGGGGTAACACACCCGACGATTTAGTATAGAAACTGATAGGGATAGCATCGGGCGCTGAAGCTTTTTCAAATTTTATAACGATTTCAGCTCTTTCTCAAGTCGATTAACAGTACATCTATTTCAGTATCTTTTCGTAAAGAAATATTTCAAAACTGATTTAAGCACTCCTGCTTTTGCTCTGCTACCTGTAGTTTCCTGTCTTGGACATGAGTGACCAGACATGAGTGGCTAGACACCAGCTTGTCACCACTAACGGATTTACAAACGAGCAGAATATCTTTTGGTTTTGTAAATGATCTTTCGACAATATTCTGCTGGTAGTCACTCAAGGCTTCAAGCGTTCGTACCTTGAGAGCCAAGCTCATTTTATTCAACATTTCTTTTTCCGTAGCCCTCTGCGTTGTTTTACGTCTGTTGTGCAGTAGCCTCTGTTTCTTAAAAGACTGTTTTTCCCTGATGTACATAAAGTGCGCTGCATCACAATACATATATGCTGAATGTTATGAATGCTTAATGTTGTGAATGGAGCCTATTGGCCGTTAGATAATTCCGTTTCAGATGCTAAAAGAGACAGCCAGAGTTGCAAGCAAAATGGAGTGTTTATTTAGTCGGTGACCGGTTCCAAGTAATATTCGTTATCGAACATTGGTTGGGACCATACGCTTATGTGCCTACTATATTTATTGCTATTTTCGTTGAGGAATCATTCACGTATGTACTCACATTATTTACTGATGTTTGGACGGACATTTCACTAGGCAAACATGTTACAATAGTTATTAACGAACTGTTCTCTATAACTAAAATTACCACTAGAAATTCAGAAGGACAAGGCCAGAGACAGCACTTGTTGGGTTGTCAATTGAAATTCAGGATCGGTTATAGGCTTATTTTTTCCTCTACGATGGCAAATTTGAAGAAAAATATCTGCCATGTCGACTGTTCTTAGAGTTTACAGTTTTCAGATGATCAGGGGACCTCTAGTGGCATAAAATAAACTTGTAAAAGACAGTTATATGCATGGAGAAACACAAGGCAAAACTCTAGAAAAGATAACTAAAATGTGTGTCCACAGTGACCAAACAGCTAACAACATCCTCATCCCATTATTAAACTTCACATAAAGAAGGGGAAGATTACAGTGTGTTTATAAGCAGTTCATAAAATAAGAAGAGTTTCACAGCTGGAATGTGGTCCTGCACGACAGAAACGAACGTACTGTTTGTAAACAAACCTCTGACTGACGGGAGGAGAACACATAGTTTGTCCGGATGGGGAGGAGAGATGTGCATGTGTGACGTCGACAAACTTTAATGGCGCTTCTCTCTGGCAAGGTGATGGAGGAAGGGATTATCTGCCGCGTTATGCACGTCTTTCGGAGGGGAAAGAGGGTAGAGATAGGCCAAGGAAGGATGAAGGGCGAGAGGGGTGAGGGGGAAGTGGCACTTTCAGCATTCGGCATAGCACACGTAAGCTTGCTAAGGCGATCTTGAAGAAAACGGTTTTTCGAGCACAGCTGGTGGCGTGTACCGATGGTATAACACAAAGCACCCGTTAAAGGAGAGAAACAGACGGTCAAACACAAGTAACAATCCGCACAGAGAGACCTCAAATGACATGAAATGACCTTAACTTTCGTACGACAAAAAACAAGAGTTAACAAGGATTACTTCGGACCATCAGTACGGTACTTGATTTAAAATTAAAACAGAGATAGGTTGACAGAGTGCATCTCTGTGCCGAATTTCAGCAAATACAAAATTCAGAAAACGCTGGCCAGCCGTTTTAGAGTCTGCATAAAAACTACGACAGGGTCACCTGAAGATGACGAAATATCCGATATGTAAAGTAATAATGAGTAGAGCCCGTAACCGGTTACCGACTAAATAGACATAAATTTGAGTTGCAACTCTCGCTGTCTCTTTTTGCCTCACAATCTAAAATGAGTTGCTATCCCACAAGCTCCAGAACGCTCGAGTTGTAAATTTTTGTTTCACTTTCTGCTACCTTGACGCATTCTCCCGCTAACATTAACAATATTGCAAGAGGTAGATATACTCAAAGATGTGCTATGAGTGGATAAAGGGTATGGCTAAGGAACATTTCACACTTGAGTCAAAAGCCCTTCATTCTACAAGTCAGCGATGACTGGCTAACGGTCATAACTTTTATTTTCAGGAGTTCTTTGGAGTCCTCAGTAAAGATTCAGATAAAGACTCTGTTAAAACAAACTGAATCTTCTCCTTGCTCTTTAATACCGGTTGGCAGTCTTTAGATATGGAGCTCAAGATGACCTGTAACAAATATAAAAAGCGAACGAGACGGCGTCAGTCCTTCTTCATTATACTGAAAGTGGTAACGGTTACCTAAGACTTCACTTCTTCAGTTATGAGACCATGTTTTGCCATTGTGGAGATTTTTGCAGTAAGTTACTATTAGCGGTGAACGTTGCCCAGTTTAGTCTTCAGATTTTTGAATCTTTCTGAACAATATTAGATGGAGGCAGGGCAGTTACCATTGGTGGTAGTTTAGTGACAATATTATCCCTATTTCGCTGGCCGGATTGACTTAGGATTTGTGACATAGCTTTTAAATTCCTTGCTCAAAATAAAGTCTCCTATGATTTACTCCGAAGGATATCTCATTCTAAGGCAGGCAACACTATTACAAGGCAGTACGTTGTCTCTCTCTTTAAGGTTCAATCGTGAGGTTGTTTTGCAGCAATAAGCCATTCCCCTTTTCATGTCCGCATATGTAGAGCATCCAACGTCATTCATAGTCTTCTGCGTGTATAACATCGTTGGTCGCCCCCAGCGATTCTTTCCCTCAATAGCTGCTTATGCTATAGTTCAAATAATGTTATTGTGTCTCAGAATGTGTCCTAAGAGTTTGTCTCTTCTTGTTTGCATGTGTCTCCGGAGAGATCTGGTTTTCTGCACTCTCCTCTGCAACTTTTCGTTGGTCTTTCCAGCTGATCATCATCCTCCTGTAGCACCAAATATCCAGGGCTTTTATCCGTCTCCTCTCTTGTTTTTTTACTATCCAGGTTTCACACCTGTATGGGGCCGCACTTCAGATAAGTACTTGCATAACCCGTTTCCTTATTTGCAGACTGTTGTTCTTGCTAGTTAGTAAGTTCTTCCTCAAATTAAATGCAATTTTGACCCACAATTTTTCTTCGGCTTCTATCATCTCCCGTAATCAAACGATTCAAATGGCTCTGAGCACTATGGGACTTAACATCTGAGGTCATCAGTCGCCTAGAACATAGAACTAATTAAACCTAACTAACCTAAGGAAATCACACACATCCATGCCGGAGGCAGAATTCGAACCTGCGACCGTAGCGGTCACGCGGTTCCAGATTGTAGCTCCTAGAACCGCTCGGCCACATCGACTGGATGCCTCGTAATCCTACTTCTCAAATGGGAAGCTTCTTCCATTTTTAGTTGCTTCTAATTCCTATTCTTGAAGGTTCATATTCTTCTTCATCACTTTACGCTTACTTACTTAGATAAAGAGTAAATAAATAATGCAAAATTTCTTTTAGCAGCACAACAAAACGATTTACCATATGATTGAATAATTGATAATTACTGATTGCTATATTCAAATAAATTACAGGTATGCAGCAGGGTGATGTTGTCGATAACCACAGATACTTCGACAGGATCACATCCTGCCATTTTCAACGCCAAACTGCAGCAATAAAGCAACTTGCAACCGAATTTAAAACTCCGTAAAGATAACACACACACACACACACACACACACACACACACACACTGTAAACACTAGCCCCAAAACAAACCAAAGATGATCGACGTCAGAAGTTGACGATTGTGGAATTAGTAATCAACGGGTAAGATAAACGCCGTCCCTCTGACAAAAACAACCATCTCTGTTCAGAAGGCTACTTGGTAATTTAATTTTAATAGCCTCCTTAATAACACCATCCCAATAGCTCGAAGTGTGTGCCATAGCTACCGTGTTAATATATTCTGTAGGATGACCGGTGCAAAGACAGATTTCTGCATTGGCAGAACTGCTCGGCTTTTGTAAGCGCGTGTGCCACTTATGCTCGGTACGCCGCTCCTCCACAGTTGTAACAGTCTACTCAATATATGACGTGCCACAACTTACGTGAAACCAAGATCATCCTTTCCGGAACCTAAAAGAACCCTGATCTTACACAGTGGAAGAGAAACACAATTCACATCATATTTTCACAAGATACGACCAATCCTATTAGCAATCTTCGCTGCGTAAAATTAAAAGGCCGCATACTTTGGTGTCACGTAAGTATTGTCATCACTCACCCTGTGCACAGTTCATCGACAGCGTATCGCTTGTCTAATCTCTGTTTCACCATTAATACTCTGATGAAAGGTGTCTTCGACATGGGGTAACTCTGATGACAAACACTCAGCGTCCTAGACGACATGGGCCCTGAGAACCAAGGTACGAAGTAGCCTTCACGTTGAACCGGATGGTGTCAGCTATCAGCCTGCAGAAACAAGTCAGTGTCAGTAGTGTTCCAACAAACGGCATGTCCCAATGTGCCATCCACCTTCCTCCTCATTAACGCAACAAGGAAGGGAATCTTTTTCCACCTCTATCGTGAAATGGATATTCGAATAGATTGAATTCAGGTGTTGCAAAAAGTTCTTCAAATTCTCTTTGCGATGAGACCAACGAAAAGACGTATCGTGTACAGATCTGAGAAAAAGGCACGCAGGTTTCAAAGTAGCCGACTCCAAGGCACGTTCCTCGAAATTTTCCATAAATAAATTGGCAACAACAAATGACAAAGGGCTTCATATCGCAACTACATGCCTGCTGGTAGTGCTGATCATTGAATAAAAAGTGAATGGAAGTTAACATATGTCGGAATAGGATCGTTAATTCAACACCATTAGAATATCACAGTCATTCAAACGTATTCCCTCTAATAGATGTAGGAAATGGTTCAAATGGCTCTGAGCACTATGGGACTCAGTCCCCTAGAACTTAAGGAACTACTTAAATCTAACTAACCTAAGGACATCACACACATCCATGCCGGAGGCATGAATTCTAACCTGCGACCGTAGCAGTCTCGCGGTTCCGGACTGAAGCGCCTAGAACAGCTCGGCCACAACGGCTGGCGGCGTAAGAAGTCCGCCGAGTTATTAATGTGGTGTTCACACTGACCTACTATGGGCTCAACCGAGTAGCAAGATGTTTTGCTACACGATATGTCGGAGCACCAATGTTACTCACAATTGGACAAGGATTAACCCCCTTCTTGTGGGTCTTAGGGAGGCCATGTGCCGGCCGCGGTGGTCTCGCGGTTCTAGGCGCGCAGTCCGGAACCGTGCGACTGCTACGGTCGCAGGTTCGAATCCTGCCTTGGGCATGGATGTGTGTGATGTCCTTAGGTTAGTTAGGTTTAAGTAGTTCTAAGTTCTAGGGGACTGATAACCACAGCAGTTGAGTCCCATAGTGCTCAGAGCCATTTTTTTGGAGGCCATGCCACCCAGGGGGAACTCTACTGAATTGACTCTTGACTACTGCGATAAGGAACTTTTCTTGAGAGTGCTGTTCGTCTTTCCTTCAGCACTTTTTGCGGGGTCATCACCGACCGATCTTGCAGTACGCTGAATCAGAAAGTAAAGACTGCGTCTTTTGAACGTAATTCTGCTTGTCCAAAACAACGGTAGCATTGCCCTTGCCTTCGTGTGAAATAACTGTATGCGGATCAGCTCTAAGTGTACGTAAACCAGTAATCTCAACCGCTGTGATGTTATTCTTGGGTTGACGTGCAGCAGTCAACACACGATATGCCCCCATCCTGGCCCCTCTGCAACATCGGGAGGTAGTTTAAGAGCAACCTGTTCAGCAGGTCTAATAAAATAAACCACTGTCAAACGCTTGGATGTTGGTGAAAATTTAAACTCTTCCGTATCACGGATAAAGCTGCTTCGTCAAGAGCTTTCTCCGTGATATTTGTCACAGAACTTCAATACACAGTATTAGATTCCGAGCCAAGGAAACTTTCAAGCTTCACCAAATGCCGGGCAGTTACAGAACGAAATTCCCTGCCAGACTGTGACCATGAAGCACCGTCCAGCCCGTCCCCCCCCCCTCCCCCCCCAAAAAAAAAATAAAAAAAATTTGAAGACAACAATCAGTGAACCCGAACCATGAGCCTCTGAGTACGTTTTAGCAATAGTGTTTGTTAGCGAGAAAAGTGGCGCAGCTGTTAAGAGACTAGACTCATAAGAATGCCTGTTTAAAACCTCAATCGTGCAATGAGATTTAGATATCTGTGGTATCGCAAAAGCACTGAACGGAAATGTGAAATAGTATCGTTTTGAATGACACGATTGATTTGCTTCCTCATCCCGTCCCAATCCAGGCTTCTGTCTATCTCTAATGACCTCACCGTCGACGCAACGTTAAACTCCCATCTTCCTTCCTTCTTTCGGTAGCTATTCAGCTAGTTTTGTGCTATAGAACTAGGAGACTTTCGTCTGCGGTTTCTCTTCAACTGCACGGAGTGTATAACAGCTTATAAATGTGAAAGATGTCTGTGCATTCTCGGGGGTACAACACGGACCGCGCACATATCCCATTCCCTTTGGGCCGCAACGGTACCTCTATTTGCGGGCTGCGATACTGCAATGGACAGCTGGAATTATTCAGCGGCCATGAAAGCTGTCCCTGAATCTCTGAGGCATTTTAGATGATCTCTGATTACGTTAACGGGCCGCTCTATATGGACTGGAGTCAACGTGCGCCGTAGATACAATAATCCTCCGAAGTGAATTCTATTAGCAACATAAATATCAAATGGATTTCAACTAGACAATATGTCTTCTGAGCATTACAAGGATTGTTCATTGCAATGTATCGCATTTATTATAAAATCTGACGTCTTAAATCCAATATATTCTAGTGTTTTATACTGTCTGTATTTCCATTTTGACTCAGCAATGAGGGGGATTTTCTTACGTGTAACCACTCTCATAACATAAGTTTCTGACTCAGAGATATCCTGACTCCGAAAATAGCTATTATGACTGAATCTTGAATTAGTCTGTCAGACACAACACTGGCCCGTTCTCTGTCCGAATCACTTTAAACATAACACACAGAAAACCTAAGGATTTAAAATTCCTTCAGACGTAAATTAAATGTTAATACATTTTCGTTGTCTGAGACTGATATTTTGTAAAGTTAATATGCATACTTCTTTTAATAACGGCAATTATCTATCTTCAAGGTATTTTCACCTTAATGCTTATCTTCTCGCTACTTCACACTCTGCAAGACAACGGTTTGTGGCTGATGATACAACGCGTAGCCACTATCGTCTCCATCTTCCGGAACGGTGTGCGCAAAGTACGATAATCAAGCTTCGTTGTAATCTCTAATTCCTCTGCTCGCGATCGTTTCGTGAGAAATGTACCGCCGTAAACAAGATGTACATCTCTTCAAGCGTCAACTACTTTAGTTGGCTGAGATTGAGTAGGATTTTCTTTTCCTTTTATTTTTTTTTATTGTTGTATTTCTAGACTCTTCAGTCAGGAACACAGCGAATGTAATGTAAAACTGTTAGAAATAGCTACTCCTTGTAATGTGCATTTCGAAACACATTTTATCCTTGTGCTACTTACTTTACGAATTACAAATTCGAAAAGCAGGTTGCTCCATTTCTAACAGAATAAGCAATTTCAAAATTTTCGTTGTGAAACTGTAACTAACTGCACGCAAATAACTCATATAGTTACTTACTTAATCAGTTATATTTGCCACACAAACTGCAGCCAGTCCTTGGCCTCACTCTGTCCAGCCTTCCACATATTCCTGTCACCTGGATCTTCACCGCCCAGGCGCAGTATCTGCATGTCTCTCATGATATTATCATTCCATCTCATACTTAGCCAAACTAGTGGTCTTCTTTCTTCGATTTTCCGTCCATTACTGCCTTTATTGCCGTCTTCTTCCTTCTCCTCCTCACATGTAGTAGCTCCTGAGACTTTTAGTTTTCGCTCTGGCCACGATGTCAGGTAGTGTGTATAATTGGCTTAATTCTCTGTTTTTCCTCATTCTCCTTTATTAATTTTCCTTCACTTGTGCGCATATCTTTCTAAGGAGTTTTTTCTTCAGAAATGAGTTTTTCTCGTTTTCTTTTGGTCAGAGTCCATGTCTCGCTTATGTAGCACACTGTTGGTCTGATATATTCTTACCTTTGCCTGCGTCGATAGTAAGTTAGATCTTATAATGTTATCTATAGCTGCTACACATTTCCCCCGGATTCAATTCTCATTACGATCTCTTGTTCCAAAAGGTTTTGTTGGTTAATGTTGACACCGAGGTTCGTGAATTTATCTGTTTTCTGTATTATTAAGTTTCTGACTCTTAGATGGTTTGGTCCTAACTGAGCTCTTCTTGCTATTACCATGAACTTCGTTCTACTTTCATTTATACTTAGACTTACTTTCTTAACTTCTTCCATTAGTACAGTCGCCCTTTCCTACGTGTCTTCCATGTTCTTTCATATCACCACAATATCATCCATGAAAGCTAGGACATTCATCTTTCTCCCTATGGTGACTCCTGTCCTGCAGCCTCGTGACGACTGGTTGTTGTGTGCTGTCCTGAGGTTCGTTAGGTTTAAGTAGTTCTAAGTTCTAGGGGACTGATGACCATAGATGTTAAGTCCCATAGTGCTCAGAGCCATTTCCATTTTCCCGTCCTGCACATTGTTGTGTCAGTTCCCCCAGGAAGGTGTTGAGTGCCATTTTGAACGTGGTTGGTGGTATAATATCTCCCTGTCTCATTTCTGTTTTTACCTCAGACCTTTCTGAGAACTCCCCCAGTACTTTCACTCTACGCCTTGCTTCCATCATACACATTTTAGTTAGCTTTATCAGCTTGTCCGGTATCCGACACTCTGCCAGTATTCTCCACATCTTGTATCTCACTATGCTGTCATATGCTTTGTTGAAGTCTATAAACGCACAGAATTTATTATCTAGTTTTTATCTTTGTGTGGATAGTTGGTCGGTTGTTGACTTACCCTTCCTGAGCCCCGCTTGTGCTGTCTAATATTTCTTCAGTGTATGGGTTGAGCCTGTTCAGAATAATGCCTGATATTTTTATAGCATGTGTAGAGTAGTTCTGTGTCAACATTTTTTCTCCCTTCTTGCAGATGGAACATAAAGCAGCAGTTTTCCATTCCTTCGGCATTAATTCTTTCCTTCACACCTCTATCAATTAGGCCAACCATTAATCTGTCTTGTCTTTCCCTTCTTTGATGTGTCTTGTCTCTCCCTTCTTTGATGAGATCATGTCCATGCCTGGAACCTTCCCAGTTTTCAGTCTTTTTCTTGCCTCTTTCACCTCAATCAGACTCGATCGACACAGTTGACTAAGAGTTGTACGTTCTGGTTGTTTTCTGCCCTGTTTTCAATGTCGTAGATGTCTACCGGGTTGCGTAGCACCCCTTTAAAGTACCTCCTCCAGTTCTCTGGATCCAAAAAATACGAAATCTACTTACGAATATCAGCTATGTACGATTGTTTCTTATGGTGAAGAAGACACGTTAAGTTGCAAACAGGCACAATTAAAAGACACTTACTCAAAGCTTTCGGTCACAGCCTTCATCAGCAGAAAAGAAACAGGGAAAGACTCACCATTCATACACACAAGCAAGCACGCCACCCGCACACATGATTGCCATCTGGGGCAGCTTAGGGCAGACTAATTGACCTCGTGATCACATTGAGCGGTATTTTGCCATTTGGCTACTGGTGATAGCATTTTAAGCATTTATTAAAGAAATAAAACCGTCGCCGTTCGGGCGATAATTTTCTTGATAGACGCTAGTTTCGGGCAAACCTGGCAAATCCATTTTGATGCACTGATTTTAATGTCATATTATTTCTAATGATGTTTAGCGCTTCACTGCCTTGGGAATTTCTGAGGTATTGCAATCCCACAGTTCTACCAGTCTCCGAATAGACTCCCCTGCTAACATTCAACTGCTACAGACAGGTAATTAGGCTGTTACTGTAGTGGGTACATATTTTTTACTTATAGTAACGCTGATGGACGAATCAGGATCTGGTTTCTTCTTCTTTCTTGTTACAAACTTATCGATGATTAGAAACTATCACAGCCGCCTACAGCACATAGCACAAAATCAAGAAACGCCGGCACATCTTACATTAAATTCAGCTGCAAGTAAAAACTAAACTGAACTGATGGGTCATGCGTAATTTCATTTGGTTGAAAGTGGTGGAGGGGTCTCGACCCCCCCCCCCCCCGCAACCTCCATCGGTCACGTCCTTGCTCATTCGGTTGTAATTGTGCGTATTTGTTTATTGTTTTAAATGAATACGGTATCTGGGAGCAACCGAATGAAAACTTTCGACACCGTTGTAATGTTCAAATGTGTGTCAAATCGTATGGGACTTAACTGCTAAGGTCATCAGTCCCTAAGCTTACACACTACTTAACCTAAATTATCCTAAGGACAAACACACCCACCCATGCCCGAGGGAGGACTCGAACCTCCGCCGGGAACAGCCGCACAGTCCAAGACTGCAGCGCCTAAGACCGCTCGGCTAATCACTCGCGGCGACACCGTTGTAGCTGTGCGTATCGACACAATCATTCATTCTTCTTTTTCAGGTAAAAACTGTCAGTAGCTTTTCTGTCGGTTCAACTATGTATGCATTCTTTTAGATGAAAGAACACTAGTGCTTTAGCTTTCTGTTCATTGTTCTGAGTGAAACCAGCCTGCATTACTTTCATTAGTTGAACTAAAGCAATGCTACATTATATCCCCAAATGAAAACCTATCTCGGGGGCTACGCCAAAGCTAAAATAAGCGTAATAAATGTTCATTTAAATATATACTGAATGAGTAATTCTACTTTTCATCATTTACAACTGATTCATATATGGGGTGTCCCATTTATCTTCACCACCCTAAATAACTGATTGTCCAGATGCAAATTACAAAATGTTTCAAGCAAATGTTCTTTAGTCGTTAGGGGGACATAAATCTGCATGACTGCCTTCGTTGTAGCTTTGTTTTTTACAAAGATATGAATAGTGGTATGGCTCTTTTATATGGCACCTTGTATTTTTTATTCGGCAATTCATTTCCTGTCCTAAAGACCTATTGATAAATGTATCACACTGTGCCATTCACTGAAACACGACGTTATTAATTACACAACATAACATTGACGTTGACGCTCCCAGCGCTTAGTGCAGGTACTCGGGGTAATTGAACACATGCACGTGTTAACGTTGACAGAGGACAAATGTAAACATAAGTAGAATGCACACCCATCATTCCGTCAACCATGGTTGAAGAGTTCTATGAGTAGAATGTACACCAACGAACAGAAGATAGAAATGCTACTTATCTACGGGGAATGTAAGTTAGCAGAACATAAACAGCAATACTATTTTCTTATGTACGGGTACATTTAGTACAATAGTTTAGTCCTTTTAAATACTGTTGTATAGAGTAGGAATGCAGTTTAGGCTGTCCTTCCTACAAACCGCATCGACATAACGTTTCTTTCATTATTATTATTGTTGTTGTTGTTGTTGTTGTTGAAGGCAGGCGAAATGCTACGCAGACAGCGGAACTGTATAGAGGGCGATATCCTGACAAGAAACCACCTTCCCGACGAATGTTTTCTCGTCTTGTTGCGACGCTTCAGGAAACGGGAAGTTTCAACCCACGACAACGCAATCGTCGTAGCACTCGCACAGACGAAGCTGCCGAAGTTACTGTTCTCGCTTACATTGCTATGAATCCACATGTAACACGAGACTGGCATTGCTAAAACCAGTGTGCATCGTATTCTTACACGTCACCAGTTCCATCCTTACCATGTACACCTACATCAAGAATGGCATGGGAAACGTTTCCAGAATCGTGTACAGTTCTGTCAGTGGGCACAGCAGCAAATACTCGCCAACACGAACTTCTTCTCCAATGTTCTATTTACCGATGAATGTTCCTTCTCAAACAAAGGCCAGGTAAATACAAGGAACATCCATTGTTGGTCCAGCGACAGCCCACGATGACTTAGACAGATGGAACAACAGCGTCAATGGAAAGCTTGGTACTATAATTATTGGCCCTTAATTCATCAATGGTAGTCTAACCGGCACATTGTATGCCAACTTCCACATACGAATTCTTCCTTCTCTTCTGGATGAAGTGCCGCTAAGAACTAGAATGCTTATGTGGTACCAACACGATGGATGTCCAGCGCATAATGCCTTGCGTGCGCATCGTGTTCTGAACCGAAGGTATCCTGCGGGATGGACTGGTCGAGAAGGAACAGTTACTTGGCCTCCTAGGTCTCCTGATTTCAATCCTCTGGACTTTTTTATTTGAGGATGGATTAAAGACGTTGTTTATCGCAATATTTCTACAACTCCAGAGGACATGCAGGAACGTATCGTGCTTACTTGAAATTCTCTTCAGCAGGCAACACTGGAAGCAGAAATTAATTATTTTATTCAACGAGTGCACCAGTGTATCTGTGTTCAGGGTCACCACTTTGAGCACCTTTGAAAGTTCTTCTCCTGGGCAATGGTACAGGAGAGTCAGTCAATTTTGTGTTTTGCTTTCACTTGGATTTCATTTGTTTTCCGACAACTCCAGCAAGTGGACGAGTTTGTGATCCCGGGCTTGAAGTCAATGTTGTGATATGTAATTAATAACGTTGTGTTTCAGTGAATGGTACACTATGATACATTTTTGAATAGGTCTTTAGGAGAGAAAATGACTTACCGAATAAAAAATACAGGGTACCATGTAAAAATGTCATACCGCTGTTCATATCTTTTAAAAATCAAAGCTACAACGAAGGCAGTGATGGTGATTGATGTCCCCCTGATGGCTAAAGAACATTTGCTTGAAACAGTTTGTAATTTGCATCTGGACAAACAGTTATTTGGGGTGGGACACCCTGTATTGTAGTGGGTTAATTTGATCCAGATGCGGTAAACACGTAACTAATTAAGCTGACTTATCCTTGCGATAAGCCTGCTTTCACTTAAATTGCCAAATCCAGACATCTGGGTCAAATAGAATTACTTTTCCAGACACACACAGTCTGTAGACGGTAAGTTGGGCGATGCCCACAATGCACCGCAAGGAATGGGGCGTGAGAGGGGGAATGTCTCCTCATGGTTTTCAGTGCTGACAACAACAGCCGGAGCACGCTTCCTATCTATCAGCGGATGTAAATTACACACGAGAATAAAAAGGATTTGTAAACGCGCATTATAGAGGCGTACGGTAAGGAATATGAAAGTAAATTAAGACAGTTTTAATACAACGTAATGACTGGAAGGCAAATGGCATCTAAAAAATATGTAGTTGTCTGTCGGGCGAGGCGACGTCGAGGTACATCCGATCGCCCATTGCCAGGGGCTTCTCTTCGTATCAGTAAAGAAGATGGGAAATGGCATCTCCGAGGTAGCGATGAGGTGGGGTTCTTTCCCTACGACCATTTTTCGGGTGTACCGTGAATATCAGGAATCCGGTAAAACATCCAATCTCCGACATCACTGTGGCTGGAAAAAGATCCTGCAGGAATGGGACCAACGACGACTGAAGAGAATCGTTCAACGTGACAGAAGTGCAATGCTTACGCTTATTGGTTCCAATTTCAATCCTGGGCCATCAACAACACCCCAGGTGTTACATGCTTCACCCACTGTCCCTGCTGTCGAGACATCTTCGCGGGTACCGGGCGCGGTTGGGCCACCCTCTCCCCAAGGGGAGTGGCGGGTTCAGCGGCGTTCACGGCGCACGAGGCGCAGGGTAAATGTGGAGGCTGCCCGTGGGGCATCGCCCGCTCTGCCTGTGAGTGGACATGTGGCCGCTCCTTCAGCAAGGTCCGAGCAGGCACACGGGGGGAGGGGTTTATTAGTTATTGGGAGCTCCAACGTTAGGCGGGTGATGGAGCCCCTTAGGGAAATAGCGGAAAGGTCGAGGAAGAAGGCCAGTGTTCACTCTGTCTGCTTGCCGGGGGGTCTCATCCGAGATGTGGAGGAGGCCCTGCCAGCGGCGATAGAGAGCAATGGGTGCACCCGACTGCAAATTGTTGCTCATGTCGGCACCAATGACTCCTACCGTCTGGGTTCAGAGGTCATCCTCAGTTCGTACAGGCGGTTGGCGGAATTGGTGAAGGCGGAAAGCCTCGCTCGCGGGGTGGAATCAGAGCTAACTATTTGTAGTATCGTTCCCAGAACCGATCGCGGTCCTCTGGTTTGCAGCCGAGTGGAAGGCTTAAACCAGAGGATCAGACGATTCTGCAGAGATCTGAGGTGCAAATTTCTCGACCTCCGCTATCGGGTGGAGAAATGTAGGGTCCCCTGAATAGGTCAGGCGTGTACTACACGCCGGAAGCGGCTACAAGGGTAGCGGAGTACGTGTGGAGTGCACATGTGGATTTTTTAGGTTAGAGAATTCCCTCCCCAGGCCCGACAAGACGCCTCCTGAGACGCGGCAAGGTAGGAGTAGGCAAAATGCAACAGGGAATAACAATATTAACGTGCTAATAGTAAACTGCAGGAGCGTCTATAGAAAGGTCCCAGAACTGCTCTCATTAATAAACGGTCACAACGCCCATATAGTACTAAGGACAGAAAGTTGGCTGAAACCAGATGTAAACAGTAATGAAATCCTAAACTCAGATTGGAATGCATACCGCAGAGACAGGCTGGACAGTGAAGGGGGAGGCGTGTTTATAGCAATAAGAAGTGCAATAGTATCGAAAGAAATTGACGGAGATCCGAAATGTGAAATAATTTGGGTGAAGGTCACGGTTAAAGCAGGCTCAGACATGGTAATTGGATGTCTCTATAGGCCCCCTGGCTCAGCAGCTGTTGTGGCTGAGGACCTGAAGGATAATTTGGAAAATATTTCGAGTAGATTTCCCCACCATGTTATAGTTCTGGGTGGAGATTTTAATTTGCCGGATATAGACTGGGAGACTCAAACGTTCATAACGGGTGGCAGGGACAAAGAATCCAGTGAAAATTTTTTAAGTGCTTTATCTGAAAACTACCTTGAGCAGTTAAACAGAGAACCGACTCGTGGCGATAACATATTGGACCTTCTGGTGACAAACAGACGCGAACTATTTGAGACAGTTAATGCAGTACAGGGAATCAGCGGTCATAAAGCGATTACTGCATCGATGATTGCAGCCGTAATTAGAAATATTAAAAAAGGTAGGAAGATTCTTCTGTTTAGCAAAAGTGACAAAATGCAGATTACAGAGTACCTGACGGCTCAACACAAAAGTTTGGTCTCAAGTAGAGATAGTGTTGAGGATCAGTGGACAAAGTTCAAAACCATCGTACAATATGCTTTAAATGAGTATGTGCCAAGCAAGATCGTAAGAGATGGAAAAGAGCCACCATGGTACAACAACCGAGTTAGAAAACTGCTGCGGAAGCAAAGGGAACTTCACAGCAAACATAAACATAGCCAAAGCCTTGCAGACAAACAAAAATTACGCGAAGCGAAATGTAGTGTGAGGAGGGCTATGCGAGAGGCGTTCAATGAATTCGAAAGTAAAGTTCTATGTACTGACTTGGCAGAAAATCCCAAGAAATTTTGGTCTTATGTCAAAGCGGTAGGTGGATCAAAACAAAATGTCCAGACACTCTGTGACCAAAATGGTACTGAAACAGAGGATGACAGACTAAAGGCCGAAATACTAAATGTCTTTTTCCAAAGCTGTTTCACAGAGGAAGACTGCACTGTAGTTCCTTTTCTAGATTGTCGCACAGTTGACAAAATGGTAGATATCGAAATAGACGACAGAGGGATAGAGAAACAATTAAAATCGCTCCAAAGATGAAAGGCCGCTGGACCTGATGGGATACCAGTTCGATTTTACACACAGTATGCGAGGGAACTTGGCCCCCTTCTTGCAGCGGTGTACCGTAGGTCTCTAGAAGAGCGTAGCGTTCCAAAGGATTGGAAAAGGGCACAGGTCATCCCCGTTTTCAAGAAGGGACGTCGAACAGATGTGCAGAACTATAGACCTGTATCTCTGACGTCGATCAGCTGTAGAATATTGGAACACGTATTATGTTCGAGTATAATGACTTTTCTGGAGACTAGAAATCTACTTTGTAGGAATCAGCATGGATTTCGAAAAAGACTGTCGTGTGAAACCCAGCTCGCGCTATTCGTCCACGAGACTCAGAGGGCCATAGACACGGGTTCACAGGTAGATGCCGTGTTTCTCGACTTCCGCAAGCCGTTCGATACAGTTCCCCACAGTCGTTTAATGAACAAAGTAAGAGCATATGGACTATCAGACCAATTGTGTGATTGGATTGAAGAGTTCCTAGATAACAGAACGCAGCATGTCATTCTCAATGGAGAGAAGTCTTCCGAAGTAAGAGTAATTTCAGGTGTGCCGCAGGGGAGTGTCATAGGACCGTTGTTATTCACAATATACATAAATGACCTTGTGGATGACATCGGAAGTTCACTGAGGCCTTTTGCAGATGATGCTGTGGTGTATCGAGAGATAGTAACAATGGAAAATTGTACTGAAATGCAGGAGGATCTGCAGCGAATTGACGCATGGTGCAGGGAATGGCAATTCAATCTCAATGTGGACAAGTGGAATGTGCTGCGAATACATAGAAAGATAGATCCCTTATCATTTAGCTACAATACAGCAGGTCAGCAACTGGAAGCAGTTAATTCCATAAATTATCTGGGAGTACGCATTAGGAGTGATTTAAAATGGAATGATCATATAAAGTTGATCGTCGGTAAAGCAGATACCAGACTGAGATTCATTGGAAGAATCCTAAGGAAATTCAATCCGAAAACAAAGGAAGTAGGTTACAGTTCGCTTGTTCGCCCACTGCTTCAATACTGCTCAGCAGTGTGGGATCCGTACCAGATAGGGTTGATAGAAGAGATAGAGAAGATCCAACGGAGAGTAGCGCGCTTCGGTACAGGATCATTTAGTAATCGCGAAAGCGTTACGGAGATGATAGATAAACTCCAGTGGAAGACTCTGCAGGAGAGACGCTCAGTAGCTCGGTATGGGCTTTTGTTAAAGTTTCGAGAACATAACTTCACCGAAGAGTCAAGCAGTATATTGCTCCCTCCTACGTATATATCGCGAAGAGACCATAAGGATAAAATAAGAGAGATTAGAGCCCACACAGAGGCATACCGACAATCCTTCTTTCCACGAACAATACGAGACAGGAATAGAAGGGAGAAATGATAGAGGTACTCAGGGTACCCTCCGCCACACACCGTCAGGTGGCTTGCGGAGTATGGATGTAGATGTAGAACAAGTGTCAGCGTGTGAAACATTCAATGAAACATCATCGATATGGGCTTTCGGAGCCGAAGGCCCACTCATGTTCCCTTGATGACTGCAGGACACAAAGCTTTACGCCTCGCCTGGACCCGTTAACACCGACATTGGACTGTTGATGACTGGAAACTTGTTGCCTTGTCGTCTTGTTTCAAATTGTATCGAGCGGATGGACGAGTACGGGTATGGTGACAAGCTCATGAATCCATGCACCCTGCATGTCAGCAGGGGACTATTCAAGCTGGTAATGGTTCGGGGAGCGTGTAGTTGGAGTCACATGGGACCCATGATACGTCTAGATACGAATCTGACAGGTGACACGTACGTAAGCATCCTGTACGATCACCTGCATCCATTCATGTCGATTGTGCATTCCGACGGGTTTGGGCACTTCCAGCAGTGTAATGCGACACCCCACACGTGTATAGTTGCTACAGTGTGGCCCCCCACTTCTGAGCTTAAATAATTCTGCTGGCCAGTAAGCTCCCAGGATATGAACATTATTGAGCATATCTGGGATGTCTTGCAACATGGTACACTATATGCTCTCTGCCACACAACATATAAGAAAAAGAGTTAATATTGCATTGTCACTCAGTTCTGAGCTAAATTGAAAGTTTCAAGTCCTTAGTTTATCTGGAAGTTGGTTGAAAACCAGTTGCAATAATTGAACCTAAAACAAAAACAGATCGAGAAACAAAGTACCTTCCGCAACAGACCAGACTCGAAAGCAAATTAATGTTGCAGTGTCGCCCAGTTGTGAGCCATGTTGAAAGTTTCAAGTGTTTAGGTTACCGGCAAGTTAGTTTAATATCAGCTTCAAAATTTGTATCAAACGAGCAGACAGGAAATCGACCTAATAAAAATGTGTTAAAAAGTGGTTGTTCATTTATATATACACAAATTTACAAGTAGCACCAGGGATTAAAGTTTAAAAAGTAACCAAACGCTACATTTAATGCCATAAGTAAGGAAATTCGTATTTAAGTAAGTAAATAATACATTTTGAAAATACTTTATTTTCAGAAATGTACGCTTTATTCACGGCTCCTTTAAACGAGATACTCTATTTGTTTGTAAACAATCCTCGACGTGGTTCATGTATAATCAAAAAAGCAGAAAAGGTATGTAAATGACAACGTTCAAACACGGTGAGCGAGTGAAAACATTTATACAGGGCCGCAACCGACGCAGACTTGTTTCAGTCGGTTGACTCGCATTGAGTGAATCCATTTCTATCAGTGAGTGAAAACATTCATTCAGCTTACATGTCCGCAGAGAGTTGTTTCATTCGGTTGTTTCATTCGACTGAAAAAAAAAAAGAAACGACTGAACGAAAAAACAATCGACTGACCAATCGGTTGTTAAAAGCAGTCGGTTGTCCCATCACTCATAATGCCGCTGCTTCGTTCGCATTTAAATTATTTCCGGAAAACTGCGATGTAGTGAGTAACGAGCATGGTGAACGGTTCCACCAAGACATGTCAGAACTGGAAGAAAGATATTAGGGTCGCTCGACTGTTTTGTGCTGCCTGATTATTGCTAAAGATTGCTTACAGATGGCCCACGACATGATTACAGTAGACAAGCAAAGTGAGAGCATTCTCATCCATGGAGCTCTTAACTTCGTCATTTTCGTAATTGTTCAGCTTTGGGTTCCACTGGAATTATATTATTCTGTATCTTTGGAAATAGAGCTTATTAAGAACTAATATCTGATTAACTTTACATGATTTCAAATTAGAAGAGTTCTACATCTTTCATTCAGGTCACAAACGAATTCATCTGTAGTATAGAAGGAGTTTTTAAGGATGAATATCTGAGACGTGCGTGGCTCGTGTTCCCGTCATCATGTATTTACACCCTGTTTTTAACGTACTTCCACCTCACTGCGTTAATTTAAATTACTACTGCCACTGAGTTGCTGCTTCGCCTGACCGTGAGGGGCGTTAGCAGTGCGTATCGATATATCCTCTTTCTCGTAGTATCTTTGCTCGACTGCTATTACTTCCCGGTCGTTTTCTGTCATAAGAGAGTCAGTTGGAACGTGTCTGGAGCGTATTCCGGACTAGCCAGTCGGGGAGTTGCAATGCGGCACTAGTACAGTCGGGTTGGAGCAGCATTGAGGTCTGTGTGGACATGGCTCGTCCGACCATTGCCGCCACGCATCACTTGAGTCGGGCCACGGTCTTGGGGGATCGTCGGTCGGTCGTCCTACCAGACGACGCGTTTTGGCTCGCCAATAGTTCATGAGTCGGCTGTGTGTGTGTGTGTGTGTGTGTGTGTGTGTGTGTGTGTGTGTGCAATTAGGCGTTAGTTCCATTGGCGACTATTTTAGATGTTGTCGACATTCTGAGAGAGTCGGTCGGTTGCTGCGGACCAGGGACGTTATCTCCGTGTGGTGCAGTCGGCTGGGCCCATTGCCGGTCCCTGCGCAGTGTCGGAGCGTGTGTGGAGCTGTCCGATCGCTACGAGCTTCGTGGTTCACCGACCCAGGACGCCAAAGTTGAGTATGTGCTTTAACTACCCAAGCCACGTCCATTCATGTTGCGCTGGTTCGTTTCAGTGGTTTGCTGTTGGGGAGGTTTTCCTGTGAGCAACCCGAATGTTTCTATTGCTGAAATTTAGCCGCCATGCGGTGCAATTAACTAATTTGGTTGACTATAATTCGAGAGCACAAGCAGAATTTTCTGCCTTGTGGCCGTTAGCGTTCCGGTTACCTGCCCTGGCCACTAACATAATTTCAGGCAGCGTCCTTTCCTCACCTGTTGTAGCTGTCCAACATGGTGTGTAATTTTTACGGCTAATACATACTTTATTGTGGATTACCAAGTTTGTAACCTTTTGTGTTTGAGTTCTCATGTACTGACTGATGGCAAGCAAGTCGTTGTGTCGGTCGGTCCGTGGCTGTCCCCTGTTTGGGTTCGCATGAATGAAGTGTAGGTGGACTCACCACGTGTCTCGCCTAAGTGAACGAGGGCAGACCGATCCACTGGAGACTCCTGAGGGCCGTTCTTTATTACCCTTTTGGCATTGTTATATTTGTATTAACTGTATTTTATATTTCTAATTTGGCAAAGTTAGTTGTGGGCCTTCAGCCCTGGGAACATGTTTTCAGAGTTTCTTTCAATTCCAAACATTATCGCCTTCTGCTCTTGAAAGGTTATAGTAATTTCCTCGGAAATATTTTACAAGTTATTGTGGACCTTCCGCCTTTGGTGTTGCAAAAAGGAAGTGTTTAAATTTAATGTATTGTTTTACTGATTGTTGCAATATCTATTCCCTTAATTTGCAGAATTTAACTAGCGACCTTCAGGCATCTTATTGCGTTTGTTTACCTCAGTAACTAAGCACATACGAAAACAGATCGGGAGTCGATGCGCGCGCACACACACAGGGCCGTCAGCCCTGTTAGCATCTTAAAACATTGTGGCCCTTTTCCTTCAGTATTCATCATAGTATATTTGGAATTTTGAAGATTTCATCCGGCGACCTTCAGCCGCTCCGCATGCTGATCTCAAATATGTATACGATTTATTTTATTCGTAAATTTAGCTGTGTGTCATGTCTTTTCAAAATTGAACTAATTCTAAAGCATCTGTTTAGAGGCCTTCAGCCGTTAAGCAAATTTAATTCTTTCGAAAGTGTATTTGTGAACTAAATGATAATAAATTTCAATTGTGAAATGAATTCGACCGCAAGTCCCTTGGGCCTTTCCACAAGCCTAATTACCTGTTAACCCTGAGTGATTTAGCGGGCGTTTCAATATCTTCCATACATATTTGGAAACACTTTTGCTGTCCGTTATTTTATTTCAATGGGTAGAGTTTATAGCTGGATTCGTTACCCATCTCTGCGGAAAAGTTAGATACATTAAAAGGGTAATGTGTATCATTTTTCCTCCTGGCGTTTCACTTGTGAATATCACTGTTACTTTTAGATTCCCGCCAGCCGCGGTGGTCTCGCGGTTAAGGCGCTCAGTCCGGAACCGAGCGACTGCTACGGTCGCAGGTTCGAATCCTGCCTCGGGCATGGATGTGTGTGTTGTTCTTAGGTTAGATAGGTTTAAATAGTTCTAAGTTCTAGGGGACTGATGACCACAGATGTTAAGTTCCATAGTGCTCGGAGCCATTTGAACCATTTTTTAGATTCCCATGGATTGGTAATAACAAAGTTCGTGGCGGAATAAGCCTCTGCTTAAAGTGATGCTTACAAGAAGTGCCTGCGTGAATCCAGCACATGATTCTAATTACCTTCTTTTGTGCGGTGGACACTTTTTGCGCAAGTAATGAGTCACCACACAATATCAAATATCTAAAAAAGGTAAACTTGCTGACTTCCGCACCTCCCCGTTAGATACATTTAAAGGATAATGCATATCATTTTCCGTTATGGCGTAGTACTTATGTGTACAAGTGTTACTCTCAGATTCACATGGATTATTGATAACAAATTTCGTAATTGAATAAGCCTCTGGTTAATATACCCAGCTGCTTGAAGCGATGACAGCAAGATGGACGAGTGTGAGCCCATCATACAATTGTAATTACCTTCTTTCGTGCAACGAATCCTTCTTGCCTAAGTGATGAGTGAAAACACAATATCAAATGTGCAAATATGTACACTTGTTAACTTCTCCACCCCCACGTTGGCAACTATTCACATGGTAGAAGTAGGCAAATCTAAGCGCATTAGCAGTTTTGCTATACGGTTTCTCCAGATTTAGGTTTCATCAGTTTGCACTTTATCACCTCTGACGAGGAATGTTGGTAGTCGAGAGTCTTAGTGATCCGCAAGTCGACTGCAAGCGCCACGAGAGTCGCAGACATTGGGAAGTGCCTCCAGAGTCATATCTTTCCTGGCTTGGCTACGGCGATTCTGCTGTCAATGGTGAAGTGTGGAAAAGAGAAGTCTGAAAACAATTTATGGGACTTAGGAAATGAAACAATAATACCATTTCCAAAAGAACAACAGTCTCGATCCCAACTGCGGATCGTCACCAATAGACAAATACAAATTACTGTTGAAAAGACCCGACTCTTCACGGAGAGAGATCACAATCCAACAATTCTGCAGTGTCAAGATGTTCGTCTATTATACCAAATCCATCTGCGAAAGATCAGCCTGAGAGTAGAGGCTTCAGGCCGTGGCTGCCGGGTTGGCAGCTCTGTAGACTTCCAAGCGGTGCGTCGAACTGCCCTATGCCGCCGATGCGCCGCCCGATAAAGCCCATTTAGCGGATGTATCTGCCGGAACTAATTACGATCACGTGCCTGGCGTAGCAAAGTAGTTCCTCGGTTAGCTGCGACATCTGGTGAAGCTGTTCTGCAGACTCCGCAAACTGGTAGTGGTCCATGGCGGCCGTTGGTGGAGACCTGGTGCTGTGTTGTGTTGTGGCCGTCTGTAAATATTTGTGTCGACAACACAGACGACGTAGGGTTTCCTGATGATTATACGCCCTGTGATGCAGGCATTCCGTGTTGATTTGACGTGAATCGGGATGCCGGTAAAATAGGCGCTACAATGTCTGCAGTGGGCGGCCACAGCAACTCTCTTGTTATCTCTACCTCAGACTGTTGTTTACTTCGGCTTCCTCTAGCTTGCGTTCGCGTGAGAATACTTCACGCTGTCGCGTTTTCTTCGCCTCATGTTTTCCCTGTCCGCGCTTGCGGAATCTGTTCGCTTAGCAAGATACAGCATATGGCGACATCAACTTGCTCTGGCACGTACTTTCTATTTCGCATTAAGTGTTTTATGTTCTGGCCATCTTGGATCAAGCGTGTGTGGAGTGTTGGAGGTGGCAAGTGTAGAAGCCGAAGGACCAGCTGAAACGGCAAAAACGATAACAAGAAAATTTGCAATAGAGGTTGAAACAACAACAGCAGCTCCAACAGAAAGAAACGCAGGACCTCAAGTGTCGCTGACTACGCACCCGACTCGCGAGCGTAATTGGCCCACGTTATGAAGGTGACTGCGTGCTCATTTGCTGGTGTTGATGTGACCTCGGAAAAGTGAAAGATCATTTACGCCATTTTAAAATGTACTGCCAGCTGAGGAGCTTCACTGAGGCTGTAGATCAGAGAGCTTTGTGGCTGTTGAGTAACAGTAGTACGTATGATGTGGTACAGAAATTATGACACCTCAAAGACGGTAAAATTTCAAGAAGTGTGACTATTACTAACACACTACTGGGGTTATCACCCACACTCACATGGTAGCGGCCCGCTTTTAACAACGTCATAAGCGTCCCGGGCAGCCGAAAGCGGCGTGCATAGCTGCTTGCAAGGGTTAACACATAGGTGTAGCTGTAGCCAGAGGTGTACAAATTCTTCTTGCAGCCTGGCTGCCCCTATCTTGACCACAAACGTTAAAGAAGCTGGGCCTGCTGCAACGGAAACACAAAAGTGTAGTTTCCACAAGCTTGGAAAGCTTCAGGGGACCTGTTCAGCTTGCTGCACGTGACAAGAGATAGAGCTGTCCATCCAGCTTGACTACAGAGCAGCCAGGAATATCTGTCCGTAGGGAGTTTCATTGCAGCTTAGCTATTTTAACGGATGTAGACGTAAACTCCGTCCACAGGCCCTGAGGGACCCAGCACACAGGCTTCACCGGCTGCGGATATGAAGGGGTACGTGGTCAGCACATCGCTCTCCCGGCCGTATGTCAGTTTCCGAGACTGAAGCCGCTACTTCTAAATCAAGTAGCTCCTCAGTTTGGCTCACAAGGTCTTAGTACACCCCGCTTCCAAAAAGCGCTCGGCAGACCGGATGGTCACCCATCCAAGTGCTAGCCCAGCCCGACAGCACTTAACTGCGGTGATATGACAGGAACCGGTGTTACCACTGCGGCAAGGCCGTTGGTATCTTAACGGACGGAGAAGCAAAAGGAACAAATCAAAATTAAAGACTGAGCGGAAAATATATTCCAGTTACGGAACAGAGGCCATGTCCAGCATAGGAGAGATTTTCATGTGTTTATGAGGTAACTGCAAATAAACTGGTAGGTGTTTCGCAATGCAAATTGTGTAAGAATTTACTAAACACTCATTCGTGAGCCTCGAGTATGTTACGACATGATTGTGATTTGATTTGATCACCAGTTTTCTCACTCCAAGCCTTGTTTAATTCTTTTTTCGTGTGCAAAAGTTTGGTAAGAGCTTGAGGCCGCCGGCTGGAGCGGTCGAGCGGTTCTAGGCGCTTCAGTCAGGAACCGCGCGACCGCTACGGTAGCAAATTTGAATCCTGCCTCGGGTATGGATGTGTGTGTCGTCCTTAGGTTAGTTAGGTTTAAGCAGTTCTAAGTTCTAGGGGACTGGTGATCTCAGATATTAAGTCCCATAGTGCTCAGAACCATTTGAATTTAGCTTGAGGCCATTCAGCACTATACAGGGTTCCTAAATTGAGGGCAATCTTGATTGAAGTAGGAAAAATATATGGCTCAGTGCACATTAAAAACAACATTCTGGTGGTATGCAACGTATTACGAAGAAACCCTAGTATGAGAGAAAAGTTTCTTCTTTGAAGCATGTACTTTCTAGATTAACATAATATTAAAAACCAACCTCATGTTTGCTGAAATGTACTGGGTATACTTGGAATAAACTTTTTCGGCCATTTAAAGTGAATTCAGCGAACCCGCAATACACATCCTGGAAAAAGTAATTGAACTTCTTATAATTGGGTATGATAGATATCTTCGGATTCTTAATAGCAAAGGATCTCACTTTCAGAGAAGATTCTGTTTACTATTGAAAACTTGTATCAGAGATGACCTGATGATTGTTCTAACAGAGAATAGCCAGTACTAGCTGAATAGTATGACGTGGCAGAGAAGAACATTCTGATCGAAGAAAAATAAGCCGTAAATACGCAGAAAAGGAAAAAAAGGGCCAAATAAAATCCATAATTTCCTGGGCTACAGTGATTGAAAATAAACAGATATAGAATGTTTGCCTTGTTTTGTGGTACTCAGGTAAAGAACATTCAACCCCTACTCATAAGACTACAGTAAAAGCGTACAGAATAAACCGCTACGTGGGGCAGCACAGCGGGAAGACGGGCGCGGAAATACACAAGCAAGATTCCTTTAGCCTGCTTGGGTTGCGCACAGCTTGGTTTGGATGGGAGGAAAGCAACCTGTGGGTTCGGCAGCTTGCCTGCCTGACTAACAAGCATGCATGGACAGTTTAAAACCGGAATGTGTACACATCTGGTTGTAGCACTTTCTATGCAGACTCTCAAATTCGCGATATAGGGTGGAGTGAAAGTCTGTACAGAAGAGTGTTTTCGTTACTAGTTTCTCCTTGTTCGGAGGGTATGCTCATTCCTCAATTCCTTGAATTAATGCTACAGTACTCCTGTTCCTGTTCATAACTTTATTGAATCCCTTATTGGTTTCGGCCTTTATGTTTGGCCGTTTTCAAGTGGTACGGAAAACTGCCGTAAATATTATAGATAAGTGAACATTGTATGTAATAGCAGATGAGAAGACTAGCCTTACTTATATATAAGCAAAAGTAACATCTAAAACCTACATTACGCTGTGAAGAAACAATGGCCGGAAGATAAAATGCCAGCTAGATGAAATTAAAATATTATGTGCCCAATTATTTTGTGAGGGAATAGGTGTGTCAAGAATATAAATACCGCGTAATTTATCACATTACAAGAATTATTTGAGTTAAACAGGATCTATGTCTTGGCATATTCGAAAATTCTTAATTTGAAGTTTCAAAGTTAAAAGGCTAAAAATAGCTTTCTTGATTTAATAAAAGTGTAAAATAGTTGCAGTGGACAGGGCATCCATGTCGAGTGTAGAATTATGCCCTCTCCGAAAAATTGCAGAAGTCGTCCGCGTGGTTTTAACGCATCGTGGACTGCTTCGAAGCATGTTTACAAAGTTCTAGGAATAGTTACGAATACGCGGATTTACAACAGGCCGCAGATGTCCAAGAAAATTACGATTTTGGATGTGCACTGCTCACCTAATGCCTTTTCTTTGGAATATGGACATGTACGAGCAGTGTGAAATTTACGTCGAGACGAAATTAATGCAAAGAAAATGCGCTTAATGTGCAGTGTACTGTTGTAAGCACCAGCTTCTTGGACATCTGCCCCCCCCCCCCCCCGTTCCTTAATGATAAATTCCTGTTAAATTAATCTGAAAATGAGTAGCTGTATCTAAAAGTTTGTAACCGTGTTCAGTAAGCAGTCAACGATGTGCTCAAGCTATGCTAACGACATATCCATTATCTGAGATTCAAAACGGAATATATATATTTAGTATTAAGTATTGACTGTATATTTGTATTGCTGCAATAGGCAAGTTGCCTGTTCCTATGAATATTAAGGACTTGCAGTCGTTTTTAGGGAAGCTAATTACAACGTGTAATACGTTCCATGAGCTGATGATCTTTGTCATCCGCTGAACCAGCGTCTTAAGAAAGGAATGAAATTTGAGTGATTGGAGACATGGCATCTTTCCAGAAACCGAACACCTCCGCTCTGCCCCTTC